>NC_073724.1:99330231-101830231 GCF_023634155.1 Falco peregrinus
AATTGCAGCCCCACTTGGGCTAGTTCCATCTCACAACAGAGCATCCTTTTTGGAGTTTTTATGCATTTTGGAAGACAAAGACATGACCGTTAAGTTTGCCCATAGTGTTATTCAAAGCAGAAGCTCTGTGTTAGGAAAACAATAACGCAGGCAGGGCGCAGCAATCTCTATGTTGTTTATTTAACAAAAGGATCTCAGGAAACATCACGAGCACAGCCAGTGAGCCGTCCGTGGCATGTGTGGACGTGCCATGGAAGGGCTCTGTGTGCTGATGTGAACCTGTGGGTTTCTTTAAGAGTATAGGAGAGCACAAAACATGGACCCCATACCGTGCTAGATGCTGTACAAACAGGGGACGCAACAGGTCTCCCTCCTCTCAGATGTGATTGAATAAAAGAGCCCAGAGAAGGCTCCAGGCAGTCGGGACAGTAAGATGTAAAGGACCATAAGACAGCAGTAGGGGAGGGATGCAGCCACCAGGATCAGCATGTTACACAAGTGAGGAAAAGAGCTCTGGAGGCCCACATGGTGCTGGTGGTGTATTCCTGGAAGCTTCTCAGGGCTTGGGAGCCGCCAGAGATAGAGCATGGAGAAACTGCCTGAAATGCAGCCGGGGATAAAGGAGACCAGCACCATGGGCAAGCCAAGGAGGCAGAACATCCAACCTCCCTGGCCTGGCCAGATCACACTGTGAGCTCTGAAGAGCTCCCTGGGACCTACAAGGTGGCAAGTGGTCCCTGCAGGCTGACACATGGCCCGACAAATGCACCCCTGTCAAGCAGAGGAGGATTTCCCAAAGGCAGAGAGCACCTCCCAGGAGGCCTTCAGAGAGGTCTGAGCTCAGCCACAGCGCATACATGTGATGTGCCCAGACAGGGTGCTGGGTGCTGACACCAACCCATGCAACAACCTACAGCTGGACCGACAATGCAGCACCACCCAGAGATAATATGGCCAAAAAGAAGTCCACAAAGTCACTGGTGGAGAGGGCTTGCCAGACATTCTGAGTTACTGTGGACTAAATACTAAATATGGATAAGAAATAAACATACCTCTCCTTGAATAAGATGCCTTGGGCCACGTCATCAGACAGAAAGGTTTTCATATCACTTGCTCACTGCTTTATGCTCAAACCTCAGCGCAGCTGTTGCTGTAATGCAATGGAAAAGTGTGACATATCCACCTGGAAGTACTATATGTACACAAGCACCACCCAGCTTTTCAGTCTTCTTGGATCATGGGTGAGCCACACAAAAGCACTTTTTAGAATCTATTGCTGACTTCAGTTCCACACACTGTAACACTACTAGCTGGAGTCATCTCCCAGGGAATGGTTCCACAGCTCCACTGAGCAGCCTGGAGCATGCAGCAGAGGGGACATATGACCCTTCATCTCTCTCTCCAGCTGATGTGGGTTCTGGTGCCTACCTCAGTCCTGCTGAATACAGCATTGATTGTTCTACTGTATTTGCTGAGACATCCAAAACTGCACTTGCCAGATAAAGCAAATTCTGCTTCAGAAAAAGCAGAGTTTCACCAAGGAATGAGGACTTTTCCACTGATGAGTTTGTGAGGACTGTAAGAAGCTTTGCTAGACTTTAGGATCAAAGGTGCCAGAGAAGATATTTTGTAGTCAGTTAATCAAATCAGACGTTAGCACCCAGTCCCTGACAGCACTTAAATTACCCTCAGTAATAGGTATAGATGATTGGGACAAATCCCTTCCACTCTTCTTCTAGCTCAGGGTTTGATTTGTTCCTATAGGGTGCTCATACTTTCCATGAGCTACTTCCAAGGAGACCTTGCAGTGGCCAGCAAGCACAGGAAAGAAAATTTCCCTTGTCACATGCTCATTCCCGTAACTCTGGCCTGGAGATGGGCAGGAAGGGCACAACCAGGGTGGACATGCTCATTTCACAGCCCTGAAGATCCTTGCTCTAGATCTCTTTCTAGTCTGGCTTGCGCTGCTGAATAGGCTTACACCAGTTACGGAACTGATTCACTGTGTCTGGGATATGCTCAGCCCCTACTTTTGCATCCAGCTGAAGATGTCTCCCCTCCACATCCTGCCCCAGTGGCTCTTCAGTGCCACTGCCCCTGATTTCCTTAACTCAGTTATTGAAGTGCAGTGGTGTAAATGCAGTTGTTCCAGCTTAGGAAGTTAGTTCAACAAGTAATAAATCCGCAGGGGTTCCTCTGCCTCCCTCCTGGTGTTGAGAGTGCATCCAGCTACACTGGAGCTGGTCTTCCTAGACTGCCTGTGTTACAATGGTTTTCAGGGCCTGATTCAGCTGGCCTGGCCGGGACAGGGATAACTCCTGCCATCCAGGGCTTGTTCCTCTGCTCTGACTCTGGACGGGGAGTTTGGCCAAGTAGCTGTGTGACATCTTCAGTGCAGGTCCTGCAGTTGGTGGGAGGATTCCTATCCTCTTATTGACACAGTGAGTTTCTATTGAAATCATGCAGACTGCAACGTTTATGGATGCTAAAAGGTGCTGAAAGGCTACATGGGTTCCAGTGTACAGGATGCAGGCATGGATGACATTTTCATTGAGGTTTCGTAGAAAAACTCAGGAGTTACCTGAGCAGCAAATGGAGACTGGGAGAAATAACACATACATCAGACCTGTTCCGGCACTCATCCCTGGCCCTCAATGTTTGTCCACTGCTAGAGTCAGGACAGATGTTTGGCTTGACCCAGTATGGTTGCTCTTCTGCTTCTGCTGTTTGTGGAGACAGTGAGTTTGAAGAACCAGGAGAGAGTGATAGTAAGCTGAGTCCTGGGTCAGTCCCTGTGGTTTGTACCAGGCTGGCTCAGCAGCTTGGTAATCCCCCTTAAAGCCCAGATCTGCAGTGAAAAACAATGCAAAAAAGAGCAAATTGCCAAATTAATGCTCTGAGATCAGCTACCACTTACCACTGGACACACAACTCTTAAAAAAAAGGTGGGTTTTGAGTGTTCGGTGTAAGGAGAATTTTTTACTCTCAAGCTTATGTCACCACAGCCATCTAGAAAACTCTAGTAAGTTTATTCTGTAAAGCAGAACAATGTTGCCTTCACGCTGGCTTGGTTAGTGAAAGCATCTTCCGTTTGCAGGGGGAGAAGATGAGTTTTGGAGCCAGCTGTGGTGGCTTAGCTTGGATGAACAATTTCCAGGAGTGCTAAATGCACTTTGGTATATGAGGTGGCTCAACAGAACCTGGAATATTTCAGCCCTGAGTTACAAGGTTGGGAAAATGACTCTGTAATCTCTAAGATATCAGTGTGGTTCTCCTGTGCCATTAGAGACTTTCCCTGCTACCCAGGGAAGGATGGCTGAATCAAAACCAGGGAAATGGTCATGGCTCTGCTTGGCAAGAAATCACGTACAGTGTGGGCAATACAAGCTGCTGACCAGCAGTCTGAGGTCTTGATCCTACAGATCCATATAGAGATATCGCTCACAGAGGAGCCCTACTTCCTTCTCCAGTATCCACGCTTCCATGCTTCTGTGAGAAGGGAGCAGTTAACTGGTTTAAAAACACAAGCATCATGACCCCCAAATATTGTCTCTGCAGATTGTAACTACCCCGGTGGGACAGCAAACACTGCCCAGGCACATGGCAAATCCCCGTGGCATTGACAGCATCTCCTAACTTACATCTGTGTACGTTTGAATATCCTCGGCGACCTGAAATTGTGTGCCAAAGTAGCTCATTGTTTCATTTTAAATGGTGTCCCGATACATGAGCCCATTTCTTGTACCTCTGGCTCTCTAGAGGACCAAAGGGGTGATGAGCTTTGGACCACTGAGTTGCTTTAGCAATCCAAATAAAAACGAAGGTTGGGACCTCATTCGTATGAAGCGGATCCAGCTCTAGTTACCATGACACCATGACAATCAACTTGTTTACTGCTTCAAGGTACAGTCTAAACATTCTTGGCATGTCATTTGCATAGCAATATCCAGAATGCTTTGTGTCACTCTACTGTATTCGGGCTCTGCAAATGCATTGAAAGGTTTCTTTACACGTATGCTTAACTAAAGAGAAAGAAAGGAAGAGAAAGGAGAAGAGAGCTTCACTTTTGGTAGCATGTTTCATACAAAGTGTAATCTAAACTGTGTGCAAAATTAAACATAAGAGCTGGATATATGTCCTCCATATGTTCTGGGGAAATGGGTAGGAGGGTAATTATCAAACAGAGAGTGGAAAACAACGTAAGAAAATCTAGGGCTCATTCTGGCAGAGTATTTAAGCATGTGCTTAACTTTAAACAGGTGATTGGCTGAAATACAGGAAAGGAAAATAAAGACATGGAGAAGTGAGAAGCCATACATTAGTAGAAGAGAGAATAACTGTGGGAGGGAGTTAGCTCGGCTGTGTGAGCTGGCAGCACTGCAGAAGGGCCAGGATGGGTGTGTAGGATGAAGGTGGTGTTGGCTCTGAGGAGCTGGTGTGTTGGAGGGGTACGTGGAGAGCTATGCCGGGATGCTGCGTACAAGGAAGCTGGTGTGGCAGTGCGTGATACACGCAGCAAACAGCTGGTATAAATCAATGTGGGTCCTCTGCACTGAATGAAGCTCTGCTTGCTCACCACTGCCGGTAACCTGTGTGTTGTCTTCAACAGTGGTGCAGGCAGGGCTGGGAGTGAAACAGCCCCAGAAGGTCTCTGGAAGAATGGTGCCTGGGAGAAGACAGAAACTGGGGAAAGAATTGTGAATGATGGGAGAAAATGGCTGAGAGCATGCAAAGCTGGAGCTGGGGTCAGCCAGGGGTGTGAGGATGCCCCCAGTCAGTGTGGGGGTGGGGGCTGGAAGCCCTGGAGGTGAGGCTAAGCAGATGTACAGGAGCAGAGCAGGCTTTTGGGGGTACTGGAGCAGTTGGGATCTGGGTCGGGAGAGATTAAATCAGCTTTGCATGGGGCCAGGGTAGGACTCAGACAGGCCACAGACACGTCAGGACCATTACACTGCAGTCACAGGCACCTAGGTAGAAGGCATGAGGTCCTCTCCAGCTGCCTTGTCTTCCCTCTGTGCCCATCGCGCAGCTAGTCTGGGGGCTGCTTGGGCTTATGAGAGCATCTTGATGTCCAGGAACTAAGGATAGGAGTTTCCCACATCATCAGCTTTCATTTACCTACCCCTTAGTACAGTGTGGCGTCCTCCCAGCTCGGGCACGTAAGACAATTCAGATTTGCCATGGTAGCATGGAAAATAAATTTTTTGTGTGGATTCTGTGGACCTCTGAGACTCTGGTCAACTAGGAGATCAAAGCTGTGTTTCTCTGAAGGAAAGAATTTGCAGTAAGACATGGTAACATTTCTGTGTCTGCTATAATAAATGGTTCTGCAATCCCATGTACTGGTCATAGCTGAGACCACAAAAGTATGCTCCAGAAACAATCACATCAGATGTGGACATCTTGTCCAGCAGGACAGCCTCTACAGATCAGGCATCTCTGTGGCTACCTCCATGTTTTAACATTACCTCCAGGTCAGCATACATCGAGCAGGTAGGCAGTAATTCATGCCAAGCATGAGCTAGAAAGCCACCTCTCCAATAAAACAGGCATATCTGATGTAGGTTTATTCTCCTTTCTCATCTTTAAGTAGTGAGAAGACTCTCAGGTACCGAATTTCAGTGTGCCTCCTGCCTCAAGACTCAGTGCAGCAGTCAGAGTATTTTTGGCACCAACACCTAAGATAATAAAGAGCACAAATCGCTCTGAAGCAGACATGGACAAAACACTGACCGATGACTTAGGACAGGAGGGGATTGCTGCCTGGTGTCCCTCCCATCCAAGTAGAGAAACCTGCAAATGATAGAAGAACTAGAGGTAAGATAAAATTCAAACAAGGACAGTGTGCTGTGACAGTACATTACAAGCTAAACAAACAAACAAATAACCAAAAGGAGGGTTATTAACGGAGTTCTAAAAGACAAAAAAGATGTGGCTCACAGCTTAAGTCCAGTTGTTCCAATGTTGTTTATAACAAGATTATTTTAGCTGATGAACTACACAAGCAAAAATCAGTGGTAAATACCAAGTGTGAAATGGCTATCTAGTGAGATATCCACCCTCTCCAGATGCTGCCCATGGTTATTTACATGGCTATTCAGACTCTTTGCTGAAAACTCAGCTCCTGACTTGTGTATGTCATATCCATAACAAGCCTTGGTGGCTTTTCTAGCACTGAGAACTGAATACCTGCAGGCACCAGCACAGAATCCAATTTGAATATTGTTTTGTAGCAAAGCAGCATGATCAGATAGTGTGCTGTGTCCACTGTCAAGCAAGGCAGGCTTTTGTGAGCATGGAACAGACTTACCCAAGTCAACAGAACACTAGGGTTAATTGCTCCAGCACAACCTTGGAACAGGTCTAGAACACCTTTACCTGATCAGACATGTGCCCATCATCTTCTGCATCCTCATTGTCCCAATTGCCACTCCTGTTAGCTAGCATTGCAGGTGAGGAGCCCTACTGACACTGTACCTCCTCCTGCACAGTCATCAAGATGTGGACACCAGCAAGGAGACAGGTTTGGTCTGAAAGAGTCCTGGCTAGTGCAAAGGTCAGAGAGCAGGCTGAATGAGACAGCTCCCATGTACGTATTTGTGTCACTCCACCGGTAACAGCCTCTCTGCCTATTCAGTCCCTGTACCTCCTTTGCACCACCTGGCTTGTGAGGACATTTTCTTCCCAGAGTACTGATTCCAGTGGATTTATTCTGGGCTTATATCATGCTAAGTGAATAATGGATATGACTTTAAAGAAAACTGAAACAACACACAAACATACATTTTACCATACCATGCTCTCTGCTCAATTCTGCTCTCCCTTGCTCTCTACAAATCACCCAAACACCCGTATGCACATCTTGCAGGTCTGTATGGACTGTCTGGCGTTCATCAGTATTTACCTGAGCATTGACTGGAAAGGTTGGTATTTTTTCAAAAAAGCAAGCGTGATCCAAGACACTGCAGTTTCGTAGTCTGCCCAGGCCAGGATCAGTCAATTAGAGGCAGTTAGCTCTCCGCACAGGATACTTAAATCTTTTAAAATCAAACTACGCCCGGATGTGTTGGCACCAACAGTCGCTGCTACCATGTATTCTCTCCAGCAACCTGGCTGTACCTGTCTGCTGTCCTTGTGCTTCAGGTGTAAATTCTCTCAAGAACCATTCCATGTGCCGGGATGTGTGCCTACTGCTATTTAACATGTGTTAGGGCAGGGGTCCTCAAACTACGGCCCGCGGGCTGGATACGGCCCCCAGGGTCCTCAATCCAGCCCCCGGTATTTACAGACCCCCCTGCCCCCCCCTGCCGGGGGTTGGGGGTGGGGAAACCAAGCAGCCGCAGATGACTGCCTGCCACTGCATCCATGCGCCAGCCCCCTGGTTAAAAAGTTTGAGGACCCCTGTGTTAGGGTGTCTGACATCCTCACCAGACTGGCAGAAAGGACCTACCTGCAGCAGACCCAGGACTTTCTGGAAAGCAAGCCAGACAGATACTGCCACCCAAGATCTAAAATATTGCTACACACCTGTGTTTAAGCATGGAAGCCACTACCTGTCTGGCTGCAAAGTGCCTAAAATAACGTATTCATAGTCTGTGACTGATGCTAATACTTTTAACAATCAGAAAGCTGAGGCTAAGGAAGAGGCTAGACACAGGTCTGACAGGAGCAACTGTCTCCAAGGCACATTTTCCATCCATCCTGAGATTCTTTTGATGTGTTTTCCCAATGTGGTCTATATAGACTTGTAATATGATGAAAATCTACTCTTTTCCATGTGTTCTTTGCTGGGAATAAGCCTAATAGAAAATGTCAAGAAAGAAAAGAGAAATTTGAGAACTTTGCAGCAGAATGACAAAGGGGATATAGCAAACTTAACAATGAAGATTGATATATTTTTTTTTCCTTTTGTGATCGTTGCTACTACTTCTTTTGGGTTTTTTGGGTTTGTTTTTAAGCCTTTTTAAAAATTTATCTATACTAGAGCATATATGGGTTATACAGTCTATAGAGTATATAAGGTACTTGCAGAGTAGTTGGCTGTCCAGCACCAGGCAGTCACTCCTGTCTAGCTACAGCCACATTAAGCAACAGGCCCAGCTATTTGCTGCCATCGTTAGTGTCAGTATCCTAGGAGATCTCCTGATCTTGCATAATTACATCCTGATAAATGAGCACTTTGTGTTCATAGCAAAAACACTTTCAAAATTAATGTAATTGAGAGACAGCTACTGTTGATGTACCTGTCTTCAAATCATTAGGAATATGATTAAAAAAAATTATTTAGGGTATTTAGTTAACACCCACCTATATTTTAAGGTAATCACCTTCACAGACAAAATTATATCATCATTTCAGACTCAAATTTCATAGCCTCTCTCTGGAACTCCATATTAAAAATGAAGCCTTGTTATCCTGGTAAATTCACAGGAAAGATTGATTCAAAGAAAATATTAGTGAAAGAAACACCCAGCTACCCCTGATGTAACGCTATTTCAGTTCAGAGATAGTCTGTTTACTCCAGACACTATTCCAGATCCATGGGGCCAGCTCAGAGCTGACACTGTGTAAATATGTTAACTGCAGATAAATTGAATTATGAAATTCCTGGGTTAATAATATTAGTTTTGTGGTTAAGAGGAACGACGCTTAAAATACCAATACCTGTTTTCAACTGTAAATCTATTTGATGTAGCCTTTGTGTGGAATGAAATGAAGTCTAGGGATAAAAATCAAAATCACATAAATATCATAGCCAAATAATGGAAATTAATATTACGATAGATGTAAGTATACAGGTATCCAGTGTTGAAAAGGTTCTTCACTCCATATCTTTGTTTTTTCCAGGTATTCATAATTTCTCGTGTTCACATTTTGTGCCTAAACTGGTGAAGGGAGAGTGGCCGCATACATGATGGGATGGGGTGTGGGACACCCACACCCAGCAATGCCAACAAGTGGAAAAGGGAGCCTGGAACACCAGCATCATCCTCTGTCTTCCTTCCCCTGCCAGGATAGCCACCTTTGCTCTGGGATACAGTCTTTAAAGCCTCTATAGCATCCAAATAATGCCTCTTTTCTGCATGCTAGGGCAGAAATAATCCAACTTCTAGAGAGAAATATGGACAAAAAAGTGTATGCTGGAAAATATTCAGACTCACTTTATGGACTTGCAAATGTGGTTCCCATCTCTGTCAGGAGAGCCTGGGCATTTCAGATGCTAAAATGCTTAAGCAACTTTCAGAAACCTGCGTCAAAATGGCTAGAGATAGAAAGTTGAAAATTGGCGTGTTATGACATTCACTTTAGTAGAGGTGCCCACGCTCTTCCCACAGCAAAATGACTTTAATTTGCCCAACCTCAGAGTCCTTGAAAATGACACTCTGAGCATTTGCTGTAATGATTTCTCACTAAATTAGAAAAATGCCCAACTAAGGAGGGATTATCTCTGCATGTGGATGTGGCATAATGACTGTCAAGTGCACTGAGAGCCCCACTGGGCTTTGCAAGGTACACGAGGTCTGCAGCAGAGGCCCACGTGTATCAGAGAATATTAATACTGTCTGGTTGGGGGCATCCATTGTGATACTCTACTGCTGTTCAGACAAAATTATACCATACGGGGGAATTCTCTTTGCTACTTTACATATATGAGGTACCTTTTAGGGCTGAGGATTAGTCCTAAATTGTCTGGCTGACAAAGTCAGTTCATAAAGGATACAGGCACATGAGTGCACACACTCTTCGTAATGTGTGCACCTACTGGAACAGCGTCAGTGCAAGATTCTTCCTGGCAGCCTACAGCCGCTGTGCCTGCTGTGAGGATGCGCTAGCAAACTTGCATCTGCACACCCAGAAAGTCTCCTAGCTGTTCCCCAGAAGGAGCTTGGCAGCTTGGTCTCACAGGACAAAATGTGTTTGTCCCTCAGGTACCTGCATGCTGCTGCCCAGATTGCACGGCAAGGGAGGAGCAAGCTGGGATGCTTCATCATCCCTATCACGAGGGTGAAAAGCTGTCCCTGGCTACCTCTCCTCAGCCCCAAAACAGGAGCGTGAGGAGGCACACTTTTATATCAGAGCTTGTGCCATAAAGGACCAAAGAGCTGGTGGGAATGTGCTGGCAGACAAAGATGTCGTGAGTTTCAATGCAACTGCCACAACAGCACTTCAATAGCAGCACTCCAATGCCCAGCGCTGGTGTTCCTCACATCCCAGTGCCAGCCAGCTGGCTCAGACCCGTGCTACTGAACAGGCACAAGGAGCGCACACATACATGCCTCTATGGATGCTCATCTACTCCAGCGCCAGTGCCCTGTTAAAGAGGGTGCCAGACCCCTTGGTAAACCCATGTCTCTATTTTGAAATGACTTTTCAAAACAAGTCTGGTCAATGTGGGCAGGAAGGGAGGTGGGGGCTGGAGAGTCTGCAGGGCCCTGCTGAGCCAATTAGGGTCCCCTGAGGGGACTTTCCTGTTGGACCTGGGCCACTGGGAAAGGACACGTAAGGAACATCACAGGGCCAAACACCAGGCGAGACTGACTGACTGTTGTAGGAAGGTCAGGTTTTGGTCTCTCACCTCCTAAGTTCATCATCCCAACAGCCATGGGAAAAGGAGCCAGAAAGATGCCGCCCACAGAATGTCCTAACCACTAGCTTGCCTGGCCATCCCATCGCAGTCGGGTGATGTGGGGAGTCAGCAGAGGAGGAAGCAGGGAAGGAGAAGCCAGAGGTCTGAGTCACAGGAGGCAGAGGATGGAGGCAGGCCACCAAGGAGAGGAGCAGTCCAAACACTTTGTGTCTGCATGTCCCAAACCTGACAGTGCAGCATCTGCCTAGTGTCGCCAAGCCCTTGCACCTTCCAGCAAGGGAGCACAATCGACAGTCACAGCAGGGCATGGGTACTGCCTTGTGCCTGTCCTGCACTGTCACATCTCCATACCCCCCCCCCCTCCCACCCCCCCCCCATTGTCCTGGGGTGTCCAGAGAGGCCCACAGTATGCCGTGGGCTGCAGGGTCATGCTCTCTGATCACCGGTGGGATGGAGCTGTAGGAGTTTGTAGGTCTCCCTGCCCCACAGCTATACAAAGAGCTGCAGGGACCTGGGAAGGGCAGCATGGCACATTTGTTTTACGGACAGGGCTTGAGGCTGTCCTAGCAGTGGCAGTTTTACCAGCTCTGCCTTCACCCTCGGTGCCTGGGGATGCCAAACCCACAGCTCTCCACACCAAGCTCAACCCATGTGCGGAGCTGTGTGGACCTTCTCCACGGAGATTTCCCGGGAGGGACAACATCTCTGTTCCTGTCTCTTCCCACTGGTCTCGCTTATTTCGGACCTGCTCCGGGATGAAAAGCAAGTCCCGTCTGGGTGTGGGCAAGGATCGATGGCAGCCCAGGGACCCAAGCACAATCCCCAGGCTGCAGGGCATGATACCCGGCGGGGTCGGGCGGTGCAGAGCTCAGCGTCACCGCGGGGATACCCGAAGCATCGGCCGCCGGTGCAGGAAAGGCCGCTGCACGCCACCGGAGAGCCCGGAGGGAGCGGAGGGCTCCGCACAAAGGGCTTTTCCCTGCGCGAACGGAGTGGCGGCGGGAGCGCAGGGCCCCGGTGGTCCCGCACCCTCGGGGGGCAGATGCCGGTCCGGCCCCGCCGCCTCGCCACCGCGTTTGGCACCCGGGGGGCTGCGGGACCTGCCGGCTGCTTTTCCACCGGGGGTCTCGGCCAGGCGGGTGCGGGAAGCCGCGCGTAAAAACGGGCGCTCCGCTCCCTCGACGGCAAAGCGTTGTCCGGAGGCTGCGAGGCCGGAGCGGGCCTTCCCGAGCCCGGTGGCCGTGCAGGAGGGACCCCGCAGGCTCGGCCCCGGCCCCTGCGGACTAGTGGGGGACCGGGTCCATCCTTCCCGGGTAGCAGCGGCGGGCACCTGGATAGAGGAGCCGAGCCCAGCCGCCAGCCGGCTGCTTGTACTCACCTATAGCTGTACGTATAGGCGTGTGCAAACAGTGTCTCTCCCTCAGACTTGCGAATGGGACGAGAAGGGAAGAAAGGTGTTCAGCCGAGCGGGTCCTCAGCCTGACCTTTATTTTCGCTGGGAGCACCGAGAGAGCCCCCAGGACGGGGCGCAGGGGTCCCCCGCATCCCGCACCTTCAGTGCGGCCCGGAGAAAGGAACAGCGCTTGCCAGCCGCGATCACAGGGGCCGGCGAGCCCCGGGGCCGGGCTACGGCGGAGAGGGATGGAGAGCGACGGTGCGCCCAGAGCACGCCGCGGGCACAGAGCAGCTGCTTTCTACGTGAAGGGAAGGAAATAAACCACCAACGAGCTTTTATTGTTATAATCGTCATTATTATCATCGCCATCGTCGTTTCTCTGCACATAAATAAATAAATAAATATCTCCCGGGGTGGGGTGGGGGGCGGGGGGAAGGGGACGGAACGATACAACCAGAGCTGCGCGCCCGGCAGCGACGAAGTCAAAACAAAATCAAGAACAATTTTGGAAAGAAAAGAAAAAAAAATAATAAAAAAGATCATAACCCAAACAGCTCCCGACCCTCCCTGTCCGCCCGCTTTCGGGCACCGCCGAGTTACCGGAGGGATGCCGGGACAGCATCTCTCCAGGCAGCCCGCACCGCCCGCCGCCGCGCAGCATCCGCGCTGTCTCGGTGTGCGGGCAGGTCTGAGAGGAGCCTCCCGGGCCCGGGGCTGCGCCTGCGGGGAGACAAGTGAGACAGCACTACTGGGGGACGCCTGGGGTCCTAGGGAGCAGTTTATTTACAACAGGGCGCACGGACACCCGCCCCCACGGGCCGGGGGTCTAGAAAGGCGAGAAAGTCCTTCGTAAATTACACAGATTATACAAAACGGTATAAAATCCTTCTGCTGGATGTCAGCACCGGAGCAGGCAGGAGTCTCTCTCCTGCCCTCGCTACAGTTCCTGGGGAGCCGGGGTGGGCGTGGGGGGGGGGGGGGCTAAGGGGTGACTGCGAGGCCTCTGTCGTCCTTCCCCGAGGAGGACGGAGACATGCGCAAGTCCTCGTCGTCTTCTGAGCACTTGGTGGTGGAAAGGGACGAGCATTTGCAGCTGTGGCCGGCCCCCCCGCCGCGGTGGGAGCTGCTTTTGCCTTCTTTCTTGTGCTTGACCCGTCGGTTCTGGAACCAGATCTTCACCTGCTTCTCGGAGAGGTTCAGGTAGGTGGCGATCTCGATTCGTCGCAGCCGGGAGAGGTACATGTTGGCGGCGAACTCCCTCTCCAGCTCCAGGAGCTGCGTGCTGGTGAAGGCGGTGCGCATCCGCTTGCTGCTGGGCAGCTGGCTGGACGTGCTGTCTGCGGAGCGGAGCGCACCGTCAGGACCTGCCGGACCCGCCGCCGCCCGCCCCGCAGGGCCGAGCGCCCGCCAGTCCCCGCTGAGCGCCCCCCGCCCCCGAAGCCCCGCCACCCGCTCTGCGGGGCCGCAGCCCTCCCTCCTCCGGGGGCCGGCGACTCGGCAGGCGGCTGCCGGCCTGGAGCCCGAGCTGACGGGGTGCCGGGGCCGCCTCCCCCCGTTCCCACCGCCTGGGTCGGAGGCTCGGCGGGCAGCAGCGGGGCTTCCCCTGCGCGTCCTCTGGGGACGCCGGCAGAGAGAGGTGCCGGGACTTCCCGTCCAGCCTGCGGGCGCTGGGCAGTGACCCACCTCCCCATGTGCCGTCGGCAGGGTCCTGCCTCCCTTGGGATCCCCATCACCTCCCAGCAGCGAGCGCCGTTAGCATGCAGGCGTGCCCCCCCTGTCCCCCCTTCGTGGTGCCCCCTTACCCACGGAGATGCAGTGGAATTGCCGGGGGTCGGGCAGCGGGTAGGCTCCCTGGTAGAGCGCCGGTGCGTGCCCGACGCTGACGGCGGAGACGGAGTGCTGCTGGCGGGCCAGGGGCGAGTGGCAGTACTGGGAGCCGAAGGGGGGGAAGGAGGCCTTGATGAGGGGGATGGCGGGCGGCGGCGGGTGCAGCTGGGAGGCGGTGACACAGAGCGGGCAGACGCAGAGCAGCCCGGCCTTGCGAGCGTGGCAGGCGCCGGCCGGCAGCCCGGGCAGCGGGTGCGAGGGGTGCACGGCGTAGGGGAAGAGCGGCGGCGGCGGGCTGCCCTCCCCCTTCTTCTCGCCCGCCTCCCGCAGCACCAGCGAGTCCACGAGGAAGGAGCGCGGCATGGCCCCGCGCAGCGCCCGCGCAGCGCCCGCGCAGCACCCGCGCAGCACCCGCGCAGCGCCGCTGGCCAGCCCGAGTGGTGCTGAACGGCGCCCTCCCGCCCGCTTTAAATAGCGCCCGCGCCATGTGATGGCGGCGCCGGGGCGCTCAATAGGCTTTCTGTGCCTCTTCTCTTGGCATTCACGCCGCACGCTCCCTCATTATTTCCCTTGTTAACTAAATGAACTGCATAATGTACTCTATTCTTGTCGACCCCACCCACGCCGTAGCAGGCGGCCTCTCCCCTCCTCTCCCTTTGGCGGGGTTATTTTCTCATTCTCTCGCGATTTAATATTCTTTTCTTTCTCTTTATCGCTCTCCTTCGCTTTCAGACCAGCTTTCAGCCCGCTCCCCCTTGTTTATTTTGTCGGTGCAGCCGCGGTCTCCGCCGGCGCCAGCTTCCCCTGCCAGCCCCCCCGTGCCTTTCCCACCTGTGGCAGCAGGTCGGGCCCCCAGCCCCGCCGGCCCCTCTCTCGCCCGTCGCCGCTGGGCTGCTTCGTCCCCGTTACAGCGCCCGCCGCCGTCCGCAGCCCCGCGCCTTTGTTCCCAGCCCGGTGCTGGGACCCATCGCTTCTCGCCGTCGCCGCTGTCGGGCGAAACCCCCGGCCACTTGAGATGTGCCCGCCGGTGTCTCCACGGGCAGCCACGTCCGCCCGGCCCCTGCGTGGGCGTGGGCGCCCGGGCACGGGTAACGGCCACGGAGCGCCCCGAGCAGCGCGATGTGCCGGTGCGGGCACAGAGACCCCGACGCGCAGATACCACTCCGTGCCGGAGGCACCCGCGGCGAGCGCTTGAGCGGAGGGACAAGAGACTCTCGGCAAGCTCCGCACCTCTTCATACCTGGTCCCCCTGCCCGCTTTTACCGGTAACACCGGCCACCGCACCGCCGTGCTCCACGAGTGGCCGCCCCGGTCCCGGCCCCGGTCCCGGCCCCGGCCCCGGCGCGCTGCGCACAAGCGCGCCGGGGAGTCCCTGGGGCTGCGGGGACCGGCAGGGGACCCGTTTATTTCTCTCCTAGGATGAGATTTAGCTTAAACACACCGGTGGCGTCTGAATTTCTTAGCACTGGCTGCTGAAACTTCCAACGCGAATTTCTGCGCGTTGGTCTGAGCTAATGCGCACAGGGCGCTCCCCCGCGCAACCGTGCGCGGACCGCGCAGGAGCTCCCGGAGCTGGGCTCCCCGGAGCGAGATGAGTTTGTAAGTGAATAAGGAATGCTAACAAATAGAGAAAAAAAATTTCCTTGGGATATGTCTTGTTCTCCGATCTTCCCGTTTAACATATGGGAAAACAAGGCAAAACACGCACCCGCCGAGTCCCGTCAAAACGGGGGGCGATTTCTGCCTGCAGTAACCTGCCCGCCTCAAAAACAAATGGATTTTTTTTAAAGGGAAGGGGAAAAGGGAGGAAGCGAAAGAAAAGCCTTGAAAGCAGTGTAACCCCGTGTCTCCGGCTTGCGCAGAGGCTGTTATTGCCTGCAGTCGCTTTTCTCACTGAAATCTATGGGAGTTTTGCCGTGATACTGTTGATACCCGAACCTAGAAATGTACGTATGTGCACAAATAAACGGCGAAAAATACAGAGCGAACAAAACGAATGCTGGTAAAAATTCGGTCCCGCAATGATTTAGAAAGGATTGCCAAGTGTCCTTCCCCTGAAAGCGTTAACGGGGTTTGGACTTTTTTTGTTTTGCTTTGCTTTTAAGGAACTGGCAATTTAAAACATTTTCCGCCGGAGCTGGCGCCCGGGAAGGGGCATCTCTCCCCGCTGAGAAGTGGCCAGCCACCGAGGGGGGGGGGGGGGGGTTCAGCCTCAGCCCGAGGGATTCCCGCTGCCCAGGGGCTGAACCCCAGGGCTCCGAGCCGCAGGGAGGCAAAGGGTTAACAGCTCCTGAATGCACACCAAGCCCAAAGCTACTGGGAAAGAATATCCAAAAAAATAACCAGTTTTTTTTCCAGCCGCTGGACCTTATTGAATGTCATTGAAGAAAGTTTTGAATGCCAGATAAAGAGAGGCGAATTAAAGTGTGTGACAGCAGAGGATAAGCAAACACAAAGAGAACTCTGTCACACTTTGGGCAAAATCCGTGGGCTTTTTACCAAGCCTCTTCGCTATGATTGAATTAAGTAATAGGAAAACATTTTCTTTCAGTTTAGAGCCATTAGACAAAAACTTCAAAGCGAATAACACTTTTTAATGTGCAGTCCAACAATGGAATCTGTTTTGTGCTGAAATGTTTAAATGGTTTGTTGTGCAACTGTGGGCTGAAATAACCCAGACTGCAGCAAAATAGCATCCTCAGGCCGTTTTATGAGCGCTTGAAACTAGCACAGACCTTTAATCCCAGCGCTTTAAACTAGCCTCCCCAGCCTTTTTCGCCCCCTCCTTTTTTTTTTTTTTTTTTTTTTTTAATAGGGGAAATTCGCCTCGTATGTTTGCTACCTCGCAACGATCGCCGCTCAACGAAAACGGCTCCGGGAGCGGGGGGAAGCGAGCGGCCGGCGGGGTGCGCGCTGCGGGCGGCGCGGGGGGGCGCCCCTCCCTGGGCTGCGGGGCGGCCCCGCCGCGACCTGCCTCCGCCAGCGGCCGCACGCTGCCGGGCCACCCCGGCCTCGCGGGGGGTCGTGCCGGGACAGGGGTGCCCGGTGCTTGGGCTCCGGAAGGAGAGAAGTGCCGGGCCCCCGCGCTCCCCCCGCACTGGCTGTCACACCCCCCGGAGAAGGGGATGGGGAGGTGGTAGGGCGAGCATCACTTGGGGGGGACCCTCAGTGAAGGTGGGGTCCGGTGTCATTGCGGGGAAGGAGGGAGAGAGGGAGTAAAAGCGTTGGCACTGACTGAGGCGTGTCTTCCCCCTTGGGGGTTGGGGGGGTGTGTGTTCTGCCACCCTGCCTGTGAGGGGAGAAGGTGTCACACTGCCACTGCCTGGGGACAGCTGTATGGACATTGGCTTCAAAGAGGTCCCTCATCATTTTGAGGGGCACGCCGTTGCCTTTTCTGACGAGGCCCTCACTCTCCGGGTGGTTCCTGTTAATATCTGGGGGTGGGGGGTGACGTACGCCATCAGTCCCTGAGGAAAGCATGGAGAGGTGCGTTGGTCTGGGGGCAGGGGAGGTGAGGATGAGATCCTAATGGGGTGGAATGGAACGACTATTTCCAAGGAGACCATGTCCTTGGTAGCTGAGGAGGGCTGACAATTTGTGAGTGACTGTAATATTTCCCAGCCTAGCCTGAGAAACGATTTTCTAATGACAAATAAACCAATGTAAACCAAAGCCAAATCACAAGCCACACACCACAAGCCACACAGCGTGTGGTGGATTGTCCAAAGAATGTGCCTTTATACATTGGACAAACACACCCAGGAGCAAGCCTGTAAAGTACCTGTGCACCCTTTTAATTAACTTGACCACAGAATAAACTTAGGTTTACTGGAGTAACCAGAAATATATTTTTCTAAAAAATCACTGCTTTATTAGCAAAATTGATTTTTGTGGCTGCTGTACTTTCCTTGTTGGTCTCTTGCTTCATTGAACAGGTCTAACTGCATGAACAGATACCCAAAATACATTATTTTTGGCTCCTGATTAGAATTGTACTCTGTGTGGAATGAATGTTTCCTCATGGGCTTCTCCTTCACGTTGACACAACAGTGCCTCTTTATTTCCACAGCATCTCAGAGGAGAGGTGGAGCAAGCTCTGTTCTGCTGATAGACAACCAAGGTGAAATGATGAGGGCTAGTACCTATCCGGGACCAGCAGAAGATGATGCTCATTGAGTGTTTGTGTCACTATGTTTATGTGAAGCCCAGGGTCTGAAAAATGCAGCATATATTTTGTGCACTGACTTCAGTCAGGTGCTGGAAGTGTTTGGCACCCTCAGAGCCAGCGTTCGGGGAAGGGAAGCAGACTACAAGACAGTGAGAAGAACACAGGTATTGAGTATCTGCAGGGCAAAACCCTCCACTTTTCACCAGGTGCTCAGTGATCTACTTTGCACTGTCTGTGAATACCATCAGAGAAGCAGAAATAACCCGCAGTCTGAACACAGGCTGCATTGCATCAGACCAGCAGCCCACCTACTGCTGTAACTTCTCTGCAGCAGTGGCTGTAGTGGAAATCTAAGGAAGCTGATGGGAAAAGCGCAAGTGTAAGAGTGATCTTTCTGTGGTTTACTCCTGACCTCCAGTGATCCACAATGCAAGGGATTCCAGAAACATAAGTTACATGTTTGTGTTTAATTCCAGTTCTTTAAAAAAGTAAAACCACAGCTTGCCTTGTCATGAAGTTTCCCTATGTTTTCCTTCAGCTCTTGTCTTACCTATCAATTTCTTCCAAATTTATCATTGTATACATTTGGTAGCCTGCCAGCAATAGCCTTCACCGTGCAGCCCTGCTACATTTCCATCATGGTTCATCCAGTTTCATCTAGTTTCCATCACAAGCTATCAAGACAATAATTAATCTATGTCAGTAAAACCTGTGCCACAGGAGGACCAAATCAAAGCTGCTTGTTTCCAAAGCTGCTTGTTTTTTTTGTATTTTTTTCCTTTATTCTCTTTCAACAGCAGATATCTTGGGTAGAGGTTTGCCATTTAGCTTTTCTTCAAGCTCACTGCCTGCTAACAGGGTGGGTCTGCAAAAGAATCCTGTAATCTTCTTCTAAGATGACAGTTTGCTGCTCTGTTTCTCCTCTTTGATTTGACCTTTCACTCAGGAGGAGATGTCAAAAATGTAGTTGGAAAGAAATGGTGAAAAGGTAACAGGAAAAGTAAGAACAGGTAAAATATACAATTTAAAGCAGCCTTTTGCTTTTACAGAGAAAACACATTGCAAATTGCTGATGACCTTGTAAGACAAAAGGACACACAGGATGGAGAAGCTCTTGAGGGTAATGAAAACAAGGAATTGCAAAAAGGAGCTGGGTATGAGTTCTGCAAATCTGGTTAAATTATTAAATCATTAGAGATACAGCCCTTCAGCTGCAGAATTCACCCTGTTTCCCAGCCATTTTTTATTGTCATCTTCTATTTTCTCCAAATTTCTCACCTGTACATATGTCAAGTCCTTTAAAAACTCTAAGTTTTTGACATTGTTAGCCTGCTCTTTGATAACATCCACAGGGAAATTTTTATGTCATATGGTAAGGGACGATGTCGTATCTGTTACTTGTATGAACATTTGAACAGTCTTCTGCAGCCTGATGAACTTTGCAGGTTTTAATTACATTCATGTGGCAAGTACTCAACAAACCATATTGATCTGTAGCTTGTGTACTTGGGACTGTGGATACACTGGTTTCAGTGTGGCTTATCATCCTCAGCCTGGCAGATAAGGAGGGTTCTGCAGTGACTGTGGTTATTGCTGAATGAGACATCTGGCTAGTGCATTCTGTGATGGAAGAGAGACAAATAAAGGTCTGTTAGAGTCACTGTTGAAGATCTTTCTTCAGCTTCTCCTAAGTGAAGTTGCACAGGAAACTGAAAAGAAAAAGCAGGATTTCCCCATATTTAAAAAAGAATACCAAAGAGCTGAAGATATTGGAGTCAATAGAGGCACTCAAGATCAAACTCTGCTAGGAAGACTATCAGGACTTAAACTTCCCAGACTTAGTTGCCCAACACAAAGAAGACATTTCCTAGATAGTTTCGCAATGCTGCATCCAGCTACATGCAGAAACACACCGTGAGTGTTGTCAAAGGATTAGGGCAGGGGTCCTCAAACTATGGCCCATGGGCTGGATACGGCCCCCCAGGGTCCTCAATCCGCCCCCCCCGGTATCTACAGAACCCCCCTGCCCCCCCCCCCCCCCCCCCCCGGGGGTTGGGGGGGGAAACCAAGCAGCCGCAGATGACTGCCTGCCACTGCATCCACATGCCGGCCCCCTGGTTAAAAAGTTTGAGGACCCCTGGATTAGGGCAAATGGGGCAGGGTGTTTCACTGTGGATCCATGGCTGGTAGGGTGTGCATGGGGAAAGGCAAGGGTTGGGAGTGAAGAGGGAGTCTTGCTTGCCTGCAGCAGGGTTTCCTGGCCACTGCCACTGGTGTAGTGACAGAGCCAGAAGGTTGCAGATCAGAACTGTGTAGCTCGGTTCTTTCTTTGATGTTGGCAAATGCATGTTCCTCAAGTGTTTATCACACATGAATGTGAAATTGTTATCTTAGATGCTTATTCAGCTTGTGTAAAGCAGACCTCACCAAGGTATGTTAATTCCTTTAACTTCCCAGTTCTGGCAGTATACTGAGAAAAAGAACACTCTGAACTGACAAAATAATTTTCTTCTTTTCATTACATTTTGAAGGCTTAAAACTCCCTTTTGAATACAGTAGAGTATCCAGAACAAATTAGGTTACACGTGTTTGTGTCTGCATATCTGGATATGAACTTGTGTATTATATTATTAAATATATCAATTGACATATCAAGTGTATAGGATGGGATTGTACAGCCATACACAACCATATTGTAGCAATGTAATAGAAATAATTTCCTGGAAGCTGAGCACAGTCATTTGTTGACTTCCTTACATTTGCATGGAAATCTTCCAGTACAAAGCAGAACATTTTTAGAGGAGCAAACAAGCATTAGTTAACAAAAACACCAACATGGATATCCAAGTCAGTACATGACAAACATATATGATGGCCCTGCATTTTTTGTGTATTTCAAATTCAGGTAAAGTCTGCCAACCTCATTCTTCCACTTCCTTGTTTTTTGTAAGTATAATGACCCAACACATAGAAAGTTTGGAGCTATTGCCAGGGATGTACATGAGCAAGGAGGCTCAAAGTTTATCTTGAAGGAGTTCACTGCTTGGCTTTAGTCTAATGGCCCAGTCTTTCCCGTCACAGGCTAGAGTGGTTGCACCCATTGTGCTTCAGCAATACTGTCCATCACACGATCCCAAGGAGAGCTGTTTTATGCTTTGGGAAGATAGCCCAAAGCTGTGCGTTTTGGTAGCTGTTTGAAAGAGATTATCTCAAGATATGGGCCTTACGTCAGTGAAGTTCAGTGGGAAGACGGCATAGTCCAAAATACAAGTTGGATGTCATGGAATTCTGGAATCCCACAGAGCTTGTGAGATCCTTGAACTTCAACTTTGGCAGTTTGTGTTAAACATTTACTTATGAAAGGCTAAATGTGCGGTACTATAAATGCTTACTGGCAGTCATTAAAAATATTCATTATCCTCTGTAAGAAACAAAATAATCTTAATCAAACTTTATTCTCCATGTAGTGCTACTGTGGGTACATAAACTCTTCTCAGTGTGTTACTTTGCACTGTACCTACTACAGACGTAAGGAAAGTGCTGTTTTAAGAGGAGGGAGGCTATGTAAGAGCTGGTCACCTTTGGCTGCCTTTGTAGTCAGTGGGGAGAAACAGATATCTGCAGGGAGGGATTCACTTATTTAAAAAATCCTTAGAATTAAAAAAATCCCACTAGAAATGCCTATCTGGTGCTACAAAGAATGCCTAAATGCCTAACCCAGGTGTACTTGTCCAGGCGAAGCTCACTCACGCTGTCTCTCTGTACTGCTCTGCCTCAGCTGTTGCTTTTTCTCATGGATGGATGCTGCAATTCTTTGGAGCATGAACTTTCCAGAAGCCATGGGGTGCACTGTGTGGTAGCCAGGAGCAGGCTGTGTAGAACCCCTCTACTCCATGGCTTCTCCCACTTTTGACTTCTATGTTTGAACCACTGCTCTTCTGATGCCTTTGGCAACTTGTATAGGTGAGGTCAGAGCCCTTCAACTCCACTCCTGTCCCCAATTATGGAAACTAAGTAGAACCCTGTGTGTTAAAAATGTGTCCCAGGAGACCAAAGTGATCCATTAGATTTGTCAGCCATTCCTCTTTACTCTGTATTTTCTAACTTTTCCCTCCAGTTTTCCAACTTTGTTCCTTCTTTGGAGGATGCTCTCCTTACTTTTCTTCCTCTTCTTCAGAGTGTCCGTAATTTTCTCCATCACCACCTTCACTCACTGTCTTTGTGTTCTTCTCTTCAGCCAGATCACTATCTGAGTAAATAGAGCAATTCTTCTAAAAGCTTTTAATTCAGAAGTGTGAGAGAAAAGGTCTGAGTCAGATGAATGAAGTCTTCCAGTTATCCTCACAAGAAGATCAAGGATCCTTGTCAAGGGAGGACAAGCAGGATCGATAGTATCTTCTGCAAATCTTTCACATTTCCCAGGCACAGGGCTAGGAAAAAACCCAAAAAGGATGCACCATAAAGGGACAGCATTTTTTCTGCCCCAGATTAGGAGACTACTGTCCTGGTGATGGGCGCATATAATTAAGTGATATATTAATCTCACCATAAAGAACAGGCTGGTGGAAAAGCAATGCTGCAATTAAGCAAGATGAGGAGAGAAATTTCAGAATTATCTACAGCTGTCAGAAGACTAATTGTGCCCAGAGCAAATAAATACTTAGACCCAATCTTCAGCACTAATTGGAAAAACTCAGCAATTGCACAAACCATACCTTTTTCTTCCTAAGGAATGTTAGGTAAACTTTCACCTTTTTTTTTTTTTTTTTCCCATGACCAAGCTTAGATCAAATATTGAAATTATTTCCTTCACGGTTAAAAACAGGTGGAAAAGGACTGGAAGTTGGGAGGATGTCAGAACCCTCCAGATCCAGGCTGGCTTTTGGTATGTTCATTGATATGCTTAATGTACACACAAGACCAGGGGTCCTCAAACTTTTTAACCAGGGGGCCGGCGCACGGATGCAGTGGCAGGCAGTCATCTGCGGCTGCTTGGTTTCCCCCCCAACCCCCGGGGGGGGGGCGGGGCAGGGGGTTCTGTAAATACCAGGGGCTGGATTGAGGACCCTGGGGGGCCGTATCCGGCCCACAGGCTGTAGTTTGAGGACCCCTGCACAAGAGTAACTAGGAGATCTTTGCTAAGTCGTATCCTGGCCACGTTGCTTAAGGAAAGGACAAGAGACTCTCTGCAAGTGGAAATCATTATTATGTCAATGTACGAAGGGTAAAACTATGGCCAATGCATGTCCTCCAGCTCTTTTGCCATTAAAACAGCTACAGATTTGGCTCGACCAAACAGAGAAGTCAGGGTCACATAAAGGAGCTTAAATATTCTGGCAATCCTGGTAGATTTAGATTAGATATTAGGAAGAAATTCCTCACAGTGAGGGTGAGGCACTGGTACAGGTTGCCCAGAGCAGCTGTGGCTGCCCCATCCCTGCCAGTGCTCAAGGCCAGGCTGGATGGGGCTGTGAGCAGCCTGGTCTAGTGGGAGGTGTCTCTGCCCATGGCAGGGTGAGTGGAACTAGATGATCTTTAAGGACCCTTCTAACTCAAACCATTCCATGATCTTCTGAAATGCTCACCAGTATTGTCATCACGTAGACATCTTTCCCCTGGCCACCTCTGGGCCTGGCAGGAGGCGGGCAGCACAGAGTCCTTTCTGTAGCCTTTCTGCTACCCGCAAAGACTCTTCAGTACTGGCAAAGGCAGAACAAGGAAAAGTGGCACAAAACCTCCTACTTGCATTTGCAGTTTTACCCGCTTTTACAGATGAGCTGTTCTACAGCAAGAAAAACCAGACTGGAGCATGTCTGCAACGAGTGTCCACCTCATTTGTCCTGTGGACATGCTCTGTGTTTTGTTTCACTAAATCCCTTCCTTTCCGGCAGCATAATCAACCTCACGTCAGGAAAGATCCTCCTTCCTTCAGAAGGGATGGGAGTATTTTTACCACTGATAGCCTCAAAACTACATCTTCCTTGTGGGAGCTGAGACCGTGAAAGAAGGATCCTGAGTCCAATTTGCTTTGCTGTTCCAAGCAGGACACTGCAGCATCTCTTGGTATAGTAAGCATCCTGCTCTTAAGTAAAAGCAGCAGCACTTTGTAGGAGGCTGTGACCGGCCTGGATATTGCTGGGCTTCTCTCTCCAGTCCTGCAATCATTTTGGTAGCTGTAGCTCACAAGTCTTGGCCTTACCATCACCGTCTTCATGAAGCTGCAACACCCTCTCTTCCCTTTGCCTAGGGTATTTGCCTAGGCTGATCTGTTTTCAGGTACCACTTCTTCCATCAGCTGGTCCATCCATGCTTTGCAGTGCTGTTTTTGGCCTAGAGAAGCTCGCCTTCTCTCAGCAAAGTTAATAAGCAAATAATTTGCAACACGGAGTGCTTCCACAGGAAGAAAGTAATCCTACAGCTCTCCCTTATTTTACACATTTTGGGGCAGTTATTTGTAGGCTTGATTACTAATCATCCATTTGCACGTACATTTTGTCTTTACTATGGTACTTCATGTGCAAAATTACTTTAATATACAGGATTAGCAGAACTTCCATGAAGCACAACTGTTCATCATCCCATTAGATACAGTTCACAGCATTTATTGTTTTTTATACACACACATATGTACAGAGGCAGACAGCAAGTGCAAATACTCATCTCTCCCAGGGCAGCAAAGCTGCAGGATTTATATCTCACAGCCTTCAGGGTGTAGGCTCTGCTCCCCGGGTGCATCAGGACTAGAGAGGTACCTGCAGGTGAATCCAGCTGCAGCTGCAGGCTGTTACTGCCCTGGCCTGAAGACATGGCCTCCTGGGGCCCTGAACCCAGTGTTGTCCCTGCCCCAGGGCCACCAGACATGCTCCTGCATCGCCTGGGGTGGCTGCATTAACTACCTATTTGCAGGCTCATCAAAGTTGGATTTTGAAAGTATGAGGAAGTATATGACACGTTTACACAGATGTGTTTCTTGAAGGAAATGACACGAGTTAGGAAGGAGAAGAAAACATTATCATAAGGAGGTACAAGTGCAGGACTTCTGTTGTCTCATGCCATGCTGTTGTGTGTGGGGGTGTGTGTCTGTGTGTTGGCTGTTTGTTCCCCTGGTGTGGTGTCTGGCTCAGCAGAAACACATTTTTCTGAGGGATCTGACTGTCCCATTTTTGGAAACATGAGATTTCTTTAAGGGGCTCTGGCTGTGGCTGTGGGGGGAGCAGGCCCATGGCAGGGGCTGATTGTGGTCAGCAGGCAGCAGAAGGGCCCCGTCCCAGCCTGGGGTCCCCCGAGTGGAGCAGCCTCACAACCAGCCCTGCCTCCATTGGTCACCCTCCCGCATGGCCAGCCAGGACTCCGCGCCCACGGTGGCTGGAGAGGCTCCCTGGAGTCCCTGCCGTGCTTTCCCAAGCCATC
The DNA here is from genome assembly GCF_023634155.1 of Falco peregrinus. Taxonomy (NCBI): domain Eukaryota; kingdom Metazoa; phylum Chordata; class Aves; order Falconiformes; family Falconidae; genus Falco; species Falco peregrinus. The sequence continues at coordinate 99,355,621 of NC_073724.1, forward strand.
CCTGGGGAGATCAGCAGTCCCGGAGCCAAGGCTGGGGTCAGAGTAATTTGTTTCTCCCCAGCAAGTTTGCAAAGAACGAGCAGTGCCCAGGGCTCCCCCAGCCCCGCGCTTGGCCAGGGGGTGCAGCCCTCTCATTGCCCCCTGGCCTCTCCTGCTGACCTTTTCTCTGCTGCCACTTTGTCTCACACAGGGCATGTTTATGTGTGGCTGTGGAAGGAGGTCTCCTGTTCTGTGGCCGTGGTGGCCGTGCAGCACACACCACCAGGAGCTGCAGCAGGGTGAGGGCATTGCTCGGCGCTGGGGCACCCGGTGCCTTTGCAGTGCCAGCCGGCTGGGTGTCAGCAGCACCCCGGCCATCGCTGGGAGCCCTCAGGCTCAGTGTCCATGGTGGCAACAGCTCCACAACTTCTGTGCCTCTCTGCCTCTTCCTAAAGTAACATCATTTAGATCAACAGTAAAATCTCCCTTGGAAGGGATGAGACCTTCTGAGTGAATTATTGTATTTGTTGCATGTGATCAGAAAAAAGAGCACAAGAACGTGTGTGTTGTGCCTGTCTATTCGGGACTGTCCCAAGCTTGTCTGCAAATGGGACACTCCTTTGAGGCAGGTGTTTGGAATCTAAATTAGATGCCAAAAGTACTTTGCAGACAAGACAGCTAATTCAATGTAAAGCAAGCTCAGAAGTAGACTGAACGTCTGGCGAAGGCTGCTACAACAGAGTCAAAGTCATGACAAATGTTTCCCTCTCCCTGAAAAACAAAGACAAAGAAATATCAAAGATGCCAGTAAAACATTAAAAAAAAAAATCCAAAGCACAAACACACATACAAAGATGCAATACTTGAAGCTGAAAATCACCATTTTGAGCCCCATGAAGCCTACCAGCATGCAGAATATAATTCAGCTGTTTGTTATAGTATCTCAGAGTGTTTGTCAGGGATGAATACAACACTAGTGCTTTTCTGAGACCAACTCATTCCACAGACCCCCTGGTCACTCCAGAAGCTGTTGTCAGTGGGCTCTTTGCCTGGCAAGCATCACAGGTCCTGTCCCATCTCTGTCACAGCTTGTCATTTATCACTCCTGGCTCCTTATATGTTACTGGGATCAGATGAAATGAATCTTCTGTGGTCTGCATCTGGGAACTGATCCTTATGTCCTGTGATTTGAATTTTTCAGATTTTTATTAGCACTGATGCATATTTAACAGGAGAGGTGCAGTGTTTTAGAAAGATGCTCAAATAGTAGCTGATACCTGTAGCAGCTGGCAAAGCTATTTTTTCAGAAAAATTAGTATGGAAAATTTGCTTAGGATTTTAAAAGTAGTTTCTTGTTTTCTGTGTTTCTTCTACATTTGGATCTTATTTCTCCTGGTTATATGGGCTTGTTCAACACAGGCAATGTGGGCAAAGCAGCATTATTTCAACAGCCCTTGCACATGTCCCTTTGCTGCCTTTCCAGCTATGCCCACAAGGGAGAAACAAGGGAGTGTTATCTTTGCTGCAGCTCCCATAACAGGGGGGAAGGCAGCTAAGATGTAAATGTGGGTAAAGGGAAGAGCTCACCTCTGCCACTGCCATATCAAAGCATGTGTGGCACTGGATGGGGGAGGCAAAATAAGGAAGGACAAAGAATAATTACCTTCATCCCCTCAGTGCCCAAGTAAAGTTGTGCCTGTATAAGCTCCCACTAAACTGTGTGGGTGCGCACAGCTGTTGCCCCATCTGTCTCCCCTACACACACATTTCCCCCCACTGCCAGCTGCTTTCTACCAATTTCCTCAGCTCTGCATTTTCAGCAAGTAATTTTTGCAGGGCAATGCCCATCTCTGCTGAGAGGCGTCTCAGAATTGTGTTGAGTATCATGAGAAATAGTGGGGGGTACTCAAGTGGAGCAACTCCCTAGTTTAAAAGTGTAAAAATCTCAGCTGTCTGTTCCTTAACTAACATGTACCAGAAGGCTGAAGTGTCGAGCATTGCAGTGCTGGAGGAACCTGGTCCAGGGCAGCACAGCACAGTGGGTTTCAGACACGTACCAGCAGCAATAGCACACGGCAGACTGTTTCTGTGCTGGTTTCACTTGGCCAAGTCACATACAGTCCTGCTTGGAATTAAAGGCCATGGAATAAACCCTCCTCAGGAAATGGTGGTGTTGAGTGCGTGGGTTTGAACAGATGTTTCTGATGTTTCACTGTTGACTTGGCCTTCTGGGAAGCCGTGTCTGCGTGCATGTCTGCACTTCCCTCCTGCACAACCAGAGCTCACTCGCTGTCGTTGCTGCAGCAGTAAATGAAAAGGAAGTGAAAGTCACCTTTGTGGTATTGCTGACTGGCTGGTGAGAAACATGTACATATAATTTCACCCAAATTACATGTGAAAACTGTTTACCAGTCCTTACTTGAAGCTTCACCTCTGCTCACATGGACAGAGCTTGCACACAGAAAAAGGTCAAAAAAACCACCAGCAAATGAGTGCTTGTGAGAAGGGCTTGGGACAGCTGAATGTGCATGTGTGTACCATCTGTGTGTGTTGCAGGTGTTTTGGTACTGTGACAATGTCAATTTACACTTTGTCATGAAGTCATGGAGTTATGAAAAATGGGTGTGAGATGTAAATGAAGCCCTCAGTATAAATCTTCTCTATTATTTCCTACTGTTTAAGTCCCTGAACCATGTGAACACAAAAGGTGCTAATAAAGTTTTGACTTTTCTCATACCACTGTGTTCTTTATGTGTTATTTCACTACCAGTAGCAGTCCAGTTTTGGCCAAAACAGAGAAAAGTGTAATGTCACAACATTTTTAAATGCAACCTGCCTGCATGCACACTGCCCTTGTGTCTGTCTTTCAACATCTCTCCTCTGGCTTTGCCCCAGGCTCCTTGGGGCAGAAACCTTCTGACTGGGTATTTGCACAGCACCAGGCTCCATCAAGGTCAGCCCTGAAAGCCTTCTATTTCCACAAGCTGACCCTGAACCAAGGGTGTGGGAGCACAGGCTGGCAGCGTGACACTTCATTACAGCATTTTGCAGCTCTTCTGTCAGGTTGGGTGATCCTGGAGCAGCTCAGACATCAAATGTAAATCAAACTAGAGACAATTTTACTCTTCTCCAGCCCAGAGGAGGGGAGGAATTACATCCTTTCTGAAATGGTGGTCAAAACCAGCAAGCAAGCATCCTTCTTCTGTGCAGATTGGAGAGGTGAGTCCAAGAAGAGGAGAAGGCAAAAACCTTGTGACATGTTTGCATTATTTTGTGTTCTTTCTCTTAATTCAGCATGCAGGTTGACATGAGGAGTTTTTAACACTGAATGCCCGTGGCAGCGTTTTAGATACTGAAGCAGATGATTTCTGCCACATGGGGAGCTTGTTTGGGGCAACTTATCTGGTATGTTGTGATCTCTCACATATTTTAATACACACTTGCTTGGAAATATGGTAGAGATATAAAATCAGTAAATTAGGAAAAAGTGAAAGCCACAGAAAGGTGTTCTGGTTAGCACAGCATTAAAAAAATTGGTAAAATAATGAATAATTAAGAGGATGAAGAACTGTAAAACAGATAGGGTATTTCTTTTACCATGAGTATTTATGTGTGTTAAAAGACAAGGGAAAAATCAGGAGCTCAGTGGGTTAGAAGAGAAACCTGACTCCCTTTGGTTGCATTAGTCCCAAATCGACGAGTATACTCATGTAATCTGCCCCTGGGAGGACGGCAATGCAGCTTGCTCATCACAGCGTCTCACTAAAAGCACAACAGCGTAAGAGTTAGAAGAACACGGTCCAAGCAAAGCATTAGGAAATTAGTCTAAATTACTGAGTTTTCACCTCAGCAAGGAGGATCTTCACCTCAGTGTCCCTCCAGACCAACACTGAAGCCAGTCTGCAGTGGAGGAGACCTAGGTGGGGCAGTCCCCTGTACATGTAATATTTCTGGTGGAAAGATACTTGAAATCATAGTAAACCTGTTGGAAGACTAGAAAGATAGCTGCAATAAAAGATACCAACTTTTAGTGTTTGCCAACATATCAGTGAACGTGTCCTTGCTAATGGGGACTGGACAGAAATGGTTGGTGGCTAAATGATTTGTGTATCAACAAGTATCTCACTGTTCTTCCTCTCCTGGCCAGAAAAGAGAAGGAAAAAGCAGCTCCACTGCCCCCCTGAGCGGGACAGGCACAGACACTGTCCAAAGGAGGGCGAGGGGAAGGGGGTGAGCAGTTGTGGTGGGTTGACCCTGGCCGGACACCAGGCGCCCACCACAGCCGCTCTGCCACCCCCCTCCTCAGCCGGGCAGGGGAGGGAAAATACAGCAAAAGGCTCCTGGGCTGAGATGGGGGCAGGGAGATGGCTCAGCAGGTGCCGTCATGGGCAGAACAGGCTCGACTCGGGGAAATTAGTTTAATTTCTCGCCGATCAAATCTGAGTAACGAGAAATAAACCCGAATCTTAAACCACCTTCCCCCAGCCCTCCCTCCTTCCCAGGCTGAACTTCGCCCCTGACTCCTCTCCCTCCTCCCTGCCAGCGGCGCAGGGGAGCAGGGCCTGGGGGTTACGGTCGGTGCCGCCCCCGCCGTCCCGGCCGCTCCTGCCCCTCGGGGGAGGGTCCTCGCCCCCTGCCCGGCCCCGGCGCGGGGTCCCCCCCACGGGAGGCGGGTCCCCCCCACGGGAGGCGGCTCCCCACGGGCTGCTCCAGCGGGAGCCCTGCCCAGGGGCTGCAGTTCCTCACCCCCGGCCCCAGCGCGGGCCCCGCCGCGGGGCGCAGCCCCTCAGGCCCGGCCGGCCCCGGCGCGGCCCCCGCGGGGTCCCCGGCCCTGCCCGCAGCCCGGCCCCGGCCCGGGCTCCTCCCCGCGGGGCCACGGGCCCTGCCCGGAGCCGGCCCCGGCGCGGCCCCCGCGGGTCCCGGCCCCCTGCGGGCACCCCCTGCCCGGGCTGCGGGGGGGAGCTGCTCCCCCGCGGGCTCCGTGGGCTGGGGGCACAGCCTGCCCCGCCGGGGGCTGCCCCGCGGGCTGGGGGAGCCGCTGCTGCGGCGCCCGGAGCCCCCCGGCCCCTCCGCACCGCCCGGGGCTGCGGGGCTGCTGCGCTCGCTCTCTCGCTGCCGCAGGGGGGTTTTACCCCCTGCTCAATCCGCAGCCCCTGAGGCGCTGCCGCTGTCGCTGGTGGGCTCGGCCTTGGCCAGCGGCGGGTCCCTCTGGGAGCCGGCTGGCACTGGCCCGCGGGCCGTGGGGGAAGCTTCTGGCAGCAACTCGCTGAAGCCGCCCCTGTGCCCCCCCCTACCAAAACCTGCCACGCAAACCCGTACAGCAATGCCACACGGGTGTGTGGCCTGCCTACGCGTGTCTCCCTGCGGAGCTGCCTGCATGGTGAGCTGAGGTCCCAGGCAGTGGCTTTCTTTGCACTCTTCAGTAACAAAGAGCTTGAGGCTCCACCAAGTCACTTCACGGCAACATTCTGTGGAGTCAGTAGGTGAACCTGTAAAGGTCAAGGTCTTAACTCATAAAGATTTAGGTCTAGCAAAATCAAGGGATGAGTACTATTAATGAAAATGTAGCATGGAAGCCAAATACCATGTATTTCTGAGGCTTCCCTCGTGATTTCTCAGTGCCTCAGGCTGGCAATGTTCGACAGCTTCACAACTAGATGGGAAAAGTGTCAAAGGTTATTTTCTAGTGTTTTCATGTCTTGTTAAGTTTTGGTTTTTTTTCAGTATAGCTATACCTTTGCAAATACCCACCACAAAAAAGCTATACCCACCACAAAAAAATCTGAACTAACGCAAACCTCCCTTCTCAAGGCTGGCCATTGCTCACCACTGTTCTCCATGTGCCCATCATTACTGACAATTGACAACTGGCACTTCTGTAAATGGGACAAAGTGAGAGAAGAGCAGCGGTCAGTTTTCTTCAATTGGAATTTATGGATTATGCTTTCTTGCAGAATAAACCCGACCTTCTGAAGAGTTTAGTGGCATCTGAAAACACTAGATATTTAAATTATAATGCTCCCCAACAAAGTTTCAACAAATACTATTTTTACTATTTAAAATTTTATAGTAACAGTGGGGTATAATCAAGAGAAATTCTCTCTTAGTCATGGAAAAATGTCCCCAGTAGAGCCTCACAGAATAGTTCAGCAGAGAGAATCTTTCATTAGAATAAAAACTAACAAAGACCACAGTGAACACCCAAACATGAGAAACATCAAACCAAAAAATAACCCGTTCATTTGACTTTTTTAAAAAATGGTGAACCTGGGAAAAAAATATAGTAGAAGTGTTGCTGTTCACAATGAATATCTCATTTCCATTTATTTTCTCAGACCAGCATATCATACCTGCTCTGTCACTGCTCCTTTCTGTTGCTTCACATCAGTCTCTGGGAAGTTAGGTGTGGTGGATGGCTCCTGGCATGTGTCCCGCTCTCAGCCTCCAAACAGGACCAGTGCTGAGAGACTGTGGGTCCTTACAAGGGGAAAAACTACTACATCTGTGCTTCCTTGCCTCAAATTAAACTTCATTTCTTAAATATTATCACATCTTCAGATTCCAGGTCAAATGTGCTTTGAACCCAGTGGAAGAGCTGCCATTGCTTTCAACAGCTTTTGAATACCTACCACCTTGCAATGCTTTCCAGTGTTTAGTTGTTCAGTCTTCAATTGTTTTGTTTTGCATTGTTCTCTACACCAGCACAAGGAATAAGGTTCAGAAGTCTCTGATCCTACTTCCCCTTCACGGTTTATCTTCATAAAGCTTCATTTCCCATTCTGACATCAGGTGGTTCCCTGGAGCACAGCCCAGGCATCCTTCCCATGTCTTGAAAGTGCCAAGAGCAACAGCAGCAGCTGCTGAGCCCTTTAGGGAGACTCCAGACACGGGGAAGTCTTGTGTGACTAAACGCAAGGAGCTCATGTCAGGTGATACATCTTGCTTAGGATGTGTTTACATCAGCATTTTTGTAGGAGCAATAGCATTATGTTGAAGCAACCCCCCAACTGTCTCCTCATATCACCCTTGGTCTTGGTTGACAGAACAGTTTGAGTGTGTGCAAGCCAGGTGCCTTCTGGAGAACAGCAAAATGGGAAGCTGTGCCCAAGAGACACATCAAGTGGGCTACAACCCATACATGTGGACACAAGGATCTGAACCAGTTACTGGCCCCTCACGAAGCAACAAAGCAAAGGTGCAGTGGAAACATTTGATCCAGGGGACCACCCCCCAACTCATTCAGAAGATAGACCCTCATTTGAAAATGAATGTAGAAGAAGGGGTTCACAGCACCAGAGGCTTCAGGCTCCTGTCCCTACTATGCTGCATTACTTCTGGGGTGGGTGCAGCCCCGGAAGGTGAAGGGCACCCATCTATGGGGAAAAAAAGCTTATTGTCTCCATAACCAGGCCATGCAAATTCACCCTGCTGAGTCTGTGACTGTTTCCAAGTTATCGAATGGATGGAAACTGAGCTGCAATGGAAAACCAATACGTCTAAAACCTAAATACTGTTTTTCCTACTCCTAATCAGTGTCCAGATTTTGATCATTTTGCTGAATAAGCAACATTCAGCAACCTTCATTCAACCTCTAAACAGATTTCTCTGTTAGGAAATCACTGACAATCATGAGTGTGACCTGCACAACACACACATCGGTCCTGGAGCAGAGGAAGCCACCATCAGCGCATAGCCTGACCCCCTCTACCTGCACAATTCCTGGAAGGTCACTCTTCTGAAGGTTCACATCCAATAGAAGAGCATAAAGCTGACTACGCTCACTGCTATGTGCCATGGCCTCTCCCAGAGGATAATTGCCCCACAAGCTGTGCACAATGCAGAGTGCCTTCCAACATAGGAGGCTAAATCCTGAAGAAAGAATTATGAGGTGCCTGAGTCATGTTTGCAACCTCCTCATCCATGAGAGAGCAGTGCACCCAGAAATAGGAAAGCACTGAAGAACAAGGGTGTTAAAGCACAGAAACAACTGAAGTCCTATTTCCATGTTCAGTCCAGTGCAATGCATCCACCTTTACTACACAGACTTGGTAAAATCATGGTATTTTTACCTTTGATGACAGTAGGAGTAGGAGAAGGCTCTGAATTTACAGATTTTACATTGGTTGACATTTTACAGGTTTTGCTTATTAGTTCTATCATTAGAATAGAATGAACAGCTTTGTGAGAGATGACGACAGAAGTGCAATGCAATTAATGCAATTAATAAAAGGAAGGGCACTTGTCTTTCTACAGCACAAGAAGTAAAACAGACAGACACAAGCATATTCTTGAGATTTTTCCTGCATATGAAACTATTGCAAAGGTTCCTTTGTCCACTTTCTAGATTGCTCATAGAAATGCCTTTCACAAGTGGTGATTATTCATGGTTTCACAATGCACATGGGAGGTCACTATTAGAATCAAAAAATTAAAACCTCCAAATTTTTCTTTTACCATTAACTTCAAATATGGAACAAAAAAAGTCTTTATTTCCATCAATAATACATAAGGGTGAAAGGCCACACATTAAAATCCCCTCCATTAGGCACAGTCAATTGAATTTTTAAGTTTGGTTTTGTATACTGGAGTCTTGGTTGGGAACTAAATGTAAGAAGAAGTCACATTTCCTGGAAAAAAAAAAGTGCCTGAGGACAAAGGGACCTGCTGATGGGTGTTCACACGACTCTGGGCTATGGCAGCAATACGGACCAGGTTCTGACTCTTAGCTCTAAGGAGGCAGTGATGGATGATGTCCCAGTGTGAAGGCTGAACAGTGATAAATGAGGCAGCCACACTGAGCACACTCAGGGCAGCATGGTAGTTTTACAACACATCATAAAACAACACTGGCTGCTGCCTTGGTAGACAAAACTCATGGAGACTGGAGAGGAAATATCAGCCGTCTGTGCTAAGGCGTTGGGAAGGTCTGGCTGGCAACTGAGCGCAAACAAGAGCGCCTTTGCTGGTGCCTCTGCTGAGAAAGAAAGAACAGCCATTCGGTAGGTGAAGACGGCTCATGTCTTTGCTCTGTGGATGGCCATTGAGGGACTGTGGATGAAGAATGCTGAGCAACACAGGAGAGAAAGCCTCTGAGGTATTTTGAGCCTTGGTCTTTGGAAAGAGACAGGTGCCAAAACTGGGTGGTAAAAAATTCAGAGAGTTTAAGTGAGTGTGGATTCGTGTTTGCATTGGTCCTTTGAATGGATTTTCCATGCTGAAGATACGGGCCCTCAAGCCTGGGTGAGAGGGCAGTGGCAAACAGGTACATGTCCAGTCACAGGGGACCCATCTCTGCAACCATGGCCAGAGCTGGGTCTGGCTGGGACAGGGAGGTGGCGCGGGCAGTGGGAGGTGGGAAGGAAAGAGGTGTTGGAGAGGACTGAGATGAAATCAAAGTAACATCCCTTTGCTAATGCCCATTCCGTTGTCTGGGCTGTTGGCTGTGGATGGCACAGAGTGGCGTGGTGAGTAAGGAGCCCTTATGAGGTGAAAGCACTTCGGTGAGTGGATGTTCAAGGCACTGAAGCATGGGCTTAGCAGAACAAACACTGACTAGGTTTGTGGTGGAATATAACAGCAAATGTACAATCTCCAACAGACAGAGGTTGAAAAGGAGAAGCGGGAGGAAGGGGAAGGCTAGCTGACCCTCACTGCCAAGTGGGAACCAGCAGTAGATATCCCCTGAAGTGGCCCCAGCCATTCCCTGGAAGTACAGTAGCGTCCCCCTCTGCCTGGCAGTTACCTGAACATACTAAACTAAAGGTACTAACCCCCCTTCACAGACCTCCAGAAACACCTGGAACACTCATTGACTATGTAAGGGTGGGAGTCATCACATCCACCCTTGGCTTCCCAGAATGTTGAAGTCAAGAGGAAGCGAGTCAGCTGGGCTCCTGCTGTAGCTCATGGCGGGAGGTGAGCATCTCCAGCTGGCAACTAATCCTCCAGCAGAGCAACCTCATTTCCCTTGGACTCCACTGCAAAGCTCAACCACATGTATCATCTGTCAGTTGCACTGGCTGTAACCGCACTGCAGTTACGTTGCCCAAGGCTGTAACCCTCCTGTGTATGCCCAGCTTTCCACATGTAAGTATGCGGTAACTGCCACGTGAAGTTAAGAACATGCATCAGTCATTGCATTATCGATGACTAAATTAGTGATCCTGAATCATTAATATGGGTCCTATAGAAAAACTACGAAAATAAATAGGTTCATACAATACTGAGGTCATATGCTGAGCACCGTAATGATCTTGAACTGATTACTTTTCGTATTAACTTAAATTTTTTGTTAATTCTAATACACGTGACTATTTGCATACATTGCACAATCCAACAGGTATGCCATATACTGTCTTCAGATTGTGGTTGAATGTGTGGATCAGTGAAACCAACAAAATGAGCCAAGTTTGGGGGAGGAAAGAAAAATTTTTATTTGTTTAGAAATGTTTTTTTTTTTGTTTTATTTGATCCAGAATTTTCAATTCAGCAGCAGTTCTCAAAGGGACTACTGAAGACAGAAAACCTTTAAGACAGCTTTCAGTTCCTTTTGCCCTCCACAAAGTCCTTTAAAAAGGACTCATCCTTTATTCAATTGAATGATTCAATTCTTATTTGATTAAATTTATCCTGTGTAATGGGCTAGATAGATGACCTAGAGTATCTCTAGAATATTGGCCTTTTTTTAAATCCCTAACTTCCTTGATTCTGTAAATGTATGTATCATTGGGGTCCAGGCCCAGACTGAAAACGATATATAGCACAAAAAAAAAAAAAAAAAGGAAATCTTCACCAGAAGAAAAATGGAGATGAGGAGCAATGCAGCAGTGAACAGTGATCCAAGAGGATCAAATATGAGTGCTGAATTTAGGAACTGGGTTGTCCTCCAAGCTCCACAGGCTGTACTGAGTACATCTCCACTCACACTGAGCTCAGTGTGAGACCCCTGCACAGAAGTATCTGACCCTCCTGCCCAGTCCTACCCAGCCACCTACAGCAGTGTAGTCCTATGAAATATATGCAAAGATTCAAAAGTTAGATCTCAAAGGGGAAAAAACAGAGTGGTGGAATGTATAACAGAACCAACAAATTAAAAGAAGGTGCTGTCCTGTATGCAGCCTGCTGTGCCTGCTAACAGGGAAGTTCACCGACAGGCATGTCTGCATCGCAGGTTGCTTGGCACCTCTCCTTTGAAGAACCCTTGGTCCCGCCTCTTGTCAACCTGCTGTACTGTAACCCTGAAGTTTGGACTACCCAAACTTATGCGACGTGTGACTACACATCGTCAAATAATAGCAAGTTGGACATTCCTGAGAAAAATACGTTCTTCTGCCCGTGTCTGATGTGACATTTTTATGCACTGTAAAGCTGTACCATGTGATCTGGAGAAAGGACTGGGAATTTTCACCAGAGGAAGGCAAAGAAGGGGTGTTATGCCTTTGCTCTTTCTATCAGCTGTCACCTCATTTTGCCCCAGGGTCTTAAGGAACACATTTTGGACATACTCAGTAGACTTTGCAGGGTTGAACAACTCTTACTTACTGAACTTAAAACTCCATGTCAGGGCCAGACAGGGCCATCCTGGTGTGCAAGCTCAAAGGTACTTAGTCATGTCCATGGGCTCACTCTGCTGCATCCAGGGAGGACCAGGAATGAGTTGGGTAAGAGCTGGGCAGGAGGGCACGGCTGGGAGGAGTACACAGCCATCGGTGCTGCGGAGGCAGGACTGGATGCACAGTGGAGACGTGAGGATTGTAAGCTGGTACAAGGGATAGCCTGGGCAGCTACAGAGTCTGGATCAGAGAGTCCAGGACCTAGCCAGCAAGGCTGGAGAGGAGCCTGTGACAGAAACATTGTTACTGGCCCAATGACTGACAAGAGGCTTGAAAAGAGACAAAATGGGGGAAAATGGATGAAATATGAACTGGGGTTGTAAGGAGGAATGAGATGAGGAGGATCATCAGAAGGGGTCAGACAAGGGCAGAAGAGCCTTAACATCCTACCATAGAAGGGAATTTCTGCTCCTTCATTGTGCCTAAGGCGCACGTTGAAGGGTGAAACTGCCATGAACTCTTGAGCATGGCTTGGTACCCTGGGCTCTCATGTGTGGTACTGCAGAGCACTCTGTGCAAAGCAAGGGAAAAAGAAGCATGCTTCAGAGCCATGAATTGCTAAATGGCAGTTCATTGCAAACATTGCCCTATGGCTGCCAAAGTTGAATGCAGAGGAGTAAAAAACCTGGATCCAGTCCCAGGCAGGGTATGTTTGGTCTGATTTCAAACATGTTTGCATTGATCTGAATCTCAAAAACACAGCAAGAAATAAAACCAGTCCCCAAGCATGAGGGCATTAGCTCTCCTGATTCAAGACCAAGATTTAAGAAATGCCAACAGGGTGTTTATAGCAGCAGCTTTGCAAGGGCCCAGGACCTCAGAGCTACTGCTGTTGGCTGTTGCCTGCACGCTGTTCTGCACCTGTCCTGCTGCAGATTTCCACCAAGTTGGGTATATTTCCCCAGAATACTCAACGACTGTCTTTGTAGATTTCCTTTCTTTTTCCCTTGTATTTTGAGAAGCATTAAGGTCTTCTGTGGTGTATTTCCTGTTGATCAGTGCCACTGCAATGAGGTGTACTTCCGCAAACTTCCTTTCTCGTATTCTGGGGAGTTAGTTCAAGTTTCCTGACAAGACAGTGTCTTTGCTGGTTCAAGACGCTCTTTAGGTTCAGAATCAGGGTAGACATCACTGCTGCATCTCATCTCCAAGATAAGCAATATAGAGAGCTCCAGACATTAGTTAATAATAATATCAAGCTCCCAGAAATTACATCTGTAATAATAAATCTGAGTTTGGTTATTTTTTTTTTTTTTGTTTCTGCTGTGTTTTAGCCAATAGTGGTCACCTTTTCAAACTCTTCTCTACGGTTTGGATACCATGCAACATGTTACGGTTGTTTCTTAGCCCAAGCTGAGAACAACATAGAACTCAGAACTAGAGGAACTGGGACTGGGAAAAATAGAAATCACGAGACATTCATCAGGTTTGCCAAACCTGGCAAATGGTGAAGTTCGCTGTTTTTTTGCTGTTGCCATCAGATCAGCCTGTCCCATTTGCTATGCTGATCTGGCAGAAAGCAACCCAGATGAGGACATTCTCTCCCTTTGCAGACTCTTCACACAGGGCTCTTCCCCTGTCCCTATGTCTCCAGGTCTTTTTCCTCTCTGCTTCTTTTCACATGCCCCCTCCTTTCTGTTACCTTGGCCTCAAGGCTTGTGGGTGTAGCAGCTGTGCTCCTCCTGTGCAGGACAAGTCCAGCTCCAACCATCATTCAGCCCCTGAGTGAAGTTTACTTTTTTCTCCACTTTTCTTTCTTCACTCTACTTTTTTTTTTTTCCTGCAGTGCTCTATAAAATAATAATTTGCTTTTGTTCCATAAAGAAATAAACTGACACATAACAGAAAAAATATCACTGCTTTCACTTTCCAAAGTGAAACAAGCCCCAACTCCCATATTCTGTCAAACGGATAACAGTGATAACTGAACCTGGATGAAACCTCCTAATGACAATTTTCTATCATAAAGACAGCTTTGTCAACATCAAAATGTGCCCAAGGAAGATACCAAGATTTAAAAATTTTCAGTTAGAAGGAGTGGCTGTGATTTATTATTCCATACTAATAATATTGTAAAATATTCCATTTTCATAAAGTCAAAATTCAATTGTTTGACACTTTTATTCCAGTACTGGTGTTATTGTAGGACATATATTTTATCATTACCTAACATTTTATTATAATGCTTTCACTTTATCAAAGTTGAATGAATTGTAAGATGAAAATTTGCTGAATTAACAAAGCAAAATCCTTCAGGGTTCCTAAATCACACTTTTAAAAATTCAAATGTGCATTTGGCAGGGAATTTAAAGTGCTGGCTTTGCATCTGTTTATAGTTCAATATGAAATGTCAACCAGTGAGGTATATCCACAGCATTTCTCCCCCTTCCTCCAGCCTCCTTGGAACACAGCAGTCAGCTCCTTGCTGCTCCGAGCGTGCTCCCACTTGTCATGGGACTCCTTATACAGGTAGCAGTTATCATAACTTGCTATTTAAAAGCACACTTCATAAGCTGCCGGTGATGTTATAGGCTGGCTTTAAAGCTGACATGGCTGATGACAAAATGCATCAAGCACAAACCACATTACAGCTAGTGACTGAAAAGTCACCCATTTGTTCTCAGGAGATTTTAACTGCTGAGAAAGCATATCAGTTCAAATGAAAATGCAGAAGCAAATAAAGTTCACATCAGTGCAGAGTGGATAAAAAGGTAGTTCTCTGCCTCTTTTCCAAATTCTTTCTACTTCTGAAAAGCAGAACTTCATTAAACTTGCCTAATAGAACACCAAAGTGTTTGGATCCATCTACTTGCACCAAGGCAGGGTGCACTCAAGACTCTCACTACAGTGGAAGCTTTTTTGGTTTCGATTTAATGACATTAATTCCTCATTAATTTTAGTTAAAATGGGATATACATTTAAATCAAACAAGGATGTTCACAAGGCCTTTCCACTTTTTTGACTAAACCAGCTTAAACTCCTGATTTCAGGCAAACCTTAGCCACGTTCTGTCAGCAGTGGGGCTGCACCAGTATATAGCAGGGAGATGTCTCTGAGAGCCTGCAAATCTGAAGGATGAGTGGTCAAAACACGTCATGCTCCCACTGCTCTGCCACATGTCCACCTTCTTGACTTTCAAGTAGAAGCCTTTATAGTCAAACCCTTGTTTACATGCCCCTAAACAAAGAAGCTGCTTGAACAACACAGTGAGAGTGACGATATATTTGAGTGGTTTTCATCTATTCTGCAAACACTAACCTGGAGAAACAGGAAAGCCAGGCGTTGAGATGTTTGATCAGTTGGTGTCTACCATGTCATGTGGAGTTGTGGCAAAAATTAACTAAGCCAGACTAGCAAAGAATAGAATCAAACCCCTGTGGAAATGAACAGAACATCTCTGACTTTGGTAGGATTATGAGAAATGATCCAAGTGTTGTTTTAAAGTTCTTAATAGCTTGTGGCTCAGTGGGAAGACATTAGTGTACCATGAACTTTAAAAACTGCATTTTCCTGCCCAAGCACTGTGTGTTGCTTCTCAGATCAAGATAGCATTTGTCCAAGCCTGTCTGTATCAAGTGAAGTGGACTCATTAGCTGATGAGATGGAAAGTCTAGGGAGGAGCCATGGGCAAATTACTGTTGAATTTCTTCTTCATGGGATAACCAGAGATCACCTTCAATATTCTCTGCTCCATGTGACCTTTGAATGGAGTAGAGGTGATGCAATATTTTTCCTTTTCTCTTCTCACAGCCTGTGATGCCAGTCTGTGTTATGCACTGACTTCACCTTTTAGTCCTGCACAGGTACAAATCACTTTGATGAGATGCTTGCAGCCCTGTAGCCACTTGTGACCTCACCGAAAGAGTCATTCTCTGACTGACTCCCCTACATTTGCTCACCTATCTGCCTTGGCACAGTGGAAATGGAAAAAGCTGTTTTCCATAACAAAAGCCCCACATCCTTTCCTTCCCAATGACATAATAAAATATCTTGTGAGAGCCTTGGCAGTGGTCCAGTGAAAATTCTCCTGTCTTCTTTTTCCAGTCTAGCTACCATGAGCAGAAATAATTAAAACTGAGGCTTTGACTCCAGGGGTGCATTGGCATTGGGCTTGAACCCTCCCCGACTCTTCTTTGCAGTCTGGGATCCCCATAAGAGCGTGGTTGGTCTTTACTGTGTAGACCCAAATAGTAGGGAGAGCATGAGCATTTGGCTATTCCTTTCCAAAAACTGTGGTAGCTGCTATTCCTTTCCATGCCCGTCTGTTCCCACTTGGCCCTCAGACATTACAACAGAGAAAATACACGAGACCTGTCCACCCTAGAGCTTTAGCAGCAGTGTCTTAGCTACACAACTGCTGTCATCCAGCTAGGATGCTAGTTATGGTGCTCAAGAGAAAGGTGAAAGGATCATAGTCATTATTATGCCCATTTCCACCAGACTTTGGTTCCACAGTATTCCCCTTTCTTTAATGTTAAGTTGTGTCAAGACATGAAATACTGAGCAGCTGGAAGGTGTATTTCTCTCCATTGTCCAGCTGTGACTCTCAGAGCACTATAAATTGCTGAAGATGTTGCCTTCTTAAATCTTATATCCTTCTCCTTGCTGATGGATGCGAGGATAAATATAATGCCCCGTTGTCTGCCGTCGTACATGATACAGGCACTCACTCACTACTGTACTTTGGCTGGATTGTCTCCTCCTGTGTGAGTTTAATATACACACTGCCATCATCAGAATGAAACTTCTTTATACTCCTAACGTTATAAACAACAAAGTTAAAATGTTTGAGTTTTAAGTTTTTTTTAAATGGCCCTTAAACTTGTGAATCTAACATTTTTGGAGAAAGCTCAGATTGTTAAGGAATCAGCAGGACACATCACCGAGCTACAATAGGTTCACTTTCATGTGGATGCTGTAGCAGGCAAGCCTTCATGGAAAAACTCTGAATGTGAATTTAGCTAGTTTTGGATAAAGACGCCTTTCAGCGTCAATAAACACCATGAATGCAGCCACGGTAGAGTTACAACTTAATGAGATGAGGGGAAGTGCACAGGGTCAGGCCTCATCTCCCGGCCTCTGTCATGCTAATCAGCTGGGCAGCCTGCAGCTGAAAAACTGCTGGAATTTTTATTTGCATTTCATTTAGTTGGAAGGAAATTGACCCAGATGGTCCACAAAGGCAATAGAAGGCTGGCAAGCAGTCTAGTGCTGCACACTTTTCCGAGGGGCTGCACTTGTCCGCCCGTCCCTCTTGGAGCCCAAAACATAAAAGATTAAAACAGCGTAAGGGAATTGATTTCATGATTTTTAGATAATTTCCCTAAGATTTCAGAAAAGACCTAAAAACCCTAATTTAATCAGCCAGGAGCTCAATAGTAATTAAAGGGAAGAAAAGCTGAGATAATGAAAGAGGTGGTGGGGATTTTTGCTGTTGCTGGTGGGAACCTTTCTTAATTAGAAAAAGTCTAAAATCTAAATGATGTTAATGATGACAAGCATGAACATTTATTGCAAAGACACTGTATCCTTGGTCAACTTAGATGATTGATTGCCAAATCTGATAAACTTCCTTAGAAAAAGCTAAAATGATTTGCTATGCATTTGTGCAAGCCAAATATTTCCATGTGTTTGCTCAGTTGAACAATATTGGTGTCACTGTTACTTGTTTGGCCAAAGGTTAGGTATTTGCACAAGTGAAGTATGATTCCACACCATCTGCTCATGGTTTCACCTATTTTGCTTTGAAAGCTTAGTTAAAACTCTAATAAAAATAAGGGCACTTCAGATTCCACCTACTTTTGCATCACAATCTTAGAGATGATAACATTTCAGAGCAAGTGCAGCAACCTCATGGAGGGCCAGCTGATGGCATATCTACTTAATTGGAAGATATAAACCATAACTGTAATCACATTATAAAAAGTATTTTGTGAGGCAAATTTTCAGCCATAAATTGTCATGACACCCCAGAAGTGCATGGAGCTGCAGTAAATGGGTGGGGATCCCTTATCTTCCAGCTGCACCAGTGAAGGTGCTGCCCTTTACCTCCACCCTGCCCTGAAAGCATGGAACCAACTGGTCTTTCGTTTCTACCAGCATTACTCTAGCCAGGGTGAAGTTTCATGTCCTTGTACAAGCTGTCTTTCTAGACAGCTGTGTTGCCTCAGACAGCAGTGTGTTAACCCCTCTGGTCTGCATAGCTGTTGAACATGTGCAAACAGGTCTTCCCAGTGCAAGTCCTGGGGAACTGAACCCAGCAACTTCAACTGAATTGCTTCCCATTTCCAGTTGTGTGGAAGTGTGTGTAAATCTGGACTAACCCCCTTGGATTACTGGGCTCACACAGGCTTTTGCTTTCATCACAGGAATTCTGTCTTTGAGGAAAAGTGATAGAAAGAGCCTGAGGTAGCCACAAAACCACATAACGGTGTGGGCACCCTGGCAGCTCGTGTAGGAACAGAAAGATCTGGGATTTTTCAGCTCCTTCTGATTCTCTGAGAACTTGCAGTTGGCTCAACTTGTGGCAGCTCAACTGCTAAGCAGCTGTGTGAGTACACCACTAAGGTATCAAAATACACCCCTCGGTTCCTGCTACAAGCCAGACAGAGACCTGGTCTTTGTCTTCCAAGGCATCAGTGACTCAGCCATGAGTTATCTCCAGGACTGTTTCTTCTGATGGATACGACAGTCACACTTGAGCTTTGTTTTTATAAAGCTTACATAAAGCATTTGCCCACAGTCCTCTATGCAAGCCAGATTGGGATAATTCTCATTTCCAGCACAGTCAGATGTCCCAAACCGCTCCTAATGTCCCTGTTAGCATTTCAGCAGCTAAGAAAGAAGAACGATAGGAGGTCATTAACTCCATTTCTTGATCTGGCAGTGGCCTCTAGGGCAATTTAGAGGACAAATATTTATGAGAGAGGCAAGATTTATGTGGTTCTGAAGACCAAATACTCAAGATATAATACCTAACAATCATACATGAGAACCATAAGGCAGCGTGCGTAGCCACTGTGTGCACTGGAGGTGGCTGAAGGAGCTTTTGGCGCTGCAAGTCCTTGAGTTATTGACTCGGAAAGGCAGGAAGAGATCAATACTTTCAATGTGCTTCCAGTACCCCTGCTTGCCCTCCACTGTAGAAGGGAAGGAATCTGACATAGGGTTATGTTTGTCTCACAGGAGCTGAGCACACTGTGTAGGAGTGGGCTTGGCTTGCTTGAATGAACAAGCTGGTTAAGAAATGCTTTTATTTGCATTCATCCTCCTATCCACTTCGGAGCCTCGAGGTGTGAGGGCTTGATAGAAAAAATGGAGGGCTGAAGCATTTAGGTGATGCACTGATTACATTAAACCCTAAAGCACATGAGAAGCCTGTAAGGAAGTTTAGAAGAGTTTTGCCCAGTGAGGGCAGCGATGGCTTCACTGCAGGATGCTCCCCTGGAAATAGCAGTGGGCTCAGCAATGGAGCAGAGTGAAGGACTTAAAAAATCTGGGTGGACATTCAATATCACTTGGATAAATGCAGATATAGGTGTTTCTGTCTCCTGTGGGGTCTTCCAAGTGTGGATACAATCCAGCTTGGCAGCAGAACAGGGGCTCCATGCTAGAACTGAATGTGGCAGGTCCTGGCACCAAGGCAGCGTTTAAGCTACATTTTGACTGGTGCCTGAAGTCCAGATGTAAAACCAAAATTGCCTCCTCTTCATAATGACAAGGCAGAAAAAAAAATAGTCTGAGGTAAACTTGGAGCTTTTTAATTGTATCTGTACCATTGCTGATCCATTGCTGTTCCATCTGCAGCGTGGGCAAGATGCTTACCATCAAGTTGCCCGCTTCACATTTCAATGCTGCATGGAATCACCTTGTTGTCACTCTCTGTCTCGGGTAGCTGTGGTGTGTAGATGGACTGAATTCAATGTACCATATAGGAGGGCAGCAGCAGGCTGGGCCTCGTGAGTCCCGTTCATAAGTTCTGCAGGATGTCCACAGCCACATCAGAGCAGATGACAGAAAGAGCTTCTTTCTGGCCCATCACGCTCATGAAGTTCATGCTGGAGGAGTTTGGAAGAGCAGAATAGAAATGGAAGTTAAAATCTGAAAAAAATGAAAACACCTGTGAAAACCAGCAATTTCTTTAGAAATCACTCAGTATGTTTAAAGAGGCTTGCTATCCCCTCTGCACGCATTTCAGCAGCTATTACTAACAACGGTTACTACAGCACAAGCCATAGCTGCTGGAAGAAATGGGAAGACTCAGTTCAAAGTATGAAGTGTAGCCCTCAGAAGAACAGTTAGGACTAAAACTAAAAGCTGTCAGATAAACTAAATGCGGTTCTGGGACTGATGAGTCCAGTCAGCTCTTGCTGCAGGACCCTGAGCACTGCTGGTTTCTCAGATTTGTTTGTTTCAAAGCATTTTAGTGTCCTTACCACATTTTTCCTGAAGACTGCAAAAGCCAAAATTTGTTGTTCTTGCTGAAATCCCAAGAAGGTCTCAGGCGAAACAGGAAATGTTTATTCAAGCATTTGGCAAGGAGAACTACAGGCTGAACTGGACCCTGCTAACTCTCCCTCTCTGCTTAGCACTGGTCCATGCTGCTCTGGGGCTCAGCCTGGGACCTGCACATCTGGGTAGCTGCAGGGAAAATAGAGAGCGCAGAGGGAGACAAGGAGAATGACAGTAAGTCCAGAAAGTGAAATGAAAGAAATGGGGTTGCTCTAGTGTATGCCAGAGATTTCCTGATTGTATTTTTCAAATACTCAAAGAGCTGGTGCAAAGGAGCAAAATGCTCATCGTGCCCATATAGGACAAGAAATAACATACTTAGGTGCAGCATGTATGTTCCAGTAAGACACTTGAAACAATTAGCAATGGTGTAGACAGCGAAGGAGTGGAGCTGTTCTAAAGAGGTGTGTGCTGTCCATCATGGGAAATCTTTAAGAACAGCTTGGAGAACTCTCTGTCTGACAGGTAGGGGTGATCGTGTCTTGTGGCAATGGTCTCGACTAAAACACCTCTTGAAAACCCCTCCAGCCTTATTCTGACGCTTTGCTGTTTTGTAACCTTTCAGAGTGGATCTGCTTTGATGACTTTAGCTCCCTGAGTACTTTTGGTTTGATGACGTAGTCACCTTACACTACTTCTAGGGATATCTGCACTGTTTCATCCTTCTAAAAAACAAAATAGTGTCAAATATAGGGCTATAGTACATGGATACAACTCAGCTAAATAAAATAGATTTGCAAATTATTGTCCTAAGTCTAAATTAAATCTCTGTGAACCTGATAGAAAAAGTGTCATAGAATTAGCAGATTAAAGGGAAATAATTCCAAAAATGCTCAATGATTTTAACAGAAGAAAAATCCTGCTGCAGAACTCTGTAGTTAGATTAAAATTCAACAGAAAGTTAATTCATTAGTAAAGTCACTCAAGCTTGACTAATAACAGCCTGAGCCAGAAAATCTAGCAATTTAAAGTAAACCCTTAGTTGCAAGCATAACTTGATGCATATGATGCCAGCTGCAGAAACTGCCATTTCAAACCTCACTCTGGTTGGCACAATGGGAACAAATAGCTCTCAGCTGCAGGTGAAGCCTACCAGACCTTTCTCCTCAATCTTTGTATAGTGTCAGTTCTTCTTAAAAAACAGCCATTAAATTATCGCCATTGTCTTGGGGGAATGGTGATTGATGCCTCTTCTTTTATGCTAACTCAGCTTGTCTCTCTGCTCTAAATGGCCTTGTCTTTGGTGTGGATGTTGGTAGTACATCATTAGGTTTTGGTACGCTTCGTGCTGCTCGCTTGCTCGCAGCTTGGCAAACAAGGCAGTCAGGCAACGTGACCATTCAGCAGATTAATACAACTCTCCTGAACTCCTTAATACAAAAAGCTGCGGGCTCCCACCTGTTGGGGCTTGAGCAGGGCACTTTGTAGGGAGCGCCTTCCCCTTGTGAATGCTAAGGTGACAAGGTAAAATAAGGGCTTTGAGCTCCTGCAGTATCTGTTGGGCTTCATCCCAGCTGCTGCAGGCAGCCCGGGAGGATGTGCATGGGGCAGAGAGAGCTACAGGAACTCCCGTGATGGCAGCAGAGCCTGAAACAACCATTTCAGGGGTTTATGTTGGGATTCAAGCACTGTTGCTTTGCTGTTGCACTGAAAATGTGAGCTACTCCCTCATGAGTGTGTACGCTGCAGAGGCTGGTCCTCTTCTGTACACAGCTGACTGGTGTTTGTAACAAAGTACAAGCATACACTTTTGGAGAGGGACCAAAAAAGAAGCAAAATGAAAGAGAAAGATGTAAGAGCCTGTAAAGAGCTAAAAGTTTGTTCTGCTAACACCGGTACAAGCCCACGGCAAACCTAGGGACACTGGTGGTGCGGTTACCCCTGTGACCATGGCCACTATGGTCCCATGCACTGTTTGCCATGCCGGGTCCCCTGGGAAGTGCTGCCTGGTTTCAAAGGTGATGCTTGCCTTCACATCGGCAGAGCAGAGGGGCAGCTGCTGAGGCCAAGAGCTGCTTCCCAGCTGCACCTCACGCTGGCCTGCACTGGGAAAGCGACTGACCCTGGGGAGCTGGGAACCAGGCAGGACAGTGCTGTGTTCTGCGATGAAGGGGGTTAGCAGTCTGAGCTACGGTTCCACTCGGAGTGAGTCGTTTCACTTGGTGTTTCTGCAAAGCAAGAATAACTGTGGGATACTCACCGGGTGACTCCTGAGAGCAAATGAGCATTTCTAAAGAGCTGTGAGATTCTTTGACAAGGAGATTGGGGGGGTCAGGGAGGAAAAAGGTAGGAATGTTTGAAGATACTTTTCTTATGTGAAAAATCTTTGTTCTTGGGACTACAAACCTGGAAAGAAAAGAGCCAGGTTTTACATCTCTCTGGTCCCCCATGTAAGCATCACCCTTCACCTCGATGGTCCTGTTCCCCTTCTTCCTCCCTTGCCCATTTTGGTTGCAAGTTCTTCAAGCAGGGAAAGTTTCCGGCCACATATTTCAATTAACATAACGTGCACCTAGTGCTAACTGTGGTTTGTCGGAGTAAAATGAGCCTTAAATGCTTTATTTTTTCCTTTCTGCCCCTCGAACAGCCATAGTTTGAATTAGCTGTAATCTTCACAGCTTGTAGACTTGAAACTTCCGAGTAAAGCCAGCAAGCACTAAAATAAATAGACACATCAAAACTGTTATCCTAAATGGATAAAAAAGCTTAGCCTATCAGCTGTACATCCTACCAGGGGAGTGCTTGAGACTTACTGTGCGTCTGTACTTCAGAGATGGGTGACCTGAGCTCAGACGTTGTTACTCAGCCTCATATTTTTAAGCAGCTTTTGCCTCAGGAGGCAGCCTGTGTGTGCTGTAACCTCCAGAGCACCTGGCAGGCTTCACACGGACAAATTCTCTCCCACTGGGAGCCTTGTTTGAACCGGGGCTACTCATAGGATTACTAAGGTGTTCGTGGTATAACATAACCCTCTATGGTGTTCATGGTATAACATAACCCTCTTTATTTAGTGCATAATGTGGCTTACATTTAACTGATTTTGTATTCTTTTTCATCTTGTTTTTAGAATTAAGAGAGGCTGAAATCCTTATTTCTCCCATACATTGACTACTGGGTGCAGTTTGGGTCTGTGCATCGCAAGAAGGATATAGTGAAGTCAGAAGTTATAGAAAAAAGCAGTGAAAATGACTGTGGGGTGAAGAAGCCACTTTATGTGGAAAGATTAAGACAACTCCTCAGTTTAGAGGAGAGAAGGCTGAGGGAATGTATACAGAGTTCATAAAACCATGAAGGTGATGGATAAGGCAAACGTGGAACTGCTGCTCACTACATCCCTTAATGCAAGCACCAGAAAGCACCCAGTCAGGGAAATTCAGGGAGACAGCGTGGCTGGTAGCAAGCATCTGGAAATCACATCCATGGGAGGCTGCAAAGGTGAATGGTATCAGCAGGTTCACAAGGGGATTAGACACATCTGTGGCCATCAGGCTCATGAGGTGGTACTCAGGAGCCTACGGAGGTACTTCCTACTAACATCCCATGACCTCTGGGGCTGGGGGACCCCAGCAGTGTGAATGGACCACAAGCAGTAAAACTCCTGTGCTCTACCTCATAGCAGCTCCTACCGCCACCGACGGAGACAGAGTAGAGCGATAGAGGTCTACTGCTCTGACCCACCAGGGTGTTTCTCAAGCTCACCTTCTGCAGTTTCTCCCCTAACAGCTTCCTGCTCTCCCCAGAGCCCAAAGAAAGCTCTTGCTGCAAAGGGACCACCATGGGCTGGCAGGAAGGGGGAGCATGCCGTGGAGTAGATGTTTACCACATCTCTGAATGTGGTCCTGGAGTTACTTTTATTCTGCTTTGGTGGCCGGGAACAATACCCCTTTAACAGAGACACTGTTTTAGAATGACTGTTTACAGCTAACTCCAAAGAGATTTTTGCGAATGTTTTCCAAAATACAAAATAATCAGTCTGCTTTGGTGGCATTCAACTCCTCCTTCATCTCATTCCTTTCCAGAGATGTAAGAGGAATATGGTTTGCTAGGATGCTCATGGATATAGAGCCTCTGGCAAACATGCTCCTCCATGAAGAGTCACAGTAGGAAAGGATCATCTGGTAAATCTTCAAAGCTCCAGGAATTGCCCAACTGGACATCAGAAAAAAAGTGTCTCAAAGTTACCAATTATGTCCCAGTCACAAAACATAAAAAGAAGAAAACATTTTAGGAATGCACAAAGCAATAGACAAGGAGTCTGCAGACAATTCCGAGACTGCCCAACTGCTGAGCAAATCGCTACAGGTGAGTAATAAATAAGACAAACAAAATCCTTTTACAAATAATTTTGCAAACAAGAAAATGTCAAGTAAAATAGCCTTGGTTAGGAGTCCTGTTCTGGCTTTTAGAATCTTGATTTTGTACAAAATCAGAATCATAGAAAATAACGGCTCAAAGGGCTGTTTTACTTCTGGGTTGGTTTTGGTGTTTTGTTTTTTTTTTTTTTTTCCTTAAGTTTGCAATTGCTTCTTTTGAATGAACACTACACCCTTGGAAGATGTCAGACTGACTTTTCTGGGAACCACAGAATTCATCCAAAAGCTAAAGAAACCTTTATTCCTCCATTTTTCCAGCCAGCCTTTACAGAAAGGCTGGCTGGACATCCTGCCGCTACCCAACACCAAAGGCACCACGTGTTGTTTCTGCTGCTTCCTTTCCTCGACATCTTTTAGGTGGCGAGATTTGTAAAATCATAATTATGTGAACCTAGAAATAGAAGAAACTATTCTTTTACTAGAAATAGAAGAAACTATTCTTTTAGAGACCTACTGCTAGATGAAGAGGATTTTACTGCTAGATGAAGAGGATTTTACCTGTTCCTGGACTTTCTTTTGAACATTTAAACTCATCAGTGATCCCCGTGTGAGCTGCCAGGGTTACTGAGTTCATTTGTTTTATGGATTAAAGCACTTGGTTCACCCTGGTTGTGCATCAGCTCAGAGCTGGATGCAGTCTGCTGGCAGCACCTGAAAAAGCATTTTAACCACTTCAAAGCTCCTGAGAGCGTTGCTGCTCTGAGGGGGCCAAGAGCAGATAGCTGTGTTTGGGGAGGAAGAGGAGGAAGTGTGGGATGGCCAAACTTTTGCTGAGACGGAATCCAAGCAGAGCACTGACCCACATTTCTCTCCTCCGCTCATTCCCTCTGCTGTCTTCCCACCACGGTGTCTCTGGACTCTGCGCTGCCTTCACATCTCTTAGCTTCCTAGTTGCTCACGCCTGTAAACAGCTCTCAGGATTCGAGTGGGTGAGATGTGGAAAACGAATGGTCAGGTCTCTGCAACTGAAAATCAGTTTCTGCAGATCCTGTGGAGATACACTCCAAGAGCCATCCCTCCTCAGGCTCCAGCACATTTCTTCAGCAGTAAGGATCCCCCCTATTTCTGAAACGCTTTCATCCCATACCTGTCCTGCCTGTAAGTCACTCCATGTGCAGGCTGATGTGCAAGCTGGAGGTGTGAGCCACCCCAGCTCCCGGGAGCAGAAATGTCAGTGAGCCACTTGACTGGCTGCAAGGAGGAGATTTGCATCCAGCATTTGGCTCAACGCTCGGACAGCTAAAAGCCTTTAACCAGGTGCCTGACTCGGGTATCTAGGTCTATCTGAGAGGCCACGATGGTTGCTGCCATATGGACATGTGTGGCTCACAGCTCTGCTCTGGTTTCTGGTGCTCACACCTCCATGCACACCCAGGCACAGAGACCCTGTGCCCAGGGAAGCAGCTAGATAAGGAGTTTCATGAGAAGATGGGACAGGGTGCAGCGATCAGGCACATGGTCAGACCGGTGCCTTCGTTATACGCAGCCAGCCCTTTTCATTCTCTTTCCCTGTTTCCCCACGCGTATTTCCCTGAAGCACCTCCACTCCTCTCTGTCCCCACCTTTAGTCCTTTCTTACAGCAAGTTTTGTACAATCCTCAAATGTTTTTCCCCCTCTCCCCATACTGAGTCCCACACCCCTGTAGGCAATAACCCCTTCAGTCTGTAAGGTGAGCAGGGAGCCTCTCGGTTGGGGGCTGTTACCCCCAGACCATGAGGCTGATGCCTTCTCCATGACAGCCCTGGGAACGGCAGGTTTTCCCAGGTTTCTTGGTTTTCTCCAATCAGGTTATGGGGGTTCCTGCCCTGTCATCACTGTTCTTCCGTGCTTCTTCATGTTGACAGGGATGAGCCTTCGGTGGCATGACCTAACACCTCTAGGCAGCTGGCACTCCTAATGCCAGTCATAAAAATAAGAATTTCTGGAAATCTGTGCCAAATACTTGGACCATGCATGATCTTTTTTATAGTGAAATTATAAACTTGCAGATTTTCTCAAGGCAAGCTGTTGTTTTTGAAGATCTGTGTGGCCTGTCATTTGGCTAAAGTGTACTTTCATATGGGTAATTTATTTTTTCTTTCACTTCACTCTTCATGTGTAAATAAGCCATGAACTCCAACCAGGCAAGACAAGGTGACCAGCCTGTTCCTGCCTTGCACAAGGGCATTGCAGAGGCAAGCCAGGGTCCTTGGCATCTGCTCTTGCTCACATCCCCACAGGGCAGGACCTGCCTCCCTGGTCAACCTGGACTGGTTTGCCAGTTTACAAGCAGCCTCTTCCTTCTCAGACCCACACCATCAGCTGGGTCAGCCACATGCAGAAACATCTCTCGGTCCAAGACCGTACCCTTTACTAGGGATAAATGAAACCCCCAGGTTTCAAGCTTTTTGATGTCTGAGTCCTAGTTGAAAACTAAATTAAGGCTTAAACTTATGCTTTTTCTCTAAAAAAAGAGAGTTTTATGCTCTATTCCAGAACATTAGTTCTGAAATTTGGTCTCCAAAAGCAGAAGAAGGTTTATTTCTTGACCTTTAAAAGCTGATTGCTTCTTTTTCCCCAATAGTGCAGTTGACCAGGAGCACATCAAGAGTCTAATGTAAAGCAACAAACCTCATCCCTGTCTGTTGTGTGCTAAAGAGGTTTAAATAATATTTATCTACCACTGAACTTTGCTATGCCCTGTTGAACAGATGACTCAGAGCAAGAAAAAATGGTCAGTGGGACTGTCTGCAAGCTTCAACTTTTTTGTCCTCATTTAAGAGAGGGAAAGCTCTGATGAATCCCTTCAATGGTCTTGAAAAAAATGGACAAAACTGCCACTCCAGCTATAGCCCACACTTCAAATGGCCGTGAGATGGCCTTTTCTGAATGTTACATAGTTCAAGGAGGCAGTGAAGTGCTCAGTGGAAGATTTTGTATGGGAACTTTAACTTCCCATTCCATTTGACTTTTGGTCTTTAAAATACAGGTCAAATCAATGAATTTAATGAAGGCCGTGGAACACAAAGGCTTTGCCTTGCATTTTGACCCAGATAAAGGAGAGTCAGTCCAGGTCAAAAGGCTTTAGCAGCACTTTAAGTGGTTAGTACACAAATGTGACAGAGTGTTTAGACTCTTGGAGACTTGCAAGACCCAGTGACAAGCCGTTAAAAGTATTTGAAATAGCTGCTTGAATGAACTTTGATAAGGTACCGCTATTGTCTTCTATTGTCTCTTTCTTTTCATACCAAAACACCCCCAAAAGAACAAGAGTCAATGAATGTATAATGCAGTCCCACTTTTACTGGATTTGGGGCTTCTTTTGGCCCTTTGGACTTTTTTTGTGAACTGTTTATGCCATTTTCATTCATTTCCCCACATTAAGGCTTTCTCAGACGCTAGTGATTAATGTGACTTGTCAGTAAGAGCTTTTAAAGTGCAATAATACTTTCAGAAGCTATAATGTGTCAATCGAACCTAGGATTAAGAACAAATTAAGAGTAAATTTACTCTTACTGAACCTTCTTGCGAGACGGAGCTACCATACATGGAGACGGTGGTGGCACTTTCCAGCTCCCACACCACAGATCCAGACATCTGAGACAAAAATTAGCTCAGAGCAGCAGACCTACGCATTAAATCCTGGATTCATACCTTTCCCCCGACTGGGATTAAATAGCTCAGTGAGACCATCAGGCTCTTAACATGCATTCACATACTCTACGCAGGCATCTAAATCAGGTGGTTGAAATCAGCTTGTTGGTAAAGATGAGTTTCTATTAACAATAAATATATTTTAATGGTGGAAAGCATACTGTCAGAAAGTGCACGATCGTAAGATCTGCCAGAAAGCGAGTCTCCATTTAAATACATAATTATTCTCCATTACCAGAAAGCATTTGTACAAGGAAAACTGGTAAAATCTGTAACAGTTCATTATGCAGGACCAAATTTGTCTAGAAAGACCAAAATCCTAGTTAATTTGTGCAAGGCAGAAACGTTCTTTTGCTTTTCAATTTTGTTGTAAAAAGTCTGCTTCTTGAAAGCTTTCCAGGCCAGAGATCAGGTTCCCTCTTTATAATAGGAGCTATTAATGCCTGAAATGGGCCGCTCTAAAGAACCACATGTCTGTTTCACATGGTTTGATAGCTCCAAGATTTTGCTCACTGTGCTTTTGGGACTTTTCTCAGTATTCTCTATAGTGAGATTTTTATTGTATTTTACTCTTTTGTTTGGTTTTTGTGTTTGAAATTTTTCCCTTATTCATTGACCAGCAACTTTCTGTCACCCATCTTTGACTTTCCTTCTTACATCTGCATTAAAGCTGTCATTTACTTCTGCTTTTTCCCCTCTCTCCATATTTGACAGCAAAAGCCTTCATCAGCTTTTATCCCTTTTTGTTCACATTATGACATAACCTGCGCAAAGTGGCACAGCTCCCCAATTCTTGTATATAAAATTTGCAACATTTTTTGAGACGGGTCAATGCCCATTTTTGGGATCCTTTTCTTTATCTGAGTACCGTGTTAAAACTTTTTGCAGATGTGAGCTATTCAGGAGCAGCCTGCGGCTGCATGCAGAGATGGGGAAAAGAAGAAAAGGCCTTCCTATTTTGTGATTGCCATAGTAACTCAAACATTGCCAGGGTGTTTGTCGGTTTGGTAGGGCACAGCCAGGGAATTTTATTTCCTGTGCAATCAAGCCCTCTACTGGAGATCATGGCTTGTATGACACAGGGTTACAGAGAGGACAGTGGGCTTGTTAGGCCTGGGATTAGGCATTTCGCTTTAAAATAATACCCATTTGTACCCATTTTGTTCAACATAACAACAGCTGCTGGCCTTGGGATGACAGGCTTGCCTTTTTAACCGAAGTCTTGTATGACATTTATGAATGAGGCAGACTCCATTCATTTTCACTTTGAATTCACACTGGTTATTTTTGGTTGTTTTATTTTTATTTAAACACATGGTGATAGTCAATGTTGTTCCTGCAATTGTATTCACCGTTTATGATGGGGGAAAATCTAGCTTTATTTTCGGTGTCAAATTATCACTTTCATTTGGGGGCAAACAGGTTAAAAAAGAAAGGAGAAGGAAGCAAAGAAAGCATCTTACATTGGTGCAATGGAAACTTTTTATTAGACTAACAGAGATGGAGAATAAAACTTTCAGGCATAGGAGCTTTTCTTCAGACTTCAAACAGGAGCCACAGACTTCAGATTAAGAAGGTTTCTGTCTCCTTTCTGGGTCAGAAGAAGGAATTATTTCTCCAAGAGCTTCTTGTATTTCCAGGCTGTGGTAGGCACCCCTGCTCCTTGGAAACTGTTCTTTGCAGGCACCCACCCCAGGCCATTCTTTCACCACAGCTGCTGCTACTCCAAAGCACCCTAGCTTTCACCTGACTGTGGCTTAACTGGGTGGCAGTAGCCCCTGCAGACCTCAGCTCCTGGCCACCTTCTGTGATGGGTCGCAGCAGAGGGCTGGAGACAGATGCACTGATGCAGGCATGAGGAGGAAAATAGCAGCTTATGGGGAGGCTCTTTCAATCTGTCCATTTCAAAGGAAGGTCAATTTTCTGTTGCTTCATGGTGATGCTTTCTGCTAACTCAGGGGAGCAGTGAAAGGGCTGATCCCACCTGAGCAATGGTGATGAGGCTGCAAAACACCCTTCATTCCTCATTCTTCCATCCCCCCCGGAAAAGAGCTGGTTGTATTGATTTGCATTTTTAACCTGAAGTCAGTAAAAAAGTGAGGACCTTGTTGACCCTGGCAGCAAGTTTTCCACCTGGAGGATGCAGGGGAGCTCAGCAGCTGTGAGTCTTATGGTCTTTGGTCCTGGTGAGCCTTCACACTTGTGTCAGGTAAGCACAGGACATTCCCATCTGAGCCAGGCAGCAATTGCACTTCTGTCTGAGGTAAGGCAATGGAGCAAGGCCAGTGTGAATCATGCCCAGGGCTGCAGTTTGCTACCATAGCTTTGGATAAAGGAGAGTGTTAGCCGTCCTTCCCCATCTCCACCCTCACTACCAGCCCCAAGGCCAGGGCTGCCCTGTAGTCTCTGAGGAACTCAGGACACAGGCACAACTCCCATATTCCCACCAGCTTCTCTCCTGGCTTTCCTGGTCCTGCAGCAGGGCTCTGAGACTCCCAGACCTATCTTGATGCAGCTGTCCAACCTAGGACTCCGTATTTGCTGAAGACTTCCAGCCCCATTTAAATACCAGCCAAAGTACTTAAAAACTGGCATGTTGGGAAAGCTGTAAGGGAAGCCTCCCTTGTATAAAGCCAGAGGTGAAATTTGGCTTTTCTTATCCCTGAAATATTTGCGAGAAGAGGAGGTAGCCACCCTGGTCTTTCTCCCCCACTGAAGCTCATATTTATGAGCTTTCCTGACCCAGGACAACAGCATGAAGCAGTTTGGTGCAGGTGACCTTCAGCCTTGAAGCTGCCTGTGGGAAGATGGGGCGGGAAGAAGGAGAGTGCTCCTGGCAACAATGGCACAGCAAAGACCCGGAGCTCAGGACTGAATCCTACTCAAAGAAGAGAAGCTGCTTCACACAATTCCAGATCATTGAAAAAGTTCCCTCCTTCCTCCTCATGAGGTCCAAACTTTTCATTCCTACATCATAAGAGAGGTTTCAAGTCAGAGAGGACCTGAAGGCTTCCCTCAGTGCTGGTGACTGAGGGAACAGAGAGGAGAACCGCTTTGATGACACCAGGAGGGCTCCAGTCTGACACGTGAACTACCGGGAAGTGTCTAATTCATCGTGCACCCACCGTGTAAACCTGCCGTTTGTGTAAACCAAACCTCCCTCAACCCTGGTGTCCTAATATTCTCAGGGTCCAATTCCGGGCTTGCCAGTGAGATGTAGGAAAAGCTGATGAAGACTGCCGCTATCTTTCTACCAACTTTGGAAACGAAATACAATTATTTACTTTCATATAGAGACTGAAGCAATGATGTAATACTCAAAACCATCACTAACCAAATCTGGTGGTTCAAAGAGGGATTTTTCCTGCAAGCGTATGTTGTTAATTGGTTTGGAATCTGATTTGTTTTGCTTTTCCATTTCAGAGCAGAATCACAGCTGGGAGACTGGTGGGCACGTCCCATATTGCCACATGGATTCAGCCTTAACCAGGATAGAGCGCAGCCACAGCCAGGACCCATTTGAGCTGTTTGAGCGTAGAAATGCCTGGACTGGGCTGTCAGCTCAGCCTCTGCAGTTACTTACCCAGCCAAGACGCAGGAAGGCAGCACCCCGTGCCAGGGGAGCTCACCAGCTCACACCATGCCCTGCCCTTCTTGCAGGCACTTACAAGTCACACCACTAAGAACTGGAATGGGGAATGGGATCACTGGCCATGTAGAGTTCATAGATAAGACACTGGGAAAGTCTCCTTGGTTGCATTGTAGGATAGACCTTTTTCCCTTTCAGAAATAAATGAATTAAGCTGATGTAGAATGAAGAGAAAAGAAAATCATGTACATTAGGATGCTGGAGCGGCTGATCTTCTTAAGTCTCTATTTTCCACAAAGCACCTGCTTTCAGATTGAAAAGGCTAAGATTAATATTCAGCTATCTCCTGAAGTAAACAGGATTGTAGTCCGTGACTTCTTCTTTAAATATGCTTAAGGACCTGGATCCAGATGTCTCAGGCCACAATATCTTAGCAGAAGTGTGAATACATACGTGACATTAACCCCTGGGAGATCTTCCTCAAGGCCAGTTTTCCTCTGTACTGCCCCCTCACTTTGTGCACAGAGGTGGAAAAGCTAATGTGGGGACTTCTGAAGTGGTTGCCCAACACGGGCACCTCTTTTGTACGCGCTAGCCACGTGGTGGGTGGTGCTGCACAAAGCTGCCTTTGGGCTGGATTGCAGAAGCCCTGTATCCCTTGCCTGTCACACGGGCCTGCTTGCTGGAGACTCACATCATGCAAATGGATGTAGAAACTAAACACAATACAGAATATGCTTTGGATATGAATGACATCCTCCTGCTCCATGCAAGAGCAACTCTGCCGTGCATGGGAGCTGGCTTGGAGCAGGTATGCCTGGTCACTCTGCTCTGGGACTGGATGAGGCTGCAGTCCATGACCTGCCACCTTAGTGTTCAGAGCTGTGCAAACCACTTGTACCTAAGAGTATCATGCACAGTAAGGCAGGACCATCTGGAAATACCACCAAGTTCACCACTCTGACTGAGGGCAGGACCTGTCTATCCTAAAATCCCAATTCTGCCCTGAGATAAATCCAGTGATCTCAAAAAGTCTGATATGCAACCCAGAAGAAGACTTTCCTCATTAACACAAAGCTGTCTACGTTTTGCGTTCTTGTGACCTCTCTACTCTGCCAAGAAATCCATTTTCCCTTTTCATCTCTCCCTTCCCTTGCCCCAAACATACAACCCCACTGGGAGAGCCACCATTTAGAAAATAAACTTCATCGTTGACATTACTTAAATATTTCCCTGTTTCTACTACCAGGAATCTTTCCTCTCCCCTTGCAGCAGGTAAAAAACTTTAGAGGGTTGGCATGCTTTTGTGGGGTCCATTGTCTACGTACAGTGAAATAGGTCCTATTGTTATCAATAGAAGTTGCACCTATAATAACTCATCACAATATGGTAATGTAACACCAGGATACTTGGAGATATTCGTAACTCCTTGGAGATATTCAGAAGCTGTGTGGACACGGCCCTGGGCAACCAGCTCTACATGGCCCTGCTTGAGCAGGAAGGTTGGACCAGGTGACCTGTGGAGGTGCCTTCCAACATCAACCCCTCTGTGATGCTAAGTTGAAAGCTGGATGTTATATTGCTAAAAACTCACTATGACATTGGTACACTACTGTAAGCAGTCTTCAGAAAGTACAGATAGCAAGAATCGACAAAGAATGCTGAACTTTAAGGGTAAGAGAGACTACAAAACAGCTTCATTTCTAATTTTCACCAGCATGAATTCACAATAACTCTTCTGATGTTTATGGATTTGCACAGCTGTAAGATGGGAATCCTGCTCAGGTCCCATGTTTCTGAAATAAGATGATGTTTTAAAGATCAGTCTAATACAGCGATGCATGAAAACCCATTGTTGCAGAGGACTTCACTTGCAAACCATAGCATATCTTGCCTACTTGTATTATTTACAGAAGAATTTAAGTTTTCCTTTTTCCATATGGCACTTAATTTGTAAGTTTTACAAGCCCAAGCAATTCAAAATGTTCTATCTGAATGCAGCTGTTTTCATCATGGTCACAGCTATAAACACAGCCCAGGTTTGGTAGGATCATCGCCTTTTCTGTGAGTCGTGATTCCCCAGGAAGCAATGGATGCTGAGCCCTGGCCTCACCCCTCTTACAGCATAGGAATTAGGGTGGTAGGGGTATACGATTGCCTTTAGGTTAGAAATACTCAAATCCAGAGAGTGGTGACCTTTGAAACAGGGAGGTAATATGTCTTTTATATAAATTCCAAAATCCACTGTGGAATTTTATAAAAATTCCTAAATTTACTCTCCCAAATAAACTCCAAAATTCACTTATACTGAATATCTACTTAGTTGCCAGAACCAATCAATAGGAAAAACTTACTAAAGTAGTGCACCACATGCTGTAATATGCTTCTAGGGAGAGCACTTGGCTTAGAGCTTGTCTTTGGGGTGGGCATGTCTGAAATGCTGGTGGAATCGTCATCTTCTTCACTACAGTTGTCATGTGAAGGTTATTATGTGACAGGTAAAACACACAGCTGTACAGGGAAAATCAGTAGATTGCTACTTCATTTCATAGATTTTGAGCTTAGCAGAGCTTAAAAGCTACTTCAATCATTTTATTGCAGAGAGAAGGCTACAGTGGGACTTACATAAACCTCAGTAAAATTCTTCACTGTGTTATTGATTCACCAGGTACTTATAACGTGATATAAGCACGAGGAAAGCCAAATAAAACCTGCAGCCAGCTCCTCCTCGGTAAGGTACGTAGCGTACATCTTCGTTGCCACTGCTGATGAAGAAAGATGCTCAGACCAGATGCCTAACGGTACAGAAGAGAGGAAAAAAAAGCCTGCACTAGCCATGGCATGTCTGCAGCTGGCTCTGGCCCGGGAAGGGTTAAACGCTTCATAGTGAGGTGGGACAAACTTCACTTAAACTCAATTCTGTGGCCAGCCCGATTGTTTTGACACCTGCACTATGTGAGGGATGGCATGGTCTCCTTTGTGGCGCATAATGGCACATCTTCATTATTGTTCTAATACTCTGAAAAAAAAAAAAAAAAAATCCCTAATCTTTCTGTGGTGCCAGTGACTGTAACAATGCCGGGATGTTTTATTTTCCTCCTTGCTCTCCCTTTCCCTTAACCCGCTATTGTTGCCATAGCCACGATGGTGCAGTACTGCTGGTTCGGGGAAGTTTCTGTACTGTACCGCCCTGAGCTTATTGTTTAAATCTTTATTATTCAACTGTTCTGAAGATTTACATTTTTAATGGCTCATTTATGTAATCCCATAAATAAAGTAGCAGAAAAGCATCCCACACAAATGAGTGAATTGAGGTTTGAAAAAAGCTGCTGAAGCAGGTCACTCAGGGTCTCAGCTGCGGGGCCTTGATTGGTATCAGCGATATAGCCACTGTAGCAATGGACTTAAGACCACCCAGTCAGCCCCAAAATGGTGCATTACCAGGGAATAGTGGAATGGTGCTATAGTTCAATCTCCCCTATTTAGCAGGGAGCAGAGTTCTGCTGCAAAAACCATTTCAGCCTCAGACTCATTTACCTTATTGCTTTGACAGCTGCACCTCTCCCGCCGTAAAGTTTAGATGATTAGCTTTTCCCTCCTAGCAGCTGATGGCAATAGTTGTTTGTTTTTTTTTTTTTTTCTTAACCAATATATTCCTGGGGCTGATAAATTCCCTCTAAAGAGGCTGTGAATTCAAGCACCTGCCTGAAGAATTTGTTTTACAAACTGAACGCTGAGTTGGAGATATGTTCTAACAATTCACTTCTAAGCTTCTCCCCAGTGCTCCCCTTGCTGGCTCCCTCCCCACACACAAATCCTTCATGAACTGTAAATCCTTTGAGCAGGGCGAGTGCGTTCATAGCCACAGCCATGCTAGTGAAAAACGGGGAAGATATTTTGTTTCTGGTCAGTTCTCACCCTTCAAAATTGATTTTTAGTTGTTAACTCAAGAGCAGCCATGCAGCCACCGCACATCTCGGGGACTCTGTCTTGGGGCATCCATCGCATCTCCCAAAGCATCCTGCTCTTGAGGACAGGTACCAGTGGCCAGCTGCATGCCCCACACTTCGCACACTTACACTACTCCACTGAGTCAGTGGGAGAAACCCACCTAACCCCAATCTTTTCTCTTCGACTGCCTGCCTTCAGTCAGTGCCACCCTGGCATGGCTTTAGCTCTACCAGCTAGCATCACCCCAGAGCATGCCCAGGCTCAGCGTGGGCAGCTTGCCTGGGGCTGCCCGGCTTGAGCAACTGCAGCCAGACAGATGTGACCTGGCAGCCCCAGGGCTGGAGGACTGCACAGATGTAACTGTGGCGAGCTGGTCCTCAGCAGGAGCCCTCATCACCTGAACAGCTCCATGGGCACTCAGGTCACAGCAAGACAGGGTATCTGGGACAGGGGGATGAGCTGGTGCTGCCTGAGAAAGGGACATAGGACTGGCTGCTCCTCCTCCTCACCCTCCAGAGCTCTTCTGGGGATCCCAGTTGGTGCACATTTAGAGAACAGTTTGCCCTCCCATGAAATGGGAGGTGGATGCCCCTGCAGCTGCAGAGAGGGAGCTCGGCAGCGGCAGGAGTTGAGACCCTGCTGTGGTGAGCACCTACCCTGGGAGCTGGCAGTGGCTCATCCCTGACAGTTCCCACCTCCCAGATTGTGCTGACGGGTAACAAGCACCAGCCTCCCACCACCACAGGACAGCCTGGCCAGGTCCTCACAGCAGTGCTCCCATGCATCTTCCGTCATCCCAGAGAGCAGCAGGAGCGCATGGCTGCAGAGGCTGCCCCATCCATCCTCCCTGACTCTTCCAAAGGCTGCCAGGACAAGCACCAGCCAAGGCACAACCACACAGTCAGAGTCCACACAATGCGACCCGCGCCCTGCACCCAAACTGTGATACATCACCCGCTGTTACAGACACACCAACGCTGCCTTCCCCATGCACAAGTATTTTAAGTGCAAAGGAACAACGCATTTTCCCCTCATTAAAAAGCAAAGCAGCCCTTTATGCCCAAAGTACGCCCGCATGAAGCTCCACCAGCAGATAAACCGCAGTGGTCCGCAGGCAAAGGGTGGCTGGACAATAGCCCTTCCTCAGTTTACCTGCTGGATCTCGTTCTGCCCGGCTGCGTGGAGCGGAGTCAAAGGAAGCTGCTCAGAGGCAGGGAGCAGGCAGCGAAACAAAGGCAGGGAGAATACCAGCCAGCCCAAAGGAACAGTGGGGAAGCTGGTAATTGGGCCGTGTGTGTTTGGCTTTCACCAGGCTAGCAGGTTTGTTTTTCCCAGGCTGGAGCCTAGGCCGAAAGAGACACAAAATTATTAAAGACCTCAACCTAGAAAGGAGAGAAAAAAGGAAAAATTTGGCAGGGATGGCTGGAGGTGAATCTTGAGCAATGAGAGTGTGGTGGGGGCTCTCTGCTCCCTTCTGAGGGTGGAGGTGCCTGGGAAATTATTTACAATGAGCAAAGAAAAATGAAGCTTAGGTAAAATCCATTTCTTTGGGTTTTTATTACTAGTTTAACTGATTTCTTAGACAGCAGGGAGCCTACAGGACAGGATGCAATAGGTCCTGCTATGAAAAAGTAGAGCTGTACCTTCCTGCTCCCTTCTTTGTTGGAATAAGATTCCCACAGGGATCCAAGTCCAAATGGGACCCGTTGGTGAGGCAGACCCCGAGCCACCCCCAGGAAGGGATTCCCCTGCCGTGGGGCTGATCTTCGGTTCTTTCCCCCGGCAGGTGTTGCAAGGAGCTGTATGCCTACCTGTGCATCTACAGTGCTTCTGGCAGGCAGGATGTGTGGGGGGGCAGACCAGAAGCCACGCTAGTGCAGCTTCACCCTCCTCTGGCCTAACACCCTGCTAATGCCAGGTCTTAGCATGGAGGACAGCGATTCCTTATATGTATTTGCAAAGCACACTCCGGATACAACATTTTCAATAAAGTAACCAACCACCCTAAATATAAGCCTGGTGATAGGGAAGGAAAATAAGATTTGCGGTCTCTTTCCCTTGCAGTTCAGGGAAAACCTGCCTTGAGCCTCACGGTCTTCATCCACAGGAAAAGGTGGTGCAAAATCCCGCTGCTGGACAAGCATTTGTGAGGGCTGGGGAAAGCAGTTCCCAAATAATGAGCCCCAGGGGGAAAATGAGACTGGTAGGAGCTGCTGGTGATCCCACACTACTCCTCTGGCTTCCCTCTGCCTTCATCCTACATGCCAGTGCCTCAATGGAGGCAGAGCAAGGTGCTTAGCTGGTGCAAACCAGCTCGGCTCTGCTGACGGCAGCACAACCTCACTGATTCACACCAGATGACGATTTACTCATTGACACGGTACCATCTACTTTCCTGGGAGCCTATACTTTCTCCCACAGATTTATTTAACCAGAATGGTCTCAGGTGTTTGACATGAAGGAGGTCTTTGCAGCAGCTATGTCCAACACAGCATCTTGCTGGGCTCCTCAGGGAGGGAGGCACAGGGCCAGACCACGGGAAACTTCACTAACCTCTCCCTGAGGCATCCCTCAGCTTAATAAATTGAGACCAGGAGAGAAAGAAGGAGGTAACACTCAGAGTTAAATTATTTTCTAGACAAAATGCATTCCATCCTCCAAGGACTTTGCAAGTGCCTTCTTTGCATGGATGGGTTCAGAGAGGCACTAACCACCCAGCACTGGCTGGAGGAGTGTTAGAAACTGAACCAGCAACGCCACGAAATCCAGCCACACCACCTCTCCGGTGCTTTAGCAACACACTGGATTATGCTGAAGTGTGATGTTTTAATTTAAGGGTCTGCTCTGGGCAGAGTTGTCCAAGTTTAGACATCCAGATGTCAACTATTTTGCTTTCCTTCCTTTTGGCTTTTACTGTTACTCTGGTGTCTATTAATACGATAGGGAGAGAAAAACTGTATTTGAATATAATACACAGGATTAAGCTAAAGCGATAGCTCACGCAGGGTTTACTTTCCTTTGCGTGTTATACTGCTTTCTTAATATTCTTATTATTGAACTTAAACAACAGCTCATTACCAGGAACTGTCTGTCGTTGCTGTTGCTGATGGATTAACTGCTTCCTAGCATATTTTCTCTCAGATGTTTTGAATGACTAGTGCTGGGCAAACTTTCATCCCTCATAGGATGTTTTAAAAGACACAGGCAGCTCCCTTCCAGGAAAAGCTGGAGAATTCAGAGGACACAGAGCCTCAAGCAGAATGCCCACCCACGCTTCCCAAACACAGACTTTGGCTGTATTTACACAACTGATATTAAGCTGTGTGTAATATTGCTCCTGTAGCAATTTCTGCACTTTCTCCATTCCTGTCTGTGTGCCCCAGGAAAGCACAGGCAGCTTGGCTGGGCCATGGGTTTCATGGCGAGCAGAGGACCAGGGACATGCCTGGCTGGAGGTGAATGTGTGTGCTCCTGCTCGGCCGGAGGGAGAAGCGAGACCATGCCAACTGCCCAAGGAAACACCAGGCCACATCCCTGCATTCTCCCTTTCATACCATGGTCCTGTGTTCATGTTCCTCTTCCAGATCTTCCATGACGGAATTGAATGCCCCCAAGCTGGAGCCTCGTGGTAGTCAACCTGCTGGAGCTGCAACCACGCAGGCACAAAGCAAGGAAGGACCTCCACTAGGTGAGCTTTACTGAAACTGCTAAACGTACAGTGTAAAAGGATCAATGATTAAGTAGCTACAGTACTATGTGTTACTTTTTATTATGTTAATTACTGTATGCTTGTGACACGTCAGAGTCAACTCCACCAAGTTCCAGGACTTGTGCCTTTAGCCTTAAAGCTGACAAATATTAAGAATTTTTGCCATCTCAGCACAGACTTAAGATGGGTCAGGATCGGTGGGAGGCCAAGGAAGACCCTCACTGTGCTGCATCTGCCACCCAAGGGAACATGCACTGGGCGTGATGGGGTGGCCACGGCTCCCCCCACAAAAAGCTGAACCAGTGTGGGTGGGAGGGTGGCCCAGAGCAGCAGGGTGTCCTTTCTGCTCGCTAGCAAGAGTCTCTGTTGGCTCTCTGGGTTCTACTTTCAGACTTAAAAGAGTCCAATTAACTCCTCAGTTACACTGGTTTTCTACTGTGGTCTAGACAGCCTTTTCTCACCCACCGCGTTAAAGATGCCATTGCCTTCAATTTCTGACAGTTTTGATTTTTGCCTTTGTGACTGTAGTGTCATATCCTTGTAATGCTCTTTCTGTGACCATGTTCCAGCTTGCAATGACAGTGAGAGGGCAGAACATGAGTCTGTCATGCCATTCTCCAGAGCACAACGGTGCTTCACAGGCGATACACGGTGC
Source organism: Falco peregrinus (assembly GCF_023634155.1). Lineage (NCBI taxonomy): Eukaryota > Metazoa > Chordata > Aves > Falconiformes > Falconidae > Falco > Falco peregrinus. Next base: position 99,395,634 of record NC_073724.1, read on the forward strand.
CTGAGGTTTTATCAACGCGAGGCTGTGATGTGATTTTCTCAAAGTATCCCTATGTATCGATCTTCTGTGTATTCCTACATCGCAAATCTCTATTTATAGAGAAGCAAGTAAGCCCAGATTCTGCCGCGTTCACTGCCAAAGCCGTGGTGGCCATGGCTTGCCCACATCCACAGTCAAGGCTCGCGACAGCAGTGCCCCCAGGGTCTGGAGGCCACAGGGCTGCACAAGCCCACGGGCCCTCGTCAAATGCAGCCACCCTGAGAAGCTGACGGCCACCTGCAGAGTAGCCAAGAGGACAAAAGGTGGGTGAGAAACAGCCTTACAGTGCTTATGACCACACAAAACCTACTCTTTATGGTACAGATGTATCCAATGCAATGAGAAAACCTGCCAAAGATCCTACAGGGAAGTTGTAGATGTGGAACTGAACTCCAGAGACCTACCCCAAGATGGCAGGGGACTATACCCCGCCCCAGGGCACCACGCCACTTCCCACACATCTGTGCAGTTAGCCCTGTGCGACTGCAATATAACAGACAGGGGATGCTCTCAGGAGAACTGTGCAGAACTCACACTGTTCCTTAGCCTAAACCATTCGGCTCAATGCCGTGGTTTAACCCCAGCCAGTAACCAAGCACCACGCAGCCGCTTGCTCACTCCCCCCCACCCCGAGGGATGGGAAGAAGGATCGGAAAGGAATGTAAAACTCAGGGGTTGAGATAAGAACAATTTAATAGGTAAAGCAGAAGCCGCGCACGCAAGCAAAGCAAAGCAAGGAATCCATTCCCCACTTCCCACGGGCAGGCAGGTGTCCGGCCATCTCCAGGATGCATAATGGTTACTTGGGAAGACAAACACCATAATGCCAGATGTCCCCACCTTCCTTCTTCTTCCCCCAGCTTATATACTCAGCATGACATCCCATGGTATGGAATATCCCTTTGGCCAGTTCAGGTCACCTGTCCTGGCTGTGTCCCCTCCGGTTTCCCGTGCCCCTCTAGCCCTCTCGCTGGCAGGACCCAAGGAACTGAAAAGTCCTTGACTTAGTACAAACATCACCCAGCAACAACTACAAACATCAGTGTCCTATCAACTTTGTTCTCACATCAGAGCCAAAACACAGCACTGTACTAGCTACTAAGAAGAAAATTAACTCTCCCAGCTGAAACCAGGACACTCAACAATCCAGCCATAACGCAAGGCTCATTGTTTTGTGTAGCAGTGACTATTGTATGAACAGCAGTTTTGTGTAAAAATACCATATGCTTCTTGCTTTCCTTTAAAAAAAAGGTTTATTTTTGTCGTGTACAGATAGAGATTCAATGTTTTGAGATTCACTGCAGATGCAGGCTTTTACAACCATTTTATAAGGTGGGGGCTAATGGCCTGAGAGTTCCTAAAACGGTATTTGGTAAATTTAGAGTCTAAGCAATACTGAACCAATGTAAAATAAATAAGGAAGATACATCCAGAGTGTTCATTTCAGACTTTGAGAGGCTGTTAAATTTTTGGCATAAAAGTATTTGAGGTTTTTTCTGTCTTAAGACTATTGCACCTGGAAATAAGTTTGTGAATGTATATATAGTTTGCAAAATTTTTATTTTATTTTTTTTTTAAATTGGAGCTATGCCCCTTTTTAACATTTACTCTTGATTATTTCCTATTGACAGTCACTGAAACAAAGAGTGTATATTAATGCAGACAAGAGTTTCATTCATAGATAGTGAGCTACAACAGGATTATTTGCAAGTGCAAAGATCACTCACATGAATAAAGATTTGGTGGATCAGTGACTCCACTGATAAGAATGAATAAAATCCTTCTCCAAACACAATTGAAATATGTTTTCTTGCTACTTATCCAAGCAAGTCCACTTTTGTGTTGTTCCAGTTTAATTAACTGAAAACACATAATTATTAATGAGAGCTCCAATAGGGCAGGAGAGGAAACAGGCTTCTTGGTGATCAACTTGCAGCCACAAGACAAAAACCAGTTCTGTTTGTGCAGGAAAAGCAACCCCCTCCTGCTACATTATTCCATTGATCTACAAACATTTACATCTCCTTTGTTAACTAGTTTTCTGTAGAAATTTCATAATCACTAAGGAACGCTCTTACAACTGCACCTCAAGAAACTTCTGTTTTAGACTGGATCAGTCTAAAAAACAGGATTTATTTTTGCCTTTAAGTCACGTTATAAGTGAAATCTGTTGTGCTTTTCTTAGATGTCCATGATTCATTGTAAATAATTCAAACTGGATTTACAATAGAGAAGAGGCCATACAATGAATGTAAGAACTGCACATTACTATCTCCCTGACAGGCAAAATTAATAGAAGTATTTCATAAAGCCGATTCATAAAATGTTTTCTCCTCTTCTTTCACATTGTTTTATGACCTACATTCAGTCTCAGGTTGATGAAAATGAACATTTTGGAGGCTTCTGTTCAACATAATAAAATTTAATTAAGAAGTTCTTCTGGCTATGGCAAGAGAATAGCCTGAATAAACTTTGTTATCTGCACAACATGCACTGAATCTAAACAAAGACAACATTAGTAGCTCAGATACACAATGAACACCTTCAAAGTTCTCACTGTAGCAACATTAAACATAAGGTGCACTCCCCTCTCCTTTGAGCAACTAGGCTGCAATGCACGACTACAGGAAGCTGAGACCAAGGACACACTACTTATTTCGTTATGTATTTATTTATTTTAAGGACTAGGCACTTTCACGAGTAGCAAGTGTTTGGAGTTACAGCAGTTAATACCACATTTTGAACAGTCACGTTCAAGCTTTAAGGTTCAGGGACACCTTACAGACATGATGCTGGTGCTGCACAATACAAGCAACTGCAGACACAATACAAACCTGGCCTTATGCACCCCATTATTTATTTAATTATTACTTACTAAAAAAGTGATCAGCAGGTGAAAATTTGCCTTAAGAACAGTTAACAAGCAGCAGCGATTTTTATTATGTACACTTATGAAAGACAGCACTAAAACATGGAATGAACCAATGAAAGATTAGTAATTCCCGTATGTGCTTTAGTAAGTAAAAAGTGGAATTAGACCTGAACCTATCACCACTGATGAAGACAGGCTTTCTTCAGCTATCTGGTTTAGGCCATATCAGATCCTCTAGCTGAGCACTTCTAGTACAGAAGCACTCCCCATCAACAATCCAAGTCAATTTTGAAAGCACACTCTAATCACTTTCCCCACCTGAAAGCCTGGCTTAAATTAACGTAGAACCAACAACAGCACTCATCCTAAAGGGGTGTTTGAAGGCCTGCGTGTGGCAAACTCTCAGGACACCGTATTATCACCACAAGCCAGACCAGCAATAATTCATGGAGATTTGTTCTGTGGAACATCTCTGGTCCCAAACCTGACCAACAGTGAGATGAATTCTCTGCTGCAAAGCCACATCCTTTCAGCACTGTTGCTGCAGTAGAGCCCAGCTGGTATTAGAAGAGCTGCCCTTCTGAAAAGGATTATTAGAACACAACCAATGTCCAGCAAAATAGACTGCAAATAGCATATGTTTACTTAAACCAAAGATAGCCCTACGTTCTCCAAAGATACTACTTTTCAACCGATGCCACTTAAATTGTTGGAAATTTTCTGAAAGGCTGGGAGTTCTAGTGTTACGGTTCCTGATAGGAAATAGAGAAACTGGCCACAGCTCCTCAGTGGTAACGTGGAAGTATCCTACTTTGTTTGATACACTGACCCTGGCAGCCACCGCTGGACTCAACACCAGTTTAACTACCCATTACTCAGAAGAGTAATTCCCAGCTCACGCATCACAATTCAGCCACAGCAGATCTCCACTTTGGTCTCCCCATCCCCTAGCTAACACGCTCTTTCCAAGACAGGCAGGTAAGTACAGCAAGACAAGGTATAGATTAGCCTATAGGTGGCACTCTTGCCCTGACACAACACCGAAGGACCACGGGGCCCTGATGCTCCTTTCCCTTAGAGGCCCGTTTCAGTTAAAAAACCCATTAAAAGCATTAATTCCACAAAGCGCTTCGAATGAGCATTTTTGATTTATTGTCAACACACTTAAAAACGGAAACCTATGTTCAAAACAACTAGTTTTTGAGAATACCGACGTACAAAATATTTCACACAGAAGTTTGTTACCGTAACGCAAACACAAGTGAGATGTTGAACATTACTACGTGCATCTCGTGTGCCCCAAGTCACATGTTTAAGAACTGTACCACTACAGAACTGTCACACAGGCTTGGAGAGTGAGCATTTGGCTGTATTTACTGTACTGAAGCATCACCTCTGTATTTCTAGTATTACACACTTACTTGGTAACTTTCTAGCAGTGGACAGGTAATTTTGTCTTCAAGGTTTGTTTTGAAAGCACCATGACAACAGACTGTTCAAACTACTTCCTTCCAGAGGGAAGTCTAAACAGAGACAATTATTGCAGTTATGGCTTTTTAGGGGTAAAGTTTATTATTATCTATGACAGGTTTGTGAATATACAATAACAAGCAAAATCAGTCTTTCCTGGTAGTCCCTCCTGGAAAGCAAAACCAGCACTGCCCATTTTAAATTTGTTCTTTTTATACTAAAGAAAGCAAATTCTTATACCCTATACAAAATGCGTGTGCTTGGTCAGGCACTGACCAGCTTTCCCTTCTTCTAGATTCTGTAACTAAACTAACTCAAACACGCAAAACTTCTTTATCAGTTAGCAGCAAAGAAGTTCTTCCAACTTTACACAATAAATAGATTTCTGCTTAATTTAAATTTATTTCCAAAGGAGTGACATGACTAAATGAGTTGTATCGGACAGTGACACGTGTATCACACTCCATCACTAAGACCCTAAGCTTAGTCAAAAGGGGAGAGAGGAATGAAGCAAAGGGAAAGGAACGTCTGTTCTAAAACAGCTGAAAGACTTATGCTGCACTTTGCTTTTCTCTTAAAGATCCCAAAGAACAGTTTTCTAAAGCTACCTCAAGGTTACTTTTCACACACGCAACTGTTCAAAATTCAGTTTTGAACAGCACCTTTTCCTGAAAAAGCGAGACAATCCCTGCAGTCCGATTCGTAATGACATTCCCAGCTTGTAACACCATGTATTCGGCACTCTCCTCTCCCCATCGTTTGCTTGATCACTTTTCATGCTTATCCTTTGTGTGCTGGTTCCTGTTTCGGTGCCTTGGAGGAGAGTAGCTGACTCTACGTCTGGACTGAAAGCTGGGTGTATATGGGTGAATTCTGTGTTTCTTTGGTTTTTCTTCTTTCCTGCTTTTGTTTGGCTCAGGCTCCTTATTGTCCTCCTTTTCCTCACATTCTTGGTCTTGTTCTTTTTGAGACGGTAACGTGTTTTTGATGGTATTAAGAAGAAATCTTTTATTTGTACCAGCAAGAGGACATTTCAACCTGTAAAGACATTTAAAAGTGATCAAAAGACAAGATAAAAACATCCTGAAACAAGTCTGCTGTTTTAACTTCAATAATTTTAAGACAGGTTTGTGCTTTTGGCTTTCCTTGCATGCCACCTAGTGTAAACTCTCAGTACAGAAAGATATGCTCAAGGTTGTCTCTATTCTCCTTTTATATTACTCTTGATAGGATGAAAATTATTCTACTTCAACACAGTGAAAATCCACATGATTTTCACAAGGTAGTGCGTGCAGGCAGAAGCAGAGGATGACTGTATTTTAAGGCTGGCAGTTCTTAACTTCAGTATTCAGGAATCAAATATTTAGTAACATATTCTAGGTCAAATCAGAATGTTTTATAAGATAATAATCTACTAAAGTCAGCATTACCCAACAAACTGAGATAGTCAGAAAGTAGAAAATAGATTTGCATGAAGAACCCAAACAGCTGTAGTGATAAAACACATACACGAGCATACCAATTTTAACTTGTATCTGGCAACCACCAAACAAAACATTTTATTTCTTTTTTTTGAACAGAAAGCATACTTATTCAACTCTTTTGCATTGTTTCCGACTTTCTCCTCTTGCAGCTTAACATTTCTGCACATAACTTATGAGCTAGTTTTAGTAAACAAGTACTGTACATTTCATTGATCTCATTGATATCAGCTATAGTCTACTTATTCCCTATTTATCATCTCAAAGAATGGAAGGAGAAAAAACAAATTTAAGTATATTTCTGCAGAAATCACTCTGAAGACTTTGTTTATAGTGAGAGCCATCCTGGTGTTTGCCTTCACAACATTTTTCAGTTTGCATGATAATGGAGAAGTTATGGAATTACTCTGAAAAAAAGCAGAGCTGTTAAAGAGATCACAGTGCCACTTAACTGAATCAACTATGGAGTCAATGAATCCTAACAACACAACGTTAAGGTATCTATTTTACTTGAATATTTTGTGTAAGTGTAGAAACTATACCCTGAGCATTTAAAAACCTTTGACACCTCTGAATAATCAGATGTATCAGAACAAGAAGGAAATTGCAATGAAGACCCTATGTCTGATTATTTATCATACTTCAGGACTTTTAACTGGACATGGCATTTACCATTGTCTTACAAAAAGTTGCAAAGATGATGAAGGGACTGGAGCATCTCTCTGATGAGGACAGGCGGAGAGAGCTGGGCAGCCTGTTTACCCTGGAGAAGTGAAGACTGAGAGGGGACCTTATCAATGTCTGCCAATATCTTGAGGGCGAGTGTCAGGAGGATGGGGCCAGGCTCTTTTCAGTGGTGCCCAGTGACAGGGCAAGGGGCAACGGGCACAAACTGGAACACGGGAAGTTCTACCTGTATATGAGGAAGAACTTTGCTTTAAGGGTGACAGAGCACTGGAAGAGGCTGCCCAGAGAGGCTGTGGACTCTCCTTCTCTGGAGACATTAAAACTCACCTAGATGTGACTCTGTGCAACCTGCTTTAGGAGAACCTGCTCTAGCAGGGGGTTGGACTAGATGATCTCCAGAGGTCCCTTCCAAGCTTGACCATTCTGTGATACTCTGATTCTGTGTTTTACTTTAGGTCTGCCTGCTAAACATCACTGGAAATTGTTCTTAACCTAAATCCTCAAAGAACTTATGATAGCAATTTTTGACATATACATTAAACAGCCACACTGTTTTATTTCTGCTAGGTATTTCTCGACACATTTCTACACCATAGCTAGTTTTAGAGTTATTAGGGAGACAGTATTTATCCATTACTTGTATTACCAAGTAAAAATACAAAACTAACATATGTCACTAGAATAGGGTTTCTACTTCAAGCTACATCACTTATGAACATGGTGCTGAACACGCCATAGCACAGGTTACAGTCAAGACATAGTACAGAACAGCCAACATTCAAGTCCTCTGTTTATCTTATGCCAGCATGAAACTGTGAAACCTCAACATTTCATACCAAGGAGGGCAGCTTTCTCTAGGCCGCAATCCAGGCAAAAACTATTTCGCATTTGTCTCTTTCCTCTTGCTTTTTCTTACAAGGTAATGCATTGGATTAAGCACTAATATATATGACACAAGAATGAGACAATTTGCCCTAAATAAATTTACCCTGATGAAGTTTTTATTTCTTTTTGGCACTATAAGTGCTGCCTGAGCTATACTAAGAATGAAAACTTACGAGAAATGCAGGGCTTCAGAGTCAGCTAAGAGACACCTTTAGTTCACCATTATACACTGATAAAAACGAGCCACTGGCCTCTCACAGAGCAGCAGTAAGTTACATCACTGAAGAGAAACAGTACTCCTTAGTTTCATTGACCTCAGACTTCAACAAAACAAATTCTACCTTTAAGTCTTAAAGAAAATTAGATGTATGGCACGTGCTACGTTACACACGCATACACACAAGCCCATAATGTTTAAATATATCCATGGTATATGTGGAACTGTGAAGATTACAAGTGATCTGTATTAATCCACTGATACCTTTGAAAGCATTTCTAGTGGTGAGAAAATCGATCTCCCCAAAGACAACTCTTGGGCTCGCTGTACATCTGATCCTGCAACGCTCAGTTCAATGACTGCTTTGCCCTCAATTTAAGTTCGGAAGGGCTGGGAGGCAAGCTCAGCCTAGGCAAGGTGGAATGCAATACCGCTGACTAGTAAACAGTGCCACAGAACAGATTTTAAATGTTCTTCTTTAAAAACAAACAGACAAAAATGTTAAAAGAACATTACAGTTCCAAACTGAAGCATGCCTGAAGCACGGCTGCTGTCATGACCAAAGCAAGCAAGCAACCTGCAATTCTAGAGCAGTCTTGTCTACAAAATGGACTCCACTTCTGCAGCAATGTATTCATTCAATGTAAGAGTTTGCTTTTTGCTTTGCGTGCTCCAGTAAGCTAAACCAAGCTATTCTTACCCACAGAACCTTGTCTCCCACCACAGATAAGTCCCCCACCCCCCAAAATCTCTCCACTATGCAATGACGAAGAGTCAACAGCACATGTTGAGCAAGTAAAAAAAGATGAAATCCATTATTGTGAACACAGGTAGTATCTTAACTCTACTTTTGACATTTTAAGCCAGTATCTGTGCAATAACAGAATTTCCAGTCAATACCTGTCATCATGTGTAGCAGTGCGGTTCAGCACAGAAGTGTACCATACAAGTTCTTAACAGCTAAACATGCTGACACCATTTAAGACACAAGAATACAGTGCCATGCACCACAGTCTTTTCTCCTCTGCTGAGTAACTGGACATACCAAACAAGCTTGGCACAGTAAGCCTCAGTATACAGAGTAAATCACATCTTTCCAGGAAATAAAATTCATTACGGATGAACTTACAAGTACATTCCTACCACTTCCAAAACGCCATGGAAAATACAGTATTTAACAGAAGAGTGACTGAAGGGGGAGGGGGGGAGGAAAAAGGCAGCTAGAGGTTGTTTTGCCAAACCAACTAATCTAAGCCGTTATCCTTTCACAAGGGAACTCACAAAAGAGGACACCTGGGAGGACTATGGTCTTGGCAGCTAGATACAGCTGGCAGGATGCCGGATGGGAACCTGTGCTCCTATTACAAGATTTTAACGTATTTACTTTGCAATCTCTCTTTGTACCCTGTTTCTCCTCCTCTTCCCATTCAAATGGAAGAGGTGTAGGGGAATCACACTGCAGTGTTTCTGCACAGTCATGCAACACCCATTCATTCAGAGACAAGATGCAATACAGCATTTCGCAGTTCAGTGCCCTCAAACGCTTCAGTTTCATCTTCATTATTTTATATTCTGCAATACTCTCAACAGATTTGGTATTGAACAGAAAGCTATCTATAGGAATGAAAGCAATTTTAGGATTGCTTTACAAGCAATAGGATTAAAAATAATTTCATGCTTTCAAAATGTATCTTCTTTTTGCAATTTCATCTACTCTTATGAGGCAGTGCTGAAAAAACTATCCCAAAAAATCCCAGTTTCCATATCATATTTTAGGTAAGCTTTTCAAGTAAGCAGGGAAGATTACAATCAGTTCAGCCTTAGCGCACTTGCTACCATCGTCTTTGAAGATCAGACCTATATGCCAGTGAAAACAAAGTCAGTCTCTAGAACTTTTCCACACAGTAGCTTGTATGGCATTGTAACTGCCTTTCTCAATTAAAGCACAACAACCCCTTAAAACAGGACATAACTCCAGTGCTATAAGGAAGCTTATGAATTATGTACATAGGACCAAAAAAACCACTTCAGGAAAGCCGAGCTTATAGGTTGATTTTATCTAAACACACGATGGAAAACCCCAAATATTCTACAACATTAATCCATCTGTATCCAATACTCTCTGATGAATCTAGGATAAATTTATCTAACCATTTCAAGTGTTTGTACACTATTTGTCCACAACTTACCATCCTGAATCCAGCTGGCCCTTCAAATATTAACTTCTAGACAGCTGTTCTGATATCCTATCTCAAAAGTTTGAGCATCACAGCAGCATGACTGTGATTCAGCCAGAGATTCTGCTCTTTTGCTCAACATTTCCAGGATTAAGACACCTTCAGAAGAAGATCCTCTCTTCCCCTTCCCTCACACATTTTCTTACTTCTGATTAGCTCTACTAATGCTTAAACCAGATACATGGTCAGCAGGATCTACATCATGTGGTATCATAATGATGTTGGAGACTCCCAACAAGAATCACTATAGAGTACATACAAAAGGAGCACTGCAGGAACTAGAAATACTGCAGTGCTGAGAACAAGAATCTTGAGGACATCCAAGGCACAAGTCAATACTCAAGCCAATAATGAGAGATCTACAAATACGAATATCCAGTATTTCTTGGATTAATTTGCCCTGGACCTAGATAGTGTCAATCTGCGCAGTCCTGAGTGTGGAGGCCAGCAAGCTGACTCTTAACCAACTAATGGCTCATGCAGCCCCACTGGCAACACTGACAGTTGCTCCATGTCTAGAGTCTCAGGTAATTTCTCTTCCTGCATAAACTCTTGCCTGATACCACCACCAGCCTCCCTGCCTGGGACAGGCCTTTCTCCTACTAGCATCTAACCCCTACAGGTTGCAGCACCCACCCATGCCATCCACAGCAAGCTTGTAAGACAATGTAACACTGGCAAAACATTCCAAAACCGGAAGAAATACCTACTAGTGACACTGTCCCGTATTTCAAGGCTAAGTCTTTGTATCAGACGGTAGGCTAAAGGATGACTGCTTTCTACATTTTTTCTGTAGCTGTCATCGATGCTAGCTTGGATGCTTGCAATTTAGGCTCAAACAGCAGCTGATTATCCATCTCATACAAGGAGACAGCAAAAATTTAGGCAGGGGTGCTTGGGGAACTTCTTCAAACAGTGTACTTGAGCTATGGAGAACTAATCACTCCGGAGAGCAACACAGCAGTGGCTTGAACCTGAAAGCAGTCGAAAACAAGTGTTCAGAGGCTTGCTGGCTAAAGCTTTGCTGCCATCAACACCCACCAGGAGACACTACTCCTTTGTAAAGGTATGCACAATAGTTCCCCCCCTCTGGGAATGCCACCTCCCCCACACACCTCCCTTTAACCAATTCCTGTCAAATGCCACTGACTCCAGAAATGTATTTCCCAGAATTTAACAGCTGCTGGAGAGCAACATAAACTGTAATCAGAGAAGTACAAGCAGCAGCAGCCTCTGCTTCTCCTTACCCAAAGACAGATGGCAGAACAAATCTTTTCTTCATAGGCCGAGTTGCTTCAACTATGCAGTGCCCATGCAGGATTGATGGCCTTACACTAGATGTCTCCAGGGTTTGTGCATCTCTTCTCCAGGACTCCTCTGACAAAGGGCTGAGTCCTCATGAAACAAACCTGTAAGCATTTTGAGTTTGGCAAGGAAGGAAGGTTTTGCGTTTTACCTGTTAAGACTGTGCTTTTAGACAAGTTGGTGATGACCTTGTCTCTTTGCTTCTACCAGTTATGCTCTCCTGGATTTGGTCTATTAACATACATTTTCACGAACTAACTCTTCTGCTCATTTCAATTGCTGTCCACAGAGCTCAGAGCAGCAGTAACCTTCCTCTCAAGTAGTTTAGAGTTGCAAGGTTACATGTCAGTCCTGGATCTAATCTCTAAAGCCCTTCAGGATTTACTGAAACATCAGTTACATCTGGTGGCATTTTGCTGAAGTGTGATACTCAGCTGAGCACAGTTAAGTTTCCTTCCAAATATCTTACTGGTTATCTCATCTCCCATGCATATATGCAATACCTAGTTGCTGGGCCAGTTCAAAAGGACCAGAACAGCACAATGGGGCATGAAAAATATTAAAAGGAAAAGAGCAGTGGCAGCTTCCAGCTGGTGCTCTGTTTCTTGCACTTGCAGAACTAAACACCGAGGCCTTACTGGGAGTCTGCCTATGGGGGGCTTTACACCTTCCTTACAGCCACTTACATCAGCTATACACTAGCCTATGCCAAACTCTAAGGCAGCAGATTTGTGACCAATGGGATTACTACCAGTCTCTCTAAGGATAAATTCAGAGAGGGAAAAATCCCTGGAGAAGCATCATATAAAAAAAAAATAAAAATCTTCTGAGTGCAGGATATCCTGAGCTGCAGACTGCCCGAAGCTGGGATAGTACCTTGAGGAAGTACTGCTACTTTCTTGTACTTTTCTTGCTCCATTTCCTAAGCACTGGGTACCGGCCGCTGATGGAGACAGGGCACTGCAGAGACGGATCCTCTGTCTGACCCAGTATTGCTATTCTCATGTTCCTCTGCAGCTGAAAGCATCCTTACTTCAACAGTCTCAATTCAGGATATCGCCATGCCAATCCCTATGTCAACAAGTCTTCCTCTTCCTGAAGCCTTCTTGACAATCCTCTCCTCCTACACCTTTAACACAGAGGTTAAAGTGTCTGCCTAGCCAGACACTATTTCACTTTAATGGAATCTGTAGCTGTTCTGAAGAACAGGTCACCCTTGGGTATCCCTTGCTTTGGCAGGTCTTGGGCATGCTTTAGCAAACTGCATGTTACCCTGAGCCATCATCACAGCCAGCCGAGCAGGACCACTACTCTTTTACAGAAAGGAATAAGTAGCCAGGGCCAGGAGTAGAAAAGCATACACATTCCTGGCAGGTATTCCAGACTGCACAAGCAGCAGCAAAGTTGCACAGGGACCCTCGGTTATCTCCCAACTGAAATATTTAGTCTCCATACCTGGAATTAACTTGCAAATTCACAGTAACTGGATGCATGCAACACTTCACGGTACTAATTATCTGCACTGGTTTACCTGGCCATTTGGGACACTGACAAGGCAAAAGCATGCTCTATTAGTATAGTTATAACCACTCTAGGGGATTAAACCAATTTAACTATTTTAACATAAAGGGTATAAAGTGCATCCCTAGCAGAAATACTGGGTAAAATATTCAAAAACCCCCAAATTTGTTTCAAAACCATAAATAATTAAAATACCATCTTGCTGAAAACAGTTAATCTCTTCAGAGATACAAAAACACAGCCCAAAAATCAGCTGAGGACTTCATTAACAGTGCAGGCTTATCTTTCACTACTGTTGGTGGAGGAAGCCAAACCTTATCTACAAATGAGTTTAATGCAGTCAACTGGTGCGCTATTAGGGTGAATATCCCTAGATCCAATAGCTTCTTATCAAAGTCATATATGCTGTTTTAGATGAATGACTCTTCTCAGCACGTTATTACTTCTTTAATTACAATTACATGCATTACATTCCATGATAATCTAGCTGTAAAAACTGAAATACTGCTTTGAAGAATTAATATTGTATTTCACTTAAGATTTAAATACAGTGATTCTTTTCCCACTTGCTATACAAATTAGCCCCTGGGTTTTAACAGGTTTTTTAGTATTTAAAAATACCTCCTTCCAAAATGGGATTATACTCCGAGTTCATTTTTGGCTGCAGTTTACACATGGATTCTCTACTAGATCATTGATTATTTTTATTGTTTTAAGGGTTTAGGTTGCTTTTTCAGGCTATGAATTCTTTTTACTTAAACAGATTCTAACCCAGTAACACATGGCCTGTATGTAACTACATGCACACTGAAGCTACCCCGTATTTTAAAGACTCACGAGGTTCCAATTCAAACTTAGCAATTCCATCTATTATAAGGCAATACTACTACAGAAGCTACTCCCAGTGTTCCAATTGCTTTGACTTCAAATGCATTCAGTCAAGAAATTTCATGCAGGCAGAATTTACTTGAACTTCTTTCTTATCTGGACTCAATTTTTTTCCCAGACAAATTCATACCTAGATGAAGACAAATTATTTAAACATGAAGCAAATTAAAAGGTAGAGACTTCCGTCACACATTAAATGTAAAATTTATGTAGGCATCAGTCATAGCATTCATTTCCTCTTGGCACAACTTACCAACCCATAGCTCCCATTGTTTCAGCTCTGGTTCTCCCACGTTTTGCCTCTTTAAGTAACTCTTCCACAGCCTTCCTAAATATGAGGAAAAGTAAAAAGTTACTGCTTGCAGAACACAAGAACTGGTCACCTTATGCACTTATGTGTATTAAGCGGAAAGCTTCCTCACTGTAATGAATTAAGCAATAAAGAGGCTACCAAAATCACCTTGACTTTCTTAATAAGATAGTTCAGATCCCTATGCACCAAGCTTTAAAGAAACATTTTGACATATTAAAAACAATCAAAGCTGTTACAAATGCAATATTTGTACAACTACAAATACAAAAATTGCAACACTAATTGAACACTAGAAATAAAGTGTGTGAAACTGGTGTACTACACTGAAAAAGCACAGCCCCTGTTATTTCACCTTAGGAATGCTCTTCCCTGCTGTCACTTCACTTAGGTTCTTCCTAAAGTCTCTCAACCACAGCAGACCTATTTTGAGCACAGTTAACTGCCACCAGTAAAATAGCAAGCAGTCAGATGACAGTAAAATCACTGCAACTACCAGTTGTCAAACTGTACTAGCTTTGTGTGAACGGTGGAAGAGCTCATCTTTGTGACTATGATCTGCTGCCATCCAAAATGACCAACTTCTACATTATCAGCATCTTCTAGAACAAACTGGCCAGACTAACACTAAAGCAATTAAATAACTGTGCCCGCATAAGACATCACTGGAGAGTGTTAATTATGCTAATTATAGGTAACTCCTGCAATGTCGGTCTTTCAGTTCTCTTTACAATTTAATTTTCATCTCAAATAACACTTAAGTAATTTCTCTACAGTTCCTGGTCGAAATTAATGTGAAAACAAATGAATGGATAATGTAAGCCATTTATTATATAAATTGAACGCACAAACTAACAATTTGGTTAGTTAACTGTAAGCAACTACAGAAGTCAACCATGAATAACTGCAAGACAGAAAAGTAAAGCTACACCTGACCATAATATCCAGTAAACGAAGCTAAGTGTTAACAACACTGACACAGGTAAGACTGAAGGTAAGAGGTAATACAAAGGGTATTTAGTGTTTAGCTCTCCCAGCTACAATGTGCCAGAATGGCTGCTGGTTGTTTGGACTACATCAGAAACACGATCATCACCTTGACAGTACAAGTGTGTGTTAGACTGTGCAAAAAAGGTAACTGTCAACAGACTTCAACTCAAACTTCAAGGAAGCCATGTCCCAACACATTGTTATGGTATTATCAGCACAGCAGGATTTTGCTGCTTTGCCACAGATTAAAAAATGCCCGAGTATTAGTTTTGTTAAGTCAAATTTGAGTCTAGAGAAGTCCTGAGTCATCACCTAATAGAGAAGCAGGTCTGAGAAGAAAAGTGGTTTACATGGCGGGTCCATCTGAAGATCTAACAAGTTAATGCTGGGCTCTAAACACCTAACAGAGTGGTTTATTACCATTTAGGTTATTAAAAGTCTACATAGAAAACACCAGAAGCCTTAGGTTTAAACACATACACTGCATGTGCATAACAGGGAACAAAAATAAGCAGCTCAGAATTTCCTTCAGTGGCTAATGAGAAAATGTTATGCAGTCACACAGCAACCTACATCTGTCAGTCCAGATCTAACTTTCAGTTTGTTATGGTCTTAACATATGCCTTTACTGGCTCCCCTTCACATTTGTGATTGTGGACTCGTTCATTCATTAGTATAGGCTGGTCACATTTTATAAACACAGACGTTTTTTCTTCTGTCTGTATTGCTTTTGGGAATGCTTTGGCTTACCCTGGCAATAGAAAATGAATTGGTGCTAAATGAATGCGAGTGTAATGTACACCAAGGTGCAGCTACTCTTTCTACAGTTACTCTGCAGTTCTGCTTATATATAGTTTTCATATTTTATACTTACTAATCAGCTCCCATGGAACTACTTCCCCACTTTATAGTAATTTCCAGCAATTAGCTAAAGATTGCTAAATGAGCCTCCAGAATTAGTCACGAGTTCTCAAACTTACAAATAATCCTTGATCAACTTTTATATATATATTCCTTTGTTCCAAGGGGAAACCATTCCACGCAGCAAAAGCTGAGATCTGTGCCAGACAAACATGCAAATACCCACAGGTCATAACTTTTTCATTTGAGAGTTTGCATTCGAAGGGCTTTGCAAAGGAAAGCGTCCAAGACTTCCACAGAAACAACAATCGAGAAACGCATCAAAAAATTGTAGCACTGCTTCTCTGTGCAGTAGTTTATTAATGGCAATATTGGTTTACAGTTCCTCACAAAATCTCTCTCTCATATAAGGTTATAGGTATGATCTCAGTAGCAGCTGGGCTTAGGGTAATTCAAATCCTTTTTTAAGCACACATCTGACTGTGAGGATATGTTGCATATCCAGTCATACCACAGACATTCATGGAAATGGAATGGGAGATGTTCCATACACAGGTCTCCAGACATTAGAGGTTTTTTTTATTATTTTAATTAAGAAGATATTTTTTTCTCCAGACCCAGAATTTGCTATCTGAGCAGCCTGAGCTAGTTTATAGTGAGGACAGCAGAAACATGTGGCCTTTATAAAAGCCTGTCCCGAGCCTTCAAACAGCAGTGTCAGATGAGAGGGAAGAAAGAATAAAGAAGAGTAGTCTGATTTTACTTACCACAGTTACCAAACTCAGTGATTCTGTTTTGAGAAACCTGACCAGGAGGCAGACTAAAAGCCTGTCATTATTATTATATTATAAAAATCTGCCATTATTTTATAATTAAAATCATAAACAAAAGTGTCTGAGCTACAATGCACTAATAAAGCACACACACGTATTTTAAACAGCTACAACTCAGTTTTAGGGGAAACATCAGAATAAATATGGTGACACAAATTCTATTAACTTAGGTACGAACTATAAACCCTGAGGTAGTTAAGACTTTTTTTTTTTTTTTTTGCTTTAGTTGTATCAAAGATCAGACTAACATGGTGCCCATCTTAGTAGCCTTATAAGTTGACACCTTCCTTTCTTACCAAACACCACTTCCTAATACTGGTCTTTCAACATCACTCTTAATAACTGCACCTTAGCAAAGCTCTTTCGATTCACACAGGCAAATTAAAAAAAATGCTCAGATCCCCTTTGAAATAATGCGTTTCCACTCACTGAACTTATATCCTCTACACAAGTAAGCCAAAGGCTTAAAAGCTATGCAAACAAGGTTTTTACTTTTGCTTTTAGAGGCCTCTTGGGACTCCGCATTGCTCATTCTCTTCATTTTTATGTCTTGGTTACAATACAAACAGCCCTGTGGCTGCCAGCTTCAGCTCCAAGAACAGCAGCACGAGCAAAGGGAACACGGTATGCAACTTTCACATGAGAACCACCCAAACATCAGGGGACTGACAGGAGGGAGAATTAGGGATGGGCACATTTAAGACGACTGTCATCGTTCTGGCACCTTTTATAGGAAACACCACTTAGAACTTGCTGTGCCAGTCTTTTTTGAACAATCAAGCTTAGCTGCAGAATTACAGTAACATGAAGGTATAAGCAGTGATACTTTTATCTTCAAGAGTATGGTCCAAGACCTATTTACATTTCTGGGGGTTAGACTTTATATTCCAAGGTTACAGGCAAAGCTCCCGTTGCATAAATCCTAACAACTTGCATCACAAATGCGTGGGCCCAAAGAGGGAGAACGTTAAAGGCTTCCAAGTCAGGCAAACTCAGAGATATTTTCTATTCCTCACTCAGGGCAAGAGCTTCATCATTTTTTCCAAAAGGTCAAACAGACAGACTGAAAAATGACTAATTGGTAATAAAGAGGTATGTCTGATACAGTTACAGACAACCAAAGCACCATGTCATTACAGAGACCACCCAATGTTTGTAATTATAGACCACTCTGTTAGGAGAAAACATATCATGCTGGATCTGACAGCCGAGAAGCCAGGCAGCCACAGCCCCATGCACAGGTCCAACCAGTAGCAAGGCTGAAAATCTACTCCCAGCAGACACACACACACACCCCCACCACTGGCCACACTGATCACTGACACACAGAGCACTCACACCAACAGCTTCATCCCACTCTTCTCTCTGGCCAGGTGCAGAAGCCTCTGAGATTCCAGCCCAATTCCATTGCTGGTACAGATCGTCACACAGAGCTGGCTGGGACTCCCAGGTCCCCCAGCACCCAACCCCACTGTAGTCTTGCCTGTAGAAACCCACAGGCGCACATGGTCACACATGTCTCGCCCTTGGAGACCCCTGACCCTGCAGTCTCTCCAGCCAGGACTCCTCAGTGCCTCCAAAGGCTAGCTCCTCTCGTGGGCTCACTCTCAGAGATACAGGCTCACCTCCCAGCTCCCACCTCATTCACCCACTCACCAGCTGATTCAGCTGGATATTCACTAGCAGCCACACATTCCCCAACATGCCCACACTTGCTCCACTACCGCAGCACAAATAAATAGGTCCCCACTCCAGTGTCTGACACTTGGTTTTTACTCACTCCATGAAGTGTCCCTGCTTCCCAGCCCTCCAGCCCAGGGTCCCAGCTCTGGCTGGGATCCAGACCTACACTTGTTCCAGTTGCTGGCACCATGGACACATGGTCCCTCGACCCCATGGTTTGACTCTAGTCACTAGCACTGATGTACACCCTCTCCCCTCACACCGAGTCCCTCACCCAAGAAAGAGTTAGAAAGGAATTTAACAGGAAGACAGGACAGACTGCACTGAACAGGTGCAGGGCACGGTCAGACAAGTGTACTAACCAGCAGCCTTCTCACACACGACCAGACCTTTTTATCCTCTTATTCTTCCATTTTCCCCACACTTGCTTCTCCCCAAGTCACCTGAATCTATTCCTTTCCCTACCTTTTGTTCCTCCCTTACACATCCCATAGTAAGCCTTATGCAATCTCACAATGCTTTTCTCCTGCATCCCACATGAGTAGGCAGCAACACCTACAATAAGTCTCAAAGGCACTCCTCAGCACTGACTCATCCTGATGGGTGTCACACCTGCAGGCTGAGCCTGTCTCCTGGGACCACCCCTAGGAGGGGCCCAGAGAACATGTTCATTCCTCTGAGTCCTTGCTGTGGGTTGCCACCTGCACCTCTGGGTTTGCAGAGATGGACCTCTGATGGGTTGGTGTCTCCTGGGACTGGCCTGGAAAAAGCCAGGGCTAGGCACTACTTGTGCTCCCCCATCCACCTTGGTCTCTCTTTAATCCACCGCGGGCATGCCTGGGAGCTTTCGGCACATAACCTAATAAAGTCTGCCATCTACACCCACCCCATCATCTCATTAAAGATCCTGGTGGGAGCTCCAATGAAAATATATCTACTTCATTGCTTCATAGCATGCAATCAGCTACTGAAGTGTACAGACCTGGAGTAGGAGGTCAGCGTTCATATTCAACACCTCCCAGAGTCAGCAAAGGGGTTCCTTTACCAAACATCTTTGTGAAAGACCTTCATAGCATCAGTAACTCCTTGCAGTCTATACCACTACCATTCAAGCTCAAAGGTCAGGCTGCTTGGCTACTGTGATCCCCAAAATCACGCTTAAACCTACCTCCTGAGGGACTCTAGTTCCTGACAGCAAGCTGCAAGCCCAGGAAAAAAATTAGCAAGTTTTTAAATCAATTTTCTTGAAGTAGTTTTATGCAGACTATACAACTTATTTTTAACTACGCATGGGACTGGAAATAGAATGGATGTTGGTATTCTGATTACATCTGAATAATTAATATCAAGACCTTCAGTCAAGTAAAGGACTGAAGATACTGCCTTCTACAATAAAGGAATAATAATGAAGGCCACTGTTATTTACAATTGGCTCCTGCAAGCTGGTTTGTCTGATCTGCTCACACTTGCTAAGAAAACTGATGAAAAGGAACATTGAGAACAAAGCCTAAGCCACAACATTTAAGAGCAAAGAAAAAAAAAAAAAGGCACAAACATGCCACAAATTTCTTAACATTTGTTCAAAGGCAAAGATGCTCCACACTGGGTATGTGAACGCTCTCATTCTTTGTTGATCAGGTTTCGTAGTTATTTAAATATTCTATTTGTCAGTCCCATGAGTGCTATTTGCAGCACATTTCTGTGCTGATATTCTCACCAGCCTGAGTAGTGAACATACCACTCCATTTCAAATACCAATTTTAGTTTGCAGACCACTTTTTTTTTTTTTCCCTCCATGAATATGGGAAAGAATGGCATACTGAATCCTGGCACTTCAATTATAACTATTAAAAACAACAGTAAGAATATTAATTAATTTCTCCATGGCCCAAAGCTCACTTGTTAAAAAGTGTCATGTGGATGCCTGTGCAACAAAATTAGAGTATTGATTCTCAACTCAACTACAGGCCTCTTACTACAGAATTACAGCATTCCTTGTGATTCAGAGCAGCATCTCCTCAGGAAACACTTAATCCCAAGTAAATGATGCTCCAAACAAGCTTGGTAGGCACTTCTAATAAGGTATGGTATCCAAGGTCATATATTATGAAATATTTATAGCTGTTGAAAGACAAATTATGGAAGGATTTTGACATATAATACACAGTATAACAAAGCCACATCCTTTATATTCGCAGAGAAATGACATCTTTTCTGTGCTTCAAACACAGAGAACCATGATGACGATTTAGGAAGGAGAGGGGGAAGAAAGATTTTTTTTTTTAGATAGGGATGAAAATGGTGACCTCTGTAGATGAAAATGGTGACCTCTGTAATATCCCAGTGGATATTTAGTTGAAATAAACTAGGAAAAGCACATACACATGCTTGTGGGGAAATAGACTAAACAGTTCCTAGCAGATGACCTGTAACATTATTTTTGTTCCCTCTCATTCTTGGGTCACATCTTCGCAATACCATTAATTATATATATTAACAGAATTTAGCCTAGAATTTTCTTAGAATCACACTGTATCTCAAGACTCTGAGTCTTCACTGATGTACCAGCAAGTTCACAGGAAAAAATGTCAGTTCTTATTTCCAGCAAAGGTTACTGGGTGAGATGGAGAAGAGGAAAGAGTTCAGTAGAATGTAGCAAATACTACTATTTTACATACCTGTGGTATTTACAGTTTTTAGAGTTTTAAAATCCAGATTACTAAACATCATGGTAACTTGTGAGTTGGTATTCAGCTTTCTAGGAAGCATTCACTTCCTATTAAAAGTGAGGAAAACAAATACAATGTCAAGCAAGAATCAGACACAGTAAAGCTGAAAAATAATAGCAGGAAAATGTGGCAGTAAGGATGAAATAGAACAAGCCAGATTAAGAGACCCCTCCTTACACTCCTTTTTCCTCCGTGGTAAGTTAAATAAAAAACACACATACAAAAATCTCAAGCTGTTATTGTAGCTACAAAACATAAATGCTGTTATTTGTATGCTAAAGCCATATTATACAGCCTAAAAATTAGAAACCTTCACTACCACTGCTGTACTATTCACAGAAAAGTATGATCAACAGGTCGTTGAATACAAAACTAAGAAGTAATGTCTGTAAAACAAAGAATACAGGTCTGTATTATATTCTTGAAGACTGTATGGGGAAGTGTATTTAGAGTAAGAAACACACAAGTATGACATCTAAATGCATGCAGCATGAACTGAATTCAGGGTGCTTCTAGCGAACCCAGCTGTTATTACAGCTAAAGGTATGAAAAAGTAACTAATAATAGGTGGATCCAGGGCAGAAAGCAATGATCATTAAGTATACTATATGGTACTTAAAATGTGTTCAGAGCCAATTAAACACGTGTGGAGATGAGATGAACAGTAGCATGGACTGAAGACATCGGACAGCTAAACACTACCGTGTACCACTCGATAAATAATTAAGCTTCATCCTCATTATCTACCATGCTGCCACACAAAAGGAATAGCAAATCCTAACTCAGATTGAAGCCATGAGGCAGGATAAAACTTTGAATCTGGTTCTTGTTAAGGAGAACATCAGAAGGTGACGGTGGAGCAGGCAGCTATAGCCAAAGAGTGAGTGGCCATGCCCTGAACCACACAGAGGACCCCAAGTCCCCAGCACAGCAAGAGCAGCCAGAAGACAGCATGGCAGAACAGTAACATGGCTTTGACTTGCTACAAACAAAAAAGGTTTAAGTTTGGAATGGCACCAGCAAAAATAACATTCATGCATATACAGAAAGAAGCTTTAATTATTAAACTGATGATCCGAGCGCAGAAGTAGCTTACCAAGAATTAAAGGCCTCTTAGAAAGCATTATGCTCTCTAGCTCTTCTACCACCCCAGTGCTAACGCTCTTAGCCCATTTAAAACACTTGCCGGATACAAGCAGAAACAAGTTATTTTCTACAAGCACTCTCACAAATGGTTTCTTAAAAGTTAAGGGAGAGAACCATGAGGAGAACAACAGTTCAGAAAGCTCCTGGCCATCACTTCATTGCAACAGGTTTTTAAACAGCCCTAAGAAAAGTGCAGTTACTCACAAATAAGCTCAAAAAATTTAAAAACTAAAAATCCCAGTAACTACAAGTAGGATTATTACCAGGAAAAAACGCAATATAAACACTCAAGTCTATTCTTAATGCAAAATTAAGAGAGGTCTACTGTGACTGAGTATCCAATTATAGACATCTGCATTTTAATCCTCAGTGTTTGCTTGGGAACACTCAGTATGTACAGTGAGATGAATCCTCTCATACCAATGAAATACCATGTAGAAAGCAGTTTTTTTACAAAATAGCTGCCAAGCATTTTGTATTATTCCATACAAGGAACAGGGCATTTTTAACAATTAGACAACTGGCACATCTCCAACATTGAAAACTGGAATTTGTAGGAATTGATTTTTTACAAAATTTTACCACGTACCAAATGGTAACTGATGAAAGATGAACCGCCTACGACTTCTGAGCCTTGTTTCTAAATGGTACCAACATGCACCACAAGAGTAGTTGATTTTTTTTTTTTATTATTATTTGTAACAATGGAGTATTCCCATCACGGGGGGAAGATTTTCTATTGCAACTGCCTCCGCAAGGGCTTCAAAGTTCTGTCCCGAAGCGACCGTGCACGCCAGCTGCAGGCTGCACACCGCTGGGGCCGCACGCTCACCGCGCCCGGCGCTGCTGCGGCGGAGGCCGGGCCCGGCCCAGGGGCCTCCGCTCCACCCAGGACCCCGCCGCCTCCTGCCCCGGCGAGCCCGAGGGCTGAGGCCCGGCGCCGGGAGCGGACGCCCCGCAGCCGCAGCCAGCTCCGGAGCGCACGGCCGCGCTAGCGCTGGGCCCCGGCGCCGCGGAGGGCCCTGCAGAGCCAGGGGGCCCGTTCCTGGCGGCCCCAGGCCGACGCTGCCCGGGCCTCGCGGGGCAGGAGGCGATGCCGGGGCCCCGTTCGGCGGAGAGGCCCCGCCGAGGCCGTGAGCTCTCGGGGTCACTCAGCCACACACCCCCCGCCACCGCTCGCCCGTCACCTCTCCAGCTCCCGGTCCTCCTCCATGGCGGCGCGACGAAGACGAGCGACCGGCGCCCGCTCTCCTCCCGCTAGGGCCCGGCTCCTCAGGCGAAGGCCGTCACCATACCCCGCTGGCGGCCCGGCGGCGAGGCGGGGCGGAGCAGTGGGGCAGGCGCAACGGACGGCGAGGACCCCGGCGGGGAGGAGCCGGGGCGGTGCGAAGCGGGCTGCCGCCACACCCCCCGGGGCACCGGCGGGCAGCGGCGGCCGCGGCCGGACCCCGCCCCCCCCCCCCGAGGGCAGAACGGGGGCGACAGCCGGCCCGGTGGGCCCCCGCCCACCCTGCTGCATGCCGGCGGGACCCACCGCAAACCTCCGCCCCGGCGGCAGGAGCGCTGCAGGCTCTGCGCCGGGGGAAGGAGGCGCAGGGCGGCCGCCGCCCGCTCGCTCGCTCGCCCGCGGCTGAGCGGCGGCGGGCGGGAGCGGGCTCGGTGGTGGCACCGGAGAGGCGAGAGCGGCGCTTCCGCCTCCCGCCAGCGGCGGAGCCCTCCGGGGTTTGCGCCTCAGCGGGGCCGCAGGGATCGGGCGGGCGGGGACAGGTCTCCGGGCAGGGCTGGGCCGGGCCGGGCTCCGCTCGCCGGCCGGCCCCTCCTCCGTCTCGGCCCCGCCCGCACCCCCCCGCGCCGCCCCCGCTGCCGGCGGCGAGCTGCGATCAGGCGAGTGGCGGGGACACCCCGGCCCGGGGCTCCGCCGCGGCCCGCCCCGGCCCCGCTCCCATAGGCTGCGGCGCGCCCCGCCGCCCGGCCCCGCGCTGCCGCCGGAGTGGCGGAGCGCGACTGTCACTTGGGCCGCGCCGCTGCCGGGGGCGGAGGCGGGAGCACCGGCCCGGCGGAGACGCGCTCCGCCGAGTGCCGCCCGGAGTTTGGCTCCCGCCGGGCGGAGCGGGCGGGCGGGCGCAGCCGGGCCGGCCGAGGGGCGCGGCGGCGGCTGAGGAGAGTGCGGCGCGGAGCCGGCGGCGGTGAGTAACTTCCCTGCCCCGCCGCGGCGCCGGGCGGCTCAGCCTCCCCTCCGCCGGCGGGAGGGCCGCTGGGCAGGGCGGCGGCCGCGCCCCCCACTCCTCCTCTCGGCCGCGGCGGCACCGGGGGGCTGCCCGCCGGGGGCGGCGGGGCCGGGCCTGCCGCGGGCACCGGGTTGGGCCATCCTGCGTGGGCAACAAGTACGGGAGAGGGGCCGGTGCCCGCGAAGTGACGCCCGGGGCTGAGGTGTGCGCGCCTGCGAGCGCGGCCCCTGGCCCTGCCCCCGCCCGGGAGGAGCGGGGCTTTCTCCCGGCCTCCGCCGGAGGGCGGCTGCCGCCGGGCGCCGGGGCTGTGCCCGCCGGGGCTGGGCGGGGGGTGCGCCGGGCCCCGCAGCGCGGCTCTGCGAAGCTGGGCGGTGGGCTGGGGCGCTGCCCCCCAGGCGCCTGGTTCTGGGGTCCCCGAACCCACCGGTGCTGCTGCCCGCCGAGGGGTCGGATTACTGCGTGCGGGGGAGGCGGGGAACAGCTGCGAGCGAACCCCTGCTGCAGGGCTGGTTTCAGGTTGTGTGTTTTACAGCTGCGCCAGAGGAACTCGTGGCGGTGCGTAAAATGTCCCTGAAGCCTGGGTACCCGGCAGCTATTTCAACACGTTAGCTCGAGTTCTCGGTGCTCAGACCCAGACTTTCCGTGTCGTGCCCCCCCCCCCCCCCCCCCCCATTTGTTAGCTCTTGCCGCGGAAAACGTGGTTTAAAAACTTAATACCTCGTGTCTTTTAAACTTTTAACAAGGCATGCTTTTAAAATTATCATTGCTCATGACAGAATATTTGTGCTTGGTCAACTAATTGAGAAAAGAATTGCTGGGGCTGTGGTAGTGAAAAATCTGACAGTCCCTTGTGACTTTTCTTGCAGTGTTCCTAATGCATAGTGCTGATTGTTTACTTCTGTAGAAATCCACTATTAAGTACTTCTGAGCTTCATTTAATTCCTTTTTTAATTACATGATATTGTGGGTTTATTTTTGTCTCTGTGTGCAAAGTAAGAAATGTCTGTTAGGGATTAGCTTTGGGGTATGTTTGATAGTCTCTGGAAATAAATTTCAAATAAATGCTTTTGAGCCTTTGTTCAATAGAGAAACTGTTCTGAGCTAGGCTCTCATTAAATAAACGCTTTGAATTACTGTTGGTTTTTTGTTTTTTTTATTCCCCTACCCAATTCCTTTCGGCTTCACAGTGTTTCATTCTAAGCTGCAGTCCAGCAGCAGATCAAGGAGGCTTAGGAAGAAACATCAGATGGTTTCGGTTAGTACTCTCTACTACTTGGAAAATAAGCATGTTAGTACCATCTGCTGCCTGGACTTTATTAAAACAAATTTCCTCAAAATGGAAACAAGGTGTATTGGCGTACTTGCTAGAACCATAAGACTTAATAGGGTCCTTTATAATTTACTTTTTTTTTCTAAATGATCAGCTCACTGAGGGAGGAATCCTCTTTCCTGAACGCAATGCAACATAAAATGATTAACTCCAAAATCAGCAGGCTGCAAAGAACATCATTGTGCCCCAGTAGATTTTTTTTTTAATAAAAAAAAAATAGTAGTATGTAATGTTATGTTTTAAAATGCTTGTGTTATTACAATTCTAAAATCTGGGCATATTGGGAAGGGGGAAAGGCATAATTTTGCAATGAGAGTTCAGTATTGAATTTCTAACCATACTGGCCCTTTCCTCTGCCTGGTGACTTCAGCAAGAGAGAAGCCAGGGCCTTGAACTCGGTCTGAGATTTGTAAACACAGCGTGATTTCCTAATACAGGACTCTAATCTTTTATTTAAAAAAAAAAAAGTTAAAATTAAGCTACAATTTAGGGATAAAAGTATGCAAGAGGAATGTAAGCAGGCAATTGGGTGGAAAAGTACTGTTCTTCATGACAGGTTAAAAAATAAGCTTACTAAAACCTGTCATGCATAATTGCAAAAATGTTGGCTTTGACATTGCAAGCTTTGGCATTTTTTGGTGTCAGCTCTCATGCAAGTGCTAATGACCTCGGTGAACCTTTGTTTTTTCCTAAGGCTTTACCTGTGCTGAACAGCCTGTCAGTCTCAATCTTGGTATGTATTTATGGGCCTGTATCACTAAAAACCAGCAGAAGTTTGTTAGCTACTAGTTAAAACTGTCTACTTGAAAATACTTCAAAATATCCCCCTCTTTTTTTTTTTTTTATCCTGTTTTTCTGTACTCTTAAGAAATGTCTTGATATAGTTGAAAGCAACTGTGAAGAAATGATGGCAGTATCAAAGTGAAATGTGTAAAGATATGATGTGTACTAGACAGTGGATTAATATAAATTACTGTTTCAGATCAGCAAGATGCTGCTTGTTTTAAGAGCTATTAGATATTAAGAGCTGTAACTAAGAAGAAAACAGCATTCATTCAGTATTAAAATGCCCCTGGTTTAGAAGGCACCAAACTGGTTGCCTGTTTGATACAGCAGTGGCTCATCTCTGATATTTGAAAACTCTTTGTTAATTTGGTTTGCAGAAGCAATTTTAATGTGACACTATTGAATTGCATGCTGCTTAATTGCTTTATTAGGTCAGTGGAGTTTGTTTAGAAAGTGTAGTGCCTTTCAAAGATGAAAAATCTTTAAAATACCAGCATTAATTGCTGGGTCATGATGTCTATGGAGCAATAAAAAATAATAATAAAGTGGTGTGTGCTTCTCTGGGTTTTTTTGAACCCAATTCTGTAGGTGTCCGTGCTTACATATGCTTGATTTTAAACACCCAAGTATTTCTTTTGGATTTAGTGGGTCTGTTCTCAGGCTTAATGTTAAGCCTGCATGTAAATGTTCTCAGGGTCAGGATTTATGTTTGCAAAGTTCATGGGATAAACCTGTGATGTGTTTTTATACTGACTGTTCTGTATTCGGCATGAGATAGCGTAGGTAGCTGACTTCTGCTTGGGAACTGGGGATTGGTTTATCTACAGACACGTACGGAGGTGCTCCCGGCCCTGCTGCTGCGTTACAGGGGGTAGCAGTGCTGTACCTGAGCTGACTTCATCATTGCAACGTGCTTTGCAATACTACAGGAGTGTCTTTTATTTCTACAGTGGTTATGGTGATATAAATTTGCAAATACGTCAATCCTTTACATCTTCTTAGATGCTTATTTCAATTTTTGTTATTACAAGTAATTTCGGGGCTGGAAGAGAAGGGAAATTTCTTGCTGTCTCTCACACCGAGCTGTGCATTAGACGGTGAAAACAGCTCAAGTATGCAGTTGTTTGATATAAAATCACAAGGTAACTTGTGAACATGCAAGATTCTGATTTGCTTTATGTTTCTACAATTTTTCTACCCAATTAGTGGGAACTATTTTTATTTTAAAAATGGAAGCTTGCGGTAATGTAGCTCAATATTTGCAACCTCATTTTTGTTTTAAGCAAGCAACTTGTGATGTTACTTTGAGGTTGTGGCATTTTGTTAATAATGTCTAGAATTTTCTTGCTGTCATCACAGCAAAAGAGACCAAGTTGTGTAAGAAAGTAATGTGAGGTTGTAACTGTGTCAGATCAATTTTGTGTATAGAAGTTAATTTTTGCCCAGACAGAGCTGGTTTACTTTGAGATGGAGTGATAGATGTTGTTTTTGCCTGGCTGTTTTTCCTTCATTCCACAGAGGAAAATCATAGAATCCTCATAGAATGGTCTGGGTTGGAAGGGAACTTAAAGATCACCTAGTCCCACCCCCCTGCCATGGGCAGGGACACCTCCCACCAGACCAGGCTGCTCACAGCCCCATCCAGCCTGGCCTTGAGCACTGCCAGGGATGGGGCAGCCACAGCTGCTCTGGGCAACCTGTGCCAGGGCCTCACCGCCCTCACAGGAAAGAATTTCTTCCTAATGTCTAACCTAAATCTGCCCTCTTTCAGTTTAAAGCCATTCCCCCTTGTCCTGTCACTACATGCCCTTGCAAAAAGTCCCTCTCCAGCTTTCCTGTAGGCTCCTTTAGGTGCTGGAAGGCTGCTCTAAGGTGTCCCTGGAGCCTTCTCTTCTCCAGGCTGAACCACCCCAACTCTCTCAGCCTGTCTTCACAGGAGAGGTGCTCCAGCCCTCTGAGCGTCTTTGTGGCCCTGCTCTGGAGCCACTCCAACAGGTCCATGTCTGTCTTCTGTTGGGGGCCCCAGAGCTGAACACAGCGCTCCAGGTGGGTCTCATGAGAGCAGAGCAGTGGGGGAGAATCCCCTCGCTCGACCTGCTGGCCACGCTGCTTTTGATGCAGCCCAGGGTGCGGTTGGCTTTCTGGGCTGTGAGTGCACATTGATGGCTCATGTTGACCTTCTTGTCCACCAACACTCCCAAGCCTTTCTCCTCAGGGCTGCCGTCAGTCCATTCCCCACTCAGCCTGTACTGGTGATTGGGATCGCCCTGACCCATGTGCAGGACCTCGCACCTGGCCTTGTTGAACTTCATGAGGTTCACACTGGCCCACCCCTCAGGCCTGTCAAGGTCGCTCTGGATGGCATCCCTTCCTTCCAGCGTGTTGGCTGCGCCACACAGCTCGGTGTCGCCGGCAAAGTTGCTGAGGGTGCGCTCAGTCGCACTGTCCGTGTTGCCAGCAAAGATGTTAAACAGCGCTGGTCCCAATGCCGACCCCTGAGGAGCGCCACTCATCATCACTGGTCTCCACTCGGACATCGAGCTGTCGGCTGCAACTCTTTGAGCACAACCATCCAGCCAATTCCTTATCCATGGGGTGGTCCATCCATAAAATCCACATCTCTTCAATTTAGAGAGAAGGATGTCAGGCAAGACACTGTCAGATGCTTTGCACAAGTCTGAGTAGATGATGTCACTTGCTTTTCCCTTACCCACCAATGCTGTAACCCTGTCTTAAAAAGCCACCAGATTTGTCAGGCATGATTTGTCCTTGGTGAAGCCATGTTGGCTGTCACCAATCACCTCCTTATTTTCCATGTGCCTTTCCAGGAGGACCTACTCCATGCTGGGCACCAAGGTGGGACTGGCGTGTAGTTCCCTGGGTCGTCTTTTTTCCCTTTTTAAAAATTGGAGTGATGTTTCCTCCTTTCCAGTCTGTGGGAACTTCAGCAGACTGCCACGACTTCTCAGATGTGAGGGATAGTGTTTTAGCTGCTTTGTCTGACACTTCCTTTGGGACCTGTGGATGCATCTCATCAGTTCCCTTGGACTTGTGTACCTTCAGATTCCTTAAATGGTCTTGAACCTGATCTGCAGGGTGGTTCTTCATTGTCTCAGTCCCAGTCCCTGCCTTTGCCTTCTGTGACTTGGGCAGTGTGGCTGGAGTACTTGCTGCTGAAGACTGAGGCAAAAATGTTGTTGATTACCTCAGCCTTCTCCATGTCCTGGGTATCCAGGTCTCCTGTTTCCTCCTGGAGAGGGTCCACATTTTCCCCGGTCTTCCTTTTATTGCTGATCTACCTATAGAAGCGTTTCTTGTTGCTAGTAATTCTATCAGGGCTTTAGATTTTTTATCAGGGCTTTAGATTTTTTAGTCTGATCCCTGGCTGCTCGGACAATTTCTCAGTATTCCTCCCAGGCTATCTGTCCTTGCTTACACCCTCTGTAGGCCTCGTTTTTGTGTTTGAGTTTGGCCAGGAGCTCCTTGTTCATCCATGCAGGCCTCTTGGCATTTTTGCCTGACTTCTTCTTTGCTAGGATGCCTCACTTCTGGGCTTGGAGGAGGTGATCCTTGAATATTAACCAGCTTTCTTGGGCATCTCTTCCCTTCAGGGCTTTATCCCATGCTATTCTACGAAGCAGATCCCCAAAGAGCCCAAAGCCTGCTGTCCTGAAATCCAGGGTGGTAACCTCGCTGTGTGCCCTCCTTGCTGCCTTAAGGATCTTGAACCCCACCATGTTATGGTCACTGCAGCCAAGGCTGTCCTTGAGCTTCACGTTCCCCACCAGCCCCTCCTTGTGGGCTAGAACAAGGTCCAGCATAGCACCTCTCCTTGTTGGCTGCTCTATCACTTGGAGAAGGAAGTGGTTTTGTATTTCATTGAAGAGATTTGTCACACTTAACCGCTGTTTGATAGGGTGTATGGAATTTTTATGAAGAACACTTGTTTGTAGAGCAAAATGCAATTTGATCAAGGAGCATATCCAATATATGAACTGATCCGGTTTTTAAATGTTGTATATGGTAGTAATAAGTAGTTGTAGATAGTGAAGAAAAAGGAATTATGACTTAATTGTCTTTTTTCTAGCAATAGAGCACAACGGAAAGTGGCGCACATTACAGGAGAACTCGTATGTGTCTGGGCAGAGGGAGGAGCCCAGTAGTTGCAGAAAGGCAAAGCAGCACTTTTGGATCAGGTTGCCTGGAGTGATGTAGTGCTGTCAGGTCTTATTCAGCACAGTAGGGAGGAACGAGAAGCAAGCTACCTACTTCGGCATTGGTACGTTCTTTGCAGTGGGAGAGACTTTGAAGTGTGCTGTACGCTGTGCTCCCCACCCCAACCCCTGAGATTGCATTGCCACCATGTGTTTCCATGACCCTCTCCAAAGAGGTTGCGCAAGCACTGGAACAGGCTGCCCGAGAAGGTGGTGGAATCACCATCCCTGGAGGTGTTTAAAAAACGTGGAGATGCAGTGCTTAGAGACATGGTTTAGTGATGAACTTGGCAGTGCTGCGTTAACGGCTGGACTCGATCATCTCAAAGGTTTTTTCCAACATAAATGGTTCTATGATTCTGTAAGTGGAAGGTGTCAGGATGCTGGCGTTGTGCATTCTGGGGGTCTGGCAGGTTAGGAAACAGTTGGGAATAAGCACAGTTGGGGTTCGAGTCAGTGTTCCTGTATGTTGACGCTTTTATCAACTTCTGCGGTTGTAATCATCATGTAGGTAGAACTTTTACTTGAATCCAAGCTTTCCTCCACAGACAGCCCTCACTTTACGCAGTGTCATTTTCAAAATGTTGGCCCTGAAAGGCCGAAGAATGCTAGTAATGGAGGATTTTAAGCTCTTACCTTCCTGTGGCTTTCTTTGTTCTTCAGATCGGTGCTAATCCTCGTTTTGAGTTCATACGTAGGAAAAAGACAGCTGGTGCAGCAGAGTTTTTTGGCACAAGAGAAGCAAATGGAAATTCAAGCAAAGCTGATGGAGGTAAAATGTCGCTTACTTGTGTACTGAGCCCAATTCATGGAAAGCAGTTTTCAGTAGTTGCTATATTGTGCTCAGATAAACTGTCTTGTTCTGCCACAGGAATGTTATGTTTGCTTTGAACGGAACAACCCATGGCTGGTGGTTGGTTTTTTTTTTTTTCCTGACACAAAGCAACATTTCAGAATCTAGGCGTGTTGTGAATTTTCTGGCCATCAGGTTTTGGGTGACATTCCTGAACAAAGTCTTCATTTAAAAAAAAAGGCTTAGCTGGTGTCAAGAGCCTTCTTTGTTGATACCTTTTACTTTGTCACAACATGAGTGTGCTTTTGTCTGTGTACCTTGTATTAGTCCCCAGATGAAACGAGCTGTATCAGCAACATACTCTTACGGCAGTAGAATAGAGCCTATACTGGGGTTTTCTGTGAGTGTGGTGATGTCGTCCATTCCCCTAATTGACATCGCTACCTGCTACACCAGCAAAAACACAACAGCAACAAGAAAACCCACAACCCCACAAGGCTCTTTTGACTTCAGCACAGTTCTTTCACTGCCTTCAGTAACAGTCTGTGCAAAACAGTACTTTTGAAGTCCATCTTATGGCTGGGTAGCCTACACCTAGACCCAGTCACATTTCAAGGAGGACACTGGAGATGTTAATATCTGTATGTGTCTCATGGATAGTGCTCTGAATATCTGCAGTTGATTAAATACTTAAACGTGGACCATATTAAGTTGCTTCTACATGTTTGGAGGTTAAAAGTTATAGAAAAAAGATTAGTAACAGCTGTATTGCCACTTCATGCAGAGAAGGATGCCTGTTGTTACTGCCACGTTCATGCATTTATTTACCAGTAGTCCACCCTTCCTTGTGTTCTTGCCTCTTTTCATTAGATCTGTTCCCCTGTCCCATATCGTTGTTTTCTTCTATATATTTTTTTATTCAAGTTGTTCAAAATTTGTTTGTAACCAGACAAATAACTGTCAGTGAAAGTTGATCGATACATCACACACACCATGGATCCCGATGTGTTGTATAAACTTTCTGGTCATGTTCAAAGAGTTTGCTATAAACCCCATTCCGTTCATACAGGTGTAACTATACCCTTGATAACAGTATGGATGCACTGTGGCTATCATCAAAACCCCTACTGCTCTGTGGGGCTGCCCCAACTGTTAATTGAAGTAACTTGGTTTTTAAACTTTTGAAAAAAACTTTTTCAGTCAAGCTTCTTCCAGAGCAGGTTGATGGGGATTTCCTTCTACCCAGCCTCTTTTTCTTGGCTTTATGTCTTGTTCGCTCTAGAGGAGTTTTCTCAGCCGTTTGTTGTTACTGACAGAAGCTAATGAATGCTCACTCAGTGAATTAGTAAAATAGTTCTGTGTCTGTGTTAGATCTTGCATTTATGTTAATTAAAAATTAGTACAAGTCAATTCCTGGGCTGTTTTTACAAATAGTCCGTTACTAAGCTGTCGTTGCTGCTTTAATGAAGACTGAAGCTTTAAAAATCACAGGGTTTCCTGCCTTATACTAAACCAGTATAAAATGCTATTCATTCA
Organism: Falco peregrinus; assembly: GCF_023634155.1. Lineage (NCBI taxonomy): Eukaryota > Metazoa > Chordata > Aves > Falconiformes > Falconidae > Falco > Falco peregrinus. The sequence continues at coordinate 99,428,675 of NC_073724.1, forward strand.
GTATTGAATGCCTTCAGAATTTAGGTTCGCTTCTTAACTATTTTAATTCCTTTTAAATGGTAAAGCTAATCTCATCCAGGTTATAATAGGCTAAAAATACAGGTAAGTTTGTATACTTGTGGGTCTGTCATGAATTTCATCCAAATGTCTTAAAAAGGTATGTAAGTTAGATCTTGACATACACATTACAAAGCTTCGTAAGAATTCAGCGACAACCACCAAATGTGTTTCTTTTTTGAATCATCAGTAAAAAAAGGGTATCTGCCTACCCTGTCTAGTGAAATAACCGCTCTTCATTCCTGTTACCTGGGGGATAGCTCAGCATGTCTGTTCAGCGCTGATAGTTTTATACTCTATAGCTGCTGATACGTGTGTGTCTATAGCTGGAAGTGACACAAGCTGAATTAGGCTTCACTGCATGTACAGCAGCAAATATACCTGTCGTGGTGTATTTATACAGTGTGGGCATGATCTTGCATAAATAATACTTGTAGTTTTAGTTTTTGGAAGTTTTTTTTCCCGCTTGGAAATCCATTTTGACTGATAGCTGCTGACTTATCTATTGACTGTGGTTCTCCTGCTTTCTGCAGGGAAAATAACTTTCTGGTGAAGCAAAAGTGAAGGTGATTTTGTGGTGGTAAAAAGGAGAATCAGCAGCACAGCTTGTCTGTGCACTTGACCTGAGCTGTCTTGCCATGTAAGCAGAAAAAGAGAATCTATGGGAAAATTAACACTAAAGTGAGCGGTAATGCAGAATTTTGGGTTACTGGAGTGTGAAATGAAACTGTTACAGTTCTTTCTTCTGCAGTAAGGGATGTGTGCCATTGACTTGAGAAATGCTGTGGAAGTGTAATGCTTTCCTAAGAAATACTTTGAAAAGTTTGAAAAGCTGTGGAGCTGGGAAGTTGTAATGCTATTATGAAGCAGAAGATATTTGATGAAGAACTTTTGGGTACAGCTTGATGTGTTACCTCCTACAAATAATCAGAACCATACGGGTTTCAGAACAGGTATCGTTTGTCTTTAAGTTAAAGTCTCAAGTTTAGTGAAGGCAACTTACTTCATATAGTAACGTCAGCATTTGCTGCAATTTTTTTCAGGCTTGGAGGATAAAGATGGTTTGTTCTAAAGTGTTGATGTAGGTGAAGCCATGTATACCTGAAAGCCTGTTAAGCAGGTTTTCAGTTGAAAGGCAGGAGAGAAGGGGCTTCGCTGCAATATACCGTATGCATTAGGAGCAGTTGCTACCCTGTATATACTATTTTTCAGATGATGTATCACATGCTGAGGCCTACTTAGCCATCCCTACAGCTTGACTGTTCAATTGAGTCTGCAATGGTGACCCCACAGGGTCCTTTGTGGGCATGAGAGACCTGCCTGCTTCTGCTCCTGAGGAAATTGCTGAATTCACCACAGCTATGATGATGTGGTTACAGCAAGGCATCCCTTATGGGATTGCTTTGCAAGGGCTCAGTTCCTGCTGATACAAATCTGGTTAGCATTCTACTTGTCGTTGAACTTATTTTACATATATGTGTGTATATATATAAAATTAATTTCTATATATAAATAAATAAAGTGGTATAAAAAGGAAAAAACCAAACCCTGTACTTATTCTTTTCTCTCAACACATTTTTTTTTCTCTTTTCTTTCTTTCTTTCCAGATCTTAACTTATAATTCCTTCCAGATTTAATTCTAACATTAAGCATATTTTATGGAAGAACAAAGCTGAAATACAGTAGGTAAAGACATTATAGAAACCAGACCCAGTATGTTTTTACCAACTTAATTATTGTTCAGTTCTGTAGTTTTTGCTTTTACTTCTTAATTGTGGAGTAACTTTATTTTTCTGGTACAGTCAGCAGTTAGAGCAGTGAGGAGCTTCAACAGTGCATTTTTTAAATACAAGATCTGTCTAAATATTATTGATTATAGAAAATGTCATGAACAATTTGAGTTGTATTGGGAGGATTTTCATGTAAATTGTCACAACTAAAATTTGGAAAACATGTTATTATTTTTCCATCACTCATTTACTAAGATAGAAGGAGTTGTTATTCTTAATTTTCCAGCTGATGAGTAGGTACATACAAAAAGACAGACATGAGATTGCTTTTGCAATCCAGAGTGATCCAGAGGGTAAGTTCTAACCTTGTTTAATAATAAACTTACTCAGTTTTCTGACGTAAAATTAGCCTGCTTCTCAAATATGAAATAAAATGGAAGCAATAAAAAAGATGGAATAACCAATCATTAATCAGATATTAAAACTGGTTTAAAATCTATTGACATATTTAATTGTGTATAAAATTGCATTTAAATAGATTGATAAAACTCTTTATTGGAAAAAATGCTCTGCTTTAACATGAATTGAAGAGGATTAGGATTTAATAAAGTGAATTACTGTTCTCTGTTTGAGGGGGGAAAATATTTTCCCCCAAGGTTTTGCTTCTAAAACTACCACCTTTCTTCCCAGATATTCTTGAATACATTCTGCATTGTTTTAAAACAGCTCTAATCTTTAATACAATTATCTGTAAAATTCCTTTGTTTACTGAGGGTTTTTTTCAGATTATCAAATCATTTTATTTACAAATCCTCCTTTTCTTGGTACGTACTGTAAGTCTCTATTGCATGCCTGAGGCAGTGCCCCAGGTGAAGTTGACCAAAATCAATTATTGATAATTATTCTCTGCATGCTGCGAAGTGAAATCGAGTCTCTGGTCTCGATTCTTGGCTGTTTCAAACATAGGGTAATGGGAGCAGGTGCAGGGAGACACTGGAGCGCGGGCATTGATTTGCAGCATAAGCATGGACAAGTTACTTAAGAGTATATGGGATTGGAAAGAGAAAATGGTTGGAGCTGAAGTTGTCGTGTGCTTTTAAAGAACTTGGTCAATATGTTTTCTTGGTACCCATACGCCAAAATGAGAGGAGCAATTTTGTCTCATCACCGTGTTGATGTTTCATTACACTGGGGTATGGGATAGCACTTAACAGGACGAAAGAGCCCCTCCATCCCAATTCTCCATCCCATCTAAGTGTGGTCTGATCTGATTTGTTCTGACTCTGTCAGACTTCACAAGCTAAAATTGTACTCTGTATTTCTCATGCACCAATAACTTTATTTCAGTGGGGTTTGTAAAGTGTAAAATCAAGCAACCTAATGTTGGAAATACTTACGCATCCCTTATGCTGTACTCCCCTTTGTGTCCATCCTTTGCTTGGGATTGGGCTGCTAGGGAAAAAAGTTCTGAACAGAGAAACAAACTGGGCTACAGCACAGGTTCAGGAGGAGTGGGGAAACCTGAAAGGTAGTGGGTAAGCTAAGAAGTGGCATTTCTTAATTTTGTAAATTATCTTGCAACCTGAATCATGGTGTTTTAATGTTGCTACATGTAATTTTTGACATTGTCTTTTTAAATGACTGCAACAGTTGCAGCAACTGCATCATTAGTAAAATGCTTACTGCTTATGAGGTTTAGAAGGAGCTGGCAGTACTGCCTGAGCTGCAAGACTGCTTAGAGACAGGATAAGACTTTATAGGGGAAAGGTAGTGGCTTGGGTTTTTTTTTTTTCTGGAGTCAAAAATGATCAGTGAGGATTTGGGTCCAGCCAGGTTTCCCCCACCGCAAGTTCTTTCCAATGCTGGCAGCCTCTCGTGGGTCCAGCTGCCTGGATTTCCTTGCAGAGTGTTCGCTCCTGGGTGTTGTTTTGGCAAGCTGTCTTCAAGCTTTCTGAAGAACAGACAAAAGTAGTGAAATACAATTTTTTTTCAAAACCCAACGTGGAATTTCTTGGGACAGGGCAAGCTGTGCAGGCACATGAGGATGTTTCATGTTGGAAGTTGTCAGAATCAGTTGTAGGGAAAAAAGTCAGATGTGAATACAGGAGCCTGATGTTCCCCCATCAGGACTGCCCATCCATCCTCTGGATGCAGGAGCTCGGACACCAAATGTAAGAGCGGGAAGTAAGAAGTAAGTAATAGAGGATGTGTCTTCAAAGGACAAATCAGTGCGGTGAGAGCTTCCCTTGCTGGCAAAAGCCTGAGTAAGCAGGTGGGGCTGGCAGTGTGCCCTGAAGGTTAATGCAGTCGGGTTGCCAAGCTGGAGGGGGGGTGTGAAGCCCTCCCTTCTGCTGGGGTTCTCAAGAAAGATGCTTTGAGAAGGCTTCTGGCTGCTGCCTCTCATGTCACCTTGGGTGCTGGGAGAAAGAAATGGTAGCTAGGACTGAGACACTGCAAGGCTAAAAAGTAAGAAACAATGTATATAGTATCGGTGGCATTTAGCACTGTGTTGGTTTCTTTGGTGGGCTCCAAGCAGCAGCAGGGCCAGTGTTTTTCTTCTGCAGCTCAGCTTCCCCGGTGGGCTCAGAGGCTGCCGTCCCCCTCCCAACCACCTGAGCTGCCCGCTGCACTAGCTGAGGTTTTATGGTGCTTCTGATGCTATTCCTGGATGTCAGCTCTACATTGGAGAAATACTGCCAAATTTTTTTAGCACTAATGCAGGAGAGGTCTAGCTGAGCACAGAGACAGTGATATTGTTAATTTTCCAGGCTGTTGCTATCTTACTTTCAGCTGTCCCTAGACATCCTCACCATTTTATGTTTCCTCTCTAATGGCATGAGCCAGGATGTCATAATATCCAAAATCAAATGTACCAGAAAATATAATAAATTAGAGCCGGCTAGCAGAGTAATTGAAGAATAAACTGAATTTTAAACAACACAAGATCGTGTTACGAACTGATTGCTATGCACAAAATGTACCAGAGGAGTACGACTTCATGTAGATTTACTATTGATGGCAGGATTTCCTAGATTGCTACTGGTAATAAAGAAATGAAAATGGTTTGAACTTTTGAGTTAGTACCACAACATAATATTGCAGTGAAGGAGAAGTATCATTCTAGTTAGACTGCAAAGCAATTCTGGAAGAAAAATTTTCTCGGTGCTTTATTATTTATTTATATGAGGCTTGCGTGTATTTAGCAATTCTGGAGTTTATAAAGCCACAAAGCGAATGCGGGCCCTGGCGTGGAAAGAACTAAATTTATTCTCAACTCCTAATATGTAATTCTTCTACAAGAAATTATGTAGCAGTAGAGTGGATTCCTCTCAATTCAGAGAATTTAGCTTAAGGACATTTGGTGCCCTTAGGGAATTCTAAGGTTGTTTGCCAGGTTAGTTTTACAGCAGGTAATCTGCATATTTTGTTTGAATACTTTTCTCATATTTTTGATTTCATTAAAACAGGTAACACACATACATAGGACAATTTAAAAATAACCCTCTAGCTGCGATGCTCGTAGACATATAGGGAGATGGCATAAGAAGTTCTGGTTTTGTGAGCTAGAAGTTACCTCAGCTGAGCCTGGAAAACTGAGCATCTGTCTTCTCCTGGTCTGTTGAAATGTGAAATGAGATAGTGCTAGTGGAAGCCACCCTGAAGGTTGCTCTTACAACCAGAAGCTATGGGAAAGCCTGTGAAATGCAAATAGCAGTAGGTATTTGCTAAAAGATAACAAATGTCCTTTGAGCTGCTAAGTTAAGAGTCTGAGTGGGCTGTATGAAAGCAAGTCCTGTGCAGAAACATCATCAGTGTTGAGGTAGTTAGCTGCTAATGTGCAGAGAAACCTGAAAATCACTTTTGACTGTACTTTATTTTCTATTGATCCTAATTTTTAGAATGCAAAGGAAATTTTGTAAGGAGGAGATTTTTGGCGGCAGTAACTCCAGCTCCAGGCAAGGCTCTGCCACTTCCAAAATTATGTTCTGCGGTGAAATACCAGTGAATGGAAAGGAAATCAAACATAAGCCTTCTTTGGTGGCAGTGAGGGCAGGAAGGCAAAAAAGCAGTATTACTGCACTGAAAGAATCTAATTTTCCTAGTGATAAGCAGTATAATTTGCTTAAATAAATACTTCTAAGTTTAAAGTTTTAAGTTGTATTTAAACATGAAATGGTATTAGTTATTTCCATTATTCTCATAAAATTTAAATACAGTTCTCTACCAGGAATGGTAACAAAATACATCTGATTTTAAACTAATTTTATAAAACAGTGAAAAAGGTAGCTCTTGTGAGGTAAATACTTGAATATATCCAGTAAGCTTTAGCATTATTAAACTAATTCAAAGTGCTATTAAATCCCTTGATTTAAATCACTTCACTGTGCCACGACCTAATGGAAGCAGAAATTAATCTAGAAGATGCAATTAATAAACTAATTACATCCCTGTGAAATATTTAAAGTGAATTACTTCTCTGTATGTGTTTTGATCACTTAATAACCTATCTGCTTGCATCCATCTTGCATCTCCGTAGAAGAAGGAGGGAGGGTGTCCAGCTGCTGCCTGCCCCTCCAGGATGCACGGGGGGACAGTAAGGGCCAGTTTCATAAACAAGCTGCAGACCACCACATCTCTGGCTCTTCAGACTTGTGTAGCAGAAAACTTGGGAGAATGGTGTTATAAAGGAAAAAAATAACCCGGCTAGCAGTAGGGGAAAATAGGCAGCATTTAACTCACTCGAAAAGAAACAAACTTGAGCACAGGAGTTCCTACAGGCAGGTTTTGAGGAAGGCACCTTCAAGATTGGTATTTCCACTCTCTTCAATGGCAAGGTCTGATATTTTGTGAAAAAATCAGAGCTCTCCTGCGCTGCTGAGGACTCTCTGTTCCTTTCCCCTGTTCCGCATCCCAGATGATTTCTGGTGGGTTACACAAACACCGTTTATCTTTGAGAGCTTTCAGCAGCGGGATGTGAAACTTGTGACAAATAATTTGTATGATTAAGCCTTTCTCTAGCAGTGGTCAGCCTCTTTTCTAATCCTTGTACCTAGTTAACCTAGCACATGAAATCTGTGTTCTATGGGTGTGCTCTTACTGCAGGTAAGAACACATGAGAAACCTTGAGTGCAGTTGTTAGGGAGGAGTATGGTGGGTAAACGGAGCTCTTTCAAAAAGGCAGTATCATTTACTTTCAAAATACCTTAGTGGCATGGAAGAGGGCGAGCATCTGGAATGCTGTGTCCAGTTCTGGGTCCCCTAATTCAAGAGAGACAGGGAACTCCTGGAGAGGGCCCATTGGAGGGCTACAGAGATGATGAAGGGACTGGAGCATCTGCCTGATGAGGAAAGACTGGGAAAGCTGGGTCTGTGTAGCCTGGAGAAGAGAAGACTGAGAGGGGACCTTATCAGTATTTACCAATATCTTGAGGGTGCAAGTGTCAGGAGGATGGGGCCAGGCTCTTTTCAGTGGTGCCCAGTGACAGGACAAGGAGCAACGGGCACAAACTGCAACGCAGGAGGTTCCATTTGAATACGAGGAAGAACTTCTTTACTTTAAGGGTGACAGAGCACTGGAAGAGGCTGCCCAGAGAGGCTGTGGAGTCTCCTTCTCTGGAGACATTAAAACTCACCTAGATGTGACTCTGTGCAACCTACTTTAGGAGAACCTGCTTTAGCAGGGGGGTTGGACTAGATGATCTCCAGAGGTCCCTTCCAACCCTGATGGTTCTGTGATTCTGGGAGTGTTTCTGATAGTTTATTGCAATAGTAACTGTTAGAAACAAATCAGCAATATTGAGCAGTCCAGATTGTTTTGGAAGCTTCGGGCAGTTGACTGATACATTACAATTTAAGCAATATATTTTCTATAACATTTAGAAGCAGAAAATCTAAACCATTTTCACAGCTGAGTGGATCCCGGAAACATGCGGCAGTCATCATGATTAACCATTGGAAAACAGCTCAGTGTTCGGTCCTGCAGTGAGAGTCGCCTGCATAAGAGTCCTCTGAGGAAGGATACCTGAGGGCGTGCTAACAAGGAGCCCGGAGGCGGTGTTCACAGGTGGTACCTGGGACCTGCCGATGTCCAATGTGAGTGCTCTTAAAGAGTTAACACATGATACGGGGAAAGATTTAAAACAAAAGTTACAAAAATTATTAGAGGGTGCTTTATGGTATTTATTCAAGAACCCTTCTTTCCTCATCTAGTTGGTAAATAAACCATGGTGCATAAAATAATTGGAGTTTTCATCAGTTTAGAGAGATGTTTACATATCTGGTGGCATCACTGACAGGCGGCTAATACAGCTAGGTAGGCCTAGTAATGGTTTGCTACAGACTGAGTAAATATCATAAACATTTATGGATGGGAAACCCTCAGGAACAGTAAACATGACTAGCTAATACCAATAAATAAAGATTTCACTGTTGGATGCAAAATTGCAGGAATGTGTATCTAATGTGTACACGCAAGCTAATTGCTTTAACTAGATAACATTACACAGTGATGCTGTTGGGATCAGCATTTAATGGCACCATTTCTATTGAATGTTTTTCTTGTAGCAGGTAGGGGGAAGGCAATGCTACGTAAAGTCATGGATGTCATCCCAGGGCTGCTGATAGGGGGGACAAGTGGGACTAGAGATACTGAGACCGATGTATGAGGCAGCTGCATCTATGCTTGCATGCTGCTGCTGCTGCAGTGTCGAACTACTGATTTTACGATATGTTGTTGAATGCTGTAGGGAAAGTCTTGGAGTCTGGCGATCAAGTTTCCGGTGGAGACTGCTATGCCTGAAGAATCTCCTCAGTCTGTTACTTTAAATTATGTATGTCCCAAAGCAGGTATAAGTGAATGTTCCTCGTGTGTCCATTGGATAAGGAGATGGACAGCTCATAAATTCAGATGTTGCTCTGTTTCGTGTTCAGTCAAATAGACTTTGATGGTTGTAATGTGGCAGCACAAAGGCATTTTCAGTTTTGTGAAAGCAAGAAGGAATATTAATTCAGTTGAGCTTTATCTCTGAAAAGTCCAATGGAAATGATGAGGAAGAGCCTTTCACATATTTTGTTACCTTGTTTTCCTACCTTAGTAAAAGCTGCTTCTCTTCAGTTTTAATAAAGGACGTAGTAGCTGAAAGGAAGCTTTTTCCCAGCTGAAGGAAAAGTGTGAGAAATTGCAAAATGAGTTTACAAAGTCGTCAACAGATATATTTCATGGAGCTTACAGAGGATCCCTTTGTATGAAAAGTGGGAAAACCACAGATATAAACTAAGGCCCTACATGAGGTGGTAGTTAGTTTGAAGTGGGATACCAATAAAATTGGGTTCTTTCCTCCCAACTCATCTGCATTTTTGAAAAGGGCATGGAAAAAGCCCATCAAGAGTTCATAAAGGTTAAGACCTTTATGGTTGTCAGTGACTTTGAGGTTCTTAGGTAAAAGCACTGAATTAATGGAGTATACGGTGACTGTATCACGGGCAGTATGTTGTTCTGTCAGACCTTACAAAGTTAAAAATGTCATGAGTTCAAAATGCATTTCCTCATATTAATGCATGACATAGAACAGTACAATTGCTCAGCTAAATAAACAGGACATTTTCAATTATAAGGTGCCATTACCTTTGTGTGTTCTTGTCATTTATGAAATCAGCAGGTGGTTAATTAAATTGCTCCTTTGGACTCTTCTGAAGACTCTGTATTAATTATATTTTAGTGGTGGTGTGCATATTTCTCAACTTCTTAATGAGGGTAAAAGTTGTTTACCACTTTCTTCAGAAATATGTGTGTTTTTTTTCTTGAGGTTAGTATATTATGGGGTTTTGTGGTGGGTTTTTCTTTCTTTCCAATAAAATGTTATTATTCAGCTGCTCATTGCAGTTCTGTGGCACACTTAGTTGAAATCGTCTTAAAATCTTGATTTTCCTGCTGCAAAGTACAGCTAAAAGTGCGGAGTCTGTGCATTAAACTTCAGTTCCATGGAGGGAATAGGTTCATCACTCAGGAGGAGAACATGCTTCCTGAAGACAGTTTTGGGGCTCAGACTCAGAATTTTGGTTCAGCCTGTTGTTGGCAGCTCCTGGCTGTCCTCTGCCTTCATCGGTAGTGACAGCAGTGCTAGTGTTTTGGGATTCAAATTCAGAGGGAACCTTGCAGCAGCAGGGGTGGGCTGCGGGGCTGCTTTTGTGGGGCAAGGTGAGGGGCTCTGTTTTTCACAGAATTACAGAATGGTCAGGGTTGGAAGGGACCTCTGGAGATCATGCAGTCCAACTGCCTACTAAAGCAGGTTCTCCTAGAGCAGTTTGCACAGAGTCACATCTAGGTGAGTTTTAATGTCTCCAGAGAAGGAGACTCCACAGCCTGTTCCAGTGCTCTGTCACCCTCAAAGTAAAGAATTCTTCCTCGTATTCACATGGAACTTTCCGTTTTGCAGTTTGTGCCCGTTGCCCCTTGTCTTGTCACTGGGCACTACCGAAAAGAGCCTGGCCCCATCCTCCTGACACTCACCTTCAAGATATTGGTAAATACTGATAAGGTCCCCTCTCAGTCTTCTCTTCTCCAGGCTACACAGGCTGCCCAGCTCGCTCAGCCTTTCCCCCTTCCTTTGCTCTGTGGTGTTTCACCATGCTGTTTCACAGTACAGCTAAGATCCCCATGTTAAAAATCTTGTTACCTTAGCAAGTGCCATTTCCAGCCATGACTTTATTTTAATTAATGACACTTGGGTGCTAAAGGAAGCCCGTGTAGGTGTTGTACTGGTGTGTTAACACTGTAGCCAGGATTGGTTTATATTGATTCTCCTGATGAAATGGTGTATTACAGGCAAATGCTCAAACCCAAAGAAAATGGCTCTCACCTAGCATAAATGTAATTGGCATTGTCATTGTAGTGCCATTGGAAATGTCTACAGCAGACGTCAAAAGTATCCATAGCGCAATCTAGGTCTTTGAAATAGCATTGCAGCTTTTTCCTCACAGGAAGGAACAGCACAGGCCTTGCTCCTGATCAGAGAATTTATTTAACTGCTCTGGTGGCCCCACCAGGGGTGATGTCTCCTCTAGGCCATGCAGCTCTCCTGTGAACCAGAAGGGTATCAGTCCTCTTCATTGCGCTGTTTATCCAAGCCTATTTGTTTAAGACCATGGCAAGCCAAGAGGAGTGAAAAAAACCCACCAGGTTTGGTACTTTTTCAGATGGGTAATTTACTTTGCAGTCGTGTTTTCGCAAGTGGAGGGTGGTATAAAGACCACCCTGAAGTCTTCTGAAGCTTTCCCTGGGACTTCAAGCTGAGCCCTTCGATGCTGGAGAGTACTTGTCACTGCTGATTTGTGGTGATGGTTGTAGGTTTAGGGTTTTTTTATCGAATGGTTTGGGTTGGAAGGGACCTTAAAGATCATCTAGTCCTAACCCCCCTGCCATGGGCAGGTACATTTGCCACTAGGCCAGGTTGCTTAAAGCCCCATCCAGCCTGGCCAGCCTTTCATCCACTTCATGGATGTGAAGGGAGAGGATGGTGGCTTGAGGGATACGATGGCTGTCACATTTAGCTGGCTGTAGACTCTCCAGCGTGTCATTTGTATTATGTCCAGTATAATGGAAAAGTAATACTTAAATATTCCACATGAAAGTGGAGTTATTGAAGTCCAGTCTGTATCTAGTATTCAAAAAACCAGGAAGTCAATTAATTTGAAAGAAAAACAGAATATTTTTTTTTCTTCTTTTTTTATGTTTACAAAAGCAGAGTAATTTCAGGATGTAAAACTGACTTTCTGCGCTGAATACCTCTAGTAGTGAGGTACTGAATTATAAAACTATACAGAAATTGAGACTCTTAGAAAGTATGTACAGTTTTGAGAACAGTTTCAACATTTCATTTTAATTTTTTTTTAAAGCAGAATTTTCTTAAATAGAGGAGAGGAGGAAAGAAAAATAATGTTGTATAATCAAATTTGTTGCTTTTCTTGCAAACATGGTGTTGCTTTACATAATACTTATAGCACGTGTAGAGCATGACGGAGACTTGAAATGTCCTGTATGTGTTGTAAAGCCACTGTATACATGGAGCTATTTTAAGTTTTCCTGTGCGTGTGATACCTGCACATGCTCGCCGGGTGTGCTTACAAAACTGTGATTCACTAGATGTAGTAGCACCGTTTCATTATGCATTCATGAGAAATAGCTGGCGACATTTTAGCCTGTGGTTAATTTTAATGTTAGGTTTAGGATGTGAAAAGGACACAGTGTAAGAGAGCGCCTGCCGATCTTTTACGCTGGCTTCTGCTCTGGTTAGTATTTACTGAGTCACAGCTATCAGGGCTTCACTTGTATTCGTGTGAGATTAGGTGATTAGATGAATTTACTGCTTTAAGTAAATCAAACCCCGAGAGCTGCTTAGTGGTTATAGGAGGGGCTGGTCCTGTTTTAATTACCCACCGGTGAATTAATTTGTGTTTACCAGCATGCCGACAACCTTTTCCCTTGAAGTTCCCTCTTGTCATGTGATACCCCCTCCTCCAGGAGAACAACAGTATATTCTTCTTTTCCTTTATGTTGGGCAGGTATGCTGTGCTCCCTCCTCGCCTCCACTGGGATGGAAGGGTAAGAAATGTAGACTAAAAAGGTGATGAAGGGAAGGCACTGTCATGCTCTGTGTTGGAGGTTTTGTAACAGATTCTCAGTGCCAGCTGCTGAGGAATCGTACCTGGGTGTTTCTGGGGCTCCACTCGGCATTTTAAAGATGCTCTTTTTCAGAAGCTGGGTGCCGAGCGCTTAATTGCAGGTTAGACCCTGTGACAAGAATTACAAACAAGAAATGAAGGGAATGCTTTTGATTTGGCTTGTTCCAAATGTATAGGCTATTCGAACCTGAAGTATAAAGTGAGTCTCTCTTGAATTAGCTGGTTTGTGATTTTTGTTTAATTTGGTTTTTTGCATTTCTCTTTCTGAGGCTTCTTCCTAAATTATATCGTTCTCTGATACGTTGTATTTAACAGGTTGATGCTTTGCAAAATGTGGTCAGGAATCTAAATTTTCACCTGCATGAATACAAAGGCTCTTTCTGGTGATATGCATGCATGTATGTATATGAATTTTTAAAGATTAAAAAACTTTAGCTTTGCTCCATTGTAAAATTCAAGTTTAAAAACACATTTAATGAATCATGTGAGATTTCTGACATCTTTATAGTCCGAAGGTGAGAAAGAAGGAGAAGTGAAATAAAATGAAACATTTATGCTGATGTAAGCAGAGGTCAGTGTACGTTCTGGCTGAAGTTAAACCAATGTCCTCCTTTCTCCTGGCTATTTGTATTATTTATAAATGCATGAGATGTGTATCGAGAGTGTGGCTGGGAAATAAGCTCTTAAATGTGAAAGCTCTTTGGTCTCCTAGGATACGTATGTAGTAATAGTTGTACAGTTATGCATAAGGTTTTCCAACAGGCATCCTAGAAACCCTGGTAAACTTCCAGGTAGACGTTATAACTACCTTGCAAAAAAGGTGTCTCATTTCATTGGGCATTGTGCCGTGCATGCAGACTTTAAGTAACACAAGTCCTCTGGTTAAGACTTTTTTAAAACCAAAAAGGGATGATAGACTTCTGAAAAGCAGAACGTGAAACAGGTCATTCATGTGTTTGTTCCTTCTTTTTACTAAATCTATTTGCTTTCAGGACTTCTTGTTAGAAAAATAAAAATTAAGAGCTCTAGTGTGTAGGTATTTTGAAATAACTGTATGTAAGGTTTTCAGGTAGAATTTTTTGTCCCAGAAGAATAATTTGTTCCACTGTTTTTCCAGGATGTGGGGAGGGGAAGGAGGGAGAGAGAAAAACAGGAGAGCAAGTGAGATGTCGGGTCTGGCTGTTGGAAGATCTTTGAAGATTTGAAATGGCTGGTGAGGTTCAGTGGTTTTATTTGTGTATTTTCTTATTCTAAGCATGCTGTGTATCAGTGTTTACTGTGTAATATTTGGGACAAGGTTTTATGGATAGTTCATTGCATGCTTTGACCTCCAGTTGGCAGCTAAATAGGAATCTCTGAGCCAAAGCATCCGCTTGGTTACATTGATGAGTTTGAAGGGAGCCAGGAGGGCAGTGGAGAACATGGGTCTCCAGCAAGCTGGAGTCCCACAGATGTGTTGTTCTCCAAATCCAGCATACAAAGAAAAAAAAAATAATCCATCTTTTATGGCATATGGGAAAAGTCCAGTGATTTATTTTCATTTAGTTAGTGAAAAAAACTCAAGACACTTTGTAAACTCCGCTGGCTTTATATTTATTTCCACTTAGAAGTAGGGATTGGCTGAAGCTAAAGCAACACAGCATGCTTTAACAAAGTAAGTATCAGTTCAGAATTTAACCTTATTGAAACTTCATGTTCAGTTAAACTGGTCTGTATAGACAAACAGTAAATTCGAGTTCATATATTTCCAGTTCTGAAGTTTATAAAGGGAAATGTATGCAAATTACTCCTTTTAGCCAAAGTATGCTATAATACTGCAGCAGCTTTCTAGTGTAACTTCTTGGCTCTGTGAAAGATTTTACCTTTTACATCTTAAAATTGTCCAGCTAGGATGGCCTTTTCAGGACTCTTTCCTTTCCCCTGTATGTTTTGTTTACGTTCACTCAATCCATGGAGGCAGACTAGTTGCCTGAGATTTTATTTGTTGTTTCTGTGTTCTCATCCCATATGACTGATAGTAAGAGACAGTGTTGCTTGTAGTTGAGTCTGCTGCTGTTAAAGTAAGATGTCTCCTTTGAAAATCTCATCATGTTCTTGACTGCACCTCTGGTTTTCAGATTGCACACAGAAAGGACAGGATGAAGGCTTTTAATTACCCTGTTTGCCCACCTCTTGGTTCATTAAATTGGAATTACTAGCTTTTTAACTCTCAAAACCAGTGAAAATCAAGATTGTTTTTTATTGCAATATTGAACAGGTCCTTACAGAATTTTGAAACATTGATTTTCTGACTCAAATGTCTGTGTCTAGCTAGAAGCTGACAGCTGTAGAGCTGACTTTTTTTTTGGGGGATGGGGGTGGGGAGGGGGTGGGCTGTTCCGTCTGACTTCTCTGTATTACAAGCTTGATGCAGAAGAGACCCTTTTCAGGATAAACTGTGCATTCGTTTTCTGGGTATTCCTTAGCTTTTTGGTGATGCTGCCAGGTGAAGATGACTTGTTGCATAGTTTCTTTGACCCATTAGACCCTGTTCCTGTCAGCTGCTGGGCTGCTCTGAACGTGATAGTAAGTTTGAGTAATTTCTTACAAGATCTGGTTTTTATGAACTGGCAGTTTGTAGGTGAATTTCTGACTTAATTCCTTGAATCCCAGTTGTTGCTGATAGGGGCAGAGAAACCTGGAAGTACGTTATTTCCAAATAATCCATTGCATGCTAGTGCATTGCATTTAGCTCACCTGGCCTTAACAACACAGCTGCTGCTGCTGTTATTCTGTACGAGAGGTAGGCAGGTGTCTACAGCAGCACTGGACCTTGCGTAGCACTTCTGGGGTCTCATCGTCTTGGTGTGCAGCACTGCTCCCTATTTATGAAAAAGAGGCCTATCTCATAGGAATGTGAGTCTTTATCTCAGAGACAGCATAATCTTTTGGGCTCATTTGCACAGCTCCCAGTGCAGTAGGAGCATTGTCTGTGATGGTTTCTGGCTCTTGGACAATATAGCAATAATAAAAAAGTTTATAAACTTTAAAAATAAGTATCTGGCATAAAACATGTGAAAGCATTTAGCATGGGTTGGGAGTAAAAAAAAACAGGTATGGAAATAAATGAGAGTTTCAATTTTTTATCTCTGTGAACCTAACCTAACTTGTTGAGAAGTGCTTGGTTTGGGAAAATGAGCATTGTGGTTAGGGAGTGCAAAGAAGACGGATACTCTGGAGGCTGAATCGTCTGCCTCTTAAAGACCTTTTTCCAAAAGCACTGCTAAATGAAGTAGTAGCCTTCAAAGCAAGACTGATATTTTAAGAGGTAGCTCTTAAGGGTTGAATACATAGAATAAATGAGGAAATGAAAATTGTATCATCCCCCACAGAATCTCAAATGCAAAATTTCAGCATGCTGAGAAGAGATTGGACAGGGAGGGGGAGGAGGAGGAGGAGGAGGAGAAGTTTGGCTCCTTCCCAATGTAGCATGCTTCTGTCAGCCTCTACTGCTGGAACCATTTTGACCACGGATACAGAAAAGTGGTGCCTGAAGTTAGGAATCTGGATGTCCTACCTGGCGGGGCTCTTCAGCGCATCGCTCCTTTCCCACTCTCTTCCCAAAATGTGGTGAACCAGAATTCCCTACTGATGTGAGTAAATGTCTTCTATATGTTTTGCAAATTCATTATTAAGTATCTGAGAACTGAACTGCATTTTTCTTTCATAATTCTAGGCCTTTGGTTTTTTAACGACTCAGCTTTTGTTCACTAGACGAGTGTAGCAGTTGGAGCCCTGATGCCTCCCCACTGCAGCAAACGTCTCCTGACCCTTCCTCCTGTTTGCTTGTAGGACTAGTAGCCTTCTCTGAGCACTTAACCCTCTTGTACTTTTATGGGATAATTTTATTCTAGTTTATTTCTTTATAGTTAATATATCTGTTACGTATGATTTCTGCATATGGCTACCAGTTTGGTGTTTTACATAGGTGCTACCACTTACGTGTCTTTAGTGTCTTTTTTTTTTTATTCTTTGATTTTATTTTAATTTGTACTGCTCACTTAAAGGTGATGATTTTCATTTGTGTGCTGTTGTTTACAACTCTATTTTTTTAAACAAAGAGAATGAGACTACCGAGGAAAGTGGCCAGAAGTGCTGTAACAGCAGTTTGGCGCTCACTCCTCCACATTATTCATTCTGCAAGGGGGAGGCAGAAGATTGCTGCTTAATATTTAGCTCCTGTCGCTCATTTAAGAATACATACCAGGACCTGTTGGCTTACCGTGTGTTACTATGTGTCTTTGCTAACATTTTCACTTGAATCTTAAAGGACTGTTTTTGAACAGTGCTCCTACTGAAGGAGTTTCTGAGAGCTCTAACAGGGTTCAGGGGACACTACTGTAGCAGCCAAATTTTGCACCTCAGGCAGATAGATAACTGCACTGTAAAAGCCTCCCTATCCAATAGGTGCTCATATTCTATTTTTTTAATATATATATATATATGTGTGTGTGTGTGTGTGTATGTATTTGCATATATATTTAACATGCAGTCAGCCAGGCTAATAGGAAAGGTAATTAAAATAAACAGCTGGCAAACATGGTTAGGGGATAGATAAATGTTTTAGGAAAAATGTTTGGGTTTTTTAATTGTTTATTTTTATTCAAAAAATGTTCTCTCCACTCTTTCTTGATGGCTGTAGAATTACAAGGGCTGAAGTGGAAAATATATGATTCCTATAGTTGGACTAAAAACAAATGCAGTGCTCTCTTTGTATTTTTTTCTCTCTGTCAAATTTGTATAACCAGACTTGACTTTACATAGTCAACTCAACGTCCACTTCCCTCTCTGATTCCTGTCTGGAAGGCCCCAGATCAAGTACTTAGTCTACTGTGTATGTAAAGACCTGTTTACATACAAAATATTCAAATGGTTTTATTTAAGATATTTGTATGTTTAAGACTACAGCTTCTAGATCTAACATGTTCTTGTTATGTAAATTCTGATGATGCATGGAACCATTTATTTTCAGTATCTGTGTAGTATGCAGGGTATGTCTGTCTGAGGTGTAGTATATGTACATATAGAGAGCATAAGCAGAAGATCTCAACGTAATATTCTTATTTTCTGACAAGCGTCCTACAAAATAATATGAAGGTAATAAATATAAAAGAGCATGAGGACAGGTCATGCTCTAGCATTCCTGTGTGCTCAAAGCTGGATCAGGCAGCTGGCTCTGAAAATAGCCTTTTTACACATATCAGAAGGAAAGCTCTCCCTAGAAAATAGGTGGAAACTAAGTTACGTACAGCAGCAAAGTGAAATATCTTCAGCAGAGTTAATAGGGAGAGGCACAAGCATCAATCTGAAGCATTAAGAATCAAAGAACTTGCTTCTGTCGTGGAGTTAATTCAAGTGACAGCTCGTGGACTGCATCCTAACATCATTCCTAGCACAGGCAGGGACTGCTCAGGCATGGCAGTGCATTCAGGACGAGTCACCTGTTTGCCAAGGGGTGGCCGGAGCCAGCACAGCTTTCCCTGCTGCCTGGTCATACTGGGCTGCAGGCCGAGTGGGGTAGTTCTGCAGGTGAACCAGTCCCTCTGTGAGCAGTATCCCTGCTCATGGCCACGTCAGGTCTCCTGGCTGGTTTGGCCTGCGTGTAGGTAGCCCAAGTTAAACACTCTTTTGACTGTGGCATTAAGAAGACTTTTAGTTTCTTCTTTTTTTTGAGAGTCCTGATATGGTGATATTTGTTTTCTTTCATTAAGGAGAAAACGAGCAGCTTGAAGAGCTAAGGCAGTTTAGGGGATTGCCTTAGCTCTTCAAGTGATGCACCTGAGCTGCCAGGGTGCTGTTTGGCAGGCTGAGGCTGGAGGCTGAAGCCGCCACAGACCTTCTGTCTAGACCATCCTCTGCACTCTTTTCTCCCATACTTTCAGGTTTCTTTCTCCGGCCATGGGTTGTCATGGGTTCCTCACAGCTGATGGGCACTTGCTCCCACAGAGGGCTCTGCCTGCTTTCCTGCAGAGCACAGACAGTGTGTGGCTTATCGATTATCTGAGCCATCTCTGAAGTGTGTCCTTTTGGCTCCATTTTACACAGATCTTAGAAATGCTTGTTTAGAGAGAGATTGTTCTTTTTTGTTAGCTTGGTAGGGGGTAGCTTTGTTTTTTTTCATGATGTGGCTGAGCTAAAGTACTGCTTAGTAACAGCATAGTTTACCTTTCAAAATAGCTTTCCGCCATCACTTGGTTTGTGGTTGATGGATGAAACCAGCTGTAACATGTTAAGAAAGGTGGCACATGCCTGAAGGAAGAGACGGGGCTGGTGTTTCTCCCTGAAAATAGTTAGTCCTGCAGTTTGACTACCCAGAAAGTTCTTTTATCCTTTCTACCCCTCCACCCCCAGCTTCTGTCTGTCATCAAAGCCATTTTGTGATTAATCCAAGTGTTGTCTCCCTGAATTTTCTCCATGCACACCCGTAGGGATGGGGGCTGGTTATACAGAAGAGCAGAAAAAGGGAACACAGCTCACCACTTCCTTCTTTTAATTTCTTTGAATCGCTTCAACTCCTTAAAATTTGAATTAATCAAGTCAAATTCTCTCTGTGCATATCCAGGAACGAGCTACGTTTAATCTAGTTAAGTGTTTTCTGTTCATCCATGAAAGACACGTTTCAGGGCAAAGTGCGCAGGGGAGGGCTTTCCAGAAGGTTTAGCATCTTGATGGACAGCTTTCTGCTGCCTTCATCTCTTCAAACAGGAAAGGGTGGCACATATGGCAAGGGCTGGTGGACAGATTGCACTGCAGAAAATAACCATGGTGGATAAACAAATGTTTTACTCTTTCTTGCCTTTCTCCTCTGCTCCGTCAGTAATAAGAAAGCCTTGCTAATTGTCTCTTTGTCGTGGGTTTTTGACTGTTGGGGTACTTTTTTTTTGTTTGTTCCCACTGGATATAAAACTCTACCTGTTACAACAGCATTAATGACATACTGCTTTCATTATTCTCTGCACTAAGAAGGAAGTTTGTCTTCGGGTCTACTGGCAGGTAAGTGTGGGTTATTTTCACTTTCATTCCATTTTGCTGCTTTTGTAATTTATTTTTTTTACTGCTACAGAAATCCCAGAAGGGATTTGGGAGCTTGATGGAGGTTTTGTGCAGGGTTTTTTTGCATGCTTAAGACTAAAAGTTGCAAACATGCTAGGTTATTGAAAGACTTGTGAGCATGTTGATCTCCCAGGCACTCATCCTGTGTTTGCGGTTCCTGTGGTGGGGTGGCCTCTTGACACCAAGCAAGGTTAGCCCACAGAAACAGGCCCTTCTCTTTCCACTTAGCAGAAAATCGAATGTACCCACAGAAAATGGATCTTATTGAAAATTGGAAAGGTGGCCCCTGCCTCTCTTGTGAAACAGGATGGCAGAGAAGGGCAAATAACTGTGAACGAGGCTTCAGGTAGGGTGGGCAGCAGTGGCTGCTGTGCGTGCAGCGGAGGGGGTGCAAGTTCAAGTTCTTTCTCCTCCAGTAGGGTTCAGGCTTTGTGCAGGCCACATCTGAACCTGGGTGGCTCACATCTAGCTTGGCTTGTGTGTCTTGCTGCCTTCTTTCTCAGTGCCCCTCGTTCAGTGTGAATAAGCCAAGTTTAATCTGTAGATGTGTAGATGTACCTTCAGTAAGGATTCATACTCTTGTCTCCTTTTCTTTTATTCTGGGATGGTCTTTCAGATGTAGCTCTGTATTTTCTATAAAGAATGGGTATTTTGTTGCAGAGACCTCGGTAGGGTCGCAATCCTCATCTTCCCTGTCTCATTCAAGACTGATTTGACTAAAGTATAAAGCTATTTTAATCTCCTGGTCCCAAAATAGAAGCCATTCCATTTGTGCTGTAGAAAATGGCTGCAGGATGATCTTTGCATGTTTCAGCAAAACCTTCTGGCCACTTATCTCTGGGCACTGTGTCCTTATTTTTTCTTCTGTCATCCTATGATGTTGAGCATCCCAAGTTTGAGGCACTGGTTTTGGGAGGCGGGCACCATCCATCACCACTCCTAAGGTTGGTTGGTCTTCTGCTTCCTTGGTTTCCCCTTTCTTTAAATCTCTTTGTTCCCTTGTGCAATGGTTGCTCAGACCCCCCAGACCTCTGCAGGCAGCCACGGAGCAGGGGGCAGCGCAGGCATTGCTCCTGCCGGCTCCCCCCGCCTGGCAGCGTGTCTCGCACATGCCGTGCAGCGGGGGCCCTTAATGTCCTGTCAGTAATTAAAGCCTGTAGCCCCCCGTTGCCATGGAAACACGACACTCCACAAATATCGAACGCAGCTTAGGGTCCTGTTCATTTTCCCAAACACTCCTTGTTCGCCAGATTTAGGGAGGGATTTTTCAGCCTGGAAAAATGCCATACTCCAGAACTACCCAGCAAGGGAAGCACGTGTGCATATCTTTTTTACGATACTGCATGTAAAAACCCACACTCCTGAGGTGGGGAAAACCATCACCTGCAACCCCATTGCATTTGCAGCAATGATGCCACATCAGCATCTGGTGTAGGGCTGCCACCTTCGCTCTGCGGGCATTGCTTTGATGGAGCAAAAAGGCAAGCACAGAGGCAAAAAAATTAATCTGCAGAGAGATGGTGTTACTGCAAGCCCAGCGTTGCCTGGTTGTGTTTCAGCAGAACAAAGTCACTGTTCAGGCACGGTATTATTTTGTTTGAACGTAAAAATTCCAATCATTCTGCTCAACAACTTAAAAAAACATGGAAAAAAATGTTGTTTCTTGGCACAAAAATAGGTGTACTGGATAATTGGCATCCGGTGACAGTGTGGCTGCAGCATTAGCAGAAATCTGTCCCAGTCTAATTGCTGTGCTCTGCCCATTTCTCATAGGTTTTTTTTCCTGACTTTGAGCTGTCAGATTCCATTTTTTGACAACACTTTCAGTTGTTTGTGCTTTCAAAAGAGGAAGAGTCTATCAAGATTACTGTCTCATAAACTTGAACTAGAGTCAAATTGGGGTTTGTGTTTGAAGACAGTGCAGCCCTCAGATACCGGTATAATTAATATGGATGTTGTATGGTCAATAGAAGTTTCTAGTTCTGCTTCACTTGTTTGCTGTATGGCTTTAATATTAAAACAGAGATAGTATCTAATGAGCTAGGTCACTCTTACTGGAAGATGTGGAATAACTTTTCCCTTCTTGTGCTGTGCGCCAGCTATTTATTCTCAAAATGTTTTTTATTACAGTTTTTGCTATCTTTTATTCTTCCACTCGAGCTAAAGTCTGCTTTGAAAACAGTTGTGAATCATCAGCCTGATGCTCTAATTCCTGTGAAGGATACTGGACTGGGAACTAAGAACTAATGTTTGATCAGTTATGATGTGGTTTTAAGCAATGGATGTAACACTCTCTCATTTCCCTCTCCTGGGGCTTGTGTTGATCCACCCCTGGCTGCCAAGAGATCCTGTTCATAGCCCTGATGTTTGAAGCGGAATTTGGGTATTCTGAGATCCTTCCTAGCTAGCTTTGGCACTTAGGTGCCATGGCCATGGAGAACAGACTTCAGAAATCCTGTGGCATTTTAAAATTAAGCCAACCATTCCTGAAATCCAGGGTGATGACCATACTGTTGTTTGGAGTTATTGATCGATACATGTTACGTATTGCCTTGCAAGTACAAATCTGACTGACCAGGAAAGGACTGCCTGAGTTTAGGGTCATGTGAAACCTTCACTGTAGCTGTTACAACTTCTTTCCATATCCTCCCTTTCCCCACTGTGGAGGGATAAGGAAGGGATATGCTGAGGCATTCTTGTGCTGCCAGGAGGAAGCAATTTTGAGCCCTCTGGGATGAGAAGCAGCAGCCAGCAGTCGGTGGCCGTGGATCAAGTGGAAATACAGGTGGATGTTTCTCCCCTGCAGTTTGTTTAAGCTACACAGTAGAAATTAAGCATCGATTCAGTGGTTAAATACATCTCAGTGAGATGGTGTCCATTCTGGTGTAAAGAGTTGTTAGCCACAGAACTGAGAGATGTGCATCCCAGCTGTTTTAGAATACAGGGACATCCGAGTCCAGCAAAGGAACAGGGGTGTCATTCATCAAAGGGTGCTTTTTTGACCTTTGCTTTTGGTTGAGGGAATTGCATAGGGTAGTAGAGAAAATTGGAAATTGTAGTATCTTAAAGGTAATTTTGGAAGAGATCAGTTGGTAAAACGAGTATTTTCTTTAGTTGTTTGCTTCTGGGGTATAGTCAGATTGTTTTGTAAAATTTTGAACAGTCAGCTAATGGGCTCTAAATCTCCAGGATTTTGATAAGAGAATTTAGAAATAGATTACTTAAATCTGTGAGGGCATTCATTGCAAAATACATATTTCCATTAACTTCAAACTTAAACTAGTGTTAATTATTTGTGACATGTAAAAAAAGACAACCATAGTAAAAAGGCTAAGTTATTGCTGCAATTCCAGTTTGCTTGTGGTTTGTTTGGGTTTTTTTACAGTGCCTATTCAGACAAAAGGAATAAACATCGTGAAACCTGATGTAGGTATAAAGCCTGACACCTTACGATTTTGTAAAAATGTGTCAAGCTTCTCCAGAGAATGTTAGTTGAATCAGTAAGTCAGAACTAGAGAAGGCCTAAGGATAAGGCTGTCTTTTTTAGTATAAAGTCACTCGCATGCTCACTCCATGTAAAAAAATAAAATAAAAATTTGCACAGTTGGATGTCCAGTCTTGCCCAGTTCCCAAGCAGAATCTGATTGAAAACTGAAAGCAGGGCACCACCTGCACTGTTTGGCTGTTGTAATGAAGTCCCAGGAGAATTATTTCCTAGGGAATTATATGACTTGAATAACAGGCCTGGCTGGCTCTTTTACCTTCTTCATGTTTTGTATAATTCTGATTATTTTTCCTGTTTGCAGCTTTCCCGAGCTGATACCATCCTGTGGACCTGGTGATCTGCAGTGATAAGAGATACAGCAAATAAGGGATGCATAACGAGGGTTGAAGTAGGGTATTAGAAATGGCAGTGCTCCAGCATTGTGGATTTCAGGGATATAGTGCTTTTACATCAGTGAAATTTAGACCTTGCCTGCCGTCTCAGTTGTTGCTCAGACCACAAATACTGCGTTTGTGGACTTTGTAAATCAGTTAATATTTTGCACTGGGATCAGCCTGTAAAAAGTCTTGGAATTGATGATTAGGCAGCTGTGGTATATAATCAATACAAATCCTGGTGATTGATTCCTTAGTCATGGAACAGGCTTGCCCCAAATGCAGCACAGAAGTGAAGGAAGCAGACAGCAGTGTGAAAGTGAAGAAACCTCACTGTTTTCTTTTTTGTTGTTGTTGCTGTTTGGGGGTGGGTGGTGTGGGTGGTGGTAGTGGGTTGGGTTTGGGTTTTTTTTGAATCTTCATCTTGCAATCCACTATCTGTTTCTCTCGCAGCTCTGCTGGCAGCTGTGGAAGAGGTGGTGGGGCTAGTTTATATGGTATTTATTGATGATCTAAGCTAACGGGGCACTGGCAGCGCTGAGAAGCAGCTAGAGGCAATGGCAATGGTCAGCAAAACAGCCTGCCCCTGGCCCGAAGTGCCACCTCTGCAGCAAAGCACAGCCCAGGGCACTTGGCCCTGCACCAGCAGTGTTAAGACACTGGGATGGGGCTGTCCTGGGAACAGGTCTGCCTGCTCACCTCCTTCAGTGGTGGGCAACAGAGAGCAACTGCCTGTGCTTCACTGAGGACAAACTCTTGTGGTTTAAGCAAACAAAGCTTGCCCCTGGATGTACCTTTCCGAAGAAGGAATGCTTGTCGTGATAATTGAAAACATGGCAGTGAAAGCCTAATTGCTCAATAACTTTTCTTATTTTACTTTTTGTTCAAAATTTATAGTAAGCTATTTTAAAAAGTTTTTAACACACAAAGGATTTAATTACAACCTTCTAAAAGGGGGGTGCAGGTATCTGACTGTAGCAAGTACGTGTTCAGAGTATTTCATGGGTACATTTACTGCCTGATGCTGCCTGGTGCTCTGTAGCTGACTGCCATGTGAGTCACACAGACTTCAAAGGACAGAAATGCTAGAAGCCTTCGGGAAGGTGAATGCTCACTGTCAGGGGTCCACAACCAGAGCTTCATACCGGCAGGGCACAGAATGGTCCCTGGGTTTTCCTGTAGCCTTGCTGATGTAGGACTTGCTCCCTTCTTGGGACCTTGGTTACTTGGAGAAGGAGGAAGAGAACTAGTATAGGAGTGTGTCTAGTGTTTGGGCAACACACAAATGTCTTTCTCTGCCTGTTTTGCATGTTCCTTCCCTCTGCCATACCTGTTGGTGTTGCAGGTACCCCCAAGTACAATATGGCATGTGCCACGTGTTCCACTCCTGGTGCCCTAAGCAGCAAAATAATTTGGTAAAGTCACAAATCACTGCAGTGTTTTTCTAGAACATTTATCTGGTTTATTTTGCATTACATAAAGAACAGCCATTAGATGGGTCTCATCCCTACTGCGTTAATCCAGTAGCATGAACACAGAGTGAGAGTGCTGCGGTTTGAGCACGAGGGCCCCGTGCTCTGCTATCCAATCTTTGAGCTCTTACATAATACATTTAAGGCTGTTTTTTTGAGTAATCTCTTTTGGGTTCTTATTTATTTTGCATTCTTAGTCTGCAGTAACAAAGAACCACTATGCTGTTCCGTTGTGAAATCCTTTCCAGAAGGTGCACATTATCTACTACGAGTCAGGGCAATGATGAGCATCAATTTCCACGGCAGAATAGAAGCCTGGATTACAAATTACTATTTAATCCTTTTTGCGTCAAAGGATATAATAATCCTTGTAAAATGTGCTCTAAGTCTTGTGCTTGGCTGTGTGAGGTTAAGGGGCAAAAACCAAAGCAGGGATTCTCTTAAAAGTGAGACATGGTGAAATGCATGTGTTTCACAGGAATTTCAGAATATATTTATGACTACATTTCAGCAGCTAAAAATAAAGATGATGGGCTGGTACCTAGACTAGCAGTTTTCATTTCTCTGTATGCTTGCTGCTACTCTGCTAGAATACAGTAAGTGTCTGTCATGAGTGTTGCTTGCTGAATTGCAATGAAGAATTTAGTCACAAAGTAAGCATTGCCCAAATTTGATTTCCCCCCCCCCCCACCAATGAGAACATTTACCAAAATTAATGAATGAATGAGGAGATCTAGTTAAGAATGTGAGAACATTTGTTTTGTTTTCTAGATCATCCTGTTACGGGTGTCAAGCAGTGTGGTTTTCTAAGGGAGAGAAGGGTAAATAAGGTTGGGAGGAGTAAGGATTTAGTGTTTGAAAGTGCAGAATGATGGCTGCACAGTTTCCTGACCATGCAGCTATTTTAAGAGGGGCAAAGTTGAATAGCTTATAAGGTTCAGAAAGTAAATCCTACAGTGACAGACCTACAGTCCTTTGACTGACACTATTATCACCACATTGAGTATGCTGTGATTTTGTTAGATAAAAAGCAAAACAGATTAGTTGTTTGGAACCAATAGCTTCATATGATTAGTTTATTGCATATTTTTATTACTGGCCTCTGTACTACATCAAATGTGGTGTACTGGATAGAATCAGTCCCCCCTACTGTGTAGAAACCCACAGAGAAAACCTGAAGGTAAGTGGTGACACATATGCAATATTACTAATGGAAAGAACAGAGTAAGCGGTTTGTTGCTGTTACTTTTAATGCAGTGTATTTAGAACTTTAATGTGTTATATTCTACATTAATAGTCAAAATCCTAAAAAAAGAGTAGGACCAGATTAAAATCATAATCTCATATTAAAGAACACATTTAATTACTTGGTCATATAACCATTATTCCACAATAGGGTATTTTTGTGCTAGATGCTAATTGCACGCTTCTGCTGTGACATTGCATAATGCGGCGTCCTTGCTGTCACAAACTGGTCATCTTGCAGGTGAAAACTGTGCAGTGCAGCAGCTGTTATGAAGCCATAACACGTTTATGTTGCAAAAGGAATTGTACTTCCAGATTTTTTTGTTGCTGTCTTCTATGACAAATTTACAGAAAACAGGAGTATTTTCTTAATCTATCTAGCTGTTATATTCTGGTAAACCCCGAAGAAGTCTAAAGTTCTGACAAGAACCGTCATAATTCATGCAAAATGAATGATTTTTATTTCTTTATTTGTTGCAGAAAATGACACTTGGCTGAAGAGCATAAGTCACCCTGAAAGAAGTTGCTTCCCTCTGAGCATTATGTGAGCAACCCCATCATATGAGGAGGAGGAGGATCCGTCAGCCTTCTTAGCTGTACAATGGGGACTACAGGTGATGACATGGCTTCGGTGGAGCAGAATGCCTCCTTGAACCCTCTGTGCTTCGAGTGTGGCCAGCAGCACTGGACAAGGGAAAACCACCTCTACAACTACCAGAATGAAGTGGACGATGACTTGGTCTGCCACATTTGCCTTCAGCCCTTGTTGCAGCCATTGGACACTCCCTGTGGACACACTTTCTGCTACAAGTGCCTAAGGAACTTTCTGCAAGAGAAGGATTTCTGTCCGCTGGATCGAAAACGACTCCATTTTAAACTCTGCAAAAAATCCAGCATTCTTGTTCATAAACTGTTAGACAAGCTGTTTGTTTTGTGCCCGTTCTCTGCCGTGTGTCAAGAAGTCATGCAACGCTGTGACCTGGCGGCACATCTCAAAAACAGGTGAGCAGTACTGGTGCTTGCATTGCATGTTCCTTACACACTTGATAGGCCAGTTTCTGTAGCAGTAGAAACTGGGGGCAGGAGTGGAGAGAGGATTGGTGGTGGTTTTTAAATTTACAGTAGAAGACTGTGGGAAATGGTCTGTCTGTAACTGTGCACAGCTACAGCACTGGATCCCATATTGGATGTTGCACCAGTAATAGCATGATGACTCTTGGAGAGAGCTGTGGTGAGAACGAAATTATTCATTAGAGGTCTCAAAAAATGATTTAGCAGAAAAAGTTAAAACGGAGGTTGTTTATGGTAGGGGAAAAAAGTCTGAAGGAGGGGAAAAATGAGAGATGCGCAAACTCTGTAGAGAGGAGGGAAGTGGTGCAATAGGAACAAAGGAGATTAGTTCAGATTAGAGGAAAAAATGCTTTATAATGGTCTGGCAGTGGCATAGATTGCTTGGGTGGTGATTGTGAATTCTCCACTTTCAGAAGTGTTTATGAACATGTTAAACCAACCTTTTTCAGGAACAGTTACAGCAGAATTGATTCTGCTTTGAGATAGGCGGATGGACAGGGTATCCCTGGAGACTCCTGCAAGACCTATTTTTCCCTGTTAAAAAAGAAAATAAAACTGTTTACTGAACAGGTTGATGGTATGTCATGCAAACGTGATGTAGTTTCTAGGATTTTTTGGTTGTTTGTTTTGATTGCTTATAGTACACTTCCAACACCCTGTTAATTAGGTAGAAACTCATCACTTAACACCAGTGGGAAGTTTTGGTGCAGCTTTTATGAGTGATTTTGTGTCAGAGAGATACATTTCAATATTACCTGCACCTAAATGTTTAGGACCTTATTTTGCATTGTTAATATTTTTATAATTCTGCTTTATGTTGTCCTGCCCTAAATATTTAAACATTGAAAGGAGGTCATGATAGAGAGGGATAAGGTTATAAGGTTGGAGCAGATGATCCTTGTGGTCCCTTCCAACCTGGTGTTCTATGATTATCAAATTCAGATAGAATGATACTTCATATTTTGCAGACTAGTGCATTTGGTTCTTCCAGCAAAGGAGTTGCCTCCATACCATGTGTGTGGTACCCTGCTATATGAAGATGTTTCATTCTTCTCTGTAAGGCAATGCCACTTTTCTAATGGAAAATGTTAAACTTGTTTTGAGAAGTGCATTTTTCATCTTTTGTTGCCTCTATAAATTGGAGAATATTTTCAGTAAATAAACAGATAGAGCTTTTTTAATCATGAGCTGTTCAGTTACATGAGTCATTAACAAAGACTTGGACATACTATGTATGTTAAATCTAAAATACGGTGGAATTAATGAGTCGGGGCTTAAAAAATATTATGCATATCTATACCAACTAATTTTAAACTGTTTAGAGATTTATGAAATTGTAAGAGGAGTATGGTGAAGAATTGCAAAAAGAAGGAAATAATGTATTCAAAGGCAATGTGTCTGACTTCAAAGGATCCAGTTCACGTAAATAGCGTCGGCTACCAGAAAATATTCCCTGTGTACAACTTGATGCTATTTGGAAGCCTATGTTTGTTTTGCAGAGGGAAGTTTCAGAAAAATATCTAATTGTCCTTGCAAAAAAGCATCCAGCCCAGAAGAATAAGCATTGAGCATATCCATTGTACATAGGCAAAAGGCACTAGGGAAATGCAGTTCAACACGTGAGTGTTTTTGTCAGCTACGTTTGTAAAAACAAGCATTTTGTGTGGCAGCTCTTCATGAAGAGGACTCCTATCGGAGTCCTAATTCTTCTGGTCTCCTTGGTCAGTGGCTGAGATGAGATCTTTTCATTTCCATGACTTCATCATGGGCTTTGTTCTTACCTGCTTTGCTTTCATTCAATTTGATACTGTTCCCCCCACCCCTTTTCTTTACGTTTTTTTTAAACCAGCCTCCATAAACTTCAGTGGTTGCCCATTCCATGGGGGTGTTTCATGGTTTGCTAGTCTTATCTGTGCCAGCTCTTTAGGCAAAGACCCCTCCACGTTGGGACTCAAAACCCCAGGCCCAGAGGAAGGGACAGTGGTGGCTGTGGTGGAATGGGGAGCAGTTTCCTTTCCTGTCCCGCTCCCCCAAAGGAGGGCAGTGATAGCTGTGTGCCCCCTCCGCCAGCCCTCAGTCCAGTCCAGCAACGCTGCTGGCCACCCAGGTGGAAAAGCTCATTTGAGAGCTGCACGGATCTACGCGCTGAGCTTCTTTCCAAGTCTCAGTCTTTGTCCATCTGGAGACTCTTGGAGACTGTCCTCAGGTGAAGGGTGACATTGTGGAGGAGTTTGTTTGGGAGTCAGGTGCGGTATGGGTAGGCATGCAGGCAGGTGCTCTGCAGAGAAAGGGAAGAGAGCAGCTGCCACCTGCCTTGGGAGCAGTTTGTTTACACGCGTACTTCCAGCGTGCCCTCTTCTTCCTTACATCCTGAAGGCTTCCAGGGATTCATAGCCTGGGAGGACCTTGGGTGTGCAGGATGTGGTGAGCCTGGGGTTGCTGGGGTTTTGTTGGTTGTTGTACCCACAGCATGAATGTACACATGTTCAGTGTCCACATCAGAGAGGTGTGGGGACTAAGGAGGAGTGGAGGAGCCTTTTTTTTTTTTTTTTTTCCTCCACATGTTTTCTATGTTAGCTTAGGCTCTTGCTTGTTTCATCCAGGCAAGTAATTTTTGATATGTATGATGACATGAGGGTGGTGAGGAAGCCTAACTGTTCTATTTATAATCATACTGTTAAACTAGTTTGATTTTAATAAAAGGCAAAATGCTAGCAAGACACCTGCTACATATTTGGTTCATCTTCTGGTTTCCCACTGTCATATCCCTCACCTCTTCAGTGCATTTGCCTTCGTTGGCATCTCTTTGAATGATATTAGGGCTGTTTACAACAGGGCTACGTAATTTATTTCTACATGGAACACTTATCTATGCTCTCTTTGGGTATATATGAAATACTCATTTACATGATGCACAAAGTTATTACAAAGTCCAAGTGAGCTGAGTCACTAGCTTTTGTTTGTCAGCTGCAAAAAAGCTTTCAGTTGCAGAGGGCTGCTCATTTTCTATTCCTTCTGTTGTCTTGGGATGTCGATACGCATTTTAAGTATATGATGATTTACGTTTTCAATTAATTTTATTTGCAAACATCTGAACACCTGTAAATTATCATTGCTGACATAAACAATGGCAGCAACTGTGTAATTCGGATTTGTTTTTATATGGATTAGTGAATCCAGTAAAATTCTACTACTGATCATTAAAGTGGGAAAGAAATATAAAATCCAGTTTTATTATAATTTTCAGCGTAGATTAATATAAACCAGTCTCAACAAGCCCTTACATGAACTAGTTTGTATTTTTAAGAAATACAATGCAGTTGGTTAGTTCTCACTGTCTAAAAACATTCACACTCAGGTTTTCCAGTGTTCTTTTAATCATCTCCATTTGAACATAAAAGCTGGAAGAAAATGTCATCGCATGCACCAGGCATCTCAGAGTGTAGAGTTATTGCAAGCTGCTCCAGCAAGGAGATGAGAGGCATGAGACACAAACTTGATTACTTCATGGTCACTAATTTCACTCCATGATACCTCATTGCATAAAGAACATATTCATCACATTTGCTTGGGAACTGTGGTTTTCAAAGTTAAACACAATGCACATAATTAGATTTGAAGGACAAAAATATATGAGTAATGCTGAGTTGTACAAATTTTCCCAGTCACTTGGTACAGAAAATTTGTTTAATGTTTGGTAAAGTAGGTGCCAATTCCACTTCTAAATATCAAAGGTGTATTTATCAGAAGGAAATCTGACAGAAGGATTATTGAGTTTGTGTATGATTTTAATTCAGTTCATTCTTACAGATTATTCAGACCTGAAGAAACTCCATTGTACAAAAACATACTCTGAAATTTGTACAACTTTTTAGTGAGATGGTTAGGTATTGTGTTTTATGTATTGCTTTTGAGTTGGGCTTCAGTTGTTCCCTCCTATATTCTCCTGTGGTAGTTTAAGTTACCATTTTGGATGGAGCCATTCATTTTCCCAAATGCTTTAATGTTGAGGCCAACCTTATAGCAAATTTTATGTCAAATTAAGTTCACACTTTATATAGGATTGTATTTTCTGGAATTGAAGAAAGTATTGAGCTATTCACAGTGTGTCAGTCACCATGCTTAATATATGGATTTAGATTAACAAGATCCATCGGAAAATCAGTTGTATAGACAAAGAATTTTGTCATTCAAAATCTTGGCAGTCCCAGTTATTTTGGTGTTTATGGTAGTGCTGCCAAGTCCTGTTCTTCCCACCTGGTCCCATGTTAGCTGCAAGCGCTATCCCTGCCCTGCTCTTTGTTAGCACCAGGAGAAGTGAAGAGGATCTGTAGGATTTAACCCTCTTCTGGCAGGTCTTTTCTTACACCTAGTAAGTGGATAGGCAACAGATTCGGAGTTTCTGCATGCCCTGTGGACTCTTTCCATTCCTGGAAAGGTACAGGATCTTTATGTGGTTTACTCTGTTCTGAAGCCACCTGGCTTCTTGTAGGCTGCTGAGATCATTGGATGTGAGAAAGAAATGTGCAACAAAACCACTCTTTTTTTTTGTTTTTCTTGAGTCTTCTCTGATGCCCAAACCAAGATGACTCTTATTTGCCTCCTTTTTGTGGTCCCCTCCCTCCCCCCCCCCCCCCTTTTATTTTTTTTGTTCTGGCAAAAGAAAAACCAAGACCCAAATACTTAACCTTCCAAAGCAGCACTGTGTTTTACTTTGAATTGCGGCTGTAAATCTTGCCAGAATTAGTGCTTAAGGTCACTTTGCTGGCAAAGTTTTATGAGCAATAGCAAAGGCATTTAGGTTGCTTCTCTGCAGTCTTTGCTGAAATTCAGCTCCTGCTTGGAAAACAATTTAGTGTGACTGGTTTGAGGCTATTTGGTGTGTTTGCTTTTATCAGACCTCTAGACTGGGCAGAAGCTGACAGCATAAGTTACAATGAAATCTTTCTTTTCAGTAGTCAGTGAGCAAATGTGGTTTTTGAACCCCTACTGTTATTCCACAGAATACACTGTAAACTACATCTTAATTTTGTGTGAAAGCTCTTTTTATCTTCAGAGAGGGATTGCTGCTAGTGTTCCAAGAACTCAGCTTTTAAATGAGAATCACAGTGGACTTGGCTGTAAAAAAACCCTCAAACAAAAACAACAACAAAAAAACCCCAAACAAAAAAACCTGCTCTGTCTGATGTGGATTGAGAGGACTTGAAGGTAAAAGCTACACTTTATCACCATGCAGAATTCAGCAAAATCTGGTGCTGAAGGGAAGAGACAAGGGAGTCAATGAACATAAGCAGAAGCTGATTTTACAACCCAAGAACAATTGCCCTGCGAGTTTCCCAATAAATAATATCACTCAGTTGCTGTAGCTGGTTGCTTCAGTATCTCTACTCTTGAGCATCTTGATTCATGAAAGAAATGAAATAATTTCTGGAAATTCTAGAAAAATCTTCCTGCCTTTCTTCTCATTCCTAACCAAGATATTCTGGCTTTGTAGGGAGATATGAAATGCTGTTCCTGTAAGACACATTTCGGTCTCATTTCAGCCCTTATTTATGCAATTTATTGTATAAGAATGGATTCCTGTACCTATAAAAACAAGCTTCAATGTTTGTTTTGATCCCAAGATGCCCATCTGTGTACATAACTTGTTACAAGATTTGGTCCAAAATGCTCTTTATCCCAGATATTTGACAAAAACAGTATTAGTGAAGGTGTGCACCTTTAGAGATTTATCGGCACTGGTTAAGTGTTACGACTGCTGTATGGTTTTGCTGTTTGTGAATGATACATTCCCACTGCCAATAAAATCTTTTTATATTGCAAGTGGAAATGAAAAATCTCCTTGTAGATGTGCTTGAATACCGGTCCTGGGTTTTGCTGCTTGGTAGGTGGTATATCGTGTTTAAAGACCTAGGAACTGGTACCCCATGCATTAATGTCTCCACCAGACAACTACTTTCCTGGCAACGTAGCTGCGCTATACCAGGCTGAAAATCATAGTCTGTTACAATTACTGATTAGTTTGGGGAAGAATCTAGGTTTTTTCCTTTTTTGCCGTGTAGAAAGCTACACAAAAGGGATTCCACTGAGCTGAGTAGGTGTGCTCAGAAGGCTGTTTACATTTCTTGATATTAGCCTTTGAAATGATAATTAAATATCATTGGCCAAAATAAACCTCAAATCTATTTTTATTTTGTGCAACGTCTTTCATCAGCTGCCAGGTAAGGATGGGGGAATGTGCTCTCTGAAGGAGGGTGGAGGAGGACCTCACTGTGGTTTGGAAGGCTTTGACAGAAATAGGGCACTTCCAGGGATGATTTTTGTTCCATCCTGGTTTGATACAGTTTAAAAAAAAAAATAAATCCAAGCTCTGCTTTGTCATCTACACCAGGTCCTTTGGGATCCACAGGCCTTGTGAGCTGGCTGAGTAAGAGTCAACAGCACAGTGTTTTGGTAGAAGATACCTAAGGAAGTATCTGGTTGGCAGAATTAGTCCACTCATTCTGGACTGTACTGGCTAAACTCAGTGGGATGGGAGCATGGTCCTCTGACAGTGTCAGTTTTGAGCTATTCATTCACCTTTTTGCTGAAAAATCACAACTCCTATAGCAGAGCAGTTCAGGGACAGCAAGGACATGCAGCTTGGAGTGGCTTTGTCCTAAACTCTTGCAGATCAGTGTGGGAGAGCGCATCTGTCAGAGCTCCCAATAGATAAGAGGTTTCTTCTACGAGAGCATTTACCCTTTGCCATGTTGCTGCAGGAGTGAGTGATATTGGAGATTGGTCTTTTTTTCTCCAGCTGTCAGTGCTAAGATTTGGGGGAGTGTGAGCCTAACCCATCAAGTTAAAGTATTTTAGAAATTCTGATGGAAGGGTTTGCATTTCTCAGTTTCTTGGCCTTTCGGGATTCTTGTTTTGAGGTTTTACGTTGTGAAGTGGTCAATGATAAAAAACTTCCTGCCGAGTTTCACCTGTAACTGTGTTGTCTCTGGCCACCAGAACAGACAGAGACTGGCCAGATTTCTTAGCTGATGAGTCCCACTATGCCAGTGATTTCGTGTAGTGACTAGTACCTTGGCAAAACCAAGCAGTAGGGTTGTGTTCCATCATTACAATCAGATAAACTTTTTCACAAAGCAAAATCTTTCAAGTAATTTTCATGTTTTGTGCTTGCATTTTATTAACTGTGAAGAATAAGATGACTAGCCTTGGGGAAAGCCCCAAGAAAAGATCTCTTACGTGTGTCATTTCATCATGTGAACTGTCTCTAATTTATGTATTTATGCATATTTCACAGCACATTTGGGTTACCCTATGCTATTCTTCTAAACATGTATATAATTACTTTTATATATATATATAATGATTAAGATATACACACACACACACATATATATATATATCACCTTATGTATGTATAACACTGGTGAGGGTCACAAAAGCTATACAGATGTCTTTACCAACATTCTTCAGAGCTGAATAACTTTGTTAACATTTCTTCAAAATCCCTCATGCTGAAACAGTCTAACCATATAATTACCAAATCCTGTTCACAGAATGTCAGAACAGAGCTGTGATTCTCAAAACATTCTGGTTTAACAAGTTAGCACACCGTTAGACTTCTGCCGTCTTTTACTCTGTTAACACATTTCTTCTCCTGTTGCAACAATAAATCATTTCTTCTTTTGTTAGCACAATCTGTCAAGTTCCAAAACAGGGAGTCCTTTCAAGAACATGGTTCCTTTTTTCTGACACTGCTACAATACAAGCATCTTTAGGTGGTCAGCAGCTCCAGAAGCAGGAACTTGAAGGAGGACATCAAATACTGTAAGAAGTGACATATCAGACACTGGCAAAACTGTCACACAGACAGATGTAAGATTGATGTCCACATCCAATTATCTACATATAAATGTAAGACCATAAATGAAGGCGTTCTGTGAATTTGCAACATTGCAGCCCTTTTTTTGCAATAACTGTTGTAGGATTTTAAACATAAGCATAAAAAATTACTGCATTAAGAATAACGGGAACTCACAGAAATGAGTTTAGAGTGAAAAGCACCAAATGCTGATGGAGCATTGTTGCAAGAGGGAAAGTAACAAATTACATCTCCTGTGTGAAGTCAGGAAGAGAAAAGGAGAGACAGGAGGAGGATGAAACACCTTCTACTGTTTCAAGGGGAGGTGATGAGCAGAGCTGTTACTTCTGCTTAACTTTTCATATGAA
The DNA here is from genome assembly GCF_023634155.1 of Falco peregrinus. Lineage (NCBI taxonomy): Eukaryota > Metazoa > Chordata > Aves > Falconiformes > Falconidae > Falco > Falco peregrinus. Next base: position 99,464,130 of record NC_073724.1, read on the forward strand.
CTCCTAGACAAGCGTGATTGTTTTCAGTATTTTAACAATTAGACTGCAATATAGGTAAATTTTCATATCTCTCCTCCCCCAAATGACTCCAGGAAAACATGATGCTTCCTTCTATTGGCTTACTAAGGTAAGGTAAAAGGATATTGCTTCAGTGGGTCTCCAAATGTGTCTTTGAACGGGGCTTCTCTTCTGTGGAATTTTATGCCAGTCCTGTTTAATCTTCTCAGCAAGATGATCTTCCAGAAACTGGAATGTAAATAACAGAGTAAGTCCACATTCAGAAGGTTTTACAGTCCATTTAGTTTATGGACAAAGAGCTATGTAGTAGTTTTGAGAAGGTGGCAGTATTATTTTGGGGTTCTGTCCACTAAAACCATATTTTGGGCTTAAAATCCAAAGTGTTTAATATTTTTTATAGTTAGTTTAAAGCTGTGCCTTTGAAGAAGACTGATTTCATTTGATGGAGTACTTGGGCATTTTGTGCTACAAACATTGCTGCAGGCTTGAAGCATGGTATAAACGTTGTCTTCACAGGTGTCCTGGGGCTTCTAATCGAAGAGTTGCTCTGGAGAGAAGGAAAACAAGCAAGCTGCAAGCAGAAGCAGAGGGCGAGAGTGGTTCTGGTGGGATGGAGCAACCTAGCAGTTTATCTCCGGATTCAGATCAGGGAGTAGTGCCAGCCGAACAGAGCTTCACCTCGCCTGCCCTTCCCACATGGACAGACGAGCCCAGCATCGACAATCCACCGTTTGAGGAGAACACAGTAGCAGACAGTATGTCATCACCTATCTTCTTAAGTCTCTTTTACCAGATGTGTCAGAGCTTGTCTCTTACCAGCCATGAGTGTGCATCATCATCTTCTGCTCTTTTCTTTTGCAGTTCCTGGAGAAATACTAGTGGGTTTCAGTTATGTGCAAGTGTGCAGCTGGGATAAGGTCACAATTAGGAAGGAAAGAAATATCTCAGAGCACGTGCCAGATATCATGCTGCTGTATCATCATTAAACATGCCATGGTGCAATAGTTCATATTAATCTATTAGTAGCACTGGCCTCGCAGCAAAATGGAAAGAGTATAATTTCTGTAAAATTACAAAAGTTGACTTCTAAGATGAGATTTCTTTTCCCCTCTTCCCCCTTTCCCCATGCCTGGATCAGCAGCCTTCCCACACACGGAGTGCTGTCCTGCTCGAGCAAAAAGGCAGCTGAGTAACTCCTGCATCCATCTGCACCGAACGAGCAGTAACACCTCTAGCATCTGGGATTTTAGAGAGGAAGTGCTGAGCCTTACCACAGAGGAAGGTGGTCCTGTCCCCTTCCTTCTCCTCTGTATTTGCCATCCTTTAGCCATCCCCCTTTTTCCTCTTTAGTTGTCTCCATGTTTGCTTCAGAAATGGGCTCCTTCTCTTGACCCAGTAACTTAACAGCAGCTCCTAATGCAGCTGTGAGACCAGCTGATGAAGAGACATGACCAAGTCATGTGCTGTAGGGTAACCCCTAAACCACATTTTTATCATCATCACCAAATGTGACATCACAAGTGACCCAATTGGAAATTAAGTATATGAAATTTATTATGAAGGACAGGATCCAAAGGGTTCAAGAATATTCTTTTCCAGTCCAAGTGATCCCATTTCAGGAAGCATGGATGCTACTAAGTTGTTAGAGAGTTGTTTCTAACGAGCTAGGTGTTCCAACAAGTAGTGGAACTAATCCAGTTGTGCTTATTTAGTTTGTTGTTAAACTGTTGTCCTGTGGCCTGTCTACATTGTCCTTTGGTGATTTGCTTTATTGAAAGTGAATGAGGTATAAAGGATATTAATCATCTGTCTTTTTAAAAATAAATGGCAGCAAATCAACAGCCACCTACCTTGCCTGAAGGAGAGATCACTACTATTGAAATCCATCGGTCCAATCCTTATATCGAATTAGGAATTAGCATAGTGGGTGGCAATGAAACGCCTTTGATCAACATTGTCATTCAAGAGGTTTATCGAGATGGGATCATTGCCAGAGATGGAAGACTTCTTGCTGGAGACCAAATACTTCAAGTATGGAACCTAATTATATATTCTGTCTGCCTGTTTTCCATTCACTTCTTGCAGAACCACCTGTTAAATGAGACAGGAGGTTTTCCTTGTCAGACTGTGTTGTATAAATGTTAGCTTTGCAATTATCAGTTGGAAGGCAAATTAATATTCAGAGTACAGCCTGTTGTTCTAGCACTTTTGGCTGTCATGTTTTACATTATTGCTTGGACCAGTCCCTGGAATTATTTTCCCTTCTTAGCATCTCTTATCAACGTTTAAAATATGGGTTTATTTTTCTGGTTTTAAATACTGTAGAACTTGGGCTTTATTTCAACTTAATGCATGCTTTCCGACGGAACCCAAGGTTACTTCTTGCTAACAAGTTGGCATAATTTGTCCTGTGTAAAAAGCAAGTTGTGGATTGTAAGGCTGACTTCATCTAAACTGTTATTTTAATCTGGTCACTATTACCTTCCAGTAGCCTAGGCAGTTGACCTGCATCTTTCAGTGTGTGTAAAAGAGTGGGTGATATTCTTCTTCACTGTCATAACTCAAAGCAAGGTGCTCTAAATATTTTTCCAGAAATTAAACTTTAAGTTGGTTATGATTAAGTGCATAATTTTGTTACGGTTTTAAGTGTTCATGCACAGGCAGTGTAAAAAGGTCAAATTCTACTAATTTTGGATTTTTAATTTTGTATTAGGGGAAGGGTCTGTTTATAGGACTCTTAAGAATGGCACTGAGTTCTACATACACAGGACTGTCATCCAGCTTTTTTCTGGTTTTAATCATTCCACCTGAAATAAATATATTACCATCATTTCAAAATTACTTCAGTAACAATGTTTGCTTTTGATCTAAACCTAAGATCAGTCCAAAAGTAGTGTCAGCCTTTTAATTTCACTTTTTTTGAAATCAAGCCAATAGAAGTAGCTTAAATACTGTAGTTAACCATGGAATGAAATTAGTTTGCACTTCAAAAAATAAAGTCCTTTTTGAGAAACATGCCTTTTTCTTCTCTTGGGAGTGTTAGCTTAGTGCCTGGCCAAGAAAGCAACCCAGAGGTTTCCAAGATGTTGCCTTTTTAACAAGAAGTTGCAGACACTGGTTGGATGCTGCCTAATTTATTTCAATACTCAGGGGCTCTCCTTCATTGCCAGAATAGGGAGCTTGAGCTCCAGTGAAGCTTTGTAAACTCTTGCTGTTTGGGCAGGTGTCAATTATAGTTTCCAAAGCCATAAGTGGCAGTAAATTGATTATAAATAGCATTTATAAGCTGTAGTGAGCCTTCCCTATCAGTGTGCTGGCACTGAGGCTGTCATATGCTAGGGGAGCATCCATGAGAGTCCTTCTGCCATGCTGAGGGAGAGGTACAGGAGGTAAAAGCCAAACTTTTTGGAAGATACAGTAGCTTTATTGCTTTGAATTTACCTTTGCAGGTGCTGAGCTGTAATATTAAAATGGCTCAGTCTCTGCCAGCTGTAGCTAAGTGCAGAGTTAGATGCAGCTCAGCGTGCACGCTTCAGTCGGCTCTTTCTGAAAACGTCTTCAAAGGCTTTTATGAGCATTAAAGTACTAAAAGAAAGCCAGGAAGGACTGTGAGGTGAAACTCAGCATTTCTTGCCCAGTCAAACAAGAAGTATTATCTTTTTAAGATCTGAGGGAACAGCATTTAGTAACAGCTACATAAAAGCATATGTTGTCTGCAAGGTATAGATAGGTGCCTAACATTTTCAAAGTGCTGTACAAACTGTCCCTTTAATGTGCTGGACTGTGACTGTAATTCATGTAAAACATGTTCTAATGAGAATCCCTTTCCCTAAGAAACGCTAAGGCTGGTTTATTCTGAAATTGTGAACTGCCTTGCAGAAAGAAGATTTGCTTTTTATTGCATATATTCTTCTGTGCCCTTTGGATGCTTCCATATTTTATGTATTTACTTAGCTAGCGACAGCTAAAAATAAAACTAGATTTAATTTAAGGGCTCTGACGGATGAGCCCTAGTGGGTTTTGCGGGTGGCAGCTCTAAATGTTATTTCTCCTAGCTATGCCTGTTTTTCCCTCTGCTCAAGGTTACAGCCTGTCTCTGAGCAGCAGCAGACCAGGACACGATTGTGGTTTGGTGTCTGAGCTTGCGGTGCTGCCAGGAGCAGTGGCTTTATGCTGGGCATCGGGCTGGAGGTGGTGGTGGCTCAAGAGGGTACGGCTACCCCTTCACCGTGCTAACACCACCAGGGCCAAAGGGTCTGGCACTGACCTCTCAGAGCCCCTCAACTCAGATGCATATGATGTAAATGGGGCAGCTGCTGTACGTAGATTTCTGGGTCCTTCTCTTCCTATTTTTTTTTAAAGTGTTAATATTGCTATTAGATGGTGGGAAGCTGCAAGTCTGTATTTTTACTTACTTGCCATGGGGAGCCTGAAAACGCTTAGGTAAGGCAGGTCAGTGTAGTCCATTTTGTGTTAGTTTCTGTCTGCTGAAATTATGGAGCAGGGGTTCCTCCATCCGGGCACAATAGTACATGCTAAAGGATGACGTTTTAGTGTTAAATTTGAACCCCTTCTTACAAACAAGGCAAATACAGCTTTTGTGCTGGTTTTTGTGGTGATCATGTTTTCTGCTAAATCTCATTGCACTGTCAAGTTTTATCCTAACTTTGTAGTGTAAGAAGTGACTGAAGAGGACTGATCTTTGTATCAGTGGGCCACACAACAAACACAATTCTTGTTTATATGGAGAGAAAGTTTAATCTGGTTTTCATTTACAACTGATCTTTTGAGTAATACAGGTTATAAGTCTGAAACTCTGACCTAGTTGAAATTGGTGGAAAATCTAAGTTCATGCTAAGAACTGAGAACTAGTACAACAACCTTTTTCTACTGTCTTAATGAACAGTTTCATTATTCTGGATTTCAAGGTTTTTTTTAATTTTCCACATCGTGGAAGTACTGCGTGTTGTTGTTATACGTAAGCTTTCTTCAGAGATTTGGATGTATTCTTTTTATAACTTTTTTTATAGTTTTAAGTGATGCTGGGCTTGACACCGAAAGCACATGCAAAGTTCTTGTCCTGGAGAATGAACAATGTAAAGGTCTAAGGAAGACAAGTGTACGAGACCAGGAGAACAAAAGCCCTGGGCTATGATGACAGAGGATGCTCACTGTTAGAGAGATGTTTTCACCTTTGTGGGAAAAGGCCTCAAGTTGTGCCAGGGAAGGTTTAGATTGGAGATTGGGAAAAAAATTCTTCACCAAAAGGCTTATCAAGCAGTGGACCAGGCTGCCCAGGGAAGTGGTTGAGTCACCATCCCGGAGGTGATTGAAAAGACATGTAGATGTGGTGCCTGGGGACATGGTTTAGTGGTGGACTTGGCAGTGTTAGGTTAATGGTTGCACTCGATGATCTTAAGGGTCTTTTCCAACTTAAAAATAGGTTTGTATATTGAGCAGACAAAGTGGCTTGGCAGGAGAGTATCGAAGGGTGAGAGAGGAAGCCTGGTAGGGTCAGATACATATGTTGCTCCAAGTCTGGTTTGAAAGTGAGGTCTGAATTTAGTTTGGAAGGGACTTTATTTCCGTAACCAGGAACAATTAAATACTTGAAAATATTGTTCTAATTTTTGTTGTTGGTGGTGTTTTGCAGGTCAATAGCTTTGACATAAGCAATGTGTCTCACAACCACGCTCGAGCTGTGCTTTCCCAGCCTTGCTCGGTGCTGCACCTCACCGTGCTGAGGGAGAGGCGGTTCGGCAGCCGCACACACAACCACGTGGACACCACCAGCTCCTTGCGGGAAGACAGCTTTCAAGTGACACTGCATAAACGTGACTCCAGTGAGCAGCTTGGCATTAAACTTGTACGCAGAACAGATGAGCCGGGAGTTTTTATTCTCGACCTTTTAGAAGGGGGGTTGGCTGCTCAAGATGGCAGGCTCTGCAGCAATGACCGTGTACTTGCAATTAATGGACATGACTTGAAGCATGGGACACCTGAGCTTGCTGCTCAGGTTATACAGGTAATTTGCATTCCCTACCTGAGTTCTTAGTTCAGCTTTATTTCTTTTGCAAAACCTGGGGTAGAGTCTGTCCCAGACAGAACAGCTTGTGTACTGCTTAAAAGCCTGCAGCGATGCAATTGCTGTGATTTATGTTCTGGAAATACGAGTGCAAAACAGGGTGTGCTTTGACACCTAGCAGGTGAACTTCACCTCCTCAGAAGTGAAAAGTGCATTAAGTCTTCCCTGGCATACAGCCTGAACGTTAGAAGACTGCTCATGTGAGCAAGGACAGTACCATGTAGCCTATTGCTCGGAAAAAAAAGAAAGGATTATTATTATATTTATGTATGTACAATAGTTGTAATCTTTCAGTAAGCTCTATGAAAGTGGGCTTTGTTTTGTATTGATCTGCCGGTGTTTGAGTGGGGTTAAAACAGCAAAGTGCTTTGTCAGACTTTGTATAAGCAATAGGTAGGAGCTGGGAAGGGAAAAAAATAGGTATTCCATGAGTCCTGCACAGTAAAACTTGTTTTCTGAGTGTTGAAGAAAGGGCTGCTCCCAATGTCTGGCTGTGCTCTGGACACAAATATTACCCGGAGCTTGATGCAGTGTGATGCGTGACCCTTCCCTGTTCCCACAGGAAAACCTTTACTCCATGTCTTTCTCCCAGTCTGTAAGGAAACAGCTGTAGCACATTGCTGCTTCTTGCTGATGGGATGTTGGTGAAAATGGCTGGTTTTAGGAAAGCTGGAACAGGCCAGTAGTAGGTTCTTGCAGTCTAGTGCAGTCATCTTTGCTTAACTCAGCACCACAGAGAGAACTCTGATGCAAATGAGTAGTAAATATTTGTTTCAGGAATCATTTCAAGAGCTTCCCTTGCAGTTAAAAGAAAATAACAACAATCTCGGGAATTGTAGTTTCCCAGTTTTTGGATACAGTGAAGTGGTCAGAATTTTACACTGGGTAACTTGTATCTACTGAGGTGTGGTTTTGTGGTGGTAGAAAGAGTTGATGTTCTATTTAACATCTGGTAACTAAGTCTTACGATACTCCCCAAAATCCATAATTTGATGGTCTGCTCATATATAACAATCTTTCTTGGAAGTCTCCCTGGAAAGTACCAGAGGTGCTCAGAGCTTTTGACCAAGATCTGCAGACCCTGGAGCCATCATGTGGGCATTTCTTTCTTTTATTGCTACATGTTGCAGAAGTTTGCAGAGACTGCAGATGGAATTGGGTGATTTTTAATGTTTGAAGCTTGATAACACAAAGTGAGAAATAGTTCTTTTGGCAAAGGATTTCCAGCTGATGTAAATCTAACATCAGAGGCGAAGGAGGAGTGTTAATATCCCCTCCATTCTGAGGAGAATTGCAGCAAAAAGCAAGTAAGGGACTGCGCAGTCTAAGCAGTTTGTGGCACACTCGGGAACTGGAAAACAAGTTCTGCTATTGTGTTATTTCATATTTCATCATCAGTTCTCCTCCTTCTCTGCTAATAGTCAATATTCTACCAACTTCATTACTTTGTTTTATATATTCAACAGGCTAGTGGGGAGAGAGTGAATTTGATCATCTCTAGACCCCTGAAGTCACAGACAGTCAATATTATCCGAGACACTGGGACTCACAACAGCAACCCACACCAACACCAGTCCCACCAGCTGTTTCACAGCAGACCAAACTCACATAAGGTTGGTGTTTCTCCTTCTAAGAGGTATCAATACCATTTTACTCATGTGACGGTCTAAGTGTGTAGCAAGGCAAGACTGGAAGAAAGGGTTATACCTTGGTTTTTACCTACTTAAAAAAAAAAACCAAAAAACAAAAAAAAACCAAAAAAAAAAAAACCAAAAAAAAAAAAAAACCAAAAAAACCCCCATGACAACTTCCAAGTGCTCAAGTCCCGCATCATGTCTACAGTGGTAACAAAAGATATGCAACAGGTTTGGGTTTTTTATTTGCTGACTGTAGTGAGAGAAGCAAGTGCTGTGAGCTCATATGGCTGTAAGTTGTTAGACCTTGTCTTAAGACGGTGGCTCATGTATTACTGTGGCATGGGAGAGCTGTCATTCAAGATCATTATTTTTTTGTTGCCTCTGTGCTGGCTGCAACCAGCAAGGCCATAAAGTGTGGTGCGCACCATCCAGTATATAAAATGCACGTTGGAGGGATGTGTCATCTCCTCCGTGAGCCACCAGTGCTGACCGCAAGACTGCTGAGTTCTGCATGATCAAGCAGAGCGAGGAAGGCACAGTGAAGAGGTTTTCATGAAGCTTGTGGCAAATTACTTGAAAGACCTGCAGAAATAAAGCTTGTGCCTGAGGTGTTCTTGTAGTTAGAAAAATACGAGTTCTCACTGTTGAGAAGTTTAATTTTGTGAAATAATTGTCATGTTGACCATGTCAACCAAGCCACCTTTCCTCCTCCACTCTGTTGGCATCACTGTTTAACATCATACTTCTGTTGGGAGGATTTATGTGTTGATAGTGTTTCCTTTTAGAAGTTCGTGTAATTTCAGAGAAGAACAAGTGAGGCTCTAGGAAGCTTGTTTTCCTCCTGAGGGACAGAGGTGAGGCTTCTGAATACAGTTATTGGCCATTTGTACTTGCCACAATATTAGGCCATTATCAACACAATGATTAGAGCTCATCTGTATCAGAGAACTTGAACTGATTTTTCCATCTGCCAGCATGGGTTGTGTCCATATTGCAGTTCCAAAGTTGATGCATTGGCTGAGCTGATTTCTCTCACGTATCAATACTATCCATGGGCTCTTCCAAAGTGGGAAGTCCCACATAACCACAAGTGGAGATTTCCCATGTGTCATACTATTTATCTTTGCCTCTCTCTCATTAACCTACAGTTGGCTTAGAAGTCTTGTGGCTTAAAAGATGTTTATATAATTGCATGGCACCAGCCAGTTAGTCCTAAAGCCTGAAGACTTAAGAAGGAGCTGTCTTTATAAGCTGTGATATGTTTATTTACAGCTACGTACGTGATTAACATGTATACGCAAGCAGCAATCAGTCAGAGGAGTGTGGGGCACTGGAAGTCGCAGAAAGCAGTGTTGCCATTTTCCAAGAGAAGGCAGGAGAGTAAATAAATATTTGTAGTTGGAAGAATCTCCCAGCTTATTTCTTCTGTTATTTTGGATTCCTTGCAAGTATTCTGATAAATTTAAGGTGCTACTACAGTTGCGTGTGCAGTGGTTTGAATGTATCATTAAATATCCTGAAGAGGAAAGGCTTCAGCAAATAAAATGTACTTTGATTCACATTTAGATCCTTTTGATGGAGTGAAACTGGTACAGGCCAAACTTTATAATTCAGGTGTTAGAAAATGAAATATAGGATCTCTTCTCGCTTCAAGTTTGGGTCTTTGTTGTCATCATTAGGGAGTCTGTACAAGGCACCCATTACTAGCCAATACTTTGATTGGCCTTAATTACTTTGTGCTCTGGGAGATTCTACATACCAGCTGCTAAAGACAACATGATGTATATGGGCTTTAAATGGTCTTCCTTTGTCATCATGAAAACACGTTTTTCATTTCTTAGGAACTTCTTTGTAGTTCTGGGCCATACTCTACTGACAAATGAGATAATGCTGGTGTTCACCAAAACATCAAAAGATAACTTTTTTCATTTGTGTCCAGTCTTTTGACCATACGGTTTTGTAGTGTAGCCCTAAAATTTAGCCCATTCCAGTGTAGGATGCTAAGAAAAACTGGAGTGAGGTTTTCAAGATGGGCCTTTATAAACTTTCTGTCTCTATTTAAGAATCTACATGAGTGGCTTTTTTTGGTTTTTTTCTTCTGACCTGGAAGAAATCCAGCCAAAGCCGATTTCCACTACTTAGTCCTTTTATACCATTCTGTTAAAGTGCCAAAGTATAGCTTTGGGGTGTATTTAATTGTGTGCGCTTGGGTTTTGGGTTTTTGTTTGGTTGGGTTTTTTTAACAATGTTATTTATCCTTGTCAAACAGGATCTCTCCCAGTGTGTTACATGCCAAGAAAAGCACATTACTGTGAAAAAAGAGCCACATGAATCTCTGGGAATGACAGTGGCAGGAGGCAGAGGCAGCAAAAGTGGCGAACTGCCCATCTTCGTGACAAGTGTACAGCCTCATGGGTGTTTGGCAAGAGACGGCAGGATTAAACGAGGTGGGGCTTGGCTTCCCTGGTGGCATGGGTGGCCTCTGATTGCTTTTTGATGACTGTGTTCTCTGGAGTCAGGTGGTGTCAAAAAGTCTTTTCACGGGCATAGGGAAGTGCTGATGGATGGTTTTCCTCACGATTCAATAATGGAAATCCACTGTTTAGTATTGCACTTCTACCTTTTCTAGGAAGGGATGTTTAGAGAACGATAGCAGGGGAAGCAGATAAGACCAGGAAATGTCTGGTTAAATTCTTTAAAGCTGACGGTAATCCCCTGAGCTGAGGGTCTGGTGTGGTGCTTTGTACTGTAGTGCAGTTTTTGTGTTTAACTTGGTGGGCTGAGCCCCATCTCTGTTGGAGGAATAGTATAAATCCTCAGTATAGTGTCTGAACAGCAGAGATGGTCTGATGACAGGCCACGGCTCACTCGTGCTAAGTTTACCCCCAAAGCTACATCAGTGTTGATCCTGGCCTCTGAATGCTTTCTTATCCTCTAGGACGGCTCGGGTTTGCCAGTCTTCAGGGGTGCTACAGCCCCCATCCTTGTTCCTCAGCTTTGCAGAAGGGAGCCAGGAGGCTTAGGTGGTTGTGGGTGATCAGTCCTGCCTGATAATAGCAAAGCATTTGATGGTTTAAATATATTGTGTTGTATGTGAAACAAAGACTGCCTGTGGGATCTCTGCGATTCAGAGTACGCAGAATTACAGATTGTTTTAGGCACGAAATTTAGGAAAATTCACAGATTGCAAATTTAAAAAGAACAGTGTGGGAGCATCCTTATATGCTTCTAAGAGAGGGAGATTTACACCCACATACCAACGCGTATGCTTTCTTTTTCTGTACTACTACGAAAACACGCTCGCTAGAGGAATCGCAATTGCTTTTTCATTGTGTAACATTAACGTAGCCACAGCAGCAACTAAAGTGATTTCAAGTGAGGCTGCACCTCAACTTCAGCTTTCTCTGGGAGGAAAAAAGTTTTTAATATATTAGTCTTGTTCCAAATGTGACCTGAGTGTTTGCACTTTTGCTTTGTTTTTTCTGGCTTTCATTGGTGAGTGAGACACTGTGTGAAGAGGAAACTGTCACTGCTTGGGCAGTAAATAACATTCTTGTTTTCATTCTGAGATCTCTTAAAAATACTCTGAAATATAATAAAAATTGTGGCAAATCTTTTAGTGGCTTTGACTTTTTCCAGAATACCTTTGTAGAGATGCTCAGTCTTTCTTTTAATGGACTGGTTTTTCTACCAATCTTTCCAGTAATTTTTTAATTCCATTTTGTTCTCCTGAGCAACAAGTTAGAAAAAGCAGAAGACCTAAAACACTCCGTGGAGCCTCACTTATCTACAAGAGTTGGTTACTTTGTGGTGCCTGTATTGTTCCTTACATCATTCTTCCTTCCCTTTTAAAGTTAGTGTGGATCTAAAATCCACTACTGGAAGCAGTTATGTAGTGTCTTCTGCAGCAGCAGTTGCAGCTGAGATGGTGAGGTGCTTAGGTAATTTCTGTCTCAAATTTTGAGGGTGATATACTGTAGAAGCTACAGTATTTGATGCATTATGTGGAAATAAATTATACTGATCCAGCTTAATGGTTCAATACATTAATGTTTCAAACTGACAGTGTAAGTCTTTGGAGCTATTCACATTCCCAGGCTGTTAGTTCAGACTGTCTCAGCTCCAAAAAATACAGGATTAAATGAAACCTTGGTGCAGGAGGTGCTTTCGGTAGGAACGATTGACAGATTGATGTGTTCTCACTTGTACCTTTGAACAGGTGATGTGCTGCTGAACATCAACGGCATTGATTTGACTAACCTAAGTCACAGCGAGGCGGTGGCCATGCTGAAAGCTAGTGCTGCCTCTTCTGTAGTTGCCCTGAAAGCCCTGGAAGTCCAGGTAGAAGAACAGCCCCAGGCTAATGAAGAACAATTGAGTACCATCAGTGAAAATGAGTACGATGCCAGCTGGTCACCATCGTGGGTCATGTGGTTGGGACTTCCAAGGTACGGAATTAATCGATAAAATAATTAGTTGCCTGTTTCAAGCTAAGTCCAAGAGAGATACAAAAGCAGAGACCTTATTAGTTGCAGCACATCTGCCCTTATTTCTGCCTGCCTGCCTATCTCCGCTATATTGGATTGGTAGGTTCTGACAGGACTCTTGGCATGGGTCTCCTGCACATGTATGAACCTGTAGTTACAAATCCTTATGTTGTTCTGTTTGGTTGGGTTTGGGTTTTTTCCCAAGAACCCATTACCATCTCTGCCAAGCACAAAAAAAATCTTGGAAGATTTGCAGCAGGCTCCCTCCTCTTGACTAATCTGCAGTGTGCTGAACATCAGTTGTTTCATTTTTACTCTTCTGTTTTTCACTCTCTTGTGATTACAGCTATGAGGCCATTTTGGCATTGCTTACTGTCAAGACAAGCTCCTGCTACAGTGAATGGTGGTGTTAACTTCAGTCAGGGCGTACAGGTTAATTCCTCTCCCTCTGGTAGAGTTACCAGGCTCAGGTCTGTAGTTTAAGCATAAAGCCACAACAAGAACCGGGCATATTGGTAGCAGAATGCAGCTGAAGATAACAGAACCATGCATTGGCCCTCCAAAGATTTCACATATTTTCTGAATTTTACTATCAATTACTTTCTCTTCCATTCAAGTGTTAAAGAGTTACCTAATCTCAATAAACAGCTTCCAGTTTTGGTAAATGTACTTCCTTTCCATGCTTCAGCAGTGGTTTATTGCATATATACTACAGATGCCCATGCATGGCTCCTAAAGTTATGCTATGCATTGTGCTGCTATTTCTTAAATGGGTATTGTACATCAGTAAAGAACTTGGCATCTTTTTTACCCAGAAGTTGATTTCTATGTTGTGTGGGGTTTTTTTTATTACAGTCATTGCCAGCTTCATTGGCAAGAATTAATTTTCCCTGGGGGACATAACATCTACCAGTACAGTTAGTGAAGTGTGATCTGAATTACTTACATTCTGTGTAATAAAATGGTTAATCATTTATATTTTCATTACTGGTGATGCATCAGTTCAGAGGTAGTGAAGATGATGCATGGATTTTTAGGTCTTTACTTAAAGTAGAAAAAGCCTAAACTGACTGGGGGTGGAAGTAAAACGCACTTCATTTTTGACTTGCAAACTGAACACATCAGGTATCCATTTTCCACCCACATTCTTGCCACCTGTGAAATCCCTGAAATGCCATTCTATTACTGTCAGTTTACAGAGTTAACTGTGTTCAAGTAATTATTCTAGCACTGCATTATATCTTTTAAAATCCTTTTCTGTCTCAAGATTGCAGGGTTTTTTGGTAATCGGTTTGAATATTGCAAAATTACTCTGGGAACAGAAGTCTAAGTGCCATCCCTCCCCGTCTCTTCCACGCTTAGCACAGTGGTAATGATGAGACAGCAGGTGCTGTGCCTACTATAAAAATATCTGTTTGTGGTATACATGGCTTTTTCTCTTGCTACCCTGTGCTTCCATTCCACAGCTGCCTCCATAGCTGCCATGACGTTGTACTGCGGCGGAGCAATTTAGGGAGCTGGGGTTTCAGCATCGTTGGTGGCTATGAGGAGAACCACACAAACCAGCCTTTCTTCATTAAAACGATTGTTCTTGGAACTCCTGCGTACTTTGATGGAAGATTAAAGTAAGCTAAAATACTAGTAATAATAATAAACAATTTTATATAGTTGTGTGGTGGTGCAAATAGTTGCTGAAGGAAATACACTGTAGCATTTTGTGCTGGGGGGATCATGTAACCCAGCAGTGCTTTGCCTGCCTGATGAGTGTGATGCAGGGAAGTGCGAGGTGTTTCTGCTGGGGAAAGGGTGTCTGTCAGAGCTGGTGCTTGTGCTGGCACCTCTGCCATCTCCTGTGCTTCTCCCCATCTGCAGTGCCGACGTCACCTGCTGTCTCCATCTCTCTGTTGAACTCTCCATTAGGCCAAGAGACATTGTGAAATGTGTATGTACAGAGCTATCTGGTTTGTAACATTTTTGTCTTCCTAGAGAACAGCTAAAAAATTAGAACTTAATTCTTTAAAGTGGGGAAAAATGCTTTATCCTTTCATATAGCCTTCTGAAGCCCCTGCTGGAAACTCTGGTACGGAGGATGGGTGCTGCTGCTTTAACAGAAGGGCAAGAAAGCAGATGAAAAAGATCTCGGAGAAGACTGTTAAGGAACCCCAGTGCCCTGAGAGTCATTAGTTGGTGTGAAAGACACTGATAAAATGAGGCAAGTTCAGCAGAGGCCCCTGAGATGGTGGGAGCTGGAGTGCTTGCACCGCAAGGAGAGGGCTTCAGGGACAGCTAACAGCCCCTTCCAGTACCTACAAGGAGATTATCACGGAGACACAGCCTGGGCTTTTCACAGTGGTGCAGGGCAAGAGGACAAGAGACAGTAGGCACAAGCTGAACAAAAGAGGTTGAGACTGGTTATAAACAGAAATTATTTCCCCATGACGACGGTCAGGCAGTGGCATGAGTTGCGTGGTCTCTGCCCTTGGAAGTTGCTGAGACCCAGCTGGATAAAGCCCTAAGAGACCTGATCAGTTCTCACAGCTGACCTTGCTTTGAACGGATGGTGGGACTATAAACCTCCTGAGGTCCCTTCTGACCTTAAAGATTATATGATTTTACTTACACGTTATGTTTGGATGCAACCCCCAGGTCTAGCATCCATATGCATCTTAGCCTTGTGTAGGATTAGTTCAGAACTAGGACTTACAATTCGTATTAAAGGTTCTCTTGTTCATAAACTGACTTTTTGTGAAGGTGGCAGTAAAGAATATGCAACTTGAAGTTTTATGGCGTGATTTTTACATGTAGATTTACTTACAAAGTAACTTAAGAAAAAAATGTACTTATGCCTAGAGCCTTGACGGTAATTTATTTTTCAGTTCAATGATGTCATGGTTTAACCCCAGCCAGCAATTAAGTGCCACTGAGCTGCTCGCTCACTCCCCCCTCACACAGGGGGCTGGGGAGGAGAATTGGAAAGAAATGCAAAACTCGAGGGTTGAGATAAGAACAGTTTAACAATTGAGATAAAACCAAAAGAACATTAATAATAATGATAATCACGGTTATAAGGAAAAGGAGGGAGAAGTGGAGAGGAATGAAATCCAAAGGTAAAGGAGGGAAGAAAACCAGTGATGCACAGTACAACTGCTCACCACCCACTGACCGATGCCCAGCCAGTCCCTGAGCAATGATCAAAAGCCCTGGCCAACCTCCCCAGTTTATATACCAAGCATGACGTCCCATAGCATGGAATACCCCTTTGGCTAATTCGGGTCACCTGTCCTGTCTGTGTCCCCTTCCAGTTTCCTGCGCCCCTCCAGCCCTCCTGACAGCAAGGCCTGAGAAACTAAAAGGTCCCTGACCACACTGTTCCCACATTAAATCCAAAACACAACCCTGCAGTAGCCACCAAGAAGAAAATTAACTCTATCTCAGCTGAAACCAGGACAAATGACTAAACAAATAAATTAAAAAATAGCTTGGCCAAACACAAAATAACATCTTTTTTTACTAACTATGGAACAGTTTGGATTAAATGAAAGATCCCAGTTCAACACAAAGTAAATAATTTCAGACTGGGGACTTAATGTCTAGAATCATAGAATGGTCTGGGTTGGAAGGGACCTTCAAGATCACCTAGTCCCACCCCCCCTGCCATGGGCAGGGACACCTCCCACCAGACCAGGCTGCTCACAGCCCCATCCAGCCTGGCCTTGAGCACTGCCAGGGATGGGGCAGCCACAGCTGCTCTGGGCAACCTGTGCCAGGGCCTCACCACCCTCACAGGAAAGAATTTCTTCCTAATGTCTAACCTAAATCTGCCCTCTTTCAGTTTAAAGCCAGTCCCCCTTGTCCTGTCACTACATGCCCTTGCAAAAAGTCCCTCTCCAGCTTTCCTGTAGGCTCCTTTAGGTGCTGGAAGGCTGCTCTAAGGTCTCCCCGGAGCCTTCTCTTCTCCAGGCTGAACCACCCCAACTCTCTCAGCCTGTCTTCACAGGAGAGGTGCTCCAGCCCTCTGAGCATCTTTGTGGCCCTGCTCTGGAGCCACTCCAACAGGTCCATGTCTGTCTTCTGTTGGGGGCCCCAGAGCTGAACACAGCGCTCCAGGTGGGTCTCATGAGAGCAGAGCAGTGGGGGAGAATCCCCTCGCTCGACCTGCTGGCCACGCTGCTTTTGATGCAGCCCAGGGTACGGTTGGCTTTCTGGGCTGTGAGTGCACATTGATGGCTCATGTTGACCTTCTTGTCCACCAACACTCCCAAGCCTTTCTCCTCAGGGCTGCTGTCAGTCCATTCCCCACTCAGCCTGTACTGGTGATTGGGATCGCCCTGACCCATGTGCAGGACCTCGCACCTGGCCTTGTTGAAGTTTGCAGAAGCCCACATCTCAAGCCTGTCAAGGTCCCTCTTCGATCCAAGTGTCGACATTGCCAATAAAGATGTTAAATAATGCCGGACATCTTCCCACCAATGGAAATTCAAGCATCATTCCTAAGAGGAGTGGAAGACTAGTTGTGGTCACACTTACTCCCTTGTAAGGAATTAAAAAGATGTTCTTGTGTAATATTGTGATACAGTACCCTCTGTCTGAATCTACCGTCTCACTGAGAACACGGACTTAAAAATGGGCCGTAAACCAGGGTGTGCTCCTTAGAACCTGCGCCATGAGTTATCATGGGGCAGGTCTTTTTGAAGCTGTTGTTTTGTTTATATTATCTAGATGTTTTGTTAGGCTAGAGAGGAAAAGAATAAATAACTTTACAGTTCAATAGTTAAGACAGTTTTCTGTCTACACGATCTGTCTAGTGTGATTTTATAGAAGGTGAAATGACTTCAGCAGAAAGGCTGGGTGAGTGAGACCCCACTCAGTGAATTGTAGCATTGTGGTTTGGGTGATGGGGTACCTTGGTTCAGGCAGAGAGGGACTTGAATGCACATTTGACTGGTGTTGGGTCATGCTGCCTCTTCTGCTGCTGCTCTGCCCTGGTGGAGGACACCAGAAGAGCTCAGGAGAGCATCTTTTTGCCTCCGATAGTTGGGAGGATCAGTTTCAGGAAAAGCCCTGTTGAATCTCCAGAGTCATGTTCCACTGCTCTGGAGGATGCCAAACACACACTCAAGTTGCAGAGAAGAGATGCCTGGAGATGGAGCGTGCTCAGCGGAGGAAGAACTTAGATGCTTTTCGAAGTTTCTCTTGAGCTTGTAAAAACTGAAACCTAACCCTTCAAGGTCAACTTTCTCAAGGCAGGCAAACATCACCCTCCCAAATTTCTGTTCCCTGCTTCAAAGCACAGAGATGCTACAGCTTCTCAGTTGAACCATCTGCTGAGGGAGATTTCAAGCCAAGTGGTTACATTTGACAAAATTGTAAGCCATTGAAAACAAGGTTCTCGGTTGGAATGCAGTTGGTAACCATAAGTATCTTTACTTACACCTCCTACGGTAAAGGCGTGTTTGGGGTAAATGTGTTATAATCCACACAAACAAACAGAAATGCTTCTGTCATGCACGTGCTATCTCATTATCTCCTCCTGTCTCTTAGATCTTTCCAAATCTCTCTTTGCATGTTTTCCTACAGGTCAGCTCTTAATGCAGAACTATCTTGGTGTTAGAATTGAAATCTAGTGATTTGGGAATTTCCCAGATGAGTTTCAGCAGTAAAACAGACTTAGAATTGAACCCCTTTGCGTTTTTTAGCTACGCTTTTCAACCTGATGCAAACCTGTCACCTCAGCAATGAAGTTCTGTTTGTTGGTTTATAGTAGTTACTGCAGAGCAGTAGTCATCATTGGTTTTTTTTTTTTTCTTCTTGTGTTTTTTAGGTGTGGTGATATGATTGTTGCTGTAAATGGACTGTCCACAGTTGGAATGAGCCATTCTGCACTGGTTCCCATGCTGAAGGAGCAGAGAAACAAAGTAACTTTAACCGTGATTTGCTGGCCTGGAAGCCTCATATAGATTTGTGAATCACTTCGGTTCAAGCAGTGTCTTTTTCTAGATAGCTGGCACAAAAATCTCCTCTATCTTTTTTCCCCTATTGATACAGCTGGTTATAAGCAGGGCCAAAACTGCTGTATTTTCTGGTTTTTACGGGCCTCTCAGACTTACTGTATATATCTTTCCATCCTGAAATAGCCATTTCTGTTTGCTATATCTGTTGCTGACGCAAATGCAAATATATGCGAGCTCACAGAGAAACTCCCACTCTGATATGGCTGTCGTTGAGCTTCCCCCGTCAGGCTTGTAGAGTCAGCAGAAGAACTTAGTGGTTCTTTGGGTTTCTCTGCACAGTCCTCAAATTATATGTGATATATATAAACGTAATAGCCATGTGCCCGTTCTTCCTCGCAAAGAGAATGTGTGTCAGTACTGGAGTGACACATCTATTTGCTGCTATGAATCAAAATCCGTTTCCAAAGGTACATCTCCTCATTTCGTAAGCCTTTCCATTTTTGATTCAGTATTCCAGACTGATTCAAGTAATCCATCTTACTCATCAGAAATTTCTTGGTCCCCCAGAGTTTTCTTGCAGGGCATCAGTGTTCATAGAAAAGTAGGACAAAAGCCTGATATTACTGGAATTTTTATAAAGTGCAATAATTGGACTCTTTGTTAGGAAACTTTAATATATTACAGAGTTTATATCCTATAATGACAAGAAAGTGGAAGTAATTCCTGTTGCAATGCTGGCAAGAGTACACGTGCCCGAGGTCACCTTTGAGTGAATGGCTTGCAGTATTAGACTTTACTTTAAAAACAAATGTTTTGCTATGTCAGAGAATTTTGATGAACATTTTTACAAAGGTCATTTTTACTGTTTCTATTGTAGTTGTCAGCTCTCTTTGTTCATGTGTGGAAACAATACTTTGAGTTGTACTTTCTAAATGAGAGAATTAGTTCCAGGAAAAAAGCAAGCTATTGAGAACCCATATGTTATGGTTTACAGGTGGGCAGGCTAGAAGGAAGGCTCTTTGAATTCAAGTCCAACTGCAAAGTACGCTGCAAAGTTCACTTTTACTCTGTCACCTCCTGACAAATGCGCAAATGCCTTGATATCAAATGGTGAAACGATCTCTCTTGCATTTCAGGATTATTTTTTTCCTTTAGAGAGCACCTGCTATTAAGTTGTCAGTAAGAGTAATACTGTTTATCTTGGATTGTATTTAGTATTTTTACAAACCAACCTGTAACTTCTAGACTTTGCCTTTCCATGGTATTTGCAGGCTAAGCACCCGTTTTGTTTAAGAAAAGAGGGGTGGAGTGCAGAAAGAAATGTGCTGACCTGGCGCTAACCCTGTGTGTTGTCAGTGTTCTGCATATTTGAAAAAGAACTTAATTTATAAACCAGGTTCCCAACCTGAACTGATTTTATGAATGACCTCTGTATTGTATTATTAATTACCAGAGAATGTATTTGAGAATCACAGCGTATTTCAATTGTGAAGCATGAACTTTATTTTCAAACTTAGCTGGTGTAATATCTGGGCATATTATCGCATGTCATTAATTCCAGTGGCTTTGTTTTCAAAAGAAATAAAGTTACTGTTTTGCAAAAAATTTGTAACAATCTCATATGAATGAAGTGGTTTTATTCCTCTCTGTAATGTATCCAATCAGTTTAATTTCATAATACTAAAATACAGAAGAATGTCCTCTACAGTATATTACTGTACTGAGAATCTTTCTTCCTGAAGCAAACGCCAAACTGATTTGATACTTTTAAATGATTCGAGATCAAGTTTCCTCCTGTCGCCAGATGCTGTTGAACTGTATGCTTTGCTCTCACTGCAGATTTTTTTGTAAAGTACATCTTAGTGTAGATGTTAGGGACGACTTTGACACATGTACTAGACTTAATGTTTTTTATTTTTAAAATTATACTTTTCATCCAAAACCTTAGATTTCTTTTTTTTTTTTCTTTTATATGTATACGTAACAAAAGCATGGGTTAGCTTAAACTGTGCGGTTTTGTTTCTGTGTGCTGTAGCTTTTGATCAGAATGTCTAGCGATAAAACCCTTCTGAATTAATTCCCTTCCTGAATCATTTTCCCCCTTTCTCTTGTAGCTGCATAGTTGGGTTTGGTTTTCTGTGCCTTCTGGTTTAAATTATTTCACGATATTTTTTTTTCTCCAGATATTGCTATCTAATTGTATGGTATTAATGAAGGATGAATGAAAATAAAAGTTCATTCTACTCATTGTAATAATTCAAAGTATTGTCTCACTCTTTGCAAAAGCTATGGGTAGCTCAATGCAGGCTCAGTTTAAAGATATTTATTTTTTTTTCCTGCTGTGGTTTATCATAAATTACAGTTAGTGAATGTACCAAAAGAGTCTGAGGGCATCCTCATCCCACCAGAGTAACATACCAGCTGTTTAACTGGTAGTTCCAGCACTGAGAAGTGTTTCTAAAGTGGAGGTAAGATCTGTGCCTTACGGTACTTAGCCACAAACAGTGTTTCCTCTTTCCCCCTCGACGCCAGCTGGTACCAGTCAGCTGGAGGATGTTTTCACAGCAGAGATTTGATGCAAGGAGACAGTCTTGCTGGAAACATCATTTTTACAGCTGAAACTTGAGCCTCCTGGTAATCAGTTCCCATCTCCATCTCCTGCAGGCAAGTAGGCTCTATCTTTAGACATCTGTAAAGCTGGAATGAGTCTAAAAGCAATTTCTTAATGATTTGCAGTAAAGTTGCCCAGAACCTGGACTCTTAACTCCTTGCAGCAGTTAGTGTGTTACAAATAGATGAGTTCCTTTAAAACAAAACCATGCGTATGTACAGAAACACAGAAGAAACCAGCCACGTCTGCCAGTAGGTAATTAGCTCTTGTATGTCTTGTAAGTTAAGAGCCAGACCATCAGTTCTGATTTACAAATTAATGAATTCTTTATTGCAGCTGAAGGTGCACAGAGCTGTTGAGTGAGGTGGTGGTCCACACACATCTGTGTGCTGGAGCTTTGTGGGAGGAACACCTTTCCCAACCAACCCTGGGGGTCTCCAGTGAAAAATGTGCAACATTTTTTTCTGCTTCACAGCATGCCAATGAAGTTAAATCTGAAGATATTTCATTTGTCACTTTACACTTCCTATTTAGAGTCAAGAACAACTGAGGGGTAAATTCAAGATCACAAAAGATTTAAGAATTAATTTATTTGCAGATGCCCTAATAGATCTGGGGTGGGTATAATGAAAATGTAAGCCTGGTTCTCAGCTGTAGCATGAGTCAGATAATATCGGAAGTTCCTTTTAGTTAAGAAACTTGACCATTTACTTCCAATGGATCATAAAAATTTGTTAAGTAGCCAAGGTAGGAGATTCTGATGAGTTAAAAGAATGACTATGCCAGGCAGGGCAGCAGTGATGGCAAACATAGAGTTAAGGCCATGTGTCTCATGCCACACAGCCCAAGAAGATGGTGCAACACCAAGGAAGGTCAGTGAACACAGACATCCCAGTTGTCTCAGACAACTTCTAGGCAAGCTTACTTACCTAAAAAGTGGATCTCATCCAACACATACAAAAAGGAGAGACGGAAAATGATTTGCAGCGACCTCATCGCACCTGATGTAAATCTGTCCAGCTACTGAAGAACAGTTCATAGATTACTTATCGCCCAGAGGATGGAGAAGGCTTTAGACTTTATGCTTCTGGGACAAGTCAAATAATGTTATATAGGTAAGAAGGCTTAATCCTGGCTAAATGTTGGTGTTGTCCTTCTGTTCGTTGCCATATTGGATGGAAGGGTCCCCCGAATATTAGCAGTGCAAGACGGGTGCAATGCCCGTGTCGGTGATGCATTGCAATTGATACGATGGTGGTGAACTCCCTTCTGCAGAGTGATGCAGGAAACTTCAGACAACTCAGAAACCGGGGGCCTGAGAGTCCCATCAGAGGCCATGGCATTCACTGTGCCTGAAGCTGTTTGAGAAGGAATGTGTTTGGGTTCGAGGCTTGGTTTTGTTGTTAAACTATGCTGGAGGAATCTGTGGGCTGCAAGCACAGCCAAGCGGAAAGAGCACGCTCCTCGGCGGGGAAAGCCAGGTTTGCTTTGCCAAAGGGGGAGCGAGAGCCAGTTGCTCCCATTACAGGAGTTGGACAAGAGATGGAAGGGAAGAGCCTCTCCTCGACACTTAGGGGCAAATATTTAATCTAGGAGGGGCTGCCCCATTTCACCCTCCTTCTCAAGTAGTAGTAGCTGGCTTAAACACCTCAACTCCGCTGCCAGACCTTTCCTGCCCTGCCTTGGCTGCAGCAACCAGCTGTGGAAACTCCGGTTTAGAGCCAAGAGACAGCGTCATCCAGGCTGCTTTACATCTCACATCAAGCGTGCTGCGGTGGCGCATACCAGTTTTGGCTACACAGGAGACAGCGGTCATGGTGTCTCAGCCTTGGTGTTTTGCAGGGAGGTAGTCAGCAGAACAGCCATCCCCACCTTTGAAGGTGCAGCTGCAAAGGTTCATGTGGACACATCAGGAGCGCTCTCTAACTCCAGTCTCAGAGCTAGGCTTGCCTAATGCTGTGGATCCATAGCACACAAAATAGTCTCTGCTCAGTAAGGGGTTCATCTAGCAGCTCTGCTTTACCCCCAGAGCATAGTGTATGGGGGTGAAACCTCCAGGCAGCAGGCCCAAAAAGCTTTTTTCCCTGCCCTTAAAGCAGATCAGTATTGAACCTCAACCAGCCTCAGGGCAAGCCTGGGTATCCAGCCAGTTGCACAAGCCCTTTCTCAGCCAGCAGCTCCACTAAAGCCAAATAAGCCAGGGTTGCAGTTTGGACCCAGATTTGTATGGTAATGAATGAGGTATGCAATTAAGGAACCCATTTGGTATTTCTTTTAATCTGGGACAAACCAAAGTGCTGGTGGCTTTGCTCCCAGGTTTTGCTATAAAGCGATTGTGGAAAGCTACTGAAGAGAAGCTTTTTAATCAGATTTGAACAGATAAAGAGTATAACCCCTTGGTTATACAATTGAGCTTTCTAATCATATTAAACTTTAATACCAGCATCAGTGCCATATTGGAACAACAATTGCAAAAAAGGCTACAAGCATAAAATATTACAGATCCTTAAACATATTACAAAATGTCATCCACTAAAGTTAAAAAATGTTACCATGTTTGGGGAAATGAGCTAGATAAAAAAAAAAAAAAAAAACAAAACCACAAAAATGGGAGCCTGAAGTCTTGTGTACACGTGCAGACTAAATACAGCACAGCAGAGGCGAGACTTGACCTTTTTGTTTCTTACCTTTTTATTAATTAAATTGCTTCCCAAACAGCTACTTCTGCCATCCCTATCACCCACCTTAGTCCTCATCCACCAAGGTGCTGAGTACACTCAGCTCTTTTTGCAATCAATTGAATGGTCCCTCGTGGGATGCAGCGGGAGGTGGGTCCTCCATACTGTTGAAGCAGCCCTGGAAAGAAACAGTTTGAGCTCTCTCGCCCCTCTGCTGCTGCAGCTACTGCTCAGCATCCATCAGTGCTTAAAGCGGGAGAGGACTGAAGCCAAGAGCCAAGGGGAAAGTGCTGTTAATGCATGTCAGACGCCAAAGTGAGTTGGTCTTCCGGCATCTATGGGTTTCCACCAGTCTGAGTTTTCTCCGTAAGTCAAGTTTGTGAGGACGAAGGATCCTGCTTGGAAATGGTGGCCTTGCACTGAAACTCTGCCTGTGGGTGCAAGTCCTACCGATATGCCCCCAGGCTGCAGCAGGCTTCAGTTGCGGCAGGTGATCATGGCTGTCCCTCCTTGAGCGAAACAGTCAAGCAATAATTCAAACCCAAAGGTTTTCCTTTCTTCTTCCCTCCAGCTGGCGTTTCCTCTTCCCACAGACGTGCCAGAGGTGCTATGTAATTTTTTTTTCTTTAATAGAATCAGCATAGTAAAGACCTTGGATTTAAACCACGCAGTCCCTTCTGGCTGTGGTGTGAGTGTAGCCAGCAGCTTGGCATGGGATGATGTCCACGAGGGCAGCCAGGACAGGACAGAAGCCACCATGCCACTGCAGCCCTCATCCCATCCTGGGGAGCTCGTTCAGGGATCCTGGGTCAGCCATCCAGCTGCAATAGGTTTTCCTGTGCCTTTGGGGTGAATTTCTATTCAGCTGAGTACTCTGCACCTCACAAAGTCTTTCTCATCCTTGAACAAAATAGCATTTACCCTCAGATTTTTCTTCCCAAGCTTTCTGCCATTTTTTCTGACTTTTTTGCGTGTTCCCTGTTTACCATCTTGCTGCAGTGATGCATGGCCACTCCCCTACAACACTGGAAGTGCTGCTTTTTCCAAGGCATCTTGCAGCCCACTAATGCTTCCTCCAGGCTCAGGCTCGCTCCGCATCATCCTCTTGACAGGTAGCGTGCTGGCTGCAGCATGGGGAGGCATAAGGGGTCTTTGGGGCTTTCCATCACTGCCAGCCTTGTTAGCACTGGGGATGCAGCCTGGCACTGGGACAGCTTCTGGGATTGGTGCTCCCCACCATGGCGAGGTCCCAGAGAGGTGCCCCACCTCCGGCACCCACCCCAGCACCCCACACCCCAGCAGCCCCAGGACGGTGGAGGGGGATGTCTCTAACAGCCCAGGAAGTTTGGTTCTTTGTGTTTCTTTGTGATTGACGCCCTGGTAATTGTGCACCTTATGAAGATATGTGATGTAATCATGCCCTTCTAAAAATGCCTTGGATTAAAAGCTTTTCCTGGGTCTTTAGGTGATGGGCCTGCAATTACAGAAAATGAACTGCATTTTAGCTTTCCATTGAAATTAATAACAGTGGTTCTGCAGTTGACTCTGTGAGTAGTTAATGGAACAAACTGGATGCTTCACTACAATATGGGTTTTAAAGCTATTTGAGAGAAATTCTGTGTTTCAAATAGGAAAATAATTCACACAATGCAAAACCATTTTGTTCACATCTTTGTGAAATAATGGCTCTGTGTAGCTTTGAGACGCAACTGTTTATCAATAATGGTTTCAATGTGCTCTTCCATCCCTTGCTGCACTTGGGGGGAATGACCTGCAGAGAACTTTGGAAAAAGAAAAACAAGCCAAGGAATTAACGACGCAGAAAAGAGCTCCAGCCTGGCCTGAGCTGCATGAATGGGTTTTACCATAAACCTTGAGAAGTAGATCTGTATGAGTTCACGCAGGGTAGAAGAGCAAATATTCTGAGACTTGTTGAATTTGTTACCCCATCTCCAACTCAGCTCAGTCGAATTCAGGCTGTGATAACGGGCAAATTTTGGCGTGTGGCTGGTGAGCTACAACTGATCTTTGAGAGAGCAGCCAGCTCCTCTCCTACATCCCAGTTAACCTGCCCCATAGGCAGGGATGCAATAGCCCACATCTGCTGCTGCATCAGCCTCCTTGCATAGCTCCTCACCCACCGAGCAGAGGTGTGTCTAGGGCATCACTCTCCAGGTGAGTGGAAAAGCGAGTGTCCCTCTTTCCCTGATGCCTTTTGCATGTGAACCAGGCTGAGGATGGACAGGATCCAACTCTGCGCCTCCCATGGTGAAACCAGTCCCACTGCTCCTCTACACTGGGGATACTGGAGGTCCAGAGCAGGTTCAGACCATTTTTCTTATGGAGCAGATGTACTGCAGAGTGCCACCCTCTTTCTCCACCACTACCACCCACATGCCACCAGCTAGCCCTGCCCGCTCCTACAGTGCCACAGTTCACCCAAGAAACGTTTCAACACCTCGGTCACTGGTTGTCTCCTGTAACTGAGAAGCTTCTCCTGGCACTGGCCATTGCAGGGGTGGATGCCAAAGGGGTGATCACCATTAGGCCATGCTGCAGCTGCTGCTTTCTAGCACTGGCCACGGTGTTCTTGGAAACCCATGACCCTGTCCCTTACTCCTCTGAACAGTGTCTGCAACAGCCAGTGCCAGCGCCAGGAGAAGCTTCCCAGTTACAGGAGACAACCAGTGACCGAGAAGTCTGAGCAGCTACTCTCAGCTGCTGTGAGAGCGGACTTGCTGACTGGGGCCAAAGGTGTTGAAATGTTTCTTGGGTGAACTGTGGCACTGTAGGAGCGGGCAGGGCTAGCTGGTGGCATGTGGGTGGTAGTGGTGGAGAGAGAGGGTGGCACCCTGCAGTACATCTGCTCCACAGGAAAAACGGTCTGAACCTGCTCTGGACCTCCAGTATCCTCAGTGGGACTGGTTTCACCATGGGAGGTGCAGAGTTGGATCCTGGTCCACATTTTCATCTCTCACCCAGTGAACACCTTTGCACCATGACGTTCAAGCAGAGTGGGCGCTGAGTGCCACCGGCAACTCCCCGAGGCCAGCTCCAGGGCTGGCTCCCCAGTCCTGGTTCATTCAGCCAGGCAAGAAGAGCCCCCAGCACACCCACCTCCCGCCCCAGCCGTCCTCCCCTCGGGCCATCCCCCAGCCTGCGTGGCTGCTGCCCGTTTCACTGCCTTTCCCCTGGACACTAGCATAATCGAGGCGAGTTTTAGTACCTTCCCTGACACCAAAACAGTTGTGTTCTCAGGGCGTATCTCTCAGCTGTCCAGAGTAACCTGAACTGCAATCTAAAGAAACTGTATTTCGCAAGGAGGTTCTTGAATGGAACGCTTTGCCACCCGCACCCACCCCACCCCCAAAAAAATCCACGATCTGCCAGAAATCTAGTGAGACATAAATCATAGAAAATTATTTTTCATCAGCTGAGCCTCCTGGGACACATACTCACAGGGAAGTATTCCTTTAGTCAATGGCCATGTGTGTGAACCTGTACTGCGGTGGCCTCCTCGGGTACCTCTGAGGGGTTGGGTGGCACCAGTTTCCACCAACATGCTCTGAAACCCCAGGTCTGAGCCCAGAGCCACTTGCCACAGCAGTGCTTGCACAAGGGCATGTTTTGATAGCATCCTGCTTCCCAGCCAGATTGGATGTGGCTGGGAATGAGGGTGTGTAATCCATCAAAACCTCAGGACAGGGAAACTGTAGATCATTTTCTAGCATATTTTATAGATAATATTTTTTTACGACTTATAGATTATGTATTACCCATGAAACTAACTGTAACTACCTACATATTATAGGTAACAAATTATAGATAATTTTCAAAGTTTGTTGCCTTTTGGGTGGTCCAGCCTGGGCAAGGCTGAATTTCACTTGTTTGTTCTTCCAGACTCGCAGCTCCCTGAGGCACAGCTCTGCTTCCTCACACAGCTGTCAGTCAGTCTTAGCTAGGTTAAACCCCTCATGCTCATTTTTCCTTTGCTTCCTTCTCTCTTAATTCACCCTCCCCTCACTGTTTATATAGCCTACCTTCCCCAAAGTACAAAGATCTGGGAAGGACTGACCCCGCCACCCTGGACCTGAACTGCTGCTGCAAGCTACAGCCAGGACAGGTGGTTCAACCCCAGGGCAGGCTTCGAAGGTGTCCTGCAGCTGTGCTTCTGCCTACACTTACTTCATTTTATTTTTGTGTCTCGTTGGTTTTGTTGGCAAGGAAGGTAGGGGGAGGGAATTTTTATCAGGAGTGGAGCCGGTCGAGAAGCACTGCAGAAACATCTTTTGGCAGATGGCTGCTGCTGCACCCCCATCTTCCACGTGGCAGAGGAGAACCTGCCCCAGTCTAATGAATTTGTCTGCTTTTAGAAAATCCATCATTTATTGCTATAATTAGTTCATCCTATTAGCAAATAGATCAACTACGTCCAGGTCTTTGTGTGTGTTACGGCCTCATGGGCTACATGACTGCGCTGCACATGGATGACCAACAAGAGGTCTCTGTAATGGCTTGGCTTTGCCTTTGTGGCAAAAGAAGCCACAGCTCCTCAGCTATTGCTGCTGACCATGGCTGGAGCGTTCAAGTACCTGTGACCTGAAATACAATTAAACCAAAAACTTGCTCCCTAAACAAACTCACTCCTCTGTGCAGAGCCCCAAAGCAAATCAACCTTTATACACACGTGTTAGAGCCCCAGAAGGGGTTTCAGTGGCAACACTGCCAGCCCCCTGCTCAGAGCCACTGTGAGGGCCAGCCCTGCCATCATGCCACCACCAGCTGCCACCAGCAGGCAGGGTCTTCCCCAGGCCCCGGACACAGCTTCCTCTCGGGCACTCCAGGTAAAGGCAACTGGAGTGAGTAAGATGTGAGGTTTGCAGCTCATTCTTCGGTTGTTATTTTACAAATGAACAGCCGGGTGGACATCTTCCTTGGTTTAGGGTAAACGTTCCATCAATCAGCTGTACCCTTTGGATGCTGCTTTCTCATTGTCTCCCATCCACAGCAAAGAACAAGGAGCTGCTCACCTGGGGTTGAGAGTTCTTTTTACCAGTCGTAGGGGTTGTGATGCTGAAACAAACAGCTATCGACTTCATCACAAGGGTGGAAGGCTGAGCACAGAGGTGCATCTTCGCGATGCAAATTTCCCCTTTGTTTAGCATGATTTTTCATTGTCAAACAGATAAAAGCTAACCAGGGAGCAAGGAGCAAACCTGGCATGTTGTGACAGATACTTGCAAACAACAAGTAAAATGTGCCATTTCCAGCTTCAGCCAGGTGTGTCTGACTGTCACTTGGTGAGTCTTTGGAAGCTTTGAATATCAGATATTTTAATTATAAATGCTCAGTCAAGTCAATGTATTTCTCAGCACAGGAGCAGCAACAGACAAAAAGATTTTCTTAGAATTCAGCGTGCACAGCGGCATCCCCAGAATTTAAAAATAAGACCAGCACACCTTTTTTTAAAAAATATTTAAATCTCATATACACAAAACAGAAACAGCAAAACAGACCTTTGAGTAGACTGCATGTAACCTTCAGCCCACACTTGGAGAGGAACATAAGCCTTGGAAGTCTGGAAAGACTCAGCAACCTGTAATTACATTACACTTTCATATCTTGAAGTAAAACATGGCTGTAGTTTTGGAATCTTTGAGCTACCCAGGACCTTCATGGTGGAGGAGAATTCCACCAGATCTCTCTCCCACCGACAGTCTGGATGTGAGGCATGAGGACAGAGGTGTTCTGCCCAGGCACATATACATGTCATGTTGATACCTAATGTTTATACCAGGGAGCTTGGAATCCCTTTCTCCTTAATGGAGAGAAGCTGGCACTTTCAGGTGCTGTTCATCTCATCCTAATGTAGTTGTCTAAAATAAATCAGGTGACTCACACTATGGGCATAGCCTTTTTCCCCCCATCTTGAAAGGGAGGTGCCAACCTTCACACAATAGTGTCTAAGGGTAGGTGAGATTAATCTTACAGTAGAGAGGAGGAGGAGGAATATTTCCAAAGTACGTCAGATGTAAAGCACCTGAGAGAGGCTGTTTTTAAAGAGCAGTCAGGAAAATTTAATCCACAAAGATTTCATCTCTCTTCATGGGATGCAGGAGGCATCAGACAACATTAAGCACACATGGTAAAACATAAAAATGGGGCACCAAAGGAGTCCCAAGGGGTGGGATCCTCAGAGAGGAGGGGGAGCTCCTGGGGGAGCCGTTGCCTCAAGCCACCTCCTGGAAGGCGCTCCTGGGTTGGAAACTATGCATCTCAGGCAAAACCCAGCTTAAAGCTTGTGGTCTTGTGGCTGCCAGGGAAATGTGACCTCTTTAGGGGTAATGTTCCATAAATCAGGAACAAGCCACCCCACACAGGTGCCTTCACCCTTGCTGGCTGCTGCTGTCGGCTGCAGGGAGCCGGGCAGCAATGCCATTTGGTGTTAGGGCACCCACCTTTGGGGTACCCAGTTTCATGGAGAGAAAATGCCCATCCAGCTCACTGGCAGCTGTAGGGAAGGCCCATCTCAGCCAGCTTCACTCACCCAGAGGCCAAGCATCTTCTCTAATCATGCCTCCATGAGCAGCAGGGAGGCCAGGAAGGTGATCCCTCCACGTAGGTGTTTGCCAGAGCAATGGCTGAGCCAGCCCTGAGGTTTTTGCGCCCGCTGACCGACGAGAGGGTTCGCTGAGGGCCACCCTGCATGGTTAAACCTGGGAGAGGGCATCCCATCATTACACTGTCCCAGCCAAGTGGTAGTGCTGGGACATGGGCTTAGAGGGTGGATGTTCACATCAAGCATAAGCAGGAGCTGATTTAAAAGGCAAGTTTAAAAAAATGCATTGTTTTGACTATCATGTTAATTTGTGGTCTCTCAGAGGCACATGTTGCCTGATACACCTAAATTGAAGAAATACCAGCTCCCACCTTGGAGATATCCAAAAGCCATCTGGACACGGTCCTGGGCAACTAGCTTGAGGTGGCCCTGCTTGTGCAGGGGGCTGGACCTTCACACAGAGCTCCCTTCACATTAACCCCTCTGTGATTCTGTGAAATCTAAAAATAATGTAAAATCAATACATAAGTAAAGGATGTTCTCAGTGAAGTGTTTCCTGAAAGACAACTCTGAGATTTTATGAAATGGCAGTTTTCAAAAATACTTTCATCACTCAGGAGTGCTTTCTCTTTGAAGTTTCATCAAAACAACGTACTTTGGTGGAAGCATTCACGTTGTTCTGCCAAGATCTACATCTCACCAAGCGCCTTCCAGCAGAAAGGGAGTGCCTGCAGGGCCACCCCTCTCCCACCTGGCTGCATGGAGGGTCACCACCACCACCATTCAGCAGCGAGGTACCACCAGGGCATCCTCCCCCAGAGTAAAGCCCACCTCCCCTCCTGGCCTGCCCCTGCTCCCCTGCCACATGGCGCGACGTGGCCGTGCTGCTGGGCATCCCTCCACAGTCACCTCATGGCAGTCAGCCTCCTGTCTCACTGCTTCTCCTTGAGTTCTTATATATGCTGTGTACGCTCTGGTGAAATATGGACAGCAAAACCTCATCCCCGTCCTCCCCTTCTATTGCTCTGCATCTCTGCACCTGGAGGGGAAGAGGATGCCAACGTTGGTTAAATGCAAAAGTAAAAAGAAAGAAAAGAAGGCGGCAAAATAATGCTTCCCTGATGGAAAGCTCTTCTGTTTGTTCAGAGCATTACCGTATCAGCAAACCCACATAAAAGTACCATTAATTTTAATACTTTCCCAAGACTAATTAGGTTTAAATTAGGTAGAAAATATTGTGCAAATAACTAGCCGTGCATAAAATCCTCAGTGAAGTTTAAACAGAAGCAGTAGAAAACAGGGAAAATAGTTTTTATTAATGCATTTACACCATCTTAGAATTTCCCTGAATTGTGTTTTACCTTGGCTATAAAAATGAAAACATTTAAATTTCTTTAAAATTACATTTGACTTAATTACAGCCAATCCCTAATACCAGCAAACAACCCATTTTACCTACTTTGCAGCATAAATAGCCACCAGCCTCATCATTTCATAAAGAGTTGTTTTTCTACATGATGTTCTCTATGTGCAGAATGTTAATAGCTACTATAGCTGAATATGAATAGGCTTTGTAGCTCCACTTGAAATATAGAAAAATGGCCCAGACATTAAAAAAGATAGAAGGGAAAAGGGCAGTAATGAATTTGGAGGAAAATGAACATTAATGGTACTAGCATTACCTCATGTTCCACATAACAAATTATTGGAAATCTGTCAAGCACACCAAATTATCTACTCATCTGCTGTTGTGGGGCCCTTTGGAGCCATCCAAAACCAGCAAAAGCAAGACAATTTAAGCTAATTTTACTATTTATAACAATAGAACAGACCATTAAGATAAATTAATGTCATTATCAAGTTTCTATGAAAATGACAAATACCACTATTTCAAGCAGCTTTAGAAGCTGTTGACTATAATGAAATCTGCTGTACAGGTACTAAAAAGAAACACTCCAAGTAATTATTTTCTAGTAGCTTGTTTGTTTCCTTCACATTCATTTACTTTCACCACAATTAGTTCTGTACACAATATATGGTAACTAAACAGTCAACACTACGCAGCATTAGGACTAATTGGGCAATTACGATGCAGTTTTCAGCCTTTTAGGTCCTAAAGAGAGCCAGAAGTAAACATTTTAGAGGCAACAATAGCGGCACCGCATCGATTTGCAGGGTTGGAGTTTGAAGGAATACAAAGCAATGTGAGAAATAAAGCCAGGTAAAATGCTTTACACAAAACAGCCCGAAATGAGATGGTTTATTAAATGATCTAATTGCTGAGGCTCCGAGCATGAGGCTGGACACAGCCACCAGAAGCCAGCTGGGGTTAGGGTTTTGGAGCAGGCGGGCTCCCCGGTCAGCTGTGGTGCTCAGGGCAGGAGCGATGCCAGGTCAGTGCTGGCAGCCTCAAGCCTCAGATCGTGCAGCCATCTAACCAACAGCCAGCACGACACCAGGCAGGGGTGAGAAAATACGTGTCAGGAAGATTTACGCATATTCTTTCCAAACTTTACAACCTTGGCATTGTAACTCCAGGTGTTTCACATGTCCTGTCCTACCCCTCCCTGACACCCAGCACTGCTGTGTTAGACAACAAATCATGCAAGAAAAATATCTTTTTTTTACTGCCGGTCTTGACTTTTTGCTTTAGAGAATAAATAAAACAGAAGCTCCTGGTCCCATCTCCTCTCTACCACTGACAATTTACTAGACGAGGCTGGGAAGAATACGCACGTACTGCAAATGCAGCACAGCTGTGGCTTGATATGTGAATAAATTCCGGCCAAAGCTTTGATGTTCAGCTGCATTAACCAAGCGTGATGGAGGTAGCCATGGAAAGCTAGGTGGAGATGTCACGCTTTCCCAGGCCAGCCTGGAGGCTTTTTTCCTCCTGCAGCTTGCTCCTGCGGAGGGCAAGAGGAAGATGAGGGAGCTTAGCATCCCTCTTTGAACTCCTTTTCGCTTTCCCCATTTCTGTAGCTGCCAAGCTTTTATCCACTCTGTGCATGTCATTTCATGCCAGCAACATAATGAAATAATTTGCATATTTGCATATAATTTCCCCACAACCATCTCCAACTTTAAGCCCCATGTATGGCTGGGGTGTGGGGGCAAGCGTGTGATGCAGGGAAAGCACACTGGTGGGATGCCAGGGGAGCAGCAAAGCAAAGCTCTGCCTGCATCCCTGCCCACGGGTATACAATTTGGTCCAGGAGCCCCCTCCTCACCTTGAACACAGCTGGGGGCTCCCCAAATGGCTGCAGTGGAAGTCCCAATCCTCACACTCAGCTCCCTGCTGCAAGGGTAACGCTCTGCAGGACAGAGGGTAGACCATGCACAGGGACAACCCCCGCCAGTGAACTCCTAAGGGCCTGGGGACAGGGCTCCCTGCTCCCGGGGCCACAAGGTGGTCTCCAGCCCAGGGACAAGTGAGGAAGGTACAAAACCTGGCCACTGACACGAAGGCCCTTCCTTTCTCCTCTTCCTCCTGGCCATCCCTGCCCTGCATCCAGCGATGCCACCACGGCACAGCGGCATCTTAGTCTGGGTGCTGATCAGTTCTGTGCTAATGATAATGAAAGGCAATTAGTCTCTAAAAGCATTATCACAACATTCATTGCATTTATGACATTTTATTAGTACTATCAGTCAGGGATTTTATGAAGCAGAGGTTCTCTTTTTCCTTAATTAGACATTTATGAGAGAATATCGAATCTGACAATCCATTTAGGAATTTATTACAGAATAAAGAGACTCCAGCCGAAATTCAGCTTTGGTTTATACGCCTGGTTTTGCATTGAACTTAATAGGAGCTGCATCCATTTGCACCAGTGCAAAATTGGCTCAAGTCCTTGCAATGGACTATGCATCCATCAGTTGAAAGAAGGCTGAACCGTCCACCCTGCTCACAGCTACTGCCAAAGGCTGAAGGTGCTCAGGCTGCACAGGGGTGCACAGGCAACAGCAAAGGTCCCATGAGCTTTTGCTCCAGGATGATTTTCAATGTTTTTTTACAGTAACCTCCTGAGTGAGTGCTTCAGTACTCAGAGCAGGGCCTGATGTGTGAAATGCTGGAGCAGCTCCTGGGGGCAATTACTCAGGCTGCCAGGACAGATGTAAAACCCAGCCAGGTGAGTGTGCTGGGCCAGGTTACACCATCCCATCTGGGTTGCAGGAGTTTTCTGACCCTGTTCTTTCCCCGACTCATGGAAGGCCAGATGTCATGGTTGGACTGGGCCCCTGTCCCTGCCTATACCCATTGCTTCACCTTGCCACTGCCTAGAAGCTTGCCCAGGAGCAGCTGGAGCCCAGCAGCCAGCACACAGCAGGGCTTGGCGAGCTCAGTCACGCAGATGTATGCCCAAGCCTTTGGGACCTTCACTTTGCTTTCTGCCTCGTTACCATCTTTGACCCTTATGCTTTCTCCTGCATTTTCCATTATCTGGCCAGATTCTTGCATTGCTCCATTTCTAAAAGATGTGGAAAGGATTTTCTTAGAAATTATTTTTAAGATTTCACCCCTGAAAGGAGTGACGAGCCAGCCGCTGACCCCTCAGCAAGCAGCTGTCAGCGTGCGGAATGTGGTGGCTTCGCTGGAAGTCAATGGGGTCTGGCGGCCTTCTGGGTGGCCAAGAGAGCAGCACCTTTCCAGGTGGCCCAGGGACCAGTGGAAGGCACAGGACAGCCATGCACCATAAGCTGGACTTCTCAGTCTGCCAAGCCCTACAAAGAAAAGGCTTTTGAATCTTGGAACCAGATGTAGAGAAGTAGGGCAGGGAGCAAGACAGCAGGGCCGTGACCAAGGAAGGACTCAACGGAAAAGTGGGAAAACGTATCCCTTGTGTGCCTAAAGGGCTCCTGCAGTCCCTGCAGATCCAAACAGGGCTGAAGGGGATATTTTAACCATGCACATTGATGACCCTAACACTGTATCTACTTCTGGCCTCTGCAATTTTGGAAGGTGTTCAACATTTCAGAAGCTGCACATACACACACACACACACACACACACAAAGGCACTTCAAGACTTGGAGAAAATGCTACTGTGAAAAACCTGAAGAGTTTATAAAGGATATTGGTAGCTGACCTTGCTACAAATTGTATGAACTTGTTGAGAGAGAAAACAGGGGTTGCAGAGGGACCGTATGATATAGAGGAGAAAGCCACAGCAGGAACCAAGGAATGAAGCAGCAGCCACACAAATTCAGCTTAGTATTGGAGCGCAGGCGTCCACCAGCCAGGGTGCGTAACCACTAACTCTCAGTGCCAAAGGCAATAGCTATAGCAGCTCAAGGCCAGATGCCTGTATTTCCACACAAGTAATTGGGCTCCAGACAGAAGCAAAGGAAATGTAATAGCCTGTGATAGATAGGCAGTCTGCCCCAGCAATCTGAGGTTCCCTTCCATCCAAATTTATGAGGAGGATCTGCAGGCTGAAGCTAGGTCAGCAGGGAGCTCACCTGGGCATGCACCTAAGACACACGCCAAAAAGGACTGTGATGGGGAAAACACTTAAATAGCACAACTGTGTGCATTTGCTGATTTTTCCAGACTTTTAGCTCTGTAAAGAAAATATACCCTGGGAAATTTATGAGAAACTGGGATTTTTTGTGAGGTCCTCTGCAGGCACAGCAGTGTGGTGGAGGCAGGAAAGGAGGTTTATCACAGGAGCCAGTTACATCCTCACATACCAACTCTTCCCCTTCCACTACAAACTGATGAAACCCCACAGGTATCCACACTCACCTTTGTCTCCGATAAAGGCAGCTCGAGGTCCGTCCCACACTGGCAGTCACAAACACGAGGTCCCCCTTGGTGCAGAACAGCAGAGCCAGCCAGAAAGCATCAGCTGCTCTCCAGGCGACCAGCTCCTCGTCTAGCACCTCAGCTGTTCTGCTACAGGCCTGGCTTCTGGTGTTTCCCGGATGGATGCTGTTTAGCCTTTACTTTATGCAATAAAAATTGACACTATCTTTGCAATAAGAGACCCAAGTAGGGAAAGGAATGCGCTTTTGAGATCCTTCACCCTGCCTCTTGCCAAACGTGCTTTTACCTGTGTATGTGTGGTATGGAAAGAGACACAGGCACAGACAGACGGTGGAAAAGCTGCGGGCATGCTGGTGAGGGTACAAAGAAAGAACAAAGCTTTTCCCCATTTCTTCATGCTTTAGCAGGAGACACAGGACAGCAGCAACATTGCCATGGCTGGCTTTGCCCTCCTGCCCCTGCCTTTGCAACTCCCCAAAAGCCCCTGGGATTCACCTGATGGGTACCTCTGACATGGTCCAGCACAGAAAATTATGATCAGATCTCCTGCCAATCAAGCTGGTGCTTTGCAACAGAACCCAGCCTGAATAACCCAGAAAATCATGTGGTCATTGTTTTCGATTGTTCTAGACTTGGGTTTAAGTTTTCCCTCTACACCCCAGAAGCAAAACCTGGGTAGTGATGAAGAAATCCCTTCCTGCCACCCCCACAAGTATTTTTCCCTTCCCCCTGCTTGCAGAGAGAGCATTAAGCCCTGATCTAAGTATGCCAAGATCAGGGCAATTAGACTGTCTTAAAAGTCTGCAAGCAGCCTGGCACAAGCCACTCTGAGGTGTGGGCTAGCACGGTAATTTGAGCGGCAGCAAACCAAAATCCAAAGCAATCAAATGTGCAGCTTACTAAAAATGG
The DNA here is from genome assembly GCF_023634155.1 of Falco peregrinus. NCBI lineage: Eukaryota > Metazoa > Chordata > Aves > Falconiformes > Falconidae > Falco > Falco peregrinus. Next base: position 99,500,834 of record NC_073724.1, read on the forward strand.
AAGCTTATGAGCACAGAAACAATACAGTACCAGCAAACCAAACACCATCAGACTGGTCCTATTACGTAGTTATTGTCAGATGAACTCATCAAACCTCTCCATTTTAAGAAATGGATGGATTTTCAAGGGCTTCTTCACTCAAAGAGCGCAGACGGCAGGAACCTGGTGCGGAGCTGACAACCAGCTCACTGCAGCGCTCAGCGACCTGCAGACATGATACTAATAGCTGCTTATTGCATCTTTCTCCAGGCTGGATGCAGGGACACAGCCTTTTTCCCAGGAAAACAACTCACAGCACACTGTGTGCCAGGTTGCACTGATGGAAGAGCTGCAGTCCCTTTAATTCTCTCTAAGCACCCCTCCTTCCCCCAGGAGAAATCCACCACCATTCTTTTCTGAAGATGGACGGAAGTGTGTTTCCTTCCATAGCACCAACTGAAAATAACAACTAGTGAACACAGTTGCCCCCAAGGTAAATGCATTACCTGCCAGTAATTTTTGTCCCTACACTGGTGGAGCTTTTTCTTCCCAGCAATGCATCCTGCTCTCTGCACGGCCCTCTCCAGAGAAGCCTCCTGAGAAGGCTGCACACAGGATCTGGAGGCTACAGTCCAGATTTGCTGCCCCTGTGAGTGAGTATCTTTGGAAAGCCTTTACCTTGGAGTGTATTTCATCCCGATGGATGACAGGACATTGCCTTTCCATTTGACCCTGTGTGCACAGGCAGCAACGGGCTGTCTGAGCCTCCCCCCAGTGTCCTGTTATCGTGTAGAGCTCCTGTGCCCTTGATGGCCAAGCCATGCCCGGGATGCCTCAGCACTTCACCCATGTTAGGTGCCACCAGGGCTCTGTTGCCCTCAGGGCTGGGGACACTTCTGAAGATTCGTGCTTTTTTCACCTGGGTGTTCTTGGCCTGAGAGAGATCTGGGGGAAGACACACTCAACCTGTGCGATTTACAGCCAGCCTGGGACAAACCTTGGACAAAGTAAACTGAGAATTACTTGGTCCAAGACACTCTTGGGGCAGTGCTGGGTGATGTGGGAATGGTATGGCTTGCTTCAGCAGATTAAGGAAAGGAACTGGATGTGATTTACCGGCATGTGGGGAGACGAGCAGCTCCTGCCATGCCAGAGACGACCCTGACCTGCCTTCTCCAGGGGTGTAGGAAGGACCTGCTGGTTCCCACCCCTGCAGAGCCCAATGGCACACACACAGGGGACAGTCACTTTACCAAGACAGAGGGCTCAGAGGCAGTCATGGGCTGTCAACTTCCACAGCTTGCCTGCCATGTGTGCCCTGAGCTCACAGGGAATGCTGGAACATTGGTTTATTTTGACCCACAATGAGGAGAGGAAAGGTGCACACGTGGAAAACTGACGTGGAAACCTGCTGAACAGCATTAACTTTCTCTTCTGTCCCATATCCTAGAAAAGGCTTTTAGCTGGAGACCAGAAGGAAAGGTGTTAATATGAACACATCAGCGTGCCACTGCGGTATTTGACCTGTGCATTTTAATACACAACAGCTGTGCAGTCTACATGAGGGACACAACTACATGTACATGGAGAGTCTCTGATGGTCAGGAGCAGCCACCGACTCTTCTGCCTGTGTGTTTGGGCTCTTGGGCTCCAGCGTAGTGATGGGGACCCACCAATACCCTACCATTGTGCATAACTCCAAATGTGCATGATAACAAAGAATTATTTTAATATCAGGCTCTGGCAATGTTGGCAGCACACACCCAGGACATGTGTGTTCCTCTGAGGAGACAGGCTCTGCTTTGTGCTGCCACCTCCACCGTTAGTCAGCAGACAAAGCAAGCCCTCTGCCCCCACCCCCACCCCCCTGAAACACTTCTGCAATACCTCAGTGACACTGTCATAGTACTGAGGAATATTTCTTGCTGTTGCTGGAGTTTGACAGTGTCATCTATCCCACCACTGCAAAGTCAATGCCACTGCTGAGGGTGTTACTACCAGCCAGCTACACAGGAATACCTGCCCACGCATGGGTGTTGCCCACCTTCAGCATTTGCTGCTGCTTCTAGTCTGCCACCAATTGTGCCAGCACGGTCATTCATGCAGCACCGCGTGACCAGGACCACTGCACTTACTTGGATGGGAAATAACACACCTTTTCGCAAAGGCATTTTTCAGCTGTTTGGCTCAGCAGTCACAAAACACGTGCCAGTATAGCACAGGTGGTAGCATGGTGGGTGGGAATGAAAGGGCAGGGGAAGAAGATGAGAGCAGTGGATAATGGAGAACAGTCTCCACGTGAGGCTGTGGCTTTGTAGTGAGCAGCCATACATCTCTGCCCCTCAGTCCCACAGCACATTCCTTTGCCCACCTGGTACCGCATTACACCTTGGCTCTGGAGCAACCATTTTGCAGGCACACTGTGAACAGAGTCAGGGCTCTTGGCCTCACCTCTGAAGAAACCTGCAAAATAGTTATTTTTAAGCCAGATCAGTTTTTCAGTCATGATTCACGGCACAGATGTAGCTCCTGCACAATTCAATGGGTGGTATGACATAGCATGGGCTGAAACAAGAGAAATGCAATTTACAGCAGCTGCTGAGGCTGCTTCGTACAGTAACAGCATTGAGCAGCGCAAGTCAAGACCAAAGCAGGATGTGTGCATCCACGAAAGACTTCACAGCAATAATCACATCATTTTTCAACCCCCCCTTTAAGCTTAGCTAGCGCAATCTGTTGAACTGCTAATGATGTAAGACTTCTTAAAGGAGTCTGGGTTTCTTTTTAGACTATGTATGGCATTAATATTAATATTAAGACTATTTAAGGTATGATAAAGACAAAGGAAGTATGCAATATACGTTGTCACACTTCCCTCTGTGATGAAGACTCAGGAGATGAACATGGAACAGGAACTGTTTTGTGATGTTGTGGTCCATGACTTTATCTTCAAAACTAAGCTCTATGAATAAATAATAAACAAGCACTGTAAATGAAATGCTGAAAATTACCACTTTAGTTATTTGAAGAACATAAGCAATACTTACATAGATATTTTTGACTCCTGAGACTACAGATCTTTGAAGCTTGAGCAAAGCTTTGAGTTTGGAGGCAAGTGGCAGGCCCCGAGGGAGGAGTAAGATGGGGGTGAACACAGCATACAGCTGTTCAGGTTTGGCTCAAGGGTTTTGCACCAAGCCCAGGGGAGTTACTGCCACAGCAAGTGCACAGAGAGCAGTGAGAGAATCAAAGAAAAGCTGACGCTCTTTCCTCAGTGGGCTTATCTACTTACGTTGCTGTGCCCTTTCAGTTGAGAAATAAATCACTTTCTCCATTACCAGGTGTACCAGGGTGATGAACTGCACCCTCGAGCCCCAGTTCCACCTGGGGAGCTCACTGCACTCTCCAGACAGAGCAGTTCATACAACACCTTTGCTGCTGGCCTGAAGGACACGGGCAAGTCATGACTAAATCACAAAATGGCAGCTTGAATTAAACAGTGATTCGCCTTTTTTACAGCCCGTTAATAGCAAACTATCTCCAATTACAGTAATTTGTAGTAATAAATGACAAGGAATATCAGATTTGTCTGGGAGAAAGATAATTTGCTATCAAAAATGAGGGGCATGAAATGACTTCATATGCAGGTGCTGCTCAAAGACATGATTTGGGTTGCACATGGGGATCATCACAGAAGGTTAGAGCAACACTACCTTTGGCCAGGACAGTTACAGAAGAACTTGACAAATAAAATATCCAGAGTCACAGGTGCTGTGGATGGAGATTTGGGACTTTGCACTGACTATTGGAAAGCACAATTTAAAACCTGGATCAGGTTTCTTAGGGCCTTCTCTAGTCAGGGTCTGAAGTTCTGCGAGGACTGAGATGCCCTGGTTGCCTGGGAGAACACCCTGGCCCCACGGAGCATCTCTTCATCCAAAGAATCGCCTCAGTTATTTAATTTCCCACTTGCTTGCATCTTCCTTCCAGGTACGATGAAGTTTGCTTTACCCATCTTCATGAGTACTTTTTCCTCTGTGCACAAGGAACTTTGTGCTGTAACTATTTTTTTCCCCAAAAGCTCTCGCTCAGGTCCCTCACGCAGGCTCTTACAGAAATGGAGCTGTCATGAAAGATCCTCCTATGAGGATTAATAACTAATCTAAAGTGGTTAAAAGATGTGAAACAAAAAGTGGAAAAGATGAGGCAGTTTTTCACAATGAAGGAGATAATCACTGGGGAGCTGTGCTGGCCAACATTTTCATAAGTGATTTGAACAAGGGGTGAATAGTAAGGTGACAAAGTTTGCTGATGTTGCAAAATTGTCAGGGAGTAACAATGACAACTGGCTATGAAAAGCTGCAGATGGATTTTATGCTGTGGAGTGACTTTGAGGATAAAGTGGAAGATGAAATTCAACATTGATAAATGGTAAATAATGTGCGTGGGGGAAAACAATCCTAACTATGTATGCTCAGTGATGGGCTGCAAATCAGCTATTATCACCAGGGAAGAGATCTTTGAATAGCTCTCTGAAATACCAGCTCATTACTCAGTGGTGGTCAAGAAGGTAAATATGATGTCAGGAGTTATTAGGAAAAGAACAGAGAGCAAAATAGAAAACACCATTATGACATAGTACGGATGTACTCAGACCTTGAATACTGTATACAGTTCTGGTCTCCCTACCTTAAAAGCATGTGCTAGAACTGACAAACAATGAGATAAGGATACTAAAGGTACGGAATGACTTTTATGGGAAATGACTGCAAATATGAGGACACTGGTGTTCAGAAAAAGAATGAAGACAGTGATATGTTAAATTATGAATGACATTGAGAAAGCAAAAGAGAATGACTATTTGCTATTTCTCAACAGTAAGTTTTAAAAGAAACAGAGAAGTACTGTTTCACTTAGATTTTGGAAATTGTCACAAGGCACGAGATACATAAAGGCACAGATGAGTTGTAAAAGGGATTAGGTTTTGGCTGGGATAGAGTTAATTTTCTCTTCAGTAGCTGGTACAGTGTTGCATTATGGATTTAGTATGAGAACAGCATTAATAACACACCCATGTTTTTAGTTGTTACTAAGTAATGTTTATACTAAGTCAAGGACTTTTCAGTTTCTCAGGCCTTGCCAGCAAGAAAGCTGGAGGGACACAAGAAATCGGGAGGGGACACAAGAAATCAGGAGGGGACACAGCCAGGGCAGTTGACCTGAACTAGTCAAAGGGACATTCCATACCACGGGATGTCTGCTAAGTATATAAACTGCGGGAGTTGGCCAGGGCCCTGGGATCACCCCTCAGGGACTGGCTGGGCATCGGTCAGTGGGTGGTGAGCAGTTGTACCGTGCATCACTTGGGGTCTGGTTTTGTTTTTTCCTTTCGGATTTTATTCCTCTCTCCCCGTCCTTTTAATTACAATTGTTGTTATTATTATTATATTTAATTTTATTTCAATTTTTAAATTGTTCTTATCTCAATCCATGAGTTTTACCTTTTTCCCTGATTGTCTTTCCCACCCCACCAGGGGAGAGGGGGAAGTGAGCAAGCGGCTGCATGGTGCTTCGTTGCTGGCTGGGGTTAAACCAACAGATGCAAACAGCATAAGAAAAAAACCCCAAAACAATCAAGTGCTATTACAAACAAAGATGGTAATGCAACCTCTAGCTTAAGAAAATGGAAATACATGGTTCTACAAGTATATACTTACATATCCATTCATGCTTACAAACATGTACATGAATGCACACAAATACAACTCTTCCTAAGCCAGAAGGGTACACCAAGGAAGAATCTCTCCTTACTCTGCCTGTACATCCTTCTGTAAGTGTGCACTGTCAGGGGCCAATCTCTCCCAAGTCTCACACTTCCATCCCTTTCTTTTAGGATCACCGTCCTAGACGTCAAGCACTGTTCTCTGCCCCCAGGTCCCTGACTAGGGTCGATCCTTCACTTACAACTGGTACCTGGCACTGGGACACTGGCAGCTGGCTTGAGCATTCAGGAAGAGAAGGTATGTTTGTAGGTGCACATCTCTGTTCAAAGAACAGTTATCTATGTATAAATAAGAAAGGCATAGTCAAAGAGTAATGCACAGTTTACATTGCTGATTACTCTGCCAGAAGGAAACTAAACTGCAAAATCCTGAAATCTGCTGGGATCTGACTGACAAGAACATTGTTTTTCTGTCCTCATACTAAGATTGGGAATGTTGTGTGGCAAAATTAAGTTATTAAATACCATGTTCATGGAGGAGCTTGGACCATAAGCACTAGCAAACACCATGAGGGTCCAAGTTTCCCTGGAACTGAAAGGTCAGGACTGGTGCTTGCAATCAAAGGTTTTAATGTATGTCACAGTCTTTAGCCTGTGTTACAACCAAAGTGAGGGTCCTCCTGCTATCTTTTCCTTTTATGATACAAAATAAAACTTGTGACTTACAGGAGGTGCAGGCTGACGGGACAAACACCTGAGACTCTGCTCTAATGACACTGCACATTCGTTCCTTTCTTGTGATTCAACGGATAGGTCTGGGAAAGGTGATCATATAAAAGGACACCACATTTCCAAGTTGTTGAGAAATGAATAATGCATTGGGAAGCAAATGTAAGCGTTATTTCCCTTCTGATGAGTATCTGTGGTGGGTTGACCCTGGCCGGACACCAGGCGCCCACCACAGCCGCTCTGCCACCCCCCTCCTCAGCCGGGCAGGGGAGGGAAAATACAGCAAAAGGCTCCTGGGCTGAGATGGGGGCAGGGAGATGGCTCAGCAGGTGCCGTCATGGGCAGAACAGGCTCGACTCGGGGAAATTAGTTTCATTTCTCGCCGATCAAATCTGAGTAACGAGAAATAAACCCGAATCTTAAACCACCTTCCCCCAGCCCTCCCTCCTTCCCAGGCTGAACTTCGCCCCTGACGCCTCTCCCTCCTCCCTGCCAGCGGCGCAGGGGAGCAGGGCCTGGGGGTTACGGTCGGTGCCGCCCCCGCCGTCCCGGCCGCTCCTGCCCCTCGGGGGAGGGTCCTCGCCCCCTGCCCGGCCCCGGCGCGGGGTACCCCCCACGGGAGGCGGCTCCCCCCCACGGGAGGCGGCTCCCCACGGGCTGCTCCAGCGGGAGCCCTTCCCAGGGGCTGCAGTTCCTCACCCCCGGCCCCAGCGCGGGCCCCGCCGCGGGGCGCAGCCCCTCAGGCCCGGCCGGCCCCGGCGCGGCCCCCGCGGGGTCCCCGGCCCTGCCCGCAGCCCGGCCCCGGCCCGGGCTCCTCCCCGCGGGGCCACGGGCCCTGCCCGGAGCCGGCCCCGGCGCGGCCCCCGCGGGTCCCGGCCCCCTGCGGGCACCCCCTGCCCGGGCTGCGGGGGGGAGCTGCTCCCCCGCGGGCTCCGTGGGCTGGGGGCACAGCCTGCCCCGCCGGGGGCTGCCCCGCGGGCTGGGGGAGCCGCTGCTGCGGCGCCCGGAGCCCCCCGGCCCCTCCGCACCGCCCGGGGCTGCGGGGCTGCTGCGCTCGCTCTCTCGCTGCCGCAGGGGGGTTTTACCCCCTGCTCAATCCGCAGCCCCTGAGGCGCTGCCGCTGTCGCTGGTGGGCTCGGCCTTGGCCAGCGGCGGGTCCCTCTGGGAGCCGGCTGGCACTGGCCCGCGGGCCGTGGGGGAAGCTTCTGGCAGCAACTCGCTGAAGCCGCCCCTGTGCCCCCCCCCCCCCCCCAAAACCTGCCATGCAGACCTGACACAGTATCATGAAGCATATTACAAATTAAACACTTTCCCCAGACACTTACTGTATTAAGTAGCTCTAGGATGAGCCCCTGTCAGGGTGGACGGTGCCATCTGCATTTAGAAAATTGTCTATACATTTACTAAAGTGAAATTCACCCATTAATTAATCCTGTCAGTGTTCTCCCTGGAAACTGTCATTAGCACATTGAGCTAATTACTGCAGCTAGCAGCACTAGAGGGTGCATGTACGTGCAGGATGGGAAGGAAGGAAGATTATTCCAACTCCACAGTAGAAAAGATGCCTCATTCTTCCATTTACATTAAGATCAAATTGACAATGTCAGAATAACATGGCAGGTTTCTCATTCCAAAGTTATTTTCCTCCCATATCAGAATCTTTGCTGCAGGAAGAAAAATATATTCAAAACATACCAGAAATCTGAAGCTGATAAACCAGAAGGAAGGAGACGTTCTTCTAGTGACCCATTCCTGCATAACTCCAATGTGAAATGTATTTTGACCTAGGAAAAGGAAACTGCATTTGTATAGCAATACTACTCGGTTCCTTTTCTAGAGCTGTCCTTCCTCGGGGTATTTTCCTAGTTGCTTGTATGACAGCAGCACCCAGAGAGCCTGCCTGGCCAGGAGGGCTCAGGGTACCACGGAGTTACCTTGGCCCACTAAGTTTCTTCCGTGAGGTGAGCCAGGGGTGAATGTGGTAAGCTCTGGGTATACCAGAACCAACCAGTGATGTTAACTTGAACTTTTTTCATTGGGGTTTACTTTAAAAGATTTTCCTTGTGTGTCCCACAGGTGAGGAGTAGCTGTGCAGTCAAGGACTATGGCTCAGGTGATGGACAGTCCTTTTTTATGCCACGGTAGCCGTATCCCTGTGATGAACTTCACTGTATGAACATCAAGTGAAACACAGTGAAAACTCTTTGGAGAGCCTGCTGGCTAACCTTACAAAGCAACAGGTGGGAGGGAAAATGGCAGCATAGAGAAATTAAATTACTTTTAAAGCTTTTAGGGTAGGAGGCAAATACTAAATCCAGAAATCTCAGCTCCTCATTGAGCTACCTTGCCCACACACACAGTTTCCCATGCTAAGCATCTTACAGTTTTTTTCTTTTCTTTACAAATTCACCATATGTTGCACATTGACACAGAGGAAAAAGTATTATTTTAACAACTCTCTGCCCACACTTCTGTGGCGTAAATGCAAATATAGCTGTTATTGCCAATACTGCCCGCAACTTCTCTGCATGGGGAGTCCTCCACCTGCAGAGTGGGAGCAGCCAGGCAGGGGAATGGCAATAGTCGGTTTGGGCACAGTGAAATACAGCTGGCAGGGAAGCCCATTATTCAGGTGACAACATGCATGGTGTGAATACCACAGCAACATCCACACACAGGGGCTTTCCAGAGCCACATAGCAAAGATGGTGGGATCTGAAGGCACATGGTAAAAGCGAGTATTAGGAATTTCTTAGAGACTCAACTGTCAAGATGAACATATGTGCTGAAAACTAGGTCAAGCTCCACAGGCCTGCATCCCTCAAGGGAGAGGAATCAACTGCTGGTCATACTACTCCTACATATATTACACAAGTATCAAAATTGAGGGTCCTCTCCTCTCAAGATACTGCAGAGCACAGGACACATTCATAAGAGAGAGACTCTACATAAGGTCATTGTAAAAAACATTCCACCCCAATTAAACATGATTGGCTCTTACTGATTTTACTGTAGTATAATTCTTGTAACTATAATTACCTAAAGCTCTAAGCAAAGATACGCACAGGTACTTACCAATGAGCCCATCAGCAGTCCCCATTCTCAAGCACTCTCCTGCATATGTAACTTTTCTCAAGCCTTTTATCCCTTCAAAGTCAGTAGGACAGTCCCTATGAGCAAAGCAGCTCTTACATATATATGCCTTCAGAATCAGACCTTAAGTAATGCTTTGCAACCCCAAAAGCATTTTCTGTTTAATAAAGAATAGTAAAAAGTGTTTCTTTTTCAAAAAGGTAAAAATACTTTTAATGAAACAAGGACGCTGACCACAAACAGAGAACAGAACAGGATTATTTCAGCCTGCTAGGAGTTTTACTCAGCCTTCTTATGATAGCCTTCCTTGCTTTCTAATCCTGATAGATTTCAGCTGTATTCCTCTAGCAACATATGGATTCTCCCGTGGCTAAAGTAATTGTATAAAGAGGGATGCTAATGTACTCCCTTCAGCTGATTAGTATCAAGTTGTAGAGGTAGTGAGTGCTGCTTGTAGTTGTATTATAATTTCTATTAACTTCTACTCCCAGTCTCTATATAAAGATGCTCTAGTAAAGAAATTACATGAAATAAGTACAAGATGCAAAACAGTTCTGGTGTTGAAAAATTTAAGGAAGAACTTCATCTGTGTCATTCATGCCAGATGGCTGCTTATATAAATAATCAAGTTAAGCAAGATGCATTTAGGACTGTCTTGTTTAATTTGATTATTTAAATGCATAAACTGCCTGTAAGGCAGTGGCTTTTTGCATGTATGATCAGGTCGTGTTCAACTCTAGTTCATATTTGCTGATTTTGATATGGTTAGATCAAAAATGAATTAGTTCATCATTTCTCTGTGTAGCTAAACTGTTTTGCTTACATGAGGAATGCTTTGGATCAGATGAGAATTACCCTGATGCACCAATTGATATTATGTTAATGCCTAGCAGATTAATGCTCCAGCAAATTTGCATATAATGAATACAGACCATAACCCTTTTTTGAAGTGTGCATCCCTGTGTGCCTGCCCCAGATAATGGGCCCTTTCCCTGTTGACAGCGAACCGAGAAGAGTGGAGAAGCAGGTTCTGTAATTCCTCTTTTATGCATTGAACAAAACTACCATCATAACTGCGGAGGTATCGAGTAGTTACTGGTATGGGAGTGATTATGCAAATTACATTATGCAATCTAGTGATTGAACTAACACCACCCTAACACTCTACGTTTGTTCAGTCTACGGTAGATATTTCCAACCCATATAGACTTCAACAAAGATAAGTACTTATATGGTCACTAAACAATGTTGTTCTGCACTATTTCCTGGCAAACTTTTGGAGCTGGTATTATTTAGGGCTTGTCCAAAATTTTTCCACTGAAACTGTTTTTATGGGAAACTTTGATTTAAAACTGTACAGGTCTTCATTTGTACTGAAAGGATGTCTTCCATCTACGGAATATTCTGACCCTTCTGTCCCAGTGAGCTGTGTCCAAAACAAAACACATTTTGCTGGGGACATGCCATTATGAACTCTCTGAGAAACTCAAAGTGGGGACCCTTTGGGTTGGGTGGGTTGACTCACCATAGTGGTCAAACACTGGAACAGGCTTCCTAGAGAGCTGGTCGATGCCCCGAGGCTGTCTGTTCAAGAAGCATTTGGACAATGCCCTTAATAACGTGCTTAAACTTTTGGTCAGCCCTGAATCGGTCAGGCAGCTGGACTAGATGATCATTGCAGGTCCCTTCCAACTGAAACTATTCTATTCTATTCTATTCTAATTCTATCCTATCCTATCCTATCCTACTCTATTCTATTCTGTTCTATTCTATCCTGTTCATTTCAGGGCTCAGCTTAACTGCTGAGGTACAATTTACTAAATTTAGAATTGGTGTACTTTGCAAAATTTAATCTGGCCAGAAAACCCAGCCTGGAGAGGGCACTGAAGGGCATTTCTATATCAAAGCATTGAGATCTATAATTTGACAAAATCTTTTTTAAAAACCAAGGAGATCAGTAGCTTTGTTCACTGTGCAAAAATATCTTGATTGCCAACCAAAAGCTAATAATTGAATTTCACTGAAAATATCCACATTTGGAAATTTGGTATGCTTTTTCTGTTTGTCCTGCAGTCCGCTTGTAAATGGCTGGGGAGGACTGTATGGGAACGTGGAAAATTAGGTTGACATATCTAGCCTGGAGCAACATGAGATAACAAATTTTGATATGAAGCTGATGCAGTGAAAACTTGAACCTGCCTTTCCCTCCTCTTGAGCCAGGATCCAAGAGCAAAGCCTTTGGCTTCAATGAAATGCTACATTTTTTCCAAAGTTTAATTTTATTGAAAAGATTTCAAAGGATCTAAAATTAATACTTTTAAAATAACAGAAGGAAACAGTGGGATAGCCTTGTTACAGTTACTCTATATAAATCACTTTGCTTGGCTCATGACAGGTTTTTAGACATAATTAGAAGAAAACATTTACCTTTTAGAGCATCAGTTAATTGTATTTCAAGCTCACAAAGCACAGTTGTTTTCCATTACCCACATATGTAACTGTAAAAGCAAAGCAAATGTTAGTGTTATAACACAGCACTCTTTTCCAAAGTTTACAAAAGCAGGGTGAGCTAATGGAAAAAGAACCACTAAATAAAGCACCAACGGGCCCAGTTCTAGGCTTGCTTTGAACTTTTTCCCTTTTTTGGCCATTTAAGAAAAGCTACTGCAATTTTTCCCACTTTAATTTTACCCAGACATGAAACAGCTAACAATAACTCTTATCCTTTTCAGTGGCATGTTGAAACATGTTTGTTCAGATGAATAAGTATGAGATTTGGGTGTTCAAAAAATAATTCTAGCTCTGTTGGTCTATTTCATTGTAAACAAGCAGACAAGAAAATACAATTTCTCTGTGTATGCTGATTCCCTTACTTGTTAGGGCCAGGCACAGATTTTATACTACCTTGAACATGGGGAAACACTATAAAACTGCAGATTAGTGAATTAACATTTTTTAAGATCATGTTAGGGTCAATAATGCTTACAGAACTTCTCATTAGTACATTTTGCAGAACGATTTTTCTTTGACAAATTGAAATAGAACGAATGCATGTGAGCCTTTACAGCATGAATGAAGTCTTCTCAGTCCTTCTAACACCATCTCTGTTTGTGAGTTACTTGGTCTTAGCTGAATATAGGAACAATTCATTTGATTTCTGAGTACAATTCTATGTATTAATGCAGAGCTGGTTTCTGAATCTCTTCTTGAAACTATCACCTCCTGCTGTTCTTTATAGAAAAAAATGAGACTCATTTCTTGTGGCTCCATCATCCACCTTTAATTTATGTAAATAACTTATGGAATGATACCATGTAAGTATCACTGGCATATGAATCCAAATAAATACATAAATTGCTTGGAATGTGAAGATGTCTCAGCACAATTAAAGTGCTTTAAAATTAACAAATAAATTCTCAACCTTCTACTCAAATACAGATTAGTTCCTTATATTTCAGTGGACTGACTTTGTAGTACTGTAATTGCTTTTAAGAAATACGTTAAGTGTCCCAATCCTTCATTAAAATGTAAAAGGAAAGAACCTGAAAATCACTTGGGTCTTGCTGGTTTCTGAAGTGATTCACAGATAAATGAGAATTTTTTCACCCAAGCTGAGGTCATAATCCAAAATTCTTGGTGTCCCACTGGGGTAGATGACCTCCTAAGGTCCCTTCCAACCTGAATTATTCTCCGATTCTACACTTGTATCACTAAGTAGTAAATTGTCTTTGAAAAGTCATTCCTCCTGGAGCCAAAAACTTGTTCCCATAACCCTATAGCATGCAGAAAGAGGGCAGAAGGGAAAGGGGAGGGAGAGTATTGGAATTAAACACGAGGTAGATAAGGCACTGTGGGGTTCAGAAGTACAATATACCAATGTACAAAGTCTGGGATCAGACCATTTACACAGAACACTCAAAGCTGGCCTAGCAGTGAGAATTCTGCTGTAGATGCTCTCTAAGAGCATTTCTGATACAAAACCAAAAGACAGAGCATTGCAGGAAAGGGTGAAATGCAAAACTCTGGATGATGAGTTTTCCTTATGCATCTCCTGGAGGAATCCAGTCTGAATTCTTGTTGGAACAGAAAGAGCTGCAAGGGCAGATATGGCTTGGTGTGAATGCTTTGTTTCTGAAGGATGTAGATATTTTTTTCCCCGAGGGTACTGTAATTTTTTCTTTTTTTTTAAGATGTTGACATCTTGGACAAGGTAGAAAAGCATCTACAGGGAAAGCTGACCTTAGAGAACATACCCAATGTTGCTGAGATCCTATTGTGGAGCCAGCAATCCTGACAGTGGTCCCCATCCTTATAGGGATAAAATAGAGCAGATTTCAGAGGTACTGTGAAATTAATTCTGGAGGAAGCTTTGTCCCTAGTCTCAGACACATGAACTGCACCTCCACAAAAGAGCAAAGTTAAGGAAAACCTATGCAAATTAATAAAAAATATATAGCGGCATGTTGTTTTAGAGTTCAGTTTGACAAAAATGAGGCACAGTGAAGTGCTACCGCTGAAATTACAGGAAGAAAAAATATGTTACCTATAATTCAGGAAGCATGAAATACTATAAATCATTATTTTCTGACAACCCATGGATCACAGCTGATGTTTTTTCACGTTCAAGATGTTACACAAAAAGCAAGCAGTTGGGCAGTAGGCAGGAACACTCAGTCTTTTGAAGGACTTCTAGTAAGGTTATTGGTGAAGCCTGAGGTAACAGGAGAGTCCTAGTGAGGTGCTCAGCGCACTATTTCTTTATTGCTCCTTCAGATTGCAGCAGTGCCTAACCTGAAAGCACAGCTCTGTTCTGCTAGCCACGGTCCAGATGGTTAATTAGGGAAAGACCCTGCAAGAAAAAAGGGAGAGAGACTCTAAGTGGGCAAAAAGATGAGAGGAACAGCATGGAGATGAAGTGACTTATCCAGGGTCATAGGGCATGGTCATGACAGCACTGCAGCGAAAACTCCCATCTCCTGATTCCCCAGCCAAGAACCACCCAGCCAACACAAGCGTGATGTAGCCGAAATTTAGGCTATATGAATCCAGGGCTCTTTGGGCTGCTCTAACTCTTCCTCTCTGCTGCTCCATCATTAAAAACAAGCCATGATCACTGACTTGTAATGAACAAATACCCTTGCTTTGGTGTGTCTGCAGCCATCTAATGAATGAATAACCTTGCTTTGGTGTGTCTGCAGCCATCACCCACACAACTTACTTTGCAATTCTTCTCCCCAAGCTTCCACTCAGCCTGGACCGTTTGATGCCTGCTGCCTTTGTGAAGCTTTTGAAATTTATGCTTTAAAGCCTGTAAGAGCAGCTTACAAGGTGGAGTGGGGAGAGGTGGCAAAGTCAGTTTTACATTTTTAAAAAGATGCTCATATTCTCCTCACAGCTGAGTTTTGGTGGCAGCTTGTGAGCAGAACGGTAAGTGGGAGGTTTTGTTGTGTTTTTCCAGGCCAGTTTGTCTGGGCTGTGGAGAGCCATACTTTTTCTCCTTTGTTTTTCGCTGCAGTTAGGCCATAGGAAGCCACCTCCTCAGCAGAGGCTGCCCCTGTGCATGCATGGACCAAAGAGAGAGGATACACAGCCCGCAGCTATTTGGGCTGGATCATGCCATTTTCCCCATCTTTGGGGACAAAGAAGGTCCTGTATTTCTCCAGCTCCCTACTCCCCTTCTCTAGTCCTTTGCCAGTCAAGTGTCTATACACATCTATACACCACACCAGTACAAATACACCTGCCTGTCGGCTGAACAGACTCCCTAGATCTGCTAGCTGTCCCTTAGGGAAGAATTTATTCCATGCCGACAAAAAAGTTCATACTCATTGATTTCAAACAGAACTCTCCCAGAAGTGTCAAAGTGATGATGTGCATCTCAAAGGACTAATCCAGCCCTCTGGAGAGCAACACCAGCTCTCAGTTGTAGAGCCGGGAACCCAGCGCTAGCCTGAGTTAACACAACTGCAAGTCAATTTGAAGTCATCGCAGTCTGTGTGACCAAGGCTTGAAACACCACAAATCAGATGGAATCTCTCCTGTAAGTAAGCAAAAGTTGTTCCAGGAGCACTGAACTAACGGGTACTTGAATTGTCAAGGTTCGTGTTGTCTCCCAGCTCCCGCTGTAATCACTCCCACAGTTCTTCATTACTCCTACAGCAGACCTACAATATCAAATACCAAAATTAAAGATATCTATATCCCCCCAGCACATCTCTGCTTTCCTCAAAATGTCCTAGCTCCTTCTCCTGTCCCTACATCCCCCCCTGCAGCACTCCCCCAGCCTCCCACATCACTGCACAGTGCCCTGGGTGGCTGGCGAGGCAACAGACACCCTTGACTGTAGCTGATCTGGTAACACCTGTGGGTGAACTGGGCAGCCACACACCTACACTGTCGGGGCAACCGGACAAACTCTTTTGCCAGAACAAGACATTAATTTGAGGGTGTCTCCACGGTTCAAGCACTGATTTTTCAGAAAACTTATTTATTATATATATTATATATTTAGAAAGATATAAATATTTATAGCTATTATAAATGTACAGTATGTTTGAGGCCCCTATCTCTTTGCCAAGCTGGGCTGAAACGTCCCAGAGATTAAAACTGTGCCAAGAGAACTTGCAGAAAGACAGATGGATAGGAAGACAGGATGATCGCATTAGAGTTTTTTTTTCTTCAGGAAAACATGTTAAAAAGAAAAAAAAACACCACCAAACTATCAAAATGCATAGTTTGTACTTAAAAATTCTTATCAGTCTTAAATTCTGATTTCAGTTCTTTACTTTGTACCAGAATAAAACAAGAAAAAAATAGTAATTTTATGAATTAATTTTGAAGATGGATTGGCAGAAGATGCTGTTGTGTATAAACATGTGAAAAATCCTAGAGAACTTTTTTTTCATTATTTTTCTTCAATATTTTTCAGAAAGATTTAAACTCGACTCATCTTTGCATTCCGAGAAGCTGAATGAGACCTTCACAGTGGAGCTACCCACTGTGTGCATTTTGAAGTTTTTGCTTCTTCACTAAATTAGGAGGAAAAAAACCTCAAAAAACTAGCATCATCTGTTACATGCTAAAAAATCTTGAAGGGAGACGATGAAGACTGCTGTTAAGGGCATTTGACTTTTATCATCTTTAGAGGGAGATAAAAAAGAAAATAAGATTACCTTGGGAAAAAATACATACAAAACCAGTCAGATTGTAAAGCCTCTGATAAAATACTACTCTTGGCAAGTTACACTGGGGGGAGGGGGGGGGGAGGGGAGCAACTTCTCTGTCCATAATTGTATTTTTTTAAAGATTTACAAATTATTTTTGACTTAGCCACGCAGGGAGCCTACTTTCAACCCTCAATCTGAAAATCATGGAGGCTTTATAAAGTCTTCCACCTGCATCTCTTTTTTGCATCACAGTTCTTTATCCTCTAAAGGATGAAAACCCTGGCATATAAAAACTTTGTTAAGCTGTCACTATCAATAGGGTAAAAAAAAATAATGGTTGACAAAGAAGAAACAAATTGCATCTTCGAATAAGTTTCCTTCATGGTCTTGTTAAAAGCTATAACCTCTGATGTTAACTAAATTTAACCCATTCTGACCCTTGCGGTGGCCCTTAACCTTTTCTTTATTCTGCTTCCTGTGGTTGCTGAAGAAAACTGGCAGGCCCAGTCATTGGAAAAGCGCTCTCTGTTGCACACAAAGCCCCAGCCTGGCTGCTAGTCTGTCAGGAGGGATAGAATAGACGGGGAGGTCAGCACCTGTGCTGAGAAGCAGGTGACAAGGAACTGCTTGGACCATTCTAGGGCAAGTTGTAATAGTTTCTACCCTTTAAATATCGCACTGTAGTTTCGGGTATTCAAGGCAGCAAAGTTCACGTTTTCTTTGTGAATGCAGACTTTAAACAAATTAATCTATTGCTGTTCAACTGACTGTAAAATTAGTAGATTTACTGTCGCAAAAAAAAAAAAAAAAAAAAAAAGAGGAGAGCTTTCACTTCCACTTTAATAAGGTCACGGATGTGTCCTAGGCTGCCAACAAAAGCAGCTTTTAAAATCTTTGCAGCTGAACCCAACAGTTTGCAAAGGCTGTAGAACAATGTCTTAGATGTACAGTGGAAACTCCTCTCCCTACAGTCAAGATGTAAAACTAGACAGTTAAAAACCTTTCTACACTGGGAAGTTTTAACTCTAATTGTGTCTCACCCCAGGGACCTACAGGCTTGCTTTATGATTAACATTTAAATAAATTCAGTCAGCCTTGATTTTCAGGGAACAAAATCAGTTCTTTGCCTGGTTTTGGTAAATCAGACCAAGCAATTTAACAGCAGAGCATGCATTTTCAAAAGATTTAATTCCTGTAACAGGAGCAGATCTCAGAAACCACACAAAACTGTAGCTGTTTAAACTGTATTCGCACATTCTGTGGAGGGCACCACTTAGCAGAGACCATTTACCACTCAACAGAATTTCTGCGTTTGCTTTAATTTTTTGCTGTCTCTTGCTAGAATAAAAATAGAGGAAGCGTGTGTAAGAAGCAACTTTCAAAAGCTAGAATGGAAAAGGATTAAAAGAGTTGCTGCAGAATCCATGAATCTGGACCTACTACACACCCAGAATTTCTGTGTCCTTTAAATATGTGTTTACTCTGACGTGCTCTCTGCCATACGGCAATGCTCAGCTCAGCACAAGGGAGGTTTTCATCCGAGTTACATGCTAAAGGCCTTTACAAACACTAAGAGGAAAAGGAAAACTAAGGAGTGCATAGGGGAGGTTACAGCCCCTCTCTGAACCGGCGGGCTGCAGAGCCACATGGCCACAGTTATAACTGGCAGGTAGGTGGCGGCAAGCCATGCCAGCTGCTGCTAAAGAGCAAGGGTGGGGAGGAGAAAGAGACTCTCTCCAAGTCTTTCCCAAAGCTTCCCCACTGAAACGCCCTGCGAAGGAGGGAATTATACAGCAAAACAGGAAAACAGAGGTGCACAGGGTAAGTGGCCCTCCAGATGCTCAGACTTTTGCAAGCACAAGTCTGTAACAGACTAATCACAGATTTAGTAATAAGATTTAAAAAAGCTGCTGTCCCACCTGCTGCTACTGGTCCATGACCAGGAGCCCTGGGCATCACAGAAACCCAGCAATATCAGTAAAAAATCCTGATGATCTTGGTTTGGACTTGAAATTTTTTTGACCAGGCATTAGAAATTACAGCTCCAGTTTAGAAAGCAGCAAAATGTTCCCTGTGAACCAAAGTCAGATCCGTCCTCCACCCAAAGCCAGCAGGTACGAGCTCCGTGCAGGCGTAAGGCACTTCAGCAGCTTGCTTCCTCCTCCCACAAAATGAATGATGGAGTCTGAATGAAACTAAACTGGAGCCTTGGGTCCCCAGGTGAGCACTCTGTCATCCAGCTAAGTGCATTCTCCCTCTCTCTGCTGGGCATTGCAAGCAGTTTACTGTACCCAGAACGAATAGCTTCACGGGGAGATTGACCCCAAAACACAGAAGGACTGGAACCAGTTTCCAACATCCTCGGGAGGCAATCAAACCACGCCCTCCCCCCCCCCCCCCCCATCAGTTGTGAATGTGAAGGAAGCTTCTCACTAGCATCTCGAGTCTTGCATTAACAACGTGAATAACTTCCACATTGGCAGATCACTACGCTGTTCATGTACGAAGGCAAGAAATCTCTCCATACACCATCCTTTCTCCTTCTCATATATTTGCATTTTAAATTCTCTGGGGCACAAACTATCTACAGTCTGGCATGAGGTCTAGCAGAACAGGCCTTGATTTGGCACAAAAAATAATAAAGTGAAAATAACTACTTTGCTAACCAGCTTGGGTTAACTAAATGTCAAATGGAAAAAAAGACAGATGCAGATTTAGGAATTAAAAACCAAATAAATGACTGAGAATATTGTTAGGGGTGGGCAGAGGATGATGTGCATCAGGCAAAATAGAAGGGAGAAAGTTATTAACTGCATTTATTATGATAGTATCTTTCAAATAATTAAGACTGCAGTCCCACTGTGACAGGCACATATAAAAAACATGCCCGCTAGACAATTACAGTGTAAACAGTACAAATGAGACAAAGGGCAAGGAAAAAGAGTACAATGAACCCCCAGAAAGATCAAGTTAATTCAGGACAAACAGCATGAGAAGGCTGCACTATTTCTTGGCACACTAAATTTAATTAGAAAGGCATGAAGTAAAACAAGCATCAGGTTTAAACTTAACGGAATTAAATAAAGGGAAGAGAAAAGGAATGCAAGTCGCACACTCCAAAGTACCTTGTTTTTATGCAGGTAGTTTTTATCACAGTGAAGAGGATTATTAGCTTTATTGCTCCTACTAACACTGCCGAAAATTATCTGCCTTATGAGGATGGTTCTCAGAGGGGCAATAGCAGCGAACTGCAAGCTGGGCTACTGACAAGCTCTCCTCTAATGCATATTGCAGAGCTGAGGATGAAAAATAAAGAACCTCTCCAGGCTTCAGCTCTGCCAGAAATTCCCTTCACGGTTATTCAAATTCCACACTTGATTTCCAGACCATGAAAAGAGCAGTAGAAACCTTTTTTGTCTCACCTTTTCTTATTGTGGAATATTTTGCTCTCCACAGCTGGATACTGTAGCATTTCAATAATCTATGTTTTGAGAGCATCAAACTGAGATCCTGTTTTCTTAGGCACTCTGCTGACACAAGCAATGGCAATCCCTGTTCCCAAGGAACTTACAACTGTAAAGGCACAAAGCCTGCGTGAAATGAAGAAAGGAACAAAAGAGGATGGAAAAACCAGGCGCTGCTTGCACAGAATAGGTGAAGCTACAGTTGTCAGTCAGGCTGTTAACACAGCTCACCATCTACTTTGGCTGGTTCTCTTAATGGTATTTTCCCATACTCATTACTGCAGGCAAGGAGCCTTAATGAGAATAAGGCGATACGAATTTCAGATTGTGAACCAATTTAGTAAAGTTTTCTGGTTTCGCACACAATTACCATACAGTGTCTTCCATGAAGATGGAGAGCACAAAGCAACGACAGACATTTTTGCATGGGTGTACCAAAATGACTGTACCAAAACAACCAGTGTGTGGAATTAAACCGGTCTAAGAGCACAGTTAAGAATAAAAGGCTTTCAAACCAAACAGATGCAGCTCAGATCTTCATGGCATTTCTTCTTCCTGGGCAGGAAGGAAGGAGAGAAGGGTCACTTGGGTATGGCCCAAAGCAAATCAGCTAAAAAGTCCTGGTATTTTTGAGCAGCAAGGACAGCAGACAAGGCCTCCCGCCCAGCTGTTTCCCATGGCTTCATTCTGGACCAAGTGCTGAAGACAGGCAGCCTTTCAGCCTGGCCAAACAGCATCCCACAAGGGACACCAACAGCGGGGCTCCTGGCGAGGTCTCGGCACACCGCGCCCCGCACATGCCGCCCCACAGCACAACACCCGCTCCCGCTGCCGAGGGTTTTACTCATTCAGCGCGTTACGCGCGGCTGGGGACCCAGGTCCGCACACGAATTGCAGCTTCTCTTCCCAGGCCAGGCCTCCCGCCTCCCAGCTGGAAGAAGGAGCCTGCGGAGCTGGGGCGGAGCGGCCACCGAAGACGGGACCAAACCCAGTCCGGCCCCGGCTGCGGGGCGCTCCCGCACGCCGCCGCAAACGCACCCGCTGCTGACCCCTGCAAGAGCCCTCCCCGCCGCGCAGCACGCACGGGGCCCGCAGCGCTGTCACCGCCGCACGGGCAGCGGCGCGGCCCTACGGGTGCGGAGCCCCGGCACGCGGTGCGCCCGCGGGACACCCGGCGCGCGCCCCCGCACCCCGCGCGCCGCCAGCCGCCCCCGCGCAGTCGACCGCACGTGCGGGCGGTGAGCGCGGGCACGCGGCCGCTGGGGGGCGGGGACGGGGGGGGGGGGGGGGTGCTGGGCACGCGCAGGCGCAGCGGTCGGGCGAGGGGCGCGGGGCGGCGCGCACGGGGCCACGCGCGGGTGTGCACGCGGACGTGCGCGCGAGCCCGCGCAGGCCTGCACGGGCGGCGGAAGGAGGCGGAGGAGCGGGCGGAGGAAGAGGAAGAGGAGGAGGGGGAGGAGGAAGAGGAAGAGGGAGAGGTGGGCCAAGCTCCACCCCTTCCGGTGGCCCAGGTTCGGCCCTCGGCAGGGCCCAGCTCGGCTCGGCCCGTCCCGTCCGGCAGGTAAGAGCCGCCGGGCGCGGGCGATGCGGGGCCGAGGCCCCGGCGGGCTCGGGGCCGTGGTGCTGCCGCCCCAGGGCCCGCCTGCAGCCGCGCACCAGCCGCGCCGGGTCGCGTGCGCCGCGCAGAGGTCCGCAGGGTGACACCGGCGGTCACACCGCACGCACCCACGGGACGGGCTCCCCGACGGGCACGGCCGGCAGCGCAGGCAGCGCCGGGCGTGTTGCGCACCCGCGCACAGCCCTTCTCCCGGGCGCTCCGCAGAAACCCACGCGTGAAACCAAAACGGCGTCTGTACAGCGCGCGTTTACGCGAGGCAGCAGCTCCTGCGAGGTGCAAAACATCCCCCGTGGGAGCCGCAGGCACCGAGGCACCCACGCGTGCAGCAAACGTGTCCTGCGAGTGCAGGGATAGTTGCTATTCCCGCACCTCCCGGTGTGCGGGAGCTGTAGCCTGCCGGTGCATTAGAGCCCCAGCAAAGTCAGCGGGCCTTGCCAACGCACAGGCTGTGCAGTGGGACACACTGAAATGCTACGTTACACGAAGTAAAGCGCTTCCATGCAGAGGGATCTTCCCCAGGTACATGTATGCACGTGAAGACATGTTTATGCAATGTCATACGTAGATACGTATACATGTATATATTTTTAGAGTGGAGTCACATACTACCTTCTTAGGCAAATGAAGTCATGCTCCTGTCAAGTCCTCTTGTAATGACACGTTTTTGGTTTCCTGTGCCATCTTTAGCTTTTCCTGTACTTGCTGCCTTTTAAATGTGGAATACCAAAACTGTAGATAATGCTTGACAGTTTGCTCTTTATTTCTAAAGTTTTTACAGCTGTTAAAAGATGGGCGGTTTCTAAAGTTGTGAACAAAATGCAAATACTGGTCAGGTGCACCAAAATTCCCCGGGGAAGTTCCATGAACCAGGGAAGAATGAGGGGGCAAATATAATGGAATAAATGCCTCACAGATTAGTGTCATGAGTCTTCAGATTTCAAGCACTCGTATATTTAGGGGTCTGGAGCATCTCTCTTATGAGGACAGGCTGAGGGAGTTGGGCCTGTTCAGCCTGGAGAAGAGAAGACTGAGAGGGGACCTTATCAATGTCTTCTAATACCTTGAGGGTGAATGTCAGGAGGATGGGGCCAGGCTCTTTTCAGTGGTGCCCAGTGACAGGACAAGGGGCAATGGGCACAAACTGCAACGCAGGTAGTTCCATCTGAATATGAGGAAGAACTTTCCTTTGAGGGTGACGGAGCACTGGAAGAGGCTGCCCAGAGAGGCTGTGGACTCTCCTTCTCTGGAGACGTTCAAAACCCACCTGGATGTGACTCTGTGCAACCTGACCTAGGAGAACCTGCTTTAGCAGGGGGTTGGACCAGATGATCTCCAGAGGTCCCCTCCAACCCTGACCATTCTGTGCTTTTGAGGCTTGTTTTGAAAGTTTATAGCCTCACGAATACCATGCTGGGATAGATGCCTGTGACAGTTTATCTAAATTTTAATTTGCAAGTGGGGATCTTAGGCATGTGAATCTGTTGCTTATTTGCCAGTCCATGTATTGCAGGCAAATCTTACCTGTGTTTGTTTTTCTGATTTTTTTTTTTTTCCTGCAAGCTTTTTTCATCATTCAAGAATAATAAAAATACCATCGTTGGTGTTTCTATTAGATGATTCTGGCAAAATGATACTTAGGTGCATGCTTTCTGAAGGTAACATCAACTCTTTATAAATTTTGTTCCTCTCTCACGACTCTCTGGGTTAAAGCCCTCTCTCTGTTTATTGTAAAATTACTGTTGATTGCTCATTCCGCACAGTAACACCATAAATCTTTTCAAAAGAGTTTTAAGGACTGGTGTTTACTGAACTGGAATAAAATCTTTCTAATATAACTAGAAGCATCAGACTGATAGAGGTAACTTGTTTTTTCTTATTCCCTGCTCCCTCAGAATGACTGCCTTTTGCACAATGAAACTTTTATGTCAAGCAACTAGAAATCAGAAGAGATATGCAGAAAGATTCTTTGGTACTTTTCTGACACAAACACTGCAAAAGAGGGTATTTTCTCCATTCTGGATGGTGGTACCTGACCCTAGAAAGTCAACTGTGTTTGGACTTCCTCAACCATTTTGTACAGCTGAAAAATCTCACATGGAAACAAAAAAGAAAACAGCATTTGGAAGTGTTGGGCGAAGAATTCCCTATCGGATTTTGCATGTCATCAACCAGGATGGAGAGAGCTTGGGAAATATGCACCGAGCAGAAGCACTCAAACTTATGGATCAACATGACCTGAAACTAGTTCTTCTTCATGAGAATGCAGAACCTCCTGTATACAGACTAATGACTGGGCAGCAGATTCACGAAGAACAGCTTAAACGTGCAAAGAAAAAAAAAAATTCAAACCCAGGTACGTACATTGTTGACACTACAACACTGAGCGCTTTGAAAAATGCTGCATTAAAAGTGGTTCCAGCAGATGAATCCTCTTACTTGCATTTGTGTAAATCCAAAGCAATGTCACTGCAGTCCAGGCTATTAAGGATTTGCAGTGGTAAAAATAAAATTTTGGATTAGTCTAGTCTTCCAGAGAAGCCTTCTATTGCCTTCTCAGGATTTACTATTTTGGCATCTGCTGGCTTTTTTTTTTTTTTTTTTTTTTTAATATACATATATATATATGTATACACGTGAATATAACTAGATGCTGGTACACTGAATTTCTGTTCTATTATAAAGCAACAGGCAGTTTTTACAAACTGAGCAGCAGATACATCAATACAATTACATAATTTTGTCACCAGTAGTCAATGAAACATTCTCTTCCTGGCTTGCTGCTAGGAAGACAAAGTCTGGAGCCCTTTCTTCTACTGACTAAGAGAACCACTTTTTCAATATTGAATGCTTTTTTAGTGTTTTTTCTTAAGTCAGCCCTGCTCCAGCAGTTAACAAACTGAGTTTGACAGAGAGGTTTTAAAAAAGGCATCTGACCTTGTATCCTCTTTCCTTATCCTCGCACTAACGAAAGTATCTGTGCTTTGGGTAGAGTTCTGATTTAGAGGACAGTACTATCATGGTAGTGAGTTTTTCTGTTCCAAGCAACTACAAAAAGATTATGCAAATAGTAACTACTTTAGAGAATCTTTAAGGAGGAAGAGACCACAAATTTTTCAAATATATTACAAGGCATTGTACTTCCAGTTCAATATTGCACTTCACCAGTCAAGAAAATGGGCTCAAGGTGAAGAGCTATCTAACTTCAGATCTTCTGCATTTAGCTATACTACGCACAGAACGTAGGAATTTACACACTAAGTCTCTAATTCCAGACGCAATGCTTACCTGTTTATCTTTGTTAGACCTGCACTGTGGGTGGTATGAACAAAACTGTTAACTAAAATAAAAACACTTTCTTCTGACCATGAAGAGACTTCCCTGCGTGCCTCAAGCATGCAACTCAGTCTCCCAATTAGGTCAGCAAGTGTGAGATACCAAGTAGCCACCTTCTAAGGTGAGTGTAGTGCATGCTGAGACGAGACGGGATGCTTTGTGTATGGGAAAGCAGCATGGGGAAGGGTGTTAAGTAGACAAAGCACCATAAGCTGTTGGAAGAAAGCAAGTAACACAGGTTTGTCAGATGTTAAGCCAACAGTTTTAGTTCTGTTTTAAACAGGGGTGGTTCAGAAGGAGTTATCCTTTTCTTCAGCTATTGCCAAGAATGACTTAGAGACCAAGACAAAACAAATAACACAGTGGATTGAAAAGAAATACCATGTCAAAGTTACCATCCGGCAAGCAAAAGATAGCAATACAGACATGGTAAGTGGACTCCTGAAGGTTGGACCAATCAATTTCATTATCTAGCTTTACTTAATATTAACTTCCGCCGTTCAGTACTGCCATGGTCTTTTAGTGTATCATGTACTGCTAAAATAAGTGAAGGTCTAGGTCCTGTGAAGGTAGTGGTTGCCTCACCTTAAGCTACATCTGTTCAAACACCACTGTTCTAGAAAAGTAGTGCCGTGGAGGCAATTCAAATACGATGCTTTCTTAAGAACTAAGAAAAGTTGTAATACTGACGTTGACAGTGAAGTCTGAGCACTTCCTACTCCTTTGCAGCAACCACCTTATTAACTGGGCTGGTGAAATTTTCCTGTCTATGCCTTAAGCCAGTTCACCCACAGAAAAGTTTAATGGTATGGTTTAAAAAAAATTGTGCTGTATTTTAGTTGGTTTATTTGAATAACCTAACTGTCCTTCTGAATATCCATTTGTGCAACTGGGGCTAAAGTTAGTAAGACTAGAAGACTGGAAAAGTAAACATCTATAAAAATGTTAGGGAGCTGGTGGCAACTTGCTCACCAATATAAATGCAGGGCCTTGAGACTTGTCATTGCATAGATGTCTTTTTTTATAAAGATTCCGTGTAAGCAATTTTTTCCCCCCCTTTTAATGTGTGTAGTGAATTAGGTTTCCTTCGTTCTCTCTACAAGTTGCTGGAAAAAATTGTGTTATCACTTCATCCAAAAGGAACAAAACTTTTTATAGGAAGTTGGTTGAATTCACAGGGAAAGAGTAGCAGGAGGAAGAACTGGCTATGGGAGGGAGCAGGACATTTCATGACACGGTCCAGATTTAGGTTGTCCTTAAATTTAAAAGCTTAATCACGAGCTTAAGTGTTCAGCTTGTTATATGAAGGCAGTGCACCACTCAGTTCAATATTACCACATTCTGCTATAACCTTAGAACAATACTGCCCTTAAGAGGGAAGCCCTTTAATAATATGCCTGAATCTAGTGGAAGAGGAGGGTGGAGATGAGAGTCAGATGCAGTCTGCTTTCACAGACACCTTTAAACAGCAAAACGAGGCAAGTCACAAATTCAACCCAAGTGCTAGGAAATGGCTGAATCCCTCTGGTGACTTTCCTAAACCTGCTTATGAGTAAAGAACAAATGGTTAGGAGAGGACAAACTGAACTGCTTAAAGCAGCTAGCTTGTTTCAACTAATAGCTAAACCTGTGCCGTTAGAAAAATATTTCAGGCTGTTCTCTACATGTGTTTGTGCATTTAGTCCTATTTTTCTCCTTTGTTTTAGTTCATGCTTTTTGATAAGATTTTGGAGACTGTGTCGGAGAAAGCCACCTATCTTTCCAAGCCAAAAGTTACTAGAGAAGGAGTTAGTACCTGTATTTTCAGACATATGTCTGACAAAGAGTTGAAAGTATACCGGAAGATGGAAGACAGAAAAACAGTACAGTAAAGAAAGATGAAAATGAAGATTTGAAGTTAAATGAGTTGCATCCGTGACTTTATGAAAAGGTGTAAACAACATTAACTTTATTGTTTATAGTTTTGTGGTTGTTTTTTTATTTTTAAATAAATTACTGTTGAGCTTTGTGCTGGTCATTCCATGAAGAATGTTGTCTCCATTAACCTTTACTGCAGAGTCAGAATTTCAACAGCTGGTATTTCATTTTCCATGGGTTTATCCATTGTCTTGCTTTCTGTCACAACTGCATCCTTTCCTGGCTGTGTTTTAGGAGGAATGTAGCCACTCAGGCGAGAGGCTAAGCTCCTCTTAGGATAAGAACGCTTTGCCTGGCAGAAATAAATCCAGAATTAGCAACTTAACATATCTATGGAGCAAAGACTACTAATGTGGTGAGGAAAGAAGAAATCAATGAATAGGCCAGCACTGCATTATTTAAAGGAGCTTCAGAAATCAAGAATCTTCCAAATTAAGTGGATCACTGGCCTTTTTCTGACTTTAAGTCACATTCTAAAACACATAATGTTTACCCTCCTCTGAAGTGACAGGGTATGGTTGAGAAGACTTTTTCAAGAGTATTAACTTACTTTCAAGTTCAGCTTTCTCTTTTCAGGATCATGTACAACCGCATGCCTTGCTAGGCTCTGCTACAGTTACAAAGGGCAGGGGGAAAAAAAAAGTTACATTTATTCTTTCAGATTATGTGATTTAGATTTGAAGAGTTTAAAAAATATATACCTTCATTGCAAACACTCTTCCACAGTCTGGATAATCACAAGAGAATGGTTTTTTCTCCTCATGAAAAGAGAGGATATGGCTTTGAAGATTAAATACAGTTGTGTAAGTTCTCCCACATCCTTCTCTTGGGCATCGGCAGACTTCCCTCTCCACAGCATGTGTTTTTTGATGCTGCTTGAGGTAATCTTTCCGTTTAAAGGTTTTGTGACACTCACTGCAAACTATTGACTCTGAGTGGGAGACAGACAGGCAGAGTATAAGTTAACAGCTGCTTACAGGAGCTCAGAATCAAAACCTAGTAGTCCTCTAGAACAATGCTAAAATCCACACGAAATGCAAGCAACTCAGAGACTGGAAGAGATTAATGCAGCACGAATTATCCAGATCTGAAATCCTGTATTATACAGTTTTCCATCAACAGGATCACAAAGCAAAGTTAGTATACTGAGCAGCATTTTCATCAGTTAAAGGTCTAGCCAGACTGATAACCATTTTACTGATAAAGTGTTAGTAAACAAGTTTGTCTAGGCACAACAAGTTGAAGAAATGAGTTCAGTAAGGACTCCTCTTCAAAATAGCAGGTTTTTTTCCTATCTATCAAAAGTTCTGTTTACTAAAGCATTTGGAGTTTACCTGTATGACTTTCTCTATTATGTTTCAGAAGCTCTGTCCAAGTTTTTCCAGTGTATGAGCAATTTTCTTTCTTGCATGCATAGCCTGTTGGACAGGACAGATGTTTACAATCGCAAAGGTTCTGACAAACATGGTTCAGTTTTACATGGGGTAACTCCACTTCTGGAGTTTGAAAATAAAAAGCCAGTATTCCTCCTCTCCTGCCATACTGCATGGTGATGAGACAAGCGTTCTGAACACAAATCAGAACATGAGAAAATCCTAACAGGTTTAACGAGGAAACCTCATATCACTGACACAAGTTGTCCAGAGGGGCTGTGGAATCCCTAACCCTGGAAACATTCAAAACTTCATGTAGACCTCAGCAACCTGGTCTGACTCTGCCTTAAGCAGAGGAGCAGGGATCTGGATCAGATCACTTTCAGAGGTCCTTTCTAGCCTGAATGATTTTATGAAACTCTCTCTCTCCTTGCTTCAGTAAAGCTACTTCCTCACTTTCACTCAAATAGATGCAAATAACTGGTAACATGTTATTTCTGTGTAAATATTTCTATCACATATTAAAAACAAACAAAAAACCCAAAAAAAAGATCTTGACCATACAGTGGTATTCCAGAGTCTAAAGAGACTCTACCATTCTATCAAGCAGACAGGATAGTTTTTAAATGAACCACAGAAAGGCAACACTATTTAAATCCTAGGACTGGAAAGGTCAAACAACTATGAACAAGTTCATGTCTTAAAAACGGAACATAATATGAATCACAGCTTTTTGGATACTCTTCCTAGTCCCTTGGGTTTGTTTTTTTTTCTAACACTGGGAAGCAGGTTAGCTGTCAATAGTACTGGAAGAATGGATAGGAGTATAGCAGGATTAGCTCAAACATAGCTCAAACCCCCTGATGATTCCACTCACATACCTTTATACACAGGTACATTAATAACTTTAAAAATGCAAGTCTACATGTTTTGCAAAGGCTCCATAGGAAATTTGTGGCAGAACTGGCAACTGATCCTAACCTCTAGAGGTGTAAGCTAGTGCCTTAACCATTAGCCCTTGCCCAGAAGACCAATTATTGACAAGGAAGCACATTAAAAAAAGTGACTGGAGGAATCCCAAACTCTGTTCAGCCTGCCACAAGTACACTGTAAGTGAAGACTGCAATGCCTTGCAACTGTATCTCATTTGACTATTCAAAACCCCTGTTCTTTTTTTAATCTCTCTGGATCACTAAGCCCAGAATATTTTCATGGTTGTTATACTCCCTGTACTGGTAGAAGTCCTTTTTGCTTGCTAAAACATAAATGAAGCAAGAAAAACCGTATTACCTTCATGTGTCTTCTCATGCCGCTTTAGTCGACTTGGAGTAGAAAAGCACTTTCCACATCCTTCATTATTACATCTAGGTATAAAACCCACTAGTTTAATTTCTTTCACTGCATCCACTCGTATTTTGTTCTTTCAGTCAAGAACAATTAAGGTGGACAAAATAATCCAAGTTTCCCCATGCCTAGAGATCTGTTGTGCCGCCCTCCGCCCCACCTTGTAAAAGTAAATTCCATAATGTGTTTATAATACAGGACTCTGCTCCCCTTGTGAGTTAAAACTATAATTTCCACATCTACAGCAAGTTAAGATTTAGCTAAAGAATCAAGCCCCCATATCATCCCTACACAGCAGGCTCTTCAAACATAAAACAGAAAGTGGAGGGGTTTAAGTGGCTTGTACAGACCTATCAGCCAGAGCAGCAGCAGCAGAGCACTGACAGTGTTTTTGTGCCTGCTACCCAGCCATACTAGTGCACTGAAGCAGAACACTCCTGTTAAGTGTGTTCCACCTGTAAGAAATAAGACTGAACTTCGCGTTCATCAGACCTATACTGATGTGTCATGTAAATAACAGAGTTGCAAGGCACAGCTTCTCAGACTGCTGTCCAAGCCTCTACCTTTTTTAAGCTACTGCTCACTTCAGTGTTAGCCAAGCCACTGCTTTTTAGTGGAAAACAGAGGTAGCTGCATTTTTCATTACCATGCAAGCTCCTATGCCTGTATTTCAGAGTGTGTGAACTAAAAAATTGGGGGTGTGTGGTGTGTTTATTTTTCCTGTGAAACTGTAATAAACCTTAAGAAAAAGTCTGGAATGCTCAAGTTCCAGAGCACCAAGATTGCTGCTCAAAACAGGCTACTGAGCAAAGGACTAGTACAAGAAATGTACTTGTGGCCATGACAGATTAATTAATTTCATTTTTTTAAAATGCCACATCAATCAAAAGGTTGAGAAAAGGCACCTTTTCTCATCTGCAGTGTTTAAATGGAATTGTTAAAAGTTCATTATTAAAATTATCCACCTACTTGAAGGGAGGTTCATTGGTGTGGTGACACTGATGAACTTTAAGTTGTTGATGTTTCCTGAAAGACTTGTTACAGCCTTCAAAGTCGCACTATTTAGGAAATTAAGTTATCATTAGAGGCCAAATAATGACAGCCCAGTTGACACGTGTTTGCTGAAATCCCAGCCACAGTATTTGAACTCACACAAGTACAGCATAACAACAAGTTTAAGTATTTCACTAGATATAAAAAGGAGCTTGTTTAGCTTCCACTTTACAGTATCAAAGAGAATTACTCACCACATACTGCTTCTGCTGATTTTGATGCTTGCGCTCAGTGTGCTTCTTCAAGTTTGATTTTGTTCCAAATTTCTGATTGCATCCATCAGCTGTGCACCTGCAAATGAACTGCATTTTTTATTATCAGTGACTTGTTTCACTGGCAGATACAGAAATCATTGCACAAGAGGAATACATGAGGAATAACTGAAACTCACAACCCAAATATAAAAATTTGCTTTAAAGACACAAAAAAGCCAGAGGCTAAGTTACAATCAAAAGCCACATGAAAACACAGCATAAGAGATTTTCAATAAAACACATAGGAATTCCCAGCTCCTAATCCATGACATGCAGCTATTAAGGGCTTAGTAACAGGAGATAACTGCCCATCCTTCTTTTAACTCTGCATTCTAGGGAGAGATCTGCCCCTTCCTTTAAGCATCTATAACGGATCACTGCCAGACAGGAGTTTTAGGCTCAGGAGATTCCCCACGTCTCGCAGGCTGTTACAGCACTACACATGATACCAGAACCAGGCTTGCAGCTCTATGCCACCCTCACATCGGTTGTAACTCCCCTGCATCTCCATGAGGACAAGCGTAACCCACTTGAAGAAGTTCGGCCTTACTCGAACGGCTTTTCCCCGGTGTGCGTAAGAAGGTGTCGAGCGCGGTGGAAATCTCTGGTGAAACCTTTACCACAGCCATCGTAATCGCAGACATACGGCCTCTGGAGGGGAGAGGGCTGCTCTGAGGCGGTGACAGCCGCCGGGGCCGGGCTGTTTCCAGAAGGCTGCCTCCCTTCAGCAGGCCGCCCCGGCGGCGGGATTGCAGGCACAACCCCCCGACCCCCACGGCGCGACGGCCGCCGTCATGAGGCGACGCCGGGCACCCAAGCCCCCCCAGGGGGCCAACGCCGGCAGGGGCCCCGGGCGAGCTCCGGCCCCGAGACGCGCAGGCCGCCCCCCGCCCGCCGCCCCGCGCCTCAGTCACACCACCCCCCCCATCCCATCCCATCCCCCATCCCCCACCCCCTGCCGACGGGACCCCGAGCGGCAGCCCCGCGCCTCAGCCCGCCGCCGGCGGCCCAGCTCCGGCCGGGCTCACCTCGCCCGTGTGCCGGCAGAGGTGGGCGTCCAGCCTCCAGGCCTTGTTGAAGGCGGCGTCGCAGTCGGGGAAGGAGCAGATGAAACGGCAGGCAGGGCGCGCGCTCCCGCTGCTGCCGCCGGCGGCGGGCGGGGACGCGCGCGCAGCACCCCCGCCCTCCTGCGCGCCCCCCGCCGCCCGCTCGCCGGCCATGCGGGAGGGCCCGGCACCGGCTCCCAGCGGGGAACGTCCCCCGCCCGAGCCCCGCTCCCGCCTCCCTCCCGCCGGCCGCAGGGCCTAGGGGCGGGCGCCGGGCGGGCGCATGCGCGGTTTGGCGGGGCGCCGTCCCGCCGCCCTGCACGCACAGCCCGCGGGGGTCGCGGCCGCCCTTCCGCCCGCAGAGCCGCACAGCGCCAGTTTCCCCGCACCCGAGAGCCTTGTCCCGGGAGCGGCCCAGGCCCCGGCTGCGTTACCTCATGCACCAGAGAGCAGAGCACCCCCGTTGCTGCCCGGTGTGAAGGCCCAAAAGGCCTAACTCTGGGTCCTTCCACAGCACAGCCCTTCTGGGGCTGTAGGGACCTAAGGGCTCAGCTGCTTCCCCAGGGAGCTTTTCCAGGTGCCATGTCATGTCCCAGGCCAAGGTCCTACCCGGCAGTTCTGGTTTGTGTCCCTGCCTTGCCAGAGGAGCGGACAGGACCGCACGGTGCCAGCTGGCCCCTGGCCCAGGCCAGGGCGTTCTTATGCACCCAGCATCTTGCTGCACGCTCCCTACCACCTGCCCCAAAGCCCAGGCATCTGCAGCCCAAGCGGAGGTGTCCCTGCTGTCCGGGATCCTGTGGCAGCGGTGGCCTGCCACCCTGGCCTGTGGGCGTGCTGTTCCCTCGGGCTGCCTGAGGTCACAGATAGGGGAAGGGGACATGGGGCTTCACTGAGCTGAGGGGCTGTGGTGTCTTGCTCAGCACCTCCCTGGTACCTGACTTGCTGTACTGAGGTATCACATCACCTGCTCTGCTTTGGGCTATTTGAGCTATCGTCTGAGCTTTATTTTAGGAGATGTTCCCCCTCTGTTGCAATTCTCCACACAAAGTGAAGTGTGAGGGACAGGGGGAGAAAGCTGGAACAGGACTGTGACGAGCAAACCATCCTGGGGAGAAAAACCTCCTATTCCTCCATCTCTGTTTGTGTTCTGAGAGCTGGAAAAGCCTGAGCAGATGGCGGTGCTTGGGGCAGGCTAGGGAAATGGAGGAGGAAACAGAGGAATAAGGACTAGGAATCAAGTGCGTGGGGACTGGACAGGAGAAGGGACACCTGAAGATGGCAGGAGTGCTGAAGGAAGGGTTACAGAACGGCTGTGCCACAGCATGCTTCAGGGAGGGAAGCTGCTGGCCAGAAGCAGATCCCCATGGCTCTGGGAGATGCCTCTTACCTCACTCACCTGTAACAGGATTAAGGGGAGGGCTGAATCAATCAGACCCTCATAAAGCAATGGCCAGAAATCGCCTTATTTTTGAAAGGGAAGTCAGTCTGAAAATATCTCAGCTCATACTAACTAAAACCAAAACACTTAGAAGAAAAAGTTGTTGGGGTTTTTTTTCTTTGTCTCAGAATTGCAATAACCCACCCACCTCTGAAATATAAAAAAGAAGATATACATCTTTTTTTGAGACTTTGCATGAGGAAACACAATATTGCCCAAGGCCTCTCTAACACAGGCAAGGAAATAGCTTGCAAGGGAGAAAACTTTGGAAAATTTCACTACTGGCTAGACAAGGGACAAATATTAATCATGTAGGCTTTTGCTCTATGCAATGCCAGTTAGAGATTTCAGC
Organism: Falco peregrinus; assembly: GCF_023634155.1. NCBI lineage: Eukaryota > Metazoa > Chordata > Aves > Falconiformes > Falconidae > Falco > Falco peregrinus. The sequence goes on from NC_073724.1 coordinate 99,534,714, forward strand.
AGAGTCCTCTGGGAATTTTAATCCAATATTGGAAATATATAAATAGAGGATGATTCCAGGCCAGAGAGCTCCTCATTGTGTTGTGCTGTTAAAGTCTTCTGAGGTGACTCCAGAGGGAGGATTTTGAAGAGTCCTCTAGTGGAGCTGGAAGGAGCAGTGGTGTCCCTTTCAGATTTGATCTTACCATTTTGCATTGTGGGAGGTGGAAGGTGAACCTTCTAGCAGGTAAACATGCAATAGAGAAAAATTAAGTCTGAAGATTAATGTTTCCAACACAAGGTCCATACTTCCACTGTTAAATTTTAATAATCTGGAAACTGAAAGGGAGCAAAAAACCAGAAAACTGAGGTAGTTCGTTACCTGAAGAAAAAACCAACACACAGCTCGCTCTGACACACATAAAAACCCCACAGGGTAGTAAATCCCTCAGACTCTGATTAAAGCTGTTCCTTAAGTGGGCAGGATCTACCCAGAATTAAGTATCAATCCAGGAAATACTACACATAGTGCTGTGAACACTCATTTCCCTCTGAAGAACTGCTGAGTGAATGGGCCACATATCTTTTTCTACCAAAGGCTGTTTTATTTCCCAGTCCTGTTGTTCTGCTGTAAGCAAAGTCATGCTTACCTTTTCTCCAAGAAAAGTAGTTTCTCTTTATGCAGCACAATTGAAGTCCAAAGATCTTATGATTATGAACATTACACAGAAATTATTTTAATGTGTACTGCAGTGCAGATAAATTAAATGTGCTTACAGAGTAGCTGTGGAATTGCAGGAACTATTCCACCACATGAGAGAGTTTGCAAACTGGAAGTCTACTTTTTCCTTTAGATTTGTGGCAAGCTAAATATTGGCTGTTTGAGGCACCATATCTAAGGTCTTTTGGCTTGGAGCAGTGGAGGTGGTATGCAGAGTGGTTGGGGCTGAAGGATGAGGCTAACTACTATTTATGTGGTTTTACCTGGTCCCTACAAGTTTTGTGACCGTGACTGCAATTGGGGTGTCAGCAATCTTGCAATGACTCTAGACACATGTCAAAAAAACCCCAAACCAAACCAAAACAAAAAAAGACTTTCTGCCTTCCAGAGTAAGTGGAGAAATGGTGTTGGGTAGCTCAATAATGTTGGCAGTAGTTGTCAGGAAACTTCCTGCAGTTTGTGGGGAAGTTCTTCGGTTAAGTATGGTGAGCTGTCACATTTAAGGTAGGATGGAAGTGGAATACAGCAAGTAAGTGATTTTGGCATTTCTTATAAAGGTGAAACTTTGAGGTTTTTGTTAGTAGAAATGTGAAAATATTGCTGTGGTGGATGTGTTGGAAACCTATGACCCATAATCACTCCAATGGATTATGTGATTGTGAAAGCAATAATGTTTTCCACATACAGGTAAGACAATTCATCTTTCTAGGAAGAGACCTGTGTGTGTACCAGCAATATATTAGATCCTCTCTCACAGAGAAAGCAAACATAGCTGAAACCAGCTTTTCCCTGTCTCAGCAATAGATAACTCAAAGCACGAAAACAGCAAAGGTTTTGTGGTAGTTGTTCATTTTTACACAGTCAAAAAGGGAATATACTGTTGTCTGTTTGGTTACTTCCAAGACTGTAAGGGGGGTGCAATACCAACAGTTGAAAAGATAAAAATCATGTACTGCACTCAAATGTTTTGATTTCGACAGCGTATTGATATTTTCAATGGGTGATGGTAATGTGAACTCGACATCATTTTGTCTAGAAGTTCATGGAAGTTCAGAACAAGTATTTCCTTCCAGATATTTCCTCAGCTCATATACAGCATACTGTAGGAAAACACATTGCAGATAATTCGCTATTTGGCCAAAAAAGCTATACGAGGTTTCGGGATTGCAGTTGGTACTCCATTTTGGTGATATGGAATACATAGGAACGTTGAGGCATATCCCCACAGAATGATTATTTCTGTAATATTCAGTTGAAAGGATGTCAAAATATTTTCCGGATGCTGGCACTCCTGGAAGACATCCAGTGCAGATGCCTTCTTGGAACCGCTGTGTCCTTCGAGGCTGACAAAGGAGTGCATCTCCTCAATTTTATGCCAGTGCATTAGCTGAAAGGTAGCTTACATGAAAGGTAACCCTTCTTGAAGCTTTCTGACCTCACGGAGGCAGCATATGGATAATTAGGAGTGATACTGTACAGTAAGTGGTCAGTAAACCTCACACTTCAGGAACCTGGCATTAGGAAATTATCTACATCCCAACTTAAATTCTAGTCCCTGAAACTTTTTAAAAATTGTTGAATCAACTACTTTTGTCTGTCCAAAATGCAGCAGTGAAAATAACATTTCTTTGGGTAAACAGCTTGGGGAAGATTGAAGAAACTTCTTAAATGTTATTTTAACCTGTTTTACAAATTTTAAAAAAAATTATTACTTGATCAAAGTGCATTGCAAGGCATCCAAGTTGCTCAGTACCTTTTTAAATAGTAATTTTTAAATTGTTCTAACTGAATTATGCATTTGTGTACTGCAGAAGTATACCGCTGAGCGGAAAAAAAGGCATGCTACATGATGGGAAATGCATATTTCCCTAACACAACCCTTAAAATGACATTGCATTTGTTTGCCAAGTAGTCATGCCTCATTCTCACCAAAAAGGCAGCCTCCCTCGTGCTGTCCTGCATGTCAGAGACAAAGTTGTCACTTGATACCAGGCTTAAAGTCCTAGAACATGGAACAGTCCAGGTTGGAAGGGATCTCAAATGATGATCTGGTTGAACCTTTCATTGAAAAGGGAGTCCAGATGACATCATCTACCACCCTGTACAGTTGCATCTTGAAAAATGTCAATGCAGAGGAAGGGATAGAAAAAGCTGTTCTTCTTAAGCATTTTCATCCCATGGGATTACTATAAACAGAAATGGAGGCCAAAACGTGAAAAGCAATCAAGAGGAAGCCCCAGCAAGCTGGCTGCTTTCCTTTGTTAGGACGAATACAGATGAGAAGAGTGGGGGTGGGAGAAGGACCCTGGTGGTTATTAGCATTGAGAAGGATCAGCCCAGCCACACTGGAAATGCTTCCTGCACCTGCTGTATTACTGCTCTAATTTTCTCTGCCATTTTGCCCAGCTCCAGCCTACTTGCAAGGTCATATGGACCCCAGCCCCTCAGCCCTGTTTTCCTGCTCACAACAGCAGCTTTATGCTTTCCTTTATCAGAGCGGGGCTCTTCTTCTTTACCTAAATCACAAGCTTGTCCCACAGCTAAGGGAGAGTAGATGAAGCACATGTGAATTATGCAAACTGGATGCCAGACGTGAACTGCAGTCAGGATAATGTTTCCTTGATCTCCCTGTTTACAGAATTATAGCTGGCTTGTAATGGTGCCAGTGTCCTCAGAAGCCCTTTCTAGGGATTTCTGGGAACCACGAAAACATGTTAGGAAGAGGATGGAGTTAATCATTTGGGCTTTTCTGCTGCTATATTCAGCCTAGCAAGCCGCCTCCAACAGATGTTTCTGCTTTTAGGCCACAAGGAATGTTATTGACTGGCTTTCCCTGTGTTCAGGAAGCATGTAAAGTTATCAAAGACTTGTTTTCCATAAGAGCATTTTCTCGTCAGGTGATGTTTTTCTTTTTTGAGCATAGTGGATTTTAATGAATGTCTCAACAGACTCATCCCCCCAGAGAAGAAATAGAGGAAATCTGCATTACCTGATTTTCTCTCCTGTCTGCGGGAGGCACGGGCTGTAAGCAATAGTGAAGTTGCACAGCAGAGCTGTGTGGAACAGCTGCCAGAGCCCTCTGCTCCCCATCAACCCTCCCATCAGCTATCCTGACCTGCCTGTTTTGAATAAAATCCACTGCATGTCATGCAGACCAAATTAGAGCCAAGTCCCAGGTGTTCCTTACACAGTTTGAGGCCAGTCAGTTAACAGCGCTGCCTGGGTCTTATATCTCCACCTGTCTCCCATGGCTTGCATGAAAAGAAGGGAAAAACCCGACTGTGTGAGCTGGTTCCCCACGAGCTCTCTCTGGGTGGGATGAGGGAAAGGAGGGCTTGGGAACAACCCCTCCATGATCTGTGGGGTGATGGAGGAGCCCTCTTCTGGAAAACACCTCCTTGCCGCCCCATTCCTGCCCCTGCCTCGCTGTGTTCACCCTGGAGGATTTCCTTGAGCATTCAACTCACCCAGCCATTAGACAGGATCAGACAAGACAAGGTTAAAACAAAATGGCCTGGATTCTCCATTTCACCATCACAGTCCTCTGAAGTGAGCAACTCCTCAGTCCCCCAGCACAACTCCGGGAAGAAGCCGCTTGCCTGGAGGATGTTGATGGGGTTATCAGTCCTCCCTTGCTCACGGCACAGCCCGTTTTCAGAAGGGACATAACAGCATTATGTCTGCCTTGCAAATGCTGCCTTGCCTAATCAGTCACAACTATTTGTGCTCACAGCACTGGCCGCTCAAGGCATCACATTTCATGGGTCAATAGGGACGGCAGTTATCTATCTGACCAAAATTGCAGGTGCAAAATTATGCCTGCAGCTATCTGGGACCATAAAAATAAGGCATCCTCTGAAGGCAGGTTGCAACAGAAGCTACCACACAGTAGCTGTACAAGTCCTTCCTCTCCTGGCTGAGCCCCGCAGGGTGCTTCTCTGGCATGTAGTCTATTCACTTGGGAGAAGGAGAAATGCAATTTCACCCATCCTCTCCTGGCAGCAGTGGCTAGGAGGGATGGTTATTTTAGTGGACTGTAACATTATGGTAATAATTGCTGCTTTATCAGACAGAATTATTAGTCTGTCAGTAATGCGTTAGACAGCAACACTTGTCTCAAATGCCTGTTAATTATCTAAATAAGCAAATTTGCTTCCTTTCCCACCGTGGTCACTAGTGTCTTGTATCATTCATGCAGCCGAAGCTGCGATCTTGCAAATACCCCTGAAGTAGTTGTTATTACAAGGGTTGTCTCCTTGAAGCACAGAGGCTGCTGATGTGAGGAAAAGATGCCGGACCAGTTCCCCAGGGCCTGATTCAAATCCTTTTGAAATCAGTAGAAAGTTGTTCCCAGTCTTTCATGGCTTTGGATTACATCCTCAGATATATAACTTCTTCCAGGAAGGAATTTTGCTTCAAACATCTCTCAAATACACTTGTGAGATCTAGCAACTGGTAAAATACTCGGCCTTAAGCCAATACAGCCAGCGGAGCCCCTGAATATATACAGATTTTTCAACATACAGTTTTTCTCCTGGAGAAAGCAACAATCTGATACACTTTCTTGTCCAGTCAGACCTGCAGTAGCTTTTCTTAATTACGTGTAGACATAAAACAGGAAAATATGGCTTTCAGTGCAAGGGTTTAAGGCTTCAGACATCCACAGGGCTCCAGCTGCACAGCCAGGGTTTGCCCTCCTGTCCACCTGCCCTGCACTCCCCCTATGACTGCTTACATGTGAGCATCCCCTCCTTTAAACACCAATGCTTGCAGAGCCATGGACTCTGCTCCAGCGGGCAGGGCTGCCTGCCTGCTCCACCTCACAGAATCCCAAGAAAGTGTCCCCCTGCCATCACGGGCCAAGTATGGCTTTGCTGCGAACTCCCTGTCCACCACCGCCCCCGTTGCCCCAGACCTTTCCCCCAGGCTGCCGTGCACTGGCTGTGGCAGCGAGCTCCGCATCCCTGAAGAAAGGCATCTTCTGAAGGTAAATCTGGGCCTTGAAGCTGCAGCCCCCAAGAAGACCCAGCACAGAATCAAGTCCTATGGGGTGAGTGTGGGACAGGATGGCAGCTGCTGGTGTGATGCAGCATCCCTTGGGCAGGGGCCAGGTGACCCCACGGGTGGCTCGTGGAAGACATTGTCCCACCAATTTGAGTTATCTCAGGGGTGTGCTGGGAGCCAGCCCCTCTTTGCCTCCCACCTAATGAAGGACAAAGAAAAGGAGGCTCCTGGCTCTCCACCAAACCTGCACCTGAGCTAAATGCTAAGCAGCCACCCAGATTCCTCCCTTTTTCGTTCAAATCTGCACAGAGGCTGGAGTGCAATGGGTGCTGGCAGAGTCTGAGATGAAGAAAACCCTGAACTTCTCCCCAAGGGGATTGTTTCATACAGATCTTAAACCGTGAGGTTTCTCAGAAGTGTTCCTTTTGCTCAGGGCTGTTACCAAGAACATAATGAAAACCATAATCAAAACCCAAGTGGATTTTGCCACCTCCCAGAGATGCATTCACACGGGGGCTGCTGCTCATTAGGGCCTACAAGAAAACCGTGTGTGTTTAGTGAAAGCAGATAGAGCCATCTAGTGACAAGAGAAATGCATTCTTCATTTCATGCTGTGAAAGACCTTCGCAAGCCCCCAAAAGTCTGTATCTGTCACCAGAGCAGGTGAGTCCGCAATGCATGGGCAGCCCCTCTCCCAGGGCTGTGCATGGCTAAAACTTAGGAGGTTCACACAGCCAGAGCTTAGCAGCATGGTCTTCAGCAAAGCTTTTGGGAGCAGGGATGGCAGCACACAGCAAAAAGGCAACTTGGGTCATTGACAAGGTTTGGGACGAGCCCTCAGTGCCTCACCGGCAGGGCAGGGAGCCAGGCGCAGGCAGAGCTTGACCCCAGCTGTGCAGCGGGCAGGTGGGGCTATATTTGTGGAGAGGTGGTTTCCCCAAGCTGGGTTTGAGATGCTTTAGCCAAACAAGGAAAAATTTAGGACAGGGGAGTTGCTTCTTAGAAAAGAAAAAACAAAAATCAGAATACTTTATTTCAAAACATGTGTGGATATTATTTAAAAAAAAAATACTTAAAAGATTCTGGAAATTGTGTCATTTTAAAGTAAGGAAATATTTGTGCATGGCATTCTCTCTGACCAGAACAAAATACTTCTATAATTTTGTATCAATAACATATTGGAAAAAATTCATTTCTTGGCAAAGGAAGCATGGTTTTTATTTCTTCCTTTTCCTTCTCTCTTTGTCTAGCACATTCCTTCTCTCCTCTGAAGAATTCACACAACTCAGCTCTTATCAGTCTAGCTAATTACATTACTGCACTTCCCAGCAAATTAAGATCCAAAGCCTGTCGTTTTACAGTAAACTCTGCAAAGAAAGGGATAATGAGGTTACTTAGCAGGTTTTGTTCCTCAGCTAATTTCAATACACTTCTTAGCTTATGAAGTGGGTGATAAGGTAGCCACCATAGCTTTTATGTTACCCTTCCCAAGCATGTCCAGGTCTCCCAGCACTTCTGGGAACGAAGAGATTTTCCTGCTGGAGGCTCAGAGGTGAGACCATTTGCCCAAGGGCAGAAAGAGACCAAAGCCAGCTCTGGCCCCATCTGTGCTGCAAGCAAAGCTGAGATGTGGAGTGTTTGGGTGCCTTAGACCATATCCACACCGCCTAGGGGTGGACCTCCAGGGCAGAGTGCTTGTGTCCCAACCAGAGCCCTCAAGCCTAGGTCTTCTCCTTACCCCATGAGGTTTTCTCATGGCCGAAAGACAGAATTGTCAACTCGTGCCAGGAGCAAAAAAAACACTTCAAAGCACCTGAAATAGGTGCGGCAGCACAGCATCCCATCGGAGTGGCGCTTTCCTAGCACGAGGGTGGAGATACCTATGGGAATGTGACAGGAGGCCATCTGAAGATGCGGGGCTGGGACCACAACCTCAGCTTTGCAGCGAGCAGGGTGATTGCTGCCAGCGTCACCCTAGCTCAGGGCAAGCAGAGGCAGACTAAACCATACCAAGCCGTGCTGGGAAAGGGAAGGACTTGAGCTCCAGTTTTGTGGAAAATTTCCAGCTGCTAAGTTTGGTTTGACTCAGAATGGAAACAAACCCAACAGTGCACCACAAAACACTGCAAAGCAAAACAATCTGTTTGGGGTCCCTACATGTTTGGATTAGCCTTTGACTTCTGCTTTTCTTTGGAAAATAAAGGCCAAAATTTCCCTTTTGTTCACACAGAAAGGTTTTTTTTTTATCAGATGACATAGTTCTTCGGACATTTTCTACTTGATGTTTTGTTCGTACCTGCAGTCCCGGCCAGGAACTCATCACTAGCATCCTGGTTGTTTCACACATCCATAATTAAGCCAAGTTAAAATAATGGATGTAACGAGCTACCAGAGCAAAGGGTGTGGAAGGAGAAAAAGGACAATGCAGTCATCAAAGGAACAGAAATGCCTTTGTGTAGGCTTATAATTTAAAACAAGGATTCCTTGCAACTATTACCTGATTATGGTTGATCTCTACCACACTTAGCTTTGTTCATTTTGTTATGTGTTCCTCTTCCCAGACCCTCTCAGTTCCCTTTGGGCATTTGTGGGTGAAAAATTCACCCACATTTTGTGCCTATTCATAAATCTGCATACTAAAATCTGGGGCAAGAGGTTGTGCTACATGCTTGTCCAGCACATGGCACAGCAGGGTTTCCAGTCTTTCACTGGGCTGTTACAAATACAGCGCAAGTGCCTTAATGCCTCATGGTTCTCTCTTACCCTCTCATCTGAAGGTGTTACTCTGGCCACGGTTAATTGAGTATGAACCTGGGGGTGACAAGTTAGTTCATTTGAGTCTCTTTAATCACTTTAGAGTCAGGTCCAAAGCCTGTAGCTAGCCCACAGTGCTGGCTGTGACACATAGCCAGGGTCAAGCTTTAATTTAAAGGCCTAATTCTGAATGTATTTAAACAGAAAGCTCTTTATGAAGACCCAGTTCACCAGATCCTCCAAGTGCTGGAAGCTGGACAAACATACACTGAGCTTTCTGTAAAGGTCTCCAAGCAAAACAACTTTTTGTTTAATTTGAAAAGTTTCCATCTGTCCAGCGCAGTAAGAAGAAAAAATAAGCCCTTCCTCAGCTCTGCATCAAGCTGGCAAAACCAAATGTTTTTCACAGCTCTACCTCGTATCTATTAATAAGTCCGTGACTACAACCAATTTGGATGATAAGTCATCAACCAGGTTTGCTCATCGGGCTCCCTGGCTCTCTCCTCTCTGCTCCATCTGCACATCCTTTCTCTGTTGCATCTCTCCTTTTGGCCATGCTGGGTCTTGATCCTGCCTACTGTTGTGCCATGTGAAAAATGCGCACCTCTGTGCCACTTGGGTGCCCGTTAGAACGGACCAACGCTCTCTGCAGCTCCGACATGAAGTGTGCAGCAGCCACTGAGCCGCCGGGAAGGATGGCATCCCGGCCGGGCAGTTAGCGTGGGGAGCTGCTGTCAGCCTGGGGATGGTTTGCAGGCAGAAGGGGAGATTGCATCAATTACCTAATGATATTCAGGGGAGTCAGTTGAATGATTAAGCGTTCATTTAGAGGCACGTCTACATATTTGCCATACTCTGAAAGTGCCAGTCCGCTGTACATGTGCACAGAGAGGTGCCTGCAATCGCCCTTGTAAAACTGCCTGTCAGCTGAGTTCATTTATTTGTTTTCTGTATTTCAGTATGTTGGCTGGCCAGCAGCTTACAGCTCTACCTCACACTTGAAACAGTCTTGCTAAATAAATGCCCTGTCCCTAAAGGAAGATGAAAGAGCAAAGTTTTGGAGCCCAGCACAGACTCCTTTGTTCAAAAATTCTCTTAGCAGAGTCATCTCTTTTCAAGGAAAAAAATGATGATTAATTGATTCCTGGGATCTGACTTGCTGACCATCCCACTGAGCCCAGCAAAGCCGTACCAGTACAAGCCAGTTTAAGCAGAAGAGGCTCTATAGGCTCTAACAATGGACTCTCAACATATACCCCCTCCCCCATGCAACTTCTGAAGCTTGTAGGTGGTTTCACTGAAGTTTTATGACAACAACTAGGGAAAACAACTTTGGGAACTAACATTGCCCAGCAAGACACAGCCTGCAGCATGTTTTTTATGGCCAAGAACTCGCAGCGTTCCTGGCTTCATTTCCTCACCGCTCACAGCAGTCCCCCTTTATGGCAGGGCTGTGCCCCCCCGATGCACCGGGCAGCACTGTGAGCTCAGACGCGGCGAAGCAAATGACTGGGCCAGCAGAGAGCTGGGATTTGAAAACCTACATGAGTTAAAACAAGGATAATCTGGGCTAGGTAACAACTTAACTTGCTTTTACAGCCACCATTGTTGAGGCATATCCCCATTGCCTAGGCAGGACAGCAGTGACTGAGTAGTGGGTGGTGGGAAGGGCTCTGTCACTGTGGGGCTGGGGCTGTGGACAAACACAGAGAAACACCTTGGGCTTATGGCTTGCAGTGCTTGAGCTAATGTGCTTTGGACCAGCTTGATTATCTCTGCCCGGCACGGCCCTGTTTGATCCTCTCCTTGGGGTCATTGCAGAAGTCACAGTCTGCAGATGCATGAAAAGCTGCTGCCACTAATATCACTAATGTCAGGTGTCCTGGGCTGGCAGCCAGGGGTTTACCTTATCAGCAGGTACTTCACTCCTGTTCACATCAAAAGCAAGGAAACAGAGAAATACATTCTCAAAGAAAGGGGCTTGTTCCTGAAAATTCAGTGAGATTTGGTACAGGACCTAATGACAGGATCTGGCCTGCAAAGCATGCAGTGAGAGTGATTGGTAATGAAAATGCAGCATTTTGGAGGACAAGGTAAGACTCTCTGACTCTGGAAATAATGCAAAAACCTCAGAAACCAGAAACACACGTCAGAGCTTACTTTCTCCCTAGGTGGTTGAACATTAACAAAGCCTGCACTAGCAGCAGCGCTGTGTTGCTGGCAGGATGGGGTCTGACACTCTCTGCAATGGGCCTTCCCCTTCTTCCAGGCTTCACCGGTGTCTCACTTCAGCTTGATGTGGCAGCTGGGCTGCAAACCTCTCCTCTTGCCTTGACTACTTGGAATGGTTAGGTTAACCCCAGGCCAGTGTGGATGTCCACCATCCATGTCAGAAGAAACCTGGATGGAGCACGCTTGAGCTCTCCTCTGAGAGGAAATTGCTGTGGCTGAGCTCAGCTTCCCCTGAGCAGGGACTTCTGTGAGTCGTAACATTTTTTGACTCCAGCCTTTACTAAACTTGGCTGTTCCCCTGTCATTTTAGCTCAGATTTTTCTAGCAAGTGAGGTTTGGCTTTTGCAGACATACTGTTTATCCCATGAGGTTTTTACCTGGCTTATTCACAGGCAAAGAAAGTATCATCTGTTGTATAAGCATATGAGACAAGCAGCAGCTTGTAGTTTCATTATTAATTATTTACCAGAGAAAGAAAACTTCCCCATCTGGGAACATTTTATTTTCTTTGTGGTCAGGATATGGTAGGGTAATGGATGGCCACTCATGACATGAGAATGCAGGAGTGACGCTTGTATCCCCGATGGTGAGACAAGGATACATCCATTGATACAAAATCACTAGAAATTGCTTGTCTGCACCAGGAACCCGATCACAACACTTTTTGTGATGTTCCCATGCAGAATTGCACACCGCAGGAAGACAGCCTGGCAGCAACAGCCACCCTGGTGGCACTGCCTGAGTAATGGCAGTTCAGCTCTTAATTAAAATAAGCTTGACTCAGTCTGGACATTTGAAAATTATCCATCCATTCCCAACATGAGCCTGCCCTGCCTGGGTTTTAAATTCATAGATAACCTGGTAAAAGCATGAGCTGTCCAGATGAAACCCCCCTTAGCTCTGTTACGCTGCAAAACCCCAGGCCAGCTGAAAATATTTGTGTTTGAGCACAAAGGGAGTTGCACAAGCTCCTTGATGATCTCATGCTGCCCATCTTTCCTGTTTCTTCTGTGTGCATCAAGACAGGAGGACTTTGTCCTCGGCCAGTGTTAGTTTTGCTTCCTTTGATGACAGTGGGAGGATGGTGGGTGCAGCTGGGAAGAGCTGCGTTTCTCTGCAGGCTTCTCAGCTCACAGACACTTTTTGCACAACATTTTTGGCGTAAGAACTCTTGGAAAATGGCTTTTCTTCTGTCACAAGAGCAAAGGGGACCACAGTCACTGGCTTCGTTCAAATCTTCCACTGCTCTAAATAGTCACAAGCTCATTTCACCACCTGAGATACAGATTTCCACCTGTACGCTCACCTTAAACCTCTTGTCACACCGTGGGAGATCACACCTGAGAGTAAAACCAGCCAGCCCCGGGGAGAGGCATCATGTAGCCAAGCATCCTCTGGCTGCTGTTAGGATAACATAGCAATTTCCCATCTCCTTTCTCCTCTCTTGCCTGTAATTATGCTTTAGTCACTGATCATCTGTTCTCTTCAGACCTATAATCCAGCAACCTTTCCGGTCCTGTCACCTACAAGTACTTATTTGTTTGTACAGTTAGGAAGATTTCAGCTCTATTTTCTGCTCTTTTGGGAAGACACAAACTGCAGGGAATGGCGATGTAACACTGATAATGTGCCTTTCTTGGAAAAAAATCCATAGGTGCTTTAAGTGTTAACCATGTGGACATGACAGTAAAAATGCTCTGAAAGCCTCAGGAAATGTTAAATGAAAGCAGAGCTGCAGTGGGGAAGGCAGCAAGGCAGCCATGACTCAGTGCAGGCAGAGATTCCCCTTTGTGTAGCACAGGTAGCAATGTCCATCTCCAACATATTTAACAAGATATAAAGTTGTAGTGTCCCGTATGGTCACTAAATTGTCTTCTGTAAGCAACTATGCGTATTTGACTTTGGCACCTTTCTAGCAGTGTGGAAAGTGTTTGTAAGGAACCATAAAAAGTCATTACATATGCAGAACAATTGAACCTCCTCAGCATCTGTGGTAGGAAACACATCTGTCTTCTGTCCCTTTCTTTCCTAAATGTCTCCCTGAATCAACTTTTATGGGAGGGTCGTAAATATCCCTTTCTATTCGAATCCAGGAGTTAACAATACCCCCTGTGACCATAAACACAAGATGTTTCATTGAGGAAAGAGGTGCACTCAAGTAAGCACAGATCTTTGTGACAGTTGCTGCCAGTATGGTCCCCATGCACCGCTAATCACATTAGTGGGAGAGCACGGAGGTGGCCGGCAGACAGCAAAAGAAAGAGGGAGAGAAAAGCAAGACTAATCTTGTTAAAAGGGAAGCAAAGATAGACGCTACTTTTACACAGAAGCTTATAACGTCCCCATTTTCCCAGGGCTGGAATCACCTGGATGCTCTCTGAGCAGCGCGGCTGCTGTCGTTGTGGAAGCAAAGAGCCCTGCATCTCACTTGTGTTTGTTCAGGGCTGGTTTTTCTTATGGCTCTTTGCCATCCATGTTCTCTTGGTTTCTACAAGGCAACCTCAAATCCTTCCTGAACTAGAGGTTTACTGGCCTCCAGATGACTTTAAAAGCAGTAGGACTGTTTTTAATCCCTTCATGTGTTCCTTTTCTACCAGAGAAAGATCCACAGTTTTCAAAGATGAAACAAGTGCCTGATCTAAAATATCCCTGTTCCATCATTCTCCCCTGGGGAGGCCATGTCAGATGTTTGAAAGCACCTCCTTCCTGAATGAAGTCTTTTGCTCTCCGTCTGCGTGAGGATGATGCACAGATCCCAGCCATTTGGCTGTGACACGCTTTTCTTGGGGACACCCAAAGCACCCCCCAAGCTGGGACCTAAGGATTAGCCAAGCAGTCGCTGTGCAGCCTCTGGCAGTCCCTACGGTAGGGTTTCATCCCCTATCCAGAGTGCATGGCCTTGCTAAGCTGCAGAGGTGTTGCCCCAGGACTGAGGTCTCCTCTGCCCACTCCCTGCTCCCACGTTTGGTGGAGATGGGGCAAGGGAAAGGGGTGCAGGAGGAGAGGTGCTCCTGACCAGACACTCACTGAAGCATAGGCACCAACATGTGCACTAACCCACACCCGCAGTTCTGCACACGGGATGCTGTGATGCAGTGCTGAGGCTCTCCAGGCAGCTGGGAGCCTGGGGCAGGCAGTACCCAAACCAGTGAGCTCCCAGTTCAACTAGGCAAGACATGGATTTGGGGAAAACTTTCTGCTTTTGGGGAACCAGAGCCTGGAGAGGCAGCACCACGTGCCCAGGGTGACCCTCCAAGCCAGTGCTGGACAGCTGATGGACACAACCTTTCTGAGTACTTGCCCACCACCTTGATAGCAAGATGGTCCCTCCTGCCGCCACCTATTGCTGCCAGCCTCCCAGAGAGCTGTGTTAGTGGGACCCCTTCCCACAGGGCTTCATGTTGGAAGGGCAAACAGCATCTTGTTACCTGAAAGGAGCCTTAACCTGGTTTTATACCCACGACTGTTTAATCAGCATCATATTGCAGTGCTGAGGATGGAAAAACAAAGCACTTGCGTCAGTGGATGGGGTGTCTGCCGCTGCGTGCGCCGGTGGCTCACCAATTAATCAAACGGGGCAGGGGAGGGAGGACCCAGCAAATGGGCAGGAGAAATCCCTGGTGGAAAACCTCTCTTGTTGTTGCATGGGTTGCCAGGGCTGTGGCCAGGGGTAGAAAATGAAGAAGCAGCTGGAAATCTTGGAGCAAGGACAGTGGTGATGGCTTTATAGCTGAGAATCCATGCCCAACCAGATGGCGAGGATATTGTCAGGATCACTTGTCTTGATATTTCATCAAGTTCTTAAACACAAAATGCAAACACCGGACCCTCTTGGCATTAAAACTATGATTTCAGTATGGATTGGTGGTAGTTAAATGAGCTTGGAAGTGGCCTTTGTTAGTGTCCCCTTGCCATCAGGGCTGGGGCTTTCTGGCCGGTGCTGCAGCGCTGGGTATGAGTGGAGCCCCTGGGGAGCAGAGGGACTGGCTGCAGGAAGAGGAAAGGCTATGAAGGAAAAGCTCTTAGGGATACTTTCAGTGATGTTTGGGAAAGTCCATTGGGCTGAGGACACCATGCTGGGGGGCAGACCCTGTTCGAGGCAGAGATCCCTGCAATGAAGAGCAGCCCAGGTGGACCCAATGTTTCTGAGAACGGGACAGGAGATCTGCTTGGTGGTCAGCTAACTGAGAGTCGAACCTGAAATTAATCTCTTGTTCTCCCAAGCAATGGATGTTTTGTTTCCCAGTCCAAGGAGTTGATCGATGTGACCAGGACCCTCCAACCCTGTTGCTCCACTCTTCTTTTTGCTCCCTTCTCTCCCTGCAGGAACAACCCTGCACCCCAAACTGGGTGGTCTCAGGGATACATTCCCTGGCCCCCACAGCCTCAAGTGAGATTGGTATTGACCATTTAATGATGGACAGTTTTAGTGGCTGTTGGGGGAGGGCCTGGGACCCACCCAGGGCAGGGAGCTGGGAGCTGCAAGGGGGAGGAAAGGCAGCGAAGGGGATAAAGGGGAGGGGGCTACAGATGCTGGGGAACAGGGCAAAGGGGGGCCTGAAGGGAGGAGAGAGAAAAGCCAGAAACAGCTGATGGAAGACCCTGTTTTCTCAACAATGATGCCTCTGATGAGAAGGTAACAGAGGAAGGAACGATGATTTGGCTACTGGAGGAAGTCAGCCTTTGTACCTGTGCAAGCCCTTCAAAGGCTGTAGGGGACATCCCCGGTGTGCAGGTCCCCAGACTCATGCTGCATTTCAATTCTAAAGGCAACAGGCAGCCCGAGTCTTCACCCTGCTTGCCTCTTCTGTAGGTGCACAGTCTGGATTACTATTATTACTGTTATTAGTATTACCATTATTACTGGTTGTAGTTGTAGTACTGTTATTAATATTATTACTATTATTTCCCAATTTTCCCATGAATCTGGACCTTCGCCTTAAACAGCCAAAAAAATCATCTGTGGTTTCTCTTAAAGACAGAAAGCCCCTTGCTTTTTCTCTTCAGGAGGTCTACGTAGCCCTCAGATACAATTTGTTCATCTCCTCAGTTAAGCCAACATATTGATCCTTCCCCTAGGCTCTGACCTCTCCATGCCTTCCCTGTTTACTGAGTTATCTTTAGCATTCCTGCCTCCTTACCACTGCTCAGGGGCAGCAAACATTTCAGATAAAATTGATCCAGCGGATACAAGGAAAGACGTCATGAGGAAACCTGGGGCACGAGGCCATCCACAGTCTCTCTGCCATCACGTAAGCTGGCTGAGGGTCAGTTCAGCATTAACTGGGTTGTCACAATGAGCAACGCTGAGCAGCTCTAAGCATCACTCACTAAGTGCAAACTGGGGTGTTACTATACCGGTGCAATGAATTGGACAAACTCTACAATTCCACCTTTCTCCTTAGACACACTCATAGGTTTTGAAGGCCAGACAAACGATGCAGACCACCCAGCCTGACCTGCATGGTACAGCCCAGAGCCTCTTAACCTTAGTTCTACCTTCACTGTCTGAAAGTGGAACAAGAGTTTTTGCAGTGTTTGTCAAGACTTCTGTCAGGGTTGCCTACAGCTTTGCAAGGGCTACTCAGGACAAATGACCTCTCCTTGGCGACATGCTGTATCCTCTCCATTTTTTAACCATAGATAGGGTACATAAAGGTTATATTAAATTTATTACTTGCAAGCACAGTCCCTCTTCCTTGTTCTCTGGACCTGCAGACCATGTTCAGAGGATTATGGATCCACATGAGTCATACCAGCAACCCTTCACTCCTCTCGGGGAAATGACTTCACCCCTGGACTACGATGTCAGGCTCCTACCCAGGAGCCCACCTTATCCTCCTGACATGTCACTTTTTCTTCTGCAGAGTGGTCTAAACTCAACCACGGGTGAGATGATAGTGCCTATCTTCCCTCTGCAATGGAAGGGGAATATTTAATCTTCAGGCACCACTGTGCTCAGCATGGTAGCGTGGTGGTGCCTGATTCCTGGCATGAGTCATTTGCCTGCCCTTCCCCAAGGTGTGTGGGATCATAACTCCATCTGTGCTGTGCTCAGAGGAAGGACCCACAGTGCACCCCACTGATCTTAGGCAGTGGCTTCAATCCCCTTGCAAACAGCTGAACCTGCCAGAACAGTATAAACCTGTAAACTGGCAAACACTAAGTACAAAAAAACACCCCAACCTACGAAACTCATGTTTCAGCCACTCTAAGTGAGGGTAGCTTCAAGCATCATTAAGTGAGGACTCCATTTCCAGCAGCTGTGGACAACTATTTACTCTCCAGGTCTTAATCAGCACAGGCACTCAAGCGGCAGGCAGCTGCCACAGGTGGGCTGGCAGGGCTGGCCATGAAGCTGCTGACCTGGACGAGGTCCACTGCAGTGACTCGAGGGCTGTTTGCTTGCTGGTTGTTCTGGACAGGATCATCTGACTGACTGTCTCTTCTGCAAAGAATAAAATTCATCTATAGAAGTTGGATTTGTAGGAGTCTTTCTTTCATCCTAGTTCTGTGTGGTTTATATATATCTCTTTTTATGTACAGTAACAACTGTGTTTTCTATAGTGGTCTGTATCAGAGGAAACCTGTTTTCTAAGGTGTTGCCCTTGGTGGGAAAGTCTGTGAAAGACAGTTGTGACTTATCCCAAGGAAAGGCCAGAGCAGCTTAAAAAGTGGCTTGGTGGGTCCAAGTTGACTTGGTGTACCCCAGAGCAACCTCCAGCTTTTGGGTTTTTTTGTCACCCTGATAATGAAAAGCACAGGAGCACTGTTACTGGGCCGAGTGCGGAGTGGTAAGGGTGATGCTCTGGCTGATATGGGGACCTATCCAGATCAGAATTAAGGTGGATATTAGTGATGGGGTATTATTTGATCAACAAATCAAAGTACACTAACTCCAAAGCTTTGTGGTCCCTAATAAAATGATGTCCCTGAGCATACATCACTTCGAGGATTTTGCTTGTCCATAACTTCTCAGGTTGAAACAGGCTGCCACTTCTGGCCTGAGCAGCCAGTCAGCAGGACAGGGAAGAGTCAGGCAATTCTGCAATACAATTCTCTTGACTAATTTTAAAAAAAAGAAGGGGAAAAAAAAAAAAAAGAAAACCAATGACCAACACAGACACTGGGGTGCCTGTGGGAATGGAGGAATGGGACCAGTGTCGGTGTTCCTTTATGTCAGGCACTTTCTCCAGCTTGCAATCTACACTTTTCTCCCCAGTTCATGCTTTTCTAGCACTTCTGGGATTTCTCTCTTATTTGGTGTTCCTTGCTGTATCTGTACACACACCTCCATCAAAATAACAATTTCTCCCTTGTATTTGCAATCAGAGCTAATAAAAATCCTCTGTTTACAGAGCTGGGTTCCTGAGCAGCTTCCTAATTTATGTCTTTTCAGACTTTGCTCCTGTTTGAGCTCTCTTAAACAGAAGCTGACCTACATCTACCACGTAGCGTGAGAAGGCCACTGCCACACTGGTCAGCTTCAACAAGCCTCCATTTTATTCTGCTTCACTGAGCAGAACAATATACTCCAAGTGTCCTGTTCCAGTCTGAAACACTGCTGGCCTTTTGGCTTGAATGGTTCTTCAAGGTTTGGGGCTGGGTGCTTCTTTGAGGCAACTGTGTTTCCCCCTGTACTGCTGTAACCTGTTCTGGGACAATGATGCGTGTCCACGGTCTGCTCCGTGGCTAGAGAGAGTGGCCTGTGGTTCGCTGGTTTCAGCTCTCCTGGGCTCTGCTCTGGTCTCTAGAAGCCTGACGTTGCAGATGTTTGCTGATTTTACCACTAAATTGTTTCAGTTGCTGATGGAAATGGCTTTATGTTTAGAGCCCTTATAGCTAAGACTGGTGAGAGCCAGGGCAGTTTGGCTGGGCCAGGGGAGCTGGTGCGCTGACACCACGAGACACTAGGCGTGCCGTGCTGTATCCCAGCACTGAGAAAGTCAGTGGGAAAGGATGGGGTACAGTGAAGGTCTTTAACCTCCAGGCTCATGAGCACAATTGCCTTGCAATATGAAGGCTTCTCTCTGTTGCTGCAACCCAGGAAACTTTTGGGGTTAATTTGGCAGCTGGCGGGATGCAACCCAGATTCCTGCATCAGTAGAGCCTCTGCTTGCAGCCAGGAGGTGGGCGTGCAGGAGGGACGGAGCAAACCACAGAGCTGTTGGCTGTATTCTGTTCAACCCAGAGACTCAGCATGCACGAAAGAGTAAAGCTCATGTAACGTACCACTGCAATCTTCAAATGAAGTGTATCTGTATTATCCCTGTGGGTCTGACTCACTCACTACATTATCCCAGAGCGACGCCAGTGTTACACAGTGAAAGCAACACTGCAGTGAAAAGGGGCGGTGAATCAGGCAGGCCATGCCTATGTTGCATGTTGCATGATGCATGATGAGCTGCTTGTGGAGTTGCTACAAAAATGCTTTTGAGAGGAAGAGAAAGGAAGGATTGATACATTTTGAGAGACGGTTCCACACTGAATCATATGGTGCTTCTCAAATTGGCCGTGGCATGTTAGCTGATGAATGGTTTGGACTGTGATCCTCCTGCGGTCTTACAGTAGTCAAAAATCAAGTTTAATTAATGATGTTTAGTTTATTGTGTTCTTTGAGCCAGTAGTTACCACTGTTTATTAGTTGCCTGAAAGCAACTTAATTGCATGAAAGACACATACCTTTCAGACCCTGATGTGCCTTGGGCGAGTGACTTACCTCTTTTATGATCCCTCAATGGATCAAGCATCTGACACAGCGAACAGGGAGCAAAGGCATTGCATATCAGAGGCAAAGCTCACTATGGACCCAGTTCCTTGGGCTGCCATGTGCCTTCACTTCCCAGAGAAGCTGTTTGATGCTCTGTGAAAGACACTTGGACCTTGTCAGGAGGTCCCGTTTCTGCAGCATCTAGAAGTAAGAGCCTAATTTCAAATTTAAGTGTAAATCCATGGGCTGCCAGTTACTAGCTAGTAAAAATTTGAAAAACCTGAGCACATCACTTTCAGGACTCAGGTACGGGCGAGAAAACCTGGAATAAGCAAAATATGAGAAGCGTAAAAAGATATTTGATGTGTTTTAAATCAAGCAAAGTCATGATGAGGAAAAAGGACTCTTTCCTATCTTTTCAGCTCCAGTTAACACAGTGATCTGTGCATATCATCATACGGTGTGCAGCTGAGACTGTAGCAGTCCTCAGTCCAGGAGAGGGGTGTTCTGTCCAGCACCTCCTGTGCAGCATGGTTATAATGCAAATATGCATTACCTTTGGTTGTCATCTATACCTACACCAGGGAAAAGCCATCACTTGCGGAACTGTTCATGGTGACTAAGGTACAGCCATGTGGAAGCATAACTGCAGTCATTCAAGATCCTTCCCTGTGAGTTTGGGGTTTATTCCTTGACCTGAAGCTGTCTCCTGTGAAAATCCCAGTGCACAACCCCCTCTTCATGCTTTGTGGCCGGCTCCAGCTGCCACCTATCGTGTGTCAAAACTTCCTTTCCCATGTTGTGGGGCTGGTTTTACATGGGGGATGTCCCGACTGTCAGGACCAAAGGTGGGCTCCCAGCACACTCCAGCTTGCCCTCAAAGGAAACCCAGGCATGCAAGCAGGGAGGGAAGACACGCTGCCTATCAGTGGCCGACCCCTGCAATGTGACCTTCTCAACCCTGCTTGTAGCTCATGGCCTGGGTGAAGCAGCTCTGCTTGTGCCACCAGATGAAACCCTCTCTGCCCTGCGGGGCATGCAGGGCCGGAGAAGGGACTTTTCCTACAGCTCCCACGGATGGCTAGATTGCCACATGCCTGGGAACAGGTACACAGACACTGCTAAATGCCTTGTGTGTCACCTGAGCTGGATTTTTAAATGGTACAGGAGGGTGATGTGCTTGATTCCAGACTGCCTAATGGATGGATGTCCCTGGAGGGAAATCAGTGCCATTGATACAGGAGCACTGGTCTGTTGTTTCACTGCCCCCCAGCACCAATCAACCTGTGTTCCCCAAGGCTCAGTACTGGGGCCAGTTCTGTTTAATATCTTAATTATCAGGAAACCTTCTCCCACTTTCAGAAAGCTACATAGTAAATATGTAACCACATTTGTTCACTGTGGTTGGACAGACCAACAGATGAGCTTACGTATTGCCCTTGTGATGTTTCTGAAACATCCTTTGATAGCCACTGTCTTAAAATGACATTACTTGTACAAAACCAAGAAAATAATCAAAAATAGTAATATTTCTGATACTTTCTGTCTTTACACTTATGTAATAAAAATTAGCTGGCATCTCTGTAGTCATCAAAGTGTTTTACTGGGATTAAATTATTCTGTGTTAACATTCACAATCCAGAACTAACAAATTTCCCTGTATTAGAAAAGAAGAAATCTTTCTTTTTCAAAAATGAGTGAAAAAGATTCCCTTCCTTTCCATTATAGAGATGGATCCTACTCCTTTTTACACTAAAATTTTGTGGTACACATTTTAATTTTTTAGCAGTTATGGTCTAAGTTAACTCCAGTGTTGAACAGTTTCTGTATATCCTTTTGAACACTGTCTACGTCCTTGTGAACAGCAAGCTTAAAACTCTGCCAGTTGCTGTTGTGAAGGATTTCTTGCATGAAGACCTCACCTTCCATTGCATTTATGCTTGTCTTTATTAATATAAAATTATCATCAATGACATTTATCTGCCGTTTAGCCAGCTGCTGTTTGGACATATAATAAGGGACGTGCCCTGCCCATATGCATTACACCCAATTGTAATTACACCAAAATTACTCAGTAAATGTAATCTAAAGACTATGCAAATGGTTCATGTTCCATGTTACACTCCCCTAGTTCTTCATTCTCCTTTTCTGGATTCATCGGTTCATTTTAACACCTTTCTAGGCTAATGTGACTGTCCTCACATTCCCCCAGATTTCTTCACCATTGATTAATATGATGAACTGAGATGTTTCATCAAAGCAAATCCCAGACTGATAAAAAGCGATAACACGGTAGGCGGTTTTTGTGCCTTTTTCATAGATTGCTTGATTAAGGCTGATACAGCCTTAAATTATCATTGGCTCTGTTTCCCTGGCATGATCATTTGGTTATAAAGTCTCTCTGGTGCTCTGTCAACTTCACAGGCCTGTATAGTCAGAAGGCAGCGGTAATACAGACAGAAAGCGACCTCTTTTAACGTCAAACTTCTTTGAAAAGGCACCAACATGTGTTGAAAATAAGACTAAATCTAGTGGAACATTATATCTATTGCACAGAGGTATATTAATGGAAATGCAGCAAGTCAGAGATTTCCAGCTGAGATAACCTTTCAGTAGAGCAAGAGGTGCCGCATGACCTTTATGCAATCTCACTTTGCTGCTGCTAAAACATCCTTTGTCGACAGGTTTAGATATATGAACCAGAGTAAGTCCTTGCTAAAATGCTCCAGCCCTGAGGGGCTCCCAGATGGGTTTGAGCTACAAGCTGCAAGCCTCTACATGTAATCAACCTACGCCGAGAGCCATCTGGGTCACCTGCAGATGTTAGCTGTGGTGGTAGACGCTTGCCCAAAGGGAACTGGACTGAAGTTACTAACCTTTCATCAGATAGCAAAAATTATCCCTCTCTGTTGACTCCAGTTGCTTTGAACCGTGAGTGTCCAGTGAGAAATGGCTCTGGATTGCAGCTCTAGCTCCATCCAACCTACCTGGCTCAGCTACTCTATTTAAAAGGGGGAAAGTCGCTGTGGTTTCTTCCTGGCACTGGATGATCAGTGCGGAAAAAAGCCTTTGTCATTCTGCCCTCAGCACTCATAGTCTTGAGCTCAGCCAGACTGGTAACACAGCACCACAGCCCGTATCTGAGAGCTGCCTGCATCCACATCTGTAACAAGCACCACATCCTCATCTCTCAATGGATCATGGTCAGAGGAGGCCTCTAAAATAACTTTGGTCAGTTAAAAACAGTCTGGATTAATAGTCTTGGGCCTGAACGTGACTGTAGAGTTCGCTGAGGGCATGAATCACTAATGTAACAGCTTTGTGCCTGACTGCTATCAAGGAGGTGGGAATGTGTCCCCTGACTAGGATAAGCCAAGAACAACTGCTCAAGCCACTGGGGATGAAGTAAAATACCATTAGTGCACTGTCTTTTAGTGTGTGGCTGATGTATAACATTCTTTACTCATGCAATGTCTGCTTAAATGACTGCAGATAGTATCAAGCCAGCTCACAGGGTGGGGTTGCTGCAGGCACTTTCCAGGAAGAGAACCATGTCTTGCCTTCATCCCCTCTGAAGTTTAAAGGCAGCTACAGCCAGCCCTCTCAAGCTAAAAGGCGGCGGCGATCTCCTGTGACAGGAAATTCAGAGCAAGGAAAATAACATGTTCTGGGAAGATTCGCTGGGTACTGACTGTATGGGATGGTGGACCTCCCACATCTGCCTGAAAGCTGGACCTGCCCTTGAAGATGTCCCTGAGCACACATCTGCCAGGGCATCTGGTTTTGCTCTCTGAGGGCCCTGGGGCCAGCTGAATTGGTTGCAACAGGCATGAAACCATGGATGCTGTAATAAACTGCATTCTTATTTTAGGCAACAACTTGACTTGGATGAAGACTAAGTGTTTAAATAAATTTCAAAGAACCATTGCGAGCTGGCCTGAGGATCTGGCAGCTCTAGCTGGGGTCAGAAGACCACAGCTGTGTATGCTGGTAGGTGTACCTGACCCTGAGAGCAGAAGAAAGAGTAAGTGTGGACCTCCTCAGGACTAGGAAGATAA
This sequence comes from Falco peregrinus, assembly GCF_023634155.1. Taxonomy (NCBI): domain Eukaryota; kingdom Metazoa; phylum Chordata; class Aves; order Falconiformes; family Falconidae; genus Falco; species Falco peregrinus. Next base: position 99,558,171 of record NC_073724.1, read on the forward strand.
GAGCCAGATGCCCAGCTGTGGGCAGCTGGGGTAGGCTGGCCACAGCCAGCAGCTTCACTTGATCTCAATACATGATGAAGGTGTGTCTCCTCGGCACTGTCAAACCAGGGTCTTTCAAGAGCAGCGTGCTGTGGTGGGGCCTCCAGTTAAACCCTGTCTTGCGCTGCTCAGGCAGGCAGGCACAGCACACCCCCCTCAGGCACCTGGACCCCTCAGATGCCAGAGCAGTGCTATAGTGAAGCTGTGCAATGGCACTGTGTGTGTCTTGTCCGTCAGTGTCTCATCTCCTCTCTCTCCGGTCGTTTCATTCACATCACTCAGTCATCAGACACAATTGTTTGTGAGGAATGAGAGTTTCCAGGTTAAGGCATGGAGTGGGGACTTAATAGATGAAAGTGCGGTTGCTGGCTCTACTGCAGATTCTCTCTGGCGCTTTGGACAGGTCCTTTATAGCTGCATTTGCTGATTACTCTCATGTATATGTGGTGGGAGAGTGGTGGTTGAGCAAGACCACCTACTCTGCAGCTACAAAACTCCTTACAATCAGTGTAGGGACAAAGATGTAATGGCATCTTTAGTAAGCAGTCTGAAGAAACCTTAATTTCTTGCCCTAGATGGTGATCAATGCTCTTATTAACTCCTCTCAGAGCCACCTCTTCCCCAGGCTTTGTAAGAAAGAGGTTCCAACAGATGCTCTGAATTCCAGTTTAATGGGATGCTCACAGCAGATGACATGAAGGCCCACTTGGTACTCCAGCTTAGTACACCTCAAAACTGAAATATTCTGTGGCAGAATTGAGAGGTGGATTGAGAAATGGAGGAAGCCAGTGGTTGGACACTTTACTTGTCAACAAACTCGAAGTGGTTCTTCCCACAGGTGTCCGGGACAGTTCTTGAACTTGGGGTTGAAGGGAGAAGGTGGCCTTCTCTGGGGGCCCCAGCGTGTATCTTGGGGACATATGCCAGATAGTGAAAGATGGAGAGAAAAGCCCCTGGTGGTTGTCTTTTCCCTCTCCACTTTTCCTGTATCTTCCTCCCCTCACATATATCCGTGAAAATCTTTTCCCTTCAGGAGCTGCATAAAGACGACAACGCTTGTCTGGACCCAGAACACCCTTTGGTGACTCATGGCTTCTCTTGCCATCAGATCCAAGTGATCGTTACATTTCTCAGAGGTTGAATGTCAGGCTGAAGTCTGGCAGACACGAAGAGACTGGGATGCCAATTTTGGAACCAGAAGCACAGTCTCCTGCATGCACAACAAGAAGGGTGGGAGCAATGAGGACCCCAGCACACACCAACATGCCAGCATTTCCATACTTCCCATGGTCACACTGACACCACCGCAAGAAGGATCCATGCTCATGATGGTTTCTCCTGGACATCAGAGCTCTGGCTCCCTCAGAGCCTGGGCTCCATCTTACAGCTCTGCAATAGACATCCACAAGCCCTGAAAGCCACCAGGTCCCCAGCGTGTCATGGGTAGCCCTGGCTCAGCAGAGCCCAGGAGTCCAGGCTACCTCACTGCCTGCAAGACAAGCTGGCAGCTTCTCACACCCACACCTGGTGGATGTGTGTCCACGCATCATTGAAATGAGTGTATTTTGCAGAATGTTCTGACTCCGGCAGATTCATGTTCAAGCCTGGAAACCTCTGTCACTGCAGGGCTCACAGCCAGCCCTCGCTCTGCCCTTGGCTCTGCTCACTGGGGATCAGGGCAGCCCCCTCTGCCTCCACCATCACGGCAGGCACCACTGCTTTGGATCTTTCCACAGACCGTGATTCCACCTGAGTCGCAGCAAATGCTGTCATGCACGTGGGGAGGCACGGGGGAGGTGTTTTCCGTTGGGTACTGACTTGGGAGCTGGCGACCTTCATGTTTGTGCTGGTGGGGGTATGTAGCAAGTGTCAGCATTGTGTGATGGAAGAGCTTTCACTGAAGGAGGGATTAATAATGTTTGCTTCTTTCTTTCACACTTCTGCAGGACTCTGTCAACCCTGGTGTCATGATTGATGGCATGAGCAAAGCCTTGTTGGCGCCGTCTCGAAGGCAGGTGCCTGTTAATGAAACAAGAAGACAAGGATGAAGGTGTCTTGCAGGGCCCACAACTCCCCTATCAGTGCTGGAAAGTCGAAGTGAGTGGCTTGTTCAGGGGGGTGTATTTGCTGACAAAGGTCTGTGCAAACAAGGACCTTGCGAGAACGTACAGGGAACAGCTGCTCTGTATCTGGGAAAGGTAAATGCAGTTTGCAGAGCAAACTCACTGTAATTCGGGCAAATACTGTTACAAGCAGTGTAGCTGAAAAGAAAACAAGTTTACTGGGATGTTAACATGACTCCTATCAAGTGCAGGGAAATGGAGAAAATGCCCGTGTCTGTGTGACCACCACCTGAAGCAAATCATTGCTGCCAAGAAAACCCTTTTGTGGGAAGCACCTTCCCTGGATCCAACATCCTCAGTACCTGAGGTGGAAAGGTGTTTAGTATGTGTCAGGATTTAGCCTCTGCAGGGTCCCTCCAAGCAACAGCTCAGTGTTTTTATTTGCAAAAAAGGTGTTTTGGACTTTGGGTGCTGTTTTGGGTTGCCCCCCAGGGCTGGGCTGCAGAGGCTGGGGTGCGGGGTAGGGGGTGGGGATGGTGCTGAGCACTTGCAGGGAGTTGACTCCTTTCAGGAGGCTGACACTAAGCGTCCCCGACGCTGAGCAACCCATATCACAGGCCAGCCAAAATTTCATGCCATATTTCTCCCCAGGACCACTGCCACCACCTTCAGTGCCCCAGAGGGAGAAGCTGGAGATGCCTTCAGGAGAGCAGGAAGAGCTGCAAAATTTGGGGACAGAGCCCCACCTCGTGGAAGCTTGCCCGAGGCCTTTGTGGGGTGGCTTGTGAACCCCAGCACGACCTTGTGCCCCACATCATACCTGCTGCCGCATTGGTCCAACTGGTCTAATGAAAGCTTTTATCTCAGCGTCAGTCACAGCAGAGTGTCACCCCTGCGGGCACACAGCACAGGCGTGGGGTGGTGCCTGGCTCTTTGCCCGCAGCTCAAGATAACCTGTACAGCACGTGTGAATGGTGGTAATATTTGTGTTACTATTGAAAAGAAAAAAGGTTTTATTTGTTACAGCTTATTTCTGTTTTACTGACAGTCAGAGAGCTGGTTGAAGGCCAGGACAAGCATCTTTCATTGAGGCAAAGGGCGGTTAAACGACCTTTTATGCGGTCAGAGCGGGCGGCAATAGGAAGGCATCAGACAGAGCAGACCTGGGGACCAAGGGCTTACCCACAGCTGGGTCAGCCACATGGGAGCACTGGCGGGGGGCAGGTGCTCAGCAAGCAAAAGGGATATGGCCCAGGAGAGGGTGCAAGTCAGCAGCTCTTCGAACCTAGGTATTTGTGGCGTTTCTGTATGTAGAAATGGCCCTCTCTTTGTCCCACCTGTACCCAGGGGAGATGGCTTCTACCCATTTTCTTCATACATAAAACAGGATGGTAACAACAGACCATTCTCCTCTTTCTGGAATCCCCCAGGGGAAGGTCCTGTGGCACTGAACTGAGCTGGGCAATGCCAGAGCAGAAGAGCAAGCTGCTTTGAAATCGTTATCCAGTGGCACCCACAGAAAGCACTACTGGTCAGCAGCTCCTGCTCACATGCGAGGGAATGCAGGACTGAATCTGCTCCATCAGATTCATTTGATTTCTGTTGACAGTTTCTTGTTCCTGTCAGGAAAACAAAGTGGACTTGTCCCCTTCCAAAGCTGATTTGGGAAATGAAGTCTAGGTCTGCAAGTCAGAAAAGCAATACGTGTTTTTTTTCCAAACCCTCTTACTATGTCTAGAAAAAATTATGTTTAGCAGCCTGTTGCAGGCAATGTGTAACTGTGGCTGCTACTCTCAATGTGTGTGATCAGGGATCCTGGAGGGATTGTTTAGCTAGAATCAGTGTGGTAGAAAATTTCCTTTCCATTTTGTTGACATGCAAAAAACCCTAGAAACATCAATGATATTCTTTGGTCAATGTGATATAATCAAGGTTGTCCACATCTCACACTGCTTGGCCGATTTGCTTTCTTAAATTCTGGTTTTTCTGTCCTATGTTTCAATGCCTAAATTTCTGTAAACCACAGAGGTGGCTCAGAAAGTGTGTGTTTTTGCACACCAGAGCACAGAGCTCCACAGAGGTTGATGGGAGCTCCTACTCTCCAGGCTCTTGCTCAACACACAAAACCCAAAGTGACAGCCAAAGCCACTGCTATATCCAACTGAGGTTGTTTCCATTTCTTTAGGCTGGAAGTTCCCAATGTTTTGCTCAGGAATCACTATCAGCTGGTAAAATGTGAGGGCTGGTTAGACAGCCAAGCTCCCCACCAGTGCCAGACACTGGTGCGATGCAGGAGCTGCTCAGCCAAAGCAGCTGTCTTCTGCCAGACCCCAGCAGCGGCAAAACCCTGGGCCAAGCCCTAACGACCCTGTGATAAGTGGAGCAGGCTGTAAGCCTGACTGTTGCTAAATCTCTTGCAATAAAAAATGCAGGGGCTGAGCAGCATGTTTACGTCTGGGATTAATGAGACTCTTGGGAACAGGTTTTGGGGTGTATTGCAGGGTTTTATTCTTAAATGTTTTATGACAAGCCTGAACAAACGCTATTAGACAACTCAGTGCTTAATAATAATTAAGCTGGATAGCACCGAGCTGCTTTCAACTGATTTTTAGAGGGGAAAAAACAAGCTGGAAGTTTCATTTCCATGAGACACATGTAAAAAGGAGCAACAAGGGCTAGCAGCCTCAGCTGTCACACTGAGGATCATGAGTCCTGCAGCGCACAGGGCTGCAGGGGGTGACACTGCTGGGGACATCCCTAGCCCCATCCCTGCTACCCCCATTGGCAGCAGGGATGGAAATCATAATGATAGTCCCCTGGGAGTTGGTGCAATGCTCAGGGCTGGTCCCCCTGTGCCTGGTGGAGCTGACAGCAACACCTCCTCCCTTGTGGGCTCACCCCTGGCACAGGTGCAGGCAGCGGAGGCAAAAGTTTGGGAACTCTCCCCATGTCCACGTGCGTCATGGGAGCTGACACCACTCAATGCCCACAGCTCGCCCAGGCGCGTGGTCGGAGGATGCACAGGGGCTGCCAGGGCCAATATGCATGGCCACCGCGGCTGGCCGCCCTCTGAACATCCCTCCACCACCCGTGGGCTGCTTTTGAAGTAAACCTTCCTCTCCAGCCTCACCGCCTGGCCTTGGCTCCTGCTTGCAGCAGGGAGATGGCTTTTATGGGCGGGATGGGCTAAGGCTTGCGTCCCTGCTGCCTGGTGCATGGGTGACATCTACCGATTGTGCCTTCAGTTTCCTTTTATGCTTTTATGACTCTAAACAGAACTGTGTAAGAGAAACTTGAGATTGTCTGCTTCATAACTGATAGTTTAACTATCCCAGTAAAAGCCAATAATTATTTCTATAACTGCCTGAAGGCCCCACGTCAGGGCCCTTCTCTAGGTTTTGACAAAAAGCCAAGACTTGGTTTTCAAATGGAGTCATGCAAAGCTGTAGGAAATCTTTAAACATGAATGGAGGTTGTTCCCCTGTAATCTATAACCCTGAGATTTATTCTCCTTTAATTAAGATTAGATCTTGGATCTGTTTCTTTCACTGAAAATTCACAAACCATCCAGACCAAAACTAAACACGAGAAGTAAAACCAGTGAAGTTTTCTTTACAGAAAAATGCTGCCACTGGTCCTAGGTTTTATTCTAAAATGGCAAACCAACGGTCATTTCTCTAAAGTTTTTTTACCTTTTGAAGAGTAGAAGGTAACATTACCAAAAATCAACTGCCTAACTGCCTCCAAAACCCATAATAATTATTAATCCAACAAATATTTGCAAAAAGGAAATACCTGCTCCTTTTAAAAAAAGTAGTTCCAAACTGGTGCCAGCTGGTGTGATGCAATATTATAGTTAAGCTTCAGGTAATAACAGTTGGATCCATCCTCACAAACTGCTCTGGCTGGATACAGCTGGGTACAAGTGCCTGGCCAGAAGGCTGTAACTGCAGCAGTATTGCTTCGCATCTTGATTCTTGCATGAGACTGAAGCTTGCTCTGGTTACTTGCAAATTCTTCTACAGTACTTAAAGACTTGAATTCAAAGGCAAATAGGAAGTAAACAGCACTTGTTCTTTCAAATATTGTGATTTTTAAGTCTTCTATTATTTTGGCACCTGGCATGTAATTTGTGAATGTTTAGGCAAGGTGAGGCTGCTGTAGCAACTGTACAAGCAGTACTTTGGCATTCACATGGTATAATAGCACTCGCAGCCACTGCAATATCTGCAATGCCATAAATGTCAACCCAGCTCATCCTCTTTTCCTATGTTGTTATCTCATCACACCTATAGTCAACTCCTAAAGCACAAGACTGGGACAGGAGGGGTCCTGCTGGAGGACCAGCAAGAATAAATGCCCAGTTGTGATGTGGGCTGACAAGTGAGCTGGAGAGGGGAGAGCTATTTGCTATCTGCCTTGAGCACTGAGAAAATTCTTTCCAAGACCAGTCCTTGAAGAATGCTGCAGGTTATCTGCTGTTGCTCTGAAGCCTTACATACGTGGTGTGCTGGATCCCATTTTCTATAACCTGCCTAATAATTTCTCCTAGGACATCCAATGAGATGCTTTTCAGATACCCACAGAGACTAAATACTGCTTTTACCCTATGAAAAAAGGTGCAAGTTTTTCTGGTGTGACCTATCTTTTGTATATCCATGCTCTTTTTTATTACTCTTTCATGTCCACTTCCTTGGCTTTCATGATTCAGCCCTTCATGGATATGCAGACTAATGGGCCCATAGCTTCTCCAGTGTCCTGTACTCCTTCTGAGTAACCTCAGCTCAGTCCTCCTTGATTATGTATCTTCTGCGGATTTATAGGTCTCAACTGCTGCTGCTAAGCCCAGTTAAATTGCTTTTATTACTTCTTTTATTTTTTTTCTAATCTAAATCTCTCCAGATTACCTCCATCTGATCACCAAGAAAGCTTCCTTATGCTCCAAAGCAGGGTGCTAGCTCATCCATTAGTCACTGCTCCCCCTAGTCAGCAGTCAGTGCTAGAGACTGGGACACTACAAGCATGCGCTGTGTATTTTACATGTGAGACAAATGAGTAATGTTATGCTTCATCTCGTGAATTATAAAATAAACTCCTTCTGGAGATACAAGAGTGGAAGTCATGCAGAAAATTATCTGTTCAGATTGTCAACCATGTAGAAGAAGAGCGTTCAGCAGCTTTAATGTCTGATCTCAGATGTTAGACTGCCTGAAATTTAATGAAGCTTATTTTGTGGTGCCCATTCGGGTAAGATCCCATAAGGAAAGCTCCTGCATTTTAAGGTCCTGTACTTTTTTTGTTGTTGTTTGGTTGGTTGGTTTTTACAACATGAGCTAGCTCAGGTGACCTTTGGCAAAATTCTTGCATTTCCCATTAGATGCTCTGCTCACCTACCCCAGCTGACATCTTCCAGCCCAGAAAAAAATTAATGGCGCCTTATAATTATTGCTTTTGAAGTCCTTTGGAATTTACAGCTGTATAAATGTCAGTGGTATTCTGTAAAATACCAGTTATGTGAAAACCTTGGAAATCTGCTCAGCTATGATGCTGCCAGGAATTTGGATATGCGCGGAACGTGACTGGTTTGGATAAGAAAGAGATTAGAGCAAGTTTCTTTGATCGCTCCTAATAATCATGCTCTGAGCGGTGGAATGAAGCGTGCTCTGGGTTTGATTTGGAAGAAATCGCTTCTCTATCAATCGCATCGTTTGGGATGCCACAAGGTGGTGCCAGCAGCCAGGGGAAGGGGGCAGGACGGACCCAGGGAAACCGGCCGCGGCTGGGGCTGGGAGACTTGGTTAAACACGGCTCCCGGGACCTCTGCTCCCCGTTTCTAGGAAAGGACTTCAAGCCCAGTCTTTTCCAACTGCTCTTTAAAATATTTTTCATGTTTCTGTGTCACACTTTAATAGCCTATTTTAGGATTCAGCTCAGGATGCTGGAGGGCAGTTGGCATTCCCTCAAAAACTTGGTTTTTATAAAAAGACAAGCTCTTCTGTTGTTTCCTTTAGTTCCTAACAACTGTTTAAAATCAAGTGACATGGAAAATCTAGTGATGTCTATGTCTTAATCCTTCATGCCTCGTTTCTTTTGGATTAATGTTTGTCTGTGACTATTTTTGTAACTTAGTCATTGCAAAATCAAACCAAATTCCAGTGTTTATTTTAAGAAATCAGTTATTCTGAGTTCTGCATTATCACGATGGGCTTCTTGAGGGAAAATGCCAGGACCTTCCTGACAAGGTGGACCAGAGTTTTTCTGCTGCACTGGTATTGCTCACATCCTAGTAAACTGCTGTCCAGACATTTCCCATCTTTGAGGCTGGTTGTAAAATTAAGTCCTGCTTGAATTTAAATGTTAAAACTCATCTGTATTTTTGTGGGGAAGCCTGGAGGTCCATGCAGAGTGGAGCTGTAAGTTGCCCTTGCCATGGGTTGGAGACGGCGCCAGGGAAAGACCCTGTGGCCCCATCACTTCATGCAAGCTGGGCAAAAGGATGAGGCACGTGGACCATTCTTCAGCCTTCGCTCATATGGGTTGAAATAACAGGAGCATTGCAGTGGATTGAGGGAAAGGATTATTCCCCCCTAATCAGCACTCATAGACCATTTACATACTAGACACCTTCATACTGCATCCAGGTTTGGGTGCCCCAACACAGGACAGACATTGACCAGCTGGGGCAACCTCAGGAAAGGACACCAAGAGGTCACCTATTCCTGGAGGTGAGTAGGACGAATTGTCTCTGAAGTGCCTTTCTCTCTCCATAGATAACAGAGGGTGCCTAAATACCTAAAGTTAGGTGATACAAATCTAGTAGGAGGCGGATCGCTGAAGGTCATAGGGGATCTGGACAACCAGGACTGAAAGTCTAAGTTTCTTGAGTGTTTAGCAGCTACTGTAGGAACTCACTTGGACCTGATTTTAAGCTTGCCTCTGTGAGTGACCAGTTTGCCAGGCCTTTTTCATGGGTTTCCACACATGCAAAAGTTAACCTTTACCCAAGCTTTCATCATAGGTTGCTTGCTCAATGCATGTAACACCCCCGTATCTACACCACCTTCTTTCAAGTGATCCAGTCGTTTCAACAGTAACTTTTGCATTGGCCCTAAAGAATAAGTTAATGTCCTCAGCTGGGTCAGGTTTTACAGGAAACAGACTCTGTAGACCAGTAGCATCCTATAGACTTATGTGTAAGAAAGAGAAATGGGTGTGATCAGCCGCTCCTGCTCTGTGTCTGCCTTTGAGTGTCTTGCTGATTGATGCTGTGATGCCGAGGCACCCATGGAAGTCAGTATTTCCCACTTCCAGTGTTCAGACCCCTAATCCAAGCTCTAATCCAAGCTGAAGATGCTTGGCAGTAAAGGAAATGAGGCCTCTTGTGCAAATCTATAAATGCAGCTATAAATGCCAAGCTGAAGTAAAGATGAAAACAGATACAGCTGTCTCTAACATAGCTGCTGTCGTATAGACTCCTAAGTACCATTACACACAGCTCTTGTTGGCCACAATTTAAATGGTAAGAAAAAAACATCCCAGTGCCTTTCTCACTGTATCTGCAAGCCATGGGAAGGGAGAATGCAGATTTTAAAGTTATTTTTCTCAAAGACACAAATTATGCAGTGAGACTTTAGCTTTCCTTAAAGAAGCCAGTATTCTGGGAAGTTCAAATGGTTAGAAAGCTGTTTGCATTACATAGTCACCTCAAGATGATTTCAAAATTTTAAAACAATATGAAGAAATTATACTTTTTTTTTTTATTCTGCTTAGTTTGCTGTGTCTGCAGTAGCTCTGTACCAACAGAGCATGCAGTCTCCTCCCAGAACAGTGACATTTAGGCACAGCTATTTAAGAACTCAGTGTAAGAGGCTCTGCTACAGGTTATATTTGATAACAGAAGAGGTGCCTGGGAGTCTGTGACCTTTAGTGCAATAAAATAGTGGGATAACAAGGATCAAAATTTAAATCCTGAGGACCCACAACCAGCATGGCTGGTGCTGGGCCCTTGGAGGAAAGGCATCTCTGGAGCTGTCTGTCATAGCTTGCTTGATATGCCACATTAGCATCTCTTCCACACTGACCCCACTGAAATGTCACAGCCCGTTTCTTTCAGTCCAAGCATCCAATGCCAATGCTAGTGGCACAAAGTGGCATTAGCCTGTGCATTGTCCTGAGGACAGAAGACAAATCCGAGTGCTGTCTGCTCCAGCTCAGGCAGTCAGATTGCCCTTTCAGAGCAGCCTCACATGGATTTATTCCAGGCTTTCAACACCATAATCTAGGGAAGTTTTGTGCTTGTGTTGCTGAGAAGCAGGAGCTCCTCTGAGAGAGCTGGCAGCAATATGTGCGTGAAGCAACCCGGGCTCGACCCTGCAGGAGAACAGAGGAGCTTCTTTCCATAGGGACAAGGAGAGCGGGGATGCTCGTAACTCTGGAGACACCTCTGGGAAATACCGTCACCTTCTTCACAGAGTGTAGAACTTGTTTCTTAGAACTTGCCTCTAGCATAAACACTTGTATGCGTACTTGCATGTGTCAACGCTTGTCTGAAACAGGGTTTCCCAACAACGTTCACCTCCAGAGGAGATGAGAGATGTGCCCCAGAAGGCAGATACACAGCTGAACACCCTCCTCACTGGTGGTCAATGCTACTGTGTGAGCATGGTGGAAGAACCTACACAGAATAAAGTAAAACTTTTCCAACTCTTACATTAATCTCATTTTCTAGAGGAAAAAAACCCCAAACACCTTTAAAAAATAATGCTTTAGAAGCAGTTAAGATGTTCATAAACCAACGGCCAGATTATCTCTGTAAACCTTGGTCTACAGTTTTCAATACAAGGCAATAAAACCTTCTGGGAAACAGGAGCTCAGTGTCCTTCAGCAAAAACCAAACAAAACCTCCCTGACTTATTTTAGAAACCTGAATAGCATTGCATAAATGTATTTCCCTCCTCCAAAAGGCAGGTCACAGCAGCCTTAATTATCAGAGGCCAGAATGGAAACAACATAAAAATAAATCCTTTCAGTTTGCTCTCATTACCACATTTGGCATATTTAAACATAAACACCATCTGTGTTTATCATGAAACACAGCGATAACTGCCGTCCGATCTCACAGTGACACCAGTGTTTATGGAGTGTTACAGTAAGGGGCACATGCTTCCTCAGAAACTGAGCTCCCCTGAAATTATTTGCTCAGCCACCAGCTGCTTATGTAGACGGGAGGCGCTTTTGCCAAGAAAAGGATTAGCAGGGAAGAAAAACAAAGCCTCCGACCTTGCTCTCATGGCAGCTTCTTCTAGCAACCCCAAGGAGGCAAATAGCAGAGAAAGTTACTCACAGCAATGAATCAAGCCCTAAAACACACTTTGTGCTTTTAACATTTTAACCCCCACTGGGGGTAGAGGAGCATCTGCAGAGCTCTGGGGTGACCTGGTTGCCCTGCAGCCTCGCTGGCAGAGCGGGACCTGCTGTCTCTCTGCCTTTGCAGCAGGCTGGGGATGCTAGAGGGGGCTGCACACATGGGCTGGGCTGGGCTGGGACCCCTCCTTGCCCTTGCACACCGGTTCCCAGGTAGGGATGGCGTGGTCTGTGACTGGAGCAGGCGCTATGTCCTTGCAGCAGTCCCTTTTGCCCAGCTCTGGTGCAACATCCCCAAGGGATCCATGGTGGGGAGCGGGCTGTAGGCAAACAGGAGCTGATGTTGCCAGTGGGAACAATTCCTCTGCAGCTGCTGCAGGAGCTTGCTCTGCTGGCCACGTGTGCCCATGGGTCTGGGCTCTGGGTGATGTTTGTTTGGGCTTCCCATCATCCTACAGCACAGGCTACTCCTGTGCAGAAACAGAAGCAGAATTAAAAGGCAGGGATGGGAGCAGAAGCAGGATATGCTCTGCCTCAAACCAGGATGCAATGCTGCCAAGGGGTGATGACTTCATCACAAACTCTTCTGTATGCTATTGCCTAGCTCAACACAGGCATTTGGAGTCCTCCCACTGGGGCCAAATTATCCCGTGGATCTGGATCCAGAGGCTTGTCAACCCGCAACATGTCCTCTGTGAAAGCAAAGCCATCAGCTATCTGAAACTCAAACCCAGGGATCACAGCAGGCCTACCTTCACTGCAGGAGGTGGCATCGGGTCCAGCCTTTGATTCTCCTTCAATCACAAGATTTAGACAGATTGCTCATATTAAAATCCCAGCATGTGGTTTGCTTCGCCACGTGACAGAGCTGTGTGAATAGTTTTGTAAAATGTCAACTATTTTTAGATGATAGAAGTAATTATGTGAAGGTATAATAAGCTCTTTGACACTGAAAGATTAAAAAAAAAAAAAATAGAAAAAAGTACACATCCAAGATGTGTTACATCACCTAAACCTGAACAGCCTGGAGCAGCATCTGATCTCCATTGCTCTGACATCACTTCCCCAACATCAGTGAAGGTGAAGAAGAATGATACTGGTGTCATTCAGAGCATAATTTGGCTCATTATCTCCCTTCTTGTAGAGGTGTCATTAAGTGGTCTGGTGTGTAACAGAAATACGTTGAGCCATACAAGGACATTTTAATTACAATGAAAAGCAAATTAAAAATCCACAGTATTAATGCTAATTTGTTCAACTCCAGCCTGATGACTTTATGAGGAGCAGAACTGCAGAAGTTAACAGAACTGTAGACAGCAGTTTCACAGTATAAACTCTCATCAATAATACATTTGTAGTGTTTAATTTGAATTTTCCTTTTCTTAATTTCCTCTCATTTACCCTAATTACACTGCCAGCGTGTTTGCCTAAGCAATTTTTCTCTATCAACGGTGTTTACTCTCCTCAGATATCTACAGACTATTTTAACATCTGCCCACACACTGTGTTACATTTTAGACAAACCCTATTTAGCTTTGTGATTTTCCCTTCTAAATTGATCGCTCTGGTCTCCTGACATTGTGGCTTGGACTCTGGACTCTGTCATCCCACCAGGATGGTGGTCCAGTGTGCACTCCCAGAAGCTGTGAAGGCAGCAAGGATGACCTGCATGGTAAGCACCCTGGCCCACAGCCAGAGAAGCAATTTCCGACCTGTGCTTAACTTTAAGCACACAAGTAATCCTACTTGCTTTGCTGAGATTACACATGCCCTTAAAATAAAACCTTGCTCAGCTGCTGTGCTGGAGTGGGACCAGAGGGCTCTGCCTACTCTGCATCAAGCCCATTAAAAAAAAAAAAAAATTTCACCCATTTTGCCATGACAAAATGCATGTGTGTGAACAGTGTTCAGGGTGTGCTTTATTGCATGTGTTTGTCTGATTTACTGCCCACTGTCACTCAGGGACTCCAGATGTGTTCTTGTACCTGCTCTCTCCCTGGAAGTGTTTAAAAAATACTTAAATGTGGTGCTTAGGGACACGGTTTAGTGGTGGACTTGGCAGTATTAGGTTAACGGTGGGACCTGATGATCTTAAAGGTCTTTTCTAACCTAAGTGATTCTATGATTCTCCTCCCTACATGCATTTGGGGCATATGTAACAAGCTCATGGTCCTCCAAGCCAGGTCACATTCTTGTTATCTTCTGTCTAGCTTAAAAAGAGCACTTGGACAAGTGGAGGCATGAAGATAGCTTTGGCCATGAGTTTACTCTGAGAAAATATGACTTATGGTGGGAATGTAGGTGAAGTGGGTAGCAGGCACTGTAGGACTTGTTTCCTGGGTGTGTGTGTTCTGCTGGTTCACTGGATTGTTTTGTGCCAGCTCCCAGACTTTTTCCGATGGCTGAAGTAATCCTTAAAGTACCTCTCCTGTAGAGCTTCCCTGGTGTCTGCAAAGATGTTGGTCCTTCTCTCCTGCTTCCCCATGGAGACATTCACAGGGTCTTTTTTTTCTCTTCTACTTAGCCATTTAGTTTGGTGGAACTTGTAAAAACTGAGCTCTGGGGCACATTGGCTCATGTCAATCACAGTTTGATGGTACGGTAATAAAGAGGAACACCTGCACGCATGCTCTTCTAAACCATGGTGTCATACGAGCTTCCCTTCTGTAGCAAATGAGGCTAAAAGGAGACTTGCTTGAGGAAACAAAGAGTTATCCCAGATGAGTTATAAAGAGTTTTACTCTTCAGTGCTAATCAGTTCTCATTCCTTTTAAATGAACAACTGACAAAATCAGGGGGATCTTCAATGCTGAGTGCCTTGAAAGACTGATCTACTTTATTTAGATGTCCAAGTATAGACTGAGGAGTGTAATGCTAATTCTACAAATCTGTACTTGGGCTGTGCTTTCTGATGAAACATGGCCTGGAAGAAAGAGTTGAGGCTCTTCACGTCTGTTTGTACAGAACTGGTAAGGCAGACAGATATTGGTGACTGCTTCAAATAGCACAAGCTTGAAGAAATCAGTATGTTTGAACTCCAGGAGACCACGTGAGCAGTCGCAACACTCACCAGAGGCTTCATCTGCACTGGTCAGATAGTGAAGTGGCCACAAGCACAGCTGAGAGAGCAGGAAGATGAGTGGGGGAAGAGTGGACACCCAGTGGTCCCACGGTGGAAAATGGTGTGTGCTAAAGGAGCTGCCCTCCTGCCCCAGCTGCAGATGGCACATGGACTCACCGAACCAGAGCAGCCATAGCTCTGCTCACGGTGAGGAGGCCCGGGCTTGCTGCTGGCAGCAATGGTGAAAGAGTTTCCTGGGATCCTTGAAACACCCAAGGGCAGCCTAACCTCCAAAGTGATGCTAGATCTGGGTGCTTACATCTGTCAGGCTTATTTTTAGCATGACCTGTCCCTTTCTAGTTTATGTGCACAGATGCAACCAGAGACCAAAAGGAAGCCCAGGAGAAGATGGGCTGTGCTGGAAACCGGCTGAGGAAGAGCATGCCAAGATGAGAACTCACAAGTCTTGTGTTACTGAGCCCAAAATGCCAAAGAAATTTTCTTCTGGGATGCTTGACTGCTTCTTTTGACTCCTCCGTACCAGGAGAGATTGTTTCTGCTTGTCTTAAGAGCAACCAAGCGTGAGGGCAGTGCAGAAGGATGGACTCCATTGACTGGAGCTGTACATGTGAAGTGAACGTGTCCATGGCCTCTTCTCCAGCCTCAGAGGGTAAGTGGCAAGAGCACAGCTTGCATTCGCTTGGCTAACGTGCCTTCACCTGCAGCTAAGGTACAGATCCACACAGTTCATTTGGTTTATTTGGAGCTGAACTGTGCCCAGGCATTTGCTGCGCAGAGGGGTAGCCCCAGGGCCCAAAGCCCTGCCAGGGAGCATGCCAGGACAGCCACAGGCCAGTGGTGAAAGCCCATGACCTGTCCCTTTCTAGTTTATGTGCACAGATGCAACCAGAGACCAAAAGGAAGCCCAGGAGAAGATGGGCTGTGCTGGAAACTGGCTGAGGAACAGCAGGGCAAGGATGGTCTCTGGCAGAGGGAGTTAAGATGTAGCTGGAGTAACAAGCCAGGCCACCATCCCACCCATTTCAGTTGAGCTGCCAAGAGAAGTGAGCCCTGACCCCTGCAGAGTGAGCGGGAGGTGTCAGGATGGAAGGAGCAGGCAGGGCAGAGGGGGAACAACTGCACACCAGGCTGGATAGACCCACCGAGCACATGAAGGCTGGATGGGCCATTTGTTCAAGAAAAACCATCCTCTGGCTTGGAGCCTGGGCTCTCAAATCTGCTGTGAAGCAAGGCGCCCTCTTCCAGTGCTGCACATACCTTTCATATTTCTTTCCCTCAGGGAAGTGTTTTGTGATGATTAATGAATTATGAAGGTCACCTTTTCAGTCTTCAGCTCTCGCTGAACTCCAAAGAAAACAAAATGCAGAAGTGTTCCAGCTAAAAGTGTCACAGTAAATGCATCCAGTTTATTTATGATTATGCTCACAATGGACTTATTAAGTACATTTCTTAAATAAACAGAACTTGAGACTGTTTGTGAAATGCTGGGGTTTTCTGTCTTAAAACATCTGCTGCCTATTTCTTAAGGACCATTTAGGTAATGCTAGAGCACATCCAGATATGCATCTATTTCCTGGAAATTGCTTAAACATTCTTCAAAAATGTAGAAATCTGTGCCTTTACTACCCGAGAAAAACCTAAGACTAAACCAGATGAGGCTGGGTAGCCACTAGCTGAGAGAAATTCAATAAATCTACCCTGAACATGAACTGTGTTGGTATGTGAGATTGGAAAGCTTGCTGGCAGGAGACAGAGAAGTTGACTGTAAGCCTGTATAACTCAGACCAGTAGTGCATGATGTTGCACAAAGAAACCCAGCCATTTTCAGCCGTGTGCTTTTTCTAATAACGTGCCTATTGAATAAACAACTGGATGCACATCTTCCTCCAACACTGAAGATGCTCTGGACAGGAATTTCCTTTTGAGCGTCTGTCCCTTTAGATGGTTAATAATTGATATCCTTAGGGAATCTTCTACATGCCAAGTATGAAAAAGTGCTTGGAACATCTGCAGGACAATTTTCCCATGAGATGTGATCCTTGTGTTTGATGTCTTACCCCTCTCTGGCAATAAGAGTCCCACTGCACTCTGACATCCAGTGATCCTATGGACAGTGTTAGATCTCTTCCAGTCTGGCTTCTTTCCGGCTTTCATTTTGGTTGTCATCTTCTCCACACTTGAAAGGAAGTCAGGGAATAAAGTCAGATTCAGTCTTCAAGGTTCAGCTGCTGAGGAGTGCTCCTGAAGAGTGTTCCTTAGCATTTATTGCTGCTTCCTTCCTTCCCTGTTGCTCAGCCCATCACAGCCTTGACGTCCCTCTGAATAATGGCATACCCTGACTCAGTTTGCTTGTGCCACACTGAACTGACTTGAGGGATGCAGCCGAGATGGTAAGAAGCCTCTCTGAACCTTTGCTACACTACTGTCATGCAGGATGTAGATATCCCATCCCATTTATTTATAGTGCCTATTACTGATCTTTTCTAAAAGGAAACAAAAGCCCAGTGGCTTCAAGTGTATGCAGGAAACATGGCTAGACTTCACAAGCACCTGCCTGTTACGGATAGCATGATAAAACTCATTGCCTGTGTCTGTTTTGCTAATTGCTGGTCTCTCCAATGGATGAACAGAGACCGTATAAGCTTGTGAGTTTTGGATTAAAGCTGCCCTAGACTACTATTTCCCTCTTACAGAACTACCACACCTCACTGGAGACTAATCTTGTTCTAGATCTGGAGAAAAGAAGAGAAGAAACAAGCATAAGTGCTTTGACAGAATGTTATGCATCAAGCCTGGCTTGCAAGAAAGGCTTGAGAAACATATATAAGGACTGTGATATGACCATGATGGAAAAAGCCTTTCTGGTCTTAAATGATAACCATGTGATCCCAGCAATGAACAACTACCCTGATAGTGATTCCTCAGGACACACGACTTTAAACTACCTTTAGAGCCCACAGATCATGGCAGAAGAGCAAGTTGGTAACCAGCTGCTCACATTCGTGCCCACCACTTGGCTCGTGAGTTGTCAGAGAGGACTTACTTTCTGGAGCCTTTGTGTAGGACCCTTCTAGCTCTGTACTTGAAGGTTTTGCAGAGCATGACATGTGTGCAAAGGTGAACCTGATAGGCAGTTTGTTTTATATTTAGCTGGTGAAATAAAAAACACTATCACAACCCCTTAAGGATCACCTTAATTATTTACAAGTGCACAAATTCAAAGCACCTGGAATCTAAACCGCCTCTTTGTACTTAGTGGTTTTGGTCTCAGGTCTGTTGCTCCCTTCACCTTATCCTGCACTTAACCAATTAACTGAGATGCATCCCGCTTCTTCCTTGACATGTCAAAAGAAACAGCCGTATGCCAAAGTCTCCTGTTTCTGCAGATGAAGGATTTTTCACCTGATCAGCCAGCTAGCCACAAATGTACGCTCACAACATTTGGTTTCACACAGGTGATAGACAGCACATATGTTTCTTCCTAACTAGTACTGTTTCCATAGTCATCATACCAGCTGTATCTGCTGAGATGGTGCAGATTGCATGGCCTCACTGCTGCTGAACTGCTGCAGAGCGTAGGCACCTTGACCTCTGGGCATCGCTCCAAGCGCTTCATATCCTGGGAGCACCTGCAGTGACTTGCACATGCCTCTTGAAAGAGCATCGGTCTGGATCCTGTGTTGTCTGGGTTTGAAAATGCACTGATCGTACTGGAGTTTCTTTTCTCTAGTTCTTGTGTGGCTGACGGAGGCTACATCTGGCCATGGCAGCATGCTTGATTGTTAGTATTAAATATAATTCCTCCAGGCTCTGGAGCTCCTTGTGCTGTTCCAGAAGGTTACTAAATTACCCACCAAAACATCCGACAGTATTCTTAATTCTAGGAGAAGAAGGGGGTCAGCCTCATGCAGGCAAGAATTACCCATTCCTTTCCCTTCCTACAGAGGCCATGGCAGAAAGAAGGGAAAACCTGGCAGGAGCATTACCTGCCTGGGCTTGCTGAGAGCAAAAAGATGGTCTGATTCAGAGTATTTTCACCTAGAGAAAGTCCTCTTGATCAGAGCCTCAGCAAGGGTCCTTGCTCAGATTAACCTTATTTTAGCACACATTAGAGGGGCCCTAAAGCAATTCTTACATAAACTGCAGGCTAGCAGGTAATAGGGGTTGCTGCGTCATCCAAGGAGTCATTAGAAGAGAGAAAACTTCCTTGTTTGAAGGACTCGGCGGCCTCCCAGCTTGGAGACTCATGTTCCCCTGGCAGCAGCAACTGCCTGCTGATATGACTTCTGTCTCATCTGTGAAGAGAAAATATTAGCCCTCTCTTGGGCATATTGATGGAAGCTGCAGTAAAGAACAGAACCAAAGCTGGGGTGCGGGAGTCTTGGCATCTCTCGGATGCAGAGCAACGGGTCTTCCACTGCTGCATACACCAGGAGTGGGGTGGGCAACGGTCCCCTTCCTGGGCAGGGGTTAGCCCATGGCTTCACTCCCTGGGCTGACATTACCTAAAGGGCAGCTCTATGGCATGTGTCCATGACGAAGTGCTGTGCTGGGGACAGCTAGACAGGTGAGAAAGCAGGTTTGGCACAACAGCTGACCTTGCCAAAAAAGACCCTCAACCAAATTCTTATATGAAGAGTAAATATAATCTCTTGATAATAACATCTCCCAGGAATTAATCATGTTCATCTAGATTTCTGGGGTAGGAAGCATTTGCTCTGCTCTGATTCAGTTAAATAATGATCTGTACCAGCTGCTGTAAACTGAGCGAGTTCACTTCTCTGATTCGGTTGTGCCTACACACTTTGGAGTCAGCATCCTTCTGCACAGAGCTATCTTCAGAAAATTTCTCACCCTCATGGGGCTGGGGGAGCTTGCCTGCTGGAAGCAGTGGGGCTGTTCTGCCCCACAGCCCACCGTTCATGTGGGCACTGCCTCCCACCCTGCCTGTCATGCACGGATAAAACACAAATACCCAGAAGCAACAGCCGTAGCTTACAATGAAGTCCCCCTTAAAATCCTGTCTTTGCTCTCATGGCTTCTAAGTCTGGGCAATATCTCCACTGCTGATGTGCTGCATCACCACCTTGCATGTGTTTGAGGTTGTCCCAGTGTCTCCCTCAGCACCTCAGCTTGCCAAGAGACTTGCTATCTCCCACCACGTCCAGAGGCACTGAGCACCTTGCAGGAAGATACTGTGTCTCCGCACCACTGATGAGACAGGGGCCATGGCAAGATCTCACAGCCAGGCAGTTGGGGCTTGTGTAGGCTGGGTTCATTCATCAGCACCGCATTAACCTATTGACTAGTAATCGATCACTATCTGCACTATCAGGTGGTGGTGGTTGGTTTATAGCCTCTATCACCAAAATACCTCTTTTCAGAATTTCATTCTGTTCTGTTTTTTCCTAGTCACTTAGCTGTAGTTTCAGCCCTTCTCTAGTCTGTGGGGCTGATGGATAGTCACCTCTTTCAAGAATGACATGTACTTTCCCAAGGCATCTTTCACTTCTGGAGATATTCCCTTTACACGCAGACAACTCTCCTCCTTGCTGCTAGAGAGAGAACCCCTTAGAGGCAGGTCTGTATTAATAGGTGTCGCACGCCCCGGATGCAGAGGAGACAGAAGAGCCCCAGACAGAGGTCATTTCAATTTGCTGGGTAGGCTTGGCCATCCGGGCAGGACAATGAAGTTATTGCTGTCAAGACTTGACTATTTTGGGTCTTTATGCCTAGGTTCCTGTGACATGTACCATGAGCAAATGTGGCATTTTGCAGGCGTTTCTGCCAAACTTACTGACACCGCAGCAGCTAGAAGGGGCACTGATGTTTTCTATTGTGCTTTCCAGTTAGAATGTCTTTCACAAACCTTCAAGGAGGAGAAACACAGCAGTAAATAGCTTCAGGTTCCGGCCTTCTTTTGTTCTTGATTTTAACAGCTCCTGTCCTAATTATAATCATTTACCATGTGATTTTAAAGCAATTATGAATTGACTGTAATGCATGCAGATTATTGATCTGTCATGCACAAAATTCATTCACTCTGCCAGCAATTTCAGACACTGAACTTCAGCTTGTGACTCATGGCTTTGCGTAAGTGATTCTACAGTAAAACCTGTGAAATAGTAAACCTTCAATACACATTTTTCTTTAACAGATTCTTCAGTGTTATTACTCCTTATAAGGACTTTTTGCCAGTGGAAAAGAAAACACTCCCACACAAACATGGGCAATTTAACCAGAGGCCTTTATGAGGTAGGTGATTGTTTTATACCTGAGTGGATATTTATTGTGATTACACCTAGTTACAGCAAAAAAAAAAAAAAAAAAAAAGAATCATGTGGGCAGAAATGCACTAGGGAAGCTGAGAACAAAACATTGCTAGATTCCTTGTCCAAGAGTCACTGGGTCATTTCCATAGGTGCTGTGAGTGAACCGGTGCAGGTCTAGTAACAGTGGCTGGAGGAGACAGCCCAGGAGAAGAAACTATGAAACGCAGAGCATTCCTGAAAAACTAGAGGCTCCTCCAAAACCACATGCTGTCGATGAACCATACCACATTAGTCAAAACAATGAACAGGCTTGCTTTGCAATCAGTAAAGTAAGCGTAAGTCTGATGGAATAATTGAAAACATCATGGAAATCTAGACGCCCTTTCCAAAACTTGGTCAGCTTTACTATATTATTCAACATAATTGCAGACAAGATTGCCAGGGTCTCTTCTCAGACAATTCAATATACCAACACTGGCAGAATTGCTCTCCAATGTCAGGGAAGCAGCGGATCCACTATATACCCACAAAGGCCATTAATCTGGAATTGATGGACACTGAGGAGCCTGGGAAGCCAGTCTGGAAACTCAGATCACTGCCCCAAGCAGTGGCCAACCAAATCAACAGGGATTGATAGCTTGGCATAGGAACATTGCAGCTGGTGACAGTGTCAGGAGAGGGAACCAACCCCAAAACCATCAGTTGCAGTTACAGTTATGCCATGCACTTTGGATTGCAGAATTAGACCAGGCAGTTGCTCTGGTTTTGTATTTGCCTGCCCAATACTCCTTCCAGCAGAGCTGTGAAGATACATTTACTACAGTTTCATAAAACATCAGGTACAATTGCTTGCTCATGAACCTCATTGTAGCTCTTCTACAGCAGAGACTGGCTTCCAGCAGGCAAAATCCATGCTAAGTAACAGCATCATTTCTGGGAGGGCAGCCCATGGCTGTGAACATCAAGGTCAGCCCCACTGACCAGAAAGCACAGTACCCAACTCTGAAGCAGCTGTGCTTCTGCCTATCCTATACAATACTTCTGGGAGCTGGGCTTGTTCTTTTTGTACTTACTGATATCAGCCTCAGCATCTGAGGCTTAATTCATATCAAAACAAAGTCATACTGGCTCCAGAGAGGGCCAAGCCAGGCCCACGATGATGGGAATTCTTTATTTTATGGAGAGTAAGCGTGCAGCTGCCTCACAAATGCTGGAGTTGTTAGCAAACAATTAATTAGTTCTATTTTAGTTCCCCATAACAAAGATCTTGCAGCAGCACAATAAGGGAGAGGAAACATAAGAGCCACTTGGAAGGGAACAACAGCACTACAGAGTGAATGAAGCCTTTATCGCATAGCCATCCAACAAAAACAGGATTCCACGACTGTGGCAGAGGAGCAGCAGCTCGGCAGCGTGCAGCCCTACAGCTATACCTTCAGGCAATTACATAAGCTAAAATGTCACAGGATCCAGCGCGGTTAATTGCAGGGGACCATTATGGAGACAAAGCGTAGGATGACTCTTTGTTCCACAGATCTGCACATACTTTGCATCAGCACACAGGTCAAAAGATCCTGGCCTCTGCTTGGTTTTGTGTCCTGGGTGTGTGCACTCCTCGTCAGGGAGCAGCAAGAGTGAGAGCTCAGCGGAGGACATGGCCAGGCACAGGTGGGAGCTCATGCAGGGACTGCAGGCGAGGGCCTGAACTTCAACACAGTCCTTGAGCAGTGCGAGGTGATACGCAGGCTCCCGGTGCTTAACCTGCAGATGTCCCCAGAATGAAGCAGATACTCTTTTAGCAAAGGTAAGGTCCTCACACCTTGCTTATAGAGAGAGGGTGTCTGGAAAGGAGAGGGGGCAAGCGTGCAGTGCAGGCAGGTTACAGGGAAATAACTGCAGAAGTACTGGTGGCCAAACAGTGAATGCGTGAGATGATGCTGCGGGCAGCAGCTACTGATCTTACTGGGTCAGATGGAATTTTGTGGGACTTCCCCACAAGACAGAAAGTCCTGGAGGCTAGATCCAGGCATTACTGTACTCACACTGTGTATTTGGTGGTATCCTTTTCAACCTCAAAGGCAACTGTGACCGACAAATATGTGACCACGACTTGACATTTTCTTCACCCTCCCCATTTTCTTCTATGTTTCTGACAAGCTCTAGCTCAGTTTTTCTGCTGCTCTGTTCTAAAGATTTGTTAAGAAGGACAGAAAGCAACCAGGGAACAAAGCAGTTCAGGCAATTAGCATGTCAAACAGATTGTCTGTCTATCTATCCATCTATCCACCCATCCATCCATCCCTTCCTTCCTTCTCAGATATGGTCTACAGAGGGGCATGGTTGAAGGGTCAACCAGGAGACGGGGCAGGTGGTCATCTGTGACTCCCTTGTCCTCTGACCTCCGCCCCTTTCCTTGTCATGCCAGGCAGAAGTTGAACCCCAGTGGCACTTTTACTCAAGCACAAGTGACTTCTACAAGGCTACGCTTGGCACAGGCTGTCCACATCCAGGACCCTGTACAAGGGAGCTAAAGTAAGAACTTGCTACCTTTTCTCTAAGAAACCAGTCTTTGCTGGTCAAGGCCCACACTTGCTTATGTGAAAAACACATAAACAAGAGGACTGAAAGTGTAAGAACAAGGAGTCTAAAAGGATGCACCTACCTTACTGAGTAAAACAGAGACAGGGAGAGAGCTCAAGCACTGGATCACTCACGTGGTCATCCACACTCTGAGCTCACTCCCTGGCTCCAGTCTGGAGGTCTTCAACTAGCTCTTTCCAAGAGAAATCTCCTACAGAAGGACTAGCCCTGGGCAGTGTGAACACGCAGAGCAGCGTGGCAGTGAGGCTGGCCGTCCATTTCCAGCAGTATTTAGTCTCCAGATCTCTCAGTCTAGTCTCCTCTGTATTCAGCAATATGGACAAAACCATGCACACTTTGGGTATTCAGTACGTGGACAGCTGGTCTATCCTCAAGCCATAAGCATATTCTTAGAGTTCCAGATCCAAAAAGGGGTTCACGATCACATGAGGTAGGTTATGAAGTTGCTCACGATACTGGAAATAGAATAGGGTTGAAAGCCCGCAAATGAATCAAGGCATAGAGATGAGGTTATGTACGTAAAAGTTTGAGGAGTGATTCAGTCCCAAATAAGACTTACCAGGTTTCCTGGGCTGGAAGCAGATTTTATTGCTCTTTAAGGAGATGTGTGCAGTGTTTCCCATCCCTGACCCCTGAATATATTTTTGTCAAGTCAAAGGCAACTTGAGTTCATCCCTTCTCCACGGGGACCAAAATGTGAAATGCAAACCTGTTGGTGGCAACTCTTTCTCTAAAATCACTGGATGGGTCTGAAGTAGTTCTCATACAACACTTCCTTCTGTTCAGGAGAGATTTTTAAGCAGCTGGTGGATTTGGGCATGCTCCGCTGCCCAACATGTGAAGCTGCAAATTGCAAACCCCAGCTCGAACTCTGACTTCTTTGGTGCCTCAGGCAGTACCTTGGATGTGTTCCACAGTAACTGGGAGTTAAAGGGTTTTGAAAAATTCAGCTGCCAGCAGCCAGTTAGACCCAGTGGAGCATCTGTCCTGCATGGAAAAAGCCTTCCTCCTTCTTTGTATCTGCTTAGGGTTTTTTCCATCCATCT
Organism: Falco peregrinus; assembly: GCF_023634155.1. Lineage (NCBI taxonomy): Eukaryota > Metazoa > Chordata > Aves > Falconiformes > Falconidae > Falco > Falco peregrinus. Next base: position 99,582,637 of record NC_073724.1, read on the forward strand.
TTTTAGTACCTCCCCTATAAAAAGGAACAGTGATTCTTTGCCCACCTCTGTGGCATCCTTTGGATGACTAAGAAACACTGTGTATAATTTTATGACATAAAGAGGGAAGGGCAAAGCTCTACCACTTGCTACTGTACTTAAAGCTGTAATTGTGTGTAAGTACTTGCAAATATCAAGGCCACCTTTGGGAACAACTGTGTGTAATGGCTCTTCTTGTTATATTCCATTTGTCCGGTAGAACATAATGGCTAAATCAATGTAAAGTGTCATGTATTTCTTTTTTTTCTGCTCTCCCTGGGGCTATTCTTTCCAGTTACGTATGTTCAGCTTTGATATCTAGAAAAATCAATGAAGATTGAGTTGTTCTCAAAAAAAACACCAAGCTAAACATTTAAAGCATTTTCTGTCATCTTAGTGTGGAATATGTAATCCTTCTCCCCCTCAGGCTGCCCAACTCGGCAAGCTTTTGTGAAATGAGCAGTAGCATAAAAACAGGTTTATACTTAAAGGTTGTTTTTTCTTGGGTCTCATTCTTAACCATAATCAGTGAAATTGGTTTTACTTGTACTCTCATAAAAGAAATACTACCACTTTGCTGTTCCTGAATAATAAAGATAGTTTTCATACACACACACACACACACAAAAAAAAAAAAAAGGAGTTGACCTATGTATCCATCCTCTGACATTCTTTTAGTGTCAAACCCTGATTCTTCAGTTCACTTCTACGCACGGCTGTGAACTCAACACAGATGCTCATGATGCAGTCAGCCAGTGACTGCAAGAAGACACAGCAGAGCTATCAGACTGTACGTGGGAGTAATCTGAAAATAATAAAAAATGAGAAAGCACATTAAATGCAACCCAAAACTTATCTATGTCTATACAAAAATAAATCTTTACAGAAGATGTAATAAAACCTTCATTTCAGCACTTGGGTCTTCACAGTGGCTTTTGCCTCCGCTACAACCTTCTGTGCTTTCTAAAGGTCAGATACCACAGTCAGTAATACCGCACCTCTTCAGCTGCCTTCAGAAGCGGTAAGATTTCACGCTCTAAGATGTAATTCTGCTCTTATTACAGAGAACGATTTTCAGGACTGATGCAACACCATCAGAACACCTCTCTGCAAAGCGTAGCAGGGGCCTTGGGGATTAAAGGTGTCACACCCAGAAAGGTTTGGCATCACAGCTCATGGGCTGGCTGCTCAGCAAAGCAGGTGGGGAAGCTGAGCAATCCAGGGCAGCCAAAGCACTTCACTACCATTTTGTAAAGTATATATAAAGTAAATTTAAAAATATTTGGCTCAGATTTTAGTGGCTCAAATACCAAAGTTGCCTCGATGTTGGAACATCAGAGTTTCAACAGGTAGAAGGTAAAAGCTGTGAAAAGGGCCCCTTGACCCACTCCTCTCATTTAATTATTCTTCCCCTGTGTTGTGCGGAGGTTTGGGAGGTTTTGCTTTGCCAACAGCAGCAGACCGAAGCAGGTTTGATGGTCCAGTTCAACCAGTTGCTTGCCCTTGTGAAAGGGAAGGGAAGCAGCCGAGTCCTCCTGCCACGTGTGGGTGTATCGGTACATCAGCAGTGTCATTACCGACATGACCAAGCAGACAGGGTGCACGGCACAGCCATCGTGGCACTGAGCACACCCTCCATGCCTCCAGCACCCTTGGGTCCCCCGGGACTGAGCGGTGTTGGCGTGGGGTACACTTGGGTCTGGTAGGAGGAAAACAACTTGTAACCCCATTTTAAATTATTATTTTTTTTAAAGTTCTGTTTATCTGCAGCTGCTTGGCAAATGTTGTCATCAAGACCCTGTTTCATTGCTTTAAGTGGAAAATGTTTGTGTCAAACATCTTCCCCAATGCTTGTGAAAGGACACAGCCTGGCGGGTGGAGAGCGCCAGGAGCTGACATGGACACACACCCCCCTACACTTGCGGTCAGTGGTGCCATCATCACGACTTGCTCTTGGCAGCAGCTTAGTCAGTGAGGGACAGCAGAGCGGCGCTTGAGAACAGAAAAAATTTCTTCCAGTGCCACTCATCAAACCTGATGTCCTTGCAGGGCATTTGCGGTGGGCAGATCAAGTAGGAAATGAGGGTGGAGGGTATGTGCTGTTTGCCCCTGCAAGGAAGGGGTGGTGAAATAGCCCACTGCAGCATTTCCCAGTGTATCTCGCTCTCTCCCAGCTTCTCTGGCTCAGCAGCCACACTGCAGAAACCTCCTAGCACTTTCCTTAAAAGCCACAAACCAGCTGCAACATGACTGGTGTCTTCAGAGTAATCTGTTGGAAGTTAAACCAGCAATTCTTTCCTCAAATGACCAGCAGAAATTTCTGGAGGGCAAAGCGAAATAGCCCAGGCACGTGGGCCACTGTGTCCTGCTGACCGAAGGAGGCAAGTCCGGGCTCCACGGGCATTGAGCCCAGCCCTGTTAAAGCCAGGCAGCAGCTGCACGCCAGAGGTGGCTCTGCAGAAGGGCTCCAGCATACGGGAGTTGGAAACTTGGTGTTTGAGATTGCAACTAAGGCTTCTGAAGAAAAAAATAAATGTCAGCCAGCACATTGAGACTGTACTGGGAGGTGTGTAGGGCCAGAGCAGGCAAGTCCAAGTAAACCTGACACTTTCCAAGCCTTAGTGTCCTGACTGAGCAGGTGTAAAGGATGTCCCCATGGATGTGCGCAAATGCTTCTCCCTTCCAGAAGGCTCCCGAAGGCTACCCTCTCCAGACCCCTTCACTCTGAGAGAGCATGGGAGGTGTGTTAGCAGGGGATGACAGCACATCCTTCCTGCCTGGCTGGACCATCCATCACTCACTTAGGTCACTGCAGCAGAGACAAACCAAATTACCTGATGACCCATCAGCTCCTCCATTCATCCCCTTCTCCAGGAAAATAAAACCCAGTCAAGGGTACTCCTTGCTGCAGCAATACATCTTGCTCAGGTGCATTGTTATTCCTGGGCTCAGTGTCAGCCTGTGTGTGGAGGCAAATAAGACTCGGAAAGACTTATCTGAGCGTTATAAATTTCTGGTGGGGATGGACCCTACTAGCCTTGGCACAAACGCCTCCCATGGTTGTTCATGTCATTGATCCCTGTGGTGCTAATTGAGCTCATTTTAGGAGACAAGACCAATGCCCACATCCCACCCTCTTCAGAGGCTTATTTCTCTGAGCCAGGGCTAAGGCACTGTCAGTAGCTCCCATCCTTCTCTGCGCAGCCTCCCCCAGGCAGCAGCCCCCACTGAGGCTCGTACCCACAAGGTTTCTGCTTCCTGCAGGTTTCCTTCATTGGCCGCCTGCTTCAGCTCTCCCAGCGTGACCCTCTGCCTGGTGCTGATTGATAGCCACAAGGTCCTGGTTCAAGTTGAGCTGTTGCTAGTAACAACTTGCTCAAGCCTCCAAGCACAGCCCCAGGAAGATTAAACAAAGCTGTCCAAGTCCCTAGCGAGCAACATTTTCTCCAAGCATAAGGGATGAATCAAGGGGCTCAACAATCCTGGAGGAAGAAAAGGGCAACAGGAAAGCAAGCAGATGTTGTACAGTAACCACTGCTTCCTTTCCCAACACACAGCTGGCCCCTGTCTGGTGCTCCCAGGAGGGTCCTCTCAAGAGCCGCAGCTCCCCCAGATGACTCCCATGGATTGCATGGCCATTCCCTTACAGTGCAGAAAAGCTGGAGGAGGGAGAAAAATCACTGCAAGCCATCCTCCCTCCTTCCTACTTCTGACTCCACATCAGTAGCTTGATTTCAAAGCCACAGCATTTGAAAAATAAGCATTGGAGCTCAGGATGCCCTCTCATTTTCTGAGCCTTTGGGTCACATTACATCATAGCCCATCACTTTTCTTTTCGTGTGTGAAGGCTATAAATCTGCCTTGAATGACAGGAGACATTCATCTCCAGAAGCAGCGGGTTTTTAAGTAAGTCACATCACGGGACTTATACTGTGAATGCAAAAATATATAACATCAGAAATAATATAGAAAAATTAATAAGAAAAGAAGTCTGGCTTGCCTTTGATTTCTGGTGAGGAAAGCTGCATTTTCTTGAGAGCAGCAGCAATGTCTCTGTGAATCTTTCTTTATTATGGAGGCAGGAGAAACACTGTCAGTGTTTGCTGGTAGTACTATCTTCTCTCGATCTACCTGCTTGTGATATTATACAGAGTTTATGGTCAGAAGCAGAAAAAAAATATAAGAAATGTAAGTGTTCCAAGTTTCCATTTGCTTTGGGAGATCTTTTATTAAGGATTTTGCTGCTCTAAAATGTCCTCAGGATACAAATTGGTATTGACAAACTGCAGGAGGTCTCCTGAGGTTTCCACATTTAAAGTGTTATTTAAATACTATAAACTATTACAGCACTTGTGTTGTAGGGTCCATAATTTCATTGAGTGCACGCTGTTACAAGTTACAATACTTGATCCAGAAAAGAAACATGATCTTCCTTTCCCTCACCTGTTGCATTGTGCAAAATACCATCCCAAAACTACATCCCACCTTGCTTACAGTTTTGCAGCAAGTCCCAAGCATTCACTGAGAACTAAAACAAAGCAATGAACACCCATGGGTTAATATTTTTCTAAACCACTTGAAGAGCTGTGAAACTGCAGGTTGCACAAGATACCAAGGAATATGTGGATTTCATGAGGAAAAGTGGAGGTTTGGGGTTGGTTTTTGTTTCATCACACCTGGCTTTAGCTAGCTGGGGCAGAGACACTGACTTGTGACTTGGATGGCAGTGAGTGTCCTTAACAATGACTCTCGTGTGGTAAAACTGACCTGCAGGAGGGCTGGGGAAGGGTGAATGTGATTAGGTGTCACTGTTTTTCCTGGAGATGCACATACTGAAGTCAAGAGCTTCAGCCCAGGCTTGCCTGAAGCTTTGGGGAAGAAGAGGGTGGGCAGCGCAGGTGGGGGCAGCTCCTGCCCTCACGTGGGTGGCAGCCCTTGGAACATCCCCTGGGGACCTGAGCTGCACCCTGAGCCCCGGGGTTTTCCTCTCCAGCGCCTGCAGAGCCCTGCGTCCTGCATTTGATAATGACATGAGGTGGTTCAATGTTTCCATGATACATTGCTGAACTGGAGATGGAGAAAGTGTCCTGAGCACAGGCCCACAGGCCACAGCTCTGTTGCTTTTCAGCATGGGGAGACCAAAAAGAGTTACTATTGAGAACAGAAATTACGACAGCTATACCAGACTTCTGCTGGTATTTGCTGAGTGATTCTCTAAATTAAGTAACCTAAAAATGCCCCTTGGCAGTGTCCAAGCCACAGCTAATGGTCATGCTTGAGGGCATGGATTCCCCCCTAGATGGGAGCTGCTCCAGCAGCCAGAGGGAGGGTGCCAGATCCATCCCCACCAGTGATAATCCCAGTGCTAGCGGAGGCAGCTGTGCTGGTGGGAGGTTTGTTCTGGTTTACTTTTCCAGATCCTTTTCATGCTCAGCAGCACACCCACCCAGTGCTTCGCTAGGTGCTCCAGGAATGCCAGGTGATGTGTTGGTGGGCAACCTTCACCTCCCCAGAGGAAGGTGACAGGCCATTTCTCCCAGGAGCTCGTGCTCTCACAGGCACCTGCTAGCATGGCTCTATCAAGTCTTGAAGAGATGGAGCTCCTGGTGAAGGAATGAAACGCATGTCTCTAGCCCAGAAAATATGAGGGTCGGGGAGGGTCCTTGAGGTCATGTGGAGAAAGTAGTTGAAATGGGCAGAGGCTCACAGCTAAACAAAACAGATGGTGCACTGAAGAGATGGCAGAAAGCTGGGGCTGAGCAGGGCTCAGGAACTCATCCAGCTTGGCCAGCCCCAGAGCAGGAACATCTAACCCCACTGTGCTCTTCTTTCTTCTTTCTTTTTTTTTTTTTTTGTATTTATCTCTAGACTATTCTTAAAAATTCTGAAGGGTGAGATTTTATGGGATTACCGTGCTCCTTTTCTAAAGCCAACTGTCCAGACCCTTAGAAATTATTTCCAAATTTCTGGCCTAAATCCTGGTGCCGCAGCTTACATCCATTATTTGCTGTCTTCTCAACAGCTGACATGGAGGAGAGAAGACAAGCCCTGGTGAGAGGGAGCTGAGCTGCTGGAAATGCCTGAGGACAGGAGGGCTCCTCAGCACTAATCCTGCGGTATTCAGAAATGAGATGAGGCGGGAGCTGGTGCAGTGGCCCCAGGGTGTAAACAGAGGGGGGATTGCAGTCTGGAGGTGGGATGCCAAGTTAGGAATGCTTGTGGCCTGTTATCCCAAGCCCAGCTGAAGGCCTGGGAGGTCAGAGACAAGTAACTGTGGCCCAATGAGTATGAAAATGACAGCTCAGGAGCAAACCATCCCCTTGTGCAGAAAACCAGGAGTTTGTCTAAGCAGGTATCTTCTCAATTAACTGACATGCCAAATAAGAGATAACAGCTGGGGAAATGAGTGAGCGACCAAAAGGAGCATGCAAGCACTGTTCATTCACTCTGGGATGAAATCAGAAAGGACCAAGCCCAACTGGAGCTTAGGCTGGCTAGGGACAACGAGAAACACGAAGGGGTACTAAACATATGTTAGCAGCAAAAGGAAACTGTGGAGAAATTGTGGGTCCACCAACAAATGGGGGAGACAACCTACTGACAGATGATAAGCAAAAGACCAAAACATTTAATGCCTTTTTTGCAAACATTTTCATTGGCAAAGTTTAATCCCACACCTTCACATGTCCAGCACAATTTGGGAAGGAGGGGAACAACCAATGGGTGGAGCAACAAATGAAGGTCTACCTAGAGAAGTAAGTATTCAGATCCAGGTGAGCAGATGGGATTCACCTGATGGTGACTTCATGGCTGCTGTCCATCATCAGAAACTCCATGATCAGGTACAGCTCTGACCAGTGGAAAGTCTCCTGCAGCATTTTCATGTCAACCTGAGCAAACATGAGTTGGATGAACAAACTGTTAGATGGACTGAAAATTAGATGGACCATTAGGTCAAAGAATGGTAATCAATGTTGTGACAGGCCATCTGGCAGCCAGTAATGAACAGAGGACCCCAGGGAATGACACAGGAGCTGATACTGTTCAATATTTTCATCAGTCACCAGGCTGATAACACAGAGGGCACTTTCAGCGCATTTACAGATGGTAATAGCTTGGAAGCAATGACATCCATCTCCATTTGGCAGAGCTGGTAGAGTTTCAGTCCAGAGGGACCTTGAGAAATTTGGGACCTTGAGAAATTTGGGACCTGTGTCAATAGAAACCCCATAGCATTCAACAGGAGCAGCGCAAACCCCACAATTTGGTATAGGATGGCATCCTATTGCCTACGTAACTGCCATGCAGGAAAAGACCTGGGCTTTACTGTGAGTCTTCAGTGAGCATTTAATGCAAATCAGGCAAACTGTATACTGGAGATGCGTTAGGAGCAATGTGACTGGCAGTCGGAGGGTAGTTATTATTCCCTTTCTACTCAGTGTTGGTGAGGCTGCCCCAGAAATGTCGACCTGTGTTGGGACCCCCAGTTCAAGACATCACTGAGAAAATGGAGGAAGTCCACCAGAATGCTGGCAAGATGGATGGTGGCCTAGAGCACATGATCTGCAAAGAGATGCTGAGGGGCATGTGTTTTGGTAGTCTGGCAAAGAGGTGGCTTAGGAGTGGTCTAAACCCAGCCTGCACCTACATGAAGGGCAATGACAAAGACAGTGGAGCCAAACTCTACACATTAGTGGTGAGCTATACAGAAGAACCCCGGTCTTCACTGGAGTGACCACACTTGTCTCTTCAGGGGCCTGAAGGAGGGTCATGCAGTGGACATCTGTGGTGGACCTTTGACCACTCAATCCAGCAGACAGCTCAGTGCCTAGTTCTGCCTTGGGTGGCCCAGGCAGCTCCCTCCGAGCCAGTGCCCAGGCATTGCTCTAGGAACAGCTCATTCCCACAAGTTGTCCCCAAAAGACAGCACGGACAGGGTGGTGCCAGGTTCCTCCCACACGACCTTTAACAGCACCGTACGGGGCATTGCATCCTAAAATGCCTCCGACAAGCCTCGTGCAAGACAACAAAAAACCTGTTTTGCATTATGAAATTACCACCCTCATGGGCTCAAACCCAGCTCTCAAGTAATTTAGGATATTTTGAACTGTAGGGGACAAAAAAAGGGAAGAAATTGTCATTAGGGACCTGAGTATCCCAGAGGGCTCAGAAAAGACCCAGGACTGGAATGCTATTTCATGTAGATCTGGCTGATCGCAGGACAATTAGCTTTAAGCAGAGCGGATATGGGCCAGTCCACTGGGCCCTGGGCCTGGGGTTAAGTCACCAGCCCTCCTTCAGCTGCCAGCATAGGCACAACCATGGAGACTTGTGGTCAGTTGCCAGGAGAAGTCTCCCCCGTGGCTGTAAGTCACTTCCCCCAGCTCAGCTCCCTACTAGGAGGATGTTGAAGGTGAGGGAGGGCACAAGCAGTGAAAGGTGGAGCCCACCAGGTTACCTCCATCTAAGTAAGAAACGTTTATAATTACCAGTTCCCTTTGTACAGCTCAGAGGCATGTGTCTGTGCAGCATGGTGAGGAGCTGAAGTGACCTTTCCGTATCTCTCCTTCTCTGCTGTGTCCATGTGGAGGTGGACCCATGGAAGCGACAGTTTCCTCCTGTGTTTTCCCCTTACTGTGCAAGAGGATGATGCAGGCAGCAAGATAGCTCATTGCCCAGATTAAAATAACGCAGTTCTGCTTCAGATCTTGCTTACATTTTACGAGCTTCATACCTGAACATTTCATTAACAAAGGCAAATTGACTATAACGTCTTCTAAGCAAGCTTGCTCAGAAACCCCTGAAACAATCAAAAGCCAGGGAAAACAATTCATTGCATCTGATGCATCAGTTCTTGGAATTTTAGCTATATTAGGCAATACCTCATTGTTCACTCTATTAGCCTAATTGCATGCATATTTATTGTGTGCCGTTCTTTAGTATCTAGGCAAAATCAAAGTAGGCTGCTTCACTACTGAGGTAGCAATTTTGCATAAGAAACGTGGACAGTTTTACATCAGAATAATAATGCTATTCCATTATTCAAAACCAGAGCTAAAATTAGCAGTCACCTTAACAATCAGATGCATATTTTATCTTCAAGGTATGAGCCTGAATTAGCACAGACCTCTGCCTCGTATTAACAGCCCTTAGTGCTAGTTAGGTTCTTCTACACCAAGATCATTGGCATGAGATAGGCACGTGAGACTCAGACTATCTTTTAGGTTTGTATCTTCCTATTTAAATACTAGAGGAACTGCAGAAGTCACACTCCATCTTCATCTAATTGCTAGGTGCCAAAAAACTGCATAAACCTTGAGACAGGACATTTTATATACTTTTTATATATACCATGCTATTAAAAAGGTATATAAAATGTCCTGTCTCGAGGTTTATGCAGTTAAACACTTGCTGGTACGTGTTTAAAGGAAAACCGAGTCAAATCTACCTGCAGAATTTCACCTGCTTGTGCTCACTCCAAAAGCACCAGTGCTTTTTTGAGGCCACCCTTAAAATGATACAGCATCTTTCCCTCCATTGGGTGGCTGAGGGATTGGGGCTCCTAGTACAGAGCAGGTGCTGTAGCTCATCTGCACATTCTAAATAACAGCCAAAGCCTTGTTGTGCAACAGCCACAAAACAGTCCATCAGGAGGTCTTTTAATAAGCCATATGTGAGCAGCACTTGGACAGATGGAAAAATTCCCTCTTGACCAGTGCTGTGTTTTAAGCACCCTTAATCTGCAGGGACATTGCCACTTGAATGGGATACCGGGCACCTTGAAGAATGCAATAAACCCAAACAAAGCTCTCTGATTTAGCCTCTATAGGCTGTCTGAGACATGAAGGGGTAAGAGAAAGGGTTAAAAAAAAAATAATCATAGTTCTGATAAAAAATCCTCAAATGTCCCTCCTGCCTGTACTGATGGAGTGGTTACTTCATGTCTAAAGCCAGGGCCAGTTTTTTCCCAACTCAGTTTAGAGGCAGGTGGAGGAAACGTGGCTGCTAAACGACGGTGAAGAATGATGAAATACTGGAAATCTGGACCATGGACTTGTCTCCTCATGGCTGGGGTGCACAGACTGGGGGGGCTGCCCAAGATGTGGACTTCACGCAGAGTGGTTCCTCCCTGTGGAGGAGCAAAATGGTCACATGTGCCTCCTTCTCTTCATGGGCTGTAGAGGATGCTTTGCTCAGAAGCTGCTGAGATCGTAGAAACATAAAATCACTTAGGTTGAAAAAGACCTTTAAGATTTTCAAGTCCAACTGTTAACCCAGCACTGCCAAGTCCACCACTAAGCCATGTCACTAAGCACCACATCTGCACGTCTTTTAAACGCCTCCAGGGATGGTGACTCAACCAGCTCCCTGGGCAGCCTGTTCCAATGCTTAACCACCTTTTCCATGAAGACATTTTTCCTAATATCCAATCTAAACTGCCTGTGGCGCAACTTGAGGCCATTTCCTCTTGTCTTATCACTTATTATCTGGGAGAAGAGCCCGACCGAGCCCACCTGCCTACCCCCTCCCTTCAGGCAGCTGCAGAGAGCGATAAGGTCTCCCCTCAGCCTCCTCCTCTCCAGGCTGAACACCCCCAGCTCCCTCAGCTGCTCCTCATCAGACTTGTGCCCCAGCCCCTTCCCCAGCCCCGTTGCCCTTCCCTGGACACGCTCCAGCACCCCAATGTCTTTCTTGTAGATGTCTCAGTTCAGGTGAGGGGAGTCCCCCCCCAGCTGCTGGCAGGACCCAGGGCTAACTCCTGGGGGCTGGGGGGGCAGCTGCCCCTGTCACTGGTGCTGGGCTTGGTGGGGTGACCACCAGACCTTCTGCTTCCCAGCAGCTGAGTGCAACCCATCTATTTTCATCCAAATCAGCCTAACCGTATCCAAATTTATGGCCTGCTCTTGCGTTACAGGTAGGCAACACCTCCTTAGCTGCTTCAGGCCCTAAGGGGCTGCCAATACCACGCTGCTGTTGCTGTGATTTCTCTGTGATCTCTGCATTCCTCAGGCTTCTGCCAGTTCTATCTCGCAGGGTTAGAGAGATCTTCAGACTTCTTAATATCAAAAGAAATGGGATCAGTGCAAAGTCTGCTTGCTAAGCGTGGTTCAGTTCAAACTGTGCTCCTGAAGGCTCCTGGGAGGGTTCAGGGCTGTGAGCCCCAGACAACAGGCATGTCTCTGCCTGTGCTGGGATTTGTTTGCAGGAGGGGAAGGAAATACCAGGTGTGGGACTGGAGTTAGTAATTCACCTTGCTGCCCCAACTGGGAGAGGCTTTAGTCCCCTCTTCTCAGAGCTGCTCCCAGAAACAATATTTGCTGACACTGGCTTACCATCCCAAGAGGGGAAATTACTATGAAATGTTTACAAGGCCCATCTGAAACCTGAGAAGAAGTCTTTTTTAGTAATGGGAAAAGAGCCAAATGCCTTAGAAGAGAAATATTCCAGCTTTAAGAATTAATTACTACTTCCCAGTAATGCAGGTTGACAAATAACCTTGCGCAATTTCCTGGACAGATACACTTTAATGTCAATATCATGCACAGATAAGAGCAAAATATTCAGTCCACTGAACCATAACCCCACAAGCCCCACACATGGGCAGATGCTTTTGTCCAAGCACTTACCCAGCAAAGCCCAGAGGATAAGGCATGGGGCTAAAGCAGCCACCTATACACAGCAGCTCACTCCATGAGGGCCTCTGGGTGAGGATTTCTCCTCTGGATGGTTATTTCCAGTCAAGAAAGCAAAACAAAAGCAAAACATGGATAGCAAACAACCAAATGCATTTTTAGAAACAGCAGCTGTAGCATCTGTGGAGCTCTATAATCATCATGCAAAGTTTACTACATAGCTTTCCAGTTGTAAATCAAGTATTACAGGCCAATGAAATGTTACACAATTTCTATAGCCTAGTTGTTCTTTTAGTAGTGTGGGATGACATCGTATAACTGGTTATGCTCCACAATATACACTGGCATAAGAAGCCACAATATGTATTTATATTTCTTTCAGTCAAGACCACCAAACAATGAAGTAAGAAAACTTCATAAACCAATTATCTCAAAACCAGTTTCAACAAAAAGGCAACGTTTTCTCCTTCTTTTTGGATAGGTGGAAAGAGGAGAGTGGTGGAAGAGCAAATTTGAGAATCAATGGGGTTTTCTGGAAGTCTGAGTTATCACTAATAATGCAAAATTGAAGCTGAGCTGCTGCTTTGTGAGCCGTGCTTTAACTCAGAATAAGTTTTTCAGGGACATCACTCTGAAGGTACCTCAGGAAGAAAGCTCTTTGGAGGATTGCATGTACCTTGGTGCAGTGATGCGATGACAGCATCACCCCTGGAGATATTGCTCCTAGAAGGACAACTGGCTTCAGATCCTGACTTTAGGAGCAACTGAAGAGATCTTGCTGTCTTGCTGGTGTGAATCACTAGTGGTCATGCGCCAAGTGCAACAACTGCTGCTAAAGGTCAACTTTCCCTAAAGGACTTTATTCTGAACCTACTCAGACCTTCTTAAATAAACAGCAGCTTCACCAAAAGCTGTTGAAGTCCCACAGGACTAAAATTGTTTTATAGGAGGTCCAGGCATGGGATGCACATTTGTTTCCAGTTGTCTGTCCACCCAAGCCTCAACCGCTTTTGCTCCTTGACCAAAGCTGGAACCCAGCTCTTGCCTACAGTGTGAATGCAACCCTTGCTCACAATCCATCTTGTTCACAGTCCTTCATCTCAACAAACCACAGAAATACAGGATGGACCTGCAGTACTGAGCACCGCATGTGCTGATAGCCAAGTCCCTGCCAAGACACAGCAAGGAAGCAGCCTGGGTCCAGGCTGCTCAAACAGGGCAGAAAGCGAGGGGACATCCATAAAGCCTTTTGAAGAAAACATCCCTATGTCTGTCTGGGGATCTGTGGCTCCAGAACTGAAGCATGCAGAGCAGGTTGATGGCAGCTAGTGTTTTAAAATTCATGAAGTCTTAAACCGTTACTGGATGATTTCAGTGCTTGGAGATAACTAGACAAAATAGCCCAACGGGGGAGATGCTGATGTAGTAGCAGCCATAATAATGCGTGATGCCGCACACTTCCCTCCTGAAAACCCACTCATCCTTCTTGTCAGGGGAAATTGCTGTGATTCTGTTTCACAGCAGAGGTGGTGGGAGGAAGGAGGCAGACACTTATTTTCCTCTGATCAAGGAGAAAGGCTGGGCCATGCCCCACTTACCCTCCTGAAGCTGTCCTGGCCTCTGGGTGAAGGGCTTAGAAACTGGTGACAGCGAGTATTCGGTAGGGAGAGCATGAGTAGCCGTGGCCCAAGAGGAACAAGGCTTTGGAGCTCCTCTGCTAGCACTTGAGAAATGCTTTTCCCTCCCTGCCCTGACGTGCCCCTCTTTGCCCGTTTGCCCTGGACTGAAAAAAATGCCAGGGCAAAATGACCTGGGAGCTAGTGGGCTCCTCCTGAGCTTTGCCTATCAGCTCAGGGTCACACGGACTGAAAATTCCTGGGTGAAGCTAAATCTGTGCCAGCCAGGGCAAATTCTGACAAATAGCCTAAATGCCTGATTTTTGTACCTGTACCCAAAAGCATTATCCTGAATGCCCCAGCTCAGCTGCTGTCTTAGACTGGAGCCAGGTCAGAGCAGCTCTCCCTCCCTGCCGTGGGCATACATTAGCTGGCAGGATTCCCTGTTATATCCCGGAGGATATGCCCCTCATCCTGCCCCTGACACGCAGGTGAACCAGCCCAACAGCATGGCAAGTGCAGGGAGGGGACGGGAGGGTTTGCACCTCCACCTGAACATGGGTGCCTATGTAACGAGGGGCATCTCTTTAGGTTCTTCCTATAGCAAAGATGGGGCAAATGACTGTATTTACCTTCCTGCTCTTGCTCATCCCTCCGTGTGCCCACCAGCTCCTGCACAAACTGCCCCCGTACCACAGCAGGGCCCCGAGCTCCTGCTTCACCAGGGACAATGGGAGGTGCCAGATGTTGGTGCAAAACACTCTTTATAACCTGGCCTTTGAGGACCACAGTGAGATGTGGACAGGTCCAGTACATTACCCTTTTAGCATATTTTGTGCCAATACAGGAGCTGGATACCTTTAGCAGCTTCTTGGTGAAACTCTGTACTGGATCCATGAGTAGGAAATCAAGCTTTGGCATTTCCAAAGGCAAAAGCTACAGTTTAAAAAACAACCAAAACTGTATCACAGTGGTGAGTTCTCTTGGAAACAATTTGTTATCACTTGTTTCAGGATGGTGAAATGCTGCATAAATATCTCACTTGTGATTTTTCAGCTCCCCTTCAAATTTCCTTGTGAATGTGTGGCCCCTGTGGTGAGTTCAAGCCTGCTAGGGATGTGGTCATTCTCATCAACCCTGCAGCCCTGCTCCCCTTGAGCCCCCAGCCCAATGTTCTGGGCCTGGCAGAGCAACTCTCACAGCAAAGAAATATTTAAAATGTGTTTAAAACAATATTCTGACTTGTCCAGGCTGCCACCATGCTTTTGCACTTCATTGAATTAACTCAAGACTTTTGGACCCAGTTTGCAGTCCCAGTTTCAGTCTGTTCTTGAAGGTCTGGAGCTCTCCCGTTCCCTTTGGTAGGGCAGCACAGGGCCTTCATAGAGGAGATAATACAGGTAACATGCCTGGACTGATGTCCACGTGGCCCTGGATGGGGAATAGAGCTGCTGGCATCCCACACCCCTAACCAGCACTAACAGGGGCCTCCGATGCTTCCTTCTAGAGCATCATCCTTAACTTGCTCAGTCACCCTTCCCTCAATTACCACCATCAAGAAGACTTTCACCTGCAGATCAGCAGCGGAGATGTCCCAGAAAGCTTCAAGTCCCAGGGGTCAGAAACAACAGAGGCTGCCTGCTAACTGCAAGGTACAGCCACGTCCCTGCAGTACAAGGAGTTACACAGCAGCTACCTGCCACCTTTCCTAAGAAAAGGGCAGAAGAAAACAGTCTTTGGACTTAATCTGCGAGGTTAAAATAATCAAATCAAATCAAATCCACATATCTCTTACTGGAGTTGAGCTTGAGTGGGGACAGCAAGTTTTGCCCTGTACAGATGACTCCACTTCCACACTTACTGAGCGTGGAGTAGAGCTTTATTTTTTACCAACACCATGCACATGCTTCAAAGGCATATTTGAAGTGCAAAACCCCACATTCCAAGCTCAGACACCCAGCAAGCAGTTAATAAAACCCATTCTAGTATGGTTTAGAGCTTATGTGAAGGAAGAGTAGAGTCTGACCTGTTTCCAATGGCGACAAAATTGCCCTGGGGAACATAAAAGATGCAATTCCTTTTAAATGTAGCTATTTTCTGTTAAGGGAACCTACGCATCAGTCCTTCCTATCACACATCTCCAGAGAAAGCAAGAGCCATCCCACACACTCCTCTGCTGCGGATTGCTCAGCACTTTCTTCCATGGTAATCACTAGGAGAAACTCAACCCTCCTGTTAAATGCTTGGGGCTCAAAAGATTAATTCTGTGGGATACATCTCTAAAGAACATCAGAAACCGAAATTCATTCCTAACAGCTTATCATCATCCAGGCAATTACAGGTGCAAGCAAAACAGCAGTTTTGAGGGAGGAAAGTGATCCTACTATAACCAGAATTGTTACAGACAGTTTTACATTTTCACGTTTAATAGAGCTTTTTTTCTCTCCATATAAAGCTTTCCATCAAAGGCTTTCCAAGCGTTTTATAACAGCAGGCGAGTGTTACATCATTATCGCTCCTATTTTACAAACAGGAAACAGAGGCCCCAAAAAAGTATCTGAGCGGGATAAAAACAGCATATCCCAGCCCAAAACAGAAATGGAATCAAAACCTCCTGGCAAAAAAACCCAACCTTCTCCAACTCCCTCTATTTAGTTGCAATGCAGCTTTTTTTATTTATTATTTTTAAATAACTCAACCAGTCAAACAAGTGAGAATGGCAAGAAAATGACAAGCTTCAACATACTTACTTCCATACCGCTGGCTTTAGTACAAAAATAAAGATTTTTATTAACAAGTTTACAAAAATAAAGTCTGTCGAATCACACAGGATCTCATCAGGGGGCTTATTTGACTTTGGAAGACAAAGCCTGTTTGAAACGTCTCTTTAGATCTTGCATGTTGGGAGATTTGGGCCGAGGGATGATGGATGACCGCCTCCTGTCCGTGCTGCCGGCATGCTGTAGTTTGCTGACCTCCTTGCAAAGATACTGGAAAACATCACAGACACCTTGGGAGTCATCGCTCGTGGAGATTTCCAAGAACAGGCTGCCCAGTTCGTTTGCCAGCTGTAGTCCCTCTTTCGCCTGTACTTGCCTGGCATGGAGGAGGTCTGCCTTGTTCCCCACAATTATGACGGGAGTCCTGGCATCTGGGTGGACCTTGCGTATGTGCTGGTAGAGAGGTCGGACTGACTGGTAGCTGCTGTAGTCTGTGATGGAGTAGACCAGAAGGAAGCCCTCTGCCCACTTCACACACCTGGACAGGGAGTCTAGCACCTGCACACAGTCCTCCTGCACCTGCGGTACAACAGAGAGCCCAGATTTGGTGTCGTGCCGTGAAAGCATAGAGCTTGTACTATAGACAGCACCGGCTCCAAGGGGAAGGCTGAGCTCAGTCTCAGGAGACAGAGCTGCCCACCCTGGCCCTGGGAAAGCGAGGCTCAGAAGCTGAGCCTTCAGGTGGCGGAGAAGAACCGATCGATCTGAAGCACCTCCGTACCTGGATGCACCCCGGCGTGTCTTGGATTTGCACGGCGACGGGGTCCCCCTCCAGCTGGACCAGCCTGGAGTAGAGGTTGCCTGGGGAGCAGAGAGCCGTCAGGCACCAGCCCGGCCGCGGGGGCCCCGCCGCGCCCCGCCGCCCCCTGCCTCACCTGTGTTGGGCTCGTAGTCGCCGATGAACCGCTTCGTCAAGAACCGCACGATCATCGCTGCAAGACAGAGCGGCCGCGTCAGGCGGGGGGACGCGGGGAGAGGGGCAGCCCGCGCCCCCCGCCCCCCCCCCGCACTCACCGCTCTTGCCCACCCCGCGGGCGCCCAGCACGGCCAGGCGGAGCTGGGCGCCGGGCGGCCCCGGGGCGCACTCGGCGATGGGCGCCAGCAGGAAGGGCTGGGACATGCTGGGCAGGCGCATGGGAGGCGCGGCCCGGCCCGGCCCGGCTCAGCTCGGCTCGGCTCCCCCGGCAGCGGCTTTTCAAGGCTCCGCCAGCAGCGCCGTGGCGGGGCCGCCCCGCCGGCTGCACCGCCCCCAGCCCGGCCACCGCCCCCGGCGGTACCGCCCCGCAGCTCCCGCCCCCCCCGCGCTTGTACCCGGCCCCTTCCCCACCACCCCCTGCCCCGTTCCCAGCCCGTGGGGCGCCCCCATCCCCATCCCTCCGCCCTGGGCGCGGGCACCAGCGGGGCAGGGGACAGCCCGGGCAACCCGGACACAGCGGCACCCCGCCTGCATCACCCCCGCCGGGCAGTAACGGGGTGCTCCCCCGCACCGGCCCCAACCGCTGCAAGGGGCTCCTGCTTCCTGCACCCTCCCCACACGAAAAGAAGGGAGCGGTTTATTCTTTTCTCTCAGGCTAACTTGTTTCCCACACCTGGACACATCCCTCCCCAGCCAGCCCCAAAACCCCAGCTTTGTGGATCAAGCAACAGCCAGCCCCGAAACCAAAGCAGTCCACGGGGGCCTTAAGGTCTGGACGAGGCCCTTTGGTTTTTTGAAGGGGAAGAAAGCTCCAAACAAGAAGGTGCTCCACCACAGGCTGCCATTAAAGGAGTCTCAAAGCCACGAACAGCTGCACAGATGCTCCAGCCTCTGCCAATGGTTGCCCTGGCTCCTGTAAAACCACTGCTGCAGCACGCTGCTTTGCAAGCGTGTAAGCGTTCACAAGATGAATAATCCGTTCAAGGGCTGTTTCATTTTCATCTGGGAGATACACACAAAGGAAACGAGATGGAGGCGGCCAGCAGGCTGGTACTCAAAAGGAGCAGTCTCACCGCTGTCTCACAGCCCAGCACCATGGGGTGACGGCACTGCTGTGGGCAGCCCAGGCACCCCTGGTCACCTGCATGCAGGCAACAGAGCTGAACCTCAGCAGTAGTGGGGCTGTGTGCTGCTGCTGCGCTCCCTTCAATACAGCTCTCTGGAGATGCACACAAGTCATGTTTTTCCTTGCTTTCCTCTTGTCCTCCCTCTTGCTTTCTCCCTACATCCCTGCAAGGGCCCAGGTACCCAACCTGCTCCGCACTTCTCTGGGCATCCTCAGCCCCAGTCCCTCCAGCAACATGACAACACCAGAACAATGCTGCCAGCTCTGCTCTGCTGGAGCAAAGATGTCACTGAGGAAAGTAAACGCTTGGCACTGTGGGGACAAGGGTGGGGACCCTGCTGCCCATGGGCACGGAGTTTGTGCAGGGAGCAGAGGCATAGCTCAGGCTCTGCACCCCACAGCAGCCAAAGGACCAGCCACCCCCCACAACAACATTCTGCCCTATTTAAAGATCCTCCCCTGGCACCCCAGAAATGTTCTACCTGGTGGTGATTCCATGCTGCTCTTTGCTGAAGGGTTGCACACACTTCACAGAAGTTAAGGCCATGCTAATTAACCTGTTGAAGCAGTGCCTGCACAAGAGCACGGTGAAAGAAGTGCTGTTGATTATTTGCGTTACTCTAGTGCCTAAGAACCCCTAACATCAAGGGCACTTTTCACCTTCAAAAACTGATTGCCTCTAAAATTTCTACACTCCCCACCACGCCAGTGAGCCCTTTTCATTTTATAAACAAGATTTCTCTTGTACCACTAAAAGCTTTTGGTTTCCAGAGGTTCATGCTACCGTCATCTGCTCTCATTGTCATGGGACCACTTGTCTTTGGCCTCGCTCGCAGTGCCAGCCAGGCTATTCTTACACGTTTCTTTACAAAAGAGCTATCAGACTCAGTGCAGCATGCCCTTGGAAGGCTACTGAACAGAGTCCACTCCAGGCAGATGATTCCCAGGTGCCGAGCTGTGAAAGCAGTAGTATTAACATAACACCGTTCCCAAAACTTGAGGAGCTACTCTTTTCCTGGGCAGCTGTAGAGCTCATGCTGCCTCGCCTGCTGCTGAGAGCACCCTGAAAGGGCAGACGGTGATGGTCAGGCACGGAGATGACAGTGCAGAAACCCAGGTAGGAAAGCCTGCAAAGGAATTAATTCCCAGGGGGGTGATGAGCTGTCTCTCCATCAGCACCTACTCTGGTGCAACAGGAGCAGTTCAGCAGGCCGAAGCAGCTGGGGCTCAGATTCCTCACATAGGGGGGCTCAGATTAGCTGTCCCCATGCTAAGCAATCCCTGGGATGTATGAACCTCAAAGCTATCCCAAGGAGCCTTTCCTTTCTCAGCTGGAGATTGTATTTGGAAGTGCCACGCTGCACTTCCATCCATCCCATGCAGGTGGCCCATGCCACCATCCCTATGGCCTATCACTATCCCCTTTCCCACAGCAACACCACTCACTCCTGTTCACACGATGACCCAGGGACACCACAACCTGCCTGACCCACCTCCCTGTTCCGAGCCCTGGCAACAATCAACAGCGGGTACTTTGGGGGGAGGGAGTAGGTGACTTACTGCTGTGGCTGCAGCAGGAAGGCTGTCCCGAGAGCCTCTGGAGCTCTTCTCTAAGAAACAGAATACAGTGTTTTCCTGGGAGTCTCTGCTGCTGTGGTGGAGTCAGCTAGAAGTTCTGGGCTTAAGAATGGTAGGACCATGTGAGATAACCAGCAGCAAGCACAAAGCTTTTCCACGTGGAGAAGCACTGGCAAGAACCTTTGCTGTGAGCTGGCATGGCTTCACCACTCTCCTAGGAACTTTCAGGAGCACAAGGCAAGACCGCAGGTATTCCTTAGACTCCCCAATGCCTGCTGATCAACAGCCAAGGAGTTTGGAGTGGGCATGGACAAAAAGGTGACTGAGGGCCCAAGGGCCAGCACCCAAATAGTGGAAACTTAAATCAGCAACCTTAGCCAGAGCTTTCTATTTTTCTGGGTTCCTGAGCTGTATGGGTGGTGATGGGAGTGATGTCCCTACCCCACGCTTCAACAAGGATGGTTATGACAACATAAATCCCAGCAGCTACAAGTTGATTCTTATGTAGACCTTCATAGTACGTCCACCAAGGGAGATGCATGGACAGGAAGAGCTCGTAATCTGCGTCTTCCATACCACTGCCCTGTGGATTGCAGGGACAGCTGGTACCTTCTTCCCATGCAAGGAGAAGACTGTGTGCAGCAGAAGGTGCCCCCTGCACTGTGGGAGACACTACCCACACATGCGCGTGCGCACGCACACACACCCCCCAAGTCATGAGGGGCTACCCAGACAATGACGAGCTCAGTTGAACCTTGTCTTTTCACCACACACCTGAACTACAGGAATCCATGGTGCCTTGCAGTCTGCAAGGACAGGGCGAGCCTGTCCTGCCTGGTGGGACAGGGAGCGTCACCTCCTCTGGCAGGTGTACAGGCTGCTCTTGGCACCCTCTGGACCAGCCAGGACACCCCCGCACAGGATCTGTGTCTGGGATGCTAGACGTCCCTTTCATCATGAGGGCCATGAACCTGCCAAGTCCAGGACTGCGCTGAGGACAACTGAGTGGTCAAGACCGTTTTCCCCCATCTGATACACCCAACAGGAAGATTACATAAGCATGGATTGTTAGCATATCCCCACGGCAGCTGCTTACCTGCCCCCCACCAGGAATGGGGATGGAGGTGTCCATACATCCCTTGCTCCCCTCAGGCACGCACACTTCATCTGCTCCCTCCTAGGGCCCTCAGCCCACAGCCCCTTTGCATGGGCATGGTTCCTCCTCCCCGGTCCTTTCACTGACCTTCCTGGCCACACACAGTGTTAGCATGAACACTGCCTACACAGCCCTCGGGAAACCTGAGGTCTTGGTGTCACGGATACACTAAAAAAGGACAAAGCCAACAGCTCAGGTGGCTTCCCTGCCTGTCTAAAGACCGCATGACATCCTGGCAGGGCACCAGCTGCAAAGGTTCGAGGCAGTAGAACCTGGTAAGGAGACAGCTCGGCCCCCACCTCCTAATTAGGCTCTACGAAACAGCGACAAAGCACCACACTGAAGTGTAATGGCTTGTGCTAATCCACAGCCACTTCACTCTCCACACGTTGGACAGGAACCGCCTGTCCACCAGCTCTGGGGTAACAAAGCCTCTGTGCTAGAAGGGGACTGGATGACAGGTTAACATACACCAAACTTCTGCAAAACTGGCTTTTGAACTAGGGATTCCTGAATTCTGCTAGCTCACAGTGTGTCCAATTGTATGGGAAACCTATAGCTTTCCAGATTTCACAACAGCTCTCCACAATTCAAAGTATCACGGAATGAAACAAAATTCGGCTGTCATGGTATGAAGAGCTTGTAGCTAGCTTGTAGCTGACATGCTCATGGCGAGGTTTTGCATGCTAAGCACAGCCTCAGAACAGGACCACAGAGAACTGGTTACAGCTTATGGGTCAAGTGTGCAAAACCCCTTCCAGAGCAAGCCAAAGGGGAGAACTTGCAACCCAACCACCACAAGCAAGCACACTTTCTCCACCCCTCTGGGTGGAGAGGCTGAACTGCCAACATCACTTCCCTTTCTTCCCACACCTTTGGCAAGTCCCACATGCACTTAAAACTATCCCATCAAGAAGGACACGTTTCAAGTTAGACTCTAGTTTCATGACTGAAGGTGTCCTGACAGGCAGTTATTCAACTTTTCTCAATTCACAGATCTCCCTCTTTCGTCAGGACTGTGCAAAAACAGGGCAGCTGAACATGAGGGAAGCAAACTTCAACAGCAGATACCAAGACCTGTAAATATCCGGGCTGTGCTTCTGCAAACCTGAGACTACCAGGAAAACCACCACTGCACTGACAGCAACTAACAGGTAGTATCTACACACCCAAGACAGGCCAACCAAACCTTAGTTAACTTGTTCTGTTTTCAAACAGTAAAAACCCCAAAAAAGGCTATTCTCTTCCGGTACAAACAATTTCATTTTCAGTCATTTCTGGGAATCCTGACCAAGGGAAGCACCCTCTCCTTCTCCTCCCAGCCCACACACAGCTTCCAAATACATGAGCATCTACTGTTGGCATAGTGACCTTAAAAACACTGAAACCAAATAAATTGGAAACCGCTGTAATGCACGGTGTCTCTTGAAGCACAGCTCTTAAGTGAGACTATATGCTGTCTAGTCTTACTATTCCAAATTGTTGGAAGCAAGTTCAGAAATTTAGAACTACCCACCACTGAAGGTTAACCATTTCATCATGTTGCTACTGATAATTCACTGCAATACTGAGAAGTACAAACCAAACACAGACCTAAACAACTTACACAAGCGTGCATGAGAAAAAAAAATAAATCTAACATACCATCACCACAGCTTGTACCCAAGAAAGCCTCCCACTTAATTCCTTCAGATGCAAACCCTAATGGAAAACAATGCTTGTGAGCCAAACACAGATTTTTAATTTGTTGTGGAAACTGACAAGCCAAAACAGCTGATAAAGGTCTAAGGCTTAGTATGCAAATCTAACTGCTCCCAGAAAATCCCACTTGATCATAAAAACTACACGCATAAGCTGCTACAGTGAACACATCAACCTCACTTCAGGAGACGGTGGTGCACTCCATGTCCAATCCATGCAGTGTCAAAATACACAATACTAGGTAGTGTATCTGTCTGTTAACAGGTAGGCTTTGCTCCATCATCTTCAAGGCATTTCCAAAGTCATTCCAACTATACAGCCTGCTTCATCTTCCGAGACAGGGGCTTGGAGAAACCTCAGACACAGCATCTGCTCACTGGGATTTTGAATCTCTTGTGCCTAAAAAGCCTGCCACCCTTAAGGCCAAGCCAGACAATCAATTCAACATCCTACAACTACATTCCATGAGAATGGAATCACCCACAATTGAATGTTAGGTAAACGCAAACACGCATTAACCCTTTAATTTATAAGTAATCTGTACAGCTTGACTCTTCTGCTTAAGGCACCTCAAAATGAAGGAAAAAAGCAAATCTTAACATCTCTCCATTTCTTACTCCCAAACTTATTAGCTGTCCTGCAATTGACCATTCCATAATTTTCAACAGTCAATACCTACAAAATTGCTTGAGGTCATTAGCTTCTCTAGTATTTTACTCTCTTTACATGCAAAAGAGATCACCTTTATATGACTTACTTGTGGTAGCTAAGCAATGCCTTACATTACACTTACAAAGGTAAAATATGATTTATCCGCAGCTGTAACACAGTTAAGCTTGAGTTTATACATTTTCAAATCTAACCATGAAGGTTACCGTCAGCAGTTTCTTTAGCAAGCTTCACACCATTTCAAACAAAGCTCACAAAACCAGCACTGGTTAGTTCAGTAGTTGGCTGAAGATGTTCTTCCATTTAAAAAACACTGATCAGGTAGCACCGGGTTTTTGTGAAGCATCAATAAATCAATGGGATGGAAGGAATGCATTAGAACATCCAGGTAGGTGTTTAGGTTCAACGGTCATGCAATAAACATACAAAATGCAAGTGTTCACCTATACCAGCCAATTAAAATAATAATACAAAAATCAAATTACAAAGGCTGGCAGTTTGGAATTAAGGCCTTTTCTAAGCTACTATTTCATAAGGATGCTTATTGGCCTGGGGATGTTCTAAACCCCCTTCTTTTACAGGTTACAATGGTGTAACGCCAAAATCCACTCACGGCCATTTCAAGGTTGCTTTCAAAAACAGTTTCCACAATTCTTTGGTATTAATCTGAGGCCCCTTAGCCAGAAGTTTGTATGAATGAAGTGTGAAGCCTGTTATCTCATTTCCCACTAAAAAGATTAAACCTTCAAGTGATACTATACAATTTTTGGTATATGCTCTTAGTTTGCTGGTGAAATATGCCACGATTACCTCATGATCATCACTAAGCATTAGCAAATTTCAGTGTTCCCAGAATTTATGGTCTATAAAAATGACTAAACTGATCAGCAAGAGCTGCAGATGATTTAAATAAACAAGCACCATGCAAGACAAGTTAAATAAACTTCAATGGAAGAAAAGGTTTCTAAAGCATCTGTTCCAAAAAAGTAAAGGAAACAGCCACAATCACATACACTTGTCCAAAACCAGATCTTTAATTTATTTTTTTTAAAATATGTATTATGCCATGAATTCATAGGGAATTGGCTCCAGCAGCTCTGGATCCTTGCCATTCGTTCTCACAAAGTGTGCTTCTCTCGGTGGAGCAGGCTGTAAACAGGAAAAAGAAAGAAAAGAAAACTCATGGCACAAACTCAAAAGCAACCTTACTGAAAATTCATTTTGACAACCATTTAACATACTATTATATAAACATTTACAGCAATTTTACCATTCCTAGTGTCTTTAAAATTTGCTCCAAAGAATAGCAGTAAGAAAATGATCTGCTAGAAGTGCGCTTGACTTTCATTGCTGAATGAAAAAACCCTACAATTTACCTTCTGCAATTTACTAACCACATTAACATGAAGTAATGTACCCGGAGGTTCCAGAAGGAACAGCCATTATCTCCTCTCCGAAGTCTACTTATTCATTCTTTTCTTAAAGGGTTACAACAGAAACTGTTGCAGCTAAATTCAACTAAACTAAAGACAACACTGATGCTAGAAACCAGCCAGAACTCCTGCTGCAGATCAGCAACAGGACAGGAAGCATCTGTCCCTTCGTCACAGCCAAGGCAACAATTTCCATCCAGGAACATTGCAGTTCTCTGTTCAGGCACCAAACATATCTGACAGCTCCGATGCAGACACACGGCATGCTGCCGCTCTACTCAAAGAATAACCTCCCTCAAAACGACTGCGAATCAAAGTGAGGGTGGCAGCAGCAGACACCTCCAACACAATCTGCCACAGACCTGGATTTTTCAGAATGCTGTAAGCAGCTTAATTCAAGTGTGGTGGGGATTTGGTTTTGTTTTGCTTTTCAAAACCAGACAGAAAGAGCTCCGTTTATGGCATAATACCGTTGTTTTGGAAGAAAACAACATCTTACTCAAATGGTTTTAGTTCTAGCTGGTTTTTATTTGAGCTGAATCAACGTGTCAACTACCATAAAAATATTACCTGACGTTTCAGTTGAACCCAAATGCCTTTTTCTTTTGCTTCCTTTTTCTTCTTTTCATTCTCTTTCACACGCTGCAGAAAGCTGTCTCTGCTCTTGGAATGTTTAATATGCTCAATACGCACATTAATTCTCTTGGCAAGAATCTTGCCCCTAGGAAAGGGAATCAGTTTTTAATCTACTGCACTTGGAAAAAAGGCTACTTCCAAGCTAGTTTTACAGCCCTTACATGAGTTAACTCCATAAGCTCAATTACAGTTAATTTTTCTTTAACAGGCAATCACTGAAAATACACTGCTGCAGATACAAATCAGATATAACTTGCATAACTGAAAGCTTATTAATATCTAACAACATGCTGACAATTTTGGGTTAAGATTATGGGAAATACGTATTTTTACCCTTATAGCATACAAACAAATAATTTTATTTCCACTGTACTACAGTCCAACTCCTGGGGAAAAAACCCCACACTTGTCCTCTTCTGACTAAACTGTACAAAATCCAGTTGAATACAGCTACAAATATAAATTAGTATTTAGAAAGGATTTCTGTACCAATGTGAAAGTTGTCTGAAAATCTCCATTAGCTAACATCACTTAAAGTATTCCTCAGAAAAATAAAAACTGTTTCCTTTGACAGGATCCAAGTCAAATAAGCATCATTTGCTTGGGTTATAAAAAGGATATACACTTTACCCACCTTGAATGACCAATCAAGACAATAACTGTCTAACTGGCAAAGTGAAAGGAGGGTGCAATTACAGATCAACTTTCCCAAAGTTTCAATACAAGGAATTTTATTACTTACTTAACCTGCTTGTTAACAATAATGCCCACAGCGTGCTGAGTAACATTATATACCCTTCCAGTCTTGCCATGGTAACACTTGTGGGGCATACCTTTTTGAACAGTGCCCATACCCTGTTAAGAGGTAAAACAAGAATAAAGTGTAAACTTTAACTTGGGGGCAAAAAAAAGCAACATCAAGGACTTTTCTTTCAGAAGTTATTTAAAGTATACATCTCCAATTATTTGAGACTGATTTAAAAATACTCCTATTTCACCAGTACATTAGAATTTATAACCATGCATTCTGTATCTGAAGACTACCAAATTTTGCTATGACAACTCTGGTCGCTTTCAGTGTCGGTGAAATGACGGATCACTTTGCTTTCAGCAAGCAATCACGGGAGACAATCATCATTAAGCTCCAGCGCATCAAGAAGCATTAATTTTGAACACTGCAGTTCTCCAACAGTCAATCAACAAACAAGCATATTACAGACCATCTTCTGTGTGATTGTTAAGAGAATGCTGCATGTGAAATGAAACTGAAGGATTCAACAAAGTAGGAATCCTTGGTGAAAGGCTTTCAGATACACTACAAATTAATTTTGAAAGTACAGTTGATCTTAATGCTCCACTTTTCCCCCCTATATTTATAAATATGATGTATTCTTACATTCATTTCTTGGTTTCTAGTTTTAATGTGACTTTGCCATCACCATCCCTGTACATACTTAAGTACAGTCCTACAATGATACAGACACAGACGTAACTATTAGCTACACCATCATGAACTATGGCTCTTCTGAACAGCAGGTGCAAGTCACGCAAAACAGAACATCTATTAAAATGACAGCCAGGGTTCCTATGGAAGTAGTGCTAGTAAGCATTACACAGCAACTTGAGTATTAGACACGGCATCTTTTCACTCACTTTTTCAGCTGAACACAGAGTAACAAAGCACAGCCAATTTTTATATATGTATGTATGTATATATAAAACCCCACACAGAACAGCATGTGATGCTGAAGTATTACTATTGGTTCAGTAGCACAGTCATTCCAGTATTGCTTCAGAAGTGAGCAGCAGATACTTGTGTTGACACACATGACCCAAGTAACAAAAAAAAAAAAAAAAAAAAAGACTACCTCAAGAAACTGGAGACTGAAAAGGATTACACCGCTTTAGCTTTTAATTATATGGCATTGTAGAAAGTACCTTGATATCAACTATATCACCCTTCTTGTAGATGCGCATATAGGTAGCCAGGGGGACAACTCCTGTTAAAAAATAGAAATTTGGATACTTATGAAGCCCACAATTTCACACACACACAAAATGGGGTGGGGGACACAGTTCATGCATTTGATCCAAGTTTTCTTAAAAACCTCAAATTTAAATTCCATTGCAAAGGCATAAACTTGAGAAATCAAACCCATCTTTTTTTTTAAAAAGGCAACTAATTCTTCACAAACTCCCAATTTAAAAAAAAAAATCCAACCAACTCCGGAAAAATTAGTTTTAATCTCATTCCTAAACTATTCACTACTTCATTGTGGATACAGCTGTTATCACTGCTCATTGCTAAGAGGCAAAAAACTGTACATTTACTTAAGTGTAACTGTGGAAATATTTTGTTCACCTTCAAATTAGTTTTCAAACACTGATGAAATTAGCATTGTTACTACTGTCAAGCAATCACAATACCAATGCACAAGCTCTAAGACCTGAGAGTTTACTTGCACATCATTCTACAGTTTTTAGCCCAAGTTGTCAGAATCCTTTAGACAGAAGCCATCGTTTTACAAATGCTACTTAGGGACTGTTGACATCCCACAGGTCAGTAACTTCACATCATGTTGTTACTACAAGGTATACTCACCATGCTTGCGAAATGGCCTTGAGAACATATAACGTGTCCCCCTCCTCTTTCCTTTTGTGTTCGTCATTTTGGCTGATTACTGTAAAAATGAATGCAAATTATTCAGTACTAGTTCATTCACTAAAAGTTTGACTGATGACACTTTCAGACGTTTCAGAAAAATCAAGTCTTGAAGCCTAGTCACAATGACACCACTCTGAAATTGTAGGGTCAATTCAAGCAACATTATTAGCTTGGACACTCATAAAAAACAGTATTTATATAGTAAGGTAACAGGTTAACTCAGGTTAGAATGGATGCTAGCAAGCCACCTAGCTCAAGCTCCTGCTGAAAACAAGGCCTACTATGAGATAAACCCAGGTTGCTCAGGGCTTTATCCAGTCGGGTCTTGAAATCCTTTAAGGATGGAGAGAGATTACTGCACAGCCTCCCTGCGCAGCTGGTATGGAGGCCTGGCTGTTATCATGAAGAAAAAATTTTCCCTTATATGCTGCCAGAGATTCACATTTTGACTTAAGCCAGCTGTCTCACACTCCAGCCACGTGCCCCTGCCAAGCAGGAGGATCCATCGTCTGGATCATGGCACTGTTAGGTGCCCACCAAAGACACCTCTGCTCCGGGTCGTCTAAGTCCAGTTCCCTCAACCTCTTCTCAGCAGGCACTCAGAAGGCAAGAGCTTCAGTACCAGAATTATCAGCCACTGTTACATCCGATACCAGGCGCACACGCCCCGCGGCCCGACAGGGACGCCTGCCACCAGGCACGGCGGCGAAGCCCCAGCCCCGCCGCAGCCGGCGGTCCCCACGCCAGGGCGCCGCCTCAGCCGCGCTGCCAGGGCCGGACCGGGCCGCTCCCCAGCCCCCGACATCCCGCCAGCGGCCGCAGGGCTCACCGGGCCCGCAGCCAGGTACCACCGACTCGGCGGAGCTCCCCTCCTCCGCACCTGCACCCGCCGCTTGCCTCGGCGGTGCCCTCGCTCGCTCCCTCCCTCCTTCCCTCAGCATCCGGCCGCCCGCCGCGACCTCCAGGCCGCGGCCTCCTCGCTCCCCCAACCTCCCGCCCCAGCTAGGCCATGCCACCCCCAGACGGAGCTTCAGGACCCCCGCCGCCAGCCCGGCCTGCCCGCCGCCACCCGGAGTCAGGGAGGCACCTGAGGCCGGCGAGCAGGGCCCGGCACACCTCGCCGTGGGTACCTACAAAATGGCGCCTCGGCAGAAAAAGAAAGAGGCGGCGCCGCGGCCGCGCTTAACAGCGGGGCCTTCGTGCGGCTGCCCGCGCCGTGCCTGAGAGAAAGTCCCGGGGAGGCGCCTGCCTGCCTGCCTGCCTGCCTGCCTGCGGTAAATCTGCTGAAGGAAGCCCTGGTGCGGGCGATCCTGATAAACAACCACGAACTAACCCGCCCTTTCGCTAAATCAGGGATGAATGCCGGTGTTTCCATGGCTGTGCCGTGATGGAGGTCTGACAGCGGGGGCGGCGGGGAAGCGGGAGAACGAGGCAGGTGTCTGCTCGGGATCCTGAGGGGCGAGTTCTGTGGTGGAGTGGCGGGTCCGCCGTCCCCAGGAAATTGTGTTTGTACTTACCGTAAGATACAAACGACGCAAAAGTTTTTGTATGACATTAAAGAAGCACACTGACATTTACAGTTGCAGTGTTGTGAGCTTTCCACTACACTGTGACAGTCACTGCTGCCTGGCTGGAGATCCACGTAGTCCTGGGCAGAAAAGCGTGGTGGGAGAAGCAAACCAACAGCAGAAGTAAAGAGGCTGCTCAGGTTTGGGGTTTCTTATCACTATAATGCCGTAATTTCCAATTTGTGTGGCAGATGTTTCCACAAAAATAAGTATGGATTCTCAACGCAGAGCCTTTATACAGCCACAGGTTGCATCAGCAGTGCGGTGCCTGAAAATGAGGTGGACCGGTGAGCAGCTTCCAGAGCTGACAGTGTGACTCATCGTGGTTGTGCATCGTCAGTATTAGAGCAGATAGGAATCATCACGGGAAGCTGATGGCAGGCAGGAGTGAGTCAAAAGAGGGCCTCCTTCCCCTGAGCTCAGCGGGCAGGGACAGTTCAACACTTGCCTCAGCGAGAAGTTGCCCTACTGCTGGAATTTTTGTTTTGAATGAAGAGAAGCACTTACTTAATTTAGGGGAGGGATGATTAGTTAAAGTGGCATATAAAAACATATTTGATCCTCAGATTAACTTCACAGTTACTCTAATGTAGTCTTGCAAAACTTAAGCTCTATCATCCTTTTAAAGCTAGCTTAATATTTATGGATCACAAGGATGGATATGGAGGATTAAATACACTATCAGGTTCTGCCTGTAAAGCTAGCTGGTAGGGCATGTTATAACAGAAGAGGCCCTGTCTCCACACAGAAAATCTCTTGGAGTAAAATGTTATACTTAAAAAAAGTGTATTTCAGCCCTGTACTATTAAAAATCTAGAATTTACAGCATCTGATGTTTATGCAAAGAAAATTTCTATCACTTAATATGCATTCAGCCTACCATGAAACTTTTCCAAGTGTGAAGATAAGAGCCTGAACAGCTCTTAGGTGGGGAAGCATACTGAAAACAGATTTCAGGGAGGATATCAAGCAAAGTAAAGACAGGAAGCCAAATCCTAAAATGCCTTATTGAATAAAGGAAGATGGGCGTTTTCAGTGAGGTGAATGCCTTATTTTTGCCAGTGATTTACATAGACAGCAAATCTCCACATCAGTCAGGATGGAATGGGGAAGAAACTCCATGTGTTGAAACTCATGTCTGCGTATACAGCATGTAAGTGTAATTCATAAGGGAGCAGTAACTGTGAACTTAATTGAACTCTGCTTTATTTGGGGCCCAGTAAGACATTCAGGATTTGCTACATTTTTTCCCTGAATAAACTGCACAATAGGTTTATTCAAAATTTTCAGTATGTGTTTATTCATAGCATTTACCTCGATTAGCATGTTTCTTCTTGAGATCCACATTTGAAAGAAACAGTCATGTTTCACAGTTTGTCTCCATTGAATCATTCACTGGGCATGCTGTCTGGGTCTGATCCAGAAGTCCGTCAGTCCATCCTATCTACCAACATTTGATACATGGTTTCCCAAAACTGTGGCCTACTGACCACTTAAAGACTGCAGAGCCTTTGTATGTTGCTCATAAAAAGATTTCTTAATAATGGCTGTCTCGAGCAGATAAAGGTGCACAAGTTGTGAAGTGACTTCTGGTCTGGAAATTGGAGCTAGCAGTCCAGCAGATACTGGGGAGAACTGCAGCTCTACATTCCAGACTGCAGATAGCTCCCCTTACTGCCCTGCTTCATCCCCTCCGAAAGCTAGCCTAAACTGCTCTTGCTTGATCAAACTGCAGTTGTAGGATACAGATTCCAATTTCTCCCAAGCTGTAGAGCAGACACATCTGTTTCTGCTTCAGAAACACCACATCCTCAAGACTGGGGTGAATGCCAGTGGCAGTGCTCAGTTTAATGTGAAGATCTAAAACCCTGTGAAGGTCCCAGGCTGGTGCTCCACCCATTGATATACTCTAGAAGTCTTGCTACACCATGGTAGACCATGTTTCGCTGCTACTCTTGCTGGCTTGGAGGTAGAGCAAGACAGGGAAAGCAGCTTCAATGGGAGCCAATTCAAAAGTTGCTGGGGAAAGGAGCTTGAAAGACAGGGCTCATCAGAAGAGTGAGCACTAGAAAAACATCACCTTGCTTTTCAGATGGAAAGTAGCATGCCAAATCCCCCCCCACATTTCCAGTACTCAAGCTCCCACAGTCAGAATTCTGGTATCTTTTCTGGGAGAACCCCATTTTGTTTCTGACCCTTCTCTGCAGCATCTGTCTGGACAACAGCTCTCTAAATAAATGTGCTATGACAATTCTGCACATGGGGTTGTCAGCAGTCCTTCACTGAAATTTTAATGCACAGTGGGATCTGGCTTGCTCCTATGCTCAGAGGACCAAGTGATCCACACAGATCTCAAGTGTGACCTTCCATTTGTGTTAGGTTATTCAGCAGGGGTGTGGAAGGAATTCAAATTAATAAGAGCTTGTAAAGGGCTTTGAGGTGAAAAATGAAAAATGTTCCCTTTCAGTAGGGTGTAGGTCTCCTGTGTCTCACATAATGCATTCATTACATGAAAAAAAAAAAAAGCCTGATTAGGACTAGAGCAAAATTTTAACAAATCACTGAGAATAGAGGTTAAATAAAGAGGATTGAATGCAGTAATGCAGTTCTTCTTGTGATAAAACTGCAAAAGCAAGAGTCTAAACTGAAAATCAGGATTGTGAAGTGAATTGGTTAACCCGTCCATAGAAGTGCAGCATCTACCCTGTGCTTTTGATCAAAAAGTTACTGACCAAAGGTATTATGTGTCACCTCTTAAGCGGATCCTGTTGTTCCATTGTTCACTCCTTCCAAAAGGATCGTGCTATGTGGCATCTCAGAGTCATGCTCTGAGACATGCACATGTCCCCTTTCACGCTCTCTTTAGCTTCCTGATGATCCTAGCTCTAGTAGTCAGTTATTTCTGGTAGTCTGTTCAACTCCTCATCCACAAAATCCATTTTGTAAATATAAGCCTGAGCCTAGGTTCATGGGAGTTAAAATGAGTAAAATTTGTGTCTAAGCAACCAATCACCTTCCAAAAATGACTGTGCAGACAAACTCCTTAAATGGGCACACTGGTACCGCAGAAGTGCCAGTACAGGTGGCTGCACTGAGCTGCATTGCCAGTGAGGTGTTTCATGGAGAGAGGAATGGAAAACAATGACCGCTTGCCTTTGAGAGAAATGAAAAGGCAAAAACTGTATAGACCAAAAACTGATGGGGCCCAGCATGTCACACACGTGAAACATCGTTACACTAAGGTGACTTATACACTAACTGCTAATTCAAAATGTTACTTCATGCAGGTAGGCTGATACTGAAGCCAAAAAAAATGGCCCTTCTTTCATCATTATCTTGACTGCCGCGTAAAATCTGAAATACTGAACAACTTCTGTAATTCAACTGCTTATTTGAATGACATGGCACTCTACTTGTATATGTCTGCAGTGAATACTGCATTACTGACCATACAGAAATCATCAGGAACATTCCAAGGAAGCTGTTGTGTAACTATGACCAGCTTCTCATGGGTACCAAATAACATAATCCATTTGTCGAACTTCATTTCAAAAGCAATTAATGTTCCTTTCCTCCCTTACTAATGGAGTAGCTTCTCAGGAAACTGGTTTCATTAATACAGTGTTTTCTCAAACTTCTTGTAAATGTTACTACTTTTTTGAGGTCACTTGTCTCTATAACATCGTTTGAGTCCAAACCATCTAGCCAGGAACAAGCAGCTCCTCATATTGTCAGCATCAGCTGACAATGTATATTTAGTTGTTTTGCTTAAAGGTGATTAGCCACTTGTTGGCTGACAGCGCTAGTAATTACAGATATTTTTTGCCCCTTTATCATGGAGGAACTGAGAGGCTGCCAGCAGTAAATCTGCATAATGTGGGGATTTTCTTCTGATACCGTATTGAATAAAAGTATAGAATTAATATTAAAATACATTTTTTTTAAATCTGATCTTTCACAATTCCCCTTAAGCGCTTTGCAAGCCCTCTTGGGAGCTATTAACTACAGCTTAAGCAATAACTGGCTTAATGATTAGGAACATACTGCTATTTTATCTTCATTTGTTTATGTCTGATCTTATTTGTATTTCTAGCTAGAATAACAACAATGTTTGCCCTTTTTCTGTAATTATTTACACAGAAGAATATCCCCTTTACACCTTCATTTTACTAAGCTAAATAATCCAGGCTCTGGCAGCCTCCGGAAACATAGCAGGCTCTGGGCATTTGCTCCCATTCCCAAACATCTCTCTTGAGTATCAGGGATCAGATTTGTACACAATAGTCCCAGTTAGCTTACTTACTGTGCACCGATTATTTCTGAGATCCTTCCTGTTATTACTGAAGATGATCACAATTCATGAAACATGAACCTCCTGGGGCTGAATGTTGGGGGTTTTTTTTTTCTGTCTGTGAATGTTTCAGTGCTTGTCCTTAACCTGCTAGCCAGGAACTAGGAGACAATTCGGGCAATAGCAGGCCTCTCAGTGATTTCAGTGGCACAAAGTTGGTTCTCATATATTGACGATTTTGCTCAGGCAGAACTTTCAGTGTCTTCAAAGAATTTTTGTCTATAAGGAATAAACAGGACAGAATTGACCTTTAATCACTTTAAAATAGATTGGCCAAAACAAAACAAATACACTCTAGGAAAAACTGCAGACCGGCAAGGGCCAGACTTAGTTGACCTTTTCCTTATCTGATTTCTAGCATGTGACTATTTTATGCACTATAAAGTGTAATTTTAACAGAAGCTCAACCTATGCCAATTGGTTTTTCAAGACAGGCTTAGCTTTGGAGGGCAAAGAGATTTAACTTTAAGTAGATCTGAATATAAGCTTTGCTGCTGAAATATAATACCTGATGTAAAAATATCATATATGAGCAGTTTATTGTAGCGGCACACTGAGTTTGAATTGATGACATCTTACTGAAACTATATTACAAAACATTTTTGGGGTGCTAATTCGCAGGTGAATTTGCAGATGATACGTAATTTTTGGGAGTGGCCAAAGCACTGGAGGGCAGGGCTGCTCTTGAGAGGGACTGAGCCAGGCTGGAGAAATGGGCTGACAGAAGCCTTGACATTCAGGACAGTCCTGCATTTGGGTTGGAATAACTCCATGCAACAGGACAGGCCGAGAGCTGACTGTATGGGAAGAGGCTTTGCTGAAAAGAATGTGAGGGTCCTGGTGGACAACAGCAATATGCCCTTGCTGCAAAGTCAACTACATCCAGGACTGTATTAGCAAGAGGTTAGCCAGCAGGGCAAAGGATTCTTCCTCTCCCTTTGGCACTTACGAGACCATATCTGGAGTATGCCTCCAGTTCTGGGCTTCCCAGAACACAAAACACGTGGACATACTGGAGCAAGCCCAGTGGAGGGCCACCAAGATGGTCATGGGGCTGAAGTACAGGGACACAGGAGAAGAAGCTGAAAGAGCTGGGCTTCCTCAACTGGCAGAGGTGAAGAAAACCTAGTATCTCTCTTCCGCTGTCTCATGGGAAGGTGTAGAGAAGATGGAGACAGACACCTCTCAGTGGTGCACAGTAGAAGGACAAGAGGCAATGGATAGAAGTTAGAACATGGGAAATTTCTGACTCAGGGTAATGAAAACATTTTTAATGTAAAGTTGGTCAAAAACTCAACCAGGATGCTCAGAGAGATGATGGAATTTATATCCTTGGAGCTATTTAAAACTCAACACAGCCCTGAGCAACCTGAATTAGCTGGACCTGCTTTGAGCAAGGGACTGGACTAAAGACCTCCATAGGTGCCAGGGATTGTTTTGAGTCTGTGACGATTCCAACTTCTTAACACCAGGTGCTGTAGTTTAAAAGGCAGCATGCCTGATGGATGCAACAGCATGAAGTACAAATGGGGGTGGAATCATTCTCTATTCTATAAATACTCTATGGCATTGAATTAGCATATTGGTGTCTGAGGTAGCCATTTGCATTTCTCATTAATTGTTCTAATCAGAGCCATTAACATGACTATTTTTAATTGCTTATGAAATGGCAAAGAATCTTACTGGAAAGAAAGGGCTATATAAAGTATTGCTAGTATTATTTCGAGTAAAATGTTTTCTACTTAGTATTAGCTGAATTCCAGTAAGCACAAATTTAAATTTATCTTCAAACTGTGCCAAATTGAATTTGGTTTTCTGTATGAATACATAAAGACAAAGTAGAATGTTTGTGATTTTAATAGTGCTACAAAATGCACTCTTTAATAATGCATGAAGTAACCAGAGTTATTGCAGACTTAAATATTGAGCAAATTGTAACAATCTTTCAGTAAACATTATTGTCTTACTCTAGTTCTACATATCTTCTGGATGCCAGAAGAAAATCTTATCCTGCCTTCATAGCCTCTTCTTGAAAGAAAAGGAAGGAAGAATCACATAGGGAAACTACAGGAGTAAAAAGCACAGTTCTCTGCTTTAAAGCACTTCACGTGTGATTGTAACTCCAATTATATATTCTTTCCAGGGTGCTTTAGCAGAGTTTGAACTTGTGGTTAGAAAATGTCAGCCTTTGCACAGTGATTTACTTGGCATGCCAGCCTCCTTTCCAAAATGGGAAATGGTCAGTAGCTTCTCCAGTCTTACACATACCAGTACCTTAAATGACAAACCTGGGACAGACTCCATAATGTCGCATGGTACAGATGCTTTAAAATAGTTGTATCTTTTTAAAACTACATCTGCTTTTATTTTCACCCTGTTTTGAACATTTTCAGTCCTGCCATCACGTTTTCCAGTTTTCTGGCTTACTGAGCCATAAACTTATTATGATAAAGCAAAACGTGAGTTTCTCAAGTAATCCTCATTACCTGAACCCAGGAACTGCGGCTGCAAGGGAACTATCAAATATCACAAGGTTTGCGATAAAATAATGAGAGTTAGCTATGCTCTGACAAGTCCTGTCAATGAGACAACAACAGCTGCTCTGAGCAGACATTCCAGCCAGAAAAGAACAAATTAGTGGTCAGTCAAGGAGAGGTGAAATGGAGAATTTTCAAAGGATAAACTTGACAAAGCTATGACCAACCAAGGATAAACTAGACCAACTTTTCCATATGTGTAATAGGAATAACAGCACATATTTATGGAGCAGCGTTATTGTTAAGGATCAGTTCGTTAATATTTGTGAAATGCTGTGGAGCCCTTCATGGAATATGCAAAATAGTACTGTGAGCTAATTAGCACATGTGCTGCTCCAAGGCAGCTGCAGCTTATCCAAGGGAGAGAGGCAGTGCAGGTGAAGGGGCAAAACCAGGAGAAACAGACAGGGCAAACGGCAAGAAGTGCTGCAGGGGTAGAAGAGGAAATGAAATCGCAGGGGAAATCGAAGGAGGAAATGAGGCCGTACAGGACAAAAAGGTGGTGCTTGCGTCACTGCAGTATAAAGTCACAGGGCACAAATCTATATGAAATTGAGCTTTATTAGTTCCGATACTCGTGCAATAACCTGTGGTTGTTCATTTGTTTTGGATTTTTGTGGTTTTTTTCTTTTTTTTTTTTAAAGAAAAAAACTTAAGTATAACCAGAGAAAAACAGCTATAACCAGATGTGAGTATTTAACTGGCCATCTGCAAGTACAGAGGGGAACTGTGGGTTTTCCAGGGTATAAATCTTCCAAAAAGAGAAATCAAAATCATTCTACTTCTGTACTGCTGACAAAGAGAGCATTATTTGAGTACTGATTGCAACACGGACTTGAACAATAGCTTTAGATCAGCAGAAGCACAAAATATTGCTAACTGTGACATACATTTCAATTAAAACAAAAACAATTAACCACCCATTAGTGTCATGAAAAACACAGACTATTAACAGTAAATGCTCTTTAGCAATTTTATTATCTCCACATAGCTGTTTCCAGCATTTTTTCTACTTCTTATTGATCATTTTTTTCCACTGCATAGATATCTGCATGCTGTTTTAAATATTCCTCCTCAGCTTCCTTTGTATCTTGGTACTGTAAAGAACTGATTCGTGGGGGAGACTGTAATGATACAAAGACTCTTCACCTGGAAGCTGCCTCTTGTCATATTGTGTGGCACTGTTGTTATGACATGACAGCTAATCTTATTTTGGAGAACTGCTGTGCAGACCACAAAAACGCTATCTTGCTGACTGCAGCGGGAAGCTTTGCTTGGTATTCTGGTACAGAACACAGCGACTGAAGAAGTGATCATGCATTTCTCACCTCTGCTAATGGATTTTCCAGGTCAGTGTTAGAGCACTGTCACTGACTCCTGAGGTTTTCACACTAAGGAGAAAGTGGAATTACTGAGACAATGGTTTCCCTAGTGCTTGTGTCAAGGATCAAAGCCTTTAATTTTTTTAAGAAATATCTCTATTCTTTAAAGTATTTCATTACAATATTAGAAACCTTATCTCTATATATACTTGAGGCCCTATTTCTCCAAAAGATTCTGTTCAGAACAATGTCAAAAAGCACAGTATTGGGTTTGTGCCTTGTTCATATCCTTTCATATCGAGATCACTGGGACCCAAACTCTACACATTTCTCTTGTAGAATACCATGATTCTTTTTCTAAGAACTGTAACTTCGTTTTCAGTTAGAATTCCACCTGCTTTTAGGAGTCTAAAGACTCAAACAGTGGTAACAGTTTAGAAATCTACTGTTATTTTCGACACAACTAAATTTTTGTATTTTGCAATCTTAATAGACATCTCTCTTAACTGATGTATATTTTAAGTACTGTTGCTAGAAATTTGTATTCAGTTTAGTAGCATAGATTTTTCTAATTTTCTCTTTTAACTTTTCAGGTGCTGGTAAACCTTTGTGTAATAACAGGTTAACTGTTTGCCAGCCATATATATATATGGCAAGACACCTAGTATCAGCTGAGCTGTGAAAACGATAGTATCAAAATATCCCCATGTGTGAACTCTACAAGAAACAAATATTACCCTCTGCTTAAAAAAAACCCCACAAACCAAGAACACCCCCACCCCCCTTAGTGAGGAAAGCTTTGGTCTTCCAAAATAACTAAATTAAAGGAAAAATCATGAGGAAATTTTACCCTGCCAGAGAACTCTCACCTAATTTATTCTGTTTACAGATTTGGTCTAATAATGATTACCTCTCATACCTCTTTGTGAGATTATAATAATATGAGATAAAATATTCTGAGATTTACTGAATAAAATAGTATTAATCTATCGTACAATTATAGTATCATAATTTTTATAGTTTTTATAGCTTTCTGTGATAATTCATTAATGTCTTGCTTATGATTACAACTAAGACTGAATTTATTCTTTTGAACCTATGAATAAAACATATCACTTCTTTAACTACTTGCTCAGATCCTCCCATATCCAGTTAGTCTAACATCACCCCCCTGTCACGGCTCCAAGAGATCATGTACAACTGTTAAAATGTATTTGTATTTTCTGAAAATGTATAATGTACATAATTTACAAATATCAGTCTACTGATATAAATGTTTAACTATCTGTCAGTCAGTACTTGATGGTATGATATAATATGACTTTCCAAATAGATTTCCTGTTTGTCTCTTCTGTTCCCCAGACGGATCCAATTTCACTCACATAATGTGTTAAGATTCTAGTTCTGTATAATTTGATGCAGCTTCAGCTTTTCTTGGAATTATGAAATACAGGTTGGGGAAAATTTCTTTTATGTCTTACTCTCTATTACCTCATAGCACAGATCCTGCAACACCCATTGCCCACAAAGCCAGGTGCATTTCCATAGCAAGTGTGGTTAATCTATCATGAGAAAGGCAGATGATCTTCACTGGGCTATATGTCAGTAACAATACAGACTGTGAATTCAGATGGGTTTTCTTGCAAGGACCAAAACCGCCTGCTGTTATGTCTGGATCCAAATTTAATAGTTTCCAGAACAACTAAAGAGGTATATATAGACAAAAAGCAACCTGTTCTGATCTCAGATCTGACTCTGCTAT
The DNA here is from genome assembly GCF_023634155.1 of Falco peregrinus. Lineage (NCBI taxonomy): Eukaryota > Metazoa > Chordata > Aves > Falconiformes > Falconidae > Falco > Falco peregrinus. The sequence goes on from NC_073724.1 coordinate 99,622,104, forward strand.
GAGCAGAAGGTTGGATGAGGGACCTCCAGAGGTCCTGTCCAACCTGGATTATCCTATGGTCCCATTATGCTATGATCTTGCAGTCATACCATACACTAGTCCAACAACAGATAGGATATGTCTGCATTCAGATACTGAAACAATAGTCTGACCAGCTGGTGGTTTGACTGGTTAGGGGAGAGGTAAACAGATTCATGGGACCAATTCTGTTGTCAAGCAACATTAAAACCCTGAGTGCCGCAGACTCAGCAAAACCATCTGTAGTCACAGGTAGATGATACAGACACAAACATACCTGTGCCCTGCCTACTCTTCAGTTTCTAAAGACAACCTCCCCACACACCCTAAAGTAAGCTGGGTGCCTGCCAAACCACAAGATTATGAAACAAGGAGAGGCAAAGGATGAGCAGCAGCAGTTTACACTTGTTATATTTTCTCTGTTCCTCTGTGTCTGTTGGTGCCTCTGTACGTTTGGAGTACAAGTTCTCCAGAAGATAGAATGTGGTTTGCTCTTCAAGTTGTACGTAGTGACTAAAGAGGCGAAGTGCCCTGGCCTCTGACTTGGTGTTATGGTAATCCAAATACCATGTAACAATAAGTGAGTGCTCTGAGAGACTTTCAGGGCAGGGAATTAATTCTCTCTGTTCAATGAATGTACTTCTGTGAGAGAAGTATCCTTTAACTGAAGCTCTTAGAAGATACTGGATGGGCCACTTCTATTGGCAGCATATTCCAACAATTAATGCCTTCCACTGTTACAAAATGTGCATAATTTCTAATTAAAATTTGTTTGATTTCAGTTTATGAGTATTTTTCTCATTACACCTCTTACTGTGCAAGGTTAAAGATCACTGTAAGTACCTTCCAGTCTTCTTTTTGATAAACCAGATTATGCTCTTCAAGTCTCTCCACGCAAATAACCTTCTCCAGCCTCAAATAATTCCCCAGTGTTCCTTTGACAAGGACACCAGAGGCTAGCACAGCATTACTGTAAAAATCTCCCCAATGCCACATGTAGAAAGAAAATAATGTCTCTTCCTACTTGCCACATCCCTGGTTATATAGTCAAGGATTCCATTATTTGCTTACACAATAGAATTAGACTGGAAATTAATTTTTGCTGTCCAGGCCACTGTTGACTCTTAATTTCTTTTCAGTCACTGCTTTCTACAACACAACCCCCCATCTCTGCAGATGCGACCTGCTCACTGTAACTCTACTAATGCCTGTATTAAAACACACTGTAGCTGAATGGGATGAATTTACCAAATAACATAAGTCTTATGACAACCCCAGCCTGAAGCTAATTCCTCATTTAGCCACTCTTTCTCTCTTTATAGCGCATAAGTTTTGCTTTTTCATTGCTGAAAATACTAATACATCTGTTTGTTTTTTCCTCTATATTAGGATCCTTTACCCTCTCCTGCCAGCTTTCCTGAGCAACTTCACCCTTCAGAGCTGCCATTCAGTGGATCCCACCTACAGGTTTCCTGAATAAACTGGTCTGTTCCCCTAAAGCCCGGGTCTGTAGCCTGCTGCTCTCCTTCCTCAGCCCCCACAGGATCACAAACTCCACTCCTCAGTCGCTACAGGCCAGGTTTTGGTAACCAAGCCATGGATTACTATATCCCCCAGTTCTTCCTTGTTAGTGAAAAACAGATCCAGCTGCGAATCACCCCAGTTGGCCCAGCCAGTATCAAGAAGTTATCCTTGATACCTTCCAGAAATCTCCTTGACTGCTTGCATTCTGATGTGCTGTGCTTGTAGCAGACATCAGGCAGGCTGAAATTCCCCCAAAACTCAGGGTCTGTGATCAAGAGACTTCCTTGTTCCTAGTAAAAATTCTCAGCAGCAGGTTGGCTGGCCAGTTGGCAAAGACACTCTTGTTGCACCTTGTCAGGTGAATCTTGTCTCTCCCCAGAGAGATACAAGATATGACTAGTATCTTTTCTTAGACAGGGCTAGTTACCATACTGATCTATAAGTATGCATTACAGTCAAGCTGTAAGTGTTTTCAGAGCTCTGTCTCCTCAAATGTACACAAACACACACACAATCCTGTTCTACCCACCCTGTTTTTCCTTAGCTGGTCAAATACCTGGCATACTTAATTTGTAAATAATTCCAATTACAATCACCCCAAGGGGCTTCATGATGGCAATTAAGTGTTAATTTCCAATTCTCTTACTCATTTCCTCATAATGTACCTCATTTTAATGGTCAATAGTATAGAAAGTGTTTCTGTATTTCCCCTCATTCTATGCAGCATGAGCTCAGTTTGCTCATGACACAGCACCTCAGTTTACATGGCAGATCAGTCCCTCTATATGTTACTAATTTAGCATCTTCCCAGCTGCTCTGCTTAGTCTCCACCATGATTAGCTCACATCTGTCAGATACAGGCCAGCATAGCCATACACCCCCCACACCTTTTGAAATGTGGTCCAATACTCCGCAGTATCTATTTTTCCTTTGGAACTACAGACTGAAAGAGCGCTTCACACCAAGTTTCCTTTGCCTTCTTTCTCTAATTTATGGACAGGAAGAAAGTTCCAAGGCAATCTCTGTCTTTCCATTTGAGTGCTTTTCAAGATTCCTGCAGTTTTCTATGGCCTGTACAGTTCCACTTGATGCCACATTAATTGGTTACAAACTGAATTGTCTCCCAGATAACCTTATAAGCTTCTGCAATAGTGCAAATGCTTTTTGGTTTTGCTTTGGGGAGACAGGATGCTGTCGTATTTTCCTCACATTGTTTTTTGAAGACTTTGTCCACTCTGGATTACACAGGAGTATCTCTGTGGCATGTCTGATTAATCCTGTAAGGAATTGCATTGCAGATGTATCTTGCAGCGGTTGTATTTCAGTAGATGAACTGCTGGATATCTGAAGGTTTGACACTTCTAGCCAGCCAAGTACCCATTCCTGCTTTTTTGTGCACAAATGGCCAATCCACTTCTTTTTTTTCTGTTCTTTCTATGCTGTCCTCCCCCATGGTTTCTGTGGCAACATTTTCTGAATGTAGATATCCAAGAGGCATTCATTTTCTCCAATACTATACTTCTGAAATATACACTTTAAGACCACAGAGATTACATTAAAAAATTGCTTGAGGATTTTTCAGGTTGCAATAGGGATCAGTTATAAGACTTTCTAAAGTCATGCTCTTTATGTTTCAGCTGAAGGCAAATTTACTATGTTTATTAATTTAGTTGCTAAAGAATGTTTACTTCTTAAGATCATAGAAAGTATCATCATTTAGTGTTATAGATATTAAAGTATCTTTTTTACAGTGAAAGGATGCATTTATGGTCAAGGCTTTATGTGCAGTGACATTATTCTTAATGCATCTTGATGTGCTAGCCGTTTCCCATATATGAAGAAAAGACAAGGTGGGACGTAAGTTAGCTTTATGCTTGTTAAGTTTTTTTTTGCTTGTTTAAAAAATTTTATTTTTTTAAACAAGCATAAAAACAATAAACCCCTGAGTGCCGCAGACTCGGCAAAACCATCTGTAGTCAGAGGTAGGTGATACAGACACTAACATACCTGTAACCCTGCCTACTCTTCAATTTCTAAAGACAACCTCTTTGGTTTTATGCTTGTTTAAAAAAATAAAAAGGTACCAGGACCCTGAGTGAGTCCTCCAGATTTCTGATACACATGCAGATGCACAAGCACATCTGGATGATTCACCTAATTCCCAAGCAAACACCTCAAGTAGTTGATACCAACAGCTACTGTACAGATCAGCTTTATTTTCCAAGATGCCTAAGGCTGGGGCATGCAAATCCCAGGCGCACAGAAACCGAGGAGTTGGGTCACCCAGTGACAAAGCAAGAAAAAGAGGAATTCACAGGCGGCCGCCTCTCCACGCACCCCACTTCCCAGGAGGGACCCCGAGGAACAGCTTTGGCACAACGGCCGCTCCGCCGTGAGCAGTCACACTGACGCTAGGCTGGCATTACAGCGATTCAGTTGATAGGAGGTTAAAGTTTTCTTGGTTGCGTTCTGTAACTTGCTTTTACTGTTTAGCTGTGAGCCAGGCCTGCTCACCCTCCGCCCGGCTCCAGGCCGCGAGGGCGCGCCTCCCCTGGGAGCGGCTCAGCACTTGCACTGAAGAAACAGCCGCCACCCCCCCCGCGCCCCGCCCGTCAGATTGCGGCTCTAGGACCACGCAGAGAAGAAAAAAACCAGGCTGCCCCAGCGGCCAGGCGCAGCCCCCGCCATCCCGGGGCGCGACGGCCCGGCGGAAGGGGGAGAAGCCCCGCCCCCTCCAACGGCCCTGCGCGCGCTCCCGGCCCGCCCCCGCGCGCCGCGCATGCCCGTTTGGCGGCCGCCGGCGCCGCGCGAGAGGGCGGGGGGGCGGAGCCAGGCGCGGAGAGGAGCCGGGCGGGGGGCGGGGCGCGAGGCGGCCCCGAGGCTGAGGGGCGGGGGGAGGGGGGGCCGGCCGGTGACCCGGCGGCGCTAGGGCCCGGCGGGAGGCGGGGCCGGGCGCGGCCGGGGCGGGCGCGCGGGGTGCTGGCCGCGCGCGCGGGGTCGAGGGCAGCGAGCGTCTGCGGTGCCGGCTGTGAGCCGCGCGCCCGGCCGTCGGGGCCGTCGGGGCCGTCGGGGCCGCGGGCGCCCCGCGGCGGGCGGGGGCGGCGGGCGCTGCCCCCGTCTCCTGCCTTCCCTTCCCTTCCCCTCCCCTCCCCTCCTGCTCCCGCCCGGCCCAGCCCGGCTCCGCTCGGCTCGGCGCTGTGATTGGGCGGAAGATGGCGCTGGGCGGATGGAAATCCTAATGACAGTCTCCAAAATCGCCTCCATCTGTACCATGGTGAGCGAGGGGCCGGGGCCGGGGCCGGGCCGGGGCGGCCCTCTGCCGGCTGCCGGGCGGCGGGGCCGGGGCCCTGGGGAGGCGTGCGAGGGGCGGGCTGCGGGGGAGGCCGGGTGTGCGCGGCGCCGCGGCGGGGGGCGGCGGGGAGGCGCCCCTGGCTCGCGGCGGGGGCGCTGCCGTGGGTGGGGATCGGAAGCGGAGCGGGGTTAATCGGCTTTGGGAGGCTTTCCGCGGTGCGGGCGCGGGCGGGTTTGGTTGGGCCGGGGGCGGGGGGTCCCGGTGAGCGGGGGGGGAGCCGCGGGGTCGCTGCGGGCCGGCGGCTGGAGCGCGCTGCCGCCCGTCGGGGCCGCTCACAGCGGGCACCCTGTGCCCGGGGTCGCGTCTCGGGGAGCGCCCTCCTCCTCCCGGTGCGGTTTGTGAGTGCCCCCGGCTCTCCGAGGAGTGCACCGACGGCGGGGCCGTGGCTGTGTCGCTCGCCGGCGGCCGGGTGCTCTCCCGGTGACCCGGGGAGGTGTTTGCATCCCGCGGGATCCGCTCCGCCGGGCGCGCCACGCGCGGGCGTGCGCGTCCGACTTGTTCGCATCGATCCAGGTCCCGACGGGAGATTCCGCCAGCGATTGCTGTTCCATTACTCTGTCCCGATACGTGACAGCTATAAGTAGATGCACCGATGTGATAAAGCTCTCCCGTTTTTTTTTTTAAAGCGGGGTGGGGAGCTCGGTGGGGTCACTGGTGGTGGGGGGCGGCGCGAAATTTCAGGAAGATCACCCTGGGTCAGTAGAAGTTACTACTTGTCGGGGAAGAGATGCGTCGGTGGTTCATAGCTGAAGATCTCACATCAGTGCTCTTTTCTACGTATTCCATGGCCAAATGAATATTCTGGTTCCCAAATGTATTTCCACAGGGAAAGAGAAGAGATGCTTAAGGGGGAAAATGCACCCTGTCCGTTAGTTTGTTGTTGTGCTGAATTGGGATGATACTGGCTCATAACACCAAACACTGGCAAATGCTTACATTTTACATTATTGGAAACTGATTTATCATTTTCATAAACCTTGCTGCAAAGATGCTTTAACATCTCAAACAGACATTTCGGAGGTGGCCCATGAGAATTTTGAGTGCATGTCTGTCAGCCCATGGGGTGAGATTGCTTGGGTGGTGGTTCATCAGCGGAGGGACTGGTTTTTGCCATACAGGAGATCACATCTTTTCCTTTGGACTTGGAGAGGCTGGCTTCTTGAATTCATGAGCTGTGTACCGACATCCTCATATGGCCAAGCGTTGCAGGACATATGTACTTCAGGAGCCTGCATTCTGTGAGTAGTTAGATTTTAGGTGATACTGGTGAGGAGTCGGTGTGATTGATCCTTGAGCTAGGACAATCTTGTTCTATTGCAATTCTAGCAAACATCTTGACCACTAGTCTTTGTGTCAACATAAATTCAGTGCTGGCCTCTTGATTGAGGTCCAGTATGGGACCTCACTTTTCTGTTTCTGGACAGCATAGAAGTTGCAGGTCTGGACTGTCCAAGCAGCTCGTTTAAGATTATGCTGTATGTATGTTTATTAGAAATGACTTTGTCATTGATATTTAGGTCAATCCTGAAACATTTTTTTCAACTAAAAATCTTCTTATGATTAACTGAAGTGTCTATATCCATGAGGCTGAAATTCTAATGGCAATTAGGTATTATCTGTCCAATCATAATCATGTGCACTGAGGTGGATAAACTCCAGGGATAAGGTTTTTCCTGTGCCTTTCTGGTACATGAGCTTTAATAATGGGACAGCTAGTGTAGGATACCTGCTGTAGAAGTTTTTTCCACACTTAATATATAAGATTGTGCTTAAAAATATTTCAGTAAAGATACTGTGAAAGAAGCACTTGGTATTTACTGTGGAGTTGTTTCGGACAATGCAGTTATGGTCAGGCAGATCTTTTTAATTTTGACAAGAGTCATATACTCACGTTTAAGCATATATTTGCAAAACCAAAAAGGAATATAATTGCTGAGTAATACTGTTTTGGGTTTTTTTTTTTTCTAGCAATTCTTCTTTGTGTCAAACCATTGCTTGATAAACTGCCAGACAACTTCCTAAAAATTCTTAAAAAGTTTTTCTTGCCTTTCCCAGTGCCTCTTACAATACCTCTTTTTGTGTGTGGTTAGTACAAAACCAGTTACGGGCAGTTTTTGTCAAGAGACAGCTTGTGCCTACACAAACCTAACATGCACATACACTTACAGTCTGTAACAGAGCGGTCTGGAACTGTGTTGAAGACGCTCGTCCATAGCAGTTGTGTGTTTCATGATTTACTTTTTTGTATCCAAATTAAAGTTTCGCTTCTACTGACTTGCATTTTATGTATTTTATCCTTGTTGTTCAAGCTCTGAATGTTAGACAGAAATACATTATGTTTTACAGTACTTGCAGGTTGTGTGGGTACATTGACGAGTGATAGCCAGTATTTTTAGTTTGTTAGCCATCATGCCTTTTGAGATGATCTTGAAAGAGCACTTTTTTTTTTTTTTTTTTTTTACAAAGGGTTGGTTCTTTTGTGTGCTTCATTAGTTCATTGATCTGTACTTCAGTGTTCATACCAGTGATGGCAGAGCTCTTCGTGTAGCATTGTCTCCTAGTATTGTATGCACTTTGAGCTTCCTTGGACTATTTTGCTCTACATCACCACTCCCATGGTTCCTTGGCCTGTAGTAACTCTTAATTATAAGGCTGGAGACTGTGGAAAAGCAGTGGCAAACATCTTTGCCTTTGAGTGGTTTAGCCACTGTTCCTGTTGCAAAGTGGATGAGATTAAAAGTGTGATTGATTTTTTTTTTTTAATGTCTTTGCAGTAAAAGTAGAACTTGGCCTTTTACCCTCATCCATGTGTTAAACTGCAGTCAGAGTCTTACCTGACTGAATTATATGGGGGTTTTACGCGTGGCTAAGCAGTGGTGAAGTAACCCATGCTAACTGCAGTGAAGATGTGCCCCAGCCTACTCACCGTACAAGAGATTGAATCTGGTACTTCTGACTTTTGCTTCTCTTGTCTAGAATTCAGCAGACACTTGCCAGCAGTTGAAAGGTGTCAAGTCTTAGAGCAGCTGAAGCAAGAAAGATAGAAATTACCTTTGAAGCTTAAAAACTACAAAGATGTCGATCTCAGACATACAGAAGGAAGTCGTAATGGTAGTAGTACTTGTTTTTCAGTGTTTCTTCTAGAAACTGGTTGATTATGTTAGCACAACCTGAAAAAGTTTAATGGAATTTAAAAATTATGCTAATCTAGAAGTTGTAGCATTAGATGTGAAAAACTTTCCTTCACATTTCGGGTATTTTGTCTACGTGTTCTGTTCTTTATCTGCCAGTTTAGAATTTTATATACAGGGTCAGTGTCACTGAATGTCTTCAGTCATCAATTCAGACCCCCCAGACTGACACAAAAAATGGTATTTTGTAGCTAGATGTTGATTGTATGATTTAACAGTGTGTTCTGCATGAGCAGTCTTCATATCATACAATCCACATTTTTGTTTTGTTTTTGAAAGACTTGTGGAGTTACGCTGAAGGGCTGGCTGTTGTCCTTTTCCTGCCTGTCTCCTGTCTAAGGGTACCGTCACCAGTACCCTTTTGCTCATTTCAGTCACATTTGACAAGGATGAAGAAGTCTCAGGGGTACTTCAGTTCAAACAAGCACGTGGGGAAAAAAGGCAGCTTGGAGGAAACAGACCCTTGAAGTGCCCAGCGGAGGGAAGGCTGCAGCGCACCTCGCTCAGATGTCGTAGCAGAGAGGCTTTATAAAAACACTTAATTGCAAAAGGAAGATTTTGTAAAACTGTGAGCTAGGTGTAGATATATGGTCTTCATTACTGCTTAAGGAATTATTTGTTTACAACAGGGTTTTCAAACCTGATTGTGAAATCTGCCCTTTATGTAAATTGATGTTTGCCAGAGTCAGCCGACAGCCAGAAATGGCTGTGATGTACTCATGCCTGTTCCTTCTAATTGCACTGTCTCCTCTGAAGCACCAATTATAATACTTAAACACTAATTGATGATCAGGTTAACAGATTCCACAGGAAAGTGTACAGAAGACTCATGCCGGAGGAGGTGAGAATTGAGAATTACAGCAAGGAAAGAAAAGTTGTGGAAAAACATAACTTTAACATGAGGAGGTGATAGAAAGGAAGGCAGAGGAGGAGAGCACTAATGTAACGCAGAGAAAATAGCAGTGTTAGGGTATTGCTGTATCCAGCTGTCTGACGTGCTTGGGTAGCAGGGTTGGCAAGAAGGAACATGTGCTGTGTCTCAGCCATGGCATTTCACTCTGGCGTCATGACCTGAGTCCACCTTGATCAGTGGACGGGAGTGTTCAGGCACATGTTCTGTTGTGGTGATTCTGTTGCAAGCGCATTGCATTTTGGAGTATCTGTTAGACAGCTGGGGTAAGAACTTGAACCACAATACGGAGGTTCACTCATCTGTTGGAGCTCTTATCAGGAGAATGTTGGAGCTCTTATCGGGAGAATATTTCATTATAAACGTGACACTAAGATTCAAGCATGATCATGGCATTTGTCGTCATCATTTTTATAGATGTAACATGCTGCAGTAGGGTAATAAAAAGAGGAGTATGTACATTAGCTCTTTAAAATACTGGGTTTGTGACACTACTTAGTATACTAATGAATTTAGACAAATTTGTTTTAAATCAAAATATTAACATGACTTAATCTAAAACAAATCTCAAATATGAGACGCAAAGAAAAAAATTCTGAAGTTGTGTAGCTTTAAAGCAATATTTATACCAGCACAGAGAATTATTTAGTTGGAATACTGCTTAGTTGGATAAATTAAATTATATAAATGTTCCTTTTTCCTTTTACGTGTATGTATAGATATATTCACCTTGCAAGTTGTAAGCACAAAGACACCATGAAATACAAACTTGGGCTCTAGTCTGGCTGATGAAATTTTTAGCTGCGTCAGTGAGAATAGCTTTTACTAGACAAAGCTTGAATATTTAGGTTAGTCATTTTTATAGTCTTTGTATTTACTTTTTAATCTCCTGAAGCAACTAATTTGTATTAAAACATCTACGAATGATTCTTTAAAAATGTGGTGAAAGTATGTCTGTCCATTAATTGGTATAGTCTACTTCTTTCTTTTTCAAATTTATTGAAGGAAAGAGGTGTGTAAAAGCCCTGTATAGGAGGTAACATTTGTTTTGATAGCTTAGGAAGTTTGCTAAAGTGAAATGCTTTTAGCAAATGGTCTATTTCAATAAAGTCTAGCTGATCTGGCAACTGAGGGAAAAAAAAACCCCTCTAGATCTTTTGGTAGTGTAGAACCAGAGTGGTGTATTAACATAAGTAGACCAGAACTGGAAAACATTTTAACCATTTTTCATAAACACAAACTCTTTTTATAATTCCATTAAAATGGGAAATTGTAAAAGCAGCATACTTGTTTTTATGGGACGGGAATGATGTGGGTTAAAAAAGCATATGAAACATACCACAGTGTACAGTTTATCAACAAAGCAGTTGAGCAAATGTGTTCTTCCCCCCCGCCACATTTTGGGTGATTAATGTCATACATATAATATATAATGCTTATATCTATCTGCACTTGTTAGGCAGTGAAAGATTTCTAAGGTCACCATCAGATTCTCTTTTAAATACGTCACAGACTTCCTATCTTGTCTGCTAGTGTAATTCGACCTTTAACTGAAAGTCTTTGAAGGTAATAGTTTTTATCTTTTAGGACCCCACTTAATAAATATCATTATGAGACGTGTTGCACCAACGCTATTGAAAATCCATCAGATCAGAGAAAACTAAAAGGCACCTGATATCATAAACAGTATTACCCCAGGAGTTTTCTGGAATTATACAGTATAAATACAACTGATCTTATTGGCGGTATTATAGTTTTAAACAATATGATTTCATTCTGTATTAGGGGTAGTAAACAAAGTCCATTTCAAGTCTGGCAGCAATTGGGGTAGAACTGTAGAAGCATCATTACATCTTGTCATGTTTTAAAGGTCTATTCCATGAAAGAGCCAAGCCCAGAGATCTAATTCTCCAAGTCTCATCTTCATATGTGAAAGTAATTTATCTTTTAATCCAGTATTCAAAACAGAAGGAAGTAAGACTATATTTAATTGCTGTGAAGGAAAATACGTTGTGTATGCTTCATGGGGCTCAGCAGGATGGGTTTGGTAGACATACCAAATGTGAAGAGAAGATAATTTTGTGCTATGCTATCATTTTCCTTGCCCAGGCAGAGATGGTTTTTTTTGTACTTGATAAAAATTCTTTTGTCTTAGCTCCACATGATTAGAATATACTGGACTATGTCTGAAATGAATTAAGAAAATAACACTTATTTGTAAATATTTTAAAAACGTGAACTGAAACTACCCAAATATTTCATAGTTAGTGTATTACTAACGTGTGTTCTTTTGCAAATAAATGAACAGTGAAGATTACTGAATCCCACTCAGCATATTTCATTTCTGCTTCCTGGGCTAGAAACAGTATCAAAATAATTGCATTTCCATTTTGATTGCAGTTGAAACAACAGATATAAACTGATTTAATGTAGCTATTCTGTTTGTTCTTAATACAGATTCAGATAAATACACAGGAAAGTATGAATTCACATATTCTGATAAAACATAACTGAAAGAGTAACTTTATGTAATTCTTCTTTAACAGAAGATTCCATCAGTCTTTTTAGTTAATACGGTGCATTAATTAGCGTATGCTGTGAAAATCTGTATACTTTCACTAGTGACACAAACAAGAAAGAGTCTTTTAATATATGGTGCAAAAAAAAAAGCACTAGTAAATGAATGCCTCTATACTGAGATTTATTTTTTTGAATTACAATTTTACATTTCTAATATTTTATTCTTGTTTAGGAAAACATTGCTATTCCTGGTTACTGAGTTTCCCTTTTACTTGTAATGTTTTTCTGTCACTTAGGAAGAGTAAAAGTTCTGGGTTTTGGGTTGGGTTTTTTTTTGTTGTTGTTCACTTACCTATAGCTAAGGTCATTTTGAAGAAATTGGTCTTACATATACCTATGCAACAGGGTTTAGTTATGTGAGTCACCTTTTAGCTTTATTATTCCTTGCTTCTTGAGGGAGGTGGAGGGCATTGTAGGAGAGGATCTAGTATAATGTCTGTGAGAAATGGATCTTCAGAATTTTGACAACAAATGTAAGTTTTGAGATAAGAAATTTCTTTTAAAGGTGAAATTTTTGGATTTACTCAGGAAATTTACAATTCAATAAAGCTGATAAACTACTTAAAAGATGACCTGCCAAGTTATGAACTGCTATTTATTCTAGAAAGGGGTAGATCAACCCCACTGTCCCACCCCAGTAAAGCACCAGTGTAATCTTCAGAGCACGTTAGGCTGGTTATGAATCAAGTCTTTGCAAAAGAAATGCTGCCTCCTAGGCTGAATAATAACCAGGTAGGACACTTAAACTGCAATTGTTTGCCTGCTTGCTGCCTTGTTTTTAGACAGTATTTTTAATACAGGGGGGCGCTTTTTTTTGCCCTTTAGACAAGTGCTGGGTGCATTTTCGTTAGTGTTTTAGGCAACGTAAGGTGTGTGGAATTCTGAAGTTCTGCCAGGAATTCCAGTTTACCATCCTTTGGTTTGCATCTTGGGATGGTCTTAGAGTGCACAAATTAGATTCCTTTTGGAGGAAACTAAATCAAACAACGTGGTCCAGCTGCAGCTGGGTGTTCAGTCGCAGAGACAGCCTAGAGCTAATCTGGCAAAAACCGTCTGAAACCCAACGTGTGTGTGCCAGAACATAAGCACCAAGTATGCTTTACAGATTGGCTTTAGTTAGCTTATCCATATGTTAGCTGTTAGTGTGTCTCAGGAGTACTAGTTCAACGTGTAGCACCACGATAGTGTGACCTCTAAGGCAGTGAGAAAAGGCAATAATAGAAGTGGAAATGACATTTAACAATATTATTGCTTTAGCAAGTGAAAAACTAAACAAACAAATGTCTGCACTTTATGTTGGTGGGGTTTTTTACCTTTTCTATTGAAATGTACAGTATCAGGGTTTTTTTAGTTTATTTTAGAACTTTGGGAGAGTATATTTGTAAAACTTAAATCAAGAAAATTCAACTGCACTTAATTAAAAGATACTACACTTCCCTGCTGTGTTTTCTGGGCTTTGATTCCATAAACTGAAATAACACTCATTTTGTTAAGGTTAAATGTGTTAATTTATAGAAACCTCAAGCTCTTTTGAAAATTAAAATTGAGAAATTTAATTAAGGGCCTTCCATGGTAAACACAGATCCTTATCCCTTCATTAAGAAATTAGCATCTAAGGGGATTTTTATAAATCCATAGTATAGCCTTTAACTTGGTGGGAGAGATAAGCAGTAAATGTTGCACTGATTTGAACATGGTTAAACTAAGTTTACTCATGATTTCTCTCCTATCAGTTTGAAGTTAAACACAGGGTGAAGTGTACAGTAGTTCAGCTTTACACCAAACTTCCACTGTGTTTGAGAACACTCTTTGTAAATTGATACTTTAACATTGTTTCCAGGATCAATTTCTATAACAAATAAAAGCTAGGCAAATCTTGTTTTCACGTTGTGTTCCTGTATATACACCTTAGTTGCAGACTTTCCCACTTTGTATAACTATGACAAATACGTGTTCTGTATACCTGTGTAAGTACTCTGTGCTGGAAGGAGGATAATGTAAGGCAGTGTTTGGGGATGTAGAGGTTTTATACTAATATGATGCAACAACTGGTAAATGCTGGTACTGTTGCAATATTGGCTTTTTTGGACTTCTGTTGTGTCTCTGTTCCTTCCCACTTCTGGGTAAAGACCTTGCGTGCTTCCAGTCAGAAGGGTAGTGGGTGTACTAACTGAAGCTGACAGTGTTCCTTTCCCCTGCACAATGTCAAAACCGAGTTGCTGCGTGGGGGCTGAGCACCTATTGTATGGGTTGTGCAGTGAGCCCCCCCAAAGAGGGGTTCATCTGGGGGTCTTCCCGCATCCCAGTTAAGTGGCAGAGGAAGTAATTCTATACTCTGCAGTGTGCATCACAGGCTGAAATCTCCCAAGTCCATCTTGGCTGATGGAAAAGAGGTGGACTCCACTTCTGCCTTGAACCTCTGCTGTCCTCCTGTCCAAAAGCTGATATGATACCGTACTAGTTGGTGGTGCCACAGTGTTCCCATCTGCATCTGTATTTGTATAATGAAGAAGTCAGCTGGGACTGATAATGTGTACTGTCATAACAAATGGAAATGTTTTGCAGTGAGGGATAGTTAGGTTTTGAAATAGCTTTTATGAGTCAGATGTGAACTTGCATTTTAGGGTACTCTTTCGTGCCCCTGCTGCGTACTGTGTTTTCCCTCTGCAACCAACTCGCTGTGCACAATATAAATGTTTACTTTGTGGGGAGGAATAACATCCTGTATGAGAGACAAAAAAGATTGCTGCAGAGGGAAGTCTAAGTAGCTTGAAGGTTTTTATATTGGTGTAAAACATCCTTGCTGTTTTAAAACATCCATAAACAATTGCATTCAAACATAGGTAATGCTGTGCTCTGAAACCATGTGGAAGTCTAAACCTTGAATGAAACAGCCTTGAATAATCAGAAAACAATAACAATACTGGAATATCCGTAGCATGTCTGTCTTATTGCCAAGTCAGGATCTTTGTTGTGCTAGAAAACAAAATACAGTGTTCACATCCATACAAAACAGAAACATCAAAGTTCATACCATAATACTCTTCCTTCCAAAGACAGGACACTGAGCAGCTACTCAACCCTAGCGTTAAAAAGAGAAAAGAATTTCCTAGAAGCCTGCTCTTGAATTTATTTTTAAAGAAGTAGAGATTTTAATAACAGGATAAAAATGCCTCCACAGTTCTGTTGGGTTTTTTTTTTCCTAGGGTTTTTTTTTTTGTAAGTATCCACCTTTCCAGAGCTGGTGGACATATTTCAGTAAGGCTGCTAAACTAAATATTCAGAAGTTGTGGAGTGCTTGAATCTTAAACGAGGTTTTATACCTTTTTTCCTTACCACCAACATCACTATTTGAGAACAGCTTCTAAAGTAGTAAGCCCTGCAGCCAAGTCCCCAGTAAAGGAGAGGCCTTATACTGGATAGTTGCAGGGGATATGACTGATGAAAAAGCAGCTGGGCTGTGTTGCGAGTGGAACAGAGCTGTACTGTCTCAAGTGTAGTTACGGTATCTTTTGCTCTATTCGAGTTAAAGTTGTCACCTCCTCATGGGCCTTTGACCGTGTGTTTCCAGTTTCAGAACTACTAAGCTAGATTGTGTAACCACTCAAGTTCTCACTAACTCAAGTTTTGCAGTACCACAATCACGTCATGTCAGATACCACATAATAGAGTTCCATTTTAATTTTATACATTTTGATACAGTCCTAATTTTAAATTGGTACCCCCTCCCCCATCTGTAATTAATCTGTGAAATCCTGCATGCTGTTTTTAATGCAGGTAGTGATTTTGAATTAATTTTATTGTTATAATATCCAGGGCTATTTGCTACATCTTTAGTGTAAAGAACTAACTTGTTGGGAAGGAGTTGCATCTGTTTTTAAGATTCTTTGCTGTATACTATATACAATTTTAGCTTCACTTTGACCTGACTTTAGACTGGAATATTCATGCTCATGTATTAGTTTGATAGAGGATATATAAATATCAGTGATGTTGTATGCAACAAAAGGAATTTAGAGTTGGATACATTTGCTTTTCTCTAAAAGCAGTGTAAGAACTCATTAGAAAGTGGGTTTTATTTGTTCTCTCAGTTTTCCAAAGTAGAGTTTTTTCTGTCTCTAAATAAAAAAAATCCACGTTTCATTTGAAAGCCAGTGCTTATTGCACCAGTTCAGTCAACAGCCACTGGTTGGAACCACAGTAAACAAAAGTTTCCTTCTCTGACTTGCTTTTTGAGGATCAGACTCAACAGATACTGCTGGGCAAAGGCTGCAGCATTTGTAATGCACAACAAAACTGACTGTTCTATGTTGTCTTTAAATTTTACAAAGTTCAAGGTATTTAGCAAAGTACTCTGAACATTTTACATTTTCATTGTATGCAGAACAGACCAGTCTTTTTGCTTCCTGTGAGCAATCTGCATTTCTTAACTTTTTCTGGAATGTACTCTACAGTATGAAAATTACACTTCTTAAGAGGAGCTCTCCATTTGGCCTTGTATCACTTGCTTTGCAATACTATATTGTCATAGAATCATAGAATGGTTTGGGTTGGCAGGGCTCTTAAAGATCATCTAGTTCCAACCCCCCTGCCATGGGCAATTTAATGCATTTATTAATAATACAATTGTTATTAAAGAAGGCCCACTCTGAAAATAAGAAATACAGAACAGCAAAACAGCACAATTGCATGAAAATACATTAAAATTACCTAACTTGAAGATGTTTTTTGAAGAGAACATATTTGGAAACATATCTCTAAGGGATCTTGGATTATACTGAAATCATTTTCTTGTGGTGGAAGAGTGTTAGATTCTTTATTATAGGTATGTAAGCATTAAGTTATAGCACAGAAGACTTGTTGTCTCCTTTAAGACCTGTGTGAAATGGTTTTGTGAACAGCCTAAACATCCTGAGAGTACAAATCGACAGAGAGGTCAAAGGACTGATTTTTTTTTTTTCTACACTCACACCTAATATCCTGCCAACAAGCTTCTCTTTGCTTTAAGCAACAGACTGACTAAACAAGTTTGGTTAATTTGCTATGTATGATTGTTGAGCTGCGTCACAAACTCCACTTTCTATACCACCACCCCAGGGTACACACAGGAAGGTGTTTTATCTGTTTTCAGTATTTAGTCAATAACTGTTTAGTTATTTTTGTTTTCATCTCTTGTGACTGAGAGAGCTTCAGTGTAAGTAAGTTTAGGAAACCAGAAGTTTTGTGGTTTGAGATCTGATGATGCTGGTTTGGTGTTAGCAAGGTATATAGTTGTGACCAGTTTTTCTGGGTTGGTTTTTTTTTTTTTGGTAGGTTGGTTGGTTTTTGGTCGTTTATCTTTGGCAAAATACTTCACCTTTTTTTTTTTTTTTCCCTCAACTAGTTAAATTCACTCTGTACATAGTTGCAATGCTAATATTTTTTTTACTGCTTTTGATTTTTCTAGGGCGCCAATGCCTCAGCTTTGGAGAAAGAGATTGGTCCGGAACAATTTCCAGTCAATGAGCACTATTTTGGTTTGGTTAATGTAAGTTTCAGTCCCTAACTTCATTACTTTGAAATGCCACAAGTGGATTTGTTAAATTACAGAACAATGACTGAGTGAATAATTAGAACACGGAAAGATATAGTCATCAAATATACACAGTTATTGAAATGTGTTTCAATATTCAGTGTATTTGTTGAAATATACTACTGAAATAACTGTTAAATTGGACTCTGTACTTACTACTTTATTTCATTTTCTAATTGTAGGGTATTTTTAAAATTACACTCTTGCTATTAAAATGTATGTCTTAAAAAAACCTGTTTAAAATATGCAGCTTGTAGTTCATAATATGCCAATCTAAGTGAGTAAATACAGTAAAAGGAAAAAATCTGAGAGAGGCTGTTGATGACATGAAGTGTTCACATCTGCTGTTTGTATTAAGATTTAAAAAAAATACTGAACCCAAAGGGGAAAGCAGTGGTGGAAAAAACATACTGAATTGTTTGATTCAATCATTAGTTTTAAGGAATAATTTAAATTTATATTTCTGGCATTACCAGTGAAAAGTATGTCTTGTTAGAAATTGAATTAATCTGAAATGAAATACTAAACTGGGGCTTCAGAATGTATGTGTTTAAACTAAATTGATTTAACAAGGGCTATCATCTCGCTTTTCTTAATGAAAATGAGTTCTAATGCTGTCCTGCTATGATAACATAGGTCTCTACCTCTAGGGTCTTAGCACTGGGACATGGTGTGAGAGTCTGCAATCCAAGTACACACTGCAGTCAGTGAACACTCTTACTGATAAGCTGATTTACTTGCATCTCAAATGCCATGACTTAAATTGGTGATTTTTTTCCTTTCTCATGAAAATTGAAATACCTTCAAAATGAGGTGTTGTTTCTCTGAAAAGAGGAAATACACTAGTTTAACTGTTAATCCTTGTTAGTTTGGTAGCAGAGCTTAAGCTTTCCATCAATGCTAGTCTTGTCTTTTCTAAAATCTGTTATTCTATTGATAGATAATCTGGCTTCCTAATGTCTTGTCCAAGTCCAGATAGGATTTAAGACTTAACAGTAAAGTTGTATTATATGCCTCATCTTGAAATTTTACATATTTTGTACACTTGAGGAAAGGTTCAGTAAAGGGCAATCTTCCTAATATGTAATGAATTATCAAGAAATTCTGTTTCTGTAGTCCAGAGGGAGTAGGAAATTTCAGGGGAGATCTTTCTTTAAGTCAGTGCCCTCAACCATACACATAAGAGGCGGGCAGCTAAGATACCTCAGAGTGCTCTTAACTTTCTGTGCAATATAGGAATGTTGCATATTTTAGCTTTAAACAATGAAAGTTTTATGTGTAACAAATAGTAATGGGTTTCCATTACATCTATGGCACGCTGGTGCTGCGTTTTTCAGGTACAGTGGTTGGTTAAGGAAATTCAGCCACATTGTTGCTTGGACTGCTTTCACACCTGTTCTACAGATGGTGTTTACTAACACAGTATATATGCCATGAATGTGTATTATTACAGAATTTAAATTATCAGGAAGAGGAAAGGTTGCTTCATTAACAAATTATGGCCAGTGGTCATTCAGAAAGAATGGCAGCTACTGATAATTAAAAGAAACGTTAGATAATTAGATAATAAATTGAGTACTATTAGATTGAGAAGTGATAGAATTCACAATTTTTGCCTTCATTGATTTCTCAGATTGTTTTATAGCAATCACAAGAAATGAATTTCTTAGAGGTTCATTCACATTTACTGCTAAACTTTTCTAATTTGTTTATAGATTTTGTTTGTCCTAACTTTGTCAAGAGTAAATGGAAAAAATGGAGATAATGTGGAAATCAATAGCTCTCTTCTAACTGTGTGATAGCTAGCCATTTGAGATGTCTGGAATGCAGGACAGGATTTTAAAGATGACAGTTCTGATACAGAGATGTTTGTGGTAAATGTAGTGTAAAAGAAGAGAAGGTAGAAGCACAGTCTTACCTCTGTTCCAGCTTTGTGGAAAGATCTAGGTTTTATTCAGAGGATGTGCTGAAAGAACAATTTGAGAGGTAAAAGGAGAAGTAAGAAAGGGCAATTATGGGACACACGTGGGAGACCAGATGTTTGATGGGATGTTTGAATCTGTCAGTGAAAGCTTTAAATGCAGAATTCAGCTTAGGCATTGAAAGGACAATGCCATTCACTAAATCACAGAATCAGGAAATGCTTGGGACACATGATAGGGTGGAAATGTTAATAGTATGTTGTCTCATGCTCATGGACAGTCGGGAACATCAAGTCTGTCTGTCATTATTCATTCTTTCCCTCTACAGTGCAGTAATGTGAACTATTCAAATGCATGTGCTTTGCAAGTTAAATCAATGATTTTATCCAGTGAGTATGAAGTAGTGAATGTTTGTCGTCTCGTAAGAGCTACTCTGGTAGCTCTTCAGCAGTTTCCTAGACTTCTAGAGAAGAAATTCTGGTTATTCAGTCTCTTGCAATGGATATGCGTGTTTGGAGAAATCCTGTTTACTGGTATGGCCCACTGCAACAAATAAAAAGTTGTCAGTGCTGCCAGTGCGTCAGAGTTGGGAGGAACCCTAGAGCTGCACAAAGACAGTGTTCCAAGTAGATCCAAGCTCTTGTAGATCTCTTGTTTGTGTTTGTAGATCTGTGGGGTTCAACAGCCAAGTTTCTTTCCAGTTGTATGTTGCATCTGAAGAGTAAACTATAAGGCTCTAAGCCTTAGTGAGTATGTGGTGGTTTTGTTGCAACTTTCCTGATTGTGTCTCTTTTTTTTCTTTTTTTTTTTGTAATTTTCACACTGGTTTGGGTGTTGTAACTTTGACTTAGGAATTAAAAAATAGAAAGGGGTGTGTGTGGGAAACAAAGTGTGCAGTATTTTTGTGAAAGGAAATAATCTGATTTCTCAGAATTTAGGAAAGAACAGTATGTACTGAAAAAAAAGAGAAAATGCGGTCTTTTACTTTTCTTAGATACATGCTTCTTAAGATGGTCCTCACAGAAATAAGGAGGCAAGCAAGAAACCAGTTGAGAACGTGGGTTAAAATAGCTCTGCTGTATATAACCTCTATTACCTTCCCCTGAATGAGACAGAGGAGTTTCGGTAACCCATACAGGCTGGCAGTTTAAGATACAAATTTACCGTGATGGTCTTTCTTAACAGTTCTCTGCCATTGTCCTGAGGCGGACTTCCCAAGCGCTGCGTTACGCTGTGCAGAGCTGGCGCACCGTACGGGTGCTGTGCTGAGGCAGTGCCACCCGCGCGGGAGGAGGCAGGTGCCTAGGGCTGAGCATCCAAGGAGCGGGAGTAGAAAGAAGTATAGGTGTTCAGTACCTGGTGGGAGGGTGGGGGGACTGGAGCAAGGTCTTTGGTGTTTTCTAAATGAAGGGTGTGCTTTTGCATTGGAGTCAAAGATGGGAAGTACAGTAGTGGTGGTGGTAAGGCCAGCATTTATTTCTGTAACAAATTCCCTATTTCTCAGTCTAGAAACCTCCCTCCCTTCTCCCCTTGTTCAGTACAGGTAGGATTATAATTTTTTAAAGGTTAGAAGCTTTTATTTTAAAACTATTTAAAATTTTGAAGGGATGAAGACTGATGTTTTAGACATAAAACAAATGTGAACTGAATTTTCTTCAGGAGTTTGTATTCAGTCTTCTGTTGCCTACTGTCTTTCTGAATTTGGGTGAAGAAGACCTTTTATGAACTTAAGTCTGCTTGCTTTTATTTCTTGCCCACTGGCGTATAGGTTAACATACATGCATATTAAATTAATCTGAATTTTATGCAGCTTTCTGAATTCCCTATTGCTTCATATTTTGGTCATCTCTCACTGATGTTTACCATTCTAATTAATTTATCATCAGACTGTTCCTTTTTAAAACTGGAATGTTGCAAAACTTCTAACTTGCTGCCTTTTCATCTTCTGACATTTGCTGTAGAAATTTTAGCACTTTTCCCACTTGATTTAATTTTAAGAACTTTCTTAACATTTTAATGTACTTCTCTTTTCATGGCTAGTTCTAATTATCAACTCATAAATAGTTAGCTTACAGTATTAAATGTTTTGACATAAACTTCTGTGTGATTTCATCTTCTTCCTTTAAGGAAAAAAGCCCTGGTTTTCCTCTTAAGTTCATTGACCTACTTGAGTGCAGATTTGGACCACAAAGAAGCTAATATAAGCATTTTCCCTAGCTTAAATGAATAAAAATAATGGGTGTTAATTTCCTCACTTTTTATTATGGAGATCTTAAGACTTCTTAATATCTTTTTTTTTAAATATACTTCTTACTCATTTTTTGAGTGGCAGGTATTTAGAAAGTAGTTCTTCATATTTCATTAATTTAAAACAAAGGAAAACAACTTATTTTTCAGTTTAGTGATTTAATTGCATGGTGCTCTTGTTTGTCATTGTCCCAATTGGGAGAGAGCAAAGAACAGTTACTTCCCTTTTATTCCCAAGAAGTAAAAGCTTTTAGTTCTTTTTTTCTGTTGAAAGAACCTGCTCTTAAAATATCTCCAAATATTGCTATGTAACAGTCTCCCCATCACAATATGCTTAGGATTTGCTACCCATATGTACTATCATCTTTAAATATAATGTAAATATGAACATTATTTTCACATTTTACACAACGCGTGTGGTAGGTATTTGCTTGAATCCACAGGCTGAGTGACTGCAGCTGAAAGGGTGGATTGCTTGCCGAGTGCCTTGTAAAGATTTTTCTCACCCTTTCAGTGTTAGATAATAGATTTCACTGGAGGAGGGCAGCATAAAGTGAGAGTGGCTCTATCCACCAACAGCTCATGGTACCTTCACACTGGTGATAGGGAGGTTTGAGGTGTTGGGGTGAGCTGGAGACAGTGTCAGTGATCACAGGACTCAAGTGCCTAAGAACTGGAAATGAGTCTGGGGAAGAGGGACACCTGGAGTATCCTGGTATGAGGGGAGTTGTGGATGCTTTTCTTGCTGACTCTGCTTGCCCCCTTTCCATTGAGTGGCTTGCCTCCTTCAAAACGCCCGTGTCCAAATTGTGCGTTCTTTTCCTTTCAGTCTTGATTTGAAGCTACCAACTGTGCTGTAGCTTTGCATCCTAGACAAGCCATGTTGCATTGTTTTAAGAAAAATCTGGCATGCCAATCCTCCTTCAGAATCCCCATGTCCAAACTGGGCATTCTTTTCCTTTCAGCCTTGATTTGAAACTACCAACTGTTGCTGTAGGTTTGAATTCTAAACAAGCCATGTTGCGGTGTTCTAAGAAAACTCCTGCATGCCAATCCTGTCACCCTAAAATGAGAACTGAGAACGTAGTAACAGGTTAAAGCAGCTATTTCTGACTTTGATCACACAACTAGTAAGATTTGCAGAATCCAATTTCTGAAGTGTCTGAGAAGCTCTGAATTTACAGCTGAATTTCTTTACAGTACAAGGTCATGCTGTGCCTGTTCTTCACTGCTGTGGCTCACTTGTGGTAGATGGGTATTTTAACCTGGGCATATTTTGGGAGCTGTGAAATTGGTAGTATTTGTTGAACATTTTGAGGTAAGTAAATGCAAAATATGGCTAATAAATGAAATTTACAAGTGAGACGATTATATAGTGTTGTTCAAATTTACCTGGGTTTTTCTTGCATTTATGTAGAGTGTACTTGTTAATCCTTTGTGAAACAGAAATATGCTTTACTATCACCTTAAAGTCAAGAAAAAATGACTTGCAGAAAATGTGCCCCTGCTTATGCATTCTCTTATACTTTGGATTTAATTTTACCCCTCTAAAGTAGTACAATGCAATCTAATAGACCTCTCTCTTATTTTATAGTTTGGGAATACATGCTACTGCAATTCAGTTCTTCAGGCACTTTATTTTTGTCGACCGTTTCGAGACAAAGTCTTAGCATACAAGAGTCAACCAAGAAAAAAAGAGAATCTCCTTACATGCTTAGCTGATCTCTTCCACAGTATAGCCACCCAGAAGAAAAAAGTTGGAGTAATACCTCCCAAGAAATTTATAACAAGATTACGAAAAGAAAACGGTAATTTTTTGTCTTTTGTTATGTAATAATGATAGCAATTATGATTTATTTTTGAAGCTGACATAATGGAATACCTACATATTTGTTACGCATGGGAAAGTGTCCTTGGTGCTGCAGTATAAAGAAGAGGTGACCCTAGAATAAGGGTAACCCTTGATCCGTTTTGAGAGAGAATCTTTGTCTCTCTCTTCCTGTAGAACTCGAGAGTATTGTCAGTGGCTGCTTATAAAATTGCTGGCTCATATTGCCTCTCTATGAATTGTATTTTTATAATCAAAAGTCACTGTAAGACTTTCGTTCTGTGTTTAAAAAAGCATTACTTTTCGAATGCAGAATCAGTCTCCCAAACTGAGTATGTGGAAAGGATGTTAAGACTTCCCTGCAAGAATCTAGCTTAAAACCTCACAAATTTTTAAATTAATCTAGAATTTATGCAATACTTAGCTTGACTTACTTTTTAAAGGATTAATGATGAATTTTAAAATCAGTAAGTAGTGTTTTGGCTGGTTTTTTGTTTGTTTCTTTAGTGTAATTGATATCCTAAATATCAGAAGCTTTCCAGACATTTTTAACGTTTTGTGTTTCTTACCTGCAGGGCTAGTTGGTCAAACTATTTTAGAAAATAATTAAATGTTAAAATATAAATGAAAACTTGCAGTCTTCTACTCAATTTGGATACACTATTATTAAAAAAATATATACATTTTTTCTAAAAATAACCGCTAGATTTAAACAAACAGTATGAGATACCATTTTTAACAGTGCTGCAAGACATATTCATACTGTTGTAATCTCTCCAAGACTATATATGCAGACTAAAAAAAAGTGCTTAAATGTTGTGATGACCATCTCTGTAGTAAAAACAAGAAATAAGATTTCATAATGACATTCCTAATTTGAAGTGACCCCTCCAGCAAATGCACACTGTGAGTTGTAATATTGTTGTTAAAAAAAGCTTTCAGGTAATGTAGTCTCTTACCTATGCAGAATAGAAGGCTGTCATTCAATTCTTTACATATACTTGAGTAAGTATGCTTGTATGTTTGATGCATTTACAGAAATAGTTCATTATGCCAAGAATGTTGACTAGCTATGAAAAATGTGGAGAATGGCTTAAATGGAAAGCAGAAAGTAAACCACAGGCGCCATAAAGTTCTTTCTAGAAAGTGTTCTTTTTAATCTTTAAATATGTCATGACTCTAACATTCTAAGTGGGAGAAGGCAATTGAAAAATCTTCATTAGAGAAATCAGGTGTGAAAGTTCAGCTCTTCTTGGCCCTTTGGGTCTCTCTTAATGGTGATACATACCTTTTCTGCAAATAAATGGCCAAATTGTCAGGCAGTGATTACATGGACATAATATATGCTATTAAGCGCTTACTGTAAAGGTGTATAATTTTGAACTTTAACAAAGAGTTAGTTAAAGAATCAGGTAGGTATGCAACACTGATCTAGATTCTGTTCCAGTCACTATCCAGCTATATCATGGTGATGACTGAGAACATAATCTTAATGTATTCCAGGCTGCAGTGCTGCTATTCCATCTTTATTTTCAGTGTCTTAATATAACATATATGTATTAATGAACTTAAAGCATAGATGGCTGGGAAGCAGCTGCTGGCTTGAAATCAGCCGAAGGGATACCATTATGTTTGCTTAAATCGTAATCATAAAATGAACAATGTGTAGCTTTCATTCTGTTGTACTTGACGCTAATTTACTGACTGGGCACATAGCCCTGGGAGGGCTGTGATGCAGTGCTGTGAAGAACCTCTGAAGTGTTTTATCTCATGAGACTTGTAGCCCTTGTTCTGCCTTGATTTACCTGATTAAATAAAGACATTACAGTTGGCTAGATTCAGAGCTGAACTTACTCTTCTCAAAACTAGCGTGTAGTTCATGATACTTGGTTCATACTCTTGGCTGACCTATTGAAATACTTAACCTCTCCCAGTGATCTAAATGAGCATAAATTTTTCTCTACTTTGCTCTTAACTCAGGAATGGATTTTTTTTTTCTATTTGAAGTTTAGTCTTGGATGCCATCAAGTGAATAATAGTAAAGCTTCCATTTAGTCTCTGTATGCACTTCAAAACTTAAACTTCACTCAGTATCTTTTTCATTCATCTTTTCAGTCCTGGGAGCTATCCCTCCACTGAAGGCCAGTCTTGTAGTATATTCTTGAACTGCAAGCGAATTGCAGGTTATAATCAATTGAAGTAATTGCACACTAGAAGACTTGTATAATGTTAGCCAGTGATACAGGATGGTTTGGAAATTGGCGGGTAAATATCCTTGTAACAATTCCTGGTCATATAAACATAAAAAAACATAAAAAAGAGTAACTTGTAAGAAAGAGTTCAACTTCGTGATTTAATTTGTATCATTGCTATACAATGCAAGTATGTGCCAGTGAAACTTACTCCCCTTCCACTGAATTAATCCTAAAATTATCATGCTTAGAAATGTTGACAAACTGAGAACATGAAGCAGAAAGGATAGTGAATCCATTACTGTCTAGCCAACAAGTCCACCAGTTGTAAAGGTGCCACATATACCAATCTCCAGAAACAGTATTTCAGCTCTTGAAAGACAAAGGGGCCTTAAAGATCACCTAGTCCCACCCCCCTGCCATGGGCAGGGACACCTCCCACCAGACCAGGCTGCTCACAGCCCCATCCAGCCTGGCCTTGAGCACTGCCAGGGATGGGGCAGCCACAGCTGCTCTGGGCAACCTGTGCCAGTGCCTCACCGCCCTCACAGGGAAGAATTTCTTCCTAATGTCTAACCTAAATCTGCCCTCTTTCAGTTTAAAGCCATTCCCCCTTGTCCTGTCACTACATGCCCTTGCAAAAAGTCCCTCTCCAGCTTTCCTGTAGGCTCCTTTAGGTGCTGGAAGGCTGCTCTAAGGTGTCCCTGGAGCCTTCTCTTCTCCAGGCTGAACCACCCCAACTCTCTCAGCCTGCCTTCACAGGAGAGGTGCTCCAGCCCTCTGAGCGTCTTCGTGGCCCTGCTCTGGAGCCACTCCAACAGGTCCATGTCTGTCTTCTGTTGGGGGCCCCAGAGCTGAACACAGCGCTCCAGGTGGGTCTCATGAGAGCGGAGCAGTGGGGGAGAATCCCCTCGCTCGACCTGCTGGCCACGCTGCTTTTGATGCAGCCCAGGGTGCGGTTGACTTTCTGGACTGTGAGTGCACATTGATGGCTCATGTTGACCTTCTTGTCCACCAACACTCCCAAGCCTTTCTCCTCAGGGCTGCCGTCAGTCCATTCCCCACTCAGCCTGTACTGGTGATTGGGATCGCCCTGACCCATGTGCAGGACCTCGCACCTGGCCTTGTTGAACTTCATGAGGTTCACACTGGCCCACCCCTCAGGCCTGTCAAGGTCGCTCTGGATGGCATCCCTTCCTTCCAGCGTGTTGGCTGCGCCACACAGCTCGGTGTCGCCGGCAAAGTTGCTGAGGGTGTGCTCAGTCGCACTGTCTGTGTTGCCAGCAAAGATGTTAAACAGCGCTGGTCCCAATGCCGACCCCTGAGGAGCGCCACTCATCATCACTGGTCTCCACTCGGACATCGAGCTGTCGGCTGCAACTCTTTGAGCACAACCATCCAGCCAATTCCTTATCCATGGGGTGGTCCATCCATAAAATCCACATCTCTTCAATTTAGAGAGAAGGATGTCAGGCAAGACACTGTCAGATGCTTTGCACAAGTCTGAGTAGATGATGTCACTTGCTCTTCCCTTACCCACCAATGCTGTACATCTGTCTTAAAAAGCCACCAGATTTGTCAGGCATTGTAGAGGACTGAAGGCAGTGGGTTGATTAGCATTGATAATACACAGCTGTGGCCTTGCAGCAGAGGCAGTGGGTTGATTGACATGGATGATGTGCACCTGTAGCTCGTTCTGCTAAGTGGTTAAATAGCACTGAGGGGAGGGGAGGGGAGGTAAGGGGGGTTGGGTAGAGGAGAAGCAGTGTGGTCTGACCTCTGAAGGAGATACAGCAGGGACAGTAGAATCTGACCAATGGTAAAGCCTTCTTACAGCCTACTAGTTTGATTGTGCTGCAACATTTGGTGCCCCGTGTGAGGCTGACTGAGTTGGACTCCGGCTACAACAAGGCATGATTTGTCCTTGGTGAAGCTGTGATGGCTGTCACCAATCACCTCCTTATTTTCCATGTGCCTTAGCACAGTTTCCAGGAGGACCTGCTCCATAATTTTGCTGGGCACCAAGGTGGGACTGACTGGTTTGTAGTTCCCTGGGTCGTCTTTTTTCCCCTTTTTAAAATTGAGGGTTATATTTCCCCTTTTCTAGTCCATGGGAACTTCAGCGGACTGTCACAACTTCTCAGATGTGAGGGATAGTGTTTTAGCTACTTCATCTGCCACTTCTTTTGGGACCTGTGGATACATCTCATCAGTTCCCATGGAGTTGTGTGCCTTCAGGTTCCTTAGATGATCTCAAACCTGATCTTCTCCTGTGATTCTGATCAGCTGAGAGCTTTTCGTAAGCTGATGCCCTCCTGTCCTTCCCCCCCTATGTTTTTGGCTTAGTTTATAAAGTACACATTTTGAGTTGATGTTGTCAGGAATGATTCAGGATGTGAAATAAAGACTGGTTTTGAAATTTGACTTCTTTTAAAAACATTTCTGTAGTATAGCACTAACCAATTAATTGAAATTCTGTTGTTTTATCTTGTAGAGCTTTTTGATAATTACATGCAACAGGATGCACATGAGTTCTTAAACTATCTATTAAATACAATTGCGGATATCTTGCAAGAGGAAAGAAAACAAGAGAAACAAAATGGTCGCTTACCTAATGGCAACATCGACAATGAAAATAACAGCCCACCAGACCCAACCTGGGTTCATGAAATCTTTCAGGGAACATTAACTAATGAAACCAGATGTCTTACATGTGAAACTGTAAGTCTGTATATACTTCATAAAACTAATTCTTCCACGTTTCAGAACCTCTGTTTCATGATTAATTTCTTTCAACAAACTAACATGCTAGATCAGTTTTTCTTTAGAAATTTTAATGTTCCTATGAACATTTGCTTTTTTTGGTGGTGGTTGTTAGTTAGAAAATTTCAGCAGCTGATGTGTGAAATGTAGGGAAAGGCTTTTGGTCAATATTAGAAAAACGCCCAACTGAATTTTTGTCAGTGTGATCATAATCAACTTCATAATTTGGGTTGGAAAATTCTAAATTTATGTATTCCTAAGAGCAATGAAGCCTGCTACTTTGGGATGTTGACTTCTCAAATTTAATGTCTTGATAACTTAATGTCATGCTTAGTGATATGTTCCTTGAATAAGTATTCTGAATCAGTTACCACCAATTTCTAGTTTGTAAATTTAAAGCCACTGAAATCAAGGTACTGTGGTTGGCTCTTGGCATCGAGACGTAGACTGGGGTTCTCAAAGAACATCTTAGTGTGCAGAAAAAGTAATCCTTTCCTAAAAGTCTGTCCACCGGAATTCTTCTAATACTAGACCCTAAGAAATAAACTCCTTCTTTGAGTAAATGATACTAAAATTTTCTTTGAGAATAGCTCTACAATAAGAGAAAGCATATATTTCAGAAAAAGCTTACAGCCGGATTTTGCCAGCTTGAGAAAGAGAAAAAGCAGCACAATTTGAAAATTACAGTAATTCTGTCATGGTCTATGCCTTAGATATTGTAAAAAGCTAAATGACTGGGTTTTGTTCAACTCTTCATACCTATTTTCCTTAATTAGGTAATGCACATATTTCAGCATGGCATTGGAAAGGAGGAATTAATCAGATTAAATCTATGTAATCCACATGTAATTTTCTCCATTTTCTAGAAATACTCCGTCTTTTATTTTAAAGAAAATAGCTTCCTAATGTTGTATGTAAACTGCAGGCATCAGTAGATCATGGAATTTTGAGTAATCTAGGTGCTGATGTCTAGCTACGGTATGTTCTTTCCTGGTAGATTTCCCCTCCCTAATAAGTATTTTGTGGAAACTGTCAATTGCTTCTCTTTTAGTTCTTGAAGTGATATTTTTTTCTTCTTGAAAATGAGTTTAGCTTAGTTTCTTAACATGACAGACATCATTATCTTTCCTCACTATGGCTTAGTGAATTACTGCTGTCAGGATTTTGATCTAGGTACAGTCCTTAATACAATTTTAAAATGCTGACATGCTCTTTACAGCGTATTTTATTAGTTATCAGGCCTATCACAATTCTTGAGAGTTCCACTAATATTGCTCAGTTCTGTTTTTCTTTTAGCCATTGCTGAACAAGGTACACCATGTCTGTTTGCCCCTATGCCTCCTTGGAGAGTTGAATTTTATATTCAGTCTTCTAATACACATTGATTTTAGTATATTAGGGCCTTTGTTTTCCAGGTCCTAATAATCTGCAAACTATTTTATCAGCTTCTGTCTATCCGATATATCAGCTTGTGTCTAATTAAAACACAGTGTTCTGAAAATAAGCACTTAGAAACACATTTAGGCACATTAAATAAGTAATATTACTGTGAATAATGCCTTGCTTTCAAATGCAGTCAGCATATATGATTGTTTTAATGTTTATTGCAAGCTGTTGGCATTTAGAGTCTTTGTTTAAAGATATAACTTGAAATGTCAGGAGTACTTTGATATAACTCATGTAGAAGACGACAGCAATAGTGGATGGATTTGTGCTTCTTAATGATAAGACAATAACCTTAGTATATTTTTAATTAAAATTTGGAATTTAATACATACTTAAATGTAAAGCATAATATATCTTTGGTCTCAGTGAGAATGATTATCTTCTAACTGGCCAAACCTACTCAATGTTCCTAAAATCAGCATGGCAAGATTTTATTCTAGTTTCATTTGTCCTTATAGAGAAGAGCTTCTTTCCAGGACACATGTCACATTAGCCATGTATTTAAGATAAAAGATAAACTGAGCATAAAATTTTAGTCAGTTAAAGTATGGGCATATATGGGATATAAGGAACATAGATATTAATTCTTTAACAAAGATTTGTGTCATGGATCAAACCACACTATAAACCAAATAAGTATCAAAACAGATTATAAGTTGTCTTTACGTGCTTTTAATGTGATTTATTGTTGTGATGCTTTCCCCCATCCTTGATAGAGGCAGTAGTTTTGTGGCTAATTGATAACAATTATCTAGAAGTTCATTGGTTGTACAGGTTTCTCTCACAATTTAAGGAAAGAATAACAGTAAACCAGAAAATAATGTAATTGACTTCATTAAGATTAAATTTGAAACAGCTAAATGTGGGCAGTACTTCTACAGAGAAAAATAGGAAATTGTAATGTTTTTCTCCAGCTGGTGGTCTTGCTCTTGTGTTCAAATGCCTCTACTAGACATAAAATGCTTTGGGTCAATTCTACTGTGGACTGGAGAAGGCAATAAGGAAAATCTCAGTGGTCTTTTTTACAGGACTATTATAGAAGCATTAAATATACCCTACTGTTGTTTGGTTGGGTTTTTCTCTCTCTCTTTTTTTTTTTTTTTGTTTGTTTTTGGAAACCAAGATAAATTATGCCCTCTGTTTCAGCTTCATTTAAAATTAGGTTCTGTCTTAGCACGCATGGGAGCCTACAGCTGCAAAAGCTCTTTTGTCAGTGAGCTGGTTCACATTGCTAGTGAAATTCCAAACTGAAAAAGAAATACAGATTCCATGAGTGTTAGCCTTCTGAGTTTTCTGTCCTGCATGGCATTGCTCATCAGAGCACAGCTGAGCTGTTTTGAGTGCAGACTACGTCCTTCATGTGAGAACAACATACTATCCCCTTTAGCCAGAGTACTGAAACACCCAAATTCTTCACTATTATTCAGATGCTCCTGTTAGGAGCACTCAGGTGGCTTTTTGAATGCAACAGGGCTTGATTCTGCAAGTGATGAGGTTTTCTGACTGTGTCCACCTTCTTTTCAGTTTATAGATGGTTGAAATATATAGCTTTGTTGACTTTAGTCTAATGAACTTAGTGATGTTTATTTGAAATGGAACCTCTACAGAAGGGCAGGGTCAGGCTGGTTAGCGTGGAGGCTGGCATTTTTATTCTTTTTTTTTTTTCATTAAAACTGCGTGAGTTTATGTTGGGGAAAAAAGTACTGCTCAAATATTGATGTTCAAACCAATCTTAAAAATGAAGAACAGCAATTTCTAAATAATCAACATGGATGGAAAAAATCCACTTGGCTATTATTTCAGTACAGCCTTTAGTGGTTCCTGATGATCCTAAGTACACAGTGGACTGGCTAACCTGAGGGGGGTTCTTTAGGGCAGTATTACCAGTTTTATCACTAAGAATGGAAGAATTCCTTTTGTGAACTTTTGGGTTCAGTACCAATGTCTTTTGAACCAAGCACAACATAATCCTTTCCTTTTCTTCATCTCCTCCCCACCTTTGGAGCTTTCGCGTGGGATAAAGCTGCCTGTGAAATCTTTATTGTTTCATGGAATTTTCTTTGATTAGACCAAGAAAGGAAAAATTATCTAATTGCATGTCTGAGTAACACTGATCACATGACCCCTTAATTCCAGCTGTCCTAGCTGAAGACAGCAGCAGAGTATTTTCCAGAATTGATTTTTTTTTTTTCCTGAGCCATTCTTAATCCCTAGGGTGAGATGATTTCCACCAGCATTCTTAGTGTTATGAACTCAAGTTTGGTAATTCCAAAAGTGGTTTGCAGTGGGATATTTTGAAGAATAGTCCACACAACTAAACCATAGTGCATCCCTGAAGACAGGAAACGTGCAGCCCACTGAAGATGCAGGTGGCTTTTATTTTCCCACCCTAAAAATATATTGGAAATTTTCCATATATGTTCTGTGATCTCTTTAAAAGTATAAATGTTATGCTTCAGTATCTAAATAATATAGGAGATGTGATGTATACTGGCATAGCTGACTTTTTTGTATATTACACTTATTCTTGGAAAGATTTAGGTACAGAAGGGTGGGAGGAATCCTTGCCTAGTCCTCTCACAGGTATTAACAGAAGCTTTTAAGTTAATTTCATTAGTTTTGGGGTTTGCCCTATGGTATTAATTCTCAAAAATAGTTGTCTTGACCACCTATGTTTTTCTTTTTATTCTCCATTTATGCTGCCTTTAGGAGCTGTGTGTTTCTCATCTCTTGATAATCAGAGAACAACTTTCTAAATTTATTTTTATTCTGAACTGAAAAGGGAACATAAATCTCATGTTTTGAAGGTCAACTTTTATCAGTTGTCCTGTAGCTGCCTGCTTTCAATCAAGAAACTGCAACCAGGCATCTTTTCTAAAAGCATTTACTTTTGTACCTAGGAGTCATAAAAGGCAGAGGACATCCTCATGAGTGGCATTGAGTATCTTTAGATACAGAGAAGAAACACTAGCAGACAAAAGTTAAAGTTGCAGATTGCTGTTTCCTAAACCTTTTAATAACGTAGTTGATTTTCAGGGCAGCTGTGGATTTTGTCCATCACCATTTTTCAGGATTTGTGGTGGAATGTA
Organism: Falco peregrinus; assembly: GCF_023634155.1. NCBI lineage: Eukaryota > Metazoa > Chordata > Aves > Falconiformes > Falconidae > Falco > Falco peregrinus. The sequence continues at coordinate 99,654,738 of NC_073724.1, forward strand.
TTCTCTGCTTCTTGGAATTTCTTCTTTACTTTGTAAGGAATGGCTGTGCACTGTTCTGCCTCTATCAAAAGAAGTTGCAAGCTGTCATTTACCAGCAGATTTGCTATCTGCTGCTCATTGAAAGTATGAATCTAGCCAGGAAGAGGCTTCAAAATATTTGTGCTGTTTTGTTAGGGACACTATGATATGCAAATACATAGCTTTCCATTGGAAGGAATCATAGGGGAAGAACAGAGGTGAGAGCACTAAAAAGAAGAATCCCAGTGATTGTATTCTTCTGAAAAGAGTGAGGTGCAGAAGGAACTTGGTATTAATATTGTTGAGCTGAAATGACAGCATAATGACAGCTGGCGTTATATACCCTCACAGACACATACATACTTCCCTCTTCCTGAACAAAATCAGAAACAGAGATCTAGCCAATCTCTGAAACAGAAAGGCCACTTATAACAATTTTAAACAGCTGTTATAAGGTACAAGATGCATTCTGTCAGTAGGAAAATGGTACTGAAGAACAGAGTTAAGTTAGTATAACTTCTTTTAACTATAATCTATTGTGTTTTTTTCATGCAGATAAGCAGCAAAGATGAAGACTTCTTAGACCTTTCAGTTGATGTGGAGCAGAATACTTCAATTACTCATTGTTTAAGGTGGACACAAAAATCTGAATTTTCATGATTTGTCTTTTGTCTTTTACCTAGAAAGCAGGAAGCAAAACTAAAAGCTCACGGGCTTAGCAAATTCTAGCTTATGTAGACCTAAGAGTATAAAATTATGTTTATATTGTACCTGTTTATATTTCAGACAAGAAACTAGTATCTATAGCTTTTTTTTTTTTTTATTCAGGGGTTTCAGCAATACAGAAACTCTGTGCAGTGAATACAAATATTACTGTGAAGAATGTCGCAGTAAGCAGGAAGCACATAAAAGGTATATCAGACTTGGGGGAAAAAAATAACCCATGTATTTAATGAAATTACTGTTGTATTTCCTTGTACGTGCGTGTATGAGGCAGGAGGAGAATGTTCTTTTTCCCTTAAGTTTTTTCACTCTTCGTCCACTTGAGAGTAACTTGGTGGCATTCCTCTAGCTTGAATTCAATGAGCCTAATTCCATGAGTAATGAGAATCCATATAAAGCATTTTGGGACTCCTTTGATCATTATTTGTTTCACGAATGAGAAAAAGAATTGTCTTAAGACCAAAACTAAGTTAAAAAGACAAGTTAAACCAAACTTCCAGTGACTAACCAAAGATTATGGGCAATGTTGAAAAGTCACTGATTTCATGTGACTCTTTAAACTTTGTTGTGACTTGGTAATATATCAGTTTGATTGCACTTTTTTCCTGATTCAGTCAGACTGAGGCCTGTAACTTTTTTGTTAACTGAGTTTCTGGTTTTTTTTTTTATTTAAAATTTTATAATTTTTATTTAAATTTATTTAAATCTAAATTAAAAAATAGATCTATTAAAAAATGTACACTTAGTTGTGCTAAACTTCTGCTTGACAGTGCTCCTGAAAAGCATCAGAAGCTCTGTGCAATCCTGAAATTCTTTTTGTTTAAAAACAATTCTTGTCTGCCTAATAAGTCTTGTAGTCTTCTTTGAAAAACCTCTGATTTTGTGTACTGTGTGTTATTTATGATCCGAGAAAGTATTTGGTTGAAGGGATGGGAACGCTCACATGCTCTACTGGTTATACCACTGATTTGGTTTACCATAGGTTCAGCGCATGGCTTTTGGCATATCTCATCTGCAAAATTTGCCTTCACGCGTTGCCTAAGCCTACTAATCAGTGTGTGTTAGAGGGTGGTGAAGCCAGGTCTGTCCTGTTGTTCTCTGTTGCCTTAGCTCTTTTTCTGTGTGGGAGGTAATTGATCCCTGACCAATATAAGCTGTGTTGACATAAACCTGTGCTGTAGGCACTGCCATACTGGCAAAACACGGCTTTTATTGTTTCTGTTTTGCTTTTCATGTGGGGCTTAAGTTCAGTTTCACTAGTCATAATTTTCTTCCATCTCTACAACGTGGAGCTTATCTGCCGTAGTGTCTACTCAACTAGCAAAGGTGGGGTACTGTTCATCACCAATGAAAGAGCTCCTATTATCAAACACAGTTGCATTATAAGAAAAGGACTTCATTTTGAAAAAAGAAAGAGCAGAAATTGTATCCGTATCTCAGAAATATAATAAAAATGTAACTCTCACTAAAAATAGTTGCTTCTGTCATCTTTCTGCCCTTCTGCTTTTTTCATTTCCTAGCTCCCTTGCAGGCCACGGAAAAAATTTGAGTCTAGCTGGGTTTCCTACAGGTTACCATCAAAGTTTAATGAGAAAAAGGGAAGGAAGATGAGTATTTTCAAGGATTTTATCCCCAGCCCCCAATCTTTTGAAAAAGGATTGTCTTGCACAAACATGTCCTGACCTTCTGAAGATATGGTGGTTGGTAGATCATGTCTGAAACCTGGGCTGTATGGTTGAAACTTTTGAGATATCTTTCAGGGCTGAAGGCAGTTTGAAAAATTCAGCAGAGTGCTGATCTGACGCAATTAGCTGTGCCAAGAAGCAGAGTGCTCTGGCTTGGTTGCTCTGTTCATATGGGCAAATTTATTACCTGGAGAGTGGAAGTCTCCCTGCTGCCAGACCAGCGGTGGGTGGCTGGGAGAGGATTTGTAGGTGCTGATGTGAGGTCTCAGTACCTGAAACTAGGGAAAGGTGCCAGCGAGCGCTTAGTAAAACTAGATTGTAAATTTCTGGCTTTGACTGCCATAAAATAACACTGGCAACATTTGTATAAAGTCACTGTGCTAGGGCACAGTATTATCTTGTTTTGATAGGATGAGGTAAGGTGGGCTATTTGTATCCCTTGGTAATGTTGACGGAATGGCTTGATACCAAAACTTGGAGTAACACATATGTAACAAAGTGGTGTAACAGCTTATTTTAAAAAGCTTGTTTGGCTTGGCTGGTTTTACTGAGAAATTCAGCTGAAACAGGATCCCTGGAACAACTTTGTTGCAATATGTCCACTGTACACCAAGTGGGATCTAGATTTTGCTTTTGGGACCTCAGGAAAGCTTATGGGTAGGTATGTTTAAAAATTGAATTCTGTGCTATGCAGTCATTATGTCTAAACTATTATGTGGGTTCATAATGGCTGTTCATATTATGTATTATAGCTTTCTATTTTAAATACATTCACAGTTCTCTCAATTGTTAAAACCCACTTTTAGTTTAGCTATGCAGGATATATTTTTTAAACAGCTGACTGTCGGATCTTTTAATGCTTGCAAAAAATTTTAAAGACTTCAATAAGACAGGTTTCCCATCTGTTGGTATCAACTGAATGTTTTGGATGGATGTTGGAAATACTGTTGGGTTTGTGGTTTGTTTTCTTTTCCCCCCCCAGGATGAAAGTAAAAAAGCTGCCAATGATTCTAGCTCTCCATTTGAAGAGATTTAAATACATGGATCAGCTGCATCGATACACAAAACTCTCTTATAGAGTAGTTTTTCCTTTAGAGCTTCGTTTATTTAACACCTCAGGAGATGCCACCAATCCTGACAGAATGTATGACCTTGTTGCTGTGGTAGTTCATTGTGGAAGGTAATAACTCTTATTTTACACAACAGATTTTTTTGTGTAACTATGTTTAAAAAACAAAGCAATGCACTCAGTATCACATTACTCTAATAGCATGAAAGACCTCTTAAAAGTTTCTTAGGAAAGAATGCGTTGTGGGGAGATGCTACCAATCCTGACAGACCACAAGGCTTTGTTGCTGTGACAGTTCATTGTGAAGAGCGATTACAGTATATTTCACATCACAGATCTTTGTATGAACTATATTTAAAAAAAATGACAGAACACGCAATATCATACAATTCTAATAAGATTTAATGAGTATTTTTAAACAAACTTTAAAAAAAGTTCCTTAGGAATGAAAGCATTATAGAACAGATTCCTCTATAAAGAATTTCCTTTAAGGTGTTTCTTTTTATGGCTTGAGCAACGTTTTCTGAAATATATACATATATTATGAGTTTTGTTGATTACTTCATTTCCTTGTTTTCAAAACATGACTGTTAGATTTGTTTGGTTTTGCTGTATTCAGCAAGTGTTTTTGTGGCTTCAGGTCTTAAAATCAGGGCTGCTCCTCAAACTGCTTATTGAGTAGATAGAAGTTGAAAACGGTGATTTAATACCTGGAATCACAGAATAATTTTCCTTGTGAGGTCAGCTACTTGAAGTTCAAGGCAGGGCTAACTTGGACATTAGATTAGGTTGTACTAGGCTCGGTTTCATGGCTAGGAATGCTGATTTCACTGCCTCTTTGGGCAATTTGTTCCAGTCCATCAGCATTCTCACATTGATATTTTTTTTTTCCTATATCCAGTTAGAATTTCGTGACCACTGCCTCTTGTCCTTTCACTGTGCGTTTCTGAGAATAGCATGGCTTTGATTTCTTTATAACTCTTCTTTTTGGGTAGTGGAAGACAGCAGTGGGATTCCTTGTTCAGTCTTCTCCAGGCTGAATAAAGCCAGCTCCCTCAGCCTCTCTTCGTCCATCTGGTGCTGTAGCCCTCTGACAAATGTAGTGACCTGCCACTGGGCTTCCTCCAGTTTATCAGTCTCTCCCTTAAGCTGGCAAGGTCATGTCTGGAATCCCGTGTCCAGTTATGGATCCCAGAACGCACAGTGGCAGGGATTATCACTTTACTGCTGGCTTTCCTCTTACAGTCCGGTCCAGCATGCTCCCAGCCCTGTCACCAAAATGATGCTCTGCTAGCTGACAGCTGATCTGGTGGACCTGCTGGGGCCACCCAGCCAGCTGGTTTGCAGCTGGTGCAGTTGGGTGGAGTTAGTCTGGCACAAGACTTTGCCTTTGTACTCAAACTTCATGAGGTTCTTATCAGCCTTTTCTTCCAGCTTTCTGATGTCCCTCCAAATGGCAGACCTGCCCTGTAGTTGGCCATTTACTTGCCTTTTGTCCCACCCACGCACCCGTTCTTCCCCAGATAGACCTAGGATTGCATTAGAGTTAATGACTAGATCTCAAGTTGGGCAGGTTGGAAAATAAGCCTCACTCAAGCTGTAGCCTTGGGAACTTACCACTCTGAGAGCCACGGCAGGAGAGGAACCCTGCTTTCATTGAGTTATGTGGGTGGTACACAGATCTGTCCCTTGCAGGTGGCAACCTTCCTTCCCTGGTCTAGACAGAAAGATTGTACTAGTGCTGTTAGCTGGTTAAGGCACCTCCAGAACTGCTTTAACTAGTTGTCTGCTTTTGGTTTTAAGGTTCAGCTATTTCAGAAAGTGTGTTATTTCCTTACTTGAAATCTGTTGAGAAATACAATGTTTTTAAAGTTGGGGGTTTTTTTTTTGTGTCGTCATTGTGGAGAAATTTCTCATCTGCCATAAACTGAAGATCTGTGCATTATAACAGGTTTAGTTTAATTGGGAGCCCTTCTCATTGCTGTGAGGATTCTTGAGACTTCTAAATTGTCAATTTAATTCCATTTTTATTTACAGTGGACCAAATAGATTCCTGATTGAGACTGTATAGATGAACAGCAGTTCTACAGCTTTTCCTTGCTGAAGATCAGAAATAGTTTGGGATCTGTTTTGTCCCTATGAAACACCAGAATGTTTTCTTGACTTCACTTCTCTGTCTCTCTCTTTTAAAAATTTCATTTATATTTTCAGTGCCTGTGCTGCTTGTTCCTCATTGGAAATTATAATCCTTTTTTTAGCACAACATTAAATGTAGAGATAAGTAAGACGCTATTATGAAGCTGATATAAGTGGAGGGGGAAAAAAGAAAAACATTCAAACAAAAATTGTAGTAGTAGCCATTTTAATTACTGTTAAGTATTGCTTTTCTACAAGAAAAAAAAATTAATGGCATAGATTTCCACATATGTGTGTACTATCTCTGTTCTTTTCTGATTTTATTTTACAGTGGCCCTAACAGAGGACATTATATTGCAATAGTGAAGAGTCATGATTTTTGGTTGCTTTTTGATGATGATATTGTTGAGGTAAGCCTTATGTAACCCTGGACTTTTTTTTTCATATTGACCACAGTGCGTGGACCCCCTTTGTATATATAAATACTTAAAAGTAAAAGGACTGGTATGCTAATGAAAAGAGGGCTCAACTCCAGTCTAAATAAGCAGTAACTGTGAGTGCAGAGCTGTGTCATACAATTTGACTGTACAATACTTTGAATTGCATTTTGGTTTTATACTTCTGGAAAGAATCTTCTCTGTTTATGGCCACTGTCTTTCACCTTTGTTAAATTAGCCATTCCTGCGGCCAGAAGACATGGCAAATAAAGATACAGATAAATTGATTTTACTGCAGTTCTTTTCTGAGGGCAATTTGTTCCTATTTTCTAGGAGCTTATGATTTAATGGAGTGGGTCAGTCTAGTAGTCTGTTTTATTAAGTATTCTGAATTGTTTCAGATTAAGGTATAACATATCAAAACAGACAAACTTCAGATTTTTGAGATTTCACCCTAAAATTTAAAAGTTAATCCCTGAAACAGGAGCCATTTGCTTCTGGTCGTGTTCTTGCTAATATTAGCCTTACTTCCAGAAATTATTCTTACTGAAAAATAAAAATGTTTCTAACTAATTTCTTGGAACAGCAGAATTCCCTTTACCAGTTTTGACTTGGTCATCTTTCTGTTTCATCAGTTATCTTTTGTTGCTTATTGAAAGATCAGAAACTGCTGGTGTCCCTGTAGTAAATCATCTCACATTTTTTGCTTGTTCTGTCATCTCCTTTCTTTTTCCCCTTGTCTATGCTTACGTGTGAACAGAAGTATGATTGTTCTGTTGAAGTCCTTTCCTTGACTTTCTTTGAATTAATTGAATTTATAAAATAAATAGTTTACATGTTCCTTACAATATACAAGAACTGCTTAACTGAAAAGAAGAAAAATGAGTGAGACAAGTATTGGACTTACATTGTTAATTGGCAGGATGAGTCAAGGGCATTGAAGGGTTCTTCTCTGCAAGCCACATTATGGATGTTTTTTCACACAGGAAATTACAAACATGGAAATATACAGAGCTGTTGGGAAAGTAAAGGATTGCCTCAATCAAGATACACAGTAAATTGAAATGTCTTGATAGGGTCAAAAGTTTACTTTCCTCCAAGGAAAAGAGAGCAAGCTGTAGTAGATTTCATATAATTTCACAAACATCAGGTACAATCTTTCCAGTTTCAAAGCAGTAATACCTGGCAGTAATGTGTTGTGTGTATCGGGTTTTTTTAACACTTCTAAAGAGGAAGGAAAGAATCCTTTTATTCCTAAATCTAAACCATCTCGTTAACGTGTAGGCCTATGGATCTTCAATTTGGAATGGCTGGCTCCTTCCTGAGAGAGGTTTCATTCCAAATAATGGGACTGAGATTAAATAAAATCTGCCTAAGTAAAGGAAAAATTATCTTTCCACCTTTTTGTTGTTTGTAGCCTAATTGCCTTTGATTTAAAATGTGGCAAAAGAGCTCGCTTTCAGTTTCTTTTGTAGCCAAAAATAACAATGAAAATTAGACAATACTCTTTTCACCTTCTCAACAGAGTTTTTGTTTCTTTCCCCTGAAATCTTGGTTATAGGAGGCTTTCTAAGCTGAGAGGATCACAAGCAAATGTGTGACAAACACAGAAAAAGTTAGCCTTCATTCTCTTTCTTTTTCTTCTCTGGATGTGGTCAGCTTATGCAACTTAGAGTTAGAAACGATAGTTTGAAGTTACATTGTTCGTACTGATATAAAGTCTCCGTGGGTTATTGTTGTCTTTAAAACTTCTCTGTGTGAAATTTGCACAAGCAGGGCACATAAGTTCACACTCGCAGTAGGTTCACTTAATACCTAAAAAATTATATATAAAATATATAGAGCTACTACTCTCTGTGTGGGTGATGGCAGAGGAGAAACCAAAACATAGTAAGTTGAAGAATTATTTGGATTTTTTTGCTTTATGTAATATGTGAAAGTTACTTTTGTTTGAGGGTAGTTTTTAGAGTGGAATTTAATTGTCATGTATATGTTACACAAGATATTCTTACTTTAGATTTTTGGGTTTTTTACATACAGAAAATTGATGCACAAGCTATTGAAGAATTCTACGGGTTGACATCAGATATCTCAAAGAACTCTGAGTCTGGTTACATCCTCTTCTATCAGTCTCGGGATTGAGGCGGAACTGTAGTGAAGAGAGATTTTTACGTCTCGCATCTTCTCTATCTTGGAGTGGAGCAAGCACTGAAAAAAAGGAAAGCAGGGAGCTCCAGGGGCAGTAGCACAGTTTGCACACGACTAAGCGAAGAGTTTGGGATTCTTAAAACCTTTGTATCATTTTCATTTTATTTGCTCAGGTATCATGCTGACTACACATCTCCACTGCATCCCATAAGCAAAAAGAGATACCAGCCACTCTTGCAGGAGCTTTCCATTAGGTAATACTATCTGTGATCCTAATTCAAAGCCCATTAAGGTCACTGGAGAACCTTTCATGGACTTCAGTGGAATTTGAATCAGGTTCTAACTGCACTGCCAGATTGGTGCAATAAGAGCATTAGAAATCTGTATGTTATACAGACATTGTGTATAAAAGGTAAAGGACTGTTTGTGATCTTAGTTTCCTGTGCTGAAGTTTGAAAGAATGAGGTTAGGAGGGTTAACATGGAAGGAAGATCTATCTGGGCCCAACACAATTGCCTTCTTGATGGTAATAGTTAACTGAAGATATAACTGATGTCAGGGAGGCAAGTATGTTTTGCTTCTCTGAGGAAGCTTACGTTATTTATAATGTATGATCGGGAACAATCAGTCAAGATTATGGCTTTTAATCTCCGTATGGGGAAAGATTTGGTTTGTAATAGTTTTATTTTTATTTATAAATTATTGTAACTTAGGATCTTGTGTATTGTCCTTTATTCTAACAAGTATTGGAAATTTTATATACTAGTTTGAATTAAAACTAATTATGTTTAAATATTAAAGAAGAACCAATATAAATTCTAAAAACAAAGCCTACAATATCTGTAAAAAATTAATAACACAGAAGAGAGATTTCCTTCTTGAGGAACTGGTATCTAAGTGAGGTACTTAATTAAATTAGAATATCCTTTTTCCATTCATGGGTGAAAAAAGTGATCAAACTATTACATAGAAGACTTTAAGAATGCATATCATAAGAAAATGATGGTGCAGTGGTGGTATACTGGGTTTTAGAGTTCTTTAAGTTGTTAATGGTTCATACACTATGGAAATTAGAACAATTTGAATCAAAGTAAACCGTTTGCTGAATATTATTCCCTCTCCTAAAAATGGATTCATTCCTGTTCCCAGTGGCGTGGGTGACCATCTCAAAAACCACTCCAGGTCTGAAGTATAAATGAAGTCTGAGTACTAAGAAGAAATAGGTTTGGAATTTCATGAAACTGAAGATACCATATTCCTTTAAAAGTAATAGTACTGAAGTCTTGTAGAGTGAAAATTTCTGAAACTAGGCAGTTTACCTTGCTTTAGGTTTATGAAATAGCATTAAGAATTAAATCTTGACAAAACACCTGATCTGTAAGAAATGTGAACTATTGTGATTTGACATTCTTCCACTTATCAGTACGTTGTCTGACAGTAGCTGAATGTAAGTTCTGGAAGGTCATGGGATGTGCATTCCAGATTATGGCAATGAGGTCTTGGATGTCCTTGTCACTCCCTCTTCAGCTAGTGATTTTTCCATTACTGTTAAAACTTTTAAAAAGAATGTCTCCTGTCTGCTGCTACAACTGACTATTTACTTACCTGTATCTTTTAGCTCAGGAAATGACTTCACCTATTCACTCAGTTAAACAGATCTTTAACAGGGTCACTAAATAAATTGGGCTATTTAGCAACTGTCATGCTGTAACAAATTGCTTTTGTAAAATGCAAAGTTTCTAACACCTTGGTTTGGCTAGAATTCTTTTATAGAAAATATGTATAATGATTAAACTACCAGCATTGTAAAGTAAAGCTTAAATAATGTGGGAGGTGCCGAAAATATGATTGGATTTTTCTTAAAGGATTCAAATAATTTTAAAACCTTTTATCAGCTTTCAGTGGGAAAAGGGTTAAGGGGCTAATCAGGTGGATGATGGTGCATTTTTGAAGGATGAAGTCCTTTGCATACTAAAGGTACAGTATTGTAAAAGAACTGTCACAGTACTCTTTTTGCTAATTGAAAATTTTGGAATTTTTTTTTGGGGCATACTTAAAAGCTGTGGCTAATTGCTAAGTATTTTATACCCTAACAAAATCTAAAACATTTTTGTTGTTTCACTGGTTTAACTCCTGCTATGTATTTTTATAAGATACTGACTTTTATTTTGTATAGGGTTTTTGAGATGGTATTCCTAATTATATATTTCATTTCTCTTTTAGTGCAGCTGAAATAATTGTAGTTCTTAATTAAACTGATATCAGAAACTGCAACTTAAAAAAAAAATAAAAAGAGGCAGGGAAGTACAAAATATAACTGATTGGTATGTAAAACATTATGGGGTCTTTTCTTGGCTGTAATACAGTGGGGATTGTGGGAAAGTTGTCAGTTGTTGTAAATGGTGGAAATTATTTGCTGTGTAACTATGTAAATGTTAATTGGGACTACAGTCCCTTATTTTGTATATTGGAGCAAAAGACTTCTATTAAATAAAGTATGTTCTCTAAAGGTAAGTACTGTATCCTTTGTGGAGCCCAAATGGCCAGTGAGTTGCCTTTGTGCTTTTCCGTGTTTAGTGATACCTAAAAAGTATCTTGAATTTTCTGTGTTAACTGCCCTGAACCCTGGAGGGAGAAGAGTGTTTTAACTACACTGCATTATATATCTTACTAGATGGTTGTAGTTTGGTGGCAGCCATGGTTTTGGTCATGTACTTCTCTAGAATTAGTTTTTAAGTTGTTGGTTTCTGAGGTAGAGAAGGGAGTGTTTTGAAATACTGTTCTTTCTTGACTTCCTTTTCCTCAAAAAAAATATGTACCTTGCTATAAAATACGCATCTGAGTTACCTCAGGGATTTCTGGGATTGCTACCTTATGGGAGGGAGAATGGAAGGAAAGAAAAATAAAGAAAAATAGGACTACAGCTCTAACATATGAGAGAGACTGACCAAAGAATGAGAGTCCAGCATCAAAAGAAGAAGATGCAGCTGGTTACAATATCCATGTATGATTTGGCATCAAGTCCTTCTTCACTTGCAGTATATGCTACCGTTTGTAATGAATGAATATAGGGACTTAACAGTTTTACAAACAGGCCATACCCTGCCATATTTGTAGTTGTGACAATCACATCCTTAGCCTTTCATTGCGTGGAGATAGTGATTTTTAGGTGTTCAGGTATTTGTGTGAATGGTTAAATCAAATTGTGTTTTCAGAAGGTAGTCATCAATCAGATTGCACCTCACTGGGTGATGTTCAGATGTTAGCATGTAGGGATTTGATGCCACTTCAGATCTTCTGCCATACCCTTCAACATGGGTATAACACGAGATCCACAGAAGATCCGCATCCTTCTGGAGCGGCAGCTTGAAGCCAGACAGGACATCCTGGCTTGTTCCCTGTGTCTCTGTCTTGGTCTTTCTACAAGCACTATTGCATATGCACTATTTCGATCATATACGGACAAAAGTCTGTATTGCTTGGTTGCTTTTTTGTGGTGATGTTTGTGAAGTTTAAAACCTGAAGTATCAGGCCTCTAGTTACTTTCATAATTCCCTTATTAAAATCAAAGGAACTTAACCTTGTGCTATTTGGTCTCGTCTCTCAGCTGTAGGTTTGAGATGATTGTATACAGTCTTATTATTGAGCTCATGCTTGTAACTAAAAGAAATTTTGAAATGTGAAGTCTTCAGTCTTCAATTACCAGAATTTACTTAGCTTTGTTTCTTCTTTCCTTTTTCTCCAGAAATCTCCAGTTGCCCTTGCCAGAAAGACCTTAACTGTGTACAGTTAATACCATAAACAGATCCTCATAACTTTCTTCATAACTGTTCATTTCAAAATTAGTATTTACCCCTTAGCACACTGTGCCTCCACAATATGGGTTATAAAAGAACGGGGATGTATTCTCTCACAAAACTTTGTCTGTTTATCACATGAAGAGGAGGCATCTTTTTTTCTGTTTACTGCTGACTTTGTTCAATAACAGAATTCAGCTTGGGCTGAAAGACTGAGAGTGGGGACTTCCTAAAAGTGTTGGAAATGCATCAACAACTGAAGATGCCAAGAAGGGTTGGGTGGTGGTTGATTGGTTTGTTTTCATTTTGAGGTTTGTTTGGGGGGTTTTGTGATTTGGGGTAGGGGTGGGGTGGTGGTGGTTTTGTTTTAAGTTGCCTGAAGGCACTTATTTGAAACAGTGTTCATAGATTAAACCAGTAGTACATGTATCTCTACGGTTACCTTTATCTGTAAGAGGAGAAAATTTCATTTCAGTACATGTTAATAATCTGTGGGCTGCAGTGTTACATTGCAGATACTTTTGTGACTTTTTTCTAGAAGTTTAAATAATCCAGATACGGTTTGTTTGCTTTCAGACGGTGGCTTTACAGTGTAAGCTGTCCACTTTTCCCCCCACATTTGTCTGGGTTGATCTTAAGTTTGTGTCTTTAGAAATTGAGTCATCGTGTTCCCTCTTGATAATGCAGTATGCACATTTTATGGTTTCTGTCTTGTGAGGCTTCAGAGTCCTCTAACCTCTCACAGTGCAACATGGGATGTATGATGCATTAGTCTCTTTACATGCGAGCCTGCAAGTACACAATTGTTACTGAAATTAATATTCTACATAATCTGTATTCAGCAGCTTTCCTAGCGATTGTTATAAATGAACTATGCAAGTCTACTACCATGCAAACAAACACCAGCTTCGTCTTTGAAATACAGAGATCTCAGAAATCTGTTGTTTCCAGTTTTATTGATAAGAGTGTGGTGAGGCAGAAATAAACTTTCTTTGGTCTGTATTCAAACATGTCTGCAAAATTGTCTGCCTCTTGCTATATATATATGTATGAGTTAATTTTTAGGCTAACCTAAAAATCTGCTGTTATGGTTGATGAATCCTTTTGGGGGACCTTGTGTAAGAATGCGTTGGATATATAAGGAGGATTGTTTGCAGACATCAGCAGTTTCAAAGTGAACTGAGTAATATCTTCCAGTTTCTTCCCCATAGTAGAAATAAATTCTGTTCTTTCTTTCTCTCTAATGGCTTGTGATTGCTGCCTGTGTAAGAGTAAGGGCTCAGAAAAGAGCAAGGTACTTTCTACCTAGCTCTTTGTATAGAACTCATGTTGGCAGCATTAGGGAGCTTTAATTACAGAAGGATCATCAGTCGTGTCCTTGATCTGCATAGGTTATGTAATTCAGGAGAGAAAACACAGCAGGATCTGTCAGAGAATAGGGAGAAGTTGCTTTACAATCATTTACTAACACACTAGATACAAAAGCAGCATTTCCCAAGAAGATAAAATAATACATTTAATGCAGATTGCTGGTGTTTGGAGAATTTAGGGAGTGCTGAAACCATCCTGCTCTTCCAGGCTTTTGTTGCTTATTAAAGAGTCATGCCTTTGTGTGTGTATTTAATTAAGCTTATATTTGAAATTTCCATCTGCACACAGATTTGTTAGGTTGATATGATTGTACCAATGACTGCTCCTTCAGAAACAATTTATGCATATATGGGAATCAAATGGAATATAATCTTTTTATAGTCTGATCTTCAAAGCATTTTCAGCTATTCACTAGGATTAATTCTTGTATTTTCTGTTACTGATCTTAGAAAAAAAAAGTATCCCTAAATATTTTATTAGCATGCCATATTATTAAGTGATTCAATATCCTTGGATGCTTAAAAGTCTCGCTACTGTCAAGTATGGACTGTTCAGAATTTGAATGTCATCACATTGTAACGCAAGTTCATCTACATCAATTGCTTTGAGCTGTGATCATTGTGTTATTTCAACTCTGTTTCACTAAATGTTGCCTTACTGTAACGGCTGCTTTAATCAGCTCTCATGAGATGTGCTAACGACATTCAGCCAGTCACATACTTTCATGCGTGCACATTTATTTGTGTTTCTAGAAGCTGATTATCCTAATGTTATGTCACGTCAGTCGTCTTTCTGCATCTTTCATGTCAAGGAAGACTGCTGATACGCAGCTACAGGCAATCTTTGCTAAATTACTGAGTTGTATTTCAAAGATGGGATCAATGTTAAAGATTTTTGCACTGAAAATATCTGGAGCTCATTGTCTTCTGATCCTCATGCCTCTCTGGTGACAGTACTCTTCAGTATCAAAAATATGTTTTTGGAGTCATGGGATTGAACAAATACAAGCTTGTTGTACCCCTTTCTTCCTGTTTTAAGGAGACCCTGAAGGGCAATTCAGTGTTTCTCCCTAGCATTGTTGCAGAACCAGAAACATATTTGAAAGAGTAAGCATCTGGTTCTTTAGAAGATAACCCTTCAGATTATTTTTGAGTTGACTTGAGTTCAGTGTGGAGCCATGGCAATACTACACACAGATCTATTGGAGTGAGCAGCAGGTGATGTTAAGACCTGCTGGCAGCTAGATTTCAAGGAGTTATTGCTGTGTTTGCTAATCCTAATGTATTCTAGCAGGTACCAGATTTTGCAGAGCAGCCACCAGCAACCTTCAGTAAATATCGAGAAAAACTGCATTCAGCAGGGCTGTACTTGCTGTGTATGTGCAAGGCTGCAAGATTGGCCCCTGCACCTTTTCATTCCCTTTTTTTGATGAAATGGAGACCATTCTGATGATAAAATTTTGATATATATATAGGCTATGTATTCACTCACTCTTTTTTAAATAAAATTCTCGTAAGTTTTTCTTAATTGCAGAATATTAGGGGGAGGAACTACAGGTTGAGATCAAGAAGTATGTTCCACACATATATTGCAATACCGGTTAGCCTCTCTTTTTCTATATAGTGTATAGAAAAATTCATAATTCACCAGAGGAGAAATGAGACAAAAGTGACTTTGTTCCTAAGCTGTCTTTTGTCTGTCTTCATTATGGAATTGTGTGCAAGATAATAGATGTTTTGGGGGAAAAAATGTTTTTAAAGTAACATGGGCATTTAAAAAAATAGATCATAATTTTGTGCTTCAGTGAGTAATAGTAATTGTTACAAGAACATAAAACAGTGAAACACTGCTTTTGGCCAAATTTGGAAACTTTTTAAAATAATAGCATACTGCAAGTTTATCCATAAGGATTAGTGCGAGATGAAAAATAGCCCCAGAGCCTTGAAATCTTTGGCCATCTTACCAGGCTGAAGGAACAAAAGGAAAAAAAACAACCCAAGCTATTTGTGCAGGCTGATGGGGCAGTCTGTGTTATACAGATACCAGCTTGCCCTATGAGCCTGCATGCCCAAAAAGTGGCATCTCCTGGTGTTTATGTTGTATGTCAGGTGCATCTGCATACATCAGAAGACACAGCTGTTCATTCAGTGGAAGACTTCCATAGAGAATGTACCCCTGGTAACAGTTACAGCACATGGATATTTGTCTTTAAGTGCACAAATAATACCAACTTCAGTTTTGGCAATAGAGAAGGAGTAATGTGAAAACACAGCTGACGTGTTGCAGAAAAAGAGAAATCTTTGCTCTATGGGGATTCTGAATGCCCTTCTCCAGAATCCTTAATAATCCAGTCCTGCTTCAGTGTGTCCCTTCAAAAAAATCTGTGTGTTTCAAAGAGCTGCCACGAATCTTCGCCGGAGGCCTCTGGCCTGCCTGCCACTTACTCCGCTGTAGTCTGGCGTTGCAGCCACCTACATGAAGTGCACATGAATATCCTTTCTTACAAAACATTCCTTGCAAAATTAGAGGTTAAGACTGGGTAGAAGGCTACACAGGCTAGTTGCCTGCTCTTCCACTTGTGTGCAATAGGTAGATACAGTAGCTTATAGGACTTAATGTGTATCCTTGGTGGTTTTTATATTAAGTCATCCTTGTTCTAACTTGCTTTGTTTCGTGATTTCTAACTGAGGGGCATTTAGCATCTGTTCATGAAGATTATCTTATTAAACCACGGTCTGACTCCCATTTCCATTGCTGGCAGGGCATGGATAGAAAGAATTTCCTGATGTTTTGTGGCTATTTACCCAAGTATGAAGAGCAGCACTGCCTTTTCTGTTTAGTTTGCTCAAGGGCTGGGTAAGGTTGTAGGTGCCAGCATGCAGGAAGATTACAAAATTCCAATTAATCATTAAATTTAATAGGATTTATGTATTTTAAATACCTTTGTTCATAAGGATCACGGATAGTGTAGTGCAAAAGCCATAGTAATTCCTACAGAAGGAAGGAGGGCTGAAAGTTTGTTGTCTTGAGTATCTGAGAGAACAAACCTTTCAAGTGTTTCGTCAGAGCATATGGACCCTCAAAAAGCAACATCTGTCCTCGAGCATTGTCTTAGAGATGCTGATTCATTGCAGCTGACTTACCTTTTCTGGTGAAATGAAAAGTAATGAAGCATTTTTCCCATTCTGTAAGCAAGGTCTACATGAATTTTGAGACTGTATTGAATTGAAAATTAGTTTGATGCTTTGTGATTAATAATTTACTGGAATACTTTTTATAGATTCTTAAGTTGGGTGAATTAAAATTCAAAGTCTCCTTGTATCAATGCTGGTTTCCCATTGTTGCTGTTATTTTTTTAATTATAGTAAGGAAGATGTGGAGATTAGAAGTCAGCTGTCACATTAGCATTCCATTTATTTGGCAGATTGCTCTGCTGTGGATGTCTAGAGAATTATATGTAAATCACTGACTCTTGCTAATGGCCAACTTGAGGGTTTTTTCCACAAATCTGTCAGTTCTTGAATGTTTCTCCTAAAGCATGAGAAGGAATTAAAAAACATTTTGACATATTCGTGCAAATGTAAGCTGAGTGTAGACATGCAAATGCTTAAACTGCAGTATCTAAATATGGATGTTTTCAAACTGCTACTTATACTGGAAAACAGGCTATGAATTTAAAAACAAAAACTTTTGAAATGCCAGTGCTTGAAGCCAATAATCTCAACATGATTTAAAATTCTGCTTGTCTTCTGAATATTTTTTTCAGTGTTAATAGTAGAAGTCCCCTGAAATAAAAAGGAGCTACATAATCTCAGTATCTTTGTAAAGGTCGTTATAATGTAGATTATAATACAGAGTTGGAAGCCTAACTTTTTACACAGGCTTGACAGTTTTGGCCTGACATGAATACAAGTTTTCAGTAGCTTCACATAAGGCAAAGAACTCGTCTCATGGATGGTGATGAAGATCTACAGTTCCATATAATTGAAAAGAATTTTTTGCATTATTAAATGCTAATTTTCTTCAAATCACTGGAGCTAGTAATAGAAATGGTCAAAGCATTAGGAATGTTCTTAAGTTTGGCATAGCAGCATAGCATATTCAAACCTGTGTGAGCACAGATTTATGTTTATGGATGATTAATGCTATTCATACAAAAATACTAACATCGACAGCAAGAGCTTTTCACATACTGGGTGTGAGAGAGAAGTTCTGTCGTCTTTAAATAGTCTTTTGAAAGCAGTCTTTGCTCATAACTTTATTATACTCGGTTAATTGTACAAATCTTTCACCAGACTTTAATCTAGTCTCCTTCAGATGCTGTTTGGGGCTGCAGAAAACATTCACAATAAATTTGGATGCTTTTATAAATTCTAATGAATGAGTTTCAAACTAAAACTGAGTTGAAGAATGCAGCCAGACAAAATTATGATTAGTTCATTCACAGTTCACTAATAGCTCTCTTATTACATATAGAATTTTAAATCTTCAAAACTGAATTAATAATACTTCTAGAAATGTGCTTATTCTGTTTTCTTATAGTTGACCTTAGGTTTTTTGGTTTTGATAAGTATACATGCTATTTGAGAAGAAAAGCCCCCTTCTATGACATGTAATAAACTAAATTACGAAGTTATATAAATATATACATGTAATTCTGTGAAACTGTGTGTGTCTTTCATAAAATACTGAAATAAACATTGACGATGATGTTGATTAATGGAAGTGCAATTCTGAGCTGCGGAACAGCCAGCTGACTGAAGGGTTTGATTTTGGGGGTTTGTAAATCATGCTTTGGTTGCCAGGTGTAAATATTGGCCTTTCCCTAATGCCTCTCTTGTGCTTTTTTCAAAGAGCCCTGAGAATAAAACCTAAATCTGCTGTTCTCGTTGCTGGATGAGAACTGGCATGCAAAGAAGAATAGCGCCACCGTACATAAGGCACGTACTCCGTGTCATACAAACTGGATTATCTGAAGAACAAGGCAAACTGAAACCCTATGGCTGTGGAACAGATTTATCCAAAATCATGATTTCGTGAAAAGGCAATTGAAGGTTCACCCTAGGATTAACCTTCAGCGGTTCCCAAGTGATGCCGACTGAAGCGAGCGAGTATTCCGACTGGGATGCCCTCTTACCTGGGCTTCAGGCACAGCTCTGGCTGCCTTGGGGAGGGGGAATGTTACATTCTGCCACAGAATTCAAACACTCGTTAAACCAGTCCTCCCAAGGCAAGGCCACATACAGTATGTGCTAATTACTTGATTGTCATCGGGAATTTCACTGATGAGTAATGGTGTATTAGGGATTTTTCGTTGTAGAGTGCCGTTGTGAGGAAATGTAATTGCATTTGTGTTGGTGACACACACTTTTAAAAGCAGGGCTGCAAGGGCAGCTTTGTGAGAAAAGGGAAACTAGTTCTGTTGAAACATGTTTTTCTTCACATGTCAAAAATGAAATCCAGCAATTTGCTTGGGCAAACAATGGGATTGCAGGAGGGAGCTTTGAAGGAGTTCCAGCTTGAGCATGCAGTGGGCCACCTACCAAGCAGCACTCGTCACAGTAAACATAACAAACACCCTGGTGCTCGGAGCCCTGTGCTCAGTGAGGTGCTGCCTCAGTAATATCCAGTAAGATGCTGGCTCGGATCCATTGCGCTGCTCCTGGTCTTCAGAGTGCCAACGGAATCGCCTTGACTTTCTCAAATCTCATCCTTCTCTTGCTGATTAGGGTTGACAGAACAATCACCAAACCATCAAGGGTCAGGGTAAAATCCACTAATGGGGTACGGCACTTTCTGAAGAGGGTCAGCCCCTATTGTATTTGTGCAATTGTGTCTTCAAAACTACAACCAGGTGGGAATTTTGCAGCAAAGATGATTTTGTTAGAAATAAATGATTTGTGAAAACTGAAACATTTTGTGGGAATGTAATTCACCAGTTTGTGGTGAAACAGCTGCTGAGCGAAGAGAACAATCCAGTTGCTTGCCTGCCAGCTCATCAGACAGGTTTATGGGGAGCCCAGTTTTTAGGACCCAAGTGTAACTTTGCTATGTGAACCCTTCAGTGGCAGGAGACCGCATCTGGTGGAGCCTTTAGCCCACTGAGATATGGAGTAGTCATCAGGGCTGAAGACAACATAAATATCTCGAGGCTGCTGTGATTGTTGAAGTTCCCTACAAGCTACAGTGGCTTCAGCCTAAGGATTTGGGTGTTGCTGCGTATGCACTAGGAGGCTGGGTTAAGGTTGCCTTCCTCCCATTTCTGCCCTTTGCATGCTTGTCTTCGCAAACCTGATAATACTCTCTAGGGTTGGTTTGTAGCTTTCTGGATTTTAATGAAAGGCAACAGGAAGAAGCAGAGGTGTATTTTTGTGCTGATAATTTATCAGTATCTAGAAGGACTGGAAACTTTGGGTTTTGGCATTTGAGCTCAGAGAGCAAGAGATAGGGTGATTGTCTTCTGAACAGTTTGGTATGAAAGGAAATGAGTCATATGAGATAGCAAGTAGGCTTCTCAGAGAATTTTTGAAGAAAACAGGTGATCTTGGAGTGAGCTTCTGGCTCCCCAGGCTGGAGGAGATTGTTACTCATTTAACCCTCTGTTGTCTCGTGTCTGCCCATGGCAAGTTTTTTTAATTACTTTCCCATGCTATCCTCTTGTTTGCTTTTGACTCTGGAGAATTAAACAGTGCGTTAGTGAAAGAGCAGGAACTATTCCCTTCCAAAAGCTGTGTTCAGACATTGCCTGTGGTCAAACCAGGTTGCTGAGGGCTTTCTCCACCTGGGTCTTGAAAATGCCCAAGGCAGAGATTTTAGTCTCTCTGGGCAACCTGCGCCACTGCTTGACTGTCCTTGCTGTGGAAGTTTCTCCTTGCGAGTCTGAACTTCTCTTTCTCCAATTTATGATGATTCTCTCTCATCCTCCCACCATGTACCACAGAGAATAGCCTGGCTTCCATTTTCCATGTTTTAAAACCAAAGAACTATTATTACTTAACATGACCTTTTGTATATCACAAAGCTATAAATTTCATCCAGCTGCTCCTGTGGGACATCCCTAAGTGGCACATGACTCTTCATTTAGGGTGCCTCTTGCTGGCGTTTCTAAACTAGGCTACTTGTTGGAACTCAAGACCTTTCTCTCCTGTGGCCTTCACACTTCTCATGTGACCTCCTATATGGTCAATCTGAACCACTAGTTTCCTCCTTTCCCATCTGACTAGTCTCTCCTTCCTCTTGTTTGCCTTGACCTCGCTCTCCCTGACTCTGTCCCCAATTTCTCTATGCATGTGAGTCTCATTTTTTGTATGACCTGCTCTCCATCTCCAAAATCTTCCTGTACCTTAGGGCAGGTGTTGGCACCCACATGATTCTGCTCTCTGTTCCTCTCTCTGTCTTCCTCAGCCTCAACTCGCAGCACAACTCATCCCACCAACTCCAGTCCTGCTCTCCTTTTGCTCTCTCTCCCTCCTCCCGTGGGGTTGATCTGAGACTTGTTCCCCTTGCATTCAGGCCAGCAGTACTTGGTCTCTCTCTGCCCAGGCTCAGCAGCAGGATGTTTCTGCTGCAGATTCAAGTCTAACCCCCAACTCCAGCATTTGGCTTGTGACTCGTGAGTTCCACCTTTGACAGCTGCAGATTCACAGACGCAGGGTAGTCCATGTAACACGGGGTTACCCTTCGCCAGGGCCTGAGCAGTGCTGCCTGCCAGAGGGGACATTAGCACTTAGTCTGTTTTCAGCCTGGAAACCCTCTTCCCTGTACAGTGTTTTTGTTGTGCTATACAAAAGCTACAAGCTTTAGTTTCAATACTTCCTACCTGTCAGTGGCCTGCTCCTCATCTGTATCTATACTCTGGCTTGAACAGCTGTGTCAGCTTAGTTTTCCTGAACAAAGTCACAATACCTTTTCCTTCATCTCCATTTATGCGTAGTATGGGTGCTGTGCTTAAAATTTAGTAATTTTCAAACTGAAAGCATTGGCAAGATGACTTCACTTCATTATCTCCTTCCTAAGCAAAATTATCCTTGAAACTCACCTGTAAAATCATCTGATGTGCTATGTCTGCTTCTAATAACAGCATAATTTTTCTCATTTTCTAATTTTAAATTTGCGCTGCTCATATCCATTTATATCTCCTAGTGAGTTGCTCTATTATCCTGAAGTTGTAGGGGGGACATATGCAGCATGAGTCTGTTTACAGTGGAGCTGGGGCCCTGTATGCTGTGGAAGGTCAATCATAGCAATCATTATCTATGGAGGGTATTAGACACTCAAATAGAAGGCATTAATTACTGTTGAGGTCAGGTTTATACTTGTATACCCTGTGGCTGTGATGGAAACTACATTTTTTATTTTGTGATTAAATTATTTCAGTATTATTTCCAATTCCTTTAGGGTTTTTTCCTCCTGTGGTGGTGGTGGTGAGATTTTCATCTGTCATGGGATTCCTCATTCTTGGCTCCATGTAATGCATTCCCGTTGTAATGTTCTGTCCTGCATAGTGGGCACATTGGGGTTTCCTGCTGCTGTGATTAAACCATAGCAGTGGAGGCCGGGGGCATTGGGGAGGGTCCTGGGGAGGCAGCGGTGGGACACAGCAGTCCAGCCACCCTGCTGTGTCCCCCAGTATCAGGGTAGGGTGGCTTGCCCAGACAGCATCACCTGTGAAACCCAGCAAATGCCAGGTAAGGCCAGAAGGAAAAGCTGCAATAAACCACAGTGTGTTACGACAGCTTTTCTGTATACAGCTGTCTTACCGCGTCTGGGTTTAACAGCAGATCTGTCTCACCTCTGCTGCAATAACAAACTGAGCTTGCCAGAGGACTGCTTTCTGCCTACCGAGGGGAGTGCAACCAGCGCCGAGAATTTCTGTTGTTGACAAGCAATGAGCAGATACAGGATGGACCCCCGAAAAGTCATGCCTTTGTGCTTCTGATCCATCTAAACAACACTTCAGTCCAACCCACTGTTTCTCGATGAAGGGAGATGTTTTCCCAGCCGTTTGCTGAACAGAGGTTGCTCATGGGGTGCTGCTGTTCCTGCCTTAGGCAGCAGTTGCTTCTCCAGACCACTGCTACGGTGCTTCCTGGGATGGCGAACCACTGACCTGGGGGGCAGTCTCCCCAGCAGCCCCCACCTCCCTTTTCCTTGTCAAAATACCAGCTCTTTTCCCCCACCAGAGAGGTGAACAGCTTGGCAGCGACACAAAAGATCTCAGAAAGAAACTGTTGAGGAAGGGTTTTATAAACATTGCACTAATTCTTTACAAAAAGGCATGAGGCTGCAATCAGGAGTAATGAAAGGAGGTGCAGTTCCAGCATGCTGCTAATTAGGTACTAAAAGCCTGAGCACAGTCATCAGCACCTCTCCCTTCAGTGATAATTCAAAATGTGGTATTCCTCCCCTGACAAATCCCCCTTGATGAATAAATAAAGTGACATTCGGTTATAACCACCTAAAGTTATAGCAAAACCCATTCACTTTAAGCTGTCACACATCTAAGAACAGTCTCTGGCAAAGTCAAGAGGAGTCATTCCAATTACACTGAAACATGAAAATACATTGCTATTTTTTTTATAAACAGTTACTGAAAATTGCACTTATTTCCCCACAGCCGATGGCAGTAGCGCCGCTTCCTCGCTTGGCTGGGCTCCAGCCCCAGCCTGTGCTGTGTGCCTGCCATGGCTTGTTTGGGAAATCAGCTCCTGAGCTGTAATTTATCCCTCCAGCTGGTGCCTGTACAGCATTACTGTAGGGATGTGCTAATTACCTGGTATTAATTCAAGCAGGGACAAGCACATCACAGTTTCTAATTTGTAGGCAGGATGAAGATGTTAGACGTTGCTCCAACCTTTATCAGTGTTTTGGTTTGCTTTGGTTGTGCTGGTCAAAATGGATATTACCAGCTTAATTTTGATATTTGGATTTTGTTTCCTCTCTATCCCAGCTGAAAACAAATACCCAAATGATGGAAATTTCCTTCCAGTCAGAAAGCCTCCACACACCAATTTTTAATTTTAAAATTTCCTGTGAAGTGGATGTTATTTGGGGATTCACGTTTATACTTTATGGAATCATTTAAGTTGGAAAAGACCTTTAAGAGTATTGAGTCCAACCATTAACCCAGCACTGCCAAGTCACCCCCAATCCATATCTTTAAGCACCACCTCTACACGTCTTTTAAATACTTCCAGGGATGGTGCCTCAACCACCTCCCTGGGCAGCCTGTTCCAATGCTTGACAAACCTTTCCATTGAGATATTTTTCCTGATATCCGATCAAAACTGCCTGTGGCACAACTTGAGGCTGTTTCCTCTTGTCCTGTCCCTTTTTACCTGGGAGAAGAGACCGAGCCCACCTGCCTACCCCCTCCCTTCAGGCAGCTGCAGAGAGCGATAAGGTCTCCCCTCAGCCTCCTCCTCTCCAGGCTGAACACCCCCAGCTCCCTCAGCTGCTCCTCACAGGACTTGTGCCCCAGCCCCTTCCCCAGCCCCGCTGCCCTTCCCTGGACACGCTCCAGCCCCTCGACGTCCCTCCTGCAGCGAGGGGCCCGACACTGAACCCAGGGTTTGAGGTGCGGCCTCACCAGTGCCCAGTCCAGGGGGCGGTCACTGCCCTGGCCCTGCTGGCCACACTGTTTCTGACACCAGCCAGGACGCTGCTGGCCCCTTGGCCACCTGGGCACACTGGGGGCTCATGCCCAGCCGGCTGTCAGCCAGCACCCCCAGGCCCTTTCCCACCGGGCAGTTCCCAGCCCCCTGCCCCAGCCTGTAGCGCTGCCTGGGGCTGGTGTGACCCACGGGCAGGGCCCGGCCCTGAGCCTGGTTGAACCTCACACCGCTGGCCTCGGCCCATCGGCCCAGCCTGCCCAGACCCCTCTGCAGAGCCTCCTGCCCTCCAGCAGACCAACACTCCCACCCAGCTTGGTGTCATCTGCAAACTCACTGAGGGTGCACTCAATCCCCTCGTCCAGATCAGTGATAAAGATATTAAACAGAACTGATCCCAACACCAGGTCATGGGGAATGCCACTTGTGACCGGCTGCCAACTGGATATAACTCCACCACAATGCTCTGGGCTCGGCCATCCAGACAGTTTTACCCGGTGGAGAGTACGCCCATCCAAGCCATAAGCAGCCCGTTTCTCCAGGAGAATGCTGTGGGAGATGGAGTCAAAGCCTTAGCTAAAGTCTGGGTAGACAACAGCCACAGCCTTTCCTTCATTGACTAAGTGGCTTACCTTGTCACAGAAGGAGGTAAAGTTCATCAAGCAAGACCTGCCTTTCATAAATCCATGTTGGCTGAGCCCGATCGCCTGGTTGTCCATGTAATGCCACATGATGGCATTGAAGATAATCTGCTCTATAACCTTCCCCAGCACTGAGGTCAGGCTGAGAGGCCTGTAGTTCCCCGGATCCTCCTTCCTGCATTTCTTGTAAGTGGGCATCACATTTGCTAATTTCCAGTCAACTGGGACCTACCTGGTTACCTGGGGCTGCTGATTGATGATGGAGAGTGGCTCTGTGAGCACATCCACCAGCTCCCTCAGCACCCTTGGGTGGATCCTACCCAACCCCATAGACTTGTGTGTGTCTAAGTGGTCTAGCAGGACACTGACCATTTCCCCTTGGCTTGTGGGGGCTTCATTCTGCTCACCATCCCTGTCTTCCAGCTCAAGAGGAAACCTGAACGCTGTGGTTTTAACAAGCCATAATGCAAAGGGTGCAGACAGTCCATATTTATTGCTGAGACCTTGAAGGAAGGGAAAGCAGCTGCTTCTGTTTAGCATTTCCTTTTTTCTAGATCACACTCATCTTCTGTGTTTCCAAAGGGAAAGTACACACACCAAATACCAGGCTGTGCAGGGATGAATACTGAAGCCATCCAGCACATGAGGTCTGTCTCTGAGGCATCAGGGATGCTCAGGAGGCTTCTCGTCCTCTGACCCTTCCTGCCAGCCAGCAGCTCCCCAGGGGCCTGGAGTGACAGCCTGCCCAGCTAGTTGAGTGTCCCAGCCTGGGGGAGACCTAACCATGAACAATAGGGACAGGATTCATCCTTGATCCCCAATGGATCAAGAATCTCTAAATGATGGAAACTCTGATGGTTGGCATTGTTGTTCTTGGTAACAGGTTGGATTAACTGTGAGGTCTAAGGGGGCTGTGGCTGTTCAGCATCCTGGTGTGTGGCTCCCTGGTGTGCTACTGGGAGCTCAGGACCCCCCTTCTCTCTTCCCTGCTGCTGCCAGCCATGTCCTGGGGGAGAAGTACATTTCTCAAAGCTTTGAAGGCTGGGAAACCAGACATAAAGGTGTTTATCTCTTCCTCTGACATTTACAATGGAAGCAAGAACAAAATCCACATGAGCAATGTCAGAGAGGTTGGCAGGAGGTGCTGGACCTGAGAGTTTGGCAAGCCAAGCACTTGGACTACTTTTGCTTCTGAGAGGCCCAGGGTTTGGGGTCTCAGCCCCTGGTGACATGTTGGGGTGCCAGCTGCTGCTACATGGGTTCCTCTCCTCCCCCTCTGTGCCCAGCAATGACTCCTCTCTGCGGGGTGGCTTTCCTCACCTGAGAGACTGTCCAGTGGAAAAGCTTTCCCTGATTTTTTTGCCTCACCCGCGGTCTTCCCTCCATGCTGTTTCTCCAGCAACTTTTGAACCAAACCTGGGCAAGGCACAGGAGTCTCAAAGGTTATCAAGTTTCTCCATGCTTCGTGTTTGCTGGTGAACAGGTAAAGGAGAAGACCCAAAATACTTTTGCCACTATCTGTTTATTTTAAAGTTTTCATAATTTTCATTTTTCTTGAGGTGTTGAGGAGTGAAAACCACCTCTGAGAGCTGAAGATGGAAAAACCAGCTCCCTGCCAAGTGTCAGTGACTTTGCCCCAAACCTCAGGGATGTCTGCTTAACATCACCCCCTTCCCAAGCTCTTCAAACAGTTCAGGTTTTTATTACAGCACTTCCTCTGTACAGAGGGGACTATGCATTTTTTTAGGCTGAATCTCATTTTATTTCCATCACAGTTTTTATTTTTCATTAAAAAAAGTTCTTCCTCCAAAGTTCTATCAAAAATCAGTGCTCATTTTTGCTGATTATTTATAGTCCTTCACTGCATTTATGCCGCGTCTTTTCTGAGAAACTTCCATCAGGGAGCCTCAAACCTCTGCACAGGGGGGCTGGTCAGAGGTGGGGCAGGGTTAAATAATGGCAGGATGTTTTGATTCCAGGTATGATATGAAAATATTAACCCTGATACCAGTGCTAGGGCCTTAGTTCTGGTCAATCTGCCTTGCAATGCTTGGCTGGGGTGTAGCTGTCTTAGGAACATCCTAAACTAGGGCATACTCTTGGTATAAGCAAATACTCCAGGAGTTTGCAGTTGACTTGACCCCTGAGCCTTCTGTGTGGATGTTGTTGGAATTAAGGCCAGCACTCACAGGCAAGTGCGGTACCTTGGCTGGGACCAGCCCACCTGCCTTGTGCTGTGACTCTGCACAAAGCCCAGAGCCGGCTCCACTTCCCACCCGGCTGTGCTGAGCAGCCATCTGAACCTGCCGACTGTTTGCATTTCTTTAGGTGCTCCCCTAAACACTTAAATTGCGCTTCCTGCTTTGAGACTAGACGTATGTATCTAAGTCCCCCAGATACTTTAGCTATCATCAAAGGCAGAAAGAACTTGAGTAGGCAGTGACTTATTTTTAGAGCTGATGATAAATCCATGGAGAGGGGTTTGTGGCTGCGCCCATGAATAGCTTTCCACTTAGTATGAATTATTCACCTACTCTGCCACAGTTTGCTTGTCTGGAGTAGGCAGTGACTTGGACTTCCAGTCATAAATCCTCACCCGCTGTGTCAGAGGTTCCAGCATGGTTTACACCGGCCAGCTTGGGGACAGGCCTGTGTCAGCCCTCAAGTATGTCTGACTAAAGGCAAGGGAAAGACAAGCGGTCTGTGGGTGCGCTGCTATCGGTGGGGAGGAGGGGGCTCGGTGCAGCAGAGGCTGGGGACCAGGGCTCTGCATCCCTCCCCAAGCAGCTGAGGATTGAGTGGTGGTGTTAGCAAAATGGACTGCCCCCACTTCTTTAACTCTGGAAAATGTAACCTGCTCTTCTGCCAAAAAATTCCAGAAAATAAATGACTGCAGGGAAGTGCCAGGGAGAGGAGGAGAAGTTCTCCAGGCAACAATATCATGGTCTCCCTAGTAGACAGGCATGCTAGCATCATGATAGCTCAGGTCCATGTGGTTAACCAGTCCCTTAGTTAATTGATTGATGTTTTAAAAATTGCTAGAATATAAAGACAGATGATTCTGTCATTCAAGGTAGAACTACTAGAAAGAAAGCAAAAAAAGGCCTCTGGGCTATGATGAGCAGTGAGTATGTGGGTATCACGGGCAGTGTGGAACACATAGCAGCTGCCAGCCATGTTTTCCTGCGGTAGTTAAGGCCTCTGTGAGAATCAGGTTGTACTGAAAATGCTAAAAGCTGCTTGCAAGCAGTTCTAACAGTGATACTGAAACTTGAGCAGAGATATGCTTGATTTGGAATGACATGACAAGTCCCTGGGGATAGGCGTGAAGAGGAACTCCACCTCAAAGTGCTCCTACCCCATGCCCCACAGCCTTGCCAGGGTTTTTTTTTGCAGGGAGCAGTATTAAAGATAACCGTTGCCTTTCTTCCAGATTTGTTTCTACCCAGATCTTTAACATATAAACTATATAAAGAGACCAGGAACAGGATCCCTGTGCCTATGGCTGAGAGGACACCACCAGCTGGGTATGATATTTCCCCTTTCTTGGTTTCCAGCTGTGAGCTGGGTTATTTGTTGCACCATGCCCCGGTTCAGCAGGAGGGGTGCTGGGGCCACATGCTCAGCTGGCCTCCCATCCCCTGGCCACGCCTCAGTGTGAGCACCAAGCCAGGCATGGCCATGGGCATTGCCTTGCAGGCTGGAGACAGGAGTCTGGAAAAGAGGTGGCAGGTTTGGGTCACTTGCTCTCTGCAGCATTTTCTGCTGGCTTGCTCGATGCATGTCCCTGCTCGGAGGGCAGGACTTTGGGTCTGAGCATCTTTTGTCTGCTCTGTCTATGCTACCGTGGATTGTATTTTGTTCCAGTGGGGAAAGAGAGATAAGGACAGATGCTGAAGGGCTGCACTGCCAGTGCCTCACTCACAAGATCTTTCTGTGAATTATTCCCACCTCGCATAAAGCGTCTTTGTTTCAAATGTATTATGTGAGAGATGTAATGAAAGAGCGCGAGGTGCCCAGACGTGGTGATGATTGCCTGCAGGGGATAGCAGAAGGTGCTGCCTGCAGCCGTGGGAGCCCTGAAGAGCTCGATGCTGGGTAGGCTGGGGCTGGCCATGGGTGGGCATCTGTTAGGCATCTCCCTACAGCTCTGCAGAGCCCCAGCTGCCCATGGCTCAGTAGCCAGGCTCTCATCTGAATGGAAGTGTTCACGTCCCCTGGCAGACAGGGCATAGGTAACATGCCCTTCCAGAGTGTCAGCCAGAATTTCCCCAAAGGCTAGGTTAGCTAAAGCAGCGCATTTATTTTAAGGCACAGACAAGTAAAAGATTCAGCAAGACCAACAGGAAGGTTTTCAAAACCTTTTTTTCAAAATCCAAATCTGTAGCAGGCAAAGTTATTACATTGCAATGCTCACATTGGGCTGTTTTGTTTAGTAGGTCAGATTGAGTACAAATGTAACTTCATTTGTCCCTCTTCTGCCTGCTGTCCTCAGATATAGGCCAACTTCCCTTTAGATACAGTCGAATGGTAAAAGATCTGATTTCCAAATCTGTACCTGTTACCTGTACCGCCTGCTGCCTTCAGCAAAGGTCAGGAGCTCCTGGTGTGCTGAAGAATCAGAGCCCCGGTACATCACACACAGCCTTTTCTCTGTAGGTCTGCAAGCCCCTGAAATCAGTTGTCATGTGAGATCCCTATGGAGCAAAGTGTTCATCTGATTCAGAGAGTGCTTCAAGGTTGTCCTCTGTTCTCTGCTCTTCTTGTTCTGACACACTACAGCATGTGAAGGGTGAAGGAGTGCTCCTCTGTGTGTGGCTGCTTGGAAGGGGGGTGTGAAGGGAAGGAGAAGCTGGCTCTGCTGGTGTGGGTGCCATGAGAGCTGATGGCTACAGGTACTTGTGGGCCTCTGTGGTTATTTTTGGTGGGGACTGCAGAATAACGTGTAGAAACAACATGTAGACACTAGGGCCTGTCAGCTCAGTCCAAGCAGTCTCTGGGCGTTCCCTGAGTCACCCCGCTTGTGTCTCCTCCAAGAAAGGCTCTTGCTTTTGGGAGGCTGGAGAGGCCCTGGGAGCTCTTCTACTTGGGAAAAACAGCAATGGGAAAGAGGAGAAGCACCTTAAAGTGGGACAACAGAAGTGGAATATCCTGCTACATCTCAACCAGAGGATTGATTGCACAGCAGTGGGAGGACAGTATTCACGCTAGCTCTCTGCAGCCCACCTCAGCATCCCCCACCTCTCTAGGGGGATGACTTTGGAGAGACTGTCTCAGAGAACAGGGTATTTGCTTCTTCAAAATCTGGAGGTAAGTGTGAAGGCTTTTATGAAACCCTCTGACATTACCATCTCCACGTGGGGAGTATAGGACAGCACAGCAAGAGTGGGCTGATAACTCTTGCTACAGAAATCTACTGGAGGGCCAAGGGTCAAGACCTGCAGGATGCCAGAGGGGTGGGAAAACGTTCATGCCCTGACTTTCAGAGAGGGTGGGGGCACTGGCAAGCCAGAGCTTTTGCCAGCTCCCTGTCAGCATGAAGCCTCTCGCCGTAAGGCTCTTGCTAAGAAGCAGTGCCTGCTCCACCTGAAAAGCAACGTGCTCCTGTCTGCCTCCCTTTCCTCCCATCAGCTCACATGAGATCCTGACCTGCCTGCTGGGATGGCATTAGTGCAGCTATAAATAGAGTAGCAGTATTATTTATTTCAATTAACAGTTTTCCAATTAGAATAATGAACCCAGGAGTCACACATTTCACAGAAAGGTCCTTAAACATGTTTTTTCCATTCCTAATGCTGTTGGCTGAGTCACAGGAACCTGGGATCCAAGCACTGAAGTGCCCTGGGCTTGCTGCCTTCCCTGTCCTACCATGGCAGCTTTCTAGCTCCCAGCTAAGACAGTATGTCAGTGCCATCAGCACTGGAACAGCTGTGAGGAAAAGCCCTCTTCAGCAATATCAGTATTTTTTTGTGCAATCTGTAATGTTCAGGATAGCATCCACTCAGGTCCTGGGCTGAAAATGCAAGTGAAAGTTCATAGAATCATGGAATGGTTTGGATTAGAAGGGATCTTTGAAGATCACCTACTCCATGACAGGCCATGGGCAGGGACACCTCCCACCAGACCAGGCTGCTCACAGCCCCATCCAGCCTGGCCTTGAGCACTGCTAGGGATGGGGCAGCCACAGCTGCTCTGGGCAACCTGTGCCAGTGCCTCACTGCCCTCATCATATCAAATTTCTTCCTTATGTCCAGTATATACAAAAATCTCCTTCAGTTTAAAGTCATTCCCCCTTGTCCTGTCACTACAGGCCCTGGTATAAAGTTGTGTGTCCCCTCATCTTCAGCTGTATGTGGGTATCCTGTGCACACACCAAAGTCAGTCCCTGTCTGTGGTTCAGATGGGGAAGGACCAGGAGGGGGTGGCTGGGAGTTTGGCAGCTCCTACCAGCACCCCGCCATGGGCACTCATCTGAGGCTGGTCCGCAGGAAAGCTGCTGGGGTGTCAGGAATATGCCTTGTGCCTACAGTCGTGGTGAGAACCTGCATCTTATTGCTTTTCTCCTTAACAAATTGTATGTAGGTGGAACCAATTATATGTAATGTACTTCAGCTTCCTAAATGCAAAGCATAGGAGGCTAAAATGTGCCCCAGATTGACGTCAGCAGTATTTCAAACGTGTGGCTGAAGGCAGCATCCCTTTGATATCTGTCTATTAGTATTTATTTTGCTGATGTCATGGGTAGCTTTTTCTTCCACTCGTCTAGTTTCTTTAAACTGTATTTTAAGTAATGATTTCCACCAGCAGAATGAAAAAGAGTTAGCAAAGACTGGAGGAGGGGCGTGTAGCTGTTCCAAGTATATGATGCTGTAGAAAATATTCCTTTGAGCTTCCTGGGTCCAGAAATAAGCCCAGAGTCACATTTTTTGGAGGTGTGAAGTACATCACACACAAGACTTTGAACTTTGCCTGTGTCTCCTGGCTGTTGGGGATCCAGGTAACAGTTTTGCTTTCATAAGCAGATCTGTTCAAGAAGAAATGGTTTCTCAGCAGCTTCAGAAATGCCAGAGCTGGCTCAGAGATGCGCAGGCAAATCCATTTCTGTTGCGGGCAGCAGGCAGGCAGAGGGGAGGGAGGAGTGTGGGTGCGATGATGGGGATATTTGAGGGGGTTGAGGATGGGGAATAGCCTTCAGTGAGCAGTCACTGAGCTTTCCAGGGGCCCTTGATAGGGCACATCACTCTTCACCCCACACCACCTCCTCACTCACCCCCCTTGGGGAAGGGAAACCCTCACATTAGGCTCTCCCAGGTCCTGGGAGCCAGAGTCACCCTTCTGCCCATGCTGCTGACTCCCATTGCCCCACCAAATCAGCCCACAGGGAGAAGGTAAGGGATGCACAAGCGGTTGAGGAATGCAGCCTCCACACAGGAGCCTTCCCACAGGTAAACAGACACAGCTCATGTGAGGGGGTGAGATGCAACCTGTCAGCAGCTCTACAACCTTCAGCAAACAAACGAGCGAGCCTGGGATTGCATGGCAGGCTATTGGAAGATGCACACTTCTTGCTTGTATGGAAAATACTATTAATTCAGACAAAGAAAGAGATTTATTTATGAGATACTGGGCTTATTTAGCACACTTAGTAACCAGCCACCTCTTTTGCACCAGTCAAGATTTACTGTCATTTCAGGCAGCTCCCAGTGCCCATTGCTACAGATGTTCTGACTGCATGGGGGAAAAGATGGAGAAAAAGAGCAAAACGGTTTGTCTGTCTTCAGAAAAGGCCACACATTCAGCAGCTGTTGACAACCTTTAGTCATACATTTCATGTGCTAACATAACATTCATAGTAACGCTTCATGCTGTGGATTTGGTATAAGCACTAGTTCTACATATGCTGCTTCTTCAGAAAACTCATATCCACCAACTAATAAAGTGTAATTAGAAATTGGGGCCTTTAATGATGTTATTTTAAATAGATTATTCTCTATGGATGTTAACAATGTCAGTCTGTTCTCTATATCGTTTTCTTGAATGCTCTAGCAAGTACTTCTGCCCTCCTGATGAAGCCACTGCTCGAGGAGTTGAGAAATGAGGAGTGAACCTGAGCACACAGGCAATTAGTTGAAAGCACATCTTATCCCTTCAAAAGCTGGTCCTATGAAAGGGCACTCAGCCTGCCACACTCAGGCCTTATAGGAAACACCCTAAGAGATCATTTGGGAAAACCATTATGTACCAAACCCACTCAGGTAAACGGACATCCAGGTTCCTGAGAAGCCAGCAGCCATCACCTGCAGAGCTGTCTATTGCCAACAGCTCCGGGCAGCTGCTGTTGCTCTCCGTGCCCCTCATTCCTTCTCAGCATCCCACAGCCATCATGCACCACTGTACCCAGCGCCTCTGTCCATCTCACCCCCCCAGCACTATTTTTTCCAGCACTACCTGCCTCTGAATTCAACCACTTCACCCATCCTCCTGCCCAGTCCCCAGGGCTGTGCTCTAATCCCTGCTTGAAGCCCTGCTTAGCGCTGGGAGAGCTCTCTCCTGCAGCACAGCAGCAGCTGGGAGTGAGTCATGGGTGGCCGGGAAGAAGCTGCTGGCTCAGCGCCCAAGCCCAGCTGTGCAGGATGGAGGCTGGAGCTGTGAGTGGATGTGGGGGGGTGAAACTGTGCAGAAGGATGCGTCTGAACATAGCAAACTCGGAGAAGAAGATGGGGGCTACTGAGACCTCTCTGCCAAAGCTGTGTGGGGCTCAAAAGCAGTATGAGTACTCTGGACATGCCACTCACATCGGCCAGCAGCCTCAGGGATGCACACGTTTCTCCAGAAGCAGTTCCTCTGAAGCCATTAATGCTTAAAACCGCGGTAGTTCCCCTTATTTCATGCTTGCAAATGGAGCGGAGCAGTTTTGGCTCAATCTATTCCAAGTCCACCTGAATCTAATGCTTACCCTGGAAAAGTCAGCACAGAGTTGAAGCTGATAAATTTAGACACAAATAAAACCTTCACTGCAAGAAATGTCTATAGAGTGGAGAAAGCCCCAGCCTTGCCTAGAAGGACTGTCCTGAGCTGGGGAGCATCACTCCTTAAATCAATAGGAGAAAGATAAGTAGACTGCACTGATGCAGATCGAGCAATGCCACTCTGCCCTGTCTCCCTGGGGAAGTCACTAGCCATGCTGCGCTTCATCTTGAAGAAGCATCCAGACATAGGCTTGCCCTAGGTTTATTTTCTTTCTATTGTTTCTTTCTCAGTCCCATCCAGAAAATGTACCTCACCCGACTGACGAACCGCCACAAACCACATCATGTTTGATGTTAAATGCAGGCAGATCGTTCCCTTGGCCACCCTTCAGTCATTATTACACATGAAAACCAGCAAAAGATAAAGCAGTAATGAGCAAGGCAGCATCAAAAGCAGTGGAGCAGGGATGCTGTGGCAGGGACTGTGCCATGAGAGCCTCATTAGTCAGAGGGACAGTCATGCTGGGGTGACTCAGCTTGGGAAAATGCGCTTTTTTTGATGACTTAATAAAAGGTTGTTTAATTGTTTTTTTTATTCCAATAATTGCTATTACTGACTCATTGCTACTGGATGTTAAGGACAAAGGGAGCATGATGATGGAACTACCTTATGTAGCAGACCTGTAGCTATCACTTCAAAGTATGCTCCATGTGGTGCCACCTGTAGATTAGGCTCTCATTTATGCCATCCCTGTGATTTTGGTGGCTTTACAATTTTGCCAAGTAGGCACCATTTGAGCTGAGTTTTCCCATGCGGGTGGTCTGCCTTGAGCTTGTTATTAGTAATAGGATTGTGGTGTTTCAACTGTTTCTGAGACCTAATTTAGGCAGAAAAATTTTGCAGATGACTGTTCTGTACTTCACAGGACATAACAGTAGAAGTTCTGGGTCAGAACACCACCACAAATCATCAATGCTTTTGAAATTCATCAGCTTCTGCTTTCTCAGATCTCACGTGTTCCCCAGAGACTTCTCCGAATTCAGCATCTCTGCGGATGCTGTGTGCCAGCACTGACCCTGCTCTGCCCTGGCACGTCCCTGGTGCGCTGCCCATCCTGCACACAGGCCATCTCTAGGGGACAATGACCCGTGCTTCATCCACAGGTCAACATCAGAGCAGGACTTCCTCAGCAGTAGTTTATTTCAGCTCCTGGATGCCATGGACCAGAGACCAGAAAGCCTCTCAACCCTCTGCTTTTGATACTTGTCTTTGATACTTCGATACTTGGCACAGAGAAGCAAGGAGGGAAAGGAAGTGTCTTTGAATGCCAGACAGAAATAAGTTCATCCAAGGATAAAAAGTAGGGGGGGGAAGAGGAAGAGGGCAGTAGGAGACAGACAGACTGGAGACAGCAGGGGCAAAAGGGGTCAGGCTAGCTTGGAGGGGATAAGCAGATGAGGAACAGCCTGTAACCAGTACAGCACACTCCTTTCTTGAAACCTGGAACAGGACCCAGCTGGCTGGCAAGTCTTCACATTCCTCTGCAACAAGCAACATCTCCACCATCAGCTGGTGGAAACGGTGTGGGGTTAGCAGTTGGGACACAGGCACTCTGGCACATGGACATCCCCCGTGGGTTCTGCAGCAGCTTGTTGGCTACAAAACCATACAGTCAGCTGCCACATCCCTGATCAAAGCTTGTGTGAGGTCCCTGGGGTTAAGCAGAGGAGAATTACTGCTGGTACGTGCTCTGGAGAGGGAGGGAAGGAAGGAAGGAAGGGAGGATGGAGGGGGCTGGACACGCTGCTGTCCTACAAACCCTCCGCAACGACAGACAAGTCATCGTTGAGAACACTGGCAGCACCTTGGAAATGTCACCACCCATGCGACCTCCTCTCCATTCCTCAGAGAGTAGGAACAATCCTTTCACATTTTATTTCTCATTTGAGTAACCTCATGCTTTAATCAGCAAACCCAAATGGCTCCAGGAGCAGAGGGCTACAGCAGGTCCCCTGCTGCCACAGCTGACAAACTCCTCATCCTTTCCATAAGTCATCAAGGGAGAAAACTTGGGTCTGATCTTCCTGCTCATCCAGGAAGACTCTGTTCCAGACTCTCACTTTTCACAGCACTCTTCAAATTCTGATTGCCGGCCTCAACTTATTCGAGTTTAAGTCCATTTGTTCTCAGGCTTTTCAAAGCCAGGGATATATCACGTACTATGTGAAGGGCAATCTCTATGCTAATAGGCAATTCCCCAAAGAAGCACCAACCTGCGAGTCAGAGTATGATTGATTTTTTTTATTGCTCATTCTCCTATTGCCTATATTTGTAACACTGAATGTTTGTAGAGATATTACTGTATGTTAGCTAAAGTTATTGCACCAGACTGAGCTCAAACAACAGCAGTGTGCTGCCAATATTGGAAGTCCAAACTGACTGAGAGTTATGAGTCTACTAATTTTGTTCTTGTTTTGCTTAAACTTAAGCCCAAATCATCCCAAAGAGGACAAGAAATACTTGCGAGAGCTGCAAAATTAAAACTTATGTTGTATATCCACAGAGCTTTCTGGAAGATGGATTAGACAGTGAATTTGTTTTATTTGCTATATAAAATGTAACTAAATAAAGCTATAAGAATGTATAAATAAAGCTATAAGAATAATTCAGCACTGGCAGAAAGATTATAACATCTACAGGTCTTCTTTCAATAAGACTTTAAAATTTTCAGGAAAACACTCCCAGTTCCTGAGAATGAAAAATGGGGCTCTCAAGTACTCCCAGTTGCAGTTGTGCTGGTCTGATTTTGTGCCAGTGCAGCCCAGATGGGAACACGGGAACATATGTCCGGGGTAACAGGAGAGTATCTCAACACTTACACACATACCATCACCCTGGCACTTTGTTTTGCCAAAGAAACATCATGGAGTATAATGTAGTTTTTGGGGAACAGCTCTACCAACAGTGAGCAGTGGGCACTTGCCTCCTCCCCATGCCCTAGGAAGTCCCACTTCAAAAATTCCAGCTCTTGCCCTCCCTGCAGCTTTCCTGTACCCACCTACCCTTGGCAGCAGCTTTGCTTTTGAGAAACATTTTCTGCCCTCCCCTTTTGGTCACATTTTCCTTCTTCCTCTTTTCTGTCTTACTCACCCTTCTCCCTTTCCACAAAAGCTGGCACTTGCTTTCCCTCCCCTTCACTGTCAAATCAGCTAGCGTGCACGTATGTGTGTGCCCGTGCCCATGTTCCCTTGGTCCAGTACACAGTTATTTGCACACCCTCCCACTCAAGCACCCTTGCTGTCCCTGACCCTATTGCTCAGTCTTACAGGCTTGTCTCTTCTCACCCATCCTCTTCCCTCCAGCATCATCTAAATAAATCATCTCCATCAACTCTTCAATTTCTATTCCTTCACCCTGCTTCAGGACACCTCCATGCCAGTGCCTTGCACCGTGCTGGCTGGGAGTCCAAGAGGATGCACAGACTTCTGCAGACATCCCATGCCCGACACTGACCTCCTTGGGCCAATGGGACCATCCAGCTCACGTGGACCTCAGGTCCATCATGGCATTGGTCTCCACAGGACAGTTCTGCTTGCAGCGGGCCCATTCCCAGTGTGCCCTGCATATTCCTCATGCATCAGGCTATGGCACAGACCAGCTTCCAACACAGACACCAAGTTGCTTGTAAGCATCACGTTGAGGACACCCAGGTGTCCCACAGCACCTCAGCTGCTCTGTGTGCCCTTCAGGTGACCACAGTCACCTCCCACCCCACCACTCAGCTGGAGAAACAGCCGCCCCACCCCCCCACCCCCCCTCCAAAAAGCCCTGTACCCCGCTCCTTAACAGCTGAGGCTCTGCTTTAACTGCAGATAAAGGCGATGCAAGAGATGTGTAACCATCCTTGGCTGGGGGGGTGTCCCACACACACACCCCCCCACCCACCCCCCCCGCAGGGGAGCGAGCTGCGGTGCCACAGCGCCACCTGGTGGAACAGGGCGGCTCCGCATGCCGCCCCCCCGCAACCGCCTCGCTGCGGGAGCGGGCAGCACCCCGGCCCCGGTGTGTCCCCCGGCCCCAGTGTGTGTCCTCTGGCCCCGGTGTGTGTCCCCCGGCCCCAAAGGGCGGTCGAAGCCCCTCCGGGCACGTTTTGTGGGCTGTCGTAGCTTAACCCCGGGGGGCAGCTGAGCCTCGTATAGTTGCTTGCTCA
Organism: Falco peregrinus; assembly: GCF_023634155.1. NCBI lineage: Eukaryota > Metazoa > Chordata > Aves > Falconiformes > Falconidae > Falco > Falco peregrinus. The sequence goes on from NC_073724.1 coordinate 99,692,553, forward strand.
ATCCGCCCCCCAAGGGGGATGTGGGGGGGGCATGGAAGGATAAAAAGTGAGAAAACTCATGGGTTGAGATAAAGACAGTTTAATAATTAACCAGTTTTAAAACCCCAAGCAAACAAACGAACGAACAAACAAAAACCTAACAAAGAAAGAGGAAAACCAAACCGAAGAAAAACCAGTGATGCAAAAGAAAAGCATGACTCGTCACCAGCCGATGCTCAGCCAGTCATCCAGCATTGGCAGCCCCCCATCAACCTCCACCCACCCCACACCCCCACACGCTCATTTTTATTGCTGAGAACAATGTCATATGGTATGAAATACCCCTTTGGCCAGTTGGGGTCAGCTGTCCCAGCTGTGTCCCCTCCCAATGTCTTGTACCCCCCAGCCCACTTGCTGGTGGGGCAGAGTGAAGAGCAGAAAAAGCCTTGATGCTGTGTGAGGTCTCCTCAGTAAAAATTAGAACATCCCCATGTTATCAACACTGTTTTCAGCACAAATCCAAGACATGACACCGTACAAGTTGCTATGAAGGAATTTAGCTCTATCCCAGCCAAACCCTGTCCGTTCTCCTGCAGATAAATAGAGGACTTGAGATCCAGTAACATGCAGCCCCAAGAACACTTTCAATGTCATCACTAACACCCCGTGCTGTGACAGTGGGCAGCGTGACATACAGGCTTGTGCCATACGGATTGATCTTAAACCACAGCAGTTTGGCAGCTCTGCCCGTCAACCAGGAGAGAAATGTGACTCAGCCTTGGGTCCACACTGGTGCCATTGCTTCTCAGGGGGAGGTCTGGAGCTGTGAAATCCAGTCCCCATTGCTGTTCCAGCTGTTACCAACACCTTCCATCCCTCAAGCCTGAAAAGGGTTGGAAACCTTGAAAAAGCTTGAAAAGCAATGTCTTTGCTTACAGAACATGCACAGTGTTTCCTTCAGTACAGGTGACTCAGAGAAAGTTAGCAAGGCGTTAGCAAGAACCCAGCCAAAAGGCCTCTCTGGTGCAGATGAAGTTCCTCCAACAGAAAATTTGGCCAAAGCCGTGTCCTGCACAATCCCAAGGCATGCTTCTTGGAGAGCAGTGAGAGTCCCACCTCCTCTGCTTCCAGTCTTGCCATCTGTATGCAGCACATTTGCACACAGAGGCAAATTAAACTCACTGCTGCCAGAGCTATTGCAGATCTCCTGCTCCCTTGCTTACATGGGGATGCTCCCCTCCTCCCGTTACCATCAGAAACAGCCATGGATTTTCCTTGAGGTTTTATAAAACTCTCGCTCTCTGTCCCATGGGACGTCAGGCCAGTCGGATGGAGGGACAAGCTCGGGACACGGGGAGGGACTCACAGATCGTGGATTATAACCTTGTCCTGCCACACCTGTACATCACCCCCATTTTTTCTCCCTGCAACATGTTAAGAACAAGGGAGCCCTTTTTTTCTGCAGCCTAATGAGGTTCCCAGGAAAAAAACCCGACAACGCCCTAGGCTTTGGAGGCATGGTCTGAAGCTCTACAGGTGAGACCTAAAAATTTTCTGGAGAACTGGGCTTGCAGGCTCTCCTTTAAGCTGCAGGTGTGCAGCCTGCGTGCAGGCAGCGCGTGCCACCTCCCCAGGGCCAGCAGACCCTGCCACTCTGCCGCCCCTGCCTGCCACACATATAAATGTGCCACTGGAAAAGTTATGAGCTTTTTATTGTCACTTGTGGAGCGAGATATTGAACCATCGAAGTGCTTATTCATTTCTGGTTATCTGATTGTCGTAATGTTTCTGAACTGCCAGTTGAAGGCAAGAGATAAACCCCAGCCAGCCTCAGACTGAAAGGCGCCGTTGACGTAGCTAGGCTTTTTTTCATCAGGAGATGGTATATTATTTATTGACCCACACAGGGTCACCTGGAAATACTTCATGCAGGGAATCAAAAGGGAAGAGTAAATAATGAAATCAAAGGCCTGCAGGACCTCCTTTTGCCTGTGGGACAGTTTTTCTCTGTTTGTGTGGCTGTGGTGGACCCTGCTTCATGGCTGGTGGCTCTGGTTCTCAGAAGGAAGAGAAACTCCTGTGTCCTCTGTCATTCCAAGAGGAATAAATGCAGCATGGAGCAAAGCAGGCAGCTGTGTTAGTTATTTCTCAAAGAATTCCTTTTCCCTGTTTCCAAAACCTGTCTTTAACACCAGCTTGGAGATGGTAAGCCGGGATTTAGGGGCTAAACTGCTGAAGCTACTTGAAGGAGTGAACAGCAGGGATCTCACTGGGGATGGTGGGGGGACCTAGCATCGCTGCTGAAGGACATCAGGCAAGAGGGGGGCTCGCTGTTCTCTAGATTTCCCAGGCTTGCTCTCTAAAACCTAATCCAAATGCACCCCTGAGAAACAACATTTGCATTGTGAAATGAAAAAGAAGTCTTTTCTGAGGCTCAGGGGAGTTGTGTGTGTGCAGAGAGTTCAGAGATAACAATTTTCTGAACAAATGTTTGTTGTTAGCCTTTCAGCACATAATTTCAATGAAAGACAGGAGTGACATCCATCTGCTAAAGGGAATATTTACCTCTTCCATTCTGCATCTTGCTTTACTGTTGCTATGGTCACATGTTGTTATAATTGTCTTCTATTAACGAGAATCTCTTTAAAGACTTTTCTACCCAATGCATCCTGCCAGCTTTTTGGTTCATGAATGTCTATTTACCTATTTAGCCTGTCTGATGATGGCATTTTTAAGGCTCCAGGGTATTTGGTTTCCAAGCACTGATAGAATTAACAGAGAAGTTCCCAGCATGATCGTGTTTTCCTGAAGTCAAAGGCAAGTTGAAAGTAGTGGAGCTGGATTTGTATGTGTGTGTGTGTGTTAATAAATAAAACGCCCCTTTCTGAAAAAGAAAATGTGTGAAGATTTTTGCCTTTTATCAATCAGACATCAAATATAATAGGCTGAAGGAGATTAATTAGTGTAAGTTGTCTACTTGGATGCCTTCTGACAGAATTGTGTCTAGCGTGTTTTTCAAAGGCCTCCAATTGGCCTATTATGGCTTCCATATGGATACTCCAGTTTCCCTGGAGTCATCAGAATCCTGGGAAAAAAATGTCTTAATTTCAAAAGCAGATTGCTTTGCAGCAAAACCTCGCTGTGCACCAGGCTGGATGTGAGCAGTGGGGCCAGCGTCTTCTCCACAGGAGCTGCTGGAGTATGCGACACCTCTGTCCCTGTCCCATGTGCCTGGCTGTCCTCCCAAAACCAGGATCTTGGGGAATGAAGGGGCTGTGCACTCAGATCCCGTCACAAACTGCAGCTGGGACATGGCAGCTAGATCTAGAGCCTGGAACTGTCCTACTGTTGGTAGAGATAGGGAATGTGATCTCTGTACCTTAGGAAATGACCTGATGCTTGCCTGAAGACTTGCCATATCACTCTCTGTTGTCTTCCTCAAGCACGTCAAACTTTGTATATTATTTTGCATAGAATCTTGTCTTTCTGCTTTCAGGCCATTTCTGCAGTCAGTCCAGATCATACGACATCCTAATCCCATCTTCCCAAGCACTCCTGCTGGTTTGCTGGCATAGGCCAGTTTTCTGAGTGCCCTTTACTCCATCATCCCCATAACCACGGATTCAGGGAATCATAGCATGGTTTGGGTTGGAAGAAGTCTTTAAAGGTCATCCAGTCAACCGCCTGTGCCATGGGCAGGGTTGTGTCGGGTCTGGCATAGCAGCCCGCACAGCGCTGTGCCTGCACTGGTAGCCAGGAAGGTGTTGCTAACACACCAGTGTTCCGGCTGCTGCTGAGCAGCCCTGCACAGCACCAAGGCCGCCCCTCCAGCCTCCCCCACCATCAGCAGGCTGGGGGTGGGAAGGTCTTGGGAGGGGACACAGCCAGGACAGCTGACCCGAAGTGACCAAAGGGATATTCCACGCCATATGATGTCTGCTCAGGTATAAAAGCTTAGAGAGAGGAGGAGGGGGGGGGGGGGCATTCGTTATTTACATTTGTCTTCTGGAGCAACTGCTATGCCTACTGAAGCCCTGCTTCCTGGGAAGTGGCTGAACACTGCCTGCTGATGGGAAGTAGAGAATAACATCTTTTGTTTTCCTTCACTTCTGCACGTGCAACTTCTGTTATTGCTTCATTAAACTGCCTGTACCTTTACCCACAAGGTTTTTTTCCATCTTATTTTCTCCCCCAATGTTCTGCTGTGGAGTGGAGCGACAGAGTGGCTTAGTGGGCACCTGGCATCCAGCCAAGGTCAACCCACCCCACAGGAACACCTTCCACTAGACCAGGCTGCTCAAAGCCCCATCCAGCCTGGCCTTGAGCACTGCCAGGGATGGGGCAGCCACAGCTGCTCTGGGCAACCTGTGCCAGTGCCTCACCATCCACATCATAAAGAATTTCTTCTTTATATCTACACTGAATCTGCCCTCTTTTCATTTAAAACAACCACCCCTTGTCCTATCAATGACCCCATTGAATGATATCTAATCAGAGCAGACCCCTGTTAGGCTTCTCTTCATGTGTCCTTCAAGATGGGAAATTAATTGTTGGTAACTACTGGTTAGCCTTGTTTGGTTGGAGCATGTGGAGCGGTTGAGCTGGCAGTGTCCTCTCCCTGTTGAGTGTAAAACATTGGCTGAGTTCAGTCTGACCTGGCAGCGGGACAGAGCTTTCAAAGAAAATCATGTCTGTATAAATGTCATTAAAGTGGATAGCCAGACGGCGACAAGGACCCTTTTCAGTAACTTTGCTGAGCAAACAGCTGTAGACGAGCCCTTGGCTTGCAGACACCAAGGAACCTGCACAAGTGAGAGCTCTTATGAACCCTCCAGACAGAAGCAGAGCTGGAGTCAGGCGTTGCCTCTGATGCTGGAGTCAGTTGCAGGGCAGGTCTGAAGGCAGGCAGGCTTTGGGGGGGCCAGGACTGAGCACAGCTCCTGAAGCAGCTCCAAATCTGCTGCACCACCTCTTCAATGCCTCAAAAGCAGCACACTGGTCAAAAGGAAAGCAGTGAGCCTTGCCCTGCAGCAAGGTAATGATGCTGATGGCTCTGCTGGCCAGCACACGTGTCCTACTGGGTGGCCAGTATTGCGAACAATAGCCAAGTTTTAACTGAAAACCCAGCTCCGTAGCCGTGTGTCTCTTCTCCTGAGGTGTCCACACAATGCCCAAATGAATGAATAAGAATGGCTTTATGGCCCAGGCTGTGTCCTGTGCTGCTGCCGAAGGCTGATGGGCTGTTACACCCCTTCAGACGCAAGGTCTGGGCTCTGTCCAGCTCAGCACATCCTTTCCCATCTCAGTCCAGCCAACACATTCAGCGTTCATGCTGAGGCACTGTGTCACACTGGCAGGACTGGCTGAATCCGAGGCTGCTCCAGCCTGCGTTGCCATGGCAGTCTGTGCTCCAGCCTCATCCCTTTTGGTCACCTGGCACACAGCAGGTCTCACCTCCTTCTCCTCATGTCTCTCATCCCTCCTTCCCTGTTGTCCATGGTGTAGTAAGCCTTTGTGGTCTCACTTGGCCTCTCCACGGTAGCTGCTGTCACACAAGCCCCCTTTTTAAGGGGCTACTCTGAGGTGCAGGCAATGACTTCTACAAAACTTCGCCATGGTTTGCTTGGCAGCTGCAGTGAGAGCTGTGCTGGGGCTGCTTGAGCACTGCAGAGATTACATCTGATCATTTGTATTAAACAGTGGGACTGTGGAGCCAGGACCAGAGGCCAAACTCAAGTGGCTTTAATGACTGGGAGCTTTGTGCTCAGAGGTCACTGTGAGGGTGAAATAATAATGGGGTTGCTGGCATTTTGCTGGTGTTGCAAAGGGTATTAGCTTTCAGGGGAAATGGGAAAGAAAGAAAATAGCACTCAGCTCTATGCTGCTGAGTTAATTGGGCAGAACTAGTATAGTTCTACCTTGCTCAATACCAGTCACTGATCACCTGCTCCTAAAATTTGCCTACCTCTGGGTGCCACCTCTGCCAGGTCTGTCATTGTGCATAGCTTTTTTGAAACCCAACGTGGATGAGAAAAACAGGTGATGGAGAGGCAAAGGTGAAAATTGCATAGTCAAAAACTCACCCTTCCTTTTCCAGGGGTGCGGAGGTAGGAAGCAAGGTTGAGGGGGTTTCATTCCTTCTCCCAATCCTCAGCATCCTCAGGTACAAGGAGCACTGCCGGACCCTCAATAGAGGAGCAGCTGCAAGAGTGCAACTCGGTCTCATATTCAACTGTGTGATTATTTTCAATTAACTGTGTGTAAATCCAGCAGCTGGAGTATGATGGGAGTTACCTGACCCAGTTCCTGAGCAGTTCTCAAAATATTTAGAAGAGCACTGATAGCCACTAAACCAGGATGGCACAGGGATGATGGTGAGAGTGTAGGAGTGGCCATACCAACCCAGCCCAACACCCTGTCCCCAGCATATGGCTGAAGAGAGAAGTAGGCTGTTTAGTCTTGTTAAGGTTGTGTTGATGCCCACCTCCAATGGAGAAAACTAACAGAAGTGGCTCGAGGAAAAGTAGAAGGCTCAAGCAAGTGTATTGAGAAGTTTCCAAAAAATCTGTTCCATCATACAGTAATCTACAGCTCGAGGGCCTCTGGGGACTTTGCACCTAGGACACCTCCGTGGACTTCACCTCCCAGAGGATATCCAAAGCATGTGTGAACCCATGCACATTTATTTTACATCCATAACATTCTTTCACAGGGAGCATCACAGATTTAAACCTGTGCAACCGTATAAATTCTACACTGTATAAAAACAATCTCATTTTGTATTCCTTGAAATTGCAACCTGCTGGTTTTGAGTGAGTTGCCTTAGCTCTTGTATTAAAACAGGCTGATGGGTGGTTGCTTCTTCATCTTCTCCATGTTGTTTGCAATTTATAACCTGCTGGCATATCCTCCTGTCTGTTTTTTGGGCTAAGGAGTTCTCTCTGCCTGTTTTTATCATGCACAGAAGCCTTTCTGTACCTTTGATCAACTTTGTCAGCTTTCTCCATATCTTTCTGGCCATAAAGCAATAACCCCTGTCATCTGCCTATAATGATGTGTAAATGCTAAGTAAGGCCAATGTGTACTATTCATTAAGCCCAAGGCAATCTTTGGAGGCATATGAACCCCACAACACTGCAGTGCACTCAGAACATGTCCCTGTGCATGGGAGAGTGGATTCAGAGCAGACAGGCCATAGTGGGGAACGGGAGCGTGGAAGGAAGGAATATCTGCAGGACCAGAGAATGAGCAAATTCTCATCCTGCAGCGATTCCTGCTCCCTACAGGAACACAGCATCCTGCCACAGCCTGAAACAGCTGATAAGGAATGCTAAATCCTCTGTACTGAGCACTGGAGAATGCCTGCTGAATCCCTGGAGGGGGTCATTTTAAAGGTGGGAGAGTTGGAAACATCCTTTAGAGTGACAAACCACCTTTCTAGGGCTCCCTTAAACCAGGCACTGGAGATCAACGTGAGTCAGAGGGCTAAGCCCTGCTGCAATCTCCAGGTGTGCACAATGAAATGCAAAGAGCCTGTGCTGGCAGTTGCAGGTGAGTACAATATTTAAGTGCCTGACTTAAATTCCCAGCAGGGTCTGGGATGTAGAAGGAAAAGTTTCTGGATGTGTGGGATGGAGCCTGGTCTCACTGTCTATATGCTCTGGCAACCTGGATCCTAACCTGGGGTCCTCCTAGATTCTTAGCATTGTCCTTGGAGGTGTGACTTTCTCTTTTAATAGCTGGTATTGAAACATGTAACTATAAAAGCTGACACTCTGTAGTACACAGTGTCAGAGCCCTTTTTTCCCCCTCCCAGAGCAAGAAGGGGTATCTGCTGTTCAGGGTGGCTTTGCAGACCCCATGTGCTGGTGACATGAGCACTAATAAACCACAGACCAAGCCATCGCAGTGCGTTCCTCGAATACTTTTACCAGTTTTGCCTGGCCAGCTTTGTGACTAGCGCATGCCTTGAGGATGGCAGAGATGTGAGTCCAGTCCCTGCCCAAACGTCACTCCACACCTCCATCTTGCCAGGAGAGGTCTGTATTGCCCGCTGTGCAGCTCGTTGATGTACGTAAGAAGGAAAAAAAGTGCAAAAGCAGTTCTAGGTCATCTGAGCATTCAAAGAGGAAAAGGGAGAGAATTTTCTGCCCTGCTGCAGATGTGTCTGCTCTGGGCAGAGTCCATTTGCAAGCGGGGTGGGACTGCTTCTCTTTGCACACTGCAGGAGGAGCCCCAGGGCCCCTGGCTCAGAGGTGGACCCTCATCTGGCCAGGCGAGCCCTTCTCCAGAGTCCCAGTGGAACGACTTTAAGGAAGGCAGAGGAAAAGGTCACCATTGTAGGTGCCTGGTAGGAATCAGATAGGTCAGGGACACTGCCTCTGGTCCTCAGCCACCAGCATTGCTCTCTTCTGGCATCTCGGTATGATGTTATTTCCTCCTTGGCTGCTTCCTTTACCATGACACAGAGATCAGCTAAACCAAAACCTGCGTGGTTGTGTCTTTATGCGATGAATATTGAGGCTTAATGACAAAAGTGTAGGCACTGTTGCCTCGAAAATGTGTTGCTAAGAAGCAAATGAAGAGGCTGAAAAATGCAAAATACAGACAGCAAGGGAAAACACAAGCACTGCTATGAAGGAAGAAAGAAGCAATGCTCATAGCTCCCTATAATCAGATACTGCAAGGTTTTAAACCTTGCTTTCGGGAAGATCCCAAAGCCATTTTAATATGAGGACATAACAGCCAGGTGATATCTTCAATAAATATTTTAATCATGAAGTAGAAATCAGCAAGTAACTGAAAGGAACAATTTAATAGGCTCTTCAGCTGCTTCTCAGATCTCCCTGGAAGGCTGGGGAGAGATGTGAGTTGGGTGAACAAGGGTCGGAGTCTGTCTGAGGCAGCAGTACATTTTTTCCCATGTTATTCTTGGATAACATTAGGAGGTCGGTGAAGAGTGAAACATCTGTTTCAGTCTCAGCAAAGGAAAGAATTGAGTCCAGAACATTTTAACTTTCCATAACAAACACTCCAAAGGTGCTCTGAGGTACATGCAATGACTTCTACAAAAGGTATGCACATTTACAGTGCTCTAGATACTTAGTGTGCCATGTAAACACCAGCTAATTAATCTAAGTAATATCATAAAGCAAATGATTTATCTTCTTAGAGATAAACCAGTAAGCAGAGCTTCAAAAAAGCCAACACCTCATCTCCTTAATAGAATGCTTATTTAAAAGGGGAAACTGTTTGAGTGTTTAATTTATTTCTTCAGAATAAAGAAAATTCTTGATATTTCTGCTACAGATGAGGGCAGAACAAATGAAAGGGATGCATTACATTAATTTAGAAGGCTTGTTTTTCCCTCCAGTGTTATACCAACATCAGCCTATTGTTCTCAGAAGCATTGCGTTCTGTCAACGGTGTAAGCACTTGGGAAGCCGGAGTCCTAATTCCAGTGACTGCACCTTCAGCTATCGTCTTCCTCTTTCTTATGCATACAAAAGAAGACTTAAACAATAAGCACAAAAATATTCTGATGCTGAGGCTGGGTTCAGCTGCCTTTCTGTTCCTGCCCCCGCCCCCCGCTCCGCTTTGCCTAAGCTAAATGAAGCGGTCTTTCACAGGGCTGAATTCATCCGGGCTAGCCATTGTCGTCTAAGAGCTGAGCATTTATTTTGTTGCAGTCTTCCAGTCTCTCTCACGAGTGCATGAGCGAGAGCACGAGCCAGAGCTGGCCATGTTAACGGGAGGCCATGGCCCCCACTGCCTCTGCAAACCTGCACCTGGGCTTTGGCAGAGCCTTACTTGGCTGAATAAAGGCTTTGAGGATGTAGCCATATAAACTAATGTAAATACTATATAACAACTAATCTTCATTGCAGAGGAGGAAGTAATGCAGCTTTATGAGCGGGAAGGTCAGGGAATGTTATCTGCTTTTACCCAGGAGTTTTGTGGTCTCCACTCACATTTTATCCATTTGCTTTTCTATTGACACTGGCTTGGGATAGAGGAAACTCACGCAAAAATCTGATTGCCAGTCAAGGTCCTGACAAAGGAAGGAAACGGTCATTGATTACAAGGGACCTGACCTGGCATTCCTTGCAGGGCTCCCTGCCCCGCTGCAGGGCTTGCTGCCCCTTCGCTGGCTGCTGCGGGTGCCCCAGTAGTGCGGAGTAGAACCTCGTGCTTGCCCGGGGCTGGCAGCAGGTGTCTGGTGTAGCCTGCAGACCGTCTGTTATGACTATGCTTGGGTAATTTCAACTGCAAGAAGTTGTCAAAGTGGTTCTGATCATTCAGAAGAGGTCACATCTTGAACAACAGCAGTGTCCCTGTGGGTCTGCTGGCCCCTCAGCAAAAGGGAAACCAAGAAGGGTCAGAAGGGGATACTGTCTCCGCCGTGCTCCCACCATCCACCCACAGTGTTTCACCTTCTGGAACATATTCTTAATATAACGGAGCATAGAAAGAGTGACAACTGGTACTTCTAATGATTTAGATCTCATAATAAATGTTATTCTTTCTAACAGTTGTACATCTAACAACAGAACACATTTATATACCATTATAGATCCATTACGTGAGCATATATACACACAGAAACACACCAAGAGTAACCAGCTTACATACTGTAGCTGAGTTTTTTCAAACACCTGTTTTCCAAAAAATTATGATAGTGTGCTTTGTAAAACATGGGAAAAATTCCTAGACTTTATGATTCTAAAACATAACAAGTAGAAATTAAGAGCAAGGAAAAAGATTTCAGGGGATCCACAAGTAACTGCAAAGTTATTCTGCTTTGGAAATTAACAGTTTAAGAGATCACCACTTGGTTTTAGGATATACCCTGACACAAAACACAACACTCAAGATTATACTGTATCAATTCAGATCAGATTGGCAGATTCTACTCTCTGTCAGGGAGAATCAGAGACTGGAATCTAATCTTGCGTTTTTCTTCCTTGCAGAAGTTACAGAAATGCTAACCTGATCCTTCGTGCTTGTTTCTGCTCTTGGTTGTAAATGTAACAGTACAGAATTCCCTGCCAAGGCAGAGAACATCAGGAACACTGGCCCACAGTATGGCTTGAGTGAATAGCCCACCAGGAGAGAGGATTTGCCCCTGCGAAGTGTTTTCTGGGCTTGGGACAGATAAACTTTCCCATTGGCGTATGCACATGTGTGCATGCACACACACACAAAGCCAGCCAAAGCCTCAGGGACTTTTGCCACCATCCTGTTAATCATTATCGAAGCAGAGCTGTATTCTTTGAGATCTCTGACCTGTTTTGCAGCCCTGAAGGGTTTATTGCAGCCAGCACAGCCTTGGCCGGTGTTTGGATTGCGTGCTGACAGCTAGCCAGCTGGCCGTGGTTCAGAGCTCAGCGATACAGAGCGTTGCAGGACTGCCTGTTTGTACTTCTTGCCTCTTGGGAAAATGGAGCAACTCCTGCTTCCATCAGCCAAAGGGGAACTAACTGGTGGCCTGAGGGACGTGGGGCAAGGAGGAAATAGCCAGGTGAATTTTCCTTGGGTGATAATGAAGTCACATGGATTTTGTGGTTGCAAGAACTTTGTGGATTCAGGACTGAAGAGCCATCAGGGGAAACAGGATGGTGCAAGGAGAGCCTCTGTCTTCACTGGACTGCTCTGAATGCATAAAGTCTCAACCTCAAATCTTATGAGATTCACACATAGAGAAAAGACTTCTCCCAGAGGCCTTTGTTTAAGTCCATTTATTTTCTTGCTTTTTTTTTCAAGGCTCTGGAAACTTTTCTTGAAGCCTCTGGTGATTTGCTGAAGCCTTGAACTTCTGCAAGAAGTTCATTCAATCTTGCATTCATTCAAAAATGTAACTACTGCCCTATTCTTGCTCTCCTAAATCATAAATAATTTCAAACAAAGAGGAATCAGAATAATGTTGTAAATTGTTTTGATTAGCATTAGCCAGTATCTTGCTGGCTCCTGCATATCCTTTCTGGTTGGTGACTCTCAGGGTAGACATCTGCTTCAAATCCCCTGAAAGTAAGACAGTAAAAAATTTGTGAAGAAGCAAAATTAGGAGTTCACACCCAGTAGACTTGCTGGATAAGAGGCTTGTGACTACTCTTTAAAGGTGCCTTCCAACCCAAACTACCCTATGGGTCTGTGAGCCTACGAGAAGTGCATGGCCATGCAGTCACTTGGGGAAGCTCCTCTTCGGAACATGTTCCCAAGAGGACATGAAGAAAATAGTTCTTTCTTCTCAGTGCCAGGAACTCATTAAAACCATCTGCACCAATTAGAAGAAAGGGCACCAGCCATGCTACATAGAAGGCATCTTCCTGGGGTCAAAAGGAAGGAACAGAGATTGCTGTCTCCAACATGAGTCTGTGTGCCCTCCTGAAGAGCGTTCTCTTTACTCTGACTAGCAACAAAGCTGTTCAGGCCAAGAGATTCATTCTTTTACATTTACCAGGAAGGAGTTAGGAAGTGGAAGGATGTCTCCCACCTTCTTTACCCTGGTAAAGTTTCTGCCAATTTTGGCATATCTCCATACATCCAGATGTTATGGTCCACTGCCTTGCATGCTGCCTACCAAAGGCACAGAGTTATGGGCAAGCATGAGCATGTAGAAACAGACAGCGATCCTGGTATCAGCACCAGCCCAGCCTGTCAGCTAGACCAGGCACATTTGTTTTCTGCTCAAGTTAATCAGACCCCTGAAGGAGCTTCCAGAGAGCACAGGGGGGTGCAGAGTGCCTGGTCCTGGCTGCTGAGGTTCACACTTCGGTGGGGCCGGAGCTGATCAGAGGGCTTTGTCTGGTCCAGAAGGCTGAGCCCTCTGAGAAAAGTGTGTGCTGCAATCAGGATGCTATCTACTGTAATCCTTCTTTCTTCAAAACATGGAAAGGTGTTACTTTTTCATGAGACCAGGGAAGGGCTCTATTGATTTTTTTTTGCATGTGTGAAACAGCAATAGCATTTTGAGCCTCCCCTGCTGTCTCACCAGTTCAAATCCCAGCACTGTGCAGAAATGACAGTTCTGTGCAAAATGAAATCACTTGGAACTAACCGGTACAAAGGAGTCTGCACACTATTGACAAAAGCCTTTTCGTCAGTTACAGCCAGCTATCCGGGTGCATATTCCCGAAAACCTTTGAAATTTTGGGGACTGAATCACTTTGGTTGCGTTTATCCATAATCTTCAGCATTTCTCAGGAGTCTGCAGTAAGAAAATTTTACTCATTAGGGATAACGAGTGTAATTCACTTGTAGTTCCACTCCATTTTACCAACTACATCACAGGCAGTAGTGTCATCCTTAAGGTATGAAATATACATGTTCAGTAAAGGCTTATTTTCCTGCAGACAAGAAGATATGAAGGCACTGTGTGCCCAGGAAAGAACAATTTAGGGAAGTTAAGAGTTGTTTCATAAGTGCAAGAACAAAGCTCGCTTCCAGCAGCTCCCTGCTTTGTGGCTTCTCTGGTGCTGAAGAAAAGGCAGCATGTGTCTGGTGGGGTAAAAGGTATAAAAGCTTCCTCCAGCTGTCGCTGGAGCCAGTTTTAGATTTTTAAGATGGAGCTTCTTGATGAGTGGAGAGAGGGCATTAATGTGCACCAAGGGTGGCTGATGTTCATGCACTCCTCTGTGGGTTGTCTTTCTGGGGTCTTCCTGAAGGCCAGCAACCCTCCTCTCACAGGCAAAAATGTCGAGTTCACCCCCATGGGACAGAGAGGTGAAGTCTTTGTGAAAAAAATCTCGTGGGGACACTTCCCCCATTCTGACTGGAGGAGACAGCCTTTTTTTTCCAGTAGCACCCAATCTCCTAATCTTCATCCTGTGCAACAGCAGGACAGAGTGGCCACCATGTCCTCATTGAGCTGGTCTAAACAGAGGGCTCTGCATCCTCAGCAAATGTCTTCAAATTCTGCTTTTAAATGAACCAGTCCTGGAAGCTGTGTAAACCCCGATTCACCTGGGCTGACATTTCTTGGGATGACACACCACGCTGATTCCAGGCACCTTAACCATCTGCTCTTAGCTTTTACTGGGATTTGGCACACAGCTCCTCTTGGCATGTAGCAAAGCAGAAGATGATCTACACTATGCTGCTCTTCTAAGGGTGTGGGGAAAGCAGGTTTGCTCTTCCCTTGATGTCGATCTGTATGGAGGTGATGATGCCACTGGGATATTTTACTAGTGGAAGGGATGGCGCAGGGTGCTGCGTGTGCTTTTCTCTGCCCCCAGGAAGGGAGCGTTGTAGGTATTTACCCCGGTGAGCAACATGCAGAGGTGCACTCGCATTTCACCTGTATATACCCAGCTTAGTTATTGTGACCACCATGGTGGCAAAGGCCAAGAAGGTGACGAGCAATTCAGACTGCTCTCCAGGGCTGCCAGACACTACCTCCTTCCTCTGTCAATGGCAACATTTTAATGAGGTGCTTCGAGCAAGCAGCTGAAACGCAACACATAGGGTAGAACGATAGGATAGAGGCAAGTAAGAGTATGAAGGGTGGAAGGGCAGAAAGAAGGAGAAATGATACCAGAGGCAAAGGTCTGCCAGGATAATGCAGGATTGTGAAGAGAAGCAGAAGAGCAAGAATGAGAAGTATGGGGGTGGAAAAATCTGGAAAAGAATGGAAGAAATGGAGGCAAGCATGAGGGTTAACTTTGGTAGCAGTTTCCTTCAAACAGGGAGGGTGGAGGAGAACTGAAAAAAACAGAAATGCAGAACAGATGGCAGAGTCTCCAGTCCTCTGTTTTATAGGACCCATATAAATGCTTATTCACAGAGCACTTTAATTTTCCAAAACTGCCCCATCACAGTGCAGAAAGCACTTGTGCCATCACTGCACAGCCTCATGCAGGATGCCTCTTGCTCGAGGTGCAGGGTGCAGAGCTCCGGCGGGTGTTTCCACAGACCCTGCACCACAGCCTCAGCACCACCCTTTCTCCTGCGGTCGGAAGACCTGCTGCAGGCATGTGCAGTCTAGATTTTGTGCCCATTTAAATTAGGGTTTCCAGACAACTTGCTCTGCATGCAGCTCTTTGTGCATGTCTCGTCACTAAGATACACAGGATTTTTCATGCAGATAATTTACCATGATGCTGTGGACCCACACCCTATAGCTCCCCAGTGGAAGTCCATGGTTGGAGTCATACTGTTTGGAGGGGGAGGTTCCTGTCCTGGTTACTTTATTTGATTCAAACCCTTTTCTCAAATCTAAGAGCAAGCCCTGGAACTGCAATTTCATGACCTATGGTCATGTTCACAGCACTGAGGCTCATTAGAAGGCCACCCACATGGGATGCTGGACACTGACTTGGCACCAGTGTGCACAAAATACTATGATTGTCGTATTTTCTGTAAACTACCATAGGACAGAATAAGTGCACTGCCTGTATTCCTCTGAGTAGTGTTAGATAGTGTGCAAACATTTAAAAGATCTTTTTTATTAATTTTTTTTTCTGTAGAATAACATGACCTGATACAGGGACAGAGCAACTTCACACAATTAAGACATGCTGCAAAGTGACAGTGGTTGATCAATCAGCTGACTAATTGAATCTGACTGCAACAAGAAGAGATTCTCTGCCCTGAGTTTGCTGGCAACAAAGCGAGGAAGAGAACTGGGTCGACTAAATGGCCTGAGGCATGGGCTAGCCAACACAATTCTTTGCTTCACTCAGCCACCTTCACTGATGGGAAAATACAGACAGCACTCCGGTACTCCTGGAACCTTTATCCAAGAGGCTGCATGCAAAGAAACGCTTAGGATTAGAAGCATTTTGTATTTTTTAAATATTTCTAAAAAGTAACTGTTATTTTATCACCTAATCAGGATATACAGTAGCATTTTATTACCAAATCTAAAATTTATTATGGTTGTTTTGTGGTTATACACAAGCATTGAATTAGTGCTTTATTACTATAAGCAACTGATAACACACCCCTAATTACGGTATCTTTGTATCTATCTCTTTTGTTTGGAATTGTTCTGACACCAAGTTCTTGCTAATACTGAACAATTGTTATTATTAGTGACTGCAGCGACCTGAAACAGTACTGAATTAACAGGTAGAGAAGATGTGATTGCACCAACAAACATCTAAGAAGTAGTCTGATGGGTAAATAATACAATAATACCAATTAGAATGTCACATCTGCTTCCTTCGTGGAGATTACATGATAAAATAAATATGTAGCTGTAAATATATCTTGCTATGGTACATTATAGTTTGCATGATTTAAATTACTTATAAGAAAAAATTAAGCTTCTTTATGAAGTCAGATATCAGAAACAACAGTGGTCTGCACCCTGACTTTGTGAACACATCATCACAGAAAACACGAGCATATAAAAGAAAAAGTAAGCCGGGAGATTCACCAGATATTATACTGTGATTCTGAGTTCCAAGTAATATTTCATGTCTTATTTTGTGTCTTTTCTGGAAAACAAACAAACAAACAAACAAAAAAACCCCAACAGCTAAACCAAACCAAACCCCAAAGATAACTGGAATATGCATGAAAAATGTGGCCTCATGGCACCAAAGAGAAGGATTTGATCTTGGTGCTAACCAGAAGCAGGGCTTTAAGTTGCAAACATGTGCTACATTTTGTCATTGACTTTCCCCTGCATTCAGAAAATCCAGGGTTTGAATCCTCTGCGTAAATAACAGGACTGCAACACACACACACCTGCTCCTAGCACCAGTTGCCTTTTCCAGCTGCACCTCCCATGCCAAAGAACAAGAAATATCCCAACGACTAACTGCCATGGTCCTCAGCACAATACACCTATTTAACATCTAGCTCAGGAAGATCATGGTGCTGATGCAGACATTGTGCTTCTGAGAGGTGCTCCATGCTGCTGAAGTAAGCAGAGTGCACTGCACAACATGGGACCATGATTGTGTTCTTGATGCTTAGGTGTCTTAGGGTGGACACTGGAGGCACCTCATTTTCTGTTAGGGAGTTAGGCTTTTTGAAAATATTGTGAAAGCAAGCATATGCACAGAGTATATACAGACCAGGTCAATTTTATTTCTTGATAAAGAAAGTAGGGAAGAGGCAAAGACCATGACATGTCCAAAGTCATAGTTGCAGTAAGTGGGGAAGGTGGGAATGGAAGGTGGGTTTCATTATTTCCCACCTCACTCTCAGTTGTGGGACCAAACCCAGAGAATCTCATAAAATTCATCAAGACTAGAAATGAAAGGACCAAAAATATTTCATCTCAAACTTCCCTTTCTTCCTTGTTCTAGAAACAGTCCCACCATCCTCTTGTAGATAATTTTCTCTTTCCTTCTCAGTTAAAATTTTATTCATTTCCTTCCTTCTTCAGTTATAATTTTGTTCAGTTCCTCTCCTCTTCTCCCTCCTACCCTAGGACTGGTGAGTGGGAAAGGCAAATGGTGAAGGCCAGTACCTGCCGCACAGATTCATCAGGCAGCAGGGCTGGTGGCAATTCCCTGCTCCCAGTTTTTATGGCAGGGTGCAATCAGTGGCTTGTGTTTGCTGTTTAAACAAAGGAGTCTTGGAGTTATAGGGAAGGTCTTCCCCAAGAAGCTGCTGACTCCTAAACCCAGTGTCCTGCTCCTTATCAGACCCGTTTATGATAGGTTTCATAAATGTTTTATGAGACCCTGATGACTGCATCGCTGAGCAGGGTGGTGGCAGCTGCCTCCAACTTTGCGCATTGTTGACAAAAGATCAAAGACCAGATTTACCACCCTGATAAGATTGGATGGATAAGAATCCCGAACTGACTTTTTCCCCGTTTCCTGCACGGACAAGCACGTTGCAAGACTTATTGACAGAGGTTCAATTGTGATGACCTTGTTTGAACAAGACTCCTACCAATTTCTACAGCCCTCCCCTAGGCTTAGTGGAGATTCCTTGAAACGGGCAGTAAAGTTTGAGACAGTTGTCGACTTAGGGTGAGCCAGTGCTTTGACTGAAAACCCTTCTTCTGAGAGTCCCAGGACAGAGAAGCACTGAGGGGATCATTGGTCTCGGTGGGGTCACGTTGATGGGAACCACCATGCCTTGCCCGCTTCCCAATTTTTCAAAGCTCTGGTGCGCAAGGCCTCCCTCCAGCTGTTGCAGAGCTCTGTCTTGCTCCCATCTGTGGGATCTGCTGACCAGTGGTGTCTCACTAACAGCCCAGCGGAGGCAGCAGCTGGGAACATGGGCTGCATGGCAGAGGCCAGCCAAGCCCATCACCTACAATGCTTCTGCTTTTAACACATCTGATTTCCTAACAGTCCAACCCCAGGAAGGTCCTGGGGTTGGTCTGAACCAGGGCTTGAGGTAGTACTTGTCCTACAGAAGAAGGTATCTCTCCCAGGCGTGTCCACCAGCACCTCCTGTGCCGGGAGCCCTGACTCCCCAGCTGGGTGCTGTGGTGCCAGGACCTAGAGGCTGCAAGGTGAGAGGGCCACTCGGCACTGCCAGAAGCACGTTACACCTGCCGTGATGTGGGATATTAGATGTGTTAGCAAGCTACAGAAAGCAGGCGATAAGGCAGGGCTGTGGTGTGTTTCAAACATAACTAGAAGTCAGAAGAGTTGACTTCTGTTACAATTTTTTGCTGAAGTCTTTCTAGGTAATAGTAAAAAAAAACGTATGCCTCTTCCTTGCCTGGAAAGAGAAATATTTTTAGTTTCTTTTCAAAGGATTATTTCATTATTAGTAGAAAAACTTTTTGAGACAGCTGGAAATAGAATATTGTAGAAACACTGGGCTCAGTCATTCAGTGTTTCTTTTCTTTCTTGAGCAATGCATGAGCAGAACAACTGTCTTTCAATGACACAGGGCATGCCTACGCCTTGAAGTTTGTTTCCCAGGAAGCCTGACTCCTCCCTCAGAAAATGCCCAACAAAACACGGGTTAGCCAGAATGAAGTATCTCAGAAGCTGCCTTCAGAGCCGCTTGACCAGCAGAAAAGATGGCTCAAAGAGCAGGCTGGCCAACAGACCTTAAATACAGGCAACAGTATGAAATATCCATCACCAAATTCTCAAGAGCCAGAGCCTTCAGTAAGTCAGAGAAAATCCCCTCCTTCACTGCCAGCCATACCTGGCCAGAGAGAGACTGGTGTTCCTCTGCTTGGACAGGGGAAGACAGTCCGAACTCATTTTGAAAGATTAAGATTTTCTCAAGCCGCTAAGGGTCAAGCAGCAGTTGGCCAAACAAGGGTCTCCCCCAGCCTTGAAGCATGCAGTTTGCTGGGAGCTGCCATCTGGTTTACGAGTTACATTTTCTTCAGTTTCATTGAAAATTAAACATTTTGAAAAGTGCAGGTTTAAGCCTTTTTCTTTTGTCCCTGATGCCAGAAGCTTGCTTTGCTAGAGCTCAAAGAAAGATACTTCCGTGTAAAGGTAGGGCTTGGCAGCCATGAAACAGCCCATCAGCTGGAGATGGTTGGGCTTTACGGCCACTTCGTAGAAGTATAAGTAACTCCACAAAGTGATGGAGAGCCAAAAATCAAGTCTAGTGACCTGAAGTACCCAAGGGACTTGGCTTTTAAAAACAGCACATGGAAAATTAACATATATAATCTATCAGTTTTGCAGGAGATAATAAGAACAAGTAGTCTGTTACACTACACGTCCAGTACTACAACATCAAGAAACAGAACGCAGTGAAGGAGCTGCTGGTGGCCGAGGAAGGGGCTGAAAAAAATAAAAAGAAGCGAAACACCCTGTTTGGAACATTGCGTGTTGCTCACAGAACATCTCTAGATGATGTTGATCATAAAATCTTAACTTAGATAATCATTTAGCTTGTTTGCTGTGATGGGAAGTAGAGGTAAGGCTCCGCATGGGGTTTGGCAGTGCAGTTACCATCCTCGCACGAGCAGCGTCACCAGCAGAGCAGAGCTGATGGGGCCACCACCAGCCCCTGCCCCTGGTCCCACTCTGCCCATCAGAGATGGGTTGAAAAGGGACACTGGGGAGAACCGCTGCTGCCTGTGGGCCATGGGGCTCCATCACCCTGGGCTGTGGAGCGCCCTGTGCTAAAATACCTGCCAAGCCCTCACACTGCTTGGGTCTGCTTCTCCTGCGTGCGATGTAAAAACTCATTCCCAGGGGAGCAGCAGCGGGCGACAGCCCTGCCTGGGGGCTGGCAGGGCTGGCAGGGCGGGAAGGTTGGCAGCAGAGCAGCGCAGGGGCACCCAGCACTGCCTTTGCACCGAGCACAGGCAGCTGGACATGGAGCGTTATCTTCCGCGAACTTCTTTTCTAAACATTATCAACTCAGATTACTGTCCGCAAATTTCACTCCAAAACTTGAGAGTAATAGGCTTTTACAATGCAGTAAAGGTTCGGGGATTGACTAGACAACTGTTTACACCATTCTTTTATCAATATTGCCATAATTTGACACTTCTGAATGGAGGAGGATTGTAAAGTGCCTGCAGACCCTGTAAAACATGTTAAATGGAGATTAGTCTTACTGCTTAGTTTAAGCCTAGTAAAAGATAATTAAATTGACTGATGCAGCTGTAAATCTCACTTTTATCAAATCGTGGCTCTCTTTGTCCTTATGATTTTACAGCATCATTAATGTTGTTGTGACAATATCATTAATCTCCTCCTGCTGTTCAGAAAATGAAAGGCAACCAGCAGACACTATATAAATCTGCTCTCCCCTCGCTGGCGTTATCTGTTCTCCCTTCTTGAGTCTTATACAACTCAGACACACATTTCATTCAGGAGGTGATTTCATAAGCTGAAAATTAATTGTAAATAAACCATAATGTTTCTTTTACTGCTGCTTGTGTGAAAAGGCTTTATTAGATTTTAAAATTTATTCTGTGAAGAAAAAAAGGGATTAGGAATAATTCTTCAGTGTTCTTCAGTGTTTTGGTTTGGTTTGGGGCTTTTGTTATTTAACTCTTTGTTACAACATGAGCCACCATCAGGTCTACAACTGGAGGTACGCCGCTGTTTTGGAAACACTGGGAACTCTACCACAACTCATCAGTGACATATTTTTTATTTTTCCTGAATTTATGAGACAGAGATGGTTAATTTTTTTCCACTTCTGGTTTCCAGGTGAGGACTGGGACTGAGCTGGGCATGGGGAGGTGGTGAACAGTCTCTATGGGGAATGTGTAGCCCAACAACGCTGTGTAAGAGAACCTGATGTAGTAACTGGAGCCACTCAGCATGCAGAAGGCTTTGTCCTTCCCTGAAGCAAAGTGGCTGCTGGGGCCATAACTCACCCCCTGCTTGCTCCACGTGAACTTCTTCATGTGGGCAAGCCCTAAGACACCTCTGGTTTTCACAGTGTCTCTTCTGCCCACATGCTGTGTGACTGCCAACCATCGCCTGGACAAGGCTCAAGGGACAGCCCAGGCCAGGCACAGTTCCTGGTGTGCAGTATGGATGTGACAGCAGTGTTTTGAGGGAAGGGAGTTTAGTTATATGGACTCAGACCAGCTGTGCTACTTGCTCTCTGGGCCTGAGGACTCACCATGGTTACGCCTGTATACTAGTCTAGATGGAACCAGTGCATGTCCTAGGTTCAGGCTCACCATGGGGAAACTGTTCTGCTACAGAACATACTGGGGTATAGCTACGGAAAGCTGGAATGGAGGTAGGTATGGGATGCTCTAAATTCCTATGATGGAGTGAAGAACCAGCAGGATTTTCAGAGATGACTCAGAAAAAGTTATCATAGAAGTGACCAAAATGCCTGTCCTGGTGTTTCACAGCAGTCACCAGAGGCTCTGGGAAAACTCTAGAGGCATGCAATGGTCATGACTGCCTGGGAAGGGTGTCACGCTGTCTCACCACTGTATCTCAGCTCAGTGTCTCTCCCAGATTATTCCAACTTTCTTTCCTCTGTGTGCTTCTTCCCTTCATGACTGCATTTGAGCCATGCAGCCTGAATCATATGGGCTTTTGATTTCTAAACTGCTTTGTTCTCCAGAGGAGGGCCACCTGCCTTCCTAAGATGTAACTATGGGTGCTGGGTCATGCGCCTTAGGGTGGTCAGGGCACACAGAGTCCCCTCTCAGTGTGAGGTGGACAACCGTGATCCCACCTCAAACAACAGGAGGCTTCAGATAAGTGAAGTTCAGATAACCAGGCTGTCTGCCTTCCTCAAGCTCAGCTGGCTCAGCAGGGCTTTATCCACATTGTTTTACTTAACATATTTATCTGTGACCCAGGACTAAATCCCTTCAAAGGTAGATTTCCACTCAGGCACTTCACCTTGGGTGGTGAGTCTCACATGACTGAAATTTTGTAGGATCTTTCTGAAAAAAAAAAGAAAAAAAAGAAAAAAAAGAAAAAAAAAAGAATCCAGCAATCCAAAAGCCAAGTGGCTTCTCCCAACAAGGGGCAGCAGGCCATTGGCTCTGACTATCTGTGTTTTCCAGATTAATTCAAGGTTTGAGGCTGTCCCCTAGGACTAATGTATAACCAGAATTGTTTTGCAGATGGCTGAAGTCAATGGAACAAATTGAGTATTTTAGCTCACTGTTTATGGGGGGAGAGTTTATGTAAAAAATATTTTGGAGTTCATAATCTGACGTTCAAGCTACGGTGAAGCCTAAATATAGTGCTTTAATCATCAGCAGCTATAATTTCACTCCAATATTTCTTTAAACTCCATGGTTTGAAAGTCCAAAAGATAAGAAGCACTTCTCAGCAATGCAAATAGATGCAGGGCGTGGGGTTCACCCACAGGCCGTTCCTCCAGCCAGGGCTGTGCTTACCTTTCAGCTCCCAGGTAATTGGGAGGAAGAAAACGGGGAGCTCCCTCCAAACCTCAGATCTTTCAAATCATTGGGGTGGGCAAGGTCAGGCCCTCTGAAAAGATGCAGGGCAGCACCAACATCTCTTTTCCATGCTGACCCTGTAGATAAGCATCCAGGGTGGTTCAGAGGTAGCCCCTAAGCCCTGCAAAGGGGAGGAAGTTATGGGGAGAGTACAACAGGTAGCAATGGTCTGGGATAAAGGGGTGGTGGGAAGAAACACATAGCTTAGTTTGAGTATGCTGTGTGCCAGGCTTGGCTATATTCTTATGCAAGAGTATGTATAAAAAGGGCTAAATAGATAGTTTTTTTCCTAGGGCCTATGTAACTGACACCTGCCTAGGTAGTGTTCTCCTCTCCATGAGGATCCATCTCACTAGACGGCTAACTTCAGTCTTGCAAACTGTGGGTGTTTAGCTTTAAGCTGCTCATCTGGGCTGTCTGAGCAAGCAAGGGGGATAGACAGGCATCTCCTGAGGACTGTCCATAGGAGACCGAGGTACCTAACTCTGTTGACTATGCAGGTAGACCTCTGGCTTGGACTAGACGTGTGACATAGTGTGGGCCTTGTCCAGTAAAGAAACGACCAGGAAAGAGAAATCTGCGCGAGCAAAACACAAGGATGACTGTGCAGGAGTCCCGGGCATGATGCGGGCAGCAACCTTC
The DNA here is from genome assembly GCF_023634155.1 of Falco peregrinus. Taxonomy (NCBI): domain Eukaryota; kingdom Metazoa; phylum Chordata; class Aves; order Falconiformes; family Falconidae; genus Falco; species Falco peregrinus. The sequence goes on from NC_073724.1 coordinate 99,715,963, forward strand.
CTTCTGCTGCCTGCCAGGGATTTTGGTCATACAAACAAGCCCTGGGTCCTGCTGCCTGGGGCAGGGAGGGAAGGGATGTCATGCGAGGTAGGTCAGCGGGACAGGAGATGGGCTTTTCCAAGCCAGGGGCTCAGTGTCCTCACAGGGCTCTCACCACTCAGAGCTCCCCAAAGCCCAGGGGGGACCCTCCAGCAGAGCCCTGTGCCTGGCTTGTTTCACAGACGCTGTGACCTCGAAAATCCTCTTAGCCAGGTCAGCAGGTGCAGGTGCTTGAAAGTCCAAGGGCAGGGCTTTGACAAAGTCCACCCCTTTACTGCGCACAAAGGTCTGTCGCTGTGGCCCGGCGGCTCTGCTGCGCCTGGGGTGAGGCCCCTGGCACCGTGGGCTGCCCTGGCTCCAGGCTGGTTGTGACAGCAGAGCCCTCGCTGCCCTGGAAAGCATTTGTGCCCAAGCCAAGCACTGCATTTTTTCAAAACCTGCTATAAACCAAGCGCGCAGCCGCAGCGCTGGGTCCCGACGGCACCGGCAATGCTTGGAGGTGCAGTAATGCAGCAACCGGAGGGGCTCCAGCATCTGGTCCCAAACTAACCACTCAGATTATCTGGAAGCATAAATAGCAGAAGATATTGAGTGTTGTTACCCCTCAATAAAAGGTGCACATTATTTGATTCTAATTATATTTAGTTGCTTCCTAATGATTAGCATTTGAAAGAGATGTGAACAATTTTCACTTTCTTTAAATGAAGGGTGATAGGCTTTTATAGCAGAGTATAAAGATATCTGCTGGGAAATCTATGGCCATCAATGGCTTTATTTTTTTCCCTTTATCTATTGATATAGCCTTAATTTGACACTTGTCTGTTGAGGAAGCTTGTAAAGAAACTGCTGACCCTGTAATGCATGGCAAATTTAGATTAGTCTTACAGCTCACTTAAAGCCCAGTAAAGTGATAATTAAATCTGCTGTGGTGGCTGTAAATTCTCAAGTACCTGGAATTAGCTCTTTTCCTGCCACTGGCAATGAGGCTTCATGAGAGTTTATACTGTCCCCTTCCCTGGGCCCTCTCCAGATATGAAGTGGAGGTGAGCATCTGTCTGACCACGCTGCCCAGATCCTGCTGCCTCACCTGGCCCATCCAGCCTTGTAAAACATTGCATGGTTCCTGTCACAAGTTGCTTCTGAGCCTTGGCACAAGGCTGATAGGTTGATACTTATCTCTAAATTCAAACCAGAGTTTATAATCTGAGTCAAACCCATTCAGTTTATGAGAGCGAAAAGATAGCCCTGTCTGGCTGTTGTTTGGGGCAAACAACAAATAATTTTACGTTATCCTATCTTGGCTTCTACTTTTAAGCAGCATTAGTCATTTGGGGAATTAAGCTAGATTCGGCTGAGGTTGCGTTTTGTCTGTGCTATTCTCTGTAGCAGGAGAGAGCCCACATACACCTTTGCTTGTGTTGCCTGCAAGCCAAATATTCTGCAGCCCTACAGGGACAGCACAGGGTGAGCTCAGTCCCAGAGGAGAAAGTGAGATGGAGGAGACCGTGGCAGTCTGTCCTTCCCTCACAATGACTGGTTCCGTGGGTCATTTCATCCTGTCTCTGTATCCCTGGCATCGGATTAGGAAACCTGGAGCAGGACAGCTAGCTGGGAGACAGATAAAGCCTTCTCTCTGTAGAACCTTGCTGTGTGCCACTTGGTTTGGAAGGACAACTCTGCTTGTTTCTTCGATAGGGGGAAAGGGGTCTAAAATCCCTCCAAACTGCTCTCACAGATACCAAAAGGAAAGAACTGTATATCAAAAGAAGCCAAGCAAAGAACAGGTTTCAGGTTTGGTCACTGTGATTCAGCAGGTGGCTTATGATGAAAAAAGCTTGAAACACATTCCGCGTTCTTTGCTGTCTCAGTTCAGGTTTTATCTTATCAGATATCTCTTTTTTGAATTTCAATCTTTATGATAATTAATTTTCCAGGCAAGCATCAGATCAGATATTCTAAGAACAGTTACTTATTACTTTTATCATTTGCTTGGCATTCATGGCTCCTTGTGATCCATCAAACAGATAACATTTTGCACACTTTCTCATTGAAAAATATGTAATACTAAAAATCCTCAGTGAACAGCAGTTAGAGAGAACCATGCAGCACAAAACAGAGTGGCCACCAGGTGGAGGTGCCTTTCCTGACTCCACGACTCAGTGAGGATGGAATTAATCCTGCCTGGTTTTATACGTGTCCAAACGGGGACCTCCACATCTGAGCTACCAACTTATTTACCTTGCGTAGTGGAAGGAGGGAACTTGGGAGGGTTCACATCCAGGCCAGACAAGTCATGCTGAGAAAGTGCCCAGTTGCCACCATGTTCCTTCCCATCACACGGCCTGACCTGTGTCCTCCTTCATTACACAGGCACTTGGAAGAAAGGTCTGCTAACACGCCAAGGGAAAGACTGAGCTGAAAATATGACAGAGGCTGGGTGAGAGAGGTATCATAGGCACTTGTCTGTACTTCGTCTTCCATCGGCATCTGTCACTATATCTGCTAGGGGCAGGACGCAAATAGAGTTTGGGGCTGAATCTGAATAACCATTCATTTTCTAAATTTATTGAGACACTGACTGAGTAGTTCCCACCTTTGGTTTGATGCCAGCCCAGTGGGACCGTGTTGTGCTACATCCCTGCCCTGCTTGGATGTGAAAGGATAACTCTGTCCTGAAGCAGCTACCTAGGAGGAACAGTTCAATTTCCAATGAAACCCCCTACGTTTAGCAGCCTGCCTCTGGGTTGTTACATGTGCTACATGCAAGCCAGCCTCTAAGCTCCCATTACAAGCAGTGCTGTGGTGAGGGGAGTGGTGCTGCCAGCCACAAGGCTACCAGGCCAGTCCTCCAGACCACCAGCTGAGCTCGGCAGGCTGTGCTGACAAATCTCTGTTGATGACAGGCATGTTTACATGCTTAGTGTGTGGGTGAATGTCTAAATATTGATGTCTTAACCGTGGGCTGAATGCTTTTGTTGTGAAAAAGGGGATAACTCCTGTAAGTGCCAGTCAATGTAAAGACTGTTGGAGTCTGATCTTGTGCTGAATGCTTTGCGATGCAGCAAAAGAAAGATGCTGGGGAGAAAGAAACCCAGCAAATTAACCCAAATGCAGCAATATATGCCACAGAGGAATCTTTTCAGCAGGCTCAGAGAATCTGTCTCCAGTAACGTTTCGCAGTGAAGGCTCAGTGGGATTTTCAATATTTAAGAAGTGTTTCTGAAGGTAGCCAAGGGGAGATACACTGATAACTCTTGAAAGGCTAATGCATTCAATTTTCTTATGTCCTCAAATAACACGAGACAGTGTCTAACTCCAGGTTGCTCTAAGAGAGCGCTTATGTCCTGTTGCGCTCCCTCCTCTCATTAAAATGTCCCTGCGAGAGGTGCTGTGAGGCAGAAAGGTGTTCGCCGTTGTAGGCCAGGATGGCGACATATGCAACGGTATTTCCAGACAGTTGTTGAGAGTCTCTGCTCTGCCGGCACAACGGAAGCGCGTGTCGTGCGCTGACCCCGCGACACTGACACCCGCAGCGCGGCCCCCCCGCCGTGCCCGCAGCGGGAGCGCTGCCGCCGCGGGCCGGTGCTGCCACCCGGTGGGGAGCGCCGCGCCCCGCTCCCGCTCCCGTCGCTGCTCGCTCCCGCACCGCACCGCCGCGCCCCGCTCCCGCTGCGCCCCGCTTCCGCCGCGCTCCGCACCGCTCCCGCCGTTGACTGCTCCCGCCGCGCCCCGCACCGCCGCTGCCCGCTCCCGCCGCGCCCCGCACCGCCGCTGCCCGCTCCCGCCGCTGCCCGCCACCGCCCCGCACCGCTCCCGCCGCTGCCCGCTCCCACACCGCACCGCCGCGCCCCGCTCCCGCCGGCAGCCGCTCCCGCCTGGGCGGTGCGTTGCCACCTTTGCCCTTCGGGGTTTTTTTGTGTTATAACCCCAAGACGAGCCACCGGGCGGGGGCGGCGGGGGCGTGCAGGTCCCGGGAGCCCCCAGGCGCTGCGGGTTAGAAGGACGGGTGCGCCGTGGGACCAATTCGTGTTAGTTTATAACTTTTCAGCAGCGATTTCGCTGGCCTGGGACTTCTCCAGAAGGAGAGAGCTTGGCAGCTGCTATCAAGCCAGGGGTGAGGAGCTGGGCGTCGTTTCTGGAGTAGGGATGCTCCTCCAGGCAGAGCCCTGCCCCTCTGCCCTGCTGCTGCTCCTCTTCTCGGCTTTAAAGCACACGTTCACGCCTCCCTCCTACCCGCGCCGATGCACCTGGCAAAAGCGGGATGGCCCTGCCTGTGAGAGCTTTTGCATTTGTGAGTTGTTTTCCCATCCGGCTTTCACTCCCCTTCTTTAGACAAGACTTCAAGACAGCCAGCTTTCCCATGCCCCCGGCCAGGGCGGTGGAAGCTACCACCTACCAGTCACCAGGATGACATCCAGCATCTCTTCTGCACAAATGAACCTGGTGTTCCTTCTTTGCTTCAGGGTCCAGATGGTGAAACCCTTTGTCTTGACTTTGTTTTCTGCTCCTGCCTCTCTGCAGGGTGTGAGGCTCTTACTCCGGTGCTGTGGGGTGATGGACCAGCGGCCATTCAGCGGCACCACAATTCCCAGCTTTTCCCTTCAGCCCTCCTGCCCCTGTGTTGTCTTCACCAGTGCTCACCGGAGAGAAAAGCAGGGGATGTAAACCACCCTAGAGAGGGACATTTTAATGAGTGGAGGGAGCACAGCAGGACATAAGCGCTCTCTTAAAGCAACCTAGAGTTAGACACCATTCCATGTTATTTGAAGACATAAGAAAATTTAATGCACTAGCTTTTCAAGAGTTACCAGTGTATCTCCCCTTGGTTGCCTTCAGAAACGCTTTTAAAATATTGAAAATCCCACTGAGCCTTCAGTGTGAAACATTAATGGAGACATTCCCTGAGCCTGCTGAAAAGATTTCTTTGCGGCATATATTGCTGCATTTTGGTTAATTTGCTGGGTTTCTTTCTCTCCAGCATCTTTCTTTTGCAGCATCTTTCTTCAGTCTCCCTCTGTCGTGTTAGTTCTGCTCTTTGTTTCATTTTTCCTTTCCTCTTCTCTTTCTAGCCAGAGCTAACTTTCTAGCCAGCTTTCCCCCACCCATTTGATTTTAGGCTAGATCTTTTCCACTTTTCTCCCCTTTGGCTTCTATTTACATCATTTCTTTCCTTTTCTACCTTTTTCAGGGTTTCCATGTTTTCCCTGACACCAAAGGGTGCAATGAATTGAATGGGTTAAAATGAGCAGAGCAAGCCATTCTCTGCCAGATCACTGGAGCTCCGGAGAGCATCTAGCTGTTCAGTAAAATGTGACCAAACCTAGGGTGAACATAGATCACGAGGAAAGTCTTCCAGATGCTGATAACCTGCCTGGACTTGTTTGAGTGATGCTCTTCATACCACTGGTCGGACACCTCACCTGAATTTAGGGGATCACAATATGACATCTGTCTCTGAGGGACTTGTCTGATGCCCTTTATAACCAAAGGCAAGAAATAAGCACTTTGGGGTATGATTTATCAGACACATTTTAGATGTCTCTCTGCATGTTAGATGATCTTCTGCTTCTACCTAACCCGTTCCACAGAGCCTTAGGCAGTAACTGCTCTGGCTTTCTTGCTGTGATCACTTGCTTCTTGTGGGCATGTTCTCTGAACACGCAGACATTCAACATCTTTTGTGAGCTGTGGACATTAGGCATGAACACAATATCCAGACACTGCTTTACCAGGTAGGTTCATGTATGGCTAGCCCCGTGACTAGGCAATGGCATATTGTGCTGTGGTGGATGGAAATCTTGTCACCAGATCAAGCTGCAGCACGTGGACCTCTGGTGCCTTCCTCAGTGCCCTGTGTCCTGCAGTGCTGGAGCAGCTGGGGATAACCAGTTTAGATGAGAAGAGCAGCACTGGTGATCAATAACAAATCTGTTCTGAAAATGTAACTATAAAGGAAAGAAGAAAAAACAGCAACAAAACCATGTAGCAGTTTAGCTTCAGTGTCGTCTTTTTGTGTCCCCTTTGAGGAGGTCTGCCAAGAAGAAGTTGCTAGTTCAGCTGAAATGAAGCAGAAAGTACGTGTTGCCCAAATTTGGCCTCCGATACCATGTTGTTAACAAGGGATTCAGCTGGAGCCTGTTAACACAGGTTCCTTTTGGGAGACTCAATTCCCGACCGTCCTCACTGAAATTGTTACCGAGGTCAGGGCGCGGGGTTGTGGCGGGCTGACCCCAGCCAGCAGCCGAGCACCTGCACGTCTGCTTGCTCTCCCTTCTCCTGCGTGATGGGGAGAGGGTAGGAGGAAGGCAAGAAGACTTGTGGATCAAGGTGAAGGCAGATTAGTAAGTGAAGCAAAAACTGCACGTGCAGCAAAGGAAAAAGAGGAATGTGTTCACTTTATCCTGTCAGCAGCAGATGTTTTGCGACCTCCTGGAAAGCAGGCCCTCAGCACACGTAAAGGTTACTTGGGAAGACACATGCCACAAGCACAAATGTCCCCCCTTCCTCCTTCTCTCCTTGAGATTTTACTGCAGCAGATGCTGTTTTTATGGCATGAAATAACCCTTTGGTCCGCCTGGCTCAGCTGTCCTCCTTGTGCCCCTTCCCAGCTTCTTGCCGACCTCCAGCTTACTCGCTGGGGGGGGGGGGGGCAGAGTGGGAAAAAGAGGCAAACTCGATGAGGTACCAGCGCTGTTCAGCAGCAGCCAAAGCATGGGTTTGATATCAGCACTGTGTTGCTCACAAATCTAAACCTCAGCACTGAATGGGCTGCTAATGAGAAAATTGACTGCTCCCCAGCCTTCCCAGTACAGGGAGTCAGTCGGGAGGTTCAGCATGTAGGCAATTATCTCCAGCTGATCTGTCCTCTGAGCTCCCATGGTAGATCAGAGGCCCTCCAGGGGCTCAGCTGACACGTGGAGGTCTGCCAGCCCTCCAGCCACCGTTCCCCAAGAGCATGGGTCTCCATATGTCCTGTCCCATGTCTGCCAGTCCCAAACAAATGCCTTGGAAACCCTTGGAGGCAAAGGATGGTGCCACCATGCACATGCAAATGCCTGCATCTCCTCATGTGCTGATTCCCATGCAGGGGCAGCTACATGAGGACCAAGGGCCAGACCCTTCCCAGTGCTCAACCCAGGGCAGTCCTGTCTGCCTGAAGGTACCTGGCAGGAGGCAGCTGGTGGAGCACGCAGACACACCACCCAGGGGAGAGGTTCAACAAATTAATTTGAGACTCCATCATACCTTTTAGATCTTGTTCCCTGCACCCTGCATGCTCATTTCCAAGCATTCCTTAACTACTGCTGTTGATATACTAAGCTATACTTTTTTCTAGTACTTGCTATCGTTTTATAAAAGATACATTGTATCATAAATTAACCTTTTGCTTTGTTATTTAAAAAAACACTAATTTAACCTTCCACTTCATCATTTAAAAAGTTTTAATCCTGCTTAACATCCCCACCATTCATACTTAACCATGCATACAAAATATCTTGGCTTTGGGGATCTTTATCTGGCTGACAAATAACGCCAAATAACAAATCACCTTTCTGGGAACTGTTTAACTTCCATACATCAACACAACCAGGTTCAGTTCACCGGTGCCAAATATATCTCTCAGACACAATTTTTCCCAGGCAGTATTTCTACGAGGCTAAGAAGCATATCTATAGAGCCACAGTCTGGACCTTGTGCTGATGGATAAAGCCACTGCAGAGGCACAGACATGGGGTTTAGTTGCTGTATGAGCTCTGAACAGGTTTAGAATGGAAAATCGAACTTGCTGGAGCTGCTGCAAAGGCGCAAAATAAACTCTCCTCTTCCTCAGGTCATATAGCTCCTTACCTGAAGCAGCTGCTGTTGTTTCAGTCCTGAAACCATTTCACAGTCCTGTTGAAATGCTTTGGGGCTGCAACACAGCTTCATTTCTCATTAACGCTTTGGAGCCAGTGGAACAGGCATAGGCCAATTAAGGGGAAGGGGTAAAAATTAAAGGAATCGAGAAATGAAAGGAAGCGGATGGAGAGGGTTTGGCTCATTTTCAATGGTCTGAACACTGAAGACAAAACATCACTATTCCTTCTGATATTTGTTTCCTTATCAGAAAGACAGCTTGGAAGGGAGAGGCCCCACACCAGAAGGAAGAAAATCTGTCATTGTAGGAAAAAAATGGAGGCTCAAACCACAGAAATAATTCCTGGAGCATGGGAAACAGATGGATTTAAAAGACATGAAATGCCATCTGAAAACTTCTGATGTTGAGTCAAACTGATATCTTGAGAAGTAATTAGTAACAGACTGGTATGGCAGACCTTTATTCCATCAACTGGCCCTTTTTATGATCCAAGCACTAACTCTGTAAGACATTTCTTCATGCCTCTTTGTTCCCAGGCATGCAATCAGGCTGAGGAAAAAGTCAAATTATAGGGAGGAAGAGCTCAGTGGAAATTAATGCATTTCATCTAGGGGTTGTTTCATCAGATTGCAGCCATCTGAAAGAAGGCCACTGGATCAAGTGGTTCTGGTACGTGGGCAAGGAAGCTGGCCGAGATGTGAGGTGGGAATCTAGAACTGCCTCTTCCTTCCTTTTCACTGATGAAGGAACCCAGAGCTCAGACAATCGACTTCAGGTGGGTTGCAATCTCCATTCAGCTGTTAGAAACCTTCAGTCTATTTGAGTCAAACTCAGTAGCGATATAGAGACCTCAGAGGTCTAAATTTCACAGACTTAGTGATGGTCAGTGACTGGGAACTGAAAAGATATGTTGGTACATGCAGGGAGGTAGATATTTATGTAGTTCAACCTCATCCCTCCCAAAAGGCAGTGGCTACCAGCCAAAGCAACATCCCCAGCAGGGCAATCTGCAGAGAGGTTGCTCCACACCATCCCTAGTGCCTGCTGCCACTGCCACCTGAGCAGGACATAGATGAGGGCTGCAATGTGGACATTGTGGTGCAGGAGTGGGAGGAGACCTGAGGTGGCTGTGAAGAAGCTTCCTCCAGGGAAACCAGCCTTTCTTGGTGCCGCTGCTCCTGGAGAAGACTGTTTAACTATTAAGATTTTGCATATATATTTATAAACGCCTGTGTTATTTCTCCATCTCTTAATCACAGTAATAAACTTTTGAGCAGACCTGGTTTGTGCCAGATCACTGTGTCTGGATTGTCTATAAGAATGACTTCATGATATGGGAATAGGCCTGTAAGAAGTCATCTAGAAATATACAGCTGTAAAATAGCAATTAAAACATAAACGAGCAATCCAGAACCTCCCTCAAGGGATATAAGGGAATGCCAGATGCCTTTCCCTGCATCTCAGAGTATCTCAAAGGATTTTGAAATAAAAATGTTAATAATAACAGTCAAGAAAACTACCAACTGCAGAACATAAAATTGCTAAACCTGATCTCTGAGATAAGTAACATTGTTAATAAGGCAAAAACACTGGCAAACCTAATTCCAGAAGAGTCCCTTCTTATTAAAAAAGGCAGATTGACCATGTAGGTTATGCAGTTTAAACAGGAGCAGAGACAGATTTCTCTCTTAACCTGTTCCCTAGAGATACCAGTTCCTTCTGATTTCCTTACAGTGATCATCCTCATTCACAGTCTGTATCCAGGACAGTGTCTCCAGATGATGACACTGCCCAGAAGATGGGCAGATGTGGCCATGTTGCTCCATTGCTACATACAAAACCAGTAGGCAAAAATGCCAGCTCCCTAAGACACGAGGTGATGCTTTGCCTTGTGGGTGTGAAGAACATTTGTAACTTGGGAAATGCCTGTACTCAGCCTGGATCTGATCCCAGCTCCTGCTGGATTTCTGCTGGGTCAGTCCCTGTGGTCTTGTGTGCACCTATACATAGTGGTTAGTCTTATACGTATCTTTAGGGAAGAGTCACATTCCTAAAAATTATCTCATGTTACATGTAAGACAGTTTATGCTAGAAGGACACCTAAGGCTGGAACATTTAAATGCTCAGAAGTTAGAAGATGCTAAAATTCAGACTGTCTGAACAGATGTCAGTCTGTCCCTAGGGCGGTACAGCTGGACCAGAAGTGATCATCTGGATTTGGGGTACCGTGTCTGAGATGATCCTCTTAGATATCAGAGGTTGAAGGCAGAATAAAGGCCAAAGGGAATTTAGAAATCACCCAAGTGTGTATTTTAATTTCAAATTGCATAGTTTTCATATTCTATGTTATGTCTTAAATAATAGATGAACATCTAGCAAAAAACACTGAAGGCAGAGATGCAATGAATGGATACTATCCCTCTTCTGCATCTTAAAAAAGCAGTGTTTTACTTTTCACAGGATTAAATGCAAATGAGAAGCTCATAACCTCCATATTCTCTTATTTTCTACTCGTAGTTTCTCAGCCTTTAGAAAGGAAACCTGAATAACTCCACCTCTGCCACCTCACAAACTGTTATTATTTCAATTTTTCTTATGCCTGTGCCTTTCTGATAAATTTTCTAATTCCATTCAGATGCCCACCAAAAAGCAAGTGAATAAAGTTTTGTGCAAAAAAATGTGTTTTCCTAATCCTCCCCTGAATACCTGGTCAACCCCTTGGGGAGCACAGAACAGTCCCTGAGCCCAGCTGGCCCAGAATGTGCAACTTGTGAGTGCAAGAAGGAGTGAACAAAAGGGTTTATCCTTGCCCTGAAATTTCTCCTTTTCTTCCTGCTCAGCCAGCTGTGGTTTTACCTCCAGGTTGTCCAGGCTTGCTCTGAGGTTTGCAGCACGCAGTGGTGAGAAATGCTGCCTGCTGCCCCAGGCTGGAGCTCCTGCCTGGCCAGCCACCATGCACAGGGAGCCACAGTTGCAAGGAGGTAGGGAAGCCACTCAGGGAAGAAGCTGGAAGCTTTTATAAGCCAAACACATTTAACTTTCTGTGTCAATCAGGAGACTTGAGAAACTAGTTACCTTTTTCCACTTGTGGCCATCAGCAATAGCACACGGCACAGAGATGTGAAAGAGAGTGACATTTTTCAAATGGCGATTGACATTTGGGAAGCAAAAGTAGGTCCCGTTCCCAAAGGAGACACATCTGCTTCTTATATTTCATGCATGGAAATGAAGCACAAACCATCATTAAAAAAATGCAGCCTGTGACAGTTTTTATATACCCGAAAGAAGCAGGATCAAAGTAAATGGGAAAAAAATCATGCTAAAAAAATTCCCCATTTTGTTTGTTTTCCTTGCAAAACATTTTTTTTTTATTTGTGAGAGCTATTGAGCTCCTTTATGTTTGCATCTAAAAATAATGTTGTAATGCTCCTCAGAGTTTTTTGACAGCATGTTATCTCTGGACAACCTCTCCCCACTGGAGTGAACTGCAGGCATCAGAGAGGCTGCCCAGCGTGGGGCTGATCGAACAGCTCTGAGAGCGATGGAGTGATTCCCACCGTATATTATGGGAACAGAGCAAGCCTGTCACATACAAATAATTCCTGAGACTAGAAACCTTATCTTCCCAAGTCGTAACCTGTAGCTCAAACAAGCTACAGTTCTTTTTCTGCTCCTGTGATTTCACACCCGTGGTAAATGACAAGGGTGGATGTTCCTTCCATCCAGGGTTTTTTTGAACTGAAACAATAGTTCAAGTACGAGCTGTTGAAGTTGCTCCGTATTTCCCTGCTGTTTCACAACTGCAAGTAACACCTTGAGATGGAAAGGCCTCCTCATCTCCCAGCTAATGCACAACTCATCCTCCTTGAGCATTCTCTAATGTTCTTGCCTACACTGCTGTAAAAGTCCAAAGGTATGAATGGTGTATGCCCAGTGTGTTTTTGTGTCTTCGCTTATTTCTGATACTTCAGGCTAAACTGTCTTCCAAAGTCTTAGGTGTTTTCCTCCCTCATTCTGTGTACGTCTTTTAAGCAGATATTGCAATATCTGCTAACAGGTTCACCATCATGTCTTCAAACCTGTGGAAATTTTGCTTGTGCAGCTGGATACTGCTCACAGAACAAGAGCTTGCCATTACTGCAGCACAGAAGGGGTGGAAGTCCTCTAGCTGGTCTTCAACTGTTGTAACTCCAGGCTCCGTTCAGGGGCAGTGCCCTATTTTTTTGCCCTTCTGCAGGATGCTGTGCTCGAAAATTGCCTGTTTCTTTCCATAATTACGAAGGGAACCTCTGTCCAGCAAGGAGCAATCGCTGCTTTGCTACACACGAGCAGCATCCACCACCAAGACACCCATGCCACAATGCACAAGGGGAAACCCTTTTGCATCCCCCAGCTCCATGCTCAGTGCTGCCTTATCCTCCATTTCGACAGGTATCCCACCCTCCTTATCTGTCTCCAGGCCTTTCTGTCTCCCCTGGCTTTTCCCCTGACAAGGGTGAGGTCCTCCAGCCTGCAAAGCCCAAGGAGGATAATTCAGGGGAACCTCAACCAGGTCACCACAATCAAGTCCCAGGCAGGAGAAGCAAACCACCTGCCAAAGCAAGCCCAGCCAGGCTGCCAGCCCACCCTCTAAGCAGGTCCTCCTCACTTTCCTACCATGAAGGGCTGGTGCCCAGCAGAAGGCACTATTCCCTCCCTGGAAAAAGCAGGTAAATGAGGCTTGATATCACTTTTTAATATAACCACTCTACTTCGAAACCCACGCAATTTTCCTCCAGATTTTTAAATCTCAGTCAACAACTCTCCAAACGTCAGTGCTGATTTTTTTAATAGGTTTGCAATCAGCTCTGGTTTGCATTATTTTGTCAATATTACCATCATGATCCCAGCCTTATTTTTTCACAGGTTTTATTGCTTGTGGGCAGTAGCAACCAAGCCTGCTCCCACCGGGATCGGGATCAGGAGGCAGTGTTGCAGTGTTGTTCTGCCAAGGCTGCTTCCAGTTTCCACTGGAATTAAGCAAAGCTTTTCCACTAGCTGTAAGCAAGTTAGATGGTCCCTGAGAAAACAGGCTACTGATGCTGGTAAATTGTGGCTGCTGTTACTACAGCTTCTCTCCTGGTAGCATTTGGCTAGGACCTATCCACATCTCCGCCTTGTGGGATTTGGCCCTATGCCTTCACTCCCCCAGCGAGTCCCAGGTGGTTCTCAGTCCCTGACGTGTGTGCTCCTCCCTTTGCCTTACAAAAAGGATGGAAACAGCGAGAGTCCAGACATCTACCTTCTGCACAAACACCCTCACTGTGAGCATGCAACCATGCTTATGTTCTGCCCCATTTCCCTGAGGGACACAGCACCACCCACGGTGGTCTGTGGGCAGCTGCCCAAAGTGCTGGGCAGGGCTGGTGCAAAACTTCCTGCAATTTGGGTGAATTCTTGCTGCTCCCGGATGATACAGGCTTTGCACTGGGCAGGATGACAACTGTGGGAGTCTGAGTCTGTTTTTCCCTCCCCCAAAATCTACCTTTTCTCTGCATTCAGTAATAGCTCAGTCTGAATTAAATTCTCACTAGTCCAGACCAATACTGTCTCAGATGGCTGCCAGAATCAAGAAGAACCACACCAGGCAATAACATTAGAGCTTTGCAGTGAAAGACGAAGGTAAACAGACAGCAATATGAAAGCACATCAGGTTTTGTTACAGGAGTTTTACACGGAGGCTGGCTTTTTGCTAAACTGCCTTTTTTCAGGCACTTCAAAGGCTCTGCCACTAGATGTAGCAAAAGCTCTCTTAAAAGCGGTCTCTGATGTTTTGCTGTACTCCTCTTTTAAAGGGGGAAACAGCTAAAACTCAACAAGTAAGATAAGGATAACCATAGCTAGAGAGCAAGACTGTCGAGAAGAAATAGGACCGGTGGCATCTAACATCGGGTAGGACACAAAAGGTCTCTCCATTTAAAAACAGAGATGAAAATGGGGTTGGATCATCATGCTTGAATGTTCCTTGCTTGGAAAACTGCCTATATACCAAATTCTGCTCAGCCTTCTCTAAGCAATCCCAAGTGTTTTATTAAGTTTTATTAAAACAGCACATGGGACTTAGCGAAGGGGAGCTCAACACCCACTGGGGTGGGTAGCTGAAATGCCACAGCGATTGGGAAGTGCAGGGTGTATTACTGACATATTTAAGTTCTTCCATGCACTGTGCTATAGTCCAGAAGCAGGTATTTTTAAATGCAAAAATCAAATATAATAAACCAAAAATAAGATAATGTGGTTTGTTTCATTTACTTATAGGACTAACTCTAAGAATCTCCACGGAACTGATCTGCATGAAAAAAGAACAAACGTAAAAAAGAATCTTTAAGATTTTTTTTTCTGAAAAAGAGGGTTGTTTAGGTATTCTTAGTGTCAGAAATAAGATACCTGGAAAAACAGAGCATCGTAAGTTAACAGTACAATTAAGGAGTCAGCTGTGTGAGGCTTTACAACATCTGAATCCAATATTTAACCAAGCAGTTTATGACAGAGTGGAGACAATTTACAAAAAGCCACCACTACCTTTGAAGTATTACCAAAGAAAGATGCAAATTGAACAGAGCTCACCAGGAAATGATAAACAGATCTGGGAATTCAGCTGGTAGGAATTCAAACCAGAAATTGTTTTTACAAGGCATTGGTGGGTACATGGTAAGGTTCCTTCAGTCCCATGGGGACATGCACATCTGAGCTGGTCACCCAAAGCTGCTTTCACAGGCAGTAGAGCCCACAGTGTGTGATTCATTCTGTCCCAGAGCAGATATCCACACTGATCTGACAAACCTCACACCAAAAGTGGCCATATCTCCTCCTCAAGCTGTGGAAGGAACCTGGGCTGAGCCGTTCAGCTGCAGGTCTCTCCATCGCACAGATCTGGAGCGATCCAGGGGATGAATCCTGTCTTTTCTGTCTACTTAAAGGAAAACTGATTCAAATACAAGTAAATAAATAAAACCCAAAACTTTGGCCAACAGACCTGCATTATCCAGGAATACCTGGAGCCATGGCTGTGCAGTGTGTTATTTACACTGGAGCCCTGGAGCTGGGACAAAAAGACAGGAGAAGATGGTCTTTGCTGGCTGGTGCAGGGACCCACATCATTGCCTGCATGTGCTGACCCGGGGCTTGGCTAATTCACCTTCTTCTTACGGTAGGTTTTCCCCAAAGCAAACTGTATTTAGACCTTAAAAGAACTTGCTCTGGTTTCTGTGCTTGAGTTTGGTGAGATTTTATTTGAAAGCAAATCATCTCACTTTAAGGCATGACTCTGCAGTCCCTGCTCACTCTGTTTGCCTAGTGCTGCGCAGGTTACAGTGAGGGGATGAGCTCCCTCTCAGCTGCTTGAAAAATGGGCGGTTTTAAAGACAATCTCAGAAGACAGCATGAGGATAAAGCATTACTGCTAGTTGTGCTATTTACCCTGTGGGGGGAGGGAATGACCTGAGCAGGGGAGTGACAACATGCATCTCCATCCCATCTTGATTTATCAACAGCTGGTAAAAAAGATGGTAAAAAAGAACTTCTAAGTAAAAGCAAATTGGGCACCTAGGTATAATTTTTTCCCTAAACTCAGAAATAGAGGAGTGTCTTGTTTCAGAACACCACCAGGTCTGGATCTGCAGATCGAGGAAGATTGGGGAAAAAAGCAATTTATTCTCTCCTAGCACAACTAAAGTAGTGCAGGTCCCTGCAGTGTAGGGTATAAAAGGAGCTTTAAACCCAGCTCTCGAGGTATCCTGGTGGGTCTGGCCATCAGCTACCAGTAGCCAGAAACCATCTCTGAGAAGCCTGTGTTCATACTGGGAATTTTGCATTGTGACATACCCTAAAAGAGCAGATTAACCCAGGCTAGACATAATCATTAGGAAACAGATGGCCACGGTGTAGGAAAGCAGCTCACGTACCGCGGGAGCGAGGTGTATCCGGCTCATGCGAGCACCTTGAAGAGAACAGGGGCTTCAAGATTTATGAGGGAGGTCAGGACAACTTGTACTTAGAAAATCCTGGGGATATGTCAGCAACATTACACAGTCTCTAGAGGGGATCAGATATACAAATGTGTAACAGGGATCATTTCCTTTGTGGTGTTTTCAACCATGGCTCTGATTTCTCATCGGTCTTAAGCTGACCTCCACATGCACAGCATGCCATGTCTTCCGAGTGCCGTGTCATGAACTGGAAAAAAAGTTAACAAGGTGTTATAATCTATTTAACTTATTTAATTACATAGAGTAAACTTATTTCACTACATATAGTAGAAAGCTCATCAGACCACAAGATCGACTATGGATTATACTGCTCATCATCTCATGTAACCCTGGAAATTAATTCAAAATTTCCTTGCAGAAAGACAGCCTTTCAGAGAAGACAGATGACTAGACACCCATACCTGTGTGGGAGAGGGCAGGTGTTCAGCCACCGACCTTTCAAGTCTGGGTGAGGGAATGGGGGCTCAGTGGCTTGAAAAAGGCACCTGGACTGTGGTGTCAGGGATGCAGGCACAGGATGCAACCTGGTTCTCAGAGGAGCAATGTAGCCTTGTGACGCAGCACCACGACCCTTCCCGGGAGGCATCTGAGTCACCTGGTCGTTTATGGGGTGTCTGGAGCCAGGCACCCCTCATGCAACCGGGTAAGAGCAGGGAGGGGGGGTTAGGGTTTACAAGCCAACTGAAACACTGAAAAGTGGCTCGTAGAGAAGCAATGCTAGCGTCCAGCCACACTGTTGCTTGTTCTTTCCATGCCAAATTCCTAGCTAGAATTTGGGAACTTTCATATTTTCCTGCTTCCTACAGGGGAAATTAGGTCATGTCTTCAGTAAGATACAAAACTCGTTACTTTGATGGAAATCAAGAACTGTGTATATACAAAAGCAAAACCTGCCTTTATATGTGTTTAAAAAAGTCCAGCAGAGCTCATAGAAGCACACATGTAGTGCAAAGTCAGATTTTGTCAGGGTTTTATTTCCATCCTACTGACACATCACAATTCTTACCACGAATGCTATAGCAGATCTTCAAAATCTGTTAACCCATGCGAGAAAACAGAAATAAAATGGCTTTTTGCATTACAAATACGATGCCAATGTCTATGGCCATTTGACCCTCATTAAGCAAGGTGTCCTTGCAGTAATGTGCAATAGCATATGGATGTTGCTAATAATACTCCTCAGAGTTGGTTGTTTATATGAATTGCAAATAGGTGGCATTTTTAGCAAAGGATTTTAACCACTCAGGGGCAATTTTTATTTCAGTAACTATCAGTGTCTCTGGTTTATCTCTCCTCCTACAACCAGGCACTGTGTGTTCAGGTTAGCTAGCCTATACAGGATGTTGCTGTGTGCAGATTTATTCCTGACCCAGCTGGTTGGAGCTATTTCATGTTAATGCTGCTCATGAGTTCATCTCTGCCACACATGAAATATTGAGCAGCTTTCAGGCACTCAGTTCTGCAGAAGAATATGCATGGACTTATCACTTAGTTATTGCTCTCATTAAGGTTAATAGCCCATAAAGGTTCTCCACCTTCCATTCTCCCTGTTAATCAACAGTGATACTTGGCCTATTAAAAACTGGGAAGGAGAAGAGAGGAAGTCAGAAAGTAAAATGGCCTCTGGGACAATAAAGAAACACTGGTGTCATCCCAGAGTCCAGAAGTGATGCACAACACACAAAAGCGGTGAAGACACTGAAGACTCACATTTAACAACCTTGTGCTCGGTTAATTCCCTTGCACGTATCTCACATCTGCCTCTACCCACTCTGTGAAGCTCCTTCCAAGCTATTTTATTTTTCTCTCCTCGTCCTCCTGTGACTCCCCCCATTGCTCTTTGTCTTGCTCCACTTTGCTGTATTTTCCCTTTCCTGTCTGCCCCTACTCATTTCCTCACTGCAGCCTTTCTCTGCCACATGATGGACTGTGCCCAGAGCAGGTCAGTGGCACTCCCAACAGCTCACAGCTCAGACAAATCAGGGTTGGAGCCACCATTTCATATGTCTTGTTAGATTGGGAAACAGAGACTCGCTCGCCCTGGTTAGTGACCCACATTTTGCCCGCTGGTGATGCAAGGTTGGCAGGGGTGGAGCGAGGCCAGTCTGCAAAGCAAATTTTCGAAATGTTTGCCATCACGCAGGTTTGGTAACAAACATTTTTCAAACATACAAGTAATAATCCTTAATGTTCATACAAGTATTTGCACCTTCTTGGACTAACAAGGGGTGGTGTGCTCATGCTGGAGGTTCAGAATTTTATATCCTCGTGAAGTATTTCCCCTCCACTACTTCCCCTTTCCACTGTCAGCTTATGAGGACTGGTGCAATGTGTGACCTCCTCGAGATGAGGGGTGGCCAAAGGTGCATCTGGCAGGTGGCCACAGCACAGCTTCCTCACCAGGCACTGCAGCCTCTGGGCAGAAGGTCCCTCCTCATTGCGGACATTTTGCACTGCTGCACATGTGGCAGCCTGGGCAAAAACACCAGGCTGTGGGCCAGTGTCATAAGGAATATGACCAATGCATAAGGATCCGGACCAATGCAGCAGCAACAGTGGTTGTGGAAGGACCAGAAACATCTAAAACCTCTGCTGCTGCTGGGGAGTGAGTACAGGTCTGTGGTTATGTGATACTGCTCAATGGGTGAGGTGGGAAGATGCTGGCATTGATCCTGCCCAGAGCAGTGGAGGTGCCAGGAGCAGAAGCCTTGCATTAGCACCATGCTCTGATATCTCCTGCCTGAAGGAAAACATGGTCAGAAGCAAGATACTTGCTTGGTCCCAGTTCTCCCAAGCTATTTCCTCAGATCAACTGTCAGAGCCCACAGGAACATTCTGGCTCCTATCAACAATTTGTATCCTGCTTTTAAGCACTACCTATGATATCATTCATTAATACAGCCTTGCTCTGGCAGTCCCTCTGCATCCCAGGGACTGCCATTAATCTAGAAAACTGCTACTGGGAAATATCAGCACAGTTAACCCAAGAGAAAAATGTCTACTCAGCTGGTACGTTGAGGATAATGAAGTTTCTCCCCAAGGTTCCCAAGGCTGGCCACCACAATAATGTTAGAAAAGCTACATTTTGTTCAGGTGAATGTTGCATTAACAGCTTGATGGAAGCCCACGAAGCAGAGATAACTTCTTTTAAATAAAGTAGATGAGTAATCCTTAATGAAAAAATGCAGAAAGTAAATAAAAAGGTCTTTTTAAAATTATTTTTATATATTTTTTTTAATTTAAAGATAGATATTCTCTACCAGACTCTTCAAATTCATGGGGACTTTTTGAAGATGGAAGGACAGAAAAGCACCCTTTATTCATGTGTAGAATATATAGCTGCTGTGAATCCTGCTTCATTTTTTCACATAGCTATTTACTTCTCCTTTAAACCAAAAGACCTAAATGCAAATACGGGCAGTTCCTTCTCTAATGTTAAGTAATGATGGCAAACCAGTGTCTAGAGACACATTGTACAATCAATCTGAAAAGTTAGTAATGAAAAACCCACTGAGACCATCCACTTTCCCCTCCAGATGGAGGGTTTTGTTCCCTGCAACAATGATCTAATATTACATTTGTCACTATTGACTTTCTGTGCCAAGTCAGTTCTGCAGGGACGCATGCTCTTAAGCTTAGGGATGAAATTTTATCAGTCAGAAAACTATGCAGTGAAATACTTTACCCATAACATCTTTATTTGCCTTAAGAATCAAAAGAAATGTGCTTGCTGCCCCGCAGAAAGTGTTTATCAGCAATGCCTGGTCCTGCTGCTGATGGGAAGCAGTACACGGAGTGCGAGGGCTGGCCACAGCCTGCCAAGGAAAGAGGATGGGCAAGACGAGGGAAACGGCCATCACACCATGCTGCTCCATGCTCGGGCTGGGCTGTTCCGTTCAGCCTTCTCCATCTTACTCCTGTTAAGCTACACCATTAGCTTAATGAAAGGAGAAGGGGCTGGTCTCAGGACCAGGGATTGTTTTAGGAACTGACTCTCAAAACTGTACCATCAAAATTCCTGTGCTGCAAACATCTGAATTGCTTCGCCTCACTGCACACACCTAGACACTGGCCCTGGGCTGCCTCCATGTCCAATGGAGACCACAGGCATCACCAACAGGGTGTCTTCCCACTTCTCTTGGGGTAAAACCAGTTCATCCTGGAAGTTCATGTTCCCCATCACTGGCTTAGAAATTCCTTGGCGTGACTAGCTTAGGCTGAGGCAATGGGCTTTGAGCTGGGTGAGGTGGCTCCCCAGGTGAATGTCTGTTCCTAGCAAAGCGCTTTGCTACGATACCACCTGCCTGATGTCCTCGGGAGCAGGTCAGGCTGAGCAACTTCAAGCCATCATATGCCCAAGCCCTGTAGGAAGCCATACCCCACTGTGCTTGCTCCCATAGGTGCTAGGCTCTCCATAAAACATGGCTGCTGGGGATTTTTCCAGTGGTGTAAAACAGGATTCAGAATTCCACCAAATTTGCATCATGATGGTCACACACTTCCCCAGGGTCCTCTCACTTACATTTAGCTGTGTGCAACATACACCTCTACATCTGAGACCGGCACCAAGCTCCCTATGTACAGAGAAACAAAGAGAAACTGTGATTTTTATTTTTTTTTATTTTTGGTGTTGTGATTAATTTTCTCTCAAGGCAGACATCTGAAGGTGATCGGGCAAGTTGTCTGCTTCTCCCCGCTGGCTATGAAGGAAGCCTAAAGCTACACTCAGGATATCTGCATTTAGCAGTGTACAAACCATAGAACACATGCATATATAACATGTTATACTGAAGAAATCCGCAATTTTCTTTAGTTAATAATTCTTGATGATATACACGAAAGCTGGAGTTTTGTCAAATGCAACCTTAAATTCTAAACCTATGGCTTATTTTACTTTAAAATGCATTTCTTAGTATGTTCATGGAAAAATAATGGCACAGCAAGTGATCAGTAGCATCTGTGACTAATTGCAAACAATCACAACATGAAATTATATTTTCAAGTCTTTAATTAGCTGGAGAATGAGTCCCTTGATTATTTCTGGTATGCTACTGTACTGCCTGACCTAGCAGACAGAAGCCGCTGTTTTCTTTCAAGGTCATTGTAACACATACTCCTCTGCTGATCCCACATACTGCAAAGCAAGTGCTGTGGTTTTCAGCCTATTGCAAGTTAAAACTAGCTTAAGAAAGCTCTCTCCCCTGCCCAAGGAAAGTGGGAAATCATATATGATACAATACACCCTTATATTCATTGTAGAGTTGGCTGCAGAACTTTTATTGGACAAATACCTTTTGCTTCTTGCTGCAAATCTTGAAACTAACTTCGATGAGCAAGGCATTAGTCACTGAACGTTGCAGACAGTATAACAGCGGTATGCCATAGCTGGGAAATATTTAATTGAGCATCTTACCCCAGCTGGTAATTGACATAAAGCAGCAGCTGCAGCTACAGAAATGTTTAAAAAGCAAAATGAACCTGTAGCTTCAGCTTGAGGTAGGAGCTGGGCTGCTGATGGCTGTGTCTGGCTGGCTTCTCCGGGCTATACCTCTGCAGGACAGTTAGCCTTGGGGTCAGCTGCAGCACAGCAGATCTTCAGGCCTGCACTGAAGATGGCTGACAAAAAGTGGGCAAGGTTGGAATATTTCAGTGTCTGCCCTGGGGGCAATGGAGCTGTCATCGTGACTGGCAGGTAGCATTACCACAGCGTCCGTCATCCCAGGAAATCCCTGATGGCGGCCAGCAGCAGCAGAACACATCTGTGCCAGGGGATGTCCCCCAGAATGCTCAGGCCAGTCTTCAAAGGGATGAAGGACAGGCTTTCATCTCAGCCCCAGCTGGAGCTGTGTCATCTCAAAACCAGCTCAACAGCATCTTTTACTGAGATTTAATTCCTAAACTAGGAGAGTGCTGGACATCGCTGTGCTATTGCTAAGCTGGAAGATTAGAAATGTTTCCAGTCTGCCAGGTCTTGGTGATCCCTCCATTATAGTCTGGCCCCTACCAGAGCCAATCCAGCCGTTCACTGTGGTTTCCATAGGAAGGATGGAGGCACAGTGGCAGGCCAGTGCTGTGGAGCACTTTCCCCCCCCTAGAAACAGTCAGAGGATTTGAGGGGTAGGAGGGCATTCCCCATGGTCCAGCTGGCTCTAGTGTCCCACAGACATCTTGCACCACAGATAGCTCACACATGGCTTTGAACTGGTATGAAATAGGGTGACATCAACTGAGGAGGAGAATCCATCCATGTGCTGGAGAAGAACAGGCCAAGTCACATCCTGTGGATGGGAAACCACCAGCACTACATAAAGCCAGAGACCCCCTGGTGCCCTGCCAGAGGAAGCCTCTTTGCCTCTGGCACTGCAAAAGCAATGTCAAAAAATTATGCTCAGGACATGTGCCGCCTTCTGCAGCCAAGTACGTGAGCACCTGAGTGAAGGACAAGCACAGAGATCCTGAATTCAAAGAGAAAAGCCCAACAAGCTATTTCAGGAGTACATTCCTCCTCAGCAGACAAGAACATGGCATGTTTGCTTGTTTGGCTGGTGTTTTCCTACCTTGTTTCATTTAAATTGTTCTGCTTTACAGGATGCATGGCCTTGGTCCATTATATCATGTGGCTGCTGCTAAATGTGTTAGGAGAATCCTTGTGTTTGCTCATGCCTCCAGCAAGGATAAAGAGCTAAAAAAGAAATATATTCCACTCAGCCTCTGATGTGTGTGGACAGTAGATGTAGATGTTCCACAGCAACAGGGTATAAGCCATTTTCAGATTATAAATAAGATGTCCATAGTCTACTGTTAAAAACTCCAGTGTTATTAATTTACTACTATTAGATGCTATTAGTACACACAGTAAGACATTTTCATTATTAAGCATTATCAGTAAGTAAGGGCTTGTATTAATTACCTGCATTATCTTTGTAATCTGTGCAGGCTTTTTTGCTGTATTGGACTTTTCAGCTCTTCCCCATGCAGCAGAACCCAAGAAGCTGGGTTTCCCTTGGGTCTCTGTTCCATCACCTACAGCTTCCCAGTCTGACAAACCCAGTTTTCCCTCAGGACATCTATCACTCATACCATTGCAACATCCTGGGTCCACTCCACCACGCAACCCTGTGGTGGGGCAAGCTTCTCCTCTTGCCCCAAGCCCCAAATCACATTACTGTTGGCACCTTTCCCCATCCCCCACTCCCTTTGCCTTCCTTCTCCTGGGCTGCTCAGACGTGCTGGGGTGGCTCTGGCTCTCCACTGCCCAGCACAGGGGAGTGTATCGGTGTGCACCCCATGATAACTTTTGAATCTGTTGATTAATAACAGCTCAGTTTGATTGCAAGTCAAGTCACCCAGGTTTCCCTAGACATGACACCTGAAGATCCTGGGGAGGTGAAATTTGAAGGTGACAGACACGGTGCAGAACATCTGGACACCTCACAGATAAGTTGTGTGGCACACACGTGGCCTGGCCTGTACAGGCTGCCCACTCAAGCATCAAATGTGGCAAGCCACATGCTGGATTTCCGTGCTGAGGTTCATAGCCCAAAGCACACGCAGAAGGACCGAGAGGCACAGGCTATGCCTGACACTACCCTAGGCCTGAAGGACACACACACATTCAGGACAAGTCTAACACCAATTCACTGACCAGTGCAGGAGCCCTCACATGGGAACCCAGGGACGTCTGGTCTTCTGCAGACCACAAAGTCCACCACCCCCTTCATTGTCCAGGGCTCAGCTGATGCACAGTGAAGGAGCACCAAATCTGCTCCTGCTGTATCAGCTCAGTCTTAACTCACAAAATAATTATCTGTTTGTATTTCAAGCCTAAAGGAAAACAGCTGAAAAGAGGTTTTGTGCAACTTCCATATTTGCATTAGATTTGCAAGATATTCAAAAGGCTACGGACATAGCACTGCAAAGGAAAGAAAACCCAGCTGCTGATCCACCACATCCAAGCAGTGGTCTTGGGCCCAAAGCAGTGTAGAAACCCCCTGCAAAACTCAGGAGCCACTGGCAATATTCACAAGGGGTCTGATTTGAAACCCAAAGATTTCAGATTGACGTCTTTTTTTTTTTTTTTTAATGTTTAAACCAGCCATCTCTTTAGAGATTTTTGAGAGAAGTCAGCAACCTGCCTTAGGCAGTGCACAGGATCTCGTGTTTTGGGATGAGCAGCCTGGGACTGGTGCCCCACAGCTCTGCATTCCACACTGATGGTGGCCCCAGGGACTTGCAAGTATGTAAGGGCACTGGATTGGAGCCGCTTTTCATACCCCAGCAAGGGGCTCCGATGTCTGAGCCACATCCACCCATTTTGCAACCACCTTCTCTGATGAGCCACATCCAGTGCAGCACCTGGTTTAGCCTTGGGTTTATTTTATGGATGCTCTTTCCTGGCAATTAACCCCCCTTTCCATGTGTCTCTGCAGAAAGCTCTCTGCTCCCGCCAGGACATCTCCCGGGCACCCTGGGGGAAACCAAAGTGCTTCTAATGAGCTTGATGCATAATTTCCAATCAGATTTATGCTGGAAGTAAAAGAGGTGGATCAGCCAACGTTTCAAACCGAGAGGAGATGGAAACTGATGTGGAGATATGGAGGCAAACCTGGAGCACGCATAGGCACTGAAGGTTGACAGGTCTCAGTGGCATCTTGCTCCAGAAAGTAAACGTTTTCATCACAAAATCAGCTTGTTGGCTTTTTTAAATCCATCAATGCTCTTTAATTTCCCAGGTGACCTTGGGCAAGATGGTGCATTAGCATTACTGTTCAGATGGAAATGATACTGTTCCCCCTCTGCTGCTTGTTTTATCCCATGAGGGCCAGTGGGTACGGTGAGTTGCCACAGCACCTGCCACAGGATCAGTCCTCATCACAGATTGCTCCTTTAAGCTTCCTTGTGGTACAGTTATCACAGAATCAGTATTTACTATCTAAACCCACACGTAGTGCATTTTCTGTGCATTAGTGTCACTGCAAGACAGCAATTTATTACCTTAGCGAGGAGATGCTTTCTCTTGGAAGTTCTTTAACCCTCATCCAAGTGCTGCCAGACAGCTCTGGTGGGCATGGGGAGAAGAGTGGTGGTCTGCAGCATCCCAGCACCTGGGTTGCATATGGTGCCTGTTCATGCTTTCCCACAGCACGGGGAAAGTAAGTCCAGGGCATCCTGAGAGCTCAGCCTCTCAGCACCTAAGCTGAATCTAAGCCAAATATAGAGGAGCTTTGAAATGCTGCCTGTTTTTAAAAGGATCATTTTAATAGAAAGGTCTCACTGCACTTGTGCACAGCACATGTTAGGTGACACTTTTGGTATATCTTCAGCACATGACACATTTGTCCTGCTACTGAGGGACCACTGTTTGTGTCATGGGTCTGGTGGCACTTGATCCAAGGAAAATCAAGTGATATGTTCCTCACCATGCTTTCCAGTGTGGGTTCAGTCTTTGGAAAATGTAAAGGCCAAGGCAAGAGCTGGGACAGTGTCCTCATTCTCCCAGTAAATGCCTATAGTCTTGCTGATGAGGCAGTAGGCACATTTGAGTTTATTATTTTCCATACAATTTTCATGTATATTTTAATTTATTGGTGTTTGGTTGCTTTTACTTTTGAGGAATGTTTGCCCTGTGGCTATATGGTGCCTTCTCTTCTGAGAGTGAAAGTGAGGAGCAGGCTGAGTTTGGATAAAAATGGGAGGTATGAATTGTGAGTCTCCCCAAGGTGCCAGATTCCCCTGCCCCAAACTCTCATTTTCCTTTTTCCACATGCAGGGCCAGAACATTACTTTCTGGGGGGTGGGGGGTAGGGGGTACACCAGCACTTACCTCACAGACATAGGAAGGAGCCACATTTTCTAATGTCAGTAGCATGAAAATATTCTTAGTCTTCCCTTGAAAGGAGCTAGGACAAGAGGTGAATCAGAGACCTACTGAGAAACACTCTCCATGAGTTTTGTCAAATTTAATGACTCATTCTTATAAGCCAATAGTGAAATAATGACTTCCCCCTCCCCCCCCCCTCCCAGGCAGATTCTAAAGATACCAAAAGACAAGCTTGAAAATATCTGCAACCTAGAATATGAAATAGGGACAATTGGCAGCCTGCATACAGCTAGTTGGCAACCCATCCAAGATGTTTGCCTTCTAATAATAGAAAGCTGAAAAAGGCATATAGAGAAATCAAGCTCAAAGACTTTTATTTCCTATGTATAAATACACTGAAGTCACAGATGTCTCTGAAGCCTCAGTGTGCCAGGACCAAATGCAAGGAACAGACCCAAAAGGAAAGACACCAAAAAATGTGGAACAGCAAGCTCTCCATATTGAAGGGTTTGTTCCTTTTGTGACAGATGGGTGTTTAAAAAGCTCTACCAACCCATCTGAAATAAATTGATTGATCTATAAAAAAGCCAGATTTTCTTCACACTGTCTTTTTCCTTTAAACCAGGGTGTTGGTGTCTGTACTACTAAGGGAAGCCACGTCTTGCCAGGAGCATGTGTCTGATCACCTCTTGGAGTCCTGAGAACACCGTCAGCTCCACCAGAAACCTCTTTAACAGGTCTGAAGCACTGTGAAAACAACTGTTGGGTAGGCAAAATCTGTTTTTTACATGTGCCTGGTGATACTCAGACCAAATCCTTGCCCTGTTAACAGAAGCTTTGAGTTCTAAAGGGTGAAAATGTAATTTTCTTGCATAGCCCATAAACAGAAATAGTTAAAATTCATGGCATTTACAGTCTCCAGCACTGTGAGCAGCACTTTTACACATCAGACCAGCTGGTAACCTGTAAGTCTTAGAGATAATGCCTGTGATGGATACTCATAAAATCTGCAAGGGGAGCCTGTAAGTCTCAGGAGAGCAATAGACTGTCTACAGCTTTTACAAGTTCTGCTGTAACAGGAGGCTGAGATTGCAATTGCCAGGAGAGAAATATTTATGGGTCATGAACCTTCAGGCTGTGCCAGGAGAGCCTTCAGCTATTGTCAGGAGCATATATAAACTCTGCTTGTATGTTACTCAGTTGTCCACCCATGGGCAAATTGAATTCATGCCAGCACTGCCAATATCTCCTGAACAGGTTGTAATATTTTTTTGGCATTTCTTTATGATGCATTGGGCAGAGTATGACAGACTTATTATTAAAGTCATATGGGAGGCAAAAAGGTTTTGCTCACTTTTTCTAGGGAAATCAAAGCCTTGTACAATCTGGAAATGTCCATGAACAAGTGAGAAAATGAAGGGACCAGGAAAGTGAAAAGTGGTCAGACTCTGGACATATTTTTTTACCAAACAAATTTCTTTTTTAACTGCTTTGGAATTTTTATTTGCAGGTGTGTGTCTCTCTCTCTTCTCCAAGTATTTTAGGACTGATTTCATCCTTTCCATTACCGGGAAGCAAAGAAGCCACCCAATGTCCATTAGTTCATTATTCATTGGTTCCCTGCAATAAACACTAAAACCCGTTCATATTCCCAATAATTTCAAGGAGATAAATTACATAATAAAAAGTACTTTCTAAAAGAAGACACAAAACCTGACTTCATATGTAAGGTTTTAAAAATATCTCATTCCCTTCTGTAAATCTTTCAGTAATTTATGAAACCTTTTGAGATCATTTCTATTATATTGCAATAAAAATGGAAGCTATTATGACAGCAGGTGTCATTTGGTGTAAAGGAGCATATATAATCAGCCATGAAACACCTTCCTGCTGAAAGAAGTCAGTTCTCAATTAAAAAGCAAGGCTAATGTCATCACAGAGTATATTTATAAAGCAGCAACCACCATCACAAGTAACAGCACAATTCAAATCAATTTCCAGAGGGCCTTGAGCAGACCCCTTTCAAGCTGTAAGAATGTATTTATTAATAACTGAATCATGGTACAGCAGTAATGTAGCTGTGAGAAAGCTTGGCCATTTTTTCCAGCGATATCTGTTTCTCTAATAAAAGATATTACCTCTTGCTCCAAACCTCTGCCTTCCCGAAACTGTTCCTAAAAGCTATACATACTATTTTTAACTAAGGAGTAGAAAACATCATGTAAACCTCCCCCCAGGTTTTTTTGCTGTTTTTTCTCAGGCACTGCAATTTGGCATCCATTCTGCCTGCTAAAAATTAGGTCTGCCTTGTCCAGAGCCCCAGCCTGACACATATAAAACATTTTTAGACTTTTTAGACTCCTGAAGCAACATCTGCAGATCATTCCTTACCCCAGTCATATGGGTCATCTGCAAAACCATCTGTTAGCCCTGCAAAAAGATGGGGATCCTGACACTGATGCAGGAGGGACTGGAACCTGAATGCTCCCGAAAAGATCCTTAACTTTTTGAGCACGCGAAGTGTGTCCACAGGCAGCTGTCACCAGCTGCAGAGCCTCTGTGCTGCTGCTGGTGGGGCTCACCCCACGCATACAAACCCTGTGGGTTGTGCCCATCCATCCCAGCGAGGTGACAGCATAGCACGAGCCCTGGGAGAGCATCCAGACAGTTGCACTTAGCATGAAAAACGGGTAACCCTGACAAGCACACACGTTAGCAACCCACTATTGTCTCCAACCAAGGTTCTTTTAAATACATAGGTATATGTAGTGTTATATATGTAATTTTTTTGTGGCAAGACAATAAAGTGTTTTCAAATTCTACACCCTCTGCTGTTTTTGCCCCCTTTCTGTTTCTCAGTACTTGAAGCAAGAACGTACAGCCCACCTGATGAGTAAAAGCTGAGCAAGCCAAGTCTCCTTTGCTTCAGACTTGCTACTCACAAATAATTTAAACTGCAAATTTCCAAACCAGGGACATTCCAAAAAACAACATTCAAAAAAAATGTTGTTTCCACTTACCACATCAGCCTGCTGTGCAGAAAACTACATGCAAAAAACTCACTTTAGGACTGTTAAGTGCATGGGCAACCCCTAAGGTGCAGAAATAATCTGATTTTCCCTTATTACAGGCTCCCCCACCAGAAAAAAAGATGAGACTATCAGTAATCATGAGGGTTTGTAGAGACAAAACCCAAAGGTGGAGCAGAAGTGAGATGTCTTTTGCCTGTAGACAGGGAAAGGCAGTGTGGTGGGCAGGAGCCAAAGAAATTCCCAGTGGGGGGCTGGGAGATGTGATGCTATGGCAGAGCCAGCTTGGCATGGAAAACTAATGTGCATGGAGTGAATGTGTCAGAAACAACCAGGAAAGGTGACGAAGGGCCCCAGGACTGAAGATGTGCCAAGAAGCCTTTTTCAGGGCAGTCCCAGCCTGGGACGGAGGTGGCAGGGAACAGAAGGATGGAGATGGCAGAGGTCTCTGCAGCCCTGGGATGAGGTGGCTGCACTTACATGCCATGCTGGGATATTCTAAACCATACATCACATGGAAGTCTGCTTATAGTGACTCCTAAAAGGCTTATTATTAGGGCAGATGCTAAATTAATATTAGCAGCTGAAAAGCTCTGCTTCTGCAGGATTCCCTGAGGAGGTAAAAATCCATAGTACATGTGGAATCACCACAACATTAAAAGGAAACCCAACTGTTGTTACAAATAAATCCCCATAAATATTCCCAAACTAGATCCTTGGTGTGGAGTTGCAGAGCAAGTGCTTCTCAAATAGTGCTGGTGAACACCTCGCAGCTTAGATGACAGCGGCCAGTGCTGGGGCGGGTCACGCTTCAGATTATTGCCAAATGTTGCAGGCTAGCTGCTGGCTGAACGTGGCCAGCGGATTTTCCAGGGACTGGTAGAAGAAATGCAAAATAAAGGGCTTTCTAGGGTCACATCTCATAACATGCGAAGAAAACCGCATGCAGGTAAAAAGACAGTACTAGAAACTGCCTTAATTCAAACCCCCATATATATTAGTGATTTTAATTGCATCATCTGTTTAGGTACCTCTTGGTACTTGCTGTAAAGTGTATTTTCTCCAGTAATGTAACAGATAATACTGAAAAGTACCGGTACTGTCAATTCATTCTGCTCCTTTTCCCCCAGCAAGGCTTTATTAGGGCTATTGCTCAACAGCATAGGAAATAAATGTAATAAGTCTGTTTAACTTGACAGATAATGCATAAACAACAAAGTGCCACCTCCTCCAAACACACACCTGACTTTTTTCCAAACTGTGGAATAATTCAAGTTGGATGGGTCTTGTGAAGGTCATCTGGTCCACCTCCTGCTCAAGCCTGGACTCAAAACTTCAGCAGTTTTCTGACTTTTCATCCTGAGAGGAAGAAGACTTCTTTCATATTTACACCCCCAAACCCTACAGGGGTGAGACATGTGTTACTACTCAGCATTTTCCCTGCTGTCTGACTTCGGCAAAGCCAATGGTTCCCAGTGCTCAGGCATTCCCAGAAACTGTACAGGGAGGCAAGGGGTGGTTCATCATGTGGGATCATTTCTTAAGTTATCCAGAAAAGGGGTAGAAATGTCCCAATGATCTTTGGTGTGGTACATACAAAAGCAGTTGGTGAAGGAAAATAAAATGGGAGATGCAAATTGTTGTAGGTAAGCAGAAAGTAATGCACATGGGAAATAATAATGCTTCTATGGCAATCAGGGTGATAAACTCTGAACTAGCTGTTCAGGAAAGAGATCTTGGAGTGAGGTAGTTTTGTGAAAATACCAGCTCAGTGCTCAGGAGAGGTCAAATGGAAGTTAGAAATGGAATTGGTAAAAGCACAGCAAGGGCCATCGTGCTGGCTGTCAGCATACCATGTACGGTACAGCTCTCTTCATTTCGTAAACGAAGGGGAATGAGAAAGTTACAAAAAGAGGGGATAAGGATGGCCAGAGGCTTCTGTGCAAAGAGTGACTGAGCAGACTAGGACTCTTCAGTCTGGAAAAGACATTGCTGAGAAAGTACATGACAGCGCTCCTCAAAATCATGAAAGATGCAGAGGCTTCAACAGGAAATTATGCTCCCTGCCTCACTGGTGTAGGAACTGCAAAACATCTAGTACCAGGTGGCAGATTCAAAGCAGCGGGGAGGGGTTTCTTCATGCAATGCATATTAAGCTGTGGAGCTCCTTGCTGTAGGACACTGCAGGTGGTGAGATTTTCCTCCAGGGAAGATCAGACAAAGCCAAAGAGACATTTTTTCAAGGAGTAATAAATATAAAGACATTGCTCCTGGCTCAGGAAGTCAGTGCAGGTCTGTCTTCTTCTTTTTATCTACTTCACCACTCAAAAGACCTTTGCTTTGCCCCATGACTGCTATAATTACATAGTCATGGTCGAGTCTCAGAGCTGTAGGTTCCAAAAGAGAGAAGAGACATCCAGACATGATGGTTTACGGACCCCAGTATCTCGTTCCATGCTATCAGCTCTCTGACAAAGAAGCCAAAGCTTCAGGATGCCACAAAGTTGGTGGGTGCAAATTAACCCATTCCAGGTTCTCAAAAGACTTCTGAAGCAACAGAGTGCCCAGAGGAGCACCTGACACCACGTTGCTCTGCCTTTTTCCAGTCTCTGCTAGGAGCCCTCAGGCAAGATTTATTGTATCCTTGAACCACAGCCTCAGCTACTCTGGTTAAAGCAGATCTGTGCAGTGACCTGGCTGAACAAAACATTTCTAAAAGCAAAATTTCTTTCTGTCAAAAGGTACGATCCGTTTTCTTAAAGTGGATCATTTCATGGATCTTTCCAAGGCACAGATACACAAAAGAAGCCAACCAGCCCAGTATGGAGGGATGAAGCCTCTGGGGAAGGATTAAATTCTTCCAGGTACAGGAACCTCTCTAACTACACTGCTGCCAAGGGACTTGTGATGGCAAACGGCCCCTGGTGTTACAACCTCTTACTCTTTTTTTGTCTGCACTGCTGTTATTTTCCACACTCCTTACTAGATCCTCCGTGCCCAACACATCTGCCTGTTTTGTTACTCAAAGCTTGAGTCAGAGGAAAAGCAAAAAACTCTTTTATTGAACTGCCGGCTATGATGGTGATTGAGAAATGTGACACCCTGAGATGAGTTATTGGCCCAGTTGTCACCCATGAAAAGTGTGCTATTGGTGACAGACTGAGAGTGTATTTGAGTGTGCGTAGCACATTTGCACAGCCTTCACTATGCCCAGAGCCTGATGTTTGCAGGTCCTCCACCTTTCCAGACACGTATGGCACAGAGTCCCCTTAACTGCTGGCTCCCCGCAGCCTGCAGAACACCAGAAAAACTAAGTTTGACACAGTTCTGATTTACATCTTGATGATTTCATTTTTTTTAATGATACGATTTATGCGTTTGAGAGTACTGCTGCTGTGAATACGACGCAAACCTTCCAGACAGCCCACACAGTTCATGGCATAGCTGCTGTAACACCGTGTCAATCACTCCAGCTCTGAGCACAGAAGGCTGCGGTGGCACTACGAGATTTCAAATAAAAATCACTCATGGGGGAACTGGGTAATTTCTCTGCATGGTGCTGCCTATTTCAGGTGCCTGAAAGAGAAAATGGAACTAAATATCGTTCATTATGTTTCACTCGTCTGATTTTTGAAAGAAGAAATTTGGTTTGAAATTTCCCATGGCTTTGAAATGGCCCATGGCTTTGAAGCTCTCCCCTCTGCAGGTCTGGGTATTTCAGTCGCCTGAGGCTGGGAGGGAAGAGTGTGCTGTTTGCTTTCCAGTCCTCAATTTCAGTTCCATTTCTAAAGGATGAAATGCAATTAAAAATGTTTCCATGTGAAGACAGGCCCATAGCTGTGAACATCCCTGTGTCAGGCTGTATATTGCAGGTATCACAAGATTTTTCCTTCATTTACTGCCCACCAGAAGAAAGGCTGCGTGTGGAGAGCGAGGCTCACAGTCTGCTTCCCTTTCGTGCTGCTCACTGTACCAGCGGGCAGACTAGTGAGCATCACTGAAGCAGCGCTAGGTCGAGCTCTACATGTCTCAAAATCAGACCTTGAATTTTGCGTGATGCATGTCGTACTTTGATTTCCCCTAATCCACAGACTGATGTCTTCCCCTCGACTTTCACATGTTTTACACAAGCCCTGAATCAATTCCAGCTTATCAGTATCAGACAAACGGTGTCTTGTCAGGGGGACTGAAAAAATTGCATTAAATTATTCTTTAGCACTTAGGAATTTTAGTTTGAAATTCCCCATGAAGATACTAGTTATGTAGGGTTGCCCTTCTTTGTTTTCAAACCTAAACGATACTACAGCCATATGATGTCCTAACACCAAAGCATCCTCTGCAAAAACATGTGCCCTCCCTACCCCACAAAATAAGGATATTGCCTGGATTTCATGGATCTTTTTGTTCTCTGTAATTGTTTCAGTGATTGCCTCAGTCTGTACTTGGAGAATAGGCAAACAGTTCAAAAGATGAAAAGGGGTATAAATGTAAAATGCTGTGTTAGGCTTTGCGTTACATACATCATAAAGCTCTGGTTTAACATCTTTAATCCTTGGGCACTTAGCTCCGAATTACAGCTTCAGCGCTGCTGCGCAAGGAGGGTAAGCAAACAGGGCATGCCTCTGTATTTGGCATGTTACCCTTTCACTAGTATTTAGGAGAGCCAAGACCCCCTCATCACCTTCCTACTGTGGACATACCAGACTGTGCAAGCTCATGGCACCTGAGGGAAAAGCCCAGCTTCTCCAAGCTGCTTCCACATTGCCTTCAAAGCACATCAGCCATCAGGCTGCAAGCAGAGACTGGCAGTTTTGCCCCATCGTGAAGATATTCAGGCACGTCCAAAGTCTCTGTAAGCCTCATTGAAGGCTGTGAGCAGTATGCACCTGGTCATGGAAACTGTCCAGGCACAGATGGGCTTAGGGGTCTCCCTGAACTACGTCCACAGGCCAAGCTGCAACTGTTCTCTGTACAGGTAGCTGAAAAATGCAGTAGAAGGATCCTCGTAGAATCACAAATGGCCATCAGTGCTCATCAGAGGATCCAGCAAGTCAGGAAAGGAGGGTTACAGTCCTCATAACTGCATAGCTCCAGCTCCCTTGCTCAAGCCTTTCCTTCAGCCACCTTTTCACGCAGAGCAGACACCTCACCCTACTGCAGGCACCTGGCATCTGCTGCAGGATGCGCTAAGCTACACCTTCAGAGCTCAGCTTCTCTGTTGGGAACCCAGAATGAGCAGTTCATGTGTCAGCTTTTCCTTGGTGGACATCTACCAAGGACAAATGCAGCCTCTTCATGCCAGCCTGAGCCTCTCCTGATTGCTCCCCTGCTGAAAAGTCAGAGACCTGATACACCATTACATGCAGGCAGGGGTAGAGAAGCAGATGCCTCCTGACATCCCCTAACGCCTGCTGCATCTTATTCTGATTTATCTGAATGAGTCAGGAATTGGGGAACTCACAAAACCTTCAAAGGGAAAGAAAATGTCCCTCCAAAGCAGGCTGGTCTACTGATCAGCTAAAATCCATTTTCTGCCCCTCTGCAACTATAGGAGTTATGTCAAGCGCAGATGAGCACAGACCACCTTGCCTCACTCCAGCAAGCTCTGCAAGAGTCTTCTGCTAAGCTGAGCTGATGTCTTATCTGGGAAGGTTGGATATCGCCCTAAGAATTCGGTTCCTGGCATAATATTAAGTGTTTGGGATTTCTCTAAAAGGCTTTGCTTTGCTATATATACTGCATTTATAATGGTCTGCCATGAGAATTGTGTCTGATATCAGATATATCTCAAATATCTGGCTATGCAATGTATCTTGCAAAATTGTAATTAATTGCACCTTCCAAGCCAGGGAACCTAAGCAGCTATTTTAAAGTCTAATTTATATTAAAGCAAGTAAAGTTAATTGCCTGTCCATAACAAATGAAAAAGAAATATGAGCTTTGGAAGATGGCCACAGGTCCCAAATCAATATAAATTTAATGCACTTCGATGTATCTCAGAGTAAAATTGAATTTCAGTACTTTATTCAGTATTCTAGGAATTCCTTGACAACACACTGCTAGGAAGTCAGGTCACTCACAAATGCCCACTGACGGCATGGGAAGGCCAAGTTCAATGGAATCAAAAGAATACACATCACCATCTCATGGGAAAGGGATGATTCACTTCCTGGGTTTCTAAAAAACAAGGTAGCATGGAAAATAAACAT
Source organism: Falco peregrinus (assembly GCF_023634155.1). Classification (NCBI taxonomy): domain Eukaryota; kingdom Metazoa; phylum Chordata; class Aves; order Falconiformes; family Falconidae; genus Falco; species Falco peregrinus. Next base: position 99,750,945 of record NC_073724.1, read on the forward strand.
AATGTGTTACATATTTCTTTAGTAAGTAATAATTAATATTACAATCTTTATAACCCAGCTATGTGCAGAAAAAATACACAGTGGTTTTTAATCTTCTACCATTTCTTACAGCACTGAGACTTCTTGCAGGAATAAGAAAAAAAAAACAGTTGAGTTTTAACTGGAAGATCAGGTCAAATTTAAGTTTTACAAACCTTTTGAGTGACATGGTAGTGAATCTCCTGTCACTTTCACTTTCAGTCACAGAAAACAATTACCTCTGATTTTGGATTGTTGCAGAACAGCCAAACACTCGAGAGCTGAACTTGACAAAACCTTTTTTGGCTTGGAAGCATCACGAGCTTTGGCTTCGGACAAGATTTTTAGTACCCCTTGGGTTTAGCTGAACTGAAAATATTTTTAGAAAAGAAGAACGTCTGATAACCCTGCAATCATGGGCTCAGCTGAAGCCAGAACGTTCAGAGGGAGGCTGAACAGAGTTAAGAGAGCAGAGGACTTTGATTTGGATCAAAATGCATTTAACTCAAACATTTGTCACTTTTGAGGAAAAACAGAATAGTTGTGTATTGTAACACAGCTGTTATTTGGGAAGCTATACACGCTTGGGCAATATAAGGCTGCATCGTAAAACTTTTGTGACAGCGGCACAACATATACAGCAGCCAACAGGGAGGTGATCTGGGTTTGCCCCAGCATTTTCGGTGGAGCTTGGCTTCTCTACACCATTTGGACGCTCAAGCTGTGGAAGTCTGCTTGGCACTACTTACTAAATTCTGCCCTTAAATGAGCACACACAAAACAGAGCAGCCAAAGGCCAGGAAATATTCTGGGACTTGAACCCTGCTTTCCATTTCTGGGGAAGTGTTTGCCTGCACTTTGTTTCAGTGCCTGCTTTGTGGAATATAAACATTCTTTCTTCAACCAGCTAGTGAGTAAGCCCCAGATGTAAGATGTAAGAAGTAAACCCAGAGTAAGCATCCCGTCTAATGGAACATGGCGCATCCATGCAGGTGTCCACCTTCTGTCCCCACCGGGATGAGGCACATACACAGCCTTGCACAGCTCTCGCAAGAATTAAGTTCACTGAAGATCAAGGTAAAACCTAATTGAGTCACGGAGATAGATGAATGTGCTCAACATCACATGATCTGTTTCACAAAATGATGACTTTTGATAAAGTGATTTCATAAAGGTGAATTTGATTATAATAGAGGGAAGAAGTTGTTCCTGATTATGAATTATGTTTCCCCAGTTCAGCCTTTTGAAATTGCATGGGTGAAACCAGAAGGGGAAAGACTATCCAGCTGAAACCAAATATTTCCATTACCCAGTGAACAATCTCTGATTATGGCATAGGTGTCCATAATTAATTAGAATCCACTGAGCTGGTCCATTTCAATATTTCTAATTTTATCATTTGGCAGTTAATCTACTGCTGGTGACATAGTGCTTACAGTAAGAAGAAACTACTGTCTGCTTTCAAGCCTTGTTAGACAGAGAAGGACCTCAAAAATAGATGAGAAGTGCATTGTACACGTATTTTTTAACAGTTGAGAACAGCGGAAGGAAGAGCAGGTGTGCGACATGGGGTACACCTTCCCGGTCACCTGAAATGTTTGGGTTTATATTCATTTATTTGTATATGTCTGTAAATCAACAACACTCTTAATCTTCAGGAAGGTTTTTGCATATCATGAATTGTTAATTAGATCCTGTTTTGCACAGTACCTATTACAGGGTCCTAGCTCCATTTATACGTTTCTGAAGAAGAAATGTTATGCCAGTAGAAATAACTGTAATTATTATTATTATTGGCAGGATGAAGGGATGGCACTGAAAGTTTGAAAAGCAGTGCAGCCAAAGCTGGTTCATCCACCACTTAGTCTCATCTCCCTAGCAAATTGTCTGATCATCCTTTCAGAAAAAGTACGTGGTGTAAGTCCATTCATTTATTTGGCACTATCCCAACTACAGCAGGATGAACCTGACTGTTTGTCCTGCACAGCCATGCTTGGGGTTTCGTCTGAACAGAATTTGGGTGGGGAGATGTGTGCCTTCACACATACAAGTGATAGCGCTCTCAATCTTGACTCATTCGCCGTTGCTCCCTGATGAACCGTGATGAGTGGCAGCCCTGACAACACCTCCATCACATCTTGCTGAGCCACGGGAGTGGCAGCAGGACTTACTGGAAGTCCAGAGAACAGAGGTACTCTGAAGTTATCACAGCAGATCTCAAACCTTATACTTCCTTGACCCCTCCCTATGCCTGTGCCAGCAATTTGTTATCTCAAAGCATAAAAGATTTGACTAAAATCATTGTTTACTCCAATAGCTCTTCTATATACAGCACACCACCTAATTGATCAAGTATCCAAAGGTCCAGATGCAAAAGAAGCAGCACTTTTGGCTAACATAAACCTCTTCTGTAATGCTCAAGGTTTTCATACTTACTAAAGTGGCTGAAGAGCTATTTGCTTATCAGTTTTTAAACAATTTGTCTTCTTTGTGCTTGCTCCCTGCACAAGCAATTTTCATCCAAATTTTTATAAGTTTCTCATGGGCTTGCCAAAGATCAGTGTTGTAGTTTCTGAGTGCACAGTCAGTATCAGTACTTGATAAAGAGGGCTTGATTATTGCCTGTTCAGCGTAGCCTGGAGAAGATGAGAAAGATGCAGTCTAGTCCAGACCGGGCAATACCCACTCCAACCCACTTCGCAATTCCAGCTGAGCCATGCCAGATGTGTGGAGCTCAGTCCCAGCATTGCAATTTATGCACAGGAAACAAACTTCTTCGACAACTGGCCTATAACTGGAATTTAGGCACAGAAAGGTTCTGAGCTCACCATCATTCAATGGTAAACTCAGGGACTTGACCTAAAGAGAGAAATCAAGGGCAGGCTTTAAAGGACTGACCTGCTTCCTGCCAGGAACAATCCCCCGTCGGCAGTTTTCATGTAGCCAACCTGTTTTGGAGACTGAAAGGATTTATCAGGATGATTTGCAAGATGACCTAAGTTCCAGAGGATGGTCTTCAGCCTGTTTAATTTTCAAGTGTAGAAGAAGCCAAAATGTCCTGCTGTATTCTTGCACTGCCATGAACCATGGCCATGTAAATCCTTGAGAGGCAAAGCCTCTTGTTTTCAGTTTGACAGTTCTTTTATTACAATATATTCTAAATATACCTTTGAACCGGCAGGTTTACGAAGGCTGTCACCTTTTTCTTCTTCTTTTACTTTTAGGTCTCGGATTCCTTTTCTATAGAAGCTATTAGCTTTGCAATGAGAAATACAATGAGGAATGTTTCAATGACAGCAAGATGCAGCACTAGGTGCAATGCTATATTCTGAGTAAATGATACCATTCAAAGGGCAGAACATAGCATGAATAGCATTGATTTCCAGAACAGCTATTTTAGTACTTAGCAAAGTTTGATCAGACTACTTTCCTTCGCTGCCTGAATTGTTAAGGGGCTGCATTCCACCCGTGCAGGCAGCAAAATGGCCTGGGCTATATGTAACTTCATCATCTCCTGCGCTGATGCCAGCACTGCAGTATGCCTGGGCTTGCCACCCCAGCCTCATGGAAAAAACCAGGTCTCTCACACTGGCACTGTGGGTTGAGGTAGGACTTTGCTGTCTAGAAGGGCATACAAAGCAGGGATCAGAGCACCCTGTCACCTACTCCAAGGGTATCTGAAATCACCTGGAGTCCAAGGACCAAGGCTGAGACCCTCCAGGGGTGAAGCTGGGCAGAAGGAGACTCTTTGGAGCCAGTCCAAGCCGATGGGATGCTCTTTCAAAACTTCAAAAACAAAGGCAGCAGCATCACTTCCAGAAAATGTTTTATCTAACAGACTTCATCTACCTCAAGATGAGGCAAACTATAGCTTGAAAGTGCTACCATCTTTGCCTAACTGTAAGGGGAGTCTAGAAAACCAGCTCGGGTGTAAAAAATTACATCTACAAGTTTGAAGAGGCAGATTCATCTCTAAGCCACTAGTTGCACTATGCCTGCTCGTACAAATAGCTGTACTAAAACCAAAATGTTTGCAGCCATAACCCATAAATTTATATCACTTTTCAGATTAAGTTACATGAAATTGAAGTGAACACATTTTGTGGATGATTTGAAAGGAGAAAAGAGAAGAGGACCTACTGTTTGTTCAAGTCTAGTGCTGTGTAAAGTCTCTTTTACAGGTTTTGAAGTATTTTCTGTGTAATGTCTTACTTTTGCTAAAACACAATGTTTTAAACCTACTTCTGGTTTTGAAAGCTTTATGAAAATAACTTTCAGTCCTTCTACAAGCACAAGTGTGTGAATAAACTTTTGTCTCATTAGAATGTCCTTCATCCACCTGAATAACTCAATACTGGCAGTATTTCAGAACACAAATCTTGGCAGAGAAATAGCCTGGCTATTTATCTAAAACTCGCACTGAGCACACTTTTCTGTGGCGTGCTAACCTTGTGTACCTTGAAACTGTATGAGTGTTTTAAGAAGGTTAAAATGTTGCCAGTTTGACAAGTGTTTCATTTCACCAATTACCACTTCAACACATCTAAAGAATGTCACAGGTCTCTTGAAGCTGCTGCCAGATTAGAAAGGGGAGAGGGATGGATCTACAGAGCCATTGAGGGAGCAAGGGAATTGAGGGAGCAAGAGCCACCATGGTTAGAAGCTAGAGACTTGTTTAGTTCAGTTTTAGCCTTTTTACTGAACATTGAACTGGGAATCGTGATTGCTGCAGTGGAAAGAAATGGAAATTGTTGCATTTGTAAAGCTCCAAATCCTCCAATGCAGTGCTGTGGACAGGTGACGTCGTGGGTGAGAGCCGGGCCAGCAGAGAGGACTGTGATGAGACGTATCTTTCCAAAGATAAATTGGCTGTAAAACTATGTGTTCCTGATCTTCTCACTGCTCCGCAGCAACAGCTCTCCTTCTCCACGGCCCACATTCCCTACCCGCTGCCCGCTCTGTGGGAGCCACCAGGCCCTCGGCAGGGGGACTGGCATCTCTACAATCACAGCCGTTCCCAAAGCAGCTCTGCTCACCTGGGGCTGGTTCATGCCTCCCACTGTTTTCTACCCATTTTCCCCTTCTTCTCTGCTCTCCCACTGTTCCTCCCAGCTACCTGTCAGATGTGCATAAGGCCAGCATCACTCCAGGGTGAGTCCCTGCCGAGAGAAAACCCTTCCCTTACACATTGTCCCCCCCACTAATGTTTCACGTATAGCTTTACTGTCTTGTTCATCCCCTAGCACCACCTGCTTCTTTCCCTGCATCACCCCTGTCTGCTTGCCTCCTGCCTGCCTCTCCGAGAACTGGGCACTCAGGGAAAGCAGCAGAAGGCCAGTAGAGCTAACGCTGTCTTGTCAAATCTCGAATCACCTAATTCCGATCCCAGCTGGTTCCTTCAAGGAGAAACAAACAAAGAAAAAGACTTGAAACACAGAAGCATGAAAATGGCTTTGCAAGGGTTGAATGCTGGCGTTTAGTTTCCTGACATGATGAATTTACCCAGAAAAGCGGTATCTCAAGCATACGAGAATCTATTAAGAAAAGGACACTGCAGGTAGCTGGGCAGACAGCGAGACTTTGTGGCCATGACAATTACCTTTCCCAGGTAATATCCTTGTCAAAGACAATAGGACTGCTCTGCACATGTGGGATGCAGAACCAACCACTGAGCAGGCAAATTCCAAGTCATTTAATCAGCCATAAAATAAATCCTGAGTCCATCAGTGCTTGTATAGAAGTGAAAGATGGTTTATGACTGATGCAGAAGAAAGCCCTTCAAATGCCCACTCCAGAGTCTGCAGTTCTTTTTTACGCTTCTGACTCTTTCAATCCCTTTAGCTTTTTGCTGTGAGCGCAGTTTTAGCAACAACAGGAACAAGAAAATAACACCAACAAATTGGCTTAGCACCACGTGTGAATTCTTATTTACAGGCTACAGATGCCAGCATTTTTATCCCTGGCTCAGCCCTAGCTGCAATAAGCGGGGCTGAAACCAGACCCACCACACAAAGCTGACAGCAAGTGGGGCACAGCCCCACCTCGAGCTCTGCTCCTCTTTCCCAAGGCTGGCTAAATCCTGCACCACTGACACGATGAGGTACTGCCATCAATGTGTCACCATGTCAGTGGAGGATCACGGACTCGCTACGCACCATGATGACCAACTGCTGCCCATGGGTCTCCCCAGGCCACTTCTTTGCTGATGTCTGACCTTCTGATTTTCTCACCTCTTACAAAAAAGGGCCATTCTTACTGCTGTTCCCGTCATTTTTTTCTGCTCCATGGGGCAGCAAAACATTCAATGGTGCCTGGAAGGGAAGTAGTCAGTAATCAGGATTAAGCACGAGCCTGTGCCCAGGAGATGAGGCACCCAAGCAGTGAGGAGCCAGAGGTCCTGGTTTCCATTCCCCAGAGCACGTTGGTGTACCAAGAACAGGAGCAGGAGCAGAAGCTCTGGACTCATCTTTCCCCTGTTTTACATGTCTCCAGGCCTTCTTTGTTTATTGCATTTGTACAGAGCTGGTTATAAATATCACCACAGGAAATTAAGTGGTTTGGGTTTTTGTATCTAGCTGACTCTCCTCGTGTTATCCCACATTTCTTATGACACATGGGAGGGAGGAGATCCCACAAAATCCATCATCCTTTTTCAAAGATCTTCAGCAAGGTGTCCAGTGAGGCAGTAAGTCACATTTCACATCTGTACATTTTGGCAAGGTTTTCACTGGGTTAGTTTGAAATACGTAAAGAGATAATATCTTTATGGTTTCTTTTTTCAGGATATTAGATGAAACACACCAAACTCTCTCCTGAATGTTGGACAGTCCTATTTTTCACTCCCTCTTCAGTCTCCATCATTTGTCCTTGCTGTTGCCCCAAAACATTTAGACCTGCTGTAATATCTCTTCCCAATGTACTAAAATATAATTTGCCTGTTGCTATTGCAGGATGCTAAAGACCAGATTAATTGATTGATTTTTTCGCTTGACTCTGGGAAGGGGGGTCCCAGGAGCATAACAACAAAGTATAAATAACATCCGCTCTGGTGTACCTGACAAATAAAAGCCATTAAAGAAAAAAAAAAAAAGGCTATAACATGCTCCAACAAACTTAAGATATTTCATATAAAAGGCCAAAAGCCTAAAAAATGACCGTGTGCGCGCACAAAAAAAAAGCAAAAATAAAGAACACCCAAAAAACCCAGAAGAAATGAAGAATATAAATTTTCTGATATTTCTGCAGAAACAGGGAGTCTATTGTATAACAGAGCTGAGATGACCCCGAAAAAGACCATGAAACCCCAAACAAACAAACAAAAGACAGTGCTTGCTAACTTGTTCAGGACTCTTTCCTGATTTTAAACTTACTGAGTGGATGTAGGAGGTTGTGTCTATCTAGATTTCAGCCCTGGCACACAATTAGATATTTTGAGATAAGATTTTGTTTGTGATGTAAATCAAGCATGAGGTTCTAGCTTACCCTAGGAAAGCTTCTCTCTATTTGCTTAAACTAGGCAAACTTGGCTGTGTGACTAAGCTGAGACTCCCAAATAAATTTAATTTTAGTGTCAGAGTTATTATTAGCATGCAGAAGTCCTAGGGCTAGCCTTTAACAAAGGGTACAGCCCCTGCCCTGTGATGTGCGCATGAGGCACGAGAGGCAGGTACAGCTGGCAGAGAAGAAAACCGCAGAGAGAAACAAACCAGCGCTAGCACCAGCCACAGCCCACCCCCTGTATAACCAGCACTGATTTTTTTAAAAATTTCATGACAGGGAAGATTTTATTGGGGAATCTGAATGCAGCCAGTGAGGGAATTTTGCCACTATTTATCTGAAGCTCCTCTATACACATAGGAAGACATCCAGCAACTAATCTTCCAGAGGCAACCTCACAACTTCTCTTACACCCTCTCTTTAAGCCGGGGGAAAAAACGTGAATTTACTTGCTGGAAGATTTTACAAGTGGATTATCCAGGCTGTCAGATATTCATGCAACAAAATCAAGAACTGGTGGAGGAAACCAGTTTAGCAAGGGCAAGAAAGAGATTTTGCAGAAATGTATTTATTTCCAAAAACCTGCAAGAAGCCCAAGTAAGGGTGGATGTTTTAATAGAAGCCAGAGAGAGAAAGACCTCATCTGACCTGCAAAATCTGAATGCTGCTTGTTCATCATGAGCGTTGAAGCTGAAACGACCTGTAGATGTCACATCAGAGAGAATTCAGTGGTGGCCCAGAATAACCAGTAATCAATGTGGCTGACAAAGCCCATGTTCCAGCCCTGCTTGTGCCTGAACCAGGGAAGCAGTGACACCTATACATCTTGCATCCCAACAAAGCACTCTTGTTATTACACATCTCATTGTTCTTAGTGAATGTATTCTGAAAAGTTTGCGATTTCATTTTGGCACAAAAAGAAACCAGATTTTGGAACTGCAACATTTCTTCATGAGATGGAGTTCTTGTTTTCCAGCCCAACTGAGCCTTAAGCCATAGCTCTCAACGCTTAATGCAAATGATTTGAAATGGGAACACTGAAAGGCCTGGATGCATTCTAAGCATGAATATTACAAATCAATAAGCATAAATATTTTTAACTCACTCCTTTTCCATAAATCCAAACTTCAAACTAAGTAAAGCAGAAATCTTCTTATGTTTGAAAGCAAACCACTTTCACATCTCACTTCACCTGTTTAAATTATGCTGAGTGCCATAGAAAGCATAAACTTTAGAAATAATAGGTGATTAAACAGCCTGCTTCAACTGTAAACAAGCATGGAATTTGGTGTGTTAGATATTTATTTGATTTGCACCTACTAGTCAAGCTTAAGTCCTGTGACTATTTATTTACCAGAGAGACTCCAGCCTTTTTCTTCTGAAATAAATGCCAAATGATGAATTGCTTTTGACTCCAGTGATATGGAAACTGAACTGCTGCCCATACATATAAGCCTTTTGCCGGAGAGCCACCTGAAAGCCAAATACAAACCTCTCACATTATTATTCCAACCCAATGTGAAATCCTGCAAAATGCAAACTGAACCCCCAGTGTCACTCTTACCAATGTGCACACAACATAAAGCTCAAATAAAAATGTTCAGCTGTGAATATTTATGTCTCATCCTCAGCCTCGTCGTGTTTAGAGGTTTAGTACACCCCTGGCTGCTTCTCATCTCCTAAACAAACAACACAGAAAGCCATTTTCTTTGTGGCAATGACATCCTAATATCTGCAAGACAGAAGGAACATGACAAAGATACACAAAATGTAAGAAGAGATTTCTGGTGTTTGCTGCATTTCAATGGGGTGTTTAGAAAACAGGAAAAGTTTTACTGATTGCAGAATATACTTTCAAGAATCAGCAGCTTTCTGATGTGCGGTAATCTAACCTGCACTTTCATGCCTCCAGGCAAAATCGTAGCAAGGTGCCAGTGGGCTCCAGAAATCTCTCTGATGTTTCAGTTGTGATTCTCCACCTATGGGCACTTGGCAAATCGTGCAGTTCTGTCACATGCTTTTCTCTAACTTATTCTCTGAAGACACAGGAAAAAGCTTTCTGAAACACCCCATTAGAAAAAAGCATGACCTGGCAAATGCAACATACCTCCCAAACACATCCCATGGTATTGTGTGGTGCGAGCACATATGATATTAATGGAGACCAAGGAGAAACCACCTCTCTCACTTGCCTTTCAGATACTGAAGTAAACATTCATTATCATATCTATGGGCATAACTTGGCAAATTGCATAAGCCCAGCCAGAAAAGGTGCACAGTAATAAAATAAACCAGTGCAAATGTGATCTGAACAGTAAAAAATTATTATAAAAGCAATAAATGATGACCTTTATTAAACAATTACAGTACTGTCAAAACTAACAGTTGCAACAGCTCTGCAGTCACCAATAACTAATTCATAAGGCACCATCATAGAACACTATGCATTAAAGAACATGTTGTAAAGTAACAGCAATTAGAAACTCACTGTACTCTAAAATGCAGAAACTGGATGCAGAGACAAATCAAGAGAGGAAGGGCTATTTTAGCAGCCATGTTCTTTCTCTCCAGTTTGGATTTAAATGCTGTCTTGTAGGACACAAGTGTCTAGATGCTGCCAGTTAATGTGCATCTGACACAATTAAAGGAAATACTAGTGACACACATGATTCCCCCCATGTGTCTGACCATGACTCTTTGTTAACAGTGATAAGGTACACTAATTATGATTGCAGGCAGGAGACACCAGGAGTATTCACCCTTCCATCAGAAGCATTACATGCACTTCTATGAAATCTATAAGAAGATTTTCTGAAGGGAAAGGCAAAGCTGTCAGCATGATCCTAGTAGGATTTTTTTCCATCGCTGTTTGGCACAAAGGCTGTGATTCTTTACTCGGCTGATCTCTCTGGACTGACTCACAGCTGTAGGCACCATGGAAATCTGGGGAGCTGTTTGCTCAAGGCACTGGCAAGGTCCCCATCATGAAATAGGATTACCCAAATGGTTCACAAATTAACATGTTTTAACAATTTTAACATACTTAACCTCATGCTACCCCCCATTATTTCACAGAATATTATACAGAGGAGGAATTACAGCACAAAGAGGCTAATGTCTGGATCCTAGAAAAAGGACATTAGCGACAAATTACCATTATGCTCCATTGCAATGCCTGATTTTCAGCATCCTGATCCTCCTGGTGGAATCTGGACCTCTGTAGGTCTGGTTGCTTGGATGTCTCATACTGGGATGCACCCTAGGCAGCAAGGAGCTGCACAGAGGCAGCGAACAGCAACCCTCTTTCCATGGCAGCAGACAGGCATCTCCAGGCTTCCCTAAAGGTGATGACGGATACAAACTGAAGAGATACAGCAAGAGATCTCCATAATAGTATACCAAGTAGATGAGCAGCCTTTCAAGGAGCTGTAGAGAGCAGTGCTTTGCCAGATCCACCGGCCTGGTTACAAAGCAGGAGGTGGTATAGGCAGGTAACCTTGTCATTTGAAGATGACATTGTCATATCTTAGGAGGAGAAGAGATCTTTAAGGAGTTAAAACAAGCTGTCCCTCGGCCATGCAGCCCAAGTCAGGCCTTTGTACATGTACTTGATGCTACTTTTAAAAAATTAACCTCAAGACTTTATCACTGCAAGTGGAAACAGATTTTAGGGCAAAAGGAACTGTTAGATGTTCCAGTATGCATTCATGTGCTTATCACAAGCTCTGTTTTTTCCACGATTACCCCTGCAATCAGGCCCCACAGTTCAGTTTTGTCTAAAGGAAATATTAGGACCTGGACAAACTGTCAGGGACATAAGAACAGTCATACATGGTCAGAGCAACGGTCCATCCATTCCCATGTCCTGTCTCCACTCTCCATCTGAGCTGAGGGCAGGTGCCCAGGAAGCAGCATGACAACAGGGCAAGCATCCATCAGCACCTGTCCTGCTTATGCTCCCAGCACCCTGCAGGTTGTGGCTCTGGGACCTCCTAGACCAGGCAAAGCATAAACTTGCACAAGTAAAGTGACGCAGATCAACAACAAGTAACCGTCCAGGATTAAAGATGCCCTTTATACTTCTCACTGTAAAGCATTTTCTTCAGAAAAAGTACGTGACTTTTTTTGCAACCTCTGCAATGTTTATTATTCTTTCTTTTTTTCTTTTAGAAAACGTGAAGGTATAAACTGGGTGCAGTTCTCAAGTAGCAACCCTACTAATGCTAAGTACAGAGTTCAACTCCCTTTCAACTCTGAAGTCTTCTATTTATACATCTCATGGCCCTTTTTGCTGTAGCACCAAACTAGAATTTCATATTTGACCACATGCTCACTGGGATTCTCAAGCTTTTATCAGCATTACTGTTCTCCTGATGCATAGCATCTGTTTGATTACACTTAAATACAACTTTGTGCAGTGAGGCCGATCTTATCCAGCACTCCAGACTGCTCTGTAGGTCTGCCCCCTTACCTCTATGGATCTTTCTACAGTCTTTGTGTGAGTTGCAAGGTTTATTCTGGCTTCGAGTTCAGTGCTAAAAATATTGAGTAGTACTGGGTCTTGTACAGAGCCTTGAAGACTCTCATGAGACACACTTTAATCTAGTGATGATTTCCTATGACAAGCTTCTAGGCTTATGCAAATTCAAGACAATTTAAGGTATTTCTAGGAATATTGCTCTAAAAATACATCTTATACGTTACTCACATCTTGCTCTCAATGAGCAATCCAGAGATGTGTGCTGGAGAGTCTGCCCTTAAATATGGCTGTCACAAAACTAAAATGGATCAGAGCATATGGAAATAAAGCGAACAGGAGTGTGAATGGTGTGGGAGTAAGAGCTTTTACACAGGCAGCAAGTGCCAATTAACAAACAACCAAAGTCTGTACCAGTGTGAGGCAGACGCTCCCAGCCCACCGCCTACCTCAGGCTCTGCGCTCCAGGGACTAGAAAAGTGAGGCAAAAGCTGTTGGGGCTGTGGACACAGGTAGTACCAACCTTAGACTATCAGGAATAGGTAACTAGGGCAATGAGGGTGGCGGGGACATTGATTTGGGATTCTGGTCTGTGGATGTGGGGTGAGAGAAGAGGATGGAGCTTCAGACCCAAGTGTGCAAAGGATGGGTGATGTAAGAAGCACAGCTTTGAGGACATGGCACAGCAGGGGTGGGACCTCCTTATATTCAAAAGCAAAAGCTTTTTCTCATAAATAGTTTCAAATCTTTCCCCCTCCCTTGTTTTTGGGAAAATATGATTCTTACCAGCCTCCACCAATTAGATGCATACTAATCCATGGAACAGTACATTCTTGATAGTGTGTAGGGCTGCTCTCGCAATCCAAACGTCAAGTGGCAGATAATATAAATGCCTCTCACAGGTTAAAGAAACTGCATCTGCTCTGTTCCTTTCATTTGCAACATTCATAATCTCAGCAAAAATGAAAATAGATTTGATTGATGAGATGTAGCATAAAACACTGAAATCCCCCGTTGCTTTGGCTTGCCAGCCAAATAAATTACAGGCCACTTCATACAGCCCCTATCTGAATATATAAACGTGACAGCACAGCTTTGGGAACATCTACTAAATCTCATTAAACACTTCCACTGATAACATAATAACGTGTTAAATATATTCTAGCTGCCACACTGCACTCAGAATCAGAGTGCCCCTTTCCTGGTTTTTGTAATGCTGTGCTTTGCTTCCATAAAAAGGAAAAAAAGGAAAATCCTATCACAGGTTTGTTTTAAAATACTGGCTCACCCTGCAGGTTGTATATTTTCAAAACCCAGCTTTTCTCACTCTCGTTTCTGGGACACATCATTCTTTAACCTTGGACTGCTCTCCTGACAAGGTGAAAACTCATTAACCACCCCTCTATAATTTAAACACACAGCTTTGTTACTACGCTGGCACCAGCCCACAGGGACGGCTGGCTTCCTGTAGCGATAGCAGGTACGTCCTCAATAGCTTTCCCTGGCACAGAAGATAATTACCTTCCCAATAAAAGAATCACAGTACCAAAAAAACACACAAATGCTTTAGAACTTGTATAAGGCAAGAAGACTTTCCCCAGGACTGTCACAGGGAAGAGAAAAAAAGAGCTGTTCTTGGGTACTCCCTTTTCATGCTACCTGAACAGTCCCCGAGGGACTGGCTCCTCTCCCCATCTCACCCAGTACCTGCTGGTACAAGTGATGGCGGCACACACAAATGTTCCAGCTCTCACGTCAATCACATTTCTTCCTCAGAAAGTCATTTCAGAAGTAGGTGGTTTTTCAGAAGTGCCTGTTGTTAATAAAGAAATTGAGAGCAATTTCAATGCTCCGTATCTGTAATAATTTATACCACTGTCTCCTGTTACAGGCAAAGAAATGTTAACATCGCTGCAACGGTGGCAGGTAAGTGGCAGCTGGGTCCACATGGTGGGGGAACAGCCCCACTGCTGTGGAGACACCTTCCTCAGTACCACGGCTACATCAGGCTCTTCCATGTACCTGATCCCTAGTTACATCTGCTTCATTTGGGCTCCTTGTGGTCACCTTCCACCCCTCTGCCAACCTCCCAAACATTGCCCAAGACCTCATGTCACCAGGGAGAAAGGCTCCTTGGGTGAGGATCACCAACTCACATTCACTTTACAGGACAGGCTTTTAGACCTGCTCGTTGCTCCAGTGACCAGGTGGATAGAGCACTGGCAGACATCTGAAGTCACCAGAGACCCACAAGTCTCCAAAAGCTTGTGGTAGCAATACTTGACAGCAAAACTGGGGCTGCATCCTTTAATTTACAACAACGTTAGAGAAGGAGGGGAACCAGCTTAGTCACTGGGTGAAGGCATTCACAGATGAAAGCCACTTGGATCCTTCTGTCGGGCTGCCCTGCGTGTGTTTATTTCTAGGCTGAAAGCTAAGCAGGAACTGTCTACTTTCCAATTGCAGTTTGGATGATGCCAAAATCTTTTGAGCACAACCCGAGGAAGTCAAAGTGGAAGATATTAATTTCACTAAAGGAAAAATACTCTGGAAAGCTCTCTAGAGCACAATAAAGGCCCACATATGGGCAGCCCTGAGCTGTGGTTTGGTATTCACATCAACAGCCTCCAGAATTTGGTGAGTCCTACAATCAGCCACTTCTCACGATGTCTCAAGTGCCACCCAAAGCTCCTTGCCATCTACTTCGATGAAGATACAGTGATGGTCCAGGGGCAACAGCAAGAAAGCAAGGAGAGAAACAAAAACTGCGTGTAGAATTTGAAGAGCTAAAGTCACCGAGTTTTTTTCTACATAATTAAAATCATGGCATGAGATGACTTTGAAAGGATCAAACCATCTTTTTTATATTGCTCATCTTCCTCCTCCTTCCATCCTCCTTTATCCCGCTCTCATCACTTTCCACCACGGAACAACTGAGGTTTTGAGTGCCCTTGCCCTTGCACCAGAACCCTTCCTTCTCTTTCTTTTTTAACTGAATCCTTCAGATCAGGAGATTAGGGCCTGTCCAAATCCAGGCAAGGTTTGCAACACCTCCCTGCAACCTCATTTCTCACCACATTTCCCTATGTGTAAAGCTGTGGGTAGGAATAAAACCATGGTCCTAGCCTACGCCTGGAGCATTGCACCAGCTGCAAGGGCAGCACAGCGGTGAGCCCGTGGTGTGTGCTGGCAGGGAGCTACCTGGCTCTGATCCAAACCTCCACAAAGTCAGTGGCAAAACTCCCATTGACCTGAATGTGGTTTGGATCAGTGCTCTGGTGAGATGACTCTGGAGGTAACATGCAAGACTCCAAGTAAACAATTGCCAGTGATTGTCACACTGATGAGCAGAAGGGAAAGATTGTGACAGGAGGAACAACAGGTCAACAGGGGTAAAGTAGAATAAGTTTCTACAGGATGATGTATGTATAGTGTCTTATAGTTCCCTTTCTGTAACCCCATCCTTGCAAATTTCTTTTATTCACATATAGTCTACACTGGCACCTACTTCACCTCCAAATTTGGCATAACACACTTCAGATCCATGCAGCAAGCACATTTCATAGCATAAACAATACAAATAAAGAGGCTGTTTCTCAGATTCTGTCCTATTTTACATTTGTCTGGATCCTTCTCCCTCCTTGGACTAACAAAAAAAAAAAAACAAACCTCTGTCGTCACTACAGCCATTTTTTACCACAAAACCTAATGCTTAGGGAAGTATTTAATGCTGTTTATTTGGACATCATTTAGAAACTGCCCTTTTTTAGGAAGGTGACCGAATCTCTAGGCAGAAAATGTCAGTGAGACCTTTGCTAATTACAGCAAATAAGCACATGGAAACTAATAGGGAGCTGCATTCACCAGACGCAGCTGCTGGCACTTCAAGGAGGAGGCTGGGAACCTACAGTTCATGGAGAAGGAAAGAGACCTCCAAAGACAGATTCAGGTCTTAGACTAGGCTAAGCCATCTCTGAAGGTACCTGCCTCCCCCGCCTCACTGTGGAAGCCAAATTTTGCCTACCCCAGACCTGTGTTCAGAACAGACCTGGAAGCAGAGCTCAGGAAAGGGACCAGCCTGAAATCACTGGAATCATTTTTCCTTTTAATCATCTAGTGCTGTGGTGGTGGAACTAGTTCATCTGGCCACTTGCTCACGTAGGTGAGCAGGGCAGGCCTGGGGGTGGCAGCTGGGCTCAGCCAAGCACCTAGGTCACCAGGCAAGTTTGCTGTGATGGGGCAGGTCCAAGGTTGAGCTGGAAGGTCAACCCACAGGTCAGGGTCAGGGTCAGGCCCAGCGGGGGTCCCCAGGGTCAGGCGCTGCCCCGGGATGGCCAGGCAGGGCTGCCGGGGGCTGGAGACCGGCACTGCTGGTCTATTGCCAGGGTAGGGACTGACAGCCCCAGGGAGCTGGAATGGGGACCTGGGCCATGGGCAGGGTGTGGGGAAGCCCCAGGGGAGGTCAGGCAGGGCCAATATACAGCCTGTTAGTGCTCTCAGGGCCCTGGCAGTAGCTCAGCTGCAAATATTCAAGCTTTATCAGATTTCTTTAGAACTAATGGGCTGAACTCATACTTATTCATAATGCTTTTTGCCCTCCTTTTCTAAAAATGTGTCTGTTGTCATAAGCAGATCCTTCAAAACAACTGCAAGAATGGCTTGCTATGTAGAATCCAACCCGCAGTCCTGCAGGCTATTGCAATTACCTAAATCTTTACGACTGTTGCAAATTACTCTCATTTGTCAATGTTCCCATCCTGTCCAGCCCATGATATCTTATTACCACCCCTTTGTTTTTGAATATATGTGCATTTATTGCAGAAGGAATTTATTAAAAAGCAATATGATATCTAAAGACTTTTGCTCACAGATAGCTTGAACAGCATCCAACAATCTTCACAAATTTTTTTCTTGCTCCCTTGCAATAAGCATGCAGATGCTATGCAAACAGGTGCTCTATCAGAATGAATGATGCAGAGTTTAACGTTTCCTTCCTCATGTACAATAGACAGATTCTTACTTCATAAATTGTTCCATTTGTAAATTATCTGGTAGGTTAATAGATTTTAGAGCCTGAAGGGACTACTGGCATCATCCAGCCTGTATTACCTCTTGTGTAACTGCTGCATGCATAAGCTGGACAATTTTATCCGGTGATTCCTGGTGAAGAAGAAATTATTCCCAAACTTACTGCAGTGTGAGATCTTTGAGGGGATCACTGTGAATGAGATAGTCTTCTGTCCTTAAAATTACTTTTAAAGGGACATTTTCTAAGTATACAAGTCACTAGTAGTTAAAGACAGGTTACATTTATCATAAATGCTAGATGTTATCAAAGTGATTTCAGGCTTCATTCCACAAAGGCACTTAGGAGCGAACAGCTTTAAACTTGTGAATTGTCTGATAGGTTTCCATGAGACCACCCCTGGGCTTCCAACAGAGCCTGCATGCAAGAGCTTTGCTAGCTTAACCATTGCAAAAGCTAACAGAATACATCTATTCAACATCGGACGAGCTTCATTGTGAGCTAAGACTCTAGACCAGTAATAGCTACACTGCACCAAAATGGCTTCAAGGCAGGGCTGGAAACATTACAGTGTCTATATGTCACACCAAGCTGGTTTTGACTTGTCTTTGAGTAGGGTGATCACCGTCTTAAAAATCCCGAACAGCCTTGGTACCTAACACTCCCACTTGAAAATCTTCGGTTCTCCTATCAGAAACCACAAAATAATGATAATTTCTTACACATTGGACAAGAAATACTTGGTGGTACATGCTGAGCAAAGACTGACTTGTAAGGGGTGACTCTGGCAGCTGTAGATGTTTGCTTAGCTGAAGCCACCTTCATTTACCTTCCAGTGAAGATGACAGCATTGTCACAATAGTTGTGTCATGTCATAAACTCAGCCTCAAAACAACAGTAACTGGAATCCATGGGGAGCACCTCATACTTACAGGAAAACATAAAATTATGTCAAAGCACATCAAAGAAAAGTAAGTTACAACAAGAAAATGTCAAAATAATATCAATACAGACAAATAAGAAGATGAAAGATGAAATGCAACAAACATTATTGCCAGCTTTTGGAAATAACTGTAGAGTGTCCAGGTGACTGCAAAATTAATTGGGACACTGGGAAAAGAACACATTAGCTGATTGGCAAGTTAGATATGAGCTGGAACCTAACTAAAATTAGAACACTGAGTAATATGGCTTCAAGGTGAGTCTGTAAACTTTACAGGGTCTATACAACAGTAAGCCAATTTCAGGACATCTTCTGGTAGATAGTTACTCAGTTTATACTTCAAAGAATTTCCCTTATTTCCTTGATTTGTCCCCATCTGTGATGCTAAAGATTCATTTATCATGAGGTCTGAGCCTACTAATTAAGCCTCTGAAGAGCACCAATAAGATTCTGATTAATCTTCCTCTCAGTGCAGAGTTAAGCCTGAAAAAAACTGTAATACTTTAGCAGTATTAATGACAAAGCTCCCACCAAAAAAGCAGTGCTATTTTTCTTTCCTCCTCTCCTAAGGTGATAGTGAACGGGATACTTATACTAAAAGTCATAAATAAGACTTCTCAGTTAAGACATTTTCTGTTAAAGTATTTCCCTAAACCTCTGGTTTCACAGTTGTAACTTGAAAGGAAATTATATTCCAAACCTCTAGGAAGGCTGGGCAGTAGATGAAGTGATGCCTACATGTGGCATAGCGAGGAGCAAAAGGAATGGACTGGCAGAGTGAAACACCTACATACCACATACATACCCTAGCACAAGCAGCCCATTAGCAGTAGAAGTGCATGTGCGTGCTCCTGGAGGGCATTGCTTTGTTTAGTTGCATTCAGAGGGAATCCAATCTGTGTGCTCCAAGACCAATTTTTCGATGTGAAACAAAGAATAAAGGGACAATTGCTCCTAAAACATACTTCTACTATGAGCTAAACTATCGCTGGTCCATTGCCTGCAGGCACCAGTCTGCTCGGCTGGGTTCAGAAATGGAGCAGCAAGTTAATGCTTCTGGCAGGAGCTGGAAACAGGTTTACTAGGGCTCTTTGGGATCTCTAATATAAGTTCAATACTGTGTTACCAGAGGCAAAGATCAGGCCTTCAGATGTTTTACTGTAGCGAGCTGCTGTTGTGTTCTGAGTGCCAAGGCAGTCACAGAAGACTTCAGCACCATATAATGGAACTGGAAAGAGAAATCAATCCCCTCCAAGCTTTATACAGATACTGAAAGTTTCATAAATTATCTGAGGGGAAAAATTTCCACAAACTGGGATGGACACTAGAGTTTGAGATGGAAGCACATGGGCCCAAAAAATTAGGAAAACTGAGAAAATCACTGCAAGGGCTCACTTGCCCACTGTACCATTCATTCTTGGCCTTCAGCAAAACTTGGAGGAATGAAATCTTTGGCTGAAGGATATAAACACAGTGAGGGCTGAAGGTGAGAACAACCATGAGCGACCTCCTTTGATACTGAATCCCAAAAAAGAGATCAGCGATACAGAATAGAAACTTCTCTAGTAGCAGTAGATGCTACTTGCAGGAGTCTCTGCCCTCCCCTGCCCACATCTGTTGCCTGTTCTTCTGCTGTTTCAGTTTCTGTTTCAGCACTGAAGCATGCCAGCTGCCCACGCGATTGTTTTGTGCATCCATGGTCTAGACACAAAAAGAGCTATAAACTTTTGGGGGTTTTGTCATTTGGTTGCTTCTAAGGAAGCTGTTGCCTACCATTGAAAAGATCCATGGCCAAACTGATGGGGCATTGAGTAAAAAAAAAAGACAGAGCAAGTTACACAGTTACATGCAGCGCAGACCAGTGGCTAGAAACACCAGTATCACACTAGTCACGTATCACTCGTCTTACTCAAAATTTACCACCGGAAATTCTCCATTCCTCTCAGCTGGTGAAGGTGCTGCTCCTGCAGGCCTCTGGTGCTGAGCTGTGAAGTGAGCTGAAGAACAGGGGTGGCCCAGAGCCTGCGCTGCTTCATCGCTCCCTCATTCTGGCTCCTTCCCAGAGATCTGGCATGTCCCCTTCCCCTGCACTCCCCATGCCTTGCACAGCCTGCCCTGAAAGGGCTTGTGTCCCACCTGTCCCTAGTTTCCTCTACCAGGACAGATACTCCGCGTATGCTCCCCATGCAGCTCACTAATGGGGGATCAAACCAGCAAATGTATGTGGTGCATTTCTCGCTGCAGTTCTCTGAAAGCCTGTGCTTTCAGGACATGTTTTCAGAGACAAACATCACCCTCGTTGGCAACCTTGAATGTACCTTAGCAACACAGCCAAAAAGGAGAAGCCTGAAGCACACAGCAGTTACCGTGGGGTGACGAGTTGCTGTGTGTCAGCTGTCCTGCAGTGGCCGTCTGCACCTGTGTTAAGTGTCTGCAAAGACAGACGTGTGACTGTCATTGCTTTTGCCACGGACTGAGCATGTACACGGTTACTGCACATCAGCTGGTAGGAGATCATTCCTTTTCCACTTTTATTCTGCCTGAGCGTGTAGCATTTTGCTGGTTGATTTGACAGGCCCCGTGTAGACACAGCCGGTGGATGGCTGGAAGCTTTTTTCTATAATTTCCCACTTCCCTCCTGTCTGAAGGACAGCCTGGCAGTCTGCATGCAGACGTGGGTCTGGCAGGTGCTGGCTGGCAGAGGGCCTAGGGAAGCACCCATGGAGCGGGAAGGAAACATTGGCTGTGATTTAGTGGTTGGGCAGGGGTGGGAAAGATGGGGTACAGAGAGAAAAATTATGCAGCTGCTTCTCAGTGCAGTGGGGGGAGGACTCACAGAGGCCGGAAGATAATAGCTGATGGTGTGATTGCAGTTCTGGGAGCGTTGACTCAATACCAGAGGAAAAGCTATCATGTCAAACAGGACCCTCAGCTAAAAACATAAAGGTACTGAGAAAGAAGAGGGAAACAAACCCTGCTTGTCCTTTTTCTTTTCTTTTTACTTTGAAGGCTGGTGCAGGAAAATAGGAAATTTAGAAGCACACTGAAAAGAAATTTCAGTGAAGTATCTTCTGTGAGAACAAACTGTGAATTACCTCCAAGACTAAAGTTCAAAATTATTTTACTGCTACACCTCTTTCTACACCAAAGGCTTTCTATAACTACTCAGTGTTTCAAATCAGCTTATTTCAAAGCTTATAGTATTACTTAGTTACAGTTCCCATATATTCAGAGCCTGTACACCATATATCTAGTTAATGCTTTCAGTAATAAGGAAATAAATTATTTCAGCAAGAAATAAATATTGCAGATATTTGCTTGTGTTATAAAAATGTTTGGGTCAGAGAAGAGATCTCTTGGGGTGGGGGGGGAGGGGGAAATACAGATATCCAAATAAAACCAGAGACATAAACAGAAACATGTGTTACATCTTTATTTATCCTGGTAACCAATGTGAGAGTTCAACAAATCCACACTGAATGACATCCAGCTCAAGGTCCAGAATTTTGCACTCATTATTTAGCTGTTTGGATGAAAGCGTTGGATTTTTTTCACTGTAATGTTTGAAGTGATTTGGACGTGCCTTTCACAAATCAAACTTTCCTGCTTTCTTAAAAATGCTGGACCTTGCTGGGTTGGCAGGTCATGTAGATCTCAACAGAAAACCACCACTATCTTACTCAAGTTGACTACATACAACAGCAGAGATTAAACCAAGTGAAGCCCCATGGGCAGAAGAGATGGGGAAAGACACACACTCCAGAATTTGCTGGATTGTTTATATAATGTGATCACTTTAAATAGGCTATTCCTGTAGCAGCTCATGGATCTTCTGTATTTCTGAGATTTAGGTTGTGGGTTGTTTGTTTTTTTCCCCTCTCTCCTGGGTTTCTTACAATATAAGTTGGAGTTTTCTATCTCCTTGCCTTCCTTCCCCTAATGCCACCAAAACTTCTGGAATTGGCACTGGCACTCTGGATGCTTAAAGAAGCAATTTTTCAAGTGAGCCATGCACAATTTAATTTCTCTTGGGGTCTTAATAATCACAATATCTTTCAAACATAAGGTACAAAGCTTCCTTTCAAAAAGAAAGCTTCAATTTTTACGTCTGCCTTATTCCCCTGCTTAAGAGAACTCAAATTCTCAAAGCAACAAAGGCAGAGGCAACTACTTAGTTATCTGAATTTGTATATCATCACTGTTTATTAGTTATATCCCAGTGGCATTTTATTATACACAGTGCAATATAGATGAAGACAGTCCTCTCTGCATCATACAGCTTATAGTCATAACTATAGCTAATAAGAAAAAGAAAGGGGAGGATGGTCTTAATCTCTCTGTCTCAGTTCATCACCTTTAAAATAACAGTACTTGAGCTCAGAATTATTGCTCACGTATCTACCATGGAAAACAGCGATAGTTACACATTTAAATCACTAGAGGTTTTTAAAGACTTCACCAAAGACATAACTTCAGTGCTTCCAGCTTCACTGCTTTATGTGGAAGCCCCAGCAAATAAGTTACAAACATGGGCTGCATGGTCCTGTGAATCTTAATGGCTTAAAGACAAGAGGGCAATTAGGACAACCCCCATTTCTTACTAAGCAAAACAAAACCCACCTTGTATCATGCAGGCTATCCTCATGAGTTTTAGATGAGTGAGTCATGGTTTCAAACATTTGGGACCGCAGACTTTGCCTCTGCATTTTGTTGCTTCTGCCTTTGCGTGGGGCAGCAGTCTCATCACCGACAGCCTTCTTTATTTTAATTCTACAATGTGTCAAGAACTGCATCCTTAAAATTATGAATCAGCAAATTTCTCACCTTTTCCTTCTACTGTTAGAGAATGGCTGAACAAACTACCAATATAACCTGAAACAATAGGCAACAAACACTCAACACTGAGTTTGGTTTCTGCCTTACAGGCTCTTGCATTGGGTTCCCACCATCAAGAGGGTCAGATATTCCAAGCAGATTTAAGAATGTTATTTGCAAATATAATTAACAGTTC
Source organism: Falco peregrinus (assembly GCF_023634155.1). Classification (NCBI taxonomy): domain Eukaryota; kingdom Metazoa; phylum Chordata; class Aves; order Falconiformes; family Falconidae; genus Falco; species Falco peregrinus. Next base: position 99,773,917 of record NC_073724.1, read on the forward strand.
ATTTATGGTAGGAATTGTTTGCTTCTTACCCCTCAGGAATTTTCACTTGGTTGGCTGAACAAAAGAAGAATATTTCTTCTTTTTAGGGCTTAGATGTAAGAAAAGGATCCTAACGTATTTTTTTCAGAATCCCCTTGTTTTCCTCACTTTTCCATTTTTACGTTTGCTACATAACACTGTGTCTCACAGGCTGCTGTTTACTTAAGGAGAGATCGGTGTATTTTGCTCCAGAACACACCGCTACTAGGAAAAGCCACAGAAGCACTAGCTGTGGGGGAAAAAAAGAATCTCTAACTTAAAATCAAGCTGTGTAATGAATCTCCATATGAAATATCTATGGAATTAATTAAACATGATAACAGAATACTGAAAGCTGCCAGCTGAGTCATCAAGTAACAAAAGATGCCAGAGGCCAAGAGTGAGGATAACCTCCATGATCACCTAAACCAGATGTTACCTTCCCAGCCTCCTTGCTACCCTAATACATGTCAAGCATTCACAGGGTAAAATCTGCCTGAAAGCTTAATTCCCCCTCCTGTCAAAACTTCCTCAGATTCTGTCCTCTCCAAGCCACCATAGCCCCTAAATTCCTTGAGCTATTCTGTAACCTGGCTGAGCACATCTAGCATTCAGCTATGCATGCCCAACTAATGAGCAGGTTTATAAAAACCTGCTGCACTGTCATCTCATCCCTCCTCACACACACCACCTGTTTGCTGGCTCATCTGTTTTTGGGTTGTTTTTCCCCCATCCATCTGTTATGCCTTCCGCTGTCTTCACTGTCAAGCTCTGTGCTACATCTTTGTATGGTAACTAGCCAAAATGACAGCTGCCAGCACTGAGGTATTAACAAATTTATCAGTAGAGTGATAATAACAGCACCCTGGCCCAGTACAATTTTCACCTATGTCAGTTGAACTCACTTACCTAAAGGAAACAAAGGCTGGTACTCCAGCCTTTTCCATATTCAGGATTTTTATTCATGGCACAATTAACTATTTCTACCATTAAAGAGGGCTGAATGGTTTTATTTGCACAGCAGTACATCTTTCCTGCACTAATCAGTAAAGCACTGACCTCTTGGTCGGTAACAGCAGACAGGCTTGCTTTTGCTCTGTGGTGGTGACAGCTCCCTGCAATGCTCTAATAAGCATGCTGTGACAACCAGTAATGACACTGTCCAGAAGACAATCTGAAAAACACGACGGTAATGTTAAAGTGAATGAAATATTTAACCCTGTAATCTCTCTACAGAGAACATAGCATTGAACCCACATCCAGCTGCATGCAGCTGTACAGGGCTGGGCTGGGTCAGTGCCTACTTTGGGTGTGCAGAATGCGGCAGGAAGCGAACTGTGTGTGAAGACTGGAGGTTTTGGTTCCTTCTCTAGCAAGCAGAAGAGTATACCACACACAATGGTATGCCTACACAGAGATATATTTAAATACGTCCACACAGGCGCCTACCTCAGTGTAAAGTAACTGGGGAACCAGCTGCCTTTCCTCCATCTCTCCCAGTCAAGTGTACATAAAACAGCCAAGGTGCCAAGTAAGCAAGGAGAATATTTATAACCCTTTTATCTAAAGGAGCTTAAACTATTGATATTTTCTTTCTTCTATACTCCCATGTTACATTTGCAGGAAGGAATTTCTCCTTCCCTGTGTCTGGGAGTCTTTGATTTATGAGGTAGCCATTTCTCTTAAATTTGACCTCAATTCTAAAGAATCTGACTGTTTGGACAGGGCTTGAAAAAAGCTAGAGAAGAAAACTCAGCCATTTCCTAGAACCAGTGTCCATCTAAGTGTTCCTCACAGCATTGGCTGTTGGTACAGCCAAGTAAATCCCAATTACTCCCTTACCAGCTCAGGAATGTATCCTACAAAAGCTGCATGATCAGGAAAATAACTATGACTGCCATGTTTAATGTCCTCATCTTGTACATGCCCATCCAAGGCACTGAATGCTAACAATCTTAAAAATAAAAAATATTCATTGGTTGCTGGGTTTGGAGTTCTAGGGCAGCACTTCACAGGGGTCCTGCTCAAAACAGAATAAAGTGAGGGGGTGAAACAAAGAGCCTTCAGACTCCAAGGACTGGGTGAATTTTCCCTTACAACAATGTTGTGTTACATGTTTACATTTTTCACATAGAGCTATTGGCACTTTTGAAGTTCACTTTACCTCTTGAGAGCTCCAGGGTAGTGCTGCAGAACAAGAGAAGCTGGGTGAGTCAGGGCCCTCTCTCAAAGTCCTGGTTGTTTCAAAAAATTTTTGAAACAAGTTATAAAGATATGGAATGCTCCCTTCATGAAATGTTGCAGTGCAGACCATTTCCTTTTGATTAGTGAGAACATACAGCCTTTTAATACTTTCTTATTCATTCCATCTTGTTTGTACCACAGATTTCTATCACTTTTCTTATGAACCATGGCTCTAACTTAAACTTCTGTTTTCAGCACTGCTTTCATTCTCATTGTAAAGGCAAAAGAACAGATTGGTCTGTAAGAAGATGCACATGAAATAAAATGTGTTTTCCCTGAGTCACAGAGCTTTTTCCATGGAAAAAGTAGCTAAAAGCTTCTGACATTGCCTGTAGGTGCCTAATACAAAAGAGAGTACACAAGAGAGAAGTAACCTGCTCTACAAACTACTGGCACAGATACAGGTGTTATTCTGTGCAGGTATCCAAAATGCAGCACTAGGGTCAAATCCATATTTGCCTGCAGCTTTGCTAAAGTTACAACAGGAATACTTTTGTCTCCTCTGTTTCCTTTAATTAGTGTCACATCCATTACTGAGCTGCAGCAATACTGACATTCCAGGAAACAATGTCTGGTTCTTGCTAATCAGTAAGAAAGCTGTAAATCTTGCAAGAAGATACTGGGTTTAATTTGTACCTATGGGATTCTGATGTCGAAATAGTGGCCTTAAGTATCTGTTCCATGGGAAGCTACTGCTGCACACTAATCCTAAACTTATCAGTTGTTTAGCTGCAATAAGACAAAAAAAGCAAGAAGTGACATAATGCTAAGTGACATAGCACCCGGAATGCCATACCATATGCAGGAGTGCACTCACCCATGAAGCGCACACCAGTATTCACCCCCTACACAAAGCCTGTACTATTCCTCTACCAGATTCAGACAGCCCAGCTTTCCTGCAGATCTGCTCCCACAGACACAGAGAAAGTTATATGGAACAGCAACACAGTCTTTGAGAGAGACTTTTGAGGTTATCATCAGCTTTGTCACTTCATATATTATTTTCCTTGGCTGCCATGATTCATACTGAGACATTTCATTGAGTCATCTTCCATGCAGTCTCTTAACAAAAAAAAAAAAAAAAAAAAAGAGAGAGATTAAATAAACTTAGGAAAGTTTTCTGCAGTACTTCCCCACAGCTTAACACATTTTTTTGATTATGCAGCTTCCTATCTTTGTTGCAAGGTGACGTGAGGTCATCACGGTCCATTCAAGCTGTCCGTGTTTTACCACATTCACTGCTGGAAACGCAACTCCAGAACACATATGCCCTTCAAAGTCCATGGTCAAGAGCAAAACCTCATACTGTATTTTGGAAGTCTCATTCCCTTTTTGATGTGGCCCCTCATACTGGGACTTCCAGGCTGCTCAGAGAGGTTGTTGGGTCTCCTTCTCTAGAGACATGCAAAACCTGACTGAACGTGATCCTGTGCAACGTGCTCCAGGAGAACCTGCTTTAGCAGGGGGTTGGACTAGATGATCTCCAGAGGTGCCTTCCAACCTGTGATTCTGTGACTCTTCACAGGGATGTCTGTAAGATGGATTACTGAGTATTTTTTTAAACTGCAGTAACAGAGTTTAGGAGCATGTCCTTTCCTTAGAAGTCTCAGTAAAATATATACCATTACATTTTGGTTTTTAAATAAGCCTGTAAAAATCTTTCCTATATCAATATGTAAAGATAGATATTTCCCATATTTTGTATGTAAACATCTTTCTAATATCAATTTGTTGGAAACTTATCTTTGGTAAATGCAAAAGTACAAGGAAGTCTCAACTGGACAGAGATAGAAGATCTCCTTTTTCCATGACATAAATCTTTATATTCATATAACTTCTATCACGATTCATTAATATCTCATAATTATATCCTCATGGCAGCTTCCTGAGGCGTGGTAATGCTGCTGCATCCACATAAGAGAGAAGGAGCTGAAATACTGAAAGACTGAGGATCACCTCGTTGGACTTTAAGTCACTTTGTCTAAAATCACGAAGAGAAAGAGAAGCAAGCACTTTCAAAGGGTCTATTCCTTCCTAAGACAAGTAAAATGAAATTACTCACAGGGATTACCTAACCCTAAACTAGATACAGAGAGAAACTGGATGGCTGGGAGATGCAAACACTAACTTTGCTCCTGCACATGGGGAATTACTTAGATTATAAAGACAGTATGCAGCAAAACATGATTTTGAGCTTGTATTTCTCAAAAGTGAAGCTCACATATTAACTACTGAGGAACATAAAATAGTGGACCAGACACTAAAACACGCATTTGCCTAAAAGCTCCTTTGATGGATTTGATGCAATAAGGAAATTATTAAATGAGTTTAATCTATCAGTAATTCTATAACACAGCTATCACAGATGCAGAGCAAAGTAGTTTGAAAGTGCTGGGTGGGCGCAATGAGAAAAATTATTACATATAAAAATGGTAAAACTAGTGGCAATTCTGAATACCACAAACAACTTTTCAAAAATATAGGTAGAAAGTCATCAAACATGTAGATGGATCATACAGCTTTTGAATCCACTAGAACAAAAAGTCAAAAACCAAGGTCAAAACCAGCCTGGGTTTTTGGACTAAAATGTACAATCAACTAATACTGCATATTTAAGGAACTGTCTGGTTCATTTGTTAAGCATAATTTCACTTGTTTTCCTTTACTTTGCTTCTATTTCCTAAAAATATTCCTCTGTCACAAATCTTTCCTGGAGTTTCTGTATGAAATGTGGCAGCTTTCAAGTAACACAAGGGCAGGAGAAAGTGAGCTAGCATCTGAAGAGAAAGGAGAGAATGAAGCCACAAGAGTACAGTTGGGTTTTAAGTATGTTACAGCCATCTTATAAAATTCCCATCAGTTTGGCTAGTTACACTGTGGTTTTTCCATAGTGTTTGAGTGGGGTTTTTTTCCAGAAGAAATGAACTGTAATACCGTGGATTGTGTTCAAAATCAACTGCTATCACTGATTTCAGTGGAGTCATTTGGAATGTAAAGCTAGTGAAGAATTTTGGTCCGTCTTGTTCAGCTAAATGAAAACAGGTGTTTAGAACAGACAGAAATGGGGTGGCCAAACCATAGGTCTATTCAAACTAGTATTAAATGTATTCCACATTCTGGAAACCAAGTTGCAGCCAAAGTGTTCTGGGTTTAACATAGTAAGTGATTTTATTTATTTCACTTTTGCAACAGTTTGACAACATCCAAGGTAATTGGTCATGAATTGCAGATAAAGTTCTGGTTTCTGCTGGGCTTGTTTTTGTGTGCTGTGCTGCGGCTGGGAAATCTATGAGGAAGATCCTTTCCTTTTCTCTTTTTTTCTCTTTTCTCTTTCCTCTTGTCTCCTGTCTCTTCTCTTGTCACTTGTCTCTCATCTCTCTTTTCTTTTCTTTTCCAAACCTGGATGTTTCCCAACATTTGTATTCATTCTGAAATCAATTTAGATTGATTCACTTCTAATTGGCCCACTCATATATCTACTAATTTTAAAAGGAACTGAAATACTTTAAAATAAATATATTCCAAGCATTACTTCACTTGGGTAACTGGTTTTACATGTTGCCCAGGCAATGAAATGTCAAAGCACTGAAAAAAAAAGACCAAAGAAGCCAGTCTGTGGAATCAATACACAGCTACACCACAGCAGCTACAGAGCAAAAAACAAGTAACAGCAGAGTGCTCCTATGGTTTTGATGAGTAGTTGCAGGCAGTATGTCAATACACTAGCCATACAATCTCTTACACTTGTTTTAACAAGACGGAAAGCCATACAAGAATATTTAGGTCAAATAAATAATATATATCTCATGAATAGTACAAGTCAGTGGGTGCATACTTGGAGGTTTCTCTTTAATGGACAACATTTGTTTCCTGAAAATGGATGCAAGTGTGTTTTAACGATTTATATCAAGATGTGCTGGTGTTGGCTGGGGTAGAGTTAATTTTCTGCATAGTAGCTAGTATGGGGTTGTTTTGGATTTGTGCTGGAAACAATGTTGATAATTCAGAGATATTTTAGTTACTGCTGAGCAGTGCTTACACAGTGTCAGGGGCTTTTCCGCCTCTCACCCCACCCCACCAGAGAGTAGGCTTGGGGTGCACAAAAAGTTGGGAGGGGACACAGCCAGGACAGCTGACCCCAGCTGACCAAAGGGATATTCCACACCATATGATGTAATGCTGAGCATAGAAATAGGGGGAAAGTTGGCCAGGAGCTGCTGCTCAAGGACTGGCTGGCCATCAGTTGGTCGGTAGTGAGCAGCTGGTTTTCATTTGCATCACTTGTCTTTCCTTGGTTTTCTCTCTCTCTCTCTCTCTTTCTCTCTTTTTTTTTCTTCTATTTTCCTTTTCATTACTACAACTACTACTACTACTATTAATATTATTATAGTTCAACCCAGAAGTTTTATCACTTTTATGCTTCTGATTCTCTTCCTCCTCATCCTGCTGGCAGGCGAGCGAGTGAGTGGCTTTGTGGTGCTTAATTGCCAGCTGGGGTTAAAATGTGACACAAGAGTACCATTAATTTATATTATGTTCCTGATCTTTCATATACATATCTAGAAGGATGCACTTAGCAAAAAACTAACCAAACAAAAACACCAGAAAAAATAAAAATCAAGGAAACATATTCCAGGCATAAATTAAAATATACTGGGTCAGTTGCTGGTTGTTAGATATTTTTCATAAGCAGGGCTCTTACCAACTCTTGTCTAGCTACTGAACGGTGCAGGATTTTCCTCTTTCACTAGCATCAGCTCCAAATTCATCCTGAAACAAAGACTAAACTTAAGACAGAGTCATCAATTAAAGAAGAATATTCAGAAGACATTGCAAGTTAGGAACCAAAATGCAGAGAGGTGGAACCGTCCAGCAACCCAAGTCCAACAAGTGTGCATTCCAGGTCCTATTGAATATGTAATTATTGATTCTTTACATTACATCATACATTTTCCTATATGTTATCAACCACCTACTACCAGGGATGACCATGTGCTCTCTAACTCACTGCTTTGCTTAATAATGCATTTACTCTATCTTCTCGTCTCACTTACTACACTTGTCACATTTCAAGCAGCTAATTACAATCATAATTGGGGTGCCTTTCAGACCAGTATACATGCCTCATGTTTGCCAGATGGTAGATCCAGAAATCCCTGTCTTGTGTGTACTCAGCAAAAAGACAAAAACACAGCCTACCCATTTTTGAAACCCCTTGTAGATCAATGTTGCATCAGCATGTCACTGAGAACTGCCTTGGTCTACATCAAGAGAAGATAATTCTGTTCAACCTATTTTATCCCAAATTTCCCCAAAAGCTTCTCTGATACCAAAGACCTCAGACAAAACAATACAGGCATTATAACCCACAAGAAGTGTTTTCTTCTGCAACATACCTATCTGAATTTTAAGAGTGTTATGACAAGCGGTGGCAATTACAACTTCAAGGTCCTGCCATTGGATTCACCACTGAGGATGGACACAGATCTAAAACGTGTCTGCAGCTCAGAGTTTCCCAGCTCCTGTACTCACAACTTGTCCTGCTTAGCACACAAGGTAATCATGGAGAACCAGGCTGGTCTCAAGCTGACAATGAATATCCATAAAACTACTCAAAAACATTTAAGTGGAAGAAATGCTTAAGCTAGAATGCCTACAGTTCATGGCTTGGAGCATTTCTGCCACAGGAACACTACAATTGCAAGGACATAAACAAAGGTATGTTTACTTTTTTCATACAATAGCCACCATACAGGAATCCAAAATCTTCTTATGTTGCAGTTGATCAGCACTGTACTTTTCCATCTGGCTACTTAGCTGTCTTCTGTCCTGTTTCATGCACTATAAACCATCACTGTGCCACAAAAGTTTAGAAAGAAGAAAATGGAAAGAAGAAATCTATCAGTCATTGCATCCATAAATGGAGAGAGGATTATCATAGCTTCTCTTCAGACCATTTCTGAGGTGGTTATTGGCACCTATAGCAGTTCTCCTGGGATCAGCTGAAACCTAATGGGTTATAGCAGCCTTTGTAGCAAGACTGTTAAAAACAGAGCTAAACAAAGAGACAAAGATACAAAACACAAAGGTAGATTCTTCAGTGCTGTGAATGGGTTTGTTACAGAGTGTTAAGCTATCAGTGTGGACTAATTTTACACAAAGGCACTGGAACAGGATTACTCTAGATTCAGAAGTGGTGCTTTCCCCAGGGAAGGCTCCCAGGAGAACCACTTCCGATGGCTTTTGTCCCACCCTCTTCCGTCTCAGCCCTGGGAGGGAGTGCTATATATCCACTCCTGCCAGAGAGAGAAAAATGAGAGAAAAATCATTCTACCACGCTTGAAATCCCCAAATGCTTTTAGTGGTTGTGATTTCCCCAGTGAGCAATTTTTAACAGAATGAGTGGATAAAATTACACCACAAACCATCAGACTGAAGGATAGAACCTTCATCATAATCAAGCACCATTCTTGCAACCGTTTCATCTCAGGGATTCCTTGAATATTCATTCCTCTTAAAGGCAAGGGACAGAGATCTCTGAAGGACTCTAAATACACACTGTATGCAAGAACTCCATCTACACTTTATAATAATATTGTAATAGAAACACTGGCTATATTTACTGAGCGAGTATTTACTGTTCTATTAGGGTAAGTCAAGGCAGCCCAGTGTTCTCAGTTACATGTGTACAGCAGCTGTACAGTTGCACTGTTACACCACCGCTGTATCAGCCCCGAGTCCCCTACCAGAACTGTGGGATAATTAAATACCAGTCAGACACTGAACCCAAATATGTAGAAGTGACATCAAGAAGTTGTAGATTTATAGTTGTATAAATGAAATCATGATGAACCACCAGCTCTGCTCATCACCCTTTTCCCCCTGATCCTGAAACCTTCTTTCTAGTGTTATTTTTTATTCATATGACTGCTGTGAATGATGATTGCTCTTATAAATCTTCACAAGTTCAGATACTTAATCACACACCTCCTGCATCTATGACCAGGGTAGCAGCCCTATAGACCTGACTTTTTAAGGGCAGCTTTCAATTATCAGCTCTATGGTTGCATATTTTACCATCCCTCTTTTCTTTCACAGTTTCTAAATGTCAGATGTATAAAACATTTGACATTTAGGGAAACACTAGCAATATAACAACTCCTCCAAGTTATGACCATGCACTAATTTTTAGACAACACATGCTAATAAGCATGTGATTTTCAAGCCTTAATTTCAACCCAAATACACATAATTTAAAATCACCAATTTAAAGCATTTAAAATTTAAATGAGAACTGTTGCTAGTACAAAAAAATTGAACTATAAGCAGGATCACTGAACCAAAATATGAGTGAGTATGTAATTAGCGTGTGTGCATATAAATGCCATGGTAAGAACTGACACCGGTTACAAATAATTGATTTGTGAATAGATATATTCTCTGTGAACTTCAGAAATTTGTAACTCAAAATCACTGTCATTACAGAGACTGGTCATCTTAGCTGAAAATATTTCTATGGATGAATGAGCCATGAAAATTAATCACTTCTATGGCCACAGAAAGAGGTTGTTCTGGGTCACTGTGCAGATAGTAAAATATTAGAAGCCTGTGATCTACTTTATAATTCATCATAGGTTATAGTTAGCCCTACAGATATTAAAAATCATTTTCTTTCTCTTCCTGAAACAGAAATTGCTCTAGAGACCTCTGCAGCTACTGGAGTTTAAATGCCGTCCAATAATTTCATTAGTATTTGTCTGTAAATGAGAAAAATTTTGAATAAATTGTTTATTAGTATTTGAGATGGGCATCCCAAAAGAAAATGCATCAACAAACCTAGGTCTTAAAATTTCAGTATTGCTGCAATCACATGGAAATTCAGCATAAGTTAATCATTATCCGTATGACTAACAGTAGAATTATTCTGAAATACTTGAGTCCAGCAGTGTACTCCATGGATATGCAGTTCTTTAGCAAACATCAGTGGATGTTGTGATAATGCAGGAAGGCCACAGTTAATGTCTAAAAGGAGGGCAGAATTTAGCACGTAAACAAAAATCAAATCACAAAACAAATGTGCCTGTTAACTGTTTTGCTTCAAGAGACATGAAAAGAAACATGAATGTCAAGTAATATATCAAATCATCTCCTCATATAAATTAAAGCTTCAATCAAGTTTAACACATAAAAATAAGTAACTAGGCAGATAAAATTTCACTGTCTTTACTTCTAATGTACATGACATGCATTAAACAAACTTCATTATCAATACATCCCTAATCACTGCATCTTTAGGCCTGTGCTAAAGGTATTACTGTAAAGGCTTTTCCATGATTCTGAACAAAAACCCAAATCATTTATTTCTCAATGCCAAAAAGTTATTACCAGTGCCTTCTATTTTTTTTACCACTTGGAACAATAACAAAGAATATTTTCAAGCAGTGAAAGAAACCTAGCAACACTGACTTATTTACCATGCTACAAAGCAATATAATATTGTCTATTACAAGTTCTTACTGATTTTTATTATGTTTTTTCAGTACTTAACTCTAGCAAAATCCCAGTTCATACATTTGTTGCACAAAGAGTCAGTGGAATCTCCATCACTGGAGATACTCAAACTGGACATGGCCCTGGGTGACCAGCTGTATGTATCCGTGGACCTGCTTTGAGCTGGGGTTTGGTCTAGACACCTCTGGAGGGCCCTTCTAGCCAATCTGATTCTGTGGCTGATTTCAAGGTTTCTAATCTCATTTTCTGACAAATTATTACCATTAACAAGTCATCAAATATCTGTGGAGCTGCCCATGCAATCGGTCTTGGACCGTGAAAGATGCAAGATGATGCTTTAATTCTTTTTGATCATAAGCTAAATTAAGTCACATACCTTCTCACCTGGATCTAAGAACAGGGATGTGGGCAGCTAGTGCATCTCAACTGACGAACAGTAACTTGACAAACTGTTGCTTGATCATGGTTCTCTCCTCTCATAGACTGTTGAGAACAAAGACAACTGCACAGCAGAAACACCAGTTATGAATAGGCAAACAAGACAAAAGAAAATGTCATACATAGTATTTTTAAAGGGAAATTAAGTTAGGGATTCAAACAGGAGGGAGTTGTGGTCAAAGCATCAATGACATTAGTAACATTATTCTACTACCATTTGTTTGACAGAAGGGTGGAAGTGATGAACATAAGATCAGTCAGTAGGAAACAGCTTCTCCTTGTTACTGCACCTTTGCCTTTGAAATAGAGTTCTGGAATTAATCAAAAAGTTAAAAGCCCACATGATGGCATTTGATTATTTGTCACTGGGATCATGCTCTGCTGTCTAACGTCCAGCACCATCAATAATAGTTCTGTCTAATTTGGTCTGTACTAGCCAAATGTGAAGATGCTGCCTAGACAGTTAGGTAGTAAAAGCAGTCAGAGGAACAGGAGGATTCTGAAGAGGCTATTTCATTAGATGCCACATTAATTTTGTGAAAAATACAGAAAAGTCTAATTAAAAATTGATGCTTTATAGAAAATAAGAACACTTTTGGAAGCATGATACACCAAAGTTAAACATAACAAGAATATTCAGCTACTTAAGTGGCAGGTAGGGAAAAAAATGCACTCACAGCACAAAGATCAAGTAAAACTCAGAAACTTTTGAGATTAATAGCATTTAGGACCTAAAGGTATCTTTGGATCAACAAGTCTGAACTCTGTAAGACTTCATCTAGCAATTCTTATTGTTATTCAAGTCGAATAAATCAATCAACAGCATTAACAAGTCATTAGAAAGGGGATAATGAGGTGGTGACATAGATGTTTTATGGGAGACATCCACCAAGTGCCAAAAGGAACACTGGAAACTATGTGTAGTCAATAGGTAGCAGAGGTGAGCTCCAGAAGCTCATCAGAGGTGACAAACTTTTCTCAGTTCTAAATGTAGCATTTCCTAAAGTAGTTTGGAAGAGAAAATAAGTCTCTCATATTTGAACTTTGAGAGGCCAGAGTCAGTGGAGGGTTGTTAAGAAAGGATTAAATCATTCTGAGCACTGCTCTAGGAAAGTGACCTCTGCAAGCAGCATTCTGGATGGATACCAGCTGGAGAAGGCTGCATTTGTTGAGCTTGGATAGAATCATGCTTCAGTGATGAGAGACTAAGCAAGATCCATCACCATGCAGGAGGTCAAGAAAAGTAATATCGTAATCTAAAGGCCAGATTGAGTCTGAATGCAAGGAGACAAAGAGGTCTGAATTAGTTGGAGAATAATCTCAGAAAAATAGGTGGGATGGTGATCAGTGACCAAGACAGGAAGTAACTGGGAAAGTCAAGTAAGGAGTGGAGACTGGATGTGTCAGTCTACAGCAGTTTTATATCATTACTAAATGAGCTTCCTTTTAATAAAGTGGGCTGAAAAGTTTCTGCTCCTGTGCAGAATTCTTTCCTTCACACATACAGACCCTAACAGATACACACACACGCACGCACACGCACACGCACGCACACTCACACACACACACACACACGTACGCACGCACGCGCGCACACACACACACACACACACACTCTCCTTCTTTTCAAAATGAGTAGGTGAAATAAAGCAGATTTTAAGTTGTCTTTGTTGTGATGCCTTGACAGAAAACTTAAAAGCAGTTCTTCTACTGTTACTCTATTAATATGCTCATATATGGTATCCATTGCTGGTATGACAGTAAAATTATTAAGATTTGAGAGGTCTGGCTAAGTTTATTCTAACTAAAAGATCATTCCTTTCAAGTAAAAGCTAATAGTGATTGTTTCCAACTCCTCACTTCCCCACATCATTAACTATGATTGTAGTTAATAAAGCTTGTCTGACCTGTCCTAAATTGTACTTGCATTATTACACACTTGGAGTCCTCAGTCTCTGACACTGTTATTAGCAAATAAGCAATACAGAAAGGTGCTGTCATTCAGAGTGTAACTGCAAACTTTTTATTTCTAGTGGATTTGTCCCAGAAAAAAATCTTTCATATGATTACATGGATTAAAGTGGAGCATCACTTTTATACATATGATAATTCTGCAAAAGACATGTTGGATCCGTGAAGAACTTCTGAGTTATTTTCCTCTTTGACACAAAAAAAGCTAGTCAAACTCTTCCATCCGATGGATTCTTCCACCAACCAAGCTGATAGTTAAACCCCTTTTACGGAGCATCACATGTAATACAAAGCAGCCATCAGACAATAAAGCCAGTATTTCTGCATGAGAAGTGGATCTTGTTGGACAGCCCCACCTATCCAACCTCCTCACACAGCTGACATTTCCCATGTCATGCACTGCAATACATTTCACTTGGATAACTTTTTTAATTACATTTTTGAGTTTACAACAGTTTCAGGGGTACCATGCTCAGGTCATAAATGCGTGTAGCTCCCATTTCTTTCTTTTGCAGCCTGATCATCATAGGGATTACATAGTTTCTTAAGACACCATGACAGCATTGCCTGCAACAGTTGCCAGTTCCTACATTCAAATGTAATAACATATCCTTAAGCATTGTTACCACAATTTCCACCAAGGTGCAAGTGTGAGCATCTAAACCATCATTTATATGTCACAGCAATATAGTCACTTGGCCTTCTGTCAGAGAGGTTGGTTGTCTCATCTATTATAACTGAACACACTTTTCAGAAATGTTCTCAGAAATATTCCTCATGCTTTTAAAAGCCATGATGCCCATTATGTCATTTAAAATAACTAGAATTATCAACATCCCTTGAATCATTTTCAACTGTGGGATATTACTTTGCCGGCAAACAGAGCAACCAAATATAGCTGCAAGCCAGCCTCTCTACTTAAGCATGGTCAGGATAATGGTTTGTAGTACAAACATTTCCCAGGATAAAATACACCTTTTAGCATTCCTTCATTACGTTTGTCTTGTCTGTTCTAAGAACTCTGAGAAGTGAGCACACTGCCAGTGTCCTCTGTGGTCTTTTGAAGAACTTCAAGTACTTTGTGGTGGCCTAAAGCAGCTCAGTGCCTCTCACATTCATCTCATGCTTTATTTCTAGTTAATAAATTAAGACTGTTACAAAAGCACTTTTTGTAGATGTAATCAAAAAATATCCAAAAGCTGCACAAAAGCAGAAACAAAGTGCACTGTCCTTGGTTCCAGAATAATCCAGCCATGATAATTCATCCAAAAAAAAAAAAAGAAGAGAAAAAAGTTACTTAAAAACATATGCAGAAGAAGTAAAAAAAAAATCAGTACGTTGTGTGAAAGGAAGCAGGAAAGAGACAAAGTAGCTACCAAGAAAGCATGAGATTTATATGCAGGGAAACATCTCCCCAGTACAATTTTGACAACCTTGGATATTGAGCTATTTATCAAACAGGAAAGAAAGAAGCTCACTAGCATAGGACAACTCCTCAGAGCAGCCTTGGCTACTGAGAGAATTTGGCACCCAAGGGAAAAAGATTTGTTTTCAAACATCTAAGATCATCACTGTATCATGTTATTTTACCTGAAGGATTTTATTCTGGCTTGTATTTGATAAGGGCATCTTCTAAAATGGTATTAAGAGGAAATGGAATCATTACTTGCCCTGGATGTCTTGTTCCAGTGCTTAACTATCTTGCTATTAAATGTTTGAGCTTAATTTTGAATCTGAACTTCTCTAACTCCATCTTCCAGACGGTACACCTATTTCTGTTAGATTCAAGAGCCATGCAAAACCCTGGTGAAAGTGTTCTGTAATCCAGTCATCTTTTGATGTTCTTTTAGACTAGCTGAACAGAGTAACTTCTAGAAATCCTCCACTCTGAGACATTTGACGTTTTATCATGTGTTCAGCGTAATTTCTGTGACTCTTTCCTGCATTGTCTCTTATTTTTTGGTACCTTTTAAAACCATGCAGGCCTGAACTGTATCCAGCTTTCAAATATTGATCTCATCAGACTCCTGTGCACAAGTAATACTACTTCCCTGTTTCTGTTCATGATTCACCTTATATCACAGCAACCTTCTTGGTTACAGCTCTGCACAGGGAACTCATATACAACCAACTGCTTCCTGTGCACAGTCAATGCTTTCCAGTACTCAGTCTCCCATGATGTAGGTATGACTACATCATCTCTTCTTAGAAATACAGTTATACGTTTAGCTGCATGTATTAAAAAATAAGTTGTCCGAACAAGCTGTGTGACCACAAGGCTCCCTTCTCAGTGCCTTGCCTTCCTCTTCATTTACCATTACATCCATCTTTGTAACATGTCGATGCTTTGCCAGAGTCCTGTGGGTTATTGAATAACTGAAAGTCTGGCACAGGCTCTGTTGGAAGCTAATGTTTTAAAAGGTTGTAGCAAAACAGGTATTAATCCCCCTCATAAGTATTTTAATGAAAATCGGCATTTGTGTTATAACAACATATAAGTACCTTTCCAAAAACTGTTGCCTCTGTGGAGGAACAAAATATATCTTCTGATTGTAATAACATCATGTCTGTGTAACGACTTATATTCGATTAAATTGATATAGATTGGCAAGTATTCTTTTATTCACAGTTGTCTTCCTTTATTTCAGAAATGGACAAAGCACTGATTTCGGGTAACAGAATAAACTCAGATCACTCTCTCTCTAAGCCTTACTTCAGTTACTCTCCTAATTGTTTTCAGCTTGCCTAGCATTTCAGAAAAAAATGAGTGCAGACTTCAACACTTCGTTCACCAATGGGAGAAAAAAAGCTTAAAAAAAATGGCAAAGAGGAAGGAATTAAAAAGAAGTGACAAACACATTTACAGAACCTCAAGTCACTTCTCACTTTGCAGGAGAGAATCCTTGATTAAAGGCAGGTGCAAGCTAGGCAGATGCATTCATAGAAAAGATGGATGCACATTTGATAGTGAAACTTACCCTATTTTTATTGCTAACTAAAATATTTAATGCTCAGCGATAGATAAATTACAGAGAAAATTTCAGGAACAAGGTAACTGGGCTCTAAGTACTTTAGCACTGTGTATAACTCTCTCAGTATAACAGAAAAAATACTGTAATTATTCTTTATGCATTTTCATATAGAATTCAATCTATATGTTACTTTGCTGCTTTACTGGATATTTGTTTCCCAACAGATTTTATGCTTAATAATTTCATCTTTCAAAGTTTTTAATATTTTTCTGAAATTTAAAATTCATATTTAATACTACTGTGGATATTTAAAGAATAGTTTAAACAAAAAGCCATTTTCAAAATGCACACAGGCTGCTGCCATATATTTGTGTTCTTCACACTTCCTTTATACAGCTAATCATTACTACCTGCAAGACTTTTTACTAGAATACGAACTTTCTTAATATTTTTATTTAAGTTGCTATGAGACTACGTATGGACAAAAATCCAAAGGAAGAATAACTCTGGGTAAGAGTTTAGTGAGGACTGTCACTTGACTAGGTGCCACTTCAGGGTGGTTTTGGTTACATGGATTAAAGCCTAGGAGCCTATAAAAAGGGATTGAGAAGAGAGGGTGCTCAGGAAGGAATAAGAGAGCCATGGGCCCTGCTGGATTTTCTGAAGGAAGGCCTTCTAGCTGGTAAGGCCCCAGGTGAAAAATACATTAATGTGTTACTTAAGGATCATTTTTTCCTCTTTGAATTGGCTGTTTGGTTTATGTGGACAGCTCTATACTTACTCACTAGGTAAATCAGGATGTGTCCCAAAGCCTTGATGCTCCTACTGTTCAGAACAGGAAGTCACTGGGCCAGGTGATGCTTTGCACCCCTCGGCTGTATGAACAAGCTTTCCGTTCTTGGCACATGGGATCCTGGAAGCAGACTTGCCACTCAGGACATGGCTGGGGCACAGCCCCGGAGGAGCAGTCCCCACGTATTGCTAGTCACAGCTACCTGAAGGGAAGAAGTGCACATGCCTGAAGTCATCCAGACCTCCTGGACACTGCAGGCCACAGACTGCCTGAAGAATGAGTAACTTTCAAACTATGCCCTGAGACAGATAACAGCACTAGACTTCACAGCCGATGCCTCAGCATATGCCAATATTATGAAAAGTCATATTGTGTTACCTGCGATAGGCCAGAGTATCTTTGCTCATCACCATGACAGTCATAGCATCAGACAGGGATCCTAGCTCGGGTCCAAAGCCAGCACAGCCAGACCTCTGCTTCCTGTTCCAGCACCAGGCTGTTCTGTGCTAGCTTGAGGGCCAGCAAACATCTGTATCAATCAGCATGCTCACAAGAGAGAGACAGAAATCAGTAGCAAGACAGTGGTGCAAGAGCTCTTTAACTACAACCCATCACTAATTTTTGCATCTGTTAATCTTCACAGTGCCTAAAAGGAGATCTTCCTCTAAATTACAACCGTTCTGTATTGCTACAGGGTGAAATCCATGCCAATGCCATCTGCCCTAATGATGACAGTCCACTATCTCACTAAAAAGCGACAAACTGGCAATACAGGATACAAACATTAGCTTGTTTATAATGTGTTGTAATTGGAACGGAAATCATTCACAAATTAACTAAGTGAATAAACACAGCTCTCCAAAGTCCTAAATTGAAATATTTAATTGAAATGCTGGTTTTTCCTATTTGTGAAACAAATAATAAAACAGGATGAAGAAAAGCTGTTGTATTTTTTAAAGCAACTGTTCTAAATGTAAGAGTGAAAGATGCTGAAACACACCAAACATAGTCTAGATCACATGGAAGTAATTGTTACACTGTCACATAAGAAATCAGTAGATAAATCAGGAAGGCAGTGACCAACAGCAAGGTGATAACCGTTTTTAATCCTTGTTATAAAGCAGGAGGTTCACCAGAGATATGAATGAATTATCCTGAAGCATCCAGCAAAGTTTCCCAAGGCTTAGCACAATGGCTGAGCTAGACCTCAACGAAGGATGGCACTACACAGGCTTGTTGAGAGCATTACTCCACAATGGAGAAGGAAATCGTCCCTGTAGATTCCAGACATCTGCCAGGGTCAGATTTTCCACAGTGCTTTAGGTATATAGCAGTGTAAATGACGCCAAAGCAAGTTTTCTTAAAATTGCCCAGGCTCTTCTAAAGACCAGCTCATCCCACTATTCTGACATGTCCTGGAGGACACATTTCTCTCCACTGACAGTATAGGGGACCTTGGGGAACCATCTTCTGCATACAAACACCTACGTCTGGCGTCTAAAGCTGTTTGGTGTAATTCGCCTGACCCAACGACTTCTATGCAAGTTCAGTTTCTAACTCACTAGAAGTCCCACTGGCCTGCCTGCACTATCCAATATGTAAGAGCTTTGCAAGTCTGGCCACATGTCCCTAATGTCACCCTCTGAAGATGGCAGGCATCCCCATGCCCAGGCTTCTCCAGCAGGCTCTCTGCACGCTGTCAGATGCTACCTGCTCTAGATCTGATACTGTGCATTGTTCCCTTAAACATTTTATACTATATTTTCATTTTCATACGGTTATTATGAATTATAACCACAGATTCACAGAATGGTTGAGGCTTTAAAGCGCCTCTGGAGATGGTCTGGTCCAGCCCTGCTGTTTGAAGTATGGTTAGAGTAGGTCACTCAGGACTGCGTGTTTTTAGTATCTCCAGCGATGGACACCCCACAACATCTCTGAGAACTCACCGCTCGATCTCATAGTACTGGTAATTTTTACTCAAATCATTTTTAGGAGGCCCTGCTGCAAGCGAAAAGCCAGCTGATGACTGGAAGACCAGCAAGGGGCTTGGTGGGCACAGCATCGCTTTATTTCATGGCTTTTACTCTGCGACCACCCCCTCACCAAGGTGCACAGCTGCTGTCAACATTCAGCTGCC
Source organism: Falco peregrinus (assembly GCF_023634155.1). Classification (NCBI taxonomy): domain Eukaryota; kingdom Metazoa; phylum Chordata; class Aves; order Falconiformes; family Falconidae; genus Falco; species Falco peregrinus. The sequence goes on from NC_073724.1 coordinate 99,793,004, forward strand.
ACAAATTAGAAATAAGAGTCAGGAACGCAGGGCTGAAGGGAGGGCTTTAACTTACACTCGTACCAACACCCTCGTCGCCCAAACCCTCCCCAAACCCCCATAGCCCCCTTCAGCACCTCAAACCCACGGGCAGCCGGTCCCTTCCCCCGCCCACCCCGCGGGGAGAGGCCCGGGTGGGCTGAGGGGAACGATCGCCTCAGGGCGGCCGCGGCGGTACCTCAGGGGCGCTCGCGCGCGGGGGAGGGACTTGCGCAGGCGCGCGCGCACGAGGCGAACTCCCCCCACCCCCCCACCCCCCGCATCCCCCCCCCACACACACACCCTGCGCGCGCGCGCAGGGGGCGCGCACCTGCGCTGCGCCCTACGGCCCCGCGCCGCGCCGTGAGGGCGGCCGGTCCCGCTGCCGCCTTGAAGGGACCGCGGCGGCCCCTCTGTTCCTTCTCCTCCTCCTCCTCCTCCTTCCTCCGACCCGCCGGGGAAAACCCAGGTGACCGTCGCCGGGGGTGCGTGGGGCGTGTGGCGGCGGCGGTGGGGATGTGTGGGGGTGTGCGCGTCGAGTTTGTAAGTTCGCAGAGAATATTCCCCAAACCCCCCCCCCCCCCCCCCCCCCCCCCCCCGCCCTCAGCCCCAGCCCGGGCGGGGTTTCCTCACAGGGGGTCGGTGAAGGATGTCCCCCCCCGCCCCCCCTGCCCTGGCCGCTCCCGCCATGACCAGAAATAACCCCAATTTGAAATCGTGGTTGCTGAATAAGGGGGTTTCCACCGCCCTGCAGCCGGCCCCCACCCCAGATGGCAGCGCTTGGCGGGGGGTGGCGGTGGGGGTGGCTGTGCTGTGGGCTTCCCCCCGTGCCTGTGCCTTCTTCCCTGTGCAGGTGAGGGGAATTACCGTTAAGATCACCCAGCCTCCATGTGCCGGCCCCTTGACAGATAATCTCGGGCAGTTTTAAATACGTTTTTCCCCTCTGTTATTTTTTTTTCTTCTTTTTTTTCCCTATTGTCACATTTATGTAACAAGTGCCTGTCTGCACGTTAGATTGGTGTTGCCGTCTAGGGCGTTGCATGCTCTGGGGGTGCTGCATCCAGTGCTGTGTCTGAACATTAAAAAAAATGTCTTTCCGTTGAAGAAGACAGGGGTTAAAATGAATGAAGATCTGAAGGTTAATTTGAGCTGGCTGCCTCAGGATCATGTAGAAGCCAGCTCTACAGAGAATGCCTCAGCCACAGGCTCCTCCCTGGTTCCTGTCGTAGACCCAGAGCCAGAGCTTTTGGTAAACCCCTGGGACATTGTCTTGTGTACTTCAGGGACCCTTATCTCCTGTGAAAATGCCATTGTGGTTCTTATTATTTTCCATAATCCCAGTCTTCGTGCCCCCATGTTCCTCCTGATAGGCAGCCTGGCGCTGGCAGATCTCTTAGCGGGCATTGGATTGATCATCAATTTCGTTTTTGCATACCTTCTGCAATCAGAAGCTACGAAACTGGTTACGATTGGACTGATTGTTGCCTCTTTTTCAGCATCTGTTGGCAGCTTGCTGGCTATTACTGTTGATCGTTACCTCTCCCTGTATTATGCTTTGACTTACAATTCAGAGAGGACTGTCACTTTTACCTATGCCATGCTTATATTGCTCTGGGGAGCATCTATCTGTATTGGACTGCTGCCTGTAATGGGCTGGAACTGCCTCAGAGATGAATCCACCTGCAGTGTTATCAGACCACTCACTAAAAATAATGCAGCTGTCCTTTCGGTCTCTTTCTTGCTTATGTTTGCCCTCATGCTGCAGCTCTACATTCAGATCTGTAAAATCGTGATGCGCCATGCCCATCAGATTGCCTTGCAACACCATTTCCTGGCCACTTCCCACTATGTGACCACCCGAAAAGGCGTGTCTACTTTGGCCATTATTTTGGGGACATTTGCTGCTTGTTGGATGCCTTTTACGCTCTATTCTTTAATAGCAGATTACACCTATCCTTCTATATACACCTATGCCACGCTCCTGCCAGCTACCTACAATTCCATCATCAATCCTGTAATATATGCTTTTAGAAACCAGGAGATACAGAAAGCACTTTGGCTCATCTGTTGTGGCTGTATCCCTTCTAACCTGTCTCAGAGAGCAAGATCACCCAGTGATGTCTGATTGGCAGCTAGGAGGACGCTCCTTAACATGTTACTTTCCAGACATTCTTGCGATGCTGTCTTTGGTTTAGATGCATTCATTAAATGGTGTGTGATGGGTTCATATAAAAACCACAGGATGCACTGACCTTTTTATAAACAGAAAACCCCAGTGACAAAAATGAATCAAGCGGTTTAAGGGAGATTTCCAAAATCAAAATAATCAGTGTTCTTACAGATTTATGGTGTTGCTCAGGGCCTTTTGTTACATTACCCAGACTTTGCCATGTTTGCCATGATTTTACATTAAGTTTTCAAATTAAAATCAAATGGAAACAGCATACCTCCTTTGAAATTGTTTATGTGATTTTGAGTTTAGTCATACTGCATGTTACAGTCTGTTGTCAGGATATTTTTTCCCTCTTTAATTCTTTTTAAAACCAGAAAAGAAAAAAAAGAAGAAAAAAGAAAAGAAAACCCAAGTCCTGTTACCCCATTTGTATATCATCAGAATACTCTTCAAAATAATGGCCAATTGTACTGATTTATATGGTATTTATTGTAATAATCTCAGTGCACCAAATTTGCTCTAAGTGAGGAAGTACTTGTATAGCGTTTTATTTCACATCTCGGTATGAATTAGCTTGATAATTGTTTTAAAGGGTTACCTGTTCTCTCCTGAGTTCTGGCTGGATGTTAAAACAGAAGATATGCTTTGCCTTCCTTTTGAAAAGTCAGCCATATGTTTTCACTTAGATATGGGACATCAGAGCTCATTATACTATTAATTTTAAAAGGAATTCAGGGGGGATCTTCGAAACTGATGAAACAATGTGGCCTCTTTTGGCTATGCATTTGTAATAGATACAACACTAACTTTCTCAGCCAAGTTTATCTTTTCAGAAGTGCGTAAGAAAATATCTAATAAAATAACATACAAATTGCTTGCAACATGTTTTTAGCATCTATGTGAAATGGTTTCCCTTAAGTTTGTTACCAAGTCAAAACTATTACCACTTGCTTTCAGCGTTCTGTGATATAATTTAAAATACTGACATTTATAAAATCTCAGAGCATATCTGGTTCATAATTTTATGCAACCAGGGCTGCAACATGAAACAATATTTTCTTTTCTGTCAGTTTCATCCATTACAGATTGTGATTCTTCACACTGTACACATGTCAGTTCGTTATAGGGTGATAGTTCTGGTCTGAAAAGCAGAGCTTCCTCTCATGAATGGTTAAATTTCAAACTGCTTCTAACCTTTGCTGAAGCCACATTAGAATGCACTAGAAATAAAACATTGTTTTTTAATTTGAAGGCTTGATTGTCAGAGAGAAAATCTTCCTGGCAGATGTTGTCATGAAACTTAAGGTGTACCCCAATGTCAGTGCATGGGAGTTTATAGTACCACTTCCATTAGTGTTGATGGGAGCTCAATGTGTTAATGCCCTGGCGTCAGTAGGAGGTTATGTTCTCTTGAATGTCAAAGTCAGCATACTGTATTGTTGCTTCAGTATCTTCCATTACAGTTTTAAAAACCCCAACAAACTCAAGTGTAAAACTAGCAATATTTACAGTTCAATGAAAAGAATATGCCTGTATAGTGTAGATAGTAGAGACAACTGTGTTGCTGGTCTGAATTTTTCCAAATGGAATCTGTCCTTTTCACATGGACATTTGGATGACTGTAGCTTTTTGTGGCAAAGTTTCTGTGACATTAAGAATCGTATGCTATACACAAAGCTGGATCTCAAATGTGAATGAGTTGTATGTAAACAAGGCTCTGTAGAAAATTTTATGAGCAATAATTGATTTTAGTTGCAATGCTGGGCTCAAATTCTATTATTGGTTCAACCTTCATGATATTTGGCTCATGCTTTGTAATCTGATTAGTTTAATAATTGCATGGCATGGTCCAGTAGAGCTGTGAACTTGCAGCTCCCTTGGCTTCACTGCAATTTACAGATGCTCAGCACAGTTAGACTGTGACCCCTGCTCAGTATAGGATATTGGTGTTCTTTATCTACTTCTGAATGCTAACAAAACTCTAGTCATTGCATTTTATTATGAATTTTTGTATAAGAAATAATCACTTCTTAAATAGCCATGCTATATGTATATGTGCAATTTTGCAAGTATGCAAAGCATTGAGAAGAAATACCAGTAAAAGTCATCAGCTGAATAATGTAGAGAGGCTGAATACTGTAGAATGGCACTTTTAAAAGCAAAAGATAGGTTAGTCATGCAGAGTTTACACCACACCTACCCCCTTTTCTCCCCCATTTATTCTTCTGTATCGAATTGCTAAAAGGTGTGATGAAGACAAGCAGCTACAACTGTGTCCAAAATTGAGTCCAGAGGGCAACTCCTGTTTTGCTTAAGTAGACCTGTTCTCAACCTCTTGGATAACCTCACAGGCACTAGTGTCTTTCTCTCCACAACACCTGTGTGGGCAGGAAGCCAGAAAAAAAATTATATAGGGGGAGATAGTGTCATCCCCTCTGCTCATGCTGGTTTACCCATCGTCCTTGTCATCTTCCTTGCTCTACAGGCTGCTCAAATCCACAGAGGCTCTCCAGAGTGCTGGGAGAGCTGACCTTTTCCTTGTGGCAGAGCAGAGAGATTTGTAATTGGAAGCTTCTCTCCTGAGGAGCAGTGTGAGTCAAACAGAGGAAAGAAGGATTAATTATAGAAGTCCCACAAAGCTAGCTCGTAGGGATGTGATTTGCCCTTGTTTCAGGAGTAATGCATGGTTACCTTTCACCACAAACAGATGACAAACGCAATTTATGCCTCCCAAGCTACTGCTGTGACTTCTAGTGAGGATGTTGTCTCTTCCAGAAGTATGTTCTTAAACTGAGACTCTGCATCATAGGCCAGAAGACCCTTGTGGAGGTCAGTGACACAGGTTTGCCCACAGCTGTCAGGCAAAACTTCTAATATGGTTTGCAGTACTGGGCAGATGCTATATTACACCCCCGTGAGTTCTTGGGAGCAGGGGCAGAGCTGTGGGTACAAAGCTACCTACCTCACTTGCACAAAACAAATGCTTGACAGACAGCCACTTCTTCGACCCTGCAGAATTAAGCAATTCTCTGTTGTCACCTCAGAATTACAGTGTAGCTCCTGGTTCTGTATGATGAGGTGCCAGTATCCATCCAAGATACCTCTGAGACTGGCAGAAATCCAGCCAGCTTGCAGGATTCTGTCTTTTTGTTGTCTCATCAAACAACACCTGTGTGTAAGACTAGGGCTGTTAGATTCACAGCTCTATGTACAGTGAAGTATCTTTCATATCTCCATTGTAATGGCAAAAGAATGCGTAATTTAGTTTAAAGAATTGCAGTTAATTTTTATTTATTAACATGCTTGAACCAAAGTTAGTAACAGGTTATATCTTGGTGGGAAAAATATACTGTAGTCAGCTTTTTCATATATTCATCCTCAAAGCTTGAGAGAGAATTTTAATTTTTTTCAATTATTATTTTTGACCATTTCTCCTAACAATAAGATTTCAGCAATAAGAAGAAATATGTATTTAGCACAAGAGCAATAAAGTCCTCCATGTTGCGGGTACCATAAAATGCTGAGTAAACTTAGAGCAACAGAGAGGATGCAATATATTTTTTAGACAAAAAATAGTAACTTGCATAAGGACTTAAAGTAAGCAGAAGTCTTCCCTTGTTAAGTAGTTGCTATTGGACCGATGTGGGACACTATTTCTGGTTGGTTTGTGTTAAAATTATTGAGTTCCTGAATGGGATTACTGAGCAATAATCTTCTACCTTAGTTCTTGGATCCTGAATTCATGTTATTTGCAAGAGGGAATTAGGTACTGCAGTGGAGATTTTGATTCTTTCATTGTTTGGCATTTAGTTGTGCAGCATTCTATGGATGTATTTGTTGCGTTCCGGATTTTCAGTTGTAGCTTAATACTGAGAATACTCTTCACCAAACAAAAACTGAGAAAATCCAAATTTGTCATGCCCATCAAGATGGATATGATAAATGGTGATAACCCATTCTGAAGGCAGCTTTGCCTTTAAAAGAGCAAGATTATGGTGTCATAGAAGAAGACCCTCACCAATACCAAGGGTATTTGGAAGCAAGCTGAAAGGCCTGCTATTGCTGCTCTATCTTCCTACCGTGGACACTTAGTAACCTAGGCAGCTGCATCCGTCCTCTGTGTTCAGGGGCCAGCTTTGAGGCATCTTGGAGTCACTAAAATTCCTCCATGGACAGCAGTGAACTTAGACTAGCAGCTGTTCTGTTCCCAAAGGGTTATTTTTCTGTTGCCTCATTTTCTTAGGGATTGTTTAGCTTTTAAGAAATGAATCCACAAGTACCTTATTTTTAAAAGTGATGAGCAACCTGCAGAGTGACTGGAAGTTGGGATTAAATAGCATCACTACAAATCAAGTCCCTGAAACATAACCACACACTCATTACTTACAAAAATTATATATAAAAAAAAATGGTTCTTTAACATTCAGAACCATATTTGCAAAGTCTTGACCCTGACTTTTATGAAGAGAAAGTATGCATGGTCTGGTTTTTATATGTACAATAAATAAAGGAAAATAAGAATTGGATGGAGTAGTCGCTACTTAAAAAAACACCAGCTATTCTGTCACTTTAACTTTATCTGAGATACCAAATGGTCCTTGAAATGCCAATCAACTCTGGCAATTTTCTAGAAATTCCTGAGTACCTACAAGTCAGTGTTAAGCTTTGTAGCTAAAGTAAGAGGGCTAGCATTGTTGCCAGTGCAAAACAATTTGGTGTAACAACTCTGCTGTGAGTGAGCAGGAATAAGAACAATATACCTGCACACTAGCTGTAGACAGATCAAGTCCTAGGTGTATAGGAATAGCATTACTTTAAATTGTACTGCTGTAAGACAATACCAGATAGACTCTCACTGGATATGGATCCTATGTTGTCAGAAATCAAGAATCTTTTAAAGTGCTACTTGCTAACTATTCAGGAAAGGGTGTTGTGGTGGTGTACTTTTTGAGAGGGATCAAGAATGCAGCTAGATTTATGAATGAAGTAATTAAGGATTATGTTACCTACATGTAGATTCATCCCATCTCTTTGGGAGAAGGTCTGAGAAAAATTTTAAGGTTTTACTTGGCTGCCTTTGGGAGCAGCCAATTCTAGAGCAAGAGGTTGCTCCAGTACATACATTCAATGCAGTAAATAATCTTATCAGTCTTTACATATTTACTAAAAGGAGCAAATAGCTCTTTTCAGTCAGAATTGTTGATTGATAGATCAACATCTTTTTAATAATACTGTAGGAGACACTTTGTGAAAACTGATAACTTAAGTGGAAAACTTAGAAAAACAAATTTTTCCTATGCTTAGTGTATTGCACACTTACTGTATTGCGTGTTAGCAAAAAGCCCTGTAACTTGGCATTAGGTGGCAAGGCCACTCAAAAGCATGTGAAATTCAGTGCTTAACCAAAAAAACAACAACAAAAAACCAAACAAAAACACAAGTGCAGATAACAGTGCATTACTATAATTGGGAAACACAATTTTAAGTAATATTTCAATTTCCTGACTTTTTTGTTCTGTTTTTTGAATGCCATTATATAAAGTGGTGGTTTACTTTCTCAGTGCCACGTTTAGTTTGGCTTGGTGGTAGTCCAGAGATGTGCAATAGAGAAAAAGTAAGATATCTCAAATTCTGCTTATAGAGAGGGGGACTAAAAGGAAGGGTCATGATTTATATGTCATGGATAAGTAGTAGTACAGAAAAGATACATTAGGTGTGTGAATCTCTCACATCTGTCAGTAAAAAAATGGTTGGATTCACAGTAAACTTGAAAGGTCTCGTTTCCGGAAATATTTTTCCAGTAAAAAAGGAAATTACTCCATAAAACTGGGTGTGCTCCTGGCTTCTTCAGATCAAGAATATGCAATTTTAATGGATCAGAAATCTGGATCAACTGCAAGGATATCTGCTTTCATATTAGGTAGATGATGAAAGATGAGAATGGAAGTCTTTATGGTTTGGTGAATCAGCCAGGTACACTCAGTGCCTGACCTTGGATGGGAATGATGCTTGAATATATGCATCCCCTGTGAGAAGGTTATTTTGAGCTGCCCATTTTGAACCTTACCCGATGTGCACAGAGTAGCTGAGAGGAGCCCTGTGGCTCCTGTTGTTCTGGGGTGTAGTGCAGCAGTCCTGTGTCCCTGAGGCTGGCAGTATTGCTGTTCCTGTTGAACGGTGTCCAGAGAAAAGAGAGGAGGAAATATGCACAGAAGTGAGGTCCTGCTTCCTTGAAAATATGACCTCATATGTTTTATTCGGAGTATTACTTGTTAGCACAGTCTTACATGGTTCCACTTGAAATCAGAAGAGGTTTTTTGTGGAAAAATACTGAAAATAGAACCAACAGCAGATTATTTTACAGTAAGTCGTTTTGTATTTCTGTTTTTTCTGAGGACCAGCTGAGTCTGTAACTTTGCAGTAACTGTTTTTTGAAAACAATATACCTTTGCACTAAAAACCAAAAAAAGTCCATGCTGCAGTTTATTCACAAAATTATTGTAATCTTGTAAGCCAGACAAGAGGAAGCAGTTGCATATTTCACCATTACACAAATTTCTTCTAGAAGAGAAGGAAAAAAAACAAATCGGAAGGGAGGTGAGATGAAACCATATTGCAGTTAGATAGTGCATCACTGCTGTGATGCCAACTAACTCAGAGTAATTGAGAGAATAAAAGGCGATTTTCCAGTGGAGGTTCTTTGCAAATGGGTTGAGAGAGGAAGACTCATTTTAAAACAAAGGTCAGTTAAACTTGCCATCCCAAACTCCTTGAACTGGCTTTTAAGGAAATTGTCCTCACCTCCCCAAACCTTTTGTTTTGGAGTCTATGTATGCCAAGGCAATTTTTACAAACTTGCTGACATGCTAGATATTTAACTGGACAAGACAGTGTTATGGGTTTCCTCCTCTCAGGGCCTATGTCCCAGAACTAGTGAACTGACTGATTTAACTGATATCTAAGTAAAACAGACCTTTCTAAAAAGCATTGTACTTATGGACATTCACTGCATGTTTAGAGGCTTCATGAAATTACTGGTATAGAGTAATTCAGCTGATGCCTATACAATTACAGGGTTGTGGGTTTTTTTTCCTTTCCTTTTTTTTTTTTTTTTTAATCTTTTTTTCTCCCCAGTAGTAGGATGCCTGGCACAGTCCTTTTTGTTTCAAGACAAACACTGGTTTATGGTTGGACTCTGATCTTAAAGGTCTTTTCCAACCTAAATGATTCTATGATTCTAAGAACCTGCCTCTCATAAGTACAGTGCTACATTCTTAGGTAAAACCTTATTTACAAAGGTTTTAATAGTTTGTTATAACCCTTTCAAATCTATCAGCGGCACTTTTTCGTTGAACAACTGTGGTGAGCCTTTGCTTTACACTGGAAATTTATGAGATGGCGGGGGGAAGCAAGTGAACTGCTACCATTTTCTTTACACTGGTGGTAGTCTTTTTCCTCAACCCTTTGATCCCAACCATATGATCTACCATAATATCTAAGCACAGGTCTAGTCTTGGTTTCTCAAGGAAAAAGCAAGTCAATACTAGCTGCACATGCTGAAAGCTGCATCCTACAAGGATTTACCTTAGAAAATGGAGGGGCCTTCCACTTTTAAGGAATAGATGCCAACAAAATAAATTTGTTTTTTAAAAAGCATAAACTAATTCTTAAAAGGAAATACCCATGTGCAGGTTTAACTTAAAGAACTGAAGTATAGTTCTATTACATGCTCAGTGGAGAAACAGTTTCTTATTTGCTATGCCATTAAGTTCATTATTATGAACTATTATACGTAAATAGCAAAATTAAATACTTAAATATAATACATGTACCTAATTATTATGATTATTTAGTTTACTTTTTATATGTATGATATGCTAGGTACCATGCTGTCTATCTTCAGTGTTGTCATGGTCAAAGTGTAACCTCTTTGCTGAGGCAGTTTCATATGATTAAAGAAAAGCATTGCCAAACTTGTATGAAGGTTGCAAACACTGAAAGATTCAGTGATAAGTAATTAATATTTCAACAAAGACAATCCAGAGGTTTTGGAAGGGAGGTGAATTCTCATGTCTTTAATTTGGACAAATCCCACTGCCAGCTTTGGGATTAAAGGAATGTGTTATATGGCCACATATGGGACAGAATACAAGCAACATATTTATCCTAGTGTGAGACTATGTAACAGTTACATGTTCCTGCACACACTGTTCCCTATTCTCTCACTCTGTCTCTCTCTCTCTCTCAGGTGATTTTGTAACAGGACTGCACAGATCGTGAGTCTGAAGAGCTGTCCACACAGTCATATGGCACAGGTGCACCTTTTGCACTGGCTGATGCTAACCTGGGGAATATTAAAATATCTAAAAAATCTTACGCATTTATTTTTAGAGGGTACATGAAATACACATATGCTTCAGGGGAATTCTAGGAAAAGGGACTAGGACCTTTAAGATTTAGGGCCAAGTTATGGAGCTTTTAACGCATTGATTACTTATGGTCCCCACAGAATTTTCCTTTTACTTCAGTGTTTGCTAAGGTAAACCCCATCAAAATAATCAGGAATTCAGCTTCTACTGCTTTTGGGGAAGAGATATTTCATAATATGCAAAGGAAAGCAGCATGGCCTGGCCCTTTGAAAACTGAGATAACCACCTCCTGAAAGGGATGTACTGTTGTGTACCCATGGAGCACAGGGAGTTGTGCCCTGTCCATGGGGTTTTGTTTTGCTGCTCCTTGGTTGCCCTCTGGCAATGTACTCCCTCAATATATGAGCAACACTCCGACCACCTTGTGGTGCCTCTGCTCCAAAGGGCTCATGAGAAAACAGCACAGAGGTGAGGCTTTTCTACAGTGTTGATTGCAGGGTGAAAGCATGCTGGGTTTGGAAGGGTGCTCTGCTCTCAGCAGAGAGCTTTCTGAGGACAAGATAGAAAAAAAGTGAGCCTTCTTCAATCATGTTCCAACCAAATTTCAGCTCCTTTCTTTTGTATTTCCCTTTCAATGTAAACAGAGACTCTTAGCTGAGGAGGAGAGTAACTCATTGCTAGGACTTAGCATGCTCCAGCGTGCAGCTTTTCACATGGCAGCTGTGCCAGAGCCGAGCTGCTGAACATACAGTAGTCTGCTTCTGAGCTCAGGGCTGGTCCCACAGGTTAAAATGTATAGGAGGAAAATGCGGTTTTCCAGAATGTGGAAACAGTATGTGTGATTTGTGCCAAAAGTGTGGAATGGGTATTGCAGCTGAAGAGGCAGGTAAATTGCCTAGATTGCATATACAGCAAAATACTTGGGCAGTCTCTAGGGTTACTTGCCTGTGCTCAGATACGTTTTCTGTTGAGGCGGATAGCAGTCCCGTGTATGTATGGAGCAAGAGAAGAATACAGACTTTTCTGTTGGGCCTCAGACGGAGACCATCAAAGGAAATGGGCATTCTTATTTTTGTCATTATTTCAAAAAACAGCCATATTGAACCTCTATCCATTTTGCATGTCTACATCTTTTTACTCTTTGGGGCTAAAATCTACAGTCATGTTGTCCTTTGTTTGGTCTCAGCTTTACTGTCTCACTAAAACCTACAAAAGTTGATTGTAAAAGTGTTTACCAAAAAAAAAAAAAAAAAAAGACATTTCATAGAATAAAATGTTATAACTGTGTCTCTGAAATAAAGCTATAAAACTTTGCATTTAACTTTAGGCCATGAAATCTGGAATACCGTGGCCTAGTAGAACCACTTGTAATTTTCTAGACTTGCTACTAGACCCTACATTTTTGAATTGTCAAATGCAATTTGAAATAACCGGTGGTTTACCATGGTCATCTCATGAAATTCTCAGAGAGAACTTTTCCTAGGAAACATTGTACAATTCATGTAAACTCCTGATACTACTGACTGCAGTGTGATTCCATGCTGAATTCTAAAAGCTTTAGCAAAAGCAGCTGCATGGAGGTAGTTCTTACGCTACACATCTCATGAGGAGCCAAATGGCTTTAAACCAGTGATTTAAATTCTGCATGTTGTGCTTTTCATATGAGAACCAATTACTGGTTTAGTACATAAAAGCCTGTGGTTATTTCTTATACTAATTTAGGACGGTTTTTTTTCATTTAACTGTGGCTGAAGTTTGAACCATAGCTTGCCAGTATATGAAGTAATTTTAAAAGGAAGTGAAACATCTTTGCCTCAGTTTCCCTTAAGCTTTGGATTGCAACTACAGAGTTTCTTGTTGTATACAAGATAGTCATTTAATGCACTTTATTTAAAAAAAGGCACAAATTATTTTGTTTATAAAATGTTACAATTGCACTAAGCTGTTAGAATCGGTTACTAAATATAAACTGTACAGTTTTGTAGTCAACATTGTAAGTGTTTAGTCATAAATGAATGAAACAATTACATGTTTCAGTTAAATGTTAATTTTCTATGTGGTATATGTAACCATAAATAAATTTTCCTTTCTAAAAAAGAATGGTTGTCTGCTTCATTTCATTTAATTTCATATTCTATTTCAAATGATAAAACAATATTCTTTCTATAAATATAAAATTAAATATGTTCCAGTGCAAAGAGATGGCAGATGACACTAACTAAACTTGGGGGATTAAATTCAGGTATGCAAACTTAAGTAGATCCTCCACATCCACTAACACCGCAGAAGGATACCAGGCACTAGTTTTGTACAAAAAGTCTGAAAGAAGAGCTAACAGGAATTCTTGAATGAAGAGTTATAAATGAAAGTCAGGGTGCCCTTCCAAGTCTGCCTTTCTTGTCCCAGTTAATTTACCTCTACTGTAATCCTCTTCTAACACACGGCAATGTATTGTCATTGTATATGCTCAGTTTTGGGGAACCAAGTTGACTATGGATATACAAGAGAGTCTGCACTGGGTCTTGCTAAATGGATGTAAATATTTACTATCTGAGTTAGTGATCATTAACTGGGAGAGGTAAGAGTTGAAAGGAAGTATGTTAACCTGGATTATATATATTTTTTTTTTAGAAGTTTGGTCCTGATCCTTCTATTAAGTAACTGCAAAATCAGATACATCATCAGAGTTCTGTTTTTCTATTTGACTGTTATAGACAGGCTAGAAGAAAATGGTGGAACATCTCAGTTTCCAAACTAATTTTCTTTTTAAAAAACTGTGTATTTTTGTTCTTATGAATTGTTTTCTTGAATACCCAGCTTATTTTCCAGGCATACAAATTGGTGGAATGAGCTACATCTCTAACTGTGAAACTGACTCTTCCATACTGTAGCCAGTGAAAATACGACTTCTGAAAGAAATTGGCCAGCGACTGACAGATAGCCAGGTGAGTAACAGAGAGTGAGGCTGATTCCTTTATACTATGCAGGACTACAGTCCTGCAGCTCAGGTGTATCCTGGAGGAGATCTTAGTAATGTTTACTTCTACCAGACACAGCTGTCTTCTCCACCTCTCACATCAGATATTTAGGCACCAGCCATTTTATCTAGAAAAGAAGAAATTGGTATTGTGGTACATGGGCAGAGTCCCAGTTTGTGTCTCCGCAGTTAAACTACAGTCAAAAGGACTACAGCACAATGGTGATCAGGATGTATTTGATAAATGGTTTTTGCTTAACTAAACATGAACTGCAATTACACAGTATAGACCCTTAGGAACTATAAGCCGTCCAGTCTACTAAGCTGGAAAATGAATAAAAATTAATGGGAAAAAACAATAGAGAGGGAGGGAAAATAAATGTTTCACCTAATGGAGAAGCCAATGTTGAAGTCATGTGACCAGGACTATTTGGGGATCTCTTTGGGCTTAATTGCGGGAGCCTAAAGTAGGACGATCAGCTGCACCTGTTTTAACCATATGATGTGTGTTTAATGTAATTTTGCAGTCAGGAGAACCAGGAATGAGCCTGGAACAGGAGAGGCAGAAAGCTCAAACATCTTGGTGTTGCTGTGTTGGTGCCACTTCCACACCTGACAGTGTTGGCATCAGCCTAACAGCTTCCTATAGAAATATTGCTAAGAAGGCAAAATGGCTGACCAAATCAATAAGTAGAATAGTAAAAACCTGCCAAAACTAATGGTACTGAGCCAGAATTCTAAAGAAATTCCTTTTTAAATGGTGGCAGCATTAATGGCGTTACAGAACTGGTAGGTATCCTGGCTGAGTTTTTGTTTAGTGCAGATAACGTCCTGCTTACAAAGCAATCCAGCGGTATCACAAGCTCAGGAAACAGCAGTGTTACTAAAAGAAGTGTTTTGGATTAACTGGGAACTTCAGGCATTGGCAATGCTTAGACCACCCAGAAACAACTAGTTTGTGCCCCCTGCCAAATGTATAGCTCTGCATGCACTGTGGTTGGATATCTGATGTGTCAACTAAGTTTGGAACTAAGCAGAGGGTAACAGCAGAATTTTTAATAATGGATATACAACAGAAAACTTCTGTGGCCAAAAATAAATGTTCAGTATATTTACAAGGATAAAATAATTGAAAGCTGTCAGGACATGAAATAATTTCCATACTACAATAAGCAAAAGAAAGTTTCTTTGTATGAGGCCCACAAGCAGAAATTAAGAGTGTAGTCCAGTGTTATTCTTTGGCGCAAGGAGGCTTGGCTGGAGCATTCCAGGTGCATGTGCCTGTTCTTGCATTTTTAAGTGTCTATAGTTCATGTCAGAGATGAGCTGCTGGGTTAGGTGGTCATTTGGACACAGTGCAGTGTATCTTACCTTCTTACTAAATTCTTATGAATAATCTTATTTATAGCAGGATATTGAAGAGTGTCTACAATCTCATTGCTGTTCTATAGCAGGAATCTTTGGTGTCTATGCAAAGTGTGAGGCCTGTGCAGTTAATGAATATTTTACATTCATCATTAAAAACTGTATAGGTAATACCATCAGTCTGGCATGTATGACAAAGACAATTCTATTTGCAGGTACTCAGGCTTTTGAAAAACTCCAATTTATATACACCTTTTAAAGATGCTTTGACATGGTCTAGGATCATATGGATCTAAATAATTTTTTTTCCTCTAGAATTGCTTTTGAAGCTGGCAGCTCAAACCTATTTTTTTTGTTGTTTTTTGCTTTTTGTTATTGAAATGTCACCTCATAACAGAAATGCGCCCTGGGGTTGTTACACTGCATTCCTCTGGCTTGGATGCGAGCTGAGCAAACCCAGTGCTTTACAGCACATTACAGCCGATACTTGGTTATTACGTGGCAATCAGCTTACCTGAGCAACTTGCGCTTGTGGATTTTATTGGGATTTTGTTCTTTCATATCTGCCAAAGTGTTTCACCCCCTTATTTTGTGCTAATTGTAAAGATGGTGGCCTTTCAATGGAGGGCATCCTTTATCTAACATCAAAAAATATTGTAATGTACCAGGACACTGTCTTCCTGTCAGTGGCCTAGCAGAGCGGGTTTCATCTTCATTTTTTATCATGATGTATGGGGTTTAAATGATGCTTGACAGAGAGCCTATATAAATACGTTTTTAAGATGCATTGAGTTTGCCATCATTGTCAATTTGAGCTGTCAAGTTCAAAAGCATCTCTTGTGATTTCCAGAGCAAGGATCATCACACTCCAAATCATTCAGCTTACAAGGGGAATGCAGACGATGTGGCAAGCTAAGGTAGGAGAGAGCCCGTACAACTCCAGTTTCGGGCACTAGGTGGGTCTAATTGAGAGAGAGAGGATTTCAAAATTTCAAACTAACCTAAGGATTCCCCTTGCTCCGCTAGATATTCTTACTCTGTCACCTTTGCAAGAGGCGTGACAAAGAGGAGGCTGGTCAGGAAGCCTTTGTGTTCCCCTCTTCTCTTTTACATGCCATCCATTGCTACAGCCTCCAGTTCCCATTTCGCTTTTTCCAAGAGCTGGCCTTTCTCAGTGGTGCCACTGGTGGTGCAGTGCAAGAACATCCATGGAAGCTACTGTTAGCCAAACCATGCATCTCCAAGGGCATCAGGCAGGAGGAGGAAGCATTTGCTATTTGCCAGTTTAAACCAACAGAAAAGTATGTCGTTCCTGACATTCCAAGACCCACTGCTCTTGAGAGACAAGCGAGGGCAAGCTGCTTCTTCATTCCCGCTGACCAAGATGCAGGGGATTATTGCAGAGGAGGGGCCAGTCCCTGCGCTGCATGGCAAGGTAGTATATGCTACACTGAGCCAGGGCCACGCAGCAGCAGCTCATCTCTCTCAATGCTTTGGCTCCTTCTGCAGCCTAGTTTCTTATGGAAAGAGATTCCAGGATTTATTGTCAATGTTGGGTTCCCAGTCCTTTCAGACAGCTTTCTGGTGGTGCTGCTGGTGGTGGTGGTTTTATGTCGTGACTCCTTAATGCTTGGTTCATTTCATTCATCATGCTCTTTCTGGACAGTTGTTAGTTTGCCTTCTATCCAGCCACAGCTTATGCACAGCCTTTACAGAAACACTGTTAGCCTTGCCAATAGATGCTTCTGGTCTTAAACCTGCAAACCCCTGTGCCTGCTATTACAGTGTAGTTCAGGCTGGTTCAATTTCAGCAGCTGCATGTCAGCTTTGGGACCACTCTCCTAAGCCTCCCACTTCCCCAGGAGCAGCAGCAGCCCTCCTCAGACGGCGACAGCAATCCACCTGTGCACCCTCCAGAGCTTTTGCTAAAATTGGCCATTTCTGCCAGGAGGCCAGAAGTTCCTGGGATGCTGGTTGCTGCTGCTGTAGTTACCATATCCCTGAGGCCTGGGAAGAGTGGGGTGTGAGAGGCAGACAGCAACAGGCACTGGTCAGGGAGGCTGATTTTTCTTGCTTTGTGATACCAAGTTGCAAGCAGGTGCAGGAATAGATATTTACTTGTCCAGGATATGTTTGCTGCTCAGACATCCATGGTGCATCTCCTAGAGGGAAGAGTCACCAGGCTTGTTGGGTATGTGTCATAAGCTAGACTTGTCTCATGGATGTGCAGCTAGGCTGTGCTGGTAGGAGTAGGGCCACAGCAGACAGTCATCAGCATTTTGGTTTCCAGTTTGCATCAATTCAGTGGTTTTTTTTCACTTTACACTGAATTTGTCTTACTAGGGAATGCTGTGTTCTTCAGAGATGAAATAAAGCATCCGTCAGAGCCTGGTAGTTTTCCCTGTTCTCTTCAGTGTTTTTCTGCTTCTACTTGATTCTATTAGAGGCTGCTTTAATGAGCAGTCATTAAACGCATGCGTCTCTCTCTCTCCAGAGATCTAAGCAGTGGAATCTCCATCATTTCCGCTGCTTCAAAAAATGATGTAGTGCTTTGTTTTAGTCAAGTTAACAACAGAACAAAATGCTTCTCTGTTTTCCTTTCAGTCATCTCCCCTTCAGCAGTCATTTTCAAAAAGACTGTTGCTTTTTCCTCTGCTTAGAAGTTATTTTTTACACCATTTAAAAGACAGATTAATCATATGATAAAGGACTTCCCTAAGCACAGGTCTTTCCCATGTGTCAAAATATCAGCAGATTCCGTATTTAACATCAGACACAGCTGCGCTGGAGCCATAGGTGAAGTTTCCTCTGTGAATGTGATATTATATCACTGTAGAGAGTGCTTCCTTTTGGAAAATTGTTCTGAGACAAAAGTCAGCACGGCTCTGACCCCCGCAGTGGAAATCAGCAGCAAAAAATCCTGAAGAGCAGCTAAGTACCTGTAAAGATGCTGCTATACATGGAAAGGTAGGGCTATGTATAGAATAATTCAGGCCATTTATGATAAAGTAAAAGTATTGTTTTCAAAGATACAGAAGCTTTGGCAAACACATATAAAGTACTTCAAAGCAGATGGCAATATGAGCAGGAAAAGGACATAGCATGCACACAGCAAATAATACAAATGTCTGCTGCTCTTCCTTCTTGCTTCCCTGACTAAATGCTTGCTGTGAGAATGGGCAGATAAGACTAGTGCTTTCTTTCACTGTGAATTTGCAGGATTAATGCCTAAAAGAAATTACAGTGAATTTAGCATCTTAAAAGTTCTGAACGATTTCCACTCCTGCCAAAAACTAGGTTCCATCACATTACCTGCATGTCTCCCTGACAGTAGCTTATATCATCTGGAAGAGTGCACCACCATGTCGCGGTTGTAAAGCTTAACATAAAATTACCATGTTGTCAAGCTTACAGTGTAAAACAGGCTGGCATCAGCCTTCTAGTGATGCAGAAGCAAATAGTAGCATAAAAAAGAGCCGGTAACTTGAAAGGCTTCCAGTTACAGGGTAGGGGAAAGGTACAGATACTTCATGGATTCTGTGGAGCTGTCAGGCCTTGTGTGCCATCTCCCCTTGTGCACTGTAGACATGTCGCCAATCTGAACCAGTGAAAAATCCAAGGGGAGATGCAGCAACTGGGAGTTTGTGGTTAGTGGATCAGGCTATTAGAAGCCCAAGGTTTACTCGACCCATTGAAACTTACAAAACCCCTCATCTCTAATAGGGTTTTACCAGATGCTTGCTAACACAGATGAAGAATGGCTTCATTTTTTCCTGGTGAAGACAGAACCCAAGAGGTGTTTTGCAAGCAGTGTCCATTGGTTCAGCTGCAGCAGAGGTTACTATTTCATGCAGAAAGGTCACAGGCCATCTGCAGCCTTCTGAGTCAATCCTTAAAACTCCAGCTAAAAACCACCTAGCAGCTGTATAAAGGACTGTAATTGCCCCCGGGTTGCTGCTGACTATGAGAACCAGAACTAGAAACAAAATCCTGCCCAGGAGAGATTACGGGTTTGTGGCTGATGGCAAAACCAGAGCAAATGTGTGAGTAGAAGAGCAGGACTGTACTTCACGTGCACAGCATCATGGCTAGGATATGGTTTCAGGAATAAATGGGGCTGAGCTGGTGCATGTATTATGTGAGTGTACATCCTCTATACGGTGAACATTGTAAAAGAGCCCATGCAGTAACGTGGAAACCTCGTGATAGCTTTGCTTTCCCTTAGTTCGCCATCAGAAGAAACAGAGATCTGGGTAGCTAGCTGGTGAGGTACGGAGATGACATTTGAGATGACTGTGAGACAAACAGCTGGGGAGCCAGCAGGGCAGCTGAGAGGGACCTGGCTTGGACCAGCCTGGAGGGAGAGGTTTTAATTCTGATGCCTGAGCTTTGAGCTAGAGGGAGGGCAGACAGGTGGTAAGAGGAGGGCACAGTCCTGGGGGTGCCAGTAGCTCAAGACAACGTCTTACCAGTCAAATTTAGCAGATGAGATGAATAGAGAGGAGCTGATGGGAAGCCTCTGACATTTATGTAAAATGTATAGACATCTGTGCTTTTATTTTACAAAGGCTTTTGAATATTCAAATTGTCATCAAGATAACTGGCCTAAGACTGTTCAACAAATCAACATCACCTTCTGCTGCATTTTGTGAGCACACACCTGTGTGGAAAGGTAACAGTACTGGTAAGTCATAGGGGGTTCCACAACAGCCTTGTGGAGCTTGGTTTATTCAGCCTGGAGAAGACATGGCCTCACAGGGACCTGGAGTGCCAATGGGGAGATTATCAAGGCGATGAATCCAGTATATTCAGTGGTGCGTGATGAGAGAATGAGAGACAACAGGCATAAGTGAACCAAGTGAGGTTGAGGCTGGGTATAAGGAGAAACCGTTTCCCCATCAGGACAGTCAGACAGTGACATAGGCTGGCCAGAGAGGCTGTGCAGCCTCCCTTGGACGTTTTCAGGACTCTACTGCACAAAGCTCTGGGCAACCTGGTCTGACCCTGCTTTGAGATGGAGATTGGACTAGAGGCCTCCTGAGGTCCCCTCCAGCCTGAGTTATCCTATGGTCTTCATGGAGAATGAGACACAGCTGTGGGTATCCAACCCTCTTACCATCAGTCCGTGGAAGGCAGACCGAGGTATAAAACAAGGCAGTTTTTTGGTTTGTTTTGGGTGGGATTTTTGTTGCAAAGTTTGATCCAAGCTGTCCCACAGCGTCCTAGTAATCTTGAGTCAGAGACCCATACCACGGTCCAGAAAGTTTAGACCATGACAGAGCAGTAGTTCTAACAAGGAGGCAGAGGTGAAATTATGTCAAAATGTCTACCCCCAAAACCAGTGCTTACAGCATCACAAAATAACTTGGAGTGGGTGCAGTGCTTAATGCAGTGCTCCAGCTGCATTTTCAGACCGGCTAAGTCTGAAATACTGGAAAGTATTCTCTAAGGAGAATAATCGCTGCTGGCTGCGCTCTTGCTAATGCTACCCTCCATGTTACATCGCTTCACAGGCCACCGCTGCCTCCCATTCAGCTTGCTGCCCACCGGGACCTTTCCAGCCTGGGCTGATGCATGGATTTATTCCATACCAGGTGTAGAGAATTTGCATGAGGTTTCTGTGAGTCTGTTCCCCTAGTTTACCAGCGTCCGTGTGAACAGCAGCCCTGCCCTCCAGCTTACCCATCCCTCCTCCGAGTTTGGTATCGTTTGTGAGCTTGCATGGATCCTGTCCTGGCGTTCAGGTTACCGATGGCAGTATCAGCCGCAGTGTCACCCTCTGAAGAATAGCTCTTGTCCTTAGCTGCCGGCTGGATTTCAAATTGATGAACCTTTGAGCCTTCCTGATAGTCCTTCCACTTTTTCCACCCACACTGCATGTCCACCTATCCACTCCCACTTCCGTGTCTGGCCACTAGTATCTCATGGGGAAACACCATTGAAAGCCTTGCTAAAGTCAAGGTAAATAGCTTCGCTGCTCTGCCTTGTCCCCACAGCCAGTTTTTCCACCATGGAGGTCATTGTGACCTTGCTAAAGCTGTGCTGGTGGTTCCTGATCACCTTCTGGCCCTTCACGTGCCTGGAAATGGTTTACACAGGACTTGGTTCAAAATCTTCCCAGGGACTGAGCCTGTAGCTCCCCATGTTACTGCCCTTTTTGAAGATGGGCATAAAAATTGCTTTTTTTCTAGTCACTGGGAAACTCCCTTGATTGCTGTGGCTTCACAAAGATGTTAGAGAGCACCTTCATGCACTGACAGAAGCCTCAAATTTCCTCGGCACCTGTGGGTGCCTGCTGGCAGGACATCCTTAGCCCTGAATTCCTGGAGTCTGTAGCTCGGAGTTGATACGAGGACAAGGCAGACAAATTTAAATGGTGCAGCTTGACACAGTGTGCCAGATATTACTGCGTGCCAATACCTAGTGAGTTTCTATGCCACCCGTATGATGGCAGGGTGCCTGTGCACACTGCAGGGCATGAGCCCAGGGGCTGCAACACCGTGCGATGAGCCCAATGGATGCAGCTCTTACCACCATGCTTTGAACCCAGCTTCTCTTGCAAGTGTGAAGATGGAGAAACCAGCCCTGGGCAGTAGAAGAGCCAAAGGCTTTTACCCTGAAGCCACACTTCAAGAGTCCCACAGCAGCTGCAACCCTTTGGCCAGATCAGAGATACTCCTTTTCCAGACAGATGCACAAACACTGTGCCCCAACAGCAAGTAACGCAGCATCACTAGACAGGCTGCAGCCCCAGCAGAGCTGCCCCAGTGCTGCTGTATGTCACAGTACCTGCTGCACAACACCTCCTGCCCCTGCTCTGAGCCAGCTCTTCAGGGGCAGGTTTGTAACACAGAGCCTCTCTTGTCTGGGAGTGACCTTCCGCACGAACAAGCTCTTCTTCCCTCTTTCTCCTTGCTCAGCATGGCTGCCCAGCTCTGGCAGGAGGTGATTCTGATGATGTCTCTGGCAGGAGGTGATTCTGATGATGTGACACAGTGTGTGCAGGTCTCTTGCTCCTTTAGAGCAAAACATAATCAGGCTTTTAAAAAAAATATTGCCCCAAATGAAAAATTCAACTAAATTTAGAGCAAAGCTGTCACAGGAGAAATACGGCTTGTTCCTCCCCAGGGCCTGGAGAGCTGCTTCCCACCAGCCCCTCAGCAATGCTGCTGGCTCTCCCATCCTTCTCTCTCCTGCTTTCCTGTCACCAGCCAGTGACAACAGAGGACATTTGATTTGGGCCCACGGGTTACATCCGTGCATCAGTGTTCAAAGAAGGATACACTTCGAGAATGCCCCTGGACCAGGTACCTCCAGCCACTTCTTCATAAGCCGAGTCCTTGAATGGGAGGTGATCGTGGCTTTTAGTTTCACACTGCTGAGATGAGACGAGCCCCAAATATTGTGACCCAGCCTGTTCCCGTGCTTGTAAAAGTATGTTTTAACATAGTCTGAAAAAGAACATTTATGGACAGTTGGGAGGCCTGACAACGCAAGTTGCTTTGCTTATCCAAGGAAAGCTGAAAAGTGACATGAATATAGCATTATGGGAAATACATTTGGAGAAAATAAGATAGATCAGAACAGCAGAAAGATCAGTTATGGCATGAGGCAGCATTAACATTTGGATTCTGAGTGGGAGAAGTCTCTCAATACCATTAAAAGCGTATCCTTTGTGAAACCAAATGGCTCACGGTCACTCAGCTCCAGCCCAAGTTGTAGGCATAGTTCAAGTCCTCAGGGCCAGATCACCTGGAAGAGTTAAGGCCAGGACTTTGTGTCTTCAGGGAACTTGGCACAACATACCCTGGTCTTCACCTTAGATTCATAGATGGCCTATGCTTAATACAAATAAAAACCCGTAAAGATCAATCACAATTACCAGTTCACCTTGATTTATTTTTCTGCTTGAAATAATCCGGGGATATCAGTCAAGTTGGTGGTGCCTGACCCATAATGGCTCTGACATTTGGCTCTCTTATTCACAGACTGGAAAAGAACCAAGCACGTGTAAGTAACTTAAAGACCTAAGGCTGAGGCACAAGGAGAAGTTTGCACAATTTCTGGATAGAGTGAGCCTTCTAGTCTCCAGGACTACCAACATGACATACTCAAAACACTGAAGTCATGGGGAGATGGGGGCAGAAAAAGGAGGAAAAATATCCTACTACTGCTAGCATTACCGATCAAGCACTAATCTCTATGAAATTAAAATGTTCTATGGCAGCTGGTGCTTTGCTAAACTAATATATATTCCTTAATACTATTTTCCATATTATCTCTCTAAGTAGAATTTTGCTGCAATAATATAATAAAATAATACACATCCACGGTTTATAGAAATTCCTGTTCCCTGCTCTAGCTTGACAATGGATCAAACGACCTGAGTAAGTGAAGTAACAGCCCATTTGTCACTGTCCCAGACAGCTGTATAAACCACCTTCTAGGAGTCCTGTTGAGAATGCTTCTGTATCTGATCTTAGGCTTTTGTCCTGTTGAAAAGTTTCATTGAAAGCCTTGACTCTGCAACGAGAAGTTGTTCCTGACTTGCGTTATGTGCATTTTTTAGAAGTTTTCACAGTGAAAAACATCTGATGGATACCTCCACGTAAGCCACCTGGACTGATTACAACAGGCCCACCACCATCCTGCCCAGCCAAAACCTGCTCACCTGGCAGCTCCCATCTCCATCACACTGGGAGAGTAACATTTCTGCAGGTCATCTGCAGTTTGTGACTAAACCCTGAGTCCCAACTCCTGAGTGACGTTAGCCCACTCTGAAGCACAACAGAAGTTGCCCTACACCAAACTCTCAGCAGCTTGCCCTTGGAGGGGTATGCAGCTGCTGGAGAGGTTCATCTCTCAGCCTGGGGACGGGAGGAGGCTTGTCCTGGGTTATAAACTGTGCCAAGTTTCACTTTAAAACAAAAACATTCCTTCCTAACTTTTCACGTAGAAAAGAAAAAACCACACACACAAAACTAAAAAATGGCCCTCCCTGCCGTTGAAGCCTGGGCTGTCTGACCTGGGTTACTCTGCTGGCCACCAAACCTCTTTTGCTTTGGGTAGGAGGGAAGTCTCTGTGAGGATGCAGAAAGTGAGACCTGGGGTGCGTGTGCTCACATCACTCTGTGAATACTTGTGGAAGTGAAAGTGTGTGGAGAGTCCCATCCTTGTGTCGTGGATTCCACAGCAGAGACTTACCAACAGAGAAAACGTGAAGATCCAAATGTACCAGAAATAGCAGCGCGCACACATTTACATCCGTCCATAAGGTGAAGGCCATCCATCACCATGCTATGCCTCAACAGGAGCTAGAGCAGCTGAGGAGGAGTTCCTGAAGGAGCCTGCTTAATACTGGGTTTCCCACAGGTTGTGTCTATGCAACAAAAAGAAGTATAGCTTACATACGCCCAGCAGAGTTGCGTATGCACTAGCTGGGTGTAGCGTACCTGCTTCCTACCTCTGGTATAGCATGAAATCTGGCATGAGCTAATACACCCTGCCAAGAAGCTGATCTTAGGATGCACCAGAGCATATTCTCACTTGAAAGACAAAGAAACTAAAATAAAGGAAGAAGATTTGTCTTTATGAGTACGGCTCCCAGGACAGCAGGGCTTTTCCTCAGCTCTACAGCACCAATAAAAAGGAATTACAGAAACTACATTACTAAAATTATCTTAGGTGTGTGCATATTCCTGCAAGAATTATGAAAAGATTAAAACCAGAGCAGCTAGTTAGCAGCGCTCGCTCATCTAAAAGATTTGCCTGCTGATGAGAGACAGATACTCTTTGTGTAATTCTCTCAAGCAGAAGCCAAGCACCGGGGGCCGAAGGAGCCCGTAGCTGCTTTGGGGCAGTCCTGGCA
Source organism: Falco peregrinus (assembly GCF_023634155.1). Taxonomy (NCBI): domain Eukaryota; kingdom Metazoa; phylum Chordata; class Aves; order Falconiformes; family Falconidae; genus Falco; species Falco peregrinus. Next base: position 99,817,774 of record NC_073724.1, read on the forward strand.
CGAGCGCTGGGGCAGAGGCACCCTGACCACTGCCCAGGAGGACTGTGCAGGACAAACTGTGGTGCCACCTCCCTTTTAGTCCTGGTTTTCTCTTCTTTGTCCGTGCTGGCAGGTATTCTCTTCTCCCTTGTTTCTGCTTGCTCTCTGTCTCCTGCCAAAGTAGTTCAGGAATTAGCAGGGGATGATTTTTGGCCTCCTTGTCATTACATTTAATTAGAAGACACCCTTATTTGCTTTGCTTTCACTCTCCTGCCTGGCAGAGTAATTTGAATTTCACAGGCCTTGTTGAACTTGCAGAATTTCACTCGGGTCTTGTTGAACATCTCCTACCTGAAGTGAGCAGCACAGAGAGTCACGCTGAATGGCTTGGCAGCAGCAGCTGTGGCACAGCCAGAGCCAACAGCTGAAATAACACCTGAAAAGTCTACAGGATGGTTAAAAATTAACGAAAAAAAGAGAAATGCTGAACATGCGGTTAGGCTTGGGCTGTCAAAGTCAGTGCAGACAGGGAGAGAATCATGACTAGGTGGCACACAGAGAACAAACCAAAGCCCTGAACCCCTCTCCAACGTAAAGTGGTAAGAAATTTATAGCAGTGGTACCATCTACCTTTGTTCATAATTATGTGTGTGCCTGAAATATGACTTGCCAAGGAGCTCAGTTCTTGAATCCCTGCCTCCTCCCTGAATGGTGCAGCAGTGAGGCAGCAGTTCAGTTTCCACACTCCATCATTGCGCTTTGCCAGTGCTGCTACCCAGACTGATAACTTGTACTGGATCCCCTGCTGGATCTCCTGCAACTTTTTGGGGTTTGTTGCATATTTGCGACGCCAATATCATAACAAATCACCTGCTTTCAGAGACCAGATAGCTTTGCAATGCCATTCCCCTTGCTAGCAAGTTAATAATACAGCAACTTTAGGTGCTCAGATGAAGATGATTACAAACACAAAATGTGTGAAATAAATCGGGTTTTTCAGGAACAGTTACCTTGTCAGTGAATTCTGAATGCTAAAAGCTTTTCAGATCTTTGCCATAATAGTATGGATCATGTGGTACCGTTTCAGTTTGCTCTTGACTTCACTTTTGTCCATGCCTATTCTTAAGCCATGCTTCCATGGCTGAAACTTCCAACCTTCAGTAGTTACAAGTGAAATTTGATGCACACAAGCTTTTCTTCGGTCCACTCCTAAACTGATCCCAAATGATGAAAATTACTAGAGGGCCAGGAAAATCCGTACATCATCAGATGTGTCAAATACACCCTCTGTGGCAGGTGTGTACATGTGTTCACCCAGCACAGGGCAGCCTCTCAAGATCAAGAAAGTGCATCTTCACTAGAAGTGAATGAAAATACAGCAAAGCACGTACACATCGAATCCTAGAAGAGATTCATTGCTGAAAAGGTTATTTAGGAACAGAATGATAAAAAGAAGCCTGTCTGCTGTACTTTTTGCCACCTGTTCACACAAGGTTTTTTTAGTCTAGTTCACTTCAAGAAACTGCACTCATCTAGCACAGCTGAAATGCAAATACAAATTAAAATGTCAGCCCTGGAATTTGTTTTGGCTAGAGATCTACAGAGATAGGAAGATACGATAATTGTACAATTTTCAGACTCCAGGCACTTCAATAGACTTATCCGTGGATAAAATGCAGTAAATTGCCTTGAAAGAAATAATTCATTGAAATAACTAATTAAATGGGCGGCATCTTTAAAAACAAATAATATTACAATCTGTTTTCTTTTCTATAAAACATCAATCTGTTTAATCGAATTTGCAGTATCTAAAGGTTTCTTCCATATTTTATTTGCCTAGATAGGTCACAACCAAAAAATCAAAGGACATCCCCATTACGGTATGAGAAATAGGGAATGCAAAGTAGACAGAGGCTTTAAACGCTGCAGCAGAGACACAGTGTTACAGAAGAAACAGCCTGTCTATACAGGCATATGTATCTGCTGTACACACAAAAGCTGCATTACAGGTTATTAACCCAGCTGGCTCAGGACTTTAATTTCTATTCTCCAAGAAATTCTGAGAAAACCTTAGTCTAGAAAAGTCACAGTTCTGAGTAATTCACTTAGAAACCATTATAGGTACTCTGAAAAAGGAAATTTTTCAAGCTATTAAAACGGCCTGCCTGAAAAGCCTTCCAAAATTTCATCGTGCACCCAGCACTACCATCCCAAGGGCAAGCCCCACTGAACTCTCAGTGTTCTTTATAACGTGAGCTAGCGGACAACACACAGCAACCCACAGCCGTCTTTGATTCAAGTAAGACATGGAGAAATGGGCTCTGCCTCTGGTTCCCAAGACCTTTCCCAGCAGTAGAAGAGCTCTGGGGTTCCACTTCAAGGCATAGCAACGATTTGTCTAGGAGGCACAGACACCCCTGCCCATTTCCCTCACGCACTTTGCCCACCTTCTCCAAACCATGCTTGCCCTGCTTGCAGCTTGTCCTTTAGTCGACTGTACCAGGTTTTTCTGCTTTTGGTACCAGCAATCCCAGCTCCATCCTTTCAAACTCCCCTTACCCCTCCATTCCCAGCTGTAGCCCCCTTGCCTAGCTGTTCCCCATCCCTTCTTGGGCAACTAACCCTACTTCCATCGTATCATGCACCCATTCTCCCACTCCCACGGTTCTGTCATCCTCCTCCCCCTACTTCAGTCCTCCCACACCTGCTGGCACTTCTTGTCTCTTTGTGAGTCAAGGTATAGCGGATTTAAGGCAGACCTAACTGGGCTGTGCAAAGCTGGTTAAAACCAGAGGAGGAAAAAGTAATGTCAAGAGTCTGAGTAAGGTTAATCTTGGACTAATGACTGTATTCATCATACAGAAGAGAGAAAGAGCACCGCAACTTGGACTCACAGAAGCTGCAGAGATCCAGCCAGGTATCATCAATAGTGCAACACATCATGTTCACTGCGCTTTGCTACTGTGAATCACCATAAACTGCACAGCGTAAGATTTTATGTACCAACTGTGGGCATTCAGTCAATTTTAATTGTATTTCACATTGTGAAAAGCCTTTGGAGAGAGGCATTGTTCTGATGGAAATATTTCTTTCATTGTCACCCTCCTCATCTATTCAAGATCAAAGCAAACTGCAGAAAAATAGAGCCTGAAGAACAGAACGGTTGAAGCAGATTGTTATACGGCTCCTGTCAGCTCAAAGGAAAGAACAACAAAATCAGGTGGCAACACCACCTTTCTGAGACACCGTGCAGCCAGGTGCTGTGGTTGCCCTAGGAGCAGACCCCCTCCAGAAGCAAGCTGGACTGGGAATCACACCCTACGCTGTCGGGATGCACTGGCAATGTGGTCTTTGCTGAGGCGGCTGGGTTTAATCAGAATCCACTCCCTGCTCGATACCATTACAGCATTAAATCGAGTACAGTTTGCCTATGGCAAATCTCTCTGCTCATGGGTGGGCTGCGAATTAAGGGAGAGCCGAGGCTCCTGTTCAGGCAATGGTGCTGCCCACCAGCTACCCCTCGAAGTCAAGTTAGGCTGCAGGGATCACCTTTTCTTTTTGTGTTTATACACCACCCGGCATTGCAAGCTTCTGGCCATAACCTGAAACACTAATAAAGCCTGCAACATATTTCTTGTTCTGAAAGAACAAAAACCCCAGCTGGAAACTGCAGATATAATCAAGTTTATTAAGAAAGGAAAAAATGATCCTTTTTATACTATTAGTATTATTGGCTTGTAATCTCTTGATGCAGTTTAGATATTATGGAGTTTCAGATTTAATATTCCACCTAGAGGATGATATAAAAGCCACTATTGATTTCCACTCCCTGCAAGCAGGCTTCATCTCTATGTAAATTAAAGATTCTAGAATATATTTCACAATATAGATTAGTTGTCATTCAAGCATTTATCTATTCTGATACAAGCAGGCTGACTTATTGGCCAGTTCCAGACAATAATGCACCTAATGAAATCTGGTTAGGCCTTTGTGCATTAACACCTAAACTACAGACCCATCATAAAACGTCCTAAGGGAAATTTGGGATGGATTTCTTATGAGAGAAGGAGTGGTGTACACAGCAATGCTGTAAAAAGCATCGCTCACCATCATTGTCCCAGGGGAAAAACTATCCCCTTTCTTTTTACGAGAGGAGGACAGGGGAAGACACTGACATCTTCCATCTACTGATTATTCAAATCCTTCAAATATTTGGAGACGTTCCAGAAGACAGACAGACAGAAAGCGAAGCGGCAGCATAAACGCACTGTGTTCCATACAACACCCCAGCTGCCTTCTCCCCCGACAGCACACCTGGGGGAGTGGGGAAGGCCGGCACTGCCAACAGCTCTCCCCGTACCGCAGCGGAGGTGTTTCCTACATGCTCTTCCCTTACTGACCAGGAAACACTTTCTCTGCTTCCGAGCAATGGCAGAGGCAGTGGTGGGGCCCAGATCATCCGTCATTGTGCTGGGGAGGGGAGAGCTTAGCTCCATCGTGAAGGTCCTTTTCATATATGGGGAGAGGGTGGGGTGGGTGGGTGTGAAAAATATTACCAGAAGCACCAGGGACCACATCAAGCCCCGAGCAACTTGTCTGACCTCAGAGCTGACCCTGCTGCAAGCAGGGTGTTGGACAAGCGAACTCCTGAGGCTCTCTCCCGCCTGGATCACCCCGCGAATCCTATGAAAGAGCAGAGGAAAGGCTTCCTGCTAAGTCTCATTTCCACCACCCAGAGGGGTACTGGAGTCCAAGGAAACAGCATTAACTCTTGCTGCTGAACGTACTTCCCTTCTTGGCTAGGAGACGGGTTTCCAATGACCTCCCCCATCCAAACCTGTGCTTGCTCACACAAGAAGGGAAAATCTTAGGTCTGCCAAAACCTCACCCTGTCTTTCCAGTCCTTTTCTCAAAGGCAGCCACAAAACTCTTTCCTCCTCCTTGGAAAACAGCCTGATCAAACCCAACAAGGCCCTCAGATTGTTTCTCATTAGGTTGCTGATGGGCATTAGAAAACCTCTCAGCATTGTGAAACCCAAAGCACATCCCCCAGAGAAGAACAGCCAAGGTTTTCTAGCTTCATCTTAGGCACAGCTACAGCCATCAGAAGTCCAACGATGAAACCTGCTGTGCAAATGCAGTCTGTACTAACTATTTATTTAGTGATTTTTATCACTGTGTAACTGAGAAGCAGAACAGCACACCCACTGCTAGCCATAGCATCCCATGTAGGAAGAGGAACTTGCGCCATTTTTAACTGAAGCCCTGTGCTTACAGCAACGCAGTCGGTGAGCAGAGATGCTCAGCAACCCCACGGCTCAAGCACACAACTGAAGGCAACGGCCACAAGCTGACACACAGGAGGTTCCCCCTGAACATCAGGAAACACTTTTCCACAGCGAGTGACCGGGCACTGGCACAGGCTGCCCAGAGAGGCTGCAGAGTCTCCATCCCTGGCTATATTCAAAAACCATCTGGACATGGTCCTGGGCACCCAGCTCTAGGTGGCCCTGCATGAGCAGATGACCTCCAGAGTTCCCTTCCCACCTCAACCCCTCTGATTCTCTGAATGAAAAGCTTAAACCAGCCAACATTAAGCTGCTGCGATTCACCCCCCTCTCCCAGCTTCCCTGGAGGCCTCATCTTCATTTGTGCGAAGTCACACCACCTCACCGCTAGGGCAGGCTCAGAGGACTTGTGAGGACACTTACAGGCAGGAGCTCAGCAGAGGTGTAGTAACTTCCTCAGCTGTCATATCTTGTCCCATCAGTGCTTACATCTTCATGGCAGTTTTACATTTCAGAGCATCTCTGCCTTGTTCCAACTTTGTACACCTGCTTCCACCGCAGTCCCACTCGGTTACCGAGAGGGGAACAAACAGTTGAAAGATCTGCAGAGGACAGTTCCCATGGTCTCGGTCCTCCAGGAGTTATCAAATTAGTAGAGCGGAGCTCATGTTAGATCATGTCTTAATAGCTGGGTTTCTCTTATTTCAGCGTGCTTGTCCACGTGGGGCAGTGCCTCCACAGAAAATGGGTTGAAGAGAAATCATTTTATTAAGATGATCAGCAGTTTTAAAGACGCTGCAACTTGCTCTGCGGTTGTATGGAAAAATAAAGGCGTTGAGGGTTTGGGGAATAGCGAAGTGCATGAATCTCCGTATCTTGAACCTCTTTATCTCCTGCCCAGGTTGTCACACAGCTCAATTTCCGTCAGAACAAACTCTCACGATTGCCCCCTTTGTCCACTGGAGGTCAGTGTCCTCCTGCAGAAAGCCCGTCCCTGCGGCACGGCGTGCGGCGGCGACAGCGGCCCTCCAGCAGCACCTCGTTTCCCTGTCAGAGGATCTTAAGGCTTCGGATACAAGACAAAGACGGGAAGCTTCGTGCAGGTCCATCGCCGCCAAAGGAAGCCCTCTCCTCAGACATCCCTTCCCGATCAAGCCTACGTTTTAGTAAGGTCACACAAAGACTGAAGGATCCTCGCATTTAGCGTTTTCCCAGACGCTAAGCAGCCTTGAGCAGGGCGAAAGCTGCCAGAGCCCTCGTGCAGCTCCCCTGCCGCCGCTGCGGCGTTGTAGGAGCCAAAGCCTAGCTCCCCTCTTGGGGAAACAGCATCTAGTTGGGCAGGGAATTCCTGACTGACGAACAAACACGTTCACGCTTTCTGCACTATCTGGCCTTGTATTTGAATCAAATACTAAAGTATAATTGCCAGCTGATGGATTTTTTACTATCCGGTTAATCCTGCTTGGCTTGTTTGCCGGGATGTGCTCCAGAGAAGGCGCCTGTTTAGGCTGCTACACACTCTGCGTAGGAGATGTGCTGCACCACATTGCTTTCGGAAACACTCCCTCATTAGCAATGCTTCTTCAGCAACTGCCAACACTTCGCGAGGCGTTCAGTGCATCAACGTGCTGGTGTACTGCCTCTCGCTCAAGCTGAGCAACGCACGATGCTGAAGGATGACAACAGGAGCGGACAGGAGCGACAGCCTGGTGGGGAAGGGTGAACAGCCATGAATGCAGAGCTGTTGGGCAGTCACACGCAGATCACAGCCACTGTTTAGGCCCTGTCCATACCAGTATTCTAGTCTGGATCAGAAGCACCTCTGAAGCAAATCTGCTCGTTCCCATTTGCCATGCTTTGATTCCCATTGCAGAGAATTTGACTGATCCCTCGCAGGCATGGCTAAGCGTGAGAGCTGCTCTCACTGCAGCAGCAGGCACTGAGCTCACGCGAAGTGAACTCCTGAAACCCGGCTAATGCTGACCAGCACCCGCTGCCCCCTGCCCTACAGATTCTCTCCCTTTGAGGTCCACTCCAGGGTAACACGGACGTGGTCTGACCAACTAGCTGGCATCATGGCTGCTTAGGCTGCAGTTTTGCCTATTTCCAGTAGGACCTATCATCCATAAATCTCAAGGCAATCCCAGTGGAAGGAAAGTAACACCACCAGGGACCCTCCTTGCCACCTTCATCTCTCTGGTTTGGGCACCAAACGGAAGAACTGAGACTAAGTCTGATGGGGTGAGACAGATCCCATGCCATGTATCTCAAGACCTGGAACTTCGAAGTTCTACATTATTTTCTTTAAGTTCTGTGCTAACAAATTAATGGTGCCTCAGATACCTTCAGTTCTGTCCTGCCAAGACGGCTGATGTTCTCGGAGGGAAACTTCGCTCTTTCCATCCCACTACCCCTCTATTTCATTCCACATAGGCTTCCTGAGCCAACAAATTTTTCTAGATCCTTTCTACAGCACTGGGATCCCTGCTAGCATTCAAACAGATGGGTGAGAATAAATGGTTGCTGTCCAAAGCCCAGAGAGAAGCAATACCTGCAGCAGGCTGGTGATCGCAGCAACCGTGCAAAGCTCACACCTGGAAGCCTTAAAACAGACCTGAACTTTAGAAGTATGCTTTACCCACATAGTCCTTAAATATACTACCGCCCTGAATATGCCTGTTCTGCTTTCTGAGCGGAAAACATTCCCAGTTCACTGGACTGCTTTAGTAATTCTTGTATTCATGAATTTTAAAAAAGACCTATTTACTATTTAAATGTCAACTTAACGTCTATTCTAATCGGGTATCAAGGCCAGCAGCACTGTCAGTGCCGTTTGTACTCTCATGTCTCAAGTGATCAGTGAAGGAAATAAAAGCTGGAGCAGACAGATGGCTGAATCAAAGAGAAAGGTCATTACATACTGCAGCTGATAAGGTGAAGAGAATAAAATGGGGAAGGTGATCTTCAGGGAGAAGGTTAAAACTGAGCCTCGCCATTCAGAGGATGTTTCTCTATGGAGAGAAAATAAAACAAATACAAAAGAGAAGTATCATCAATTATTCACTGAAAGATCTCCTACTATTTAGCACAGGAAAAATCCCGGCCTTTCTCTTCTTCCCCAATCTCCGTCCTAAAAATCTTTATTTCCCATATAAGAGACAGAAGAAAGTCACAGATCTGTGGTGCTGTTCTCCCCATTTAAGTGAGGCATCCTGTACTTGAATGCTTTTTCTCTGGTAACACAGTAAGCAGCAGAACGTTACAGCTGGACAACTCCCATGTCTCTTACCTTAAATAATTCTAGTTGTTGGCAGCTGCCTCACAATTTGGTGTATTTTTACTAGGTTTGAAAATCTCTAAAGTGAGGAATTATCTCCTCTTTCGGCAAGTACAAAGTAAATCTATCATGCCATATAAATAATTCATATAAACTCTAGAAACACAGGAAGGAATATAGGTCAGGAGGGGCACCACAGGAGAGGGATGGAGCATCCTGTACTTAAAGAATGTGGTATACCTAAATTCAGTTTCCTAGATAGACTACTTAAAGAATGAAGATGGCTGTTAAGTAATTTAAAAAGCAAAGGGTGACTTGACAGTCACTGGCATTTTTTAACAGAACACCGAGGTTGAACAAAAATGAGATACTTCCGGGGGGGGTGGGGTGTCAGATAAGGGTTTGTCTGATGGCAGTCAGTTGGGTACAAGGCAGCTATCTTGCCTAGCTTTCTTGAAAGATTTGTGAAATGTGACAATGGTGGTTTTCAACAGTTATGACAACCAGTGACTGGTTACTGGGAGAAGCAAGGAGCCAGCAGGATGCATATATTTTAAAGTAAACTCCAAATACGCCTAGGAACCTGCGACATCTATAAATCAAGATCCAGGTGTACGCCAGTATTTCAATATACACATTGCAACATAGCACTGCACACACTACATACCTTAATGTTCTGTTTTCACAGTCAGATTAAATATTTTGATGAACCTATACAAGAGTTCTTCACAGCAATCCGAGTAGTTCCCTAACTACTGTAACCAAAACTTCTAACCCTTTGTTAGAGCAAAACATGCCATAAACAGAAATCACACAGAAATAAATTTATGGGGAAACTTCTACAGTCTAGAAACTGTTAACTTCCATAGTCATTCTGAGAATGAAAAAAACAAACAAACAAAAATCCTTCTTCCTCAAATACAGAAATAATATTTACAACGTAACAGCAATCAGAAGTAGTTTAGCCAGCTGCGTGAAGACACCCTAAGGAAAGTTTTAAGGAAGCACACTAAATTGGAAGGAAACCCTGAACAGAAAAACAAACCAATCCAGGTATAGCTGAAAACACCACAAAACCAGAGCAGACAAAATTAGCACAAACAAATCTGAAAGTGTCCCAAGCGGCTGGAATGAGCTGTAACTTCAGAAAGATTCACATTTCATCACTAAACCAAACCTATGATAAACAATCCTGCCTGATAAACCATCATCCCGCTTGGTGGAGGAGAAAGGCCCCCTACCTGGCAGCAGCACCCCTTGTAACATCCGCTACACCAGCACAGAACAAGGACCGACCCAAGTGGAAAGAAACAACAACAGCCAGCCAAACCGTGGGTCCTGCTGGAGCGGGGAATGGCAGATCCATGGCTGGTGACATGCAAACTACCTCTTAAAAACCAGGAGGAAAAGACTCAAGAGAAGGATGCAGAGGGACAGGCTGCAGGTCGAGGTCAGCTCTGGGCTGCTGCCTTCAGGAGAGCAAATGCATTTCTTTCTGCAACGGCTGGTGACTGCGTCCAGTTTGTGAAGGGTGACAGGTGGTGGGCACAGGCCATTCGGCAAGTCAAGAGAAAGGCAACTGCTAAGGGATGAGAAAATTAAATCCACTAGAGAAATAAAACATTAACAGCAGTGATTCTCAGAAAACTGAATAAAGAATTCATCCGGACTGGCGGACACCGAGAGAGTGCCCGATTTTTCAAGGACAGAGAACACGTATTTCTGCCATCCCCTTCAGTACAGCTGGGAGGACTGCTGTTTGCGGCTGCTGTCAGGAGGCAGATGGGACAGCACCCAGTATCAACCAGTACCAGGGTAGCTGTCGGATTCCCGGCCCTCTCTTCCTCCCTTTAGCCCAGGCGGCACCAGCAGTGCAACTGTCCAGCGGGGCAGAGAGCTCTCCTGGGAGACGACAGCATGTGAGTGATTGAAAATGCTGAGTGGCCGGAAAGGCTTGTCGGAAATAAGCTGTTGAGATCTCAGAAACAGTTGCCCTCGGCTCTAATCTCCAAAGCATGCTGGATGTGACCCCTCCTCACCAAAGGAAAAGCACACCAGTACTCCCTGCTCTGGCTAATCAGATAAGAACTTCTCTGTCTGCAGCAGTAAGAATTAATCTCCAAAGACACTACTATATTTAGCTAAGAATCTCTTTGGAGCTACTTGTTTTCTTATGTAGCTGAAAAGAAGCCTAGTCCAGCACAAACGCAGGAGACTGCTTTCCACATGTAGGCGCACGCACCTATGTCACCCGCAGATGAGAACACATTTCTCCAGAGAAACCTACGGGTATTCGACAGCACACGAAAAACCATTCTTTGCCTCTATTACTAGAGAAAGCAAACATGAAGTTCCTTCTCCCTGTTTTGTACTTAAAGGACTTTTTTTTCCCAGGGTTCTCATTCTTTCTCTTCATCTCTTTAATGAAAGATGGTGGTCAACTGGAAACCCACAGTCCTTTAAAGTCCAAAGGAATTGGGAATGGTGTCAGTGATGAGCTCAAGTCACTCCCGGCAGACACCAGGGCCCGAGAGATTCTAGCAGCGATCATAATGTATTTTCATTCCCTGTGTACCACTGAGCACACTGACACTGCTTAAGTACCTGAACACAGAGCTGCCTCAAGATGCTGAAAATCCCTGGACTTGTGTGTGTGTGCATGCGTGTCTCTATGTACATATTTATGTCAGAACACTTCAAACTCAGAATTAACAATTCAGGCTGGCTGCCCCACAGGACAAGAATCTTTCCCCAAAGCAGATTACAGCAGGTTGGATTCCTGTTTATTTGGTTTTTCAGGAAGAAAAAAGTGTAACATCACCCTAAAAATAAATAAATAAATAAATCACTGTCAAAGCCATCTTTGGATAAACTGTTACAATACTTATTTTACTCCACTGTTAGGAAATAGTACCTCAGCTCAAGACTGAATTCATGCAACTTTAGCTTTCAGCCACAAGGTTCTAATGAAATCTTCATCAGGTTTGTACTCAATTCAGTTTATAGTGAGATTTAAAAAAAAAATTTAGAAATTACACATTTGCTGTATCCTTAGGTATGTTGTTTCAAGTGGAAGGGAACACCTCTTCATTACTACAACAATGCCCGGCACCTGAGAGAGAACACAGCTGCAAAATACCTCAAAAGAACCAATCTCCCGAGGCATCAGTTCCCTTCCTCCCAACTGCATCTGCATACTGCAAACGAGCTTAATTTTGAGCTTGTTCTGAGCAGCACACACCTGTCTTACAATAAAAATTTTTCTTCTTCATGCAGTTCATCTTAGTACAGAGAAACCTGAAATACCTAAAAATCCAACTCATGTCGGTTTCATTACACGGAAGGATTTTTTTAACATCCAAAAGACAAACACAAAAGCTGTAGAAGCAGTACACTGAGAGATCGTCAGTCCTAACTCCAACCAGTAAATGAGCAGTTACAAACGCTTTACCAAGACAGCCTTTGAACAAAAATAGCAAGCTTGTATGTTCAGTTTCTATGTAGAATTTATGTCTTTGCTGTAAATTATCTAAGTTCAAATCAAAGATGGAAAATTTCAGCAAAATAAGAACCGAGCACCAGGGGGACAGGAATTTTCAAGGTGAACAGAGTAAAGACTAATTCACTTTCCCAGGAAACAAGAAGTATAAGATGCCTAAACAAATCTGTTTAATTTACCATTAGGCTACTATATTACACAATTGGTTTATGCAAGTTCATCCCAGTATGATGAAAAGCCTGTCCTGTCACCATACCAGGTTTTAACCTGACTACAATTAACAGATCCGATCAAAAAATATTCTTCTAGTAGGCAGACCTGGGTTTGCATTTTACAAAATTGTGCTTGGTGTCATTAACCTACAAAGACTCTTTCTTACTAAAAAAAGTGGGGAAGGGAACTTGCTAATACATCGCATACATTCTGCCATGTTCTTTCTGGAAGCAAAGTTGCTGTTTAATGCATTGCACTGAAAAATAAAAATTAAAGCTGCCTGTGAGGAAATTAATACCTGTTTACAGCAGCTAAGAACTTCAGCTTGGAGCTTGAATCAGGGTTGCAAAAGAACAAAGTAGTAAGCATGTTAGGAGGAGCAGCAATACCTTAAAGAAGTCTGGTTTTGTAGACTCCAGCCTCTATCCCAGTAAAATCATGGTTCCTGGGATCACAGGTAGCACTTGGAAGCGTTACACTTTCATTCCCATTATTTATCGATAAGGGATAAAGATTTTGCTATTAATCTTACTAATCTAAGGAAAGAAACACAGGGGCTCAAAAGTGAGATTTTATTCATATTTGTTACTTACAACCGAAAGTATGATAAAACTGATAAAACCAGCCTAGAATAACATTAGTTTACGTCACTAAATTCAATTCACATTTTATTAATAAAATATTGAAAAGAAAATGACAACATTGCAGGTCCAGAAAAACAGGTTGGCTACTATGACAGAAAAATCTACACAATCTTAACTGGTCACAACTGATAGCTTGTTTAATGTTTATTATTTAAAATTAACACAAATTGCAAAATTTTAGACACCCAACTCCTGTGCTCATAAAATATATCTTCTATCATATCAAATTTCAGTAGACTGGAAAGAATTTTTTGCTGAGATATTTCATTTCAGCACGTATTAAAAGAATACTGAGCGTATTGTCCCTACCTATATGGCGATGTAACACTGCAGTCCCAGTTGCACTTTTAGCCTACTAGTCCAAAGAAACATTTTGCAAGCCACTGCGCAATCACACCGTGGTAAGAACAAACCATCTCATACAGTGATGAAATCCACCGTCATGCTATGGCCTAAATTCTGTCCTGTGTGGTGGACACACAGACCTCGGACTCCAGGACACAAAATAAAGCAGGCAGCAGCTCTGTATTTTAAGGCAAAGACAAAACCAGCTCCAAGCGAAATGGAGATTAGTCCCTTCAGCTGCCACCGATTACCAAGAGCTGTAGCTGCTCACCATTATGCAGAGATTGGTCCTACTTTACGTGGTAGATTTTAACACCCGCGTTGAGGCAGCATGTTACCACCCCAAAGACAGCCACCACAGACTGAAAAATCATATGCAAATTAAACAGCAATGCAGTAGCCAAGAGTTTGCATGCAAACATCATGTCAGACTTACATTCTCAGGACTAAAACTGTTAATCATGTAGAACACAGGTTAAATAATTATCTTCCATTTCTCTTTTTATTTTACATACTTTTTTTTTTAACAGATGGGGCCTCACAGAACAAAGGAGCTTTACCAAATGTTAGACCTGGAATTACACAGACTTCAGTTACAAAGATTAAAACTGTAATCTGGTAAGGAAAGAACTCTTCCCCTGCTATGAATATATTTTTTAAAGCCTCATTAGGCAAAGCAGCAGCCTGACTCAGTCCAGGAGAGAGAAAAAAAAACCCCAAACCCCCATTTTTAATACCATACTGCGAAAAAAGGAATGGGTTTTAAAGAAAACAGACAGCCAAAGCAGACTGTATGACAGCAACTGTTCCTAGGGAAGGAGGGGAAAAAAAAGTGTGTATCTATGGCATAGTACCTAAACAACCATTAAAACTGCTTTAACTGCTGATGTTTTATCAATGGGATATACTGGGAAAGAAATACATTCAAAGTAATAGTAGTTTTGAGTAAACATGCTACAGGAAACCTAAAACGACCTGTCATGTACATGTACAAATCAACAACAACAGAACTTATTTACAAACATCTATACCTACAGGCATAAAGACCAAGTTTAATAGTTGTGAAATGGATCTGATTGCTAGATCTGGACTGTTCCAATCTTTAGTAATAACAGAGTAACATTTCTACACTGCAATAACCGTATGGCTTTAATCAGGTCTATCCTGAAGTCTTTGCATCTAGTTGATCTGTATCATAAAACTGAACAGCTCTACAGGTAGTTTAACTTTCATTTGTAACACAGACATGCATTTGCAGCCTACCTGAGACACCCAGCACCCTACCCAACAAGCAGCCAGCAACCTTAGAGCTGGTACTGTTACAAACTTATCCAGTCTGCTCAAAAAAAAAGAAAGTTTATTTTGGATCACGTGGATTCATTCTTCAAAGCATATTTCATCAGCTGCTTCATTTTTAAGATAAAAAGAAAGATTATAGAAAAACAGTTCTGTATGCAAAAAAACTAAGCCCAGAAGTGAATAAAAATAGACTAAGGTGGGCATAATTAGTAACTAATAAAAAAAGCTAAGTCATATTTATGGAACTCAACACTTCACTCGGTCATATAGTTAACTGCTCTCAAAGACTAACAACCAGACCAATTCACAAGTACCTAAGTTGCTTACATAATTAAAAGAGTAAGACGAAAAGTCAAAAAAATATATTTTATCCCTTCAAGATCAGGAAAGTAAAATAAAATGCTGGTTCTGTAACAGTGCAACAACTGCAGCATATTTTGCACGCAGCACATGATTTGCTACATTTAGTGGCACTTAAGTATTATGCGGTAAATACTGAAAGTAAGACAAGTTTCTGATCTGCATAAGCATAATCACATCATTATTTACCAGAGTTGCTAAGCTACAGCATTCTGAGTAATACCAATTCGATTTTAGCACTTCGATCACTAGCCTTAATACATGTCAACGTCCTGCTTTACATCTTGCTAAGGAAGCAGTCACTGAAGCCAAGGATTTAATGAACTTGCCACTGGGCTTGGACCAGGTTCAATCTGACCAATCGTTCTCGTCAAACTCTGAATCGTCATCAGAATCACTGTATTCCACGGCAATGCGTCTTGAAAGGATGGTTGCCACATCGTTTCCAACAGGCTCTCGCTTTGCTTCTTGCTCACGTTGCTCCTGTACCTTTTTCAGCTGGATTCCTGTAAAGACAATCACTCTGAGACAAAGTTTTCTGCACAAGAGATTTTACATTTCATATTGTTTACTGATGAGTTTTGTCACAATATATTCTAACAATATATTCAGGAAAAAGAAGGGAAAAAAAATCATTGAGTTAGAGAGCTTCCCTAAGCAAGGAAGGGAAGAAGACAAAAAAGGTAGATTGGAATCCATTTTCAGAGCCTGAATACCTCTAGACTTTTAGAACTGTCAACAATATGTTAAAATATTCAAGACTGTACAGGTCCTTTTGATCCGAAGATGAAAGTTTTCGTAATTGTATTTGGAAATACCATTAGACCCACAGCTCCATATTGTAAGCGAAGTCAGGAACAGCCATTCATCAACGGTGAAAGAGTCAGCGGGCTGAAGCCTGCTGTTGGGATAACTCTGTTGTTCTGAACAGAAACAAAAATCCATGTACATCTACCGGCTGCTTTATGCAATGAACACAAGCACTGTTTTCATTTGATTATGTCCCCACAAACACTAGCACATGTTTGTCAAAGCTGCACATTTAGGCATTAGAAAAAGATTCAAAGACAGGGCTGACAAATGTTAGCTGTGTGGTACCGGTGGTTAACTAGGCTGTCAATGACATTTGCCCAGGCGGGAACAGAAGCCATGAAACTCAGATGACTGGAAAACACAGTGCTTTCATTGAAAAAAACCCACAAGTATCTGAACCTCACACGCCTACTTACCCATTCGAATGGCAGCAAGAAGATCGCTCCGTGCATCACTTACTGGCGGCTGCGCAGGCTCGTGACGTTTTGCCTCTGTAACTGGAGGGGCATGCATTGGGGAGGAAGAGAGGGACGAACCTGCTGCAGGAGGGCCTGGAGGGGGAGGAGGGGGACCAGGAGGAGGAGGAGCAGTGACAACGAGCCCACTAGAAGGAGGAGGATGAGTAGCTGCGTATGTAGAGCCAGTCACCAGTCCAGAATGGGAAGGCGGCACAGGAAGCTGAAGGGGACTAACAAATGCAGTTTGTGCTGAAGGAATCATAGGGGGAGGAGGAGGAGGGGGAGGACCGGCAGGATTGTAATAATCCACCATCTGAGCTGGAAGCATCCTATATAAAACAGAACAAAAACATTTAATGCATTGAAAGTTAGGCCTTACAGAATCATCACCCCTTAAACTGCTCTCATTCACCCACCCTCAGCTAAAACAAAAATCAAAAGGAATTTAAACTGCTGAGTTGAATATGCAAGTGATTATAAACATATGAATTGTCGATTACTGGTAACACATCGAGATTTAAGGCAGATGACAAAGTTAAAGGTAGTGTCCTTTCAGCACTCCACGAACAAAGTCAGATTTTTATCTTAATACTCTTGCCTAGTTAAGTGTAAAGTTGTATTTGTTACTAAATCTCTATCTGTGAGAATATTAAGTACGAGGCCTATGACAAAGAAGGGACCAACAAAAACTGTAGACTACACGTATCGCTTCCATAGAAGACCAAGTGTTAGAACAAATATTAAAGAGATAATAAAAGATGTAGGCATGGAGGACAATGGAAAATACGAATGGAAAGATTTACCCAAAGGTATATCATGCATCTCATGTGCTTCTTTAGTGAAGGTTATCAATTTAAACATTATTTAATTAAATTGATATATTTGATTGATACTTTGAGGAGGAGGAACAGGGAAAAGCTAATTTCTTTGTTAAAATGTCATTAGAAGGATTATTGAGCAGAAAAAATGGGAATTAATGTAAGAGTTATGAAGTCGGTTAAGAACTAGATGTAGGAGATGGGAGTTGAAGGGAAGTTACTAATGACATTCAGTGATACATGTCAATGTATGACAACTGTGATACACTGACGATGGTCATGTACCTGGGGACTAAGCACAAGTATTTCTGTTATAAACTGGAAATAACACAGAAAATGCAGGTTGGAGCAGTCAATCATAGCATAACTGAGTCATCTACAGCATGATACAGTCATGAATCAGGCAAATGCTACCCCCGGACGCATCGAGTGAGGCTGAAAAAACTTGGCTTGCTTAGTTTAAAGCAACACAAGCAAGAATGATTACAACTTTTCTGGGGTTACAGCTTGAAAGCCTAAACTATTTAAGCAAAAGAACAGAGGCACAGACTGGTTAGAAAACAGGTGTTTTCTTGCTGTTGGAGAGCAAGTACTCTGGAGAAGCCTTCCTTCAGAATGCATTCAGGTCAAGTATCTACATAGGAATTTGATAAACTCATATCTGGAATTATGGAGGTGTCTGTGGCAGTAAGGCATTCAATCTGCATCTGAAGGAGATCCCTTCCAACTGTTATAAGCCCCTTTAAAAAGTCATTTCAGGGATTCAACATGGACTGCCACATTCATCACATTCAGCAATACTTCATCTGCATGTTTCCTGAAGTTCAAAGTATTATTCAAATTATACTATAACTGTTTTCCACTTTACAGGAAAATTATCGCCTTTTTAATATTTTACAAGTATATTGATTTCACCACATTCAATGCATGGTTCATCATTTCTGCCTTCATTATTTCTTCACTTAATTTTTTATTCTGTCCTCCCCAGGGAGATAACTAATGTCTTTGGGGTCTTTTTGTGTGTATGCATTATATGTTATGATGGTTATGAAAAACATGCAACCCTCTAGTTCTGTCAAGAATCCACTGGAATAAATCAGGAGTTTTACCCATATTCTGCTGGTACCACAGGTACTGAGCTATGTTGGCCATCTGAAGGCTGGGGTGGAGGTGGAGGTGGTTGTTGAGGTCTGTTTAAAGTAGCATGTCGTACAGTGGTGGAAGGTGGTCTGTATTCATGCTCATGGCTTTGGGATGCTGCCATGTACTGCGGACCATCTCCTGTTCCATATGAAGGCATTGCTATCTGCTGATGGAGGGAATGATTCGGAGTAGCAGGATAAGAATAATCTGTAACATCAGATGCATGGGACCTAAAATTAAAGTAAATGGATGCAGAACAGATTATGTGAGTGTAACCGGGCATTATCTAAATAGCTCACAAGAAAAGCTAGGAAGAATGCAATCAGAACTATTTTTCTTGCAACAGGACTCCCTGATTATCAAGCACCATTCCCTTGTAAGTCCACAGAAAGCACAAGAGCAAATGCAACAACAACAAAAAAAAATCACAGTTCAGTTTAACATGACTTGAAAATAAATTAGTCTGACAGGTCAGCATACAAGGACTGCAATTGAATGTTTTCAATATTTCAGCACACTAGCTGCATGCAGCATGTCCTTCTATACTGCAGACTTTTAAAAAGGCAAAGAAACATTTAGAGCTTTCTCCAGATTTTAGAGTTCTTCAGTAGCCACAAAGTGGCATATTGGTTTTGTCAATGATTTTGACAGTCCATTGTTTGAAATCGTAATACTTACCAGGCCTGCCTTAAGTTAACAACGGCAGTAGAAAAAGGAAAGTGATACTGCAAGCACTCACAATTATGCAGAAGAATATATTTTACCAAAGCAAAGAAAACCAATTTCAAAAGTTAGAAAATGCTTTTTATTGTGTTTGCACAATTAATTTTGCTGGAAAGGCTTAGAGAAACTGGGAAATGTAAATATTAGTTGAGCAGAGAGTTCATAAAGATACAAAGTCTAGGATGCTCTGTCAAATAAGCCCAAGAGAGGGAGCAAAAGAATCTCTTCATCCCATTACTGCAAATAGTTGGTTTAGTAATGAACAATCGTGCAGCCTGGCTTTTAGTGAACACAGTAAACTGATGCACTTATCTGTAAGACTGGAAGCAAGGTAAGCAACAAAAAGCCAGGGCTTTGAGTAAAACAAAATGACAAACCCTTTGGGCATTTTGTCCTCTTTCATGCTTCCTGCCTGTTCCATTTTCTTTGCGTCACTCATGAACTCAATACCCATTTTCCTTCTCTCCCACTCTTCTTTTCTTGTTCTCACTTTTCTCACATTAATTTGCTGGTTTCTGTTTGGATTCAGCTTGTGTTTCTCTCTCTGAAGCACAATAAGTATAACAAATAGATTGTAAATTGCCAGTCTGGACACCTGAATGTTAACGTTTAATGCGTAAGTTTTACAATTAGCAAGCTAGAAGAAACATGAGCCTTTTTTTCACTTTAGCATTAAAAAAGAATCACAATATAGCCAAATGCACTTTTTTGGGACCTTATAGATAAAACACTGATCGTACAGTAGCTGTCAGCATAAAAATGGCTCTGAAACCAGTACTTACTTCTACATGTATGGGTCTTTTCTGTAGCTTAGTTCCTACAGCTAAGACTACCCTAAGATAAAAATAGAAAGCCTTTCTTCTCCATCTCACCACCACTCACAAAATTAATCCTTCATGCATGTGAAACACAGATTTCAGGACTCAGTCACTGATATTTGATTCACTGAAATTTATAGTTCTCTATACATCATAAAATTTGAAAAGCTTATATAAGTACAAGACAAGCCATACCACAACATCTATATCGAATATAATAACGCATCCTACAATTTCTGCTTAAAAAATTCTACAGGTTGCAAATATTATGGGTATTTGCAAACATCCAAATACAACATGCTGACATTGCTGGGAGATAAAAAAAAAAAATAATCACTTCAATTATTTAGACTCAGGAATCCTGGAAGCAAGGTATTAAGGGTAGAAAAAGACTTAAAATACGTGAAACGGAACTCATGATGAAAAAAATCCACGTCCTGCACTTGACAGTTGAACATCAATGTAATTTTACCATGTCAACCTATGGAAAGTTTTGTCAGTCTGCAATATTTCATCAAGACTAACAGGAGTCAGTGTTTTGCATTAGAAACTGAAAAAAAAAATCGGTCATTAAAGGATCTTAGAGAGAGTGGGTCTGAATATATTATTTAAACAACAGCTGCAATTTAATTTTTTTGTTTCAATTACAGTGGACTAAAGAGCCACACTTTTTCAGCGGTGGCTACTTCCTCAAAATAGCCATTCAACAATTTAAACACTAAATTGTCACACACTTTTTCCAGTAGATTCTATTGATTCCTAATATTACTGTTAGCAATTAACGATGACAGACCAAGGAAATAAAGTGGGAAAATCCTCTAGTGAGACCAGCTTAGTGAAAAAACTTCTGTGCACACCAGGATTAGGTAAACCCCACTGAGCTCAAAGGGAGTCTCAGTCAACAAAGATGAATTCTGCTGTGTGCCCTGAGCAGAGATCCCTGCTATTTCAAGCAATAACGTTGCATCTGGTTTTGTAGCTTGCTTTGTAGACAAATTTTACACCAATAAAGCTGAACTATTCCCCCATTAAAGCATTCTGTTAAAAGCAAAAGTATGTTCAACTGAGTAGATTAAAGAAAAGTACTTATTAAACTCTCAGCAGTGTAACGTGACAAACTAGACAGGAAGAAACAGGTACCAACATCATCTGGCAGACACAGACTTAAATGCTTTTGTGACTACAACTACTCATGATCAAATATAAAGCATGCAGCAAAGACTTATTTCACTATAGTGCGTAACATTATGATGACAAAATGCCCATCTGAAGCTGAGAAAGAAAAAAATCATTACAGAATTTTATGTTATTTATGCTTTAAAATGACTTTGAGAAGAACTTTAAAATGTGCATTGTACGTTTTGTCTATTCTAACTATTCCCAACCTGTAAAAACACCTAGTTCTACGTAGTAGTTCTGAACATACAACTGTGGTATAACAAACAGCTTTGCTGTAAACAGACCTAGTATCTGGGGACAGTGATCCCTCGGAAGATGCTCCATGGTACACACTTTGAGACAACCTGTTGTCAGGTCTAAGCTCTTTGTCATATGCCATCATATTCCACTCCTGGCGTCTGTTCCTGGCTTTTCTAACCTTTTTCACCTCACGGGTGGTGCCATCTATACGCTTTTGCTCCTAATGTTCAAACAAAAGAAATAAAGCATGCAAAGAGAGAAAAAAAAGGAAAGGAAAAAAAGCTGGTTAAAATGCAGTTAAGAGTGCATGAAAATAAGACCAGATTTACAGATAAAGCCAGCAAGTCCATAAAATTTCTCTGCACCGAAAATGAGAGTATCTCCTTACTCTATGAACCTGTGAGTTCTAAGCAAGACTGCTGCTTTGCCATTCTTTAGGATGCACATGCTATTGTGCTGCCAACCTACTGTTTTTCCCAATATGGAAATGTGACCGATTTAAAAAGCTTAAGTTTAACTTCTTCTGACATTGTATGTCATTTATCTAGACCACCCCGAAGCACCTGTAATTTCCTTCTCCTGAAAATCAATCTTACGAGAGTATGTTAAATATGCTCAGGGTTATTTTGGTTATTTGTTAGGGTCACAATCACCTGAGGCCTTAGGGAAGTATGGAAAAGGAAAACACTTTCCTATTTCATAGCATATGTGAAATTATTTTCTGTTTGTTTTAAACCTCCTCTCCCTTCTTACGTGTGATTAACTACCAAAATTCCTCCTAGTTTTTCCTCATCATTGTTTCCCGTTACCTTATATAAAAATGAATGACACTAATCCTCTCTGCAATGTGTCAGCAATATTCAGGCCACTAATATATTATAGCTTGATAGCTTCATGACAGATCATTCCATTTAGTTTTTTCTATCTTTCTATATAATTTCAGGCTCAGTATCAGTGTTTAGCTATCAGTAAGATCTTCTAATAGTGGGACTGAATACTTTCACACCTCTGAAATGTTGTCCTAACCTAGTTCTGACTACTCAGTATGAATATAAAAACCATATCGGTGCTTCACTTTTATATTACACGTTTTCTCATTCCAAACTGAGAAGGGTATTTATGTGCTACTCCTTTTCTCAACACCTACGAAGGTGTTGGATTTTTTTTTTAATCAGCTTTAGAGCTGGCTGGCATCTTAGAATGCTAATTCATAACTAGGTTAAACGTTTTATCTATTATATTGCTAATGGGCTTTTAGCTGCTAGAAAAATAGTTTCTCAAGAAGCAATGATACCGATATTCTGAGAATGCAGTCATATTCGATTATATTTAGGGAAGAGTTTCGTAAAATGCTGATAGGCAAACATTTTATGGTGGATTCTCTACCTTCAAAGTAAGGGATAATAGCTGGAAAGGCAGTCTTGCCAAAAGGGGTGGGGGGAGTACTTCACAGATGAGCATAGGTATTTTATGGCAACTGTCAATCACCACCAAGTAAGTAATTCTGAAATAATGTATTTGGCATTATGCAACCAACAGAAAACTATCAAATGGCTTGCTTGCCCTTGTTTTGGATCTCTTGCTTGTTCATGCATGTCCATATGAGGGACCTGCTAACCTGCACCTGCTAACATTAAGAATGACAGAGGAAACGTCTTTTTGAAGTTCAGCATCCAAATGTTCTGACAACACTTGCTCATTCCTGGCCCCTGCAGTGAGATTTTTATCTGATTCATGTTAAGTAAAGATCATCACTTTGGTTCTTAATTGCTCCCTATAAAATCACCTTCCTCCCCAAACTTTTTTAAATCACACCCTTTTTTATCCAGGTTATGCAAGGGTTTCGTTTCTCCTTTAGTATCTCTTCTTCACATCAAAGTTTCCCAATACAGGAATTGGAGCAGAAGGGAGACAGATTGAGTCATGCTTTATTTTAAATGCATGAAGTTTTGCTAACTGCAATGGTTAAATATCACAGAATGGTCAGGTTGGAAGGGGTTCCCCCCCCCCCCCCCCCCAGCTAAAGCAGGTTCACCTAGAGCTGGTTGCACAGAGTTGCATCCAGGTGGGTTTTGAATGTCTCCAGAGGAGACTCCATAGCCTCTCTGGGCAGCCTGTGTATATGCCTGTTAAAAGGGTTTATATTTGTCTTTTTCATTTGATTGCTTCAAAATATAATTTATTTTAACTTCTGACTTTTATTCTGTTTCATTTATTAAGATTTTGTTACTAAATCCTGACAGATTTGAGAGGAAAGGACAAGTAAGCCTTTTAACTGAAAATATGCTTTAGTCTTCACAGAATAGTAACTCCATCCTCTAAGGGTCACAACTCTGCATTTCTTTCAAGTTTCTAGATAAAGTAAATAGCCACCTTTTGAGCAACGTATGATGCTGCTTGAAAGACAATCATTTTGATACAACTCCTGTACAACCAGGAGTGCTTACATGGCTGCTTACATATAATCACCTATTTAAAAGTTTGGTTCCAAAGAGATTACTGTATTTTTTATAAAAAAGGTAAATACATATACATGTGTAAACAAACAAACAAAAAAACCCCACAAAGCTAACTCTGCTTTTATTGGATCAGATTTCAGTTGGACAGGTTGTTCCAAACCAGCATCTGTAAGCGTGTTAATGTGTGAGTATGCTGGAAACCTTTTACTCGAACAATACTAAATCCTACTGGAATTAATTTTTGGACTAAACATACAAATACATCTATAAAACATTTAACTCCTTCCAAATCAGTGAGGCAGGCCAATTACTAGCAGCTGACAAAACTATATATACACCTCTGACTACATATACCTCTAATAGAGTAGGTTTAAGTTGTTCCAGTAATACTTTAACTACCTTGACAAACAATGGTGACAGCTCTAGTTTTATTACCTAGGGCAATGACAGTTCTAGGGGAGTGGAAGCCTTTCAAAATAACTATAGTTAGAAATATTTCTTACAAAAGTTAATAATAAGAAGAGTTACTTCCTTTAACCAAGTGTAATAGAAGCTGTGGCAGACAAGTGGATACTGTAGGTTAAGGTAGAAAACACATACATGGTTCAGCTGTTGGCAGGAAATTATTTCAGCAAACACAACAAACATATTAGAGCCCTCGAAAAGGGTTAAGTTTGATATTCGCATCAAGAGTTAGCAAATGATACTTCAGGTCTCTCAATAAAGAATTAGAGCTAGTAACAAGGTAGCTTCAGTGAGTATTTGCAATACTTTCAAAAAAATCTGGAAGCAAGAGCCTAGAGTGTTTTCCCAACTTCACAGATTTCCAAGATTCTATCAATCACAAGTCATCAGGAATGATTTTTGAAATACAAGCCCTCCAAATTTAAAGACTTCTACTACTTTAAATAACTACTCATTACTCATTCCTCAGAAAAAATGGGGAACAATAAAAAGCAAAGTTAAACAACCTACCTTGGGTTAAGCAATGGCTAACAACTGGTCTACTATAGTCATTCCATTCAGAACATTACAAATACATGCAAAAGTCAAAACTAATTTAATTGAACTCCTAGGCACTGATCTAGATCTACTGAGAATCTGACAGTGAAAAAACCACAGAGACTACACCACAGATTTTAAACTTAAAAGATTTAAAATTACAGTTTTCTTCAGAGGAAAAAGTTCACCTGAAAGAGCCAGATCAGAGAAAGCCTCTGTTAGACTTCTTCAGTTAAAGTGAATACAGAAACAATAAATAAGTATGATATTTGAAGGCAGGAAAATGAAAGTTCTGACAAACCTTCTGCTGCAACAGCTCAAGCATTTAAGGCAAATTACCAAAACAGTACTGGAAAACTGATTCTCTAGTGCAAGGAGTACTCTCAGGCTTCACTGACCACCTGAAAAATTGAGACTAAAAACATTTGGTCAGCTGAGTCGGACTGCATTTGCATGTCTAGTTTATAATTTACTGAACAATACACATCTATTTCACCTGCAATGTTTCTCAACAACATTCATATTTTGTGCTTCTGTAGAGTACAAATTGCACAAGGAATTTTCACTTAGTAGATTTCAAATTAATAGATGCTCTGGATTCATTCATTCCTGGTCACTGTTATCGTAAGGACAAGAAGAAAAGAAAATAACTGACTTCAGCAACCTGTGGAATGAATGGTGCCTGAAAGACATCTCACCCAAACCCTACAGCTCTCTACAGGTTTCAGAAGATAAAAAGCTCATTTGCACACCAGCTTCTAGAAAGCTAAAAACCAGATTTCTTCCTGTCAAGTGACACCTATCCATGCAAATTCAAATCTATGCAGCTTTTTTCTTAGTAGGTCTTGTTATATATTTAATCAAATAGCACTTCAGGTAGAATTTATCAAGGGGTATTTCTGTGATGTGTGCCTATAATCCTGCATGACTGGAACTGAGCATATTTTACATCTGGTGTGTAGACTGTAATAAGACAATTAAAATTACAAAAAATACACCATGGATGGAAATAAGTGAGATGTGTTGCTTAAAATATAATCTAAAAGCAAGTTTATATATATAGTGGTTCTGTAAAAATATATCAAAGAATTTTCATGCAATATTGTTAAAATTTTTTAAAGCTCTTGTATTTTTTCCTTTTTAATATTAAATCAGAATATTATAAAAATAGTAGTAGTTGATAGTTTCTTTTTATCCCCCTCTCGTGAAAAGATCTAAATTTGAAGGAAAAAGGTGAGAGAAAAAAACCCAAAGGGGGCAGTTATCCCTATATATTTTTTCAAAGAGAAATACCAAACAAAATCTAGAAAAAGCAGCTAAACTAGACAATGAAAGCTGCTTTAACTATTTCCAATCTTTTAATCAGCTTTGTGACTTACCATATAGAGAATATAGTGGGATTATAACCTTGCATATACATTTATATACTATTATACAAATAACCAGGTGAATATTTTCCAATACTTTACTTTAGACAGTAACTTCTAGTGAAAACATCTACTCAGCTTTTCCAACTCTATTTAGTATTTCAATACTGAAATACCTGTCAAAACAGAAAACATTTTTGATTCATACTCCTAACGGGAAGACCCAATTTATTTCTTCCAGAACTCTTAAAATCATGGATTCACAAAATGTTTTAGTTAAACCAAGTCTTCACGTTTAAAAATGCTGTAGTCAGAAAGTTTTGCCTAGCAACAGGAACAAGGAATTAACAGAATTTTATAAAAGCAGAATAGTAAAGCTTCCCAGTCACACCCTAAAACTCGATTTCTAAGCAGGTGCCATATATATCGGCATGCATATACACATGCATTATACACATAATGTATATACACAAATATACATTAGCATGTATATTCACGTATTAGACGTACATACATGTGTATAATACATGTTTATATATGCTGATATATTATGATACCTGCTAATATATATGACAAAGGTATACACACATTTTTGTATGTATGTGTGTATGTGTACTGAAAACTAAGTAGCTTCCATTTTCTCTGAGCAGTCTGTGCATCATCTGGATTCCTTTTATTTTAAATCCCTTATCTCTCACTGAACCTATATAAAAGGGCACCTTCTGCCAGATAAGATAGGCAGTCGTTCCTTCAAACTTCCCTTCTTCACTTTTTATTTTTCAGAATTATCTTAAAAAAAAATCTTTAAGTCCTCAGATCTGATAAAAAAGTCACTGCAAAGAAACTGCAGAAGTAGCTACTGATTTCTTCATTCAAAACTAAAATCCATTAAGAAAATCTTGATTGCATCAGAATACAGAACTTGGATCAAACCGCTAAGATATTCCAGGACTGAAAACACTTTGCTATGAAAAACCCTTTTTTTTGTTGGAAAAAGAGGAAAGAATATTACTCCTACAATCCACCTTTTCTTGTTGCTGAACCCCAGAATAATTTTGCTGTGTGTTACCATCTTACTAACTTTAACAGGTATAGGAAAGAGTCACTATCAGGAAATTAAAATATCCAACAAATTTTTGGATAAGCTTATGTTTTCCTACAGGAGATGATGCTGCTGGATAAAGAACTATGAAAACAAAGGAAACCATAATTCAAATTGCGCCTCCGCTTGCCCCCTCACCCCTACCCAATCACAGTGCCTTTTTCTAAAGCATAACAGGGCCATTTTGCTGAGTACTAATAAGCAGATACTGGCAAAGGATAACAAAAAAAACAAAAACAAACAAACAAAAAAGTATCTTGGAAGGTAACTACAGTACTCCTAAAATATAATTTTCCAACTTTTTTACATAGATCACATGAACTATTAAAACTAAACCAACTGAACCTACAGCCACATAGAGAGGAACAGTCTTTTCATGCACACAAAGTATGACCTAGAAGTTTTTATGCCTGGACAACCATATACAAAATTATAATACATACATTTGTTATTATGCTTCTGCTTTTACCTTTTGTCTCCTCTTTTCTTTTCGCTTATCTTCAGTATCTTGTAACATTTTTTCTTTCCAAAGATCAAAAAAATATGAAGGATCAGTATAGAACTTCAATCCATCCTTCTTATCATCCCTGGAAATACAGTAGAAGAAAAGCTAAGAAAATACGAATTAGTATTTTTCAAACCAACAAAACTCACCTTTGATCATCACCCAAGCTTCACCTTCTTTTGCATTACAGGATGACTGTTTGCCAAATGCATTAAATGCCACTCTTGGTAGTTACAGCTTACTATTGGTTTGATTCATGCCAAGAATTTTAGGGGAAAAGGGTGGAATCCCCAGCCCTTTTTTGGCGGGATGGCATGCTCCCAGGCTGTGCCTCAGCAGCCCTTAGCAGGAGCTGACTGGGCTCCTGCACCAGCCTGCTCACCAGAGTGAAATTTGCTGGTGCTGCAAGAAGATCAGTGACAAGACAGGATGTATAGGGGAAAGAAGAGCTTAAGAATGGAACTCAACTGTCTCAAAAGAACGGGAAAAGGAGTACTTGGCTCAATCCAGACAGGTCTGAGTACCTTCGCCCTTATGAGAGGAAGCACAAGACAGCTGCTATTCTCAGTGGGAATCTTCTAACTAGGGGAAACGCTAGGAAAGGGGTGGCAACTGAAAGGTTGAATCCTACCAGACTATTCTAGGAGGATTTGAGACAGAGTTCATCTGGGCTTGCCAGCTCCAACTGGCAGCAGGAGCCAGGGACACCCAGACTGAACAGCCACAAAAAAAAAAAAAAAAAAAAAAAAAAAAAAAAAAAAAAAAAGTATGCTATCAAATCCTAATTTGACCCCATGACCTGGGTATAGGGAATCTTCTAATATCCTAAATTCCTGGAAAGCAATAGGTGTAGGGGGAGTCAATATGGCAGGGCAGCTGGCACGGTCCAGACAGCAGTGATCCCAATCTAGCTTGCTAAACTGGTGTCCTTCAGAGTCAAACTTTCAGCTGTGGGTCCTAATTTCTTCCTGAGCAAATTCTGATGGCAGCTGAGCATTGATTTCTACCAGCAAGATCAAAAGCAATGGAGATCCAGCACGCAGAAACTTTACAACCACTGCAGCAGGGTACAGACAGCAGATCTTGTATACTATTTGGTCATACAGCCGTAACATTCTTACTTTTTGTGTGCTAGATCTCCTTGCTACAAATGTCTAACCTGCTGAAGGTGGTACTGGGGCCACTCTTCCACCCCTCTGGCTTTGGTCGGACTACAATTTGAAATTCATTTAAGTTTTGTCCAAGGCAAATACAAGTAATTATGATTCAGCAGGTGTAAAGGACTTAGCAGAAAATATAATTTACGTAAATTTCACTAAAGTATCCCTAATAAAACAGGAATAACAATAAAGGTCACTGACAATGTCATCCAGATACATATTAGGACAGAGCTCCCCAGAACAGCTGATCAATAACAACTCTTACTAGCTGGATGCCTATAAACAAACACCACCATTGTCTGTAGCAGCAGCACAAAAACATGTCCTTCAGCTACAAATCTAACAATTTTACTTTCCAAGTAAAAGCTCTTAAAATAAAATACACTGAAAATCCTCTGCTATGTCATTCTGAAAAAAGGATCAAATAATCTACTGCAGATTGAGTGCCTGCTTTACACAGACACCTCACAGCCTAACACCTCTCAAAAATTGAAGGGCACAGTAAAAACATGCTATCCACAACTCTTCAGATGGACAAATTACACTCATTTCATGAGCAACAATAAACTTAAAGAAAACAGGAGACAAAGTCCTGCTTGCTACTCTCTAATTCACCAGTAAGTAACAAGGAAAAGAAAAGGTAAAGATTGTGTGTGCGCACATGTGTATGTTGGGGGTATGAGAGAGAATAGAGGAAAGGTAAAAGCAACAAATCCAGCTTTCTGGGTAAACAAAGCAAGCAGTTTAGAATATTATTAATTTTCTTTTAACTTTTCACATAATCAGTGGCCCTCACTCTCTGATCCTGTGCTGCTATATGACACTTATTCTGAAATATGATGATTTTTGTCAGGTGCAGCTTATAACTTTTAAGTATGATACCAGCAATTTCTGTTTCCATGAACAGGGCAGTCCCTGAAAAAAACAAATCTCGACAAAGAATACAGTTTTTCCCTCCTAACGTAATTAGTCTCTGCATACAACTAGGAGATACAGGGCAAAGTACAAGAACATAAACAATGAGTATTTCCATACCTATAAGGTGAAAGAATATTCAGAGGTGGTGGTTTGTCACTCTGATTATAAATATCCGCCACTGGGTTAGGAATGCTGTTCTTTGAAACTACCTGCTGATCTTGAATAGTTGAGCTTTTGAATGCTTTTTTCATGTTGATATCCTGTAATGATACTGTTAGAAACAAAAATATATTTTACAGGTCTGAAATTAACATAAGTGGATAAACGAAGTTCATTTTCAGCAAAATACAGGAGGAAAACTGAAGAATTTTCCTTCAGTAGATAATCATGATATTTAAGTGCAAAGCTCGTAAGAAATACCATAATAAATGAGAAACAGAATCATAGAATCATTTAGGTTAGAAAAGACCTTTAAGACCATCAAGTCCGACTGTTAACCCAGCACTGCCAAGTCACCACTAAGCCATGTCACTAAGCATCACATCTGCACTGTCCTTTAAACGCCTCCAGGGATGGTGATTCCACCTCCCTGGGCAGCCTGTTCCAGTGCTTGAGAAGCCTTTCTGTGAAGAAATTTTTCCTAATATCCAATCTAAACTCTAAACTTCCCCTGGTGCAACTTGAGGCCGTTTCCTCTTATCCTGTCACTTGTTACTTGGAAGAAGGGACCGACCCCACCTGCCTACCCCCTCCCTTCAGGCAGCTGTAGAGAGCGATAAGGTCTCCCCTCAGCCTCCTCCTCTCCAGGCTGAACACCCCCAGCTCCCTCAGCTGCTCCTCATCAGACTTGTGCCCCAGCCCCTTCCCCAGCCCCGCTGCCCTTCCCTGGACACGCTCCAGCCCCTCGACGTCCCTCCTGCAGCGAGGGGCCCGACACTGAACCCAGGGTTCGAGGTGCGGCCTCACCAGTGCCCAGTCCAGGGGGCGGTCACTGCCCTGGCCCTGCTGGCCACACTGTTTCTGACACCAGCCAGGACGCTGCTGGCCCCTTGGCCACCTGGGCACACTGGGGGCTCATGCCCAGCCGGCTGTCAGCCAGCACCCCCAGGCCCTTTCCCACCGGGCAGTTCCCAGCCCCCTGCCCCAGCCTGTAGCGCTGCCTGGGGCTGGTGTGACCCAGGTACAGGACCCAGCACTTCTAAGTCTCATTTGGTCCAGAACTTCACTTAAAATAATGCAACCATGGACTGTGTCTTGGAAGATGATGCAAGGATCCTGCCACATGTAGATGTTCAATAATCTCCCATTTTAATGAGGTTTAACCTGGACTTCCAATAGCAGAAAGACTGGCTTCAAGCCTGAAACACAACGTCTGGTATTTCTCTCACACAGCACATTTTATAATTTCATATGGTATCCATATACATTCAACCTCATTCTAAGTTTAATTAAATTATGTCCTCCCCAATTTCCTGTGAAAGAGTTCCATACCTTTTACTATAGTTCACCTCAAAAATCTTTCCATATAATTTAAGATCCCTTGATCTTAAATATTCTTCATCTCTCTAGAGAGAAATACTACCTTCTTTATACAGTCCAGTAACATACTTCCATTTTATCTTTTCATGTTCACAATTCTGAGGGAAACAATACCAGGCCCTTCTTTATTTTTTTTTTTGCGCCAGATAAAAGGTTTAAGTTGCTTTTAATTGTTCCTGACACTTGTAGCAAGACTTTCTTTCATCCTTAATGAAAGGAGAGCCTAATTTTCCCATGTTGGAGGGACCATTGCTAAAAAGATTCAGATAATGCCAATCACAATTTAAAAGTGGTAGTAACCTCTCCACATTATCTTCCATCCTCAGGCAAACTGAAATACAAGGTTTTGTCTGCAATTGAACAGAGCACTGAAGTCCTCACCGGTTTGTTTGCAATGGCACTAACCATTTCTTGAACCAATCCAACTGTTTTACAATGGTGTAAGCTGTAGAGTAGTGCAAACAAAATGCACTGGCTTGTTTTCTTTTTATACACATTGACATTCCACCTAATTTCTTGCCCATTTATCTAATTTATCAAGTCTCAAGAACAAACTGAGAATTTCATATGATAACTGAACAATACTGGGCAAAAAAATAACATATCAATGACCTGCAAAAAAACCAGAAAGGCATGAATTCTGATAGAGACCCTGTAAGGTACACTGTTATCCTTTGTCACAATGGAAACTGTATCCCACTCCGACTTTTCTACCCAACTATTTTTGCTGCCTGTGCTGAGGTCTTGCCTCTCACCCCAAGACCACTTAGATTCTTCTGCAGCTTTTCAAGCAGCAAAATATTAGAAATAGAACATTTAATTCCAAAACATCATTCTCCCACCTATGTCATCTGAAATATCAAAACATAATTTTTGAGAAACTACTTTCTACTTAAACCTGCTTATAAAAGTAAACCAGTAAGGTATTTCAGGCAGTTTTTTCAGATGCATACATCTGAATTGTTACATTCTTGTTTGAAGAAAGACATTCAAAAGAGCTCAAATCCCATTTTTCTGGAGCTTTTTAGTGTAAGTTACTTATATGCCTTTGGAAATTTAACCTGAACTATTTTAAAGGTTTTTTTTCAACTGTAATATTAGGTATATATAAAAATACTTTTTAAGTATCTAAACTGTATATTAGTTATATCTAAGAGTGTAAGAAATCACTGATACAATTAAACCCAAAGGTGTTTTTTTTAAAAAATCAGCCTAAAAATTAGCAGTTTACTTAAATGTCTAAGCTACCCAGAAATATATTTAGTGTGACAGTATAATGAATTATAAAGACTTCAACTTTTACAGCAGAACAGCTAGTAAAATTTCCTACTGACACTAAAGTGACAGCAGTTTGTATATATATAGCTTACTAATGTGAAAGACTACTAGCAATGCAAGAGTAGTAACTGCTGTCAATTTAAAATAAAAACTAATTAAATTCTCAGTCCATACACTAGTTTCCCCTTCCAACAGGCTGCTTTTAAATACTCTCCAAAGTATGGAAACTGGCCAGGAGGTATTGCATAATACAAATGAGACGTTAAAAAAAAAAAAGAAGAAACAAAAGCAAAAGCCTCTGATGAGGACTGCTTTTTCAAAAATGTTGGACTTGAAAGTCATGAGGATTGACATCATCCACCTTCAGCACTGAGCAAGTACAATGTATGAATATCATCTAGTTTGCTCATATTACCACTACAACATGCCTCAAAAACGAAGCTGAACAGTGACCCCATATAGCTCTTGACCTCTAAGACAGCAAAAGAAAGGTGCTAGTATCAACTGCGACACACTACCTGTTGACATGTTTAAAAACCAGAAAAAAATCAGATGTAATAGTTTTTGGATAGTAACAAGCTAAAAATAGAAGGCTAAATATTACACTATTGAATATCAACAGTAATATTTAATATTGGCATTAGTAGTATTAAATATATATAACTATAAAAATATAAATATTAAATACAATATAAATACTGCTATTTAAATATATCACAAGTAGTATTAACTACTGAGTAAATATTACACTATTGTCCTGATGTAACAAGCTTTTACATTTTCTGAAAGTCAGGAATCACCTAAACAGGGAGTACAGGCAGTGACTGGCTCAGACATGTAACTGAACATGGAAGCAAACATGCACATTACAGCTTTTAGAACGAGACAGAAACATGTATTTTACTTACCCAAATAATCGCTTTTGAACAAGGCAGTGATTTTACTTAAATCCTTTGTTTTTACTGTGCCTTTATGAAGTGAATGACCAAATACATAAGCAATTGAGGATGTAACAGCATTTTAAAGGAAATGCTGTTTCTAATGACTAGAACCCCCAAGAGAATTTCACTTACTTGATGTAAACACGAAGTGTCTCACAGTGATAAAGAGTATTGTAAGATCTCAGATGACTGCAGAACAGACTAATACAGTTCGTGACCACCCTACACTGAAATAAGTAAGTAGATCTACTGTCTCAAACTTTTTCCAATATTCTGACTTATTTCCAGTAAGGTCTAGATTTACTGACTTCTGATTTATTATGCCTAGAAACTAATCTTTTCCCCTGTGAAAAAGGCAGCTTAATGGCTCCATTACTATACAGGCTGCTTGAAGCAACACTAAGTAAAAAATGAGGACAGTTCTATGACTTGAGAATATTTTTTCTCACTCTGCTAACACAATTTTTCCCAGCTTGCCATACTGAAAAAACCAAGATCAAATACTGGTTCAGGATTACTTTGAAAAGACAGAGATTGTTGTGTAATTAAATACTGTGGTTTTGTCAACATCACTTCTGGCTCAACGCTTTCATGCAATTACCTACCCTCTTCTACTGTTGAATCCAGCTGGGTAACTTTGACAGCAAGGCGATCGATTCTGTCTTGAAGGGAATTTGCTCTGATGTAGAAGCTGTTGGCCTCATTAAACAATTCACCAAATATGTCTTCAGCATGTTTGCCTGTGTAAGAAAATAGACAGGGAAATCCCTTTGCTAAAGGCTTATAAAACATAAGACAAATGGCTTCAATATTATGAAGTTATAATAAAACACAGTAGCTGTAGGATTGTAACAGCACAACTTGTCATTCAGCAAAGTTTTGGGCAACAGATTCTACAAGTCTCAAAATATACCAAAAATGCTGCCTGAAGTCTGTTCTCCTGGACATTCTGGTTAGCCTTCAACTTAAAAAAAACAGTGAGACTTCCAAATTTTAATCCTTATGTAGCAGAACCACTGCCAACTGACATATAACTGATCATTAAAACCTGCCTCTGTGATGAAAATAAAAGGCCCAAAGTTACTGCTGTCTATAAAAGCTTCTGATGTAAATCCTTCAGTCTAAAACCTTACAATTCACAGCCATTAAGATTTAATTATGAGCATAAGCACAAGCCTACACCAAAATGGAAGGCAGAATGAAACAGATAAAAACCAGAATCCTCATGCAAGGCAGCCCACTTACTCTCCAATGACTGCAGTGACAGCCATATTCATACAGCGAACATTCGTAGAGGAAAGACAGCATTTACCCATGGCCAGCCTGGACTTCATATACCACCTAAGAGCAGCCTACAACCTTTTCAGCATCCCTTTCAGCTGCCATGTTTCCTTAACCACTGTAAGAGTGGATAGTCCAGTTCAGATCTGCAGGCTGAAAGTGCTACAGTGGACAGGAGTGCCACGTGATAAACTCAATCCCCTCTTGGTCCACGGAGCCTTGAGCGTGCCCATTCCTTTCCTAGATCCCCCACCTCCCAAAGTACTAGGCATCCTCATCCAGCTCGGCTTTCCTTTCTGCCTCGGTATGAACCTCTCAACCACTCCGGATCAGAATTCCCAATTTAACACTTATCCTACCCCAGAACTTCAGCAACAAATTTCAGATTCCACTCAAAATCATTACTCCTGTTCACTCAACTGACAGCACCTACTTATGTCTCAGTCCCTCCTACCCAGATACTGCAGCTTCATTTAAGATCTCCCCTCCACAATTTCTGCAGCCAACACCCCTCTCAAGACATCCACACTCCATCAGTTCTCCGTGCAAAAAGGAAAATCCTGCCTCCTGCATTTAACAATGTTTGTTAAACAAAAATACATTTTAAAACCCAACTTCTGAATTAAACCCATTTTGTTATGTCCTATATCAAGACAAGTCTGAAGAGCAGAAATGGAGAGGACAGGGAAAGTGAAACTTTGTCTAACAGTTGGAACAATATGGAATATGTGGTAACCACTTAAGCAACAGTAACTCCCAAAAGAGCAGCAATTGTTGACATATGAAGTTAGGTCCTATAATCAACCTTAATATTTTACAAAGAAAAGTACAGAAAAATGAAAATCCCAATCAAGATGCCATCCTGTGAACACCTACAGACCATAATTCAAAATAAAAAATAGCCCAACTTAGGAAGTCGACAGAGGCTTTTCCTTTCTTTAATCATTTACTCAGGGGCGAGGAGGAGAACACTAGTACCACTAACCAATACCTGAAAGCACTGTTTGTTAATCACAAATTAAAAAAAAAAAAAAAAAAAAAAAGATTGACTTGCCTTGGGTGGAGGACCTTACCAGTAATAGATTTCTTCACTAGATGGTTAGATCAGCCAATAACTAACCCAAAAGGGTAGATATTTTGGTGTATCCGATCTCTGCTTTGTATGTATGTGGAAGGTGGAATGGCAAGGTGTGCTGCCTACCTGCTCCTAATCTCCTCCCCCTCCAAAACAGAACACAGAACAGCTGAGGCTGAAAATCATCTAGTCCAAGTCTCTGCTCAAAGCACAGTCAAACAGAGCAGGCTGCCCAGGACTGTGTCCAGTTGGGTTCTGCATACTTCCAAGGATGGAGGCTCCACAGCTTCTCTGGGCAACCCATGCCAGTGTTCAACCACCTTCACACTAAAACCATTCTCTAAGTGCTTGTCAGCACCTAGTTGAGATTCAGTTATAATCCCCATTTGATTTAGTTGCTGCAAATGAAGAGGTTATTCTGAGCTATGGAACAAATAAGCTTTTCAACTTTTCAGCTAAATAAACAAGATTCTACATTCTTCAGTCACAAGTATTTGTAGCTCAAAACATCAATAAATTTTAATGGCTGTTAGTTTATGTTAATATATTGAAATCAGCCTGCTGAAGGACTGCTGCATTTTAAGATTAAACACAGTACCCCTAGAGAAGTCAAGCAGACAGGGCTTGCTTATCAGTTATCTTTCAGAAGACAAGTTGTGATGTTGATTTGTGGGAACGTACTCTTTTAATATTGTATTCTATTTGGATTTTTTTATAAAACACTTGCTACTCTAAAACAAGTGAAAGACAGGTTGTCAGTCTCCTGTCAGTAAAATCAGCTACATGGTACAGCAATATTAGACATATTACTCTGATTAACATAATGCAGTAAGTTTCAGAAATCAAGTAATACTTCTATAATGTTTTCTACATTACCATCTTTTCAAATAGATTTTTAATAATACAGAAACAAGCCGGGGGGGGGAAACTATCTGACATTACAAGTATGTATCTTTCTAACCTAAGAGCCCATTTTGGTACTATAAGACAGTCATTTAAAAGCATGAGGTGCTTCCCAACATAGGGACAACCTAAATATCAATTTTAAAAAACACCAAAGGAATTAGTCTCTCCTTCCAAGGCTCCCTCCAGCCACAGAGGCAGTTGAGGGGAAATTTAATCATGACGCTGCCTCACCAAATCCCCATTCTCGATAGGTTTTAATGTCAATTAACAGAAGTGCCTCTTTCTAGCACTTCCACACATCATCTTCACTTCTGTATATTTGATTGCTCACAAAATACATTTCCTGGCATTGTGGGACCATTTCTGGAGATAAGTATTTCACAAATAATTGAAATACCTCTACCCAAGTTCTACAGTAATTACATGAAACACCATCTTGCCACACCAGTTTATAATGTCTCTAGCAGATGCTAGACACCACCTGAATTAATTACAATTGATTTTCACATACTGTGTAGGAAGGTGTGCATTAACACATTGAATACGTTGCACCAAAGGAATCTTTTGTCACTAGTCAAGACGCTCAGTGCTCAACAGAAGAGGAATTCAATAATGGCACTGGCTTATCTGAAGACCAAAACCCCAACACTGTTTATTACTTTAACTAGTTTCCCTTCACATATTTTAGTTTTAGAAGTACAGCTTTCCTTTGCATTCTTTGTCCCACAGCACAATTACATGGAAGAACACATTCAGGTTAACAGAAAAATTTACAGTGTATTAAAACTCTTAGAGTTTTCCACACCATGACTATGCTTTATCAAAAAGGTAAAGCAATGTCATCACCTGGCATTCAGGTGTCAGTTCTACAGGACACTGGAATAAAGGTGACACTAGGGCTAAAGGCAGCCAGCGCTGCACTAATGCTCTCCTCAGGGTCCTAGGTAAGGACTGAATTGTTCTGCAGAACTAGCTGGTGTTTTGTAAATCAGAATTCACCCTGGACATGACTGTTTTATCACAACATGGAGCAGAAGACAGTGATTCCACCCACTCATTTGTAACTGGATTAATTAGCAATAGAATCATGCTCCCCACACACTTTTTTTTAAATAAGCAAAAGTGGTAGGCTGTTATTAACCAGGTCTTGATTCTTATCTGCCTACTCATAGTACCTCCAGCACGATAGCTAATGCCAAAAAAACTAACTTCCCAACTCAACCTGATTTAGCAGTGGTAAAAAGCACAGTGACAAAAAGCTGGATGCAGTGTGCTCAGGCCTGCATGCAAACTAGTGAAACTCTGAGCCGACGGCCAATCTACCCAGGGAAACACTCGGAGGCAAGCTGGTGGACACTGCTCTCTGCATGAAAGAAAAAGTCTTCCCAGTCCCCACACCACAGATCATACTTCCACTGTTTTATGTTGTACAGCAAAAAATGTCTAGCAACACTTGCATATGGGTCAAAGAAAGTAGCTCTGTACCCACGTACAGATGGTTTATACCCATATAGAAATAAGATTTCAACCTGACAACTATCTGAATGAATGGAGAAGCCAAAGATACAAAAATATTTAAAGACTCATGGAAAGCAAAGAAGTTAAAGAGTAGTAAATGCAACTTGAAACACAATGAATATGTTAGCATACAGACTGAAACCTAATTAGGAAAATCTCAATAAAGGAGTACAATATGCAGTTTTCAATAGTCTTCAACAACAATCAGATGTAATTTATTATTTCTTCTCCATATATAGACATATGCAAAACTCGGGAACAAAACCATGGTGCAACAGATCCGGTTGCAGAGAGTGTCCCTCTTTACTGACTGGAGTCCTGCAGCCATCAGACCAAGCTCAACTGCCAAAAGTAAGGGAGTATTTGGTGGAAACTTCGTTCAAAGCCACTGCTCCATGACTGTTTACTACGTAAAGCATCATGGTAGTTACAGGTACAGGCTGCAAATGCTCCCAGTCCTCTCCCCAATAGATTCTCTCCTAGCTGGTGATGAATCCCTTAAGGCAAGCTTTTGCCTTATATAAAAGTGCACAGTTTCATACAGAATGCTGCTCACTCTGCCTGTGCTCCAAGCCAGCTGGCTGCAAACAAACCCAAATCGGAAGACATAATAGAAAAAAGCTCCACTGAGCACATTCCTTTTGGATAGAAACTTGTTCATGTCTCCTGAAAAGAGCAGAGGCAGAAGCAAGTCCAATTTGTATGCAACAGCACAGATCTGTCAGTTTTTAAAATCCGCACTGAACTCACAGTGCAACATTAAAAACCAGCGTGACTGCAAGATAGACCTGTACTTGCTCTCTCTCTGTTTCAAGCTGTGGGAACACCAACAAGCTCTGATGCTGTCAGCAGGTCATACTACATTAGCTCCAGCACAGCATTTTTCTGTGATCATTTCCTTGCTCCCCGTTGGCTTGAAATACAGGCAAAACAAATGCTGTCTGCAGAAGAAAGCCTCTGCAGACATGACAGATTTTAGACTATGGACAAGCCTGGTGGTAGACTTCGCTCGTTAAATACCACATATTCATCTATTAAAACAAAGGACGCTTTTATTTGCGTAGATCTTTAACCTGACTACACAGACTTATGGTGACCGAAGAAATCTGCTAAGGGAAAACTGCAGGATATGGATTGTGTAAGTAGCCAGTTCCTCGGCAACAATCCTAAGCGGATCTGAATACGAAATGTAACAGGCAGATTAGACCCAAGACCAAACCTGGAGAAATGAAAGCTAAACATTCCTAGCAAGTCAGACAAGTAAATAGTATATTATCCATACTTTCACAATTATTGTACAACACTAAAATGAGGTCTTATCAGATATTCGTGAATGTAATTAAGACGTTAGCCATTCTTCTCAATTTTTTGAAACTTAAGTATCTCAATACTGAGAAACTACCTGATAAAACAGTAAGTGAAACTCAATGACAACACAAATTAACTATAAATAACGCTGGATACTAAATCAGCAGCTACTGCTCAAGAAAGATCAGAGAATCACTTGGAGACTTCTTTGAAAATATCAACTCAATGTTCATCAGCAATCAAAATTTTATGAATCCTTAGAGAACTAATGATAAAACAGAAGAAGTCTGTTTTGGTTACGGCCCCAACACCCCACCTTAAAAAAAACCCAACATACTCTAACTTACACATCCAAAACAGAATTAACGATGATCAGAATACAAAATCGTTTCTACCCAAAAAGATAACTAACAGATCAGGACACTCCAACCTGGAAAAGGTATCACTAGGAGAACACAATAAAAACTTACCAAAATTACAAATGATTATGGAAATGTATGAGATTAAATCACCTTTCATTATTTTTCAATATATTAACGTTATTCTGGGGCATTTGCTTGGGGTTTTGGTTTTTGTTTGTTTTGTTGGGTTTGGGAGGGGTTGGGGTTTTAGGGTTTTTTTGTTTTGGTTGGTTGGTTTTTTACACACTTGTAAATCTCAGAGAGCCTTTTCTTGTATGAATTTCAAAATACAGAAGAGCAATGAAGTAGCATTATATTACTATAACAAATAAGTGGAAATGTCCTGAACCATAATTTTGCTATTTAAAACAAGCCATCTTAAAGCTTTTTAATTTATTCAGTTTTTTAGCAGGAATCAAATACTTGCAAGAAGTTACAGATACTTACTTAAGCTGCTTAGCTGGCGTATGATAGCAGCAAGGGTACTATTTGTTACACATTCCAGTTCACTTGTAATTCCCTCTGGCAGAGCTCCTCGGCAGAGATGCCGTGGTTCAATGTTCCTTTTCACCAAAGGCATGGCTCACAACCTGGAATTTACAGAAAAAAATGAATTGTATTTACAAAAGTGAAATTACGATCTATGAATCTGTGTAGCATACATTCATTTTTTTTTCTACAAAATATACTTCAGCTTTCTTCTTTTAAAGCACTTGCTTCAGCCTTCCAGCTGTAAGATAACTTGTAGAATTCCAATCAAGGCACTGGAGTCACGCACTCAAGGCAGAACATCACAAGAGCACTACAGATAAGCACAGAGGATACAGCCCACGTAGATAACGTAAGATTTTTGCCTTAGAATTGGTGTAAGAATTACTGCATAGCCAGACTTGTGCTACAGCACCAGAATCACTGGACTTCAGTGCACATTTGCATTTATAAAAAACTGGCAGTCCCCACAGGAATGGCAGGAAAGATCGCTGTCTGGAGCAAGCTGGCTTGCTGCCTCGACAAGCAGGCCACCGACAGACTGTCCGTGCATTAGAGCTCCCTGGCTACATCAGACACTGACCTACCCTCACCCTGACAGTTTCCAGCCAAAATGATAAACCCGTCTGACAGATAAGGACAAGGGCCTCACAGGAACAGGCTGGGTGCAAATAAGAAAGAAGCTGCAATGTGAGAAAGATTGTTTTCCACAGGCGGTGCTGAATGACAATCTGAATGAGGTAAGAGGAAGCACTGAACAGTTTGGGAACATGCCAGATGTGGCAAGACATACGTCTGAGAAAAAGGTTGTCAGAACTGGTTTTCCTGTAAAAATAAAAGAAAACAAATACAAAAAGAGATCTCAAAGCATTACCAAAGGGCACAATGGCATAGAAAACCCTATCCTGCAGAGAGCAGCTTTGAGAGCAAGGATGCCCAGGTGGGACAGAATTCCCCGAAAACAGAAACAAGAGCATGTAATATAAAAAGTTCTCCAGCAGTTTTCTTTAAAATGGCATTATCACAATTATGAGTCAACTTGATGACTGTTTTGTAACACTGACAATTCAATGTTCATACACTATTTAGGAATAATATCCTGTTTGAAGACCATGTGGCACCAAAATTTTCTGAATGAGAAAGTGTTACCAAGGACCTAAGTTCATTTTGAAAAGACTTGACTGAAAAATTTGATTTTATTGCACTAAAGCAATTAATGTAACCTTTCAACATCTCTAATTAAAACCACATCAGTAATTTAAAAGACCTTTTAGCTTTTCAAACGTTGCACAGTAATTTTTGTAATGACTTCCCTCCAAAAGTTTAAAATATTTTTTCTCAAGAATATTACTAAAAAAATTAACAATTTAAGTAATCAGCAAAAAACCAAATTATGTAACTGTAAGATTATTTCAGAACAAGCCAGGAAGAAACAGGCTCATGACTTTTAAGCTATAGTCTTCAATTGTATTTTACATCTTTCTTAATGAGACACTTTATTCAAATATGTCAGAATTTGAGGCCAGCTGAGTTTGCTAAATTTTAAACAATGCATCAGAGGTAAGACAGGAACATTTTCTATTAGACCAAAAAGCCAAAAAGCTTCCTGTTTCTGTTCTATGTTTTCATATTCCTCTACAAACAGATGCATTTTAAATTATTACTGAATATCCAATGCAGTCAGTTCTCTGAACTTGATCAAAAATACGTAAAAACTGGAAATTCATGATTATCGAAGAGTAACACCACACTGCAAACAGGCTAGCACATTGCAACTATGGAATAAAAGTAATTTATAAAGAATTGTTTCACTGTGCAGTAACGTGTTCATAAATATAATTAGGAAGTAGTAAATTAATCTGAGCACAAATCAGTGCCAAAGCATCCAATTCCAAATCTTGGTATTACTCAAACACATAAGCTACAATTGGTTTTCTCTAACATTAACAACAATGTTGCACAAACTAAAGGCACAAAGACTCCCTACAACTATGACAACAGAATTCCTGAAATATTTGTGAGTGATGAGACAATTCATAAAACAGTCTTTCCTTGGAACTCATGCTTCTGTGCAATTCATCAGTGAAACACTTTGATGAACAAGGCAACCATTCTACTGGGTTTGGGGTTTGTGGGGGTTGGTTTGCTTTAAGACATTCACGGGAATGTGTTTTGCTACACATGTTCACACCTCAATTTAATTTTTTTAACCTATCTTATTTGAATTCTTACACAAAAACACCAGAAGACCAGCAGAATAAAGCCTAGTTTCCCCATGCCTTTCTGTAGGGCATTCTCAGAGCTGCCCCCCCTTCTTACCTGTTGCAGTTTACCTGACTTTTCCCCACCACCCCATGCAATGTGCTGGGGCCGCTTGGAAGTTGGCTGCACCCTGCTTGGCTAATTGCCTACTACCTCTTGAAACTGCTACCACACTGGGAATCATCAAATGCCTTTCACCAGAAACACTACTTTAAGTCCCTTCTCTACATCATGTTCTTCCTCACCCATAAAAGCTAACGTAAAGAAAACATACAACTGCAGTTTGTTTTTCATTTTCTCACCAATTCCTTATGAAATGGTCCAATGTGTTCAAGAGCTAGCAGGGAAGAGACAGACTGTCCAAGATGTCCCATTTCTTTGAAGAGCAGGCTAAAAAACACCACAGTGCTGGTGGGGGGATCACCAACCTTCATTTTTTAATGCATGATTTAAATTATTCTGTCATCTCGTTTTGGTGTGAAGTTGAATTACAAAAGGTAAACTAAACACTAATGAGCAAATATATGCAACAGATTAAGCAATGCATTAACTGCTTCTGATCAGAGGAAAAAAGAAACACCACAAAAAAGGCCTGCAATTGCAATTAAGTTTTTTCTAATTTAAAACCTTCAACTATCTGAATCAAACACAGACCTATGCAGCTACTAATCCATTAATAAGTAAAAAAGCACTTGTTACTATGTGCCTACTAGAGCACAACCACCCTTTTCTTCACCACACACAAATCAAACAACCTTTCTTGAAGAAAATTCATGAGAAGCGAGGCTAAATTTTTTTCAAAATATATGTAACAGGACGTTAAAAAAAGAAATCAAGACAAAATAAGCCTCT
Organism: Falco peregrinus; assembly: GCF_023634155.1. NCBI lineage: Eukaryota > Metazoa > Chordata > Aves > Falconiformes > Falconidae > Falco > Falco peregrinus. Next base: position 99,861,233 of record NC_073724.1, read on the forward strand.
GAATTACAGAGGCTTTGTCAGGCTCAATAAGACTTCCAGGTAGTATGTTACCACATGCAGGAGAAAATAAATAAATAAATAAAGAGTTGGCAGTGACAGTTTCACTGCCTTCTACATTCGTCCCACCTGTTTTGAGTCACACTTCAGCCCCTGTTTATTACTAGACATAGATATTCATTGTGATATTGCCACCGAATTAACTACTCTGGCATTTGGTAAAACATACTCAATATTACGACACAGGTTAAATAACTTCTGTTCCCTTTCATTCCCAACCAAATGGAAAACATAAGGCAAGTAAGTTGGTATTATTTTCAAAAGCTGCATCAGTTCAGAAGATTGGGACCCATCATAGTCGATAATTTTCTTACACTTTTTACCCCAGCTAAGTATGCAATACAGTCATAAAATTACAGCCTGGATAAACAGGTCCAACTCTGCTCTCCACGTGGAGCCACCTATGCACAACACAGCTGGCTTTAAACCACCAGCTGCATCTGGCACAAGAGATGAAGGATATAGAAAGATGCTATACTGCATAGATAGAGATATATAGATATAGATATAGATATATATTTAACTGGCTGCAGTAGAAATGTATGAGATATCAGACCAGAAAATTAGGAACAGGAGTCAAAACAGGAAGAAGAAAACTAAGAGGGTGAGATGTCACTTAACATCTCACTGAATCCACACGTGCTTCATTGGACATGGATCAGACAAAATCTGGCTGGACTGAACTATGACTGGAGCAGAAATGGACGTGGGTCTCAAAATCCTGCAGGCATCAGCAACTGCACAGCTAACCTAACACGATTTCCACACACATTCTTAAAGGACAGGACATCAGAAGCTTGAATTAGCTCAGACCATCCCACTAAAAATTCACATTAAGCATGTTCCCTCAGTATTCTCGCCTCCCTTTTTCTTCTCCCTGCCCCCCCCCCCCCCCTTGTAATAACTTGCATAACTGTCTTTTGTTTTAAAATTAGAAGGCACTTATTCCAGTAGTTATTGCTGCAGAGGCAAGCAGGGCACAGAAAGACATAATCTAAGCATTTTTGGTTTTCTTTCCACACTTCCCCTGCAGTTGCAGCAGTATCACTCCAGGTCAGCATGGACCACCTTCCTCTGGATAACAGCTGTCAAACTTCTGACATGCAGTTTAACATTGCCTTGGCAAGTCAGATTTTAAAAAAAAATAAAATAAAAGAAATTCAAGCAGAAAGCAGATGTACAGTTACAAACATAAAAGACTACAAACACAATGTACAATCTTTCCAAACAGCAGAGCACTGCTATTATAAGAGACAAGCTGGGTCTTCAAGTATTTGAGCAACTGGCAAAAACTCAAAGCACCAGCTGTTCCCCAAACCTGCCTGTTGCCCTTCCACATCCCCAAAAAGGCACTGTAATTTGCAGTAGCACTAAAAATATGTAGTTGAATTTCATGGTTCTTTAATATTACAATTTCTTTCTATATTCACTAATGCCACAAAACGAATGCCAATTCCTTACACAGCCCCTCTACTTCTGAATGTTTCTTTATTACATTCAAAGACATTGTTCAATCCCTTTTTTAACCTCTTAAGATGTTTCTTCTTATATCCTCTAGTAAAATATAACAAAGCTGAATATTTTTAACCATGAAAAGGAGCTTTCCATCCATTATAAATTTTCCCTGAATATATTCTATTATTTTCAGGAAGCTTTTGAGACTTTCATTGATGAATCTCACAGACCTCTATAAAAGAAGAGAAGCTACCATAATTCTCCTTTTGTGGGGAAGAAAAACAAGAGATGGATTGAACATGCAGCTTATCATAAGTGGTACACCAGATGGGATTCCATTCAAAATTAAGCACCTAGATTAGTAAGACTATATATATATGAGGTCAGTGTCTGTACCATATTGAGAGCTCAGCAGTAGCCCGGGGAGCAAATAAATCACTGCATCTATTGATAGATACGAGAATGATACAGTGAGTTCTGACACCTCGTGTGTAAGCTCTGCTTTGAATCTAAAATGGAATTTCACCTCATCAAAACCAGAGAAACACTATCCATTTCCTCACCTCTAGCCCCACAATCAAATTACACTACCTCTAATCACACTGTCTCTATGCCTAAAGCATTTCAAATGTTTGCAGATAGTTAATTTTTCCCATACCTAATGTCCTAACACTCAGTTCAACACACTAAATGTCCATCTCTGCATGGCATCCAATTTGGTAACACTGCAATTGCCCCAACTTCAAAATTTGTGTATGTGCTAAATAGGAAGAGAACGGAAAGTGAAGATGAAAGACCCCAAACAGAAGTTTTGGAGATGCTCTCCATCCTTTTTTTTTTTTCCACGGCGTCACTATTACCACAGATCTCCCTGTCCTCCAAAGCCCCTCATCCTTCACTACAGGACACAAAGAAAGGGCTACACAGACAGCAGGCACTGCTCTCCTCTTATCTCAAGGGAAAGGAATACACATGCCTTTCAGGTACGTCCCTTTCAGTTTTTCCCTTGTCCTAAATGACTGGGAACACAATGTTTCTGAATCTTTCCTACTTACCATCTGCGGAGGTCATTTACTTCTGTATCAGTAATGACAAGTTAAAAACAAATAAATTTGACCTAGCATATAGTCTGGAAATCATTATTTTCAGTTCACGATTCATTTAATGTCATTCATGTGTACTTTTTAAAGTTTGGGGTTCGTTTTTTTTTTAAACTGGCTTCATTCTAACAGAGTTTAATTCCACATTTTGTACACTGCAAAAGAATATAAAAAATTTAGCCATCAGTTGTTGTATAACACTGCTCCAATGCCCCAGATTTCTTTAATATTTATCAAAAAAGCATCTAAACATGACTGATTTTTAATAACGTCTGCTGGTTATTCTAATTCTATCAAGTATGTGATTCCTCTCACAGCCACATTACTATGGAACAAATATCAAAACAGAGTAAAGTTTTACTAAACTTCACAATTACACTTTAAGTACCAAGTACTTCTATTACAGCTATCCCAATGTAAGGGACAAACAGTGTAATTAGTGGTTAATATACAGGTTTTTTCACATTTCCCCTAATATTTAATGCAACTCTCTTCATTTTGATACTCAGCTCGCTGAAGCAAGGGCACACATTAGGTTTATGCACAAAGTCTAACAGAATTCTGTTCCTTAAGGATAACTAAAAAATCAAGAACAATTTTTTATCTGCAACAGTCTTTCAACAAGACAATGCACGTAAAGTTAAGTGCCTAGAACATGTCCACCTGAAAAGAAATAGCTAAAATTTAATATATAGCCAGCTGTCAACATCATTTCCACAGAACTTCCTCCCGATGGCTGGATCTACATGAAAGGCATGACAGTCAAGGCTGGAATGAAAAGATATTTTTTCTTCTTAGCATCAGACCACCACTCCAGATCTTCCTCTTACATCATACCAACCTACATATTAGCGATGATGAAATGGGCACAGAAACCCCTTAAGCAATTCTTTTGCTTTAATAGAGCTCTTATTTTAATGTCTATTGCTATGAGCTATTTCTGAAGGTTCACCAACTTGGAGGGTTGCTTGCTTTCTTTGGCTGTGTTTTGGTCTGTGCTGAGCTCTTCAGGGCAGATTTTATGGTCCTGTGATATTATGAAGGAAATCAAGACATTAAGCAATAACAAAAGAAAAGACAACAGGGAGGGGATGGCGTTTGGTTTTGTTTATTAAAAACTTAAATATATTTTATGGATCTAGGCTTCCCTAGCCAACCCTTCACATCTCCAAAAACCCCATAAAAAGCAGAACAAAAATTTTGAGTCGCTAACTCTGCTTACCCTGTGGGCCTCCAACACAAAAAGTTTATTGAACCATTAAAAGGGAACATATTAATTTAGAAATTTCCTCTAATTAAAAAGTCAGGAGAAAAGAAAGTAAACTGATCTCCACAGCACCAAACACTGACATTTACTATTACCTTAAATTTAGTTCTCATCAGAATTTCTCACTAACATTAACAAGCATACACAAGACAAAGGTCACTGATGCAGGAAGAAAAAGTCCTGAGAATTATTTAACGTGAAATTAAGTAGCTACTTATATTAGTGTGGACTCTAATATAAGAGAGGTTTTTAAATACTACCAGCAATTATGAAGACAAGTCAGAAATCTGTGTTATTTTCTCTAAAGCTTGCTGCATTTGGGGTTTTTTTTTGTGTCTTTGTTCTACAACCTCATCTTTGTATTACCCATTGACTGTGGTTCAAGAAGATACTCATGCATCTGCCACACTGTAACAGACTGAGGGACCACTCTAAAGTTACTGCTTTAATTTTTTTTTTGTCCCAATAGAAATAAAATATTCCAAAACTACAATCCCAACACTAACTTTTCTCCATCACAATATTTTCCCCCAGAATTTTCTAAGGAAATAAAAATCTTACTATTATGAAATAGAGGCAGATTATAATCAGTTTCACCTTCTGCTCCAAAATAAAGGATCTTATACATGTCATCCAACTAAATGGCTTCAGCACTGTTAAAGGAAGAAATAAAGATATTTCTTGGTCTCTGCTAATGAAGCAAACATATAATCAGTAGCCTAACTGAGGTTACTGCATTGTTTTATCCCCATTTCTGGACATACAACTATGATTCTTTTCAGGCCCAACTAAAACATATCTAAGGAATATAGAACATACTTATGGACTGTCACTTTTTCCTGTATTAATTTCTCATAATCCAAATTTATATTTACAGCATTTTGTCACACTGCCCAATATGCAAAAAACTTTGCCAGTAAATTAGTTTGGCAATTTTTTTTTACCCCTGTCACTTGAATCTCTGCAATTTCTAAAGATGCCTTAAGACTTTTATAAAAATACAGGAAAACATGTACACAGTATATTTTTACGTTGAAGTATTTGGTTTTAAACACTAATATTTACTTGACTTCACCACTCCATTTCTTTGCAGGATAAGCTCTTTCTAGAACATCTGTGAACATCTCCCGGCTAGCTTTAGCCTCTCTTCTTCTACTCATGTTTATCTTTCCTCTGAAAGCTGAGATCTTTGGCTGTGCCACTTTCTTCAGATTCACCTTTTCACTTAGATTAGCTCACTACAGTAGTAGTTTCAGGTTTTCAGCATCTCATTATTCTCAAGCAGCCTTCTTGAATCTAATGTCAGATTTTAATTCCTTAAAATTCTTTTCATGCAAAGAAACACAAAACAATGGGAGAAAAACACCGTGGTCCCAACTGAAGCTATTTGTTAAGCTTTTAATAAAGATTTCCCCTTCACTAACACATTGTAATCTTTCTTGGTACACTTAATGTTACTAAGATTATCTATTTAAGAACAAATTTGCTTACCTGAAATCTAATACTGGTTCACAGACTGCACAATACAACAGCTTGCTTTACTGAATCCAGCCTTCCTGCCAACATCAGAACCACCCACCCTTTTCTACCCATCCTGTATCAGAACACAGAAGATCCAGGACAACTTCACACATGACTGGCATCTCTCATTTCTAGGTCATAAGATGCCCTTTCTCTAACCAAAATTTTGTTTAAGCCAAAACACTAATCACACTTTCTCTCAAGAGAAATAAGGCTAAAGGGTACTAAAGAAATCCAAGTGATTAAACTGGAAAACAGCCACATGTGGTATGCTTGTTGCTGCAAAAAAAAAATCAGGGAAAAAAAAAAAAGTACATCAAGAGCATGGACTAAAAAACTCTGGGAAAACGTATACAGAAGCTTTTACACAAATACGTCTACTACCTGACACTGCGCTAAGGGTAAAAGGTGGCTAGTGACATCAATATAGCATACTGAATAGGAAAAAAGTTGATTTCTGCCTTTGTGGGTCATGTCCAGACTGACTACCACTGTTTATTATTTTTTCTATATAGATCATTCTTTTCTGTCTTTGTTCCATATCCACATGGAGAGCGTAACCACACACGCAATGACAATTCACATTGCTGCTTTCCAGTGAACAAGCAGTGACCAGTTTAAAGTATCAACAAAATACGCCGACACATTAATCTTGTTCTTAGCGTGATGGCTGCTCATCCTGCTCATAGTCCCTTCCAGATGGTTCGGTGTGAAAGGGATGGCAGGATGGGGAAGAAATATTCCATACTGTTCTGAACATCTGTTCCACTGTGTTTATACATTAAAACCAACAAAAGCCTTACTGCCACTATCAATTTTACTATTTTAACCTAATACTACTAGGCTAACACCAAATATAGCGTAAATGTTGTAAGTGTACATGAGAAAGGAAAAAAGTCTTTTCAAGTCATGTAACAGCATCTGGCTAGTTTTTGCTATCCTAAGAATGGACTTGTTTCAATAAGGAAGTACTTATGCTGCACTGAAAACACGTTTTTCTTTCATATGGCCTTTCTGGAAATCTCTATTATAGTCCAAGAATTTATCATCATCTCTTCTCCTATTCAAGCAAACAGAACTGAACTGAGTCACCACTTGTTTCCCTTCAGTTTTATTCATTTGTCTTTACCGAAAAGATACACACTATGCATTTGTTGGAGCTTATTTCAATTCTATTTGAACAGTTTTGCACAGTAACTCAAAATATTTTCCTTGCACATATACAGAAATAGTGGTAGCTTTGGGGTTTTTTTAAGTAGAGTTGAAAGAAAGAAAAAGATAAATATCTTGCTACAGTATACAGTCTGCCTAACATTTACCCTTTAAAAATACCATCTCTTGAAAAAAAAAAAACCACTGAGCCAGAGCAAGGAGAAGGAGCTCTGTGTGAAGTTAAGAAAGAGAAGGAAGCAGCACCCTGTCCTACAGCACAGCAAAGACTTTAAGACTGATCATCCCTCGCTTTTGTATCATCTTGACATGTGCAAATCATACGGCTGCTGAACCGTTCAGCTCTTTCTGTTTCAAATAACCAATGACTACATGTATGAAGACACAGAAATACTGATACACTGGTTGGAAAAGTGACATCCTGTAAAATCTCCTTTTATTTTAACCTTTAGGACCTAAATGGTAACATTCAGTGAGAAGTATAAACTAGATGAGGTCAAAAGGAGCGAAATCACAAAGCAGCAATGAACTAGTTGGGTCAGAAACAGATGTCCACTAGCAGGTCAAAATGTTCCAGATGTCATAGGCTTGGATCTTAATCAGCTCTGAGCACAGAGCTGGTTGTGTAGACAGAGCCACAGAATTCTCGCTCTCCATAGCCAAACTCAGCAGCTCAGATATCCAAGAAAATGTCTACAGGCCACTCTTTCAACAACCAGTAGTATTCCCATGAAATACCTGAGATTAATATAGCCTTGAAGGAAATCATGGTTCAAACATCATGCAATGCACTTCCATCGCTAGTGATTCCCACCTATTTGGCACCTCTTAATTTTTCCAGCATAGTAATACCACAGGGTAATAAAATGTAAACAATTAAAACCAAAGAGAACTGCTATTTAATGCTATTACTTAACAGTCAACCATACCAGGATATTTCCCACCTAAAGAAAGTTTCTTTCTTGTTCACCACCTGCCTATTCCAGGATCTTTTTGGACTACAGGCCAAAAAGCATCATTACAAACACAAATTCCTTCTTCACCCATCTGACAGTTAAAATAAAAGGGCACAGAGTGGCTTTTCGTTTCCCAAATTACTACAAACTACTGAGACACTTTTTAAGTGTGATTCTTTCAACATAGCCTCTCGAATGATAGCCTTACACATCTCGGGAGTGCTTACTTACATACATATATACACTATATATAGCATATATATTTTGATATATATACAATATACTTTTGGATATCCAAATGGATACACATTCTTCTAATAGTTTAAAGTCACATTTTTATCTACATTACAGAAGTTGAATACTTCTGTAACACAAGAATCATTACTGCATGATATTTTACACTAAACGATTTGATGCTGGAACAACTTGTAACAGAGTATTACAGTACAGTCTGTAATTATAAACAAGCCATTTCTTAACATTTCGGCTACAATAATGCACAAATAGATGCTGAAGATCATTTAGAGCATGTTTGTCTCAGCATTCCTCCTTCACAAACAGGAAGTGTTATCAGAAGCAAATGCCTTGATTACTTAAAGAAAACATAAGTTGCAGCTAGGCCTTGCTGACTTACATTGATCCTATTTAAGAGAGCCTTAGTGGATTTAAAGTGCTTGAAACAACAGCCTGGGTCACAGCCCATGCGACAAAGGCTGCCCAGTAAGGCCTCCAGAGCCCACCTGCAGTGAGAACATGCCACTCAGATCCCCAAATGACCTCAAGGTAAACCAGAAGCAAATTCAGTAATTTGTTTCTCAGAACTCAAATTAACCCTAAGTTGGAGGGGAAAGCACAAAATAGATGAAGTATCCCCTTCATGTCCGATATTACCCATTTTACAGCAGCACACAATGCTCCCTATTTCCCTTGTCTGATATTTACCACTAAAATCCTTTCAGAACAGGATTTTTCGGGGGCGGAAATCTGCTCTTAAACTATTTTCCCCATAGCAGTTGATCTAAAATGTCACAGGGAAGTGTTAAGTTCTCATAGTTCAGTTAAACCAAAATCTAAAATGTCATAGGAAAAGTGGTTTTTTATAGTTCTTTTCCATACCAAAAAACCTCCAAAAGTCATATATCCATATATACACAAGTACACAGTTTGTGTACATATATATTCAGTATATACAGACATATATACACAAACACACATTTAACATACATATGACACTCTGCAATGATGCAAGAGAGCAGTAACTAGGTCAAACAGTGAAAAAACACTGTGTACTATGACAATTCAGTATTAATCTTTGCCTGCCTCAGCTCCTCATATGCCACCTTCATTCCCAGTTCTCAACAGGCAGGACAGACTTTCCCACTGGGAAACAACTGCCATGATGCTTTATTCTACTACCACAGTATATCACAATCCTTAAAAAAACCTTGCAGTTAAGCAACTCCAATGCCCACCTGAACAACCAGGTTCTTTGAAATCGCAGCAGAAATTTCCTGGCATGTAACAGGAAAAACACAGGCAGTCCATAAAGATTTAAATTAATACAAAATAAATCAACATCCCTAAAATTCCTCAAGGTGGAGCTTCCCAGCCACCCACACAACGTAATTTCAGCAGGAAACTCAGGATTTCCCTAATTATCCTGATTGTGAAACTAATACCAACATTTCACTTTCCCTACATATAAGAAACCTGGAAGTGGCAGCTAGTCTATGTGGGGGGAAAAAAACAGATTTATTTTGGGTGCATTTTACAGAAAAATTCAACAAAATATTTTGGTTTTCGATCCAACAGCTGAGTCTAAGTGAATCAACATAAAAATTACCAACTATTTTCATCCTGAGCCAAGCACACCATCTGTTCCTATGCTGTCCATCTTCTGGTGGCTACTTTACTACAGCATTATGACAAAGTGCCATGCAATCAAGGACTAGTGCATAAATCAAGAAAGACTTGGAGTGCCAAAAACCAAAATACACACCAAGCAACCCACCACCCAAAAAACCAGCACAAAGCACAAGCAGCCTTACTGAGGTCCACCATTAACAGTCAAGTATTCTGCAGCTTTCTGCTGTGGTTATTTTGCTCTGGTGCCTAAGGATGACTGAACTCTGATTAGAGGTTTTCCCAGGTTGAGGATGCTTCTCTTATCTTTCCTATATTTATCTGGCTGTGTACGGTAACTTGAGCACTAATGATGCGATTTCTCTCTATCAGGTAACCTTCCTCTCTCTCCTACATGGTTAACATCATCTAGTTAATCACAGAAACCATTCATGTTTGATGCACAAGAAATTAGCAATCTGTAATTTTCCAGTTCATAGAATAAAGTAGTAATAGTTACAGATGGCATAGCAGAACATCTAGTTATCAGAAGTACAGGAGCTCCATATACCCCGACAACTGAATCACAAGCAAGTAGCACGGGGTCCAGAAGAAATCAAGATGGATCATAACCTTTTTCCTGGCCTTATCGATACTGAAGACATTTTTAAAGATTAAGTTACATGGATATATATTCACCAGGAACAGAATACCAAGAGAAACAAAGCTGCAGTAAAAAAACCTGGAACACACTTGATATATCCAGTATGTTAAGATATGAAGCACATCAAGACTGAAAGCAGCTGCATCTCCCCAGACATAAAACGTTACTTGTCCTTGTGTTTCCAGCTCTCTTGTGACAGATTGTCCCTTTTACTAGTATCCTGAATTCAGATGTCAAAGTTCTGCCCACCATTAATTTCCTAATAATTCAATGTATAATCCTTGTCTCAGGATTTTTATTTGGGTTTTGTTGTTGTTGTTTTCTTTGGGGTTGTTTTTTGGTGTTGGGTTTTGGAGGTTGTTTGGTTGTTTGTTTTTTTTCTTGGGGGGGGGGGGGCAGGCAGAATAAAGCCTAAAAATCAATGTCAGGCATTAGTAAAAGTAACATGGTTTGATACAGTAATACTGGCTTACAAAACCTTATTTGCAGCATTAAAAAGATTTCTTCATTACACATACAGTAGCTCCCACTACAAGACAAATAAGCTACTATAAAACCACAGTGAGTCTCAGACCAAATACAGCAGCTAGTCTTCTCTAAAAATCCCCTTTCAAGATGCAAAGGCTGAAAAGTTGTGTTCCATGAAATCTGGCATTGTATCAACAGATCTCCATGGAGCTAGCAGGGTGGAAGTGCTCCAGAAAGCAGCTTCAAGGAAAAAAAAGCATTCTTACCACTAAGTATGATCAATCACTAAAGAGACGCTCAAGCAATGCTTTTTCCCAGCTAAAGTCATCAAATCTTAGCTATGGTTACTGGGGATGCAGAGGTTACCAATGATAATACTAAGTAATTTTTAAAGTCTGCTTTCTTCCAGCATTTCTAATCAGTACATTTAAATACCCTTTGTGGAACCTTTTGTAAACACATTTTTTTCTGCCTTTCTTCAAGACATATATACACACACATATTTTAAGAGCCTATAAAATTTCAGAACCTAACACTGAACTTCTGAAAGTATCCTACTGATTTACAGCTATCTCTAATTCTCCTCTTTTAGTCAATGCCAAGTGTGGGTGGGTTGAGAGGAAAAATAGTATAGTAGTATAATGTGGCATAATAAAATCAGAACTGAACAAAATACATGCAGTATTATACAAGAAACAGAGCACCACCATCCATGAGAGGTTTTCCACTTGTGGACCTCTGGGGATGTTAAAAGACTTCAAAAGGAATTAGGAAAACAGCAACTAAAGTTAAAGACTGCATTGGCAAGTTGTGTGGTACAATAGCAGCAGAGACACCTGCAGAGCAGAACAGTTGGTGCTGATGATCCTGTGTCCATCATACATGATTTTTGGCAGGGAAGCAGGGATATTTGTTCCCAGCTAGCTCTCTCCTGTTATCATGGCCCATTAGATGCTGAACACCATCACGTATGCTCCTAGAGGGCACCTTTTCATTTTAGACTCATCAGAAAGGGAAAGAGTGCATATACTCCTCAACTGGGGAATTTGCATCATAAATATACTCCTGGATCCAAACCAATAGCATAACGCACCCTAAAATGCCTGTTGTCTTGGCATGTTTTAGTTCACTACATAAAGGTTGAAAAAAGAACAGTTTTATTTTGTTTTAAGTTTATGAGGACACGACTGAAGAAGAGGCAAATACTGGTTGGAGAAAAAAAACCACAATCGTCTTGAGGCTGAAAACCTGTCCCATAGGACTTTTTAATTATGGCTGCCTCCAATATTTACCAATGAAGGCTCCACAGGAAAGCAGGGAATGAAGACATTTATGCACAAGAGTCAGAGCTTCATCTGTTCTCTCTTTCCCTATAATGGCACTCAGTCATTCGACACTTGGGGAAGGAGCTCATCTTCCTCACTAGCTGGCAGTCAGCCTCATACCAAACTCCTGGCAAAACAGCCAACTAAAAACCACTGAAACAGGAATGGACTGCCTAAACCTAGCAATGCTGCAACTGCAAAGTACCATCAGAAAGCCTGTTACAGTAAGGTTACATAATACCTGCATTACTACAGTGTCTGTACACCTAGACATTAAATTTATTCCCCAAACTTGAGAAAGGCAAGAAGCAGCATTCTCAATCATACAGTCGAGAGGCACAAAGCTATTTGATAATGCTGGCCAGCACACAAGGCCCATAGAAGGATCAGAAATCGGACCTAAATCACACCAATGCTTAGCAACAAATGCTTAAACCACAAGATGAGCTATGTTTCCTTCTCAGAAGCAAAATCCAGTCATTGCCTTCGGATCCACTCCACTTAAAGTTGTGCTTTTTAAGACAGCTGTAAAGCCAACCACTCCTTGATTTAATTAAATAGATTCCTTTCCCCATTCCCTGTTTCAACATTTGTTATTATAGCTGCTCCTGGCTGAGCTGCTTCCAGGGCTGGAATCAGCTTGGAAGTAAGCAGAACAGAAAAGAACTCAAAGCAGTTTATGGAATTACTGCTCTTACAGCTGAGACCACGCAAGTAAGAACACTCAATCTGCTTCAGCAAAAGGAGAGAAAAAAACCAAACCACAAAAACCCCAAACAAATGGTAATTCAAACTAACCTCCCATTTCATAGTGAAGCAGGACAGAGGCATTCAAATGACCAGCTAAGATATTTTGTTGTTGTGTAGATAAATAGCAAGCTAAGCACAAGTGACTACCTAAAACGTGGTAATAGATCTGAAAGATTAGTAACTGCTTTAGTAACTGCGTTCTACAAGAAATGGCATTGATGTTCTCAAAGAAAGAGGAGTTAACTCTAGCCAGACACCAGAGAGACAAGATCAGAACCTCCCTTTCTGCTCCCCCTCATGAGGAACGTGTAGGCAGTGAGGTCACCCCTCAGTAACCTCTTCTCCAAGCTTAAACCTGGAATCTTCAGCTGCTCTTCGTAAGTCGTGCCCTCTAGCCTTAGTCCATCTTACTGGTAGGAATACAGACCTATGACACTGAAGAGCTCAGAGCTGTTGCAATTTTCTGTCACCCTCTGCTGCCACATTTCCCAAAATCACGTAGGAGGTCCCAGGAAATTCTGAGATGATCAATCAAATCTTACTGAACAGAGAAAACAGATTACATTTCTTATGTACTACTTCAGGCTCAGAGATATCTCTTACGTCCCAAGGACTCTACTACATGATATCTAATGCATGCATTACAAATTCTGTTTACCCTGTTAGCCATGTAAGTACTTTATGCCTGCATCACCTCCATCTTTTTCAGAAAAAGATACTTTTGGTGAATCCTAACTTGATATACATTGATTTCTGTGATTTATTTACAAAAAGAAAAAACAGCATATACCCATAAATATTTAGGACCAAATTAATATTAAAGCATGAAGTATTAAAGGGTAATTTTTAAAATAAATATACAGTACTCTGAAGGAGGAGGGTGGATAGAACCTCAACAAAAAATTGGTCTCCTCAGGAAGTCACCAATCTGATGAAACATACCATCACATCTTAAGAAAAGCAGTTGCTCTTAGCTCCTGGTAAATTGTGAAAGTCCCTTTTTTCTTTTCTAGGAAATTAAGACTGAATCAAGGACAAATCACTGGGGGGGGGGGGGACATATTCTATGTTTTGGATCTAAAAAGTCTTAATTCTGACAATTCATAGAGAACAGAATGTTACTTATTTCCCACTACTTTAATCATAAATATCATAAAATAGTGCACAAAAAGACTGCATGTTGAACTGATCACATTTGTATTTCATAATTCCAGAGAAAAACACCCATCTATCAAGACAGCAGCCAAACACCTGAAGAGAAGCCTCACAGTTTTATATTGAGTTTTTTACACTGTGTTTTATACAGACATTATGTCCTGCCCACATTGTAGAGCCATGGTCCAACCTTAGCCTCCTTTACAGGAGCCCTACTGACAGCGCTTTCTCTTCTCCTTCGCTTCTAGCACCACAGCTTTTGGCATACTCTCTACCCCCATTGCCCAACTACAGCAAGGCAGGCTGTTGTGTCCTTCACACATCCTACAGCTGCTTTCCTCTAACAGACAGTTTACTAGCTCAGACTGGGCCTTGCACACCTCACTTGGCAACGGCGTAACTCACCATCCATTTACAACTAGACAACTGGTCTGACAAGAGTTGGAGCCACTGGTAACTAAGGGCAGGGGTATAAACTAATGCTTCCAACTACCCTTTCCCCTCTGCAGTTTTACATTCCAACGTTTGCCTACAAGGCCTGCTTGGTACAAAACTTTGCTCTTAACTTTATTATTACGACTGTTTATTAGTTGTAGACAGATTCTAGAGACTGTTGCTTACTCTCACAAAAAGAAGTGTCCAGTAACTAAGAGTATGCAACTGGGTAGTTGCTCTTCCATCTTTCCTATCTGCTCCCCACAAACATCCCAAACACCCCTCCCATTGTCAGGGTAAAATATCATATTCAAATTATTTGAATATGAAAACTCCTCGGAGAGGCACCATAATGTGTCAACTCTTCCCAATAACCCTCAGGACAGCAGCTTCTCCCCCAGTCCCAGGGGAAGGGTACCTATTTGGTACTTGCTAGGTAAATGCTGACAAGCTACAGATCAGGCAGCTGTCTGCAAAGATTCTCAGTAGGTTGTTTTTTTCATTTGGTTTGGTTTTTTTTTTTATTTTTCTTTTTTGTTTGGAGGGTGTTTGTGGTTTTTTTCAAGTATAAGAAAGCCCTTAATACCTATCTTTAAACTGTTTTAATGCATAGCTGAGGCAGCTACATGAAGAAGGTAATGGCAGCTTCCTTAACCCTATAAATATACAAACCGCACATCAAAAAAAAAAGAGGAAGCTTTACAAGTGATGTTTTATTTACCAGAAAAGGTATATGATTGCAATGAGTATTGCTAAAACACACTTAAATTTTATTCCTGAAGTCACAGGAAAGGGCAACCATCTAGATCCTGATGATCACTGTAGTCTCTTGAAATTACTTGAAGAAAGCTGTTTGAAATTAATTTTAACATCTATTTTCCAAAACATGTGATGATTTTCTCCACTCCAGTTCCACAGTAGTCCTGAAGATTGCTTCAAATCATTTTGCATATTGGACAAAAATACTTTCAATATTGAGCTATTACTAAATTGTTCTGAACAAAAGTTTCACAGAATCACAGAACAGTCAGGGTTGGAAGGGACCTCTGGAGATTATCTGGTCCAACCCCCTGCTAAAGCAGGTTCTCCTAAAGCAGGTTGCACAGAGTCACATCCAGGTGAGTTCTGAATGTCTCCAGAGAAGGAGAGTCCACAGCCTCTCTGGGCAGCCTCTTCTAGTGCTCTGTCACTCTCAAAGCAAAGTTCTTCCTCATATACAGGTAGAACTTCCCGTGTTCCAGTTTGTGCCTGTTGCCCCTTGTCCTGCTGCTGGGCACCACTGAAAAGAGCCTGGCCCCATCCTCCTGACACTCACTCCTAAGATATTGGTAGACATTGATAAGATCCCCTCTCAGTCTTCTCCAGGCTGAAGAGGCCCAGCTCTCTCAGCCTTTCCTCATCAGGGAGACCCTCCAGTCCCGTCATCACCTTTGCAGCCCCCTGCTGGGCCCTCTCCAGTAGTTCCCTGTCTTTATTGACCTGAGGAGCTCTGAACTGGACACAGCACTCCAGATGTGGCCTCACCAGGGCAGAGCGGAGGGGCAGGAGAACCTCCCTGGATCTGCTGGCCATGCTTCTCCTGATGCACCCCAAGATCCCATTGGCCTTTTTGGCCACAAGGGCACACTGCTGGCTCATGGGCAACTTGCTGTCCACCAGAACTGCCAGGTCCTTCTTTGCAGAGCTGCCTTCCAGTAGGTCAACCCCTTGCCTGTACTGGTGCATGAGGTTGTTCCTCCCTTGGTGCAGGACCTTCGTTGAACTTCACCAGGTTCCTCTCCCCCCAGATCTCTAACCTGTCCAGGTCTCACTGAATGGCAGTGCAGCCTTCCGGCCAATCAGCCACCCCTCCCAGTTTTGTATAATCAGTGAGCTTGCTGAGGGTACCCTCAGTCTCTCCATCTAGGTCATTGATAAATAAGCTGAACAGGACTGGACCCAGCACTGACCCCTGGGGAACACCACGAGCTACAGGCCTCCAGACAGATCTGCACCATCTAACACAATCCTCTGAGCTCTGCCATTCAGCAGTTCTCAATCCACCTGTCCACTCACCTAATCCACACTTCCTGAATTTACATATGAGGATGTTATGGTAGACAGTGTCAAAAGCCTTGCTGAGGTCAAGGTAGACAATATCTACCACCCATCCACCTCTCTCTAGAACTAGGTGTTCTTTCTTAACACAAGTACATTTTGAACCTGAACATGCTGAAGTCAAAGCAACAGGGGGAAAATTAAATCCTAGAATGTTGGTGTCCAGGATATTTTTGTATTTCTTTAAATGACAGAAACAAAGATGCAGAATTCTGAAGTGAACTTACTATAAACTTGCCTCCATCCCAGCACTGCAGTTGCTGTTATACTGGTGATCAAACGTTCCTCTGTGAAATGCAATTATTAGTTTAAAACCCATAGAGCTAATGAGGTCTCACAATCCATGAGGAATAGATTGTAGCCAGCTGGCTGCCGAGCAAAAAGCGGACCGCTCTTGCCACCTCGGTGATGAGGCTCCAGGAGGCAACACTGTGATTGTTGGTACCTGAGGCTATTTGAGAATCACCAGCTGACAAAACTTGTGCAACTGCACAGGAAACCAGAGTTTTTGCAGACTGACAGGGTAACACTAAGCTCAAACATGCTGACTGATTCTCAAAGACTGTCATTAGAGGTTATCTATGACTACATGGATCTTCCCCAAATTATGTAACAAACCTATCAATACTTACATTGCTCTTAACTACACTTTAAAATAGTCAATGCAATCTACAGACTACAAGTCCCATGTATAGAAAAAAACAAGCCATCAGAGACTAATCTACACACAGCTGAAGAAATTTAACTAATCACTTTAAATCTAGAAACTGATTTAGTTAATCATAGTGCAGGCAACCAAGATTTAAACCTCATCTTCAAGCAGATCTCTATGCACTAGTTGCATAATTCAGAAGTGAAGTTATGCCAACCACAGAAAAAGTTCAAAGAGGTCAATGACTGTGTGTGTTTGCAGTATTGAAGTAGCACTGAATTTCCCAGTCTCTGGCAGTAATAATGAAGAATACTGCTTTATGTGTTCATATCACTATGTTGAAAACATGATGGGCATGCTATGGCTCTCACAGCACAGATGCTAGTTTTACCAGGTTAATCCTCCTATGTTAACATTATGCACATTCCCAGATTGCATGTAAAGTCCCTCAACTCCATACAGTCAAGTCCAAAAATGTAAGTGCACGCTGAATAATTTAACCCAAGACAGGCAAGAGTTGAGCCCAAATATCCAGCCTCTTCTATTATCACAAAGAGAAAACAAGAAAAGCTAGGAGAAAATGCATGCACCTCTTAAGATCAGAATCTGCAATTAGAATTCTCGATCATGTTTTAAATCACTCTCTCCCAAAACCAGTCCCACCTCATTTTGGCTTTACCATTTGTAATGCAAGGATTCTGGAATACCTTCTCCTCTCTCATAGGCCTTTCTTCTCCCCAGGATACTATTTGGAAAACACTGTTGTGTCTCTCTCCCCTCATCCAATGCTATGTAATTGGTGATCTTCAGCTTTACTTTCCACCATTCTCCAGAAGATTATTTCTCCCTCCTGCCCAACCCATCTTTGACACTCACTCGCTCCTATTCTGAAAAGCTTCCTTCCTTCAGGGAAAATGCTAACTTAAGTCTTCAGATAAAAATTCAGAAGAAGCTTTTCCTAAAAAGTTTGTTTCAAATCTGAACTTAAGTTACTAAATCATTCTATAATTTGCCAGCTACTAAGCATAAAGGTTATGTGACTGAAGAATCACACAGTACAGGCAAGTCTTTGCAAATAAGTTTGGTTTAACCCTGACTAGAAGTATTGAAGTTGATTTCACAATATAAGCATTTCTAAGGACTGTTCCAGTTTTATTCATACAGAAATCACAAACATAATTTTAATGTCTTTCTTCAAAATATGTAAATGAATATGCAACATTTTTATATGCCAAACTATGAACACATACTTTTTAGATCTGCTTGTATCTGATGACAAAGGAACTCTTCAGCTGGTCTAGTGAATTGACATTTGGGGCTGGTAAGCATCAGGGTCCCTTTTCAAGCCCTGCATTTGGGATTTTCTTCCCAACTACATGCTCTCTTAACTTTCTTTGTGGGGGGCTCTTTTGGAGCTTAGTGTTGCAGGATTAAAATGGAACTTTAAAAAAGCCAGTGCATGCTACTTGAATGGAATGGCATGTAAAGGAATCTGCAGCTTGCACAAACATCTAATAATTGTATTTTGAGCAACTTGACAACTTTCGGGGTGTTTATATTAGCAAAACACACTAGGAAATCCAGAGAAGCATGACAAGGCACAATTATAATGCAAGCGACAAAATGAATGACTTGATTTAAAATGAAAATTCCTTACTATGCATGCAAATCAGGCAAATTAAGTCATTTAACTATTTAATTATGACTTGTAAGTTCAGTTCTTTGAAGAAGAAATTTAGAAAGAAAAATATTACCTTTCTGTAGAAATCAATCATTATTTTAAATACAAGCTTATTTTGTTGACCAGGTGGAGTTTCCAAATTGTATGTCCTATGAGAACATTTGTAATACACGAGTGATCAGAGTTCAACAAAAATTTAGAATATTATGTCTACTAAAATTAAGTTTTAATATCTTTTTAAAATCAAACCCTGATTATTTTCAAGTATGTTCAGCATTGTATTGAAATACCTTTCAGATACATTAAACTCCAGACTATTAAACAGTAGATACCTTTCAATTAAACTCTACATGAAAGTTGTGCTTAACCTGCACAAAGAAACAAAATATTTGATAATACTACACTGAGTATGAAAAAATACCTCAAAATAATTTTTGAAGTTCTGTGAACACATACAATTAGGTAAAATATTCCTACACATACATCCTTATTCCTGCAGCAAGCAATCTCTACAACCTCCCATGAATGAAAGCAAACAACGATGTTTCTATGTACCATGAAATGAAACAGAAATATGTGCTGTAACAATGGTTGAGCTTACAATATAAAAAAACATAACACTGGAAGTTAGAATATGACAGTTGTGACTTTTAATCTCAAAAGCAGAAGAGGTCTGTAAAGCCAGCTACTAGAGAAACCAAAGTCTGAAGGCCAGACACTGGAGAGAATTGGGGTCTATAAAAGTCAGCTACGGCACTGACCACAGATATCAATTAGCTACTGGAGAGACCTTTGCACACACACACACACCTGCACACACACTATATGACAACAGGACACATATTAAGATGAATAATTCTCACATTTTCATTGGATTAGTGTATTGCTGCTTATTTAATGATCAGTAGTGAAGCGTATTTTCAGTCTTTGATGTGCCCATTTGGTTTAAAAAAATTTTTGCAGACTACTTCCTTTCCCTGACATACTTCCTCCACCTTTGTAATTTATAACAAATGATCTTTTTTTCCAAACAATTTCAGTATATAACCATAAAGTTATTTTACCATTTAAATGGGAATTGCAGGAAGGTCAGAAAGGGGAAAGGTCTGTATTCACATTTCTGTGTGCACCATATTGCTTCTTGATCCCTTTATCCCTCAAAATCAAGTTTCTTTCTTGAAATTGTGAATGCATGCATAGAATTTCCCAGAAATCCTTTGTTTTTCCTCTAACTTGAGGTGTGATCTCTTTCAGAACATATATGCTGACAAGCATCTTGAATATCATCAAGCACATAATCAGCATTCAAAATTAAAATAAGCATACATGAATTTCAGCTGAGGGGAGACAAAGTGTGCCAGAAGATCACAACCAGAGTTATAGCCAGTCAGCTCGAGGACATAAGCAAAGTCAAAAATATCCTAAAGCAGTGCTGCATACTTAGCTTTTTTCAGACCTTGAAGCAAGCATGGCTGGCTGCAGTTTCTGCCAAAGGCAGCACTGTGGCATGCAATGCAGGAAGGAAACAGTCTCTCCTACAAGTAGCTAATACTACTTTTAACCTCCTCATCCTCTCAGAAGGAAGAACAAACCTGCTTTCCAGCTTCTTCCCCTGTTCAAAAGGTTTATCTTTCCCACTGCAGAACCAGACAAACTGCAACCCCCTACAAAAAAAACACACACACACCAACAAAACCAGCTTTATTTTAACAAATTTGTCTACACTTTGGCAGTAGTCCTCCATTAGCACCACCCAGCGTGGCCCACATCTTATGTCACATATTAAAGGAAGTGCTACACAGCTGTTTTCTTACTTTTCGAACAACACAACATATTCCTCATCTAAAGTCTGTGGTGTGCATGTTGCAGCTGAGCCAGATTGGGGGGGTTCAACAAAGCTAGTTTAATATCAATAAATGTAAAACTTTCATTATCCATTGCACTTTGAGGCAAACAGTCAAACAACTAACCTCAGCAGATTTAATTTAAATCTCCAAGACAAAGCTCAGCAAAACACAGATTATACAGGGTGAAAGTTATTAACAGATGCAAATTTATAAATCCAATCTCTCATGAACAGCCATGAATAAAGTAAATTTATTTGTTTTCTACACAATAAGATTAGCGTTTACATTATACTAGTCTCCTGCATTAGTAGTGCTTTTAACATTTGTTTCAGAGCCTAATACAGCGTATCTTCAACATCACAAAAATATAAACCTTCCTCCCAATGCTAACTCAAAACCTTCTGGTCAGTTTCCAAACTCCACCACTGGTCTTCAGTTCAAGGACTTAAGAGTTTTCAAAGCTATCTGGACCAGATTCACACAAATGCAAAAGTAAGTGACAAGGTACATTCAGTAAGAGCTCCCTTGAACAGCTTACCATTTAAAAAGGAGCTGAAAGTAGTCCCTTTACGCGTTTTAGAAGACAGCTGTTCTGTGACTTGCTAGCACACTCAGGTAGCTTTCTCTGCAAAGACAAATTCAACTTAGCTTTTCAAGAACAGAATAATTGAAGATATGCATTAAAAATCAGGTTCGATGATCAACTAGAAAATTAAAACATGCATGTGTAGAATCTAGACATACTTTTAACTGTTTAGAGATAAACGTTATTTCATTATAGCTTAAATTTTTTCAAGGTAAGAAAATAGCTTGTATTATTTTATAACCAATGCCCTTTTTTAACTGGAAGTATCTACAGGGAAGGTTACATTTACCCACTTTAAGACTGTGTGGATGTAAAAATGTGACACAATGATCTAAAGTAAAGCATAAAAAAACAGGTTTGAGAACCTTACATATTTCACAGTAAATATTACTAAACACAAACCCACTAAAACACACACACTAAAGCAATGAGACTCTCTTGCAAAAGCTAAACAATGTTTCCAAAAAAGTACTACAGATCCTAGAATCAAGAGGATATTCTGACTTATAGATGACCATTTAGTCATACACTAATTTTTTATAATATTTTTCGTGATTAAGGCATAGCTGCCCTTTCTGCAAGTACTGTACAAAGATGATCTTCTAAACCAGATCATAGGAGACTAATATTATAGCCATATTATTCAAGGTTGCTCCTATATATTCCTTGATGGAACCTGATTAGGCATTTTAGACGACAAAAATTTGTCAGAGATATTAAAAAATCTTCTCTATTTCAAGGACATGTATAAAACAGGATTTATAAAAAGCCAAAGCACCTAGAAGAGCAAGACACTGTTAGGAGTCACCACACACAGACTCCTCCAAGGCAAGAAATCAGTAGCCTAGACAACACCTCTTGCTCTCTGTCACCACTCTTAAGTTTCCTTTGCCCTCCCTCAAAATATTAGACCTCTGACATCATGGCACCCCACCTCAATTCCAGTAAGCATTGGTGCAGTGGCCACCTATTCCAAACATAGCACTGCCCTCTAGTTAGCCTGCTACCAAGGTCTACCAGTTGGCCAAGGCCTTGGTCCTCACTTCAGTGTTTACATACTTACAGAAGGAACTGTTCTAAGTTAGACATTATAAAAGGCTCAACTACATATCATTTACATTCAGAGGTCTCCCTATCTTATCACCAGGGTAGATGTACTATGTGGGGAAGAAGGTGCCTTCCAAATGCTGCTTCACAATCCTGACTGAAGTTGTCAGACAAGATCCTATTAACCTAAGTGACTTAACCAACAGTGACTTCTGCAGGTATACCTGTGGTTCAGGAAAGACTAACAGTGCTTTCAAGTAATCAGCACTAGATTGAAAAACACTACAGAATAGATGTCATGGAACACTAGCCTAGCACAAGGTGACCAGAACTTCACATTGAACTCAAGCCTTTTAGGTACTATCAGGGTGGCTGAAGATATATTTACACATTACATTAGCCTCAGCAGCAAGGGCACCTTATGATGTTCTCAGTTTCCCACCTTAGCTACTCATTGCTGCCCACGCACTGCAGTTCACTGCTTCCATCAGTTACATCAACAACTGTAGTGCAAGCACTACATGAACAGGATCACCAAATCCATCCTGTGATGGAGGAACTCTCCACTCAGGTCAGCAGTATGTGACACCTATAGAGGGATGGGAAGGAAGCCAAGAATTACCACATGAAGAGTGAGGATGAGACTCACACAGCTTTCACAGTGAAATGAGATCAACTATCCTGACACATATTCCAGGGGTTAGTAAAAAACCTTGGCTAAAGACACCAAGACACAATCAATGTCAAGTAGTTTTGTATCTTTAAATCAGAATTTTCTGATTGTTTGTTAAATAAAATATTGAGAAAAGACTCACGATAAGCCAGAGAAGAAATGCTGGACTCCCTCACTGCGTGTTCTACATTTAAGATATGTAGTTATAACAAAAAAAATATTGCAGATGCACACAACATGAGATATAGAAAAGAAAATGTTTCAGTACACCATTTACAGTCCAGCAATATCTATATACTGGCGTAACAATATACTTGCTCCCTTTTGAATGGATTCTTTCTTTCCCATAAAATCTTTAAGAGGAAAGAAATCCCAACAAAAAACATTATAAAGGGATTCTTACTCATTACCAAGAACATCACTGACTCCTCTGCCAAGTGCCCCCATTTGACTCATTCACTAATTCACAGAAAGTACTGAACAGTTTCAAGAGGGTAAGATTTTAGAGAAGCAGGATGTATAATGCTGACTTCTAGTCAGAAATGTGTATTCAGCTGAATTATGTTTAAAATCAATGTTGTAAAACTTTCTAAACAGGACTCCTAGAAATGAAGGGATTGTACAGAAGCAATTTGAAGATCAAGCTGCATAACTTTTACAGAGATTGAGGATTAAAAGCATCCAAATGGTAGGTCATCATTAAAATAGTGAAAAAAGGATTTTATTTTAAAATCTGCTTTCTGGGGGAGGGGTTATAAAACATGGTTTCATATATGGAGATCCAAAGCTTACTAGTGTAGTTTGAATTACAAAGTTAACCATTTTATCAGTACATAAACACACAAAAAGGAAGTGCTTTAAAACTCCATTTTTCACTTCCTGTGTGTATTCAATCTTGAAAGCACAAAACTAAAATTTTGGAAAGTACTGTAACTTTACAGCAGACATGTGGAAAACCCTGACAGTTTCTGGAGTCTTCAAAGAGCAGAACCACACACCAATTGGTAGGTAGGTCCCACTTGGTCTTAAGTACTACTACAGTGGGATGGCAGCTTTTCTGTAAGAGCCATACAATTACTTAAAACCAAGGGACCTCTCAACAGCCCATCCTAAGCAGCCTTCCTGAAACTGACCAGGACAACTAGAGAGTTTCTTATCTTTAAATTAGGCTTGATCCAGATCCCAATCTTCAACTTGGGCACACAATAGGAACAACATAAAGGAACAGAACTCATGTTTTCCAAGTAGTCTTTAAGACAATTGCTGTTGTCTAGCTTCCACAGACATCCAGAAACACAGACTTAGTTAGGACACATGCTGTCCTTGGAATGTGGAAAGCTACCTGCCCTCCATCAAGCCCTCAAGGGACAATTTCCTACTATATCTTTCTGAGAACTGCTTTGATGGTCAGACTTGGTCACAGCATCCAGTGTGTCCTCTACCACCAATTCCTTCCGAACGGGGTGAAGATCTTGGGAGTTTTCCTTTAAAACACAGGCAGATAAATTAAAAATAACCAACCTGTTGTGAGGTACCTGGTATCTCTTTTACTCATTTTCACCAGCGGATTACGGTACAAATATTCACTGCTTGACTTGAGTAGAGCAGTCCTTCAGTATTGGACAGCGGAGACCTATCTAAATTGGAGGCTGGCAAAATCCTAAGCATTGCATGAAACTTATCTGAGATTAAACATGATTCTTGGAGATTTTGCAATCTACAAAAGACAGCCCATCACGCTTATGAGCCAACTAGTAACAGCACTGGTCTGTCAGACATTCTTGGCTGGTAAGAAGCATGGTAGCATTGACCAGCCCCAACATATTTCACCTCTTTGGCACCTCAGTGGTTAAAAGGCTTGCCCAGGACAACACCCTCTTCCTTAATAGTCAGCACTGATTCTTTACTGCAAATGAAGCTAAGCATAAAGACAAGGCTATACCACAAATGACTAGTACCAACCACAAGAGCTCTTCCACTCTCTCATCTTCAATACAAAATTAAAAGATTTTCCCATCACTGACAACAAAATAGATCTAAATATCCGAGAAGGAACAAATTTCAGCTGGCATGTAAGTATTAAAGTGTTTTCAAGCACTGGAAAAGGTTTTCTAGCAGCATTTACCATCCCTAAATCTCCACATGTAACAATCCTATCTCACAGTACAAGTCTTCTGTACTATCAGCCTGCTCTTTCTCCCAGTATAACCCCATGCTCTTCTGCAGAAGTTTATAGTGTTCCCATCTTCACAGAAAGGGAAAGAGCTCCCTCCTAGCTCAACTTGCAGTGCCCAGAGATGTCTCCCTAGTGCTCTACACAAAGAAATGCTTCTGGATTTACATCAAAGTGAAAATCCACTTGAGTAACAATACTAAAAATGGACCTTCCTCAGCAGACAGCGCCTCTGTAATTTCAGTTTTTGTCCTCCCACCCAGAGGGAGGATTATATACAGTAATTTGTCAGTTAAGATTTAAGAACATACTTCTTAAAATAAAAAAGTCACTCGAATTCTGCTTTCTAGAGCATTCAACCTCCTTTCTTGTGGTTAGCAGATACTGCTACAAGGCATGAACATCTAGACAGAAGCGTTATATAAGTACCCCAAACAGAAAGAAAACCTGTGGGCTCCATTAGAAGGATTAGTCCAAGGCTAGATGATGGGCCAGACAGAGGTACAGGCTTTCAAATTAGATGCTTCACTAAAAAGAAGTGAATATGGTGACACTAGCAATACAAAAATAACTGTCAGAAAGCTGACAGTCAACAGTCAAAGCAAATAGTGGACTGCACCATATCCTGAACAAAACTTAAGATTTTATTTAGCTCAAACTTCTCCATAAGCAGTAGGGGGTCAAGCAGTTTGCACCCTACTGTTTCATAAAATTACAGTGAAGTAGCAGAATAAAGGAAGTATGAATTAACACAGGACACAGAACTCCACTGAAAAGTGCTCGTCAAAGTATCACATGTACACATATATAGCACTAAAACGAGACACTACCTCTGAGATTGATAAACGAAATTTAGTGGGCTTCAGAATGCCTAAGAAAAAAGGCAAATCAAAAAGAATTGACATAATATTTAAAAAGGAAAAAAATACTGCATCTATAAAGTAGTGCAACAGGGAAGGAAGCAGCAGCAAGGTCATACTTAATGGCTCAGCACTGCCACAGCCAACAGCCAGATTCAATGCCATGGAATCAGAATTATGTAGATGGTCACAGGCTGGATCAAGAAAGCAGCTGCTCTCCCTAGCACGACCCATCCAGGGGCAAGATACTTACATCTGGATCTAGCCGATAGCAACCACTCACATCACTATGATTAATTCCCCTACAGCCTCCAAGTGAAAGAGAAATGGAAAAAAGAGAAAAGCATTCAGATTCAATGTTGGAGAATGAGAGGCACATCCTACACCCTAGTAGAAAAGAATAGTGCTTTGGGATATAGACTGGGGTCATGGAAGAATCTCACGTTCCCTGTAAAAATGTTCTCAGAGTCCACATCCTCAGTTCAAAAACACATGCGAGATAGGAAGCTTGTTTCCTTTGTAAACTTTCTATGATACCTTAAAAAGGTTTTGGTTGAGTGTTGGGTTTGTTGGGGTTTTTTGTTTGGTTTTTTTTTTGAAGTACATTAATAGCAAGATTAGGTCTAAAGAAAACATTGGACTGATAGTTGTTGAAGATGGTCATCTGACTAATAGGGATGAAGAAAAAGCAGAGGCATTCAGTGCTTTTTTTTGTCTCAGTCCTTAATAATACCGATAGGTCTTGGGCTGCCCAGTCCAGAGTCAGAGAACAAGTGCAGGAACAGCGACTTTCCATTTGTGGACACAAACTGTAAGGGACCAGCTGTATCAGCTGAATGGTCACAAGTCCATAGGGCCTGATGGGATTCATCCCAGAGTACTGAAGGAGCTAGTGGATAGATATTGTGGCGGGAGCCCTCTCAACCATCTACCAAAGGTCTGGGTAGGTCACTGCTGACTGGGAGCTAGAAAGTGTTATACCAGTTTACAAAAAGGGTGTGAGGGAAGACCCAGGGAGCTGCAGCCCTGTTGGTCTGACCTCAGTTTCTGGAAAAATTATGGTGAGGATTATACTGGGTACTATTGAAAGACATTTAAAGAATACTGGAATCTGGCACGGTCAGCATGGGTTCACAGAGCAAGCCTCGTTTAACTAATTTTATATCCTTCTATGATAAGGTCAGCCACCCAGCAGATGAAGGGATGGCAGCAGATGTAGTTTTTCTGGATTTTATAAGGTTTTTGGTACTGTCCTCTACAGCATCCTTCTGGACAAGCTGTCCAGCTGTAGAACGAGCAGGTTTACACAGCTCTGGGTGAAGAAGTAGCTGAAGGGCAGAGCTCAAAGGTGGTAGTGAATGGGGCTACATCTGGCTCATGACTGGTCGCCAGCAGTGTTCCTCAGGGTTCAATTCTAGGGCCAGTCCTGTTCAATGTATTTGCCAACAATCTGGATGCGAGAGTTGAATGCATCCTTGGCAACTTCGCTGATGACACCAAACAGAGGTGCGGCCGACTCTCCTGAGGGACAAGAGACCTTGCAGAGGGTTCTAGATAGTTTGGAGCATGAGGCTGTGGTTAACGGGATGAAATGTACCAGGTTCAAATGCCAGATTCTGTACCTAGGACGGGATAATGCTGGGCACAAGTACAAACTGGGAGAGGAGTGGCTGGAGGGCAGCCGTGCAGAAAGGGATCTGGGGGTGCTGGTCGGCGGCAGCAGGCTCAACACGAGTCAGTCTGGCTGCCCTGGCCAGGTCGGGGAACACAGCACCCTGGGGTGCATCAAACACAGTATGACCAGCTGGTGAAGAGGCGATTATCCCGCTGGATTCAGCACTGGTGTGGCCTCACCTCAAGTACTGTGGGGCCCAGCACTGCACACAACTTCAGAAGGATGTGAAGGTCCTTGAATGCGTCCGGAGGAGGGCAGCAAAGCTGGTGAAAGGGCTGGAAGGAATGTCCTGTGAGGAACAGCTAAGGGCTTTGGCCTTGTCTAGTTTGGAGAAAAGGAGGCTGAGGGGCGGCCTCATTGCTCTGTACAGCCTCCTGAGGAGGGGAAGGGGAGAGGGAGGTGCTGAGCTCCTCTCCCTGGGATCCAGTGACAGGACACATGGGAATGGTTCAAAGCTGCATCAGGGAAGGTTCAACACTGAACATCAGGAAGTATTTCTTTACCAACAGGGTGGTCAGACACTGGAACAGGCTTCCTAGAGAGGTGGTTGATGCCCCAAAGCTGTCAAGCGTTTAGGAGTCATTTGGACAATGCCCTTAACATGCTTTAACTTCTGGTCAGCTGGTTGGACTAGATCAGGGGTCCTCAAACTTTTTAACCCGGGGGCCGACATGCGCGGATGCAGTGGCAGGCAGTCATCTGCAGCTGCTTGGTTTCCCCCCCCAACCCCCGGGGGGGAGGGGGGGGAGGGCAGGGGGGGTCTGTAAATACCAGGGGCCGGATTGAGGACCCTGGGGGCCATATCCAGCCCACGGGCCGTAGTTTGAAGACCCCTGGACTTCACTGGACAGATCACTGTAGGTCTCTTCCAACCAAAATATTCTATTCTTAATAAATGTTCTCCCATGTGTACATACTTGAGTATGCATATAGATATATATACTATTGCAGTTTAGTTCTCACTGTTTATAGTCTTTCATATCTACAGACACAAAACCTTTATGAAAGTTCAGTAAAAACACAGACTGGAAGGTATTTGCAAAAAGTGTGTTTTTCCCCCAGACTGAAAGTCTCAAAAAGCATGTAAATTGTTTCTAGACAGACATAGGTATCATACAGATAAATCATTAGTCACCATTTATAAAATTAAAATTCAATGGAATTAAACAGCTAGATACTCTTTACAGCTGACCCATGGAGTTCAGTTAAGGACATTACTATGGAAAAAAAAATAAGGAAAGTGAAAAGGGAGGGAGACAAAGCATTTGACACAGGTGAAACTTATGTATTAATTATTCCATTTTTATACCCCCACTGGAGAGCTGTTCTTTATAAAGAAATTAGCATACACCAGTATTAACTACATGGTTCAGATTTATCCCAGTTTCTCAAGGGGTTTTCCCTCCCCCTATCCTGTTTTTAAAGGGCCAGTTGAGGCAGGTGGTTTTGTTTGTTTCTTTTGGGTCTTTTTTGTTATTAGCATTTTTACTTATAAGCCAGTTAAACTAAAGCAGTTTTTGCATGGATCTGTGACCTCAAATCTCATTCAATGTAGAGGAGCTTAGCAGTTTAGGAAGATCAAACAAATCACAGAAATCCAGAAGTATGTGAAATAAAGTCTACTTTTTCTTTTGAAAAGAAGGTTGAAGTGGCTTAAAGTCATCATGCCTGCCATTACCATAAGATTTTTATGTTTTTAATTAAGACTTGTTTTTATAAAAGGGAATTTTAAAACTACTTCTGCTTCACACTATTTAATATGGGTAAGGAAAACTATGAACTTCATTTCCCTAATAGCATAACCCATCCAGGTTATATACTGCATTACCATCAGACTCAACACCAAGCAGTTGATAGCAACTCAAGAGAACAGATTTGCCTGTTCCACTAAATATTCTCATAAATGCAATAAACCCTATTCTTCAGATTACTTCATATCACTTTCACAGCCATGTTTAGTACTTGGGGGGGAGGCAGTAGTCAGCTGTCACAAATGCAGCATTTTACAAAAGCAATTTCCATGAAGAGATTTTGAAACAATGAAAAAAATCTTGAACTGACAACCAAGTCTAAGAAAACCTAATTTTCTTAATACATACAACACTGTAGGCATATATATACCCCCCAGATATCCTTTAACAGTTCATAATAATGCAACTGCAACTATGCCATCCTATTCTTTCTCAGTTCCTTGCCTGTGTCCTTTCCTCAGTCTTCCAACAACCATAAAAATATCTGTTTCAACTACATTTTAAAGTTGTGTTCCCTTTGCCTTCCTCTATTAAAGATTTTGAAGACTACAAATAATATAAATTATTTTCCAGAACTACAGATTTACATTGCATAAGATGCAAAGTAGCTTGAATTTGGAAAAAAAAAAACACCTTTAAACGTTTTGAAACAGTGGCAACCGTTGCTGAAAGGCATGGGCTGCCCAGAAATCCACAGTAGGTTGTGGGTTTTTTTATTTGAAGAGCAAAAACTATTCTAACACCATGTAAACAGGACTGGAGGCACTGAACATATCACAGGAGAGGAAGCATGCCATGTCCCAAAGCAATACCATGCCTGCCCAGACTTCAGTTGACAGCTCCAAAGCAATGTGTGGCTTACTGTCAGGAACAGAAGCAACCAGGTATTTCAGTTACTACTGACCACTCTGCTCTGGAATGAGGAGAGAAAGGACAGCAGAGAATCTGGTACAGCTTCAAATCCACATCTTCCCTCCTCTATACAGGAAAGCAGACACCACACAATGCTTTCTCGGGCTCCAGCTCCACTTCCAGGAGGATGGGGTAAGAGCTGCCCAGCTGCAATACATTGCTTCCTCTTTCCTTCATTTATCAACTGCTTGGTGCGGCAAAAGGGCCGTAGAGGAACAAACTACTACCAAAAAGGGAGAAAAGGGAGGCTGAATTGAAAGTTTGAGAACTACTGATATTCAATGTGATACACTTCTGCTCAAAGAACACAAGCACAGGCATTGCAGATGTGTACAAGCTAGCATGTAAATCCGCAACAGATTGAGAACTTGACACATCATCTTTACTCTTCTACCACAAGTGACCTTGGTTTGTAATGCCCATGCAGCTCTTCAGAGGTTACCTCTATGACCACAGTGTGGTGAGGTGGTATAAGCACCACAATCATCTGAGCTGACCACTCATGTTATTACAGGTTACAGAATTCCTGGCAAATTCTACATTGAGTACAGTGAACTAAAACAGATCAACCAATGAGGCATGGAATCTTGTTTGTTTTGAGGTTTGCAGTTTTTGTTGGGTTTTGGGGGTTGTTGTTTTTTTAAAGCCTCTTATGAGAAACCACTCCTGATCCCACATAATATAATTTTTCTTTTACCTCACTACAGATGCATACTGGCTTTCTCACTGTAGCAACTCTTGTTGCAGATTACTATGGGATCACACTTTAAGGTACTATTACTGCCAACACTTAAGATTCTATTATGGCTGCAGAATTAACAAGCAGCATAAAGTGGCATTTCCATAAACTACTGGCAACATGCTTCCTGTCTCACTAATTTTACTGCTGCCATGCAGGTCTACCTTTGAAAAATCAAAAGACATCAAACTAGGCTTCATTAATGATTTCTCTCTCCTAACTCATATGGAAGAACCAAGCTCAGATGTTGGAATTGCAGATACTCAGCAAGTTTTAACTTGACTGCCCTTGCATGTTTGGGGCATTCACACCAGTGGAAAATATAAAATTTGCATTTAAATATGCCTAAGTTTTGCTAGTCAACTATATCCTTGATGTCTGTCTTTTTTTTTATTTATTTTTTCTTTTTGAAGTCAAGACTTCCAGAAAGTGAGATTTAGCCATGCTTCTGGCTAAACACATAGAAGAAAACCAAAGAAACAAAACCTTTCACCTATCTCATTTTCAAGTATGACAATAGTACAAGAGATGCCCTGCCCTTGAGAAAGGCTTTTATTTAGGAGTAGCCTGTTATCAGGTTAACATGTAAATAACTACATGTTCTGCACCAAATCTACTGCTTTAAAGAGGATCTTGCAACTTTAAAGTTGACAATGTAAGTATTACTAGGACTTGAAACAAATAATCCACCATCAGGACCAAGTAGGTAGTCACAGAGAGTGGGTATTTTCCCAAGGAAAAAAAAAAAAAAAAAAACCACACACACCACAGTAACAACTGATAGCCACACAAGAAAAAACCTTTGCCTTCATAAAGCCCACTGAAAGACTGAGGTTTAAGATTTTACAACTTGGATCAAGACAGCTTTCTAGATACAATCTTACTGCTACAAAAATAGTGATGTCCTCCCCTGTACACAAAGCAAAACAAACAAATGTAGAATAAGAAGTCCAACCATGCACTAGCACCAATCCTCCACTGATAATGTTTTGCTGCTTTCCAGGCAAATAGAACACTGGTTTTGTGCAAAAAAGAAATTTGGATCGCACAATTAAGTGGAATTTTAATCTCAAAATCCTTTCTCCATCAGACTCTCTATCACTTCAGGTTAGTCACTCTTTTATTCAAGTCATTAACAACTAGTAATATAATCATTTGAATAACAACAAAACGTACCACAATACTGTATAAAACTTTGGAGGATGGGTCAATGGGATCCCAGGTATCAGCAGACCTCTCCTTTTTCCCCTGCCAGCATTTTGTTCTTTGAAAAATTAACTTGCCCTAAGGAGAGTTAGGACTTGTTCTTGGGAAATTTAAACCCAAACAGACTATTATACAGAGTCATACTGCACCAGCAACAGGAACCCCCACAATACCTATTCCTACAAATTCAAGGCCTCTCTACCCCAGCACAGCTCTCCTCTCCCTCTAGAGGGATTATGGCACTTTTTTTAAACCAAGATAATTAACTAAGACTAAATTTTCCAAGTTCTTGTATAGTTACAATACAGCTGATAATAAAAAAAAAGAATGTAGTAGAGAAACAGTAGCAAACAGACTTATGAGAAAAAAGTTTAACATCTCATACCACATGTACTTCTGAAGAAGTAAGCAAAATAAAAGGGATTAGCTAGAATTCAAACAAAAGCACATGAGAACACACAAGATGCATGCTTTCAGATTTCACGCACCTTTGCAGCTTACATTCTTTGCCAATTCTTTCTGCATAACAGGGGAACACTGACTTAACAACTGGAAGTGATATTATGCTATCAACAGTAACTTTCATCCCCAAGCACAACTAGCTCTAAAGCAATGTATCTGTGCATTAGGGGCAAGAGGTATTAAAAATAAGTAAGAAGTGGGTCAAAAGTAGTACTAGATCAGTTAAGTGACTTACAAAGCCTCTTCTTGGCTACCAAGAATCTATCTGGCAGACTAATCATTAATAAGGAAGAGAACCTCACTTTCTCCCAAGCCTGTCGAGTATCAGTATCTGTTCCTAGATAAAACTGCTGTAAGGCCCAATCTTGCATGAAACAGCTCACAACTAACACTGTTTGAGGGGGAAGGGGAGAACTGGGTAAATGCAGCTACTGCATCTTACGGGCCAGCTGTTCCATAAGCCACATTCTTTTCTATTCAGAATCACCAAATTGTTTCAAGCCTACAGAAATAAGTGATACTCAAGCTTGCCACTTTAAGCCAGGTTTGTTCTTTTAACACCCAATAAGAACTTGATATAAATCATGAAGTCCTGCATGCTTTGAACCAGAGAAGTGGATCAACGCTTCATTATACACCTGCAGAAATGAGCAAGAAAGCATGGAAGGTATATTTCATAGTTCACTACTAATACCCTGCAAATTAGCTAATCCACAGTGGAATTTAATTATTTCTACAGTTACATTTTAGTATTTTGTTCGAAGTGGATTTAGAAGACTCAAAATATACTTCTGACAAAAGAACACTTGTCCTTCAAGCTCTGTATTTCAGACAAGCTTTTGTTTCAAGGCTTCCTCACGTATTTTAGTTATAAAACACCAGTTCTGAGCATCTTAAAGCTAATTAATAACTTTCAATAACCCTTAATTAAATTCACTGGTTTCATCCCTCTAGATCCAACACTCATACTTCCTACCCTCACAGTTATATCTCACTAATGTTTCCCACTCACTGTAAAGCACATGATTTTTCTCCATTCTTAGTCTATTCCTGTAATTCAATGAACCCAGACAAATTTCCTTGGTTAACTGGGACTGTTCTGTGCTGTATTTATTGTTCTGTAATGAGGTATAAAGTTATCTTTGACAAACAACCCAAAGCTGTTCACAGTTTAGACTGTCACCCCTTAGGTTCACAAAACTTACTTCAATGTATTTTCTAATGCTTCATATTCAAAGGCTTTAACAGCCACAATTCTACCAAGATGAACCAAAGTGGGGATATTCAAACTACAGATTTACAGCCATGGGTGTTAGTTAACATCACAGTTACCACAAACGTAAAATGAAGACTTATTTATATCTGAAGCTCAACTTTCAACTTTAGCTTTGAAAAAACTTCAAAATATTATTACAGGCTGCCTGTGTGCTTCTCCAGAGCCCAGTAACTTGGCTGAGGAAAGCTCCTGCCAGGCTATGATTAGCATTTAGCAGCTTAAAGGCTAACTGTGCTTGTTGTTTCAACCTTGACAACCAACTGTAAGGACACATCATTAAACTTGAGCTTCCAGAAGCATTTAACATTTGTTTCTGGAAATCAAGTTTTATTACATGTTTTGAAAATAAAATCACTTTTTCCTCTTTTAGAAATCCATGATCATGCCAGACATATGCTTGTTTTCCAAACAACAACTGTTTAAAAGAAAGAATACTCTCTCTGATGTTCCTGCCAAAAACAACATTCTGTGGCTTAAAGAAATCTGATAGCAGACAGTTCACTCAGTTGAGGAAAGAAGGATTTACATTTGGCAAGGGTTTACATTTCATGCCTTGCATCTACTTCTCCCCATTTTAAGTTTCTTTGGGGATGATTGCGGCAGTGGGGAGAGTTTTTGTTGTGGTTTGGGTTTTTTACATCTCCAAGCATTTCGCTTTCTAAAAAAAGGCATCTGTGGGTTTCACCAGAAATGACATGAAGCAGAAGTTCATCACAATGCCCTTCTTACAGGAAATACTAGGATATACAAGACAGTTTGAAAGGGAAGTAAAAGACTTCAGAAGAAACGCACAGAAGCAAGTTTGCAGCAGGAGGAAGCAAAACAGAAAATTCAAACAAGGAAGTAGCATATGAAGAACACCAACAGCTTCATCTTAATACACAGGACAAGGGAGAGAAAGAGATAGATTTGCACAGGCAGCAAAAATAACCACCTTTACTGGACAGGTGGTATTTCACTGTTGCCTCCATAGTTTCAAATTGCAAAAGAGAACAGGTAATAAAAACATGCAAATTGGACTATTATTTCTGTACACTTCAGAAAGACACAAGATACGGATTTGATCTGCCACAGTATTTGACTTTGTCCTTCATTACTTATACATCACATAATTACTCACCGAAATAGCAACTGGATCATTTTACTACATAATGTAAAATATTTAGTCGACTTCAAGCATTTAAGACAACAGAAGTTCCAGAATTTTCCCCAGTCATGGAGTTTACTAGCCACTTCCAGGTGGTTTTTTTGCAAATAGTTATAAATCCCATCGAGCAGAACCTTGCCGCTCTCCAAGATCCAGAAATTCCTGAAGGCTGCTAAACCTGCTCCAACATCAAGCCAGCTAGTCAGACAACACTTCAGCCAGCTAAGTGACCAAGAGTATCATCTCCTACAGGACAGCAGGCGGCAGATCCATGCAAGCTTAGAGGCCCTCAGAACTGTTAGCACAGCAACCAGAACATTATCACAAAGCACATACTTGCTATTCTACTGGAGAAGAAATTTTAAACAAATAACGTCAGAATCCCAATGATCTTAGAGTAGTATTTCAGATGCAGCTATTTCAGGCTAATAAAAATCCTTAAGGTTAAAAAAATCAACTGCTTATTAGTCCACTGACATGGACATTCTTATTAGCTATGTAAATCCTGCACAGAAGTTCAACAACTAGACATGAAGGTTTGTCTTTTACAGCATTATAGCTCAAGCTAGTAAATTGGTGTTGCTCCTAATCTTATCTACACCTTTGTGTAGAATTACCCACCCTGAATCAAAGGATGCTTGAAACTTCAAGATAGTCTACAAGAGTATGAGCAGTGTTTGATGACAGAGGCAAATGTTATAACTACATTTCACTTGAGGGCTGGAAGACTATACTTCAGTGCATTCTCAGACATTCCTCTTACAGGCATTTCTACCTCACCACTTCAACATTCAGGTATTTCACACTTGCCACGCACAAGCTCTACAACTTTTTACTTGCTATAAATATGAAGTGATTGCTACAGTGAAGATGCACAAGACCTGCAGGATTTGAAGAATGGAGAGATTCAAGAGAAGCAAGTTGGCTGAGCTGAAGGAGACAGGATGCCCTGCATGCAGAAAAAAAAAGAAAAAAATGAAGCTGCTCAAATGCTAGTTCCTAGTTCTTTCTAAAAAAGGTGGAGATAGAAAGCACATGACTTGCACATCTGCTTGTCGAGCATAGCCTGGCATATACCCTTCTCCTACTAGGCAGTAATCTGAAACTGTAACCAAGCCACTTGTATAACTGTACCAAGACATTCTCTTTAAACATGACTGAAGAGTTAGACCCACTCCAGCTTCTGAGTTGGCATGCAGAGGTCAGAAGGAACTGCAATATTCAAGCTGTGTAAAAAAACCTAGTAATATACGTATGAGAATGTCTCTAAATTTACCATAACATCAAACACAGGCTTCATTTGAAGTGATGTGTTTTCTCCACCTTTGCAGCTGTTTAAGCATTCAAAGCAACAGCCAAGCTTTAAAACGAAAAACAGTACTTTCCAAGGAAATAACTCCACAATAAACCTGTGCTGATGTGAGTTCCAGAAAATTTCAACATTCTATAGAAAACAGCAGCAAGTTCTAACTGCTGTAGAAGAACGAACTAAAAGGCACACTTTCACTAAAGCCCCCCTTCCAATTCAAAAGTTCAAACTTCATTTTTTTCATTCACAAGTAATGAGGCAGAAGAACTTCTCAAAGAAGTGTTTCCAAAGGCTGTGTAAAGTTTCAAAATAAAACAAGCTTCCCAGGCATTGTCTTGCAGCACACCAGTCCCCACAGCTGCCTGTTAGGACAAAAGCAAGTCCACAGCAAATGAATGGTTTTCCTCAGCATCATAGAATACTAACCTTTTCCAGTATAGCCACAAGAAAAAAGCTACTGCAGAGGGAGGAGTGGGCAACAGCTGCATACATCATATTAACTATAAACCTCCAAATATTCAAAAGAGAATACTCCAACTCAGCTGGCCATTACAGTCATCAGCACTGGAATAAATCTCACCTCCAGACTCAGATTGAACCCCAGCCCCTATTAGTAGCCCTGTCAACACTATCTCACTCTGCAGCAAGTGACAAGTGGATAACTGGTTAACCAGTCCATGGAAGAAAGTCCTGACTGTCACATTTTATATAACATTCTCCACCTATAAGTACAATGGAGCTCCAGTAATTCCCAACTTACACCCACTGTCCTTCACACACAGCCTTAACATTATGCTCCCTTTGCCCTGGCAACTGGACTTGAACAAAACATTTTTTGAGATTATATATGTTTTTCAGTCTTCACTGATGAGGTGCTTTGTCACTTTAGTTTTTTTGAATATATCAACAATACAAGAAAGTATTTTTGCACATACCATCTTCTAAACAGCTGGTGAAACTCAAGTCCTCTAAGGCCTCTGAAATACCATTACATTACACCTTTCATGTTAATCATAGATTATCCTGAGTTGGAAGGGACCCAGGAGGATCATCAAGTCCAACTCCTGACTCTACACATGGCAACCTAACAGTTAAACCAGATACCAGAGAGCATTGCTCAAGCACTTCTTGAATCCTGACTGGCTTGTGGTCACAACCACCTCCCCACGGAGCTTGTTCCAGTGCTTGACTACCCACCGAGTGAAGAGCTTTGTCCAGATACCCAATCCAAACATCTTCTGATGCAGCTTTAAGTTGTGTCTCTGGTGTCTGGTGGTGGGGCATGAGAAATCAAGATCAGCACCTCCCTTTCTGCTCCCCATCATGAGAGAGTTGTAGACAGCAACGCAGTCATGCCTCAGTAACCTCTCCTCCAAGTGGAACAAACCTAGTATCCTCAGCCTCTCCTCATAAGTCATGCCCTCTAATCCTTTCACCATCTCCATTGCCCTCCTTTGGACACACTCTAGTAGTATCCTTCTTATACTGTGGAGCCCAAACTGATGGAATAAAACATACCAACAACCACCTCTGCCTTCATAACCTACCAACACATTAAAAAGGCTTTGTAAATCATGAAGAAAGCACACTAATCCTGAATATTACTGTATGCCGAGATCCAACTAACCAGCAACATGGAGGACAAGACACTAGAGAAGAACCAAGAAAACCAGGAACACAAGCAACTTACAGCATTCCAAGAAAAGCAGTATCATCCAAATTCAACAATAACAAGGAAATACAAGCGTTTTCTGAATGAGGAATCTTTAACATACTAACAGTAAGACAGTCCATGTTTAGTATTAAGAGATAGTCCCCTAAAAATTCAGGGCTCCCACTCAGGTAACCCAACAGGAAAAAACACACAGCAGCCCCTGAGCATGGTCATCCAAATACAGCTCTTCAACAAGATGCAGTGGCCTCTACATCTTACTAGTACAGCCCTAGCCCAAACAGCACCTTGTTTTAATAGTCAACTGTTCAACAAACAGCTTAAATATAAATAAAATAGTTACATGTGTTCACAGACAAGCCAGGCACCTGAAAACATGACATTACCTTAGAAAGACTGAAGGAGCCAATTTCAATTAAATTGCAAAGTTAGAAAAGGCTGCATGACAACAAAGTATTTCAGCATTCTTCACCTAAAAAACTACCAAATATCAAGCTTATGTAAAATTTCAAATATCTGAAAAAACTGTAATTGCTAGCAGCACTTGCTACAAATTGATTTTTTTTAATCTATGAATTTCATTCAGATCATGCATTAAACAGCATTTTCACTATTTATAGCTTAAACTTCCCTTACCAATTTTGAAGTTCCATAACCAATCAACACAAGGCTGACAGAGGACTTGAAATCACTGTAATATATATAGAACTCTAAAGCAAGTGCATATTCAGATACTAAAAAAACTGCTCCAAAACACAATAACGCATAATTACAACAGCCAAACAAACCTTAACTATTCATTTACACCAGCATAGGAGGAAACATAACCACTGCAGAAGTTTCAAAAAGTCTGTCTCATTTGACCTTAATGGTGTTAAGTATTTTTCATTGATGTAAGTTTATCTGTGTATACTGCCATCTAAGTGAACAATGCTTGATAGTTTTTCTACAAAAAATTACTCTATAGTTTCTGTATTGGGCAGACTTTCACGATAGGGATGTACAATAATAGCTTGGGCCAAAGAAACAGTGAAATAAGAGTTTTCATTTATGGAACCAGAGAGAAAACAAGCCAGGTCGTAATTCTGTGCACAAGGTTTGAAGATCTCGTTTTTTCTTGTCCGAAAGAAAAATACATTTAAGTCAACCTAAAACTCTGGGTTTGACAGATTAATGGAAGTTACAACTGCCTTAGCATAGGCTACTTCTATTTATATTGATTATGACGACTGTAAAACACAAACCCCGATTGGATTCAAATTACCATTGATACCTATACATACTTTATGTCACCAGCATTTGAAAGGTTGCATCATTCTGAAAACTACTATAAAACCTAAGTATCTACAGAATGCAAGATTAATTCAAAAACTAAAGGAAAAATATCTACATGCCAACCATGTTCTAGACATTTATTTTTGTTACATTCACCACTGCTTAGCCAACTATTTAACCCAGCACTCCATAGTCTGTATCAGTTCTTTCCACTACTTCTTACTAAAATACTCTTGCAAGGAGCCTTCTAGTTATGAATGAACCTACATGTTAAGTATAATCTCTTTGATAGCATACAAATGATGGGAAAACATTTTGCTCTATTGTTTTTGTTCTAGATTGACATGTTTTAACAAACATCAATCAAGTTAAACTTGAATAACAGTCAATTTTTTTCTGCTTTTAAAATATATTTTTTAGAATACAAAAGATTATTCAGAGTTGAAGCACAAGTAAAATGAATATTCAAAGTATTAAATAAATTTCATGTAAGATGTTCTATGCTTAATAGAAACACACATTGTCCCAATAACTTTATGTGGCTACCAAATCATTGTAAGAATCAAGAGGTGATATTTACAACCAACAGGTAGGAAGGAGCTCCAAGTATCTAGAAAGAGAGTAACTAAAATTCTGCTAAATGGAGAGGTCCAC
This sequence comes from Falco peregrinus, assembly GCF_023634155.1. Lineage (NCBI taxonomy): Eukaryota > Metazoa > Chordata > Aves > Falconiformes > Falconidae > Falco > Falco peregrinus. The sequence goes on from NC_073724.1 coordinate 99,901,092, forward strand.
AAAAAAAGAAAATCCCAAACACATACAGGAATCTATTCTAGATCCAAAACACCATTAGTTCAATGGCTGAATAAGTACATGAAAGACTAATTTACAATGTGTTGAAATTCAGAACAACTCTAAATCCTTAACACAAATTTTTTTTTTAAAAAAACAAGCAAGCAAATCCAATAAACACTTACCATACTAAACAAGCCTTCAACAAAAATTTAACAGCTATCTCACCTCCCAAAAATAAAGAAATCAAGCAAGATAAGCTCCTAGTTTACAGCCTGAATGAGCATGAAGCCTTCCATTTTGATTTCCAGCTGCTTCTACAGAAAAATTTCTTAATTTCTTCCCAAATGTTTTGTTTCTGCTTTTGGCAGAGGAAAAAGAAGTGACATCTATCTTCAACTAAAAATATTTCAGTTATCCAAGTTTCCAAAAGAGGGGTGAAAAACAACAGTGCTTTTCCAGTTTAAAAAAAACCACCCCTTTTTTCAGCAGCTTTTCAGCAGGCTGGCTTTGGAACAATTAGATCTAGATAACATAAGTGTAGAGGAAAGAACTCACTTTAAAGTTGAATAAATAAATCTGGTGTAACTTCATGTTATTTCGATTATTACCTCTAAAGGTAGACCAAGTTCTCAGGAGAGAATAAGCGCTAGCACAGTTCTGCTACATAGCTAAGGCTCAAGATGCCTCCGTTCTTAGTCGAGTCACTGATTTTCTTGCATTGCAGGTATCCTGTACATTAGACTTCCGTATGGAGAAGTTAATACTCACCCTCTACCTCTCTATCAGTTCCTATAAGAGAATAAACAATTACAACCTGTGACCCATAGTACTGCTGGTACAAGGAATCTTGTGAAGGCAGCGTACCATTGTATGTAACACTGGAAGGCATGTATTTACAATCCAATCCTATTAACCATCTTCATATACTGAATGACTTTAAGATTAGAGGGGTAAGAAAACCTGATAAAAACAACTTCTCCCCATCAGTACTGTAAATCATTATCTTCCTGCTAGTAAGGTAATTAACCAAACTACACATCATAACCCACCAAACACACACAGCCTGGCTAGTAACTTACACTACTAGTCCAATTCACCTGATATACAGCCTGTAGCTCAACACCCTACACAAGCAAAAAATACAGTCACTGTAATGACCGCAGGAAGTCCAAAAATTTTAACTGGAGCCACCCAGGAATTGGGCAGATACCAATACACCACCTTTGAATTGAAGAGGCCAAAGAGTGCTGTATTATACAACCTGTATCAGATTCAAGCTCAGTGACAAGACCGTATAAAGCCCACCCCAACTAAAGACACGCCTGGAAGAGCAGACTGCAATTAACCACAACAACATGTCTTGCTCATTCCCCACTAAAAGCAGTCAAGAGAGCTCTGGAAGACAGGGAGGACTTGAAAGAACGAAGCGTACACCAAGATACAACTGTCCATGCAGGAATTTTAATCAAAAAGGGAGGACTTGCAGAGGCATGAAAGCTAATTCACTGTCCGAGTGACACCGATACAGTGAGCTAAATACTCAAGATACCATCAGCTCTTCTGGAATTCTTCAATAAAATACCTGCTGTAGTTTGGTTTTCAGAAATCCTGCCCTGCTAATCACTGTACATAAGCTTCAAAATAGCATTCCTATTGCCTGTCACACAATGCCTTTCCCCCCCCCTCTTTCCTCCATACAGGAATACTGACTGCAGACACTGTTATTCTTGTTTCAGAAAAATACACAGTATGTACCTTCTCATTGAAGAATAAAGTAAATAAACCTGACATAAAGTAGTCATACCAAGGAGCAGATTATCTGTAAGAATTTTATATTACTAGTCTTAAAATCATAATCCTTTGAGGCATGTTGTACAGACAAGGCATATACTGAAAAACAAAGCAGGTTTAAGCTGCTATGAACTATGAAATGTCATATGTGTTGTACCATATAAATCAAACTTGAAGCCTCAATAACTTACCCTTTTTAAAGTACAAGGAATTCTATTTCTGACATAGAAAGTCATCTTTTATTACTTCCATGGACAAATAGGAAGATTAGCAAAGACTACAGTTTCAGTAACTATTGTGTATAATCAAGACTATTGTTTCAGTACCCGATTAAAAAAATGTCTACTTTTTTAGTTGGAGAAAATTGCCACAGAAAAAAAGAAAGAAGGCTCGCTCAGTTATATATTATTTCACATACAACAAAATCTGTGCTCACCACCCAATAACTACATCCATGTTACCACTAGCAACATAAACACAAAACTGATCTTCCAGCAGGCAGTAAGAGAAGTTTGCTTTGCACAACTCATCCCCAAAATTCAGCTGGAAATAAACGGAGCTTCAACACTGCTCAAGGGGAACATGATCTGGTCCTGATCTCAAATGAAGAGCTACAGATAAAACTTCCTTCTTACAGGACTTCCTGAAAGCCACGTTCTTACTGAGTAAGAACGACTTAGGGCCTTTATTTTCGTGTAGGCAGATAGATGTCCTTCCATCTTGGCGTATCTTCTTCTGATGAGAACTTAAAGGCAAGAGTAAGCTGTAACTGAATATAATACCCAACAAAGCTCAGTTCCACAGCTCAAATACAGGGTCTAATCTTGAATAGTTAAGTTTGCGAGCACTTTAGCTTGTACCTTTATTAACAGGTTTTCAGCTTGGGTGTTAGTCTACATAATTATTCCATATCACATCAACCTCCATATGTAAAAGGCCACACGACTTCACATCTTGCTGTAGCATCCGAGAACATGCTGCAGGCTAAGAACTGTAGCCTTATTCCATTCCCTTCTTCAGGCACATACAGTATTTTCCATAGTAGCTAATCGTGTATCGGGCAAAGTCAAAACACCAGTCTATCTCCTATAAATGTAATACTTTTTGATTCCCTAAGTAAAGTTTTAAAAAGAAAAAGAAGAAAAAAAGGCCAGTCTTGCACAACAGGCAAGGCAAAACCACCTCCTTCTCATCCCCAGATTTAAAGCCTCTAAGTTCCTGGCGGCCTTCATAATTTGCCCCCATCTTTTTCTAATAGGAATACTTTCCCCTCATTCCCTGTAGTTTACAGAAGGGGCACAAAGAACCACAGCTAGACAGCTTTTTCCTGTTCCTGCACAAACAGCACACAAACTAAACCATTTGTGCTTTGAAGTATTTTCTATCAAGGAATCTCACAACTGCATCTAATAACCCATCACTCAAGGACTGGCCCCACTTCACAGACTGTTGCTCAGCCTAAAACTATCAGTCCTTCTCCTGTTAGTTATCTGCAGCGATTACTGAACTGTATCAGAAACCAGAAGAAAAATAATAAAAAAGGCGTTTCTTAACTGTTTTCAGCTAGCATTAGACATTCGGCAGTTGCAATATATCCCTGTGTTCACACGGCTGCACTCACTCCGACTCCCAGCTTCTTCTCAGCTATAGTCACTTAAGAAATAAGTGGAAAAAACAATTAACCTGAAAAAAAACGTGAGCAGGGAAAAACAAAACCAAGGGGGAATTAAAAGTTCCCGAGCCGTCAAGGACTCCCAGCGCCCTTCAAAGCCAAAAGCGGTTATTTTACGTACTTGAAAACCGCCGGACATCAGAAGAGACTTGCCAGCGCCACGCTACGGTGCCGGCGCGGGGGCCACTCACGGGGGGTGCCACGGGTGAGGAGCAGCCCCGTACTCACGGGCCTCAGGGCCGTTCCCCGCAGCCCGGGCTGAGCCCCCGCGCCAGCCCTGAGACCCGCAAGCTCGGGAGCCCGTTCCCCGACCCCACGCCCGGGGGCTCCGCAGCCCCCAGCTGAGAGCGAAGGGGGGAAAAGGGAACGCGCCTCGCGGCCCCGGGGGCTGGCAAGGGGCCGAGGCCGGCAGGAGAGCTGGAAACAAAGCTCCAACCCCCCCCCGCCCCGGCTGAGGCAAGAGGGCCCCAGGACGGGCAGCTCGGCCCGGGCGGGAGGAGAGCGCGAAGCCCCGGAGCGACTCGCGGCTGCTCCCACCGCGGCTGTGAAGAGAAAGGCGCCGCCGCGCTGAGGGGGCTCGCACAGGGCAGCGGCGGGATTATCCCCGCGGGCGGCCAGAGACCGTTAAAAAGCGGCTGCTCCCCCTCAGCGCCCCTCCCGGCGGCGGCCGCCGAGCTCCCAGGGGAGGAACGGACCCCCTGCGCACCGCCGGCCGGCCGGCCGGCCCGCCCTCCGCCGCGGCTGAGGGAGACGGGAGTACGGCCCCGGCCCCGGCCCCGCACCCACCTGGCGCCGCACTCCGTCCCAGCCCGCGCCGACGCCGCTCCAGCCGCCGCCGACCGCCTTCGCGGGCTAAGCCTCCGCGCCCATCACCGCCGCCCCGCCCCTCCAGCCTCGGGCCCCGCCCCCTCGCCGCTCCTTTGGGCGAGGAGGGGCGGGGCAAGATCCGCCAATGAAGGCCAGAGCTTCGCCGCACACATTGCTGATCGGCGTGAAAAGCATCCAATGAAAACGCTAAGAGGGCGGGGAGAACTGTCAATCAGAGGCCCCTACCTGGGGGTCGCAAGAGGCCGGAGCCGGGGCGTTTCCTCCCGCTGACCGGCTCGCCCGTCCCCTCCGCCGCCAGCCCGGGGCTCGCGCCCGCCGCTCGCTGCGGCCGCCGAAGTCCCTGGGGTGTGGGGGCTGCGCTGCGGCTCCCGTCACACACACAGAGCTCCCATCTGGGGCTGTCACACACATACATGCACCCCGCAGATCAGAGCGCCCCTCAGGAGCAGCCACCTCGTCTCCCGGTGCCACAGCGGCCCCGGCCCCGGCCCCGCCGCGGGGCCGGCCTCCCCCCCGCTCCACAACAGGGGGCCGAGCAGCCTGACCCCTGTGCCGGCTGCCGGGCGGGGATCCCCCTTCCCGCAGGGCTGCGCTCCCCCCTCGCAGCCGGGGCGATGTGCGGGCGGCTGCGGCCCCGTCGCGCCTCTCCAGCCGCCCCTTCCCCACCCAGCGCCCTGGCCTCGGGACACCCATTCCCAGCCCCTCACAGCAACGAGGGTCGCGTTGCGCGTCCTCCGCGCTGCCCCCTCCCCGCGCTGCCCCCCCCCCCCTCCTCCCCTCCAGGCCCCTTTCGGCCTGCAAGAGGCCTCCGCGCCGCCTCCGCCCTCATTACTGACCGCCACAGGCATCCACCCCACCACCCCCCGCGCCCTTTGCCTGCCCTGGCGACCCAGTTCCCACTGAATCCAGCTTCTGGACATCCGGGCCCCGCGGAGATCTGTGTTTATAGGGGCAGGCACCCTAACGCCGAGGGGTCGGGGGGGCTTGGGGGTGTGGGTGTGGAAAGGCTAGTGGGGCCTTTGCCCCACTGGGCAGGGCGCATTGTGCGGGCTGCAGCTGCTGACCCAGCGGGAACAATATGGCCTTTCCTGCTTTGCCTGCGATGCCGTCCTTTGTGGTTATCCCTATAACGGGGGCTTTTGTTGCTGGCTGCAAAGCCTGTAGAAAAAAATAAGTCGGACTTTATCATGTGAATGAGATTTGGGGAGGGGCAGGGAGGGTAGAACAATCGCTGAACGAACTTTAATGGCCCAGGGCACTTCAATAAATAATCACGGCTGAGAGCAGAAGGTTATTGAACGCCATCTCGAGTCAATCATCTCTGGCAACTTACCCAACTCAAACCCAACTGCACCACTGGCAATGCGTTCTTGTGGCTAACAAAGCACCGTCCCCACTCCGCCTCAACAGCGAAGGTGCGGGCTCACCGGCAGCGCCTTTTCATGAAAAATAGCACGCAGCATTGCCATGAATTTGAGAAAAATAATTTGTATTTAAGATGCTGGTATTCATGGTAAGAAGCAGCAGCAGAGAGCCGCTGCTGTAATCACGCAAGGTTACCTGGCCAAAAGCAGCATGCCGGCTTTGAAATGCGGAGGGTGACAGTTTCATGATGGCTAGCAAAGCAAACAGATGGCTAGCAAAGCAAACAGAAAAGGAGTCACTAAGTGACATAACCCTAAAATAAGGAGGCAGCAGTCTTTTTACTCAGCACGAGGGCTCACCGAGACAAAAATCATTAGAGGAAAATAGTCTCTAGGTTTTGAGAAAAAGCCATCTATTCAAAAGGAGAGTATTTTGCCTAGAACAGGTATGCAGCAAGGAAGAGGAAAGCTTCAGAGACTGTAAAATAAATCAGAGGGAAAATGACCTAGCATTGTTAAAACACAGCTGCATTCACGCGTGTTCAGTGTTGCTTTTTCCGTGCTGAAAATGGGAGCTTGAGGTTTGAAAAATATTAATTTCACACAGACCTAGCACTACCAGTAATTTTTTTCTGCTCCATCAATACAAGTAAGTAGCTTGTGTGACGCAAGGTATTAATTAACATTTATTTCATTCCAGCTGCTTTCCAGGCTCTTGGATTCCTTCTCAACTTTAATTTTTCTCCTCTGTATTCATGACATTTTTAATGCTATTTTTAATAATATCTGCATCTCGTAAAAAAGGAACTCAGGCAGACCTCTCTTACTGCTGTTATGACCTTGCCTTTGAATTTGCAAATAAGGCAAATCTGCCAAACGATTTGTATTCAATTCGCACTGAGTTTTCATTAAGAGAGAAAAAGAAAGGGGGTTAAATTATCTGCAAGGAATAATTGAATCGGCTTTTGTCCGAACCATTACTGTTTTTAAGTGAAATCACGCCTCAGAAGAGTCCTCTGAAGGCAGTAGATACAGGCTTGGACTGACACACTGAGAGATATCCAGGATTGATCTTTCTCCTATTAATTTCACTTGCAGGCAGAATCAGGCTTCAGACTAATAAAAAGGAAAGGATTATTGGAGACTGAAGCCAAGATGAGTTAGCAGAAGTAAGCATGACATTTTCTTGATATCTGCTTATAATATCACTGACTTAGATCAAATTTATGAGGACCTCCTTTTCTTGAATAGTTCATTTCACAAAAAAAAGGGACAACATAAGAAGAAACAATATTTTAAAAGTTTGTTACACTGCTTGTCTTTTCCTGCTGAAGAGCATATTTCATGATACAGAAATCATTTTGTCTTTCAGGAAACACAAAATTGCTGAATAATGTTAAAATAAATAGTGTTATGCAAATGATGTACAACACCACTGATAATCATTACAGCATCTCTGGTTATTAATGGGACATTGATAGGCCCCTGAAGAGTTTCTTGCTGAATCAGCTTTTGAAATAAATTGCTTTCCCTCCAGCCGCAGCCGCACCCCAGAGAAAGGGGAACCATGTCCTGACTGAGGTAATTGATTTAGGATAGCTAGTGGATACAGGCAGTGCACAACGTAAGATGCTTTATGAATTACTATGTCTCTGCTAATGGAGTTTATTTTCCATTAGTGCAAAACTATTTAGCCTTGATAAGGCTGTGTCTGTATTTCTCATACTATTCATATTTTCAATATTATTGATATTTCCATACTATTCATATTTTTCAGGAATATTTTCCTGAGGCTAGTAACTATTTTGCTTTTTTGTTTGTTTTCCTTTTAATATCCCTGGATCGCTGGAATACTGGAAGACTAGGAAAGTATATGAAAGCAAGACGCAAGCAGATCCTCAAAGGAAATATTAAATGTAAGTTCAAAGAGGCACTGTGTAATCAATCCTGAGAAAAAAATGTAGGGAAACAAGAACAAAAGGAAGCCTAATAACTTTTCAAGACAGTTACTTTCATGAACTAAACAAGAGTTGTAATTCTGCCAATTAACAGTAAGGTCCATTAACTGTAAGTCATAAAAACTATTTGCTATGCAAAGCACTCATATTTCTTTGCTGGCTCTGACACTTTGGTAGGGCAGTGTAGTAGGATATCCAATGAAGCAGGGACTGGTGATCTATAGCAGGAGTGGACACAGTCTCTTTATAGTTTTACAGCATTGTCAGTTGAACAAGCTCCCTTTATAAAAATAAACACACGGAAGACATGACTCCAAGTTCCCAGAGAGATTAAAACATTATACACAGAAAGCTGTAGTTTGTAATAGGCTGTTGATTTAGCAGCTGTACAATGCAGGGCACAGCTAGGACTAATGTGACGAAGCTAAGAAACAAGAACCACAGGGTGAATATCTATCTGAAAGAAAAGGTCAGTTCACAAGCATAGTTGGGTTTCTGCAAACATGACTGTGGGAAACGTTTCAAAGTGTGCTATACCAAACACATTTCCATCAGCTAAGGGTGAGCTAAATTGTATTTCTCCCAGCTGGATTCACTATAGCTGTATGCTTTTTACAAACCCAGCAGTCTTTTCCTAAACTTCTGTGCCTTGTTATATTATGACCACCAATTATAACAGAGGTATAATGTCAAAGGAGGGGGGCAGGATTCTTTTACTAGGTTCAAATAGGCTTTCCTGCATAAAAATACAAAGGTAGGGAATAGCTCCATGTTTCTCAGTGTCAGAGGATTTATGCAGCTGAGTTCTGGGAAGTCCCTAGCTGCTTTCTCACTCTACTGAGCCCATAAACAGACGTGGTTATTGAAAGATTTATGATAACTATGTTTGATTGCTCCCAGCCTGATATCCAATAGTTATTGGTATCCTTGTTCCATCGGATTTGTCTGTCTCTCTTGTAGTATCATGGGTAAAGTTTACCAACACATACTGCAATCATCCACTTCCCAGTGACTTTCAGCAAGAGATTATAATCTACCTCCTTTTTGTGCATTTAGAAACCTCTCTTATTATCCATAGAAGCACACAAAAGACTGAGTGCATCAGTGTTGTACTCCACTAACATTTTTTGACTTTGAGGAAGTTAGGGGGGGCAGTTAGATACAACCACAGCGTGAATATAAGCTATCTGACCATCACGTGGCTTTGGCTTACATTTGAACCTTTGTGATTTGCCTTAAATTTGAAGAGACTTGGAATGACACATGGATGTGCAAAACTTCAGAGTCAAACCCAACCTTGTTCAAGATCTTGGAATGTCCCAGCAGCATTCCACCACTTTGGATGTACATTAGCTGCAGTCTATGGTATAAGGTAGGGTAAGGGAAGAATAATAAAGGAGATGGCTGTGATGAGATTGTTAATTATGTTAAATTATTTTCCATCTTTTTTATTCAACTATAAAAATCCTAGTGAATGCTAATAAAAAATACCCTCCTGAAATTGTTAGGAGGCATACCACATAGCAAACAAACATGGGGAGTACAATCAAAACTGAATAAAAATATAAAAAATATGAAAGCATCCCAGTGTTTCAACCATACCAGTATGCACAACTCATCAGAATAAAACTTCATGAGAACACCTTAATAATTGACCTCAGTGTCTGCTTCACAGGACTCAACTTCTCTATATGCACAGCCGTTTATGTGCCTGCTCTTAGATTGCAGTCTTTTCATAGCAGGGACACAATGTGTGTGTAATTTTGCACACAACGAGCACAAAATGCTTCTGAGCTTTCCCCAGGCCCAATGTAGGAGGCCTCCCCTTAGGAGTACTATGACAAGTGCACTGTTATATCCTGTTACATGGCAGGGGATTGACACAAGGCCAGTGAGACTGTCTCCTTTCCTTTCTTTCCTTCCAGCACCTTGCCAAGAAGTATATTTTCCATTTGAGACACCCCTCTCCAACTTCCTGACCTCAGCTGCTAGACACAGCTGGATCACAAGTTAGGCTTATCCAGTGGACTTGGCATCTGGTGTCCCAGAGTGGAAGAAGCTGAGATACAAATGATTGAAGTATGGAGGTAAAGGTAGGAGAGCACCAGAAGAAAATTAAATGCATGAATCTCATATAGTTTGAATGAGGTGAGACAGATTTTTATTGAGACCACCTTTCAAAAATATATCTAAATTAATTGCAAATAGAAAAGTTCACACTAAAATTAAAAAGGGAGGGTAGTGATGCAGGCACGGAAAACGGGGCCAAAATGACATCAAGAGATCTCTCAATCCACCCTCCTGTGCCAAGGCTGGGTAAGTGAGAGAGATATAGTTATGGACTGACATACAGAGAATTCCACAATTTCCTCTTGCATTCCTGTCTAGTGTTTATTCTCAGAAGGTTTTTACTAATGTCTAATGTAACTCTTCCGTGATGTAATTTTAGCATTCTTGTGCTATTCACAATGGATGTGGACAACAGATGGCAATCTGTGATTATTTGAAAGCTTCTCACGTGTTTCCAGTCATCCATTCAATAAATTAAACCCCTAGATCTTTCATTCTTGCCTCATAAGACATGTTTTCTAATTCTCTGGTCTTTTTCCTTTCTTTCTTTTTGGGTTGCCTCCACATCTGCTGAAGTTCACTGCACAGAACTAGACACGTAGCACTCAACAGCAAAGCCACATGTTTGCTTTTACTGTGATAGTATGACATTGTTGATTCATATTCTACTTGTGAGTCACTGTAACCTCAACATCTTTTTCAGCAAAACTTCTGCCTAGTCAGCTGTTTCCCATTCTGTGTTAATGCACTTGATTTTTCCAGATGAAGTGCAGACCTTGCATTCTCCTTTTTGAAGTTCATCCTGGTTTTTTGGACCAGCTGTCCCATTTGTCAGGATCATTTTGATTGCTGCTCCACCAGGTTTGTGACATCTGCAAATGTGCTAAACATACTTTCTACTTCATCATCCAGGTCACTGAAGTAAACACAAAACATTACCAAACTCAAGACACGTTCCTAAAGAATCTCAGCCAACAGTTTTCCATGGTAACGGTGAAGCTTTGATAACTGTACTCTGATTATTGCTTTCCAAATAATCTTCTCCAGCTTCTGAAAAGAATGTCATTCAGACATGTCACATAGCAATGTAAAAACCCTCTATCTATACCAACATTTTCAAGGGAGCTGCAGTTAAACATTTCCTTAAAATTCATGTTTACATTAAAGTTGATAAGTTACCTTTTGTATCTAGTATGGAACATTTACATTGACACAAGAGACACAAAATGATGTTTCAGAATTGTCAGTGAAAGCCGGGCGTTTTGGACACCAGAGAGGCAGAAGTTGGATTTTCACTTACACAAGGTCCTTAGATTTTGAGCATCAGTAAGTAATTCGTATTTGAGCGTTTGCTGACATGCCTGAGGGTCGACATCACTTTTACAGAGATTGGAAGGCCTCCTTCCATCTCTAATGCTCTGAATTCTCACTTCCCTATGCTTCCCCAGTACCCCTGAGTAACATATCTGGCGGTACTGCGTTCACTGAAAATATCAACCTGAAGTTGAGCAGTGTGTTAGATGTTATTACAAAATTTTGCCTAGACTTTATCAGGAGTATGTTATTATCACTGTAAGGACTGGCCAATGATACCTGGTATGAAAGAGAGGGACTTTGGTAGTCTTCAGGGAACTTCAGTATCCCACTCTACCCCCGCAAACAGCTGTATTGCTCTAAATACATTTTTCCACCATAAGCCCTTCAAACGTTTCCTTCTTCAGCAGCTCCAGCCACTATCAATTGAGCTCCTCGTTTGAGCAGCCCTCTGGTGAAAGAAGATGCCTTCAATAGGGCAGAGGTGAATGAAGACCAAAATGGAAAGCAAAGTTATTTCCTGCTTCAGAGGTAATAGTGATTGTGGCTTGATCAAAAAAAGCCACTAGATACTAATTGTGAAAAATAATCAGAGTGAAAGTTAGATCTTCATCAAAGCATTAATATAGTTGAAATGCTGTCAGTTTGAAAGACCAGCTTTCTAAAAATAGAGATGAGTATTTGAAAATCAGCTGACTTTTTTACAAGGGAAAGCTTTATGCATAATTAATATGTCACTGGGGAAATTTTCAGCAAATAAATATAAAGCTAAACTGTTTAATTATCAAGATAATTTAAGTAACTTATTACTGCTTCTTCTGGTAGGACAGACTTCCCCAGTAGTCTGGAGTGTTACTGAAATCAACTAAAGCTGAAATCCAGCTGATAGTTTAAAATGTAGAGCTTGAAAACAGGGGGAAAGGGCTTATTTTCATAAATAGACACATTTCCTGATCTTGAAAATGACAGTATTTCTTTGTAATGAACTTTGGAAGTGCTATATTTATTGGATTTCTTTTGTGAAGCATATTCTTTCATTGTCCTTAACAATGTATCTTCAGCATATGAATTCTCTAGCTTTTGTTTTTCTTTTGGCTGAAGCTAATACTATTTAGCTGTATTTTACATTCAAAAGCAAGGGGAATCATACTCTTCCTCAAAACTCAATGCACATTTCATTATGCAAAGTTGAAGAGCAATCATCATGTTAGGTTTCCATCTTGCACATTATATCGTAAGCCTCCTGTTGTCTCCAATTACACTTGTGTACCCACAAAGCATGAAGCACGAGTCTCTTCAGATATCAGTCATGAGTTCAGTCCTCACTGCAAAGCTCCCTTGCCCTTGCTTTATCGCAGGACATTTTGGCTGAGCCACCTGTACTTTCTGGGTCAGTATGCTCATTTCTTTGCAGGATGAAACCTTATACGAAAGACCATGGAAAGTACCATCTTCTGCAGGTCTTATGTCTGCCTGAAAGCTGCACGGATGCCTGTGGTCTTCATTCTCATACACAATTCATTTACAAGTGCCCCAATGCACAAGCAAATCTTATCCATGTGCATGCAAACTGGAACAGGCAAGAGGTGTTGCACGGCACTCTGAGTGCTTGGTGTGCCAAAAGGAACAGGAGCGCAAACTCCCAGTGGTAATTAAGCCTTGCTGAGAAATCAAGCATATGTTATATAGAATAGGCTCTTTCCTGTTTTCCTTCACTCCTTCCTCCCTCAACCTCATTTTGGGTAGAAAGGAATCAAAAAAAATGAAAGGAGGGGAAGATTTTAAATGAGTCTTAACAGCAGCTTGTTAGTTGTAGGAAGATCTGTTGTTTGGATAACAGCATTAGAGGAAAAATTCTTAACTGATACAGGAGGGAAATAAAAGCAGCCACAGCAAGACAACAAAAACCTGTCAGAGTAAAGAAATCTCAGCCAACTGACAGAAAGGGCTGTTGGGAGGCTTTATGGGAGAAAGAGAGTGATAAAGTCCTTATGCAATGTAGATGCTCCAGGAGGCAAGGCAGAAGGGAGAAATAGAGGCTATTTGCTCGGGTTTTTTTAGATGGAATGGGAGATGGCTGTCTTTCCTACCATACATCAAACTGAGCTCCAGAACTCCAGGACAAAAACAGTTCAATACGGACTGTCTGCAGCTATGTCTTTTTGATTCTCCTTTTTCAACCAATGCCTCATGGGAAACCTCCTTCCACTGCTCCCCTCCCCTCCCAATCCCCCCCCCCCCCAAAAAAAAAAAAAAAGTCAGTTTAGAAACCACTGTCATTACATAGCATATTTTCCTCATTATAAGGCACTTAAAGAACACGAAAAAGCCATCTGCTGTAACTTGGCTGCCCTTTCCATTTTAGGTTAATCCACATTTCTTGCTTTTTCATCATCATTCCTAATTAAATCCTCTCCAAAACAAATTTAGATGGTTTTACAATTTTTATTTAAACCTCCTTATTCAATTCCAGTCCCTTTGGCAGAACATGTGACAAAATCATCATATCTTATATGAAATATTTCTGCCTAAATTTTGTACCCATAACTGATCTTCCAGTTTTAGATTGATCACTGGGGAAACAAACGGCAAACTCCCATGTGACTAATAGCCCCAGCTTTACGCTGGATGCTGGACTACAATGGCATCATTGCAAACCCTGAATTTTAAATACTTCCTTGCATGGCATTGTTACGTGGAGCTTTCTGTTCACTTCCACTTTACATTTCTAGGAGGCTACTAGAAGAAGCTGTTGTATTGTGCTTTGTACAGTCAGAGAATTGCACCGTGTCCTGTCTCTTCAGGGGATGTTTGATTTTTGTTCTGCCTAGTTCTATCTATTATGCCTTAATCGAATAGAAAAGTATCCATGTGGAGAGCAGAATGATGGGAAATGCTTGCCCTGGAGTTCTAACACTGTCTTTCCTATTTCAGTCTTGTTAATGAACAGCAAAACAAAACAACAAGCCGACAAGTCTAAGCTTCTCTTAGATATCACAGCAGGCACATGGAATGGCTTCTCCCAGGCATACTGATCGCTTTTACCACATTTATAGTACTCTAATAAATGCTGCTTGGAGCCGCTCCAGGCGATTGTAATTAATTCTCAGTGGGATGCTCATAGTGGTCACCCCGGATCAGAAAGGTCAGGACTTTGTCTGTGCCTTTACAACATCAGTAAAAATTAAATACCCACTTTCCCCAAAGGTCATCACAAGCCGAATACACAAAACAATCAATCTCAATCAGTATCCCATTCCCTGCTGTTTCTCATTATTTCTGCAGTTATCCTAAAAATTAAAGTAACCGCATAAACAAATCAAAGCAGACGCCGTTTGCGGTGTTGAGCTAATCCTCTCTCCTGTGAAAGCAACCGATGAAGACACGGGCAGGACAAGTGAGAGAGCCCCTCACCGCCCCCGATCAGGCACGCGGAGAGCCGTTCACCTATGGGGACTCTGGCTTTAATTAATCTCCCTTTGCCTTCTTAGGGTGGCTAAAAGAGGAAAATCCAGGCTGGCAAACATCTGTTGCGCCGCGCACGCAGCAGCAGCCGCGGTCCAAGGTACGAGCCGGCGTCACCTGCCGGGAGAGGCGCCGGCCCGGCCGCCGCTCAGCACCATGGACAGGGCCCGCCCGGCCCCGCCCGCCCTCCGCCCGGCCTGGCCGCCCGCTCCCGGGGCTGGGGGCGCAGGGCGAGGGGCGGCAGGCTTGGGAGACGTGTCCTCCTGTACCGCACGCCCTGCATAGCCAGGGCTTCGTTTTCCGTAACTTGTCACACCCTTCCTTTGAAAAGGGCAACGTGAAACTGGTGGCGAGTTTTCTTTCCGTTGTTCTCCCCCCTTTTTTTTTTCTTTTTTTTTAACGCTGCATATCTTGGAGCCTAGTGGTTTTGCAGAGTAGGAGGGGGGGAGGAGACCTCAACGCAAGCGAAGCACAAAAATAAGGAAGAAAAATAGAGCAGTGTGCGCTCAGCCAAGAGAGGAAGCGTTGGCCAAAGTCATGCACAAAACAAACGCTGTTCTGGACCATTTTAACCGCTCAGTTACTCAAAACTGATGTCTTCCTCAGGGGGAGAACATCAGTCAAATTTTTCTCAGAGACACTGGTGTAAATCCAGGTGTCTCTCACTGTCACTGGTTTCTATTCCCAGTTTCAGACATCAGATTTGACCCTGGTGATTTTATTTAGAAAATGTAAATTTTACAGTAAAAAAATTTCCTGCTTTTTCTACCGTATTGTTCCTTTATCTGACAAATACTGGTTTCTTTCACTGGCCTGGTGGAAATACTGAACACAATATCACTTCTTTCAGAAACCCTGTAATTTTGCTTGTAAACGTCAATTCTTTGGCATGGGAAGGGACAACCTTAGGGCCAAGGCAACCAAGTTGGCTTAAACAAGTGCAAGAACAGTCTCCAAAGACTATCAGGCACTGATAGTCATTACACTGCTAATTTCCCTTGGGACACTCTCCATCTTTGCTCACAGGCTTCTCACAAACACTTCCAAAGTCTTCATCTCAGCCTCAATCACCTTATGCCAGTCTCTGCCTCCCTCTCCTCCACCCTCTCCTCACTTGTGTGCATCATCTCTCTCACTTTGCTTTTCTGTTTAGTCACTGTGCACCCCCATTAAATCAGCCAAGGAACAGAAAGCTCAAGCCTCACTGCCTTTTCCGCACTGCCCCACTTCACTCAAAAAGCCAGGGAGCCAAACTAATGTGGATGCCATCACATCCTACACAATGTTTTCATTGTATTTGACTTACCTCAACTGCAACTCATTGGGCAATTAAACTCTGAACAGTATAATCTCAGTAGATCTTTGGCTGCTGCTGAAGTAGAAATGAGAAGAAATTATCTGTCTTCAACTTGTACACAAGATAATTTCATTTTCCATCAAATAGTGGGCTTGTGAAAGATGCAGACAGATGATGGACTCTGGCTAGTGTTTATTATATGAAGTGCAACAACTCCTGTGATGCAGCCCTCCCTCTCTGCTCTATATATCTATTGATCCCCATCACATAATTAAATTGTGGACTCTGAAAGGGAAAGCCATCTTTCATTTCAAGTGCTGATCAGCATCTAGCCCACCAGGGCTCTGAGCCCTTATTAGATCTCTGGTAATACTGCAATGCAAATAGCGAGGGAGCTGCATCTGCCTGCTCACTAGCCCCAAGACTCCATGCTTGCCTAATGCAGAGGATCTTATATATCCAATAACACAATAGCTGGAGTGACAGATCATTACAGAGCTATTGTGCCAGAAGTGCTGTTATGAGTATAAAGGATTGAGCTGGTTATTAATCATCTCAAAGCATTTTACAAGGGCACAAACATAAATCACAGCACTCCATCCAGTTGGGTAATTACATTCTGCCACAATAAATCCCTTCTAAAATTTCTACCAATAATAGTATTTTTCACTTCCAGTCCTAAACTTTGTGCTTTGTTGCTTTATACCACTAAACAGCTGATGTATTTCTCTTCTAAGGTGATCAATTGCCTTCTATGGAAATTCAGATGTATACAGAGCTGCACTATATTCTTTCTGTAGCCATCAGAGAACTCTATAAAGCCCTTTCTTCATATTAAATTATGTATAAATGCACAATTTTCTTACTCTGAAGAAAATACATTAATGATGTTTAGCAACAGAACTCTTTAGGCAGCCTTTTTGAATGCCCAAATGGTAAAAATTGACTCCTAAATCATATTTATCCCACGATGTCATCAAATCCAAAAGCAGCCAGGCAAAAGAGAAAATAATCTCCTCTTAATGCACCTTTCAAAATCTCCACACAGTTTGGACAGTTCTGAATATAAAATAGCAATGTCATTTGCAGCTGGCTATTTATTATTTAGTATACAGGGCTACATAGCTGTGCATTCCTTTATAATACATGAAGGGAGCTTTCAATTAGTAAAGCAGGGAAGATCTGGCCCTTTAGACAGCCACGCTTGAGGACGTTTGAAAAGCCTTCCTGAACCACACTTTCTGAAGACTTACGCTACTATTCATAGCTACTACTTAGGATTTGTTCCTCAGAGAGAGCAATTTCCCATGGCCACAGTAAGTGTTTGTGTCCAAATGAAAATGACATATTAAAGCATGCCGTCCTGGTAGCAGTGCAGGTCATTTCCTTTATTAAAAAATAAATACATAAAAATCACTTGCTGGTTGCCTTATGTAAGCCCTGATGCACTCTTTAAATCAGCTTCCAAAGAGAGGATAAATGGACCATCTTTTCAAAACAATGTCTTGAAATTGTGTATAACACCTGATATCATCAGTTTTGCAGCTATCTTTGGAAGCTTCTCTGGCTTAGCAGCAAACTAAAGAGATAAGCAAACACATACTTGGATCTGCATCGTTGCTTGGAAACAATCAGTTTGGGAATGGCGTAATCCTATTAGTCTAAAGAAGACCAAAATTTTAATAGACTTCATGCAATTCAGATGCAAACTCTTCCTCTCAAATCAAATTTTATTACACATATCTAACAGCTTTCCTCCTTTTTTTTTTTTCCCCCCTCCCTACTAAAGGGCATACATAAATGCCTCATGGTATTGCAGCGATGAATAATGATGTGCTAAATCTTTATTGATTTGCTTGGCATTCTCAGAGACTCCCCACTCCCAAAACATATGCATTGAATTACACACGCATGTTTGCAGTATAAAAAATACATTACATTCAAAAGAGAAGATTGAAGAGCTTAAAGGACTGCTAATGGAATATAGAGGTCTGGATTATTCAAGCTGGGCTTGGCACAAGAGCACATCTGGGAGCACAGAAGGGATGCTCAAACCACAGTTTTAGGCAACTCAGCTAGCACGTGTGATTAGAGTCCTGCTGCTGTGAATGGAGAAACACCAGCATGGCCTGTAACTGAGCCAGAGCTGTCTACTGTCCTACTCTTTCTCCATTGAGTACAGAAGGAGCTCAGCTACCTAAAAAGATCACTGAAGTTGAGCAGAGCAGCCTCAGGCCTACTCTGATGGATTTGCAGCTGTCTCAGGACTGCTGCGGCGCAGGGGGACCCATGCTGCAGTGCCAGCCTGCAGGGTGCTGAAGCACAACTTGGTTCCTCAGCTCCGAGATGTAGATGGTTCTAGTGGTGCCTCTTGAAGACAACAGATTCAAAGTGGTGCAGAGCATCAAGAAAGTAAGAGAGGATGAAGCCTGTAGTTTTCCATGGGTAAAATTCCATTTTCAGAAGTAGCGAACTACACACTGAAATCCATCTTTGTTCAGAGGAGCTGTCATTTACACGCTGAACTCCCATCCGCTTCAGTGGAGCAGAAACTTGTGTAAAGCTTTCCCAGTGAGAACAGATCCCACCTCGTGGTTATGGCTGCTGGCTTCAACCCAGCCAAGAATGGTCGTCATCTAACCTCCCTGTATCCGTGTGAAATTCACTTACTGATCCTTCTGAACAGATATCCGGATCAGAGCCACTATGACAACCCAGATTCATTTCATACCTGGTGAGCAGCAAGGCAAAGTGTGGGAACAGCCTTACAAACAGACCCGCTTTTTGACCCCAAGACACTTCTCTTCAAGGCAGGGTTGACACATACAAGTCAGGGATAATGCCAAGGCACACACTGATGTTGCCTAGTTTGAACTCCATTCTCTCAGGCTGTCAAACAAGCCTGCACTTTGAATGGGTACGATATTCCTATTAAAAGCATGAATTGTAAAAGTACAAATGGGAGATGGTTCTCAAAAGGCATTTTTTTTTTAGCCAGCAGAAAGCTTCATGCCAATTGCTTAAAAAGGCTTTGAAAGTTTTCCAAGACAGCACAACACAGGTCCAAATCACTCCTACCGGTTTAGCTTCATAATTGCCTTCCCTTTCAATACTTATTTTTGTCTTCAGCTGAGCGCCTCCCTCCCCCCTGCCCAAGTCCCCTCGCACTGCCAGTATCCTTCAGAAAGGGTGGAATCTAGCTTCCCTTCCCACCCCACACACGTGACCCAGCTGTGACACAGGTTGCCGAGGGCAGAAGCGCAAGGTGCACTTACCCAGCTGTGCCCAAAAATACTTCCCACCATCCCCACAAGTATTAGGGAGAAAGTGCAGTCCTCCTGAAACCTGGAGCAATCCCATGGTGTTTGGCAATTTCTGCTTTGCCAACACAACTCTTGCAAAACTCAACCTGCTCTGTCACCAAGGATTCATCCGAGAAGAGGAAATATTTGTGTTTCAGCCAGCCCCTCTGAGTGCTGGGTTTTACCAAGACTAGGTTTCCACAAGCAACTTGAATAAAGGATTGTATCTAAGCTCTAACACAAGTTTCCAGAGTTTCCCAGAAGCCTTTTTCCACCTGTGTGACTTCTGTTCTCAACCAGTGCTGAAGATCCCATGAATTTTTAAATGCTATATTTGGATCATAATTTTCCTAACCTCCTTCGCTGCCATTTCAGTACACATTGCAGAAGAGGTAGTCTGACCTGAGCTCTCTGAGACTGTTCTAGAGACTTTTACTTCTTTATTAACTGTTCTGCTGGTATCTAGACTTCCTAGGCACTTTTATTTCCACTTGGAGAACCCCAGTGGTGCTGTCCTCACTCCCACATCCAAACACTGACAAATTTTTGAGCTAGCTAGAAATGTGTGTCAGTGGATGAGAAGATAATTACCTTTTCTCATTTGTGGTCCTTAACTACTGTTTCTGTTAGTAAAAATTCTGCTTCTTTTCCTTGTCTTTTCTACACCTTCAGCACTTGAATGATTAGTCTACTTATTTCTTCCTCTTTGGATTTTTTAACATATTGATAACACATTTTTATCTTAGAAGGATTTCCTGGGTTCTTCAGGGTCTAACCATGAGATTCTTCCTTTTTAATACATTATTGTTAGTTAGCTGTTATTAGATATATCTATGTGGGATATGGCTGTTTGTGCACCTAACTGGTCCTGATGGTCACCTTTTGATGGGGTGACGTCAACACTGCATGAGAGTGATGACATCAAAGTAGCTCAACACCCATTTTTTATTTTCTTCTCTGGCTTTTCATAGTCAAAATCTGCAAGGGCATGTCTACTCTGAAGGTGAAGCCCCAGTCCCAGTCCCCATCACATATATCTGCAAGGAGCAGGGGGATCTTGCAACTCCACATGTGATCTGAGCTCTTTTTTTGCTCGCCTCTCCAAGGAGCCTGGTTTTGGGATGGCTGTGGATGCAGTTCGCATGGAAATGTCTGCAGTCATTACAGGACAAATACTGGGAGTCCAGGGCCACCACAGGGAGCAGAGGCTGACATCAGCAAGGAGGTACAGGTGAGCCAGCTGCATGGACCCCGGCTGGGTGAAAAGAGGAATAGCCAAGGAAGTGAGCCTGGTATTACCAAGGGGAAATTTGCCTTTCCAGTAAGGCTGGAGGCAGCAGATCGTAGCAGAAAGTGAGTGTCCACATGCTGAGGAGTTAAGAGCTTGCCTGTTTGTCACAAAGCATGATGAAGCTGAGGATGAAGGACAAGACACAAGCACTAAGCTTTTCTGAGAAGCTTAAACGTTTACAGTATCAGCATCTATAGCCCTGTAAGTACAGCACTGCCACTGCTCATAACGGGCTGTTACGTGCGGTGCTGAGTTTTCAAGGTCTCAGGAGTGAGGTTCATCAAGCTGGTTTTGTCTGAACTTTTCTTAAGCTGCCTAGAGCTTTGTTTTATGTCTGGTTAGCTGCATCTGCATTTTTTTTCTAATGACCACGTGGCTATGCTTGATTTGTTTCCCTTTTGCTTCTTTTTGCATGCTATAACCATTATTTTTACATTGATGGTAGCAACAAAAAGCTCTTCCATGCACAGTGAAACCTTCATGCCTAACACAAGGAGGTGGTGTAGAGGAAAGCAGGCTGGACATGATAGCAGGGGCCTTGAACGTCGGGACACAGGGCACAGCATACAGGCATGGGGTGATAAGAAAAAAAGAGGCTGACATGGCAGAGTTCAGGGCTGTAAACAACTCACATATGGTCTATTAAAGAAATGAAGACATGGGAGCTGGACAAAGCATGTTTCAGGGGTAGCAAACAGAGCCAAGAACAAGTATCTAACATGAGTGAAAGGTGTCATATCTGTAGATTTGGTTGCAATACAGAGTGGCAAATCAAGGTGTGAACCAAAACTTACAGAAATGATCCCATTTGGCTTCTACAGGCAGGAGGAGGAAGTCATCAACCTGGCAAGGGACTCATCCCCCTGGTCTGAAGCCATCAATCTGAGCACCCAGAAGGACAGTGGGAGGGGTGGAAAAAACTGGAAGAAGGACCAGACACTAGGACTGGATATAACAATTTTAGCTGTGTTGATATTATGGAAACTTCTTTAGCAATGTTCTTTGGTTTTTATTTTTCCTTTCTTTTGCTATAGTATTTAGGTCTGGATTAATAAGAATTCTTTGATTAGATTAGAATTCAATTATGCTAACAGAAGATTCTTAGCTCTACATAAGGTGTGTTTCCTTTTTGTCCGTAACAAGATTTTGAGCTTAACAATTCAATAAATCCCCAGTGCTCTGGAGACTGAGGCAATTCCTGATTTCTCTCTCTGTTAACAACTACGCACACCAGACACCTGAAGGCACTAACATTCTCACTGTTCCCCCAGAGTAATGTGAGGAAGAGCAGGAAAGGAACCCTCATTGTCCACAAAGCATTCATTACAGCCACTCAGCTGGAGTAGCAGCTTCACTGAGGCTCTACATATCCACCCTGGCATAAAGGATTTCTAAATCCTGTAAAAAACATTGCTTTTTCACATGACCCTGCAGTGCATGCAGACAATTCCCACCAACTCAGTCTTAACAGCTCTATGCTATGTGTTTTAATGTGCTCTCCCTGCTTTTCTGGGTATGACAGAACAAGGTCCCGAAAAACATGAGATCATCCCCAGCACCTTCGTTTCTGCACTGGCAAAGGGGCTGTAGCACTCTATTAAGACAGTCTTCAGCCAAGCATCGCAGAGCAGAAGAAAGCCCTAGCTGATAATGGACGTGTAGGACCCATTATGCCAGTTTCTTGCCCACAGAGGCAGAGTCAGCTCTTAACTATGCTGGGTTTATGGTCATTTTGCCTGAGGGGAGCAATTTAAAAGCAGATGCAGCATCACCAAGAAATGAGGCCAGTCATGTGGAGTTTCAAAGGGATTTGAGCATCTAGATGGAGGTACAACCTTGCTGAAACTACCCCACAGTCCTTGGGATACTCCTTCCTCTACTACTGACTGCTTGGAGTTGCTTTTTTCCTGGTTATTTCAGCACTTCCAATGTTGCTCGGGAATTTCCAGATCTCTGCTGAATGGATTAATTTAGGAGACAAAATGCCACGTTTTCCTTCTGTAATCATTGAGGTAATCCACTGAATTTCCAAAGCTGCTACCTGCAAGTCTCACTCAGTGTCAGGAGCTCCAGTGGGAATTCAGTGCCTCTGAAAGTCCAGCAAGGAAAAGACCCCAGGCTTCAGGCAAACTGGAGATGATATTGGTAAATGACACGGAAGAATAACTCTGAGAGATGCAGTACACCCTGGAGAAGAGGATGCCCAACCTGGCTGCTGTATAGATTTTTAGGTTGCTTTTGAAAAAAAGTGTAATTATGAATATGTGGGAAAAAAAGTTTTCATTGGCAGATTAGCACCTAAATCTTTTCCAGAAGAAGTGAATTAAAGAGGAATTTGAGAGGGAAAGGAGAGTTGTTTGGGACAGGAGAGCAATCCCCTATGCACAGTGCATATGCCTGATGTACATGCATTTTCCTGGTGTTTCCCAACTTCATCTCTGCCCTCTAATTTAAGGTTGCATGTTCCAATAGTAAAGGTCTCACAGCTGTGGAAAGGAAGTTGCAGACAGCCTGTAATTTACTGCCAAACATCACTCTAAAGAAGTTTGCAATTTGTGATAATGGTATTGTTCCTTCAATTCTGTTCGTGTAGCTCATCCTTCATTATACACAATGCTTTACAAAGCCTTCTGTGTTTAGCAGCATTAGCCCCTCAAGCAAGAGATTACAGTAAGAATATTTAAAATTTTATTACTGCAGCTATTTTTTTAAGTCCCTAGTGGCAGTAAGTACAAGGTATGAGTGGGTAGTGCCAGGAAAAATCATTCTTGTTTGTATCAGGCAACAAATAAACCCCACATGTCTAATACAATTTAACATAATAAACCCTCAGTGCAATTAGCCCTTAGATTAGTAATTTTGTAATTCAGATGATCAGCAATGACTAAGACCTGTTGTATGCCATCTTTCAAGTAACGATATAAATAGCTTTAGCAAGCAAAACAGACACTGGCAATATATTGTTTCAAAATACAGTTTTCCATTCCAGATCTCTGATCTTTTTCCTGATAAAACTGCCTGAAGATGATTTGGACTAAATGGATGGGCTTTACCCAAAGCAGTCTGAGGCTCAGCTGAGAGTGTATAATCTGTGTCAGCCCTGAATGGACTGGGAAAATGTACCCTTGCTCAACAATAGGCCATTTCTCCGCTAAAGAATTTGCACTTTACTGCTTTCTCAGGCAAGATACGCATCACCTCTTACCTCTGAGGAGGGGTGGGGGTGTGCACAGAGAATCACTGCCACAGAATCATGCAGGCAGGATTCATAGCAGCCAGGTTTGCTGTTTCATTAGGCTAAAGGCTGAGGTCTGCGTCTAATTACATAGGATTCAGATTTATGAAATCCAAGGGGTTTGTTTGTTTTTAATTTATTTTGATTTGTGATATTGGTCTGGTTGAGTTTTCCCATCAATGACTCCTTCCAGAAACATTAGTTAGTGTCACCGAGGGCCTCCTGGGGAAGGGGGAGCACTCCGCTTGGCTGCAGAGCTGTTACTCACAG
Organism: Falco peregrinus; assembly: GCF_023634155.1. Lineage (NCBI taxonomy): Eukaryota > Metazoa > Chordata > Aves > Falconiformes > Falconidae > Falco > Falco peregrinus. Next base: position 99,924,949 of record NC_073724.1, read on the forward strand.
ACCACATGCAGTTGCTCAGGATCTGTGACAGTGTTCGGGTACTCCTGGATGGTTACAGCACCCAGCGTGTCCTCTGCAGTGTTACCTTTAAATAGTTAAGCTTTTCCTCTTCTGTGTTCCGGTATGCTCGTTTCTTTTCCCCAGCTGGGATACACCTTTCCTCTAGAGAAATAATATGCAGTGCCTCAAATTTTTCTTTTGCTGTGGAAATACACTTCTTTCTTTTTGAAGAGTTTGTTTTACCCTAAAATATGATTTTGCCCTCTGGATTTATAAACCCACTTTATATCATAACCTGAACTCCTCCACTGCCTTATGTCCCATGTCTTTCTTTCTTTTCCACTTAGTATGATGAGAAAGAGGGAGCCGTGCAGACTAGATCGCTCACCTACTTCATGGAAAAGTGACCCAAACTGGTAGCTAGTGGGTTGCACTCTTAAACATGGCCTCAGTTCAGCAGGTAAAAGGTTTTCTAACTCTGGTAATATATATCAAAAGGAACAGGGCTCCTGGGAGGCCACCATGGAGGCTGCTTCTGCTGGTAAAACAGGACAGGAGTATGAATGATCTATCTTTTTCATACCAATCACTAGCTATATTTAACTGAACACCAGGTCAATAAAGGCTGGTGATCTGATCCTGATAATTTCTTTAAGTGGAATGAACTTAGACGAGGCAGCCAAGTTGTTAAGGCACTTGTGAATTTGGATTGATTTTTCAAGAACTACTTTGGTAAAGTTTTGTAAAGCTAATGTGACCCTAATAATGTTAAATGTAGAGGTGATATAATTAGAAGATAGTTCATAGTTAATAATTTTCTATAAAATTCTCCAAATAGAGATCATCATATATAGTTGTAAATAAACATACAAATAAGATTGGTTGAGAAAAAATCATATTTTCAGAGAAAATTTGGCTCATTTTTTTTCCAAAATACGTTCTCGTTCTGCCAAGACAAGAAGTTCAACTCCACAAAAAAGAGAAATTGCTACAAGACTGTGCTTTGTGAGAGTGCTTTAAAAATCTACTAACAGAAAATGCTTGCTTTGCTTTCTGATTTCTTCTTAAAGAAATCTGTAGCCTCTGTCAGTAATTTTTGTGGGACTGGTCAGGAGTAAATCCAGCAGAAGTGTTACCCAGGCCCTATCTCATGCAATGTAATAGAAGTAAGACGTGTCATCTGTGTGATATTTTTCCCTTTTTATTATTAATGTTTACATCTTACAGTCATTTCACAAATACAGCATGCTTTAATGTACTTCTACCATATCCTAAAGTAGAACTTTTACTTTGGTTTCTTCAGGGAATGATGTCTGTAATTTTCAGGGATTTGTGTCACGTGCAGCCATGTAGGCATGAGACATCTTTGGGCAGCAAGGTCTGGTTTGGCAGCCCTTATTTTCTAGCTATTGCCCAGCTTTCCTCAGCTAGCGAAGAGCTCCATAGCAGCAGGAAACCCCAGAGGACATCACGGAACCTGTATGAACAACACATTAAACACCTGTTGCAGAATAATTACTGTCTTTACTTCCATTTTTTACGTGACCAGCCACATGCAGTCTCCTAGCAATCAGCAAGCCGTGCCTTCCATCGCCCACATGGATGCAGGTTGCAGCTGTGGGGTGAGATGTGGGGTGAGATGTGAGCTCTGGGTGGAACACAGGCTGACCCCCAGCAGGGCACTGTGCACATTTCTGAGGTAGAGCTGCACATGGGAGAGTTTTCAGAAGACCTTGCTTCACAGGGCTGCTGGCTTCTGGGAGCATAGCTGAGAGCGTGAGTGACGTGGTTAGATGGGGTGGTATTCAGGTTTGCTGTTAACAGTGGGAGACATTTCAGCTACTAGTCCCTAGAGAAAAGAGGCTGGGAAAGATGTTGCTTCTGCTTGCTGGGGACAGGTTTCCACCCAAACTTGGCATTAAGAGATACGAACCCTAAGAATAGCCTTTTCCAGATATTTTGTGAGTCCTTAGGATGAAGGCTCCCTCACATCTCTCCTCTCTTTGTTAAGCATTCGTGATACCTGTGGATTAGCACCTGGCCCTCAGGTTTGTCTGAGCCCACCTCAAGAGTAAACACACATGCTGCTGGTAAGACAAAGTGCCATTTACCCACCAAGAGATAAGGTCAGGTTTCTGTTAGAATACTGCAAACTAAATTGCCAGCAAAGCATAAATACAGTTTTAATCTCAGCCCTGCAACACAACGTGTCTGTCTGCTTAGACTCTCTTATCTAGGACATATCTTTGGTCTCAGAAGAAAGGGCTGAAGGCACCATCCAGTCGCCCTCAGGGTGTCATCCCCTGCTGTCCGAAGCAGAGACCTCTTCCCCAGCATGGAGCTCATTTATAGGCTTTAGGGCTGGAGTCTGAGGTGAAAAGGCAAATGCTGAGGAGAGTGTTTAGGACCACTGAGAACCACCTTAGATACCTACAGACCATCTTTCCTCTGGTCTCTGGACAAGATAACGTAACGCATTGCTGTTATATACTTTTCCAGTAATTGATCACAGAAAAAAAATGGTGAAGCTCATGCAGTTTCCTGCATACTTGCAGCACAAATATCCATTTAAATATTGCCTTATTTCTGTCCTTCTCCCTCCAGCAAATGTCACAATCAGCACAGCAGAGCTTCTGAAGGTCTTGTTTTCCTCTGATAGCATGAGGCAGCCCAAATAATATCAATGGGCTGTGGCTAGAAAGCTTCACTAGGGAGGAGAATTAACCCAGCTGAATAAATATGGGTTAGCTTTGGCTAACACCTCAGGGTGAAATCTCTAGGTCATGTTGGCTGAAAAAGACAGTACGAAATGGGTCAGACATCCAGACCTCAGCTCCCCCTTTTCCAGGCTCTAAAGGCAGTTGTTGCAGGCAATGGAAGCAGGGAATGTTTTCCTGCTGACCTGGTGGGGCTCACAGGCTCTGGGAGGGCACAGGGGAGTGCTAGACCTTGCAGAAGAGAGGGATGGAGACAACCGTTCTCAGGAAGGACAGGACAGTGGAGAGGAGGCAGAAAGGGAGCAGAGCGTTATTGCAGTGATGGTGAGCTCCTGCAGCACCATCCGACTGCACTCTGGTTCTCTGCACAGTCAACAGAGAAGAGTGATCATGTTTTGAAAGGGCTGGTTTTAAAAGACACAATAAATTTCCTGACTGACACCTCCCTGATAAATGTGTATAAATTCCCTTGGATAACATGCCCCTCGGAGAATTACAGGCTTTGAGTGCCTGGGTAACTTTTACTGCTTTGATTTCCATAGGCTGGCTAATGGCTGTGAAATTCCTTCCCAGCTCTTAGTTTGAACACTGCATCCACAATTTAAAAGCACTGACGTGTTTACCCCTATGTTAGATAAAGAAAGAGGCTACATGGGCTATATGGTATGTTATACTTACTGATGCAGCTAGAGGGATGCCAGAAAGCCCAGTCCATCAGCAAGGCTGTAACCTTAAGTGAATAAATACACAGCATAGGTTTTCGAGCAAAAAACAGCTTTGAGCACCAGGAAGAATAAAGTCTTAATTCTGCAAAGATATTATCAGCAGCCACTGCAGCACCTATTGTTTCTATTCATAAGCTCCCTCCCGTATCTTTGCCTCTTTTACTACATCAGTTTCAGGCTACTGAGAAATTCCTCCGTTCCCAAATCATGTTCAAGCTACTGTAACCCCTGGATGCACTTGAAAGCAGCTGATTCTGATTTGGTTTTTTGCTCTATTATCTCAAGTTTCCTCCCTTGACCTCTAGAAGAGATACCATTCAAACACTCTGAAAAGAAACTCTGACTCGCTAGTTACATAAACTTTCAAACAAAAGGCATGCATAATTAGATCACTCAATTTTGTGCAGTAGCAGAAGCCTTATTAACAGACAGCAACCCTAGAAAGATGCTTTTTCTTAACCAAAGCAAATATACAGTGCTCTGAGGCTGTAATGCTGAGAAAACTTGGACAGTACTTATCTACTGCAGTCTTATGGATAACATAACGCTGTTAATTAACAGACTCCAGACAGTCTTCTTAGTTTGTCTTTGTCTGCAAGCATATTTAAATAAAAACTTTTCTTTCATTGGCCTGAGCTCTCTTTTAGGGACCAATTCTGCACTGTGTTTGCTATGGAGACAAACACCCTGCACATACGTCAAGTAAAATAGCTTGGGCAGCAAAATAGGGTCAGAGACAGTTCACTCAGCACACAGTAACAATTTGGTGCTCCTGTCTGCTGGTGATGGCAATATATTACACATCAGACGACACTGGATGTTGCACACATTTGCACAAAGCAAAGCTAAAGCTCAGACAGCAATGGCAATGGTCACTTAGTTGTTAGGCGATGGCTGTTACAGCTAAACAAGTGAGCATGAGCTCCAGGCAGATTATGGCTCCTCCAGGCATGGCTGGTTTTCGGTTACTACAAAACCCTGTGACTTGCTCCTCAACAATGGGGCTACCCTACTTACTGAGCAGTATGGCCATCGTGGGTAGTGAACAGCATCTCCTGATGTTTCTCTGGGGATGCAGAGCAATTTGTATCTTTACTGCTCTCTCCAAAGAGACATCAAGAGAAGCTGACACTGTCCGCAGCAGGTATGGACCTAGCTATTGTCCAGCTCACAACCACAGTTTGGGACCATGAAAGGCTCAAACAGCTTCCTTCGGAAGAATGTCCCCTCCCATGGGAAATGAGGAGAATGAAGGCAAGGAAAACCGTTTTGGTGAGCTCAGCTCATCTGGAAGGACTCTAATGGCCTTGCACAGGCACCGTGTGGTGTCTTCTGAGGGTTCAAGAGTGTCTTTGGTTCTGATCTTGCATCCCTGTAGACACGTAGCTTTATTGTATTCTGTGTGAAAGCTGTGGGTGCACAAAGGATGAGCTGAAAGCCCAGCTGGGCCCAGGTGTACACAGGGACATGGAGTGTGTGGTCTGTGCAGGACTGTGGAGGAGCATGGCATCTGGGTGCTCCCCTGCCAGGATCCGCCTGTGAGCAAGGTGCCTGCTCTGCCTTTATAGGAAGGCACTCTCTGGGTCTTGTGGAAAATTTTACTCCTCTTAAAGCAGACAGCAGCTTAGCTAAGCTGAATGCTTGGCAGTTGCAAAGGATGTGTCTACACTATTGTTTTGGTTTGGATCACGAGTGAGCTTTAGAAGTGATTCTCCTGATCAGCTCCATGGAGCTTTCCGTGGATACTGACAACAGCCTAAATACTCCTCCCAGCATCGTTCTCTGCATTTTAGGGGGAGCTTCTGACAACTGAACAGTTGTCAGATTTCAAAGCTTGGCAAAGCAGCGGTTTCGCTCCCAGAAAGAGGTAGACTTTGTTCCTCCCGAGCAACCGTCCTGAAGTCTGATCGATGAAGTCTGACCGATGAAGTCTGACCATGATGACAAAGGGGAACCTGAACCAGGGTGGCAGTGGCAGATGACGTGAGGCTGGATTTAATCCCCTCCGCACCCCATGGCTCTCGAGCAAGTGCAGACCTGACTGTTTCCTCATGGAGATGAGATGCAGGCCAGGGTCACCAGAGCCCCAGCCCAGCTATCAGGCAGCTCCCATCTTTCCTGAAGTGGGCCAAGGGCACAGCTGGGAAGGATAATTTGATTTGGACACTACAGCTTGGTGAGGATGTATTGACTTCTCATTCCCTTTTATTTCTTGGTAGAAGTTTGTTCACCCCACTGTATTTTTTGATGGAAAAGAGATAGTTTCAATGGATATTACTCTGGAAGTTAAAATGAAAACAGTTTTGTGAAAAGCAAATAAATTATTTGGGCTCAAAACATCATTAGAAATTAATCTACATCTAATAAGATGTCAAATGTCAATGTCAAAAGGCAATGGATGTTGAATATCAGATTCTTTTGATCTGTGTGAGTGTTGGGGAGGTCCTCCTTCTCTCTGTGTGCCAGAGGGAGCTGGTGCTGGGGCTCTACATGAGAGCGCTCTGCCTGCCTGCACCGAAGGGGTCAGTCACCCTCATGTCCTCCATCGAAATGATTCAGCTTTCTGCCAAAAAAGACAGCACTGCCTGGCCAAAGCCAGCTCTGCCACCTCTCACTGAAGCATGCTGCCCTGCACTGGTCCTCTCCAGGGCTTGAACCAGTAATTTCACCTTGGCCACGTGCCTCGGAAAACGATATGTTTCTGAGAGAGAAACACGGTGCTGCTGTCATCTTCCAGCCAGCCCTCACCATGCCTCACATCCTCCAGGCTCTTCAGCGAGCCCCTTGAACACATCCAGGTGTTGTTCCTTCTCATGTACACTGAAAGCAAGCACCGTAGCACAGGCAGAAGCTCTTTATTTGATATTTGTATACAGAACATAAACCCATGAAGCTTCGGGTGGTTTGGTTCTGTTTCTTCTTTCATTCTTCAGATGGGACCCTAGAAAGAAATACAAAAAGAAATACAAGAAGAAAGCAGAAGGTGATGTCACACGCCATCTGATACAAGTTCTTATTCCACAGCATCCTAATGAATATGTTTTGCTGAATTTTTTAAAAAATAGTTTATTTTCTCAGCTGGCCATGGAAATGGAATACAGATGTGAAGTCAGTATGAGATAAAGATTTGTAACATCATCCAGCCAGGTTATGGAGTGCCCAGAAGATTTTCCTAGTCACCTAAATCAAGGAATTGTGTTAGCCATGGGACTAATAAATCCTGATGTCCCGTGTCCTCCTTCTGCATAAGTCTCTACTGTCTAATGAGGAGACAGTTGTTAGTTTTTCCTTCCAGAAAGGAAGGAAATTCGCTCAGACCTCTTGAGACCACTTCATCACTGGTTCCTGAGATAACTCGGGAGGGGCAGGACGTGCAATCTGCCCCAGAAACTCCCCAGAGGAGCCAGGAGAAGTCAGTACACTGGCTACGGCAGTACTGGAGTACCTCTAAGGAACTCTGGAAATGCTATTTGCGATATGGGGCTTTCTCCTTCCATCACTTTGTCTTGCCTAGAGGAACCACCACCTCTTTGGAAAAGCAATCATGCTTTTGTAAACTGTCCAAAAAAGGAGTTCTAACCTAGGCAGGTGATACGGGAACAGGGTGATCCTACCTTTTGAGAAACTTCTCAGTAGTCTGCTCACTCAGCCATATTCTCTAGCGAGATGCTAGAAGTGGAGCTGCCTTGATGATGATGGCTTTTAGCAACAGAGAACAAGTGCTCACAGCTCCGACTTCCTGACCATCAAGGGAAGGCAAATCCACACCTTTCCTTTCCTGATTCATTCCCAGCATGATGAAGTAGAAACTTCTTATGACCTAATGTGACTCCTGCTGGGAGATGGCAACCATTTGGAGAGCAATCTGATGAACTGAACAGATCAACAGCATGTTCTGCAAAAGACGTGGGAGTGCCCTGGTCAGCTTCTTCTCTTTGAAAGTATTTGGAGTCCTGCCTTGAATCCCATTTTTTGGCAAAATATAGTTACAGCTCCCGTTCCCTTGTCCTGCCCCTGAGAAAGAGCCGGGGAAACTGCCAGTCCCCTTTCTGCTGTTCCAGACATCCCATCTGATGTCCTGCCTGGGGAGCAGTTGTTCCTGGACCCATCCTGGAGCTGCTCTGTTCCTCTTCTCTCGACTGACAAGTCAATGAATACTGAACTACTTAACTTTCCCGAGGGGTCACCAGTTTTGACAGCCAAAGAGCTTGGGGAATACGCGTAGCTGATGGCTCTCTCAGGAGACATTAGACTTGTCTCACTCTTTACCTCAGGGAAAGACAAAGCTGAGGCCACCCTGTCACTGCTGGTTATTTCCATCTGTCCTGCTGCCCCAGTCAGCCTTGTTTGTTGTTTCCCTTCGCTGTTCTTTTTTGAAGTGTAACAGATGAGTTGTGAAGCACTGCGGGTGACGTCCTGGTGTCCCTGGCCTGCTGCCACTTCCGTTATGTCATGTAGGAGCTGCAGGGTTGTGTGAAGACCCTGGAAGAAACCTCGGAGTTTGTCTTCAGCACCCTGAGCAAACTTACTGCCGGCTATGGTGCAGCAACTCCACTTCATGCTCCAACGTGACACCCTCTCAGAGCTGGGAGAAGGGATTTTTCCCCCTCCCACCAGTGCTCGGTGTTGAACTGAAGGGCTGCAACATTGCCACTGCCTCTCACTGTCCAGGACCTGCTGCACACTGCGACCTGCTGCCACAAGTTCCCTCAGGGAAAGTGGGAGACCAAATCTACCAGAGACCACCTCCACCCTCCCCTCCCAGTCTCACCCTCGACTGTGTCCCTGCTCCCACCCCTCTTGCTGGAGACCAGCATGCAGGCTTCACCCTGGCAAGATACCTTCTTCCTTGGTACCTGCCCACTGACTTTCTCTCACATCCCTCGAGTCCCTGTTGCCCTTCTCCCTCCACCCAAAGGACCAGCAGCCCCAAACCCTTGCACAGCACAGACGGTGAGGGGTTTCCACCATAGCCTCTTGTAGCAGGTGGCTCTCCTTCCCCCCAGCCACCTCCCTCACGTCTTGGGAGGCTGTGCACACCACGATGAGCCAAGCAGGCAACAGCAAGCTCGAGCGAGATTTTTGTGGCTGTAAGTGCTTGCTGCAAGTGCCAGGGCTCAGGGGGAGCAGAGGTGGCCGCCCCATGTTGGACGCTTCAGTCTGTTCTCAGGCTGTTGCAGAAACTTCTGAACTTGGCCAAGTTCAGGCCTTTTCCAGCTTCAGCCTTGGCAAAACCAATGCCTGCAGCTCAGGAGATTGATGTGAACTGGAAGAAAAAGGCAGTTGATGTAATTCTGCTCCTTAACCTCCTGTGATGGGGCTTGGAGAGAAGACAAAAAGAAGGTGTCACAGGAAGAGGAGGAGGAGGTGGAAATAGCTCAGTACTTTAATGAAGACTTTTCAAAATGTCTCACAGCTTGTCCCTGAATTCAAACCTCTTCCAGAAATGAGCACGGAGGAGTGTAGTGCCACGGTTTGAGACAGCAGGGCATGATGATGCAAGATGCCCACACTGGTACGTATTTTTTTGTTGATCTCTTTTTCCCCTTCTTCTGTTGAAGTTCCAGAAACATGTTCAAAAAGTGTAAGTATTCACTGCAGAGCTGGGGAAAAATCTTCCTTCCCTTGGAGGAGGAAGGCTGGTTTTTTGAAAAATTTCCTTTTTTCTTCTGCGGGGTTATTAGAAACTGGCTTTACAGAGAATGATATTTCAAAGGGTTGGTTGGAAGTGATTGCAGCCCTTTTTGTTATTGCAACACACTGGAATACCTGAAATTCCCCTTCCAGTGCAGCAGCCTTTCCTAGAGCTATTGACAACCTCCTGGGATTAACCCATGGAAAGGACATCACGCTCCGGAGATGACGGATCCTGAAATGTCCCTTTCGCCTCTGCTCTGCCAGAGCTCTGCACCCACTGCGGCACCCACGGCTCAGGACAGGGCTCGGGTCCCCCCGGAAATCCACAGGGAACCATCGCCCCCTTACGGCGCGGCCCCGTACTGCACCCGGGCTGCTCCCCAGCGCCCCCGCCGCCCCCGCTCCACCGGGCGCTGGGGGAGGCGCCACCGGTGCCTGCCGGGGCGCGGGGACCCCTCAGCTGAACCATCGCAAGATGAGGGGCTCCGGAATGGGAGTGGGCTGGGAATTAGGGGTGGGTGTAACTACTAGCGGAGGAAAACGAGGGCGGGCAGGTGGCGATGACAAGGTTGCGCAGTTTATGCGTGGAGTTGGAGGAGGTGGTCACCGGTGGCTGCTGAGGACTGGGACTGGCGAGGCAGAGCTCCCAGCCGGTCCTTTACACGCCAAATACAAAACATATACCTTTGCCTGAAGCCGTGCTGGCTGGGGCTGTGCTGGGGCGTGCAGTTCTCCTCTGGGGGAAGGATGCTGGGGGTGCGTGTGGCACAGGTCTGGTTGCCCATCGGACAGGCGAGCACTATCCCGGCAGGACTTAAAGCTGGAGGAGCTGCTTTCACCGCTTTGTCTATACTCTTACAAATTCCATACATCTCTTCTCAGCAGAGTTGCTCTGTCCAGTAGAGCTTGCTTTTATGGCAAGGGGGGGTGCAGCCGGGGAGCTGGAGGACAAGAGCCGGGCAGGCTGCTGTGCCTGCAGTCCCAGCTTGCAGCTTGGCTCTACCCCCTCGTAACCACCATGGCAGCCCTTGTAGGTCTCCACCTGATGTCTGCTCAGGGAATAAGTCATCAACCAAACTTGTCAAAACAATCCTTAGAGCTGCAGGAAACATGCAGAAGGCCGGGGCAGCGCTGGCCTGCCGGGGCATGCCCATGTTGATGCGTGGAGACCCAGCTGCTTGGCCGGGAAGAGCTGCAGCTCCCAGCTGGCTGGGGAAGCAGCTCTCCTGCATCACCTGGCTGGGAGGGAAGTATGGCTGGGTCCTGCTTAGGCCCCTTGCCCCATGTGCTGCCGATGTGCCCTGATGGTGCACGCCCAGAGCCTCCAGCACAGCAGTCCCAACCACTCTTGCTTGCACAGATGCCAGTCCTTGTTTTCATCATCAATCTGATAAATGGGAAACCTTCACAGATGTCCGTGCATCAGTCTTAAAATAGGAATGCAGGTGCTTCCCAGTGTTCAGACAACTGTGCTGTTCACAGAGCTCAGGGCAACTGGAGGGGCCTCACTTCATGATAAATATTAGGAGAAAAAAGCCAGCCTGGATTAACAAGAATTCCCAGTGAAAGTGGCTACATGAATTCAAATGACCAAGCTATCCCTTTTGCTCTTCACACTTTGTGGTTTTCATAAACCTCACAAGTACCTGACTGATAACTTTTAAGCGAGACCATTTGTGTCCAGTTCACACCAGCAGCACCCAAAAGGGCAGTGCAAGAGCAGCGCTCAGCAGCGGCCAGGGGCACACGCAGGTGCCGGTGCCCCCCCCACACGGGGCACATCCCCTCCACAGCTCATGGCAGACATACTGCCCCTCCACAGAGCTCCTCTTCGCTTCCCAGCTCCCAACCACATCTCCTGCAGCTCAGCTAAGGTGACAGCTGATTAAATACACTAGCAGCCAGCTGCCCATCCTTTGAGAGGGACCTGGGAGTTATGCAGGGATTGCTTCTGCTTCTGAGCAGTGCTGCTGGCTGGAGCCAGGCTTCACAGGCTGCTCCCGTGCCCAGACCTCATCTGCGAATCTTGCCTCCGGATTAAATCACCTTGATGCACCACAGAGCATTGAAGAGGAAAAGCCAAACACAGGTCAAGCTGGATTTATATTTTGGCTGTGCTCATCCCTTCATGATCCCAACCTGAAGAGTGGCTGAGTACTCCAGTGCTGTCCGTTTTGTTGGGTTACACCCTTACAGTGTGAAGCCTGACCTTGCTCAATGAATCTTCAATAAAGGTAATGAATTTCAAAGGACACCCCAGTATATGTGAGGACTTCTATTTACAAGTTTTCCCTAAGTATTTCCCTTTTTGCTAAAACGAAAGCTGCAGTTCTCCTGTAATGGCATGAATTTACAGGCTAGGAAAAGCAGCATAGCTCCCGACTTCCCACTGACACAGGGCACAGGTTGGGAACAACTCACTTCCAAACTGCTCAGGTACCTTCCCTCCTGTATTGCCTGGAGAAACTGCCCATGGTTCACCTGTTGCACCAGCCATGCTGCTCTCTCGGTGAAATCCCTGGATCCACAGGCCCATTAATGACAACAAAACCAAGGCAGAAAGCAGGAGAGAGGTGTCTAAATCCTGAATCCTCATTCGCAAGGAATTCTCCAGGCTCCCAGCCCTGCTGAGTGAAACACCAGCATTCACTGTGATCTGTGTCCCGCAGAAGAAAGGTCCCTTGCCACCTACCATTCCCTGCCTGCCCTTAGGGAGAAGTTTAAAAAGGACCTCTCGCTTAGCCTCTCATCTATTGGGTTTAATAGGGTACGTCTCTGATCACATTCAAATTACAGGGAAAATAGGAGGGGAAAAAAAGAATCTGAGAATTTATTTGCTATTCTGGAGTAAGTCTCTGAGTTACGTCACCTATAGATGCAACGGTTGAAAAAAACCCCAGAGATTACAGGATTGAATGGGTAGTCGTGGTACAGCAAGCAGAGGTAGACATGTGCTGCTGAAGTTCTAATTTAACATGGAAATTACAGGGAAAAAAGCTTAACAGAAGAGCAAGAAGGGTAACTTTTTCTAGGGAAGGCAGTGATGGAGAGGGAGAAATAATACCTGTAATGATGAAAATCACCGAGTATTTTGCTCACGCTCAATAACCTGTCCACATTCCCAGTGCAAAGATATCATGGGAGGTCCCTGTCCCACCTGGAAGGAGCATTTGGACCATTGAGATTTCTTTGCGTGACCAGCTCCTCCAAAGTGGGCTTTTAATGGGCTGCAGTGGTGGGAGCTGCTTGTGGCACACCGACGGCCACCGTGGCAAGGTGCCTCTCCCAGCGCTGGCTGCTTTGGGCTGTGGCAGCAGCCATGTGGCATTGCTTCTGGTCACTGACTGGGTGACATTTCATTTGGTATAAATTACAAACGTTACAAGTGAATGAGCAGTTTGAAATTCATAGAGTCATAAACTGGAAGGCCAGGGGGGCCGTTACCATCAGCCGCTCTGACCTCCTGTGTAACACCGGCCATAAAACCGCACCCAGGAGCTGCTGCATCCAGCCTGGCAATTTCTGCCCGAGCAGGAGTGAATCTGTGAGAAAGACACTTTGTCTTGATTAAAATCCTCGTGTGACAGAGAGCTCGTATATCCCGGCTGAGATCTCCTAAAGGCTAATTATTCTCTCAGAATTCATACTTTATTCTTGCTTTGGGTTTGCTTCTCTCCGCAGGGCTCCTTACCTGTACTACTCACAAAGCTCCCCTGCAAAAAACAAACTGGGTATTTCCTCACAACCCATTGGTGTTTGACTGCCTTAGGGACCACTGCTGTTTGGGGACTAGATTCACAAATCATCCTGAGCAAACAAGTAGGAGCATGCGATCACCAGCAGGTTTTGGATATATCAAAATATTCACGATATTCATCAAATGTATTTGATACAAATAAATCACTGAGCCCTCATCTAAAAGGGTTCTGTGCTCCCAGTAAGGGCGTACAGGGAAAAGCAAGAAGGAGAGGGTGAGATGAGAAGACTGACCCAGGGCTGATAAGGAGAAAACTGGAGGTACTGTACCAAGCCTCACCAGGGAAGCCAAAAATAAAAAAATATATAAAAAAAAGAAAAAGGTAAAAAGGCACATTTTGGGAAGCACAAGTGCTGTGGGAAAGACAAAGGGTTTGAAACAAGAGTTACCAGGCGGGGGAATGCCTGTGCTGGGTGTGGGGCTGGACTGAAAGCCAGGAAGATGCTTTCAGCTGCCGTGCTGAGAGCAGGCAGGCGAAGGAGGCAGCTGCCAGCCACCAAGGCACCAGAGAGCACCCGAGGAGGACACGGGACTGGCTAGATTCTGCAACGTTCACGCCAGTGCAAAACCTGACCTCCCATTCCCATGGCAACCCTAACCCAGCTGCATCTCACTGAGGCAGATGAAGGCATAAATTTAACAGCAAAGCCAGTCATCTCAGACCCTTGGCGCGCGTGATGCAGCCGAGTTCGGGTTGCTGGGGGAACCATAACTTTTTAATCACACTGCATTAAGGTTTTTATTACTCTACATATTTATATGAGTTGGTTTATTCAGATCCAGGGAGAGAGAGAGAGAGAGAGATTTGCCGGTTTTACTGTGTCTTTCATATTACCTCAGGTTTTTCCCTTGCTTTGTACTGCACCAGTGCTGGTGCAGGTGACCAGGGTACCACTGCTGAGGGCAAATGGGGTGCAAAATGGTCACAGCATGTGCAAGCAAAATAGCAAACAGAGATGCTAAAGTATCCAAGGCAGCGAGTTCATCAAGGCGGCAGATCAGTGCTTGTTACAATATGTAATATTTCTGTGGATTTTGAGTGACAATGCAGCTGGGACAAACATTAGAAGGGGTGTTTTACATAAATAGCAGCTACAAACATTTCAACAACCAAAAAGAATGACAACCAAAGGGAAAAAAAACATTCAATGTGCTACTTTCTGGAAAGACTGAGGGATAAATGCAACCCAGAAGAGAAGTTTTCTGCCCTCCAGGGCCTTTGCACACTTTTATTATTCCCCCTCCTGGCCTGTACAGCCTTGCTCAAAAACGTATTTGGAAAGCTTTTGAGAAAACATAGACACTACTCTTTGTTTGAATCAGCTGGAAAAAATGTACTTTCCAAAACATTTGGAGAGGTACAAAAATGACCTAAAGAAACCCTTGGAGGGTGTCCTGGGCTCAGGGCTTAGACAGACTTGTTCCTTTGGAATTAGCTGCAATGCTTTAATGTGTCCCTCCAAACTGTACACTTTCCACCCCACTGAGTTAAGTATACTTGGGCTTCTGGCTGAGCTGCTCGGCCTGTTGGACGGGCTGGAATGGGAGGTGTGGGGTGCCAAGGCCAGGCATCTCCTCCTTCGGCTCTGGAGAGGAGCGAGCGAGATGCTGGGAAGCTGCATGTAGCCCATGCGGGGTGAGTGATTTGGCTGCCCTTGCCAAACCTTACAAACAGATCAGCTCAACGCCAAGGAAAGTCCCTTCTGAAAGCAGCAGGAAAAACAAAAACTGTCAGCTTCATGCCATGTGCTCTGGAAAATCCCTCCCAGTGCTCCAGTCATCACGAGCTCCATCCCAGACAAGCTGAGCATCTGGCTGTGCCTCAGCCCAGGCTTTTGATGCCAGCTCCATCTGTGGTGGTGATGCGTCAGAATAGAAACAAGACCTATAGCCTCCTCAGTTACACTTCTGGCACTGGCTGGTGGGTCTTTGAGATGGCTGTGGGCACCAGGAACACTGGGGCCTCCACAGGGGCTGAGAAGAGCTGGTTTGTTTATTCCAATGAAATAAATACTGGGGAGAGAAGGAAGAAACAGGAGCTGGTACCATGTGTACCACAGTGGGTTGCACAGGTTGGGGTGCTCCCACTGCTCACGTTTGTCCTCTCCTACATCTGCTCTCCTTGCTGCTCCTGCCAACTCTTCCTACAGCTCCCCAGACCCTTCCTGCTCCCTCCAGCGATGCTCACGCTCTTGGTGGAGCTGGCAGCAGGAGCTGTGGTAGCAGCAGCAGATGCCCCAGGGCTCTGGCACCTTTACCTCTCTTGAACCCTCCTCTAACACTGCCAGCTCGGTGTCCCTTCTCACTCACTTTCCTCCAGTGCTGATTTTTCAATTTTTGAAGATTCTGGGTGATGAATGGGCAAACGTATCTCACTTCAAAAGGCTCCAGCTGTGCGGGGCGAGCTGCTGCTGCGCTGTGGCGTGGCGGGGGATGTGCACAGCGTGTTTCTCTGCACGTGGGTTTGCCAGGCTGCAGCCACAGGGTGACCTTCGCATGGTGGGCCAGGGACAGCTGCCTCCAGCTGCGTGAGACTGCACGTTGTAGAGGAGCAGTCACTCTTGGTCAGACTGAAAGACCATCCAACGCCACAGCTTGTCCCTGCCAGCAGCACAAGCCACGGGAGGAGGGTGAAGACAGGGTGAACCCATTGCAGCACCTTTACCACAGTAGAGCTCATTGCAGCAACCTCTCCTCCCCACCTCTGGGGCCTCCAAGGGACCTTCTGGGCCAGAGTTAATGTCTCTGTAGGCAACAGCCTTTAAATGATTTTCCTTTCGTGATGTTTTCCTGCTCATTTCGAAGCTGTGGCCAGCACTGACAGCCTCCTGTGGCAGAGCTGCGTTGTGTAACAACAGGCTGTGTGAAAACACCTCTCTGTTTTGAAGCTGCTGTCTCCTGCTTTTGCTCCACGCCTCCAGGGTGTTGGCTGGGAAGAGGCAGTGAACAGTCATGGCCCATTTGCTGTCCCCAGGCCTCCTCTATCACCTCTTCTTTCAGCTGGGCTGGAAAAACCTGTCGTTTTTCCTGATATTGCAACAGCTCTATACCTTCAACCACCCCTGCATCCACCTCTGCCCCTTCTCACTGAGGGTGAGGGTGAGCAGCGCATCATGCGGCGACCCGGCTGCAGGCATGCTGTGGCTCTCCAATCGTCCCTGAGGGGCTTCCCTGCAGGTATGGCATGGCACTGCAGACCCCGGTGCTGGGCGAGCTGGTGGGTAGCTGCTGCAACCAGCCCAGAGTGCTGGGCAGATTACCCGGGATGCATGTTACGGTAACGGCTCTGAGCCGCGGCGTGCCCCCGTGTCAGCAAAGCAAGGCAGCACGGTGGCCCGGCACACACACAGCCTGAAGTAGGGCACTGGGGGCTTAAAATAATGTCATTCCATAAAGCTTTCCGGCTTTATGGGGTAGGCTGTCACACTTGACTGTTGGTGCAGAGGCTGAGAGCCCCGTACCTGGCCCAGGCTGGCACCTCCGGCTGCCCGTAGCCAACTGCCAGTGCTGGCTTGCCCCCCAGCCACGCTGGCCACTAGCGCCGTGCTGGGGGCAACTCCCACACCTTACCCCAAAGCCCTTGGCACAGTTGCTGTCAGATGCCTTTTTATTTCAGCGCCCTTTTCTTCTCCATACTGCCAGTAACTTAGAAGCATGCGAGATATTTTTAGACCTAGCTTTGAAGTGCTTCAGGTCTGCAATCGGGTGACTCAGCTGCCAGTGCTATTTACTTTAGTTGTACATTCAAACTGGGCAATTACAGCCCTGAATGGCTATTTAGAGACCGTATTTCCTTGCCATGCTGTCATACAGCTTGCACGCAGCATTGCCTGTAAAGCAGCACTTTGTGCACCCGAGTACATGTCTAAAGGTTTTCCAGAGCAGGTGGAGGATAAAGCCCCGGGCTATCACACCGCTTTCCTCTGGCTGCTTGTAAACCTACCTTCCTGCGCCCGTCCTAACACCACCTGAGTTCAAGATGATCCGGCGTGCTGCGCCAGGAATGCTCCCCAAGATGACAGCTCGCAAAGGATTGCTGCAGGATTTGGGTCACGGCTGGAGCATAAGGTGACATGTTCTCCCTAATGAAAGTCTCCCTCACAGCTTTTTCCTTTCAGAGGAAGAAACCTCCACAGCTCACAGAGCCATTTATACTGGTTTAATGATGCTGAAGACATTTATCCTGGGGAAGGGTTCTGCCTGAGCTCCCTGTTTACTTCAAGCCCACTTATTTATAACATCTTTTCCTCCAGTTCTTGAACCCTTCACCTGCATGAACATCTCCTTTAGATCATCTTTATTGAATACAGTTAAGTGTAGCTCATGGGGTTATTGAATTACAGACATGAACCTACCAAAATGAGATAAATCACTCACGTATTAGCCTCCCTCTATTAAACACATTTCACCCTGAGGCATTTTTCCATAGAACAGATACTATATATCAAGCATTTGAACACTCGAAGTAGCTACCGTGGGCTTCTCGCAGCAAGAAGGCACGCAATGGGAGTGCAGCGGCCCTCTCTGAAGGAACCTTTACTGCCTAAAATATTTATTAGAAATAACATCCTCCATGTGAGGCTCAGCAGTAAGAGCTTGGGATAGAGTCTGAGCTACGTTTGCTCATATCAGATTCTCTTTCCTGCAGTGCAGTATGAAAAGGCGATGTGTGCTGGCCGTGGCAGGGTACCGTGCTGCATCACCGCCCGCCCTCCAGCCCCTGGCACAGGGTGGGCAATGCCCCCCTTGGGGTCACTTACCAGTGCGCCCCGCCGGGCACCAGCTTTGCCCCACAGACCACCAGCTGTGAGAGAGGCGTTGTTTGTCTTTGTGAGATATTTGAGCTTGAATTGGTGGGGGCAGCACTGGGAAGCGTTGATGCCATTTGGGGGTGTGAATGGGACTTGGCTGTGTGCTCAGCCCCTGGCATGGTGGGGAGCAGCAGGTCCTGGTGCTGCCCAGCCCCAAACCACGCCATCTCCTTGCCCACCCTGCAGCACCCTGGGACTCATGCACCCCCAGAGCATCTCCAGACAACTCGTTTGACTTCTTCTGCAGTTACTTTTCATGCTGGCACTCTTAACTTCTACAATGGCCTCACCTTGGTGTCCTGTTTTGGCCAGGATAGTTAATTTTCCTCTCAGTACATGGTACAATGCTATGTTTTGGATATAGTATGAGAATAATGTTGATAACACACTGATGGGTTTAGTTGTTAAGTAATGTTTATACCAAGTCAAGGACTTTTCAGTTTCTCAGCCCCTGCCAGTGAGAGGGCTGGAGGGGCACAAGGTGTTGGCAGGGGACACAGCCAGGGCAGCTGACCTGAACTGGCCGAAGGGATATTCCATACCACTCAACGTCATGCTGAGTATATAAACTGGTGGAGCTGGTGGCGACTGGGGGATTGCTGCTCACGGACTGGCTAGGCATCGGCCAGCAGCTGTCAGCATCGGTGAGCAATTCTATTGTGCATCACTTGCTGGGTTTTTCTTTCCCTTTCGATTTTATTCCTCTCCTCTTCTCTTTCCTTTTCATTATAATTGTTGTTGTTGCTGCTGTTATGATTATTATTATTTCATTTATTAAATTGTTCTTATCTCAACCCTCGAGTTTTACTTTTTTCCCCGATTCTCCTCTCCATCCCGCTGAGCTGGGGAAGGGGTGAGCGAGCAGCTGTGTGGTACTTAGTTGCCGGCTGGGGTTAAACCGCAACACTTTGGTATTTCCACAGACCACATCATATCCATGTATTTCCTTCCCTGCCTTCTTGTTTGAGAGGTCTTGGGTTTTAGGTGGACTTCTTTCTCTCTTGCATCACCCTGTCTGAGTTGGAAGCCCGAGGGGGTTTGCAAACAGTTAATTTGTGGGATCTTGATCCCAAACTGTATCTGCTGCCTCCAAACCACTGATGCTGTAAGGTCACTGGCTGAGCTTCAGCCTAAGGTCCGTGAGGTGACAGCACAAAATCTCTTCCTGCCACTTTGCTGGGGGTGTGCAGAATATCTCCTGCAGGTGTTGGTCTTCTGAAGGGAAACTGATGCAAAGCTACCTCCCTCCCCTTCTGTGCATTTCTGTCCAGGTACAGAACTCGAGGGGAACCACCAGTAGCCTCTGGCATCACTCCTGCAATTGAAGAGGGGTCATGTTTCTAGCTTGTTGTTCAGCCTGCTGAAAAATGGCCCAAATCTCTGCAGAAATCCTCTTTTGCTAAACGTTCCTATTTTCTATTTTTTTCAGTAGACCCAAAGTTTTATTTCCAGATAAAAAAATTCACTGAAACACAAATAAGGGCGGGGAAAAGGATACATATATACAGTGATCTGCCCTGATACATCGCCAGGAAAATTAGTAGCAAGCACATTCACCAGAAGGTTGTTGGATCCTTGCTCCTTCCACACAGGATTTTATTCTGAATAGCTGTTGGATATTAATTAACATTTTATAAATAACTAGCATAATCAATATTTTAAATTCTGGCAATGCTAAGGATTACACAAGGATTGTTAAGGATCAATTTGTAACCTCAAGGAGCAAAACCTACCCTATTTAAATACTACTATTTAAGTAAGCTACCTCTCTCAAGGTAGGTGATTTTTACAATCATTTCATTAGGTTTCCAGCCAGTGAAAATGGTTTTCAGTGTGGATGTTTAAATTTCTTCTCTGAGAAAGCCTTTAATTAAGGAATAAACTCTAAATTCCGTAACAGTGATGGCATCTATATATCCTATCTAGCGTCCTCTGTCCATGAAAGGGGCTTTTCTGCCCCATTTTGCAATGTTCCACAACAGACTGCGGTGGAAACAAAAGCTGTGCCACCCCTTCTGCCCGCCCCTGCACTCAGCAGGGCACCCCTCAGATGCACTGAACCCCACGAGCAGCACCCCTGGGACAAGTGCAGCAGGCACACATGTACAACGTGCCGGAAACAAACCAGGGTGGGAGCTCCCCTTTCACGGCTTTTTTGTTCAAACTGCAGGTTTGTGACATGTTATACCCACTTTGCCTTCCAAACCCAAATTCCAGCCTGGATTTTCCCCTTCCTTCGGAGCATGTTCACGTTGCCGGCTTACAGACATCACGTGGTGCAGCGTGGGTTACTTCTTTAAAACACAAACCTCTGCGACACCATTTCTCCTTGTTCCAATCGGATTGGATTTCACACTTTTAAAACGTCTGTTTAAAAAAAATCCAAATAGGCAAATACAACAGAAAAACGTGCGTGCTTGTGTTCCTGTTGATCCATTTTCCCTGTCTTCTCTCCTGGTGGAAGCTAACATCACTCTCAGAGCCATCTCCCACTCCAAAATACTTTAACTCAAATCACCCATCCCGTGTAAACACCCCCCGGCTGGCAGCCTGCCAGAGCAGGGGGCTGGCTGCCTGTGGCACCAGTTTCCCCAGTGACTGCACTTCACTGGGCATGCATTTGGGGTGCTGCGCTCATCAGAATTTGACAGGCAAGGGCACAGCACGGAGCTGGAGAAGGGTGATTGCAAACGACAGCCTCACCTCTTCACCCACGGAGCAAGGGTTGGATGAGACCTGATCAAGCAGCTGCTCCTCAGCCCCAGGTGCTGACTGCCCATCACCAGCAGGCGCGGGATGCTAGGCACCACAAGTCCCTGCAGGGCTCTCCCAGCACGGCCTCCCAGCAAAGCCTCCAAGGTGACTGGGGAGATTTTCAAACCAGCTGGTTTTGTCCAGCATGCAAATAAATTGCAGAGATATCTCACATACCTGCATGGCTGGTGGTAGTAGGACATATATTAGGAGCTTATATAGGGATTTCTAAGTTCCTGGGCTGGGATATCATCCTCCTCTCACCTTTTCCTCATCTTCTGAAAGTAAGATGGGATAGAGTGAGGGTAAAGCCTGAAGCCTTTGCACAGAGAACATCAGGAGCGCCCAAGCTGTGCATGAGCTGTCTGCACCAAGGTGAGCACATCTCAAAGTACACAACCACCACAGTAACCGTTCCTGGAACCTGAAAGCAAAATTTATTCCCAAAGAAACCTTCTCCACAGCTTGCTGGCTAACTCCGTGTTCTGATCTACAGCAGCACACGGCTGAAACAGATGTGAAGCATGTCAATTTATTCTGTTGTCATCCCTAGCCAGTTTACATGAAGAACTCACTGAGGCAGAGCTTGGCTGGTGCAGAAAGCTTTACAGGACCCCACCTGTATTTGAGAAGCACTACAAACAGCAGAAGAATTTTAATTTTTAAAATTGATCAATAATAATAGCTCTATGCACACCCTGCCAACACCTTGTGGGAAGATCAGCCAGTGGATACTAAAGGCGACCCTGCATAAACTGGAAACACAAATGTAGGATACGGTCAGACTTTGGCACAGCAACTCGAAGCAGGAATGAGCTCCCATCGAAGACGGGAATGCTATTTACGTGTCACGGGGTAAGACAATACCTCTTTGCCTTCTCACACAGTGCCTTATGGGAAAGGTGTAACAGGGCCTTCCATAAGCATCTGCTCAGGGCTTTTCCACTCTGACCTCAGCACTCCTGCAGAATGCATTCTCCCTAGACAAATCCCTACTTCACCTCCCTGCCTTCCTCAGCCAGCTGGTGGCATTTCTTATGTGGCTGGTGGGGGATCAGAGAGGCTGCTGCCCTTCAAACACAGCGAGTGAAGCATTGTACAAATCCAAAGCTCCCACGAATGTTAAACAGAGGCTTGCTCCGAGCACATGGCAGCCTTCCCACATTCCACACTGAAGAAATGGAAATATTTCCCAAAAGCAAATGCTGTAAAGGCTATCCTTGGTGTTTCTGTGGGCATAGGGTTATGGGCTAAGATATGCTGTGCTGCTTAAATAACAAGCATTCCTGCACTAGCTCTTTCTCCATCTCCCCTGGCTCAGGTGGAGCACCCAGACCACCTAAGTAGGACCAGAAATGCAAAGGGATAGTTCAACTTGGTGTGACGGCCAAGGAAAGACACTCTAATCCTAGCAGGCTGAAAAGCAGTTTTCTGTATCTTGTGATGTGGGAGCTTTCAGAGCAGTGATGGAGCTTGTCCGGATTCCCATCCTGGGTTGGAGCTGGTGTGCATCACCCCAGGTTCCATTAACGTTGGTCCTAGTGTCAAGCTCTACAGCACAGGATCCCTTTAACTAAAAACATTCCTCTGGGGATAGCTCCCTTCTGCCATCGCTGAAGCCAACTGCCAAGACAAAGTCTGCTTAAATTCCTTGAGCAGAGGAATTTACTGCAAGAGTCCTAGTGGAAGAGGCAGCTTTGTTTCTGTCTTGCTTTCAAAGGGTAAGCACCTTTTTCTCTACCTCTCCTACTTCTAGAGCACAGTTTGTACATCCTGTCATTCAGATGTCTGACATACTATTTCTCAAAGTGTTCTTTATGCATAGCTGTGACAAGCAAATTACACTGAATTAAGCTCATCTACCTTGGTCTCAAGGGGCACTAGCTATTAAACTGTCTCAGAACTGGCATCCTGAAGTACTGTCACCACTCAGCCTAGAGGAAGATGCTGAGATGGCTGCGCTACCCAACAGAAAAGGGCTGCTCTATTCAGGGGTGTAACTAAAACAGCTTGCAGGGAGCACCGCTTCTGCTGAAAATTAACTCTACTTACAATGGCAGCATCGTTTAGTCCAAATGGCAGGTCTGCAACTTCACCACTGGCCCCAAGAAATAATCTAAGTCTTTCCTTTCTGATACACAAGAACCAATATGAGATCCTGCAGGCTCCATCCCACCTCCGTTATCCCCCTTGGTGGGTCCACTGCCTGATGGTGTCCATAAAATCATCAACAGCCATGATACATGAAAGGCAGACAGAGATCCCTCACTGCTCGCCTTTTAGTGAAGCCAGGATGGGCTTGGGGGAGATACCAAAGGAGCTGCTTGTTGTTCAGAGAGCAATTTTAGAAAGAAATCGATGGACTCCAGGGAACAGCACAAGTAATTTCTTCACATAAAACCTTCACTTGCAACTGATCCCAACCCTCACTGCCAGCTCTGCTGGGGTCTGAATTGGCAAGAGACACACAACAAGGTGAAAATGATCGGAACGTCTTCCAAGATCCTTTTTAAACACAGCTTAAGGCCATCTCAGAGGACACGGCTATCTCCTGCAGGCTTCACTCAAGCTCATGCTTTACCATCTTCTTGTTTCAATCAGCCACAGAGTCGAGTTGACACCACTGCCTGTAAAATAACATTCTAACGATCAGAAATTATAGCATTCTAGTGATCAGCTTCACAGAAATGTGTTGCTCCATGTTGTGGAGAAAGCTTTGTGCAAAGCTACTATGGAAACGAGACACCTGGGACTTGGCTGATGGCCTTCCGCCAAGAAACACTGAGGAACTTGCTCTTTTCTTTTGGAGGAGCCCATCTAGCACAACCGGGACACCGAGGACTGCGGTAACATTTGAACAGGCAATGGCACATACCCGCCACCTCCATTAAGTATCTCCCATAATAAAGCAAAGCATGAAAACATAAACCCTATGAAAATTAAGCATTGCACAAAGAAAATAAAAAGGAATTGGGAGATGTGTGTTTGCTCACTCCTCTTGCGCCAGCTGCCCTAGCAGTTTGCCGCCAACAGATGAACCCCTCCAGACCCAGAAGAGACTCTGCCTAGCAGCGGCTTCACAATGAAGGAAAAAGGAAACCAAAAGAAAACCTAATAAGCAGCCTCACCCTCAGCTGGGCATCGCTGGGGCACTGCCATGGGCAATGCAGTGCCTTCACCGAGTACCTTCCCAGTGTGTACACGCACACAGGAAAGTACAGGACAGAACCCGTCTCCTATTTCCCTCCCTCAGACTGCTCCTCCCAGCACCAACACTGAAACCCTCTCCAGAAAGGATAATGGCAAAAGTTATTTCTTTTTCAAGGAGGTGGGTCCTTATCAGATATAATAAATTCAGAGCTGCCATGAGCTATGCTTGCTGGGAGCGCCAAGGTGAAAGTGCAACAGCGTATTTATCCTCACCATCAAGCTAAGCCTCAAGCCCTTTTTCAGCATAAGCCTACCCTAGAAAAACAATTTGTTCTTTAATCAGAGCAACAAAGACAGGCTCTCAGACTCCAGCTATTTGAAATACACTGAGATTGGTCCAGATAATTGTTGGTGAAAAATGAAAAGCTTTGAAGTTCTTGAATTTAGTAAGAAAAGCCGAGCGAGGTGAGGAGAGAGGCACGGCTCACCGGCTGGCTGCTGTGTGCCAGGCTGCCACCCCTCCTTACTAGAATTTGCAATTCTTCTATTAAACGTTCTCAAAGGTGCTTTATTCTTCCCTCCTTTCTGTAACCCCCATGTAAAAAGGCCCTTAGGGCAGAACAGGGACAGGATTAATTTTTTTTTTTTTTTAAAACAGTCCAGGAAAGCAATTTAGAGCCTTGCCCTAGCATTCCTGAAAAATGCTGGTTTTTAGCAATCCTAAAAATCCTAAAAAAACAGTATTAAAAAAAATATTTCATGCAGATGATTTATAATAATCATATGACAAGATTAACCCTACCTGCAATAGATACATACCGTCTTGAAGGTACCAGCGGTTACACCAAGCACTGAAAAACCTTTCCACAATTCTAAAGAAAAAACCTTGAATTCCTCCTCCCAAATGACCACCTGACTCAGACATCAGAGCAAGTCAAATATTAAGATTTGACTTCCCTGCAGGGTCTCGGTTTGTTGAGGTAATCTGCAATATATCTACTAAAAATGGAGTGAGAATGAATGAAATTACTGAGAGTAGCAGGCTTTTTAAAACTAAATGCAGAGTATAATTCAGTTTTATTATAATTAGTTGATAAGCTACACCATCTCAAATACCTTCTTAATATGAAAATTAAATTCAAGTGTAAACTAACAGCAAGAGTCCTTTTTGTCAGCTGGATGCATTTCCCTTTGCAAAAACAAATGAAAGCCTGCCTGCTACTTTTAAACAAAGCATCAGACATCACAATATACTGGTACCAAAGAAGGTTTGCATTAATAAGGTTAATATTAACTATTACGCATTAACATGACTATGCTTCAATAAGAAAGCAAAATTTCTAGGCCAAAAGTACTTTAACACAAGAGAAGTTACTCCTGTCACCATTTCTGTACCTGGGAAAAGTCTGGATACTAAACAGGCAAGTTCAAAACCTGTATATAAAATGAACGAAAGGACAAAAAAAGGCTTTCACTTGAAAAACACAAGTTTAAGGCACTCCCACCTATATATTTGTGTTCCAGAAACTGAGGAAAGCCAGATTTTAACAACACTTACATCAAAATGAAGAGGGTATCACACAGTATTACTAAAGAAGCATAAACTTTGCACTCAAGATATTTTTTTTTTCCTTTAGCTTTAAGTCTCCTGAGTTCTTAAACCTCTACCTCACTCAATTTTATCTTCACTTTTGCATTTTGGGCTGGCTACTGATTTGGTTTTTCTTTTGCCCCGGCAGCAGCTCAGTGCATTTGAATGGATCATACTAGTTGATATTCACACTACACGAAGCACTTGCAGAAAAAAAATCTGCATATATTTATGTCATAAAATCACAGCGTGGCATTAGATCCCAAGATAAGGAGGAGTTATGAAACCTCAGAACTCCTCAGACAGGAACGCCTCTAGGTTTTTATAGATGAAAAGGAGCTGTCTGATCTATGAAATGTAGTTAGTAATAAATCCACGTTCAGGGTACCTCCAGCTGATCAACTACATGTACACAACAGAGGTAATGACATTTTATGAAGGCACTGTATTTTTTTCTGTTATTTAACAAAAAAAAAATAAATTCCTTCTCAGCAGTTAATGGAAGCCTGGCCCCTTGCAAGAAAGATTCCTGTCAGATAAGATTTCTCAGGACACAACCTGATACAGATTGTTGTTGCTGATAAAAAGGAACACAGGCAAAGGTGATATGCAGATTTATGAAAAATAAATTTATTACATAACACCTTGTTTTAACAATGTTTGATTTTTTTTTTATTCAGAATACTTGTGTCATTCATGTAAAATAGTTTGATACAGTACATTGTATGTAAGTTTTTCCTCATAAATTCTAAGGCTCTCCTAACACCTTGATCCTCTGCTGTAGGAATGGCACCCCTAAACAATGTGCGAACATTTAAAAAAAAAATTAACTGAACAAAATTTAAAATCCACTACACCAAGCTGGTTCTCAAAAATCATGACAAAATATCTGAATGGATGCCGCACCTTTTTAGGAAATATCATTCATGCTTTTTTAATCCCAAAGCATGCTCACAAATCATTAACACCAACAGGAAAAAAAAAATAAAACACTGTCTATGACAATCATTTTAGTTTGTTTGCTGAACCAAACATGTTTATATCAATGACAACATACTTATTTTACTATCAAATAGCAGCTTTAATACCAGTCAAGTCATAGATTTAAAAACAAAAACCTATGGTGGAAATTAATCTTTGGGACATTTGTAATTGCTGGGAAAAAAATGCAAACGTTCTCATGGTTTTAAAAAAATCTCATCATAGCAATCATTCAGTCATAAAACATTGATCTAGGTGGAAAATGAGCCAACCCACAAAAGTCACTAAAAATAAACGTCTATCAAAGTTGTCTCAGAGTCACGGTTAGTTTGCTTTTTTTGCCATGGTAACATATACTGTATGCTTCAAGTACCAGTTCAAAGATGTTGTGTACTATTGGTCAGATAAAGTTGTTACATCAAGAGAAT
This sequence comes from Falco peregrinus, assembly GCF_023634155.1. Taxonomy (NCBI): domain Eukaryota; kingdom Metazoa; phylum Chordata; class Aves; order Falconiformes; family Falconidae; genus Falco; species Falco peregrinus. Next base: position 99,951,500 of record NC_073724.1, read on the forward strand.
TCACCACATACGACAACAACAATGCTTGCCCCTAGCACATTTCACAGCTTCAACTGCTACAGACTGTCACTGAAAAAAAATGCATCGGTCAGTCTGAATCATGTCAAGTAAACTACTGAAGTAGCATATCCACAACACAAACTGTGCTAGCACTTTCTTTTCAAGTCTAACCCCAAAAACAGGTTCAATCTGGGAGCCACTACTCCGCTCTGTGGAAGGGGGTGGATCGTGGCGATCGGACAGGTTGGAGGTGTGGTTGTACAGTACATTCTCGTGGCCCGAGCTGGGTTCCAGGCAGGCAGCTGTGCGGCCGGTCCTGCAGCATTAGCAACAGTGCATTGACGTTATTGGGATGCAGCTCAGTACCGATGTGTCTGATGCGAGTACTGTGGTGGCTGCTGGGAGGTAGTTGAATATCCCATGCTGCTCTGTGGCTGTGATGTGCTTGGTCCGGGGTTGGGGTAGGCAGCATGGGGGTTGGAACGCTGCAGAGGGGTAAAAGCAGAGGAAACATAACCCTTTGTAACAGGTACATCACAAGGCAGTTTTGCCTACCCGTTTCTTTCTTCAAGCGGTACCCAGCACACCGAGTCTCAAAGCAGCTGCACTTCCAGGCTTCTTTTCACTTACTCTGATTACAGCAGATGCAGGTATGAACATCAAGTTAGAAAGTGACAGTTACCACCCTTCAGTTACCCATCTTTATTACCCTCTGTGAAGCTACACGCCAAGCCAAACCTCCAGCCAGCCCTCCAGATGGCTACGGCACACCTGCACGTTACACAAGGCTGCCACTGCTCACAGCAGTGCTCTTCTCTCCACTTGCTCCCTTCTCCTTCCGAGAAGGTGTGTTGGAGTGGAGGTCCAAATGGTGCATTTTACTGCTGCTGAGCCACTCTGCGTTATTCTGGACATTTCCTACACAAAGGATGCTTGCCACCCTTTTGTGTGACCTAGGAGTAAAAGCTGAGCACGCTGTGATTATTTAGGCTAAGGTATCACCTAGCAGCAGCCTTACCAATACCTGAAGGAAAGTTAAAGACGAAGCCACACACTTCTCAGCGGAACCAGATATTTCAGGGGGAAATGGCCATAGACTGTGGCTTGGGACATTGGAGGGGAGTGGAAATCACTAGGAGACCAGTATAGCACTAGAAGAACTTGCCCAGAGAGGCTGTGAAGTCTCCTTCTATGGAGGTTTTTCAGACTCAGTTAAACAAAGCCATGGCTGACCTGATTTAGCAGTCCTGCTTCCAGTGGGAGACTGGGCTAGATGGTCTCTTGAGGCCCCTTTCAACCAGTATTTCTACAATTATCTATGAGTGGAGCATTCATCATTGCAAGAAGCTCTGAACAAACCAGCAACTGCCTGCTTCAATTTTAACCTAAAAATTCATTATTTACACATCATGCATTAAAAAGGGAAGAAAGGACTCGTATGAGATTGTCAGTCTAAGCATATGACCACTTAATACATTTAACATTTCATTACATTAACATAATTTCAGCACATTACTGTGCTGTTTTACATTTATGTTAAGGTTTACAAATGCACAAATTCTGAAGTGTTTAGAAACTGCTGCATAACTTCTGAATTCACGATATTGCAAGATGTACTAGGATTTTTAGAGAAAGCTGCTTCTAGTAAAGGTCTGAAAACTTCTCTAAGGTGAATATTCCAGGACTAGGGTACTGCTACTGAGACCTGAATACACAAAACTATGGTGAACCAATGTACTGAAAAAGTAAAATATAAAATATGTAAAGCCATTTTAATAAGTTGAAATATAAAATAATAATACATAACAACCCCTTTTTTTCCTACTGTTCAGCATTCAGAACAGCAGCTACGATCAGGATGCTGAGATGATGGCAGAAATGAAAAGGCAAACTACTTGTTAATATATGCTCGCAGGACTAAGCTAATTCTCTAGGGGCGTACAGTGTAAAGGGGAAGAAATAGCTGGACTGGCACTTAACACCAGCAAGAACAAACCAGCGCTGCTGAACCACACCATTAACACAGTGAGCGAACTTTTGTGATATTTGCCTTCAGTCTTGAGAGACAGAGTAAAGTCACTCGACAACAGAAGCATCACAGCTCTGGGTCACCCTTCTCCATGTAGCAAATATAGGATGCGATTCAGAGACTGAAAATCTCTGAATATTCTTTTTGCCCAAGCATGGCTCCTGCATGTAGGAAAATATCACAACTTGAATCATTTAAAAAACTAACCATTCACATCAGCTGTAAACACTTTCTGCATTCTGACTTCTAAAACAGATCTTAAGATGGAAGCAATTAAAATCCTAATTCTTTCATGACACGCACTGCAACAAATGGCTTTTGTTTAAGAACAAATGTAAATATCCAATCCTTTCTAAATACCATTAAGCACCCAGAGGGTTATTACAAGGAAAAGCTCAGAGTAGTGGAATTGCTCCAGCCTGTTTAATCACATTGCATTTGGAAGCGTCATGTTGCAGATTTAAATGAAAAGGCGAGGAAGTCCGCATGTCACGTGTCTACTACTTTTATGCATGGCAGAAAGCGATACCAGGTCAGCCTGCTCTGCAGAGAGTAATTTGATTTCTGAGGGGATGGAGAAACTGTCTTAGTGTGCCTTGCCCAGGAGATGGCAATCCTTCTTCACAAGCTTTATATGGGGAATTTGAGCAAATTAAATGAAGAACAAAGGAACAGGTGTTTGATTAAAACAGAGGGTTGTACTGTAATATTTGTTTGCTGTCTCCTCAAGTTGCAGGATCAGAAGCAAAAAATGTGAGGATTTTTTTTTCAGGGAGACCTGAAACCACCAATAGGCAATTCGTAACTGCTTTTGTTCTAGTGCCAGCCAGTTCAGGTCTCCTCCTTTTGATTACCATGTTTTCCAGATATCTCCAACAGAACAAATCTACCCACTGCCTTCTTGCAAGACTCAGGGGAAGCTTTTTGGGTTTGGTTTTTTTGTTGTTGTTGAAAACCAGGTGTTTTGCTTCCCAGAGGGACAGCAAAAAGATTAGTCTGGAACAGTCAAGTTACCAGTAAGAGCTCCTAGGATAGCAAAGCAGCAGTTATCACTGCCTCAATGCAGAAGTATTCTGAAAGTGTTTGTTGACAAGGGCTGCCCCCAGCTATAAGCCTGGGATGGAAATCTGAGAACACAAAAGTTGTGATGAGCACGAGCAGAAAACAAACGAACATCAACTCCTGCTGAGGCAACGCAAGCCTTCTGACTTCTCAACTAGCAAACCTCAGCCCTTGCTCACAGAAGTGGAAGCTGAAGTTTGCTCAAAATGCCAAGGTGCAGCAGCAAAATGAGGGGAAGGCCATGTAAATAGGGCATGTAAATGGGGCTCCCTGACAAGTACATGCAGCCTCTGCATCAGTGTCCTTAGATATGCGACTCAAGATGAGGGGAAGATTTAAGAGAGTTACAGCTGCATTTGCCACCTTAAAAATACACACACAGAAGGAGTAGAGCGCGCCAGCTAAAAGGCCAAAACAGCAGTCTACTGCAGCTTGCCAAACTGAAAGGGATGGAAGTCCTGTGCTGGAAGTACACAGATTTATGTAAAAATGAAGGTAATGCCCCCAGGCAGTCTTTGAGGATACCTGGTACTCTCAGAAACAAACTCTGAAATGCAAGATTTCAAAGCCTATTGGTGTTTATGGAGAAACAATATCAAACCGTGAAAAGTAAGCTGACAGCAGTAGTTGCAATGACACTGTTCTTCAACTCTCCCTATGTTTTGCTACAGAATATAAGCATAACTAAGTGGGTTTCCAATATTAGGCTCTCAGATTTAGATATTAATCTTCAAACTAACTGAAAACACTGCCAGTAACATCTGACTTCTCCATCTTTTGATTTCACCCAAGACTGTCTTCCAATTGGCCTTCCGTACTACGCATTCTATATGAACAGTTCCTGCAGGGTAACATTTCCACCAGCATGCCTCCTCCTTATATCTTCTATTTCCTAGGCTTCCAAAATCTGCCACCTCTCTAACAGCTCTCATGCATATCATTTGAAATCTTCCCTCCTCCTCTTCTGTAATTTCTTAGCTTGCATTAACTACAGGTTCTGTCCTTAACTCTCCCCAGTCTCCAGCAGTAACCTCATCCAAACTCACAAATTCTGGTATCATTCCCTGGGACGACTCCGATATCTTTCTGCTCCAGACTCTTCTGATTTCCTAATATCTGACCACAAGCTCAAATGCAGGAACTCTAGAACACAGTTTTTAAGTTTTCCTTAAGAGTTTTTCTTACTCGTCTTCCTTCACTCAGTCACCACCACCTCACTTGTCTCTTCAGATCCACAATACTGGGCTTACTCAGCCTGGAATCTCCCTTGGTCTTCAAAATAGAGATTGACAGCCTCATGTCAAGTCTTCCTGTTAGTCATCAAAAATACTGCTTTTCCATTCATTTGCCCAACTACAGCTCTTGCTCAGACTCTTATTTCACAGCTTGTTTACCACAATATCCTTTGACTCCTCTACTATTACAGGCTTGTTCAAACAAGGAATAGTATTTTCCGGAGATACAGAGCACAGCATAACAGGGTCCTGGTCCACTATCAACATTTCCTAATATGAAGGTAATAAATTAGTAAATGCCATGATCTCTGATCCTGATGTCCTTATTGCTAATCTGAAGAGCATCAGCATATCAATTTACAGACAAAACAACAACTAAATCCACCTTAAAAAAATCTGAAAGATGCTAGAAAATACCAGTTAATACAGCGACATTTATAAAATCACATTTTTTAACTTAAAGAAACACTGCTATAAAAATGAGAACCAAAATACACAATATATGAAATAAAGCAAATACCTGATAGTCTGAGGTCATAATAAGTCCACCTGAGGTAGTGGTAGGAGGAACAACTCTCACTTTTTTCAGTGGGGGTCCCTGTGTGTGACTGTTGTCTTGGTTCCCTGGATGACCAGTTCCATTAGTATGGTTATTGCCCTGCTGCTGCTGCTGGTTCTTCTCAATTGTTTAAACACAAAGAAAAATTTCAACTCAAAAGCAGTACGTGAAATAACATGAAAACAGGAAATAGTGTGAAAGCCCGTGAAGCATGATGATACTGTTCTTCCAGTACTTACTTTGTCTCCTTTATCATCTGGTTCTTCTTCTGTTAAAAATTCTCGTTTTGGGTAAGGGATTTGACAACCTGCAAAAACACTGCCCCCCAAAAAAGTCTATTTATCACTGTATTAGAACAGAATGGTTAGACCTGTAAGTTTCATACTTCACCCATGCTAGTTTCAAGTTGCCTGAGCCATGGACTAATACCTGTAACTAGTGGAGAAGTTTTTCCTGTCTTAGTTCCATCATATTCCAAACTTAGTAAACATATTCACATTTATTTTTAATCTTCATTTGCCTCTTATACACTCATTTAAAATCCTAATAGTTTTCACAGTTTCTGGTAGCTGGTGACCAAACTGGTGGCTGGAAAGGTACACCACCTGTTAGTTATCTGCAAGGGCACAAAGAGCTATCTTAATCCAGCTATCGTGTAATTCACAAACTCGGGTCTAACTAAAAATACTCTTGGAAACTTCCACTATTAATAAAACTGTATGGAACAAAAGTCTAAAAATAACTAGATTTTAATCTGTCAGTTCATATCTCATGGTCCACGTGAATTTGCTACTGCTAGTGCAAGTTAATATTTACCTGCTCTGAATCAGTAGAATGTATTTATAATAAAGTCTCTGTACACCTGTTAGCATTACTCATTGCGTATTCACACTAAAATGCCAACCTGAAGTTGAGAAAAAAATTCAAAAACTGTCCTAAAAGCAGTTTCTACAAAACCAAATCATTCACGTGACAACATTAAATCACAGAGACAAGTCAAGAGCTGTTATAAATAATCCAGTAGGTTTTAGTGGAATAATTTCATTTTTAATTAATTGCTTATAAATATACATACCATATTTTATAAATGCCTCCCTAGATAATGGTAGAGAATCATACACAGGATGTAGTAACAGCTTTCCTTAAAAGGTGTACAATCATGCTCTCTGGCTAGTCTTTTGGGAGGGGGGCTTAATTTTTAATGAAATCATTCATTGTCCCTACATTTTCTTCCTTCTGTAAATCTCCCTACACAAACAAAAAAGAGAAGTGTCTACAGAAAATGGATTTAAGTTGTTAAGGATGACAGCACAGAGACAGAGTCGACTTCCCCCACCCACTGAATTTACAACAAAGGCTAAGACAGAAAAATGTAAACTAATTAGAGTGTCATCTGGCATTCTGGAGCAGAGAAGTGGACCTGCAGGCACTTAGCAGTTGTCTACAAAGATCTGTAGCATGCATAATCAACCTGTCAGTGAATAACAAGATTAGTGCTGCAACTAATAGGATCAAAGTTCCATAGAGCAAGAGATTAATAAGAATGCTACTTAATTTTAAAAACCACAAATGGCATTTTAGCAGTTACAGCTTTCCTTGGTTGTTAGACAGTAAGTATTTAGCTCAATATTCAGAAACGTATTTATAGCAGAGAGAAAGCTCACACTCCTAAAACATCTCTGGATGCACTGACAGGTTAATAAACTGATCACTTACTCGGATGTGGGAAGAGGATCTTCTAAGAAATAGGGATCCTGCATAGCCTGTTCTGAGGTAATTCTCTTAATTGGATCCATCGTGAGCAATTTCTGAAGCTGCAAAAATAAAAGATAAAAAGCTCTGCATTACTTCTCAAAGACTATCTCGTATAAATGTGCCTGAACTCAAAACCCTAACAATAAATGGCATAACCACATTCTTCTCTCTTGTTAAAACCATTGCCCATCGAAGAACACCTATTCTCACTTGCAAAGCCCAGAAGACTCAGTTCCAGTCACAAATGTTCTAACAACAACATTCAAAGAGTTTGCATGACATACCAGAAGCTTTAATCATAGAATCATAAAATAGTTTGGGTTGGAAGGGACATTTAAAGGTCACCCAGTGCAACCACCCTGCAATGAGTAGGGCCATCTTCCACTAGACCAGGCTGCTCAGAGCCCCGTCCAACCTGACCTTGAATGTTCCCAGGGATGGGGCATCTACCACCTCTCTGGGCAACCTGTTCCAAAGTTTCACCACCCTCACTGTAAACATTTTCCTTGTATCTAGTCCAAACATACCCTCTTTCAGTTTAAAACTGTTACCCCTTGTCCTGTCACTACAAGCCCTACTAAAAGGTTTGTCCCCATCTTTCCTGTAGGCTCCTTTAGGTGCTGGAAGGCTGCTCTAAGGTATCCCTGGAGCCTTCTCTTCTCCAGGCTGAACCACCCCAACTCTCTCAGCCTGTCTTCACAGGAGAGGTGCTCCAGCCCTCTGAGCATCTTTGTGGCCCTGCTCTGGAGCCACTCCAACAGGTCCATGTCCTTCTTGTGCGGGGGGCTCCAGAGTTCAATGCAATACTCCAGGTGGGGTCTCACCAGAACAGAGTAGAGGGGCAGAATCACCTCCCTCGACCTGCTGGCCCCGCTGCTTTTGAAGCAGCCCCAGGGTATGGTTAGCCACTTGGGCTGTGAGTGCACGTTGCTGGCTCATGTCCAGCTCTTCATCCACCAGGATCCCCAAGTCCTCCTCTCTCTAACCGTCTGTTCACTTCCCACAGGAAGATATAACATGCACATATTTAGCCCAGTTTCTTCAACTACACTTTAACAGTAACCAATGTAACAGCCATCTAAATTAAAATTCTTAGCAATTAAAACCCAAGTGATTCCATATCCATTAGTGCTTGTTATTTAGTATATAGCTATTACTATACTCGCTATTAAGTGAGCATACACAACCACAATGCAGACCTCCATGCTGCAGACAGCTACAGTTAGGAAAGTACATTTTCCCTCCTCAGCTTTTTAATAACATTGTTAAAAATATAATAAATATGTATACCACCATCAGTCCAGTTGTGTTTTTCACATCATCAACAAGGACTCACAATAAGTTATTTCAGCTCCCTGAGCCTGCATACAGTTTTTGTAGAGTATCAGTTTAAACAGAACAATTCTTGTTCTCTCAAACAGCTCAAAACGCAATCCCAGGAACCAGAAAAGGGGAAGACAAACTATGAGAAAGAATTGCCAGCATGCTGAAAAACACCACAACCAAAAAACCACCGCAAAACTCTGGCATCATTTCTGGCAGTTAGGTTATAAAGCTGTCCATCACATACTGACAAGACGTGTGCAAACCTGGTCTTAATCAGCAACAAAAACCACAAGCAAAGTTTAAGGTTTGTACAACCATTATCACACAGAGGATCAAAACTCCTCTTTTGCCCCCTTGTTCAGGTGCCAGCACAGAAGTGAATCTTCCACTTATTATTACAAATATTTTCTATTTTGAAAGCAGTTCAATTAAAGATCACCTGGCTGAATGATATAATAATGATGCAGTTAACTATCAGCAACGAATGGGGCAATCGCTGCAGTTCCCATGGACCAAAGTAACTAAACAGAAGATGAAGCACCACTCAACCAAAAGCAGCAGCTGCGTATCCATTTTCTAAAGCATAAACAAGTAGGGGAAAAAAATTTGGAAAGTGAAAGTGGGAAAAACCATAACCTGCAAAAGCAGGAAGGAGCCAAAGTTGTCTCATATTAGCGCATCAGTTTTGCGTGTGAAAAGGAATCATGTGCATGAACGCCAGTAAAGGAGGAAAAAAATCTAGTTGATTCAGGTTGGGAACAAAATCATTTCATTTTTGACAATGAAAACAATCTCTGGATTTACTAGTCCTGTAATTATTAGTTCTGACATATTTTACAATAGTAGGTGTAAACAGCTCTTATCTGTTCTGAGGCAGACAGTAAAAGGGCTGAGAGACAACTTGTGGAAGAGTAAGATCCAGTATGTCTGGAAGAACTGGTACCAAGAGATTCATTGAACTCGTTCAGCACTGGTGGAGGTGCCCGAGGCATTCATCTGCAGCTCAGCCTGGCCTCAAACATCACCAGCGGAAACCTAAGGCAGCCTCTGCTTTTGCCAGCACCTGAAACAGTGTTTTAAGATGTTACTTTCCAAAGACTAGGATTTTTAAGTGGGATCTGATTTTCAGTGAATTGTTCTGACAGACAGCACTTAGCAGAAAACTGAGAAGATTCTGTTAAAGCTAATTAACTATGAACTTCACAGTGCATCCCTCATAATCCATACTATGGGAGGTACAAAAGAATGTAGCTACATCTACACTACTAGCTTGCGCGACACCAACTGACACCATCCAAACTGCACAAAGCTCGCTCTCTTGCTATCAGTTTTGTCACGGGAAGGTGGGTAGAGATCCAAAGCAGAATGAGTGGATGAGGTAGCAGTTGAGCACCATGTTCAGGGGTCCGTGCATTCAGTCTCCCCTTCTGGTCCTCTTGTTCAGTACTAACAGATATGACCGAGGATGGAAGGGTGGTGCCGGCCTGGCAAAGGACACCATTCCTTGATCTTGCATTTTAATGTTACTACTGTTTTTTGGTATAAAAACAAACACGCTGAACAAAAACGCTAAATACATTCAAACAGCTATCACCCTGTTAGGATACCCCAGAGAGAAGGGAATACACTGTAGTGAGCGTTTCAAGCTATTCTCATGTGGTTATTTTGTGTCTACTTTTGTTGTTCTACTGAAAACTCTTTTTAAACTTGCAAGACTCAAGAGTTGGATGAGACATTTCAGGCTGGTTTGGTCACAATGACCAATGAGCACACTCAGCTCATAAAAAAGGCTAGTTCATTCAGAGGGAGACTTTTTATGAACATCCAAGATGTACAGCAAAGCCCAACCTACTCGCTCTTACCTGTGCCTGGTATCAAGCCAGCAGACTGGAGAATGGTGAGAAAAATAGGTGAGGAACCAATGGAGGGGGAAAAGCACTTTACTTGAATATGAAGTCACTGGCCATGCTATATAAGATCTTGCATGGAAAAGGTTTTTACCTCAGATTGCCTACGTATGATATGAAAATCCTATGCCACTGATTTTAACAGGCAGAACTGAGTGAGTTTTCTCAGCTACTCACCACTGGTGACAGTTAGTCACTTTCAGATTTTTGTACAGCAACATGAGCTTAATTTTGAGAGCTTTGGACTACAAATATGTCACAAGTCTAATCTGAAGGTAACAATCAGTATGTTTGTTCTCAAAGAAGATGAAGTTAGAAAGCTAAGTACTGACGCAGGCAGCTGCATAATTTTATGGAACACCTGCCTATAGCAGCTGATAAGAAAGACTTGCGAATTCACTCAGTTTACCTCACTTTAGAATATAACGATGAGTTTTTATATCCAAATCCCACCCTACATAAATCATCATATTCAACAGATACTTCATGTTGTGTTTTGCTTAATTACTTAATAATTTTCAGAAATATTATTTCTGCTTTGATAGGAATATGACATTATCTACTTGTCATGCCAAATATTTTTTTCAAAGTATGTATTGTCATACTAAAACATAAGAACATCTTAATAAAATACTAAAAATGCATTTCTGAAGTTCCTATAATAACTATGTACTAAAAACTGGATTAATTATGAGCACTTCTGTTCTTCACATATCAACATAAGCTTTTTATGCATTCCATACAAACACACAGGCTGCTCAGCCACTTTCAGTTGTGTTTGGATGCAAAAATCCATCAAAAATTCAAAATCTCTACCAAAGAGGACTAGTTTCTTATGTAAGTTTCCTTATATAAACATCTCTAGTATGTCACCAACTTTGAGAGAGTAGAGGCACTTCACAGTAAATGATGCATAATGGTATAACTGCCAGGTAACTTCCTGCAATAAGAACTTGATTCAGCTGGTTATACTTTTGGTTTTAACCTGAACCTTGAATATACTTTCTGTTTTAAACCAGTTGCAGTATAACTCATCGGCTTGGAACGCCCCATCCAAAAATGCTCATGCAGTATGCCACATGAATAATACTGCCTCAGAGCTCTGACTACAGGATACATTCCAAAATTTACATGGAGGAAAAAGTACTGAACAGAAAAAAAACCAGGCTGCTTAAAAACCCTTGGGTCTGATCATCAGAGAAGGTACAGCTTCCAATGATTTGGAACGAAAGCCACACAAAAATCTCAAGATACCCAGGCCTCTTAACTATCTTCCCTTTCCTCCAGTTTATTCCTATCATCTGCAATATCAACAACCTTCCCATTTTCTTCCCTCACTTTCTTTTTGAAAATAGAAATAGGCTATTAGAAGTATGCAAAGCAGCAAAATGGCTGAGTTAAAATAATACTGCAAATATAATTACAAACTACACATGACAGACTGAAAACTTCCGATATACACAATGCAGAACCTAATCCACTAAGTCACAGAATAATTTTATCAATGTGGAAAGATAGTGGTTTTGCAATTCTCAGATTGCCAAGTATCAGTTATTCCAAAGTTATTTATAAAATAATGTATAATATTTATAAAACCAAGTTAGTCACAGTGTACTTGACACCAGCTCAACTCACACTTTCAACAACTGTTGCTTATATGAAAGGTTTGATTTTTTATGCATGCAGGAACTTACCAAGTGGAATGCCTTACTATCTGGTTTAACTTTATGTTTTTCCATATATTTGATAAGGCTGCAGTTGGTATACCTATAAAAGGAAAAAAGGTGGTATTTCTAATATGCAAATCACTGATACGGCAAAGTTTTCTTATTAGCCACAAAACATAGTAACAAGGACAGTTTAGTCTCGGTTGCTAATCCACTATGCAGTGAAAAAACACAACGGCAACAAAGACATTGCTTAAAAATCATTCAGACACTAGAGAAATGCATCTCCCCCGACATGCTTGTAAAAACACATCACATCCACACAAAAAGCATGCTTTTAACCCACATGCAGACAGCAAACTATCACTGGGATTTAAACTACCTTTTAGCAATTTTACTACTATATAGTTTTATTCTGTATATTTCTAATGCCAGTAAACATGGAGATAAGTACTAAGCCCATCTTAACACTCTCTTGCAACATACAGGTTGCTACAGGAACATTCATGAATTCACTTTTCAAAAAGGGAGCTCAGAAACAAGGTTTCTAAATGGTTACAACATGGCAGATGCAAGAACTGTACAGATACAGCCCCAAGTCCCTCAGCATGGAAGCAAGGCAACAGGGTAGGGTCTTAAGTGCAGGTATTAGACTCTGGCAATGCGAGAGCAAACCAGAAAGGTATTCCTTCCTTTAACCTTCATAAGCTACCCTAGACACCAAACCTGACAATTATACCCACTATTTGCTGGAAACTGTACAGGGTTACCAGATCCCTTTTAAGCAGCTATAACAGAAAAATCATTTCCAGCGCCACAAATTTGGAAACAGCTGTGACAAACCCCACTTTGCACTCCTCAGAGCTGTGTGGGATCTTACTAGCCCCGCTCATTTCACACCTGCCACCTTACCATTCACACTCTGCCTCTGGCTACTCTTCTGATTCACACCACCTCAACAGGCCAAGTTCACCATTATGAAAGAGCTTCATTTTTGTTTTTTCACAATCTAAGTCATAACCATTCTCGTTTGGCATCTACACAGAAGACACCCTGAGCTACAAGAAATTTAGTGTAAGAGGGAGAAGTAAAATACACTAAGAACGCTCAGCTCCAAGCAGACTTACGTGTTTCTCCGGAAATCTTTCATTAGAGTTGAATGTTCAGGCATCTTTTTTATGTCTTCCCAATCTTTATCTGCAAAATCAATATTTATTAAATTTTTTCTCCTCCCCCCCACCCCCCGCAAGTAAAACAAAGATTTTCCAAGTATCTCCATAGCCCTGATTTTTTTTTTCCCCGTCTGCTTCTCCAACCTTGCAGTTACTTACTTCTTTGTATTCCTTGGCTCGTACTCCATCACCCCTTCACAATAAATCTTACTAACACCTAAGAGGTTCCATCTGTGTGCTGATTAACCCAAGAACTTTAAAGAACAGTTGCCAGCTACAATGAAGATCACTATACGCCCAAAAGACAACACAGAAAAATATGTCAGCCATTGTGCTTGCACCCTTCAGGGCTGTTATTTACTTAGGCACAATCATGACCTTGGGACAAGAGTACATAAGACTCCTGCAAACACTGTCTCCTTCCAAGGGATTTTCTGTTCTGACATCACCACCTTTAGTTACAGGAAAATACCTAGAAATACTGTGTAAGCTCCTGCCATCTCAACCTAAAAGAAATACTGTTAGCAAACAAAAGGCTAAGAAAAATTACCATTTACACACTCAAAGAATATTTATTCTCAGCCCCTCTGTGTAGGGCCAAGACTGAAAAGGATTTAAAAATAAACCAAAAAAATGACTAGGATCACCTCGCCTCAAATGCATTATGCTCTGTAACTCCTAAAAAGGCTCTGTGGGCAAGTAGTTTGATTCAAGTCAAATCTTTACAAAGTCTAATCACAACCTGCAGAACACTGGAAGCTTAAAAATATTAACTGAATAAGTAAGTAAATAAATAATCAAATAATAAATTTAAGGCAAGATTCTCCTCTTTCCCCCATCCCCTATCCCAAAGACATGTGAAACTTTAAAATATGGGAAGTATGAATTAAAAAGCAAAAAATTTGCTCAAAAATAGTATTTCTTGGTAGGAATCAAAGACCTTCAAAAATCAAGTGCTGACCAATAGAAAGGTTTATTTAAACCAATCAGAAAACAACAATGAGAGTATAACCTATTCAAGTAAGCTACACAAAGACAATGTAAAACCCAAATGAAGTAAGAAAAGCATAAGAAAAGGGTAAAACTCTAGGCTAAAAGCAGGAAAGGATAGTACCGCTTAAAAGGCCAAAATTAAGGGGGATTTTTAAGATAATGACAGTACTCAATATGCAAAGGCAACACTTCCAGGAATCTCATACAGCAGTATAGAAGCAATGAAGTACATCCAGGACAAAAAACAGTCGAAGGAAAAGTAAGAGCAACTTTAGTAATAAAATTCTGGAACCACATAAAGACCATAACATTCATATGACAGGAAAAATGAAGTCCACCAGAACAGTAAAGAAAAAGATTATTAATGGTGAATGGACAAAGGCAGGGAACACAAGCAGTGAGGAGAAAGATGACCAAAAAGTACAAGGCCCCTGTTACTGCTATCTGCGACCATGTGAACACTAGAAGACAGAGCATTAACTGAAAAGATGCAAGACAGCCTGTAGAAAAACAAGGTATGACCAACACTGAGGGGAAAATGCAACAAGTGATATCCACATTTGTTTCAGTTCATGCAACCAGTTCTTTGTTCCAGTTTGGAATAAAGAAGTTTTCTCCATACCACAAACTTTCTACCAAGGGAAAAAAAATATGAAAAACCCTCCCCTATTTCCAAATGTTATGTTTAGTTTAGCATGAGTTAAACATCTGCATAATGTTTGCTAAATGTATAGATTTTTGCTTGGTTTCACACCATCACAGTCACTTTCCAAACCTATAATCAGTACTGAAGAAACTCAAAAATATTTCTTCAGTTTATTAATCATTAAACATGATGTTTTAGAAGTATAAAATATTGGTACATGTATACACGAAGATAATCCTATCATTAATAATAGAAAAAATATCTAATGTGACCATTAGATTCTAGATTTATAACTCATGAAATAAAGATTGTGTTTGAACAGCTTTGTTGCTTCGATCAACTGTGACCTTCATATGCAAAGAAAGCAATACAAATATCTTTCTTTGAACAGCAGTGATAAAAAACACAGTATGTACCTGCAGGAAATCCCATAACATTGAATATTCTGTCCAGCTGGTCATGGTGATAAGGATTACTAGTTTTGATATCTTCTTGTCGACAATGGAATATTGGCTCTGATGTTAGCAGCTCTGCAAATATACACCCTATGGCCCAAATATCTTTAAAAAAGGAGAACAGAAATAATAAAAATCAAATTAATCTTTCCAAAAGCATCTTGGAGAGGCAGAATGTTACTTTTTAGCTTATAAGAGATAAGGTCCCTGCACTGAAAATTTCAAGTTTCTGTTGCAGAAGTGCAACAATTCTTTAACGTTTCCTTTTAGCTACAGATAGAGAGATACACAACTCAGTAACTACACAGGAGCTGAGAGTATCATACAAGTTTTTGTGGGCTTTTTAAAGTGTAGTTACCATTTATTGCTGTAAAAAAAAAATGAATTTCATAAAGAAAAAAACCAAAGGAAACTATTTGGCTAACTGTCCATGTGTAAAATACAAATGAAGGAAAGCCAACAAACATCTTACTCCATTCACTGCCATACTGTCCTGGCCAAGAAATGTACCCTCTGATCAGCCACTGAGTTTAGTAAGTATTAAATGACTCAAAAAATACAAGGTGAAAAGCAGTGATACTGGAATAGGCCAAATGCTATCTGTAAAACCTTGTGGAAAGAGTAACAAGAAAATCACTCCATGCCCATGTACCTCACACACTCCTTTTTTCATAACATTCATTAAAAAAAAAATAAAAACACAAACAAAAAACCCCCAATACAATTCAAACACCTTTCCATTTTCACTGCTGTGTCCCAATCTGCAAAATCAGATAGCTTGAATTTTCTATTTTTCTTGGTTTTTCTAGTATATTCGAATGCAATTTTTAAAGTAAGGCTACACAGAGCCTTGAATGAACAAGAAAAGGTCATGAACAAGGACAAAAGCAAATGATGCAGAGAGCATAAACCCATTACTCAGTGTTTTGTATAGTCAGTTTTTATCTACACTGAAAAAAATTATGTACTAAAAGCTATGACCATCCATGCACTTTCACATGCTGCAAGCGAAGAAAATGCCAGTAAAGTGAAGGAACATGCAAATACAGCAAAAAAAGCAGTTTAAAGGCACATATAAAGAAATGTATTTGATCTATAAAAGAAATACAGTATTAACAGAAAAGTAAATGAAAATACATTTAAGTCATCAACAGAATTTCTGACAAAAACACTGACACAATCTTAAAAAAAAAAAAATAATGGCTACGGTCTGAGGAAAGAATTTCAGGTTACAGAAACAACGTCATCTATGCCGACGTACTACTTCCATGTTTGTGCCACGCAACTGGAGCGCTGCAGGGGAAGTTATTTCCCCAAAAATGGTTGCCAGGCTTTAACATACCTTTTAAATCAGCCAGAAAGAGAAAAACTTCCCAGTTCTCTTCCCTACAGTCTCTTTGCCTTCCATGGCAAACCGGGTCACATCCACCGAAGGTGAACATCCCTCCAGCCTGCTGCTGGGCTATCCCCCCACCCTACAGCCGCCTCACACAACGGCTTCTGCCCCCAGCAATCCCTTACCCCTGAAATGGCAAGAGCAGAGACCGGCAGAGCCAGGTCAACCGTGCCATGCCAAAGCTGTCAAAATTCAGGCTGGTAAATAGGAATTAAGTGGTGAGGAGGATGCAGCGTGAAGCTGAAGTAACTAATACCATCCTCACAGCACCTGCATTCTGCAAGGTTTGGTTTTTTTCTGGATATACCTGATGCAGTGCCACAGCCTAGCCTGTTGCATGACTGACCACATCTCACTACTTGAAGTGATTCCTGTTCACACTTGTGCTTTGAAGATTACACAGAGAGAGGCTAAAACTCAGCTTGTACTTCCAATTTAGTTTCAGTGCAGCCAATATATTCTTCATTCTCTACATTCCTTATTACAGGTATTTATTACACTAGGTGAAGACCTGTGCAATAGAATTAATGCACTGTGCCTCATCACCATCACGATACGGATTCTACTAAAGGTTCAAAGATGCATCTGTACATCTAACATGTACTAACATGTACTAACATGCTCTAACAGCATTTATGAAAGTCTTGTGTGAAAGCCATATACACTTATATTGGATTGCAGGGCATTTGGAGCCAAAATCCAGAAATATTTCATTCCTATGTATTGCCAGAGACCACAGTAAACCAGACAATTAGTCGAAGTATAATATTGTTTCAAGAAATCAGTAAGGTACCTTTGACACTGCTGCTGTCCTTTGTACTACTTATCAACGCTTCCATATTTGGGTACATTTTAAATAAAGAACAAAATAGTAAGTTTTTGTCCAATTTACTTACCAATAGCTTTGGTATAATGCCTTGCTCCAAGAAGCAACTCTGGAGCTCGATACCAGAACGTTACAACTACTGGATCCAAGTCTGCTAAAGGCTTCAGAGGTGAATTAAATAATCGGGCAAAGCCCATGTCAGCTGCAAAATTCAAAGAGAGACGCTTTAAAATTTGAGGAAAACTACCAATCTTTTTTTTTTTTTTTTTTTTAAAAACAAACTGATAGAGTTTACTTGTTAGCACTACCATCACTGCTAAATCAAATGCAAACACAGACTGTAGCAGATACGATTTCTGTGAGCACATTTTCTTAAAGCTTTTGTAGAAGTTACTGGATGTCATCACCTATGAAGTATATCATTATAAATCATTACTAACACGAGCCATTTACAACAAAGAATTAACCATTGTTCTGAAAAAGCGCATCAACTCACTTCTCAGGACACTGGTAAATCCTGACTCATTTTACCTGATATTGTCCAGTAAAATATTCTGTTATTACAGGATGGTCTTTCAAGAAGCAGCATTTTAAATGTGAGCAAAATGCAGGTTCTGCAAAGGTTAGAATGATTTATAATACATACATGCACATCACAAAAGCTCCCTCCTCATGAAGTTAGCTGTAGCAAGATTTCATCCACACAAAAACGGCAACTAAGCCTACAGCATCTACCTCCCTGCTAATTTTCTGTCAAGACCTATTTCCAGTAACAAGATACCAGTACTAAATACCATTTAGGCTATGTTTTTAAAATTCTGTTGGGGGGAATTATGTAATGAAAAACTGCTTTTTAGAATTGGTAGCATACAACTGCCTAGAAGGCTGTCTGAACTACCAATGTAAGTGATACAGGAAAACATGGGCAGAGACTAAAATATGCACCTTCTCCCACCAAATCACTTTCCCAACCCACCACTCCCCAAATCCCAAGACAGAGGGACTCTGTGGTACAGGGCTGTACACATGCTGAGAAAGACCCGAATGTAATGAGATGAGTAGCCTTTCTGAGGGGAAAGGACCTATACATTATAGCTCGCTGGTTGAGGGAAAACTGCAGTGTAAATATGGGTCTCTAAGTTGACTACACAAACCTTTTTTTTTTTTTCATATGCATTCCTATTTATGATTGTTTTAATGCATTTAAAAAGAAACATTTTACAGTTTTATACATTAAAATTTTGATTACTCAAGATATAATCAAGTCACTAGTAACTACGAAAAATAAGGAAATTGTTGGCAGAAAGTGAATTTATGACTCAAAATAACACAAAAAGCCTATAAAAATTATTTTAAGTTAAAGACCAGTTATGTATTTTTTAAAAAATTAGTTACACTGGAAAAGTGGAAGCCCTTGGTATGGGTATAACTTCTGCATTCTTTTCCTGCTGTGGTAATACCTTAAGAAAGTAAGGAAAAAAAAATATCTATATTTTGATACACACTTAGAAATCCAGGGTCCCCCTCCCTCTTCCCCCACTGGGAATGGATGGCTCAGAGGACTGGTGCTCCGATGCAGAATCTTTCACCTGTCCATTAACAGAGTGACTAAATTTGTGTTCTAAGTTATTCCCAAATGAATTCAAAGCTATAAATTAAGAAATAAATGGGTGGTCTATGTGCAATTACTAGCAAGTAGTTGTATACAGCAAATATCACCACCACAGCTGAACATGAACATGCCCAGAGGATGAACCTACATTCTCAATTTTGGAAGCAACCACTCCGTGAAGAATAAGGCAATAGGAAGATATTTTCCCTTCCACTGTCCGTGCTGTACCTGTTTTGTACGGAGAAGACCTCAGTCTCTACTGTCAACCTTAAACTTCAAAAGGGCATTAAAAACTTTCAGGGTAGGATCTGCAGAAGCGTTCAGCCTTGGGCCATCTGCTCCCTGGATTTCAAAGGGCGAGGGAAGGACTAGAGCAGCACTGAACTCTCCAAGAAAACCCTACCCTGAAGCATTATACTAGTGATTAACAATATAGCTCAGATAAACAAAACAGTAAGAGTACAGAGCAACAATGCAGAAGAATAATCTTATAAAAGAAAGTCAGAGGGATGTGAAAAAGATGACCTAGCTTTAAAAAAACCCCTTCCAAACAGGGCTGCGTTACCATAGCAAATGTAAGCAGGCTGTGCGTTAGCAGTCCGCTATCAAAGTGCTGCCACGCTAATGCACAGCCTGGTATAGCTTATTGCTGTTAGACTACAGTTAATTTTTATTTATTTAATTTAAAACAATTGAAGTTCTACAAGTTATTCTCTCACTGTGAACAGTAACTCCCACCATAAAATGTTACAATAGTGGGGAAAGTGTCGGGTTCTCCCTACCCTGGTACATACACCCCGGTTTGAGCATTTATATAGCAGTAGTTCCCATTTTGGCTGAACTGTTGTGTTTTGGACTTTTAAGATCCCTTGCATTTATCTCCAAGGGACGTGCCTACCCTTTCAAGAACATTTTGTAGGCTAAATGCCACCTTTGATTCCATTATAACATTTAAGGTTTGTAGCGATGAGTCCCTATTTAGATTTTTATAAGCAGCAGCAAGATAATGTCATGGCATTATGGGGGTAAATGGAGGAAATTTTGAAATCCTCTTTCTTTCTCCTCCTTTCCCCCTAGGTTGTCCCCTTATCAAAATCCCCCACCCCACCAAACACCCACTTAAAACAAAATAATGACATTTTCCACTTTTTATTGATGAGGCTACAGCATTTCATCATCAGAACTGGTGCATGGGGCTAATATGAAGAAGCCAGTCACTCAGAAAACATCATTTAGGCAATGTGCCCAGGCACATACTAGTATTACAGTGACTACTTTAGGTGGTACAACTGCACCTTCAGAACATTCTAACTTAAATGCTACACTGGGACTTATCAAAGATATAAACATACCAATTTTTACTCTTCCTCGCTCAGGACCTTCACCCATAACTAAAATATTAGCAGGTTTCTGTGGAAAAAAAAATAAATATACAATACATATACCACGATAAACCTAAACATTAGTCTCTGAAAAGTTAGTTAAGCTTTGTTTTGCCAGTTTTAAACCAACTTTGTTTTGATAAAAATGACAAGTTTCTCTGACACAGTAAAGCTGTGCAAGGACCCAGACACAGGCTCTCCCTGACTGCATCTTCCTCACATTTTGGCATTTCTGTGCTCCAGCACCATGCTCCCTGACACCCTGGTGTCTGTCCTCAACCCATGTGAGCTGGCAGTTGCCAAGCCGCTGAGATTTCTACCAAAGTTGCCCTAGATCCCTTTGGCAGGAGTCAGCCCCATTGCTGCCCACCACAGGGATGGGAAGCCAGCTCTACAATACGTTTTGCCCAGTGTCGTTAGGCACATTTGCAGACACATTTTACATAAAAACCACCTGCATAAGATAGAGATTAAACATTACCATATCACTTAATATCGGAGAGAAAAATCATCTAAATTATTCCTATTTACAAATATATACCAATTCAGACAGCTGCAAAACTAATAAGCAATTGCCTTCACATTATTTTTCTCTCCCTCTTTCCTTTCTCTTACTAGGGAGGAGAGTTAAAAAATGGAGCTAGAGTTCAGCTGGTTACAAACATAACCACTCACTTCTCAATCCTATATTTTGTGCCATCCTGTTTCTCATAATCCAGTCTTGGCATCTACAGTCAGAAGGTTCCTCCAGTACTAACACTGTTTATATAAATCAAACCTGCATTGCTTATTTTGAGGGGAAAAAAAGTCAGGAAACTCACAGCTAGAGCTGAAAATGTATACTAGACTTGTTTTGGAGTAATTTAGACAGCCATTCATACTGTAAAGCATGGACAAAACAGAGGCTCCTATTCAGCTGTGAACCGTAAGAATTACAGTAAGGCTGAGTTACAGTTCTTGCTTTGCTTTCCCAGTTTAAATTGGCCTGGAAAGTACCCCAGCAAGATAGTTTAGGCTACCTAAAAGTTAATATAATAAATCCTAGTATCTTAGTATACTAACATCTTAGTATTATTTACCAAACATATTCTTGGAAAATCTCATGTCTTCCTGAATCGATCAGGGTCTGGTGTAAACACATTCAAACAGACAAAAGACCACACACTTCGATACCAGTCTAGAAGTAATTCATATTGTGTAAAATAAGGTGCAAAAATTAACAACCCAGCAAAAAAAAATTCCTTGAGAAACTTGAGTACTACTGCTTATGAAATGCTCCAACATGGATTTCTCAAACTGTACAATCCACGTACAAAATGTGTAAAAGGAATCTGAGGTGTTGCATCTCTGACAGCAGGTTAAAGACAGAAGAAAATATTATAGTTTGACTGTGATCAAAAAGGTAAAATATATCCCATTCTCTTCCCAGCAGCAGTAACAACAGATCCAGCTTGTGCTGCATTAGATCCGCGATATGTAGAACTTGTGTCCTACACCGGCACCCCTGGTTTTTTTTGTTGTTGTTTTGGTTTTGGCTTTTTTTTAAAAAAAAAATATTGAAGGCATACATTCCAGTAAGTGCTGCTTCAACATAAAAAATGCAGTACGTGGGCACACACCTCACAAAGTATTCTATTTTGATTGTTTCTAGAAAAGTCCTAGAAATAAACAAGCAGCGTAAATCTTAAAATTCAGAGTTAATAAAGCAATTTAAATTGCTAGGTAAGAAAACACGTAATTTTACCACAAATCATTCTATTGCTACGCTGTGACTGAAAGAGCAAATATGCATATATTTTACAAAAGCTGCTTCATTATATTTGCAGTGTTTAATAAACTACATGCCTAATAGATATTTGAGTAGAGTTAACAACATATTACACAGGCACTAAAATTTCTCTGATAATTCATACATCCTCCTGAAGTATTATTTCCCACCCCCTGCATTTTCACAGGTTGCTAATACTATACAAGAATGCTTGTAACATCCTCATGATGTTTTTACCTTAAAATATTTTACTATTTGGATTGCGGTAGGGACAAGGAGTCATATTCACAGACTCCATTATGCCAGACGGTTAATCAGCACAGCTCTGGGTAACAATTCCTGCCTCAAAGATCTTCTATACCCTAAGTTCAAGATCAGTACAGATGAGAAGAGAAAGCACAAGAAACAAGACAGTACTGGTTAGCAAAATAAGTAGCAACAGCTTGATTCACACTCATTTTTTTTCTTCCTCTCAGGATTTACAGAAGACATTTAAAAATACATACAATTTAAAAATCCATGTAGGAGTCTTCTAAAGCCACAAAAAAAAATAAAAATCAGTCAATCTGGAATAACGATTCACAGTAGTTCAACTCCTTCTAGATTCAAAAGCCCTTCACTGAAACAGCTCTGTTTCAAACAGAAGATTCCGACTACAGACAAAATTTTTTATATAGTCACATCATTGTAAAGATACATCATCACAATTAAAGATTACAAAAATTAAAATCAGAGGTCTTATGCTGAAGGTTCCCTTTCCTAAAATCATTGCATTAATAGCCTGGAACAACATTATTAGTTGAAAGAATTTTACAAACAAGACCATTATCAGTATTCAAATTCAATAGGGGAATATCTACCAGGCAGCAGCATAGGGGCAGTATTGGTGTTACAAAAAAGTAAGCATTTTGAGGACTCCCTGAAAAACATTCAAATCCACTAATTTAAGTCAAAATGTGGGTCAAGGATTCTTGTTAGAAATCTTTGACTCAAGACACCCCAAACTGGAGGAAAAAGATAAATGACTCCCCAGATGCATCTCTTTGGGCAACTCATTACACATTAGAGATTTATTTGCAAAGAAAAATAAGCAGTCATTAGAAACAAAGGGAGGAATCTGGACAAGCTTCAGTTTAACTTGTTTAATTTCAGTTTAATTTTAATTATCCAGAGAAAACGTAAGTTTAAAGTGCTTATTCGAACCACTTGGGCTGAGTAAGAAAAATCTTCCAGCAATTTTTATATTGTGTTCTAAAAACACACTACTTTAAAGCTACTATCTTTTTTTAATATAAGTACAACAATCAATTTTTAAAACTCATTTTTGTTTTAATAGAGGCATATTGACTTTTGTTGTCAAGGAAAATAAATTTGCTCATGCCAGAAGAAAATACAAATGAGAAAGCTGTTATGATCCTAAACTGAACGTGAAGAGCCATGCAGTGATGTACAGCTGAGCACTTCAGACACCAATAAAACAACTTTCTGACAACCCCAGAGAACGAAATTCAAGAAAAATCACCCTCACCACCACCACACCTCAGCAGCAGCGAAATAATTCATTCACATGGAGGAACAGCCTTGTGACCATGGCACAGCACTAAATCTTATCTTGTCCTAGATTTGGCTTCGTAGGAGCCCTTGTGTGATTCCTAGGTAAGTCCTATTGTCATGCATGTAAATCACTGTTACTACTGAAGAGAGAGCAAAGATCCTCACTGAAATATTTTAGGATACTTCTAATTTAATCATTATTTGCAAACAGGAGTCCTAAGATGCAGGCTAATTTCAAATAAAGTGCTAAAAACCCAGAGGTTACACCAACAGGTTCATAAATCTATGGAACTTCAGGCAGCCACCTTCATCCATCTGCCTGACTTGTCATGATACCGCTCTGTTCACCCTGATGATCCTAAAGTCTCTGACGATGATGATTCTAAAGTCTCTGCATAATTCCCAAACAATCTACTCTTTGCCTTTCCTCTGTTGGAGTGTTTTCATTTCCCTCTAACACATCAGATGAGTTTACTCCCATTACCTCTTCTCTTGACATCAGCAGAAAGAGCAGAAAACTGCTCCTTAACGCTTCTGAACACACACACACCTCTTCAGTCCTACCACCTAGATGTGATGCCTCCTCTGCTCAGTGCTTCCTAGCTGGTTATTTCTCCTGGACGTATGATCATTCTTCTTGCTCCCCTCTAGCTGTTCTGCCTTGGACCACCTATTTGTTTGAACTCAAGTGCTCCAAATTACACACTGCTCCTGCCGAGGCTTCACTAAT
Source organism: Falco peregrinus (assembly GCF_023634155.1). Lineage (NCBI taxonomy): Eukaryota > Metazoa > Chordata > Aves > Falconiformes > Falconidae > Falco > Falco peregrinus. Next base: position 99,975,574 of record NC_073724.1, read on the forward strand.
GCTAAATGCGGCAGAGGGGTTTTTACATGCCTTGCACAGCATCTTCCACTTTATACAATGCCAGTATGGCATCGTGTTTTGCCTCACTGTGTATTGCTATTGATTCATGTTAAGGTTACGAGTCATGCATTTTCTTCGTGTCTTTTCTGCAGGACTGTTACTTGATTTTTTAAAATCATTGTTCCATTTGAACAAACACTGCAGTCATACCGCTTTTTAACATACACTGAAAACATCTGTGTTCATTCAGAGTAGCAACTCAAGCTTCAGAACTTACTTGGTTTTGTCTTCAAAACAGAAAAGAACACGAAAATTATACCAATCTATGTCTTGACAAGATGTGAGCATATCAAAAAGAGACAGCATTCCTGCTGCTCACAGCAAGTTATTCATAGGAGCAGGAGATGATTACTTATTTTATGTCTGCATACTAGATGTCTGGAAATCACAGGACATTTTCTCATGCTCCAGGAATAGTAGTCTGCTGTTGTGTCCTCCTTTCACTAAATTTTACTCATCAAAGCAGTGAGGAAAAAAACCTGGCATTTTTGGAGAGCCCAGCCACTGGGATCTTTGATACTTACTACTTTTAGCATCAAACCAGGTCTGTGGGAACTATTATTCTACTTGATTTTTTGCTACTAGGCTGTTTCTGAACTTTTTAGTTTTCAAAGGTTGATTTTAAACATACCTATCAATAAGTAACCAAAATTCCTTTAAGTCAGCTATAGTATTATAACGTAGATGCTACCCCGCTCCACCCCCAACTTATTAACTGTTTGTAGTAGTCCCATGTATATTTATGAACACTCATCCTCTTTATACCTCCATTTTAACGCACCTTCTAGTAAGTTTTTAGTATCATTTAACCAACTTCCATTTGGATAATCCTGTACTTAATAGTGTGGCTACTAAAGCATTACTCAGTAGAGGGTTCACAGCAATGGGGGAAGTCCCACAAATTGTTAACCACTAATTTGTGTATCATCAACAGCTGTGCCACCAGTTTTCAGAACTGGCCATCCCACCCCTTTCTACCTGTGATGAGTCAAGATAATTAAAGAGCAGAACACTGGTTTTCATTTAAAAAAAAAAAGCAGTTTAACTTTAAAAGAACAGTAACAAGCAAAGCGCTTTTATCCCTAAAGTAGTTTGCTTTTGCAATCATGGCCTCAACAATGATTCTATTAAGATTTAAAATTACTTTTGAGTATGTTAGACTTCAAAGTATTATTAAACACAGGAACAGATTCAAATGCATAACCCCATGATGACAAAAAAATATTTCAACTTCGATTGTATGTAAGCAAGTGCCTGAGAAGCATGAAACACTAACAAGTTAAAAATGTCTTGCTGTGAAGTTTGCAATTCAATGGCAAGTAAAAAAAATAAATCAAAATTGAAAGATAACTACAAGGGCTTACCAAGTTGTAGCCTGCTTGGAACAGCATTTTTGTGACACAGCAGTAAAAATCTTAACATATTTATGTGGTTTATCACTTCCCAGTTAGGTCCCCTGACAAGAAAAAACTGCAGCAAAATCCTACTAGCCTTCAGATAGCCTTGCAAAATTCACACCCCATCTTAGGGTCTCCCCACAAACCACTTATGCTTCTTAAGGTACATTACCTTAATAACTTTGTTGATCTTCAAGTACTCATAACATACACCAAAACATTCCCTGATTATCGAGGTGGGGTGCTCCCCTAATGCATTCTTAGGGATTGAAATTGACTTTTTTGAACATTTTATGGTTAAAGGAAAAAAAAAAATCAATTTTCTTTCCGTTTTGAACAAAACTGACTACATTAATGCTAAACAGTACTCTAGCACAATTAAAGTGTCAATGCAACCATATTCAAATGATATTACCAACACTTTTCTGAAATCAAGGAAATAACTTCAAAGATGTACATCCACAATTAAGATAATTTCAGTTGCATTTATTAACTGATTTGGGGCTTTAAAATAAATCATCATCAAAAGACCTCTACAAATAATGGTGAAAACAATGGCTGCGCAGAACTCAATATTATTAAATCTAAACATTAAAGTCATCTTTTTAATTAAAAAAACACATCAATTATGAAAAGCACTGGAAAATACAGAAAATTTATTTTAATACTTCCTGTTAATTATCTTCTTATAAAGAACATCTCAGAGCTGTTAAAAAAAAATATAAATCAAGCACCTAAATAAAATCCTCATTAAAACCAGGAACCATTAAAATTAACAGTAACAGCCAAACCAAACCAAACCCCTACATTATCAAAGCACACATGCTCCAAGATTTCAAAAGTATGGAAAGGATTTGGATAGGATAGCAGATAGAGGGATGCCATGTCTATGCCAGGGAGGCCTTCTGCTAGTTACCATCACTGTACTTTATCTCTGTTCCAGCCTGATGAAAGCTGCTGGCCTCACTATTACATTTTTATGCTCTGAACACACTCCAAGAATTTTCTTCCTTTGCTGTCACTCAATTACTGCCAACTTGGGGCAATGTAACGTATTAAAGCTCACACATAGCCTAATATGCAGGCTTTTCTATCACTTTCATTGGAACTGAAGTGAAGTTGAAAGAATAAAAACCTAATTGCACTCTTCAGCCAACTCTCCCACTCCCTAAAAATGTCCATCAGGACAAGCTACAGGGTGTGATGTTCAGTATCGTCTCCAAGGAAGAAAAGGGATATCCACAGGCAAAAATATGATTGTTGCAGGAAAATCTAACATATCAAGTATTGTTAACACGTTATTCAAAAGTGTAATAACAAACTTAATACACATTTCCTATGAGTTTTGTGACGCAGGCGATTACTCTGTCCATAGATCAGGATGACCTAATGCTGTGGACACATCAGAGCAGGATCAAACACAAGAGAAGGGTGTGCACTGATAATGGGTTTTAGGTACTACATTATTGCAGATGTAATTCCATCTCCTTTTACGATTTAGATTCTGCCTCACAAGTGAAAATTTTGAATGGGTAATAAGAACACCAAGAACCATTCTTGCTCACACATTTTCTTGGAGCAGCTTCCACCAGTTAAAAAAGCATTCAGCAGTACTGTAGTCTTATACCTTCTAATACTTTCACATGAAGGAAGAGAACTGCTTCATTTACTCACTGGTTTGCATGCAGTTGTGGTAGCCCATGCCATTTTCCTTAACAGACCTGTTTTATTGTTGTTTTTCATTTAAACAGTACTCTCCTCACTCTCATATCACCCTACTTGTATTGACTGAAACTAAGTCCTCCTGTTCTAGATGAAGCAAAAATAAAAAAGTTGAAAATTCTGCACAATTTATTACGATGCATTTCCCAGTGGCTGCCTGGGCTTTGTTTGTCCTTACTTGTTAAAGAACCTTTGTGCACAAAACAAACACAACATTTCTAACAATGCCCCAAAGGTTATGTTTGTGTCACTCATGTTCAGAGCAAGGAGTTTATACAGAGCAAGCTTTTCTATGGATAAGTGTGCCCTATTTATAAGGCAAATTTTTCACAGGCTACTTGGAGACTGCTTTGAGTCAATCAAGGGACTGTCTTCTTACCATCTTTTCAAACTTTCCTCTGTGGTAAGATGTATGTAGATCATTCATATAGATCAATGCAATTTTTTTTTCTACAGCAGGATGCAGACAAAACAATCACTGTGGTCATTTCCTGTATTTTGAACAATTTATATTCCTATCTGCCACAGTATTTTACAGTTACAACTTTGCCACCACCTCAACAAGGTACTTAGTACTAAAAGCGCAACAGAACTACACTGCAAGCTGCATCTAAGTTTCTAAAATCATACTCAAGGGTTTTTACTAAATCCTACTGCAGGGGTTTTATTGACTAAGCTTACTTCAAAGGAACACTCGTGATCGAAATGCTTCTAGTCCTCCCTGCCTCTGTCACATCAAAACCAAAAGTTACATTGATACTTTTTCCTGTCTGGCTAGTACAGCTCATTAGCTTTATGATAGGAATTAGATCAGAAACTTCTAGAATGCCTTTCCTCTGTAGAAGTCTTACCTCTTACATATCTAGACAGGAAAGTTCTCTCAGCCAGTTTACCTATCACTACAATGCACTGAGCTGGCCTTCAAGCAGTGAAGGATTGCTTACATCATCCTCTTTCCAGCATAATCACGTATCTGGCCATCTTGGAAAGCCAGCACATTGAAAATCAGACTAGTATCAGAAGAACACGTTTAAAGCTACAGAAAACAAAGAAATCTAGTACAGTCTGCTGCCCATCAGTTAATGTATTTGCAAGCCAAAAATGTCATCTAATTAGGGCAGGACTTTTGTTACTAAAAAGGCAAAACCAGATTCAAACTACCTAAAAATCCTCTTATTACATATACACACAGAGATACAAAAATTATCTGTATCAGGTATCCATATATGAATGATATTCCTCAATATGGTACTTACATTACACACATATAATTCTCATTCTATGATTCTACTTCAGTTATCAAACTACTTAAATGCCCTGGAGTTTAAAAACGCCAAAATATTTCTAAGCTTGAAAAAAGTAATAGCAAAAGTATTTTACCAAAACCAAATTTGACAAAACAGCATCTTAAGGAATGAGCCCTCTTTACATAAAGAATGCTGGTTCTGCATGTGGGCACCCTGCTTTCTGAAAAGTGCAGACATTCAAGACAGAATGACAGGGTAACTACACTTGCTAGGAAGGCATCTCCTTTGCAGTATTCAAAAATCCTTAGCTACGGAAACGAGAAGCAGAATATTTTCTAAAGTTTCAATATTGAAAAAATAATTGTGAAACACATAAAACTTTAAAATCTTCATTTTTGTTACCAAGAGATTTGTTTGTAACCACTGTTACAAAGTGGTCATCTGACCATCCTTTTGTACAACCACAGCTACATTCTGCTGCTGCTCCTCTCGCCCTCCTCTTGCATTTTTTGTACTACGTGACAGAATGAAGTTCACACAGGTTTTAGTGCACGTTCTTTTTGCAAGCAACTTTCTTTTCTGAAGTCTTTGTGAGGGCAGAATAAATGGACTGTGAGACTGCTGCAGCAGCAACTACTAAATGAATTTATGACGGACTAAAAATGTCAAGTTCAGCACATAGGAAGTGATGGGATACCTCAGCTGTCAGACAATGTTGGGTAGCTGACTTGAAGGTTTTCAGAACACCACATTTCTAAATATTGTCTTGTGAAAGTTGCTTAATAAAGAACCATTAGGAGAAACATCAAGCCTTTTAGACAGTTAAACAATGGAGTTAACTTTTACAAGGAGCTCCTACAACTTCACAAGTAATATACTTGAATAAACCTTTTAAAAATCTCCTAATAGTCCAATTTTCCTCACAGTCAGAAATAACAAAGCACCATAAACACTGACGTGAAACATAAGTGATATTGCTTTTGTAAGCAGTATGAGGATCAAAAATACTCCTCCAAAACTACTTTCCTGTATTTAAAAAAAACCCTATTCTTCATTCTACACATTCTTATTAAAACATTCATCACAGACATCCTTAACATTTTCTGGTTAAACATGATGCCACTTGGGCAACACCCATGCATTTTTCCAAACGGTTTTTATATGACCTATGTAATTTTCCTGCTAAAAAGTTTAATTATTTGACTTTCTGCTTTGCTACATATTCTGTCCCCAATTAAGTCAGTCTGCTATAGGATTCTTCCATCTTCATTCAGAGGTCCTGTAGAAGAGGTACGTCATATGCAATTTTAAATGGGCAATACCTTTTTGAGCATTCTTCATAGTTAACAGGAGTTGTTAGTAAGTTTCAGATCTAATCTTATAGGCATCAAGGTATTACAGCCTCATCAGACCTTGTTCTCTTGGGGAAGGGGTAAAGGACACTTACTAGGTTTCAAAAATTCCAATAGAAAACGACACAAATCTTTTATAAAAAGCTTTCACTGAAAAAAACCCCAACACCTTCTCTTTTTAAAAAAAAGATTTCACATGCTTCATGTATTAATTCACTCGTTCTCTTTTTCTTCATGAAATCTTTCAGTCTGGCGCATCTTAACAAAACAAGGTGTTCTTTGACAGCTGCAGCTTTTGAAGCCCATGTCCTCAGCTTCTAAGTCCTAGATCTTCTTCCTTCATTTCTCACTGTACATATTCCAGCTCCCTCCTATGCCTTTTTTCCCCACATTCAGAATCTTCAAGCTACTTTGCCACCTGCCATCTGTTTTGATGACCAAGCACAAAGGAGCAGCGGAGAGAGGCAGGCACTGTGAATGATCAGTGAACCACTACCTTCAGAGTGCAGCCAAGCCACATTGAAATAGCCCAGCTACAACTCCCAATGCATTTCTCCTGGAACATATCTCCTCCTCTATTCAGCATGTGCTTTTCATGAAATATGAAAGAGTTTGACTGTTTGGATGCCATATCTTTCTACCAGATGTATCTGAAATTTGCTAAGAGACACAAAGGTTACTTGGAAGAACTAGCAAAAAAGCAACATGCCCGGCTAAGTTTTGTCACCTTAAGCTGCCAGGCTACAACCACACAGTATCAGCAAACGAGCATAAAAGTTTTTTATTGTGCAACACGCAACACCATTTCCTTTTTTTCCAACTATTTCTGGTAGACACTGCAGTAGCAATGCTACTGTTTCTCCCGTCTAGAACTCTAAAGCACCACCTTGTTTCCAGTTCAGAAGTCAGTATGCAACACCTGTTTCTGGTGCTGTTACTAAATGTGGGTTCCACCAGACAGGGACAAACTTCTCAAAAGCTACCACAATAACAGTAATTCTTCATGAAAGACGCTGAAAAGGCCTGCCTTGATTTGATACCCTGTAAAGATGTAAATGGTTATAAAAATCAGTCATGAAACATTCTATCTAGCCCTGCAGGGTTCTAGGGAGAAGGAGGAGAGAAAAAACAAAAGCAGCACTCTTCACAACTGCATTTATAGCTATTTGAAAAAACCCTCCACATTACTTTCAGCCTCAAATTTGCAGTTCCCCTTTTGCAGCAGTTCTTGCCTAACTGCTAACTGATACGAGATCACAGGGTAAAAATGATTTGATTTACAATAACAGAAATGTCAGGAAAAAATAAGGAAAAAATACCCTGCTTCCATTACTTGTGTCTGACAGCTCTGCAACAGATAATGTAGTTATATATTTTTCAGTTATCAGTAATAGTGTAATGTAACTTCACATCTCCAAATACTCATCTATATTGTATTCATCTGTCCCTAAAACATCAGGTGGTTAAAAAAGCACCCTTGTTTTTTCTGTTTCTTTTTTGCACCTTGTACTACTTTGATGTTGAAGTTTTCAGTGACTACAGAAGTCCAAATTCAGAAACTTTACCTGCATTTCCTCTAGGTGCTCGCCAGTTGTTAATGACAAGATTGTGGAACTTTGCTTTTATCACTGCAGAGGATTAATTATTTTGAGAATTATTTATGGAAAATAAATGCTGAGCTAAGGAGCAAAACAGTTATTAATAAGTAAATTTAGGTTCCAACAAACAAAAGTCAGTAAATGAGACAAACCAATATAGTCAGGCATTTTGAAAACACCTGCAGAAGATAATGTAAAGCTAAAAAGTATTACTTGTCTTTATAATTACTCAGATAAAAGTTGGATTTGATTATCAAGTAAATGAGGCTTTGAATAAAAGTAGTAGTGTAAGAAAGGTAGATTTGGAAAATGTTTTTGAAATCCTGAGATTTCTGACCTTTCCTTGCACCCCTGTTTTCATTAGTATGAAGTTTATAAACAGCTTTTTACTTGCAAACAGAAAAATATCTACTAAAACGTTCCCCTATTCAGGGCTTCACAATAAATAGGAATAGCAGTATTGTGTAGTAAAAGATTATCAAGAACTTCTGGGATCAGTTTCCCATTTTTGCTAAACACTGGTTGCTTGGATAAAAATTATTTTCATGTGTAACTGTTGATCTCACATATCATAAATCTTGGGGGTTTACTCTATCCTTTCATATTCCTTACTTAAAACTTGTTAAATGACCTTGCACTTCCTTATAAGATCCCAGGTTAAAGAACACCATGTAAAAAAGCTACAAAATGTTATATTCATATTCAGGAACTGCTTGAATGGAGGTGGCCTACGAATGAGGAAAACAGATTCACTATCTTTAAGGATGGCCAACTTACAAAATCACCAGGAAGTCTTGAAATGAAGACCCAATTAAAACTGAAGTACTAGCCTAAATATTTTATATTTTCCATTTGATTTCAGAGCTTTAGCACAATAGGAAGAGTATTCTAGCTAAGAATAAAAGATACAGGGCTAATCCAAAAGAGATCTAAAAATACTAAGTTCCATAACACTTTAAAAACTCTGTCAATTCTGTAGGATTAATCTCTCAAGACTCAGGGTATCTCTTTCTAGGGATACTGTGGCTACAGAAGCATTTCATAACCAAAGCTGGTTAGTTTGATGATGCAGTAGAAATCTCTCTCATTTTATGACCATACAGCTTCTTAAAAAAAAAACAACAACAACTCTGGGGGATACACGATGTTTTTCCTTTGGAAAAGAAAATGGTGCCATGTACTCCCTCTCATCATGCTGCAGTCAAGACATTGCAACCCCCCTTTGGCCCAAAGGTTTTGTATTTCACTAGTCCATATAAACTATTTCATCTTCCATATTCTTCTTACTCAACACCTGCTCCCACTTCCTCCACCCCAGCTTCTCTTCTATGTATTTGTCATTAACGGGATTTTAGATTTTGAAAAAGCAGAAACTGAATTTTTCAAGACAGATCAAATGGTGAAGATACAACACATTCACAGAATGGCCGAGGTTGGAAGGCACCTCTGGAAATCATTTGCCAACGTGTTGAGGGTATGCTCTGTCCCATTGTCCAGGTTATTAATGATGATGTTAAACAGCACTGAAACCAGTACCAGCCCTTGGGACACTCCACCAGTGACTGGTGTCCGGCTCAACTTTGTGGCACAATCCTTTGAGCTCTCCAACTCAGCCCATTTTCAATCCACCTAACTTCACTGTGCACTTACCTAGTCTGTACTACATTAGTTAGTCTACAAGAATGTTATTGAGATGTAGTGTTGAAAGCCTCACTACAGCAAGCAACACCCACTGACCTTCTCCCACCCAGTGAGGTAGGAGTCATAGAAGGCTTCCAGGTTGGCTAAGCTCATTTCCCTTTTATCAATGTGTGCCGACTACTCCAAATCACCTTCATGTCCTTCAAATGCCTGGAAACTGCTTCCAGGAAGATTTGATCTATCACCTTTCCCATGATCAAGGCGTGACTGCCTGGCACATAAATTTTCCAGATCCTCCTTCTTGCCCTTCTTAGAGACTGGAGTGACATTTGCTTTTTCCCCCCTCAGGAACCTCTCCTGATTGCCACGACCTTTCAAAGACAGTGGCCTCTCAATGGTTTGCTTATATGAAGCACGTGATTTTATATTTCTCTGTAAGCTTCTCTATGGTGAATTTCAAGATCTCTAAGCAGTATGACTTCTGCTTCTCTGATCAGAATGCTGGCAGCAATTACTGCAGCAATATAGTCTGTAGTTCTAGCTTCAAATTTGCATTTGTACAAAGTTGACAGACATTACTCAACTGAAAGCTTGACCTAACAGGCTATTGCCAACAACAATGTCCAAGAAGAAAGCAAACCAAATGGGTTCTTACTTGCACAGCAGTTGTTTTGTTTGGTTGTTTTGTTTTTTGGGGTTTTTTAAGGTACATTTGTTAGGGGTTTGGGTGTTTTGGTTTTGTGGCACTTTTTTGGTTGTTTTTGTGTTTTGGGGTATTTTTAAGCTTCGAATACTTAAGTTTTGCAGTCTCTTCTGATCATTTCCACAGTTTGTTCAGTTACTGGTCTGAAAGTCTTAAGACCAAGAAAATGCTCAGACAGGCGGGCAAGCAGGCAAGGGAGTAGTCATGTTCCCTGTAAATAGGAGCATTAAGAAACATTAGATCATGTTGTTTTAACTATAGAATATTTAGAATTGTGGTAAATAACTCCCAGGAAATTCTGGTGTTATAGCCTATGCAAGAAAACAAGGCTCTGCCAGACACATTGTTATGAAAGGACACACATAATGAAAACCACCTTGGAAACAAAAACCTTGGGAAATGCAGTATCTGACAAAAAACCCAGTGATTGGGTTGGGTTTTTTTTTCTCCTTTGAAAGCAAATCACCAGCAAGTCATTACAAAACCTTTTGAGAAATAATGCCTATTATCTGTCTACATACTTAAACAGGGTAGAAGACCATCCTGCTTTTAAAAGCTGTTAAATTTTCTAGTAACTTGCACAGCTTTTCCTACTATTTGTTTTTAAGCATTTAGGTTCATTCCTTCAAATGACCAGTTTTGTAAGCACTAGAGAAGGAAGGACCAAAGGGCATTCCTACATTTCTGAAATAATCCTTGAATATTGATGAGGAAGATACCCTTAGATTCAAGAGTTCTGATGGGGAAAATGGTAAACTGGCAGGGAAAAAGTTCCATTATTTAACTTTGCCTGAAGCACATACTTAAGTGATTCACAGCCAGAGCCTGGAAAGTGACTAAGATGTTCTCTACAAAAAAAAACACCCTGGCAGTAGCTTCTCCTTATTTATTGTTAAAAGAACATCTTTAATGCTCCCGCTAATCCCAAACCTGGCAGCAGGTATCCTTGGGAAGAGTCCAGGTCCCCAGGAAGCTACGTTCCAACTGTATTAAAGCTTGTCTGGCTGAAAGCTTATTAAAAAACAATGCTCATCCCACAGCAGCAGTTTAGCTGAGCTGCACGCTAGGAAATCATTAAATAGGCTGCACTATCCTGTGCTAACACTAGTTAGCAAATGGTCATATCCACTGCGACAAGAGTCCCAGACTAACCAGGACATGGATGTAACTGACTGGCAAGAGATAGCAAGGGGGGAAATGGGAAGCAGGAGCCCAGCACTGCATTAACCACTTCCATACCTGGCTTGCCAAGTGGCAATTCATGTGCTCACACCATGCAAAGAAATAGCCCCGTGAATTGAGTCCGAAAATCTGGGAACAAAAAATTGTTTCATCATAGTGTCTCAGCTGCAGTATTACAAGTAAGAGCTGTAACATTTCCTCTGGGGTTTTTTGTTTGGGGTTGATTTTTGGGTTAAAGATGCACTTTTAAATGCTAACAAACGTATAGAAGCTATACCATACAAGGGACCTCTATTTTGAGCCCATTACTTGAAAAAATCTTCCAAGCAGGCTGCTGCAAAGTTCATCCTCTCTGTTCTCTTGCAGTTGAGGTTGCAAATTGTTAAAAACAGATCTATGGCCAGTCTCGTGCTTATGCTTATTTTTAGTGCAGAATAATAATTTTGAGTAAAGGAAGAAGTCCAATAGCTGGATATCACAAAGTGGAATAAATACTAGGAAAAGAAGTCAGCGAAATGCAGTATGTTTCAAGCATGCTTGATAAATAAATTCAAAACATTATTAAAACTATAATTGATGCACTTTCTGGTAATTACATGAAGTGTTCTTATTTCCTTCCTGCTACAGTCAGAGCATGAATAAACAATCTGCTTTCAATTGCTCTCTGTCATGAAATTAGAAAAAGCTGAAGAATATGCAAATCAAATAAGAAATTTTAAGAGGACTGACATTTGTTTGCTGAAAAATCTTACAGTTATGTTTCGAAGACTATGGAAAAGCTAACTACTCGAGCACAGCAGTATCCAAAGATAACAAATACAATCAACATCTCCCTTGCTCTGATTGAAATGTTGAATCTGCTTTCATGCAACCAGTGGGGGAGAAGGAACACCACCAGCAAAGAGTTAAATATTTAAATAGGTATGTTATTGCTAAAATTTGTATGCATTTCCTGCGTAAAGACAAACGTAAAAAAAAAAAAAGGTTAGAGAAAGCACAATAGGCTATTATTGTCTTCCTACAGTTTTTACTGTTTCATACAGAGTATGCTTCAAGTCTTATATGACTTAAAATTCCTCAATTCCACCACTATGAAGACAAATTTCAGTCCAAGTTTATGTGATTTTAATAGCCATTAAGTTTAACTGCTTGGTTTGTGGATGCAGGCAAGAGTAACTCATGCCATGTTTTATTTCTGATTACAGAAGTCAAGATCTCAAAAATTTCTAACATTACCTACCTAAAAGCTAACTTCATTAACACGTCTTAAAAAAAAAAACCAACCCCAAAACAAAATCCCAAAACCAAAAAATTGTACTTAGATGGAGACTATTCCAAGAGATAAGCTTTCTTACCCTTTAAAAAAAAAATATCCTTATTCTGTGAGAGAGATGTAGCAAAGAACAGGTTTTTCTGCCAAAGCACTATATTCTTTAGCTTCCTACCACCCCCAAGCACCGTCACTCGTAATAGCTAGTATATGAAATGAAAGTAAGCATGTTACTTAAGCATCTCTGCGGGTGTATCTGTACACTTCTAAATCTAGGGAAGCATAAAACATTCAGAAACTACAGCAGCACCTATCATTTTAAAAGGCACAGCAGGAGAAACATAATAAATCTGTACAGCCATCCAATCAGGAGTCAAAATGCATGATTTAACACAGATATTCCACAATGCTGATATTACAGGTATCCTGGAATAGAAACCAACATCTAAGAAGAGGCATTAACATCAGCTATTTCACTTTGGATCAGAAAATATATTCTATTGAAGTCCTAAACTTGCAAGCTTAACTTTGCAACAATATGTCCCTGTCTTGCCAAGACAAAACATTAGGCAGAATCCATTCTATTACTCAGGCTATTCTCAAGGCCCCTGATAAAAGGAAGAAAATAACCCGACAGATACAATTCTGTCTTTTCTCCTGCATGAAACATGCCTTCTAAATTAAGCTCAAATTGAGCTGTTTAAAAATGACAAATCCAAAGGCTTCCAACAGCACAGGCAGCCCCTGCACAACTTTTACAGGATTCTCACCAGCACGGCTTCACAAGGTTCCAGTGTGAAGACCTCTCAGTCTCTGCCTCGAGCTTTGGGTCTCTTCCTCAGATTATCAAAAGATAGCCAATTGTGATGGTGGTTTTTCTGCTGGAAGAAAACTTCATGCTGGACTGAGACCACCAACTCATTTCACACAGGTCAGAAAATGAGACGGTAATAGCTTTTTCGCAGTTGCCAGCTTAAACTGTATTTGAACTACAGACCTAGATGTGAAAGGCTCTGTAATAAATTACCAATCTCCTGAGCCATCCAGTTAACAACATGCATGGTTTTCTTTTTAAACTCAATTATGCTTAAGTTCATACATTTTCTGAAACTGTATAAAGTAAAACACCAGAAAAATTTAGATTCTTGGTAACAGGTCATCTGTTTTCTGTATACCCTCTACAATATATAGAAGGAGTGCTACTGCAGGCAGTACAGTGTTCCATTTTGGTTTAAAACAGAGTCTAAATAGTAACGTGCACTTCATATTTCTACATAATGTTTTGCTCCACTATTTCATGAGTCATGAGAAAGCCACCAGTCTCGACTTTTCCCCCTCAGTGCTGAGGCTTTCGTTCCATTTCTTCTAAAACCAGGAGCAAATTAGAAACAATGTCCATACAATTATTTTAATCAGTGTTATTTATCAAAGATAAATCTTTTCCCATCAATTTAAACAGAGACTGGCACTCTGTAGAAGCATTTGTTAAGCATGAAAACAGAAGATAAATAACTTGTCATTGACTACATTTCCAAGAACACTAATAAAGCTATTTCAAAGACAAAGCATCTCTGGAAGAGTAACAAGGAAGCCAGGCTTACTGCACCAAGCATAGCATAGCACTGGTAATACTGACTCATGGGAATGAAAGACCAAACGAATACTCTCATGCACTAATGAAATTTCAATAACTACAAGTATCATATACAGACAGTTTCATACTTTAATAGCATTTTAAAAGAAATTTATTTCTAAGAGTAAGAGCTACAAACAACTAGTCAGAAAAAACTACCTAGTTTTAAGATGACAGATAGAACCAGCCCAGTCAACTATGGGCATATTTCAAAGGCAAATAGTAATAATTGGTGAGATTCACCTATTTAAAACATTCAATAGAAGTTACTAGTTGAGAAACCCTAACTCAGGTTCAAAATATTTTGTTTATACTAAAGTTCGGATAAACATCAGTTTATTTGCAGAAGTCTTCAGAAGTTGGCATGGCTGTACTTCAGATAGATTATAAATATTATGAGAAGATACTGGCCTTCAAAAGTTACCTTCATAAGTAAAACTAATAATTTTAGGGAGTTTTTATTTTTTCAGCAGTTCTTACAGCCAACCATCCTCTCTCCCACCTATACAAATGCTGTATTTAGTTACTTGTCTTGCCTGCAGTGATACTACTAGAGGCATTTCCTGTACCTCTCAACATGCCTGTTATTTAAATGAACGCTTAAAAATTGTTCATTTCGAAAATCAAGGGAAAACAGCCATCTGATATACTTCGCTGTCGTAAGCATATCAGATCCTAGCCATTTGTAAAATTCACTCTAATCAAGGCTGTCTGACTACAGTACAAAAATATATATTAGTACATGCCCTTTGCAGAAAGGCTTGTTTCCCCCTGATTTTTTATAAAAAAACAACTCTTGCCCTCAATCATCATCCCAGTACTAAAACCCATTGCAGATCCACTTACCAAATCCCTGTGTAACACCCAGTTAGCATGCAGGTAGTGAATACCATCTAGGATCTGATATAACAGTGACTTCACCATTCCCCGAGGTAACTGAACTGGTTTCTTGTTTGCTTTAGAAGCCCTGTGAAACTTGATTATATGCTGTAAAGGGGAAAAAGAAATCAAAATAAAAAAAGCGCAATGTTTTCATCTACAGCACTACATGAACAGATTGCCAGCAATTCCTTACACAGCCTTTAGGCTTTTTTCAACCATTCATCATTCATTTTCAAAACTAGAAACGCATACCTTAAGTACTAGAAAATTAATATTATACAAGGTAAAGTGATGACTGCCCAAAGGAACACTCCCAAGAATTAAATCAGCTGTTGCTGTGGTTTAATCCTGGCAGGCACCTAAGCCCACACAGCCGCTCGCTCACTCTTCCACAGGGGGATGAGGAACACAAAACCAATACAACTGTCAAAGCAAATTCCCATGCAGATCACTGATCTTGGAGGTTTTAGGAGTATTTTTATTTGGGGTTTCTTTTTGTTAAGGTAGACTGATAACTTGTTTAACACAGCAAAGAATTACAAGTGCATTATCTAACTCCTATGCTATTCTTTTATATTCTCTCTTACAGTAGTAATGACATTACAATATTCAACACCTAATGCTTGACAGAAATTCTTGCCAACTGTATTGGGAGTTTTAAACATTTAATATTTATTTTTTATTTACTAAACCCTTAAAGTACAGTACTCTCAAAACTGAAGCTGTTGACAGAGCAAAGCTATAAATTGGTCCATCTGAAAGTCAATCGCCAAGGCAGACACAGAAAAAACCTTTAACAACTGTAAATGTATACACAGGCAATGATGTCTAGCCACAACAAGGAGTCCAAAAGGATATGTTGCCTTAGCACTTGAGTCCCAGGGGCCACTAACTTCAACAGCATAAGGTGTGCCACAGTTGCAGTAACCATTTCCTTGTTTGTCTCCTTTTGAGAGAGGGGTAATTTCTAGAAAAATTTTTTCAAGCATGCACACATCTTTTAAGTGATGCTTCACACTTCTGTGACCATTAAAAGAGCCCTGGTCTTGTCCATCCAAAACCTAACACCCAACTTCTATCGTGTGTTCTTCCTATGTTCCTGAGCTTTCATATTCCAGATGCCTATTAGGTACCCAAATACTCAAACCCCTTTGGGAAATGGCCTTTCCTCTCTTGCTGCAGCCCAGCTCCATACAGCCCACCCTCCTTTGCTT
This sequence comes from Falco peregrinus, assembly GCF_023634155.1. Classification (NCBI taxonomy): domain Eukaryota; kingdom Metazoa; phylum Chordata; class Aves; order Falconiformes; family Falconidae; genus Falco; species Falco peregrinus. Next base: position 99,991,475 of record NC_073724.1, read on the forward strand.
CAGGCATTGAGCTTGGCTTTCCTAGGAGGAAGGAAAAGGCACATCCTTGCCCTGCCAAAGATAAAAATGGAGCTGCACCGAGAAGAGTAACATTGATGAAAAGGTGACAGTCCGTGCCCTGTCAGTCAAGTACCACATGCACAAGCCACAAGTTTTGCCTCCTCTCACCTCCCACTCCCACTAACTCCAAAGAAAATGTTGTTCATGCAGTGGCCAGAGAGTAGCAAATCTTCAGAGACAGGCAGATGGCTCTCCTGAACTTTTTTGTTCCTGCTCTAATATATGCCGTGCCCTTTTCCCAGACTTGTTTGAGACCTGCTGCACTAGATATGCTCAGCGCTGGAGGACTTGGTCCATAGCCAGCTCTCTGGGGCATGGAGCCAGCCCAGTCACTGCATTTAAGCCTCTTGCATCCAGATACAGCGAACAACTAGGAGCTGGTACGGCTGGGGAGTTTTGGAGTGCATACAGGTATGTGCATGTCAACGTAAGGTCAAAATTAAGGGTCATTCCTAAGTTACTTATATACAAGCCAGTGTTGCATTAACAGAAGTGCTTCTGCGGTGAGTCTGGTTAAGTATGAAGTGCTGCAGAAACGTATAAATACAAACCAGGACAGGTCACTGCTAGTCACAATCATCCAAACAAACAGAAAACCTTGCAGCACACAAACAAAAAACCCCAAGCTCAAACATTCCTAAACTTCTGTAGCTTAGCATATCATAAATATGGGGGAGCACTGAAAAAGTGTGCTTGTTTTTTCTCCACAATAAAAAAAAAAAACAACCCGCACCTTTACTCCATTTTCTCAGGATTTTTTTGGTTTATTTGGGTTTGTTTTGGTTTTGTACATCAGCCTTCAGAATTCCTCAACATTTCAGCTGTCAGGTAACTTCTTTTTTTTCCCCATCTAACTTAATTTTGGTAACACAATCTCAATGTCAAGTATCAGAACTTCCAAGACATTTAACTGGGATAAAGTATCTTCAATTCAGCTTTAGCTGAAGGAAAATTGACACGCTAGTTCTTCGGCAAATACTACTGACTTACTCCCAACTACAAGGAACACCATTTTCCAGAGATTGGTTTTGTGCTGTCTAAACTATCTGCAGAGGAAAAAACTCAATCTTTACTGTGCACTTCTTACATGAACACATACACAAAGATTTCCGTCTCATTCCAAGTTGTCTCTGTTGTACCCTTAGATCCACATCTTCTAAATATCTTTTAAGGTTAGAAATACTTGTTCCATTGAGAGCAATGCTCAAAATGTATGTCATATTTAATTCAAGGCACACAGATAGCTTTTTTTAGGGAAGTCAAAGTTGCATGGTATTTTGGGTTCTCTACAATGATAACTTAATATTTGTAAGCTTAACTACCAATTGGAACACTTAAAGAAAATTTGAAATTTAAGTAACAGAGGAAAAGGGTATATATCTTAAAACAAATTTACTTCACCTCCCACACAATTATATTTTAAAGCTGTATCTTGTAATTAGGAATAAACAGCCTTCCTCCCAAATAAACAAAATTTCAGCAGATTACTTGAGTGAAAAGCTCTTCCCACCGAAACATATGAATTACATTTCAATTATATACAGTGGCCTTACTCTCATTTCATATATTCATAGATGACATGCAATATAACTAAAACTCTGTCCTACTGTAACTATGCCCTATTGTAACTCTGTCCTCATGTAACTAAAAACGGTCCTATTCAGCCAGTAAGTCTGTCTTTTTTCAAAGAAGAATCCACCTGCATAATCAATTATATTTTCCTGCACCCTACTTCAGCTGTAATGGAGGGTTATATCTGCATTTATTTAACTAGATTTCTAGCTACTGAGAGCTGAACACAGCTCCCTGAATGCAGATACTGAAAGCTAAATGTGACCTTACAAAGGGGTCACAGATTAACCGTGTTAGTGTGCTTACCCAACATTTTCCACTGCTTTTCCTTTAGTACTGAAAATGTTTCCAACAAACACAGGGTAAGAGGCTATACCGGTTTTAAACAGATGAGTCTTCCCTGACCTTGTCCATTTACTGCAACTAAAACTCTAAGCCTGGTACCTACAAACAATTCACCTTACCCAGAGGTCATGCTCAGCGTAGTCAAAGAGAAGCCACACTTTCCTGTCAGCATGAGAAAGAAACACCTTTTGCAGAGAAATGACATTTGGATGCTTGAGCTCCCGCAGCAACTGCAAAATAAAGAAAGTCCACAACAGTTATATCCACACATCCAGAGCTGTGAAAGGGCTGGAAAGGTGAATATTTTAGTCTTTGCTACATACTCTACAATACTAACAATGAAAGTTGAAATTTGCAAGTCATGGAAAACAGCACATATTTTTTCCAATGAAAGAACCAGTCATTAGTTTGAAACCAAAGCTGAAAGCAGGTCATAACCCCCTTAGGACATTCACTTCTTATTAATTTCCTAAAAGTTTAAGTCTGTGTAAACCTCACTATTATCCAGGATCAAGAAGACTCTGCAAACAGCCAGCTGTGGCATCTGCCCTTTCCCAGAGGTTGTAAACTTTGATAGAGCCATTTGGGGTATCCAATTTTCTCCTGACTCCCAATTATCTGAAAACCCTGCATTTCGGTTGCAGTCATTCAAGGCTGAATGGGATGACTCATTTAGAGCCTGTCAATGCAGTCAGCTAAATGAAGATGTGGTTTGTGAGATGGAGTCAGCTGATCTACAAGGTCACCACAACCTACAGAAGAAGGTCCAGCTCCCTCCCACAACGTATATTACACTAGTTACAGCACTCACAGAAGCCATCCATGAAATAGCTCCCAGTTCAAGAGAAAACCAACCCAGACGCACAAAGGCAATAATTTTCTGCTGAGTACTTGAGCTGAAATGACTCACAGCACTAACAGCAGACCTAACACTAGCAAAGAGACACAGCTAGGAGCAAAAACTTCTTTCATCAGCAGTGAGCCATTAAGCCAGCTCAGCTGCTTCAGAAACTACAGCTTTAACCACCACCAAAAAGAAAACATTGCTGAGATACAGCACAAAAGGTGAACACAGACAGCATCCGTCTGTTTGAGCCCCACTGGTCATGTTACAGTTACACTGTACTTGCACAACTGCTAAGAAAAAACTAAAAACTTAATCTAAGCAAACTACAGTCAAGCATAGTTACCCAAGACCAGACAAATTCTTGCCATCTCAGGCTGCCAGAAATTACAACATTTTTAATAAAAGGAATGGCTGGGGTTTTTTTATTAAAAGCCAAGGACAATTTGAACTATTATGTGAATATAGAAAATAACATTTTATTTCTGAGATTGAATCTATTTGCAATAAAATGTAATTTTCCCACTACATAATAGAGGAGACAAAAAAAATAATTCCTTTCTACTGATACCTTTGTCACATATGGTAACATTTTAGCTGCTATTGAGATAGTAAAATGGGAGTGGATATCTGCACACTGGCTTCCTCCTTTTAAATTTCATTTGAGACAGACTGCCATCCCTACTCACTGACAGAGTCTTTTCAGTGTGGCATTTCTTGAGCAAGATGACCTAAAGCCCACAGAGCTTTTATCTGAAGTACGAGATCAAACAGGAGACAGAGGGTTGAGGAAACAATGCAACGTTACAAATCAATGCAGAAAGCAGTTTCAGCACGTTAAACCTCTTCAGATTTGTAAAAGCATTACATAGAGAAATCTTAAGGCAAGATCTGCAAGAAGCGTGGAATTCTGTAAATGCCTGCAATCCCTGCAAAGCATAAGATCAGTGAGGGGAAAAGTAAAAAAATGCTTATTTGCATTTTTTTATCAATTACAGGTGAGGGTCATCTGTAGTAGGTTGACCCCAGCCAGCAGCAAAGCTCCACACAGACACTTCCTCACCCCACTGAGTCAGATGGGAGAGAAAGAGCAAAAAAAGTAAGAAACTTTGTGAGTGAGGGTAAGATAATTTAATAAGTGAAGGAAAGAGGAATTTAAAACAAAAAAAAAAACCAACACAACAACACACCCCCCAAACCAAACAAACATACACACCACCAAACCCCACAGAAACAATGCAGAGGTGATCTCTCACCAATTCCCACAAACAGACCTATGCCCAGCCAGTCTCCCAGGAAAAGCTGCCTCCCCAAAAGGAGGAGGGACAGAGTGGGAAAAAGAAAAAGCCTGGACACTGTCCCATCACCACTCAGCAACAGCCAAAACACTGGTGGGTTATCACACTGCTTCAGTCACAAATCCAAAACACTGCACCATACAGGCTGCTATGGAAAAGACTAACCGCATCCGAGCTAGACCCAGTACAGCATCCAAGACCATTGATGGGAGTCAGCAGCTTCACAGCAAATGAGGTTACAGGGTTTAAAAATACCATTGAGCCAGACCGTACAGCGAAGGACTTGTTGTAGAATCAGTATAAAATCACAGCTTAAAATCATACTCAATGTTTCGATGAATTAACTGTACCCAGATTGCATGACAGTTCAGCAACTATGTGTCCATACCAAAATTTTATCAGAACTCCTGTGGCCTAACAACACACCTGTACCACATAGAACAGACTATTCCTTCAAGGAAGGGGCAGATACTAGTCAGAGCTCTAGAAAATAATGTCATTTCTCCTTTACCGCTTCCTCTCCCATTTTAAGCCTGTCCTACTCCTTACTCCCCAGGTAGCAGCAATCATCCACTTAAAAAACCCAACCTCTTCACATTAAATATGATTTACCTCAGAGGACACACAAAGAACCCATAACCAAAGCTGGACCAGAACACGACACAAAGACAAGAAACTTGAGTAATGCAGCAGAAGGGTTCCCTGTCTGTAGAGTGAGGTAGCATAGATACAATTCTCCTTTGTCTGTGCTAGGGGTAGTCAATCCTGCAGACAGATTTACACTATTCCTCTTGGCCTGTGACAAGACAGGCTGCAGCTCTTCCCTTTTCCAAATCCAGCCAGTAGCAAGGGACAAGTAACTTGAGCACGCACTTCCTACTGGCACACACACAATACAGCCATGACCAACCACACAAGTATCACCACAGGCAGGAGAACAGCATCTTCTTTGCAGACACCCACACCAGCACCAACAGTGTCTATGGAAAACCTCAACACCACAGCTGGCCAGGATTCCGTTTCTCCACTTTGACTAATCAGGCTTAAAGTTCATACACACGAACACATATTCATAGATCCCTCTGACTCCAGTGCAGATCTTACATCTGTTCAAAATCTAAATGCAGAGAGCACGCCCTTTCATCCAGGTTCCAGCTCCGATGTCAGGTCTCTCCAGAATTTGGTCTCCTCCTGCTTGCTGGTTCTGCATGCTTGAAGCTCACTAGCAGGTCACACACTCATCCTGTTCTCACCACCTAGGCCTGCCTGAAGTTTTCTAGCAGGTCACAAATGCACACACAGGACAGACAGCACACACACACAGAGAATAGTTAGGAACAGACACAGCACTGACTGTATTGACCACATCCAGAGCTGGCCCAGACAAGCACGCTGCCCAGTAGCCTGGTTACATGAAACCTCCCCTTATGCCCTCTCCATTTTTCCATGCTTCTTCCTTCCCGACCCACCTTGATCACTTCCTTTTATGCCTTCTATCCTTCCTCTAAACATCCCACAGAAGTTTGTTACAGAGTCCCAGCACTCCTCTCAAATACCCACTAACACCTCTATCCTCCTGTAAGATCCACAGCAATCTGCTTTCCTTCTCATCAGTTACGCACCCCTGGTTGACTCTCTTCAAGCACCCACCTGAGAGGTTCCTTTTGAGGCCCACCACCGATGTTTTAAGGGTTCTGGCCTTTGTTGCTGTCACTGAGAGCAGCTGTTATTGTTTCTGTGTGCTCAGTTTATCATTCTTGCCGAGTTTTCCCTTTCCCTACGCTGAATAGCCTTTAACTACATACTCTTCCAGTCTGCTTAAAAAACCTAACAGGTTTGGCCAAAGCTAGACAGCTACAAGGACCCCAGTGAACCTGATGGCTAATATACACCAGCAAAAGCATCTGGATAAGGAAGCAGTTGCTGTAGTGGTGACAGACGATCCCTGAATCACCATCCTGGAAAGGCTGAAATGCTCAAGAATAATGATAATGCAGAGTGACAAATGCAAACAGTCTGAAGGACAGAAAGAGCTCACACAGATAGCACATCACATGGGCTGTAAAGAGCATTTCCAGCACCCGCAGTTTCCATGAACCCGGCCTCTCCAACCCATAGATGACTTGACTAGTGTTCAGTAGCTGAAGACAGAGTACAAGAAACACAGTTTGACTATCAATACGTGCCGGCTAATGATCAAGGCCGTTTTTTGGCCTTATGACTTTGGTATCTAATTGCTTCTATCCTAGCTCAGTTGTACAGAGCACAAAGAGAAAGTAAAGAAAAACTACGCATTTTGCTCTCGGTAAATTACTGAGAAAAAATAATTTTCATTTGCATATCACAGGATGATTCAAATCCATTTCTACAACCAGAAAGGTTTCCCTTAAATTAGTTGGTCTGGGTTTCCATTATAAAGAAGGAAGACCCAACTGACCTTCCAAGAAATAAAAATCAGCAAATGATGAAGATGCTGATACATCTGCTTTGACTTGAGTGTTATAACCCCATGTTGTCCCTGGCTAGCCTTGCCCTTGCTTTCATAAATACCATTCAAGACGGAGCAAGGGAAACCACATCCCTACATGCAAGTCTGGGCTCACATTAAGGATCCTCCAGCTCCCTCTTCAAATGCACAAATACTCATTCCAGAGCCATGGGACAGCCGAGAAACAGTAAATGAAAGTGTCCTAATGATGCATAAAATTGCTTAATTGCTTCACAAACAAGGACAGAGTGGGGTTAGACAGGACATTATTAAATAATCAACAGCAGCACTAAGGCAGCCTGGCAAACTGCCACCTGACTACAGCAAATCTTTCCTTGCACAGGGACACTAACAATAATTACCTTCACATCAAATATGGGCTGAACTCAGCACAAGTCTTTATGAACATGATCTCCTTCCTCCGGTGATATTCCCACATTTCCCATACAGCTCTCCACCACTACAGACACTTCTCATGAGCCAAGACACTGCACTCTCCATGTAGGTGAGCATTTCCAGCTTTACTGCAAATGTCATTCCTCTCCCACTCTTAATCCTTGCTGCTCTGTATGGTCCCCAGGGAATGTAACCTGCTTAGTGTTGCAGTACTACCATGCTTACTCCCACAACACAACACAGACTCATTTGCTGGAGCAACTGGCCAGGTGACCCAACCCAGAAGGAATTTCTCTGATGTCCTGTCTCAGGACATCAGCTGTTTTAGAAAAGGCAGCTCCTTGCTCTCACTGCCTTCCTATGAGTGCTATCCAACACATTTCTCCCAAAGCTTAGGACAGTCAGAAAGCCAGCTAGACACAAACCCGTTGGCAATATCAAGCAAAATATTCACTTAAGCAAAAATTACTGTTGTGTCATCCTCCTAGTTTGATGGCATACATTCAAAACCTAACCATCATCTCATGCTTCAAAAAGGCTCACATCGGTTCCATCAAGTGATCCAGCAACAAACAAGTCATATATTAATAGTCATGCCATGGCCTTAAGATAGAAAGCAGGCAAATAGGGACTTGGAACAGAAAGCAGATTGCAACTGATATAGAAGGAAAGGTGATTTTCAGACCTGAAGGTGACTGACAAAGATTCGGTCACCCTGTAACAGGTAAGATACCAGTGGAACTACTGCTACAGCAGATGAGTACAGGCAGTAGTGAGACATACCCACAATTGTGCACAGCATTTTAGGTAAATTTAGGGAAGATTAATTCCAACTGAAACAGGGCAGAGAAAACCCAAGCCTACACCCACGGGAAGCAAGAGCCTACCGCACAACGGGAAACCAGCAAGCCAAGCCAGAAGCCTTACAGCCCACCAAAACTAAGCCAGAGAAAGTCAATCTCTCTCTCTCTAAACTGAAAGGGGGAGAGAAGAGCTATTCTAACCTACTGACAGCATCGTCGTAAGTACAAATGGGTATGAAGTTGTCATGATTAACTTGGGCTTAAAGACTGAATGATGTTTATAGAGTCATTACTAGAATTGAGACTCAGGACCTGCCTTCAGAGATTTTTCTTTTCCTTTCAAGTTTAACTTGTTTGCCAAATTTTTGAAATTGCACTTTGCTTATCTGCAAGAGCAGGAGAATATGATGACTCCAGAAGTGTCATTCAAGTCTATATTCATTAAAAAAATCTAAAAAAATTTAAAATTACTATTCTTAGTTTCCTATCCAACATTGGAGCTCTACTCAAGTACTTTGAACTCATTATTTAAACCCCAAATTTTATTACACAAGTTCTTAAATCCCAAGGTGGCTTAGCTGCTATCCAGTAGATTCAAGATCTGTTTGTTTCAATGTAAACACAATTTTACATTCTCATGAGTCAGATATTCCACAGTACTAAAAAAGAACAAGATATACGCTCAAAGTACATGCTGTTTTCCATTCAAAAGTGTTCAAATGAAAGCTTAAAAAGGCAATCTAACAGAAACTTATAATACTGCTCACACTAATAATTTACTATGAAGCTGACAATACATTTTTGAAGCTCCAGTTCTTCAGGCTTACAACTGTGTGAAACTGATGGTTTTATTCTTTTGGGTTTATTTTTGAAGTCCTAAATGTCGCAAAAAAGAAGCCCGACAACACAAAATACCAAGGAGAAAAATGCGCATTTCTGTGGTTTCCAAACCAAATTACTTGACATATTTAAGTCAATATTTACTAGTGTCTCATGTCCAAACACATTCAAAGTATTAGAAGAGATGTTATTAAAGGTTCTCTGAAAGTATGGAGGTAGATGAAGAAAACAGATGAGAGACACTGGATGTCAAGCTTGGTCAAATTCTGCTGTTCACGGAAAGAATTATGATTTCTAAGGATTCCAATTTCTAACGTTTCATCAGTATCTCTGTCCCACTTTCACAGAACTAAAAATAGTATCACTCTCCCTTTATATAAAGTCTCTCAAGAATACCATTTGTAGCCCCGTAACATAGCTCAATCAAGTACTCAGTCACAATTCACACTTTACATGCCATACTACTATTACATTCAAGCTTTTGAGAGTCATTAGATTTGCCAAAGAGGGTCAAATCAAAGATTTATCTTCCACAATACCTTGTCACCTTTCACCACATGGAAAGATTACTAAGAAATCACTACTTGTCTTTTGACATGAGGATTGTACTTATCTAAATGATTCCTGTGTTTGGTCTTGAGGCAAACCGCTTTACGTGTTAGCGTGGAAAGCACACGACAACCCCCACAACCTGAGGAACCTACACCCAGATACTGTTCCTCACTGCACAGCTGGTACAGGACCTCTTCCAGCAAGCTCACTGGGACAGCAGTTTGCTCCTTATCAGAGAAAGATGTTGAAAAGGGTGAATCCTGTAGTCAGCCAGTTTTGGCTTCTGCCTCATGGGGTCCCTTCCAGCTGCTGCAAGATGCCTCAGAGTCCTTGGTCACCCTCAGACCAGCTCTGAAAGGGCCCTTACACCCTTTTTCCATCTCCCCCACTGGCAGAGGGGAAAGAGGCCTGATAATCATGTAATGACATGTTCTTACCACCCAGGACGCTGAAGCTCCAGTGTGTGAGGAGGACCAATCCACCTCTACAGCAGCCTCCGCTGCCAAGACCACAAGTCGATGGCAGCTCCACCTCCCCTGCCCAAGGGGCACAGCCTGCTGCTCTAGCACTGCCGCTACCTCCTGCCACCTCCCAGTCCAGAAGCTGAAAGCCAGGCTAACAAAGCAGCCGCAGGGGTGAGCAGCACTGCTGCAGAAGCTTCCTCTCTCAATTAAGAGCAGCTGCCATCAGCCAGCTCGCTCTCCGCTTATTCTCACACCAGCCTGGTACCATGTACCTGGCTCCCTGCAAACCAGGCAGAGTTCCTGACGGAGGGAGAGCTGTGGTGGGCCCCCAGTCTCTTGCCTGGGAGACAAAAAAAAATCAATACTCCCCTTCCTTTTGTTAATCCTTAGACATGTGAGTTATAATAGGAAGCCACAAAATCCTAGGAATGCCCAAATGCCTCCAAGGCAGACGAAGAGTGGAAACTATCGGGGCAGCCAGCTACTTACTGTCCTGTAGTTTCCTGTCCCAGCCCCAGCAGACTCAAGGCTGCTCTAACTTGTACAAGCTGGCTACAGTGTTTGAAGGACACCACACAGACAGGAGACAGCAAGAGCACAGCATCATCCACCCCAGCTCTGTTTTGTCCCACTCAGCATTTCCACCACGGAGTCTGCCACCATACGTAGCACTTCCTCATCAGAGCCAAGTCAAAAACTAATGCTATCATATGAAAGCACTATGGAATGTTTTTACATACAAGCGAGCTTTTCAGAGGTATTTCTGTCAACAGACCCAGGCACCAAAAAAACAAAGCTACATGGAAGTCCTGCAAAAAGTTTTAAAAAACCCCAAAGAAAACGCAAGCCACAAAACAACAAAAAACCCCCACCCAACAACCCAAGTGACTTCTCACTAACCAAAGAAAGCACAGGCAAGCAATGTACTTGCAAACCTGCTACAACTGAATAAAAAACGCTAATCATTAAGTGTCAAAAAGTCACTTGATTACTTTAAAGCCTAAGACTCCTGTACAGGAAATTGCCAAACCCAAAACCCCGAAGCTCAGTTTGAAACCTGGTTTACTATTCCAGCTTCCTACAGCCCTGAAGAGTTCTCCTGCTTTGTGAAATGTGAAATATCCTTCGCTGCACTATTTCACATGGATAGGCTTTAACGAACTTTCTTCCTTGTGATTAAATCGGAATATGAGGAATCAGGCATTTGGGCTTGTATGTTTTGTGTATTTTTATACAAATCTCCTCACCATTCTATCCCTCTGTTCTCCCACCTAATACAAACCCATCTCTTAGTATGATGAGCATGCAGTTTTAGTGCCCACTTAAATCCTCAGAATTAAAAGTACAGATCACAAAAAAGATACTCAGAATCCCAGGTAGTACACATGTCTGCAGAGAACAAGAGATGAGCAGCCAAACATTCAGTTCAGGTTTCAAAGAGGCAGGATTCATAAATGCTTACCATGGCGGATGAATGAGCAAAGAAAAATATAACATTACAACTATCCTGATATTAAAGACACTGATTCAATTAGCATGATTACCACAGTAACTGTTAATTCTGCCAGTTAAAGAAATGGTTTACATTCAATTATTGAAAAAACCCTCTTATTTCAATGGTGTGAGAGACTAGCTAGGTTCTTGAGCATCATGTCTGAGCTCTCATGCTGCAGGGAACACAAACATAGGAAGTCTTTCGCATACACATACAGGCTGAGCTCATTCCATAACAGAGTCAACTGTTTCAGCTCAGGTCTCTCACCTAGTTCAAGCCTTTCCCTATAACTGATGTATTTTGATATTTATTTTATTTTTATCAAGATACAACAATGTTCTTCAGCTCAGGTGTCTGCATCAGATAGACATCTTAGAAGAGTAAGACTATGGACATTTTAAAACATATAAGTTACTCAGTAGTCCAAAACTGAAGTTAGTCATCATAAACATGACAAAAGCCATTTAGAGTTGTAAAAATAAGGTGGAGTTTCACTAGGACTTAGATCAAATTGCACTCTTCCCATATAGTTAAATATACAAGCTACAGCTCTCCCGATAAGCTGAAATGGATAGATCTCATATGTAAACCAAGTCATCCTAGTTCCTCTTAATACCACCAGGCTTGTAAAATGCATTAATTGAGGTAGTCAAGAACACACTGTAACAAAATACAGCATTCAGCCTTCACCTGAAGTATGACAACAACTAATTTTATTAACTAGATGAACAGATGAAATTTTAAGGTACAACACTGCGATTAACTCAGCAGCATTTTCATATATAGACTGCACACATAAGCAATATAAACAGTATGGATATTATCCTCAATCTCATCCATCTCCATATGAGGTTCCTTTTTTCCTTTTCCAGTATTAACTGATGGGAGGTGGGGGTCGGGGGGCAACAGGGTGGATTCTATTTAATAGAATTAAAATGAACCACACATTTAGTGGAAAAAATATCCTGTTAACTCCAAACAGCAACAATAAAAGAATAGCAAGGCAGAGAGACTCAAACCCAGAAGTCCATGGTGACTTATTAACTCAACTGCAGGAAAATTCAACAACAGTGTCAGCAGTTGCAAGCCTGGAAGCATAACTGGAAGCAAAGCCAACAACAGCTCAAGAAATGCTGCTTCAGGTTACTCTTTCTACACCTATGCCTGGTTTTGGGCTCTGCTCCCTTCTTTGCTCTGGATGCCCGTTTTCTTGGCATCTTTGGTTATCTTCAGTATGTTCCCCTCCTTCCCCCACTAACCCTGCCCCATATGGGTCCTGCATTGTACTGCTGTTCTCTTCAAAGGGCACACTTCGCTCAGAGTAAGGAGAATGCCTTCCTGCTTCTTGCTCCTCTTCCATTACTACCAGGGACCCTTCTGACCAAGAGGAATGACTACACAACATGCCCCAAGCCATGCAATGAGGCAAATCCTTCCCAACTGCCAGCCAAATTACCGATCCTCTTTTAACAGACAGAAATTGAGCTAGGGTCATATCCAGAGCAGAGATACCAGCCAAGCTTCTCCTGCCAAACTGAATCAGAATAAACTCTTCAAAACTCGATCACTGCAAGAAGACAAACAAAAAAATTTCCCGAATGCCTCTGAAATGGTAACTGACACTTCCCAAAACCATTCAGCCTGAAGGAGTCACACAGTATTTGGAAAACTTCTGCCAAAATGGTAGACATAAGCAAAATTTAAGACCCTGTCTTCAGCTCCTTGAGTTCAGAGTGGATGTGTACGACAGCAGGGAGGCCCACCTTTCATCAACAGACAGGAAGAGCTTCTCCTGATGAATATTCTTTGCATTTTATTTTTTTCAACTCAGTTCAAGGCATAATATGTTTGAAATTACTAAGCCAACTGGAAGTTGACAAATTAGGGAAGCCTGGTACTCAATCAATAAAAATTAAGTTAGGCAGGTGTAGTTCTACATTCTTGAGGAATATGGACTGAAAATAAACTATTTGCTTCCCACACACCCCACACCCCCCAAGTTACATGCATTTCCTTTTAGTAAGTAATTTCAGTTGAAACATTTCAAGAATAATAAACCCAAGCAACAGTATAAGAACATATAACTGTTAAACTTCGGAAAACCAGTTTTACCAGTATTTCTTTGCAGGCTTGTCACAAACTGTAACTAGACCACATTATTCACCAGTTTCTAACAACACGGAATTTACAAACATAAACCTCAATAACTTAAGAAAATGTTTGAATAATATTAATGGGTGTATTACAGCCTCTGAGGCAACAACAATGCCAGTTTAGTTTGAAGTCTTCACTTTAATAGAAGTGAACATGTTTTAATCATTATGAGCCAGCCAGAACTAATCTCTTTCAGAAAGTAACTGAAGTACTAATGCAAAAGTCAGATCAAATACGTAATTTAAGCCACTGACTCTAATCATGTTTTTAAACTGCTGCATTTAATCTGCCCAGAAGCAGGCACCAAATTGTAACTTAAAGACACTGTCATTTTTAGCAGCAAACCTAACAGGTGAGCAAAATCTTCCATGATACTTGTACTTACATTACAACTCCATGATAAAAATATAGCACCCACAGTAGAATAACAATTCAGCAAACAAAACCCAGCATGCACTCAAAACAATACTTTTAAGTCTGTTCATTAGTACAAAGAACTAATGTTACTTACTGCTATTTCTCTGCATGCAGACATAGAAATTCCAGTACCTTCTATTTGCTTTAAAGCGTAATCTTTATCATCTTTCCTGTGAAAGAAGAACAGAAATTTTTTTCAAATGTTGCACCATGAATTCAAAGTGAGCTCTTCACCACCACTCAGAAGACAGTTTCTAATACATACAAATTCTGCAACTTATTTTGATTCCTTATTAGCTTAAGGCCTGGATACCCAGCTCAACCGTAAGCTAACCACAGCACCTTGACAGAGCCAAAATGTCTCCTTGCTACATAAACAGGGATTTTAAAAAAAATAAAAAAATTAAAAGCAATGATTGACATTTCTTCCATTCCTTCCTTCTCTTATTAAGAAGCAAACAAAGCAAACATTTAGTACGTACTAGACATACGTGTAGCTAGGACTATATCTCCCGTAAACTATTAATCTGGGACACAGTAAGTCTTGCCCATATTTTAATGGATTCTTGAGTAGCCCCAGAAGCAACATCACAGCAACATCTTTTCTTTCCTCTAGGTCAGAAATAGTGCCCTAAAGTTTTGTTCCTACTAAACTAAAAAAATCTACTAAGATTAATGAAAAAACCTCAAGTGATCCACACAATCTGAAGAATCCAGAGGAATGTTTGTTGAGCTTTAAATATGTATAATACTTAAAAACAACAACACCCCCTTGCACCTCAACCAGTATGTACCTTACAGTAATTTATTTAAAATGCAAGCCTATTGGTAACTCCAGCTACCAAAGCAAAATGGAGAAGAGACACACTGCAGCAAAAGACGACATTGAACTCTTGCCCATCCTCAGCCTCAAAAAGTTCAAACTTTTAAGAGATGGAGTGCTTGTCCTTCCCCCTTGCAGGCTTGGCATCCACTCCTGGGGAACATGGCACTTAACAGTATTGCCTTCAGTATCTGAAGCACTTGTGTAGCCCCAAATCTCCAAGTTACTTAAGAATCCTTATTAACTTTTAATGAATCCATCTTTCACAGCTGTGAAGAGCCACCCTGAAAAAAAAGCAACCCAAACATCCTAAAGGCAAATAAAACAAAACTGTAGTTGATCATTTAAAACATATGCACTTGTTTCTTCCAGCTCTCACTAAATTTTTGCAAGGCTTTGAATTGCTGTATTCCTACCTGAAGCACACACTTTCCCATATTCATCACTACCTACTTAATCCCTCCAATTATCAGGTCCTGTCCAAGAGATTTTTCATGGGGTTCAAAGACTACCCACTGTTAACAATAACCTTTCAAAATGGAGATGAGAGGAAAAGGGGGAAATTAATGGACCAAATCTGAACACGGTTAATGAGGAAGAACTAAATGGCAAGTGGGCAAGAGCAGATTTCAGTAAGAGGGCAATTACATGGATTCAGCAAGATAAAAGGGGAAAAGATACGGGATCTGACACAACCAGAAAAAGAAAGAAAAAAAAAAAAGAAAGAAAAAGAAGAATTAGGAAGGACAACAATAGAAGGCATTAAAAAGCTTCCATATAATAAAACCCTAAAACCTCCCAGCCTGGAAGAGAAAAAGCCAATGCTAAGCACAAACTCCTACATGGCCAAAACAAGGTGCGAGGAGGGAACAATTCCCTATTTCTCACCTTTGAGGAAAACAAGTTGCATGAAGCCTGAAAACAAACCATTATGGTATTAAGAACATAATTAAACTGCACAGTTCATGACAGACTATTATAGGGATCAAAAGTATAAACAGATTTTAAACCAAATTACACAAATTTATAGTGGATGGGAGAGTTACAGAACACTCCATGAGCAGCTACTGAACATAACCCCAATTTGCTTTCCGGTACAGAGGTCTCCTATGCTGCTGATGGAAAAAGATACAGAGAAATTTTCTCAGCTAAAAATCACTTTACCCTCTATCTGCCTTAGCTGGCAATGGCTCGCAGCTGTTACTGAATACAAATATAAAGCAAAATGGATTGGACTAGAGGTTATTCCCATTGCACTGTGTGCTCATCCACTTCATTTTTGAGGTGGTGGGAGAAATCCCTATTTCATGACAAGTGCTACCGTTACACACATTACCACTGACAGAATATGGAGCAAACCAGGTCACACTAAAGGTTATTCTTGTTGCCCTGCTGCTTATCTGCTTAAACTTCAAAGTATTTGAAGGAGAACTCAGTATAACAAGTGCTACCATACAATTGTTCCTGTTATGTAGCACCGTGTACAAGGAAGCCTGCCTTATATTTAAGATTGTACAACTATTTATAATTGGTCAAATGTTTGCCAAATTCAGCCTGGACTAAAATTTTCCATACCAGATGGCACACTTTCTCTGGAAATTAAAAAAATAAATATATACTTCAGCTGCTTCCTAGAACAAAACTGGAAGAACACACTTTCAGTTGTTTATGTTAACTCTTTTACAATCCTTGTTTTAATGCTGAAATTTAACAGGGTGGTTCAAAAACATACTGCTTGGTATCCTCAAACCAGTGGATGAAATCAGAAGTCTCTGAACATTAATTTTCTCACATTAAAAGGCAGTTAAAGAGTTGAGATCCAGAGATCCTGTGCCAAATATTGCTCTGCTCTGACAGAGCTGTGGGGAATTAACCCTCATTTGTTTGCTCTGACCAGGTGCTGCAGGCAGGAACAAGCAAGTGGCCTCTGTGCCCTGTCCTCAACCTACCCAAGCAGTTTAGAAGAAATATAAGCATGGTAAAAAGACAGAAAAGAAATTACAACTTAGTGATAAAGCTCAGTTTTAGCATCACACTACACTCTCCTCTAGAACCTTGAGAACCCTGGAGACTTTCAAGACTTAAATTCTCTGAATTGTACATGCACAGTTGAGATACAACATAATAAACCAACTCCTAACCCTCTCTAACAATCTGTTCTACCCTGAGGCTGGTAACACGCCATGGTTACCCGTTAAACCATAAGTGCCAGCTTTTCCATTAACAGAAGCAGGAAAATCCTACTGCCACCTTTCAGCCAAGCAAAATTTTCTTTGTAAGACTTAGTGTAACTCCTTGAGAGCCAAGGGAAATGGGACAATAGTTTTTTAAGGGATCAATGAGAGTTTACAGAAGTGTGACAAAGCCAAAAGAAAGGCCAGAGTGACCAAGCTTATCTTACACAACTTCCAAAAATAATTTCGCCAATAGTCTGTTTGGAATCAACAGCCCAAACAGGTCCCCCACGGTTTTTGATACGGGCAATTTTCTTCTCTGAAAATAAAGAGATGTTCAATGACAAGACAGGAAAAAGCAAACAATAAGAAAAAAAAAAGGGGGGGGAACGAACCTTGTTCATAAGTATCTTCCACAGTTAGCTGTAAGTAACAAGATGGGCCACTTAACACCTTGCATTTTAAGGACACAGTAAGACTCAAAGCATAATTCAACTAAATTTCTTCCTTCTAACAGAGGTCCTTTCAGGAAAACCTGTCCACTTTCTCTGCTGCATGGGAATGTTAAGTAACTTGAGCAGCTCCTCCATCTACCAGCAGGTATAGAAAAACTGGTCAATCTGCAAACTTCTTTTCACTTCAATACATCCATACTTCCTTGCCCTTCAGTAGGCTGGCATCTGCAACACAGGAATGCTCCCCACTAGTAACAGGCAGCTGTGAAAGCAAGAAGAGTAAGAAAACTCTATTTGGACATAGCTACTGGAAATTGCAATGTTTACTGTAGTCACACACAAACTACATAACCTTGTGTAAAAAAAAGTCATTTCTTCAGAGGGACAACACTAACAACACAAAAAAAAAAGCAGCTGCAACATCACTTCCAGTGGACTTTAACGACAAGAACAAATAAATATACCTGCAAAAATCACCATAGAAGACCGTAACTACCTAGTTTTGTACCTCCAGCTGTAATAAACTAAAAGCAAAAATGCCATCTTTAAAAGAGTAAATCAAAAGCAGTAGGAACAGATGCCTGTTGAATGTGTGCACATTGGAAAGCTTTAGGATTAATATGCCTGGTATTTCTACCCTTTATTTAGAAGCATACTTTAAGCATAAATATGTTCAGCAAGCGGGAGAAAATATCATACACATGGAGGAAAAAGAAATTAATTATATAAAAGGCAGTTTAAAAAATAATTTATACTGTTATTTCGTCTCACATACAATACTTTTAGTTTTGTGTCAATAGATTTCTACAAAACTACATTCATTATTCAGATCACTAGATAAATTTAAAATTTGAGTAATAAAAAATAGCAGAATAAAGTACCAAAGCCTTAAAATCAGTGATAATAATTCTAAATTTACATTACAACTCAAAAGAAATCTCAAATTCAAAATTAACTAGTCACAATTTAGGAACAGTTTTGTCTTTATAAACAAGGAAACATAAAACTTGACTGCAGTTAAACATCTGAGGGGAAGAAGCTTTACAATCTTACAAATACCACAGGGTTCCTGTAAATGCAGTATCTCTTCTACAGAAAACTAAGGAATCTGTTAATTGTTTATGGTTCTTATTCCCTAAAGAACACAAAAATCCTGACAATTAAAAGATAAGCCTACTAATAAAACACATAGGTGTGGTGTTTTGTTGTTGTTTCTTTTTTTTTTTAATTCTACCCCTGAGAATTCCATTAGCATCAGTAGCAAAGTAATACATCCTGAGTAAGCCCAACTGCCACTATTGCTAGAGTGATTGAGCCTTAGCAGAACTAACTCAAAGTTCTCCGAATGCATTAAATACAGCATTTTGATTTTACTAGCTGAAAACTCATTTGTGCTGTAGAGCACCTTAGCTTTGAACAACTCACCTAGATCAACACTAACTCCAAACCTTAAACCATACACACAGTAGCCCATCTTCACTATTAACAGCAAAATATGTACAGGATGCTAGGGAACCAGCTAAGACAAAAAATACTAAATCCTTATTACCTACCCAAACATCAAGCAAGGAAATAGATGAATCAGAGGTTTCATTGTAGTTTACTTACAGTAACAGAATAGTGTTCAACAGCAAAGATTTAAACTACAAATTAAGATAAAGACAGCATGGAGTTAAACTGTGGCATTCCAGTTTTCTTTGTCCCTCCTCCCATATGTGTTTTCCTGAAATTTAACACAACAAATACATGGACATACTCCACATGTAGATGAGATGGAAGGAAGAACTTCACCAGACACACAACTATAGGTTAGAATATGAAAATAAAACACTTTTGACAGCTAATTATAACGTTTAAGAGACTTGACATTTTCACTTTGCGGCATCACCCCCTGCCTCCTCCCCCAAGTCACTGCAGTGTTAATTCTTTGGGTTTTTTTTTAAATAAATGAAAATCATCCTAGTCACATATGACATCCAGAGAAATCTATTGGAAGAAGTAGAAATTCACTTCTTGGGAAGCATACGAATACACAAATGCCATTTTTGAAGCTGAAAGAATTAATACATCTACAGTAAATGCCAACGCTGTATGCACAGTGAACACTTAAACACACAACAAAACAATACATCGTTTTCTAGAAAGTGCAGCAAAATGAGGGCAGAGCGCTACCCATTCAAGAAGAACAGAATTACCTCTGTCTCCTCTTCCAACACCACATTCATGGCACCAAACAGTCTTGACAGAATAAGGTATTTATACCAGGATTTATTTTTGCATTTTTTACCTATTAACTACCAACCCAGAAAATGGGTGTGGAGAACCAACTGACAACAGACACAAAAGGAACTGAGGCTCTCGATGCCTTCATAGCACTAGTTTTCACATCACCGTCCACCCACATAGCTACCATGTTCCCAAGGCTAGCGACACAGTCCTGCTGAAAGGAACTAGAGGAAAACCAAATTAGGCACACCTTCAACAAACTGGAGGGACACACAAGTCCATGGAGCCAGGTGGGCTGCATTCAAGTGCTTAACAGAGCTGGCAGATGTCATTGCAAAGCCACTCTATCATCTGCAAAAGGTCATGGTGAACATGGCAGATTCCTGACAGTCAGAAAAGGGCAAATAATCAGGACCCTCTTTGAGAAGGGCAAAAATGCTCAATGATATAACAGTCCGATCAGCCTAACCTCAGTCCTTGGAAAGGTTACGGACCAAACCCTCCTGGGAAGATACTTTCAAGCCCATGAAGAAAAAGAAATGACTGGGAACAGCTGCCAAAGATCTTCCAAGGATGACTTGTGCCTTATCAACCTGACTGTCCTATACAATGAGAAGACAATGCAAAGTCACTGGATGTTACTTCAGCAAAGCTTGTGACATGATCTCATAATATACCCAAATTAGAAAGCCTGGACAGCTGAACTACGCAACAGATGAAAAATCAATTGGACTGCCAGGCTTAATTGGTTGTAATCAGTGGTACAAATCCAACAGGATGCCAGTTACTGGTGCAGCCCTCAGGAGCAGATACTGGGGCTAACAGAACATTTCCATTAGCAAAGGGACAACAGGATGGAAGGCATCCTCAGCAAATCCACAGTGGATGCTAAACTGGGGACAATGATTGATGCACCAAGGAACTGAGCCACCAACTGGACAGGCTTCAACTGACAGGAAAAACGGGCAGACAAGAACCTCATAAAGTTCAAAGACAAGTGCAAAGACCGGTCTCTAATTTGGAATAACTCTATGCAACTGGACACACTGCCAAGTGCATCAAAAGCAGCTTCACAGAGAAAGACCTGGGGGTCCTGGTGGACAAGCTGAACATGACAGCAATGTGCCCCTGTGGCAAAGGCAGCCAGCCAAATCCTGGCTGTATTAGCAAGAGTGTACCCAACAGATGGGAAGAAGTCATTATTCCCCTACTCAGCACTATGAAACTACACCTAGGAGTTCCACAGTCAGTTTTAGGCTTTCCCGTACAAGAGAGACACTGACATAGTGAGCAAGTCCAGCAGCGCAGCAGGGATCTGCAGTACGTGACCCACAAGGACAGGCTGAGAGACAGGTTTGTTCAGCCTTCAGAGAAGGCTAACGATGGATCCTATCACTGCCTCCAGTTAGCTAAGGGGAGGTTACAGGGAAGGAATCAGACTCTTCTTAGAGGTGCCCAGCAAACTGATGAGAGGCAGCAGTCACAAGTGGCAAGAAGAGAAGTTCCAGTCAGACAGCACAAAAGAAAAAAAAACCAAACCCACACAGGGATACTCAAAAAGTAGAAAAGATTTGACTTGACTTCTCCATGCTCAGAGACACTTAAAACTCAGCTGGGTAGGAACCTGAGCACCGTGAGGCAATTTCAAAGTCCATCCTGCTTTGAGTAGAAGGTTGAACCAGGTGCCTTCTAGAAAATCATTCCAACCTTCAGTACTCTACATGGGATTGTAAAATAAAGTACATCGTTTATGACTTATCTGAGACTGTAAGGAATTTCACAGATGTCTAGTACATTCGTTACATATTTCCAACACACACAACTAATTCATAATACTGTTTTCCAAGTCTGACAAAATTTCCAAAACTTCACTAGAAAAGAAACAGGGCAAGTCTGGATGCATACATAAATTTGAGGACCATTTACTATAGAAATTTAAAACTTTTCATTTTCAATGCAATTTAGATTAGTTCAAGGATACAACGTTGAATTTCAGCTCTTATTGGAATAGTAGTATTTATTATGCAATATTTAGAGTGTGTTCTAGTATTTGCAACGTGTGCAATGGTAACTTTCTAAGGAAACCATTCTATGGCTCGCTGTAAAACTAAAGCAATGCACTGATACATTCGAAATTCAAATGTTACATTTTTGTGAAAAAGAAAAAGCCTTTAGAATTGTATTTTTCCATAATAGTATAAACACTGGTAGCTGAAGCTACAGATCTTAGTATAGCCTGCAAATAATTTGTATGGATGCCACATAAATGTAAATTTATTCTACCTACTGGAATCTACGTGAAAGCCATTGAAATCCAATGTGCTTTATACTTACACACAGAAAACCACAGAAACCTTCCAAAACCCTTCCATCCCTAAAGGAAATTGACTTATGTCCCCAAAGACCATTGCACCCTGACAACATCAGTGTATTTTAGAGGAGGACATTAAAGCACTGTATAGGTGTTGGCTGGGACAGTTCATTTTCTTCACAGTAGCTCCTATGGGGCTAAGTTTCAGGTTTGTGACCAAAACCACGCTAATAACACACCCATGTTCTAGTTACAGCTCAGCAGTGCTTACACAGTGCCCAAGTCTTCTCTGCTCCTCAGACTGCCCCACCAGTGAGCAGGCTGAGGGGCACAAGAAGTTGGGAGGAGACACAGCTGGGAGAGTTGACCCCAACTGACCCAGGGACATCCCCTACCATAGTATGTCCTCAGCAACAACAGCTGCAAGGAGAAGGAAGAAGGGTGGGCATTTGGTGTGACGGCGTTTGTCTTCTCAAGTAACCATTACATGTGATGGAGCCCTGCTTTCCTGGAGATGGCTGAACATCTGCTTGCCAATGAGTAGTGAATGAATTCTTTATTCTGCTTAGCTTGTGTGTGCAGCTTTTGCTTTACCTATTAAACTCTCTATCTCAGCCCATGTGTTTTTGCACTATTAGCCTTCCGATTCTCTCTCCCATCCCACTGCAGGGAGCCAGCAGCAGCACGGGGCTGAGCTGCCTAACACGGTTAAACATCAACAAGCAGATCCGAAATATACAGCACTTATAATTGAAGAATGCACCAAAGTATTAAGCTTACTCAGGTTTATAGTCACAATTCAACTAGCTGAGACTGAAAAAAGGTTCAAATTTTAAAACATTCAAATATATGCAACTCAGTGGTTATCACTGCATACATTTAAATGTACAAATCTGGACAGGTATAGCTGTGCAGAATACGATCTAACAGTTCTGTGATGGAGAGGGTAACAGCCAAATAGTAAAGATGATGTGCATTAGCAGAAAATAAGTTGTATAAGGGAAAAAAATGGCACTAACAACTTGGTACAATGGCTGAGAAATTGCATTATAAACACCTGACTTCCCAGAAGGCACATTTTAGGTCAAAGCTTTTGTCCAACCAATTGGTACACGCAGTAAGTCTGATCACTGACCCTGTACCTTCAGGTAAACATAAAAAGAAAGAGCAAAATATTATAAATCATTCTCCTAAAAAAAAAAAAATCTCAGCTAACAGTGATGCACTGATAACCACTTCATCTTTTTGTAATTCCATTTATAAAAAGTCTGCCTGGTTTCATACATTTAAACATTTTACAACTATGTTGATAGAAAGGACTAAAAACTAGCAGTGAACTTTTGCACAATAGCTTACTTTGAGTCAATGGTTTGCTGTTGAAAGAACCACATCTTCACCCTGCCACACACTACCTGGCGCTAGAGCCCAGGCACTCATTTTCAGATGGAGATGAGCTTATTCAGGGAGTGGAGAAGTATTTCCAACTTTTTGTTTGGTATGCTTTCTGCCAAAATGAGTTGAAGTGGCCTGCTGAATGGTCAGATGAGCACTGGAGTTATCTAAAGGCAAGACAGTAGACACAGCAGAAGCACAGCAGCTTCTGTTCACATTCAGGATGAAGTTAGTCTGTCTTCTAACTAGTACTTTTTTTCCACATCAGCTTGATGCAGTACGCTCACCTTTGCCAGAAAGCTACAAGTAGTTGCTACACTGACTGCAGAAATAATTCTGTTCACTGGAAAAATTCACCATAGCTAAAATAGAGTTTTCCAAAATATGGAAAGACTATAAACTAGAATTATGTCCTTCATTTGTAGCTGTTTGAGGGTCACTTAAAAGTTACTCCACTTTTACTGATACTCTATACATTACATATATAATTTCCAAAATGAGATTATTTTAAAAATACTAAATTTTCCAAGAGGCACTTGTGTTTTGCTCACAAAACAAATCCCACATTTCAGTTACAGTAGCTAAAACAAGTTGGATGAAGCAAGACCAGAAAATAAAACATTAGCTTGAAATACTGCTTCATTTGACTGAACGTACAAACATTTTGAAAAACGAGGTAGTCCTATAACATGCATTAAACCTACAGAAAATAGGTTAATGTTATCTTCTCTATTGTAAACTGCCTGCTATACATGACTAAAGCACAACTGTTTTTAAAAGTTCAGATTTATTCGAGTCCAGAGTATTTAAATGCATTTACAATCAGCTTAAAGTTCATCCCATCACAGCTTCAAGCTTGTTCCTTTCACAGAAGAAATGGCCAAAAATCGGATAAACACACAGATTCTGTCATGAAAGCTTCATATGTATGAATAAAAGAGAAAGGATCATGAATAATGCAACCCAGTCAGAAAAGTTGGGAGTCTGAGCTATTTTGTCAAAGATTTCAGCTGAAGAGAGTATTTCACAGCCATTCTTCTCTCCTCTACAAAGCTACCTGTAAAGCCTTTCCAGGAAAAGGCCAAGAGAATAAGGCACAGTTCACACCGGCTAATGTGCAGAGAAGAATAAATGCAATTCACAAAGCAGTGCTACTTCCAGCATATGTGTGCGCCACCAGAAGCAGCATCTCACACCTATTCTAATGCAGTTGCCAGCATCAGTGTGAGCTTTACAGCTTCATGCACTAAGTGCTCACTCCCAAAGGGGAAATTTCAGACTGCTTCCACATTTCTACAGTAATAAGCTTTAACTACTTCTTCTCTAACTTCAAACCTGAAATACACAAGAAAAATGTGAATCAAAAATGCATGGAAGAACATATGTATGGAAGAACTATCATGGAAGATTAAGAACAAATGTAGTTGAACAAGTGTCCACAATCAGCAAGAGCTGGATTGGGAGCCTGCAAACAGTACAGCACCCCTGCCATACCAGCTCTCTACACACCACCAGAGCCTGCACTCCAACTAATCAAATCAGAAACTAAGGTTTCTGTGACCACAGGCGGTGGATTTTTGTAGGTGTTGCTGTGTGCAGGGGCTCTCAAATTAAATTGAGATGTAATTATTATCAGGAAGACCAGCTACATCTTGCCTGGTTTCAAGGAAAGAATGTAAGAGACTAAAATTGAATACAACTAGTGTAAGGAAAAAAAAAAAAAAAAAAGAATCACACTTAATCCCCTTAGGTTGCCTTTCCTTTGTGTTTAAACAGTGCAAGAACAACTACAAGTGAACAATAACGTAGAAATCCAGAACCTCAGATGTTGATTTTACCTTAAGATAGTAAGTCGTTCTGGATACTAGATGTAGCAGAAACGTGTCAGAAGGAAAGCACTGCTACATGCCTACCTTAGTCTTGCTTCCCTTCCTGAAGATCTGCTAGAGTTAACGGCCACAGACAGCTGGATAGACCTTTCAGATAATCTAATCCAGTGCAAGCACTCCCATTAATCAATACATCCATTAATTTTATAAAAGAAGTGCCACAGATGACAATCAATGCACTGTACAACCACATCAAGTTTTGGTGAGCCTCAGTAAGTGTTTGCATAGTCATAATGCTAAAATTAAACTAATTTTAAAAACTCAGAGAAGCTGACAGAAGCTTCATATTTAATTGTAATAACCCTGCTGTTCTCTCCTTTCACTCTTTTTCTTCCAGAAAGGTCTAAAAAACATATTACTATCCTTATGCTAGGCAGCAATTACCTTCAGGTTTGTCAGCTTCCGCTGAATTAAAATTTAAGTTAAGGAAGGACTAACAGAAAGATCATATTTAAATGTAAATATTAAACAACTGTGGTGAAAAATTAACCTGATTACTGTTTACAGAAAAGCCTTTGTCTTTAATTAGGATTCATTTAACTTGGACAGTGAGCTTGGGGAACTCAAGGACAACTTTAATGAGAGGTGGTGTTTGCCCTAAGCCCCCTGAACAAGCCTGATGCGAGCAGGACCATCCCGACAATAAATACTGTGCACAGCTGTGTCAGGACGGTAACACTGCCACGCTTGGGCATCTGGCCAGCATCCCTGGCCTGTGAGAGCCTTGAGAATCATGAGATAGCACACGCCTGTACTTCGTTTAAACTTAAAAGTTCACATACACTAGGTGTGTACATTATTTTTTGTTTTCACTGTATATAAAGGCAGGCAAGCTCCAGGACCGTGCCAGAAGCACCACCGCATGAGTATTTTCCTCATTACTGAGAGACTCTTGGCAACGGTTGCAACGGGCCTTCACAGCCAAAGTGTGGGCTTGGATGATGTTAAGGCAGTAGTGGGTGATGTATCCTCTTCTCAGCCTCTGTAATGCTTTGCAGTAATGATTTGAGGCTTTGCTCTTGTTGCTCTTTGATCATATTGTGAATAACTAGTATGGTTTCCTTTTATCATATTGCATGCTATTTTCCTTTATTATATTGTAATACAAAAAACTGCATTTATTTTTGTATTTGACTTGGAATTCATTTTTGCCCAATATCCAGTCAATCAGCAAAACAACAACCTAGCAGAAGAAAACAGTTAAAGGCTTATCTCTAAAATAATATTTCGACAAATTTGCATGGTTAGGGGTTCTTTTTCCCCTTTTGAAGGTAAGTACATGATGCACAAAAATGCAAACAGGTAGAACACAGCATATTCACAAGCTTGAAAAAAAAAAAAGCCAGTTTGCTCCTCTTGCTGTTACCCTCCTCTTCAAAATCCTACATTTTAACCTGAGAGTAACGTTTCAGTGTGACTAGGTCTTATCAACACTTAGTATGCAATTGTTAGATATGGTGTGCTCTAAGAAAAAGCTCAAAAAAAAAACTTTACAAAAGGACAGATGAGTACAAGGAACACAGTTTGTGTCTGAAGCACATTTCAAGGACTCTGATCTAAGTTTACAACATGTCATGTGAAAATAAAAAGCCGTATTACTCATCAAAATGCTTACACAAAAAAAAATTATTGCAGGGGAAGATACAGTAACAAAACTGAATTATTAAGGATCTAACTTAGACATTCATACTTTTGCCATCCCCAAAACACTTACAGGACACAGCAAGATTGCTGTGCCAGAACAGCATCATTATTCTTATCAGATAGCAAGGCTTATGCTGAGTATTTTCTACTTCAAAACAAATCCTTCAATAATGAGACCTTTTCATGGGTAAAGAAAAGGTCATTTCCACAGCTGGAGAAAAACCATCAACAGCAAGCCAATAAACACCAGGGCTTCGGAGACAGCTGATACTACCTGGTGAATGGCAATCACCAATTCACTTTATTCCTTTTGTTCTTTGATTTTTTTTTCAATTAACACCTCTCACCACAACATGTCATTTGGCAAGAAGTTCAAAGTAACCAAGTAAATTCAATGCTACACTATACATGTGGTTCTTCTGATCTAGGAATTTGCTGCTGTCAAAAGAAAAGCCTTTTCTTGACATCTTTGCCTTGCTGCTCCTAGACAGAAAATCTCTCTTACACCAGCTCTGATCTGTGCCACACTCCTTCATGACATGATTCACCTCCTGCATTCAGCAAAAAGTTACCAACTTTTTTTTTTCCCGTGTTAACAAATTCTCTTTAGTCTACAGTGGGGTATGAAGAATATCAAAACCACCGCTGAAGTATGTGTAAGAGCAAAAGACAATGAAGGAACAGGGAGGAAAGGTAGAGATGGAGGAGAAAAAGCAAGATGCCACTCATATCACTCCTTGCTTTCTGGTGGTGGTGAAACCACAGGGAGTATAGCTGGCCAAAATTAAATGAGGAATTAAATTTAAAACAAACTAATCCCCACACATAGCCCTGAAATCAGCACTAGCACAAAAGTTCCACAGAAGCAAGAATCCCTGAGATTTGATTAAGCATCTTCTCCTCCCTTCTCCCACAGCCAGCCTAAAATCTAAGTTTTAAACCCACACAGTTATGAAGATCATTCCTATGAGAAGAGTAGTTGATGGGCAGTACTACCGTACTCCAGACTCAAAGCTCCATGCTGCTTTTTGAAAGGACATGGCAGTCTTACCAGTACTTTTATATAAAGCAATACAAGAGGTACCTATGCAAATGCTCTTATAAAGGGAAAGACTGCCATATTTCATTTGCACTTTTCTTCCCCAAGACTGCTCTTAAGTCACCTCAATATTTGTACCATTTCAGAAACAAGAAGCTGCATAAAGGCAGCAGAGCATTTCAAAGCATCCGTTCTGAAAACTAAACAACAAACAGTGTTAAAGCACTGGTCTAAACATCATTTCATTGCGTAACTTCTACTTTTGGTAGATTTTTCTTCAGTAGTCAAATCTGTGAAATTATTTGGTTTACATGGAGGAAACAACCTATTTGCTGCTTTCAAAAACTATTATGGTTAAGCTTTTAAAGCCACAAATTCACCTAACAGTCACAAACATACTACTATAGGAGCTACAGATACACAGGTGATATTTTCTTATTTAATAGCCCTTAATGGATTTATCTTTCATAAATCTATCCCGTCACTGAAAAACTGTTTCCTATCTTCTTGGGGATACTCAAGATTTTAGAGATCTCCCCGTCCCCCACTCTCAGAGACAGGAAAGTCCTTGCCTATGGAAATGACTCAAGTTTTCATACAGGCACTGCACCACATTCCCGAGTGTCCTTCTTGGCGCTCCTTAGGTCTATTATACCCTGACTGGGATGAAGGGATTAGAAGCGCCTACAATACTGAAAACAGGATTTACAGCAACAATGACACAGTGTTTCGTGCTCCGCTCCATTGCTAGCAAGTCCTATGATTCTCTCTGCTTTTTAGCAATTACTTGCACTGAGCTAGTACTTGCATAAAACCATCGTTACAAACACCAAAATCTTTTCCTTAAATAATAGTAAATTCAGAGGCTACCATTGCATGTAAAGAAAGAAATGTCTTCCTATACACATCCCTTCACATCAATACGATGTATTATCGGAGAGGATTTTGTGATATTGAGGGCTAAGTCTTCATGATCAATCCTTGCTATCACTACCCCAACTAACACTCACTCATCAGCAAAGCTGTATCCCAACTAATTATGACAAGTGATTGCCGAACAAAACTTTCGAACAGCACAGATTTCTGAGAGTCAAAGGATTTTAATAGGCTTAGGGGGATGTTGAATGTGTTTTGTAAGGCTCTTGCCTCTTCACCTCAGCACTCTTCCTATGTCCGCTATCTCGGATCTTGGTTCAGCTTACTAGTTAATACTTTACACTCTTCCGAGAAGTCCTTTTAAAAACTGTTATCAACACTGCCCATTTCCAGTCTTCCATGACTGGGACAATTTAAAGCACTGGGTTATACTGTGTAGTTACTAACTTGCTTGTTTCATTCTTGAACTCCTTCAGATGTGCCAATCTTGCCAACTGCTCTTCAGTTTGTCCAAATAGCCCCTTCCCCAAACACTGCAATTTAAGACAAAACCCCAATGCGATCCTTCACCTCCAATTCTTTCTTTCACAATGCATAGACAAAACCACAGTTTTTCTCTTGCTGTCATTTCATCTTCTCAACACTCCTTTTATAGGTCAGCGGTGCTCTGGTTCTACAGATAGCATTGTGCTACTGATGCATCAGAAAAAGAGGGAGAAAAAGGACAATTAATTTCCTGCTCTTTTCAAATAGTTTCTCAAGGTGGGGGGAACTCATGTGTGTGTTTCTGAGGGCTTACATGGGGAGGAGGTTGCCAGGGAGGCTCTCACACTAGTTTTACAGGTAGCCTACTGTCACTTACCTTCTATTTCTATATTCATCATTCATAGAAGACAATTTTTCAAAGAATATATCTTCACTCCCAAGGGTTTCCTTTACTATTTCATCATGACACAATTTTTTTAATTGACAGTTTTACATTATGTCTTCATGAGTGATACATACTCACCGAGAACCCCGTGAAGCTTCAAAAATGGTTCCCAAGCAGCTTGCAACGTTTCACCTTCTTGGCTCTCTTTTAGCTTTAAACAGCTATCACCTCCCTTTTTTTCTTTTTTAACTGCAGTTAAGTGGTACTTCAAGCAGATTTCTTAACTTTGTGTAGATTCAGCATCCCTCCAGGAGAAAGGTACAAACCATGTTTGTCACAAACATCCCTCAGCAGTAACAGTTTAAATCTGCTCTTTCATCCTACCACAGGCCAAGTCTCAAGTCAATCCTCCCATTGCTAGTGCCCTGACTAGCTGTTTCGGTAAATAGCTATGCACCGTCCCAAAGTTCCATCTTGGCATCTCTCCCTGACATCTACTTAATAACCCATTCATTGCTGTATTTTCTGCTTTGTAGCCTCCTGATCTCACACACATCGGCAAACTAGTTACGCAGACAGAAACGCAGTCCTAATGCTATTTTTCTTCCTTACACGTGCCTGCAATTCTACCCATAGAGCTTTCAGTGTTGCAATAGCTTCTCTTTTTTTGACTCTTTCAGTATCTGACACTCATGTGCCAGTCATATAAGCTTCCAGCTGAGCTTTTCTAAAACTGAAATAACATGTAACAGTGACTGGTGCTGTTAGCACATTTACTTGTGAAGGGGTTTTTTTGTTCAATGCTGCTTAAACAGGATTGACATTCACCCAAAAAGAAAAGAGACATTTTGAATGCCAAGCAGTTCAAGTACAAGAAGTTAGGTAAGATTCAAATTACACTTGTGGACAAAGTTGCCGCCCTGCTATCTTGAAGTCCACCCAAGTACAGCTTGCTCCAGTTGCTTTCGTTATGCTCCAGGCCTTGCACAGTAGTTCTGTGAGAACAACAGAGTTGATGAAACCTTTTCCAAGGCTTCATTGTGAGATTTTTCCAACGTCTGAATGCAAACCGTAATCGAAAGTACACTGCAGTTAGGGCTCCCCCTCACAGAGTAAGGCTATGCCCCTCCCAGAAAGCGCATCTTGGCCAGAAACACAAGGTAGAATCAGAGGTTTGCTGCAATTCAGACCATTTCGTATTCCAAGTTCTCAGCCGCAGGTACTATTCACACAGACAGCAATGAATTGAGTCTTCTTTTTTAGTGCAACTCTCAAGTGTCCTTTATTCAAATGTCAACATCTTGTATGCAAAGTGTTACAAGCACACAGAACAGAGCTTTCCCAGAAAAACAGGCAGATTGTTTCCATGACCTTTAGTTGTGTTCTTCCCCATTTGCAAAAAGTGCATTTTTTCAAGACTAATTTTAATTTTGGATGTTTAGGCCATCATCTCTAGTTGAGAAAATCACTATGGTCTCTTGAACATTTTGTCCTTTAAAGAAAGTATCTGCAGCTTTAATCCTGGTTTGTAGTTCTTTCCCTGTAAAATCTAAACTGACTGCACAATATGGTTTGATGTACTATCACTTAACACTCAAGGTAGTTAAGACACAGTTGAATAGAAGCTATTGCCTAAACAGCAGTATCTTTTTGCTCAATTATTGCATCTAATTTTACAAAGACTGTTTGGCATCTTGATCTTCACATGCTTATGTCAGTCTTTCACTAGCATATGCAAAACACATGTAATAGGGCAAAAACAGTAGAATTCTGCCTTTTTTTTTTTTTACAGAGAACATTCAAATTGTCTATCCAGTACCTTTCCTATATAAGCTAAGGACTTCATATGCTTCTGTACAAAATTCAATATATTCATTTAAATAGCTGTTCCTCAAATGGGAAGCCAATAATACACAAAAGTTAGCAACTAGTTCACAAGTGGCCTTGTACCTAACAAAAAATGGTAGCTATGAATAAAGCTATGCTGTAATCCCAAATGTGCTATTATGGGGGCTTGACAAGGTCTCAGAAACCATTTGTTGAGCCTCAGAGGAGACAAGAGAGAACAGCAGGCTAGCCAGCCAGAACACAAAACCCTCCTGAATGGTTATCAGCCTGCATGTAGCAGTAACATACAGCATTACTTGCCAAGCTCGCAAAGAAAAGATGGGGGGCAGCGGGGGGGAGAGGAGCATGAGAGTTAAGAGCATTGGCAGAATGAAGCCTGGAACTGAAACTTTATTCCTACCGATTCACACAAGATGGGCTTCTCTAAACTGAAGACTGCCTTACAGTGGAAGGACACCAGAAAGAAAGCAAGCCTTTTATTAGCAGAAGAGTTAAATATCTTGATGCTCCCGCCCCAGCTTCATTACCTTGCCTGAAACAATTTAGATAAATTTCATCTGTATTGAACCTTAAAAAGCACTTCCAAGACTTAACAGAGAAGGGTGAACTGATTAACATCATCTACATGAACTCAGAATCCTCAATTCTGAGTATTTTAGAACATTACAAAACCAAGTGCTGGCTTACTTTGTTAATATTTTAAACAAGAATAAGAGAGACCACCAATTATATACTGATTAAACAATCTTCACAGGCTTGCTTCGTTTCAAAATGAGAATTCTGAATGAGATTTAACATCCCTTTAGCATGGGCCATTTTGTCATAGTTCAAATGCTTTAGATGTGGCAGTTCCTCTTCCCCCAACATATACCCAGAAAGCACATTTTCACCTCCAGTCATTTGAGCTCATCAAATCTAAGGTTCTTCATGGCAGCAGACTAGCAGAAGACATGCAGATTATTACTTTTGCAGAACACATTTACCTCACTGTAGAAGACAGCCCTAGCTGCAAGTATACTTCCAATCTGAATTTGCATTTAGACAGTGGATAATTCCACAATAAAGCCAAAAGCCTTGGGTAGGAGAAAAAAAAAAAACACCAAAACACAACAACATAACAGGTTTCATAGATGCCATTACGCCACTGTGGCTCAAGCTACAAAAAGTTGCAACCAAAACTAGTGCAGCATGTGTGACTAAGACAGCAAGGCTGCAAGTCCATCTTCAATTTTCCAGTATCTCAAAAGCAGCTAGTACCTCAGATCTCTTTATACAAGGTCTGTGTACAGCCACAGCATTCTTCAGGCTTTAACAGTTTCAGAAATAAAGAGGTTATCAGTATGTGTAGCTGTAAGATTAATATTCTCTTTTTTTTCCTTAAGGTTAAGACATCTCTGATGCTTTTGCAGAAATATCCGAAAGCTGTATTTTCCACAAAGCAGTTATCACATGCAAAGAACACCAACAATATTGTTTAAAATCAGCAAAACAGTTAAGGAAGGCATCTGGATACTCATCCACTACAGGTTATTCTTTAAGAACCCACAAAAGCCAGCAAAGTTCCTGCAGAAAGATGTTAGTCTCATCACACTCACCCTTAAAAGCAAGGCAGACAACACCACCACCTTTCCTTTGTAAAACAAAGGACCAAACCTTACCCAATATAGGAAATGCCTTCTCAAAACCTGCTTTCAACCTGTTGATTAAACTGCTACTGCACTGCAAATTACCTACACTGTATTTACCACTTCCTTGCTTACCTACCTGAACTTTTGTTCTCTAAGTACACTTCCTCAAATGCACCAAGTTAGATTTTTCCTTTAATGCTACTATTTTCCTCCCGCTCCCAGATTTAAGTGGCTCCTTCCAGGCCAGGTTCAGGGTTTTCCCATAATTTCTGTCAGGATTCTCAAAACTCAGTGCTGGAAACAAGAGCTGCAAGATCTGTCCTCCTGTTCCAGGAGACCTTCAGGATTGTATCCTGACTCACCTCTCCATTCCTACTCATTCCCTGTGACAGAAACCCAGTGCTGCTCTACACTGATCACTGATTTCAGACACGGGAAAGTTTCCAGCTCCATTTTTCTCCCTGTCTCCAGGCTGTTTGTTAACACAAAGAAGAATACACTGCCATAGTCGCCACCTAGTCTAGCTGTACAAACAGGTGCTTTCCCATACAGGTACTATGCCCAAGCTCTGAGCT
Organism: Falco peregrinus; assembly: GCF_023634155.1. NCBI lineage: Eukaryota > Metazoa > Chordata > Aves > Falconiformes > Falconidae > Falco > Falco peregrinus. The sequence continues at coordinate 100,024,954 of NC_073724.1, forward strand.
CCTGAACCCTGCAGAGCCTCCCAGCCACCTCCACTTTTTCTTTTCTCACCTTCCCCTAAAGGACAACTTAGCTCCAAGTTCACCTCCTCTTCCTTAACAGTGCACAGCCCACAGCATCCACCACTTTCCAGTGGACCCAAAACCTGCACATACTCTGCACTACCATCCCAGAAGCAGACAGCGTAGTACATCATTCCTAGCATGCCACTGGACACCTTTTGATATCTAAGGACAACTCATGTTTGTCTCTCACCTCCAGCACTTGCTTCAGCGCAGAATGTCACCCCCACATCCACTCTTTTGGGCACCATTGATGACTACGCAGCCTTTATGTGGGTAGGCAAGGAAATGGAGCAGTCTGTTCTGCCCTGAGGTTCCCTCTGAATTTTTCAGAGGTTTGTAGACACAGACAGGATACAAAACCCGACAGGAATCATACTCTAAGTGACTGAAAAATGTAACACAACAGTTCGCAGCATACTGCAGCAGTCTATCAAAAATGTTTTTCCTTACAGAGAAGTACCTGCATAAGAGCCCATTTTTAGCACATACAAGAGGACAATTAAATAAAAAACACACAAGCACCAACTCTCCTACAATTTGCTTTCAGTCGTGACATTCTACAGTCATTGATGTTTATCAGCCGTTTCCATTTTGTTCTTTTTGTATTAGCTTAATGTGGCATTAGGTTTGACACTGCAAACAGAGTTTTATAATACATGTAGGAGTCTAGAGGGAAAAGAACTATTTGGGAAGCTTCAATTGTCTGTCTGTAACCAACAGCACCTTCATTTTAAAAACCTGAACCACTTCTTATAATCTCCCAACAGAAGACACTACCAGACCGCTCAGTTATTTATGACTTTCCCTCCACCCACCCCCAATCAGCATACTCTTATGTGAGCATCACTGCAACAAATAACTCGCATTTCTGCTGCTTCCAACGCAGCCATAAAAGGAAGCTAGAGAAGTCCACTTACCACTCCTATTACAGACTCCTGTAGGAAAATTCAGATTAACATCCCACTTTCAAATGAAAGGATGATCCTATGGAATTAAGAGCCAGAGCCAAGCTTGAAAGACAAGCTGCACAGCAAAAATACAGACATGGCAAACATCTTGTTCCAAGACACAAAAAAAACAGCACACCAGGCAAATGGCAAAGACTGAAAATAGCACAACAAAGAAGATCTTGTGAACTGCATGAGGTGTCTCCTTTCGGGGCTTGAGCCTAGCATTTCTGCTAAGGAAAAAGATACTGGTTGCCAATTGTTAGGGCCAATACTCATGACCCTGTTTAGCTGTTCTCACTAAACTAATTTTATGTTTAAAATCAAATAAAAGAAGATAACAGGAGACCACACCCTTAAGGAATAGAGCTGCACCTAATGTATTAACCACAGCAGAGGAGGGAAGGCACAGTCCACACCAGCAACCTGTGCACTGCCTCGCATGCTCCGTTCATCTGACTAGAGCAGCCCCAGTCTTCATTCCACGTAATCACAACTCCAGTGATAAGGGTCCATAGTAGAAAGAAAGAATCTTGTTCAAGAAAGCCATTGTGGGGGGTGAAGAAGTATTTTGCTTTGAAGATGTTGCTACCCAGACATTTTCAATTGATGTCATGTTCCTCATTGCCCTGCTACTTGTCTATGGAAAATGATTTTTGGTGGAATATGGAAGCATCTCTGTATTAACTGGCTATTCAGAATGATCTGCTTTTGCTATTTCAGGCACACCAATGAATGGCTTGTAAGTCAGCAAATTCAACACAGAGCCAGATTTTTGTAACTATTTTGATACTCAGTGGCAGAACAACCACCTTTTTATGCCAAAATAGACACACCTGGGTTGTGATCTGGAAGCACACATCACCATGGTGGCCACTGCATGCTGTTGCATGCGTATGTATTTGCCACAGACAAATCCAAGCTATTGAACCACATTATGTTTCCCTGTAGTTCCCAAATTTCAGTGTAACAAGTATTCTTAAGAAACAAGAGATTTTTTGGTTTCTGCTACAGCAGTCTGCATGTTACAGCTCTTCAGATTCCAACAGTAATAAAGGACATCTCTGTTTTGTGGTTATTGGGTTTGGGGTTTTTTTGAACTCCAAAAAGACTTTAAACCAGCAGAATCAAAGAATACCCAAGAGCTAGACTGAACATACTGCATCACAGCCATTTGGCCAAGAGCAGCATCCTCTGGTGAAATGCACCTTCTCTATAATCAGCACCCTCAAAAACTATCCCCTATTTCCCCACAAGAAATCAAGCACAGCAGTACATGCCCCAATTATTTACATATGTTATTCTAATTTATAAATCCAAGATAATAGCAGATAGAGAACTTCAGTGTTTTGCAACACTATTCTCACACCCTCCTCTCTGCACTTGCCAAAGGCTTCCGGCAGCAAAGAAACACTAACTTGTGTTTGCTGCAGGCTATTGAAAATAAATCAACACATCTGTGACAAGATAATAAAACATCACACCAAATAAAGTCCAAGGACCACAGCAGGACTCATTCAACTGCATGACCTTAAAAACTTATATAACTTGGAGCCACCTAACCAGGCAAGAAGGAAAGGAAGCAGATGGGAAGACAGTTACATGGGTGGTTTACCAGAAAAATTAAAGAGCACAACACCTCATGCAATACAGCACGCATACCTCATTATGTAGATATAGCTTAATTAGGAACTTTGTAACTACTGTGGTAATGGCTCCAAAAGAGACTCAGGGCATGTATTTTAAAAAGATAGTACCACATATTACATACATAAATAAACTCCGTGGCATTTAGAAATTCCATGCTATTGTTGACAGGATTCAGAAGCCAAAGGCTTGCATGCCAGCTCCACAGCTCTCGCTGCCTGCCAGCAATCTGCACCACCCCTTCCGTTCTAAACAGTTAAAATTAACACACACAAACATTGAGCAAAAAAAGAGAAAAGGAAAAAACCCTCATGTCTAGTAAACTGAGGGAAGACAATTGAAGTGAAAACTAACAGCATGTACTTCATGATATAAATTCTACAAAGGCTCAGCACAGAACTCATCACAATGCAGTAAGTCCAGACGTGGTGTTCCACTGCTTGCCAAGTAAGATTTGTCACTGGACTCACTACCTCTATTTGTGGTACTCCCAAACTATTGTACCTCTCACTAAAAATCAGTTTGACATCAACATTGACAAAATAAGTGTTCTATGATCTGACATAACTCAATATATAACCATAACACAAACAGGAACTAATCTGGTATCAATCTTATGAAGGGCTAAACATCTAAAAAAAAAAAATACCCTAAATTACTACAGTAAACAAAGCTAGGCTCTTCTGCATGCACCAAACAGCTTAGTCTGATCTCTAACACAGCAGCCTAACTTCCACAGCTGAAGACCATTCAACTTGTTGTAACCCTTAGTCAGAAGGGACTTTTGGATAACATTACAGAACAAACACTAAGCTCTTATCTTTCTCCTTTGACAACAGATTATACGGTTTATGTACACTGCATTAAAATATTTCCTTATTTTTCAACAAAAATATTCCACATGCCTCTCTTCAAATATTGTGAAATAAAGCCAGCACCAGGATCTTACACATTACCCAAACTAATCATTATTTTAACTTAAACATGTTCTGCCTTATCTTTTTTCCTAAGGGAATCTCAATCTCTTCAGTTTCTCTTTATACAAAAATTTGAGAGAGAATCTTCATCATTCTTGCAATATTTTTTTAACCAATAAGTAGAAACTACTACATACTGTATTAGAGATTAAGGAAACCAGTAATTTACTGGACATCCACTCGCTGTCCACCATTTTGTTTCTTATATAATTCATACAGACCCTCAAGAAAACAAGGTGAATATGGATTTTATGGTTTGAAGCATACAAGAAGTCCAGCACATAAATGCATTTCAATCACAATGTATCTGTATGTCCAAATGAAGAAAACTGTCCCCCTGCCTACAGCAATACTTCCAACACAGAACTATAATAACAAAATTTTTAAAAAAATTATCTCCAACTACACTTGTGTTTGGGATGTACATCACCCCTCACAGCTCCTGCAAGTGGCTAGGAGACAGAGCACTAGCTTTCTTACTGTTGGTTCCCCATCAACTGCGTCTCACAACTTAAGACTCTCTGAGAGATTAAGAAAAGCTTCCAAAGCACCAGGAGATGTTACTATAGTTCGAGACCTTCAATTTTATCTTTTTTTTTGTTGTAATTAAAAAATTAGATATTGCCTAACAGTGACATTCAATAGTTTCTTATTCTCATCCAAACCACATCAGATTAAACAGGAAAAATGAATATTTGGAAACAGTCCAAATTGCCACTGAAACAGCTTTGTCCCACAAAATTGGCTTCTCTCTCAGATTTCAGACTATAGCTGTATCATAAAAACAGAAGGGAGAGGAAAGTGAACAAAAGGAAGCAGTGCAAGACCAAAGCCGTTAAAACTGGGTACTGCTTCGGCAATAGCACATGACCAGCACATGTTGCCAGCTCCAGGAGAGCATGTACCTGGTGTGTTGCACCAGCTGGGCTGCCGGGCTTGCACAAGCAGCACCTAGTGTCCTGCCACCTTGGTCTGCCTGTACCTGGCACTCAGTTCCTAGTGAGCTTTGAAGGTGCTTGATCCAGTCAAAAAAAAAAATTTAACAAAATCTGTATGATAGTCTAACAAACTAAAAATCTGCTGGCATATTTTCCAAGCCCAGCACAAGTCAGATAGGTATGTTTAGTAACTGGATTGAGCAATGTTTCTGCAGGAGGACCCAAGTGGCATGCAAAGCAGCTTTTGTGAAGGAAACAACTGACATTTTCTAGACCAAAAAAAAAAAAAAAAATTAAACTATCCTACCACCACTAGAGACAAGCAACTGTTTATCTGAAGACTGATGTTCCACGTGCCATACCTACATTCCCTTCCCACTGTCCGCCGTTAAGAGTCAACTGCCTTCTTGTACACCTTCCCACTATAAAAATAAATGCCATCAATTCACATACAGTTTGTTCCAAACAGGTTTTAGAGCCCACTGCAGGTACCACACTGATTAAAAAAAAAAAAACAAAAAACCAGCACCATTCAATAAGAAGCCCGGAAGATTCACCCACAGATTTAAAAATAAGAGGGATTAAAATCAACACTTGAGAACAGAATGTAGTTTTGCTTTAGGCAATACACCAGGTAGAGCTCAGCTGCAATGCTTGACATGGTTACTCAGCTGATTTGATGTTTAGCTGGGTCAAGTTTGGCAACTAATATGTAAGAAACCTCCATGGAAATGCACCTGATAACCCTTTAAGACCGACCAGTCAAGACCCCAAGCCTCACCCTATGGCAAAGAGCACCACAGGGCTGGACTGGCTTTTTTGTTGGAGCAGGGCATGAAATCCTGGTCACATCCTCATCAGCTCACTAAAGCACACACCGCAGAACATCTTTCACTCACTAGAAGGATTCTCACTCCATCCATATTCCCTGGAAGACTGTCCTCCAAAACACTTCCATGTAGTTTCAATGGCATACAATGAACTTCCTACAATTAGGACACGCAGCTGCTATCTAGTTTTGAATCGCCATACTGCACCTCAGAGGCAGCTGTAAAAACAATCAAAAAAAAGGTGAACACTGCAGTCATACTAAAGACACTAGCTCCTACTACTCTTAAACTGGACTTTTATCACAGAGAGCTTTTGCATATACGTTGGCACAAACTAAATTTTTTAAGTTTAGTTCTTTTCTGTGTTTCTTCTATTCATTAGACATCCACATGAAGATGTCATTCAAGAAAAAGCTGCCACGATATTCTTAACGAAATATCTGCAGCTCTGCAACCCATTCTGCAAAGTACCCTTTTAACATACATCACAATTTTTAGACTTAAAAGATTCATGCCATTTGAAGTAAGAATTAGAATCACCTAAAGTCTGCTTTAAACTTATAACTTCAAGGGAAAAATTATGAAAATGAACTGAAAGACAGCAAACAACTTCAAATGAAAAGAAAGTTTGAGCTATATAAGCAACTAAAAAAGCAGGTTATTCATCCATTAGTACATACAATTCAGGGAATACTGAAATAATGTATGAGTATTTTTTTCAATATTTGCATATAACAGTATACAAACATTAAACTCTGTCTCACATACTCCCCGCTGCAAGATATAACATCCATCCATACATTACCATAGCTTCAGGAAAACAAAATATTATCACAATTTGCTTTTGCAATTTAATGGACTTCTTTGGGTAAAGGGATGTAAATGGAATGTTTAAGTTCAATCCCAATTCCATCCATATAATTTAGTATCACATACATACAAGTATACTATAAGCTACAAAAAGTTATAGATCTTTCCATTTTACATATTTTAGTGATTGCCCAAGGGCAACTACAGAGCATATTTAAAAGAGAAATTTTTCAGATATTTGGGAGGGAAACGGGAAATACTAGGGAAAGGAGGCACTAAATGAACAGTAAGGCAAAAATAAGGAGACAGCATACATTGCTCACCTGGTTTGTTTTTTTCTGCAAACTTTAATCAAATACCATACCTTGATTCCCCCCTCACCAAGAAAAGAGATTTAAAATCACGCATACTTAAAAAACTGAGCAAATTCCACTGTAAAGCTACCTTTGAGTAACGTGATTCCAGTTTTTCTAAAATTTCTCAAAATGGCACTGCCACCAGCAACTCTAAACACACTCTCGCAAACAAGCAGGCTGACAATTTCACCAAAAATGTGTTTGACGATGTGCTTCAGCAGTATCACATCCTGAATTCCCTACACACTGCTGCGGTCCAACCTGCTGAACAGCTGCAAAAAGCCTGACACGAACATTAGAAATGTAGTCATATCTTCCAGTACCTCAATCTATTCTTCGTATTACAGGTCTCCTTATCAATGCTGAAACCAGAGCTAGCTGTGCTAGCAAAGTCAGTATCTGCATGTAAGGTGGCTTGAAGCAATAGCTTACCACACAACAGTTTATTCCCCTTCCCCTCTATCATGGTTTAAGCCCAGCTGGCAACTAACACTGCACAGCCGCTTGCTCACTTCCCCTCCATGGGATGGGGGAGAGAATCGGTGGAATGAAAGTTAAGGAAACTCATGGGCTGAGATAAAGACAGTTCAATAGGTAAAGCAGAAGCCGCACACGCAAGCAAAGCAAAACAAGGAATCCATTCCCCACTGCCCATGGGCAGGCAGGTGTTCAGCCATCCCCAGGAAAGCCGGGCTCCAGCATGCCTAATGGCTACTTGGGAAGGCAGAACAACCTAACCACGAAGTTCCCCCCTTTGCTGCTTCTTCCCTCAGCTTTACATGCTGAGCATGATGTCACAGGGTACGGAATATCCCTTTGGTCAGCTGGGTTCCGCCATCCCAGCTGTGTCCCCCTCCCAGCTTCTTGTGCACCCCCAGCCCACTCATTAGGGGGGTGGGGCAAGAGGCAGAAAAGGCCTCGGCACTGCATAAGCACTGCTCAGCAGTAGCTAACATATCTCTGTATTATCAACACCATCTTCAGCACAAACCTAAAACACAGCCCCAGACTAACTGGTATGAAGAAAATTAACTCTGTCCTGGCCAAAACTAGCACACGCTCCATCCTTTATTCCATACCGTTTACATCACGCTCAAGTACCACACTATACAATACAACCTCGTTCACCACCACCACCCTTCCCATCTTTTCAAATGATACACAAGTATCACTCCCTTAGTCCACAGACCACCCCAGTAAAATGTCCATAAAACGCATGTAGAATGCCCACAAATGAGCACAAAACATCCACTGAGTTCATTTAGCCCATGATTTCAGACTCCATCTGTTACAGTAAGATAAGATTCCTCCTATGAACAGTCTGAAAGCTCAAAATGTAAAATTTGAGCAGAAAAGTAGTTAGCTGACTCATATCAGCAAAAAAAAATTCACACTGAAGTAACTGTACTGCAATTAATAGCAGCACCTTTAAGACAAGCCAAGGTGCAACCACTCCCATTACAACCATTCTGCAGGTAATGGCTAAAGCATTTCTAGAATTAAAGCTTATGTAAACAGAACCGGGTCGCATTCCAGCCATGACTGACCACAGCCTGCTTTAAAAGTTTTTTTTATTTTATTTATCAAATGTAAAAATAATGCTCAGACTTTTAACATACACCTTCTTTAAATGACAGCACGCAGAGCACCACCCTGATGAGACCATAACAGAAGGAAGGGATGTACTGTAAAATTTAGGACCTGTTACAAGAACAAGCCGTGCCTCTCCTGCGTCTTCTGCTCCCTACTTCCCATTGTTCTGCTGTTCAGCGAGTGATGCCATGTCACGGATGAGGGAAACCTAAATGACAGTTTGCTAGATCTTTCTTTAAAATATTTATGCAAAGAAATCCACGTACTCGGGTCTGCACCGAGAACCGGCTGCGCATAAAAGATCTTACGAAGCGTTCTAAAGCCCCAGAAGGACCAGCAGGCTTGGGCTCCTGAAGCAGCCACCAAAACCACCCAAAATGGTGACTACAAGTAATAAGTCAGACAAAAAAGCATTAGAAAAGACAAAAAAAAAGCTAAGAATGAAACCTCGCTCTCGGAGCCCAGAGTCAGGCTGGAAGTGACTACTCGTTTACTCACAATGAAACTCCGCAAAGCGTCGTCCCCAACTACCATTTTTCCCCCAAAACCCACACGAAGCGGGCCCCAGCGTTACGCTGAGGGGACGGGAGCGCTCGGAGCGACCGCCGGGGAGCCGGGCACAGCCCGGGAGGCACACGACGGGGCTTGGCCTGGGGGGCGGGGGGGGGGGCGCACCGGCAGCAAGCACGGCCGGGCCGAAGGGGATGGGGGGGGGGGGCACCGGCAGCAAGCACGGCCGGGCCGAAGGGGATGGGGGGGGGGGGCACCGGCAGCAAGCACGGCCGGGCCGAGGGGAGCACCGGCGCGGGGGGGCCGGGGGACACGCAGGCCCGTGGGGCTGCTGGCGGAGGGCTGGGGGGGGGCGGCGCGGGGAAACGGGGGATGTGGGGCAGCGCGGAAAGACCGCGGCGGGGGCCGGGGCAGCCCCACGCCTCACTCACCCGTCCTTCCGTTTGGCTTTGTAGACATGCCCGTAGGTGCCCCTGCCCACCTTGCAGCCCTCGTACTCGAAAAGGTCCTCCACCCGCTCGCGCTCCCCGGTCAGCTTCACCTTGAAGTCATAGTCCATCTTCAGCACCCGCCGCGCCGCCCCGAGCCGCGCCGCGCCGAGCCGCCCCCGACCGCCGCGCACCCCGCCGCGCCCCGCCCCGCCGCGACCGGGCGGCAGCAGCAGCAGCAGCAGGAGGAGACCCCCGAGCCGCCCCGCGGACCATCCAGGGGCGGGCGGGAGGCGGCGGGGCTGCTCCCTTCCCTCCCAAGCCCCGTCCTCCGGCTGCCCGCTTCCCGCCCCGTCAGCTAGCGGCACAACAGCCGGTCTCCCGGGCGGAATACGGCGGCCGCGCTGCCGCAAAGAAACGTCGCAAACCGCGGGCACCTCCCCGACCCCGGGTGCGGCGGGCAGCGCACCACGTGGAAGGCGGCGGGCTACGACCGGCGCCGGAGCCCCGCCCCTGCCCGTCCCGGCATACCCTGCGGCTCCCGCTGTACGCTGGGAGATGTAGTGCGGATGGGGCGGGAGCGCGCCTGCGCTGCATGCCGGGAGCTGCAGTCTGGGCGGCGCGCTGCATGCCGGGAGCTGCAGCCACTGGGGGCGTGCGGCGGAGGCCGCGGCGGCGCTGGGTACCGTGGTAGGGACTAGGGCCTCGGATAGTGGGACTAACAAAGGTCATGTGTGTGTGTGGGGGGGGGGGGGGGTTATTCTCTGGAGCAGTCTGCCAGCACCAGCTGCAGCACGTGGTCCCCACCCGTGGGCTGCCTCGGGCCAGCACCCCAGGCCGGGCGGCTAGAGCTGGGGCGCAGGGCCCAGTGTCGGGAGTCACCACTAGCTGCGGCTGTCGTCGTTACAGGGGTCGCTTACTGTGAATATTAAGGTCTTCAGCTTACACCAGGTTGGCACAGGCAGACGCAATTGGTCCCCGCCTGCTCAACATGCCAGACGGCCTGTTACCATGGTTGTAATTAAGACGATTCCACAACTTTGGGCTAGAAACAGGCAGATGCTAATGAACTTTCTCTGCGTGGCTGCAGGACCAAATCGGGATCATGGCACCTAGTATTTCATGCAAAAGCTGTTAGGTTTAGCAAGGCCCTGGCATGTGACCAGTAACTACCTGAGCACATTCCAGTTCCTCTCTTTGGCTGACAGAGCCATAGTTAGCAACCCAACATAAAGCCAGGTAGTCATTTTATAGAACAGAGAGCTTGTAACTAAACTAAATCTATAGCAATCTTTCTAATTACAGCCCAGCTTTTGGCATTTTTAGTAATCATGCACATATGCTTCACGTTTCATTTCAAGAATGCAGTAAGTAAGTGGGCACTCAAATCCCTAACTTGGAGACAAAATAATGTAGAAAATGTGGGGGACCTGGTCCTGAAAGAAGAAACCACATTCTCTGAAACCGTCTGAAATAATTTCCATTTTAATTTACAAATCTCCATTTTCATTTACACATTAAGGTTGACTCCTGAAAATTGGGGTTAGAGGTGTGCCAGCCTCATGAGATGACATCACTCAATCGGACTGATGTCAGATGGCCACTGTTGGACCTCCAATGTGTTGCTATGTAGTTGTTAGGGATATTATGTGTCTCAGATAAAGCAATTAGGCAGGGGTTAAAAAAAATACATGCAACTGAGAGAAGCAGCAAAACTAAATTTTGTTTGCCCAGCAACTCAACTAAATTACACAAGAATATTGCCCAGCACCTCACTACACCGATCAACCCAAAACAGCTCTGGGCAGCCCAGCAGCCCATAAAGATCAAGCCATCTGGAAGATGCCATTCACCTCATAAAATTAAGACACCTTAGCCCAGAGCAGAGCAATGCAGCTCTGCCTTCAGGGAGATCTGGTTTTGGAGGCTTCCAGGGATGGCAGGAATCAAGCTTGCATGGCCAAAGCCACCACATTCACCATCTCCTGCGAGCCAACAACCCTCAGTCCTGTCAGCAAGGAGGGGTGAAGTAGAAATAACCGCTGCTCTCTAACTTGGTACTCTTCTTTGCATCACTGATCACTTCTATGGAGGCAACAAATATCCAAACTCCTTCAGACAGATCCAGTTCTTGCATGGTAATTAATGGGTGAGTTTAGTCTGTCCTGACCTAAAACACTGTACAGTGTGCAGGAAGAACAATGTCTGCTTAGAAAGAAAAGAGAGCACAAAGGAAAACAAGAATACAGAACCCAGATTTGCTTTCTGAGGACCTGTACTATGCTTACATGTTTACATAACCTGTTTGGAAAGAATTCCATACTTTGACAAACTCCTGAGAAGTCCAAACCACAATAGAAATAATTTCTCTTTCAGATTTTGGTCCTTTTGCAAGAATCTATACAAGTCTGCTTTTCTGCAAATGCTTCTTTCATTAGTTTTTCGTAACATTTAGATTATATGCCTTCCAGATAAGTGTAGCTGTAAATTTGTTGCTGCTTCACTATGTTTTCACTTCAGGCACTTGTACTGTGGGCAACATTCAGTTTTATGAATTCAGATGGATGGTCCCCAAGTCATAAGATCTTTGAAACAGAAAGCACACCTGAATCTTTTAATGATGAGAAATTAATATTGACATTTCAAGGTCAAATTGTGATTCTGTCTCATGGAAGCTTACTAATTTTTGTGCTTTATTTTAGAAATCTGATACAGTGTAATATAATTTCAAGGAAAGGTTTAATATCTGGGTTCATACTTAAAAAGAAAGACATGACCATGCCATGATCTATTGTTGTTGACTCTCAGATTCCCACAGTGGCCTTTTTAATTGGTAGGATTTCTTATCTCTTACTGCTTGTTTTGTATTCCCTCCTTTCATGCTGTCTCAGAAATCAATTAAAAATATATGCTTAACATGTCCTACTGAATTTGGCTCTTTGGAGCTTTCCTCTTTCTCTTTTTTCCTCTAACATTTGTGGCTTGCTCTATCATGTCCTTCTGTTCCAAGTTTATGTGATTTCTAATGTTTCCTGTGCACACACACGTTTGACATTTCTTGTTTGAAATCGCCACACCTGTGAAGAAAATCCAAGTTCTTCATAGAAGAGCAACTGTTACCATGTTAGCACCGATAATGTGCAGAGGGTTGGAGACAGTTATCAAAGCAAGCCGTGTCCCGAGAGGAAAGTAATCAGGGAAGGTTCACATCATTAAACATCTCTGAATGCACGGAATTGTATTTCAGGTGAAAGCCCTGGGTTGTCTGGGAACCAGCTGGATTGTGCTAATAAGCAGACAGTGCCTGTTGGGATATGGCACCAGATAAAGCAAGTTCTGTAGCTGAGCTGGAGCAGCAGTACCGAAAGCAAAGCTGCCATGTTTGTGTTTGCATGCTAATGGTCATGGTGTCGGTGCTAGAATCAGAGTTTGTGAAGCAAAGCTTACAGCTGGGGAATGTACAACAAGCTACTGTGTTTTGCAGTCTTCATACACAGAGAAAAAAACACAGAAAAGTGTATCTTTTCAGTTTTTTTCAATTATCATCTTGGTATTTTATAGCTGGATAACCTGCAACGCTGAATGCCTTTAGAATGTCCACTTGCTCCACTTGCTAATTTGCCAAATTGGAACATACTTTTGCTTTTCAGAGAACTTTTCATGCAAGAGTGGCTACCTGCTAAAAGTTTTCCATCTCCCTAAAGGGCCACACTTTATAAGTGTAACTAAGGTGTTCCCAGCTTGGTATTGAGTGCAAAAAAGGCCAGTCCTGCTATACATATTCCACTTTTGCTTAGACCAGGAAAAGCTGAAGCCAAGAGAATACAGTGGTTTTTTTTTTTTCTTTTCTGTATGTAAAGAAAATCAAACTATTGTACTTGCACAGTTGGAGTCTTTTCCAGACACCTTGCCATTGTTAATGTGCAGATGAGTGAGTCAGCTGGCAGCATTTAAAAATGCAGTTTACTTAAAGCAGGTACATAAAGTGCTGGTTCTACAAATAGTTTTGTATGTAAAGCAATGTGGTGGGTTTTGGGGTTTTGGTTTTTGTTTTTATTATTTTGCCCTTAATTGTACTTTACTATAAAGTTGATTAACTGCTACAAAGTTGATCAGACTCGTGATGCACTTATGTAACACGGCATCCTAGATTCTGGCAGGAGTGGAAATTATTAACAAACCAAAATCAGTTCTTTGGATCCAGGTGCTGTACAGGAGAGCCGTGCTTGCATTCAGTGAAACATCTGTTTGCCAGACTCAGGGCCACCTACAGTAACTATCAGCCTTATTGTTTTATGCTCCTGAAGAAGCCGGAGAATCATTTCTCAAGAGTCTTGACAGGCCTTGAGAATTCAGCCTATGAACTCCTGGTTATTTTTTTGTTATTGAAAAAAGCCAGACCTGAGGAGAAATAAACCCTGATAGTGAATATTATTTTATTATTTTATATTATTTCAGTAAACAGAATCATAGAAATACTCAGGTTGGAAGGGGCCTCTGGATGTCAGCTAGCTTAATATCCTGCTCAAAGCAGGGCTACTGTTATCTTCAGGTTGCTTGTGGCTTTTTCCACACAGGTCTTGAAAACCTCTATGGAGGGAGATTTCACAGCGTCCCTTGACCTGACTGTCCCCAGGGTGAAACTTTTTGTCCTTCTAATTGCTAAAAATCTTGTCTCTGTCTTTTCAGTAACCTCCATGTCAGTATGGGCAGGCTGCCCCTTTTCCCTGCTGAAGCAGCCCTGATGCCCACAGCTCCTCTCACACAGCAAGTACTTCAGCCCATGACCATCTTGATGATGAACTCCCTGAACTCACTCCAGTTTATCAGTTTTCCATATCAGGATTGTTCTACTGGAGACCCCCAAATTAGGCATCATATTCCACATGCAGGCAAACAAGAGCCACTCAACGGGAAAGAATCACTTCCCAATCACTTCCCGGTAATCCATTGTCTGTGCTGCCACTTAGCATTTGTCCTTGTTGAATTTGTGAGATTCCTGATGGCCCATTCCTCCAGCCTATCCAGGTTCCTCTGAAACACATCAGCTTAATGATACCACTTTGCTGTCATCTGCATGTGCTAAGACCCAGTTAAAAAAAAATTATTATGAAGTTCTGCCTTGCTTTTATCAAGTAATAAATTATAATAGAACGAAGTTACTTTCTAAGGAATTTAAAGGGTTGACGAGACAAAACCAGATTTCCAGATTTTCTAGTGCAAAACTCAGTAATTGCCTGAAGTTTGCTGCCCTCCATAGGCTGTTTTTATTTTAACTCCAAAGATAGTCGTCTACTATGGAAAGCTTTGCTACAGTGTAGTAGTAGTATTCCAGGAAAGATCTGCTTTTGTTATTTTGTATTAACAAAACAGTGTAACATCAACAAATTCTATACTTAGTTATAATGTACTGCTGGGAAACATCAGTATGAACAGGGCATGAACACAAAATTCTGCATTGGAGGACCGGTCAGTGGAAACTAATTCAGTATAAGGTTTCAGTACAAAAATAGGGGGGTTGTTATCTAAAACATACCCTTTTCCGGGTGAGCAGCTTGTATGTGGGCTTGATACTAAAGAAGATACTGTGTTTGATTGTGGAATAGTGATTACTAGAAACAGACTATGAGAGGAAGAGATTCAAAAACAGGACAAAAAATTATGGGAAGAAACTATTCGAGGGATCCAGGCACTACTTTATATACTCTGACTTTTATTATGAAAGTAAAATTGATCTTAAGAAAGGACCTATTTTAGTTGCTCCAGGCAAAGAAAATCCTAATACAATACTAATTATTCATACTGTGGTAAGGAACATGAATAGCAACATGGGTTCCATTTTTTGAGTACTGCGAGCAGGAAGTTGTCATCCCTGGTCTGGCCTCAGTGCTAAGAATATGCTCCAATCATCTAATTTGTCTCATGGAAACAACATACTGGCACAAAAGGAACATAAACTAACACAAAACCTCAACAAAACAGGTGTAAACCCTTTTTCTCAGCTAGAATGAAGAAATCCTGGGGTGTGTATTTGAAGTGGGGAGTAGAGGTATCTTCTGGCTACTGGCCCTGAGCCTTTCTGAACGCCTCATCCATTAGTGAGGTTCGCCTTCGCATTGAGACCAGTGGCACAAAAAATACCCAAACTTCATTTATATCTGCAAGGAAGCTTGAACAGAAGTATAAGCAATTTGGATATTCTAGGGGTGAAGTGCTTCTACATAATTAAAGCATCCTTCTCATGAAATCCTCTAATTTTACTGATTCAAATAGTTTATGCGAGATGTGAAATGTGCTCCCTGTCACAGTCTGCCAACTCCAGACATGTGTTGAAACAATCCGCAGAAGCAACACAGAAGAAAAAAGTTTGTGGATTCTGTCAGTGTACCAGCATTTAACACGTGGAATTTCTAAAAGGTTTTACATCTTGTGTGAATTCTAAGGCTCTGAAAATCCAAATGTCTAAAATCACAGCTTGAAACACAAGTTTCTGTGACAGCACTGAGCAATTAATGGCTTACTGTAGGAAACTGAGAGGGTGAAGGGAGATGCCTGCAGAAGGAAAGGTAAATAGAAAGGAAGGAAGGAGAAGCAGCAACTCATGGAAAAGTGTCCCATTTAAAAATGTGGGCCTAAGGAGAAAGAACAAGGGGGGGGAAAGTTATTATAATCTTAGTCCTTACATAATTTATTATAAAGTGCCAAATACTCGAGTAACTGAAGCTGCAGTCTTAGGCTGATTCAGTAAGATATAACCATGGTCATTGATATTATGAGGGTACCGATGTTAGGGTTGTGCTGACAGTTGACGTGCGGAATCAAACTCGAGGAGAGTTACAAAGCAGGTATGTTTATTGCGGCACTGGGTGCAAAGGGGATCGCTCCTCCTAACTTGCACACCGTTTCAATAAGCAGTCCCATATTTATTATACGTCATGCATATATGTAAGGTTTCTGAACATTCAGAATCTCCTCCCTCTGGTGCATCTTCAAGAAGTACTTTTCATCTCCTTGGGCAATTACCTGCAGTTCTTGTTTATCTTTGCATACATTAGCAGTCTTTGTTATTTAGTTTCTGTTCTCTTAAAACATCTGCTATCTAATGATTAGTTCTTCCTTATCGTCCACTCTAAACATGCCCACTGTGCTGGTTTTAATCTGGATCAGCATGATTCCCAGGCAGGGGGATCCACCTTCTTTGGGGTGGGGGCCATTTGAGTAGGAAGTCGCTAATCTATTACTACCACAGTTATTTTACCCTAGCTTGTTTTCTTTTAGCATTTAGCATGTCCTTGTCAGAAGGCTCTTTATTTACATTCCTGTTGAGCTACCTGTCCCTTCTCCAAGTGCTAAGCGCTAAGCTCCCGCCCTTCCTTCTTTCTCAGGTGTTAACGTTTCTGTTATCTATGCAGTGTCTGTCTGCAGCGGAGTTTAAGGTTTTTTTAACTATATCCCACTTGAAAAGCGATGTACTGTGAAATCCTGTGTTACCGACCTTTAAGGCTGACACCCACCAGGGCGAGGTTTGAGGGTTCGCTAACGCCTTTCAAGGGATGCAGCAGCGCCGCGGAGAATGGCAAGTTACGCAAACCAGACACACACAAAATCCCAACAATTTAGTGAGAACTCGCGGCGAGAGAGCACCCGCGGCACCCACCAGCCGGGGGGGCCGGCTCCGGCGCGCAGGACCCGCCCGGGTGAGGGGAGACGGGGCCGGGGAGCGCGGGTGCCTCCCGCTCCCCTCACGGCGGTCGCGTTCGGCCGCCCGCAGCCGCCCCGGACACCTGGGCCGCAGGCGGCGGGTCTCGGCGCAGGGCCGCGAGCGACGCCGGCCTTCCTTGTTGGGGCAGCGTGCGGCCGGAGGGCTGCGCATGCTGGGAAAGGGCTGAGGCCCGCGGACCGGGTCCGGCAACGGCCACAGGGCCGGGAACAGGGCCAGGGACCGGGCCGGGGACCTGGAGAGGCGGCGCCCAGCCCGCACCCCCATCCAGCCCCGTCCGCCCGCGCCGCAGCGGCACGCATGCGCGGGAGGGGGCGGGGCTTGCGGCGGGGGCCGCCCTCGCGCGCTGGGAACGTGCGGGCGGACCGCAACGGGGGCTGGAGTGCGCCGCTCGCACACCCAGGGCTCGGTTTCCTTCTGGCGTAGGCGGCCGTCGCTCCTGCCGCCGGGAGGGAAGGGGAGCGCGGAGCGGGGCCGATCCGGCCCGCCCTGGTCGGCGCCGCGGACGGCAGGCAGGGACGGGCTCTGGGGTCTCGCCGGCCGCGCTCTCGCCAGACCGGCCCTGGGCCAGACGGCTGCATGGACGCCTCGCCGGTTTGTCGCAGCGGGTGATGCCGCTCCCCGGCGGGCGGGGGAGACGGGGGTGTGGGCAGCGCTGGAGGGAGTCGATCCGACCTGTGGCGGTTAGTGGCGGGGCCCTACCGGGGAGTCTGGGGAGGAGAGAAATGGGAGGGCGTGTGCTGCCCTGCTGTGTCGCGATTGGTTGGTAGCCGCCAGCTGGCCAGGTAATTGGGCGGGAGCCGTGTCAGTCACTCCCCTCAGCCTCCCTTCCCCCAGGCGTCTGGCAACAGGCGCTGTCTGGGGTGTCCGGGCCGGCGGGTTGCCGCTCCCGCCGGGGTCCCCCGCCGCTGCCGGTCCCGGGTTGTGGGCCCCGGCCCGTGGCCGCCCTTGGGGTGGCCGGAGGGCGGGAGCCGGCGTGGCGCTGGGATCTGCAGGCCCTGCCGCCGGCCTGGGGGAGGCGGGCGGCCCCAGGCCCTGGCCTTGCACCTCCTGGGTGTCCTGCGGCCTGTTTTTTAATTACCTCTGATTTTTCCTTTTGTCCGGCTTTCCTGCCCCCTCCTCTCCTTACTTAGGCTCTGGGGGAATTTCTGGGTTTGGGGGTTTTTGATAATTTTTTTTTTTTTTTAACTTAAGTGAGATCATCTTGCCTGGAGGCTGCAATGTGACAGAAATGCTAAATAGCCCTGTCGTTCAGCGAGGCTTCCTCATCTAAACTCCGTAGTCGTCTTGCTTGTGATCAGGTGGTAGTCTTTCAGAAGATGTGTACCTAATTGAATTGGGGGTAGTAATTCATGGAAAGAGGCCAAAACCTAAAAGCGTAAGGTGTATGTTGCTTAGATAAAAATGAATTTAAATCTTCAAGAACGGGCCAGAGTAACTACAAATTAAGAACTGAAGGAGTTAGTCTTAGGTTGGGAGCTCTAGAAAACGTAGACAAACGGTTGGCATTTGGCCCCTGTTTCAAAGAAAAGTGGGAGTAATCCTGACTCATAACTGGATTTCAACTTGTTACATCGTAGCAGTTAGTGCCCTTAAACTTTTCAATACTTTGAAATATTTTATGTGCTCGAGTACTTAATTTTGATGCAGTTAATACCCTCCAACTTTCTCACTACTCTGAAGCATTTTAAGTGCCAAAGTACATAGTTTGGGTGGCGTTTGATAAATGTGGTTAGTAGTTGTCATCTGTGCAGTTATGTTAAACAGATGGGACAACCGAACGCTTCACACTTCTCACTGTTTCTGAGTGAATCATTTAAGGAGTGTGACTAATCGTCCTACCATACAGTTGTCAACAAAACAGTAATTTTTTTCTACCACCCACAAAATCTGAAGAAAAGATTACCAGATTTTCTATGGATGAGAAATGAAAAGTAAAGAACCTTTCTTGATCAACAGTTTAAATTTAGATTGAGGGGGGCTGCATGTAATGGACTTTTCATCTTAAGAATTTGTGTGTGGGGGGGGTATTTTTAATTTATTTTTTTTTCTTCCTGTGAAGCAATGTAGTGATTGGAAAATGGAAAATCTGTTAACTTACTATGGTCATTGTCAGGCAAACAGTAACACACTAGCTGTTTTAAGACTTTCATCTAAATAGCAACCTTAGGTGAAACTAAATTATCTGACCTCTTTCCCCTCCCTGCTTTACCTGTGTCAAGTTGTAAGTCATATAGGACAGAGGGTCTTTAATGTTCAGTACAGTATGCATTTTCATGATAATAGTCAAGTGATGGGCGTCATCAGGGTAATAATAGTGCCAACTGTGTTGTTGGGGGCGTGGAGGGTTGGAATAGCATTTGCTTTGAGGAAACCAGGGTAGCAAGACAAAAAGAGCTGGCTGAGAAACTTGTGTTTAGAAATGTGACATGAGAAATGGCCTGATTTGAACATAACCCTTTTGGGAAATGGAAGTCAGCAGTTGCCTACAGCTTGTGAGGCTGAGCCAGAAGGGCAACAGTAAATGTAAACCCCCCGCAAATATTATGGGAATAGAAAATGTCTTGAAGGGGAGAGACTCATCTTTGAGTTCTTTTAAGTGAGTTAAAGAGTTTGGAAGGAACTGTTAAATACATCAAAATGCAGTATTTGACACAGGAGACAGATGAGTAGAAAGATTGATTAGGAATAGAAGTTCAGTTACCTATGGGGAGGAGAAGTAGCATGTGGGGTGAAAAATGAGGACACCAAGGATGCATCAGAGTGGATCCCACAGAGAACGTAAGAAAGGTAGATTAAATGTATGCCAGCTTCTGCTGTTGGAAAATACATTTTCTGATTCTTTATATCTGTTGGCAGCATTGATAAAGATCTGCTCTTTATTTAATGTATATCTGACAGTTACTTAGTTTTGTCTGTTGGTTGTCTCATCACCTTTCCTGTGAAGATGAATTACCGATCAGGAGTGTGCTGAGAATGCTGATGATGGAAGGTTAGCCATGCCTTCTGATAGTCTAATCCTACAGGTTGAATATTTTGAAAGTGATGGAGAACTGTGGGTAAAGTATAGCCCTTTCTCTTTTATACCAGTTTACTCTAGATGGGTATCCCCCCTGATAGCTAATCCTTGGATTAGAGAGTGCAAGGAAAATATACAAGTGATGTAAGAATGTCGAAAAAACTTAGTTCCACCAAAAAAGAATCTGTAGGCTTTGTGCTGTGTGAGGGGTAGTACCGACAGAGATACTTTTATAGTCTTACCTGCTTATCAGTAATTGTTTTAAGTGGAAGATAGTCTTCTCTAAAGCAGTAGTTGTGGTTGTCAGAAGTCTATACTGGCTAATTACAGTCCAGTAACTACAGCACAATGTTTTCAATGGCATTTTAGCTTTTAAAATACTCCACGCTGCTGTTGTGTTTTACTTGAGAGAACAGAAATAGGTTTAATACTTCAACTTTCTAGAATGCGTTATTTTGCTAAAAAAAAAAAATAAATAATAAATTAGCATTGCTTTTTTATTTTAAAGTTTCTGTACCGACTGATATGTCCTTTCAGTAAGCACAGGGAACTTACAGCTATTTTTCAACAAGCTAGAAGCAAAACACTTGCATAATAAACTACACGACTTGGCAAATAACATGGAGCTTGGTTTACCTTAATAATCTTTAGCTGTTGATAAACTATTTCGTGGAAATGCTGGGAACTTTTTACTGCAGATAAGGTAAGTTCTTACTGGAATGTCTGTGAGGTCTAACCTACTGATTTTGTTCAGGACAGCCTGGCATTATCATGGATCACTCCAGGCACCGTGCAGGAAATGGCAATGAGCAGACTTCTTCACAAGAGCGTAGTCATGGTGAAGATGAGAGACAACGACAGCTGGAGCGCCTCAGTAGGGAGGAGGCCTATTACCAGTTCATTAACGAGCTCAATGAAGAAGATTACAGGTTAATGAGAGACCGAAACCTGCTTGGCACTCCTGGTAAGATGTGGATACCTTCAGTAGAAAAGATGTAATGTGAGGTAACACTGCTGCTTTCAGACACCACATGTGGTTGTATGGCTCAAGTAGCCTGACTTCTATGGCTTTGTAGAAAGCAAAAACCTCTCCATTTCCATTAAAAATTAATGATCTTCAGTAAAAATTAACTTAAATAGATACTAAAGCTGAAATAAAAATGTTACTCTTTCAAATGCAACATCATCATGTATGGGAAATATCCAAACAATATCTGACATTAAAGTATATCTGTTGGTATGGCAATTTTGGAGGCCTCTGAATTGTTATTGGAAGTTGGTGTGCTCTTGACGCACATTCTGCATCTTTTCTTCCACCCTAGTACCTACTTCTTCTGTTATCTGTGTACCTGTTAAAATCTCACAGTAGTGCCATTTTCTTTTTTGGTTTCATTAATTTTACCTTATTTCGGAAGATTTTAATTCAAGATAGAAAATATTGTTATTTCTGCATGGCTGTATTGAGCCAATAATAATAATGTCTTATCTAACAGCATTATCAAAATGTAAATTATTTCAGGGGAAATAACAGCAGAAGAGTTGCAGCAGCGCTTGGAAGGGGCTAAGGAGTGCCTGGCATCACAGAGTGATCTGAATAACAGAGAACGTGAAGGTAGAACTGTTGGAGGTAAACGTTCTTCATTTGTGTATATAGTATGTGATGCATAAATACTGTCCTGTACAGATATTTAAGATAAATGCTGATGGATTTCGGTACCAGCCATTTCAAGTCTTGTTTTTTCATTGTGCTTCTGTGGATTGTTTTAAAAGTAAGAGATTTCCTAATGATATGAAAACAAACTTGAAATACTTCATGAAAACTGATGAATGTCAACCACAGATTACTTTCTTCTCTTTTCCTGGTTTCCTTTTGCTAGTTAACTTAATGGCACAAAAATAATTTTCATTCTTGTAATTCTTAAAAGGTTTTATTGTATATTAGAGAAGCTGGAACAGAGAAGGAGTTAGTAGGAAACAGTTACTGTCTCCACTGTTCTGTTAGTTTTGTTGTTTTATTTCTGTTTGTTTTAATGGAGTGAGGCTTGTATTATGTGCACTGACTGTCTTCAGTTCTCCAGCAATATTAGCTTAATAGTTTGGCCAGTTCTAGTCAGATTTAGGAGAGGAATAGGCAACTCAGAAATGAAGACACCAAAGTTCTTGCATGTTTCATGATAGAGGGAGATGATGGAGTAGGGAAAGCTTAATCTGATCCCTTTAAGGGAAGCCTTCACTGTGATCATGACCTTTGGCTTGCTTTATACACAGCACTAACCACAACTGTATCTGTTCTTGAGCTCGTAGTGGGAGGACATTTGGGTACAGAGCTGTGGATATTGTAGTAGGAAGAGTACTAGTTGCACAAAAGGAGCAAATCTGTCAAAACCATGCTTCATTTATCCCACTGCTAATAGAAAACAATTTTTTAAAATGTTTTCAGAAGTAAAATGAATCTATTGTACTTTTCTTTGTTTTATCAAAACTAGTTCACTAGGATACCTTCAAATTGATAGCTTAAGTGAGGGACACATGTTGGACAAATACAACTTAACTTTGGACTGCCCAAATCTGAACACTTTCTCAGAAGAGGCCATCTGAACATACCAGTTTCTTTGTGTATCTGCTGGTGAGACAAGAATTCTAGGCTCAACTGATGAGTTATGCTGACTTTTTTACATACAGCATATTTTCAGCAAAATTATGTTACCGTAGCGATGTAGCTATCCTGCTACTCTGTCATTTCTGAAGTCAGGGCCCAGCAAGCCTAGAGGATTTGGAGTGCATCGTATGCTGAGCATGCAGTTGTTTGAATGTTTGCAATTCTTTGTTTCTCTCAGATTCTGATGTCCTTGGAGAAAACTCAAATGGTGACTCCTTGCTTGAATGGCTGAACACGTTCCGTCGCACAGGAAATGCCACTCGCAGTGGACAGAGTGGGAACCAAACCTGGAGAGCTGTGAGTCGAACAAATCCAAACAGCGGGGAGTTTCGATTTAGTCTTGAAATCAATATAAATCATGAGCATAACAGTTTTGAAACTACTGGTGACGAGTATGTGGGTATAGATAGTAGTAGCAGAATGTATTTAGAAAGAAGACGTTCAAGAGCTGTCAGTCCAGCAACCCCACGAACGAGGAGCAGGACTGCAAGAGCTGCCAACAGTGAGGCCTCAAGCACTGCAAGGACCAGGTCTCTGAGAAGTTCTGTGGCACAACTCCCTGAAGCAGCCTCTCATCCAGTCTCATGGAGGCTTAGGAGTAGAACGAGGGAGTTGAGAGGCCTTTCGCAAACAAATGCTACACATAATAATTCTGCAGCTAGCAGTGAACAAAGAGGAATGCCAGAAAGAGGTACTTCTACGGGAGTCACGAGAGGTAGAGCTAGAACTAATGTTCGGATGAGTGCAAACCAAAGACTAGAAATTCTGCGGCTGAGGTCTACTTTAAGTAGTCGAAGCCGCTCTCCACTGCAAAGGCAAAGTGATACTGTTCGTTCTGAGGAACATGGGCAGAGGCAGGACAGAAACACACAGCAAAGCAGTAGAAATAGAAGACAAACAGCTCAACCTTCTCCACAGTCTGCTGAAGAACAAGCAAGAGGTAACACTCAGACTCCTCTACTTTCCAGTGTAGCCCCATCCTTGGGTATAACTTTGGAAGAGGAGGAATCTAGTAGGCCAGTAGCTGCTGTTAGAAGGCATCCAACAATTACATTAGATCTTCAGGTGAGAAGAATTCGTCCTGGAGAAAACAGAGATCGGGACAGTATTGCCAGTAGAACTCGTTCTAGAGTAGGAATGGCAGAAAACATAGTTACCTTTGAAAGTGACAGTGGAGGATTTCGGCGTACAATATCGCGGTCAGAGCGTGCGGGTATTCGAACCTATGTTAGCACTATACGGATACCTCTTCGTCGGATTTCAGAAACTGGGCTTGGTGAACCTTCATCAGCAGCTCTTCGATCAATCCTTAGACAAATTATGACAGGCTTTGGAGAACTGAGTTCTTTAATGGAAACTGAATCTAACTCAGAAGTGCCAAGAGGTGGTCATCACTTACCGGATGTACAGTCAGAGCAGAATAACTCAAGTTCAGCAAACCGTAGCAGTGATCCAAGTGCGGTTTCATCTAGAAACAGGCATGCAGTGGAAGGCAACAGGGAAACAAATGGACAGAGCAATGATATTCAACGCTACGGGCGCAATAATGAAAACCAAGATAACAGGCAGTCTCAAGATGCGAACAACCTAGTGGAAAATGGAACACTGCCCATACTTCGACTTGCCCACTTCTTCTTGCTGAATGAAGATGATGATGATGATCATTTAAGAGGTTTAACCAAAGAGCAGATTGACAATCTTTCTACCCGAAACTATGGGGATATTCACACTGAAAATGAAATAAGTAAAACATGCAGTGTTTGCATTAATGAGTATGTAACAGGGAATAAGCTAAGGCAGTTACCTTGTATGCATGAGTTTCATATTCATTGTATTGATCGCTGGCTTTCTGAAAACTCCACTTGCCCAATTTGTCGGCAGCCTGTATTGGGCTCTAATGCCACAGACAATGGCTAGAATTAATTATATTGCTCAGTACTCAAGGATTTGCTTCTGCTCTATTTATGATGAGCCAGATGAAATGAATTGACTTACATAGGGGTCCATTTGTGTGGGGAGTTTTGTTAAATTTCTTTAAAAATAACAGGAAACTTGTCTAAATAACAATGTAAATACTATTTTTCTTCAAGTGCAGATCTAGGAGTACACATAGAACCAAATGATATCGGTAAATTTTATATTTTTTTAGGTAATTTTGTTATGCCAAGCACTTTTGTAAATATAGAAATGCAATAGTTAATCAGGCCTGCTTAGTGTATGGGTTTTTTTACAGCGTAATGGACTCACTTTATTTAGATTACGAATTGTTTCACACAGACCCACCACTGTGTTGAAAAATTAGTGTCTAAATAGCCATTCATTAGCTTTTTGTTCTAAGAACAATTTCTTTTACAGAGAGTTTCTTGCTGGACATGTTTGCTAAATATATTTAAGTTACTTGAAGTGCTCATTTGAATAGACTATATTTTTTTTAACATTGAAATATCCTTTCCAAAACTTGCCAATTTGGTTCTATTTAAAAAATTTTATGGCTATTTTTGCATGTGGTTTTACACAATGCTTAATGCTGATGAGTTCGTATTCAAAAGTGGATGGGTTAGTGACATTATAAAATGTACATAATTAAATGCTGTCTTTGACAATCTGTCTTTTTCAATGCAGACAGCAATCAAATCAATGATAATTCCAAGAGGGTGTGTCTTACTGAACATGATATTTGCTCAAAGAGTAGAGTACTGAGGAAGCCTTTTCACTCTTCCAAATTACTCAGTTGATGCTCATGGGTTTTTAACTGCCTTAGTTTAAAGAGGGAAATACTTCCTTGACCATTGTATTGTCTACAATATGCATGATTTGTGCATCCTACTCAGAAAAACAAAACAAAGGCTTGAAATGTTTTTTGTACAGAAATTTAAGGTACACATAAAATATTAGTCCTCTTAAGTCTGAGGACCAAATGGCAAAAGACACTAAAAAGACAAAACAAGCTTCCCTTAAAGTCCCCAGTTTACTGTATAATTAGATATTAAACTTTATACCAATAACTTACAAAGAAATAAAGTTGTGAAGTAAATAATTGAGGCTTTGTGTGAATTACTGTTGAGCCATGTTCTGTAGGTATGTAAGATTTATCATTCTTGATGTTTGGTCTCTCAGTTTTCACTTTGTTTTCCCCAGCTGCGTATTTGTGTTTCCGCAATGGGTGTTAGCTGTTACGGTAGATAAAAAAGCACGGCAAAGGACTCTTGGGGTTTCTGTAAGCAAGCTGAATGTTACCAAGCTTATCTTCTGAGCACTGTGCCTCTCAGTCCTTAGAGAAGGGCAGAATTGTGCAATGCAGAAATGTTTCTGTATTCTGAGTAGTAGGAAGAATACTTTAAGTCAAGTAAGGAGTCCAACTGACTTTATCTGCCTACAGATGACCCTTGCAAATGCACTTCTCTTTCAGGTCCTTCAGTTAAAGTATCTGCTCGTGACAACCTTGAAGAGAAACTATTAAAATCCTGTGTTAAGCTATTTGATGTCTACTTCAGTTTTGCAAGTGAAAAACTTGTCAAAAGATTCACAAAGTGCTTCTTTTTATTCTGAAAATTAGTTCTAGGGGATTCTCTTATGAGATTTACGTGAGTTTAAGGATATGATTAAGAACTCTGCTGATGTGATTAAAGAGTGAGGAGCTTCAAATGTGATTATTTGAGCTAGCTAATTTTTTACACTATTTTTTCTATTACTTCTGTTAGCTCCTGATGTTGACATTATCTACTGAATACATGGGTGCCTTCTGCCACTTCCTTGTCTCCTTATGGTTTTCCTTTATATTTGAAAGCTGCCTGACCCAAGTGCCACATCTGTAGAAACCTGCCTGTGGCTCGCCGTTGCCTTGCTGGTAGGTTCTTTCAAGGTCAATTTTAACTTAAATCCTTATTATAGGGAATTATTTATTATTATTATTATTTGTACTGCGTTTTTTAATGAACTGGTTGGAATCTTGTGCAACTGGTACACTAATGGACTAGAGGTAAAGGGAGATTCCCTGTGCCTTCTTTCATTGAGGTGGGGTTTTGCTGTGTAACCGTGAGAGCACAATTTCATACGTGGTTCAAGACAAGATCCTGCATGACCAGGGTACTTGTAACTGAACTGCTGTGGGGAATATCCAAAAGTACAGTGAGATTTCTTTGTGTAGAAATCATAAGCTATTGAATAGCAAACATGAAGTCTCCCATACTATATTCCTGTCCTGCTGCATGTGAATTGTCAAGTATTTCCCCTCCACTGGAGGGGGCACGTTGTTTGTTCCTCAGCTTTCCCAGCAAATCGTGTTGATAGGACCAATGAAGTCTCAGTGGTTCGGTTTGGTGTTGGCTTCTTTTACCTGCATTCCAGTGACATTCCTTCAGTTCTACAGACACACACACACACAAATGCTACTTTACCTTGTCCATGACTTGGGGGTTTCATGTTCCAGCGGTCACGTCTGTATTTTAAGAGCTTTTTTTTTCTCAATCCATTTCCTATCACTTCTCAAACCCATCTGTGTTCTTGATCTCTGCAGCTGCCCATTGCAGCTACACAGTTTGTGTTTTTTGAAAGTGCTTGTTCTGTCCTTGCTTTTTAGTATCTTGCGATCCCTAATTCTTGTACTACAAGAAGCAGTGACACCATAAATAACATCTTTCCATTCACTTTGATATTGACTTAGCTAATTTTCTTTTTTTTTTTTTTTTTCTTCAAATAACTGAGGAGTCCTCTTCAATGTCTTTTGTATAGAAGCACATCTTATGTAACTGTTCTTGTTGCACTTTTGAAATGGGAGGACTGGTGCTCATGCAGTATCCAAGGTGTGGATGCACTAGGCATTATATGGTAATAGAACTTTTCTCCTCCCACTGAGATCTTCCAAATAATTCCTAATATTCTGGATTTACTTTTGATTGCTGCTCAACTCTGAGCCGATATCTTAGCAAGTTATAAAAAAATATTTCACAATCACAGTCCTGAATGTTAATTGCTAATTCAAAATGGATTATTGCCTGCTTTTTTTTTGGTGTACTATTGTACCCTTTTTTTCTTTTGGATTATTTTGTACATTGTGCGAGTCAAATTTTCTTTGCCCTTTCCTGGGCACCATGTTTCCTGTGATTTGTCTTAGCTTTTAAATCCCTGATAATTCTGTACCATTTGCAGATTTTATCACTTGTTACTTATTTTTCTCTGTTTATGAGTATGTTACATAGCACAGATATTTCAGTCGTAATGTCTTCAAAATCAAAAGTTTAACCATTTATTTCTAGCTATTTCATCAGTAAATTTGTGAGGGTTGTTTTATTGTTTTGGTTAGTTTTTAGTCAAAGGGAACTAAAGGTAAATATATGAAGAATTCCAGAAAATAAATATGGTAATTGTCCTTAAGCTGATATCTGTAAAAACCTGAAATCTAAGTAAAGCACTGAGAGGATGAAGCTTGTGTTAATTACTAAATTCCTTTAGTTATCCCTGAATTCCATTTGATTAGGTGAGCTAATAACTTATTTTAGCCTTTGTTTTGCTTGTAAAAGGACTGAGGAGAGGAGTAATACTTGCTTATTTATTTTTCATGTATTTTGTGTAAAGGTGCAATAGCCTTTGCCTGTATCCTCCTTCACAGGACAGCTTTATAATGTTTACTACATATTAAAAGAAAATCTCTGATACGTAAATTAGCACAATGATAAGACACTTTGTCTACTCGGCTTTATTTATAAAATTAGAAGGGCATCAAAGTGTATTTGTGCATCATGCTTGTTGTCAAGACAAAGATGTTGGTCTCTTCTCCCAAGTGACAAACAATAAAATGAGAGGAAATGGCCTCAAGTTGCACCAGGGGAGGTTTAGATTGGATTTTAGGAAAAATTCCTTCACAGAAAGGGTGGTGAAGTGCTGGAAAGGCTGCCCAGGGAGACTGTGGAATTGCCATCTCTGGAGATCTTTAAAAGATGTGTAGTTGTGCTGCTTGGGGACATGGTTTAGTGGTGGACCTGGCAGTGCTGGCTTAATGGTTGGACTTGATGGTCTTAAATGTCTTTTCCAACCTAGATGATTCTCTGATTCCAAGATGCAGCTTTTGTTGCAGTGTGCTATTGCTGGAATAACCTGAGGTCAGACATTAAAGTGTGTATGAGTAACATTGACATCACTCAGCTATTAGCTTCATTTTTGCGGTATCAGCCAAGTTTTGAGTAAGTAAAGTGGCACAGGATAGGTTTGTTTTTAAAGAGCTTTTGTAAACAAATGTATTAAAGTTACAGATGTCCAGAAAATTGATTGAATACAGAAGTGTTTGAATCCCACTTGTTTATTAGAATGAAGATCAACATTTCCTGTACTATCCAAAATGTGATTTTAAAAGTTTCGGGTTTAAACGTGTTATTGGAGTTTGGAGCTTTCAGTATGTGTAGCTGAGTTTTATTTAGTCCTTTTCCACAAAAAGAAATACCAAAGCCTAGCATTGAAATTCTGGAATGTGACAGGTTTGTTCTGTTCTTTCTTCTTCCCCACCTTGTAAATCTTCACATTTCTTTCTGACTAAGATGCAAATGATCCAATAATCCACTGTGTTCTTTCCTCCTCTTGAAATTTCAGCATAATCTGCATTTTCTTGTGGACATTTTAATCTAATTTAGTTGACTTTCAGCTCCCAGTTAGAAGTTTTCTCCCAGTGAAATTCTCAGCTTATTCTAGCAGCTCCCATTAAGCACATTTTCCTCCCTTTTCAGAGTAATGCTTAAACTACTGTAGAACTGTGTAATGGCCAGATGGAGCAATTGGAGTATTATTTTTCACTGTCTCCTTTGATCTGGAGGAGCCAGAACCTGAAGCCACAAGAAGCTTTTGGGATTCATAGTCTGTTCAGCTCAAGTCTCTGCTGCTCCATGTTTGCACAGGGGCATAAACATGATATAGGTGGATATTTTTATGGTGGCTTTCCTCCGGCAAGTGCAGGTTATGCAGCAGCAAGATCACGGCAGCAGCATGGAGGTGTAGCCAGGCCCCAGCAGGTCCTTATAGTTCCCACTGCTGAAGCGGTGACATCTGTGCCACTCACCCATGGTGCAAGGTCCTCGCTGTACCAGTGTCAGTGTGATTAGAGCAGGGGAAGGGAGGTACACCTCTGTGTGTGAGAGTAGCTGTTCAATTTGCTAAGCAGACAGCTTGAGTGCTACCAGTTCAAAATGAAGCAGCGCTTGCCAGCAGGAGCAGTGGGAGCTGTGGCAGTGTGGGGGTGCCAGCCCCCAGCGGTGTAGAAGGTGGAAGATTCTTGTTGGCAGCACGGAGAGCTGTCTGTCTAGCCAAAGTGACAACAATCCCCTTTCAGCATGGACTGAGAATGTTTATGCGTCAGGTTGCAGTCTTACACGGAGCAAGTGTGGAGCTTTTGTGTCTATCATCACAGTCAAAGGGAAGCTGCATCCAATTCTATGAAACTCTGGGTGGCCAGAGTTGTTTTGCAGTCTGTTGATTCATCTTACTGTGAAAATACAGGGAAGATCTTAAAAAAGACTCTTTTTACAGAGTTAATGACATTTACTGGATATAAAAACTTGAAGTCTTACCGTTAATTACAGTCAAGGTAATAGGGTGCACTTAGGTCAGGGTGATGAACCTCTTAAAACAGAGCCACACCAGCACTCATGGCAGTGGTGCATTGCGTATGGGAGAAGGCAGCTGAGCACTCGCACACCTGTGTGGAAGCAAAATGTTACTGCAGTTGTGAAGTTGAGTGTGATGAGGCTGGGTAATGTGAGAATGAGGGTTGCCTATGGCACCTGAGGTTGGCTTTTGAGTGCTGATACGGCTTCTCCCTGAAAATACAGCCTCTCTCAGAGCACCAGGTGGGTCAGGTTCAATTACGGAGCTGCTAGAGAATCTTACCTTGTCTTCTATTATGTGCCTTGGAGTCCTTTTTACTGTATGCTTCTAAATTCTTGTCTTTAAATCATGAGTTACTTTGTGATGCTTATTGTTCGTGGTCATTTTCTCTATACTTTTATGAGAGAAGGATCTGCTTTGTACTTACAAATTTTACTTCTCAACTATCTTACTGTCATAGTTAAACCTCAGACAGCAACTAGGCATTATGCAGCTGCTCACTCACTCCCTCCTGCCAGTGGGGTGGAGAGGAGAATTTGGAGGAAAAAAGGTAAAACTTGTGGACTGAGATAAGAACAAATTAATAATTTAAATAAATTAATTAAAAAATAACAAAAAGTACAATGAAAAGGAGATGGAGGGAGAGAGGAATAAAATACAAAAGAAAAAACCCACAAGTGATGCACAATATAGTTCCTCACCACCTGCTAACCAATGCCCAGCCAGTTTCTGAGGAGCAATCGGCCAGCTCTGGCCAACTCCCCCCAGTATATATACTCAGCACGATATCCCGTGGTATGGAATATCCCTCTGGCTAGTTTGGGTCAGCTGCGCTGGCTGTGCTCCCTCCCAATTTCTTGTGCCACTTCAGCTTTCTCGCTGGCAGAACCTCAACAACTGAGAAGTCCTTGAGTCATTGTAAACATTACTTAGCAACAATTAAAAACATCAGAGTGTTATCAACATTATTCTGGTAATAAATCCAAAACACAGCATTGTACCAGCTATTGAAAAGAAAATTAACTTCTATCCCAGCCAAAACCAGGATGCTTTTTTTTTAAATAAGCATCTATTTCTCCATCTGACTGTCTTCTGTTAGGTATTTAATAGGATAGGATGTAGCTTACATAAGCGTAATTGTATGGCATGAAAGGAAGTTAAAGTAAAGAAATATTAAAGACGAGCAGCATTATATCCTCAGACTAGAGAAAATGGCCTCTAAGCCATCTTTGGTTGATCTCCAATAGACATTTCTAATGGTCATCTCCTGCTCCAGGGTGCACAGCTGTTAGCACTGGCATCAAGCTAGCCTGGTCTCCAGAAGAAGTGCATGCCATGTTCAATGACTTCTATTGGTGACATTCAGAAAATTAATTTATTTCTATGGAAATTAGTAGAAAAATGTGAGCATAAGTTTTAAAAATAACAGTAT
Source organism: Falco peregrinus (assembly GCF_023634155.1). Taxonomy (NCBI): domain Eukaryota; kingdom Metazoa; phylum Chordata; class Aves; order Falconiformes; family Falconidae; genus Falco; species Falco peregrinus. The sequence continues at coordinate 100,056,473 of NC_073724.1, forward strand.
ATTTCAATTGAAATATGAAATTCAGGTCAACTGGCAGCACTAACCCAGAGCCTCTGTAGAAAGCCTTAATGTGGAAAACAACTCAAGAGAGCTGGACTGGACAGAGGCCTTGAAAAGATATAACTACCAGGCTGAGTTAATAGGATTTTCCATTTCTTGCACGTGTGATGCTATCAGCGACTTTCTAGCTGATTATATGGCCCTGTATGCCTCTCTAATAGTCTTTTTAATAATATATGATGTGGAAATGGATTCCTGTTTTACCAAATAACTGCAAAGTAGGCAGAAGTGTTTTAATTTCACCTGGTTTCTCAGACTCTTTGCAATTACCTTTTCCTTCCTTTCCATATTCATTAAATCTTTTCATATACCTAGAACAATTTCCAAGCATTTTTGCATCCTTTTGTCTTAGGAACACACTATTTCCTCCAAGTACTTTTCTGTGGTACTATTGGAAAGCTCAGGTGAATCATGTACATGTCTAGAAAGGGGGAGAGATTTTTGGATAATAGGGGCATCACTTCCCTTCATTTTCAGTCTCACTTTCAGGGTTTATTGAACACAGTGTGTCCCAGAACAGCTCCAAAACTACTACAAGGGCATCATACTGGTTTTGTGTTTCAGAAGTTCTGTGGCATTTGTACCATAACAGTGATGTTTGCTTTATATTGCTCCACAAACCAGAGAAGCAATAGCAGGGAACTCTGAAAAGCAGCATGTACCATGTATATTTGCAGTGCTGTGACCTGAGAGATTTGTCAGACCCTCTATTCTTAATTATACAGAATAATGCAAGAAGTTATGACTTGTGCAGCAGCATCGCCATGATAGGTTGCACAACCTCACTTGGCTTAACTTGGTGTCAAGTGATCATTGTGTTTGTGTTTTTAGATCTTTAGAAATACAAGGAGGCAATTACTTACTTAAGTGGTTTGTTGTCTGATATACAACTGAATTATAAATGCAGCCTTTTCATCTAAAAACAACAGTTAAATGGAAAATGGAACATGAAATATGATAGTTTATCAGGCTGGTTTTGGCATCAGGCATCTTGCGAAGCCATAGGCGTCATTAGATTATGTTAATGTAAATATGACAATAAGGTTTGGCTTGGGTCTGGCATAAACGTGGCAGAATTTTTACAGCCAAGCAGAGCTGCACAGCCTAGTTCTGTTAATATAAGGCAGACTGTTAATTAGTATGAAAAATAAACATGTAAGTACAGAAAGAAAGGAACCGGAGGCATGTGTGAGAACAGTTTTATGGAGTTATTGGCATGACAATTAGCGAGGTATGCAAATGTGGAAGTATGAAAGGACATGGTAAATTATAGCAGGTTATGTCCTGCCACTTCATGCTTTTGCCTTGATGGGAAATAACTGCTCTGTTTTTAAAAGCAGATATTGTTTCACCATGCCCAAGCTCCTGTTGAAGTAAGCCTGTGCAGTCATGTAGTGGCTACCAAGTGACTGATCAGAGCCTGATCAACCTGGTGAGGAAACCAACCTGACCACCAGGCCAGCTGGTGGGAGCGACATGACAACCCACAACCAAGTGAGGAAGTGATGGACAAACTTTATAAGCAGAGTGTGCAGGGTGATGTGGACAGGAGAAACCTCTTAATCAATAGAAGAGAGCTGAAGTGTGGTCATTCCAGGTGTGTGCACGCAAATATGGAAGGGCCTACAGGTGGGAACAGATGTCTTACCTTCTCTGGGAGATCAGCATCTCAAGTGCCTGTGGACCAGTGCACACAGCATGGGGAACAAGCAGGAGGAATTAGAAGTCAGTGTGCAGTTACAAGGCTGTGATCTCATCAGGATCTCGGAGACATGGTGGGATAACTGGCACAACTGGAGTGCTGCAATGGATGGATACAGGCTCATTAGGAAGGACGGCCCAGGACAGTGATTGGGAGAAGCTGCCCTTTGTTTGTGAGAGCAGCGGGAATGCGTGAGCTCTGTCTTGGGGTGAGCCTGTGGGTCATGACTAGTGGGCAGACCAATGTGGTTGATGTTGTAGTAGGTGTCTGCTATACACCGCCTGATCAGGAAAAAGAAGTAAATAGGACCTTCTTCAGACAACTGGAAGAAGATTCATGTTCACAGGCCCTGCTCCTCACGGGGCACTGTAACCACACTGATACCTGCTGGAAGAGCCACACAGCGGGGCACAAAGTCCAGGAGATTTCTGGATTATCATTTCACAAATGGCAGTATTCTTGCCAGTTTCCTCATCCCCTCAAAATTTAAGGACTATTTCAATATACACCCCTGAAAAGAGACACTGATGTTGTTATTTGAGTAGTTGTAGGATTTACCAGTTCCTGAAGAGGCTTTGAGACCTGACTCTTCTTTTGAATGCACTGACCATGGATCGGTACAGTCTGCAGGATTTTAAGGGAGATGGGGGGCAAATGGCAGGAAGCCCTGCATTACATTATGCAGTCATACACTGTGGTTGTAACTATGGAGCTGTGAGTACCCAGCTTTGGTCAGAGCAGCACACTCAACAAAAGAAATGGGCACAGTACCAGTGCAGCGCTCAGAGGTGAGTCTTTAAAGTGAAATGTATCATTTGCCCTCCTGAGATGCCGCGCAACTAATCTTACTTCAGCCTGTACGCAGAAACCATCAACAACCAACGAGTACTGCCCAGCATCCTGCAGCCTTCCCTCAGCCTGCTTTCATTTACAGTGGGAATGGGGTCAGCCCTCATTTTGGAGGCACGAAGTACCCCAAAGCAAAATTTCTTCCATTACTTTTCTTTCCCTGTGCTTACAGTGGACTTTTACTAGTCTGAACGAGACCTGGAACAGGTTCACCAAATAACAGCTCAGCACAACTTGCTCTTTGGCATTCATACCGATTCCAGAAGGAAAATGTTTATCCCATCACTAAATTTATCTTTAGTGTAATGTAAATTGCCTGAAGTGCAAAAATGAAACATATACACAGCAAAACAAACACAGCTTTGATTTTCTTGTACAGGTTGAGCAGCTATAATGGGGTATGTGGGATCACTTAGTCCCATTATTTTAAGCAGTCCTTTATAAAGGTCTAACTTCAGGCATTTATAACCCACAGTTGGGGTTCTTGTCCTCAGAAAATTAGAACAGATACGGGATATTGCTTCTGCTTCCAAAGAAAGCACTTCAGTTCTTACCTTGAACCTTTCTGTTTCACCTTTAGTATTAAGCCTCCATCTAGGTCAGTTCCACTATGATGTATTTCCTTACTCAAAGTTGGTTCTGCTGTGCTGAATGTTTGACATGCCTTACCCAGCCCGTGAGCTATTTTTGCCGTTCACACAGGTTCGAGCTACGTTAGTAATGGCTCATCCCTTTACCTCCAAGCACGCATGCTCAGGAGAGCATACCCAGTTGCTATTTTAATACAAAGGTCTTGCCCTTATCGGAATGAGTGATGCATGAATAGAGCGCTTTGGTTTGCTGGTGCTATTCCTTCTACTGATTCTTTAGCACACTTCGCATGCAGTTTATTCCAGTCACTCAATGTTAACAGTCTACATATAAACACTGAAAGAATAGAAAATGCCAGTCTGCGTATGAGCATAGAGTTAGTGTGTAGTTAATGTGTGTATGTGTAGCAGCTAACTTGATTATGCATACAGGGAGAGTAAAGAATCATATTAGTTCTTGCCTAGCACTGTAGGTTATGTCTCTGTATCTACACACACACATAGATGTGTATATACACATTTGTAAATTGAGTTCTGTAGGAAAAAGCATGTATTCCTAAGGAAAAAAAGCATCATAGCATAATGATCAAGTCAGAATTATTGCATGTCTGGATTCAGGTCCTTCTGTTGGGCTTAAGCACCATCTAGGCACCACAGTTGGGGGCTGTCCCCAGCATCATGACAACTGAGACCTTTTTGTTATTTAGACCATTTAAATTGACTTCGTTTGTTTTTCTTGAAATTTTCTGTTCAATGTGGGATTGAAGTAAAAACCCAAGACTGGGGTTATTTCAGCAAAAGGTTTCTAAAATTTAGCCGCTTTTTTTTTTAAAGGCATCTCCAAGTCCAGACTCTATTTTATTGTTATTTTTTCCCTTGTACATGAATCTCAGATGATGATCCTGGCCTCCCAGCTGATCTTAGTCGCTCAGTTCACATCATTCCCCTCCACCCATGCTGTGCTCTGGTCCTTCGCAGGAACCATTGTAGCTCCTTTCCCGCCTCACTGCGCTAACCAGGATGGGAGCTGGGGGATGTCTCCGAGGGGGATGCGCTGTGAGCCACCCAAAGCCCCGGGAGATACCGCCAGGTCATCCATCCATTCCCCGCTCGGACGGTGGTAGAAGTGGCGGAGGCAGGACAGCCGGAATGGGAGGGACCGCTGGGGACAGGAGCGCGCTGGCAGCGACAGCTCGCCCGGGTGTGCGCGGCCCGGAGCTGCGGAGCCGAGCCGAGCCGTGGGCGGCAGGAGGGGGCGCCAGGCGGCCGGGAGCCGGGATGGGGTGGGGTGGGGTGGGGTGGGGTGGGCGGTGCTTCCCGGGCACGGGCCCGCCTCGCAGGGGGAAGGATGACCGGCGGCACGGCACTGGGGGGGGCTGTGGGGGTGCGTTGCTCCGTGAGCCGCGGGTAGCAAGAGGTAGACACGCTGCTCCTCCCTCCCAGCCCGGCTTCTCCTGACAGGGAGGGCAGAAAATAAGGATTTGAGAGGAAAGGTTTCCCTTCCCGCTCCGCTGGCTCCCCGTGGGAGGGAGCGGCAGGCAGAGGCTGCTCTGGCAGTACGCAGCGCCCTTTGTTTGGCTGGGCGTGAGAACGCTAGTGAGATGAGCAGCACCTTACATGAATGCTAACTGCGAAATAAAATTAATGAACTACCCTTTAAAGAAAACTAAGCAAAGCCCAACCGCAGAATTAATTGCCTGGGATCTCGCTAGCAGGGCTTGCAGCACGTTACGCGGCTCCCCGGGCCCCCGGCTCGCAGCGCCCCGAACCCCCGCCCCGCCCGACACAGCGGCCGCCCCCCGCCCAGCGCCCGCCGCCGCGCCCGGGCACAGCCCCCGCCGTCCGCACGGCAGCGCTCCCCGCCCCGCCCCCCCGCCCCTGCAGGCCACCGGCGCCGGTACCGCCCCGGCCGCCGCCGGTGGGAGCTCTCCGAGGTGCTGCAGCGGCGCCGCCCGCGGGGCCCGTCGCTGCGGGCCAGCGGTGGCGACGGGGCGCTCGCTCGGGGCAGCTGCGGTCCCTGCTGGGGGTTTGTTTTCGCGGCGGCCCCACGCCGCCTCTCTCTGTTCTGCCCTGGGGAATGGGGATGGTGGTTTCGCCTCTCGGTAGGCTGCTGGGAGAGCGGTGCCCGAGCAGCGGGCTTCCAGCCGGTGGGAATGGCTCCCGGCGGTGGCAGGCCCCTCGCAGGGGCGGGCGTGCTGCCTCGCTAGCAGGACAGAAGGCAACATGCCTTTTATCCCAGGCAGCCAAAACACTGCAAGCAAGGGGTGCCGCAAGTTCTGCTTCCTAGAACATGTAGAAGGCCTCGCTGTTATATTAAACCATATTTCAGTGGTTGAAAAATTGTATATTTTCAGACATGTATATTTGTATAGAATAATTGCTTATTCTATGTTGTACATTTTAATTTTTCTGGGATCTATATACTTTAGATAATGTGTAAGTCACGGATATTCTATATACTGAACTCTATTTCCAATGAAATTATGGCCTGGCCATAAAAGCTGGTTCAAAACATATTTTGGAACATTTACACACTTGCTGCAGAGCATGGTTTCATCCTAATAACTATGTCAGTTCTCTCAAGCTTCTTTTCAGTCTTTCTGAACACATCCGATTGGGACCAGCTTCTGCCTTTCCACATTTTTTTACAACAGTACCAAATGAGTGCCATCAAATCAGTATGGCAATATTACGTGCATGCCTTGGATTCTCTTTGCACCAATCTCATTGATTACAAAACTGGAGAATACTGGACTCACGTCAGCTAGCAACCTAGTTATGGGACAAGCAAGTGAGTGAAAATAATGAAAATACACCTCATGCATTTTGAGAACTATTTACATTCTGGAAATGAATCTGATCTTAAACATCCCTTCACTAACATAACATCTCATTTCGTCAGTAGTATTCTTCTTTCCTTAAGAATACATTTTTTTCTTCATTACTAGTTAATTACTAACTTCTCTCAGTATAAGCTGAGGGAGTGTATGGTCCACTGTACTGTATGTCCTTTCTGTGCAAAGCATTTGTAAGGGTTGTTCTACACACAGTTTTCCATCAATTGCCAGCCTGATGAAGTCCTTCTGTGGACACCATTATCACAGAATAAAAATTACTCCTTCTGGATTAGCTTACTCTATTTCGAATGTGTTTGAAGCACGCAAACTTGGAGTTATTCTGGTAAAGTATGATGTTTATTTCCCGAATTAACTTGCAGGTATGAAGAAGTCCCAACAATGATTATAATAAGCACTTAGTCTTGAGTATATTAGAAAAAATTACATTGTTTTTTGTTATTTAGTTTCACTGGGTTTGTTAGTGCTAATATAGAATGGGCTCACTATTTTTCAGTTTTTCAGTATTTTTCAGGCAAATCACAGATCACCTCCCACTACAAAATGAGCAAAAAATACAACATTTCAATGTGATTATTCTACTCACTATATTTTTAATTACATGTGTCATTATTCAAAAGGCATCTGGAGAACTTTAATGTGCCTGGTGCTGATTATTTTCCATTGAATGGAAAATTTCCACTGGAAATAAGAAGAAAGAACGGTATAGCCTTTAACGAGCTTTAAGTGGGACTTGAGAAATGAAGATACTTTTCCAAATCTTTGACCTTTTTTTCCACCATTGCACTGACAGGTAATGGTTTACCCTTCCTCCACCCTGCCACCCCTCTCCCATGTGCCCATCGCATGTGCAATTCATCTTTTTTTTTTTTTTTTCCATCTCCAGGTTAAACCTGTGGGCTATGGTTAACTGTAAGAGGAGCATATTGTTGAGTGAAGCCCCTTCTGCATTAGAAAGTACGGGAGGCTGTTGGATCCTTTAAGAGGTTACAGGTGGGCCATGCATGCCTTAATACGTGTTTATGTATCGACGCTCACGTCCCACATCAGTCTCTAAAGGTACAGAATCTCTGCGAAGAAGATCCATAAATGATTTCATACATTTGCTTAAGTTGAGTGGTGCTAAGCACACTTTCTGGATCTGGAAGTAGCCTCCTCTATCAATCTAGAAACAGCAAGCATTGCCTTTTTGGCCTTTTTAAAAATGTCATGATGAGCGACAGACACCTGCCATGTATCTCAGCATATGATTTGCATCATGCTGGTTTCGATCATGGGCACATAACAAAGGGCAAAGCACCATGGCACAAAGATTTGATTTAAGACCAAGTCAGTCTGTTGTGGGTTTTTTAAGACAAGCAGAATTAGACAAGCAGAACTTGCATGTGACTACTCTGGTCCTGTGGCCCAATTAACCCACTGCTGGTAGGAGGCCACAGGCTTTGTATTGACTTTGCAAGGCTTCAGGACTGAGGCTTGGTTTGTCTGAGCTTTTCCTGATGTGTCAGTGGCTTTCTTTTTACTTTCTTCAGCTGAAACAGCAGTATCTCTAATGAGCAGGTGGCTATGTCTGTTTTACTTTTGCTTAACTTTGTATGGTACAACTGCATTGTCCTGACTTAAGGCTCTTACACCATCCTCTCTGTCCTGGTAACACCATGGACTTGTTGCCTTGCCCACACACCTCCCCATCCCACCTAGAACTTACACCACTTTCTAAAACCGATACTCTCCTCTCTTCCCCCAGTTATTTCCTCCCCTCCCTGTTAGAAAGCTGGTTTGGATTTTTTATGGAGAGTGATGAGAAGTTGTACTGCATAAAATGAGATATGACTAACAATGATGTAACGTAGAGGAATACAGACCTGGTATAACAGCAGAGTCCCCCGAGAGTGCAACATAGGGCACTGTAGAGGAGGCATAGGATGATACAAAAAGGGGCACAGCCTTAGCACTGGAGAACTCACAGCTATGAAGAGCTCTCCAGTAGTCAGCTAAAGCAGTGCAGACCTGGGAGCTGGGCAAAGCTTGTTTAGAGATAACACAAAGAACAAGTATATAACATACATAAATGTCATCACAGATAGTAAAATTGGGTGTAACATGGAGTTGTAGACAAATGAAGAAAGAGCAAAGTGTAAAGGTGTGTTAAAAACCATGTAAAAATAGTCCCATAATAGTTCTTTGCTTTTCTCAGCAAAGAACTTGTTAGGAAGACACCGATGACCAGCTTCAGCCCTGACAGCCGTTGCTTGAGGAAGGCCGGCAGTGTCAGCCCTAGGTCCCAGAGGGGCAATGGAAGGGTAAACACAACACCAAAAACAGGACAGACAGGAAGAGCGTGTCTACAAAAAAATGAACTGTGTTATTATTTCTGATACTTTTTTTGTAGTAGCATTCTTTAATTTCTTTTTTTTTTCTTTTGTTTTCTATAGTAATTAGCTCTCACCTAGTACCTATTTGATTACACTGTTATTTCCATTATACTAATTCTGAGTAAGGTGTGTTTTTTGTTTTTTTCCAGAACTAAACTCTGTGCATAACATTAGTAATTGGAGCAAAGGATGCATCTTTTGGAAATTTGGGCATAACAGTCTCTCCAAGGTCCCAGACGGCATCTGGCAGTCAGAAATAGAATAAAGATATCCTGTCTCCCAGCCTGGCACATTAACCACAGGACCATTCTTCCTGCCTTTGCTTTATTTATTACATTGAAATAATTATTATGCATACTGAGCTCTTTGAAAGTACATTGCTATAAATACTAGAAAAGTGAGCGCATTGTGATTTGAAAAATACCAGCTCCTGTTTTTCAGTACATCATTCAAACCATGGAGCCATTATGACAGACCCCAGGGAATCATACTGCCATGACTCACGGTCCGTTAATATACAATTTAGTGGACATCAGTGCTATGACAAAGACAGGCGCTGCATAACAAAATGACAAAGGTGAGTCCTGCACAGCTGAGCAATCTTTTTCTTTTCTCAAAACTTGGGGCTAACCTGCTACTTACTGGTCAGCTGGTTACTAATGAACGTGAGCTTTCAGAAACATAACCAACTTGCATTCACCTCTGGACTGCCCACTTAGCTTTCCTGTGGAAAAACTCTTTCCTGTGGAACTACTCTTGAGCCTGCTGAGCCAGACTCAGGTTCTTTCTCAGTTACTGAGACTATCCTGCACACTTGGTTTCCTTAGACACTCCTGCAGTCCACTTTCTCCCCTTGACTTCCCCTTAGGCTGCAGTGTACGATTATACCAACTTGTGACTGGAGACAGATATTGCAGGCAGGTCTTCTGATGCTCGCAGTTTATGCAAGGGCAAGGATGTTTCTTTCTTTCTCCCATGACATGAAACATCCCTGAAATGCCTGGTCACTAATGCTCGGGGATCTGCCTTCCACAGGAATAAATCTCAGGCTTGTTGAGGTAAGTGTGAGTCGGGCGTTTAAATATCTTTGAGGAGCTCGAGTAGTCAAGTTTACATGAGTGAGTAGCCATGTGTAGATGCAAGCCAGATGGCGTGTTAGCTGGAGCACTCTTTGAGAACACTGAGGACACAGAGGTGGAAACAAATGCAACACATGAGAAGGAACAAGTGCATTTAGCCGCTACTTGGGCTTGTAGGCTGACAGGGCTGACGGCTTACAGTTGACAATACTTTAGCATACTGTAAACACAGTTCACCTGAGGGTTAATTTCTGCAGAAAAAGTAAACATGAAACCAGGAGCTGCCATTTTTTTTTTGGTCCTTTTTTGGAGCACTTTCCTTGACTGATTTGACAGCTTGAACCCAAAGTGAACTTCACTAGCTAACAACATATGTGAATTGATTTTTGGATCTCCAGGCAATTCCTACTGGTGCAAAAACACTGACCACAACAGAAAATAATTTGTAGAGAGGCAAAAGAGTAAGCTGATGGAGAAAATCATGTTCATTAAAGTAACCAGCTCCATGTCATGGGCTTAAAATGGGAAAGGCATGGAGGAACAGGAGCATTCAGCATCACCTTTACTAGATGGTTTCATTCACAAAAACTCGTGGGTCAACCTTCTCCCAGAGCTGGGTCAGCCTTCTCCCAGAGTGATTAAGCCCACAAGAGTAAAAGCTTCTCACAGCTCAAGAAATACGCGTCTTCAGCAGTCCTGTCCCAAAGTGAACGTCTCTAGGTAGACTATGATGCACTTGGTGAAGCCAGTGTAACATGCTACAGTTCTGTACTACTTTGCATTTACAAAGGGCAAAGTGATCTGTCAACAACATTTCTATTTGCAACTTTTTGTGAAGTTGTAGCTGGAAGGTATCAGTTTCAGTATTATATGTGAGGACACCAACGTACAGCAAGATTCAGCAGTTTAGCATTATTTATGATCTTTGAAATAACACAGACCTTGAGAGTACTGGAGATGATTTCTTATGTGGTAAGTCTTCCCAAAACTCAATATATCCTCATCCCATGGGAGCTTCTGCCTCTTTTAAACCATCCTACCTCAAAGCTCACCTAGCAGAGAAGGCAATTCCTTAAGATGCAGCAACTACTGCTAGCTATGCCTGATTGAGACCAGCATCTGTAAAGGTTGAGTGGCTTCTTTTTAGTTAATTTTTTACCCTTTTATCTCAGTCTTTCTTTGCCTGTCCTTCGTAGGCGATTTCTCACGGCTGCGAATGTTTTGCATAGGAAGGTGATGTGCTCTAAGATTTAAGTGGTGTATTGATCAATCTTCCCTCTATTTTTTTTTTATCCTTGATTTACCAGATATTTTAAGTTAAGAAGGAACGATATCTTTTGCAAAGAGGCTGGCAGCACGCCACAGCGATGAAAGATATCCTTCTAACTGGAACAAAGAGGGATGGTTAGGGATCCTGATCCCAGCAGGGGCTATATTGGGATGCTTTATGTGCCTAAAATACTGGTTCCAGACAGACACCTAAAAAGCCAACCCAACCCCACCCAACCCAACCCAACCAACCCCCCAGGCCCAGACTCTATGGTACCTTGTGTAGCGACGGGTGCCGGGTGGATGGGGGTGTGAGGGGCTGTGCCATGGGAGCAGCAGCGCTTTGCTGAGCACAGATGGGGTGAGGCAGCAGGGAACCACACCGCGTCTGCAGGTCTGTACCCCACAGAACGGGCCCGCAACGCGGGGCCGGGCTCCCCGAAGCCGTGGCACCCGCAAGCGGCGCTGAGGGGACGCTCAGGGCCCGGCTCCGCACCCGCCTGGGCCCCGCGGGCCTCAGCGGCGGAGCCCGGGAGGCGCCCGGGGCGGCTGGGCCGCAGCGGCCCCTCAGGCCCGTGTCCCCGGGGGGCGGCGGGGACTGCGGCGGGGCCGGGCCTCCCCCCTCCCGTGCCGGGCGGGGCAGGAGCAGCAGCCCCCGCTCGCGGCGGGGTTGCCCTTGGCCCCGGCCCTGAGGGAGGTGGCGGCGGCGGAGGACGCAGCACCCGCCGCGGCGCCTCGCCGCCTCCTCAGGAGGGCACCCCTCGGGGAGCCGAGCCCGGCGAGCGCTTAGCGCCTCGCCCGCCCCCGCAGCCAGGCCGCGGCGGTGCCAGCGACCGCCGCCGCAGCGCGGCGTCTGCGTGAGGGGGGGCCCATGGCCAGCCCGCCGCCGCCCTAGCCGGCCGCGGGCTTCGCCTGGCGCCCCGGCTGCAGCATGCCGAACAGGGCCGGCCTGGACACGGCGCTGAGGATGTCCCTGCAGCGCAAATCCTCCAAGATCCACTCCTCGGCTGGTGAGGAAAGGACCAGGCGGGAGGGAGCGGCGGCGGGGAGGAGGCGCCGCGGCGGAGGAAGGAGCGCGCCGGGCAGGGACAGGCGCCTCCATGGCCGGGCCGCCCGCGCCCCCTCCTCCTCCTCCTCTTCCTCCTCCTCCTCCGCCTTGCCGGGGGCGTTCGGCGGCCGCGGCGGCAGGCTCGCGGTGCCGCCCCCGCCCGGGGCTCTCTGCGCGGGGTAGGCGGCCGCGGCCCCGGGAGCGGTGGGGCGGGCAGCCTGGCCCCCCCTGCACGGCCCGGCCCCAGCGCTGCGCCCCGCCGCCCCGGTCACTGCACCCCCAGGGCCCTTGCACCCCCGGGGTGCACCCCGCGCAGGGCCCGCAGCCCCCCCTGCAGCCCCAGCCCACCGGGCACCCAGCCCCCAGGGCCCCGGGGCCGCCCGGGCCCCGCTGCACAGGCAGTGCCAGCCTTTGCCCTGCGCCGCCGGGCTCGGGGCAGGTCGGGGACAGTCCGACAGAGCCCGGGTGCTGCCTTGTCGTGATGGCACCGTGCAGGGGGCAAAGTGCTGTGCCCCTTCTTTCTCTGGTTCTGATGGTTTCTGGCAGGAGAATCCCTGGGTGTGCATCTGGTTAGAGGACAGCACCGCCGGCGGTGGGCAGGCGGGGGTGGGTTTCTCAAGAGGTTCGTGTTGGAAAATGTTTACCAACTAGTTCATAAGGAAACAGACAAAAAATGGGATACTTTGAAGGTGTAATTCTGCTCCCAAAGGTCTTCCGCTGACTTCTGTAGGACCAAGGTGCATTCAGAATTCACTTGTGGTATCTGTTTTACTTGGGGATAGATGAAGCATCAGTGACATTGTCTGTGACTTACAAGACAGGCCCAGTAAAAAGCTGAGACACCCATTCCTGTGCAAAATACTTAGGTGCCTAGTACAGTCTCTGCGATGAGTAAGGGTGCAGTATAATGCTCCTTCCACACCTTGAGTAAGGAATGGGATTTTGAAACACATTTCCTTATCGGCTCTACTTTGGGTTAATTCTCAGAGCATCTTGGAAAGCATTTGCTGGATTGCTTTTGGGTGATGCTGAACTGGAAGATGTCCTCCAGCCACTCGTCGCTGTTCAGCCCATGGAACAAGGGTAAAGCAAGCTTGAAGGAGAAATTACCTTCCCTTTGGCTCCTCTGCGCAACCTGGTCACTCTAGTAGCATTCCCCTGTTTGGCCTCACTGGTTGCTAATAAGGACAGAACCTCAGGGACTTCTGCACAGCTGCTGAAGTAAGCAGGATGCTAAGCGAAGAGAGGCGTAATGCCAGCTCATAGGACATGGTAAGGTTTCAGAGTAGGATTTAGCACATTACCAGCTTTACTTGCCTTCAGCGTTAAGCCATTCAGATGAAACAGTCGCAGTTAAGCAGATTCCGTTCTCCTGTGCTTGGGGTTGTGTCCAGACCTACAGTCCTATCTGAAATCCTGTCCTGTGACAGGGAGGCTCCTTTCCCAGAGCTGCACTTTGGCAGATCTGTTTGTGACCTAACATTTGGAATCCAGGCCTAGGTGCCCTTATCCATAACCAGCCCTTCAGATGCTGAATGACTGGCACTTGGAGAATGTTTAGCTTGAACATGGCTTACATAAAGAATTTAAGCTTCAGCATTTGTAAATCATAGTTGTGGATCTAGGTGGTTAAGTGGCACCTCAGTCGTGCCCTGGGTGCCTGAGGCACCCATATCTTCCACCATCTGGGATTTATCTGTAACAGCTTTAGATTGTTACATGTTCCTTTCATTTCACCTAAGTGAAATCCAGATTAGATGATACTTTGAAGAAAGATGTGGGGTGCTGGTTGCTGATTAGCATTAAGATCACTGCTTTTCAGTTGTTGAACAATATAGTTTCTGTTTAGAATATTTTCCTGAAGGATAACAAGAGTAATATCTAGATGGATATATATATGTCATGCCTCTAAAAATACATAACAGAGGTTTGTGTAACTTGTTACATAGAGTTATTAAAGGCTGTGTTTGTAGTTGGCTTGGGACAACCAGAGCCAATCTCTCTGCCACCCAGTAAGAAGGTCCTTCCTACATACTCCCGCCGCCTTGCTTGCATCAACATTAGCCATCAGATGGTTACATGGTTGCCTGGATCAGTGCCGATGTGCCTCTCTGCCAGCCTGTATGATCTTGAATGGCAGCAGGGAAGAGACACAGAAAGACAGGAGCGCTCTGTTTTTCTCAGCATGCTCTCTGTGGGAGCCAAACAGGTTCTTATGAGGGACTCTGGGCTGTGTGAACTGGACTGTAAAGGTGCACATTTGGAGACTGAGCTGCAGTTTAGATGTGGTTGTGTGGTGGCACTGCAAAATCTGAAGACCTTTCTGAGCTGAATGGTGTGGAGGGGGGACTGGTCACCCTTTTGTTAGGGTCAGGTAACCCCATCTTCATCTGCTGTGGGTTTCTTGGCAGCTATGTATCAGAATATTCTACCTTATTTTGTTTTTAGAAGAGGTGTTTTCTGCTTTAAATTCTTGCAGTTTGTTTTTTAGTCCTGTTTACTCTTGAGGGTGTTTTGGTTATCTTAAAGTATTAGCTTTTAGTTTGGGTCACATATTTATTTTCATATTGTGTAAAGTATTCCAGTAGCTTATAGATACTCTTCTTTAGTCAAGACCAACACTACATCTATGATGGTCTAATGATGTCTTTTCACGTCAGATCCAATCGTGATTTTTTACCTTTCTGCATTTTGTAGTGTGGCTTCCACATGTGCTAATACAGTATAAAATGTAATTGGTGTATTTGGTAGGGTTTAAAACCCGCTTAGCACCAGTACAAAGGACTTCACAGAAAAGCAAATGATGTGAAAAGGAGAACCTGGAGATGGCAAGTCACTTCCTGCCACTCAGATGATCAGTCCTCTTCTTTTTTATGCATTTTCTCATTAATCGATTTTTTTTTTTGCTTTGTACAACTATATCTTTTTATTGCTGTAATGTTGTACCAGCTGAGCTAAATTGATTAGATTTAAATTATTCTCAAAGAGGTCTCCAGCTCTTTACTGTCGGAACCACAGACATCAAAGACTAACTTGTTCTTCTCCTTCCTGCCTCCTTAAAATCACTAAAAATACGCAACTGTCAATAAGACATTGGATGATTATACAATATTATTTTTATTTTTAGGGAAAAAAAACCAAATTCCAACTTTAGAATGGATTAAAGGTACAAATGATCTTGATGTAATTTACTGCAGTCTTTTTAAAAAACTGCTCAGTGGTGCATATCATCAAGAAAAAAATATTTTGAGTGCAAAGATAGTGACAGATTCTTTTCCCAAGACATAAGGAGCTGAAATGTAAATGCGATTTCATGGTATGAAACTGTAGTCTTTCTCTACCTTTCCCATATGCATTTCCCCTGAGATATTTGCTTGTGTTTATGCTCTGTATTTGGTTTTAAGAACAGCGACTGTCTCTTAAGAGTCTTACTCCGTTCTGATTGTAAAGGATCTGTCTCTTTCTTTTGTCAGAGGAATGTCTGTGTAAGAACCTCTTTGGGTTAGATCCTATCTTTGTGCTGTGATGCTACATTACTGTGATTGCAGCTGTTGGGAAGTGTCATATGGAGCAATTATAATTGCACACAGGCGTTTCTGTTTTGTTCAAAGCTTTAATCTGTAGCCATTTACAGGTTAGACATAATTCCTATAGATATATATAAAATGCACAGTAGCTATAGGTGAAAGAGCAAAGTAGTCAGCTTTGCACTATTTACATATCGCCAGTGCTGCTTCAAAGAATACCAAGTATTTTGGTATGGCAGAGGTCAGGTTCAGACTGTAAGAAGCACAGTGAAGGCTGAAGCTTTCACTGTGAAGCTCACTGAAGCCACCTGTTCTGACGGGATATCTACATTTTGCAGATCAGCAGTGGTCTTGCGTGCATATTTAAGCAAACAGACCCTATGAAAGGGGTCAGCACAGTGCTGAGCTAACAGATTGCTAAAATGTTAACATTTAAATGTTTAACTAAGAGCAAAAGCTCTCTTCTGCTGTGAGAAATGTACCTGGCAGGTGTAGTGACAGTGGGCACTAAACAGAGGGGTGTACTTCCACAGCAATTGCATTTAATGCCTGTTAACGTTACCAAGGATTACAGAAACAGCTAGCAAGACGATTGCAACCATAGCGTTGGCGCACAGCAGTTCTACTATCCAACAATAAGAAATTTTTCCAGGTGAAGACTAAAGTACGTGTGTGTTTATGCACACATTCAAACTGTGTGGTAGCAATTCCGTGTGTTACAGAGCACCTGTTTCTTTTCAACCA
This sequence comes from Falco peregrinus, assembly GCF_023634155.1. Lineage (NCBI taxonomy): Eukaryota > Metazoa > Chordata > Aves > Falconiformes > Falconidae > Falco > Falco peregrinus. Next base: position 100,072,571 of record NC_073724.1, read on the forward strand.
CGTTTAACTGGCACTTAATGTAGTATAATGTGCAGCTTGTTCAATCACATCAAAGGCCCAATCCTATTTCTGTAAACACCAGTGACAATTACGCCTTTTCAGCAAGACCTCATCACAGTAAACCCCATGTTTTATGTTACTACGTTTCTATAGTGGCACAAAGCGGAGGCTTTTCAAGCAGTGTGAGATCTTGCTCAACTGTAAAGTGAAGTGGTGACAGTGATAGGGCCAACTGGAAGAGGCCAGCCTGAACTACTGTCTTGGATCGCTTGCCTGAAGCTTGTCTGGCTGTGAGAATTTGCATTAGGATGGGAGGGAATTTAAAATACATCTGTTTACAACACAAAGTTAGAAGAAGATGTATGCACAGTTACTGTGGAAAAACTTAATAAATAAACAAGGTCCTAAGTAGTGTGGCAGAAGAAACACTTTTTTGGCTTACTGTGATGGGGAGGTGAGGTCAAGAATAAATCTGTTAAAGATCAAACCACTCAGATGATGGGGAACACAGTTATTTAGAAATTAGTTGAAGAGGTAAGAGATTTAACTAACCTTCAGTTTTTAAGAATAAATTAAAGGAAATGTATTTAATAAAAATAAAATTCTCCACTGCACTGTATAGCCAATACATGAACTCTCTAATATTATGCTATTTGACTATGTTCATAACTCCACTGAAAACAGACGCATGTACTGTCTATTTATATGAACTGTTTTATTTCTTCTCTGCTCCACTCTCTTTCCACAGGACTTTTGTTTCAGGTTTTAGTTCCCTAGCAGTATCTGCTTTTAGTGGACTTCCCTGTGCTGGATGAGTCAGCATCCTTGTTTTCTGGGTAGATCTAAAGGTACTACCCTGCTAGTGTGATTTGGTGGTAATGCTGTTGTAATTCCATGCAGGACTAGAACGCCTGACAGTAAAGTGATTGCAAGGAAGCCTGCTTGTCTGTTCAGGGTCCTAGAATATCTCTAAGACAATGAAACTGTACTTACTGGGTGCAGAAAGAATAGTCTTTTAGTATTGCATTTTCATCGCCACAGGGTTTGAGTACAGTCTTGATCTCGCCAACTCTGTAGAGACTTTTTCTGTGGGAGTCTACGGTATCAGAAATTATGCTGATTTAAAGCATTCCTTTTTTTGTAAAATATTTAACTCTCTTTCCCTCCCCAAGAAGTTCCAAGCTGACAGCTCCCATTGACGCTACATGATGTTTTGAATGATCATCTGAAAATTAATGGCAGCATCTCAAACTGGTCGCTCTCCAGTTAGTTACCAACTCACAAAGCATTTTTATTGTAGTGAAGATTTGCTGAGGGCCCTATTAACAATCGTGTCATCCCTTTCCGCTCTTCTGAAAGGCTGTCAAGTGATACTCTGCAGACTTGCTACATGGTGGTACTCTTTGCCGTTTCATTTCCCTTTGGCCATTCTTCTTTGAGCTGTCAAGTATACCCTCTAAATAATCTTTGAAACTGAGAGGACTGATTTGCTACTTGTGAAGTAATATTCTGAGCGCCTATGTTAGATTTATTACTATAATACTGTTTCATATGTTTTCCTGTACCATGTTGCGTTGTGGCACATTTTAATTAGTTTGTAGTAGTACAAATATCAGAATATCTGTTACAGACGGTATCTGTAGAGCCCAGTTGCCGACAGGTTCTTTTAAGAGACAGTTAATCACAAAATCTTTCTTGTATGTATAGTTGATAGGGCAGAGCAATATATTAGACTTCAAAAAGGCAGCTGAACATCTCTGCAGCAACCGCTTTCTGCTTCTGGGACAGCCATTAAGTGTGGCTTACCTCTTTATCGACAGAAATGTTTTCCTTTCTGCCCTGGTTTCTGCTGGGATACAGTTAATTTTCTTCTTAGTAGCTGGTGCAGTGCTATGTTTTGGATTTGTCGTGAGAGTAATGTTGCTAACACACTGATGTTTTAGTTGTGGCTGAGTAGTGCTTACTCTAAATCAAGGACACTTCAAGTTTCCCATGCTCTGCCAGTGAGCAGGTGCACAAGAAACCAGGCACGAGCACAGCCAGCGCAGCTGACCCGAACTAGCCAGAGGGATTTTCCATACCATAGGAATGTGCTGAGTATATAAACTGGGGGGAGCTGGCTGGGGCCGGCGGGTTGCTCTGGGCATTGGTCAGTGGGTGGTGAGCAACTGTATTGTGCATCACTTTGGGTTTTTTTGTTTTTCTCTCCCCCTTGGATTTTATTCCTCTCTCCCCCTCTCCTCTTCATTACAGTTATTATTGTTGTTATTATTATTTTATTTCAATTTTTAAACTGTTCTTACTTCAACCCACCGGTTTTACCTTTTTCCGTTTCTCCTCCCCATCCCAATGGTGGGGGAAAGTGAGTGAGCAAGCAGCTGCATGGTACTTAGTTGCTGGCTGAGGTTAAACCATGACATTTTCAGTCTCTTATCTTTTCTAACTAAGCCTTTTGGAGCAGTTGCAGGTCTATAAGACATGACATCTGAGAGCTTTAGGTAAATGATTCTCAGCTGGCACACTCAAAAGGATAACTTGTGAAATATTGTTGACATGTGGAAGATTGAGGAAAAATGTAAAATTGTATAAAGTTTGGTTTGTTTGGTTTTTTAATGAAAAAAAAAAAAGTACCAGTTTTGAAAACTTCTTATTTGAACGGTATTTGTTTGGAAAACTTCCAGATTTTCAATTAGCATTATTGCCACCTTTTCATAATGAATTCTGTCTACTAGAAAAGTTCCTGGGCAGTTTCTTTCCAGCCTAAGGAGATGGTAAGCTTCCTGCCTGTTTAGAAGCTGCTGGCTCTCAGACCACTGGTTGAGACACATGTCTTACCATGGCAGTAATTCTTGATTCTGGACATTTTAAATGTGAATACTGGAAGCCAGAACAGAGTGAACACACCTGAAAACAGAAGATGCTAAGTTTTGTATTTTAAGCCAAGGCACGATAAGGCAAAACTGACATTATACAGATTTTAATGAGTGAGCCAATCAAACTATTTGCACTCCAAAGAAGCAACAGAATCCATATAGTTAAGGATGAATGTCACATACATGTATATGAACATGTATATGACATTCAAAGGAGGTTTTCCAGACAGCTAGAGGTGTTTCTTAACAATGTAGTTATCCTTGTAGTGAGCACTAAAGCAGTTTAAATTAGAAAGAACATGAAGTGTCAGTAAATTAGTCCCAATACTTCTATGTTGTCATGAAGAATCACAAGACATGCTGTGGATTTTTTAATATATTTCCACTGCTTCCCACCCTCACATAGGATATTTTTGTTACTTTTAGTTCTAATTATCAATGTGGAAATTGTTGCACTGGGGTATCAGTGCGAATAAATGGGAACCTGTCTTCCACTTGACTAAAATGGAAGAGCCATGATTGCGTCAGACTTGTAATTCATAACAGATCCAACAAAGTACGTCAGTTTGTTTTAGCCAAAGGCTTGGTCTGATGAAGCTTCCTTCTTTTAGAGGGTTGTAAATCAGGATTAACACAACTGAAATTACTGTATAGATTCTGTAAGGGAGAGAAGGCAGCCTTACGTTTTGTTTAGAAGTGCCTGGAAGGTGTTGAGTTTTAATTCCTAAGCTCTCAAATGCAGATGACCAAACCCATTTATTTGATTTCATTAAATAAGTAGGTAGTCATAAAAAGTGAAAACAAAAGTGTTTTATCTCCTTACAATAACACCACCCTGATTCATTTGCTACTTTGAATAGAGGGAGGGCTCACGTGTTATCTCCTGCTGACCCAGCACTGTTGTACCTATTCATGCGAAGCACAGTGAAGGTAATCTAACATCCCGTGCCTGTGAGATCTAGGAACATTCAACCTAATGCTTATAAAAATATATAAAGATACATGAAAAAACACCCCAGGCTTTTGTGTGCCTTTAAATACTTGAAGCAAATGTCACCTTAATGTAAACGATACAGTTTATTTGTAAATGGGAGACAAAAGGTGCTGAAAGTATATGCAAGGTCAACAGCAGCCGTCATAACTGAAACAGATGCAGAGGCTACATCTGCATTTGTCGTATCAGTTACACAGGTGGGAATCAGGACTTAAACTGGAAGCTTTGAACTGAAATCTCGTTGTCATTTACTCAACATTTCTGTATCACTAGGAAGGCTCAGTGCAGTTCCTGCTTCAGTGGTCCTGTGGCAACTAAACTGAAATGGATTGACCTCAATCCTGGTGCTTTGTTTTGAAAAGAGACAGGAAGACAGAGGAATTAAGGTATGTTAGTGCTCCCCAGACTGGGGAGAGGGCCAGTCCTGCTTTACAGATTAACAGTTAAATCTTGGTCCCAGAGTTTCACTAATACATGTCTGCACCTGGAAGCCATCCTTGTACCATCTGTCTGCCTGGTCATAGGGGGAAAAGAGAGCTTTCACAAGAGTTTACCAGACTGACAGGAGAGGAGAAAGTTATTCTTCCTCCCTGTCCCCAGTCAAAGTCATCCTAATCCTGTGCAGCCTGAAAAGTGGGAACTATTCACTCTTCACACCTTAACTGAAGTCCTGACCCTTGCTGAATTTTCCCCACAATCTTCAGTAAGTGAAAAGGTTCTTACCCTCTCTTTTTGGTGAAAGCAATTCTATTTACAAATCTGAAATTTGCTTATTTGATCTTTCAAAAGATTTTAAACCCTACAAACCTTTATTAGGGTAACAAAAGGGAATGATCAGTCTTCAGAAAGAGAAAGGAGTGGCTAGAAAGATCTGAATGATTTGAGGAGAAAAAGTTGATTTCCTACAGGAAAAACATGAAGTTTTGGGGGGTTGGGGTCCCCAATTAAAGACACTTCAGGGAAGTGCAGTTATTGGTAAAACTATTAACATGCAAATGCGCAGAGGAACTCATTATTTTAAATGTGTTTCATATTGAGAAACTGGAGTTGGACATCATTTCACATCTTTATATATAGTGTCGAGCCCCTATAATAGGAAGAATTAAAAATACATTTTCTGGGAAGGGTGAGGGAATATAATCTTGTAGCATACCATATAGATCCACATTACTGAAGGGGCCACTATAGTTGGTGTTTTGATTGTGATGAAGCACTTTAGGACAGGATGTGTCATTTCAGTTTGGCCAACACTTCTACATTTGTTGTGAGCTTTACAATATTTTGGTGTTTTACTTACCAGCTACAAAATGCAATCTTCTGTCAGCCTAGCTATCGTCTAAGCAGTTATATTTCTTTACATATAGTCAAGAGAGAGAAAAATTATTTCAAGTAGAAGATAGTGCTGGTACAAGAACAAACTTTCACAGACATTTAGTCTGAAAGTAATAAGCATATTTCTAAATATCAGACAACTGTTCAGAATAGCTTTACAGAAGGAGCAGTGGGAAAGAAATCTAGCTTGATCTCATAACTGAGTTTGATTGGTATATGTAAAGGACTATAACATAATAATCTGGAACAGGAGGATCTGAACTTTTAAACAGGCTTTTCCTTGTAGATCTGTGTTTTTAAATACCAGGGAGAACCAGGCAATTAATGGGAGAAAATAGACTGTATACAAAGATCTTTACAGGAGCAGGTTGAAAAATACCACCCACACTTAATATGTGATTTTGACTGAACAATAGCAACCATCAAATGCAGTATATTCCAGTACTTTCTTTTGACCATGCTAGATTGGGATGATCTGTGATGTCTGCTGTCATTTGAGTTTCAGATTAATTTCTTACTCAGAAATGGGTAATAATTGTCTTGGGAAATAGCAAAAAGTGCATAAAGGCAGTAATATGAGAACTGTAAATTAACAGAAGGGCATAGTGGCAGAGGGAGGAGGGGGGAGTCAGTATCCCTAAATGTCCTGCCAGTAGGAACAAAGTAAATCAGTTTCTCTGGAAGCCAAAAGAGGACAAAATTAAGTCACTACAAGCAGCACAACCATGACTGACTGAGGGAGCAGCCTGAACTGATAAAAGAAAATGCGTATGTTCCTACAAACTGTACGTAAGTAGAGAACATCTGCCAATTTTTTATTTTATTTTTTTTTTTTTTAGTATGACTGCGTGCAGGAAGAGAGATAAACTCTGGGAGTGTTCTGCTGCCTGGACTATGTTTTCTGATATTCTGAATTCCAGTCAGTGTGGTTTTTTTCACTCTGGAATATAGACAGCCTTTGGATACAGCTGGCGATCAAACCACAAGGGTGTTTTATACATTAGTGACTCAGGAGGTAGAACGGCACATGTCTCCTTCTTAACACCAATTTATCAAGAGCTTCCTCTTGTGAGTTGTAATGTGTGCTGTCAACCTAAAATTGCCCAGTAACACAGATGATGCTTTCCCTAAATGCATGCCAGGGAGCCCTTCTGTCATGGATGTCTTAGTTGGGACTGTGTGCGCAGCATCTTCCATACACAGCATCTCCTTGTTACCACTCTTCCTCTTCTGATAGAGTAGCTCATAGGAGATTACAAAATCCCAAATCCTACAGTAGATCCAGGTACGTCTCTTTGGTTGCAGGATCTCCATTGAAATCAGCTGATGAGTATATTTTGTCTCGCAGTAGGTGTATCTACCATTTAAATCCCTACCCATTTCCAGCACTGACTCCATGCCATCTCCCTCAGCGTGCTTCCCTGCATTGCTTCTGGTAGGAGTTCCTTAGGTGCAAAGGGCTACACCTGGCATGGCCTGGGGGAGAGCAGTTAGTGTTCCAAGCCTGAACTGCAGGAGAGACCTCAGCCATCCTAAACTTTCACCATCAAGAAAGACTGTGCATCCAGGGCTGCAATGAAGAAGAGTCTGCAGTCGTCAACACTGGATGGTTTTGTTGAAGTTGTGGCCTGCCAACTGATTATCTAGACCATTTTCTTTGAGAGCTTTTTGCCAAAACCCCAAAGAGAGAAAAATGGGAATAAAACAGCTGCAGTAATAGGTCTGATATGAATTTGTTGAGGCAGTGCAATTTTGTTTTACTGCTAAATAGCATAGGATTTAAATAATTTAGTACTCCTTTTGGTACTTTTTGGTTCATTAGATAGCCAGGTTCCCAGGCTCTGTGCACCGGCCATTTCTGCTATCGTTGCTGTTGTTCAAAGAGACATTAAACTCTTATTAGGCTATCAGTGCCATCTCCTATGTGGAGAGATCCCTGACAGCCAGAGGCAAGAGTTAATTTCAAACCTTCTTCTTACCAGAACTTGTTTGTTTTTTTTTTAATTAAAGTCCCTTGTAAGATACTCAGCACCTTACGCACAAATATCTTGTTGAATTTCTCCCTCATTCTGTTACAGGCTACAAATCAAATCAGAACATCACTTTTCCCCACTGATTAGATGATAGGATTTATATTTCTATGGCCTAGTTCATGTCTAGACAGGGCAGATGGTACTATTGGAATGTACACCATCATTAATTTGGGACTGAGCAACTGTAAACAACCATATTTTTTACTTTCATCAGAATTAGTGCATGGACTAGCATTCAGTAATAAAATATTAGTACCCGAAGCAGAAGCCACAAAATTTACCAAGGTGGATGGAGAAGGACAGCTGTGATGGGGTGGCTTCTGTCTTCATGGGCAGCTAAAGCTCTTTTACTTCAGTTCTCAGTATTTTGTCATCAGTGTCTCCAGAGCAAGGGAATAACTTTAGTTGTCTACTCGTAGGGTCAATATGAAGATTACAGGCAGCTACATATTATTCGTATGGTGCTGGAAAATAGAAGATGGTATATGAAAAGGTTTCTTTAGTCAGGTAAGTTTGCAACCATTAGGTTTAAATGTTTTTCATAGTTGCCATCTGGCTTTGGTGGTGTCAGACCTCATGAAACCAAGCCCATGTGGATATTCTGGAAAAGACAAACAGAGCATGACCTTTTATTTAATCCTCTATTTCTTGTAAAGGTTTAGTTTTAACAAGGACATTTTATAAGCTATACTTTGGTAGGTTTTGGGCATTATTTCTTAATATTTAAATAGCTTGTTAACAATGACTCTACTCCTACATAAACAATTCTAATAATAAAAAAATATTGATACATCAGTTTTTATAAACTAAAATTTGAGAAGCGTGATTAACAACGTGAAGAAGGGGGAAGGGAAGTCCTACATTAAGAAGATTGGCAGTGCTTCAACTAGAAGACTATGCCGTGACTGAGGATATAACCAAAATAGAATTGGATTAACAGAAAAAAAGCAAGCAGCTAAATCTAAGGTCAAAGCAGAAATAGATGCTTTGAAATTGTCTCATATGCCAAAAGACAGAAAAAGATATTCAAGCAGTTCTCATATTATATACACCTGTAAAAATGAAAAATCAGTTCATATTAAAAGGAACTGTGAAAGAAGACTCAAATAGTAACAAGTCAATTAAGAGATTCTGAACTAAACTTCAAAATATGCAAAAAAAATACAGTAACCTTTCCTGATTGTTTATACATACTTTAACATGTATAATGTTACAAATTAAAAAATAAACTAGAAAATATAGCTGTAACAATATAAACACTTACAAAATCAAAGGAACAGTAAAGTGGTCTGAAAACTCTTTCAGGTGGGGCAACATAGTGATCATTCAAGCTGGATAAGTTGTGTTGTAACTAGTCACCAGAAAGTAAGTTTAATTACATGTAAGTTCTGCCTGATACCTATTATTACAGCTCTGTTTACACTAATGAGCCCCAGCCCCCTAATTTGTGGGTGGGAGAAGCTAATGCACAGAGATAACGCTTTATAAGAGGAGAAAGGAAGTAGAAGGATGTGTCTGTAGAGGTTTTGGGAGGATAAGCTGTAGTATTTAGGAGGTTTGCCCTTTTAGCTTTGGATTTTAGTCAGGTAAGTTTATTTAAGGGGAGGGAAGGTTGTACTTATTAAAGAAAATAAATTTTTTTGACGTGTTCATCTGTAGTGCTTTGAGGTAGATACTGATTTTAGAAAAGATACCTGTATATTTTTTTTTCACTTTCCTATGTGGAGAAGCTGAAAGCCTGTTTTCCTGGTAGTAAGATTTACTCAGAAATATAGAAAGAATCTTGTAGTAAGCAAAGCATATGCCTGCTTTTACTGTAGTGGTTTTGTTCTTTTATTCATAATTAGATACTGCTAGATAAAAGTATAATTAAAACTTAAACCTGGAGTACAAGCAACTATAAATCAATATCAGATTAATTCCTTCCTGTAATTCTGTGTTCTTGTCATATGTGCTTAAACTCTGATGCAAGTACTGCAGTGGTTGTTCTCAATAGCTGCATAGTAGGAGCTATGTTGAAGATGGTTTACTTACATGTGAGTAAACCCTTCTAACTTATTAGGGTGAAGGGCTAATTAGTAGCGAGTAACTGTTGTTTAGCAATGAATTCAGTATTAAGATAGTGACTGCGTGGAAGGGATTTCTTTCCATTGAGTAGCTCTGCTATTTGCTGCAAAGTAGAACAGCTATGTAGAAATAATGTGGTAGTAATATTTCTGAAGAGCTCTAAGCACAATTCAGTAAACAAATGCTTACTAGCTGGGGTCTTCTGCTTATATATGAGCAAGTATCTTTTGTAATAGTATGTAGAGGGAAGAAGAAGGCGGCTTTTAGGCTTTCAGAAAAAACTGTTATGTGAAACTTCTCACTAGTATTTGAGAGAACTAGCTGTTTGCTTTCATTTTCTATTTTATTAAAAAAAAAAGTGACGCTTATGCTCGGGGTGGGGAATGGCTGTTTACCTTTCAAAAGGTGTCTTCTTCACAAAGGAATGAGAAACTTGAGCAACATGGTATCTAATCTGGGAATGGACACAGCTCAGCACTGTCTGAAGCTCTGTCCTGAAAAGTTTAGAACCACTTTTGGACTCTGCATCTTAAACAATTCCTTGTGTTGAACAGGAGGAAAGAGAGGAGTGACTGGAGTCTAGCTGATAAGACTTTCTTAGGAATGAAACAGTAGTGCTTACTGAACCTGGATGGATGCACTGTCATTGGTAATTGAGTCAGCTAGGTGGTGATGTTCAGCTTTCAGCAGTGGTTGGCTGGTTGGTTTGGGCTTTTTTTCTTCCTTTCCCTAGGGCTACTTTTTTATGAAAAACTCCTCCAGTACTAACATATGAGTCATAAGCATAATTTCCTCTAAAGCCACATAAGCCTATGTAATACTAGATAATAAAATATTGAAAAGGTCTGTGATTCTTGTCTTCACTCATTCTGGTAGCAGTTCCAATAAAACTGCCTTTTGCAGATAGGTACCGGAATGTCTCAAAAGTGACAGACAGATGCAATACAAATGTACTTAATCCTCAGCAAGGATGGAATAGGTCAAGCTGAAACCTGATCTGATGGTAAACAAGCATTTAATGTTTTTGCCAATGACAGGCTTTTTGTGAACCCTAGCTGGCAGGAGATTTGTATGGTCATAGCCCGAGCTGGTCCAGTCAGCATAACTCTGCCTAAGTCAAATTCACTGCTGCCAGTCTGCAGCAGTTCAGGTCTAATCTACAGACTTTGCAGAAAATTCTCTAGAAGCACTGTAATGGATCTTTTAGAGATCAAGCCACTGAGACTATTATTCATCTCTTTAGGAGTGGGGGCGAGAGGAGAAAAAAGAAATAGTGGGGGAAGAGACTAAAGAATAGTTCTAAAACTTAAACAGTACAGGTGCTGCAGACAAGACAGCTATTCCAGGAAGAAAAACTAGCATGAAAGGGCTTCTTGGGTTGAGATTTTTCTAATAAAAATATTTTGTTGGGGAAAATTTCTCCAGTCATATTTATAGTATAGGACTTCACAGCAGCAGGTGGATAAATAATGCTACTGCAGCATTAAAATAACTGGTAATTTTTCATATAATGTGCTTCAGAGAGAAAAGGAAGGATCCACATGAGGTTCTAGCTCTATGAGCTTTCTTATCATCCCTGATCTGATCTTCTGACTGAGGCTGTAGAGCAGAGATGAGACTGGCTGATACTGCAAAACCTGTAAGTCTCTCTTATCTGTCAGTAGCGTTCTTTTCCTGCAGGGGACAGGCAGAGGCGTGTGATGGCAGCTTTTCTCTTGTCCTTGGTTAAACATAGAACTGCTGTTGAATTTTGTGTTTTACCAGTCTGTTTATACATTCACTAAACTAAAAATAAACTTGTCCTATGCTGAAGGTTTTTATTAAGTTCGCAAGTCTGTCTTGAGCTTTGTACGGATGTATGTCTTCATTAAGCTGCTTTAAACATAATTAGCTGTGTTCTGGTTTTGGTAGTCCTCAGTGATACACATCATTTATAAGCAACATGAGAGGTTCTGCACTGGATTCTTCATTGAGTGCTCAAAGCTGAGAGAACAGGAATTGTTCTTCTAGGTCCAAATATAAGAAACCTGAAATACCCACTCCTCCACCACCTTGCTGTAACTCTTCTCTTGGGAAGGTTGTGGTTTCAGTATAGCCTCCAAGTCCTCTGAGAAACAGCCAGGTGGTGGGGAGGGCTGTTAATTATCACATCAGCACAGATACTCCTGTTTTAAGATAATTTAAAAGGCAGAAAATGCTAGTGCTGGAAAATGAATCTGAGGAATGTGTTACCTCTCTGCAAACCCTATCTGTGTTGTGATGGTGATGCAGGATAGCAGAGCCACTCTGGAACGTGTTTGTTACTTCTAGAGCTCTGAAATAGTTAGCCTGAGATTGATTTTTTTTTTTTTTTTTTTTTTTTTTTCCCTCTGCTGTTAATAGTTAACTCCATGTTGTCCATTGTGGACTGAGGATGGCATTTCTTGTTTCTCTTGCTGGAGCTGAGTGATGAGTCTGCATGGGTTTCGTTTGCAGTTCTGGGATTCAGTGCAGTCCTCTACATGCATGTGGAGTGTCCTCTCTACCATGTTGGGATTGCTGAACAGTCCTTGGTCTGAAGGTGGAGAGCTAAAATAGCCTGTCTGATTAACAAGACTGTATTAATTTTGCTCCTGCATTATGTCAAACTTAAACATAGAGTAGATACTACACTAGAAAAATTGATATGAGTTAAATAAGAACATGATAGAATCTTATTGGTTATTATAGTCGGCAGTTATGAAGATGCTGTTTTTCTGCAAGGCATTTGGCTGCTGCCTGAGATAGCTGAAAGCATATTGCAATTAGTGAGAATGAATTGTTTGCCAATTTCCTCTCCTAAACGGTTCCATTAACAATCCCACGAACAGTTGTAGTGAACCTTTAATGAATATGATAAGCCACATAACCCATGTGAGCCTGTGTGGCTTGGTCCATGGTATGTTCTGTAATGGTACTATGCAGTCAGGTTTGCTATTTGCTTTATTAAGTACTTAATCAATGATGTGTATGATTTGTATTTAAAATACATTGCTTCACTGAGAAGAGTAGACTATAACTTCATTCTTCCCTCCCCTGTTATTTCCTTCATATCTACTTAACTACATATCTGTGTTAAAAGCACACTTGAAAAAAGGTGGAAGTAGCAGAGTGGTAAGGATATAGTGGATTAATAATGTGCTGTTCTTGGCTTAACACTCAACGCTTTCAACTTTGATTTGTATGATGCTGGGGTACCCTTTGGGTGGGATCAATGCCTTAGAGGCATTTTGGTGGCTTGTACAAGCAGTGAAATCCCTCAGCATTGCAGACAGGGTCTGCTGTGTGCTCATTTAAAGGAGCTGAATTGGGCTTACACATACAACTTGGATGTCTAAGTCCATACTGAATAGTCCTCAGTCTAACAGAGGATGAGGTAAAATTGGGCCTTGCTTCTGAAATAGCTGAGCCAAAATGAACTCCAGAAGGTCCTAGTCTCTTCTTCCTGCAAATGATCCTTCCCTGTTGTCCTCTGCATTACATGTGCAGTTGTGAAGCAGAGAGAAGTGGTTTGAAGAAATGCTGGGAGGGAAGTTTGCGGCCGACTGCTTAGTCGGTCCATACCAGTCAGTCCTTGATGATCAAACAGTTCTTCCTGATTACTTCTGGATCAGTCTTGGTGGTCTTTCTTTCCCCTCCTTGCAAAAGAAGGGATTTGAAATGCTGGTGTTCAAGGGAGATTCTTTAAACCTTAGTTCCCTACTTCATAGTCAGATGTCTCCTTGGAAAGGCAGTCTCACCTGCTGTCCACGTATCTCATGGCTGCTGCATAGTGCTGCCTGGTGAGCAAATGGCTGGTCTGAGCTGGGTTTGACAAATACAATGAATTTATCTGTAGCCCAGTTCATTAACCAAGTCTGAGCCGTGAACGTTGTGCTGTTAGTATTGCTAGTGGTATATCTTGTCTATTGTCTGTCTTCTTCCCCTCCTGCTGCCTCTTGGGCAGTTCTTAAGTAATGGGTGCACCTGCTGGTGCCCTGCATGTCTAGAGCAGGTGTGCTTTGTGACTAATAAATAGGGCTTACATGTTTCAAACAGGTCTAGTTAGAGTGGGTGAGGGAAACAGAAGCTGAATGATGACAGAAGATATACAGTACTGGATTTTAATCTAATGCAAATTTGGACTTACAGAGCTATTCCAAAACTCCCCTGTGGTAGCTAAAGCCAGCTTTCCCTGACTTGTCAGACTGGTTATCTGTGGTTGCCAGAACAGAGCTTTCTCTACCTTCCAGCCTATCTGCCTGCTGTGGATTCCTTCGATTTATTTGTTTTTTTAGAAACAATTGTTCTTGATATGTAGTGAGGATTGCTCATAAGGGAGTTCCTGTGGATCCACTAACCATTAGAACTTTTTCATGAGAAGAGTCTCAGGGCTGCATTAAACCAGTCTTGAGAACCTGTAGGGAAAAGACTTGGTCTTAGTGCTTAGCTACAGCACGTCGTCTTCAAATTCTTAACTTCTCAGCTAGCCTTTGGTCAAAGGCTGGAAGTAACACCACAGGGCTTTTTTAGGCAAGAATTGGTAAGTGATGAAGTTCCCTTTTGGATTAGTGCATGTGAGGCCTCTGGTTTTAAAAGGCGTTTTTCTACAGTGTTTCTCTTCTGGCCTGTTAGAAGGCAGCAGTCTCAGGCATAGGCCAAGTGCTGTTGCCACAGGGTATGAAGAATGCATTTCTTTGCTTTATCCTGTAACTTTTAAGGTTGTTTTTTAAATGGTGGGGTTTTTTTTTCCCTTATAGAAGTCTAGTGTTCTTGCTTCTAGAAATAAAAACTGAGCTAAATCAGCTCTATAGCATTGTTAATTCTAGGTTAATGTAACTGCAAATAAAAGCAAGAAGCTGTAGTGGCCTCAGGCTACTTAAAATAAACCAGATATACCTTAATATGGTGAATACTTTTTCTTATCTTGGTGTTTACTCAAGAGGATATTAAAAGGATGGAAGAAAAATGTCTGTTCTTTTTGTTGATAGTATTATGTTGTTTGCAAGTACTTAATCTTCTTTATTGACATCAATATTTTAGCCTTCTGAAGTAGAAGGCCTATTTAATATGGAAGCAACTGCATTGATAACATAGAGACAAAACCATTGATAGGTGGATTGCAAGGATTATCTGTTAATAGTTAGAGCTGCTTTAGCTCATTGTTTTGTGCCCCAAGTCAGGTGTAGAGCATAAGCTAGTGTCGGGGTATTAGTTCCCCAAAATTGAAAATAGTTTACTGTATTTGCTGTTAAATTCAGATAATATATCTATCTATATATAGGCATTGCACCTGTTGATATAAAGGCTGGGTTTCTGTGCTTTGGTTTTTATGCTAACTGGAGGTGGGGTGGAAGGGGAGGGGGATGAAGGTGAGTGAGAAGTTGGTTGTCCTGCTAGTGAAATCTAATTTGTTCCTGCTGAAACCTTTTTTTTTTTTTTTTTTCTTCCCTGCAGGAGTGTTTCTAAATCAGTATTTGAATAACTGTTTTCTGGTAGTCCTGGATGTCTTTATGGAAGTCATAGGCATAGATGACTTCAACCGACAAACCTGTATTTCTAGTATACATAGAATCACGGAATGGTCTGGGTTGGAAGGGACCTTCCAGATCACCTAGTCCCACCCCCCTGTCATGGGCAGGGACACCTCCCACCAGACCAGGCTGCTCACAGCCCCATCCAGCCTGGCCTTGAGCACTGCCAGGGATGGGGCAGCCACAGCTGCTCTGGGCAACCTGTGCCAGGGCCTCACCGCCCTCACAGGGAAGAATTTCTTCCTAATGTCTAACCTAAATCTGCCCTCTTTCAGTTTAAAGCCATTCCCCCTTGTCCTGTCGCTACATGCCCTTGCAAAAAGTCCCTCTCCAGCTTTCCTGTATGCTCCTTTAGGTGCTGGAAGGCTGCTCTAAGGTGTCCCCAGAGCCTTCTCTTCTCCAGGCTGAACCACCCCAACTCTCTCAGCCTGCCTTCACAGGAGAGGTGCTCCAGCCCTCTGAGCGTCTTCGTGGCCCTGCTCTGGAGCCACTCCAACAGGTCCATGTCTGTCTTCTGTTGGGGGCCCCAGAGCTGAACACAGCGCTCCAGGTGGGTCTCATGAGAGCGGAGCAGTGGGGGAGAATCCCCTCGCTCGACCTGCTGGCCACGCTGCTTTTGATGCAGCCCAGGGTGCGGTTGGCTTTCTGGGCTGTGAGTGCACGTTGCTGGCTCATGTTGACCTTCTTGTCCACCAACACTCCCAAGCCTTTCTCCTCAGGGCTGCCGTCAGTCCATTCCCCACTCAGCCTGTACTGGTGATTGGGATCGCCCTGACCCATGTGCAGGACCTCGCACCTGGCCTTGTTGAACTTCATGAGGTTCACACTGGGCCACCCCTCAGGCCTGTCAAGGTCGCTCTGGATGGCATCCCTTCCTTCCAGCGTGTTGGCTGCGCCACACAGCTCGGTGTCGCCGGCAAAGTTGCTGAGGGTGCGCTCAGTCGCACTGTCTGTGTTGCCAGCAAAGATGTTAAACAGCGCTGGTCCCAATGCCGACCCCTGAGGAGCGCCACTCATCATCACTGGTCTCCACTCGGACATCGAGCTGTCAGCTGCAACTCTTTGAGCACAACCGTCCAGCCAATTCCTTATCCATGGGGTGGTCCATCCAGAAAATCCACATCTCTTCAATTTAGAGAGAAGGATGTCAGGCAGGACAGTGTCAAATGTTTTGCATAAGTCCAAGTAGATGACACCAGTTGCTCCTCCTTAATCCACTGATGCTGTAACCCCATTGTAGAAGGTCACCAGATTTGTCAGGCATGATTTGTCCTTGGTGAAGCCATGTTGGCTGTCACCAATCACCTCCTTGGTTTCCATGTGCCTTAGCACAGTTTCCAGGAGGACCTGCTTCATGATCTTTCTGGGCACCAATGTGAGACTGACTGGCTTGTAGTTCCCTGGGTCTTTTTTCCCTTTTTAAAAATGGGGATTTTGTTTCTCCAGTCCATGGGAGCTTCAGCGGACTGACATGGCTTCTCAGATAAGAGGGATAGTGTGTTAGCCACTTCATCTGTCACTTCTCTCAGGACTTGTGGATGCATCTCATCAGGTCCCATGGAGCTGTGCACCTTCAAGGTTCTTCCTTAGATGGTCTCGAACCTGATCTTCTCCTACAATGAAGTTCTTCTTTCTCCCAGTCCCTGCCTTTGCCTTCTGTGACTTGGGCAGTGTGACTGAGGCAAAAATGTCATGGAGTACCACAGCCTTTTCTATGTCTTGGGTATCCAGGTCTCCTGTTTCCTCCTGGAGAGGGTCCGCATTTTCCCTGGTCTTCCTTTTATTGCTGATCTACCTATAGAAGCGTTTCTTGTCCTTGATGTCACTGGCCAGATTTCATTCTGTCAGGGCTTTAGCTTATCCAACCCAGTCCCTGGCAGCTTTTACAGTTTCTCTGTATTCTGCCCAGGCTATCTGTCCTTGCTTCCATCGTCTGTAGGCTTTCTTTTTGTGTTTGAGTTTGTCCAGGAGCTCCTTGTTCGTCCATACAGGCCTCCTGTAATTTTTGCTGGACTTATTTGCTCGGATGCCTCACTCCTGAGCTTGGAGGAGGTGATTTCTTGGGCTTTCTTGGGCCTCTGCTCCCTCCATGGTTTTATCCCATGCTACTCTACGAAGCAGATACCAAAAGAGCCCAAAGCCTGCTGTCCTGAAGTCCAGGGCAGTGAGTTTGCTGTGTGCCCTCCTTACAGCCTTAATCTTGAACTCCACATACATAGCAGGGGTGTTCTTGCTGTACTGATACTGTAAAGTCAGTCACAGAGGAAAAAAACCTCGAAGACTTGATTTGAAGTTTTAGAAGGCAGGCATTCTTTATTGCAGTGTTGGGAGCACGGGGGAATGTTTCCTGAGTGTGCTAACCAAGTTCCTCATATATATATAAGTAGAGTACCTGCACATTCAGAGTGTGCTACAGATTCATTTTCATTCATGTATAGCATTGCTTACAGGTTTCTCGCTTCTAATGCAGATTACTGCACATCCTCACATAGCACTACTGAAGTTTTTATTAACTGCACATGCTCCCTGCGTGGGGGGTTTGCCCTCTTTTAGGGAGGCTATTTGAGTTAGAGATTGTAATCTCCCACTGCCATGATTACCTTTGTCCTACTTCCAACCAGCTTTCTGTGGATTGCAACACTATCAACTTGTCTCCTCTTGCAGCCAGAACTTTCCTTACTTGGAGGCTTCTTTCTGCATAATTTAAGATAACTGTATTCTTTTTACCATCCATACTTTGTTTCCCGTCCTTCCCAAGGCTGACTCCCTTGATTAGAAGTCCCTGCATTCGTCACTTTTAACAGCTTTAGAGAGTCAGCTTGGCCTAAACATCGTGCACAATTTCATTTAACATATAGGTAAACACTAAATCAGTTTAGTAATTCAGGAGTTAGAGACGTATTGTCCCTTTGCTGATTCAGCAACCTTCCCTTAACAGAATACTTTGACATAAATGTATATACAGTGGTATCTATACAGTGGCATCAGTACAAGTACAAAAGCAGCTTTGGAGGTGTAACTAGATCCTGTGTTTTGTCATGTCCCTATCCACAGTGTTGTCAGCATGTATGACATCTTTACAGGGAGAACAGAGGTGATCCTGCATCACCTACACTTTGATACTGGAAGACTGCTCTGGAGTACCTGGAGAACAGAGGTTTATTCTGTGATAACTGTTGATGGCTGTAAAAGCTCAGAAGCAGACACTATTATAGGAATATGAGTGGCTGTTACCCTATTGCATATTTTCCATAAAGATAAAATTGATGGTTTGTGCTTTCGTCTTGACTGTAGTTGCTGGATGAGTATTTCTTCCTGGAAAGGAAAGCACTTTGTAAACACCAAGAGCACGTGCTGTAGGTAGTACTAAGATAATCTAGGAAGAAACGAGGCTTTATGGAAAGCTTGCTCTCTCTTCCTTTGCATGCTAGGTGTCTTACAAAATGCATTTTTAAAGATACCTGCACTTGAGCATATGTAGATGGCACAGTGTTTAGAGGTGACCCATAAGAAGCCTCTAAGGGTGTGTACTTAGTGAGTGGTAAGCAAGCAGCACAAATTGGGGGTAGGTGGACAAGACCATTCTTGTTGTCTTCAGAGTTTCATTTTATGGTGCATTTCTGTTTAATTGGGAATAGTTGTGAAAAATCATACTTCAACAAGGTACTAGTTTTCTAGGCAAGTTGTAGGGGCTTCAGGCCACAGTACTGACTCTGTTGTGGGACTTGGCTCATAGCAAAGGAGCACAACTTGAGATAAAGGCCTGAAGTCAAATTCTTGAGGTGAATTAATGCTTCTGTACCTTGCTGAGTTTCTGACCAGAGATGTCAACAACTTTGAGAACTAAGTTCTTGAAAATTTCTTGAAGCTACAGTCGATCTCTTTTAAAAATTTGAAGTTTATTGGCCAAAGTGTGCTTTTAGAGGAGCAAAAGCCATTCTTTCATGATGCTGCATTTTTATGCTTTTGGGCCACCTCTGGCTTGTGGGAAGCCTCAGTATTGCTCTTCAGACCTGCTGTGCTGGGGGAGTGTAATGGGAAAGCCAGGACTCCACAGTCCAAACACATTCTCGCTTTGGGTTGATATGGGACCAGTAGTGGTATGGGGAGTGGGAGTGTGAAAAGTGGTTTTGCACTGTTGCTCTTAGTCACATGTTACACTGTGGCTGAAGTTTGTAGAAGGCCCACGGGGTTTTTGCTTGCTTAGGGGTACAAGTCACAGTACCATCAGGTTTCTTCTCCTGGTCTGTGTGTACTGGGTGTCTGGGTAAGTGAACTGAGCGTTGGACTCCAGAACAAAAGGAAGTTGAGGAAAAGAAGTCTTGGTCGGAGAAGTCAAAGCTATTACAGAAAGAAGATAGGGTTTCTATAGTTTTATCACATCTACAGCTTTGGGTTATCAGATTGGACTGCTTTGTTTAGATAGCAAGAGTCTGAGTTAGCAGCTGAAGGGAAAACTTCATGAAGAAAGGTAAGTGGATTTGAAATAAAGGAAGAGGATGGTGTTAGACTATAGCAAGAGGTATGAACTGTGAGAAAAGAGACGATCCAGGTCTCCTTTCAGCTGGAACTTGGCTGTTTTGGATACAGTCAGAATTTTCACTCTGTGAGGCAAAAGTGGTATGCAAAGAGGGAGGTTTAATTGTGACTCTAAATTATAGCTGGTTTCCCCCATTAAAGAGTAAATTCTGATACAGGAAGTGGCTTCCATTGTACTTGTCTGTTTTAAACCTCTTTATTTTCAAAAGTTTTAGTACCAAGTTCTGTGACAACCTAGCTTGCAAACGAGTTTTGCATTCTTGTCTTCCCTGTAGGATACAGCTGCAAATGTTGCAGGGGAGCAGAAAAAGTATTTGTAGTCAGATCTGCTGTAGGGCTGATACGTAACAAAAGATTGCTAGTACATGGGACCAAATACCTTAATGCTGGTTGAGGGATGCCTCGCAAAACAGGGGGTAGCTCAACCTGGCTGTCTTTCAAGGCTCCCGTGTTGCACTGGAAACCCACGCAATTTAATTTCTTCCCCTCACCTTTTGAAAAAACATTTGAAGTAATGTTTGCAGAGGAGGGGAATATGGGAAGGCCTGCTTCAGAGGGTTAGTAGATTGTGATGAATCTTATTTTTATTGTTTTTAATATATATGTAAATGAAAAGGTAAAAAACTGAGTCCTCTGTAGATCTTATGGCAATATGGGCTTTGCTGCGCAATTACGAAATTAAAGTTGTTATACGTGCTTGTTCCCATCAAAATTCCATAAGCATTGAATAACTCATCATTGGACCCCTTAATCTTACTGAAATAACATAAAACAGAACAAGAGGCTGGAAACCTGGTTTTTTTTGTATTTGTACTGCATGTGTTTGCAGGCCTGTGCTTACTATATTCTGACTGAGGCATGCTACCAGCAGCTTGGAGATGATCTGGTAAGAATTAATGGGAAACTGAAAATTCTCTTAGTAAATTATTAGAGGTTACACTATTGTCTCCCTAGATGCTGAGCTGCTCTGAGAATTAATTCCCTATGAGTCTATGGGTAAGGAACATGAATGTTTGATTATACAAGCTAGGGAAATGTATTTAAAACAGAATTGACAGCTACTGTTTAATTATTAACACATGCCTGTAGGAAGAATTGCCTTCCTGACCCTGCAGGCAGTTCTACACACATCTGTCAGTGTTTGCTACCATGAAAATATAAAAGTGGTGCTTGATGCAAGTGTTCTCAGGACTTTTTTGAACAGGTGCTTTGTCTAAAATCTTGAAGGGATAAATCCTGGAGGAAGGCAATGACCAGGTTTCTGAAATGGAACAACATCCAGCTAAGAACAAAGGAACAGCAATCTGCTGTGCCTGAACATTTGACTGGAAGATACTCTGAAATGCATGTAGCTATACCAGTTACTGCCCTGCTAGTGATCTGCATTTGAAAGCTGATTTCATGACTGGGAAAACTGAGCTTGGACTAGTGGGGTTTGATACACCTATAAAATCAGTTTAAATCACTTGAATACAGTGTGTATTAAGCTGATGGTACAAGAGCTGTGTTTTCAATGTTCAGCCACTCTGTTTTCTGAACAGCCTCAGGGAGAAGGATTAAACTTTTAAGTAGATGCTCACCCCTACCGATCTGATGGGTTTTGAGTCAACACGCTAAAGCTTTTTAACCCTTTAGAATGAAATAGCAGGTAAGCTAATAATGGGTGGGATGGTGAGGTATAATGGGTGAAGAACTTGCCAGTTCATCCCAGCAAAATTCCCATGAGCTTCAATGATACCAAATCTTTCTTGAAATTACTTGCACATATGTGATATTTCTGCTGTAAAGTACTAAGAATCTAAATTGTTGTGTAACAAATACAATTTATGTGTAAATGTAGCTACATCCAAGACTTTAGCAGTCATTAGCTGTTACAAGATTTGAGTAATTGCTAATTGGTGTGGTTTGTGGCCAGTACTCATGAAGTCAAGACGGTAGGAACAAATGCATTTAAGCCAATTGTGGTATTTGGTTTCTGGCTTGTAGTCCTTGCTGTTGGCTTGCCAGAGACCTGGCCTATGTATTTACTCACTTTCCACTTTGAAGTACAAAGAGTGAAGAGATTTGTTTTATTACGAATTATTCACTGGGTGGAACTGAAGTTTTAACCACTTGTAGAGCTCTGAGCTATGCTTGTGGCTGTGGGCAATGTGCTGGCTTCCAGTGCTATGCTGTGTTTCCCTATGCTGCTGACAGCATGAAGGGAAGGTGCTGTGCTGGTCACCAGCTGGTAGGTAGACATTTTAGCAGTCCTTCTGTGGGGAATGAAGGTGCTACATGTGCTCAGCACACAGTGAAGTGATCTTATATGTGAGGGCACAGATGTGGCTTAAAATCTGAACTTGAACAGTGTTAAGTGGGTTAAACTTTGGTACAGAGCTCTCTTCCTTGAGGAGCACAAATCTCTTGCTGACTACAGAAGGAAAAGCTTTTTTTTTACTAAGAATTCCAACAGTGACTGTGATGTTGAACTGCGTCAAAAATAGATTTCTGGCCTCCAGAAGTATTTGCATGTTACAAATAAAGCATGAAGATGGAGAACACTTGAAAAAAAAGTGCTATCTTAATGCGCAGCCTGTGTCTTCAGATCTGTATCTGCAGCCATTATCCCTAGGATATGCTCACCACTGCTAGTCCTGCACTTTGTTAGCTTGATAAGGTGCTAAGAAGTAAGGGCCCACAAGGGCCAAAAAGGAGCTGATACTTCTGAGAAGTGTAGGCCACATTAATTACCTTAATGAGCAAAATCTGGGAGATGGAAAATAGGGAAGGGGAGAGGTTTGTATTCTGCCTGATTAAGAATCACCCTTTAAAAGTTCATCTGTTCTGGTCCATAATCTAATGGTAAAAGATACATTGAAAAAAACCAAAAACCTCAATGCCCTTTTGGGATACGCAAATTACTAACTGATATGGTTGAGTTTATAGGGAACAAAGGCCAGGGGAAGATTAAGACTTGCATGAGTTCTTGGGGCTGGGTTCCTAGGAACCCAGAGAGTTCAGGAATTAAGTGCTCTTGGTGAAATCTGTTAACTAAAGGCCCATTCAGTATTAAAACACTCAATGTGGTACCTGTGACTAAAAGAATAGCTCCATTTCATGAATGATGTGTCTTGGTCCACATCTCTGACATAATGATCTCAGAGGCAGGAATGCTGGAATCGAGGGAGAAGGGCCTGGTGTGTCTGTTAAATGAAATTCTGTGCTGTCGAAGTGCTACACGGCTCTGACTCTTACCTTGGCCAGCAGTGCCTAATGCCTTGGCTGTAAAAAAGGGAACCTCTGATGGTGTCAGGTATGCTGAGATGGAATGAACCCTTGTGAATTAGGTGATCAGAGATTTCTTTGTGAAGTGCTTTGTTGGTCACTGTCTAAAATACTTGCTGTTAGCTGTACTTCCTTCGTAAATCATTGAGCTGTGTATTCCTGGCTTATGCTAGTTTGTAGTTCTGATTATCAGGGTAAACAAGATGATCAAAATCATAAGGTGACTTTAGGAGCAGACATAAGTGTATGTAATACTAAAACTGATCTGATACTTAGTTGCTCTATATAGTTTGTTCAAGTGTGAGTGGTTTCCCTAAGGAAGAAACAGAGTAAGGAATTACCTGTCTTTCTGTTCTGTTTGTAAGTTTGTGTTTTTAATGAAGTTCTACTAGCCCTTTCATGTGCACACTATGTGGGGTACTTGGTGAATATTAAACTGGCAAAAAAACTGTTTGGGGGGCATACACAAGAAAACTGAAACTTATGTTTGTGTCTTCTATTGTACTAGAATAAATGTTACATTCTAAATGACGTGTACTTTGATCTCACTAAACCTGATGTGGAAACATCTATTAAATCGCAGCTGAACTTTTCCAGCATTAAAGCAAATTCAGAGTATTTCCAGGTCGCATGCTACTTCTGATCAGCCTTATTTTGAGCCTCCAGCTCACTTGCAAGGTAGCATGTGAGGAGATGAGCCTGCATTGCAGAACAATCAAGCTGTGCTTGCAGGTAATCCTGAATGTGACATGTTTACTATAAAGGGTCAGGGGTGAGAAGATTTTTTTTTTTTAAAAAAGAACAAAACCAAACTTCAAACCTGAAGACTTTAAAAATTGTGATGCTTAAAAAAAGGTTTTGTATGTTTTGATATCTGACTCATTTTTGTCAGTGTCTGGAGCTGCCAGTACTGAGTTACTGAACTCAACATTATGCGTGGAAGGATTTTCCAATAATGAAGAGCAGTACTGATACAAGGCAGCACACAGCTGATGGTAAATATGCCAATGGTAGTGGCCTAAAATGGTTGGTGCTGGTTCTGAGTATGCTGTCAACGTGGCTTATGTACATTCTGCTTGCTCTGGGAGGAGATGAGGGGTCTGCACAAGGTGTTGAGGGATGTAAGCAGCTCTAGGGACAGACAAGCATGGAGAGAGTTTGAGTTGGATCACGTTGCTTGATGAGGAGTGCTATTCAGTGGTGAAGGAACATAGTTTTATATTGTGCTTTTATTCTGTGTGTCTATTCCAACAATTTTGGAATAGTCACAAAAATCTTGGAGGTTAATGCTAAGTATATGTTGAGGAACACTTTTACTGATGTTTTTCTAAATGTGTAACAAGTTCATACTTACATTTGGGACAAAACCCAGAACTAGTCCTTATAGAAAACATAACATGGTTAAGTCAGCTTCTCTACTGTCTCCACTGAGTATACTTAACAAGGGAAAAATGAGCTGTTTGGAAAAACTTGAAGTCACAGTATCAGTGCAGTAGAAGTGTTTACCTGAGGCTTTTTGTCTTTCAAAAGAAATAGCAGTACAAAGCTGAGTGATTGTACCCTTGATCAAGGACTCTTTCTGTCCCAAAGACACGTATCAGGCTTGCTGACCGAAGGATGGACTTCGGTCAGGTGTGTGTGACTATCGGGTACTACGTCTGGAAAGACCTAAGGATGGCTTTGTTAGGGAACATGTAGCACAAGTCTTTCCGTTAGTACTGTGGGTAATGTGTTGCACCTTCATCTAGAATGATGTTAGGCAGATGTTACCAAGGCCACACATTTTTATGGCTGTGGTGAGGTTGTAGACTGTAAGTGGGAGCCCAGGACAGGAAGCAGGTGACATCCTGCCCGGCCAGTCTGGTGCTGTTGCCATGCTTGTCTCTAGATGTGATAACGGTGCCTCTGCTGTCATATTTCACTAATTTCACTAGCCTGGAGAAGGAGAGAAGCAGTTTTGGTTCAAGATAAGTTTTTCATATGCCACATAATATGGAACTGCTCACTTTGGCTAGTCTAGTCAGCTGGTGAGCCTCTACCGTTTTTAGTAAGAAACTCAAAGTATAGCTATATGCAGAGGACAAACGGATACAATAGTGTCTGCCCATGGATTCATCTGTGTAGGGAACAGATAATGTTCTCAGACATTGTTCTCAGATGTTTTCCTCATGCATTATGCAACATGCTTCTCTAATGAAAGCTGGATAAGAGCAACTAAAATTTTGAGTTACCTTCCTCTCCTGAGGGGGGAAAAAAAAGCACTTATTGTAGCTAGGAGTGTCTTCCATGGTTTCCTGTCATTGTCTTGCTCATAAATATTTGATACCTTTTATGTGATTATCTCACCAGCCTTAGTTGTGCTAATTGCCAGGTGATGTTCTGACTTTTTGTTCTACCCAGCTTCCTGTTACTGGTAAGAGATGGGCTTGATACGCATCTTGCATTTGGAGCCTGGCTTTGCACAGAACGTAATGCTGGTAGCTTCAGAAAGACTGAACTGACTGAACTGACCAAGCTGCTGTTGGTGATTAACAGCCAGTGGTGGTTCTTGTCGTCTTTCCCTGCTAATGCGGTCTGGCTTCCTTGGAGCATGCAGCTATCCTAGCCTAACTGTACTCCCTCGCTGAAAATGGCTGATGTATCGCTGAAGTGGGCCTGATGGTCCCAGAGAAATGTTCTGCATGTCCAATACTTGATTGGGTTGGCAACTTCAGATACAGTCCAAAAAGCCAAATCCTTGTCTTCTCCTTTAGCTGTTTCCCGAGGCTTTAAGCACACTGTTGCCTTTCCTATTTCCCAGCCAAGGAGCAAGTGAATAGTCTGGAGGGGGGCAATGACTGGAAGGGGGGGAGACAGACTGCCAGGGAGGAAGGACCCTGGAAAGCTGCTGAAAGGGCCATGTAAATAGGTATGACTCTAATGAGATGCTTTTACTAATGAGGTTACTACAGGTGAGAAGAAAAACTACTCTTCCCTTTTCTTTAAGAAGGAGAAGGGTTTTTATTAGCTGAAGTGATAGGTGAATTATTTTTTAACCATTTAATTTGAGAGGTGAAATACTTTCATTAAACCTGTTCAGAGGCAAGGACAAGCAAGTTTAAAAAAGAATCTTCAATATGTGCAAAAATTAATGGATCTCATGACCTATAACTTCCATCTCCAGCAAGAACAGTACTTGAGTTCTACTGTATCGTTAGATTAGGATTTCGCTTGAGAAATTGTGCTTTGAAACCTGGTATGAAAGGTTCAAGTCCAAGAACTGGGTGGTTGGTGGTTTTAAGTGCTGAAATACAGGATGATGCTGAATTCCTCTTTTTTGCTGAATTGTACTAGAAAGTTCCAGCAAAAGCCACAGCTGTCTCATTGTGCAGGGGTATACACAAGCACTTACTGTACGCTTACCTTCTGTGAATCCAATGCGGAGCAGTTTGAAAGTGCAAACATATATTTCACAGATTACCATGGGGATCACTTTAATCAGCTTTGAGACCTGCTAATGCTGTAGAGATCTTTGAAGGACTACTGCTGTTTTCATCTTCATGCAGCCAGTGCAAGAAGGAATGAACATCATGTCTCTGTGTCGTCGCTGGAAGAGATGCTTCTCTCTAGGTAACTGTACAATGGGCAGCTGCTTTTGTTGTGCATTACAGTGAACTGTGGGTGGACAGAATTAAGAACAAGAGCTTTAGGAATGCTTTGGAGCAGAAGGCCAGTATGTATTCAGTAAATCTAGAAAGATTAGAAAATCTAGTGTTGGCTAGAAGCCAGTGTTATAGGCCCCTGGGCTTTTAGTAGAAGAATACAGATAGCCTCACATCATGAGCATATAAAAGGGAAAACATTACTTTTTCTTGTTTGAATTGTTCTTTTAGAAATTAAGATCAGCTGTGTTTGCAGCTGATAAGCTCAAAGCTGTTAGTAAATTGTTATAGGAACAGATGCATTACAGAAATGAAAAAAAGCACTTGTGTGCCATAATACTAATAGAATTATAATGTGCCAAAGATATTTTTAGCTTCAACCAATATTAATACAGGGAAACAAGCCTCCAAGGTGGGTGGAGATAAGGCTGCAACTGCTGTCTTCTAAGGATTAACTGTGACTGTCACTTGTGCTAAGGAGATTTCTGATGACTGTTTTTGAAATATTCCACTCATCACCTAACTTTGGATCCACTGTGCTTGACAGTGATGTACATGGCCCATAGATAGGATTACTAGTCATGGTTATCAAAGGTGTATCTAACAGAAGTGTTAGAATTCCAGGATCTTCTTTGAGCAGTGGGATGACTTGGGGGAAGAGATCCTTATGCTTGTCTGAAGTTTAAGAATGCAGTTTAGCTGTCAATTCTGCCATGTCATGTTCATTCTTTCAAACTGCTTTACCAATCAAACTTATGATAAATTCCAGAAACTAAAAATAATGATACTAGAAGAAGGGAGTAGAATTGTCATTGTGCATTGTCAAATGCAATGGCTTCAGTGTTTGCTCTTTTTTCTTCCTTTGTATAGGAAGATTTCTTGAGCTGAAAACTCAGAAGGAACTTCTCAGTAAAGCTGTCCTCATCTTGGAGGCTGGAACTGCATGCAGAATGGATACAATATGTGTTTTCATGTGTTTGCATAGCGGAATCTGCACTTGCACTGTTGCCTTGTATATAAAATGCTTCTAAGTTATGTTAAATAAGGAGCTATAAATCCAGTGTCCTCCATACTGTCTCAAATGCTGTGTTCAGTGCTTTCTAACATGTGCAAAAGTTTTTTTTGAACTTGACTGACAGTTGGTAGGCCATGCTAATCCAGGAGTTAAAAGAAACAAAACAACCAAACAAAACTATGAAGCGAGCACTGAAATGTTGATGTGTGACATCATCAGTAGGTGAGCAGAAACACAGTTCCCCACAGCCTCAAAACTATCTAACCCAAAACAGGGAACAATAGTGCTTGGAGTATGAAGTTCTCGCAGAACTAATGCCTCCATTGCCTCCTTCAAAGCTGCCTTACTGCTGTTTCCTACAGGACTTGTTAAAGTTGTGTGCTGTTAATCAGAAAAAAATTGATGACCTATTTCTTGTACGATATACCTTGGTACCCTTATAGTATTTGTCAAGATGTTGGAAGCCTGGAGCATACGGAATGCATAGGTAGTTTTCAGAGCTGAATCAGAGTGTGAAAAGTGTCACTTGTTTGAACCAGCTCTTAGAAAACCTACTGCGTGTGAAGCATTTCCATTTGGCCTTTGGGGATTTCAGGGACAGCTGAGGAGGCTTCTCTGGATTACTAGAGCTGCAGTACTTTGTGCCTACTATTTAAAATTCTGGTGTTGAACTGTAGCTGCTGAAGCTGAGTATTCAACTTTATCAGGCTATTAGATCTAATTTATTTGCTGTCTGATATATTTTTTTTTCAGACCCCTACATGTATTACTGATTCTCATAAATCAGACACAACACTGTATACCAGGATAAAAACCTGCTTGAAATCCAGGTTACAGTGATAAGCTGCTAGTAAATACACAAACACACAAGTGAGTTTGGAGAACAACTAAGGAAAGGCTGGAATAGGAGCGAAGTTTCTAGAAATGCTGTTTATTCAATGCACTATGGTATATGAAAAACAACAAAACAACTTGGTTTGACTGGTGTCAATCACTTGCGCCCCTAGTGTATTTTTAAATTTAGTCTGGAAGCCAGGGCAGGAAAAGGGATTAACACCTTTGTACTTACAAGTGATACAGGTTCAGCCTTGGAATTTAGCTGACAGTAATGGCTATGAAGCATGAGGCAGAGTAAGAACAGATATGTTAGTCTCATGCAGTTTTATTAGCTTGGTATTATCTGCAGGAGCTGCATGTTTTGACACTAAGCAGGTACAAAATGACTTGGCAGGTGGAGAAGAGCCCTTTTAGGCAGAGAGGTATTCCTCTTGTGGTCTCGCCAAGGCTGCATATGAGAGTTCTTAAAGGGAATAGAAACATAAGGCCATTATTTTGCCATTCAAAGAATTAAAAAAAAAAAAATGTACTGAGGAGACCTTAACTCAGACCCCGGGCAATCTTAGGCACCTTTGCTCTGCCATACTTGAATATTCTGCCAACTCATTTTTGCTTTGAATATTGTGGTTGTCTGTTATTCATACAGAGGGAAGTGGATTTTACAGGGTGGACCTGCCTCTTACCTGTTGCCTCAATATGAGTTCTGTTCTGTCCCTTGAAATACACATACTTGTGTGGGATCATGCACTTGAATGTTCTGGCTGTATAGTTTCTGCTAAACTGTATGCTCTGCTCCTGCAGTAGCGTAATGCTGGTTGCTGCTTTTTAGTTCTCTGGTGTCCCTAGTGTTACTGACAAAACAGATTCCTAGCAGAACAGCATAGCAGCTTCGCCCAAATTAATTTGGGTATATGTATTAAAATCCAGGCTCCAGCTGTCTCTGCTCACAGCATGCAATTCCATTCACAGTCTGATAAAGGCTGCTCTTCAAAACAAGGTTTGTTTTTTTGCCTTGAACTTCATGGAGTTAAGAACTCTGTAGTTTGTAACTTAACATTATTCAGAAAGACCTTTTTCAATGTTATCAAATGTATCAAATTGGGGAAAAGCACAAGAAAAAAATTACTCTACTTCAAAAGGCATACACTGTTCTTGCTCAGGCTTACATTAATGAGGCTGATCACATGGAGTGCTTGTTTTCCTCATTTCTGTAATCTCAACAGTTGCTTTTGTATTGGTCAAGGCTACAAGAAGTCTTTAATATAAAGTGTGTGGTTCTAGTCCCCTACTGTAAGTGAAAGCTACTGATGCTGTGTGCACATAAACAAGGTTGCTCAATAATTTCTTAATTACTGATTTACCTATACTATGAATATCTTTGCATTTAATACAATGCTATAGTTCTGTAGCTACATCTCGCTGCCATATGTCTTCCTTGGATCAACCAGTATATCCAAGCTTTTCTTTTGGCTTAGCTGAGCTCCCAATTTGTAGCAGCACTTTGGGCACTGATGCCTGAGTTGCACTGTTAGGTGTCTACACTGTAGAATTTTTAACTTCTATATGTTTCTGAAGACTAATGCATCTCTTCAAGATGAACGCTTGTAAGCTGCATGTAGCTCTCCAGTCTTTGAAGTAAGCAAGCCCTAACTAGTGGCCGCTCACCTGTCTTGTGGGGTTTTTTTTACTGATTAAATGAAATTATCACCAAAATTGGTGTCAGTAGGTTGATAAGAGCATTTTTTTTTCCAGCGTGACAGCTGCTCTCACAGAGAGAAGCTTGATAGAACTCTTCCTCCCCAGCAGCTTTTCTTAGAGAACAACTCACTACCTACCCTTACAGGCAACTACTTCGGAGTTTTAAGCAATTTCTGGAATCACTGAGCGTTATTACAGTGGTTAACTTAACTGCTCGATATCCTTATTAGTCTTGTTAATTTTGATAGTCTACCCATCTAGCATAGCTATGAAGAGAAAAGAAGTTACAGACCTGTGTCTACTCAATTTCCTTGGCAATGTCAGGGTTAGCTTGATTGATGACAACTTCTTTCTTGCATCTTGGAATTCAGAAAATAAGCTACCTTTGCTCAATCCTCTCTTGTCATGCTTCTGAAGCTTTATTTACTTTTAATATGCCTTGTAGGGGCTACTGTCTTCATTTGAGTCTCAATTTCTTTACTACTCTGTATCTGGCACAGAAAAAATCCTGCCTTGAAATCTGATTTTCTGTTGTACATAAGAGCTGTTCTTCCTTGTTGTGCATCTCTAAAACATATGCTCCAAAGGTGTAATGTCTTTTTGTTTTCTGACCTGAACAGAGGATTTATCTGAGAGCTTTAAGCCCCACTGTCCCAAGTCTGACTTGTAGTAGGACTGTTCCATAGCTATCTCAAGTTGCTTGACCTGAACACAAGGTTTTTCCAGTGTAGCTTTGTCTGTCAGCATCAAAATCCAGGTTAACTTTTATGAATAACATCTTGTGGAAGAGCTCTAATCTGATGTTGTTTTGCTCACTTGCATCCCAGTAGTTCTGTTGGAACATGTGACTACTTTAAAAAAAAAACACAAAAAACCAAAACAAAAAACAACAAAAAACTGAGGAAACTCCAAAAAAATCACAGGCATTTGGACAATGTACCTTCTAGTTACCGTGTCAGAACTGTGTTCCGTTCCAACTTTTCTGTTAAATATATTGCCTTTAGCCTGTAACAAAAACCAGTACCTTCCCTGGGGCTGCATATATTGCTGCTTCTGAGTCTTACTGCACAAACTGGTAACCGGAGGGTCTTGATGGGACTGACTTGTCATGCAGTTACTGAAATGCTAATGCAGATATTGAACTACACTAATTTGTTGTCAACTTTGGTAGTGTTGCACAGTGGCAAGTATTTAATCCTGTCAGTGTAAAAGGCCTGTTATGGGGTTCCTAATGCCTGGGATGGTGGTGCTGGAGGAACAGCTCTTGCTTCCAGCACCACAAGCACTTCCTGATGATACTCTGAAGACTGTGTACATGTTTTCTCTCGTGTATTGTGTATGTTGTAGCTGGCAACAGTCTTCTGTTACGAGAATTTGCCATGGCCTCCTTGTTACCCTAGACCGAAGCACTGAATGTTAGTATGCCAGTCTAAAAAGACTTCATCTGTTCATGCCTAGCCATCATGTTAGCAGAACTGATGCCATTCACTTTTCAGGTAACTGCCTTCTCTAGCAGCATCTAATCAGGTTAGAAGAGGCTCAGTGCTAGTGAAGTCCTAGGCTAAAATACACAGTACTTCATTCCCTATTCCTTTTTTTTTTTTTACTCACCATTTGTATTTCTGTGGAAATCTTATACTTCTACTACCACCTGTAAAAGATTGCTTTTAGTAAATGCCCTCTTCAGAAGTTCTGGTTGGCCTCAAACCCCAAGGAACTCTCTTGGGAGAGTTGAGGAAAGGAATCATCTTCCTCTCTGCTTTATAACTGCCTATTAACACCGATAATATTGCTCATGTTTCCATGATTAAAGTTAATTGAATACCAGACTTCTTAACTGTACCTGCTAAAAGCTCTTAAGTGCCTGAAAGATGCATGTTTGTAATGTCCATGGTGCTGTTGACAAAACTTGAGAATGCCTTGAAGTCAAACAGATCTAAGAAGCCCACCTACTCAATAGATTTACTTCGCAATATATTTTTTAAAAATATTAGCTTCTTTTCTTGATGCAACTTGATCTAATCTTAAGATATAGGGCTAATGTCTTCTAGGCAGGAATGCTGTGCCATGTTTGTTTCTCCTTTTGTGAATCAAAGAGCCATTGTATTTGCAGCAACCTCAAGCAGAGCAGCTCTTGCACAGTTCTTGAGAGAAGGGAGATGTATTTTGCAACTGCAGTCTTAACTTCAAGGTTGTTGCTGTTCTGAAGCCTGGTACTTGTATGCAGATAATCTAAGGACATCTTACTTGGTCCGACATATACTACAAAGAAAGAAGCATGTTTAAAACTGCTCTTGGTAATAGAAGAGCTAGAAAATAGAAGCTTCACTGTGAATTACTCCAGAACTTCCTTTCTTCAGACTTCAGTATGTTAGAACATTCACTACAATCTTAGACTGTTGAACACTATAGGAGTTTTGTAAATTCTAAAGAATAAAACCTTAATGCTGTTCATCAGGGCTTTTTCACATGAACTAGTTGTAAGTCAGGGTCAAGGTATTCCAGTCCTGGTGGGAACAAAGCTTTCCTGAAGGACAGGGTAGCTGAGGTCATGCCCTGCATCTCTTGTGAGAGCATGCAGTGCTCTGCTTGTTTGAACTTTTTAACTCTATGTACTTCTAGAATCAGTTTCAAGTCCATTTCTGTTGAACAGTGAAGGCAGCTCATGAAATAGTGGAAGAAAGAATGTATTTTGGGTGGAAACAACTTTGCCAAGCTTCAACGTCACTGTTCATGTATCAACTTGTTGACAGTTGTCAACTGCAGAAGTTCTCATTTGCTGTCATCTTTGGTACTTGGTTTGTGACAGTAATCCTGTGAAGAGGACATTATCCCAAGAAAGCGATGGTGAGTCATTGAATCTGGAGTGACTTGTTAAGAGCAAACTTTGTATTTCAGTGCAGACAGAAGTTGAACCTTGTCTACTGCTTCTCAAAATATGAGCCTTTTTCTTAGTGTTCAGTTTCTTAACCCTTTCTTCTAAGGCTAAGCCTATAACAGTAATGCCACGTGACCAAGTTCTGAGGCTTTTGGTGAAGTGCTGTCTTTCACACTGAGGAAAGCTGTCTTTCAAATGTCTCTTGTTGAAAACTGCCACTTCGTGCGGTTGGAGAGACACAAGAAACTCTGTATGGCTACTTGAACTTGTGACTGTCTAAGCATAGAACTGCTGAGTAGCTGAGAACAGAAACAGCTTCTGCAGACTATAGTCCAACACTGCTCAAGTGGAGTCAGTTTCTTTAGCTCAGTGTCCGTTGTTCTGCCAGACCCTAGTCTTGCAAACATTGTACAAAATCAG
Source organism: Falco peregrinus (assembly GCF_023634155.1). NCBI lineage: Eukaryota > Metazoa > Chordata > Aves > Falconiformes > Falconidae > Falco > Falco peregrinus. Next base: position 100,105,696 of record NC_073724.1, read on the forward strand.
TAGGATGATTGTTGGCTCTGACCCTTAGTGTTGTTTTAGGTTCTACACTTGACATAATGAAGGCTGTCTGGTGAACTTCTCCATTACAAACCTGCTGTTTCTTGTAGCCTGTGTTTCTCCTGTTTTGGTGAGGTTGCTCTATTAGTTGTAATTGATATAAATTGAACTGTTTCAATGTTAATTGCTCTATTATCACATGTTCTTAAAAACAGAACATATGTTAGAGCAATCAAGCACCTTGCCAAGACAGACAGACAGTAGTAACTAGGTGGCTAATGTGCTTAAGAGAAAAGTGATACAATCTCAGTAAGAGTTACCTTAGGATGCTTGCCAATGGTCAGAAGTCACAAGTGACTCATCTTCAAAACCACTACAGAATTCACAACACTTTATTTACTCAATCATATAGAAGCTATGTTCATTACTGAGCAGATACTAAGGAGGCAGATACACATGGAAGATGCCATCTTTGCAGGCCCAGTGAAGTAAGAGTATGAAATTATAATTCATTGGTAAGCAATGCCATGTGAATTACTCATGGCATCAAGTGTGGTTTCTCTAAACGATGAGAGAAACCTATAAAATCTCTTCATTTTTGTCAAGCTTTAATCCCATAGTTTTGTCTTTTTGAAAATAAACTTGTCAAATAGTGTGAAGTAAAACCCGTTAGGAAATGAATGGGCTTTAAAAGGGAGTTTATAATTCAAGTTTAATTCATGGAACTTGTAAAGCACAGTGGGAAACAGTATTAGACTTCTGCTGCAGGTGTCTCATGTCTCAGACTTGAAGCCAGATGTGAAGCACTTGGCGGTGCTAGGTTAATGGTTGAACTTGATGATTTTAAAGGTCTTTTCTAACCTAAACAATTCTACAGTTGTGTGATATATAGACTTAAGATCAATGTAGTTGGAAGATCCAAAGTAGCTGAGCATACTAAATGAACAGTCTGAGGTACAATGGTCTACTATTAATATGTTTCTTGAAGCATAGTTTTTTCCAAAATACATTGTGTAGCTGTATTGCAGGTCCTTGGGCAAGTAACAGAGAAGATGCAGGTCTTGTGGGAGAGAAATGCTCCCAGAGTGACAAGTTGGCATGCCCTGAAGTGAAGTCAAGGAATTGGATTCCTCTGGGTACAGAGAAGTAAACACTACTGAGTAAGAGCTGCTCAGACTTCAGTTGTAAGTTCCACCACTCCTGGAGGTGGTCAGATCTGTGCTGTATTTATCCATAGCCTTTCTGAAACAAACAGCAGAGGTGAAGTTGCTGTCACGTAGTGAAGTGATGGTCTGCATGTGGTTGGGTCTCCTTGAGGTGGGTGCCTTCTGAGGGTGGTGTAACCTCTGGGACTGCTGCCCATCAGGAGCAGCTCAGAAGCTCAGGGCTCCTTAACCTTTTGAAAAGCAGGGAAGGAGAGCACCTACAGCCAGTAGCATAGGTCACTGTGTCTGCAGGCTTCTGGGTATGATCTGCTTAGTAACAGGGGAGGGAGGTGGAAAGCATTCCTGATAGGCAGGATTACTGGATTATCTTCCAAAATGAGGTATATCCCACTAAGAGTTCAAGCATCAGACTAGAGCCATTTTAAAAACGAAAACCTTTTCAGTACAGTTGCTTCTACACATTGACAATCTGCTTTGGATGCACTGAAATACTTTCCAAGAATAAGGCAAATGTTATTGTCCTTGGGGCACCTATCCTGGAGAGAGCAGTCAAGAGCGTAGCGCACTAAGTAAACCTAAGTATCTCTGAACTTTAAGGATTAACTGAGTCAGTACAGCTGCTGAAGTTGTGGCACAGCTTCATGATACTTGGCAGTGAAGAGAACTAGTTAGCAGGAGGATTGTGAGCATCAGAGCAATGAAAAAGTGAAACAAATAAGGTCTTTGATAACACAACAGTTTTTACAGTATGTTTGTTCTAGAATAATTGCACTTGTGTTCTGGAGCTTGACTAGGAAAACAGATGAAAGCTGCTTCCTTGCACTTAATGCTCTTAAGCGTACTGTTGTTTGATCTTCTTCGCAGTTACACAACATGAAATCAATGGGAAAGAACAGTGAATGTCCCGTAGCACTCCTAGCTCTCCCTTTCTAAAGGGGAAAATACCCACTCAGCAAGGTTGAATGGTCCTCTGTGTTGTGGCAAGCTGCAGGCTGAGTAGCCTAATATAGTATTATAATGGCATAGTCTTGCATAATGTATAGTCTCAGTTATCTGACTTGCTAAATTTATGTCCTTTTTAACAAATATAGCCAGTTGGCGTATTCTTACTGTCTGAATTAGTGTCAACTGAAATGACAGAAAATCAATTCATTACCTCACACTTAGAGGTTCAGCTTAACGTCTCCAAAGTACGGTTTCACGATGTGCAACACTAGCCTTGGGCAAGAGACAGTGCTGCCGAAAGCACTTTACACTGGCTTTATTGGCCGGCCGCTAGCACTGCCGAGGTCTGTGTGCTGTAAGGGATGTAACACGTGGGATATGCTGCCCTCCAGTGGCTAACCTCTGGAGCGTGCAGAGCCCGTTTGCCCTGGCAATAAAGAATCGGTCATCGGGAAAGTCTGGGATGGGAGTAGGATGCTAGCTTAGAGCAATATTCTACTCAAAAAAACACAAGGAGTGGTAACGCGTGAAAACTTACAACCTTAACGCAGTGAATACTTGTTAGGACTGCAGTTTTCCCCTCAAGCTGTAGTGAGAAAGGATGTCATTTCAGGGGCTGCCCTGTGTGTGTTGAACGAGTCCATTTTAGCTGCTGTCTGGTTGGATCGCAGTGGGTTGTAGCGTCCTCTTGGCTTTGTACAGCAGTCAGAAATGGCTGCTGGATGTGGCTGTACAGCAGTTGCTTCTCGGTGTTATCTTTGGATGGACTTTGCAGATAACAGTCTAGTAAAGGTGTTATTTTAGGGTTAGGGAATGAGTTCTCTTGTTCTAAGCCACCTGTGCCAGGTTGTGAATCTATGGCTCGTTTTACAAATGTGTTTACAGCTGAAGAAACGTACAGCGTTTCCATGGCTCAGAATGGAAGGGGAAAGCAATACATCTCTGGGACAGCTTCGGTAGTGTTTTGGAGGCTTGGCAGGATGAAATGGCCAGCGCCTTTCCCTTGTATTTGGTAATGCAAAGCTAAACGGTGCTTCATAGGACTCGACTCGCTCCAGACCAGCTGGAGCTGAAACTCACAGTCGCAGGCTTCAGCTTAGCAGCTGTAGGTGTAGAGCAAAAAGTCGCTTGTGCTTTTCAGTCCGAAACGGCCTTCCCAGTCTGACGCGGAGTCCTGGGGAGCAGCCGCCCTGCGGCCAGCCCCGCCGCGGCCGCGCCGTGCGGAATGCCCGCGGGTCACGGCCACAGGCAGGCGCGGCTGGCGCTGGCCGTGCTGCGGGGGCCCGGGCGGGGACGCGTGGGGCTGCGGGCAGGGCCGGGCCGGGCGGTCAGCACCGGGGAGCTGCGGGGGCGCCGCTGCCCGCCCGCCTCCACCCCGCCTTCACCCCGCGGGGCGGCGCGGGGCTGGCCGGGCACGGGCGGGCGCGCCGGGGGCGGGGCCTGCGCCCCTCCTCGCGGCCCGGGGGCGGGGCTGGGGGCGCGGGCCCCGACGCTGTCCCCGCCGCCAGCTGGCTCCGGGCGGGCCCCGCCGCCCCCTCCCCGGCCATCCGTTATTTACGGGCCTCCGCTGAGGTAAGCGCTGGGGCTGCCTTCGCAGCCGCCGCTCGCCGCCCGCCCCCGGCCCTTCCCCGCGGCGCGGCGGGAGCTGCCGGCCCGGCCGCGGCCGCGCGGCCCCTCGCTGACCGGCTGCCCTCTGCGCTCTCCCCGCAGGGCCTGTCTGTTCCCCCTCGGGCTACAAGAAGGCGGATGATGAGATGTCCGGAGCCACGTCCTCGGCGGATCTGGACGAGGCACCAGCCCGCACCATTTACTTGAACCAGCCCCAGCAGAGCAAGTTCCGCGACAACTGGGTCAGGTAGGGAGCAGCCCCCGCTGTCCCCTCGCCGGTGCCGGCCGCAGCCGCGGGCAGGCAGGGCTTCGGTCCCGCTCCTGCCGCTCGCCCCCGGCCGGGGCCGGCTGGCGGCTGCGGTGGGCCCGGGGTCTGGCTGGCGGTGCGGGGCGGGAGGAGAGGTGGGGAGGGGGCACCCAGCGGCAGCAACAGCAGGGGCTAAGCTGCTTCCATCAACAGCACGGAGGGCAGGGAGCTTGTTGAGTCGCACAGGTGAGGTGCACCAAAAGGGCATCGCCTCAGCAGGGCCACTGAACCTGGGAGTAACAGGACCTAATCTAGTACTCTTGGGCTAACCTGTGAAAGTGTAATGGTAGATTCTATCCACATCACATGCGTAGACTCCATGGAGCGCTCTCTTAAAAAGCAGCATCCAGTTGTAAGAAGAACAGACATGAAGAAAGAATGGAATGGGAAGGGAGAAAAGAAGAAGTCATTCCAACAGGGCAAGAAGAACTATAGAGTTTACAAAACGGCATCCCCGTGCATACAAGGCTATGGGCCACTTGCATTTTTTTAGTAGAAGACCAGAAGGAATTTTCTTTGGCATTTGGAGCCTGTCGTTGTAGGGGTGTGTGTTTAAGACTTTTATCGGTGTGATTAATGCCGTGTTATTGCAGTTTGAAACATGGAGTATGAGGATGCTTAACATAAGCAAGTTGCGGTGGTGCTTGCCACACTCGCCTGGGGTTAGCTAGGTGAACAGATGGCTCCTGTCATGACTAAGGAAGAGTGCTATTTAGCAGGCTTCTGTTTGGTAATGCAGATGTTTGGGTTATTGTTCAAAGAGCAGCTCACACAATGAGTGCCTTTATGAAAAAGGGAATTTTATATCCTGCTGAAATCATTTCCATTAGCTGGTTTATTGTATGGATTATCAAGGGCAATTCTAAGAACATCCTCTGGAAGGATGTTGGTGTTCTGGATAGTGCAGCAACTTATTTATACAGGATTTTGTCTTCAGCTTTGGCTTATTACATACTAGTCTGGGGAGGTCTATGGTTTAGGAGCTGTTCATGTGTCAGATATCCTTAGTGTCTTGTTTTTTCTATGTGGGCAGCAACACTGGATGTTTTCTCACTTCATTTTTCCTTGACTAATTATGAATTGTTTGTTTTCTGTGGATGGACTACTGTGCTTTTCCTGCTTCACAGAAAGAGAAAGCATGGAATGGAGGGTTAGCAGAATCTGTACCTTCGATTCTTCTGAAGGGATTCTGTTCTGATCTGGCTTAACGTTATGAAAAAGCAGTGCATGACTCTGCTACCAAGAACTTGTTCTCAATAGTGCTATTACCAACATCTGAGAGCTGTTGTGTCCAACTTGCTGTCTGGAAGCCATCCCCTGGTAGCTGTAAAAGTTTTTTTCTGTAGCTTTTTGTAGCTTTGCCTCCTGACAAGGGCAACTTGACCCGTAAGGAATATTGGTGTATGAGGGACTGGAAAAAATGCAGGCACTGTAGTGGAGAGTAGAATGTTTGCATTACGTGAATAAGGATCTTAGCTCCTTCGTGTTACCTTGAAATTAAGTTCACTTTATAATAACTTGCTGCTGCTTACTAAGAAGGCTTTCATCTCTGACTTCTTGAAAGGGTGACAGACTTCGGCTCTAATCTGTCCCTCTTTTGGATTAGCCGCCTTCCCTCAGCCTAGTGGGAAATGAAGGCAAAGATGACTTGAGCTTGTAATATTGCAAGGGTACCTTGTGTGGAGTTATGACTGGTGGTTTTATTTACTCACTTGCTGACATATACTGGAATTTCTCACAAGGAAATGCAGTTCTGTATTGCTCTTGGACTTCCTTACTGTGTTCAGCTTCTGGATTTGAGTGCCATTGGATTTGAAGATATATTGTGTACATAGGAAGCATCAGTGTACCACAGTGAAAGGCACTGTGTAAGTGGGTTAACACCTGTATATAAGGGCATATGGAAAATGAAACTGAAGGAGATAACAAAGCAGATGGTAAATCATGTGATCTCTCTGTCACCTTCTTGACAGTCCTCAAGGATTCTCCAAACAACAGTGGGAATATGAATGTTCATAGTATTCTTTATAAATTAAAGGGTAGCATGGAATACCTTGCTCAAAATGAAGCAAATTATAGCAAGAAATGGGGATACAGAGAATGGGGGAAGGTAGGTCAGTGGTATGGGTTTTTAAGATGTTCTGAGCATCCTGAGCTTTAACTTTCTGGGGGGAGAGCACTATTAAAAGTGAATTCTCATGTTTGTGGGAGCAAAAGGAAAAACTGATAAATACTGATGTTACTGATATTAGACAGGTGAAGCCAAATGGATGATCGTTCCCTCATACTGCTTCTAGAGCTTGTGTAGTGCTATTGCAAAAGCTAAGTGGATGGCACTAATGCTTTAAAAAGGCTTAAAGTGTGAGACTGTAGAAGGAAGAACTGTTTCTTCTTTCCCCATGCTTTCTGGTGTAAATAAGTGCGATTATGCGAACTTGTAGAGTAAAATTTTTTTTGTGTAGTGCTATAAAGCTTAGTGTTGTAGGCTGGATTAAGTTTGGTCCTCTACATATGTGTATATATGACTGTCACTATTCATTATTATGCTGCAGCAGCAGTGATTCTGTAGGAACATGTCTCTTCTATCTGCATTAGAAGCTATTTTGATCCCTACTATGTTCAGTTTGAAAACCTTGTAATTCTGGACCTTTTATTAAAAGCTAAATCATGTTTCATTTTCAGCTGAAGCATTTTAGAAACTTCAAAACATGGGGGGGAACAAAAGGGGAAAAAAAAATATCTTTAGTTTGTCCAACGCAGCCAGCTGCTGTTATGGTATAAGCATGTTTTTTTGAAACTAATTAGTACCTGTTTTGACTTGTTTAAGGTATGTAACTTAAATATGTGTCTGTTTAGTATGAGTGTTTCTGTACTGTAAGTTCAGTAAGAAACGGATCATCTAGGTCCTGAAAACTTCCAGCCACTCTGTACACAGCTCTATGCCACCTAAAGGCAGTAGTTATGAACTACTGATGCATTCTGCATCTGGGGATTGAAGTCTACTAACAGCCATTGTAAATTTAAGATGTCTACAGCTACAGATGGTGTGAGGCAGTAGTCAGCCTTCTACAGAGACCCCAGCCAGCATTTTCCCCCCCTTTTTTCTTCCAATTTACTGTGATAAAAGGATTTCTTTGCACTTCCTTAAAATACTGGCTTTTACTTCTAGTTCAGGTGTGAAACACAAAATGGTAGAGGATCATTAATGTTTCTAACCTCTAACTCTTCTGCTGTTGGCTTGATTCAGTGTGAGTGAGTATGGTAGTTTGTACATTCATCATGTAGCAGACAGCACAGTGTGAAAGTAACTGTTTGGCAGAAATGTCAGCTTGTCTGGTGGCTTTGACTTAAAAGTGTTTTTTTGCTATCGGAGTTTGCCTGATTGCTTAAGCCATAGCTCTCTTTTTCCAAGTTAGATTTATGTGATTACCTGAATGGTGAGGAAGGTGACTTGGAAGCTTTTATTTTACTGTTTGTTTTTTTTTTTTTTTTTATTGGGTCTGGCTGAGATGAAGTTAACTTTTCCCCCACAGCAGCCCTCATAGTGCTGTGCTTTGTGTTGGTAGCTAGGAAGGCACTGGTAACACACCAGTGTTTTGGCAGCTGCTGAGCAGTGCTGCACAGCATCGAGGCTGTCTCTCTGACATTCCCTCCCTCACCAGTATGCTGGGGGTGGGCGAGATCTTGACAGGGGGCAGAGCCAGGACAGCTGACCCAAACTGACCAAAGGAATATTCTGTACAATATGAGGTCTGCTCACCAATAAAAGCTTGAGAGAAAGGAGGAGGGGGTGGAGTGTGGAGTGGGCATTTGTTATTCTTAATGTTTTCCAGAGCAATCACTATAGGTACTGAATCCCTACTTCCCAGGAAGTTACTGGATGTTGCCTGCTGTTGGGAAGTATTTTCCTTTGCTTCTACACGCAGCCTTTGCTTTTGCTTTGTTAACCTGCATTTATCTTGACCCGTGAGGGTTTTTAAAATCTTACTTACCCTGAGTAGTACAGTGGCTTGGTGGGCACCTGGTATCCAGCCAAGGTCAACCCCCAATAAGTTAACAAACCAAACTTGCCTATTCCCTTGTAAAAACACAGGGAAATAGGTGGGGTGTGATGATAGGGGTTTGAATGCTGTGTTGATACTTCTGAGATAGCTAAACTAATGGCATGAACACTTTTCCAAATACATGCTCAGGTAAAGCTGGCTTACTTTGCTTAAAGTGAGAATGTTCTACAGATACTGGTTTTGTGTGAATTAAATTCCTTGATGTTTCTTATTAATACAGGAACCTACTCTGACACTAGTGGCTTATACTGAATGTATAGCAACACTATGCTGAAACTTTCTTCCAGTGCATGCAGTAAAAATCACTAGTTAAGTGGTATGAGCCCCTTAGTTGTTTCATGTGTTGATGCAAAAGTAGTTGAAACTTCTGGTTTCTTGATCCAGGATACACCAAAGCACCTAAATAATTTGAATGACATTTGTAACTGTCTCCAAATTTTCCAAGTATGTTGCAGTTGCTGTTGTAACTGTTGCTCTACATAATACTCTTTATATTCAATGACTGTTACTGCATCTTTGTGCAAGTCTGAATCAAGACTCCAACTTCAGTTCTGGTGTGTGGATTAAGTGGGAGGTTGGGCCAGAGCAGTGTTAGGAAGGGCAAAATTCTACTGGTATGCTTTTAATTGATATTGAATTCAGAAGTCTTGCTGAAAAGCTGCTAATTGGAACAGAATTTGGTGGCTTGATCTACCAAAAGATCCCAACTTTTTTGGGAGGTCCCAAAAGTTGTGTTTTGATATCCTTAGTTCAGAAACTTGTGTTCTGTACAGGCAGAAAGATAATAAGCAAAAAAACCTTCAGCGTTCCAATTGAAAACTGTACAGGATCTTAAAACTGAAGTAGACTGGTGAGAACTGATTTACTGTTTTGTAAGGCAGAAGCCCCACCACTAGGAATTAACACTGAAGACTGTAATGAGGCTTCTAGTAGTACCTCAAGTCCTTTGTTAAACAGGCTGTTATTTATCTGTAGTCCCAGACTGTCCCATCAGTGTCTGCAGGATGCTTGCTGGTGACAAAATTGTAGTCACAGTCTGAATTCTACTTTAATTTCAGAAGTATGTTGCATTACATGAAGCAAAGGGCATTGCTTTCTTGGCTTGTAAACAGGTACTGTAGAAGCCACTTGTGTTTTGGAGGTGTTAATGCTTTTTGAATGTGTGGGGAGGTTCTCACTGGTGCTTAATGAGTCCCTGCTGCTGAAACAGGAGTTGCTGGTGTCACTACCCGGTTATTGACTGTTGTACATGAATATCCCAAATAGTGTTCACTAGGATCTGCAGTTGCAAGTGTGAATGGTAGTCTGCTATATGCAGGTGCATTTATCTGCAGTAAACAAACTTAGACTAACATTCCTCTTGTACTTAAATGTACCTTTGCTCTTTAGGTAAGACTGCCCCTACGTGTGTTCAATTTATTTTTGGTAGGGTTCAGACACTGTGGCCACTTGTACTAGTGTTTGTATTGCATTTGGAAGTATTTTTATTATGTGAACAGATTACTTGCCTGACTGAAGAAAAGCACTTGGAATTCTTCAAAGAAGGGATGTAGTATTATATTCTGGATGGTGCAAGTCTAATCATGTATTACACTAATCCTTTTAACTCTCTTCAGTTCTAGGCAGATACTCTTATTAACTGAAAAGAAATACTCAGATGTTACATACTTCTTGTAAATAAGCAAAACCTGATTTTTTCCCACAGAGTGCCGCTGTTGCTGATACTGTAACCTATTAAAATGAAAAAGGCTTGGCTACAGCTATAGAAGAATTATTTTAGGTGTTAAAAATCACTGAAAGTAAGTGGTATTGTATGTTTGGTGTTGATATGTTTCCAGATTGTGCCAATGTATCTGAAGTTGTTGCATCTTTGGTCTTATGCCTAGAGCCAGAGCCCCTGGACAATTAAATTGTTGTTTTGCCTAGGTGAAAATGTTTGGATAAAGAAAAAGCAGCAATGTGAGAGTTCTAGTGCCCTTCTACTTGTTGCATGCTGAGCTCTCTGGCATGCTGCAGGTGTGTGTGTGGGTGGGTTTTTTTGTTTTTTTTTTGAATAGTGATGGATTTCATATACCACCAGTAGCAACAGAGCAGGGGAATTAAACTGGATCTTTTTCCTCTTGTGGTGTGTGGGTTGTGTGTGTTTAGATCAAGTCACTATCGGACACTGGAGCCAACGTTTAAATGCAGTTTGACTTCATGCAAACAAAGCTACTTTCCCCCATATTTGTGGAATAAATATTGACCTATATTCAGTAGTGTGTATTCCTTTCTGACTCTGCATTTCTACTTATTTGTCCACTGTTGGTGATCCCTGTCCAGAGAAATAAGTGAACAGGAAGAGACTAAATATTTTTGGTGATTTTTTTGTGTAGTTTGGAATCAAAGCAGGTGTCTTTACAGAACTTAGCAGTGGCATGTACAATAAATCACACTTTCTGAAGTCTCTTGCTGTTGAGTTGTGTGTGTGGCCTTCTGCTCAGTGCTACAGACCTCACCTGTCCAACTACTGGTGGCCTGTAGGAAAGGTTAGTGTAAGAAATTGTCTTAAGTTGACCTCAGTAAGCTCAGGATCTGTAATAACTGCTTTCAATTTGTTTTCTGTGGACAGTGAACATATTTGGTCAGTTGAGAGAGAAATGTAAATATAAGTTTCTTCTACTATCCCCCTGCTTGTCACTAGAACAATAGCTGCTGAAGTTGAGTGACACTTGGAATTAAATAATGGCTTTGAAGCTGAACTTAGCTAGCTGTCTAAGAGCCTGAGTGCTAACTTAGGTGACATTTTTTTGGTATTTTTTCAGCCATCTTCATATCAATGCTATGTATTTATTTTGAAGCCTATTTTGGGTTTGCACAGTAACTAAATATTGTACTAAACTTCCTTTATTAGACAGTAGTATTTCTAGGTTAACTGTTCCAGTCAGATCTATTGTGAGTTGTACTTGCCAGCAGGGCTACTGAAAATCAAGGGCATGTTTCTATAACAATGACCTGACAATAGCAGAGAATGCTGAAACAATATCATGCCTACAGAGCTTTGTGCTGTTTATAAACAGTCTTTGTCAAATGTATTTGTTACTGAAAAGTAGCCAGGAGTCTGTTCCCCTTTCTGTAGAGATTGCATGAATAGAGAACAAATGGAAAGGCCTCCAGGGTGCAGGATTTGGAAGCAGAAATGCTATCGCTTCTATTAAATGTGACCATGAGGTCTTGTTTTTAGGTTAATCTGAGCGTAAGCAGTTGTGTTAACGTCTGCTCTGTGTTAAGACTGCCATGAGCACTACTGTAGGAGGTCTTTGTAATGGAAGTAATACTTGCTCCGGCAATATCAATTACACTATGTTTGTGGTCTTTCACTTCCTATGTATGGCAGAAGTGGGGCAATTTGGCATAAGAAAATGTAGGTTAGAAATTGTGAAAAATCCTTACACAGTCAGGAGTCAATCTTACTGACTAGAGGGTAGTGAGACTGTTACGTTTCTGTGGACAATACTTCATAATGCTTTCTCATGTACTTTTGTCGTAACAATGGTCTATAGAAAGATAACAACCAAACTGAAGCACTTGAAGATAAAACTTGTTGCTGATGCAGCTTCTGAGGTAACTCGCTTAGCCAAGCTGGGTTTGTCAGCCTGAACATCTTATTCCTGAAATGCAACTTGTACATGATGGCAGGTAACACAGCTTGCCAGCAGAAGCAATGGTAATCAGAGAATACTGCACTTTAACACCTTGTCTTTTCATTAGGTTTTGGTGTAGGACTGTCCTGGTTTCAGCTGGGATAGTTAGTTCTCTTCTTAGTAGCTGGTACAGTGCTGTGTTTTGGCTCTGATGTGAGAACAGTGTTCATAGGTCACTGATGTTCTTAGTTGTTGCTGGGTGATGTTGATACTAAATCAAGGATTTTTCAGTTCCTTGGGCCCTGCCCAAGAGGTCTGGAGGGGACACAGCCAGGACAGGTGACCTGAACTGGCCAAAGAAGTATTCCATACCATGGGATGTCATGCTGAGTGTATAAACTGGTGGAAGGAGGAGGACATGTTGTGCAATTGTCTTCCCAAGTAACCATGTGATGGAGCCCTGCTGTCTTGGAGATGGTCGAACACCTGCCTGCCCATGGGCAGTGGGGAATGGATTCCTTGTTTTGCTTTGCTTGCGTGCGCGGCTTCTGCTTTACCTATTAAATTGTTCTTATTTCAACCCTTGAGTTTTACATTCCTTTCAGATTCTCTTCCACATTCCTCTTGGTGAGGGGGAGTGAGTGAGTAGCTCCAGCAGTCCTTTTTGCGTGGTGCTTGGCTGCTGGCTGGGGTTAAACCACGATAAGGATAGAACACTGATAATGTGCATTGTTATAAAATAATGATATAAGAACAGATTTGAGAAGTCTGTACTAATTTAGATTTCACCTTGTGTAAAACACTTCTAAACCTCAGTGACTGGTTGTCTAGCTGACAGCTACATACTTCTTTCTTTTTTTCATTTGGTGACATATGAGGTCTTGAATATAACTTGAAGTAAACTTTTCTTCAGAAGAGCTTCAGTGTGTCATTACAGCAGACAAACCATTCTGGCCCACAGAAAAATTCTAATGGAACTTGACCTGCAGGGTAGTTAGTAGGCTGTCTTGATGTGTCCTAAGTCTTTTAAATCTATATGAAACAGTCTTTTTCTCCCCAAATCATATGACTTGAGAAAAGAGGGCTCTGAGATTCTAAAGCATGATCAGTTTTTCCTGTTAGAAAGAAGGGGAAGGAGTAATCTTCCAAACATGCAGTGTGGTGCCCTGAGTTGCTTTTGGTGGGAGCCCATCCTATAAATGAAGGAATCCTTGCACTAAGAAATATGAGGAAGTGGTGAAGTCCTCGATGAAAACTGTCCCACTGATAAGAGTTTTTACAAGTTACTGGGCACTGCAGTTTGAACCTGCTAGAAGCGTTTTCTGCCAAAGTTCAAATGCATTAATTGTAATATATTTGAATGCTCACAGCAAGTTTCATTGTCTGTGTGGATAATTTAGGACAACAGATTTATCCTTCTGCTACATTATTGCTGGAGCTCTGGGAAATCTTTGAGTTGGATATTTTGGTGACAAGGCAGAAGAATGTCCTTTAAATGAACTTATAACCTGCCTTGACAATAGATAACATCGTATGTGTAAGATAACATTGTGATTATGGAGAAACTGTAGGGAAGTGCAGGGAAAGGGAAACAAAACAGGCACTTGGACTATGGACAGTGGTTGCTCCAGAGCTGAGAGACCGAAACGGTAATGGGATGGCTCTTGGTTCTTTGCCTTGCTCTGGAAAGCTTAAAGCAACAATATCTTGTAGCATTCAAGTCTTGCACTTGATTCTGTGCAAGACAAGTTGTGTTCCTCCTAAATTTCTATTCTGACCTGAGCTCAGAGTCTGACTCAAACTGTCTAGAGTATTTAAGCATCACATATCCTTTTCTTAGCCACTGGAAACATACAGGCCACATACAGAGCAGTGAAATCCTTACTGGCTGGAGTTTTCCTCTGCAGCAGCTGTAGTCTCAAGGAGTCATCTGACAGGCTGAGGCTCTTAAATTGGGGGCTGCATTGGTTCAGGCAGAAATTGCTGCCTGCTATAACAAACCAACACTGCTTAGGACGTAGTTTCCAGCCTATCAATAGTCATTGCACAGGCATATAAGTACTTGTTCCTTTATAAGCCCTTCATAATGTTTACAAATTCCCTGAAGAACACAGTTGATTTTTATGTCGTCTTAGTGAGCTTCATGATTAAAATAGTCTTCCACATGTGCAAGGAGGTAATGGTCTTTAGTTTTCATAAGCATGCAACTGCTGAAAACCTTGTGACACTGGGATTTTTTTAACAATGTAACCAGTATTGTGCTTGGCACCTTTGTTGGTGGGATGTTCCTATGAATAAACTATCTCTGTACCCAGTGTAATAATTAATTGCGTGTTGGTTTTTGTGTTAACATAGTTAACACTTGATATATGTAAAGCTTACTGCTGTCCTACAGTGATGGTGACTGTCTGGAGATAGTTTGTGTTCATGCAGCTGCTGTGTTTTGAGAGCCGCAGCAGAACCTCTCAAGATGATACCAATCTTGCCATTAAAGGAAGGGTCACGTGCCTGCAGGACCTTAACGTGCACACGCTCTTACATGGAAGACAGTATTAGAGTCCTTAATTCATCTTGGTTTTCTTACTTTTTTTTCCCTTCTCTGTTACAGGGCATCTGATCTTTTTGTATATGGTAATGGAGAGAATGTAAATGTACATGTTAATGGCCTGTTTGAGAGAAGAGTTCAAGTCCTTAACATTCACTTTAATTACCCAACCCCTCTGCTGTGGTTCATATGTCCATGCCTGGCTTTCTTATTAACACTTAATGTGAACTGAACATCAAACAATACTCATTCTTCAGCTCCTAGATTTGAGAGTCTTTCAAATGGATGAACTGTGAAATGCATAGCTGTGTGTGAACACTGCCTAAGAAAGGACACTTTGTATTTATCACCCCTGGAAATGACACCCCTTGTGTCTCAAGGAGGTCCTGTTTTGTTTATTATGATTAGCCTGAAGATGAAGTTCATCTCAGTTGCCAGTCTAAATTCTCAATGAAGGGGTGGAAGTACTTTAGATGGCTGACACGGAAAATGTAGAGCTGTGTCCAGTTGCACATTGCCAGCACACAGAAATCTCAGTTAAGTAACCTTTCTGTCTCTTGCTGGCAGCCTTTGCCTCTTCAAGGATGATTCAATAAAGTAAAACTTGACTTTATGAAAAGTTTTAGGGAAGCAGGGAAAATGATAGCTATGGGGGTTGTCATGCAAAAATTCCACATTAATAAATGGAGGAACTATACTGGAAAACTACTACTGAGTTTCTCAGTGCACTGTTTGCTACTTTTAAGTTGTCTGTTAGCAAAATAACTAATCCATGCTACTTTAGTAACACGGTAGTGAGTTAAGATACATGAATAACACTAACTTTTTCAAATTATGCAGTGGTTGCTTTTGGAAAAATCTCTGTATTGCCCTAGAAACAGTAGGGCCAGACTCTTTCAGCTGAACTGATGTGTATCCAAATTAATGTGTTAAACAGGGTTTGATGGTGTAACTTGAAATATGACTTACATTAAGTTGCAGGTATAGAGGTGGCATCTTTGCTAATGTTTGCTCACTTGTTTAAACATCAAATTTGTGTAGTTAAGTAAGGCTTGCATAGGTAACAGCTATTGCTTAAGGAAAAGTTTTTTTTTTTGTATGTGCTCCCATTTTCCCCTTGCCACAGCTGGTTCTGAGCTGCAGACCCTGTTCTTGGAGTTGGGTACCAGGCACTTTGAAGATAAGATGGCTCTGACAGGGGCTAGTCAGAAGGCTAACCTGATCAGATACTAATTTTTAGGAATAAAACTTGAGCTATGAGTGAGCTGCCTGAGTTTTCTACTTGTTCAGCTGTGGCTTTTAACTTCTTTCCGAGCTTTGATTATTCTTAAGTCATTTACCATGCATCTGTCAGTTGGGAGGGAGCACAAAGCCTTTTTTTTTTATTTGTAGGGGTTGTATTTGTCCTTTAGAGAGCTGTTCATCAGAGCCAAATTTATAGAGTACATCTGCCCAGCTTGGAGTATGAGTTAGCTTTTATAAGAAGCTTTCTTTTTTTTTAATTATAACATGCACCTGCTTTTATACGTACACGTGATTACTGTCCCTGCTTTTCATGGTAACAGCTGAATGTGTCCCTGTAATTTGACTGTACCTGTTTTCTGTAGGCATTTGTCATGTTACTTAACCAACAAAATAGTGTGACTTAGTATGTATAAAGCTCATACAAAAGAGCCTTGTTGTGTTGGCATTGACATAATCATTAGAGTATTGTTTGGACTAGTTAGCTGTAGAGTTGGTAAATGGTAGAATGTTTTTTGAATCCAGTCAGACAAATTCTTGCTTGAATATGGTCATAGCAATTCTGTATCCACAGAAACACTGCGTTGATGTAAAAGTCTCAGTGCTTGGTTTCTAATTAATATTGCTTGGGGAGTTAACTTAGACCTACAAGTTAATTTGATTAACCCATATTTTTTTATGTCACAAGGTACTTCGGAGACACGTGTGTTTAATTATGTTCTGTATTAAAAGAAGGTTGTTAGACATGAGACCAAGCAAATATGGCTTAAAACAGTAAAGTACCTAGAGCTGGAAGAAATTAATAGCATCTTCATTTATACAAAAAATGTACTATGTTACATAGTTTAAACCTGGATGCATGTTTTCACTCAGTTGGCTTAGTTGGTGTAATGAATCTGTCAAAGTCAGACCACCTGAGATTTCTGTGAAATAACCACATTGTGTATTTGACTATGTGATTCTACTGAGCAGCAGTAGCAACAGAATGTCTATAGGCTGTAGTGCTGTCATGTTGCCTTCTTTAGAGATCTAGTTGAAGTGATTTGCAACAAATCTTTTAGGCCTTTTAGTTGCTTGAAGAGGAAACTAGGTGATAGGATGGGGTCTTAATTGTTTATTAATTGATTGTTTAATTTGCCCCAGTGATTCTGTTCTAGTGTCTAAACTAGAGTTTTGTATTACAAATAGTGCCACGCTGTAGCTTGTTACTGTTCCATTGCAGAATATACAGCAATATCTCGTTAGACGGCTTAGAGCTGGGGATGGGGAAGATGAGAGGGAGAACAAAATGGTTAAAGCAAATAGTGATCTGGGAGAATGCAGTTATCTAACCTTGTACATATAAAGATAAATAAAAAAGAGCTCCACTGAAGTGACCTGTGGATCAAGGGTGTAGTAGGACTTCTATGCGTAGCAGTCAATTGTGAGAAGCAGATCATGTAGATAAAACATTTGATTATACTAGTCCTTCACGATTTGGGAATAGTTATGCCGTGCGCTTCAGTTGATCTGGAAGACTTATTGGTGGAATGAATCGGAAAAATGTTTCACATGGAGAACCAGGCTTAATGGAAAGGTGCTCTGGACATGTGATACTTGAGTAAAACAGCATTTTGCCTGTGTTTGTGGAGTGAAGTTGTTAGTGCTTCAGCAAATAATTTTTCTTCTTCCTTGAAAGGATTATCTAGGGTTTGCAGTTCCTTGGAAATACAAGACTATTTTAAAACAAACAAAACAGCAGCAACAAAAAAAAACCCAAATCCCAACTGTCCCCCAAAAACCTCAAAAACAAAATGATGCCCCTGAAACACAAGCAGAACTCCTGTCACAGGTTGTCTGGCTCTCGCAAAGCCTACATTCAGTGTCTGGGGGAAAGACACCTGACCTACAGCTTTGAACACTTAGTTCTTAAAACTGCAAGTCTTGCTGATGCCTGGTAGTTTACAGTGGGGGAAGGTGCTTTGCTAATTCAAGGGGCAAAGTAGGGCAGAGTTGCTCTTGGTACTCTAAAAATATTTTTTCCCCCATATAATGCAGCACTGTGTGGTGCTGGGTAGACTTGGTCACTGATACAGCTCAGGCAGGTTCTGCAGCATGGTGAGTTTACTTGCATTGTCTCAAAGAGGCATGTAGGATAACTGAGTAGTTACTAATGTGTTCAGAGAGCAAGAACTTTGCAAGATGAAGAGTTTTAATCTCTTATAGGTTAGTTTCAGTAAATTTTGATAGCACGTGACTTAATTTTAAAAATGAATACCTAAATCATGTTGTCATCTTGGACAGTTTTTACATGAAGTTGTATTCATGCCCATCGTGGGTTAAATATGAAAAGGACAAGAGATTACTTAATGTGCAGTATACTTTTGATTTAAGGCAGAAGAAATAGTAATGTAACTACTTAAGAAAAATAGCCAGAAAAGATGAATCGGAAAAAGTGCATCTTTTTCTGGAGGTATATTTATAACTGAGAACTTGGTGGTTCTGAAATGGGAAATGGGGCATTTTAAAGATGGCACTACAGATTTTCTCATTTCTCCCATATTTAACTCTGTCTTTCCCAATGCTTAAATTCCGTGGTTTGATGAGGGGTAAGCACTTGATCAGGTGCTTGGAACTGAGGTGAAAGGTTGACTGTTCACAGTGCTGAAGTTTGGGTGGATAGTAAATTATCTGATAGCTCATCTAGTAATAAAGGTACCAGGATTCAAGTGGGACTGCCAGCCTTCTGGTTCTGTCTTTTACCTCTTTCGTTTAGTAAAGCTCTTCCTCATAACATGGGTAGCTTAATTTCTCTGTATTCTATGTATGCCTTTATTGTGTGGTTTTTTTGAACTGTTTTCTAATGCTGGCTTGTAGAAGCCTACTTGAAACTTGTTGGTCATAATCCCTGTACGGTATTTGATGCAGTACTAAAATTTTTTTCTAACTTGCAGCACAGCCAAGTACAGTGTGGTTACATTTCTACCTCGATTCCTGTATGAGCAGATAAGAAAAGCTGCAAATGCATTCTTCCTCTTCATTGCCTTACTGCAGGTATTGTTTTACTGGTTTGCCTTGATTATAAAGTTAAATTGTAATGCAGTAGAAGTTGTTGCAGTTGTTATGCTGAACTGCAAAGAAATTCTTAGACATGTTTTGATAGTCTCTTTTTTTATTTAATGAGATATGTACCTTTTTGTAATTGAAATTAGAAGGCAACTTAAAGCCTTTTTCAATGTACTCTGTAAAATCAAGCTGTTATTATTAAGAAAACCCAGAAGCAGTATGAGCTATCGACCATACTGAGAAAAATGTGTGGTTTCTTGTGAAACTGCCAACTGTTTAGATAGTCCAGATTATCACTGCTTCCAGGTGAGTTGATAATTTTAATGCTTCTCTTCTGAAGAGAGAAAAAATAGAATAAAAGGTATGTATAACAATTTCATCTCCTGACTTCATTGTAGTACTTCATTGAAACCTACTGAGAGCTTAGGGTAGTTTGCCCACTGAAATAGGATGTTGTTCAGGCGTAAATAAGAAAGCTTTGTGTTCTGAGAGCTTTGCATAAAGTTCTAAACTAGCTAGAAACTAGTTATAAATACAAATATAAAATATGTATCTTCTTCTGTTCACAGCAAATTCCAGATGTCTCTCCAACAGGAAGATACACCACCTTGGTGCCATTGCTATTTATTTTAACAGTTGCTGGCATCAAAGAAATCATAGAAGATTATGTGAGTATGATTATGAGTTGCTGTGCTAAAGACCAAGTGCCACAAAATGCCACAAAGCTATACATCTCTGAAGTCTATTGAGTCATTGCTGAGCAGCAACAAAATAACCTCTTGAATTTGAAAGCTCTGAACTTGACTAGAATTTCTGAGGCACACCGAAGTAAAGCAAGGATTTTCATCATAGATGGTGAACAAGGAAACAGTGTGTTTATTCATGGTTTTATTGGAAAGGCCAGGCTTGGAAAGACGCTGTGGACTCTTGACAGATACATGGCCTTTTCAGTTGGTTTTCCAGGTGGCAGGGTGGGGGAAGCAACTTCAGCATAGAACAAACGGATCTGGAGAAAATCTGCACTAATTCGCTTGGATTCTGCTTATAGTAGTGGTCTTCCTGCTTAACAAAGTTCTAATGAATAAAATAATTTAAAGTCAGTCTAAACAAACAGCACATATGTATAGTGCATCTGTTGTCTAAATACACTGTTCCTCATTGTTCTTTTTGTTTTGTTTTGTTTTTTTTCCAAAAAAACTTTTGGAGACTTAGTTGATCCAGGTTTGGGCCTCACTTCGAGGTTACATTATATTCTTGAAAAAACATCTGAATTTAGATGATCTGTGTGGCTTCTTAAAAAGAAAATAAAAACTAAGGCAAAAATGAGTCTATCATCTTGCAGTTTGTCCTGTTCCTAGCTCTAATGGTTTTGGAAGCTATAATGAAGTGTAATGAAATGTTTTGTTTCCTTGCAGAAAAGGCATAAGGCAGACAGTGCAGTGAATAAAAAGAAAACTATAGGTAAGACTGAACAGTCTTTAACCTAAATATTTAAAGTGCAAATAGTGAATACCATACTGGAACACTTAATTTGGAGCAATTCTATTACATAACAGTCGTGATGGTGGGGAATGCGTGTCTTTTCAGACTAGGTAGTTAGTGTTATGATTTTATTTTATGAGATGTTTCAGACTGATGGGCATAGTGGAATATTTGAGGGTGAGGCATGGGGGGTGTTATTAGACTTCCTGCAATTTCAAGGTTGTCCAAAGTTACACAATTCTCAGCTCCTCCAAGAAAAGCAAGCAATTTTCTTCCCTACCAAACTGTATCCTAACTATTCTAAAAAAAAAAAAAAAAAACCACAACCAAAACGAAGCTCCAAAACCCTTGAAACACTAAAAATTGGTGTCAAAGGAATTTTTAGTCATTTCTGTAAATGCTGCTGCCCTTAAAATACAGGAGCACTGTGGGTTTTGTGGGTTTGCTTTCCTGAAGTGTGACTGAAAGAGAATTTAATGCTGACTTCCTCTGAATGCCTACATGCATCCTTAATTTATTGACACCACTTGGCACTGAATACCTGAAGACATAATTTTCACTTGATCTCCCTTAACTGAAAACTTCTGCAGAAGGCACTGAGGAGTTTGCTGATGGCTGTGCTGTAATCAGTCTGGCCTCCAGTCACAGGGTCTCCATGTTCCTGTGCTGGACACTGCTCTGCTGCTCCTGCATGGAGGTCTGCAGGTGAAATGGAAAACACAGGGACTTGACCTCTGAAGTAGAGTGCCTTCCTCACAAACATGTTTAGCTTGAGTGTTAAAAAGCTAGAGAAACACTTACAGGAACACGGGGAACCAAACAACTTGCTAGCTCCATGCTTCAGTTAGTCCAGCAAATATAATGCCTGTTATTTTCAGTGAGGTTTTTCCTTTGTGCCTGAGAAGTTGTTGATCATTGAGATTGCATATGAATGAACCACAAAAAGTGTTGCTTTACTAGTCCTTAAAAATTATTTCTTTACAAGAGGTCTGGGAAGGTATTTCAAGTGCAAGAGCACTATTTATTAGTCAAGAGAAATCAGCAGTTACCTGTAGCACAGCAGGCCTAGTTGTAGGTAGTATGAAAGACTGCTCTTTCAAAGGTCACGGATTCCTTTGTAGTTACAGAACATGTGCTAACAAACACTTCGAAGGAAGTTTATCACAGTAATTGTGGAGAGACAACTTACAAGAAAGCAAGGTCTTTTTATGGAGCTGGGTGGATCTTAGCACTTAAAATTTAGTTCAGCTTTTTGAAAATTATAGAGTATTCAAATGTAAAAAATAAAAGATACTTGAGGAATATGAGGAAGGCTAAAGAGGCTTACTCTTTGGACTTGTATTATGAGAATGAAAGGCTAATTTAAGTTCACGGTGGGATTGAGATGAATTAGATTTAGATTCTCTGTGTGCCTTGAAGTTGCTCTTAAAGGTAAGTGAGGTCTAGTCAATGCAGTCAGTACAGATGGCAGTCCAGCTTGCTCAGTAGACAGCTACGGGCTGCTTGGTGGTGTTTTGAACTCTGCCTGCGATGAGCAGATGCTTGCTTCAGTAGCATCTGTGTAGGCTTTGCATTTATCTTCATAGTTTTTGGAGCAGTAGTGTATCTTCAAAGCATGTTTCTTATATTAAGTTTACCACCGAAAACACTGGTTTGCTTTGCAGAGTGGCTTTGGTACATAGGAATTAAATTACTTTTGGAGGAAACATAAATAAGTTCTGCTCGAGGTGAGCCCTGTACATCTGCATTAGGAGCTGGAGCATGTTAGGCTTTGAGATAGTGTTTCATGTCTTCGATGGCTTCACATGGTATATGTGGAGGTGACATTGAAGCTGGGAAGCAGACTAAGTTTAATCTCAAGTGAAGCCTCTGAGCAGCATATCGCATAGTTATAGAGAGCTCAGTAATAACTGTTCTGATGCATTGATCCTCTCAATGTCAAAATATAGAGTAAGCTATGAGCATTTAATACTGTATGGGATGCCCTTGAATAGAAAACAAGCACAGGGCTAGCAAATTGTTGCACAAGACTGATGGGAAATGCTTGCCCTTCAGGAGCAGCACATTAAATGGCCCTGTGTGCCTGGATGTGAGTGACAGCGTTAAGTCCTAGATCTAGAGTATCAATGTACTGGTTTTAGTCTTAGGAATTCTTAGATAAAAGGTTTATATAGAAACAGTGTTTTGGGTAGGAGCAGTCTTTTTAGGTACTTGTTCTTTGTTACTTTAACCAAATACCTTTTGACAATGAATAATTCACCAATTTTACCTTCCTATAATATTCTAGAGAAGAGAGTTTCCTCTGTCCTTTGGAGTACTCCTATAAAACTGGGTTAAGCAGAGCAGAAGGTGCAATATTGCAACCCCAAAATTTATGAACTGTTTTGTGTCTGAATGGAAGCTCTTCCTTCAGATGTTGGGCTTACGAGTTACAAGTTGCTTCAGTAATTTGTCTAATTTTAATTGTAAAGTTAACTTCAGCAAGTACAATATAAATTGCTCAATGCTCACATGCAAAGAAGATATTCTGTAGCTTCAAGTGCCATGAACTTGGTGTTGTAGACAGTTGACTTAAAGCAATGTGAACTGTTTGCTGAAATGTCTCCAGATTTTTCTGGTGGAACAGGAAGTGTTTAAAGCAAGGCATAGGAGATGCTAAGTGTTGTAATACCTCTCTGAGGTTTGGGTGTTGAGCCAAGGCTGCAGGTATGTGGCTCTTTCACTTGAGATCTTGTGTTCAGGCCTTCTCTGGAGTTCTGAACTAAGAAAAGCTCAGTTCAAGCACAGTTTACAGGGAAGGAAGGGGTGCAGCTAAACTGTTTTTCCCCTAAAATGTGTATACTTATTTGGATGGAAGCTCAGCAGTTCAGACACATCATTAGCAGCACTTCTGTTACTACCCACCTATTTTTTCTTAAATAGTTTACTTGATTGTGATTCATCCACTGTAATATTAAATCTCATGATTCAGTGCTCCAAAGCTTGGGGCCTGGGGACAGGAATCAAAAGATGAGTTTCTTGTTTGATCTGGTCTGAGAAATTTTGCATTCCTGTCTGTGGAGTGGCCTAATCTGAGTAGGGTGGCTGAGGCTGTATTCAGTAGAATTCTATCTTTTGGGAATTTGGCATGGCTTTCAATAAATGAACCATATCTGAGTTGCATGGAACTGAGGAGAAAATCATATTCTAAGTAGAGAGTTGGCCTCTTCCACTTTCAGCTGTTGCACACTACACTTTCTGAAGACATTTGAAAACTGGCCACAGCTGCTTTCATTCAAGGGTTTGATCTTGTTTAGGTGTACTTGATGTGCCTAGACCTGGACTGGCTATTCCGCAATGATTTGGCATAAACTTTGAACCTTACATTTTAGGCTAGGGTAGTATTAAGTATGTGTACAAGCATCTAGAGGACCTACTTGGGTAGAAAAGCATGTTCCAGAGTAGGTGACCAATGAGTATGTTAAGACAGCACTATAGGGACTTGGACACCACAGAAGCCAAGGCCTGCTTCAGTACACAGAATAGGCAGGGCTTGAAGTGACCTCTGGAGATTATCTGGTCCAACCCCCTGCTAAAGCAGGTTCTCCTAGAGCAGGTTGCACAGAGTCATGTCCAAGCAGGTTTTGAATGTCTTCAGAGAAGGAGACTCCGCAGCCTCTCTCGGCAGCCTCTTCCAGTGCTCTGTCACCCTCAAGGTAAAGAGGTTCTTCCTCATATTTACATGGTGCAATTTGTGCCCGTTGCCCCTTGTCCTGTCACTGGGCACTAATGGAAAGAGCCTGGCCCCATCCTCTTGGCACCTGCCCTTAAGATATTGGTAGACATTAATAAGGTCCTCTCTCAGTCTTCTCCAGGCTGAACAGGCCCAGCTCTCTCAGCCTTTCCTCATCAGAGAGATGTTCCAGTCCCCTCATCACCTTTGTAGCCCCCTGCTGGGCCCTCTCCAGTAGTTCCCCACCTCTCTTGAACTGGGGAGCCCAGAACCGGACACAGCACTCCAGATGTGGCCTCACCAGGGCAGAGCAGAGGGGCAGGAGAACCTCCCTCCACCTGCTGGTCATGCTTCTCTTGATACACTCTAGGGTCTCACTGGCCTTCTTGGCCACGAGGGCATGCTGCTGGCTAATGGGCAAGTTGCTGCCTACCAGTAAGTTGTACCTTGTTTTCTTTTTAATTTCAATGTGAAATTCAGCTTTTAGGATTGTCGTTCTGCCAGAACTGACGTTTGCTTTTTCAGTAGGACTTTGAGTCTGCTTGACAATTAATTCTCAGCCCTAAGTGCAATTGATATGGCAGTGAAGTTTGATGTGTCAGATTCGAAACATAATAAAATGCAAGAAAAAAGGTGAGATAAAAATTCTGTGGTTAAATCATACATACTGAAGATGGTTCGTGATACTGATTGGCAGTGGCCAGTAATGCCCTTATTTTAAGGAAGGTGATTTCCCAAGCAAATAACAGCACTGCCCATCTGCAGGTTAGTGTGCAATGATGCCAGGAAGAAATCGGGTCACCAGCTGTTGCCAAGGAGTTGATAAAAATGATAAATATTAGGGGCAGAATCTTTCACTTTGCCGGATATACATGCCTAGAGCTGTGGTCCCAGCTTCTGAAAACTGCTTTTCTGAGCTGTGTGTGAATAGTGAATGCTGTACCACTTACCTAAAGGATGACGCACCTATGTTTAGTTAGTCAGGAGATGTCCAAGGACCCTTATTACAACATGACGGATGCACAGACTGCTAAGTCCTTGGGTTGGTTATCTTTAAAAGGACCTTTTGTCTTAGATTCCTGTTGTACATGCAACATGGTGAAGATGCAGGCTTTAAACATGACCGCTAAGGAATAGAGTCTGCGCAGAGACAACTCCTCAAGGAGATTGTCCAGGCACAAGATATGTTAATGTTGTTAACTTGAAGATGTGCTGGGTCCTTGAAAGCCAATGTGCTAATTGTCCAGGTGTGAGATATGTTAATGAGTTCCCAGAAGGTTAATGAATAGACATGAGTGACTTGTATAAAGAGGGGGCTGAAAGGTTCCCTCGGGGTGCATGACTTTGGTGGAATGATTCCCCATGCACCCAGCGCTGCCAAATAAAGATAACCTCTGCTCACTCGAATATTGCTAACTGATTCTTCAAATCAGCGTTAGTTGCCATTCTGGTCAATGCTTGCTACTGCTGCTCTAGTTGTTTTGAGATTTGTCTGAATTTTGTTTGTTTATTCTAATCAGAATTTATACATTTTTTTTCCAGTTCTAAGAAATGGGATGTGGCAGAACATTATGTGGAAAGAGGTAAATAAAATTGGGGGTGGGAGGGTGTAGAAGGTCTTCAAGAATCGTTCTTTCAAAATAAGTTCAGAGGCCTAGCAATGTGAGAATTCCCTGTGACTTGAGGTGGGAGGGATCCTTTCTGTTGCAAATAGTGAAAGCTGCCCTGAGCAAGGCACCTGAGTACCCATCTTGAAATCCTAGTACCATGTTTCAGTCAAATCCTAATGAACTGGTGTGTTTTTGCTTGGGCAGTTAATATGCTCTAGGATGTTAACAGTATTTTTTTTTTTTATTTAGTTCACATAGAAAAGAGTAACTTTCACTGCAATGCTGTAGCTCCCCTGAAAGTCTAACCGACTTATTTTGCTACCTGTGCTAAGAAGCTCTTAGATTTTGAGGTTAATGAGTAAGCTGTTTGCTCAAATAAGGAACGCAAGTCCTGCTGCTACTTCAGGCACTTGAGACCCCTGTTCTCTGAAGCCCCGTGCCAGGACCTGCTTAGCTTTATTTCTAGAACTTGCTGAAATCCCTCAGGATGTGTTGATGTAATTCTGGCTTTTAATGCCTTTTAAAGGATAAAATTAGCTTTGTTATTTAATAAAGGAGGAAAAAGTACACAGTTTTAAAATCTCCAGGAAATGAGACCTAATCTGGCTGAAGTATTAAGCTATAGTAGAAACCAGAGAATGCCAGAAAGTCTGATGGGTAATGCTGATGCATGTTTATGCTGTTCCATGCCCTTTTTGTAGTGAGAACACTGAATTGTGAGATATTCAAAGCTGAACCTGGAATCTGGTTTTCTTAGACCCTTAATCATTTATTGTATTGGCCTGCATCAGCGTATTGCCTAGGCTTGCATTTATTGTTGGGGAATAACAGTTCTACATATCTACCTTGTTTAAGGCAGACTTCCAGTCTCTTCTTGTGCTGAATTTAGTAGGGAAATTGTTTTCAGTGGGATCAGAGTAAGTCTAATGCATCTGCCTATTCAAACATGCCACCTGTTTTAAATTTTTATGAATGAATGTGGTAGGGATATTTTAAAGCTCATTTCAGACTCTCACCACTGCATTGGTGCTGAGCAGCCTCATACTCATCAGGCAAGCCTGGCTTACTGTTTTGAGAGTGGTACTTGGTCTTTTTTAGAATAACTCCCATGCATGTGTGACTCGCATTAAAGGTGCTGGCAACTCTTAGGTCTTCAGTACTTCAGAAGTCAGGATTTTGCACATCTTAAGTGACTACAGGTCAGGGAATAACTGGCTGTTAATGTCTATCTGTAGAGATGATACTCCTTGCTAGTGACTAGTACAAGCAGTGCATCTGAAGAGAGGGCTAAGGGAGAGGAATAGTGATGACTGGGTAGGTAAGTAGTGTAGAGAAGGAATAGGAGAAACTCTTGAAACTTGAGGAAGGTAAAGTTTAAAGGTAACTTTTAATAGGAAAAAATTTTCTGTACATTAAATAAGATTTAAAAAAAAAAAACCCTCAAATTTGGGTAATGGCAGGATTATAGAAGTAATTTTAACTAAACCTAAGTGGCAGTAGTTCACGCTTCCTGATAAAGTGTATCTAGTTTTTTCTACAGAGATATGTTTACTTTGCATTCAGGAAAGGGAAGGCTTTGATACTTCCAAACTTGCAGTGAAAAGTACTCTGACTTTCAGAAGCACTGTCTGTAGCTGTTCTGTGCATGATGCTGTTCTTTTGACTGGGTGAAAGAAAATAACGAACTAACATTCCAGACAAGCGAATTCTTTGTTTTTCTTTTCCATGCTACTGTACTCCTGCCCCTGACTCAACAGGTAGCAGTAGGAGATATTGTGAAGGTCACCAATGGGCAACATCTTCCAGCAGACATGATCATTATATCTTCCAGGTATCCTGAATGGGTGTGGAAATGATGTGTCTGATGAACTGAGGTGCAGAGGACTCAAAACTCTGTATTTAATGGTAATAAAAGCAGACATCAGATGGCATTAATTCTTCTCCACATCTGAAATAAAACTTCAGCAATGTCAAAACAGTGCTTTACGAGGCAATGATTCACGTATCAATGTAGCTAGGTTCTTAAAGAAGGCTTCTTAAAGGCTTCTTAGTATTATATACCTGTAATTCATTAAGTGTATCACTGAGTTTGGAAGGCTTAAGTCTGTTACAAAAGCTTCCTGTGGTCAGCTGCTCTATGGTCTTCTGAGAATTTCTCCATTTAATTAAGGAAGCTTAAATTTTCTTCCAACTAATTCCACTGACTGTCCATTATATTTTCCTGTTCCTCAGGAAATATTTCCCTTTCAAACTAAAAGGCTAGCCCAGCTGGCATCTAATAAAAAGCCCAAAAGCTCTTTTGCAGGCTAGATTTGTTTACTCCTTGTATTTGATACAGTGCACGTATGGCCCATACCTAGCTTGGGTAGCAACAGTACATGAGTCCTGCTCATTTTAGTTTGTGAAATACGGGACAACTTCTCTTTATCAACATACTGGCAAGCCAAGCTTGGTTGTTAGTTCCTAAAAACATTTGAGCGGTACTTGGCTGCCAATGTAGGTTCTATAATGTGCTCAACAACCTAAGGCCAAATCAAGACCATTTAGATGAGGTTTAAACAAGAGATAATAGCACAAATTGCTGTTCTTGGACATGCTTTTTTTGAATAGCCAAATGTTATGACACCTTGCTGTTTTCCATGATTTCCTTCCCTTTCCGTGCTCCTCAACAGTGACTGGAGGTTGTGCTGGTCTTCAGGTTATAGCTCTTAAATGTCCCAACTTCTAGTGAACTTGTTTTCTAAGGTTTTTTTGCTCCATCCTTCTTGCCTGTGCCTTTCCTGGGGAATTTAATTTTTTTGAAAGCTGTATGGGGAAGCTCAGTCCTTGTGAACTGTCACATGATCGAGGATAGAGGTATCTTGATTCCATGGTATACAATATTGTGTTTTTTCTTAATAACAAGCCCCAAACTTTAAATAAGTAGTTGTCAAATTTAATATGCAGTTAGTTAGGCTATAGTTTGATATAAATAACTTGCTGTTTCAGCACAGAGTAATATTTGTTCTACATAGAATTTCAGCTCAAATTTATCATACTAAAACCCATTCTGATTTATTTCTTAACTTGCATGGATAAACTTTTTGTTCTACATGACTACTAACTTGCTGTCATTGATAATCACGCAATAACTGGAGAACTTAACTTGAAGTATGTTGATTTGGGAGAAGCTTTGCTTGAAGAAAATAGCAATTTCTGTGGCAGTTTTGCTTTAGAATTGGTATTATTTCCATTGTTCTTTTAAATGACAATACTAAGTGTCCTCAGTTCACCAGAAGACTTTGCATGTTCTGAAGGGGTGGGGTCTTTTGCTTGTATGTGTTAATTTTCTGTCTGAGCTGACTGTTAGATGTGAAATTAACAGTTGTAATCTTCCCCCCCCCCCCAATTAAAAGTGATATCAAATGAGTTTTAGATAATAAATTTACATGAAGGAAAAAATATTTGAATGCAAATACAACTTTGTATGGAAACATATCTGCATGTCTGTGGAAATAAGAGGAATTGTATTAAGAGGTCTCCCTTCAGAGTTAAACACCTTATCTACTATAGCTGAAGTGACTGTGGCAGAACTAAAATTGGAATCAAGCTGGACTTAATCTGTATCTTTCTTCGGTTTGGAGTCAGGTTGTCTGTACAGGAGGAGACAAATAACAGACTCTGAACTTCTTTTTAAGAAAAATTTTCTGGAGAGAAAAATCCAGCTTATTACTGTAAAAAAAAAATACAAACCCACAAACATTACTATAAATGTACCTGTTTGTTAACAATTTTTGTCCTAAGGACCCTTTATTTCTGACTATCCTGCTGATTAAGTACATTTGCTGTTAAAGCAATGGGTTACTTAGCAAAAGAAATTGCAACATCTCAAGAATACGAGAAGTCATATGTTGAAGAGGCAGTTGAGTGCAGAGGAGAAACTGATAATCCTTAGCAGCCTGATAAGACACTCGAGGAAAAAAGTTTTGGTTGTGCCATAAAGAGGTTTTAAATCTTACGGGGCATGTCAGGAAAGGATCCATGATAGAAGTATCCTTCCTTATCACAGGTGCTATCTATGCAGAGGTTCTCTGTGTTAGATGTAGATATGAGCTAAAGGAAAATGCGGTTCTGTGAGGAAGGCTGTGTGTTGGGGTTTTTTGCCCCTATTGGAAAGGGCAGAAGCATTTCTGGAAGATGTAGATCACAGCCTTCAGTTTTAATCTTACTGTGCCTTTTTCTGATTATTAAAAAAAAAAAAAAAGGCTGACTAGCAGTGGCCTCAGACCTACCTCCACAGGTCCCTTAATTTTAAGGTGGTCTTGTGTCCAGGACCTTTAGTGTGCACAGACCTCGGACAGTACTTGATAGCAGAGCATGCTACCTTCTTCATCATGCACATATTATTTTTTTTTTCTTATACACTATTAAATACTTACTATTTTACCTATAACTCTTGCAGTCTGAAACAATGTTATGGATTGCAATGTAAAATAGTGCACTTCAGGCATCTTAGTTTGATTCGTTAAATTCTTGTTAACCTTCTGATTTAGACTTTCTCTATAGTTTGTTCCTATTCAAATACATGTTTGAAGTATGTATGTTCAGATGGTTCTTCCATGATCATATACCACCAATATGGATTTTTGTTTCCTGCAATCTATTGAAGTATTTTGCGGGTCATTTTAGTGCAAATGGAGTATACAAGAAGTACTAATATTGAAAATCTTATGCTTCTTACAGTGAACCACAAGCCATGTGCTATATTGAAACAGCTAATCTCGACGGGGAGACAAATCTTAAAATACGACAGGTAAACCAAACAATTTCACTTTTTCCCCAGTTCGGTATCTAATACTAGCTACAAAGCAGACTCTAGCTTGCATAACAGCAGTGGAAGTACTCTTTTTTTATTATTATTTATTTATTTAATTTTGAAAAGCATATTTCTTTTCAGGTGGCTGTAAGCTGCCTTTTCAACAGATACAAACCCAAGCAATAATGTTTCACATGCAAGTGTAAGGAACTACTCTGGAGGAAGTATTATAAGCCCACAAAGGCAAATCAAGCAGATCTCGGCTGTGTTTTGCTGGAGGCCCAGTAAGTGGGAACTGTGCTGTATTAAAAAAAACACCCCACCAAACAAAAAACAAAAACCAAACAAACCACAGAAAAACACCCCCCCCCCCCCCAAAAAAAAAAAAAAAAAACCCACCAAACAACAAAAACCCCACCCCACAAGCAACCGAACCAAAACACAAAATCAGCTGTGCTTGTGATGAGAGCTGCAGTTTCTGCTGTCAAGTGCCAGTCTGCTTCTGCCATTGTGGAGTGCTCAAAAAGACCTTTTGTATGTTTAAGTTACTTCGTTCTCTTTTTGTGGTAAGTAGTGGAATTTGTTTGGGTATTTGTAGTTTAAGAAATACTGTGATTATGATGTTTAGAAATGGTTCAGTACTAAGCAATGAACTTGGATTAGGCATTTGAAACAGATGACTTGCTTTTAAAAAGCTGTACACTTGCTGATTTACTACCTTAGTAGACATGTGACTTAGTGTTGTGTTTCAGCTCAGTAGATCAGATCTTGAGGTCCTGTCAGATTTTGTTTCAGGACCCACGCTTAAAATACAAAATTAAGGCCATGGGGCCTTTTCAGATGTTGTTCTGGCTTGCCATCCTGTGGTCAAGGTCTGGCAAAAGAAACAGTAAATGGTTTGCTCTTAACCAAGTGGAGATGTTCCTAGACAGATGAAAAGCAATAGAGTATCTGCGATGGAGTAGTAATATGTTAGGTTACAGTTCATGATGGGTTGATAGTTAACCTTGAGTAGGATCAGAGGGTACTGGCTGCAGTGACATGAGAGACTAAGCTTAGGTGTGACTATATTTAGCAATGGTAACACATCAGTGAAGCTATACCTTGAGAGAAAAGCCGTGCCTGTTTATACTGTCTCCTACTTCCTCTGGCACATGTGCAACTTTGTGCTTTGTGGATGGGACTTTGCTGCTCTTGATTACAGGCAGATTGTGTAGGTAGTATAAGGCTCTTCTGTAGTGGAATTTAAGCCACTTCTATATAAGCAGGATCCTAAGTTTTCACAATGAGTCTTCCTTGCAGGAAAGAATTGTTGAATACCCATTAACAAAAGTAAAAAAACACCAAACCCTAAAATAACCCCACCAACAAACCTGGTAGGAAACCTGTACATATTTTATTACATTTGGTATCTTAGATGTTGGAAAAAAGCACCATTTTCCTAGGTTGCCTTCTAACAACACCTTTTGACAAGAATCTCCTTTGGATTGGTCTCTGCAGGGATTGTCTCAAACGGCTAGTCTCCAGTCAAGAGAAGAATTGATGAAAGTATCTGGAAGGATAGAATGTGAAGGACCCAACCGTCATCTTTATGACTTCACTGGAAACTTGCGTTTAGATGGTCAAAGGTATTTAACAAAAAAAGCCATAAATACATTTGGTTAGGAAAAATGTTTCCTGTGTTCTTTCAGTCTGCAATGCTGAGCACATGCATGTTTTTGCTGGAGGAGACAAGGGCAGTAATTAAGTTGTGAATCAGAGAATCTGCCAGTATAAGGTAACAAAGTTGTGTCACTCTGAGTCTCCTGCTTGTTATGGGAGAGTTTGTTTCTTTAGAATCATAGTGGTTTTCTTAATCAAAAGTACTATCTAAAGAGAAGGAGGAATTGGGGAGGTGGTTGGGGTTTTTAGGGCCTCATTGCAGGAGATACGCAGAGGAAATGGGAAACCTTTCCCTTCCAACCGTGGCCAAAGTCTGCACCAAATTCTGATCTATAGAGGAAAATGATCCCAGAATCTGGAGTCTTTATCAGTGTGTCTTTGATATGTTGCAACTCTTTGAAGAAAAGAACTTTGGTTTTAGTACTTGAATTCATAGAACCTGAAAGGTCAGTAGGAATACAGAGGTTTTGTCTGGCTGTACCTGTTTTCCTGCACAAAAACTGTTCCTTGGGCAACTGATCTGAGCTGTGACAGATGCAAGAGTAGTAGGTCGTTTGCATCCCACTTGAAAATCACACGGGTAATACAGTTATCCAAAATACTTTTTTTAATGGGATATATGAAGTTATAGTGTGCTTGCAATGGATGGGCTCTTTGCAACTGTGATGATTCGCTCTCCTTGATGTGGGAGGGAACATATTACAGAGGTAAAGGGCAGAGGAGTCTTGTGACTGCCACAAGTTTTGAGTTTTGGGTTACTAGCTTCCTTGTATCACCTTTGCCCTACTGTGCTTCAGCAGGAATTAGGCTTGCACAGGTTTAAATGCTCTCAAGTTGTGTGGGCAGTTTAAGTTCATTATGTTACTTTATTCCTTTTGTGGTTTGCAGGGTTTTTTGAGGGGGGAGTAAGGCTGAAAGGAGAATTACTTTCCTGAAGTGTTACCAAGAATTGAAGGATACATGTACTTCTTGCTTTGCAGCCCAGTTCCTGTTGGTCCAGACCAGATCTTGCTAAGAGGTGCACAACTGAGAAACACTCAGTGGGTCTTGGGTATTGTTGTATATACAGGACATGATACAAAACTCATGCAGGTAAAGTGTTTAACGAGATCTAGAGCATGTTCTCGTGGAAGCTGGTCATGTTTCCTGTATTCTGCTTGTCTTTTGGACTTGATTTTATGAAATGGTTTGACCCATCGTAGCTATTCAAAACCTGGAGGCCTTGGAGAATATAAGGATACTGTTGTACTTGAGGTTGCGTGTGCACGTATGTAAAGACTGATTGAAGTATTCCTGTCAAAACCCTTCGATACGTAAGCAAAACTAACTGTAATTTGTTTTAACTTATCTGACAGCTGGACAACATTTAAAAGTAAGGTTTAACAGCTGAGACGACAGTAATGGCCACCTCTAGTTTTAGCACTTGGATATAATAAGGTCTGCAGTCTCTGTATTGACTTAATGGCAGGGAGTGTCTGGAAAGAACCAGAAAAATGTATGTGGTGCTCACCTGTGCTGACTACCAGTGGGTTGAACAGCCAGGAGATGAATATTTACAACTGAATCATTCTGTTCCTCTGATCTTCAGTCAGTTTGAGTCATTAGGAGTATTGGCTCCTATTTCTTACCATATTGAGCTAAACAGTTGAAGTAGCAAGTTCTGTAATGGACTCTAAAAATAAAGTCTGAGTTTGCCTCTGCAATTTCTTCTTGTATAAACCATTGCCAGACTTATTTTTTTTTTTTTTTTTAACTGCTGTTCAGAATTCAACCAAAGCACCTCTGAAGAGATCAAATGTGGAGAAAGTGACCAACATGCAGATCCTGGTTTTGTTCTGTATTCTTCTGGTAATGGCCCTTGTGAGTTCTGTAGGTGCCTTATTATGGAACAGGACACACGGCGAAGTCGTCTGGTACCTTGGCTCCAACAGTGAGTATGCAGGCAGTGTGCTAGGGATGTGTCAGACTGTAGGGGCTGGCTGGCCTCTTAGCTTTGCTGAATGAATGCATAAAATAAAAACTAAGAAAGAAATACAAGAGAAGTCCATTGCTACCTTTTTGATGGCCCAGTGTGGTTGTGTGTTTTGTTGTCTTTCGGTTTTGTTTGGGGGTTTTTTTTTTTTTTTTTTGAATGGGCTGGTATAAGTGAATTTTCTAGTGAGGCTTCTGCTAATAAAACCTTCTAAAGGTTAGGTAAATATCACTGGGCTATCACCCAGGGAGCAGGACAGAAGAGGGGCAAGAGTTATTTTTGGATATTTGGTGTTCAAGTTCTTTAAGCTCTGTGGAGATGCCACACATGAGTTGGCTTTCAGAGCAGGTAATGTACTGTGGCCTTATGTATCATGTTTGCCTGTACCTGGTTGCAGGATAGTGGGTATCAGTCTAATACAGTCTTGAACTTCACGCTTACATATAGAAGCAAAGGATTTCATTAGCTATTTTCTCAGTCAGAAATGCTGATTTGCTTTTGTTGTGGAGAAAACTTAAATGCTGAATGTTGTGATGTTATGTTTATTGAATAACGTTTTAGTTACTTTGGCTTCTCAGTTCTGTTACTTTGTAATAAGGAAACTGATCTCTTACTATCTTTAAAGGGTTTTATTTCATTTCATTCATACTCCTTGAAATGACTGTTCACATAAGAAAGATGGGCCTTATGCAAACACTTAAGGATGAAATAAATTGCTCTCCAGTAGACTTCTGACTTGAGGTGGCTACATTAGCTACAAAATATGTTATCACAAACAGCTTGAGATGCCGATCTGAAAACAATTCTCAAAACTGCAAATGGTTTTTCTAATGGTTATTGCAGAACAGATGGCAAAGGGTGTCTCCTGCAGTTCAAGAACTGCAATTCTCATAGTAATAAAAAAATCATGTAGAAAGAGCATGGAACTGCCTTGTAATTATCTGACTCTGGGTTTTGGTAGTTCTGATATCGCTACTAGAAGATATCAGCAACTCAATTTCTTCCATCCTCTCTCCTGCTTTTTAATGAGGAAGTTTAAATTGGTGCCTTCCAATGATGGAAGTAATACTGGAAAAGATGAATGGGACAAACTCTTGAACTTGTGCTAATGCA
Source organism: Falco peregrinus (assembly GCF_023634155.1). NCBI lineage: Eukaryota > Metazoa > Chordata > Aves > Falconiformes > Falconidae > Falco > Falco peregrinus. The sequence goes on from NC_073724.1 coordinate 100,140,584, forward strand.
GAACAGGTGCAACCTGTAATAAAATAGGGCGACATAGTTGTCTTTACAGATGCTTTTTTGTAAACTGAATGCACCATTTCTGTCACTTCTATTACTAACACACATGGGAAAGGTGCTTTTTCAGGCTAGGCAGGTAGATAGTAAAAATCTGTTAGATTGCTGTAAAGATTGTATTGAAGAAACCCTTCCCAATATCAAGTGTACTTCCAATCTTTCTGTGAACTGATCGAAGATAATGGATTTCATGTGTACTCGCACTTGGAGGTGCCTGAGTCCAAATTTCAAGTCTTGCTCTGATCTTCATTGGGCTTCAGCAACTTTTTCTGGCTTCTGTGTTCTTCTAGTTTGCTCCCCTGCTGCCTTAACTGATTTTTAATGCTGAAAACCCCTAATTGTGGGCAGTGACTGTTGTGCTGGCAGCTCTGCATGCTGATTGAAGTGCCTCCCTGAGCTTCTAGTAAAGTGAAGAACAGAGAAATGCAGAGGCTTTGGATGCGAGGAAAGGCTGTGGGTTGCACAGTGAACGGGCACATTGATTCAGTGTCTCAGCCTTGTCCATTCCTGCCTGCTTTCCCTTCCCTTTAGCACCAGTTGTGCTTGCAGATTTATTTGGGCAACTTGCCCAACGTTGTCACTATTGATCATAGCTCTCCTGCCTGAGCAGGATGCCATATTTCATTTACTAGATGTCTGTTTAATGGTCAGCTTGTTCTCTTAAATTTCTTTAGTGTGAGTAACTTCTTGGTTGTGCCAATTCTGGCAGATTTTAGAATGAAATTTAGTTCCCTCCCCAACTCCACTGAGACAAGTAGGCACTTTATGAAAGGTGAAGTTATGTTACTAACGATATTGGTGGCTTTTCATTGGGGCAGTTGACAAATCAGATAAATCCATAACCCAGATTTAGAGCATGGAATAACATACTTCTCACCATCTGTTAAGCAAAAACTGTTCAGAAAGTGTTCTGTTCTCTAATATATAGCCTCTCACCGATCTTGCCATTCACCTGGCATAATATGCTGCGTATCCAGGCATGTGTTCTGTGGGTGTTTTATATATGTACTACTGAAATAAGTATTGACTCTTGTAGTAGGTATGAACACACTTGCGAATTGGTTTAACACTACTACATCTGATTATGGCAACTGCAGAGAGATGATTGTCCCTGTACTGTACCACTTAGGCTTAGAGGCTTCTGCCTTCTGTCTGCTGATGTCTTTTGTCTTTTGGTCCACAGAAATGTTGTCTGTCAACTTCGGATACAATCTGCTGACATTTATAATCTTGTACAACAACCTTATTCCAATCAGTCTTCTGGTGACATTGGAAGTTGTCAAGTTTACTCAGGCTCTTTTTATAAATTGGGTAAGTAACAATAATAAAGGTACTAATGTCAGTTTTAGAAAGTGACATTAAAAAAACCCACCCATAAGTTTTCACTGGATTTTCTGATGCAACTTCTGGGAAAGGCAGGGAGAAGTTCAGAGGTTTTACTTCCGTGTTCCACAGGAAATTAAAAAATTTAGTTGTAGGAAGGTCCCCTGTGCAAATGATTGCTCTTGTAAACTTTAGGCTCTCAGGATGAGAATGAAGGCACAGCTCTTCTGGTTGAAGGTCTCTCAGCTGACTCATGTTCAGTCATTATCTTCTGAAAACTCCTCAGTACCTTATAGCTTCTCTCAGCCACAGCAGAGGGAAAGAATAGACTTGGGGGTATGGGAGTTTTTTTTCTGTAGTGTGTGGGGTTTTTGTTTTAAATCTGGAGGCTGGCCTTGAGGTCACCTCTGGTATGAATCATAGTACTTTTGTAAGGAGAGGAGTTGGTGGTGCCTTGTGAAAAAAGTGGTGATCCCTCTGTTCAGGCAAGCTTTAACTTTTAAGTGTATTTCTCCGGTTGTGAACAAAAATACTGTAGTAATGTCTGTCTTGAGCTCAACAAAACAGAGAAATACTTTGTCTTGGTATGCTTAGTATCCTTGGACTTTCAGTAAAGTGAATGTTTCCTCTAAAATACAAGCAAATAAGGTTTAACTTGTGTCTGTTCTCCAAGCTGCGTAGTTAAGTATCTCCACTGCATTACAGCTTCTATGAGAAATTGCTTTGTTCATGTAACAGCTGTTCTGTTGACCCTCACAATTAAATGTAGCAATAGGAGATGATTTCAGTTGCTCAAATTGTCTCTGCAGTCATGGATGTGACTACAATATGTTGCTTTGCTGTAATGGAAGACCTATGATTAGCATGGCTGAAGCCTGCTATAACTTCTTCCTACTGAACTCTTAAATAAAGATATAGTAAAGAAAATCATAATTACCTTTAACTGAATCTGGCTATTCTCATGTAGATGTAGTATGGAAGTGTAGTTTGGAGAAGAGGTGCCCCTCTTCAGCCTGGGATGCTGTTTGTGTCTCAAGCCTTCAGAACCTCCACTAATGGAATTAAGTCTATCTAGCCAGGTTGGAGCTGGCTAAAAGAAGACTGGAGATGTCAGTGTTTAATTTCCATAGCATAGGTCTAATTTTGCTCTCATTTCAGGACATAGATATGTATTATCCTGAAACAGATACACCTGCAATGGCCAGAACCTCAAACCTTAATGAGGAACTTGGGCAGGTAAGAAAACACTTTAGGTGTTAGGTTTGTGATATGATCGGGGAAGATGGGAGGTATGAGAGCACACTGTACAAATCTGCTGTATTCTGCTGCTCCGTGGTTCAGGTTCATAGGATGCCTTTACTTTTGTTATTCCAAGTCTTATAAGTGAAATGAGATCCCAGGATTAAATTCAAGGTCATATAAGCACTTTTAAGTCAGGAAACTAAATCTTTCGTATGTTCACTCTGAATTGCCTTGTTCCTTCAAGTATGTTGGAGAGATGCTCTGTGGCTGTGACTGTCTATACTGCAACAGAATGTACGGGACTAAGTTTGACTGAAGAACAGGCCAACAGCCTCAGTCTATGTTCTTAGTTCTTTGTGTTTCTGACCACCTCACAGGAAATGAAAGTCAAAAAAAATGCAATTCTATTCCTAATTTAGATAGTGCTTCTTCAAGAACTTCTATTGTCCTTTCAGATAAAGATAACTGTATATTAACTTGTAATTGTTGTAAGAGACTTCTTAAAATTTCTGTAAGAGAGATATTTTTTTCAAAATGGAAGGGCTTTCCAGAAAAAGGTTACTGGGAAACACAACTTTGCCATTGGAGTTTTGTAGTACCACTAAGAAATTCTAGCTTTTCTACTTGACCACCAAAGTCTTAGCTATGTAACTGAACCAATCAAATGTCATAATTTGTGTGAATTTAGTGTTGGAGACAATGTTTATGTGTGTAAAATACCTAAACATTGTGTGCTGCTCAATACAGTGGTAGTCAGTATTCTTCCTGCTTAATTAGACTGTCTTTTCCTTAGGATTGTAAGTTTTATTTGTGTTTTAATAACTTCACATCAAAGTAATCTATATCTAGATTATGGTGATGTCTCTGTCTGAAGTAGGCTATATTATGTGGCATAATCTATAATGTTGGTCTATATGTTTTCAGAAATTACTTTCTAGTGAGTCTAACAAGACTGAATTTTTGGTTATTAATTGAATTACGTGTTCACAGCTGCATTTTAAAAATTTTATATGCTAGAATATACTTGAAGTTCCTCAGATGTTTGGGTACCCACTTAGAGCCTATGCAAGTTAGAAGTCAATCTCCAATGCTGTGTTCAGAAGCAGGGTACTGCACAGCTAAAGGATCACTTCAATAGTAGTATAGTGCATTGTCTTGCACTGAATTGCAACTATTGAGGAAAAGCTTTTTGCAACTCTAGGCAAAATGGCCTTGAAATTGGCTAACTCCTATGTTAGCACCATCCTTTTCTACCTGTTGCTAGTTTCAAATCTTACTGGGTGCAGAGGTGAAACAGGATGGAATTTAGCTTGCAACTTTGGTCTGTTGTGTTCTACTGAGGGTGGGAATCTTGAGTCTGCTAATGCTCCAAGAAGTTGTGCTGCTCTGTTGGGGTCACCTCCAGTTCTAGCAGGAATTCACTGGTTTCTGTAAATGGATTATTAGCTTGGACAGTGCTGACTGGCTGTTGCATCTTGCACTTCAGGACTGCTCATGATGATACTAGAAAAAGCAGCTTATGCTTGCTTGCAGAATACCACTTGGACTTAAACTAGGGTATTCCTTGGCCAGTACTGTTTGAGGGGGGAGAAAAAACCTAAAAAAATACCTGATGATCTTTGGAACACAGAATTTCTGTAGCGTGTTAAGTTCTAATGATTCTTCAACAGTCTTAAGAGTCTTTGCTTTAATTTCGAGTCTTGCTCTTTGATATTAGTACAGTTGAAAGATTTGATGAATGTTTAAGTAGCACAAGCATGTGTATCTGTACTGACAACACTGTAGCCTTGGCAATTAATACCTACTATTTGAGCTTTTCTGCATTTAGAGATGAAGAAGAAATAATGACATTAAATAACTTTACTGGTTATTTTGCTGTAGCTTTGGTAAGACAAACCAAGCTGTAACAAGCCTGCATTGCCAGTATTGTGACATCTGAGCTATGTCTCACACAATTTTCCTCATACTTCACCTATTTTCGAGGGGTTTGTTACTTTGCAAGTAGAAAATTAGAATGTGTTTGTTTTTTCTTTCAGGTGAAATACCTATTTTCTGATAAAACAGGTACTCTAACATGCAATATCATGAACTTCAAGAAGTGCAGTATTGCTGGAGTGACATATGGGTAGGCATGACTTTTTTTTTTTTTTCAAACTCGGTAGTTTAATGTATGGGTATTAATAGTACATACTTCTAAATCAACAGGATTAGAACATTGTTCTTCAGTTTTTCTAATGTATTTTGTGGTCTCAGTTAATAGCTTTCCTTTTCATGTCCTGCAACGCAAATTATGAAATGCAAACCTGGGGAGTCTGACATGAAGTAAAAAAACCCTCCCTTGCTCCCTAACTTATCTGATCATGATTTAGACTAAACCAGAAGTGCTAAATAACTTCTAGCCTTTCCAGAGGGAAGAAGATGCAGCTCAAGAGTAGCAGATGTCAGTCATGTTTCTGACTACTTCAGATGAACCAGGATTTCATTACAAGTGTGTAATTGTAATTGTAGCTGTAGTGTAATATTCCTTGTATGGGAGGGATAATTTCTTACTGTTTTTGTTCTGTTATTCACTCAAAAGCATCCCTTTGAGTCATGCCAGTATTTCATAGCACTTGACCTTTTGAGTCTTGAATACTGAATCTTTGTCTTTGCTTAGTCTTAAATGAGTAGTTTAAAATGTGCAAGTTAAGATTTGAATTTCATGGTACTAAATTAGATACCTCAAAAGGCAGAAAACTTGATTCAAATGTATGCACAGCTGAACCCGTGATTCCAACATATGTTTGTATGTGTGATGACTCATTGATCTTTGCCTTACAGCTACTTTTTGGTTTGCAAGGTGGAATAAATGTTCTTTTTTCTCTCTTCTATCCCTCAGTCACTTTCCTGAGCTGGAAAGGGAACGCTCATCAGAAGACTTCAGGTAAATATATTTTAAGTGTTTGTGTTCTGTACACAACAGGGTGGGGACAGTCTATATAAAGACTGATTTCCAATTTGGGACTGGAAGAAGCCCAAGGGAGCATTATGTTAGAGTAAAATGCTTTTCCAGCAGGAGCTTAATGCTAAGCTGGTGGGTGGTGATGGATTTTCTCTTCTGCATAGAGAGATGATGGGTGAAGGGAGTTGAGTGATAGGCAGTGGCTGGGGTGGCTTGGATGCGTGTTAATGCAGTGGTTATAATTGCAGACAATAAAGTTAGAAGCTAAGAGTAACCTTTACAGTAACGTTACTACTTAGCTAGAAACTGAATGTTATTCTGCAATAAAGTTCAAACCTGACAAGGACAAGGAAAGGAACTTCAGTATTAAAATGTTGTTTTAATATTTAAACTGGGAAAGAGCTTGATACAGAGGTGTCTCATGTCAAGAGAACCCTGTTTTTCTTTATCCAGAGATTTAATGAATAGAGGTGATGGGTCTGTCCCATTCTACAGAAAGGTCTGAAAACCTAGAAGTGTTATGCAGGTGTCATTTATCCTGTTCAGATGAACAGGAAGGGAGGAAGGCCTACGGAGGGCTGGTGTGGCTTTGCATGGCAAGTATAGCTAAGAAGTGAGTTTGCACCCAAGAAACAGGTAGACACTGAATGTTGTTGGAAAGCCACTTTCTGATGAATTAAGTTAGGCTTCTCAATTGGTCCAGCTCACTTCTATGATCACCTTCTAGGAAGGTGATATGATGGTATTGCTGGCTAGTTGCTACTTCTGCTGAGATGTAGTTTCTGTGAATGCCTCCTTTTTTTTTTTCTGTGGTTTTTTTTTTTTCTTCCAGTATTTTGCTGTTCATTACAATCTTTTCTCGCCTTGTATGGCACTTTCCTAGTTAGTTCCAGGTATAAATTTGGAATACTTGGGCTTAAAGTACTCCAGGGATCAACCTTAAGCAGAACTCACTGAGTAGAGAGGGGGCTTAAGGATATTGATTTTTGATGTACTGGAAAAGCAAGTCACCTTGAAATGGATGTTTTTCAAGTAAAAGTTGCTTGTGCTATGTCTGTCCTAGGCGGTGTGTTGACACCTGAATCTTCTCAAATACACTTTCAAGCATAACAATTTTGCATTTCTTGCTCGTGTTTTGAGGAAGTTGTTGCTCATTTTCAGCAGTTTGTGCATTAGTCATTATCTTATTATAATATTTTCAAGGGCAGTGGAATCCTAGGTTTTTTCTTCATTTCCCAATAAAATAGATGAAGTAGTAAGGTTGTAAGTGTTGCTACTTATGTTTGAATATGCTTGCCTTGCTCTGCAGCCAGCTACCTCCTACTAGTGAATCATGTGAATTTGATGACCCAAGACTGCTGCAAAACATCGAAAATGACCACGTAAGTCTGTTCTTTGATTATCATGTCCTTTTAACACCCTCTTCTAAGTCTCTCTGGAATTGAATGCTAAAAAAATCTATTTGTGTGATCAAGTCTGCTTTGCTGGTATATCATGCAAAACATACGGGGGGTAAAAAGGAAACAAAACAGCTCCCCCAGTGCCTTTCTACCCACTTGTTTTACTAGTAAATTAAGGTAACAGTGGCATTGCAGACAACAGCCAGCTATAAAAGAGCTTAAAATATGCTAGTGTATATGGAAGATAATGTCTTGTAGCAAACGATAGCAGAAATTGTAACTCTTTCAGAAGAAAAACTACTTAGTGTTCAAACATCCGTACTGTTGAAATAATATTTTAAACAGTTATCTAGAGCATTACAAGATAATTCTAGTCTGTGACTTGCTTTGAATACTGCAAATGCTGGGAGTTCAGATTGTGTAAAGGATGTAAGAGATGGGACTTAATTGCAATCTTTGGTTTAGCCTGAGACTTAGTGATTAGTAATTTTAGCTGAACTGCTGTGTCTTTAAGGAACCTAGTCAGGGAGAGTGTCAGTTCACTGCTTATTCAGAAACCATGCACCTATGAGGTGTCTGACCGGAGACCAGGCAACTCAAGTCACTAGCAAAAAACCATGACCCTTCTCGTCTGCAGAAGCTGTCTCACAGTGGGGGATCTGGGCATTGGCAAATACAAACTCAGTTAGCTGATTGCTTTCCTTAGCATAACTTCTGTAATTGGGCTGGTTAAGTTTAGTATGAGCATCTAAAATACAGTTACAAGATACTGCTGGTGTGCAGCAAAGCTTTGCTTTCTGCTTTGCTTTACAGTGCTTAACTTGAAATGCAGCATGATGTAAATGCCTGAAGGAGTATTTGATTATTTTGTGTGGCACTACATATTCCTTGGGGTGATAGAGCTTGAAGATGGCTCCTGTATCCTAACCATCAGGAAGGTGCCCCTCCCCAGGGCAATGTACAATGATTTCCTGTGTGACTTTTGTGATTGTCTGCACTGGAAGGTTATCCCACTGGGCATCACTTGCAGCCAAGATTTGGTTACCTCCTCTTGTTCCTTTGGGTTCTGTTTGTTCACGTGTGGCTACAGTTAACGTTTGTGGCAGTTACTGACTCCAGGTACTCCTGAGTGGAAGGCTGCTGGTTTAGGTGCAGGCTGCAGATAAAGTGTATTTGAGCTCTTACTTGCTGGCTGTTGCTTTAGGCACTTATACAGAAAAGTGCTTTGGTACACTTTAAACAGACTCAGCAGAAGGGATGTGTATCAAATGGGCTGTGGGATAGATTTTTTTCATCTAGCTTTGAGATGGCTCCTTAACTTCGGGTTGTCTCTAATTTTCTGGGTAAAGCTTCTACTTTGGGAGATAGGAGGAATATTTGCTGTGGTTGCAGGCAAATAGAGGATTTTGGTAGTTGCCTTAGGTGTCACTTCAGATAGCTCAGAAGTCTTTGTTTTTCACAGGCTGAACTCTTATCTATCAAGCTTTCTTTTGGCTGACAACTTGAACAGATGAATAGTGTTGTAGTTGCACAGCTGACTGTTTGAACTCAGCCCTCAGACAATCGGGGGTGGGTGGGGAACTTCTTGCTGGTAAGACTGAAGGTCTACCTTGTGTAGACCAAAGAAATCTCACAGCCTCACTGCACCGAAAGGATAGATGCTACCCACTGACACGTGGTGATTTAGCACAAGACATAACATTGCAAGGACTGCATGTGATAGTTGGCTTAGGAAGTTCAGGTCTGTTTATCAGACTGCATCAGTGAGATGAGGGCTGGATTCCAGGATGGTGGGAGAGGAGGAAGGGTCACATGTTTCTAGCTTTTTGCATTATGTCAGCTGTTAAGGTGCATAACCTGCTTCCTTCTACCTGAAACTCCTTAGTGCATTAGTTTTCATAGCTAGTAGATGGCTGCAGATGCCACTTGAAGGTAGATGTCTGACAATCTCAACTCATTTAGTTAACTGCAGTGATAAAACTGAAGTGTTCTAGCACAAGGTGCCTTGTGGGGTTAGATGGTGCTATACTCAGCTGGGCAATGAACTACCTTTGAACTTACGACCTTTTGCAGCTGAAGCTGTCAATGCAATCTCTCACAAACACTCAGTAAGTGTTCATTGCTCTGGTCTTGAAAATTTTATTCTTTCAGTCCACTTGCAAGTGTTTAGAGCTGTCTCAGTGCCAAGTAATTTTCTTTCCAGGTTGGAAATAAGAAATTATGTACTTGTCCTCATGAGACTCTCTTCCATCTGCTAGGAAGATTTGTAGCAACCTGTATTGCCTCTAAATTTCATAGGTCTTTTGGACCACTGGTGTGTGAGGAATAAGTGATGGCCAAGTCCACTCTTGAGTAACAGTTAAAGAATTATTGCCCTGTAGGAAATGTTCCAAGGAAAAATAACTGGTCTTGAAAACATGTGGAGGTTTCACTTGGCTCCTTGGGGACTTTATTTGGAAGAAAGTACCTAGGTTTGTCTGCCTGTGCTTTTTCTTTGTAGCAGCTCCTGTTGGATGAACTGTGGAGCTGTGCCAAGAGTATGATGCTGGCTTGTTTCTATAGGGGAAAATGATGTAACCTCTTATTAGAATAAGAATTAATCAGTTATTTCCAAACACTTAAATGTTTGGTGAATATGCTACATGATCTTTATCTTGGTGCTTCTGATTTGCACATGTGCTGTGAATGAACTTGGTGTGGGGTTATTTACCCTGATGGTATGAGTGCAGGGAATGAGATCAAGAAGTGACAGAACTAAAACTTGGATCTCATCCTAGACGACTCTATCTCTCTATATTTTACTCTGAGCTTCTTCTACTTAATTTCCAATTCACATATGAGGTTTTTCTGTGGCACTCAAACGACTGCTTGTGCAAGCAGCAGCAAGCACGTGGTATAGCTGCAGATGCATGAATTGATTCGGTGAGTATGTGTGATGAGTAGTTTAGCAGCTGGCCGGGCAGAACAGATACTTGTGATCATGTTGAGTCTTTACCTGAGTGAAAGTGTTCATTTGGATCTCTCCACTGTATCTGCTAATTTTTGTGAAGTGTGTGAGAACTGAGGCTTTTATCCTATCTGGCTTTGAAATGACAACTGTTGACAACTGATTCTTAATTCCTTCGGAAAGCAGAACCACAAAAGCATCCATAACTACTTACTGGAATGAAAAATGTAATTTATAGTACAGTAGGGGGGAAATACACTCAGGTAGTGAGAACCTCTGGGAGGATTTAGTTCAGAACGTAACTATTGCCTGAAAACGATCCAAACACATTGTTTTACAGCTCACAATTAAATTGTTATAGCTCAGTGAGAAATACTTTTCACTCTCCTGCTTTTGCCCTTACTGTGCGTGGGACTGGAGTACTTTTTTGCTCAAGCACAAGGCAGTATCTTTAATTACAAGCACAGGTCACATTTCAGTGGTTTTTTGAACCTTGCATTTAACTCTGTTGATATTCAAATGCTGATTAATGTTTTCTTTGAGTCTGTTCCTGAAATGTCTTGGTCCCCTTTAGCCTTACCAGCTTCACTGTTCTGGGGGTGTCCAGCATGGCTGGATCTTCACACTGCTCTCCAGATATTCTAATGAGCAAAACAGTAAGAAGCTCACATCTTTTTAAGATGGTGAGTCATAATTCTCCGTGGTAATGAAGTAGGTAAGTATTTTACTAGCTGTCCTAGGCAGAATGTGCTAAATCTATCAAGTTCAAGTTGTTAGACTGTACTTTAACATCCCATTGGCTATTTCTAGGCCATTTGTTCAAAAACCTGTCAGTCCTGCTCATCTGGAAATACTGTGGATGTAGGCACTGATGTGATCCAGGTACAAGTAGGAGGAGAGATGAGTATCTTAAACTTCACATGCAACTTCCTTGTAACTTTATTGGGCTCTGAACAGTTGGCTAGAATAAAGCAAAACAAAACACGGAGTCAAAACTCAGCCTTTTAAAGGAGCAAGGTGCACTCTGCAGAGCTACATAACTGTACATTTGTCATGCGTGTCCTTATCTTGCCCTTCTCACTCTGAAGGTAGAAATTGCAGTGAATAAGGAAGAGCAGAAGGGGATGAAAACTTGTGATAGAGCTTCCTGACCCGTGGTCTGTGCCCTGCTTGTTAATGGATAGTGGTGTACCTTCTAGATAGGGAAACTTTGCTTTCAGTGCAGATAATGCTTTGCAGATAATATAGAAACTGGTTCCAGAAATGTGTAACTGTGTCTCAAAATGTCTGTAGTTCTCAGTTTGTAGGGGCATTGTGCAAAGTAAGCTTAGCCAGTGGGGTGTATTGCTGGCATAGGTGGTTGTACACCAGGTGTTTAATTGATTGCTGGAGTAAGAGAAAGCAGTAACTTTCACCCAGAGCTTTGGGCACACAGGAAGAAAAATGGGCGGGAGAAGGCACTTAAAATGAGAGCTACCTGTGGACAGATAAACAAGAGACTAAAATATGCAAACTTAGTTTCTGCTACAGATAAATAGAAGCAAAAAATGGGGTGGGAAGAAATAGAGCCGAGTTTAACAAATGAGCAGTCGAGGAGTGTCTCACAGAAACCATCAGTAAGAATGTGAGTACTAAAATGGCAGAGACTTGCTTTAGTAAAGGGAACAAAGTAATAAAGCAGAATCTGTTAACCTGTGGGACTTCTTGTGCTGGGGTCAAACTCTGCACATTGCAAGGGATGTATTGCCACAGAAGCCATTAAAGAATTTTCTGTTCAGAGCTCCGAAGTAGGAGTTTGAATGCTCTATCCTGATTCATGCCAGTGCAACAAATACTGTTGTCAGTGCTGGAACAATACAGAAAGGAAACAAATGACAGCTGTGGAGGAGCTGATGTGATAAGCTGGGCCTCTGTTGATCTGTTGCTATGGAATTGGAAGATTGCCATGTAATACATTGTGAGCTGTGAAAATGCCAGACAGCAACAAATTACATTGTTGGCTTGAAAGCAGAAATATATATGTAGGAAGGATTAAAGTCTGGAGACAGGTTGTTTCCAACTGATAGAACACATGCTATGAAAATGGGTGGGGGCTAGGTGATATAAGTGTAAGACGGACATCAAAGGTCTGCAGGAATGGATGCTGAAATGAGAACCTTGTAGGCTGTATGTTTTGAGATGGAGATAAAACTTTCACTGCTTTCACTGGAAATAATGGAGTAGCGGTAACCTCCTGACCAGTAATTTGTTGTGGTCTTAACATTTCACACACCACTCCCTGATTATATTCCATCTGTTCATTTTCTTGAACGCAGCCTCTGCACTCCAGCATGTCAAAAGCTACAACTGTTAACTTGAGTGGCAAGTGAGCATACAATTCAGAAGTTCAACTATGCAAAGATAAAGGTCCTGTGTGAAACAGTTCATTTGAAAATAATGACAGAGTATGTGAAGTAAAACAAGAATATAACTATTGGATGTTTAGCCTTTTTGTTACACTTTTTTACTTGCTTGCTTTTTGTTTATAGCAGTAAACAGTTAACACAATATTTGCCAGCTGGTGTTGTTTTGTGGCATTCATAGTAACATACTTCCTGCTAATTCAATCTTGCTATTGCCAATGCATGTTTCTGTTACACAAGTATGTAGCCTGTGCACTGTATTGAAAAAACAAACAAAAAGGCAACAGCTTTTCCCTATTCTCGGTCTTGTCACTGAGTTACAACAAAGCTGTTTGGTTTTATTTTTGACCCAGCTTGGCTTGGGGAGAAAAGCATTAACATGTCAGAGCCAATTGTGAATGTTGCTGGTCTAATTGTGAGGAGTTGCATTTTAAGTACCTCTCTAAGTGGGAGTCTTCAATGTCTTGGTAGTTTTATGTAACTTAAGAGTTTTATAAAATACGTGTGCTGCATTTCAGGTAGTAATACCGCATATACTCTTAGAAAAATGCATGTAATATAAGTCTCTCACATCAGGATTTTTGACCGCATGTAGTTTTCACCTGAAAACTTCATGTAAACACTAGCCTTTTTTCTGGTGTGAAACATTCCGGTACTAGTAGCAGCAGAATAAATTGTGTAGAAGTGTCTTTTAACATATTTAAAACCCCTTGGATTCTGTTGTACTAAAATCTTGTAGGATTCATCTCAATCTGATCTTGGTTGTAATATTAAAATAGTAGGGTCTTGGCCTGACCTTGTTCTAACAGGCCTTGTCATGCTCTTGGTTCTTGTAGCGGCTCTCTTCAGACAGACCGTGTGTGTGTGTGTGTGTATATATATATATATTTATATATAAAATATACTATGCTGAAGAAAACTCTGAAAACTAGATGATGTTTTCATATGCAGAAATTCTGTAAGCTTGCGAAGTCACCTAAGGCCTTCTGCAAAGGGAAAACTGCGAAGTTATGTCTGGCTGTCACTGAGCAAATGGTAGCATCAACATCTTATGTCACAGCAGCCAACTGTGGATGTTATGGGTATAGCAGAGTTGAAGGGGAACATGTATTCACTTAAGCTGATTCAGCCAAGTGTCTTAAAGACCTGTGTCAACTGTGGATTAAGTTAATATGGCAGGTTGTGAGCTGGGCAGCTGAGTACCGTTCCTGACTGCTATGAGACTGGGAATGTTGTGCCAGAGGCAGCAGTGGAAAGGAAGGAAGAATGGGATGGGGGACTTCATTTCAAGTCACTATATCTACAGTTGCCAGAACTTGCTGCTCAAAGGCCTGTGGTTTATGTGCCATAGCATCTTCATGGAGTTGGAGACTTGGTGTCTCTAAGCACTTCAGAATGGCTGGTGACTGTGCAGTGTGTGGATGTTTTACATTATGTGCTCGTGCTGCTGAATGTGTAGGGACTGTTGATCAAATTTTTGCTTGGCTGGATGGTAGGTTCCTGTGGAATAGCATGTGATGTTGTCTTCTACTGCCTAATCGGCTGCTGTCAGCTCTGGATGTTCATCACTAAGGCTGATGCAGGTGCAGTCATGGTGAGTTTAATTCTGGTGTGGTTACTGTCAATCTATTGAAAACTGTTGTGGAAGCTACGAAAGTAGTATTTCTTGCTGCTTGATTATCATCAACACTTTGTGGCAGACTTTTTTGTTTATATGAAGCTTGGGGAGCTACAAAACTGATGCTTTTATGTGTGTGTGTGTGAATATTCTGTCTTCCCAGCTGTCTGCAACTTAAGTGAAGTCTGTATCATTAGCAGTCTAGTTCATTAATGCTGGCCCTTAACTCCACTGTTTTGATGTTCTGGGACTAAGACAAGTACTACAAATAGAGAACAGGAAATTTTTTTTTGGCTGTGATACTTAAGAGGTCTTCTCAGGTCAGCCTTCTCAGTCTGTGTGTAACACTAAACCTGCCTCTTCTGATGTCCTCTCTAGCCCACAGCTGTGCATATACAGGAGTTCCTCACTCTGCTGGCTGTGTGTCACACTGTCGTTCCTGAGAGACAAGGAAACAAAATAATTTACCAGGCCTCCTCTCCAGGTTGGTTGTTGACTTACTTTCTGGGAGTGAAGAATTAGGGGAATATAAACAGATGGAAGGAAGGTCCAGAAATTTCTGTGAAGGTCACTGACTTTGAAAGCAAGGTGTTCCCCATGATGCTAGTGTAGATCTGGTATCTTCTGTCATCAATGCGTACTGCTTTTGAATGCCTCCTACAAAACCACCAAGGCCATGATGTTTCTCTAGAGCTAGGCTGGGCTTATGATCCCTTTTCGTCTCTTGAAACTACCTACTCTGGCTTTTCTGCAGCAGAGAAAAGCAAAAGTAGGACTTTCAGTGTCTAGAGCTGATACATGGAAGTACTGATTTGATTCTGTGTTAAGTTACTTGCTTTATTTGGCAGGACTGCAAACTGTTTTTCTTGATCTAGTAGCTTCCTATCTATCTGTGTGCGGATACACAGTGCTGATACATGGCATAATAGATCCAAGAGCAGAGCCTTGGTCATATTAGGGCTTCCCTCTCGCCCGTTTCTTTTTCCTTTCAGATAGCAGAGGGGTATTGAAGGAGGTAGGCAGGGTCAAAATGCAGAACAGCAGTGCCCTGCTCTCCATCAAATTTATCTCTGTTACTGAGGATGTTTCTAGAATTTCTATGGTGGTGTATTGAGTGATGAAGCAGCATTATTTCTTTTTATGTCTTAATAGAGTGCCTGAAGATTAGGGTGAAAAGCCCATGTAACCAATTCTGGTCACAGTGTTGGTGAACTATGAGGAGAGCGAGGGAGCTGTAGAGGCATTAGGTTGCTGGAGCCGGACACTAAGTCCACCTATACGGTGGTTGTGCTTCATGACACTTGTTCCTGAATGAGGTATAACTACCTACTCGAAGTAGAGCTGTTGGCGCTAGTGTCAGCTTGGTTATTTGAGCTCTTTAATGACACTGGTCAGTTCAGTCTCCAGAAGACCATGTTGCATTTCTATAGCACCTGAACTTGGTGCCTTTACAACAGGAAATGGATTAAGTGAATGTTATAGGAATTTAGAGTAACAGATCGTGCTTTCAGAACAGGTATTTCTGCTTTTTCATGTAGAGAAATCTGGCTTCTCCACAACAATAGTGTTTAATGCTTCAGTAATTAAAGGTTATTTTATACAGAAGGAGTCTGAAGTTAGTGTAGTTGATACTGCATGGCCTTTGTAGGACTAAAATGGGAATGCACTTGTGGAAGAGTGTGCAGAGCTACTCTAGCAGCCCTACAGATAGGGAGTACACAGGAACGGGGGCTTCTGTGTTTCTGCACTGTGGCGAATTCAAGTATTGGCTTTGCAGGCCTTTTCTACCTATCTGATTAAACTTAAGCTGTTCTTGTATTGGCAGATGAAGGGGCGTTAGTGAAAGGAGCAAAAAAACTTGGTTATGTCTTCACAGGACGGACTCCACATTCTGTTATCATTGATGCGGTAAGTAGGTGCGCATGGCACAGACTGCCGAGCTCCTGCAGAGCATAAAATGTCTCTTGTGTGGTTCTTCACTTCCTCTTTACAGTGCTTGTAGGATGCTACGTACAAAAAGCTTTTGCAGACTGGGCAAAGTTGTTTTACTCTGGTTTTTGATGCCAGGTCCTCTGCCTGTGCCACACAGCAGGGTAAAAGGAAGCTGCAAGCTTCTATGGGAAACCACAGCACTTGAGTCTGAAGAGTATTTCTCTTGTCTGGGAAGCACAGATGAGAACGCTTTCGTATTAGAAGGAAATATGTTGTTTGAGAGACTTTCTGACTACTTAGGTTTAATGGTTACTGTACTTGTAAATGTTTAATTCCTAGTTTTAAATTGGGATTTTTCTTCTGAGGAAGATCTTCCATAGAAGATGTAGCTGTTTAACAAGTTCTGCATACAGGGGTGTGTAGTTAATGGGTTAAATAGGATACAGACAGACTCAAACTCAGGCAGCTTTGTTCTGACTTAAGCTGCAGTCTAAGCTAAAGCGGTCCCAGATTTACACACGTGCAACTAGTAGGGTGCTTATTAAGAACAATGGATGTGTTGTTGTCTTTTCCCTCAGGTGTGTTCACTTTCAAGTTTCTTGGTGTATTGCTGAGCTAAGCATTTAAAACCTGTATTTTTCAAAGACTTGTCACAAACTTTTTACAGCTCCTCAGAAAACTGCTGCTTAGTTTAAGGGGAAGAGGTTAGGATGAGCAGTGTCATCTATAGCTATGTAGGCTCTTCTCTGCAGGAGGACCTAGGCCCACCTGACCTTGTTCTGTACTCCCCATACATACCAACCTGAGAGCATGGTCAGTCTATACCCAGCAATAAAAGCTGTCAGTCCAAGAGGTTCCTGTCTCTGCTCATTGCCTGTGTCAGTGGCTGTACATGTAACATGGGTTGGAGATCACTTTTGGTCTTGGGGATACTGCTGAATTGATATGTGCCTTGTAGGACATAACTCTGTACTGCAGTTAGATTTTGCTACAGCCCTTTCCTTAACCATGGAAAATACCACTGGAATTGTGAGACTCCAGTAACTCCCACTGCTCATTCCCTCTATTTTATGACAGAAATGGCAAAGACAGGGTGTTTCAAAATCCTTTTCCTTGTTTAGGTTGTTCGAGTTCAACCCCAGCAAACGGTTGTTGCTGGAATTAATTCCTGTAACAGGAACTACTCCTCAGAGAACCTTTCTTTTCCACAAAAAAAGTCCAATGTTGGCAATTCAAGTAAAAGAAATACTAAGGTAGTTCAGAGTAAAGTTGTTGTAATACCAAATGTGGATGACATGTCTATTAACTTGGAATAGTGTTACAGTCTGTAACATGTTTCTTAGTTGATAGTCTCTTAGTTGATAGCTTTAAGTAGTAAATAAGCAGATTAACTGTCAGAGCACGCTTATCCTTCTGGAGTAGTATACTGGATCCTTGAAATGGTGTAAAAATAGTAAACGGAGGATGCCACAGTCCTAGATGTTCAAGAATGCCTTTATTAAACGGGGCTCTACATCACTTGTACCAGCAGAGGGAGCTATTACCACAGCTTATTTACAGGGCGATGTGTAGAGGTGTTACACCAACTTGCTTGTTTACACAGGTAAGAGTATACTGCAAATTTTAATAGTACGTGCTTTCTTTTGTAGCTGGGAAAAGAAAAAACCTTTGAAATTCTTAATGTGCTGGAGTTTTCCAGGTAAGTTCTCCTCCAATATACTAAATGCAGGGTAACAAGAAAACTGCTTCTGTAAATAATATATTGAGAATAAAAAGATTCATCTGATGCACTAGAAAAGCTGAACTACCCTAATTTTATCCTGCCCCTCCATCTCCTCGTTTCCAATACAGGATTAATACAGAACTTCTTACAAACTGGTGGCAGTCAGCCTGTGAGCATGAAACTCTCCTCTGCTACTCTAGTTCTGTTTGCTTATTTTGAAGAGTTGCTTCCCTGGAAGCGGTGTTCTGTGACTCAGTGCTTTCCTGATGTCTCTTCTCTACTTCAAGAACATGCTTTGGGATTGTACTTTTATAGTGCTTCTATAAATTACTTTGTTTTGAGTACATGGAACTGACAGCTGGAGGGCTTTTTGGTGCCCCTTTTTAAGAACCACTCCAGCGATGAAAACTTAAACCTTGCAAGCCCTCTTAGCTTGTCAGGCTAGTTAGGATGGGCACTGCTTGGTTAGCAAGAAGCTTACTGCGATGATTTGCACCCCTAAATCACTGGAGATGATGAAAGGTGCTTTCTCATTATCAGTTGATGGAGTTCTGTCAGTTTCGATGGTGCTAGTCAGCAGGCATTTATGCTTTCTTTTACTTTTACTGTGGCTTAAGCCTTGAAGTCTTGTTCTCTGCTGTCTTTGAGTTGGCTCGTTCAAAGTAGTATGTAAAAACTGGTCAGAGAAGATTTGGGTAGGTAGCTTTTCTTGGGTCCTGGCTTGCTTAGAAGATTATCCTTGACAACTTCCCCTTTTCATTCAGAATGGAGTTACTTAAGCGACTTGTGGGAATATCTAAAAAGGCACTAGTAGAGTCTTCCAGGATTTCTGAAAAGTTGAACAGTACCCTGGTGTCTATAGACAGGAGCAGCTGTAGCCTGCATGCAGTGGAAAAAAGGTGACTTAACGTCTCCCTGTGTGTAGCAACTTCCCACTTGACCCGTGAGGGAGTTACTATAATCAGATTTCTAAAAGTGTATGGAAGTTTCCTAGTGTCATTAGCTTGCTCCAGAAATTCTCGGCGCAGCCAATTGCTGTCCTTCTAGACTTTCTTTAGGAAGCCTCAGATGGGATTGTTTTGTCTGATCACATCTGCCAAGAGCTTACTTTCTTATACATGGCTCTTGAGCCCTGAAAAGAGGCTAGATCTCCGAGAGCAGCTTCAGAGGAGGAAGAAGGTTGCTTGACACAGCGATGTGTTTGTACATAATAGCAAGGAAGGAATGAGGAAGGATGATGCTTCTGAGCGTTCCTTTTGCCAGGGAGAAGAATTACATGAAACCACGTGTTCTGAGGGTTCTCCTGGTGCGAGTAGATTTGCTTGTCTCTGCTTTTTATAAGTTGCATATTTCTTCCAGTGGTCCTTTCAAAGGAGAGATTGATAAGTGAAATGCCAAAACAGTTTAAAAAAAGACTTTGCCTACCTTCTTTTGTTAAACATCTCTGTACAGTATGCTATTGTTTATTTAAAAAATATATCCCAGACTTGACTGTCTTGATATGCAGCCCTGCTTAGAGTGTCTGACTTTGTTCTACATAATCCCAGCTATGTAGATCTGATTAGACTAATATAAAAAAAACCTATAGGGAGGCCAAGAGCTCAACTATACCATAATTCCTTTCAATGATATTTCTGTGTTTTTTGAGTTAGGAAGTTCAGTAACTGTCCTTGCCAGTGAATGGTTATTTCAGTGTCTGTTGTGCCTATAATAGTTATGTATTCAGCCTTAATGATTCCATTTCTAGCTTGAGTTCCCAAAACAGTTTTGCTTGAAGAATAAGGAAAAGCTAAGGATAAACGTGATTACCCTTCTTTCAAGAGGATTTTTATGCCATCTTGCTCTTCAAGTTCTTGTTCACCTTTGGTGTGAATCTGGGTTCTGGTTGAGTGCTTGCCCGTGGGAGCCATAGGGCTGAAGCTGGAGATGGGAAACTTAATATTTCTTTTGGGGCATTGTGGGGTCTTAAATTATTACTGTTATCTCACTTGATCTCAGATGCACTAAACACATATGAGAATTCATTGGCTAGAACAGGACTTAATAGTCATCACTGTGACTTATGAAAGCAAGTTGTGTGTGGTTTTTTTTGTTGTTGTTTTTTTGTTTTTTTTTTGTAATAGCAACAGGAAGAGAATGTCAGTGATTGTTCGAACTCCAGCAGGACAGCTACGTCTCTACTGCAAAGGGGCTGTAAGTAATTATGCTACCTAATGGAGAGCTAACACTACCAGTTATTTCAACAGCTGTGGCTGATGCTGGCATTTCATGACCTGTTTGCTTTCTGTTTAGGACTAAGTGATTTAAGACATCTGTCACTCCTCTGACTTCTTGCAGGCAGGAAGATTGCTAGCCTTTTTACTACCCAATTGAAATCCTGAAACAAATGGGAGCAGTACCCTTCAATTGAGTAAAGTCAGGATTTCACCCAGCTGTGCACCAGCAGTTCAGGAATTAAACTAAATGCTGTTGTCTGAATCTGCAATACTAAAATCTGTTCAAGTGGTTGGCTCTTGATCTGGCTCCCTTGTGTCTCTACACCTGCTATTTGTCGTCATCACTTGCACTGTGTTGTGCTTATGTCTTCACTGACAAGAGCAATAACTTAACAAAGTACAAAGGCTGCAAAACTAGGATTGGCCACAACCAGAGTAGTTATAATTTCAATGGAAAACTAGAGGTGGCTTTTTCCAATGGGGAAAATAACTTCTCACTCCTTTAAGGGTCTGGTTTACTGGAAATTGTCCTGACACATAGGTATAGTTGCACTGCTCTATTGCTACAGTTTAACTACCCTAATTTAGTAAAGATGTGCTGGCTTCATGCTGGTGTGGTAGGAGTGATTTAAGTTCACTGTCATTGTGTGGTATTTCCAAGTTGTATGTCTAATAGGACTGCATGGATTTGCAATTGTTTTGTGGCTCATGCTATGCCAGAGTTCATGTTGTTTTGGAGTGTCGTACGGGAAGGGATGCAGAACAGGAGAGTTTGTAGTAAGATTTCATGCTGTCTTCCATATGAGCAGGCTCAGATGTCTAACAGAGCAAAACGGTTGTAGTAATTAGTGTAATCTGGTGTTCTGTCTTGTATGTTCTGCTGCATCCACTGCTCAAACTAAGTTTATTGCCTATTCTGCATGAACTCTTCCACATTCTGATCGTAGTCATCTGTCACATCGGTAATAAATTGTATTATATGCCTGCTGATCAGTGACAGTTGTAGGCCTGCTTACTTGGTTTAAGAGTACAAATTTGAGCAAAAGTAGGGTTTCTGTAATTTATATGTGTGTAGCAACTTGTTTTGATAGTTGCAAAAGAAAATCCAGACACTAGAGAGATGTAGGTGATGGTGCTGTGTTTTGATTGTGGCTATTTTCAGGGCCTTTTCAGTTGCCCTTCTAGTGATGAAGAAAGTTGCTGCAG
Source organism: Falco peregrinus (assembly GCF_023634155.1). Lineage (NCBI taxonomy): Eukaryota > Metazoa > Chordata > Aves > Falconiformes > Falconidae > Falco > Falco peregrinus. Next base: position 100,161,588 of record NC_073724.1, read on the forward strand.
GAGGAAGGCTATTTCTGGGAGAATTTTGTGGTAGAACCTGATCAGTGTTCTTGCTTCCTGTTTAAGATCAATGGGAATACTTTCTAGTAGGGGTTGCAACAAGCTTTTCTGCATGGGACTACAATGTGTACTGAATAAGACCAGACGGTTATATCCTCTGATATATGTATCTATGATCAACGTATTTCCTTATTAATTCAGAAAGGAGTGTTCTGTGCTGTCCCATAACGGTGACCCCTGCATGGAAAGAGGGGAGGGCAGAGTGTACTTATGTCCCCATTATTTAAAATGGATGCAGTATCTCTCCCACTGAGCTCTGTCCAGATTACTTAAACCAGAGTCCCTAAAACCGGAATGTATTACTTGTGTATATAGTCTTTGGGTTCTGATATTACCAAGTCCACTCAGGTTACTTCACTTGAGCTTGTAAATACACAAATGGAAACTTTTTATGTAGACTTACTCTGTTGTAATGAATTTGGTTTTAATAGGATAATGTCATTTTTGAGAGGCTTTCAAAAGATTCCCAGTATATGGAACAAACACTGTGCCATCTTGAATACTTCGCAACAGAAGGTAAGAGAAACATCAGGTCATGAGAATTCAGTTTATCAAATTACTTGCAGTGTTCTGCACTGTCTGCATTACCAAATAAGACTGTATGAAGGTAAATTAAGATGTGGTGCATAATCAGTCAATTAACAACTCTAGGGCAGCTTCAAGCCTAAGGAAGTTTGTGCCCCGCTTCTGTATGATTTTAGTAGGGAAGTGGAATTTAGACAGAAAAGATAGGGTTCTGTGTGCCCATGGTGAAGGGAAAGGGTGTGAGTTGTGGTGCCCAGAGTACTGCAATTACATTGGTGTTAGAGGTGGGTTTATCAGTGCAAAAGTCAGATGACAAGAGTCCCTGGTTTTATGAGGCAGAGTGATAACCTGAACGTGCTGAGAATCCTGGAAGACCAAGACATCAAAGATGATCTGAAACTGTCTGTAAGGCTTTTGACTGATCTAACACCTCTGTTCACAGGGAAGTACTTGCCTTTGTTCCCTCTTCTGCAGTAGCATAAGATATTTGTATTATAGTAAAGCCGTGAACCAGTGGCTTTCTTCCTAAATCTGAAAATATATTCAGCTTCTGGGAAAAAAAACCACAAACCAAAACAACAACAAAAACCCCACTCCAACAAAACTACTCTTTTTGCAGGCTCCCACATTCGTGGTAATGAAACTCTTGTGTTCTGTGGCACACGCTCCTTTCTGCTTAACTTGTGCCGGGAGGGGTGTGGGGAAATCCATACTTGTGTATGTTAACGTTTTTTCAGTGGTCTAACAATATAGTTTTCCAACTTCATGGGCCCTGTTCTCTTCTGTGCATGTGACTCCCGTTATTAATGCGAGTTACGTGCATACACCGAAGAAAGAAACGGTCTAAAAGGCAACGTGGGCTGTGCAGTATGTTTGACAAAGTAATACCTTTAATCACAATAGGTAGGCAGTTCTTTCATTTGATCTTTTTGATACAATACTTGAAACCCAAACTTGCTTTCATATTTAAACTAAAAAAAGATTACACTTTTATTGCTCCGGTATGACTAGATTGCAATACTGAAAATGAAGAAGTTTGTGACCATTAGGGTATCTTGATTTTCAGCAGCATTGTAACCTAAATGAGCCAGACCTTTGTTCTACATTTGTGAAAACAGAAATGCTTTAAAATTGTACAGGGAGATTTTCTGGAATCCAGAGCTTTAACAGTGTGCATTCAAAGCTTCTGTTGATCCAGTGACATATTTAGAATTTAGCATTCATTAGCTAATTCATAACATCAATGATTTGCTGATACTCAGTGTAGTTTTACTGTGTCTAATGGCTGTTTTTTGTAGGTCTGAGGACTTTGTGCATTGCTTATGCGGATCTGTCAGAAAACTCTTACAGGGAGTGGCTGAATGTCTACAATGAAAGCAGTACGGTTCTGAAAGATAGAACTCAGAAGCTGGAGGAATGCTATGAGATCATTGAAAAGGTAAGACACACTTTTTTGATGACCAGATACAGAATCCCTTACCTGTGTCTCTTCCCATGGAGTTTGGGCTTTGTACAGTAAAACAAAGTGTTCATTTCATTCACGAGAAACTGAAAAAGTAGTTGTAGATGACAACCTGCTCAGTCCATAGACCTCTCAAGTTTTAATGCAGAAATCTGAGACAAACTTGCATATAAAAGGTCGTTGCTACTTACAAACACTTATTGCATTCTTTGTCGTGCTCCCTTGTGTAAGGTTGATGTAACTTAAAAAAATGTATAAAACAGTGTATCTCAACAAGTACCCATAGTACTAACATATTAAGAGAAATTTATTCCTTCTTATACGGCACTCACAGTTCAAGTTTTCTGAAGGCTGTTCTAGACATGGTAGAAAAAACAAACTGCTCACTGAGGCCTCTAGTCACATGGACTGAAAAAAGGTGAAAAACTGCCCTCCACGTGAACTGCAGAACTCATAATTCTGGAAGGGGAAAGTAGATGTCCAAGAACCAGTGTGAAACTGTAGTTCCACACTAAATGAAATATTAAAATGTCAACAGTAGGGGCCGGTATTTCTTAGATACTTGTTGGTCTTGCTGCTTTGGGTGATGCTGGTAATCACTCTTCTCACCTACACTTGCTCATGCTCTTTTCCCTTGCTCCAGTTATTTCACTCTGATTTTATTTAGTGCTTTCTTTAAAACAGTCTTTCAATTTCAGTTTCTTTATTAATAAATACTAACAATGCAACTGAAGTTCTGGAGCACTGTTGGTTATTTAAGTTAGTTGGGGCAGAAGACAAAAGGAGGTAAAAACTAGGATGGGAGCAACTTTAACAGGATACAGAAAAACTCCAAGAACTCTTTGATAACTAAAGATGGGTGTTGCTTTTCAAGCTAATGCTTGAAGTTGTCTTTTGTGTTGGTTGGTCAGTAACAGTGCAGTTACTTAATCATTGATTCTGTAGGTTTGCATAGTTCTTTTCAGCGTTCTGCTTCCTCTGCTGTTCTGTTTTTACTGAGGTGAGGAAGTAGCATGACTTGATTCTCTTACTTCCCAAAATGTTTTCTCAAACCTTAGATAATTTTTGGCCATCTGCCTTCTGTCTCTTTTTACATTTTACTATCTTGAAAAAAGGGGACTTGAGTGGGTTGTAGAATTGTGGTTTCAGATTTAGTGGCATGTTGGTCGGAAATATCCACTGTATTCTGTTCTCCTTAATGTTTGCTTGCTGGTCATACCAAGGAGCAGGAACTGCACTCGAAACTTTTTTCTTAGATGTGGTATTTCCCAGGTTAAACTCTGGTCTATAGGCACTTCTTTGCAGATAATAAACTTGCTTGTGGCTGTAACAGAAAATATAATATATTTTAACAGGCCAATTTTGTTTCACTTGAGCCTTCCATGAAAAAAACAGTAAGAAGAGTGGGAGAGCTGCTTTGTCAGTCTGAAGGTTGAGGTCACTGGATCATAGTACTGGTGTACATGTGGAAAAAAACTTGAGGTGGCTTCCTTCCCTGCCTGTGCACCAGCTGAGAGGGCTTCAGCAGGCGCAATAGTAACTCAGTAGCATGGCCATGCTGAATCCAGTGCTGTTGTGTTTAACTGCTTAACAAGTGATTTTGGGAATGAAAGATCATCTGTGATAGTACACTTGGATTGCATTTGTAACATTCAAACGTTAGCATCAGTAGGACTAATGTTTCATCAGGAGGCCATAGGGCGCTAAAGCAAATGACTTGGTTGAATTGATCTACTGCCTTTACCAGCTGAATATCTTGTAACAAAACTTAAACTTTGTCCAGACCTGTAACTAATGCCAGCTTACACCTGTATGAATCACAACTTCCCTTTGTTAATTATGCATGCATAGACAGATACAAGCAGGAGCTGTTCTAATGCCCTCTTCACAGAATGGTCTGGGTTGGAAGGGACCTTCAAGATCACCTAGTCCCACCCCCCTGCCATGGGCAGGGACACCTCCCACCAGACCAGGCTGCTCACAGCCCCATCCAGCCTGGCCTTGAGCACTGCCAGGGATGGGGCAGCCACAGCTGCTCTGGGCAGCCTGGGCCAGGGCCTCAAGGCCCTTGTTGTAATAAAAATTCTTCCTTTATAACCAATATAAACCTATTCTCTTTGAGCTAACAACCATTTCCCCTTCTCGTGCCACTGCAGGCCTTAGTAAATGGTCTTTCTCTAGCTTTCTTGTAAGCCCCCTTTTATATGTAGAAGGGCCACAATAAGGTTCCCTGGAGCCTTGTCTTATCCAGGCTGGACAATACCAGCGGTCCTAACTACTTCTGTTCAATTCATCTGTTCTCACTTGTTTTGAATCATTATAATTCCAACAAAGAATAGAAGCTGTTACTTTTTCAGTGCAAGTTCTGAAATGATACAGTATGACTAAACTTAATTTATATAAAGATATTAAAGTTAAAATTTATGTATAGTCTAAAAAAATCATTAAAATGTTTTTGAATTTAACATCTTCTGAGTAGATGGTGCCTTTTGACAGGGTGTATTTCTTAGGTATTTTTGTCTGCCTGACCTTTTTTTGTTTCTGTAATGCGGCCAAATCTTTTCAAGCAGTTGTTTTAGAATTGCCTAAGAATATGACTGATTCTGTAGTATTAAATTTGTTGCATGAGACGTGTTTTTCTGGCAGACATGTCTATGTAGACTAGAGATACTTGGACTGATTAATGTTCATACCACTTGTATTACATAAATGTAGTGATTATATCCATAAATAGTTGAAATAATTTTTGCTTTGAGTGATTGTATCCAGTCTGTATGTACACTTCATGGGAGAGAGATTAGTTTAAATGATGTGATGCCAGGTGACTTGCATTTTGTGAGCTTAAGAAACATATAAACTGTAACTGCTCATGTTGCTATGGTTTACTGAATGCTCTAGTACATTCATTCATCCATAGGCTAGCTTTGGAGTTGTGTAACGTGAATTAATGGATCTTGAAACACTGTCATCTTTCTGATCAGAAACACTCTCTTCCATTTGGTACCTCTTGAAATGTGAATTGTATGCAGAAGAAGTAGAATAGGCACACCAAAAACTTACTGTAGTGTATATTGCTTGTCAAAATGCTGTATTGGCAATGAAATGCAACATGCTGTCTTTAATTCCTTTTTGACTGTGTTCCAAACAGAGGTTTATCTTAAGAAAACAATCCTTCAAATTCTTTTTTCCAGGACTTACTGCTTCTTGGAGCTACAGCCATTGAAGATCGCCTGCAAGCAGGTGTTCCAGAAACAATAGCCACACTAATGAAGGCAGAAATTAAGATATGGATTCTGACTGGTGACAAACAGGAAACAGCTCTCAATATAGGTATCAGTCTCTGGTTACTCTTAATGTGTTCAGTATGTAGCAGGTTACATGCTAGATCTGCTGTGTGGGGTTTTAAAGTAAATCAGGCCTGCTTCTCACAGAACCGTTCTTTCATAGCAGGCAGGCATGTGGTAGCCTTCACTTTGGAGGACATGGGGTTTTGGAGTAAAGTCTTTACTCTGTCAGGCTAAGTTCAGGTGTTCTTTTAAGGCAAAAGGGAATGCTGCTGCGCTTGGTTAAGTGCAATTCTTTTTCGTGCTGAGAGAAGTACTTCTGTGTTCTTAGAAAACCAGAGAGTTCAATCAGACTCATCTTTCAGTCATACTGTGCATTATATCAAACTATTTTACAGCTTTTTTTCTGTTCTTACTGACTTCCTTTAGTTCTAGACTTTCACGCAGTTTGGGATATGATGTGAAATATGGTAATACAAAGCATATAGTTTACAACTTCTTGCAGAACTTCTCTGTGAAAGTACAGGTGAATAACTGCTCCTGCTGTCACCTTATGGCACGTTTGTTGGTCAAGTAAGTTGTGCTTGTTAGTAGAAATGTGTTGCTGCTATTGAGTGTATGGATAGTTTAATATGGGTTCTTTTATCGAGGCAGAACATGGATATCTTTGTCTCAAGCTTTTTGATGCATCTTAACTTGTAAACTAAGCTCTTTGTAATGCAAAATAAAATATCTTGCAGTGATGTGAAAAACACACAGAAACAGGTGTGCTTGGGTACTGATATAATAGAACGGTAACCTACTTAAGACATAGGTATTTTATCTGGTTACCTGTTTTTGCAGTATAAAACAGGAGAGTTTTTAGTGCTGTAAGTTTAGGTTTGCTATTGGGAGCAGCCCTTAAACATCACATTGACTTTTAGGGCGTAAATGTATCTGATAAAGCAGTCTGTATACCCAACTCCATTTGTTACTTGTCAAATACAATTTTACAGTAAGGCAGAGCTGAACTGAAGGTGCACACTGTAATTTCAGTCCTGTAGCAACTAGATGTTGTGCTCTGTAACACGCTATCATTAGGCTTGCATTGAATACGCCACATGAGTAGGTCTATTCAAAACTCAAATCCTTAAGGCTTTTTTTCACTGTGGATGCTTGTAAGGTGGGCAGCCTGGGTGGTAATGCCTTGTGCTGTCACAGAATGCTGCTGCGCTTGAAATGCGGATTTGTGAGCTATGCCTACGCTGCCATTATGCCATAGCCCTTCACACACCATTAGTAGCCTCCTAGGAGAGTGGCTATCCAGGTCTTAATTGAGTACTAGAGACTTAATAAAGGAACAGGTCCTGATATAAGCACACCCCTGCTACGACATCATCTGTCTCCCAAATAGAGTATCCTTGGAAACAGTGCCAAGATGCTCTTGTGATAGTTTTTGATGGTTTTTCTCAGTGTAACTCATAAATATGCCTGGAGATGGAAAGAGGCAGAGTGGCACTCTAGTGACCTGACATCTCTTAGAGTGACACATTTTGTTTCTTCTGTCTAGAAAGCTCTGCTTATCTGCCCTGTCTCTAGTGTGTCTATGTAAAGTGCCATCCACAATTGCATTCAGGTTTGCAGATTAGTCTGTTCAGATGTATTAGGTGTAGCTTAAGGGGATCCTTAACAGCATAGGTTGCTTTCTGTTGAAGGAGCTATTTCTTCAGTCATCTCAAGATCATGTTGACCTAAAGATTCTCTAACTATAGGGAGAATGTGACCCGTGAAGCTTTTCATACGTAGAACTGCATGCAGATGCATCTGGGTGTATTTCAGGCTCCTCTTGGCAGAACTGTGATGGTCTGTAACTGAGCTTACATTACCTTTAGCAAAACTTGGGGCATTTGCTATTTTTATCTGGTTTTTAAGTTTTTCTGTTTTGATTGGTGTAGTGGAATTCCAGAATGTAGTCTTAACTGGCTAGAATTTCTGCTTACTTGCCAAAACTGAATCAAGTTCCATGTATTTCTATGTTGAATCTGGTACCAAGAGATGAAATAACTTGAATTGATAAGACATCCCCTTATTCCTAATAAAATTTTATGTAGACAGTGGATTTAAATGCTAGTGATCTGGTTTGAATCACTATCTGCACATTTTGCTTTCTTTAAAAGTAGTAGTCAGCTTGAGGAGGGAAGTATCATCCTCTGACAAATTAAAAAAAAAAAGGCGCTACAGATATGTGCATAAATACCTGACATAAGTGATATACTGACAGCAGCTAGCCTGAACACAAGTAAATTTGCTTTACACCAATTGCTTATTCTGAAGGCTGTGAAGGAGACTAACTTCCAGCTTGTCTCTAAAATTTTTTGTATTTATGGTAGCAACTCGTAAGGGAGACACTTATTCTTTTCAACTTCTAAATTATCACTTTTAGCGTACAATTTTGTAGTAAAACTCAAACTTAATTAGCTTCATGTTCAAGTGGGCTTGAAAGTAAAATATGTGGCAGTCTTCCAGTTGTATGTAACCTATTAAAAATGTAATAAACATAAAATTTAAAACACAGTCCACATGTACACTTTATGCTTCCAGTGCAAATGTGCTATCTGGGGACTAAAAACTATTTTCATGCTCTCATTGTGTGGGAAGGTTATGCTTATGTATTCTTGCTTGCTGTATGGATATGCATATGTGTCGAGGTATATTTGAGCTCTTAGCAGCTGCCCCAAGGAGTTGGAGTGCTTTGTTCTTCTAACTTCATATTGATTTAGTGGCCTTCAGAATTTGTATGTCTGTCTCTTGCTTTCTCAACTTCTCTGAAGAATAATGATTGACTTTGCTGTGGGGTGATTGTATGCCTTCCACTGAGCCATGTGCCAGCTGATAGTTCAGCAGGTGAGGAGGGTGTTCCTGATGATGAGCTTTAAATACTGATCAACCATTTGAACTTTCTACCTATAGAAAATATGAGTACCAGGTTTAGAAATGTCTCTGAGTGTGACATATGGTCTTCGGTTTTTATCAGCTGAAACTATACTTACTGTCTGCAAACAGTTCTAGAAGGTTTAACAGTGTTCTTGTAGTCTTATCCTTCTCTTAAAACAATCTCCAGACTCTGGACTTGTCTTGCCTTTCAATGGGGCAAAAAACCCCCATGACGGATCTCTCTTTACTACCATCCTGGTGCTCAGCAGCCTCCCAGAAAATCAGTATTGATGTATTTCCAGACAGTTAATGATTGTTTTCTGGGAATGGGAACTTGGTGTTTACTGAACTGCATCTCTCCCTTCAACAAGGAACCAATCTCTACAGTTGAGCTGAAGTGCTCTCACTGTATGTATTCATAGCTGTGAGCACTGCCTTCAAGTCATAGAACCATAGAAGGGTTTGGGTAGGAAGGGACCTTTGAGCATCTGGCCCAATCCTCCTGCCATGGGCAGGGACATCTTTACTAGACCAGGTTGCTCAAAGCCCCATGCAACCTGGCCTTGAATGCTTCTAGGGATGGGGCATCCACCAGTCTCACCACCACATCATAATTTTTTTTCCTTATTTCCAGTCTAAACATATCCTCTTTCAGTTAAAACCCATTGCCCCTTGACTTGCCACTACAGGTCTTGGTGAAGTCTTTCTCAGGCTTCCTTATAAGCCCCCTTTATATACTGAAGGCTCTCCCCAGAGTCTCCTTTTTCCAGGCTGGACAACTTGAACTCTTTGCCTTTTTGCTTAGGAAACGTGTTCCAGCCCTCTGATTGCTTTTGTGGCCCTCCTCTGGACCTGCTCTAACAGGTCCGTGTCTGTCTTGTGCTGGGGGCCCCAGAGCTGGATGCAGCACCCCCGGTGGGGTCTAAGGTCCAACCAATCATAGAATCATTTAGGTTGGAAAAGACCTTTAGGATTATCAGATCCAACTGGTAACCCAGGACTACAAAGTCCACCACTAAACCATGCCTCTAAGCACCACTTCTGCATGGTTTTTTTTAAATGCTTCCAGGGATGGTGATTAAACCACCTCCCTGGGCAGCCAAGTTCCAATGCTTGACCACCCTTTTGGTGAATAGTTTTTTCTGAATATCCAATCTAAACTTCCCATGGCACAACTTGAGGCTGCTTTGTCTTGTCTCTTTCATCTACCAGCATCCCCAGGCACTTAAGTAGAGCTGCTCTGAATCTGTTCATCACCCAGTTGGTACTGATATTTGGGATTGCTGCAGCATAGATGTAGAACCTTGCACTTGGTCTTGCTGAACTTCATGAGATTGTCATGGGCCTGCTCTTTGAGCCTGTCAAGGTCCCTCTGGATGGCATCCCTTCCCTCTAGCATATCAACTACACCATTCAGCTTGGTGTGGTTTGCAGACTTGCTGAGAGTGCGCTCAGTCCTACTGTCACTGGAGAAGATATTAAATGGTATTGGTCCCAGGACTGACCCCTAAGGGAGACTTAATGGTTTCCACTTGGACATGGAGCTGTTGACTGTAACTCCTTGGATGCAGCCATCCAGCTAATACCTTACACATCTGAGAGTTCATCTGTCAAACCCATATCTTTCCAATTTAGAGGTGAGAATACTTCATTTAAATGGAAAAATAATAATAAATCATAGCTCAACATTAAGAGAGCTGAAGCATACTTATATCCCTGTGTGAAGTTTGAGCAGGGCCATATGTGCCCTTTCTAAACAAAAAAAATAATCATTCTTGCTGCAGATGCTGGATTCTGGTATGCCTGCAGAATGAATGTGCCTGTGTACTATAGTCTTGAACTCAGATTCAAGCAATCTTTTTTTTTCCAGGACATTTGAAGGGAAATCAGCCCTAATAATATCTGATATATCTGCCTCGTGGACTTTTAGTTAGACTTTTAAAGAGCTAGACAGCAAATTACAGGTGTGGATTGACATTTTATACCTGGCTTTGAACCAGCAGTTGATCTTGCTTTAGTGGAAAGCATTGACAAAAATATGCCATGATCCTAGAGATTGTATTTTTTGTTTGCCATTTTAGTACTGCCAATAATAACTATTCTTAATACTAGTATAAAACTTTAAGATAAGACTTCAGATGTCACTTGTTACAGTTACCAGTTTGTTTTATGGTAGCACTAGATTTTAACATCTTCATAGTCCTGAAATTTTATGTAGTATATAGATCTCCTATAAATCTGTTTTAGGCTTGATTATATCATCCTACTCCAATCTTTCCTTTGTGCTTAATGTGTTGACAAGACGCAAAATTGCAGGATCAGTTCTTCTGATTCCATGACTTCCAAGATGCACAGCAGAGCAACTCTCTTTTCCACAGTTGTTTTTTTTTCAGCTTTACTTGTCAAGTGGCATTGTGCTGGTCTTGAAAGAGGTGAAGTGAAACTGTGTAGTGGTTTAGAAATTACAGCTTGCTATTGCAACTGCCGTTCCAATCAAATACTACTAGAAAATTCTTTTGAATTAGTTATACTGAATTTTTAACAACCTACTGTGCAAGGCTTATTGCCATTCCCTGGGGAAAGAATAACCCTGACATGGAAGGAAGTGCTTAAGTTATTAATATACTCTTTTTCTCCTCAGTAAAAATAAGAAAGTGGTTCTTCAACCTGGGACTAAATTTCAAAAAAGGCAAACTGACTTTTTTCGAAGTTAGTGTTTTGTTTACACCTGCTGAAGCTTCATTACTCAGCTCTGTACTACCACCTAAGTACTTCTTCACAGGCAGTGGAGATGATCTGCAAAGCTTTACCGATGTAGGCTGTGTGTTGTTAGAATGTATTTCATCCTTTTCCCAACAGGTATACGTGCAAGTTCAATGTTGTTCTGTATTGTTCTCTAAAGCAGAAAGTAAATCTTACCTTTTAACATAAATAAGATGAAAATACATCTGCAAGGTTGCACCTGATATTGCACACAGCTGTGAAAATGCAAGAGAAACAAAGCTTTTGCAGGTAATCAAACCTGCTGCCTGAAAGCACCTGGCTATGTGATGCCTTCCACAAAGGAAGACGGGGGATTTGTTTTCTTGACAGCAGTTGTTCATGTTCCAGGCAGGTTAACACTGGATTACACCTACAAAACTGGCCCAATTAGAAAAATTCTGTAGCCTGAGGAAAAGATTTGCATTGCAATTGATGAGCCAGTATGGCCTTCCTAAGAAACAAAGAATTCCACAGAAAATAAATTCATGCCTGAGTTGTTCTTTTGCACTTATGAGGTATGGGGACACTAAATCTCTTTATATTGACTATGCTGTGCTGCTTTTGAACCTGTTGGCAGTGGTTCATCACTGGGATACTACTCTTAGACAGCAGTAGTCTCCATTTAAGAGAAGTAAGACTTCCTGAGACCTCTTTTTATTTGACAGCAGTTTTTAAACTTGATGTGATTGGTTTCTATACAAAAGCACATTAGAAATATAAAATAATTCTATTGTATTTCCTTTTCCTGTGTAACTTAGATGAGCATTAAAAGGCATACGCCTCAAAATAGATGAGTTCTCTACTGTTTCACAAAGCTACTTGATTGTGCCAATCCCAAGGGAACCTGTATGAACTTTTAGGATAGTGCAATGGGATCAATCTGATGTGAGTTTGTGTTTCTTTCCTGCCGTTAATATGAGCTAGAATTAAACTGTTAATTCTGTAAACGCAAAGTATATATATCCTGGATACGACTTTGTCTCGTGTTGGTGACAATCATGTAGCGGAGTAGCTGTCACTTCAGTGTCATTGAGTGGTACTGCAGTCACTGGCTTATACTATTGCAAATATAAGAGGTGTTTTTTTCTGTCCTGATAATTTCTGCTTTGAGTTTTGCTGTCGAGGCGAATGGACAGAACTGCCTTCAGAGTGCTGCACTGGACTATGGCAACTTGCTCTTGTTCTTTCATGCCTTAGTCCTGCACTAAGAATAATCTAGTGCAGTTACCTGATGGCTATAAAAGTCCGCTGGGGATTTGTGTGCCATTGATTAGTAGTTCTGCTGAAGCTTAGGACCTTCCCCACTAAACTCTGAGGAGTAAAAAATGCTCATGTAACCCAGGTGTGGGCTAAGGGGATTAAATAGCATGGACTAATTTAGTGTGTGCTTCCAGTCATGTGGCATAACTGCAGCTGTGCATTCAGATCTGTTCCTGTTGTGTTGAAGGTGACACTGCCTTCATGTAGATAAAGTTTAGGTACAAAAATACTTAACTTTACTGTAGGGCTATAGACTGTATTTATTGCATCCAGTTCATATGGTGTTTTCTTTGGTTAAAACATCTCAAGTGGAGTATTGGAAATGCAGATAAAATGCAGCCTGTGTTGCTAGTAAAGTTGTCAAGTTGGAATGTGTCCTTATACACCAATGTTTCCAGTAGCCTGCCTGGTAGGAGTAACTGCTCAAAAACTAATCTGGCTTATAGGTGCTCATCTTAATGTTTAACTAAACCTTAAATAATCTTCTGAGAAGTAAATCCTTGTGTGTTTTGTTGTTTTCTTGCAGGATACTCTTGCAGACTCATTTCACAGAGTATGTCTCTCATCCTGGTCAATGAGGATTCGCTAGACGTAAGTAAGCTAATACTGGGACAATTTTTTGCAGAAGGAGGTGTGAACAACAGGAAAGCTGTTAAATAAAATGACAAAGTTCATCTCTTTCCTTTAAGGTAGCAAGGTAAAAAAATCATGCTAAAACAGGAGTGGGTTGTGCAAAATGTACTCTTGAGGTATCCAGTCACAAGTTGTACAGATCAAACTATAGTCTCAGAACAAGGAAGTAATTAGCTCCAATGGTTTAATTCTGCTGCAAACTGTTGAAACCTGCAGTATGCCATCAGGAATATAATTGGGTTTTAAGGTATAGATGTAGGAGTATGAAGAAAGAAAACCAAGTTAAAAGACTCATTTCAACTTAATAAGCTATCTTCAGCATTGCATAGAACAGCTGTAACCAACCTTAACATCTGAGAGCAAGCTGCATTGTGAAGTTACCTATGTACTGCTTTTGGGACCTAAAAATGGGATCAGAATTTGCCTGTGATTGGTTGCCATGCTCCTTGAGTATGTGCAAAAATTCACTAGAAAAATCTTGAGTTTGTATGTGAAACTTCCCAAAGGTAGCTTTTCCAGTTTGCCTGTCTCAACATCTGTATTGACATTTGATATCACTTGAATATCTGATTGCTATTAAAGGTATTTGTAGGATAGATGAAAAGATATGTAATGAGCAGTATCTGGTATGTGCATTTAAAGTTGGCAATTCATCTGGCTTCACCAGATGGGAGATGCAAAGCCTGTATCTGAGTATGGAAGGAGTTGCTGGATATTTGGAGATCTGGTGGAAGAGGGGAATACTATTGTGGCAAAGTAACTGTGTGAGACATAGCTGGGAAATAGCACTTATGTAATGTACTTTATGGTAGCCTTGACAGTGTTTTCAGCTTAGACTTAACTTGTTTGTATGCAGTTGTGGCATCTCAAGGCTTAGAGTTTTAGATCACCAGAACTTGGGAGATCCCAGTGAATCCAGGGGAGATGAACTGCCTCCAGAGGCTGGATTGCTAGGTTCCATGCAGTGTAACGTACCCTGATGCAAGCTGTCTTGCCGCTGAGTTCAAGCAACAAAGACCATGTTAGTTTTCTTGCAGAAGTTCTTTTCTGTGTTACTGTATTGAGTCTTGTTCAGATAACTCTAGTGGTATAAGGTGGATTCCTTTTTTTCGTTTTTCAAACTGTTAGCTGCATTAAGTGTGTATAGATTGGAGTATACAAGGTGTTTCAAGCAAATATCTAAATGCCTTCCTGGAGACTTCAATCAGTTCAGACTGTTTTCTCCTCCCACTTTTCCACTTCCGAATGGCCCCTCTTCAAGAGAACTGTTTCCTTTTTGTGATATCAAAATACTGTGCTGCTTACGAGCTTCTTAACACACTTGGCTGACTAGACCTTTTAATGTGACGAAAGATGCAAAACTTCAGCAGAAAATGAGCAACTCGTGGTCTTTGTTGCTTGAGGCAGAAAGGTTATTTGATTAGAATTATACTAATAAGAAAACTTTGGGTGTGAGGGTTTTTTTTCCTGATTGTATTGTGAACTAAACCTAGAGGGAAGAAGCTGGTTGTGCTTTGTGTAGTTTTCAATTTTTTTACACATTCTGAAGCTCTGAAGTTGTTTGACCCTGTAAGTAAAGCTCTTAGTTCAACCTGACTCAAAAGTAATTCCTCTAAATTTGCAGAGGCATTGTGCCTTTTGTGTATGCCTGTTTAGAAATAATAAAGCTTAGACAATGATTACCTGTGGCTAAAGCAAGGGAGGCAAACTGAGAAGTTCTTGCTAGATCAGAGGAAGAAAATGGAGCTAATGCTGCTTGGTATTTAGAAATATCCAGAAGTTGGACAAAGTAGACCTTAAGCCATGTTAGCCTGACTGACTCATTACTTCCGGTTTTGAATACCATGATATAGTGAGATGCAGATTTTTTGAGTGAGTAAAAAGTGAATAATATTCACTTTTTCTATAGTGAATATTATTACAGAAGGTGCTGAGTACTATCTCAACAGCTTCAGCACCTGCTTTTAAATTGTGACTTCTGTTAGTCAAGTGAAAGGACCGTGAGAGGGTGGGCCGAATAATGGAATGATTTACTACGTATGCCTTTAGTGGTGAGCGTTTTGACTGTGGGGTTTTGCTTTAAATGTCAAACCGTGTAGGTAGGATGGTTCAAGGACTTTCAATATGAGGCAAAAATGAACTTGCATTTTCTGGGATGAAAGGCTGGACTTAAGCAATAATAAGTGAGTGAATGTGCCTAGATCTCTGTTGTTCTCCTTTCCTATCTTCAACAGCAGTAACAGCTTGGCCTTGGCCTATGTATAGAACCAACTCTGGTTGATTGGTGTGATTGCAGTCTTGCTGTTATAAAACAGACACAGACTCACTGAAACACATATAGCTGTACAAAGGAATACACTTAATATATATATTACTGTAGGATTTTTAGACTCCCAGAAAGGCTTCTGTGTTTTATGTTGAAAACTTGATATGTTTTCCATTGCTTTAGGAAAGTAGGGGTTTTAACAAACTTCATCTATGCAGTTGACATTCCTGAAGTCCTAGTAAATCCTTCTGCTGCTTAGATAAGTCTCTGATTCTTCTCTTGAAACATGAGAAAATGGTGGCCTAAGACAGTTGGTTTTAATTGAGTAGATCCTATGTAATATTTGAAATGTGCTGCTTCAGCAAGAACTTGTGAGACTGTATCTGTTCAGGTCTATCTGCTTGCACTTTGTGGGCTGGGTAGTGGATTTTGGGGAAGGCATGCTAATAGTCTCCTTACCCAATCTTTTTGAGTCCCTTTGAGTGTCACCTGCCTACCTGACAGCTTCAGTTGACAACCCCTGCCTCAGTGTATACTCTAAATGCCAAATTAATTGTAACAAAGTGAAACCTATTCTTACTTTTATCTCAGCATAGACTTGCAAAAGCGATAATGGCTACCAGAGAGAAAACACAACTGGAGAAAGAAATAAAGAGCTTAAGAATAGGGTGCAGGAAATGCTGGAAGATAGGAGCTAGTGTACTCCAAGGAAATATAGAGGGAATCTCCCATTTTCAAGCTCCTGAAGGCTTATTTTGATTCCTTTCTGTATTTAGCATATGCCCTTTGAGGTTTTTATACATTTGTTTTTTTTCCCCAACTTTAGCTAAGGGGTAATGTAATGTGGGAACTGAACTGGGAGAAAATGGCATCTCTTCTCACTTCCCCCATGCCAGCACTGCAAATATTGTGGTCTGCCAAAATGTCACTTGAAGTGAAAGAGAGGATCCCTGTGGAAAGAACTTCATTAAGTAAGTTACAAAAGGCTAAATACTTCATTCCCCATGAAAGAGAGGGTATGAAAGGGAAAAGGTGACGGATCTACCCACTGAACCGCTGAATCTTGAGTCCACTGCCCAGTTTCAGATTGAAGTCTTCTGAGGCAGTGGGGGTAAGACAGGAATAAACAGTCATCTTTGCTGTTGAAGAGATGGATGCTAGAATCAAATGAGGAATAGTAGAGGAAGCAATTATTTTAACAATTTTTAAGCTTCTGTGTAAATAAATGTGGTGCTTCTCTCGTGAGGTATTGTGTTAACTACCTGAGAAGTGGAAACTGTTGAGTTCAGAAAACTGAACGCAGAAGAATTTTTTTCAGTGATACCCAAAAAGAAGTTAGTCTCTTGGTCTGAACTCCAGAGAGTTAACTTTAAACTTCTAGAGAAACAAGACTACTTTAACAGCTGTGTAGTACAAATGAGAAAATGGGTACAAAAAAACACCCCAGGGTAATAAACTGGGAAGCTGAATGGCTATTGAACTGTCTTAAGAAGATCTGAGGTTGTATTAGTCTTCATGATCCAAATTAAGATAAGGACAAACTGTAAAACTACTGTTACAAATGTTATTGAAAATCTGTTCTCTTATGATGTTGAAGTGTTGGCAGATTCATCTAATTAGCAGTCTCCACTACGAACAACAATCAAAGGTATATTGACAGATAGACCCCATGATGGTAGAGGGGGTCACAGATCATATGTAAGAAACACAAAAATATTACTGGACTCGCCTCCTGTCTCAATACCAGAAAGCACTTTGGTAGGGGGTGTGGAACCTATTTTAAGACCCTTGAGGACACTCTATTTGTCTTGAAAGAGTGTATGGGGATGGGAGGCTTTCTGACTCTGCAGAGTACTGTCCATTATGATGGATCTGTTCCTCCAGTAAGAGCAGTTAGCCTTGATCTCTCACGCTGTATGACTGACACAATCATTAATATGTGCCATTTTGTATGCATCTTGCTGTGTTGCTTCATGTGAGGACACACTAGAATGAGAAATTCTTATCAAACATGAGTTAATATAGAATGATCCGCTCTTTCCTCCCCTTTGTTTTGCCTGACCTCTGCCAACATACGAGGGAAATATGCGATCAATGTTCTGTCAGGCATACTTTAAACACCCTAGATAAAAAATTACAAGCAGCTCCTCTGCTCATTCTATTCCACTGAACTCCTCATTCAGCTATGGAACTGGAGGTAGCACTTGGGAAAATACGATAATAGTTTCCTTTTTTAAGTTGAAATTGTAGTGTTGCTGATGGCTCAAGTTGAATTGAATGCCTTAAACCTTGACTCTGGCTTCAACTGTGTTGATCAGCAGTAGCTCAGTAGAATCACTTGAGGATTCGCTCTTGAGATAGCTGAAGATACTTTGCAGAACTCAATGCTAAACACTTGCCTCATTAAAGCCATGTTGCTTGGAGCACATGAGTGGTGGGAGAGTGGGAAGTGCGAAGTTAATAAGAGGGTTTCCACCTGGGCATAGTACTATATCTACCATGCCTAATTTTCGCTGATACTTTCTGGTTTCCCTTTCATGAGTGAATATGTGAGCTAATACTACAACAGTTGTAAAAAATGTGAAAGACCAGTGTCTTTATTTTTCATGCTTTTCATTTGTGTAGCTTTACTACTTTGAAATAACACCACCTAAATTTTGCAAAAAAATCTGAGAATATCTCTTTTCTGGTCCTGTAACTCTTCAGAGCTGGAGATGACAAAATCTCAGCTGCATGTCTTAGGCAAGGGTTCTGAGGAAGGAGATGTGGCTGCTGTTGGACTGATTTGAATTTGAAAAGTGGTTCTTGTTAAACATCTCCCATGCAAAGTTGAGAACTTAAGATGTGCCATGCATCAGTAGTCTGGGAGCATTTCAGTGTGAAGCGCAGATTTTGTACTTGAAATTTTCTGTGAAATGTAACCGTGGTTGATAAGTGTTGAGAAATGCAGAGTCTTTAACAAGCCACTAAAATGTGGATACATTTTAGCAAAAGCAACAGGTAAAGGAGCATCTATTCTTAACTAATTCAAGTTCTAGTGAGACTTTGTATGTTAAAAAAAAGCTTTGTAGAAAATGAGTATTCCATGTTCTCATTTTTCTCTGCTGCCCCCTCATCTAGCAGATGCTCCATTAAGTTCAGGCGTGGAAGACATTGGTTACAGAGTCTAGCTGTAAAGGAAGACAGTAGTATTAGAAGTTTTTCAGTAAACATAAGAAACCTAATGGAAGCTTTCAGAACATGAGAAAAAAGACAGAAAATTGGAGAGCCATGGCATGTCAGCTGAGTAGAAAAAAACATCATTGACATATAGTTGCTAGTCTTTTAAGTGAAGAAAATGGGTAATTACATGGTACATCATGATGACATATCTAATGTTGAAGGTGACTGTAATGCTTCAGCTCAGATAACGTGTTTTTCCAGAACAGGAGCACAAACTTGTGGAGCTTCTGAACTGGTACATCAAAAATGCTTTGTATTACATCGCTCGTGTTTTCAAACCACAGTACTTCTGGTGGTTTTTTTTCCAAGTACTCTTATCACCATTTTTAATATAGAACTGAATTTTGCATAAGTCTAAGCATAGAACTTGTACATGTTTTGTTAATTGCCGCAGGTTCTTTTAATTCTAAGGTGAGTGTCTTTAGTTACTTGCCAATCTTTCCAGTGTTGAATCTCCATAGCAGTATTTGTATGTTGCACTTGTAACAGAAATTATGACTTCTGCTCAGCTTAGCCCAAGATCCATCAGTAGAAGATTCTCACACTGAAATTCTGTAGCATTATGTTTAATATATTCCACCTCTGAAATCCATTAATGCTAAAAACGAATCTTTTACAAGATCCGAGTTGAGCTTAGAGCCTTTAAATATTAATACACTTTCCCCTTTGTGCAGTCCCTGTGTGACTTTTTTTCCCCCCACTTCTGCTCTTTGGTGTGCAGCAGCAGGTGAGATGTGATCGAACAACTGCCTTGGCTTCGTTTTGAGAGCTAAATTTTTCAATAAATCATGCACTTGAAGGGAAAAATCAATAATTTTGTTCTCTTCGGGTATCTACTGGGAATGGAAGAGACTAATCTCTAGCTTGATTCAGCTGAGTTTTAGAAACTTAGCATAATAATCTGCAAATGTTTATCCCTTATAGGCTTAACTATATGCATACATATGCTCACTTGATTTTTCTTTCCTTTTCTTAATAAAGCTTTTTCAAATGAAAATATTTTGAGCATGAGATTTACTTTGGGTGTAATTCTTGCATTCAGTTTCTGCTTTAATTACATTTGAAACACCATAAAGTCTTATTGTGTAGCTCTTAACCTGGGTAAATTTCTTTCATTGGCATCTCATGGAAGCTGAGTTGAGAGCAGTGACAGGGAAAGCTGAAGAAGAGAAATTGGATCACCCAGAGAGGCCCTGGAAAGCATGAGATGAGAGTAGCAGGTATTATAACCAAGCAACGTTGGGTGTGTTCCCCCTCTTCAGTCCTGTGGAAAGGAGAGATAGGGGAGTGTATCGACTGGTTTTCACATTGGGCTGTATTGAACAGTAGCAGAAAGGCAAAATCGGAGGAAGCCCGTTCTGAGCCTGTGTATTTTCCTGTAAAGTAACTCTGATACAAATGAGCTACACAGCAAATGTGCCGTGCAGAACTCATGTGCCTAGACTGACTCAGTCCTGTATTATACATAGATGTAAATAACAAACTGATACTCGAGCGTAAGAACCCTTGATGTCAGTGTCTATTGATGATCATGTTAGTTAAAAGTATTAGCATAGAAGCAAAAGCTGCTCTCTTGTCACTCTTCTGCTTACTCCGCTGTATCTTTTGCATGCTTCAGTGTTTGGATGTGCTATTGAATATGAGCATGGATAAACCTGTTTGTGCTACCATGTTAAAAAAAAAACCCAACAAAAATTCATGGTGTAACTTATTGTCTGTAGTCACTGTCTTGACTTCCTAAACTGGGTCTTAGGATTTGCAGGGAAGCTTTACGTGCAGTTGTTTTGTAATTTAGCAGTGAAGAGTGAGGATACAGAAAACATGGTTATTATGTAGTTTTCTTAGTTTTGCTCTTCTGTAGGGTAACATTACTATGAAGGTTTTATCACCTATAGGGAAAACCTCTTAAGAATTAATATATTACTGGATTTATCCCATTACTTTCATGACCTTGATTCTTATGGGCACTTTTTCTTTCCACGCTTCTGAACAGTTTAAGAAAAATGTGTTAAGGAGATCTTTAACAGGCACCATTATTCATTGTATTTAAATACTGATAGATGTATAAATCTGGGATTATCTAGGAATCCTGCATATAAATTGCTCTGGATTTCTAAAGAATTAGAGCTCTGATCTGATACTGGGTTTATGCACATGCTAAAATAAATCTTGTTGGGCTGCTACCTAAAACTTATTGTAATAACCATTGGGAAAACTCAGACTGGTTGTGGAAAGGAAGAAAACCTGAAGGGAGCAGGCAATTAAAAAAGTAAATTGTCTATCAGTGTGTTTGTCCTCAAGCAAAGAGTATGGTTCCAATAGTGTCTTCTGTACTACACTTACCAGGACAGAAAGATTTGTGTAGCACGTGTGTTCTGTAGAAGGGTAGTAGCTTCACTACAGGAATTTCTTTAGCATACGCAGTATGTAAGTAGTTTTTATATAAACCTACATTTCAGATTCTTCAGCACAACTACAGGAGACAGTGCCTGTGAAGCTATGAGAAACTTTGAAGGTGTTGCTTTTTGTGTCCTGATGCTTTTGCTTTGGGAAGAAAGGATGTTCCTTCTTGGTGATGTTATGCTAATTACTCCCAAAGAATGCGGTGAAGTTATTGCCAGCTTTTCAGACTAGAACTAAAGTTACCTACTACTGGGAGCTCCAAAGCCTTGGTATTGTGTGCTTCAGTCCTGCTGGAAGATAGTAAGGTGTATGGATAACTGCTGGAAGAAAAGAACAGGTCTTGTACTGCTAATGCCTTGTAACACTTTGAAGATTGCATCCTTGCGTGTTGTGCAGAGTAGTGCGATACTTTTTTCTCCCTGCTATTATCTGCTGAAATGCTTTTGAAGTCAGTATTCTGGAAAACTGCCTGATGTGGACAATCCCATTTTAGCCAACCATCAGCTCTTTCAGAAAGGCTTTTGGGAAGCTCCTCTGGTATCTTTCAGCTAATAAGTTACTTCAGTTATTAGTCAGCCTGGAATTCTAATGGGCTCTTCTGTGTAGTACTAGGAATTTGCAAAGGAAGCTAATGAGGAAAACTAGGGAAATAACACATTACTTTATTGTACCATATACTTCTAATTGCTCAAATGTCTGTTGTTCTTAATCTACAAACAGACATCAAGCTAATATGTACTTACACAGGGAACAGTGTCTAGTAATCAGATGTATCTTCAAAAATACTAGGTAGAAAAGATTTAGTGTTTTTTCTTACGTGTTTTTGAGGAACAAATAGAATCTTTCATAGCTCCAGTTATTTGATAATCTACATAGAAAGTTAGTTGTATGGATGTGGAAAATACACAACTCGTCGTGTGAAAAGCTGCTTTGATTTGAGCGTTCTGTGTAGAATTACAAATGAAAGAATATAGGTGTTACCTGGACCTATAGGTTTAAGTACACACTGGACTGTGTAACTTAAGTATTAGGTTACCATTTTCTCAGGAAGTAATACTAATAGGTTTGAGCTGCGAGTGGCGAATGAGTTAGGCTATTTTTGTTTCATCCTGCTTTCCCTTTTCAGCATTCATTAATGACTGTTTTACCTTATCTGTGGTGATGTTTTTTCTGTTAATGTTTTCTGGCACTGTGATAGTTGATTTGCTTGAAGTGGGGGCACTTGGACCTGAAGGAATGCAAGGACCTTTAGGAGTCTGAAGACCAGGTTTCTAAATAACCATTCTTTCTATAGCTGGAAATTTGTGGGGGGCTGCGGAGGGCTATTAAAAAACAAAGCCTCTGTTTTTTCCAAGGTACTTTTCCATTTGTCAAGACCCAGAAAAGACCTTGCAGTTTTAGACTGCAGGTATTTTAGCAACTGGGGGCTCATCCTGCTAATGCCTTGTCCATGCTTTAAGACGGAATAGATCATAGTATATAACACACACTCTTCCTTTCAATTTTTATCTGAATTGAATCTAGTTTTTGCTGTTTTGTTTCTAAAAGCTCTCGTGTTAGAGGAAAATGACTGGGAACAAACAGTATTTCTTTTAAAACTGCTTATGATCTTCGTATATGTTAAGGCTTATTTCTAAACAGATGATCCCTGAGTTACCCAGATCTGTTTTCTGTTGTCTAAGTTAACAATGTAATAATGGCTTCAGTTGGATGGCAAAGGAAGTATGTTTGCTTTGAATATGAGAGTCTCTGCAGCGTACGGATAGGCTTAATGTCTAATAAGCATGAGAGACCATGGAAACATAAAGATGTGTGATGAAGTGAAAGCAGGTTTTTGTTAAATGAGAACCTACCTGTGAAGTGCTGTGTTTTCGTATGGTAGAGCCTCGTGGTGTGATTTTCTAGAGGAATAAGGTGAATGGGTGTCTGATTTGTAGGTAAATGAGTTACAGATACTGGTATTCTTGATCGATGTTACCAATATTACACTTTAATAGAAACAATTCAGAGTTCTCTTTCATACTGAAGGGTGAGAACTAAATACTCCTTTTTTTTTTTGCGAGATGCTTACTTTCATATCTGATCTTTGCCTTTCATTGAAGGGGAGGGGGAGTCCTTGTTCATGCCAATTTCTGTGGGTTTTTAAAGCATAAGCAGTCTTTCTTGGTGTGGAGCCAGCCAAAATCAATAGAATTTATTCACCTGCACTGTTAACTTAGTGAAGATAGTGGAGAGTTACTGCCTTAGAGTAAGAATTAGGGTACGTCTTGATGATATTTTCAGACAGTAATGATAAGACCACAGATAGCTGTATCTGTCTTTGTGGGTCCTATAATACTGACTACTCTTTAAACCTTTTTCTGGAGATAATTTCCTTTCTCTTCAGAATTAGAGAATCATCCTTGTAGCTGAAGTGTGATTACTCCAAGCCTGCTCATCAGTTGCATGAAGGAAAAAATTTCCTTCATATGAGAATTAAGGAAAAAGATGTTTTAGGTTTGGTTGAAGCTAGAAAAAGTCCTCTTGAATTTTTCTGGGTTGATTGGTCTGTCAGAAACTGGAGTTAAGCCATTCTCCAGCTCTGTGAAGTTAATGCCTGTTTACATGTGTGTTCTGTCTGCTTTTGTCTACTCTGTGGAGTAGAACTCATCAGAGAAATCTTGTAGAAACTTCTAGAATGTTTATGTGCCTTTGCCACAATGGTGTTTGCTTATTTTTTACTGATAAATATGTCAAGGTACACTTTGACATCTGTAACGATTCAAGTAATTGAGGTGGTAATGCTAGAGGGTTAGTTTTGCTCTTTCATATTTTGAAAGTGATTAGTTACGTAAGATAAGCTGATTGAAGCTAGGTAGTGAGTACGATCTCTCTGTCATTTCAAAACAAAACTGATCTGGATATTTTGTATTTTCCACTATTCCCCAAATCATAAAATTATCATAACCAGTGTTCTAAGCAGGCCTAAAATCACAGTTCTGGGATGTCAGGACTTAATGCTTTTTTGGAGAGCTGTGGGAATGAGTGTTTATCAGAGCTGAAGTAATTCAGATATCCTCTTGAAGCTTCCGTTGTGCTGGGTTGTGATGGTGTCTCTGCTCGTCGTATATGCTTTGCTTTTTCAAGCTAGCCAGGCAAGGGTAAGAGCGCGCTTGTGAAGTTCTTGGCAGCCCTAATGGACACCAGGGCTGTGGTACTGGTGGTGGTAAGATTTTTTTAAAAAAAATGTTTCATAAGCTTAGAACTGGTGTAATCTTTTCATTTCTTGCAGACTTGAGTCTTGCGTGCCTCTTCTGTCGTCCTTTTTCCTTTTACTCGGAAATAGGCTAATTGAGGAAAAGAATCAAAACCCATGGAACACTTAACTGTTCACTTATGTTACTGTGTTCTCCTTCCTACCCCACGATGATAAAAAGAGTTTCTGAGCTGGGCAATGGTAACAACTTCTATGAACATGTTTCTTGATAAGCTGACTGTATTTCATGGTGTGCCTCACTTAAGTAAAATGTGTGTCACAAAATAAATTCAGCTTAGTCCCTGAAGCTGTGGCAAAGCTTCCTGTTCAGTTATGTGTCCCCTCTGCTGCAAGCTGTGCTTATCCGGGGAGTGCTTCAATTTTTTTGTTTTCATATCATGAACTTTTTTGCTATTATAATGCAGCATTATAAACATTTTGTGACAGATTTTGTGTGGCAAAACTAGCTGTGGAGAACATAATGAATTTGTGTTCTGAATTGGTAGTAATCCAACCTATTAACTTCCCTTCCCACCCCCTCCATAAATCTTAAATTTGTGCATATACAGGAGCTGTCACAGAGTTTAGACTTTGCAGTTTGCTTTTGATTTGGTAGAAGAAAAGTATGTTACTGCAATAGCAGAGGGTTTCCTTATATCGAGGCAACTCTCATGTGTTCTTGTTATTTGCTTAAATAAGCATTGTAAGGTACTCTGTTTGACCCTCTGAATCTTATGGGAGCTGGGTTGAATCGTAACGTTTTGAACCCAGTCAAACTTTAAAGCGAAAGGACTATGATATAGTCATGTGTGATGATCTCTTTCTATGGCAGAGTAGACCACCTGCATTATTCTTTGGCGAGGGATTTATTGCAAGTTTGTCATGAACAAGCTGTGTTATTGGGAGAAATAAATTCTAAGTTTTGAACTTAAACTCTAAAGAGTCCTACAATTTTGTTTGTTTATAAATACAACATTGCATAAAAAACTTTTTTCTTTCCGTTTGCTGCTGATTAATTAAAAAAGAAATGTAGTAGCTTGCAGGGTTACTTAGAGAACTCTGTGGGTGTTTTGCTGTTGACCTAAGTACAACTGCAGTAGGGCCCATAAACTACATGACAGACGAGTTCTTTGCGAGTAGGACTGCTCTGACCGGTGGCTGCCTTAGTACTTTACAGAATAGTTGGGTATGTGCTGTGATGTTGAGCCACAGAGAAGTCTGAAGGAAAAAAAAAAAGTCATGTATAATGATTAGTCTTCATGGTGCCTAATATCCTGGAAGTATAGTGACTCACAGGCAACCTGTGCTGCACAGTCTCTTGTGACAGTTTGTTACCGCAGCTTAATGGTTGAGAACAATGTTGACTGTAAGCTCAGTTCTAAAAGTCCTTACTTGTTATGGGTGGCAGCTCTTCACTTCAGGACTTGAGAGAAACTGGACTGCGTTCTCCTGCTACTTACTCCAAGATAATGCTGTTGAAATTATGGGGAATTCTTCAGACACAGTCCTGCATTATGTAAATATTTTTTTTAAATTGCTCTAACCTTACCCTCACTGCCTGGAATAGTGATAATACTGGTACAAATTTTGTTCATATGATAATGCATGTGCCACAAACATGTGACAACCTCTTAAAGGGCTAACTGTTTTGGTCACTGAAGTTGTTAACCTTTCATAGCTTCTGCTGGCTAAGATGAAGAATGCCAAGGTGCATCTAGCACGTGCATTTACTTCACACTATGCATTCCCGTTGCACTGGGGATTAGCTAGATGCAGGTCTCTCGCCTTGCTTGAAAACCTGTGTTGGGAAGCAGTTAAAGTGGCTGTAAAGCCTGGTTTTGCCTGCCCTGTAAGTGTGATTTATTCTTCGCTTCTCAGTTTCCAATACTCTTCCAGTTTATCGCAATGCCTCTGAGAGACAAACTTTGTTTTGTAATTAGGGGTGTGCAGTTCCATATCTAATAAACTGGTTTTAAATAAATACCTGCTAGTGAGTAGTCTAGTATTTGGGATCACTGTGTGTACTTAAAGGCTGAGTTTCATATTCAAGTAATGATATTACAGCTGTGAAGGGGGCAAGCGCATGGTATAAGTGACCTGAGTGTCTGCCTTGGTTTCCACAGAGACTCTGAAATAACTAAACCAGAATTATTTTCTAGGTTCTGTGGACTACAAGTCTTTAACAGGCAACGTCATCTTAGACAAGTGACCTGGATGCCAGGTCAGTCTACCTGCACGTCCCTCTTGTTTCAAGTATGGCCATAGGGCATTAATGTTCCTTAGATAAATCCTTGGGAGCAAACCTTGTCTCTGATGCAAGAACTGTTCAGATGTGGAATATTCTAATTTGGGGCATCTGCTGGTTCATGTAACAGTGACTGTAGGGTGAAAATTAATGCACATACAGACTGACTAGATTGCAGCATTTGCATCCTCTTTCGGCTGGTATGTACAGATTGTATTTAGTATTGGAGCACAATCTGCTGTGGCGCCCCAGAAAAGAGCAACTGACCCCTGAGGCAACTAAAGGTTGAAATGTTTTTCAACCTGGGATCATATAGGTAATGGATTGACAATATCCACACGGCACTAGAAGCCTGGGAAATGATGGTGGGCACTTGGTGGAAAGCTGGATGTAAGATCTTTGTCAGTTTTGTGTTCAGCAAGGCTGACACATTACAAGGAAGCTTTACTCTGATTTGGTGTCTGTTATTAATTCAGGTTTCTGTAGCTGAAGTATGGAATTCACTGAAATAATATGATGTACTTGGTCTTTCTACAAATAAGTGTAAATTCTACAGTACAACTGGGGACCATTTGTGTGGCTAATAGTGACTAAAGTTGTCTGCCTTGAAGATTTTGTGTTCTTGGTGGGGAAGAAGGTCAGCAGAGCGTGTGCTTTTGGATGTGGTGTTTAGTAGTCCGTAGAAGTCTGGGAAAATAGGGGTGGATAAACCCAATTAATGGTTAAGGGGCTTTGTAAGGTCTGTGTTGGTATGGTAACATTTATGTCTCCGTTACAGAATTAATACTTCCCAACTTATCTGTAAATAACACAAGGAAAGGGGACATGGGTTCAAAAATTAACTAGCTGACTTCTTTGAAAACCTCTACTTACTTTTCAAGTTATTAAAACTTAATGGCTCTATCTATATTAGTTTTAAAAGTTCTCAAGGGATTTATAGTTCTGTCCAGAGCTTGACAGACAAACTCTACGGTTCAGTAGAGAGAGTTAATAGGTTTAGTAAATATTACTAAAATAAATCTATTGTACAACTAAATCTTTAGGGAAATGACTCTGGTGGCTTTATTTTAAAAAAGTAATGTGATCTTGATGGTTTTGTGAGGTTTTCTTATTAAAATTATTTTTAGTAATTGAAGTGAGTATCATATTTATTAGATAAACTTTAATAAAAACTTCAGATGTACACATGGGGTAAAACGATAGGGAACTAAGTAGTGTGTTTTAAAACACTGAAAAAAAAGTCTTTGAAAGTCAGTGTTCACTTGAGGGAATGATGTTTATTTGACTAAAAAGAAAAATTTGCCTGGGGCTTTCTTACATAGCATCATTATATTCTTGGTTTAAAAAAAAAAAAAGTAAAAATACAGGAAACAGTCACGGTGAAAGCAAGTCAGGTGGTGTGTGCAGCTTCTCAGTTGAGTGGGTTCCAGTGTCTCTGGGCAACAGTTACGCAGTATCATTAAGGTTTATTTTTTCCCAGCTCTTTCTAGAGTTAGACAAAAGCAGTCAGACCACAAGCAATGCAGTAGCAATGCTACTTTTGTTTCCTGAGCTACCTGTGCATATTGGGGAGATAATAAATTTGCATAAACTCTATATGGGAATAGAACATTTAAGTTGCTAAGAGTAGGATCAGCAATGTTTTAAAATTTGCTAGTTTAGGCCGCAGAGATGCTTCTGATCTGTATCTGAAATGCCTTTGCAAATCACTAGTTTATAATGTGTTGTAGAGCAGTTCAAGTCAA
The DNA here is from genome assembly GCF_023634155.1 of Falco peregrinus. Classification (NCBI taxonomy): domain Eukaryota; kingdom Metazoa; phylum Chordata; class Aves; order Falconiformes; family Falconidae; genus Falco; species Falco peregrinus. The sequence continues at coordinate 100,189,604 of NC_073724.1, forward strand.
AAAACAACATCTATGTAAAGGCTGCCCTGTGACCTCTATATGCATTATGCAATGTAGTAATTCCTAGCAGTAGCAATTGCCAACAGATACATGTCAATTGTAATGTGTTTTGTTGCTTTTGAAACACCAAGTAGTAAACAAGTCTGTGGTAGAGGAAGGGAATAAAATGGGTTATTGTGGGAGTCTGGTGGGGTATAGAGTATCTGGAAGAAGACTCTTCTGCGGTTCGTTACCTGCAGTTATCAGTTTTAGTGGAATTTGTGTTGTAGGTGGATAGCGTATTTTGGAGAAGTCATAGAAGGACTGTGGAAAAATCCAGTGTACTGGTTTTGGAGGAAGAACAGGCAGCAGATAGTTGTTTAGTTCATTTGGTGTTTTTTCTTGTATGATAGAAGTGTGTGAAACTAAGAAATGGAAATGATTTGGTTACTTGAGGTTGCAAGTAACACAGACCTTGTGACAGACTATTTCACTCATGGTTTGTCCAGCACCTAGGAGCCACGTGAACCTTCAACAAGGAAGTCTGCAAATCAAAAGGATTATTCTGGCAAAAAAAATCAGAAAATTTTTGCCAAGAATGAGTCATTCCTATTTGTCAATATACTAGGAGAGTGCTGTGTGGAAGGAAATAGATTGTTACTGTAGCTGTGTGTAGAAGTGTAGTAGAATTACTAATCTACCAAGAGCAATGCAGATAGATCTTCCATATAGCTTTTTGTGATGGTCACCTGCAAGAAATTCTCAAACAAAATATTATTCAAAATGCATTTTGAAGTGAATGGTAGTCATGTAGGACCAAGTATGCTTCTAGCACAGCTCTTAACTTTATAAGAGATGAAGCACTCGTACTGCCTTAATATCTGCACTGTGAACTTAGCTGCCCTGCCTGTCCAGTGATCCAACTGCTGCATATTCCCTACTCGGTGAACATGAAGACCTGGAAGAGCCTCTGCTTTTCAGTCATAGCAGTGTCTATTAAAAAATGGCCTGGCTCCTTATAGAGATTTTTTGCTAGTAATATACATGCTGTAGTTGCTGTCATTAGTATTCTAATGTTACTGCTTCTAAATGGAGGGAAGCATGTGTGCTTAACAGAAGCCTGGTGTTAATATGGACTAAGAGCAGACTGCATATTTTAAGGACTAAATAGGCTAAATAACATGAACTAAAATAGGGGGGGAATTTTTTTTTTGTATTCTAGTAAGATATCAAGTAGTAATACATTCTGCTGGAAATATTGCCAATGTGGTTTTAAGACCCTGTCTACTGCCTCATAAATGAAGTTTCAATAGCCCTGAGTTTGGGTTCACATGTACTAAGGGCTGGTTACAACATTATTCTTCATTAGGTGTTTTTGGAACACATGATGCTTTATGAGCAAAGGTGAACTCTAGGGCCTGAAGGAGGCTTGGAGCAGGAAAGTACAGGATGTGTTTGTAACAATGAGGACCACTGGCAAAGTTCAGGATTATTACTGCTACATATTGTTTAAAGCTAGACTTTCTATTGTTCAACTCTGCCAGTGTCTTCAAAAGACTGTGTTCTGCCCTAACTGATTTCCATGTCCAAAGTCATTGTGACTAAATCCCTAATTCCCACATGATAGGATTTCAGTTCATGTAGTCAGAAAGTTAGCCTGTATGATATAAGAATGAATATTTTGCTCTTAGAATTACAAATATTGTTACTTTAATTTTTTGTTACTATACATTGGAGTTTGCTATGAAAATGCATATGGTGCTGCCTTTTCAAATTGCTCATTTGAATAGAAGATTTCAATAGGTGAACATAATAATCTTGTCAGATAATGGAATAAGCTCTGGGAGGAACGCAGTACCCAGAGCCTTAGGAGGCTGGGATAAAAGACTTCTCAGTATCCCTGTGAGTTTCAGAGGGTTTGCATACAGTTGGAAAAATTGCTGTGGTAGACTTAGTTATTTTGGGTGTTTCTGATTCTTGTCAGAATTCATTGCCCCAGGTAAAGCATTTACTGACTTCAGCTGGGAGAAGACTTTTTATGGATTTTGTTTTTTATCTGAAGTATTAAATTGCTGGAACTGGTTGTTACATGGTGTTAAGATTATATAATTTTAAGACTGTTTCAGTGAGTCATCGTCTGCTTGGGATATCTCAGTAGATTCTCATCAGTACTGGATCTTCAAGATTATTGAAATAGTTGTGTGAAGTGATCTGAAACTTAACATATTAGGGTCCAGCATCAGGACAGCTGTTGCAAAATAGCCCTTAGATAAACTGTTCGGTTACTGAAAAATGCAAAAGTCTCTCACCTTTTTCCCCTTCGAACACACTGCCTGGAATTGTTGTCTTTTCTGCAGCTTTGAAAATAGGCAGACACTTAATTGTCAGTTGAACAGATGTAATATTTCAAGTATGCAGTCTGTCTGAAATATTAGTGCTGACTTGATACTATGGCTGGTAAAGGAACTGCCTTTAAAATTGAGGGAAGTGATAAGGGCAAACATTATTTTAACGTCTTACTACTGTCTTTTACATAGTATTAAATAGGGTTGTGTTTAGTGAAGGCAATTTTGCTTTTCCCGTGCAGCCTGGAGGTGCTTGGAATGCTGAAGACTTTACTATTAACTTGTTAAAACAACCTTAGTCAAGAAAATAACTAGGAATGTCGTCGAGGGAGCGGTTGAGTGGAAGTGCTCGCTTCCTTTGATCTGCAAGGAGGCCAGTGGCCAAGCTGCTCTTGCTCCTGCTTGTGTCCTTTTCCACAGCTACAAATGGATGTTGCAAGGCCAGACACTCTCTAGGCAGTGACTCTCTGAAGCTGCTGTCAGGAGACCTGTGCTTGTTGATGCCTATTCCCCTTGTTCATGCCTTCTTGCCCACGGAATATAGCCTGTGCCAGGAAGGTAATGCTGTTCAAGGCAGTCAAGTAACGTAAAATAATCTAATTGATATTCTGGAAAATCTTGGTGCCCTGTATCCTCATCTTCTATAAATGCTAAACTTTTTGCTTTTTTGGTTTTAAAACACTCCAGACAAAGGCTCCTTTAGGAGCCTGTAGCAATGCGCTTTTTATCATTAAACCTAATCTCTTTTGAGTAGTTGTGGTGTAATAGCAAACCTTTTTTAAAAAATTATGCATGAAAAATAATTGAATTTGACTTACAACTGAAGTAAAAAATCAGCAGGAACAGTGACATTTTTATTGCAACTTCTGGACTGTTGGTGGTGAGCTACTCTGCCCCACTTCTCCTGAGACGGTGACCTTCAGAAGGTGGGCAGTGGCTGTACCTTTCTGCTGGTTCTTCGTGTGTGTTGTGGCAAGGGATAGGCTGGAGTAACTGGCTGCCTTGTGCCCAGTTTCAAGAGTAGAAAAGGGTGGTGGGAGAGTAGGTTCTGATCTGTGCTGCATCCTTTGCTGCCAGTTGAAGTTAAATGTTCCAGGAAACCTTCTTGTATTTGCTTTTCCAGAGCTTTCTATTTTTGTTTCTGTCTTGTCTTGCATACAGCAGATTAGCAAGCAAGGTTTGCATTTGTTTTGGTACTTGGAAGATAAACAGCAGCATCAAGGATGAGTTGATCTTAGTAGAACTTGGTTATGTAAAACTGCTCTTCAGATATCCTCTGCCAAAAGGTGTTAAAGCTGGATTATTTTAAGATATTTACCTGATGTTATTGTTGTGTAGTACTGATTTTGTAATCAGGCCGTGGCAGAAGAGTTGGCATTGTGAGCAAATCTTATTTGAGCAAAACGATGAAGTTGATTCAACAGGCTGGCTTGCACAAAACCATTTGGATACTTTGGCTATGCTCTTTTCCATTTAATTATCTAATGCTTTGCAGTCAATTCAGTTATGGGTCCTGTATAAGCTGAACAAGTATATACCTATCTGGATTTCTGGTATTTGAGTGTAATGCTAATGGTCTTCAGTTTTTGTAAATTTTTTTTGCACGCTTTACCAGTGTCAGGTCTCCTGTCACTTTCCTTAAATTATTGAATGAGAGTTACTTGATCCTACAGATTTACCAGGTGTTCAGATAGTAGAGATCTCTGCTGATGTAGCAGGAGTATTTCCTAGCATCTTGCTTGTTTAACCCAATCGTGTGTCTCATTCCTTAGTGTATGCCTCTACTTCAGCACTGTATTTGATGGGCTTAAACTGTAATCAAACGTTTTCAGTCCTGCTACTGTCCTCTGCTTAAATGCTGGGGTATAGAACTTATTTTTAGTTATGCAGCATAAGGGAAAATCCAGTTATACACATCTTTGCTGTTCCAGCTTTCCTGTCTTCATTTCTTCCTCAGACAGTCTGTTTCCCAGGTGCAGGATGTCCAGACTTTTGTCCTTCGGGGTGTGCTTAGTGTGCTTTTTGATGATATTCCTCAGGCTTTTTCATCTGCCCTTGTGGGGCAATTTGGACACTGTTTTGTCTTAAATGTGAGCATTGTTAGACGTGAAGGTCATCTTTCCAGTTGCTTGCTGAAGGGGCTAGCTAGCTCAGGCAAGAGAGCGCTGCCTTGCTGCCTGCTTGCTGGGCTGTGTTTCCTTGGTAGTCCTGAGAGGGCACAGAGGCCACTAACCATGTGGCTGGGGTAGCCTGTTGCATCCTGCTTTCTCTTGGGCACCTGTCAAAGGGCAGGAACCTGGAACTAATTCTTTAATGAGTCACAGTGATGTTCTGGGACTGTAAATGAGCTCAGGAGTCCTTCAAGCAATCCCAGTTGGATGTGAACAGTCCAGAAATGCATGTTCGCCCATATCCAAGAAGCTGTTGGGGAAAGAGGTCAGGTCATGGGACTGCAGCTTGTTTTCAGAAGGATCTGATACACCTTTTAGTGTTGCTTTATTGCCTAGTCAGCCATGGGTAAAAAAGAAAAATATATAGTCCAAGGACATGAGTAACTTCTGATGCTTGTCATGCATTAAAGGTAGAAGTAAAATCTCAAAGGGTATTTCAAGTACTATAAGTTTTCTCATATTTCTGTTCAATACCTGTATTGTGTTTAAATCAAAAACAGGGCTTTAAGAAAACAACTTGAGTTAAAAGCAATCTGTCTCTTAAAAGCCAGTTTTATTACAGAGCTTGCCTGTGCTAATCAGCCGTTCTGGAACTTTCTTAGCTTCACTTGGAGAAACAGATTTGATAGTACACAAGCACTTGAAAGGAAGACTAATATGACAGGTTGGCTTGTTGCATGTGTGGGGACTGTCTTGAGTAGCTTTGAGTTTATGGTTTGCTGTTTGGCTTAATGCTCAAAGCAGTTTCCTTTTACTTGAGTACTGGAATAACTTTGGCTATGAACTCTGACAGCGGTATGGCCTCTGTTACTTACACTAGCATGCAACGGAGCTATTAACTACACAGATGCTAATAGTGATATTTTTTTTTCAAGGGGGATTTTGGAGAGGAAACTGAGAGTGGAAGACTTAAAAAATAATTGAAGCTGTGGCTTTCCCTAGCCCCCCCCTTTTTTTTTTCATGTTATTGGTTTGTAGAGAGGAAAATTCTGTCCTTCAACTTGATTTTGATGTCTTACAGATTGGTTTTACCTTATATAAAAAGGTAAACCAAAAAGTTTTTATTTTCCAGACTACAGATGTAATGTGACTTGAAAAAACAAGATTATTTTTTCACAGTGAACACTGTTTTTTGGAACATGCTTGTGTCTCTACTGGCAAGATACTGCAGCTTGAGAAAATCATGTTGAAGCAATCCTGTCTTCTAGAAATCTGTCTACTCAATACTATGTGTTCCCTGTGTATAGCATCCTTTTGGAGAAAAGATGGGTTCTGTAATCTAGTCTGTATGTCATTGTGGCTAGTGTTCAGTCTTCTATGCATAAACGCACAGGGATTCCTTACTTGCTGCCAACAATAAAACTCCGTCAGTATAGTCTTCTCTACATGGTTGGCTGTTCTTTCTGCCTCCCTTTCATTAAAAGTTGTTTTAATATTATTGAATCAGGATGGTTATATTTTATATATAAATCAATTGGGGTTTTCTAACAGTGGTAATACACATACACATTACTTTGTATGTTTTTTTTTTTATACACACACATATGAACAAGTCAGGATCTCTAGCTCAGATCTGGGTCTTTAAAGCACCCTACATGCTTATAATGAGAGAAACACCATTTTTTTGGGGGGGAATAAATAATAGGCGGACTTGTATGTCTGCACACTAGTGTCACTTGTCTGAATTCTCCATAGCAGTTTGTGGGCATCTGAGTGTACCAACAACTTCAACCACAGAAGCATGTGGTTAAGACACTGTAACACAGAATCCTGTATCTTCACGATACAAAGCAGAAGGCTGTGGTATCTTATTGATCGGAAGATTTACCCAGTTGTGCTGAAAGGCTGGCTTTTATCTTTGGGATATTACTTAGCAGAAACATAATTTCCTTGATGGTCTAAACAAAAGAGCTTACTCCTGTCTTGGAAAAGCTGGACTCTGACTTGAAAGAGAAAAAGCAACTGGGACTTGTTTGACAAAATGTAGAAGGAAGTAAAACAAAAAGCCTATTCTGTTGAATGAATTTAATAAAGCTAAAATACCAAAATGTAAAGACACTGAGGCATTCTAGCTTGTTAGCGAAACTAACAAACTGCTTCCTTTTGGCAGAATATGGTTGCTTTTAATAATTACACAGATGTGTTAGTGTCCAGAACAAGCATTACTTTCTTGCCTTTTCTGTAGTATGTAATAAACTATCTTACGTGTACCATAAACTGTTCTGTCATCAAACATCTAATATGTATTTGAAGAAATAGAGAGGTTGTCTTAAGTAGAGCATTTCTGGGGTAAATGAAAAATGTGAAAATAAACCTAATCCAGCTCTTAGTGTGAAGAGAATAGGATTTTAGCTATACTATTTGATACTATACTATACTTAGTTTTCCCTGGGTACATGTGTTTCTCACTTAAGTTGGAATTATTAATATGACATTGGTTCAGTTTGACATTATTTTTTGTTTTTCATAGCACTTGAAGAGCAGTTGATGATCAACTGCCCATTTGACTACAATTGTTCCTACAATTGTTTGTTATGCTGCAAGCTTTGTCCTCTGAGAACTCGAAGAGTTGCAAAAGGCTCATGGCTTTTCATGGCGGCTGTGTTGCGCTGGCTGACTGCTTAGGATGTCAGTTATTTGGGCTGAGAATGTTGAGACATCACTGTTCTTGATATGTAAGAAAATTAGTATTTTTAGTAGGATTTTATGCTGAAGATTGGCATTTTGAAGACGCCACTCCCGTAATCAGCGTCTCTTTAATCTGAGGAAAAAGTACTGTTGTAGGAAACTATGGGTTTTATTTCAAAAAGTTAAAATGCTAGTACCACCAATTCTAGCAGCACATGCTGCCATGATTATTAATCTGCAAGGTAGGAGATGACTGGTTAGTGAATCACAGAATGGTCTGGGTTGGAAGGGACCTTCCAGATCACCTAGTCCCACCCCCCCTGCCATGGGCAGGGACACCTCCCACCAGACCAGGCTGCTCACAGCCCCATCCAGCCTGGCCTTGAGCACTGCCAGGGATGGGGCAGCCACAGCTGCTCTGGGCAACCTGTTACCAGTGCTTCACCGTCTTCACAGTAAAGAATTTCTTCCTAATATCCTAAATCTGCCCTCTTTCAGTTTAAAGCCATTCCCTGTTGTCCTATCACTACATGCCCTACTGAAATGTTTGTCCCTATCTTTTTTAAAAGTTTCCTTTAGGTGCTGGAAGGCTGCTCTAAGGTGTCCTCAGGGCGTTCTCTTCTCCAGGCTGAACCACCCCAGCTCTCTCAGCCTGTTTTGAACAAATCGGTTTTACCTATTAATTTGGAAAAAGTCTTTTTTCCCTCCTACTTCTTTCCCTCTTCCCCCTGAACCCCCAGCTCAGGGTTGCAGGGGGACTTCATACTTACTTCATACTTATTCCTTAATAAAGACAGCACTTTTTTTTTAACAGACATCCTTAAGTTTAGCATGCAGCCATCTGGCATTCTGTATTGTTTGAATTAAGTACTTACCCTTGTACTTTTAAAGTGGGCAGCTGTTTGGTGCTGCTGTTCACTGTGCTCTTGAACTATCTGTAATGCCTTATACAGGATGTGCATTTAGAGATGGTGTATCTGCCTGACATATGTAGAGATAATTTTTCTGTGATCAGACAAAGCTTGTAAAAGTTCAGTTTCATTTTTCTTCTTAAACTACATGGAACATACTTGGAGATAAATGTACTGCTGACAGTACAGAGTTTCCTTCAGGGTATATTTTCTTCCCTGTTTACAGAGTTCCCTGGCTCCTGCATAATCGGTTTGCTACAGAATGGAAAACATCCTTGATTAATTGTCTACATTGCTATAGCTCTTGCTAGAGTTACAATTGCTATAGCTCTTGATGGTCCAATTCATCTGGACTTTCAGCTGCCACTGGAGACATGGAAGTACTGATATGATCTGTTTATCTAATTTTTGAAGGCATGATTTAGTCTGTGTGTATGATAACCTGAGACTTGCTGTGCAAATTAAGGACTCTTTGTATATAGACGTTTTAGATTACTTGGCTTACTGTGAAGGAATTTCAGGCTGAAGTTACATTGAAAGCTATGAAAATTATCTGAGTGAGGCCATCTGATATTTCTGGTCCTCCATATGATGTTTTTCTTGGTTTGGTAGGAGGTCATATTTATCAAGCAGAATCATGGTGCCATTAAATAAGCAATTACTGCTCTGTAGAATCAGTTATTTGATTGACGTGTTTTAGGAGTGGGTTCTTACAGTGTCTTACGTTTTTAGTGATACTTGCACATGCTGTACAACAGTATTTACCTAATGCTTTAAACGTTGTGGTTCTTTAAACATCATGGTGAACTTACTCTCATAAATGGGTTTGGATGAACAGATGGCATATTGCTGGGGTTGTTTGTGCATAATTGTGGTATCTGAGCTTATTAAGTAGTTTTGTAAGAGAGATGCAGGTATTGCTTGATCAACTTCTGCAGACTCTTGTGGGAAGGTGGATGATGGTAACAGTAATACGTTCTGGGAAAACCATCCACTCATATCACTTAAGTTAAACTGAAGTTTCCAGGGGCTCTGTGAGGAACCTTGTTGGGAATAGATTTTGAAACTACAGGTTTTTTATTTGCTTCCTGCTGAAATGGTTTAAAACAGACTATCTGCCAGCTACTTTACATGCATACTTCTCTTCTCACCAGGTCCTGAGAATATTAAGCTATTTTGGCATTCCTGTCAGAGGAATCTGGGATCAAATGTGTTACAGTTAGTTGAGGCTGAATTTTTTTTTAAATCATGCTTGTTTTATATTAGAGTGAATATGGGACACAGTTGTACCTTTCAGTCTTTGGAGAATCACTTCAAAGTGGTTAAGTCAAATAACTGATTGGGACTTAGATGATCAAGTTGGTGTTTATGAGTGTTAAGTGTCATTGGAGTGCTCCCACAGTATGTGCTCTTACCTATCTCTTCAAATCAGCATGTGACACAGGCTGAGCACTGCAATAGTACTGAGCAATAGCTATTGATGAGCCTGATTATTTTTTTTATTTCGTTGTTTTTTGTTAAATGTTGATCTTACTGAAAAGAGTAAATTGAAGTTCATCAGCTGGGATCTGATCTTTTCCCATGATCCATTTGCTGAGTAGTTTTGTGTGTACAGGTTGAACTTGAAGTGACTCGTGTGTCTTTAAGTATTCAAGGTTTCCTGAACTGGGAGATGCTTTTAGTATTTTTTTAGAAATGCAAAGTAGTGAAGTATTCATATGTTAAAGTCGTTAGCTTTCAAGGGTTCTCTTGGCTTTGGAATTGGAGAGTGTCCTTATATTCTGTTTGTCCTGTAAAGCTAAGGAATGGATAGACTCTTAAAATTAGGTTTTGGAAATATGTAACTTTTGGAGGCATCTCTGCATAATATTGTTTTCAGTGAGTTAGTAAACAAAACCACCTCACTGTTAATATTTCTACTTTTGGCTTTATAAGAACCTTACAGTTGACGGATTTTCATACAGAGCTGCATAATTTATCTTTTTGCATATTGAGATATTTTGGTACCTGATTTTTCTTTTTCTAGGAACAATCTTAGCCTTATTTGTACTCTTGGCTTTTCTGCCATAATCCTGTAACTCGTAGGTCCCAACATCACTACTGTTCCTTCAAGTATATTCATATTGTTAGACACTTCCAAGTCCCTCATGACTCTCAGAACTTCTGTGAGCACCTGATCACATATTCGTGCTTTTCTGTTGTTTATCCTGGCCTGTTCTAAAAGAAGCTGCAGGAAAAAACCAGTAAGACGCAAGGTCATATTATTGCACAGGAGTGCTTAACCATCTGAACACAAGATGGAGAGCAGAAAAGGAGTAGGTGGGTCACTTGTGAATGTGAGTTAAGTGTTATGCTGTGTTGAAAAAGTCAAAAGGCAAGAAACTATGGCACAGTAATATAGCCTGCTCTGTTCAACGTATACTGTCTTGTCTGTTGCACTGTATGGCTAGGTGGTCAGACTAATGTCCATACCGCTATCAGGTTTGTTTAGTGGGGGTTTTTTTTGGCTTTGTGGTAGTCTTAAAGGTAGAAGAAAGCTTGGGTAGTTCTGTGTAAGCTCTTAAGAACATCCTCGTCATTGAGAAGGTATGCAGACGCTCTTTCAAAAATCATTGAGTTGAACATGGAGGGCCATGTTGTTATAGAGTTGATTTTTATGAGGCCGTACATATCCTTATACTAATAACTAAGTACTACCAGTTCTACTGATGTTTTGAGTTTCCATTTAATTGTACGTAAACCATGGCTTTTGGATCAGTTTTATGTAAACAGGTGACACAGTGCACCTAGCAAACACTATGTTTGAATTTGTATTTGTATCCACAATCTAAGTCTAGAAGTACACAGAGGCAGTTAAAGAATCAGCTGCTGGAAAATGTATCAGATGCAGGAAGTCACAAATGCAAGGGAGCAGAGGAATCTGACCAGCAAATCCTGTAGCTGGCCTCTTTCTGTGCATAAATTGTCTTTATTAGGCCTTGTGGCAATGTACTTAGCATCCTTGCTTATAACTAGACCTTTGGAAGTTGTCTGACTGCTTTCCGAAATTGAAGTTATTTGCTGTCCTAGTCAAGTTTGGTGCAAAACCTGGATAATTGGTTAAGTGAGTATCTGTTCTGGAAATAGGGGTATTTATTCCTTAGTTTCAAGAGAGCTTTCAAGGTTAGCTCTTGGACATGTATTATTTATTGTGGAAAGCTCTTCCAGTGACTCTTCTGCCCAGCAAGTGTTGCTCTAAAAACTTGTCAGGTTTCACCAGCTTTGTTTTAAACATTAGTTTGCCTTGCCTTTATGTTCATTATCCCTGATCTCCTGTAAATTTGTTTCTGCCAGATGTCCTTGCAGATCCCTCAGGTACAGCAACTGGACAGTTTGAAGTGAAAGACTTCACTAAATGTGTGGTGAAGCTTCTAAGTTGCAATTAAGATAGAGTAGGAAATTTTCCATGAAGTAGGGCTGGCAGGAGTTACCTTTAACGGGGTTACACAGTGACATCCTTGCTTTTCTGAAGCTCTCCTTGGAAGAGTTTTCATTTAACACTGGGGGATATGGCTGGTATTTTGACTTGAAACCACTTTTTCTGGCACAGAAAAAAATAGTTACATGTGATTATTCACATTGTCCACTCGTAGGAAGGAAACAGCAGAAATCATAAAAAGTAAATTCTTGGACTGGTAAAATAGGTTGAGCTGGCGTTTCAGTGTACTCCAGAACGAGTTAGCAGATTGTGTAATTTATATAATCTCACAGATTTAGCGGTTTGGAAGGGAATTACAGGATGACAGAGGAAGTTAACTTTGAAAGAATCTTTAAACTGCTATAGCTAGCAGTAATTCCTAGACTTAGGATAAATATAGCAACAAGTAGGATATACAGTTGACTTAGCTGACAGTTAAACTGTTAGTTTAACATCTCTTACTGCAGGAGCTTGTTCTGTGATGGTCTCTTTACCTCTTCTGAGATGGAAGAAAAGCTGTCTAAGAAGGGTACATGAAATGTGGCTGCCCAAGAAGGCCATAACCTAATGCTCATTTTAGGTTTGAGTGTCTCTCTTCGGTCACAAATCTAGGGATCAGTAGTTCTCTTCAGTTAAAGAGGCCTTTTTGTCTGTATGATGCTGTTTGGAATTTAGTTTTCTTCCCAAGACCTTTTGCTTCATGGGCCACATATCACTGTATGCTTAGAATAAAACATGAACGTTGTTGGCTGTGCAGACAAGGCCTTATATCTTTGTACTATAATCTCAGGGACTTTGTGAGCCTTTCCAGGGAAAAGCAGGCAGGAAGGGGAAGAGGAGATTTGGAGCTGATGATCCAACAGTAGTTGTCCAGTTCTTCATTGGGTATTAGCTAGTTTGTAAGATAATCTTAGGGAATGGCTGTTATCCTGCTGAAGTCTTTTGCACCCAAAGCTTTTGCAGCTCCTGCTGACTTTTTCTTGGCACATATCTGATACTGATGTTTTGTTTTGGATGCCAAATTGCCTTCTGTACTTACATTGTTTGCTGTAGCATGCAAACTTCCCAAGCTTTTGTGGGAGGTAATGGGCTATATGGTGTGCTGCTGTTAAAAAAACAAAACAACAAACAAAACAACAAACACCCCCCCCCCCCAAATAGCCAAAACAAAAAACCCCTCCAAAACCCCAACAAAACTGAAAACAAAGAAGCAAAAAAAATACAAAGAAAACAAATCCCAAACAAACAAAAAAATCACACTTTCTTACTGTTTTGTTGATGTAGTAATGTTTCTAATTTTTTTATTATGATATGAGGGGTCAGCTCTGGTTTTCAGTGAGGTCATCAGAGCTCTGATTAATTAACTCTGATTGCACTGATTTCCAAATTCACTCTAAGCATCGTGTGAGAATTATTAGTATTTGCTCTGTTAAATTACAAAATAATAGCTTGGGAAATCCCAGAATAAATTTGTCAGTTTTGTTGTTTAAATACAAAGTTGGGCATAGCAGGGTGTTTTTTCTGAGGCTTTAGAGAGTGAGAATATACAAACATGCTATTAAAAAGTTTGTTAAAGATCATGAGTGCAGTCCAGAGAGAAAAGACCACACACTCTGCTTCAGGATGTTTTTGTTGTCTGCCTGTCAACAAATTACACTTTGCGATGGAGATTTGTAATAGTGAACTAATCATGTCACTCTGTGTTCTGGATGGAAATTATGGATGCAGAACAGCAAAATGTGAAAGTTAAGACAGTAATGTAGGTAAATGCTCTGCTCAAGGTTTGTGTTTGGTTCTGACTCAATATGGAAATGGGAAAACAAACAGCAAAAGCATGTCGAGTAGGTTTATTATGGAATACACCACCATGTCTTAAATTTAAAGTATAAAGACCATAACATTAATCCTTAAATGCATTTGTGTGAGTCAAAATTGTTCATGTTTTTAGTCAACTCCCCCAGCCAGGTCAAATGTGCAAAAGTAGAATAAAAATAAATCAAAACCAAATATCCTTTGGTTCCTCACTTCGAGCTCTGTGGCTGACTCTTTGCAATCTAACTGATATTTTTCTAATTTTTGTGCTCTGAAGCTTTGATTTCCTTGGTGGTCCTGTATGAATGGATTCTTAAGCCCTTGTGAAGCTCTAATTAAATTGGTAATGTTGCTCTGATTAAACAGAGAGCTGAAGCTTGTACATGTTCTCTGCTGGCTAATGAAGTGTCTGTGTTTATTTGAATAGCCCACTGAATCAAGGCTACTAAACCTGTGGACTGCTCAGCTGATGTACCTTCTGACCTTTAAGTAAAACTGTATTTGTATTTTAAATATTTGGTGGAAATTTGTTTGATATGCCAGTACTATCAACTCAGTTTGGCAGGCACTCTCCAGGTTTCCCTAGAGTAGCTGGATGCTTTGTGTTTCCAAAGGAAATCCTGAGGCAGGGAAAACCAAATTTATTATGGTTAAGTGAAGTGCTTGTAATATTTTCCTCTGACAAAAATACAGGATTACAGTATTGCTGACGAACTTGCAATTTATTTTGATGGGTACTCAGTAAAAATGGCACGGGTATTTCACAGATCTGAGTTTATCCAGATATTTTCTTAGGACTAGCATTGATTTCTGCTCCATGATGCTTGTTTTAGTAAAGGATTGATTTATTCCTGTTTGATGTGACTCAAAGAAGAAACTTATCCCTTGATGTCAAGCACAAAGTAAAAGCTAGGTATCAAAGTAGAGTTTTCTACTGTTATTATCAGTAATGAGTTGCCCCTGGAAAGATATAGTTCCCCATGGTTTCCAAATGTTTGTTCCTCTGCTTACTTAGGAAGTCTTTATTATGTACCCAGTGAGATTTAGGGCTGGGTTCTTTTTCTTAATTGCACTGGCCTACAGGAGCAGTAGTTTGTGTTCTTTTTTAAAACATGACATTTGTAAGTAGTTGGAAGAAACAAAAATAACTAGTGCTTTTTTTACTGTATAAGCTATTGAGTTGTAAGCCATGTGTATGCAATAGTGTATTGAGAGCTTTACTAAATGCTGTTTAAATGAGGTGCTTGATTGTAATCCTTGATTTATAGCTTTTTGGGGTATTATTAACTCATATTACTAATTGCATGACATCTTCTATGTAAGACAAGTAAGTTCAGTGACCAGGGCATGGATTGGATGAGGTTTAGGCATAGCCATGATGATAAGCCATGGAGAGACTAGTAATCTCATCTGATGAGAAACAACACCTTCTGTTAAGTGTTTCTGATGTGATGTGACTTCCTTTTGGGCAGCAGATGATGGATACTGGATAATCCTCCTGAACTTGCCCTCAGGTTCTTCTCTGCCTCTGCACTAGAGGGTGGTTGGACTCTGGCCCTTTACCTTCTGTTGGGTCAGGTGAAGAAGCAACAGGAAAATGAGGATGTTTCTTCTGAACTGCTAGTAGGGCTAGACAGGGAATAAGGGCAGGGACTGACTCCCTTGGTTTCAAATAGAGAAGTTTTTACTTTTACGGGTGGATTTGGGAGACGGACGGGGGTAATTGGGCATCTGAGAGCAAGCAAAAGTTTTGAGCAAGACTGAAGAAGTAAAGAAAGAGAGATGACACTTACCTCAAGATCCCAGGGGCAAGGTTCTTGAGTTGAAGTTCTGTTATGATGACATGACTTAAACTGTATGCCTTTATACCATCCTTAGGATTTCTGTGAATGTTGTCACTGCATACTAGTGTTGAATTAGATAAAACAGCTTTCTTCCCCCAAGACATACCCTTGTTTTCCTGACACCAGTCTGTAATGGTTTAAGCTCTGTCATCTACTTTGTGTTAAATTTTTCAGGTACAGTGTAAATAAAGCATGCCATGAAGTCATAAATCTAATCCTCACAGTTTAACAGGGAAGCAGGGAATGACAGTCATTCTTGTCATGAATGTGTGTTGGAAATAGTTGAATTGTGTGCTGTCATACTCATTTACGCAGTCCATAAATTTGCCTCCAGTTTGGGGCCAGTTTCTTAGTGAATCGGTGCATTTATTTTGACTACAACACCAGTCTGCGTGTTGAGAGAAAATAAATTGCAAAGCAACTTCCCCTCTTCTTTTTCTTCATTGTTGTGTTAAGGTGGCGTGCCACTTCTGTGTCCTGTTTGGCCCAAGAAAGTTCAGTCATTCTGACTACCTAATCCTTCTCCTCTACTCATTAATGCTGTCTTGACTGCTGTCATATCCTTAAATTCTTCACCACCCCCAATTCACCTAATCTCCAATGTTTCTTGGGGTTTCCTCGCCAACATGCTGTTCTGCATCCTGCTTCCCTCTGGAAGGGAGGTGACCTCTCTCCTCTTGCTAGCTTTTTGATCTGTTTCCCACAGTTCTTAATGCTAACTGGGGATCAGGTGTTCTCCCATAACAGATTCTGCACCTGGCCCAGGAGGTCCCTGAGCTGCCAGCCAGGGGGGCCCAGAAGCTCCTCTGGGAGTGGTGGTATATGCTTGCTTGTTCTTGCAGTCATTCCCGGATGGTTGCTTCGGGCTATGGATGTGATGTAGTTTGACTGTATGGCTATTTTGGTCTTTTATTTTGCTGGCTTTATTTGTGTAAAACTGATTTAGGCAGACTTCAGAACTTTATGCAGCAGATGGCTGGAAGTACTGCCATGTTTAGCAATTTTGTGATAAATTTTGAACTTTTAACGTATTTATTGACTTTTATATGAGAAACATGATTTAAGACAAGCAAAAATCTGTAGCCTCTAACCACCAGTGCACTCAGTCTTGCTGCCCAGTGTACTCTGGCTGTCTTGACAAAAGTCAGATCAAGTTCACTCAGTATTACACATGCAAAACATTCTTAAAAATGAATTAGTTGTTTAATTTGGGAACCTAGTGTATCTTTCTGAAACAAGGGGATTCTTTTTTGAGCTAGAAGTAAAAAGATAAAGGACAAAATCCTTTGCCATGATATTATGAACATGGGCATTTAAAAATCATTGATGTAATTCTGCAATAGAAACCTTTGCAGAAAAACTGAACAGAAAGGGAATGCTTCTCTTGATTATTTCAGTAAAACATTATTGCAGTGTTCAATCCGAAGTATTTTGGGTGATCCTGCTGTTACTGTGATGGCAGTGAGATTTGGCCTGGTTGTGGTTGCTGATGGCTATGGTCAGGTTACCTGTAGCCAGGGTGAATACTACTATTACCGCCTTGCTAAAACTTTGTCACCAAAATGGGAGTGGGGGGGGTGGGGGAAGTGAGAGGAACAGATGAGGGCTTGTGGTGCACCGAATGGGGCCCTCCCAAGGGCTGCTGTTTGAGGTGCCGGAGCTGTGGTGGTGGCCTGCGGGGCCATGCCTGTTGGGAGGCTGGGGAGCACTGACAGGCTGTGTAACATCTGAGCAGCCATATTGTTGTTGGTGCTTGGTCTTTAGCAAGTGAGAGAGAGACCACACTAACCCAACTTCGCTGAAGTGTAGCAACAAGGGGAAAAAAAAAGGGGGGGAGGGGAGGGGAGGTCTTTTACTATACGTGCTGCCTGTGGTTCTTTGTCCTGGAGGGTGCTGACTAGCTCTGTTAACAGTAGTTGAACAAACTGAATTAATTTACCTCAGCTTCTCTAGCCACTGTAATAGCGCTCCTCTTGGTCAGGCGGTGTGGCTGTCTGGCAAGGTGCTGGGGGCTGCAGGGGCCTTGGCAAGGAGGGTGCCCCATGGCAGGCACGGCCGGTTCTGCAGGGCACAGTTGAGCCCCTCGGCCAGCATGGCAGCACCTCTGGGAAGATCTGTGTAAGGAAGGACAACACGCTGCACCCATGGTGAGGGGAAAGAAATAAGAAACAGTCCTGCAAGCACCCAGGTCAGAAGAAATTCCTGTCACTTTAGGGAGGGGGGGGCGGGAAATAATCTCAGTATGACTCTTTTTTCTTCAGAGCGCATAGAAACAGTTTGTGAAAGCTTACATCAAGAAATTAATAACCTTATGGTACCAGAAGTTTCTTTTTGTGATTTCCCTCATCTCTTCCTTTCATGGATAGATGCTGGAGAGAGTACCGAACTAAGTTATTTTAAGGATGTAAACTTGATTCTCACTATTTCAGTAGTACGATGTGGAAATAGAGCTTTTTGGCTCAGATGTGCTTGATGTTGAAGAGATGCAACTTAAGTATTACTTCTGCTGTTGTCTTAAGGGGGTTCATGTATGCAGGTTTCTATACTACTTCAGTTTATTCAACCATGTGCAAAACCCCCAACTCATGTTCTTTAGTTGAATATAGAAAGAGAAATCCAGACCACATCACTGGTGGCCTTCATGGAGGTAACCTGTTTCTCTAGACCGGCAGGTGTGTGGTCCAGAATAATTACTTTAGCTACTTCAGTTTTGTTGTTTTTTTTTTTTTACATCTGTCTGTTAAACTGGAGATGCAAGTAGGAAATGCAGCACTTAGCAATGGTTTGTGGTTTTGCAATCCTCTAAAGAAATCTGGATCTGTAAACTGATGAATGGATTGCAATGAGGCATAAATGTCATGTTTTCATTTCTGACAGTTATAACTCTGTTCTAGTGGATTTTTTTTCGTGTTATATAAAAAAAAAAAGTATTTTGCTTAGACCAGCACAGACACGTCACAAAATGAGTACCTTTAACAATAAGCGGAAGCATGTGTACTTCTTGGTTTAGCAGTTACTCAAAGCTGCACAGTTAAGATGAGCAGGAGTACATTTTCTATTTTTTTAGTGTAAGAAATGGATGAGGCTTTGCTGAAACAAAAACCAGTTGTATATGTCACTGAGACAAATGTTAAAAGAAAGTAAAAAAACTGAAAAGGTATATAATCCTAAAAGTAGCATTTGACTGGTTCTGAAGAGTTTGCTTTTTGTGTTCTGTTATTCTGTGTTCTGTGTGTCAAGACCTTCTCTATCAAAAACTGCATGTGCACCTCAGATAATGAGAAACTTCTTGAACCATTTAGTAGTGGTTAACTCAGCTAGAACTGATGATTAAACTAACCTGCATGGGAATAGAACAGGTTTCTGTAAGTGTTAAATTCACTGCAGTAGGAAGATGGCAAAATTTGGGGTGACAGTGAAACATGAACACTTGATTTATATTTTTTCTTTTCTCCTCATCAGCAGATGTCAGTGAAAACTTTTTTAGAGTAGGAAATACTGTTTGAATAAATAGTAATACTTTGAATAGTGTCAAAAGCAATGAAAGGCATTAGGTTATACCTGCCCTACAGCTGAAAAGAATGTATCAGCTACTGTGGTCATGTGTCATGTGGCAGTGTGTAGTGGAGATGCCAGAGTCTCCACTGAAACAAGGCCTGTATTCCTAGGCGAACAGGTGCAGCTTTTGCTAATTTGTGACAGATTAATACGTCTGACTGAGGTCTTATGGAAACACTAACTCATGTCAGTGCTAGTTTGCGTGTGTGTATACTGTGCTCCATTGCGTAGTCCAGAGATGCCTTGCTGTAGTTTAGATGCACTTTACTTATACTAGAAGGAAACACTATTTTCTTTGTTTATTCTTCAGGCTACAAGAGCCTCTCTGACTCAACACTGTACCAGTTTGGGGGAGTCGCTGGGCAAGGAAAACGATATTGCTCTGATTATTGATGGCCACACATTGAAGTATGCCCTTTCATTTGAAGTCAGGCAGAGCTTTCTGGACTTGGCACTTTCCTGTAAAGCGGTGATTTGTTGCAGGTAAGAAGTTCTGGGACTTATTCTGGTAATGAAATGGACATGAAACCTGTGAAATCTTACTTGTCATGTTAACTTTCTTTTTATGCTTATAGTGCTCACAGGGGATATAGATGTAGGGGCAATAGTGCGATATTCAAGAGGAGGCATGCCACGCTGAGCTAGTCGATATACTTGATTTCTCTGCTGTGGAACTGTAACAAAGTGAGGCTGTGCTGGGAGGAGTAAAGGAGGACTGTAGAGAGGTATTGCTCTTACAGTGCAGACAGGTCTGTGAAAGTGTTCATGAGGCTGACAGGCCAACAAATTTAAGATTTCAGTTCTTTCTCTCTTACTGGATCCTCTACAGCGCAGCGGGAGAGCTTGTACACCTTCAAGGTGAGCATTCAGTCAGCTTCAGGTTACATCCTGATTGTAGAACTCTGCTACGTCTTGGAAGCAGTCTTGGAAGGAGTCATGCTGCTCACGTGTAAGAAAGAAGTAACAGTATACTTTATTGATATAACTAACTTAAATGGTGACAGTGACAGTTGTTTAACAAGATTTGATGGCAAGGTATACTTATTTACTGTGTACAGGACAGGATCAGACAAAACTGTCAAGGAGACTTTCCTATTGACTCATGAGGTTCAGAAAGGACCCATTTCCTTTCTAAACTCCTCAGGAGTCTAGGTGCAGCTGGATCCGCTCCTAGATGTGGTCAATGGTTTATGTTTTAAGAATTATATATGTGCAATCAATCCATTATGCTACTTAGCTAAGATTTCAAAATTCAGCACGCTGTTAATCACTTACCCAGTATCTGTTGCAGCATGGAATTACTCAATCTCAAGGAGTAACCTCGAGAGGCATTCCTACTCAAGGGGAGGTCCTGGTGCGCAGCCCAGTGCTGTGCAGGAGAGCTTGTTGGGCCCTGATCTATCCAGTATTAGTTAAATAATATGATTCACTTTAGTCACGTTTACATATCAGCGCTGGGTTCACTGTTCCAGATAGCCCTTGGCTATCACTTTGCCATCTGTCTGCCGAAGTTCCGAGTAAGCTGGATGCAGCCATCACAACCCCCTCTGGTGGTTATGGCTTGGGTGGGGGTGCACACTGCTATGCCAAGTACATTGGAAAGCAACTTTGTTAGTAGTGTCTTCACTGCTGCTATGGAGGAGGAACTAAGTTCTTCACTGAAATTAAGTGCTGTCGAATAATGCAATTTTCTCTGCTGCTGTCAGTCCTAACTGAGTCTGATCTTTTGTAAAATTATGAAAGATCAGGAGAAAATATTAAATCAGATTGCCTGACGATAGTAGACACTGAAGAGGAGGAGTAATGGAAGTGGTCCTTTGTAAGCAATAGGAATTGGGTAGCAAGAAGTTTGTGTGACTGTTTAATTCAGCTCTGGAGAAAGTCTCTGGATGAATTCAAGTTGTCTTATCAATTATGTATGCTATGCAAGAGTGTGTATAACAGTGCAATGTGCCCTATTAAATGTTAAGACTACCACTTGCTTGACTAAGTCACAGCAGAATTTGTTGCTGTGTGTGGATTTAACCATACATAGATGTGGTCCCATGTCATGACTACTTCAGAAGGAGGAAATAAGAGCACCAAGAAAATGACAGACAAAAGCTGGCCTGCTTTACTGGATACAGCTTTCTGCTGCATCATTTTTAATTTGGAAAGATTATGCAGCCTTAAGGACTCTGCGTCTGTATGTGAGGGATTGTGCTTGTTGTTGTTATATGGGGAGAACTGTGAAGGGATTATTGATTTAGGTAGACACTAGGTTTTATCTGTGTTCTAGAAGCAAGACCTGCTTTGTAGGGAATGAGTATATAGAGACCTTGTAGTACTGTTTTGCAGTCTTTCTTGCTTTTATGATGTGCCCATTAGCATGCAAATATTGCATGGCAAAGCAATTGTAGACCATGAACCTGAGGTAGATAAACCTGTTAGCTTTTCCCATCTCTGACTAGTTTCTTTCCAAGTGTTGGGACTATTGGACTCATGTACTGTAGGATACAATACTGGGGCTGTTCAATGTAGTCTTTAATGCCCTGACAGTCAGAAGGAGTGTGCCCTCAGCAAGTGTACAGGTAATGCAAAACTGGGAGGAGCAACTGATAGGCTATGTGGCTGTGCTGCTGTCCTGAGGGATCCTGACAGGCTAAAGAATTGAGCAGAGAGTTCATGAAGCTCGGGAAGGGCAAGTGCCAAGTCTTGTGCCTGGGAAGCTGCAGTCCCTTGCACCAGGAAATGCTGGGGGCTGCCAGGTTAGAAATCAGCTTTGTCCAGTTGTTTTTTTAAGGAGGATCCCGGTAGACAACCTGACTATGGGGCAGCAGTGTACTCTAGTGGTAAAAAAAAAAACCAAACACGAAAACAAAAAAACACCACCCAGCCCCCCCAAAACCCCCCCAAAACAAGGCCAGTAGTATCCTGGGTTGCAGCACAGAGGAGTGTTGCCAGCAGTTGAGGTCACATCTGGAGTGCTGTCTAGTTCTGGGATCCCCAGTGTAAGATATGAAGAGGTTTAATGGTGAGAGTTCAGTGCAAGTGCAGGGCCACTAAGGCAGTTAAGGGACTGGAGAGTCCCTGATTAGAGAGGCTGAGAGAGCTGGGAGCAGTCACCTTAGAGTGCTTAGCAGTTTGTATAAATACAAAACAGGAGTGAGTGAAGGTGAGGGAGTCAGGTTCTTCTCTGCAGTGCTCAGTGACAGGACAAGATTCAACAGACAAAACCCATGAATGTCTTTCTGAAAGCAAAACACATCCCCACGATTTCACTGTGTGGGTGCTGCAATGCTTGGGAATGGGCTTCCCAGAGAGGTTGTGGAATCTCTGTTCTTATGAGACATGGAAAACTCAACTAGATGACACAGTGCTGGTCATGCTGCTCTAGCTGACGTGCTTTGTCCAAGGGCATTGGAGCAGCTGATTTCCAGAAGTCTCTGCCAACCTGGGTGATTCTAGGATTCGGACTGGGGACAGATATCTTGGTTTTTCCAGCCAGTGCTCTTTGTCTTCTCTCAAGTCCTGTTCGAAATAGCTGTCAATTGCAATGACTTGCCCCAATATTTTTTTAATAGGATTTTTTTTTCCTCCTGCTGATTTGCTGTTTGTTTGTTTTTTTTGAGGAGGGGTGCAGGGGGAGGGTAGAGTAAAAGGGGATGAGGTGTTAGAGGAGGGTTCTCACTTTTTCAGTTTTGTGTTTTATAAGAAGGAGCTCACATAATTACAGCAATCTTCTCTTGAATGCAACAGGTGCAGATGCAGGGACAGTAGGAAGGTCAGCATTCTCTTGTGCAGAGTGACCTTGGGCTTAGGGAGCACTAAGCTCAGGAAGGGAATTGACCTTGTGTTGCAGACACACTGTTTAATTTGTTGGAAAGTTAACAAATGTTGAGCAAATACAAGTTTCTTAGTTTCATACTCCTATCATAATGCTTTGGTAAAGATCCTTCCCAAGCAGTTTGTTAGTTTATTTCTCAAAGATTTGATAAGCTAGGTCAAAGACCTGTGTAGCTGAAACAAATCAAAAATTGCAACTTATTAAAATTATACTATGTTAATATATGTAATTAAATGAAGATAATGAATGGTCCTGTCTTGCAAAGAGACATGTAATATTGAACATTTCCCCTCACGATATTTTGTGACTGAGCCAGCAGCAGTTTTAATTTAGTGAATTGGCAAATTGAGCAACAATGCAGAAAAAATACTTTTAAGTATAAATCAAAGGGGAGAACATGATGTAATTTCATAGGCTTAAAAAGAGGAACAAAATAACTGAGTTTTAAATCCACAGGGAAAAAACAGGAATGCCTTTAGTAGCCCTTAAGTTTTTGCAGGAACTATCAATTTACTTGGTAGGTGGTAGATACTGAAGAAAGAAAACCACTTTTTTTCTGATCTGGGTTGTTTTTAATACTATTTTGTGTGTTGAAAAGACAGTGCACTTAAAAACTTTGTCCTGTGAAGTTTAAGTGTAATTGGCATAGCAAGAGGAAACGTCAAATTGAGTTAGTCTTCAAACGAATGTTAATTGGGAGGGGGATCTGGGTCTTTTACTTAGCGGTAATGTTTATCTACTTTAGGAGGAGTTGTGTTGCTAGTCTAAATATAGCATGAATTCGTGGGACTTAATATTTCATAAATTTACTAAAACTTTTTTATGTCTTTGAGAGTTTCAGCTGCGTTTGCCATTCAGAGATATTTTTTTTTTAAATATACTTAAGGTATACTGTATATTCATTTGCTGGGCT
The DNA here is from genome assembly GCF_023634155.1 of Falco peregrinus. Lineage (NCBI taxonomy): Eukaryota > Metazoa > Chordata > Aves > Falconiformes > Falconidae > Falco > Falco peregrinus. Next base: position 100,213,048 of record NC_073724.1, read on the forward strand.
TCAGGCATAAACTGTAGTTGAACTTGATTCTCCTCACGGTAATCTGAAAAAGAAACTGAAACCTGGCCCCATTTTGCATTAGGAGGGAAAGATGGTATCTTCTGATGGGGTTGTCTTCCACTGTTACAGTGTGTCTAATGGCCACTGGCACAGTGGAAGGAAATAGACGACTCTGGAGACTTGGTGAAGCTTGCAAAATCAAACCAAACAATTCTCTAAGAAAAAACCTTGTTAAAAGTTTTGGGGTTTGTTTTTGTGGTGTGGGTTTCTGTGGTTTTGTTCCCCCCCCCCCCCCCCCCCCCCCCGAAAATGACAGATCTTATTATCTCCCCTCACAGTGACTGAGATTTCAGAGTGTCAAGAGCAAGCAAAACTTACTTTTCAGTGCAAGTAAATGTAGTTTGGAAAGCAATTGAACTCATGACTTCATTTACGAAATCTGAGTTGTTGATTGCCTGACTCAGGTTTTCAAATGTTCCTTAAAAGGACCTGGTTTTATTGATGTTTTGTAAAGAGCAGCAAAATGTTAGGGCTTAGGTAGAAGATTATTTTTTTTAATAGCAAAATGGAGTTTTACCATTTATCTAGTGTTGATACCTCTCAAAGCTAGCTGGTACAGGAGATGACTGTGTTTTGCTTTGAATGTAGAAGCAGCCAAGAAGTATTTAACTTGCATGTTACAGTAGCATATTTAATTCTCTACTCAAGAGCCTGTCTTCTGTTGATATATTTGTATTTGAAATATGTAGTGTTTGAGAAATAGTTTTTTATGACTTAGGATGATTTGTTGTTGTTGCTCTTGAATACCGCTCCTGCAGGTGACAGGGACTCTGCCTTTATATGGGTTTAGTGACATAGTAACAAGATTTGTATCAGGGAGAAGAAACTAATCATACTGTATACATAAAAATCACTGTGAGCAGTTTAAAAGTACTTCTACTTATAATAAATTGTAGGACAGTGGAAGTAGCCCTTCCTCTAATATTTCAGTTGTACGCACAATGAAGCAAGCATCTTCAGACTGTGTGGCATAAGGCTGGGACCACATCCTTTATTAGGCTGTTTTAGGGTGTTGGTTTTTTTTTTTTTTTTCTTGTATTACTGGCCATTTCTGCAATACTTCGTGAGGTGATGGTGCTAGGATGTTGTTTGGGTGGAGCATTACTTTTCCGCACATGTATCTGGAGAACAAGAATGTTAAACTGAACTTTTGTACTTAAATCATTTGTACTTAAAGCCTTGCTCAGCTGAGGGAATGATGAGTTGATGCCTTTATTGGAGAGTGTTTGGGCCTTTGTAGCAAAAGCAGCACCACCCCCCCACCCCCCGACTTCTTAGAGCTGCAGTTTAGAACTTGTATATTCCTAAATGGAGGAGATTAGTTGCCATACAACGTTTGGATGATTATCACTCACTTCAAACATCCACTGTGTATAATTTGATGTAGAGGCCAGTCAGGTTTATTTGGTTATTTCATAGCCAGTTGTGAAAAAATGGCTTGTACAAGGAAGTGCTTTTGCTCTATCCTGTCCCTCTAAAGAGACACAGATGCTTCACTGGATCTGAATTCTGCTTAAAGGTAATGAAGTTGCTTTAACCAGCCTCTTTTCCTGCATTTTTTGCATGAGACTGTCTCTATTGGAACACCACTCGCTCTTCATGATGTGTGGCTTTTTCAATGCAGCGTTCATCTGCTTCTACTGTTCACGTGCTGGTAGAAATCAGTAGACATCAACCATGGGAAATTCAGTGAAGGTACAGTGACTTCATCAGCCTGCAGCCTGCTCTTAGTAAAAGAGATTGCAGTGTCTGTCTGGAGCAATTGAGTGTTCCTGAGGTTTTATCTTGTTGTTGGATTCTGGCTCATGATAATCTTTAAGCAAGAGGAACACCAAAAGAAGTCTAGATTGCTGTACGATGTCAGCTTTTAAGCCCTACTTTTATCAGATGTCCTGTTCTGCAGAGATCTGTAAACTGATGCGGCATGAACAGAAATTGAGGAAATTCAGCAACAGTGATTTCTATGGACTGTCTGCTGTTTCCACAGAGATACTTGCCATTTCATGGCTACTACATTGGCATGATATTGATAGCTTTTAGGTATGAAAGGTGAGCAGCTGTTGCTCAGTATCTAAGAATTGACTGCAGGACTTATGCCTAACCTCACCAAATAGCTTTGTTAGGTGATAGTGACACAAACTATTGCTCTCAGTACCCTGAGCAGTTGTGGAGCTGTAGTGATAATGGCTAGGAACTGAGGGAAGAAGTAAAAAAGGTCAGAAAATGCATGTTCTTTAAACACTCCCCCACCCACCCCCAACAATAAAATCCCCTGGTTTTCCACTTGTGCTGTTATTTCAAATATTATGCAGAGTGGGTGGAGTGAGGACATGCACCCACAAACATCACTCAGAGAACAGAAATGAGGGTGCCCTTTCCCTAGGGTGTCTGCTCAGGTGTTAAAAGGGAAGGGATTTAATAAATGAAAGCAGAAGGTGGGAGAAAGAAAGGAAAAAAGCCTGTGAAAAGTACCTGTTGCTAATTGTTAATGTCACTTCATCAACTAGGTAACGAGGAGATGAGGGTATAAGAGGGAAGTTGTCTCAGCACTCTGGGTTGTAAGGCCATAGCTTGGATGCTTCTGGTCTTAGATTGTCATGTGGAGGAGGTGCTAATAATATAGCTCACAAAATGAACATCTGGAATACCTTGTAAATATTTATGCCTGTAAGTCTTACACTGTTGCCTCATATTTGACAAAGTGATTGTTCTGTGCTGTAGTTCAGAATGTGTGTGTTTATTAAATCAAAAAAGTGTCTTGTTGACTTTCATTAGAAAAGATCCCAATTCTTGTGACAAAAAATTGCAACACAATTCTGATTAAGAGTATGCAAACAGATTCTAACACTAATTGGTCCCAAAGAAAATTATGGATGCCTTATGTCTTCCTGTATGTACATCTTATGTTTTCCCTCATCTGTCACCTACTAAATTATCAATGCTCATTCTTTTGTTCTACTTCTGACAACTCATGACAGCAATATTCATCTCATGACTTTGAAAAGCACAGAAGAACCATTCCAGCAGCTTTAATGTATGTAGATAATTGAAGCGGGAGGAGGGTTTGGGGTTGCAGCATGACGTGGTGCGCTCTGCACTCTTGGATAGCGTTTACTCACAGATGATGGGAAATGATTGCCTGAACTGTCTGGTGTGTATGTAGGTGTGTGTAAAGCAGTCTTGGGACTTAGAACTATCTTTCTTAAAAGCCTATAGTCTGCTTTGCAAGAGCTAAGTAAACTTGCAAAATGCCACTGATTCTGTGTTGGAAATGGGCAAAATTTAGGAGAAGGCTGGTCTAAAAAATTTTGGTAATTATCTTGTTTTCTGAGCAACTGAGCTTCTGCTGAATGTTCTGGCTTCTGTTTGTTCGTGTTAGTCAGTGTCTTGAGCTACGACAGCTCCTGAGCCTCACTTATAGCTTAAATGGTTCAAGCACATAGCTGGTGTTTGAAGGGGAGAAAAAATTACTGGCAATTGTAGTTGCTTGTCTGGTCAACTGAGAACCCAAACAGCAAAGACTTGACTCTAAGTGTACTAATGTTTCTCAAAAATGCTGCTGTATCAATTAAATGAATAAACCAAGTTAACATCCCAGACTCAGAGTATTTCTCTTATAAGGAAATACATGCTTATCAAGTCAGAAACATCTGTAACCACTTACTCACTGTCCTAGAATCATTTTTGTTGACACTAGAAGAGTAGTTAAAGATAATGTTTTGACTGTTATTTGTTTCTTAAATGACACAGTTGAAGTATGTTTCACTCTTTCTCTTTGGTACCTATTCATTTGTCTCACAGCGTGAACTTAAATGATTTTTAAAAAACATTTCTTTTGCTTAATTTCATCCCATTATTAGGACCATAACTGTAACTAGAATCATATTCTTTGTGTGTCTGGGATGAGGAAATGATTCAGTCCAAGTAATCTCAAAGTTGAACCGCTATTCCAGTTTCCACTGTTATTCACAATTTGGCAAAATGTTCACTTTTTTGTAGTTATTAATGAAAAATAATTGAATACACTTGGAGTGTGTTTTTAGAACTTGTATGCTTCAGGCCAGTTCGGGTACCTGTTTTAGTGCTGGATTTGTTTTTATACTGGATGACCGAGTGACTTCTCATACCCGTAAGTGCAATTATGAATGAAGAACTAGTTCCTGAAATATTCTACTACAGTCACCTTGAACTTCCTATTTCTCTAACCATTTCTACATGCTGGTAAGTGAATTTTCCATTATTTGGAAAAAGTTGGAGGAAAGGCACGAATACAGCTAAATGTAACTGACTTTCATTTTTCGTTAGAAACAATTTTGTAGGAAAAGTACACTGTATGTCCTGATAAAACAAGTTTCTTGTTCAACTACTGTTTACCCTAGGTGTTATTTCTAAAGTCCATCTGTTGCCTTTTTACGTTGTGAGCCTAGTATTTGGGTGACCAAAATCTTAGTATTTCACTTAATGAATTTCATACAATGCAAGTGAAATTTGAGCAGTGGTGCGATAACTCGCAAACAGTTCCAAATGGTATTGGGATCAGCTTCTTTGCCACGCTACAGTACCTTGTCCAAATTGCTACCAGTCTTTTCAGTTTCTGAGCAGGAGCAGCCAGCAGTGCTATGTTTAGTGCTACACTTCCCAAATTGGAAAATAAACATTCCGTAGATACTACACATGAGAAAACACTATGCTGCTGCAACGTATGCTATTTTAGAAGAAAGATAAATCTGTGATTTAGAATACCTTGTTCCATGAGAAATTCATAGCACTCGTGTATTTTTCTTTCCATAAGCATTAGTGTGTTAACCCCTGTATTTTGGGGATGTTCCAACTTGAACAATTACTTCTCACTGAAATTCCCCTGCCTTCTCTACTGAATATAATATTATTCACTTCCTACTCAAAGCTGTTGTGAAGCTGTCAGTGTGAGCGCTAAGGGTAGCCAGGTTTTAACCCAGAGGTGCTACAGCAAGGTTGTTTTTGTGAAACCCAGGTCTAACTGTTGGCGAGCCTTGGTTTTAGCCTTCTGGCTTGTAAAAATAATTTTAGAAGCATAAATGTTATCAGTGCTGTGTTGAAACAAAAGTGTGTATGGATATTAGATTGAGTGTTTTTTGTGGAGTCTGGGGCGAGTTTGGTGGTGGCTTTTGTCTTTTTTCTTCAGTTGGGAGGTGGCTTACCCAAGTATCTGTAGTTTGCCAGTGGGGTTATAAATTAACTTTGTAACTTAGTAATCAGCAAAATGTTTGAGCTCTTTTAGGATGGCTTATGTCATATATGTAGCATATGGTCTCTGATATGGTGTAGAAGAACATTCATTGGCATATATACTTCTGTATCTGGTAAGAACAGTTTCTTAATATGATGAGACATGTAGGCTAACTGTCCTGTCTCAACTGAAGCTTCTCCCCAAACCCAAAGTGTGTGTCAGACACTCTGAATCTCCGTAAGACCTTAGTAATACAGATTTTTTCCTGTTTAGGCATTCTGGCATGATTAGACTTTTGACAGTCCTCCTATTTCTTACTGCTTCTTGCTTGTTGCACCAAATACCCCTTTCCTGAGCTCCTGGAACAGTATGTTGCCTGCCAGGGAGTGACTGAATGTTTCCTCTTATGGAATTACCTGCTGGTCCATCAGGCTGGATGGAGGCCAAGGGTCTTGTGCCTTTGTGCAACCTTGCAGCTGCTTTGTAAAGGCTTCTGTCTCCATAGAAAAGATCTTTCATTCGTTGTTCACAAAGTTGCAACTACAATGAAATATTTTTCCTTTTCTGTGTGCTCCTAATGATGGAGGATATTATGAGGCAATAAACAACTCTCCTCATCTTGATCGTTGCTTACTATTCTGAATGTTTGTCTGAATATTGACAAGTTATAAAAGATGTCAAAACTTTACCTATGAGGGGAGGATTTGAGGATACTCCTTGCTTTTATTGAAATACTTATTTTTCTTCCAAGTTTAGTATTTGAGTTTCGCTAATACCCAGATGCATGCATGTACAGAAGACAAGCGCCTCTAAAGAATATGTGGTGCTGCATTGCTTTCAGAAACAAGACACTGAAAACAACTGTGATACTGCTGCTTTCATAAGATACAGCAAAGTCCTGTGCTCTATCCCACAGGACCAGCTTAAATATTTTATTTCCATTGTTAAAAGTACCGGATATAAAATTACAGAGGCAGGAACAGTCTGTCCTGCAAGCTTCTTAGTACTGCAGGGAATTAACTTGATGAGAACTCTGAGCTTTAGTGCACCATAGTAATAGGCACTTAAAAGTTTTAAAATACCAATTTTACCACTAAAGTGGTAAAATGGTTCTGGTTGAAGTTTCCAAAAGTGCTTAGTGTTGGTGGAAGCTGACTAGAGTAGGACAAGTTCAGTAGGAGCATAGCTGAATCCATACTAGATAATTAGAAATCTTGCTCTGAATAGAATGGTTAGGCTTCGAGTTATTTCTCTGCTCTTTGTATCTCTGAAGTCACGGCAATTAAAAACATGTAGTAACCCTGACTTGATTCAACAGGCTAGAATAGGAATCAAATACTTTGGGTTTGTTAATGTGATTAGAAAGTTGAAGAGGCACTGGCTCCAGTGGGTTATGCAGTATTTGGCATGTTGATGTGACAAGACCTATAGATTTGCTTTTTCTTTAACTGTGTAAGTAAATCCCACCATATTCTGCAAGGAAATCAAGGCTGCCCAATTGAAAGTGATTTAGCAGAAGTGTTTTCCCTAGCTGATGGTGTGAGAATTTTGGGGGGATTTAGACCTTCCTTTGCACAGTTGTCCACAGGCAGCAGAAGTATTTCTCTGCAGGATTTCCTATGTACTGCACTCTGCAATTTGCTAACAGTCCTCTGTAAGTGATGCTCATCTGCTTATGCAGGGTAATGCTAAACTCGGATTCTTCTGTTTTGAAGGATTTGTCAGTAATTCTCCTGAGCATTTAGAATGAAAGGTAAGTGAACAAATATGTGAGGGATACCTGGACTTGCAAAGATATACTCCAGAATTTGAGAAAAAAAAAATATTGCTGCAGTTGAACTACCATTCAGTTCAAAGGAGTCAGTATTCTGGATACCACCAGCAGCATTAAAATGGTAAAAATTTGATTTCTACTTTCACCTTTAGGCTTTTCTTGTGTGATGTATGAAAAATCAGGTTTAGATGGCTCCACCCTGTTTTATGAAGGCTGCATGGAGATATCCTTGTCGTGTCTGTGTGCTTTAAGTTTTCTTCTACTTGTTCCTCCCCTAGTGTCCAGAATAGATGGTACAGTGATAGGCATTGAAAAAGATCATCTTAATTTAGTCTTGCTTCTTCGTATCCAACTCCTACTGTTTTCCATGTCACAGCATATGCTAACACTTTAAATTGCTCCATGTCACAGATCTTCTGTCAAATGTCGGTCTTCGTTAAATATACTGTCTTTGTGTATTTCTAGTGTTGTTTTATTTATGCCTGACACATACTTTTTGTGTACAACACACAGAATGTGATGTTCCTACAGGGAGCTCTTTGATCAGAGCTTCTAAACCTGTGTAGGATGTTACCTGTATTTACTTGCTTACATGTGATCTTGAAAGAGCTGTTACTTGTGGGCCCTGGTAAGGAAAAAAGTCAGGCTTAAAACAAAAAAAAAAAGCCTGTGATGTGTGTCAGGGTCTCAAAATGAAGGTAAGCTACTAAATGGATGCATGTGTGATGAATACACTGTTTGAGAAATAGAAATGCCTGTCATCTTTCTGCAAAGTAGGTTCTTGTTCTTCAGAAGCATGTGCTGAGCTTTCAGGGGTTGCTGGCTGAAGAACTGATCATCCTGAATAGAGAGGCAGGGTTTGGCAGCCTCTGCAAGGTCAGAACTTTTTTGTAGTTGAAGGCAGGCTGTTGCAGTATGTGTGTAGAAGCATTTGCTGTAGTTGGCTTCTCTGTGGTCTCTCACTGAACTTTAGTCTTTCATCTGGTGAAGTGTTAAGTTCAGAACTGTCTGTACTTGAAGGTGGAGCGTCATTTTGTGTATGGCATGTTCAGTGTCAAAGTCACTGCCTGCCAAGTTTGTCCAAAACTTTCTACCTCTACATTCCTCACCCTGCAGGGAAGCATCCACTTCTATATACCTCGGTACGATGTTGTACCAACAGATTGTCCAAATCCAGTCTGAATTGTATGGGTGTCTCGGAACTGTGGGTCACTGATTTTATTTTTTTTTTTTGTCCAGGGGATGGACTGACTCTGTTCACTGCTCTAGTGATATGAATGTATCCCAGGTTGAACAGTGATGGCATTGAGATCACTACGCAAGGGTCAGATGTTTGCATCTTGGCTCTGTTGAGGGATATTTGTGGGACGTTTATGTGTTGTTCTTTTTTCTCCTACACTCCAATGAGTATCCTTAAAACTGACAGAAGTAGCAACCACCTCATAAAATCAGAGTTGATGTAGATGCATTTTGAGACAAGGTTTGGGTCCTTAATTTTTATAAGTGGAAAGCAGCTGCACTATTGGATTTTCTACAATTCAGATTGGGTCTTTATAGACTGTTAAATACTGTTAGGGTATAGCAGGAGCCAGAACATGACTGAGTTAAACTTTGGGTTGGGGATAACCTCCAGAGAAACAAGTATCTGCTTGATTATTTGGATATTCTGCAAGATCTTGTTTGTAACTGCATTACTGTTGGTTAAGAAGTTCCAATTGCATTGCAGGAGGAAAAAATCAAACACCACTTGTAAGCAGTTCCCTTAAAGGTATCTGAGCTCATTACTGTTAACCCCTGGTGCTTGTGACTGTCCCTGCACTGGGACAGACTGCTAACTGTTTTTTCAGCACAACTAGTTTTAGGAGTCTTAAGGAAGTAATGTGTGCAAGCTTTCTCCCTCATTGTTTCTTATGTCTAATTCTTTTGATAACCAACATGTGCGGGCTGGAAATCTAAGCTGTTCAGGGATACTTTGTTAGGGCAGGCTTTTAAAGGCAACATAGAACTAATTTTTGTCCTGTCCAAGTGTAAGAGTCTAATGAATGTTTTCACTTCAATTGCTGAGCTCAGGAGTTGTTAGCATGTTGATGGGATTTTGTTGGTTGTGTCTGGCTAGTTGAATGGGTGAAGTAAGTAGTGATGATTTAAGAGAAACTGTTAATGTAGTCCACTTCAAGCTTGTTTACAGCAGTAGAGCTGTTCTAGGAGACGGTCCTGCCTGCTGTACCTGGCCAGCTAGAACCTTGTTCACCTGTTTTGGCCATGTCTACTTATAAGGATGGACTTGGGGTGATACCTGGTGACTTGCTGTCCTTTAGTTGTCTGCTAGTGCCACTAACCTTCTTGCAATTTGTTAAGTTATAGACATGGTGAAGTAACTTCAAACTACCGAACAGCTGTTCTGAAGACTAGACGCTGCTTTTCTGAAATGTTCAGTATCTCATTTTATGGCAATACTTAAAACCAAGAGAGTTTTCCTTCTCCCCATGACAAGGTGACTGTTGTTCACACTTTGAAGTTTGGTTTTTAGAGTTGTAAAATACCAAGTACCTTCACATTTAGAGAGTAAATATTGCTTTGCTGTTCATAAAGCAGATGACTATGCTTGATTTTCTGGTCTGTAAGAACCTGGCATGTATATACAAGTACGTGCAAGGTTCATGCAGATCATATGGACAAGAAGCTGCAGATTTTTTTTTCTTCTTGTGACCATTTAATATTTTTAAATGCTGTGGATAACCTGGAGATCAATATGGAGAGGGCACAGGCATCCCGTTTGGGCTGGCCCACCTTGGAAAGCAGGGCATGTCCCAGTGGAGGCTGCTGGACCCAGCAGCTGCTCTCCAGTGCACTGCTGTGGCAGTGTTGTGCTTCTGGAGGTCCTGGGCTGTGAGAAAGTATGCATTAAGATGGATCCTATTTCCGCTTTTTACTGCACAGTTTCTGATGTTTAACCAGTTGTTTTGAGGAAGCATGTTAATGTTCCGTGTTGTAGATTCTGATCAGTCATCCGGATATTTCCTGCAGAGAAGAGACTGCTTAATTCATGTCCTTGGCTGGGGGAGGAACTGGCCTTGAAGGGCTGTGTGTATTCATTGGGTGTCAGTGCCTACTGTCACTTACTGGGCCTTTACCTGGGCTTTTAAAGCACTTAACATGATGTCCTGATGGGATTGGAGTGTGTAAACTACCTCTGTCAGAGCTGATGTAGGGGGAGGTGGAGGAGATACTTGTTAACAGTAGCTAGTGGTTGGGGGCCCCTTAAGCAAGGCACAGTAGTTGTAGCCCTCCCCAAAGGAAGCACTGCACCTGATTTGAATTAAAAATAGAAAAAGCGAATAGGTACTTAATTATTCTGTTTTTATAAATCTGTTCTGTATAATTACTGGTGGTATCTTGGACTTACTTTTTTTTGCTCATCCAAAAGACTAATGTTTTATATGATGTGGACGGAATGGGTTCAGTACCTAAGCTGTAGTGTGGTTATTGGGGTCCCTCCCCATTTCAACTGTCCTAAGTAAAGACCCTGAGGATCACAGGAGACCTGGCTCTTGGCTATTGTCTCTTCCTCAACCGCCACCTCTGAACTGTCAGTTTAAAACAAACACATCTACTTCAAATCACAGGTAGTAAATGAATTTACGATAAATTGGAAAGCAAAAGAAATTGAGTCCAAAAGTAAGGGCATGTAGAGTTAAACTTCAAACTCTGCTGACAAGACAACTTTTGACTGTACTGCGTGTTGCAAAGTTTTGGAGATCCTTTTAAATATTCAGAAGTGTTGCGACTAAAGGATGCAGTCCTAGTTTTAATTTTTCTGTTTCTAGTTTCCTCTTTTCTCTCCTCTTTTTATAGTTTCCTAGAAAAAAGCAGTTGGAGGGGGTAGGGAGGGGATCATATGGAAACATCAGAGTCCAGAAAACAAATGGCAACAGCTTCTTCAGAGCTTTTGTGGCTTATTATATGAATAAGCATTTAGGGACCTTTTAAAAGCATGTGTCCTGGACCCAATACCATATCCTTAGTCCTGAGAGCTCAATATTAATGTTTTGATACAGTTGGGATCTATTACAGTATATAAAAAGCTCCATTGATTTGGAATTCTGTTTTTAATGTATATTTGTGCCTATTATCAAAGGTTGGCTCCTGATGTGTGGCTCCTGGCTGTGCTGAAAGGGGAAGAAGCATTCTAGGAGCTCTGGCACGTTTGCAGACGTCTCTTGGGGTGGAGCCAGTGCATGGTCTCTGCAGTCTGTTGCTTAAAGGATGGGTCATGTGAAGCACCCCAGGGTACCAGGGGTCAGGAATGTTGCTCTTTCAGTGGTTGGCAGCTTGGAAGAGGCATATTTTTAAGTATGCTAAGCACCAGCAGTGTTTTCTGTACCTTGGCACAGTGGGGTCAGGTCAATCTAGTATGTGAGGGCAGTGAAGAGGTGGTGCATTTCTTCTTGGAGCCAGGTGTCCTATGGTGTGATGGAGACAGGTCTGTCATTGCAGTGTGTTCCACAGCAGTGCGTGTTTTCCTGGGCTGTGTTAGTGTAGAGGGTATTGCAGAGAGCCTGCTGGAAAGTGGAAGTTGCTGGGGTGACAGCAGGGAGCTTTGAGTGTGGAGGTCGCAAGGGAGAAAGGGATTTCTTCAGCCTACCCAGGAGATTTGTATTGCTCAGTTTTTACAGTTTCAAATTGATTTGGTTAACGTATGACAACTTATTCCCCTCTGCTAGTTATCAGACTTTGCTTGTGGTTTTGTGTTTAAGGAACAAGAGCATTTTTATTGTGGCATTCCAGCATGGGTTCTGTAAATTTATGTTGATGCTTTAAGATGTGTGGCCATTTTATACTAACACTTGACTACTTTCTCACCCTCTTTGTTGTGGATTACTAATTACGTTAGTTTTATTTGCAAATATTGTAGTATTTCAGTGCCTATGCCACAGCTTGTCAGGGCAGATGAGTGTGATGGAATCGTACAGACTGTCACTAGAAATCCTGTAGAAATGCTGATAAAGGATACCGCTCTCTTATTACACTGTTGTAATAAGAATTTTAGACATGTAATACACTACACCTTTCACAGTCATAGTCTCCTTTTCTTGTGTGACTCTTCTCTGCTACAGCTACAGTTTGCTTTCTCTTTTTCCCTAAACACCTTCCCACCTTCTTCACGTGGTTTCCTCCGTTCGTTTATTGGATGCTAGTCTTGCATACCAGGCTGACAGGCTGATCTGTTGTTGCCAATTTGCTGTGTCTAGGGGAAAACTGATTTTTTCCTTTACCAGGTATGTACTGCAGAAATCAATATTTTATGAGATGGTAGAGAGCAGGAACAGTGGCGGCAGCAGCAATTTAGCTGAAGGTGCAGCAAACAAGCCCACTGTGCATACTCAGTATTCACAGTCCAAGTCCAGAAAGGGAGGATTGGAAAGAATTTTGTTTTTGGCCTGAGAACAAGAAAAGGATTAAAACACCAGTAAACTTATTTTAAGTTTTCTTTTTGCCAAAAAGAAGGAACTGAGTCCAGAATGTACTGTGCACACACAGGAGTACAGTGTGGTGTGACTGAAGATCATAAAAAGACTTTCTTCTATTGTCAGTCCTAATTGGCGGCTGGCACTGATTAGCAAGAGGAAAGAAGTCTAGGAAAGGAAAGACAAATGCGGAATTTTATTGAGTGGAAAGCTGCTGAACAAAAGAGGACTTCTGTTCCTGTACGTTCTGGTGGTTTTAAAGAAACAAGCTTTCTGATGTTCAGTCTTTTAGAATTGTAGCTTGGATAGCATTGTATAGCAATTAAGGGTTTTTTTCAGTAGTTTACCTTGTTTAGTTAGGCTCTTACATGCTTTGATCCATTTTGATGTCCAAGTGTGACGGGGTTTGCCTACGAACTTGATAATTCTTTTTGTCATCTGCTTCAAAAATGAGGGGGATGGGTGGGAAGAGGTGGAGGGCAAAGTAACTCTTTCAAAAGATGGTCTGTGGTGTGGTTTGTCAGGAATTCCTATACTGTGAGCTTTTGTCTTGCTATTCATGCAGTGGTGCCAGTGACCTGAAATAATATTTTTGCCTTGGACTCTTGAGCAATGAAATCGGAGATGTGGGACCTTATCTCCTGGCATTATGAGGAGATCCTGTTGGAGTGCTGAACATTTAAGTGCTAGCAGCATGAAGGCTGTATTTCTGAGTGTGATGCATTATATAGGCACGTGAATCATGTATTAAATTCTTAAGTCAGTGCAAGCCGGCCATGTCTTTTACAATTTGATGCAGACCTTGTGAAGGTTGAATCTGCATATGGTGTAGTCACACCGTTACAAAAAAATTCATTTCAACGATGATGTGAAAGTCCAAATTGTAATGCTGAAGTTGGCAGGCTACAACAGCACAGATACTGAGGCAGAAATGCCTTCTCTGGAAGTAGACAGGCTGAGAATCTATTTCACATTCTGGGGACTTTACAAGGAGCAGCAGAATTAACTGGGTGGCTTTGTATCTGTGGTGCTTGTTTTGGATGTCTGAATACCTGACTTGTGCTCTTAATTTGCTGTCTAGACTTGAAACACCTGATGTTCGTGTAGTTCAGCACTCTGTCATGGTTATGTATGTGACGATGCCTGTTCCTGCAGGCTTGGCACTGCGAGAGGCTGTATTAATATCTTGTTTGTTCCAGGATGGCTTCAGACAATGGTGTGGTTCTGCAGATATGTTGGTGGGAATTTGTTTTGCAATAACAGTAAGAAGACATCTGTAAATGAAGAGTAGCTTTGTTTTTAAAGGTAAAGGGATTAGGGATTAGCCATTGAATTTACAAAATCAGCAAGTGGGTCTTGAAAGGCTGGTGATAGTTACAGATAGGAGAAAAAAACGCAGCACAAATAACTTAAGTACAAGAACAAACTGCTGTTTGACTGTGGAATTAATTAAATATCTAAGTGGCTTAGGTGCTTAAAGTAGTTTAGCTGCAGCTGCCACCAGCTTCTTCAACAGGATAAACTGCATAGTGTGAAGTCCAGGCTTCTGTAGCTGGGCTCTGTGTATCTGCTTGCTGGAGTGTCTGCTGCGGAGAAATTTGCTCTGTGTATGTATGTTAACAGTAAGAGTCCTCAACATGAATTCCATATCCATTGTTACTTAAAATACTCACACCAACACTGGTAGGTATATCTCTAATAGACTTGAGAATAATAGAGCAGTGACCGATAAACTGCTGGTATATGTAGATCAAAAAGCATACTCTTTTCTAAAAAAACAAGTTACAGAATTTTGCTGATAGAGGAATACTTCATGCAGTGAATACTTCAGCAAGCCATTTGGAAGAAATTCCTTCTAAAACTTGGAAGAAAACTTTATTGGCCTCAATATTGCATGGACTGGAAAGTTACAGAAGGACCTTAAGCAAAAATAGTAGATGTGGCAGTAATTTGAGCTGCAGGGCAGTGAACAGTGCTTGTAGAATAAGTATCAGGCTCAGTTAAACTGAATGTCTTTATTAATGATTTAAAGGAAGAGGCTAAACAACTCCTCAGTTAAAATCACAACTTGATACTAAATGGGGATTTTCTTGCAAGCTCAGGTGCAAAGAAAGATGGAGTACAAAGAATGGAGTGGTTAGATCTTAGGAGACAGTATAGAAACAAGACAAGAAAGATGTGTGTGTATTGGTGAAGAGAGAGAACTGGCATATTTTTATGTGGGAGAAGTCTGTTCAGCATGTTCTGCCTGGCTGTATGTGTGCCTATGTTGTACTAGTTCGGAGATGTGCTTTGGCAGCTGTAATGAGTGTTGAATTCTTATTGATGCTAAAGACTATGGGTAAGAATTAAACTTGGATCATACTGTTACAAATGAGAGCCTATTGTTCATAAAACCATGCTTCTCTAAACAGCAGCCTGATTTTGCAAAAACACTGAGGGGCTGTATCCCTTAGGACTTGAAACAAATGAGGACGTTTAATACTTTAGAAATCAAACTTGTTAAAAGTTTGTCAGAAAGAGGTAGTTACCGGAGTTCATGTCCTGAGCTAAGCTATAGTTTAGCCTATTGTTATTTGGTGTTTGTGCAAGCTACTCTAAATTATGTAATAGTAAGTGGCTCAGTGAAACAAGTTTTCTCCTGTCTGTAGGGCACTCGCGGGAGGATGGAGGGGCCAGTTGTTCCATGTGTTGTCATGTGTCCCTGTCCTGTCCGTCCGCGGCCCCCCCCCCCCCCCCCCCCCCCCCCCGGATGTATGGTGCCTCTGGGATATTTCAGACAAGCAAGTTAATGATCTTGGTGTTTTTTTTACATTAGCTATGTAGGTGAGATAAACATCCTTTTCTGTGTTGTGCTCTGTAGAGTCAGGAATACTGATAGGCTTTCAATAGATCCCCTATTCAGAACTTCATTAGTTTTCAGGGAACAGAGCAATTCTGGATCTAATAGTGCTATATTTGTCAGTCTTGCCAAAAACATTTTACTAGATGCTGTTGTAACTGATGCTTGATATTATTACAACTTGGGGAATGCATTGTTTTATAAATGACATTAATAAAATGTGTAATACTGAGGAAATCCAATGTAAGCAGTTTTCAAATTGGTCATGCTTATTATAGAAAGAAGTTTTAAACTCTCTCATAGAAAACACTGGACAATGTTCTCCAAAATGTCCACTGATATGTTCTGCTTGATTGAATGTAGGTAATACAGACAGACAAGCATGAAGCAAAATACTTAACATTTGTCATTACTCTTGAAAAATTACTTTTTATAAACTTATCTAAAGCCTTCCACTCTTCCTATCAAATAATTTAAATCTTTTGAGGGCTTATTAAACCTTTCAAATTCTTGGTTTAAGTCCTGATATTCCCAGTTACCATTGGTTCAGAACATCTTCAGAATATTTCTTAATGTCTTGTATTTGTATAACTGTCTGATTTTCATAACGTGTTTTGATGCTCTTCAGTTTTGCCAGTACTGAATAAAGAAAAAATCCTTCAGCTAACGAAGGATGGAACCTGGGTGGGCTGCAGCAGGAAACTTTGCATCAGGCAGTTCATAAACTTCTGTCAAGAAGCCAGTCCTTGAGAAGAGATAGCCAGAGTATATGATGGGGTTTGTGCTGCTGGCAGTTGTTAGAGGATGACTCTGAATGTCATGGTGAACCCTAGTTATTGGATACTTAATCACTAAAATTTTTTGTGCATATTGCCACAGAGCGGTTGCCGAGCTGAAAGAAAAATCTGGAGGATGAAGTTGTTTACAGAGGTGCTTAGAGATGTGGAGAGAGCAAAAATGTAATAATAAGCTCAGGAAGTGATTTTGGGGGCACTCGAGAGATTAGTGATGAACAGCTGAAGTAAAGGGTAGGCCACTTAGTTTGTGGGTAAGATGTAGTAGGCATCTTTTTTTGAGACTTAATTGAGATCGGTTTGGTCATGAGTAAGTAATCTCTTTGAAGCAGCATTTTATATTGTATAGGAAGGCAGAGTTTGTAGAAGTAAAAAGGATTGTGGTAGCTGGTGGAAGATGAGGAGGGTTGGATTAAGGGTTCTGTTTTCAGACCTTCAGGTGTTAGGTATGGCTGCTACCTGAGAATCCAGAGTAGATTTGAACTGAAGAATCTCATGCTACTGCTTAACCTCTTCGCAATGAACAGACAAACATTTATTGAATCATCTTCCTCAGTCCTGTATGTAGCTTGTACATTCTTACAGTGGGCAAAGATAAAAAAAACCATATATTTTTTTGAAGGATCTCATACAGCAGCGTGGAGTATTATGGTGTCTGGGATCCATAGGGGAGGTAGAGTTTCTGTAGTCTGGGGCCTGTTACAGATGTACTTGACCAGTGGTCACAGGCAGCAACAGGCGAACCGTGAAGGGTGAGTTGTACAGTAGACCCAGCTTTTCTCTGACAAGACAGGGAGAACAGGCAACAGCATTTTTTGACTTCCAGAATGGTATTTTTTTTTGGCCTAGTAAGTGTTCCTGTTGAGTTGGAAGGAAGAACATTGGTGGTTTAGACGTTGATTTATTGTCAAAATACTGTCCGTTTTTTGTATGCAACAATATCCAGGTGACAAGTAATTACTGACTCAGATAGGAGTTGGAGAGCCTGTTGGAGAAAACTTAGTTGGAAACAGTGGATCTACCACAACCTTAAACAAATCTTTCTAGTGGCTTTTGCTTACTGTTCCTAGAAAGAAGAAATCTTGTCCAGCTTCACCAACGGGACAGTGACTTTTCTGTGACCTTTGCAAGCCTAGATAAAAACAAGCCTGGATAAAAAAGCAGTCACCTTCTACAATAAGGAGAACTTGTCCCACTGTGTAAAGACTGTAACTGAGTAAACCTTGATGCATTAAAATTGCTGAGCTCTTGAAGTGTCTCACTGGAAGGGGAGTTCTCCACAGGGTGTTGCCTCTGCTGTGACTTTTGCATTTTCTCCTGTACTGTTAATTTCTCGTAGCTCAACAATCAATATCTTTGAAAGCTTGATGTAAATACTTTGTCCACAGAAATGGATATCAGCTTGGTGATTTTATTCCAATCTGTTGGCTGGGCTTTGCTGAATATTAAATCACAAGTTGTAAATTGGAGTCTGTGTTTGTTTTGGTGATGGTTAATGGTGTCAGTAGATAATTGTGAATATCAATAGATTCAGAACCTGTCACAGGAGATACTGGGGAAAAAAGGTAATTTTTTTTAATACCAACTTATCTCTTAGACTGGCAATCTGAACAAAGTTCTGAACTTATTTAACCCAGGCCTATCTTTAGTAAAACTGATTAGCTTTTGATGGGTGTTTGGCAGCAATCCAGTGGTGCATGTCTCTATTGTTTCTTTGTTTTTTAGCTTTATTTCACTAGAGATTTCTCTCTAACAAATGGTATGATTGTCTGGAATTTAGTAATTTGAGTGTTCCTGAACAGTTGGTCTACTGCAATGTGTGTGAGCACTTTTTTCCCTTCATGTACACAGCATATTTAAGACGTTTTGCTTGCTTCTTGCGTTCTTCACAAACTTCTATGCTACACAAATAGCATGAAGAAAAGTAGCATAACAGAATATTTAAATCAAGTTCATGGGGTATCTGGTTTCCCTCTCCTGCACCAAAAGGAGCAATAGTTGAAAGTGGCATAGAGACCATCTTGGTGTCCTGTAATGGAAAAACTATAAGAGTTCATTTCAACAAACTTAGTGCAAGTAATCTTTAGTATGAAGGATATACTAGATGGGAAGTAGTCAGTTTAGAAAAGAAACTAATGGCTTGTGTGTACTATGGTAAAAGTAGGAACCAGACATGAAATCGTCTGCTACTAGAAGGTCAGGAATTCTGTTCACAGCTGGCACCCACAGTGCCTTTGGGGAAAGGAACTCTGTGTGCAAGAAGCTGGATGAATGGTTGAAAGTCAAGAGAAGTGGTGGTTTTTCCCAGAAGGCTGATCCCAAATCATGGCAACGTATCAGAAGTGGTTGGAATGGTGTTACTTCTTGTGTGCTGTCTCCCAACTTAAATCTATCATTTAAACCCTTATTATGCTAGGAGTATTTGAGGCAGTTGAAAGAGAAATAATTAAGTTTACCTTTAAAACTGAAGAAGCTTCCATTTGTTCTTCTTTGTTTTACTGCTGGTTGAGTTGTGTGCGTGGTTGTAAGACAACACATTGAAGAAACCTTTTGTTCTGAAATGTGCTGGAGAGCTTACGGTACAGCACTATGGCTAGAAGAAGGCTTGAATGATCCTGCAATCTAGTTTTAGTCTAACATTTCAAAACGACTGTTGATTACAGAAAATAACATTGAAGGCAATTTAAGGCATCCTAATACTTGGCAGCTTAGCCAGTTCTGGAGAAGTTAATTTACATGAGTTATTCTGTGGAAGTCCAGGCATAAATTGTGTCTGCAAATTAGCTGCAATAGCTTCCCGATCCCCTGAGGATGGCAGCCTCATCATATGTACTGAACTGCCAGACATAGTGTTTATCTGTAAGTGGTTTTACAGGTGAGAATTACTCTCCCCTCCCACTGACCGTGTCCTGGGTTTTATGTCTTTGTTTTCTTAGGATCTCTGAGCTAAACCAATCAGTTTTTACCGAGTACTGTATCTTTCAGAGTATTTATGTACTAAGTATCTTCCTTGTAGAAGAAAAAAATGCAAATCTATCTTGAAATCAACCCTAATGAATAATCACTTAAAATTGCTTATCCTTGTTCTTGTTGTTTAACCATAACAATCTGGCCGTATTTGAACTTCAGTTTTGGAAGTTTCATGAAGCTCAGTTTTGGAAGTTTCATGAAGCTATTTCCCATCAAGCAAGGTGATTCTCTAAAGATAACTGACATATACACAAATAGAAGTAGGTGAGCATTTTGTTTTTTCCTCTTCTGCTCCTTCTGCTACAAAGCAGAGTGAAATGTTTGTACAGTGAAGGGTGGCTCTCCTCTGGGAATGTTTCAAATTTTCTTGATCTTTGGAATAACAAAGCTATTAGAAACACCTGAGGTTCTGCCCCTTGCTTGCTTCCACTCGACATGGTGGTGCTGTTATGTTTGGGTGGTAATGTGTTGGGGAAAAGGCTACATGAGTGCTAGTCTAGCAAGGGACCTGGACTATTACAGTGCAGTAAAACACCTTCCTCTTTTAAACCAAGTTAACAAAAGAAGGAAGGAAAAACCAGAAATTGCCTGGTGGCAATGTGTGGTGCCTTTGCCCTTCCTTGTTCTCCCCAGTAGTTTTCAGTATGTTCCACTTAAATCTCCTTTTCCTGCCAGGTGCCAAACTGTCTTCTGGGGTCTAAGTTTGGCTGTAGATGTGATTTAAAGACTCTGTAATAAAATTCTCTTTACAACTTGATGCTGTGGAGGTACTGAATGCCTCCTATTAGAAGCTGAGTGCTTGAAACAACATGGGATTAGGATTTTAAATGATTTGTGCAGTGATGGTCCTATGATGGTTTCACTAATAAGAAATGGTAAAAGGCTCCATAGAATGTTTGAAATGTCAAGAAGATGGTATGTGAGGAACAGAGTACTGAAATTTGGGTGTCATTTCAAAGGCGTTTACAATGGTGAAAATGAGATTTGACTCTGACTTAAATCTGTGACCATATTGTAAAAAAATTATTCATAATCTAAAATGTTAAGTGGTTTAAAAACAAAAGTCAGAATAAGGGTAAGTATTAAACTGGCTGAGAGATTTGTGTAACTTATCATACTGTGTGGGGTTTTTTGTACAATAATTGAACACTATGACCAGCATGTTTGTTCTTGACTTTTTCCCCAAAGGCAGAAGCATATGCATTAGAAGGCTTGGTTCTGAATTTTGGGATGGTTTGCAAACATGTTGTGCACTGAAGTTTAAGGTCATGAGGTGCACTGGACTGAAGTGCCAAAGCAATGAAATAACGAATCTCTAAACGTTGAAGAGCAACAAAAAAATGTTTTACTGAAGAAAATTCCAGGCATGAATTGAAACATAACCGTACAGAGCAGCAATACCTTCAGATGGTGGTAAAATTTTATCTGAGGCCACATTCAGCATGGTACTTAATGCCTTTGGAGTAAAAATGAATTTTCCATGAAAAGCAAGGGAGCTCAGTTCTGGGATGCTTGTTATTTGCAGGCTTGAACCTGTTTGTCTTAGAGACTGGGCATAGCTGCAGTCCTTGTGATGGGCAACTCGCTATACTTTAACCACCTTGAGTAGTCTTAAAGACTTAAATATTCATCCATTGAAAGCTCATAGTTCATGTAATATCTTTAATGTAACATGGGCCCTATAATGTACAGGACCAGGTTAATGCAAAAAAGCTGGCTGCTCAACAGCAGCTGCCTTCAGGTGCTGCTTAACAGTTTTTCCTTGTGTTTAAATGACTTTGACATAAATCCTTTATTTTGTACATCGGTATTTTGTACTTCAGATTTGGACATAACATTAATAGAAAAAAAATTCAGTCATCTGTTAATGAAGCAATTATCAGGAAATTCCGATAGGCACAGTTTCTTATTGTAATTTCCTTCTATATATCATGTCATCAGATGTTTTAAATTATTATGGAAAACTTCAGTGAGACATTTCATTACTGAAGTGTAATATAAAGTTGGGTTTTAATGTATCTGTTTTCCAAAGTGAGAACGTTGCTGTTAGATAAGTATTGAATATTTGCTTTGCTTCTATGGTGAGGTGTCTTCATCATCCTGTTGTAGGCAGTATTGTATAAACTCCAAGTAGTTGTCTTGTTTGAAAGTGTTTGCTGTTTAGATAATATTTATTTGCAAAATTACTTGCATTGTATGTTTTTCAGATTTAACAGTATTATTTTTCTGTTATATCTGGGAATTAAAATAAACCTTCAGGACTTCCTCTTTTTCTGTTCCCATGAATGATGATGAATTAAACGTGTTCTGTTGTAGGATTGTCAGAGTTCCTGAAATTGTTTGCTTAAAAGTGGTTTGAGAGCTGTCAAAGACAATTTTGCTTTGTGGGTTCCGATAATGGAATCATTTTGTTGCTGCAGCTGTATTCATAGCAAATAAATAACATTGTTATGAAAACCTGTGTAAACTAATAAGGTAGAATGTGATGTGAAATTCCTGCCTTCATACTGTTAGTTACTTGTTTCTGGAATTGACTGTCATATTGTATTTTGTTACAGAATGTAATAGAAGATTTTGCTAGAAGCTATTCATAGTTCAGTGTAAGCAATGGTGCTTTTGCCTCTTCCTTCAGGATGGTGAAAATATCTTTGCTTACAGTGTAATGAAAAAGGTTATGGTTGCTCTTGTACCCACGAGGACTAAGACTGTTACAAAGCCTGCCTGGATTTTTTGGGAAGACAGACACTGAATCCTTTTTATATGCAATAGGGGCAGCTGTATGCTACAGAATGAAATGCAGTGCACTTGCTTGAATTTTATTGCAGGAGTGAGAAGGAATGGTAGGGGTTTGTTTTCTTTCACCTGAAAGTAGCAGTTAAGACGCAGTATAAAGCAGTGAATTTGAAGCACAAGCTACAGTCTCCTTTCCTTTATTATACTGCTGTCAGCTCCCCCACACCCGCCCCCCCCCCCCCCCCCCCAAAAAAAAAAATATCTAACTCCTAAAAAACCCAGAGACCCCCCCCAGTCATTGTAGTCTGACTTAGAGAG
This sequence comes from Falco peregrinus, assembly GCF_023634155.1. Lineage (NCBI taxonomy): Eukaryota > Metazoa > Chordata > Aves > Falconiformes > Falconidae > Falco > Falco peregrinus. Next base: position 100,235,216 of record NC_073724.1, read on the forward strand.
TAACAACAAAGCAGAGCCTGGGCTTGAGAGATGCCCAAGATAGAATTAAATTGTTACTACAGTGTAGACATTCTTCTGTTACCTTCAAAGAAATAACCCACAGCAGCAATGTTTTGTTTCCTAATTTGACTAATTTACACAAAGCAATTTGATGTGTCTTTTGCCCTTCCTGTGACACTTGCTTTCTCAGGCACGGAAGGTTCCACCAGTGAGGGGACAGGAGGCAGCTAGGCAAGGGGAGGGATGCTCGGTGCCAGCTTCAGATATTGAGAAATGTGAGAACTGACATCTGTCTGAGGCAATTCTTCTGAAGCCCTGTGACACACAGAGCAGTGCTCTGTGGGGTTTAGCGGGGGGACTGTGTTATGCTGAGTAACAGCTGGCTACAAATACAGATAGCAGGCCTGAAAACAAAAAAGAAAGCCCATGCCTAGGTCAAAACAGGGAAGGGAAAGAACATATTCAATATACACTTGTTAAGCTAGCAATGATTCTCTTCCTAATATTTTTTAATAAACTGCATGGGTAAAAGAAAGTTCTTTGGTTACTCCATTGATTCTTTGGGTATTTACAGTGTCAAACTGCTCTACTTAAGCAGTTTTTGCTCTTCGTTCATGGCAGGTATGTGTCTCACCCCCCACTGTTTCTTTACTTGCCAGCCCAAGTATTCACCAGCTTTTGGAATAACTTTGTAGTTGTTTCTCTAGATTTGAAAAAAGAAAAAAATTTCTGTTTTGCTTTATGCTATGATAATTAGATGGAGTTAATGAAGATCAAGACAGGGATCTAACCAGTTAAAAGATAATATGCTTCTGAGCTGGGAAGGCATTGGAGATTACTCTAAATATGTTATTGTCATGTAACATTTTAACTTATTCTTGCTTTGTGCTGAAACAGTCTAAAAATTCTCTACCTGTTGAAAAAAAATATAAAAACATTATAAAATTACAAAAATATTATAACCAGTTGTCTTTCATGAGCATGAATAACAGCTTAGAATAGTGTGGAGTATTAAAAAGACACTTGGTACTTTCCCATTTAAAAAAGCAATACATTTTGCTGTATAGTAACAGTTGCTAATTCTGTTTTCACGCAAACAGGGACATGCTTGTGGAACTAGTGCATGCAGATGGTATGGACCAACGGAAGAAAGAGTAGTAAGCACAATTTTCATTCTAGAAATACGAATGAAGAACTAATTGTGAGATTGTTCAGTCTGGACAGGAGTTTAGGGATGTAAAAAAGCTGTTGCAAGGAAGAATGAAGTGACTTAAATTGTACTGATGCGATTACAAAGGACGCTGGAAGAAAATAAACCAGGAAGCAGTCTGGAGGAGAAATCTGGTGCTTTTCCTAGCGCACTGAGAAGCATTGGTCCTGTGACTTTGTATGTCATGTTATTTATGGCCAAAGAGCCAAGCCTGGTCTCTGCCATCCAGGAGGGATTGTTAATGATAAACTCTTCGGAGAAGGAAGGGAGCAAGCATTGCAGAGGCCTCATGAACCAAGCCCTGGTGGAAGTTTTACAGCATGGAACTAGAAACTGCTCTTTAAAAATACATCTACCACTATTTCTAGCTTACGAGTTTCTTCATATCACATTGTAGAGGTGGGGTTTTGGGGGAGGGGGGGTGTGCAAACACCAAAGTGGGCCCCTACCAAATATTCACTATTTCTTGATCCTGTCCAGCTTAGGTAAGTCTTCAGATGTGGCTTCACCAGATGATTCTGCTGTGCTTTTTTGGTGATTTGGGACAATGTAAGGGTGGACTGGGTGGCCATGTAACATGCTGCTTTAGAGACTGTTTCCTGAAAGGCCCTGGAGTTGCAGGTGGATGCAATCAGATGGCTCTTCCAAGGTGTACTGAAGGGTTAAATGCTGCTGATAACAATTAATGCAACTGGGCAGAAATACTGTAAATGAGAAGATAAATTTCATACCACTGGGGCAGTGTCTCTTGTAAGTGGTGCTTCAAAGCTTTTCACAAAGACTGAGATGAAAAGTTGTGAAAGCAGCCTAGTCAATAAGAAGAAATTAAAAGGGAAAAATCTCTGCAACATAGGGGGAAAAAAATGTACTTGGTATGCGACAGTGTAAGGGCATCAGGCCTTGGGTGATGAGCTGAATGAAACATCAGGCTTTGAACCAGGCAGTGTTTTGGTGGAGGAGTTATTTTGGATCACCTATTATATTTGTGTAAAAATGAAAGTTGGACATCAAGCTGGAAGATGACTTGCTTCAAGACATTTCCATGTCTTGAAATCTGTGTGTGACTAAAGATTTCTAACAGGGGTTTCAATTTTTTTTTTGCTAACAAGACTCCTTTCAAAAAGAACAGAAAACCTGGTTGCAATGTTAAGAGATCTGAATACGTTAGATGAGTGTGAAAATTATTTGCTTGAGAGCTGAAGAACAAAGAGCATTTGTTTTAAGGATTTTAATTAATTTTTGTAGGAAGGATATTTCAGCAGGGGAAGCGGGGATCATAAATGCTTGTGGGGCTTTTGTTTGAAATTTTTTTTTTATTATTAAGAAGCAGGTATTGAATCTTGTGAGGAGCAAACACTGCTTTACTAGAACTTTTGTTGTTTTCTGGGATGGAAAGTGAAGGTGTGAAGGCTTCTGAAACCGAAGTACTTAAGGAATTGGAAACTTGCCTTTTTAGGTCTCCAGTATTTGTAATATTTCTGTTCTTTTAGAACTTATATTAGCCAGGAGAGATTTAAGTTGGACAGAATTCCTGCCCTTCCCCCAAATCTGCAAAAATCACTAAAGAACAGATTTCTCTCCACACAGTTTTAAGACGTGTGAAACCGTGGTGTCCATAAGTTATGAGTGTTTGCCTGTGGCTTGAGTTGGGTCTGAAAAACTTGCCGAGGTTAAGCTTTTATGACAAGTAGTCTCAGAGCCTTATGAGAGGCAGGGCAGGCCACAGGACTGGAAAAGTGGTGTACAGGTCAGGCATCTACATTTCCTAGATGTGGGGTTTATGGTGTAGGGGTAAGTGTGCAGCACAACACAGGAATGTGCTTCTACAACTCAACTAGGTGTTCCCACCACATGTCACTTGATGCTGCAAAGCAAAGATAACATGCGTGCATAGGGGCAGTAGATCAGAAGGCAATGTGAGTGGGTTGGATGCATGGCAGGATGGCAGGGATTAAAAAAAAGAGCTGCGGATTCGAATGTGTGTGAGGAGGGTTCTTGTCAAGGTGTTCATGAATGTCATTTTGCTTATCAAGGTGAGGTAGTGTCAAAGGAAAGCAGAACTCCTTTAGGTAGTTGGTTCTGTTTTGAGATGGGGAGTTCATACAGGCTGAGTTAAAGCCCCCTTAGCTGGAGTATAGTCTGCTAGCCTGTGTTGGCTGGTAGCAGGTAACAGCTTAATAAGGTGTGGGGTGTTAGAGCACTGAAATATGAAAGGACTGAGACAGTCACAGATGTATTGATGGAAGTGGTGTGTGTCTGACCATGAGCTGCAGGGAACAGAAGACATTTCAGTCAGCTGCAAGTAGGCCTGTGAACACTTCTAGGTAAATTGCCCCCAGGCCAGTGTTTTACACTGTACAAATAACAGAGGAAGGCCTTCTCTGAGGCGAGTTAACTGCTGTTAGATATTAGACTGGAGACAAAGCTAGAATATTAAAACATAGGGTTTTTTATTTTCTTGTAGTGCTAGCAGTTGCTCAAACTTGCCATTAGTTTGGGACACTTCAATTGTATATTGTTTTAACTTTGTATTAGCAGGTCGCATAGCAAGACACTGACTTCCTTTTGGAGTTAGAATATATCAAAATTTGAGAGTTAATGCGGTCACCTTAAGTTTAAGAGGGGTAGTCATAGTCTGTAGACAAAAAACATCTCTTAGCATATGTAGGTGGAGATGATGTGGCAAATGCATGGGGCTGAAAGGATGCTGTTGTCTAATGAGTGGTGATGACTTGTAGCAATTGAGGAAAGTCTTTCAAAGTACTGCAATGCATTTCTCAGAGGAAATAACTTTATCCTGTATTAAACGGGCACTAGCATTGTTTTATGGAGAGGATTGGCAGAGATTAAAGGTGGACAATAGGTAGCACATTCTTTTAAAAACTCTTACAGGGTGGGATGCAAAGCAAACAACTGTATGAACTCAGTTGAAAATAAGTGTTCAAAAACTTACAGTACAAAGCCATTTATTTCTGTTTGATTTTCATTATGTACAAATGGATCTAAATTAAAAGAGGAAGCAAGAGTGAACATGAGAATTAGTGCTGCTTGCCTGGGAAAGGTGTGTGCTTTGAGTTTTTTCGCTTCACTGGAAATTCTTTCAGCTCACTGATCCAAAAGTCTGTGTCAGTTTTGCCTTTGCCACCAAGATCCTTCCATTCCCCTCAGGGGTGGAAAAAAACCCTCGTGCTGTTTTCTACTTCTGTATTAGGCAAAATGTGTTTATGCAAAGCTATTGGGGGTGGGGTGACACTCCCCAAACCCCACCCTTTTCTAAAAGCTAAAACATTCTTGGCATTTCAACTCTTGAAAAGTTTGATTTACGTTATCCTAAATCAGTCTCCTTGATATTAATCAATACTTTCTCTCTGTTTTATAACAGGAAATAGCTTCAGTCTGTGTTTAAACCCTGCGACGTCTCATGTCGTGACCTTTGAGTAGTTTGGTCCTTTTCTCCCCCATCTCTTGTTTTTCCTTCTTGTCCTTCTCACAAAGGCCCCTCAGCCTGTCTTTGGGTTTTTCTTGAACAATTGGAGCTGTAGAGATTTCAGTCCCTGCTTTGGGTGTATGTGTCATAGAGGCTTCCAGCACGAACTTTTTGACCATCTTTGGCCTTTCCCTTTGCTTTTCTTTCCAGTTCACATCATGTGTATCTTACCCCACTCTTCAGCTTCTTGCACCCACTTCAGCCCTGGAGCGTGGGCTTTTAGCAGGCTGAAAACCTTCTGCTCCATCTGTGGAGATACTGAACTTCTTGACCACCAGCTGTATGAATCACTGTTGTAGATGGTAGTGTCAAGTAGGTAGGAGCGTGTGGGAGTCTAATCCTGCTGCCCAAACAGGCAGTATAGGCATCCAGTGATACTGTGTGTTAGGAAATGGAAAGCCTGTATTTTTTTTTGTGGCATTCTGTTCGGAAATTCAATGGTGTTAAATCCGTTCCTGAAGGGGTATGGGGACACTTAGTATCTCTCCATTGGTTTTCATTTGTTTCATTTGGAGACCTGACAAACCAAAAGTATTGGAGGGCTATTAGTCTTAGCTGAGTAGACATGTATTGAGAGAACCCTGCACATAATTTTAACAGACCTTGGCATAATTAACAGGATCTTCTAGGAGGGGCCCCAGGACTAAACTGGCCAGGATATCATGCTTAACTTTTGCAGACATTGAGAGTAGAGGCTCCTGGCAGGGCAGCTGTCTGACAGGATGCCGGTGCAGTGAGGAATGCTGGTGTTAACTTACCCACTTATGTACCAGAAGAAACAGATGGCACTGCTAGACTTCTGCATATTTTCTTTCCTTTTGGTGCAGATTTTTAGTGTCTTTATGAACAAAAAAATTTTTTTTTTAAAAAGTGTGGAAGAAATGTATGCTAGCTTACTGGCTGCTTTATTCCTTTTTCCTTGCCTGTTTTCTGGTTTGGGTTTTTTTTTTTTAAGAGCTGAGTCTCATGAGTGCTGTCCTCAAGTTCAGTTTCCTGGTTGAAAATCTGCATACGGTAATGCAATATTCTTCTTCAGGAAAGAATTTTATGGCATATGTAAATGAAATAAGACCAGCCCCTGGTGGTATTGACAGGATGCTGAGAAGGAAGCTGACTGTGTATTAACGTGCTTGCAGCTTAGGTCATTCTCACCGAACCCTGCAGCTCTGAGAGGTTCAGCTGCTTGGTGGAGATGACTTTGCATTCTTTCACTGACCCCTTGTAAAATACTGTTCCATTAATGAGAAGAATTTTTTTACAGACGTCTCTTCCCTAAGTGTAGATGATACTGAATCAGATGTGTAATAGTTCTATTTATACAGGCATAATTAAAGAAATGTGAGTGGGAATTTGGCCAAAATCTGGTGTAAACATATTACAGTGGGAATAATAACTTTCTTTTGTGATCATTCAATTCTCTGCATCAAACTAAGTCTGTCCAAATTTTAATGCCTCTGGGGCTAGTGTGGTTTTTTTATTTAAACTTCCAGAGAAACTTTGATTTCTATCAATTTCTTTGTTTTCAAAAGCCAGGAGTTTTAGTGGGAGTGGAATGAGATTTCAGCAGATACAGCAAACATCACTGGTTCATGGGTGTGCTGGAGCAGTTTGTAGGCTCAGTGTGGCATTAGTTGTACTGCCTTGTAAAAAAGCCTTCATTTGTGTCAACAAGTAGAAGAAACTTCATAGTTCTATTTCAGAAACAGAAGAAAAATGATCAGGACAAAACTGATCCTTAACATCTTGCTGTGTACTTTGTAAAATATTGTGTTAGTTGGTGCATTTCTTGCAGAAGTCATCAAGTTGTCTTATTTCACAGCTGGAAGCTTCCCTGGGTTTCTGGAGCACTGAGAGGAGTATTTATTTCCTGTGTTCAGGAAGCAGTAAGTTTTTTGTCTGCTTTCCGTAGTGCTGTGTTGAAAGCAAAGCTTCACGCAGGTTCTTTTGCCTTTTAGCAAATCTGTGCAGCAGGAGGAAAAATATCCTTTAATGGAGCAATTGCTGGTTTCATTAAGCATTCTCTGTTCAGAAGCTACATTGGTAGTAAAGCTGAGAAGCTTCTGTCAAGTAAAACACTAGCAAAGGAGACAAATAGCAGGAAAATTTAGTTTGCCTGATGCAAATTTTGTTGTACCATGTGTGGACTGAAGAGCCCTTTGATATCTTCAATCACTCATTAGAATGGATACAATTATCCAAACAGAAGTAGCTAGACTGGTGGCCAGAAGTCTTAGTTACGTAGTGGTGCCCAGCATGTTGTCATAGAACACATACTGCAATTTATATTAAGGCACTTGCAGACCATGTATCAGTATCCTCTGCCATGTAACAGACCCACTGCCCTCCCGTTCTCCTGCCCTGTAAGTGGTGCCTACTCCCCCATCTGATCAGGTGAGCATCTGTATTCAAGTCACACTGCAATTTATTTTCACGTCCCCTTTAAGTAAAAATAAGAGCATTACCAGAGGTAGGTGTACTCTGGCAAAATACTATTTTGATGTTTTGGCTGATTATGAGATTGCTTTTTATGATAAAGGGTGACTTGAGAGTGGTTAAGGAGAAGTGTTCAGTGTGTTTTCGCATGTGCACTATGTCAGACTGTCCTTGGGGCACAAAAAATCTTGGTGTTGTAAGATCTTCCGCTTAGTTATCCTTTCCTGGTAAGAGCTCCTTGGGATTTTGCACTCTACCTTTGTCATTCCAGTTTGCTTTGCCTTCTGCAAATGCATTAGCTCAATTAGGCATGTAAGACAACTACCACCAAAGAAACAAAGGAACAAAAATATCAGTAAATGCTGAACTATGTGGGTGAAGAATTTAATTCTTCTTGTTAGCTGTCTGACATTTTAGGAATGGTGGTAGCTGTGCTTTTTTTTTCCTGTGCTTCCCATTTCATGAGGATTTCCTTAGTACTAATGGTTAAAGTGTGTCAAAGGCTGAATATTCTTCTTAAAACATTCCATTGCTGTTGTAAGTTCTTTTTATTTTTGTCTCTTACTGCTAAAATAAAGGTGAAGGAGCTGTGGTACGCATACAATGAAATTAGATCCTTGAATTTCCTTTGCAGTTGACTTTTCTATTAGAAATTGTTATCTTGGGATATTTTTCTGAGTATCTAGATTGTGTCATAAGGTTTGATTCTTAAAGGTTATTGCAACCTTCAGGTAAGTGATTTACAAAAGTTAAAGAGTTACTTAAGCCTAGAACAGAACAAAAGCAAAAGGGATGCTGCAACACAGGAGTGTAGTAACTGACCTATGCTTGCCAGATGCAGAAAAAGCCAGATCTGAGGTAAGGAGATGACAGCAGACCAAGCAGATTAATCCATAATGTTCATGAAAAGGCTCACTTCTCTTTTGTGAATGCAGCCCTACTCCAGACAGAAATAGGCAATGAGAGTACAAAAAGAAACTTGATGCTTAGTGTTCATAAATACTATTACTTTTCAAAATCTCTTGTACAGTTTGCTCTACAAATTATTCAGTTTGTTAGTGGTAACTGATTTCTTTTTGCCTGGAAGAAAAACTTGTAGATAAGCAGGTTTACCACTGTCAGGATTTTCATTCAAAGCAAGATGAGATCAGTTACCTGGTATGACACTGCATTGTGTTTCATTGTACAGATTGTTGTCTGCCTCGTTGCAGTCCTAGAATTAAAGGTGAGCTTGCGTTCTACCTTTTCTTTTCCAAGAGGCTTTTGGTAGGATATCTCCAAACTTAGTGAATAATGCTGCAGTATAGCTGTTCGCTGACTTGTGGTAAATCCGTTTAGTAACTTTTATTTGCTGTAGTTGTCTGCTAGTGATTTTAAGCCCAGTTTCATATATGAATGTCTGTGTCGGACCAGGCCCCATCTAATCCAGTTTTCAGTTTCAAACAATGACCAGTAGTAGCTGCCTTGGAAGCCTGTGTATACAATTAGTGAATGCGAGATCTCTGTTGCCAGCAGCAGTATCTGTATCTTGTTTTCATACTCCTTGATTGATTTAATTTGTCTTTCATAAATTTTAAATATTTCTCTCTGAGTCGGTTAAACTTTGTCTCAAATTGAGATTAGCCTATCATCTCACCCTGGGCAGAGGGTGCTATATACTGTGCAGGGAAAGTATTTCCTTTTGTTTTTTAATCTACCTGGTAATTTCATTGGATGCCATCAAGTTCTTGTGTTTAGAGAAATGATGAATAATTGTAACCTCACTGCTGCTTTTCCGGCCACCTCATCAAAAATGCCTTCAGTATAATGACTTTTTCAGATACACTTCCTTTCAGATAACTTCCACATACTTGATTTTACCTGCCTGCCTCGTTTTTTTAGACCTGTTCTGGTTCTTTTTATCTGTTTGAGAGAGAAGAGCTGCCTACTAAGAGTGGTGATACAGTATGGATTTATACACTTATACAGTGTGGAGTTTTGTCATTTATATTTTGTGGATTTATAAAGTTTTTCTTTTTAGACATAGCAGAGAAGTTTCCTTACACGGAGCTGAGATTCCTAGGTCCAGAGATGTCATTTACTCCGAAGCCTTGCCTAACAACTGATCTGCTGAAGGTCTGTAAAGATACAGCTTTTAGCTAGTCACATCCCAGACAAAGCCAGGAGGACTGAGGCTGACAAGTAGCTACCGTGTGTGAATTTGCCCGAGATGCGTGAAATAGACCTCCGTATGTGTAAATGCTTTTAAGAGCTGGCTTTGGTGTGCATATTGAAGATACTCCATGAAGCAGGCTTAAGCTCAGTGTCCCCTTTAGACTGTAGGGGTTTAAAACCACAGCTACCTTTCTTTGCAGGGTGGAGATCACGTTTAGGGAAGGTGTGCTACCCATCTTCTTTTGGGCTACTCCTGGGCTGAAGAGGAAAGGACAGTGGATCCTGACTTAAAAATCCTATTCCTGTTGTTGCTTCCACCAGTTATCCCAAGGGCAGATGCCTTCATCTTCTCCAGCTTTATCCTCATTTCTTGAATTGGGCTTTAGTCATCCATCTGTACCTAAAGGAACAACTCTGTGTGTTTTGTGCATCAGGGACGTGGACTGTTAAATCTAGCCGGAGGTTTGTTTTCCTAGCAGTTAAATAACTTCCAATTGTAAAGTACACATCAGAAATAATAGACATTGTGCTGAACCCTGGGAGGGTAAAACATAACACTCTGCAGCCAGAGTTTGTACTACTTCTGACACACTTGAACACTATAGGCCATTTGTCCACATTTTATTTTTTTGGTCTGTGTCTTAGTGTTTTTCTGTAAACACTAGAGCATCTTAGTGGAAAAACAAGGTATTGGCACTAGCTGAAAATTGGAAACGTCTTCACTAAAGTAATGCTGAAAAAGTTTGTCACTGGAAGCCCTTTAGTGAAAGGATGTTGAAAGAAAGGTGAATCAGTGAAATGGAAGACAGAAGAAAGAATTTTAAGCAGCATAAAAAGAAAAGAGGGGGGTCATGTTGGTTTTTCCTAATTATGGTTTCAGGAGAGTAACTGGCTGCAAAATTACTTAACTATCTTTTGCTTATTGTAAGCTCCTGTGCTTTTTCTGAAGACACCAGAAGTGCTTTTGTTTCATAAATCATGTTAAATCAAAGCACTTTCATTATATTATAGAGCTCTATAAATTGATGTCACAACTTAAGAAAAACACTTTTATCTGCAAGCACTTAAGAAAGCTGCCACTTTCAGAACCATGTAAGACATTATAGCTGGCTTGTTCAGCTCCTTTCAGCTTTCATGCTGACATGTACCATATTGAAGACATTGCTTGTTTGTATAATACTCGGTTTGATCTTTTTTCCTGGTACTTTCAGTACTGTTGAATCAATCAAAGGAAGTTATTGCTCTGTTGGGCATTAGCATACATTTAGATGTTTCTGCATTAAGAACGGTTCACAGAGGAAAAGGCTTTTATGTCAAAAAAGAGAGTAAACAGTATGACCACAGCTGCTTTGAGCTGTGCTGTTATTTCTGACCCACGTATATTTGAAAATGAGCCTGTTTGTACTAGCAATTATTCCAGTTTGGGTTACATGTTGTGAAAGGTTCCCTCCTCCCCATCCTTTTTTTTTATTATTTTGTTTATTTTAATTCCTTTAGTCTCTCTAGCAGCTAGGCAAGTGCTACAGATGGTGAGAGTACTCTGTGGCTCGTGTGATGTTTTGCTTCATTCATTGATTAGCATACCCAATGCAAAGGCAGTTGCTAATACTAAGTATTCAGAATTTCAGCGTGACATGTGGCTGTAACTTTCTTTGGAGACCTTTTAAGGTGAACTCGTTGGGAGAACCCAGGTCTACAGAGGACTGACATCATCTGGACCTTATTCAAGCACCATTAAAATCCATGGAAGGATTAGTTTTACTCTGGGCTCATAGTGATTGCTGTCAGCTATTAAACTGAGTAAAAAGCCACTTACAAAAGCCACAGATGCTTTTTAATAGTCTTATTTATGCTGTTTTACAGATGTCACAGATATGTAGTCAGCTTCCCTTCACAGAAGAGGACAAAGAGGAATAAAAGTGTAGCTCATACAAAAAAGGCTGAGAAATCTTAATGTATAAGTTAACATTGACAACGATTATTATGACACAATGCAACTGTAAAGGGTTTTGGTTCTTTTTAGAAGCTCTGTTTCTTTGGTCAAACAGTTTCACAGTAAAACACAAATATATGTGACATAGTATTCAGAAAGATTCCAACTCTTGATACGTATACTGACGTTTGATAGCAACTGTTAGACAGAAAGAGGGTTATGGTCAGTTTTCAGTTGTACTACTTATTACTCATCAGTCTTCTTAAATAATGAGAATTAGATCTGGTTCTCAATTTCCTATTTTGTAGCAAAGATGAAGGAAAGAAACCAGAATTATCTGTTCCTACAATGTCTGACTTGCTCTGAAAACTGGGTTATAATCACACATTATGCACTAGTGAGAGAAAGATGTTAATTTTTGCTAGATTTGGAAACAGTAATGTGGAAGAGTGCTTCTAAAAGATTTAAGTCTGTGAGAGCTGACCCTTTTGGAAGGAATCTTTCCCATGTGGAACTTTTTTGCTGGATCAGAGTGGTTTCTGTTGAGTCTACGCTGGCTGTCTAGCTTTCTCAAGAGATCCGTTTATTTCTCTTGATGGATTGGCTTTTATGCCAGCTGTATTTTTTTTTTTCCCTGAAGAGTCTGTGGCATAAAAATAACCAAGAAATTTTATAGTGTCTACCAAAAGCGTTGTTAACTTAAAGTTGCCAAGTCTAATGTATCCACTGTTAAAATACAAAATTCTCAAGTTAAGGAAATGATGCACAAAGTTATATAAATAACTTGAGCACCAGCAGGTTATTCAGGCAAAAGAAAGGGGATGATGTGATGGTGAGAAGAGTCTGAAGTGCTGATGGATGAGGAAAAGTCAAGGCTGGAAGATGACTGTTTACCTGGAGAAGGTGCTCCAATAACATGGAGTGATGACTACATGTGGGGGAAGGAGATGAGGTCACTTCTGTGCTGCAGTGCCCAGTTATACTGTGTCTCACTGGAGACCTTTAGCACACAAGGCAGCATATGTACTAAGCATACTTGTCTGAAATCCAGGCCTCTGTGTGCCAGAACCACACGGGAGCCCTGTGGAGGGACCAGATCAGTTCTTTAGTAGGAAAGTGCCTCCATTGTCAATAAACTGAGACTTCAGGTTCAGAACACCCTAGACGCAAAGGATTTCTGGAGGGCTAGTCCAGCCTCTGACTCAAGGCAGGATTGGCATCTACAGTAGATCATGTCAGTCACGACTGACTTTAGTTGACCCATGGAAAACAATTATGGGCAGAGATTCCACCACCTCTCTGGAAGATCTCTTCCATTGCTCAACACCTTCATGAAAACAGTGTGCTATCCAGCCTGAACCTCCCAGTTTGCACCTGTGGCCATTGGCACTTCTTGCACTGTTTCATGTGACAGGAGACTTTAAGTAACTCTGTGTTAAGTGGTAGTACACTGTTGTTGCTAAACACCCCTTACTGTACCTGCAGAAGCCCAGCTGGCACAGCCTGCCCTTAGAGGTTATGTATTTTAGGCCCCTGATTATCTAAGCTTTCTCTGATGGATTCTTTCACGTTTATCTCCTTTTTTTCAACTTGGCCTCTAAACCTGGTGGTGTTATAGATGTTGCCTCACTTGTACTGAGGAGAGGACTAGTAATAACTACTTTGTCCTGATCACTACCCAGTACACAATATGGCTTGATCGCACTAACAGCACGCTTTGCCTCTCACTGAATCTGATGCCCACCATAACAACAAGGTCCACTTCAGCAGGGCTGCTACTCTGTCATTTCCCAGCCTGCACTAGTATGTGGCTTATTCTGTCCCAGGTGTGGAGCTTTGCCTTTTTCTATCTGAATTCCATGAGACTTATTGGCTCAGTTCCTGAATTTCTTGAGGTTCCTTTGAATAAAAGCCTTGTGATTCCTTGTAACCCGGTCCCCCTAGTTCAGTGTCATCTGTAGACCTGCCAAGAGTATACTTTTTGTCAGCATCTGGGTTACTGATGATGTTGAGCAGGATAGACCTTCATGGTACTCTGACCACTGCCAGTTAGACACTGAATATTTGACTTTATTTCTGTGAACTGTATTTTTATACAAAGAATGATGTATTAGTTATGTCTCAAATACGTTAAAGCAGTTGGGTCCTTACTTGGCCTAATCAGTCTGTCCTGCTTTAACATGTTGGCTTGCCTTTGGGGTGTTATTTGTATTGGATATGAACAATGTGAATGAGAATAAAATCTGTATTCCTAAAAATTAAACAGCAGGGCATCTATGGTACTATTACTGCCAAGTGCATTTAGAGAATAAGCGCATTTTCTGTTCCATGTAAATTGTTTGGGGTTTTTTTTACATCCAGAAGACTTAATAACTTACTTTTTTTGGCATTCAGTCTGTTTCTGCAGAGTTTTTTTAATGCAAAGTGTTAGCTTTGATTTTTTTTTTTTAAGTCATGATAAAGTGTGAGTGTAAGGCTATTAGTAGTCTGTAATCTTGATGTTTTTCCAGTATACTCATGGGAGAGCTGCTCATATAATATCTCTCCATCTTCATGAACTGAGTGTTTTGACCACTTTCATGTTATATTAGAGTTACTTAGTCCTCCTGGAATTTTGTGGTAGTAACCTTTGACTGTCTTGCATATTACTGCCAGCAAATTTTTAGCAAGGCTACTCTGACTCTATTTGGAGAAATAGAGTATAGGAAATTGTATAGATGTATACAAAATGAAATGGATTTTCAAAACTTATATTAGGAGAACCTAGTGTCCTAAAGATGCATGCTGGCAGCCCAGCCAGCCAGCTGCTTTAGAGTACAAGCTGGGTGATGTGAACTGTGACAGTGAATTCCTGTACACAGTTATCACCATCAAAACAACTGCACATCTGATTTTAGGAGGCTTCTGATCAGCCTCTTGGTATTGTCCACATCTTCCCCACTTTGGCCTTCTCTAGGCTCTTTTGGGCACAGTTTAAAGATAGTATGTACATTAGTATGCCTTGTATCCTGTTGTGTGGACTAGCTTGTAGAGCTAGTGGGAGCTTGTAGAAGGTGTTTTATGTCTGCTAAGTTGATCAAACATTACAGCTTATCACATTATGTTCAGCTACTACAACATGCTTTAGGAGCTTTCCAGTTGCCAGGTCATGTTTGAAAGCGGGGCTCACTTTTTACCTCGGTGGCCTGTTCAGCAATGGAATTTTTCAGTGCGTTGTGTTTCAAAAACTAATTGCTCTTGTTTTGAATTTTGCCAGAGCGTTAAATATAGGAAATTAAAAATTTCTGATATGTAGTAAACAGGTTTATGTAAACTTAAGCTTCTGAGTCTTGTCTTGTAACTACAAAATAAAATTACTGCATAAATTGAGAGTAGACTACATGTTGCTACAAAAGCCATTTTATTGAGGTGAGCATGCTTAGGCTCTAAGCCTTTCTTTAAAGGGACAGCACTGTAAGCTGACTTGCTTTTCATGACTGAATTTAAAAAAGAAAGTGTCAGTTTAGCCACGCTGGTATACTCCGGTACATAACGGAGAGTGTCACAGAAGTTGCTTCCCTGCTTTCTGTAGAGCTTATGAATTTTTCAGCACTGGGCCAAATCATCACTTTTCCTGCCAGGTTTTTTACTTCTGATCTTGCTTGAGTCATGAAGAGTGTCAGCAAATACAGTTCAACTTCTAGCAATCCCTTTGTCTTGATTTCCATGGTGTCTTTTTCAGAAAATGTTTCATATGGCCTGGCTCACTTAGGTCTTCCAGTTGTAGCCTAGGCTATGTGTGATTTAAGTTACCTTAGCAATAAGAAGGTAGGTCTGTCTGGTACTTAAGGTTCCATTGATGTTAATGACTTGGACGTTGGACGTGCTCAAATTCAATGTTACTGTGGCACTAATGGCCTGAAGCAGCCTGGTCCTTAAAATCACTGTGGCAGTGAGGGGATGCCTCTCTTCTTCGAAGGCTAATCTGGTATAAAAGTGTGCGTGGAAGAAATCTGCCTTCCTCTGCACCCAGTAATGGACTGGTACTTCATGCTGCCTCTCAGTTGCCCGCCAGTTAACCTTAGAAGACTGTAAGTTAATACAAAAGGGCTCATTATATTTCCCATTGGAATGTTTCAAAACTGCTTTGAAATAAGGTCCTTCAGGCAATATCCTTCTGCTCAGTTTCAGGAAAAGGTTAACTTTAAATGCACCTATCTTCTCTCTGCAGTTCTAAAGCTCTTTATGTATAATCGTTCAAGTGTCTCCTTTTATTCTCCCTAAGTAAAAGGGGTGGTGGAAGGAACATTCTGTCATGGCAGCTGTTAAATAGCACTAAGCATATCCTGTGTAAGATGGGCAAGTATGTTACCAAACTTGAACTGCAGCATTTTGTGTCCTTTCTATAAAGGTGCAAAGGTTTGACATTGTGAAGACCTGGCTCCTAGTTCTGTATTTTTAATCTAAATCAGGAAGAAAAAATGTTGGCCATGTTTGAGCTATTAAGCAAAATAGCTGTGCTTTTTTTTTTTTTGACTGACTGTACTCCATGGAGCCATGTCCTTTGTAAAGCTCTTTGTACTGGTATGACTGATCCTATGGTCAGAAATGTGGATGAGACTAAAACTAAAAATCATATGTGTAAAAGAAAATAATCTGACAGTTGAGCCACACGAAGGAAATGAAAAATACAATTTCTTTTATGCATTGTTTTCAAAACCCTTGAAGATTCCTTTCAATAATAGCTACGTGGCCAGCCTGGAGCTTTCAAAAGAGGCATATTTCTGAAGTCAGTGCAAGTTAGGGAAAAAAAAGGTGAGTTCTGTGAGGCTTTACCTTGTGTGTTAAGTACTTCTTAAGTAGGTGCAGGCTCTGTTAATAAGAGCACTGAGGAGCAAGTATGTACACTTGACTGTGACTGTCCATCCTGTACTGTTAAGGTATTCCCTGACTCTGCCTGGACTGCTCCAAAATGCTTGGACAAGCTTCTGGGGACAGTCAAGCAATTGCTCCCCAAGTCTGGCAGGCGTGAGACTGCCCTGGGTTGATTTCTTCTCACCCAACAGTTGCCAATGCTAATTCAGCAGGTGGTGGGCTCGTGCCCTGTGTGACAGCCTGTGGCGGTTCTCTGCATCAGGGTCCTCATGCTGGAAAGGTGATTGAAAATCAGGGGTGTAGGGGACCAATATATGTTGTGTTTGCTGTGTCTGTTTTTCTATTTCACTTATTGAAGCAGCTGCTATTAATCAACGTTGTTTTCACAAACCACAGGGCACTTGTGTCTTAAACCTGAATATGGAAACATTCACCGAGATACAGATGTGTTGGAACCCTGTGTTTGAGGGTTCCAGGTGTCCTAGCCTACAGGTGTTAGTGGCTGGCTTTGAGCAGAGGTGCTATTACTAAACCTTCTTGATCTAAATCTGGTCATGTTAACTTAGAGTATAGGTGGTGACTGGACATGACAAAAATATCCCTTTACCCTAGATGCTGTATCTTAATGCTTCAATTTAATCATTAACCTCGTGTGTAACTTACTTTGTTGTAGAATATTACTCATTTCTTTTTCCTTCTTCTCGTCCCCATTCTTTTCTTAGCAGTGTTGCTTGTATTGAGTCTGAGGTTAGGGATTGATGGAAAGATCCTTTCTTGCTGCTTGTGTTTGGGAGTAGGCATGCTGTGAGCATTTTTCTGTAAGTTAATGCTTAACCTGGCTTTGAACAGAACACACATTTAATAGTTGACTAAGGCTTAGGTGGTCCTGGTCAGACTTCTAGTTGTCAATGTCTTTTCTGTTTAAAAGTGGTTTGTAGTTTTTTTTGTTGGTTTGTTTGTTTTAATCTTGGTGGGAACACCCTGGTGCTCAACTTCCCCAGTTCTAAAGGGATTGTGAAAACTAGAAGTTTAGTTCGGTGTTTTGGGTTTTTTTTTCCTAAATGTCTAAAGATTTAAAGATTTCATTGCAAGCACTTTGTTGTTGTTAAATAGAGACTGGAATTTAAGGGAGGGTGGGAAATAACTTGCATTTCTGTGTTGTCACAAAAAAGAGGTTTTGGGAGCTCAGCTTTCCCCTTGACTTTTTGAGGTACACTGATAATTCTGAAATTGAAAATCTCAGGTTTTACAAATGGGCAGTACTTTGATTTTTGGGTAGTGAGTCCTCAACATGATATGCAGGTGCATTGTAGCCCTCTGACAATAACTACTGGGTAAGATAACATGCTTTGGATTGTGTTTGCTCCAGAAGCATGTAATTCAGAGCTCCTAGGCTTTTGAACAATAAATAACATGTAGTTGCAACTTGATCCTTTTTATGCTTTCTCATTTCAAATTCCAGGAGACTTTTTTTTCAGAGAGGGAGAAAAAGCCTGCTGAGTTATTAGAACTCAGAACGAAGAAATAAAACTGTTGGTTCTTGTAGCACTGCTGTGGTGGCAAACTATTTCAAATCTATTAGCTATGTCTCCCTTCATCTTCCTCCCATGTCAATGTTTGTGGTTTGGTTCTTAAGTGTATGATCCTGAGAGAAGCAGTAGCTTACAGCAGTAATGCTGTCTGAAGCTGCTGTATGTTGTGTTTCTGAGCTGTCGTTGGTGTGGAGGAGCAGAGCCACCTGTCACGCAGTGATGCTGCCCAGGTGGAGTGGTTGGTCCTACCACAGTGCTGCTGTTGTGCTGCTAGAGGCAGGTGCTCACACTGGCCCTCCCAACTGATCTGTTGGCTTCCCCCCAGGGCAGAGCCTCGTTAATTGGGCTGACATGCTTATTCATGGACATAATTTCAATTGTCACTTAATTTCACCATGTGTTGCAAAAGTCTATAAACAACTCTGCTGTGTGAAACGTGGGTGCTCACCCTTTGTGCGTGTCCTCAAGGTTATGAAGGCACCAAACAGTCTGTTTCACAGACTGAATTTTTTGTTCTGTCATTAGAAAAAGGCAGATTTCTGTGCTGAACAAGAGCTGTTCAGGTTGATTAGCATGGAAATGGATGCACCTTAATCAGCTTGGTGCAAGGGAAGCTCAAAATTAATTTGATACTTCAGTTTCACTTTTTAAACATATTAGAGCTGTTGCCACTAGTGACCATTGTAGTTAAAACTGCAAAATAATCTCCCATTCAATACTGTGTTTATGCCAGCTCATCACTTTGCAAATCATTCATTTTCCAAACTACATTTCCCCTATTTAATCTTTGCCCTATAAAGCACATTGGGGGAAGGGCAATCAAGACAAACATGCAGGGAGGGATATCAAAGAGAAGGAAGATGCTGACTTGAAACTTAACCCTGTGTTCACTGGGGTGCTGTGTATTATTTCAAGCTGCTTAATACATAGAATCCAACTTAGATATTATTTCAGAGTCCTTTGAAGAACACTTCAGTGGCAAATGAGTTGAAATATGGAATGCAAATGACAAATTTAGTGATGCATAATTTTTTTAAAAATTATGTATAATAAGAAATGTTTGTGATAAAAAGGTACTAAATGAATTTGAATTTTTTTCCTGTTCAGAAGACTGTGTATGTCTTGGTGGCTTTATAACTACAAAGAGAGCTTTATATTAAGGAAGGATTTCTGTTATACCTGAAGCGATGCAGAAGGAACTGTTTCGGTAACCATTAAATTAAAAAATTGACACACGTTCTGTGAGTTTGTATGTAGGGCTGTGTGCATGTGTTTTGACTTAAAGCCATGGTAGGCATCAAAAATACCCTGTTCTGGATAACGTGAGATTTATAGGTAATGTATTGCTCAGAAAGTTGAAGTGTGACTGGCATGTCAGTGAGCCTGAAAAACTGAAGGAAGATACATTTATTTTTGTTAGTTGTAAGATGAAATGAGATGCCTGGTAAGTGAAGTAGGATGTAAAAGTCTTTAAAATGAAAAATAGACTTGAAACAGGTCTGATAAACGTGGATGAGATGGAGAAGTGAGGTTGCAGCTGAAATGACAGAAGGTTATGAAGCTGTGTTTGTTCTTAAAGAAGTCAGTAGGGGGATTGGTAAGAGTTTTAGCGTTTTATGTTCAGAAGAGATGGGACTGGGAAATTACTGTAGGAAAGAAGAGTTAAGAAGCAAGAATTTTAAAGAGGAGGGGGGCATGACATCAATAGCATCGCGTGCTTATGTTGGAAGCAAGCAGACATTCCACTTTGCCGGAAAGCAAGAGAGGAAAGGCTTGTGCACCTGATAAATTCAAAGGTGTTCAGTACTGTGGTAGTGTAAGGTGAGTTTTGTTCTGTGTAATTTTACGTGTCATTAGTAGCCCTTTTAATATGAACTAGTTATCTTCAGCCCACTTTACTGTGGTGGAGAGAAAAGGGCACTTGTAAAAGGAGGCAAACTATACTCTTGAAGTACTTCTAAAATAAGCCAGATGACTTGCACTCCAGAAGTGTCTGTTTCTCTCCATTGACTATAAAAGGAGCATGGCATGGTTAGTGCAGATGGAGATGTCTCCACTGAGGTCACTTACATTTAGTTAGATCAGTTCCTTTGTATGAACGTTAAACTATCCATCAGTTCACTCAGTGTTGTCTCCAAAGTTGTAAGTGCTGCACCAGAGCCAGCCCCTGTGAGATTGTGCTTGTCAGCAGGTGAAGGAGATTCAGAGCACTTGGTAAATGAAAAGCATTCAGTGCACATTTTAAGTTGATATATGTGTACGCTTTTGTTCACTGTTCACTTGTTTTGTTTTGTTCTGTGTGGGTTACTGTATTGTTTTAAGTCCATCCAAGATATCTCAGAGCATCATAACTGTAATTCAAGACTAGCCCTTGCTTGGATGACACATGGTTGAAATCTGCAGCCTGGTGTGTGTCAGGAGAAATAAATCTGTAATTAAAAACTGCTAAGTGTGATGTAATAGGAACATTCCTTGCTTTGTGAGTGTTACTTTTAGTGGTGTGTTAATTTATCTTGTTTCTTTTTCTGGGGACCAGTGCATACAGTTGAATGTCAGTATTACTGGTAGCCCTTGGCTCTTTCTGGGGTGTCTCCCATCTCTGCCTTCTATGAACATGAGGCCGCTGAGCATTTTGATTCTCTACTGTATTTTACAACAGAACAGGGTAAAATTATGTTCCTTGTAATACTGGTAGGCTCTTAAGGGCCTCTTGTATTGCATTAACAAGGCATTTTAAGGAAGTAGAATATCAAATTAATGTTTCATGTTAAAGACATTAATGTCTTGGTGTTTAATCCCCTTTACAGCATGGAAGCAGGAAGGGGTAATGCTTGAAACAGCTTCCTTCCTTACCTTCCGCTTTACACAAATGAACATTGAAAATCAAAAAGTGTGGGTAAGAATGTCTCTTAAGAGTATTTAGTATCACATCGCATGTGGGGGAAATACAGAGTCTTCAACAGAAATGCTGTAGTCCCCTTGTTTTTGGGGAGGGGACCCACAAATTAAAAAAATCCCCACAATAACCAACACACATCGACAGAACAGCATGCTAAGACTTTGTATCAAGCTGTGCCTTGCTTAGGTGTGGAAGAGCTTGTGGGTCTGTCTTCTCTTCATAGTCTTGTAAGATGGTCTGGCTATGAACTGATCTCTTATAAATTACCTAGGCCTTTTTTGCTTATGTCTTACAAAAAGGATCCAATGAAGTTTACTTATCTTGTTCTTTATTAATTATATGTCTTTATTTACAATTGGTAGTCTTGGTTCTCCAGAAGAACTTTCTCTTCATTGGATCCTTTGGATTCCAATGCAATAAATAAACCTAGTAATTTTCTGATATACTGCATTTTTATTTCGTATCTGTGGTTTATGTCTATATGCTTTGAAGCATCTGCAATGATGCAGCTGTAGTTTAAGGGCCTGTGAGAAAAGTGTTATTTACAGTTGCCATCAGTTGCTCTCATACATCTGTAACTGTGCAATAAATACAGATATGGATAGGGACAGAATTAACTGTTTCTCAGTTCCTGCTGATGATATCTTGTGGAGTATAGCTGCCCTATGTCACGGGACTGGTTGTGCTGATTGCGTCCCTCTAGTCTCATTTGTGACTGTATCCATCTTGATATATTATTGATTATATATATATGATTATATAGATGGAGTCTGGGAATAAGAGGAATAGTTGCATTGCAAGATTGCAAAAAGTGTGTGGTAAAGGACTTGACTGATTTAAATCAGTTGAATTACCTAAAAATTTGATGGTAAAACTCTTGCATTGCTTGCTTAAAATGGATATTTTAATGCTTTGCTTCTACTTAGTTTTGAGGTTTTAAAAAATTTTGCTATTAAAATGGGTTTCTAAGTAAAATGTTAGGTATTAATTTTTGAAAGTATCACCAGTGCACTGTTTTGGGTGTTTTTGCATAATCTTTCACTGAAAGATGTCAGATCTGAGACAAATTTGTTAATTGCTGTGGTTGTCCCATAAGTATTCCTGATGAAAAAAATATAACTGGAAGATCCTCCATTTGTGCTTGAATTCTCTTAAAGTAATAAACTAAGCCAGAGTAAACTTCCCAGCAAAATGCTAAGAAGACTATCTCTAGTTGGAAGGGACCCATAAGGATCATAGAGTCTAGCTCCCTGCTCCTCACAGACTACGTAAGACTAAATCGTATGAGTAGAACTTTTCTAAACAGGCAAAACGTTTCTGGTAAGAAGTGTGCCCAGGCTGAAAAAATAAATACAAACTGAAGGTTTAAAGCTATTGGGAGTTTATTTGCAAAAGTCAGTGGGAAGCCACTTACATCGTCCTCTGTGGAAACCAGCTGTGTTACTGCTCTGTCCTGTGTCCTGTGATATTTTTTCACGAGTTTCCTCTAAGTACAAGAGGGACCTTAAAGTATTTATTGATAGTGACAATATAGTACTGCGTTATTTGAGAACTGCTTACCCTTATGTTCTACCAGTTACCTTATGGATTTAAGTGATCTGAAAGATAATTAGGTCCACATCTGTCTAAGGGTCCCTGGCTCTGTACTGCATTTCTCTCCCAGCTTCTTTCCAAGGTCATAGTGCTTTGTGCCCTCTTGCTTTGACCCATTCCATTACAGAGGAAGCAATGTGATATTAAGGCATCAGTCATCTCATGCAGGATGGAAACGGCTTTCTCTATTAATCTGTTAAAGGTGCTGATAAACACTAGACAAGTTTGAGACTGAGAACCTTCCATTTTTATGTGTCAGCCTTTACCCTCCCAAGAGCAAGGCCACTGGGAGGAAGTCCCAGAGGTGGTCTGCTGAATGGCTGACACCTAACTTGACGCATATCTTCCATCAGCCATGAACACTTGTTATTGCACAGCCAAATGCTGAATGCTAAACGCTTCATAAAGGCACAGTCTTGACCCCAGGCTCTCTGCAGACAGAGTAGGTTAAATTCAGATTCTCAAGGAAGCAGTTTGAGCAAAAATCTGAAGACTTGATCTGCTAGCTATAATTGTGGTATTTGAAGCTTGACTTTTTTTGTTCCCCCAGGAGTATGTATAAAAAAAGAATCAGTCTAGACTAAATTGATTGTGTTTGTTGTTAAAGATGCTTTTGAGCAGAGGTGATAACATTAACATGTAAATAAACATTTCCAGTGAACTTTTTGAAGTTGTACTCTAGGAACTTTTTAAAGAAGCATTGCTGTCTGACCAGTGAATGAATATGTGAGTAAGCAGGAGATTTTTATGCAACTGATGTTTTGCTCACATCTTAGTTGTTATTTGGGTGTGTATCAAGGCAAGGCTTACATCTTGATGTAACTGCAGTGGTCTCTGCTGTGAAAGCCGGAGTTGTTCCACCAATTGGTAAGTCTCAATAGTTGCCTGTCACTGCAGAATTTTTCTCTGAAGGAGTTAGTTCTTTCTTTGTGCTTCTTAGTTTGAATTTATTGGTTTTTTAAGGAATCTTTTTGAACTTTGCTGTTCTTCCCCCTCTTGCATGATACCACCGGGGGGAAGCTGCAGGTTAATAGTGTCCTGTGCTATAATCTTCCAGTTACTCATGTAGACAGCCTGTCGAATGTGTAGAAATGGACTGCAGCTCTGATCATCTGGCTAAGGGAATTAACATCATCTAATGCAGTGTGTTGATACTGAACAGGTTACAAGGAGCAGAAGAGGTTTGGAGGCTGGGAGAGGAGGGGAGTAAAACCTCACAACTCAGTAGCCATCCAGTTTGCAACTTCTGTAATTACTGTGTGCAGCAGAACATGTTCTCTGGAGCTTGGGGCTGTATTTGATGGGGAGGTGTTGAAGAGGATGCTTGTTATAAAGCTTCTGTTTAAATAAACAACGGTAATCAGGTAACACTTTGTGCTGAAATCTGGTCTTAAATTTCATCATCTTAAACCAGGTGCTGAAATATTTTTGGTGATAAAAGTATATACCTAGTGTTTCCTGTAGCTTGTTTAGTGGTACTAGGCATACAGAATTGTTCGTCTTTAATTGGGTGTTATATAACTGTGGACATAATTAACTTTATTTGGTTAAGTCAGTAAAAGCATAGTCTGTGTACATTATGTGGTAGTTGATAGATGTGTTTATATTGAGGTGTTCCATTGATTGGAAAAATAATGGGTCATTAATGGCAAAGTCGATTTAAAATCTGAAGCCACACCTACACTGCAGGCACAGAAGTGACTACAAGCTATATTAGCTTGCCTGACTTGGTCGAGCTTGTTAGAGTGCAGTTTAGCTGCAACATCTCTGCCACATCTGGCGATGTTTGAAATGTCTGTAGACAAGCTGCTAGTTTAAACCACAGAATCAGAATGCTGTTCACAGTCTGTCTTGTTTCATTCCTTTGTTACTTTAAGCATATTTGGAATCAGGAAGCTTCTTAGCTATTTCTATTGCCATGTAACTGAAAACTAAATGAACAAAAAATGGACTTCTGAGAGAGGTGTGTGTCTGAGGTGGATGTTAGCAGATATGCACAGTGCTCAGCTGCAGTGAAATAATTGCACGAGGGGACTGCCAAAAGTATATGGTCCTGTGCTCTGGAGGTGCCCCTGGGGCTGGTAATGGAGGTCTGTGCATTTGTCAATCCTGTCCCTCCAGAACTGCCTCCGAGTCCCTCAGGAGTCCCCATTTTATGGCTTGAACTCCTTGTTGACTCCTTGCTCCATGTTTTAGTATTTTATTATGTGAGAGGGGGTGGGGTATGTATGAGAGAAGTTAAGATTTGATGCAGACTGTATTGAGCTGCATTATAATAATGAACTGACGCTTTTTGTGCACCACAGGTTGGTTAGTGTGCTGAGGTTTTGTGTTGGTAGTTTAACTGGGCCCCTACAGTGCCAAGTGGTGTTTTCATTGCCAGGTAGTTGAGTGCTTAATAAATCTATCCAATGGCATAAAGTAAATTTTATGGCCCAGTCAACTTTTTCCTGTTTTCAGCTTTCAGGAACAGGACAGCTGCTAGACTTTTCAGGTGGTTTAGTTCACATGTGAATTTTGAGCCCAGCAAATTTTTCTTAAGAACTCTTTCTCCCCCAATTACTTATCAGGTTATTTTAAGAGGTGATCAGCGCTAAACAAAATCAAGGCCATAAAGCAAAATGCTGAACAAGATAACTCTGCTTTTTTTGATCAGCAGTAATCCAGCCAGGTGTATTAAAAGCCTATGTAAGTTGCTCCCACAGGATGTAGACTCTGGAAAAAATGCCATGTAAAAACCCCTCTGTCTCCCCCATTCCCCAGGCTCCCCATTCTTCCCCTGTTTTAACAGTAAAGCTTTTAGATATCAGTTACATTCTTTGTTGAGTGTTATGTGGCTGACTTGAGATGTGGAAAAGTTTTGTCTAAAGCTTTATTTAAGGGAATATAAAATCATTTGAAACTTTAACTAAAACTGATGAGGAAAGGAATTAGGGTTGTTTGTACAGATGGGGTTAGAATGGAAATATTTAATCTACATGTAGGTATTTCCAGAATACCTCATATGATTTTGTAACCTGATCCACCTTTTCCATGAAAAAAGGGCATTTTGGGTGTCTTATCCAATTTAGTAAGCTAGTCGAGTATTTTTCCACTTCTGTCTGGATTAAACTAGTTTTAACTCCATTGAATTCCATGAATTTTTGTTTAACTGGAACAAATGTAGAAAGAGAGAAGGATCAGGTTAAAGTAGCTACCTGTAAAATTGATAAGAATATTCAGATGTCATGGAGTCAGCCTTTTGTGTTTTGAATTGGAATTGAGTAACATCATCCGGGAAGTCAGAGTTGCACCAGCACACAAGGCTTACATGAGATCAGGGAGAAGCTTCATTCTTTTTGATGCTGTGTAGTCTGATGATTGGGTAGGTGGCCTGGCAAGTAAGCTGGAGGATGGAATAAGGTAAGCCTGCACTACCTCTTGCCAAACCACTGAAAATACCTTGTGATTTACTCTCTGAACGTATTAGTGGTCTTTTTTCTCCTGGATGGAGATGCACTGTTGACAGCGGACAGGGAAACCTGCACCGTTAATCTGTAAACTGTTGTATTTGCATAAGGAAATTCTCTTCTCCAGTGTTCCTAACATAACATCATGTGTGTATACCAAAGTGCATCGGATGGGGCCAGGGTTGGAAAACTAAGCTTTAAAACATTTCATATCTGTTTGGTGTCTTTGGCCTAAAACATGGGCAAGTAGATAAATGTGAAACTATCTTTTTAAAGCTATTTTCTCCTTCTGAAATAGTTTGGCACAGGTTCTGAAGCTTAGTTGTTGAATAAAGAAACGTCCCAGCAACTGCCCTTTGATTACTTCTAAATGTAGATTACAGCTGTCCTTTTGGGAAAGTTTCGCATAGCTCAGCATGTGAGAAACTGACACCTTTTTCTCTCCTTTTCAGAGTATCTCCTCTACAGAAGTCTGAAATAGTAGACATGGTCAAGAAACACGTCAATGCCATAACACTTGCCATTGGGGATGGCGCCAATGATGTGGGAATGATCCAGACAGCTCACGTTGGAGTGGGGATCAGTGGCAATGAGGGCATGCAGGCAACCAATTGCTCGGATTATGCTATTGCACAGGTCAGAGGCAAAAAAGAGCAACTGCCATATCCTGTTGTAGGAAATGTACTGTGTGGTCATCAAGTGCTTGATGGTTTCTCCTAGTCTTCAAGCTAGGAGCATCTCTACTTGCTTCCTTTTCAAGACAGCTGTCTAAAATGGGTATCTTTGGAGTTTTGGGATTTGTTATTATGGCTTTCTGTTCTTTAGGGCAAAGCTGTGCCTCCCCTCAAAGTTTGTTTCCTCCCAACAGCTCTGCAACATTCTGGTTCTTCAGCAAGCAGGGAGAAGCACTGTCTGCAATGCTAATGTTAATATGCTTTTTTAAGTGTAACTTGTTTTGTGCAAGGTGTTTTCTCTTGCTATGAGTAGGCATTGTAACCAGGTGTATAAGAGTCTGGTAATTCTTATTTTGAGGTTTCTCTTCCTCTTTTCTTTACATTTCTTATTCCACAACCACGGTGGTATATCCAAGAATTGGTCACAGTTCTAGAGAACTGGCCAGTGTTTTCATTTTAGGTACGTTATTTTGAATGTTAGCTCGGGAGCACTCACCCAAAAATCTCATCAAATTCAGTACTGATGACTTCATCTAAAGAGGAGAGTAAAAAGCCTTTTTTTTTTTTTTTTTTCTCTAATGAAGAAACCAAGGTGTAGAGTAAAGACTTAAATGTAAGAAAGGAAGGAGATAATTCAGCTGCTGGCCATCCTCTGAATACTTTTTTACAGCTAAGGTTCTCTGTGTGTTTGAGATTGATCACAGGGCAAGAACAGGTGGAGCTGACAGGAAGCAGACATGATCCAGTCTGAGTGATCTCTGAGCATCAGCTGATGTTCTCTTTTGGTGGGGTATAGCCAAATTTTATCTAACAAGTGATATAAAGTACCGTAATCTTTTGATAGTTTCAGTAGCAGGTGAGATTTTGAAAAGGCATGGATCATGATGTTATTTGCACAGATAACTGTTTATTCTGTTGACCCTGCTGTGAAGCAAAGTGGCAGTCTTGTATTGCTGCTCTGTTCTGCAGCCTAATGAAGGGACTTCAGTTTCAGGCTTGAGTAGCTGAGACCTTTCACCAAATTTATCTTGAAACTTTTAGGCTATTTTATCAAGGGCTTATTCTGTCATAAACAGTAGCAAATTCCAAATACATATGATTATAAAAACTGCCATGATCTTAAAGTCTGTGCTATCTTACAATGACTTTCTGGCTTTTAACTTCTGTAGACTGTGTAACTTAATTGAACACTCTTTATCCGAACTTCCTTGGATTGTTTATTACTTCCTTTTTAATAAGCAAGCATAAGCAGTTTGGTCCGTAGAGGGCCTTACACACTTAATTCCTATTGTGTTAATTGCACTAATGTTAAAACTGCAGAAGTAATTCCATGTTCATGTGTTGCTTCTGCATTAACAAAACCCCCTGTCTTTGGATTTAGTGTTAGAATGTGGAGAGGAACTTGCTCCTGGTTTAAATGCCAGTCAGTTACTGACAATAGCAATGAATCTTCCCAGTACAATATGGAATAAAAGCTGGTCACAACAGCACAGAATTTCAACTTGAAAAATGCTGTGGAACTGGTTTTTTTGTGATTGTGTAGAAGAGCTTTTTGCTGATTAGAAAACATAGTCAATAAATTCCTCTTGTGAAGGAGACCCATAGTGTATGGTCATGTGTGTTTCAAAAAAAAGTGTTCAAAAGAAAAACTTGATCTCTGTGGGGTGTATTTCTTTCAGCAAAGACATATAACTCCCATTGAAGTGTTACTGTATGTGCATGCCTTGAAGGCAGAGTTATTATATATATATATATACAGACACATACACAGTTATTGAGTAATTTAAGATGGCCACTGTAACGTAGCATCTCATGTTTAAATAGTATTTCAAATACAGCAGTGCCAGAAGTAGTCACTTCTGGAAGAGAAAGTCTCGATATAGGCTTTTTCAGGATTCCAGGGGGAATCAAAGCGTAAACCAAATAAATATAAAAATGCAACTTGTATCTGACTCAGCTCCAAATAGCTTCCACAGGTGCAAGAAGCATCTGTTTAAATCATCCTTTTCCCTTGAAATGATATTGCACTAGTGATCCATATTTAGAGAATTCCCAAATCCAATGACCTGTTTAGAGAGACAGTAGTATAATTTAATAACTTTTTTCCTCAGTAAAAGGTTTTATCATCTTAATCCAGAGAGCATCTGGTGTCTAGGGACTGTTTCCTTTTCTTAACTAGGGAAACTTCTTTCTTAAACAAATGCTTATGTTTCAGTTTTCTTCTTTGGAAAATTTAGCTTGCGTTTTGGATGCATTTTCACTGTCTTTAAGTCCTGTCCATCTCATCCTCTCATGGCATCACCTCATTGTTTAGTCAAGATGGAGGGTATCTTTCTAAAAGATAATCTCTGTATAAAAAAAGTTATGCTAGGGTTGGTACCTAGATGACTGAAAACTTATGGAAACTGTTTTGTAGGTAGGCCAGCCAGCCAGATGGTCATGCTGTTCCCTTCTGATTTAAAACCCCATAAATACAGTACTGTCCAAACAAAGGCAGTGTCTTAATAGAGCCCTATACCTGTAGTTGCTCAAGTACGCCAGTCACTGTGCGTTTGCGTCATTTCAGTGACCAGCATCAAACCAAATTTAATTCCTTGCCACATCTTAAATGGGACTCTTCACCAGTGTGAACAGACTCAGAACTGTTATCTAGGTTACTGGTATCTTCTTTGCTCTGCTACACCATGCACTCATTTTCTTGAGAGTACAGTCAAGAGAGCAATTAATAGTAGGATTTTTTTCCATGTGTTGAGCTCCAGAGAAGACTACCTCTGAGATGGTCACTTGTTAGGCTCAGCAGAGAGAAAATTTTTTAGGATGTATCTAACTATTCTCTACAAGAGTTGTTTGGGGTGACTTGTCAGGGTGCAAGTTACCCATAGCTGCTGCTGTCTTCTGTTAATTAATTTTGATGAGGACAGTTGCAGCTGTGGTGCATATTAACAGAGGCATTAGGTGTCAAGTAGGTCAACTACTCCCTTGTGAGTGTCCCACTTTCAGCCCTGACTCAAGTTGGGCAGAGACTGAACCATGACGCTTGGTTAACTTTTTTTCTCTCCTTTCTTGCTGGTATATCCTAACAAATTGGAGTTGCTGATGCATGGGGGAGAGGCTCTTCTTAAGGAATTATTGCTCAGTGATTTTTGTGCTGGAAATCATGGGAACAGAGCTATCTCGTGACAGTCTGAATTCATTATTGTAGCTTTCAGTTTCAGGTAAGTTTTGGTTGAAATAAATGATCTAGAATCTAAATTTAGGAGGTCAAGCTTTTCACATAGTCATTTCCTGGAAAAGGAAACAAAGCAAATGATGGTCCCACTTCAATGTCTAAGAAGCCTTCAGGTACATATGCTGCATGGTAAATGTAGTCACCAGTTTGAGCTGTCTATAACTGGACAAAAGGGGAGTGCTACAGGTCACAAAAATTTCACTGACAAATTCAAGACTGGAAAATTACGCATTTCCTAGGCTGCATTGTGAGACTGCTTCTGTAAAAGTCCATATTCAAAACCGTTGAATTGAGAAGCTGAGTTTGAGCCGTATCTGTGGTTCAAACTATCATTAAAAGGTATCTGTTTTTACAAGATTTGTCTGCTTGCCCTTTTTGGCAAATGCTGCTTCTTTCTTTACATGGTATTTTAGGTGATTTTTCTAACACAAGATTGCAAACATTATGTGGGCTGAAAATTTAATGTAAGTATTCATACTCTATGAAACACTCAATGCTTATCTATTTTTCCATTTATGTTCCTTCCTTCTTCTGCGTTTTATTTCAGCTCAAGACAATTCAATTAACCAGTCTGTTTGTTTAACACAGAGAAAGGAGATTACAAACATTGTAGGCCCTCTAACACAGGAATCTTCTTTGACCATGAAATTAATATGAGTTCACATCTATGTCCAATCCTTAAGGCTGTATCATGTTAACCTTGCCTGATTTTGCCATCAGGCTAATAATACTAATTGAAGACTTCTTGCTGTTTAAAGCCAATGAAGACCACTTAAACATTGAGTTTTGCTACAAAAAAAGGTGTTTCCTTTAAATATTTTAAGTGGTGTTTTTAGCATGTATGCTCTGCTAAGCTACGTAAATACTACACTTGAAGAATAGTTTTCATACCTGATTTGAGGGAGTTTTTTGGAGGTCAGGGGTTTATTTTAACCAGTTGTGGGTTTTTTAACAGTTGTTCATATATGTAAAAGCTTGTTTTCTCTCTTTCAGTTTTCCTACTTGGAGAAGCTGTTGTTGGTCCATGGAGCTTGGAGTTATAATAGAGTTACCAAGTGCATACTATATTGCTTCTACAAGAATGTGGTTTTGTATATTATTGAGGTAAGAGTAACTAAATTGATGTGTCTTCCTGGTACTTGCTCTTCAAACCATCTTGTACAAAAAGTAAAACTCATCCAAATGGATTGAACTAAAAGGACTGATGTTTTTTTCAGTGTTTAAGAACTTGTTTTCCTTTCTCAGATTAAGTTAGTTCACCTGAATCTGTTCACGTTTGCAAAAGGAAAACTGAAAGTTTCAGTACAGTGAAGCCTTGGATATGAGATGTCAGGGACAAAGTTCATTTAATCTGTGTAAATGTTCTTACTGAAAGTTTCTTTGTATTCATGGAAACGTTTCAGTTAGAGCTTATATTTATAGAACTTGAGAGTGGGGCTAAATTTAAATGAAAAGTTCATTTAATAGAATTGGGAGGAACTCTATAGGCAAATAATAAACTAGGCAAAAATTATACCTGTTGCTTCCAAATGATAAAGATCATAGCTGGAACTGAAATCAGTTTGCCTTGCTTTTTGGGAAAAAGGGCATAATTTTGCCCTACAATGCCAGTGAAATTCTAAAATTAATCAGGTTATTTGATTTAATAATAATTAACGTGTTACTGTTCTAAAAAATTACTTATCTGAAGATGGCAAGTACTAAAACTGGATTTTTAAGAGGACTGAATACTGTTAGGAACATTAATACGTGGCATTTCAGCCTGCATAGATAGGGGTGTAGTTCTTGTGCTTCAGGATATGGTTTTGAATTTAAGAAGGATCATGAAAGAATGTTTATCATGTGCGTAGTTAGAAACACGAGGAACTTGAACTCAATGGATTGGTCACTTGAGTAGTGCATGGTCACTTGGTACAGCAATTCCATGTTAGTCGGTTTTATTTATGCATGCCTATCTGTATATATTAGGTTTTCTATTTCTTTCTACAATTAAGCAGACATGAATGAGGTTAATAGGTAAGAAAATTAGAACATTTATAATTAGGCAGCTAGTTATATCAATTAAAGGAGGGTAGTGGGTAAGTAATATTTTACTATTCAGTGAATCGTGTCATGGTCAGTGTGGGTATACCTGACTCCCTCAGGGTATGATCATCTTTTATGCATGATGTTAGGCTGCGAGAGAACAAATATTTTCCACTAATTTGCTCCATTTTTCCTCTGCTATTTTTGAATTAGTGGTTGGCTGTTATAATTTTCAACATAGATTGGTCTGTTTACTGTAAGTTACACATTACTGTCAAAATAATGGCAGTGTTTCTGTGGTGTGTGAGAGCAGTATGGTTGACTGACATACAGTATGCTAGATTTATGAAATATTACAAGGAGCTGATTTATTTTCTAAATTTTAAGTATCCACATCTTGATTGTGTTCCAATTCTTTAACTAGATTATCTGCCAAACCTAAATCCATGTTCTTGTGATTTCACAGGTGTTTTTTGGCCTAGTGTAGAAGCCATCTTCACAGCTCTGAGATTAATTTAGTACACTAGGAATCATGGAATCTTTTCAGCTGGAGGGGACCTTAAAGATCATCTAGTTGTGACCCCCTTGCCGTGGGGCTTAGATAATTAAGATTTGGTTCATATTTTACTTTCTGAAATAGTCCTTAATTTGACTTGGGCTGATCATAACTCATGTTTTTAGTAAGGGTTGTTAAGTGTTCTTGGAGATGACAATATATTCATTACTGTGCAAAAGAAATAGAAAAAAATTTTAAAAGAATTTTTCTAGTGGGTTTCTTAATAAGCATGGGAATTGCTGGGGTTTTCCCTGAACTGTTTAGAAAATGCGTAACAGTTTCATGATTGCCTCCTAGGATTCTTTTCTCCACCTGAAAATTAGTTTTTCAAGTCCTGCTTCTCATCCATTGTAGCAGTGTGTGTCTTTGCTTCATTTACTGTAGTCTGACAGGTAAAATTAAGTCATGCATCAAATGTTGTATAGCTAAATTATGCCTTCCCATGCGAGCTGCTGTGGAAGGGGTTGAAGACAGGTGAAGGCCTCTGGGACCTCCAGCCTGAGGTAGCTTTAATCATCTTACTGTAAGGAGGAGTTTTATTAACCAGAGATATCACTATACGATACATAAAATGCAAGTTTGCTCTGAGAATGTGAGGTCAGTTGTTCCCTTCAGTGTATTGGGTTTTGTTCAGTTCTTCCTGCATACCATACTGAGGCAAATGAGCTTTTGTGTCTTCTGATGTCCATGACTAAGGGTGGGCACAGTGAGTTCCACCTAACACGTGAGCGCTGAAAAAAATGTGTAACGAGCTTCAGCCCTATGCCTTGGTTACCCCTCTGTGCTTACGCAGCCTAGGAGTTGGGAGCAAGCTTAAGGGAGGTAAAGTGACACAATGTGTCTTGTAGACCTGCAGCAATGGTAGGAGCTCAATTTGATTTTTAGTTCCCCTGGTGAGTTAGCCTTACTAGTGACCTTGAGGAATTTCCCCTCCAAAACTGCATAAAATTAGCCAAATTGATGAGAAACTGAAAAGACACCAATTTTGGTATCCTAGAGATGCACAAGGAGAGAGAGATGTCTCAAATTCCCTTAACTTTGCACAAAGAAAGCTGAGTTGTTTTGTGTTCCTGCTGTGAGGCTCGAGAGCGCCAGTCAGTTTGTGGTATGGAGTGATGTTTGTGAAAGAGAAGCTCCAAGAGGGAATAAACCCTTCAACTTGAGGGAATGGTAGCTGAGTGCCCAGCACTCCAGCACTGTTGTTTGTGCATATGGTATGTTCCTGATTGTTTCCCAATGCTCTGCACAAGTTTAATATTTACCTGTATTTCTTGCTTGGATGTGTGGTATATGGGGAACATCCTTTTAGCATCGTAATGAAATAGGGATTTGAACTTGAACTACTTTCTAAGTTAATCTTCTAAAGGATTGTACTGAGTAAATATTTATAGAGTTGAATCAAAAAGCACATCAGTGAATGTGACTGTTGGTTATACCTTTTTGTTGCTATATCTGCTTTATGTCAATGAAGCTTTAACACCTGAGGAATAACTCTAGTTAGCTTTATGTAAATAAATTTTGCAGCAGTGAAGCACTGGGGCTTATCATGACTTTCATTCCTTGATACTTTCCAAACATCAGAACGAAATAAGAGACGGTCATGCTTAGCACACAAAATGTCTGGACACAACTTTCAGAGACTTACATTAAGATTAAACTTCAGTTAATTAATCAATGATAAATGCTTGAGGAGAACATATTTCTGTCTCCTTTCCTAGGATCCCAACATTGGTATGTTAAACACCCAAATATACACAGAAGTTCTTCCTGATAACAAACACTGTTATACTGGGAGGATCCAAACTGTGGCATCTCTGAAACTTAGATTTCATCAGCTTTGATTCAGTTTCTGGGTGAAGTAGTAGTTAAAATCTAGAATTTGGGATTTGATGGGAAGTATCCTCAGGTGACTGGCATCATGGGCTTTACTCCTAAGAGATGCTGCTAGCTTAAGGCTGGTGCTTACTTTCCTGCAACGGCTGATTCTTTGTGGAGGGACAGGGGCCTGAGAGACTGTTTTCAGCTGCTTTGACCATGACTAAAATGTGCGCCAATATTGGGACAATTTAATGCAGCTAGAGAGCTGATATAACAGAAAGCAGGCCTTGTAGTCTAGTGATTGCAGGGGAAATGGAGACGAGTGTGTTACCCTTCTGCCTTGATTAGAACTTCCTAGTGTTTTTAAGAGGTGAATTTTAAGTCATCGAAGTGATAAAGGTTATTGAAGTCTGAGAAGATTTTGATTTGGCTTAACAGCTGGAAACTTGATGTTGCTGTCCTTTCTCTGACCTGATCTCTTTTTCCTTTTTCATTTCTTCATTGCTGTCCTCCTGCCATTCTCTTAATTTCCCCCCTTGATTTTTGAAAATACAGGATTCGGTGAAATAGAAATCAAAAGCAGAAAAAGAAGCAGGTTCTGGAAATTCAAGTCCTTCCGCTGTGGTTCTTAGACATGATTCTTGAGCCCTTGCATATGACTGCTGCCAAGGTTTTTCAGGGTATAAAGTTGGGGTTCCCTCGCTTATGGCCTCACTTGCTGGCAGAGGGGGCAGAATCAAACCGTTCCATCCACAGAGCTGGCTGGTAGATAAATTGCTGCTGCTTCCCCATTCCAGACTGTGCTGGGTCTGTCCTAACAGTGGCAAGGGATTCCACATAAAAAGCTACTAAGATGGCTTCAGGGATGACATAGAAATATCAAGCTCCTCTTTGGTGTCCATTCCTGTATTTCCTGTGTCTGGCTGCAGTCTCAGTGTGCATTAAAGCAGTTACTGAGGAAAGCCAATCATTCAGCATCATCTTGGAGCAGAAGGTCAGTGACAGGTATTTGGCTTTTAAAGATTTGACAGACAAATTCCTGGGCATCATTACAGAGCACCATGTCCTTCAATTATTTATGTAGCTGGCTTTAAACTGAGTAGTGAAACAAAAGATCTGTTTCACATCTGTTGAGCAGATATATTTCACTGGAGATGGTATGAAGTTGTCCTAATGACATCAGAACTTTGAAATATAGCTGATTTCAAATGTAAAAGAATATAGGAATGTTGCTTTGATGGCATGCTTGGAGAAGTAGAAACACAGCAAGATCCAAGGTGATATCAGAAATATCAGGTAAGAGTTCAAGGCATTTGGGAATGGTCCTGTGGAAACAGTAGCACGGAAGATAGCTTTCAGGCCAACACAGTATGCAGGAAGAATGTGCTCAATACTTTTGCTGGAGCATGTTTTTCTGAAATGTGCTTGCTATGAAGTGCTTTTGTGTTATGTATTGCGGAACGGGGGTGGGGGTAAGAAACAGATAGTCCCTGTCCGGTCAAGGTCTGGCAGTGTAGGGCCATGACAGAGAAACAAATGACAAGTGAGAAGGGGAGAGTATAGTGTGCATATCCTGATGCTGCATTATTTTCTTTTCTGCCTTAAGAATCATGATAAGCTGTAAGCCCAAACTGGAAAGCTGTTTCTTTGTGGAGGCTGAGAGGGAGGTCTTATATGAGAGTAGTGTTAAACAAACAGCATAAATGTACTAGACAACAAAACACCAGGATCATAGTTTCTCTTTTAGAGCTGAATTTTCGAGTCTTAAAAGCTCTGAGTAAACACAATGCCTAGATAAACATGCTTTTAAGTAAGTGGTGATTTTGTGAGTCCAGCAAGGTCTGGCAATGAGAGCTGTGAAGTGCTCCACACACTTTCAGTGGTCACCACTTCAGACTAGCCGACAGCACAAGCTGTGAAAGCACACGTGAAACGTTACTGCATGAGACCTTTCATTTGTTTTTCTCATTTTCATGCTTTCCTGTCAAATACAACAGCTATTTTTTAAAATATGGAAAGCAGGCATGGGAATTTTAGCCCCCTTACCCCCAAATGTCATGCAGAATTGAGTGTATGTGATATGATACTAAAAAATATACAGCTCTAACGCTTCTGTGTGCTGATCTCTGATTTATGTGATCTGACTTTTACCTACATCCTTGTGCTTTCTGTTTCCAATTGACTTTTCATCTCTGAGGGCACAGCCAGGCAATAGAAAACCTTAAGCATGGGGATTTTTACAGTGAGTTGAGGACTGAAGTGCAATAACTGTTGTCATAAAAAGTAACTTCGTTGATAGATATGAGCAATATTTTCCCCCAGTGTTAAAAAAATAAGAACATGTGGTTGTAAAATTCTCTTAGTGAGGATAATGGCAATACAGGCAGCTAGCTGTCATGCTTATGTATTCAAATTATTCAGTTGCTTGTTCAATTATTTCAAATGCATTTAATAGTAGGCATTTAATAGGTGTTACTTCTGTGTGTGTATACTTAGTGTGGTAAGCTTATAACAATACTTTATCAGGATGAAACAAAGTAGGAATTTGTGTGTGACTTCCGTTTTATGTAATTTGGAAATCTGGTTTTGAACTTTCACAAATTCATGGATATCCTGAATAAGTAACTTTATCTCTGTGGACAGGTGCTTTCAGGTAGGCAAAGGTAGAGTTTGGTGTTCTTAAGGTTGGTATCACATGTAAATTTAAGTGCCTGAGAGAAACTTATGTGGTATCCATGCAGATGGCCTTTATAGATGCTTGGGGTCATGGAGGGGGGTATGGGAGTAGCAGAGGTGCTACAGGATGTGCCCAAGACCTTCACCTCTCTGGAGCAGGAGTGGCGTTACTAAGAGATCTGTGTTGAGGTAACTAAATCCTATTGAGAAAGTGAAGGATTTTTTTTTTCTTGTTCGTCTGATTTTGAAATGTGTGAGTAAAACCTTAGATAGGGTAATGTTAATCAATCCAAAAAAGTGCAGAATATTTATGGAAATGATACTACAGAACTTGCAGACCTGGAAAGCACAGTAATGGACACAGTGGGAAGAGCAAAGCATGTGAGACTCGGCTCTGTCTCTTGGTAATTTTTGGAAAAACAGGTCTTACATGTGTGCATATTTTTCTCTTGCACTGTTTCTTATCAGCTGCTTACACAGGCTTAACATGCACAAGTAGAAGACCTAGGGCAGCACAGACGTTACCCTGTTCCGCCCACCAAAAAAGGTAATCGTAGGCTCCAATTCAAGAAAATGTTTTTTAGTAGCAAAAATTATAGAAAACAGATCCTGCAAATAGCCTGCCAAACTTCTTGGAATATCCTAAATATAGTTGGCCAACCTAATTCAAAATTGTCCATATTGTGCTTTGCTTTTTGTTCTTAGAATTAAGGTATATTTTTTCTTGACTGATTTACAGTGCCTAGTTTATATTGCTACTACTGACAATTTATTCCATATTTCAACCCCCCTGTTGTCTGAAGAAATTCAGAATTGCATATAGGCTGGTCTCACCCACTTTAATCCATGATTGACTTCTTGTTTTTTTGGATTTGTAATTGCATATGTTAATCCCAAGAGTTTCTGAGGAATGAGTCATGAAGATAAATCCATGCTAATTTTCTTTTCAGTTTGTACTGCTATGCACTGCACAGGGAATCATTAGAGAGCAGTCCATCTTCCCTGAAAACTGAATTGATTAAACTATAAAACAGCCGGTTTTGAATTTATTTCCAACCGTTCTAAGAAGTGATGGGATGAGTACCAGCATTGTTCTGACTTTTTAAGAACACTGCCCTCATTACACCCTACAACCAACACAGCTTGCAATTTTTCAACATCCCAAATATTACAGGTGATAAATTCTTTGGCATGGTCTAAGAATCTCTAGGTGAAACACCTAGTTGACTACTTCAAGAAGAGATCTACTGTGATGTTTTATTGGGCAGGTATGTTCAGCGTGCCTGGATCTGTTTTTTGTGTATATTTACATATGTAAGGGGTGTATGACAGGTACAGTGATATTTTTCTCTGTAACGTATGTGCTTAGTTTGGCGTGAAAAATCTTTTTTTCGTACATGGAGGGCTTGCAACAAAGGAGTAATAATGTTGCTCTGTAAATTTGAGGCTGTTAAATGTGGAACGTTAGCCATCTCTTGAGCTGTGTGTTTATCAAAGCCAGAATTCCATCATCAGTAAATGTTTCTTCAGTTTAATTGTCTTCAATGAAAATGCAAGTTGATGTTTAGAAGGGAGATAACCTAATGTGAGGAAGCTTTTAAGAGGGAACTTAAACCTCTCTTATGAAAGTTAGGAAAAATCAAACCTAGGGGGGTTTTCATCAAAGAAAACCAGCTTTGAAATTCAGGAGTTCATCGTTCTTAATTTCAACCCCATTTTCTTTCCAAACAATAAAAGTTTTCATATCAAATATAATTCTTCCTATGGCTTTGACTATTAACTTGAAAAACATTGAGTATTCTGGCTCAAAAATATTGGATAATCTCTTGTTTGAATAAAAATGAAGGGGAACAGATCCTACTGTTACCTAGGCCATGTTCAGTGCACATGATGTCGCTTGTGGGTACAGAGAAGGCCAAATCACATTTTTATCAGTGTTGGAGTGCAAACAAACCTTATCAGGGAATAGCTTGTACTTAGCACATGCTGAATGTAGCAGTATGTGCTACACTGCACTGAAGGTGGTGATCTTTAGAGCACTTTTTCAAAATCCAACACCATATATATGTAGACACGTGTATGGCAATACAGCTCTTGACAAATACACCCTTTGGGCGGCCTGTGCTGGTTTTCTTTCTATCTGGCTTATACCCCTATAAATAGACTCTCTTTAGTGGAGATATTCCTGATATATACGACTTCAGTTATTCCCATATAAGTATTGTATGTATGAAGAAGGATTTTTTTATCTGTCTTGTTTCTTACTAGACAGAAGCC
Source organism: Falco peregrinus (assembly GCF_023634155.1). NCBI lineage: Eukaryota > Metazoa > Chordata > Aves > Falconiformes > Falconidae > Falco > Falco peregrinus. Next base: position 100,274,015 of record NC_073724.1, read on the forward strand.
ATGGGGTGGCATGTTGAAGATGTGAGGGCTGCTGCTTTTTCACCTGTACCTCATTGCTCTAGTGCAGATGGCTGTTTTCAAAATGCATTTCTACAGCAATTTACTAACTTTGGGGAATGGTAATACAGATACTTACAAATGAGGCTACATTTTACTTTAGAGGATTTGGAGATAGACCCTGCTGGCAAATAGGAATAATGAGTTTAACTCTCTGGTTTAGAAGCTTTGAGGCACTTGTGTTAAAATGGCTCTGTAAGTTTGCATGTTCTGTAACTTAATGCAACTTGGAAGATCTTAGTCTTCCAGGGGAGAGAAAAGCAGAATTACCTTTACTCAATTAGCTTTACCTGCTGCAGTTAAACTCAGGTGTTAACCTAATGTTTAAAAACACTGCTTAGCCCAGGAGTGAGGAGAGGTTTGTGCTTCTTTTTGCAGAGCTCTCAGTAAAGCATTTTTAGGTATTGCCAGGGAGTTTGGAAGTGTTGCAGACAAGGTGTAGTATTGATTCACAAGTCATGCTGTTGTGCAATTTCACAAAATCCTTTTTCTTATTTAAGTCCAAAGTACTGTGAAATTTAACTTTGAGCCCACTTCTGAAAATGTGGTGGCTTGCCTGTGAGCTGGTCCACTGAAGTCACAGAATAGTAATTGCATTTTCTACTTTCCTATTAGTTCTTTAGAATAAAATGGGTTTATTTGTTCCGAGCCATGTGCTAGGATATAGTTTGGTGTGTGCTTGTGGACAAAAAGTGTGCTAGTTTGGGTGGGCTGCGTTTCACTTGTCTAAACTGCATAAAGTCTGCCTGGCTGTCAGCTGCTTGCCCAGCAGTAAGGTCAGGCTGTATGGCTTGATTTTTTCGAACATAACTAATTTGATCTTAACACTGAAACATTTTGTTTCAGTGTTCAGATTCATCATCTTGAAGCATTTTATGATTTTATGACTTCTGTCTCTTCATGCTGAGGAAGCGGAGCCAAAAAGTATCCTTATTTCAGTCCTTACTTGAGCTCCTGCCCAACAGCAGTCTCGTCATCAACTTGCCTTTCATGTTCTTAAGGGTGTTTCTTTGGCATGTTTGGAGGCACTGCTGAAGTATGTTTGTAATAGCCATGTTTTGTGGTGTGTCCTTTAGTACAGATGCATCCAGTTGATGAGTCCGTAATTATCTTACTCCTGCTTCACAGACAACTACAAAAATCTTCTGAACGGTAGCTCAGAAATGCAGTGTCACCAGATCTTTTGAATATAAAATTCATTTCTTTCCACTGTCTGCTTTGTCAGATGAGCTGGTCCTGATTGTTTTGACACATCTTGTATGTCTTGTATGTTTGGGTTTTTAGGATCATGACCCAGAGAAGCTAGGGCAGAGCCTAAATTTAACTGAATACAGACTCCATTGTAAATGCTGCTAGAAAATAATTTTGCTATCTGACGTGGATGAGCACTAATGATAAAAATGTCTATCCAGTTTCGCTAATTAACCACTAGAGATTGTTTTATTTTGGGATTCATAAAAGGCATCTGTAACCTAGTTTAAGTGTACGTACAGGATTTAAAATAAAATGTATATTACATTTGTGAAAAAAAAAAAAAAAAATCTAGAATATAGGTTTGGAGCTTTTGCCAGAGTTCAAGATGTTGAATCAAATACTTTAGTACAGCAGGGTCAGAGGTAAAAAATGCACCATATTCTCCATGATCTGTCCATTCCTAAAATCTGGGGCAGCATATGTGTTGCTTTCAAATGTGCTTTTACAGCCACCTCTGCTGTAAAACCACTTCAGTGGTTTGACTGTATTTGATCCAAGGAATATGTGCCCTGTGGCTGAGGACAGGAGAAAAGGAGTTCTGACTCGGTGCCCCTGGGAGGCTCCCTTCCTGTGTGGGAGCTCTCAATCCCTTCATTTGACCCAGCATTAGGATGTGTTGGACTGTGTGATAGCATACAGCAAGTGTAATAGCTTTAAGTAACCTGTCCAAAACAGGTTATTTTTTTTTCCTCTATATTGAGATGCTGAGCATGGTGCAGATAGCTATGACTGTTATAAGCTTTCGGTTATTTATATGCTCTAAAGTATGTCATTACATTTTATATTTCCTTGCTATTTTCAACAAAATAATTTAGAATGCACTGAAATGCACTAGAAATAGCAAATCACGCTATCTAGTGGTAGTACTGTCTGAGTTATACAGTCTGTTTTTCTGAAAAGATGTAAAAGAGTCAGTTGCATCTTTTTCCCCCCAGATATTCTATTGCCATACCATAATGTTTCCCATTAGTTCTCCTCTTCTTTGCTACTTAGAACCTGATATTCTTTTCTTGAATCATTGCAATTTGAATATAAACCGCTCCGAAGTAAAGGCATCCTAGACCAGTATTTTTGAGTATTTCTGAGCCATGTTTGACAGTTCTCTGTAACTGGGCCTGCATCAGACAGGGGAGAGGAGGTTCAGGGACAATGCTTAAAAGCTGAAACCATCGTAATCTTAACACGTGTTGAATAAAGTCAGTATTCATGGGCTTAAGCTAAAACCCTGGAGCTATACCCCAAAAGGCAACAGGGGCCTATTCTATGGAAACACAAGAACTGAGTGGTCCTAATGCATGTTTGTGTGTGTTACAATATGGTTCTGCCCCATCAAGACAAAGACATGGATAACCACTGATGACTTCATGCTGTCAGAAAGAGTGGAGGAGGTCAAAACTTGGTCTGCCAGCTTTTAAATGTGACAAAGTTATTTTGCTTTCTTTCTTCTCGGTGGATTTCTTTGCATTCATGCAAAAGCAATTAAGGATTTGGAAAACGAGAAGATGGAATATATTAGCCTGAGCTGTATCTAAGGTCTGCAGGGATTCAGTGAAAGTATATATATTTTTGTGTAAACTGTATAAATGCTATGTGTGTAAGAGAAGAAATTTAATACTGTGTATTCTCATCCAAAACCAAATAATGATATCTTTATTAGTCAATGACAGTGGAGATAGATGTTTATTAATGTTAGCTGACTAAAAATATGTAGATGGCTTGGTAGCTGCAGAAGTGTAAACTGCCAGTAACTAGTAACACCTGAACCTTTCACATTATTTGTGATGATGGTTCCTGTCAAGTTCAATTTTGATAGTAAAGTGAGTCTCCCTTTTGGGTTTACTAACAGTATCTGACCTTTTGTGCCTTTTGTTGCCAAGGAGTGACAGGTGTCTGGAGCAGCTAAGCAGTATGACAGTCAGCCTGTGCTTTTTGTCAGCTGGCATTCATTAGTGTTAAAAATGACATGTGGTTTTGTACTACTCAGACAGGGTAGCGATAGACTTTTGAGTTGCTTTACTTACCCCTATTTTTTTTTATTATTATTTACTGTTGGGATTGAATGTAAGTAAATGAAATCCAGCAAGCTTCAAGATGTGACTTCCACAGTGGCGGTATTAATCCTTGTTAGTCATTTTTAGTGGCACCACACCATGTGTTGGTGGTGGGTCCAGCAGCTTTTTGCGCTGGGAGCTTTGTACGGTGCTTGCTTTCAAGGTGCTGCTTGCCCTAGAAAGTCCAAGTCCCTCCAATGGTGTCATGCTTGTTGCTTTACCCATCCCTGGGCTGTGCTTTCACCATCGCCTGAATCAGCAATTGGGCTGTGCTTTACTCCAATGTAAATGCATACTGCCATTAAAAAGGGCCACGTGATCTTCATTTCTCCCTAGGAGTGTGTTCTTTTTCCTTCTTCCTTGCCAAGGCATTAGTGTTTGCACAGCTGCAGGAGGAGCTCCTTAAGGTTAGAGTTCAGCCAGATCACATTCCTGATGTACACAGGAGTGATTGGATGAGAGGTAGGACCAGCTCTTCTGATAGCAGTGTAGACATTTATCAGGTTTAAGTGTACATGTTATTTTAGTAAGCTCAGGTGGACAGTCGTCTTGTGCATCTGCAGAAAAGACAAAATTTTGGTGGTAGAGCCAGGTGAAGGGCCTGAATTGGTGTTCATGATATCCCTAGTAATCTCATGTCATTAACTGCTTTGGGACTTATCAACCAATTTTTTCTTTTTTTGGGCTGTCTGGGTATCTGTTACTCAAAGACATCCCAAACATAGGGCTGGGGAAGAGGGAAGGAAGTTGAGAAGTAGTAGTTGATCCCAAAGGCACATCTGAACAAAGCCCCCTTTCCCTGCGTCCGTCATGTGTTGTTCATATGCACAAAGAAACTATGATTTCTCAAAAACTGAGAATACATTGGAGACCAAATTTTAACAGAATATATGCACAATTACTGGATTTTTATGGTGTGTGATTTGTGGTATATTGGGGGGAGGGGGTGGATTGTGAAGAATGTGTGTTAGGCCATCTGGGCAGCAAGGAGGAGTTGGCTTGTGCTAAAATACAAAGTATTCCTGCAATGGAGGAGTGATAAAATGATAGCAGAGAAAGTCCTGGCCAGACTGCTTTTCTGGAAGCAGTTACTACTATTTTTCAAGCAGTTTTTAATTTATGTTGAGTTCAAGTAAGAAGGTGGGAGCAGTAAATCTAGGAGAAGAAGCAGGAATATGTTACCCAAAACCAGGATAGTGCTTCAGGGGATGCCAGATCTGAGAATTACCATTCTCTTCCAGTTGCCTGATATTAGTGAGAGAGCATTCTAGGGAAGGCATGAGAGAAAATCCAGAACAGTTTAAAATATGGATTAGGATTGGAAATCGATGTGTTCGGTTTTTGACTACATAAAAATTATAAGTAAGCCTGGCGTGCTCTCCGTTCTTGGCCTTGGTGGTCTGTGAAGGATCTCTGTCAAGGCCAGGGCTTGTAAAGCCCGCATTAGTTGGAGGGGGAGGTGGCATTTGGATAGGTGTAAAGCCTCCCCTTTTACCTTGCATCTCTCCCTGAGGAGGTCTGTTGTCTCTTTAACAATTAAATCATTACCTTGTTTGCATTTTTAAAAGGGTAACACATAAAATAATGCAACTTTTAGCATGCTGATTTTGATGCTTAAATATATTGCTGGTACCTACGTGGTTTCTAATGAATGATGGTTCTGTGGTGTGCTTTTCCTTACTGTCAGGATAGCTGCGCTCAGCGAGAACTAACTATTTATGAGCATGAAGGTGTACCTGTCTAGAAGGTTGATTCATCTTTTTTTTTTTATACTTTTTTTTTCCCCACCCCAGTCTGACTTCCCTATAGAGGAGGTTGTTGGATCAGTAAATGATGGTCTCCTGAGAGCTTTGCTCTTGAGAAACTCACCACAATTCCTCTGGTCATTGCCTGTCACTCTTCATGGAGCTGACTGCACTGTAATCTGCATGTTGGTGACTGACCAGGGTTTCTTGGGTGGGTTTTTTTTTGATTGTGCTGATAGTCTGTCTCCCTACTTATTTCACTGGTGCATCAGTGGGGAAATCATGCTCATGAGAAGCTTCCAATGCTCCATTTAACCATGCTGGTACTCACTTGAGATGAATCACTGAAATCATTATTCCTTTCTTATGAAGAAGCAAATCTACAGGCTTTTATTGCAGCCCCAAAGCAACAGTAAATTATAGAAATGCTGGGTATGATAAACTCCTCTTGGGGTTGTGCTCAGGCACTTAGTTGAATTTCTCATTTGCAAGGCAAGTTGCTGCTGAATATACTTTTATAATATAAAATCTAGCAATACTCTCACATTAAAAATAATGAAGATAGATGAAACATTAATTATAATGTTTCTCCATTTGGAGTATGGCTGGAAGCGACTCTGGTGGGCAGGAAATGTTTGTTCTTTTCTGTCTCAAGTAATTGCTATGTAATTCTAGCAAATGGGGAGAAACAGACCTTTACCTGCCAGGCTTTAGTTATAACCCCCCACCCCGGCATCAGTCACAGTAAATTCTTGCAGTGAGTATGCATCCTGTTCCAAAAAAGCAATTTTGGTAGGTTACTGCCTGCTTAATGGTATGTGAAGAATAATACCCTAAAAAAGCCCACCCTAAACCAAAAGGCTTTTGTATTGCATTTAAATAGTTCCTGCTTCTATTACAAATATGAAGTTCTCCTGGCCTTGTCTTGTGGAGTTAGATACTGAGAAGAATCTTTTGAGGTGTCATTGTAAAAATAAAAATTAAAAAGTACTATCAACTCTTGTCAGCACTTCTGGAGCTGGTGTAAATTTTGAGGGTTGGCTACTTCCTCCACTGGGTGCCTGAGTCTTGTGGCAGGGTCATCTTTTGGAAGACATGGGCGCATTCAAGCCAGCACTGTTACGTGTTTGGCTCCTGTACTGGGAGCTGCAATACCCCACTGAGAATAGTCCTCCTTGAGTCTTTTTCCTTCAAATCCCTGCTTAGACAGCAAAATACAGAATCCCTTTTTATTCCATGGCTCTGCCTCACCACTGAATCTTTCAGCTTCGAAAAATAGTAGCAGAAGAAAAAGTAATTTTTTATATGCTGTTGAAACTATGTTGACATCACATGGGTGTGTTGGAAAACCTGTTGTGGTTGCATTTGAGCTTTGATATCAGTAAGGGGAGTTGTAATGCATTTACTTACAGGTTTTCGTGTTGAATTAATTGGGTTTGTTTGTAGCAATAGACAAAAAATAATCTAACTGATCATTTTTATCAGCAGAAAACCATTCAGTTTAGAAAGTGAAATCATCTGTTTACATTGCAACTTTCTGTTTGAATATGTTCCCCAAAATCTTTCATTATCTGGTTTTGCCAAACTGCTGTAGGAAGTTGCATCTCTGAAAGATAATTTGGGTTAATACCAGCATTGTTCAAGTGCTCTCTGCTGCATCACCTGAGACTAACTGCAACTAAATCAGAGAAGAATTAGAGGCTTTAAGGGGTTTTCCTAGAAATGCACGTTCTACAGTATTTTGAGGGGTTTATTTCCTTCCAGTCATGAAAGGCTTCCATCTAAATTGAATGTGCATGTTTGCTTATGCACCACCTGAAGGGGTCTTACTTGACCATTCATAATGTTTACTGTCTGCTGTAAAGCAAAAAGGGTACCTTCGTAAGAGGAGTTAGTCACAGCTGTTCCACTATGTTGGGGAAGAGGAGTAGGGGAAAAAAAAAAGGGATAAAAATTGTAGTACCAAAATGGAAACACACTTCCAGCTGTTTGAAATACTATAAAGAAAACTGAAGTCCACCGCAGTTCCATCTGAGAATTAATAGCTTAACATATTCTACTAATGATAGTGAGTTTCAGCTATTTCCCGAGAAGCATTTTGAACTGACTTACTTGGATGCGCATGTCCTTTTGTATCCTTGATGTATTTCTCAAAAAGAAGCTATTCCTGTGGTTGCATTACTCTTGCCTAAACTTGTTTCCCAAACTGTTTTGAAATCCCCATTGTATGTACAGCAGGAGGCTATATAGTTGCAGTGTGTCAAACTTGGTAATTCCCATATCCTTCATTTTTAAAAGATATTAGTTTCTAATGAAAAGGTAAAAGGAGTAGAGTAGAACAAGGGGCATTGCAATTAACATTTTCAGAATCTGAATTTGTGGTGGCTGTTTCCCAAATTCTGAAACAATGATTTAATTATTTACTGGACTTCGTTATGAATAAAATCTTCTGAAATAGTATCTATAGCCTTATGAAAATAATCTGATGGAGCAAATCAATTGCCTTTGTGGTATGACTGTAAATGTTCTCACCTGGTGCTGCTGAAAAGAAAGGGTAAAAAAATTAAACTATCTCACAGTTTAATTTTTCCCTAGAGTGACAGCTTCTCTTGCAGCAACAAGTCATTTGTGGTCACTTCTCCAATGTATTTATATCCGCTTTATGTAGTAATATAAAATTTAAGGTAAACTACTATTACTTTTAAAAGGGCAACAACAACATGAAGATATAGTGCATTTTAATGTTTTCTAGGAAATATGCATGCAAGTGAGATGACATTGCATTAATGTTGGAAGGAAAAAAATCTATTGAAAGGCCATCTTGTTGGTATACGCAAGAACCACATGCCCTCAGAACTGGTTGTTTTTTGTAATCACTCTTAAACTTTACTTGAGAGCTGCCCCTAAGAAAATCTACAGTCTGTAGAACTGATGCTTGGAAGGCAGAATTTACAGGGAGGTTGTTTATGTAATTCTTTTCTACCCCAATTTCCACCTTTGTTATTCAGGTTTCCTTTCCTTGGCTCATTCATCTTTGAGCATGACTGAGAAGACAGAGCTCTCCTATGGGGTCAGTAAGGGTGGAAGTAGCATTGTATTTGCTGCTATGAAATAGTAAATCTGAACTGGATTCAAATCATCTCGTTCCCATGGCCGACTTAAGTATGAAGTGTGGAATCTCCCTGTCCTTTTAAAAAAGATTGGCCTTGCATTGATTCATATTTAAATAAAATAGTTTAAGCCCCTTCTTCAGTGTTAGCGTGGGTGCCTTCTTGCTGCCCAGGGTAAGTGAAGTGGACTGAGGCTCTCTACCAATTGTCAAGTGTTCAGGAGTGTCACTGGCAAACATTAACAGCCCAGCGTCTACGCTGGCTCTTGTCTAAACAAAATAGGTTGGACTAAGGTAACTTAACTAAATACCATCTATTTTCACTGTATGTTCTGTAAGCAGCAAACAGTAAACTAACTTCTGTGTTTCTTCCTAGGTATGTTTATCCTGCGTGACTGTCATACACTAATGGCATGGAACAGCTTACAGTTCTACTATTAATGTTTCCTTGAAATAATTCAAGTTTTGTTGGAGTAAGAGTCAAGTTACTTATCCACTGGCTAGTGCCCTGAAAGCAAAAGGGCTAGGAAGTAATAAATTAAAAATTAAAAAAAAGTCCTGAAATGTTACCTGCATGGGCTGTATAGCTGACGTTATTTCTGTTAGGTGCCATTAAGCACGCTTTGGCCTGTCCTGGTTATTGTACTGAAGACATAGCTGTGATTTACTCCTAGTTTATTATATCTGTGTTGTTAAATGTTTTTGTCATGAAAAGCAATGCCTGGCTCCCAAGCAAGGGATGAAGCATTGTTTGTCACGTAATTCATATATGCTCATTAGGAGATACTAGCTATATCCACAATGTGTAATTCTGTGCTTACATCTCTTACATTACATAATGTGTGGAAACTTCTTTTCCAGCTCTGACCTGCCCCCAAAGCTGTAAACTTAAATTCCACATTTAGAATAATGCTCCTTCATATGACAAACTCATCTGCGTTCTAGATAAAATAAAAAATTATGGGGTCTACAACAAAAAGCTGCAAGATGCTACTTGCAGCATTACTCATATTCTGTCCAGAAGTGCAGTGGCCACGTTGGGAAGGAAAGCAAGCTGAATCTGGGAGAAAAATAGCATGTTTATTGTTTGTGGGAGGATTGGAGCTGTTCCCTACTGCTTCTCAGAGCTGCCTATTTGTCTTTCTGCCCCATTTTTAAATGTTTACCAGAAACCAGTCTCTATCAATCTAAAAACCTAATGTACCTGAATATAAGATCCTGTTCCATAATGTTTCAGTGCAGTAAAGGACTGAACCAATACTACTCAAAACTGACAGTTGGGCAATGCCTGGAGGATGACAGATTGGGCGACACAAGATGCACCATGTATGTCTTTATAGTTAGAATGAGTCTCTGTAGAGCCCAGGGGTCTTAAGAAATGCAGGAACTTGAGAAGAAACTGTCGTTCTGGCTAAACCCTATGGGACTGCAAGCTCGTGGTCTTGTTTGTGGTAGTCCCTACCACGTTACTCCTGACCAGGAGGATCTCTGAACTTCAGGAGAGTCTTTTCCAGAGCGTCATGGCTTGCATAATGATTATGAATGCGATTCAGAAATGTAGCTTATGCATCAGTAATATTGGTGTACACATGTCCATCTTCTCTATATGAGGGTAAGATCCTTGCACTGCAGTTGATTTTTCTCTAAAGTTATTCTTACTGGTGTACCACAGGCGATCCTTTTTTCTTCACATTATTCATGTGGTTTCTGATCTAGATAGGCTTCCCTGCAGTGATCCTGTTTGCATTGCTTGCTCCTTCTCTCAGAACTTGTTATGAAGTTGTTAAGGATTTACATGGTCTCTCGTGTTATTTATTTCTATAAAACGAGTGCTGAAAATTGAAAAGTAGCAATCTTTATATTCTCCTTCAGTTTTCTGCTGCAATGTCACTGCAGACTTGAGAGATTAGAGTGAAGTCCTGGTTCTTTCCCAGGCTTGGTGTCTGTATGGACCTGATGGCAGACTTGCCAACTGCCGTATGACTGGAGGCTCTTGTTTAAACAGGCAATTCATAAGCTCAGAAAGAGTAAGATTAGCACTCCTGCTTAAAGAAAATGAAAGAATATAAGGAACTCTGGCTTTTAAGCTATTTGAAAAGATGCAAGTACATTGAAATCATTCTTGTAGCTTACCAAGAGAAATACAGCAAAATGGGTTTTTTTTAAATAGGTTGTAAATGATTTTTCTTTAACTTTTTTTTTTCCCTAAATGTTTTTTTTAACTTACAATTTATGGCATGGCTTTCCAGTAGAAATCTGCGTGGTGTTAATGCAATGTATATACTGAAGTTTTGATTTGAACCTGAATAACCTATATTGTTTGATCATGTGTGGGTATTAAAATGGTTTACAGTAAGTAGTAATCAATCATAATAAATGACATCTGTTGATACCAAGTTGTAACTCTGCTCAGTGCCCACAGCAGTATTCTGATTTGAAGTAACTTATTGCAGTTAAATTGAAGACATATACACAATTGGCTGAATATAATTGCCTGGCTGTTTACTGTTTGGTTTCATAGTACCACACAAGCTTTGAGTGCTGGGATCTTTGAAAAATGACGTGTCCAAAGTTTTCAGCTATTTATCTGTCAGACATGGTGAGGTGAAGTGTAGAAGACCTTTAGAGAAAAGACTGAGAGGAAAAAAACAGCTTTAAATCACTCCAGGGAGAGCTTCAGAAAAACAGAACCCAAAACAGTGCTTCTCTATTTTCAAAGCAGCATATGCAGGCATACCTGCGTGACTCTCATTAAGTTCATCTGAGTCGTGCAGCTCAAGCCCCATGCAATGTTTTGAAAATGTAGGAAATAAAAATGGTCTTTAACCAGACACCTGGGCTTCTATCCAGTTTTCTGGTGATAATGTCTGATGCATGCCGTTAATAAAGCATCATCCATGGGCTAAATTATTAAACTATAGACCTCTTTGCTGAAGGCTTTAAAGTCAGTTTTATTTTAAAAACAGAGGGGGAAAAAAACCCTGAAAACTGTCATGCACTCTTCAGCAATCGTTCCTAACCACTAGGCCCTTTTCCTTTTGAAGCATGGTCACCTCCCCCTGCCCCCCTCCCTCGACTTTTCATTTGTCGTCTTCACTTTTTCCTGAAAGTTCTCACAAGATAGCCATCTGAACTCCATGTTCTGCTTCTGATTTTTCCAAGTAATAAGTGCCTTCTCCTTGCTGGTTCTTTAATCTCAGATGAAGTTCTATACAATACAGGTGCCAGGATGGGAAAAACACACCTTTTCAGAGGTGAAGATGCTTTGCTCACGCCCTGTCTCTTGTATTTTGATGCTGACAAGAACATGGTGATGTTAGTAACTCTTCAGAGGCTTAACATTAAAAACATTCTCAATAGCAAGGAACAGGATCTGTTTAACTACTTCTGTTGATGAAGGTCTTGATGAGTGAGGTTTGGTTTTGCCTTCGAATACCAACAACTAAGCTGCGTGTAGCTAACAGGTTATTTTAAGAATTCCAGAAATGTAACTAACCTAGTCATTACTATACTGCAGTCTGAAATATGTTACCATTTCCTAAGTTTTACCAGTTTGACAAAGGTTTTGTTTTGCTTTAATCTGGTGTAAGTGTGGGAGGGATTGCTAAAAAGCCTAACAGTGAAGAGGGGGGCTCCTTGCTCTGCTTTTGCACAGCTGTCTTCTGTGGCTTTTTGGAACACCAGGATGTAACAACTTGCTTGCAATATCTGTAATTTTGGCAAGCTGATGGCAATGCATGCACAGCAAGCCAAGAGGAATACCTCTGTAATGGCTATGGGCAAGTAGGAACACTCACCCATGAGAAATGGCTTGCAATATGCTTTTGTGACATAGTTATGTGGTGTGTGTTTGGTCTTTTTTTAAGCTAGGTATAAAGGTATAAATTATTTTGCAGCACTGGATTTGCTTCAAGATATGTGGTTCATTGTTTGAAGATATTGGAGCTGTTGGTTAGGACTGTAGTCTGGTGCTGTGTTAAAGAAAAAGTATTGTGCTGTATTAGAAATAACCTTAAAAGCTTTTAAAATTTCGGTACAAAGCAAACCGACTTTTTCATAGGCTCCATGTTACACCTTATCTGAGAGACCTTGAGGCTGAGTGCAATTAAAACCTGTAACTATCAATATTCTTCTTCCTCTTCTGTTAATTTTTGGAGAAAATTAGTGCAGCAGTCTTGAGTACAGTATCTTGGTTTAAATACAATTTACCCTGCAGGTTTGTCCATGAGAATGACTGTGAGTTGATTTTACAGTTGAGTAGTATGCAAGCATGTGTCATACTGTGAACTTGCTTATTAAATGAATGCCCTTTATTTGCTGTGCAGGTGCCTTGCTCTTCTGTTTTTTTAATAATAAGGAACTTGGAGCTCCTGATGCTCAAAAGTATTAATTTAAGCTGATTTCTTTAGAGAAGCACCCTGTTATATGTAAAACTACCCCAACAGTAGCCCTGGCAACTTCTCACTTCCTTAAAGCTCTGGTTGCATCTCTAGCACTGGGCAGAAGGTCAAAACTTTTATAGAATATAATCTGTTTTCTCAGGCGTGGTCTGTGTTTGGGATCTTGAGCTTGAAATCTGGGGACATGTGAAAAGTTGCACTGCAGTTCTGGGGGCAGGGTGATGATTTCAGCTGAAGGTTGAAATAACTTGTGCTCTGTTTCAGCAGCATAAAAAATATTTTGACCCTGAAGAGGGCATGTTGATTGTGGGGTAATAGAGATGATTAAAATCCAGCAGCTATAGCTTTTACTTTAGGGAATATTTCCTAACTTGTCAAATCCTCTTCCCTTCAAGAAGAAAATATTCGGTTGTCTTCCATTAGGGCATTGTAGTATCCATGCAAAAGGAACATGTGTTCGTGCTAGAACCTGATACTAACAAGGTAGAGAATAGCTCCCTAGGAATGACTGAAGGCAACAGAGGTCCACACATTTGCATGTCAGCCCCCTACAAGGGACTTCCAACCTACTGGAGCCCAGGAATGAGCCAAGTCATACACAGGGCAGTTGTGAGGCTGGTCATCTTCCTATGTGTGTCATTGTCAGCAGTGAGTGGGGGGAAACCCTTTGAATGGCAGCTTTTTAATGGTAACATGACTGATGCTAGTAACCACTTGCCATCTTAAAATTATCTGAAGAGCTAACATTATGGTAGTGAAAATGGATTAGGCAGTGTTTCTGGGGATTAAGCAAGATTAAAGGAAAAATTTACGGTTAAAAGCATTAATTATATTTAATAATTTACTTGGAAAATGCGTAGGTTACTAAGGGTAGACGATCTGCCATGTAAATTTTGGACATACTTCCCCAGAAGTGGTTGGACATGGCAGTATGTGGTGGTACATTCTGTTAGAATTGAGTGACTTGAGACAGACCCCAGTGTAAAGTGGTTTAAGGTTTCTTCTAATATTTGAGTAGTGCACGCAAAATAATAAGCTTTTTCCCCTACCTTTCAACCTTCGGTGCTGAAATCCCCAAGCAGTGAAGCAAAGGCTATTTCTGACATCCTCTTTCTCCTCATATAGTCATTCAAACTATAAACAAACGTTCCCTTGCCTGCCATACAGGCTTGCCTACACAAGGAAGTTACAGTGGTTTAACTGCGATGTGATTGTAAATCCACTTAAATTGGTTCCAAATGGTCTGTGAGCACTCTAAGCCCGATTTAAACTGAAATGATAGCCTGGGTAGTTTGTTCTGCAGAGCTAAAACCTGCTTTTTAAATTGAGTTGATTGCGCTGTAGTATGGAAGACGCAGTCTTAAATGAAACATGAAGTCATTGTCTGTTGTGATATCCTTTTTGGAGCTGGAATGACTTTTTTCTGAGAGTGCTCCTGAGAGTCTGGAAGCTGGGTTGTTTGCTTTGTTTAATTCTACAGGGGTCTCGGGTGTCTTTGGAGGGAGCAATAGCTATGCTGTGTCTTTCAGCTCTTCTAGAGAGCTGATTACTGGGCTTATAGATGTGGACTGGCTTGTGTCCGTATTGCTCAGCGTTAGCACCTGGAGGAGGAGTAGGCTGACTGGCTGGTGGCCCTTGGTACTTGGTGTACTTGGACTGAGTAGACCGACTGGGGGTTGCATTTTTTTGTTTGGTTGTTTGTGGGCGTTTTTTGGTGGTTTTAAAAACCTTTGAAGTGCTGGAAAGAATGAGGTCTGTGTTTATAGCATTAGTGAAGTCTAGTGATGTGGATATAGGGCAAGATAAGAGGATATTTGAGGATACTAAGTCTGCCAAGGCAACTTAAAGGATTGCATGGGTTGAGGATGCCAGATTTCAGACTAGATGTCTTTTACTGCATATGGCCCACATTTCGTAACTTTAATGCTTTTGCCACTGGGGAAATCTTTCTGATGCCTAGATAAAAGAATACTATCTTACCTCTTAGTAGCATTGTTTAGAACAAGTATTTTTTTTCCATCTTGGCCTGAAAACATCTGTAGGGGATATGGGGTACCAGCCTGTTTCACGTATACTGCTCACCAGCCCTATTCTCTAGGTAGAACTGGTAAAAATCTGTTGTTACTATAGTGTTCATTGTTTCATGTTAACCAGGTGGTTGAGTTGTTGAAATCTGAGGAGAGACATTCCCTCAGCCTTCCTTGACTCACTGGTGTCCCATTCATAATGTTTTTTCCCCTTGCTAGTCAGGTAGGTCCTGAAAAATAAACCTGTCAGCTGCTGCGCTATCTTGCTGAAGCTTGCACTTGAGCTCAGTGTTTTGAACCCTACCTAAAACTCCTTGTTAAGGGATATTGTGTTGCCGGATGTGTACAGGGGCTTAAGAGGAAACAGGAAACCACCAAAAAATAGAGAAAAAAATAGAGTTGTTGCAGGTACAGCTGTTACATAGGCAAGATACAGGAGACTTGGAAAATGCACAGAGCTGGATATTTGCAGATGCCGAGTGAGTACCTGGAAATTGTGTGGTTCGTGTTCTTTTCTAGGACTTGGCATGCATGTACTGTTGAAGATAAGCAACTAGGTGGGATGAGCCATTGGCCTGAATGCGTATGACCATCCTGGTACTCTTATGCAAAGTTAGCACCTGCAGTTCTTTCTGGATTTCTCTCCTTTAGAGATGTGAGCACATTTTCCAGTAACCAAGAGCCTACAAGGGCTGCTACATGCTTTCAAGGAAAGAAAAAAAACCAAACCAGTAATGCGTATGACTTCACAGAATCCCCGTACAGCTGATGATTTTTCTTATTTCCTGGTTGCCTTCACTTTACATGGTATGCTTTTTTATTAAAAAAAAAAAAAAAAGTCTTAGTGTGTCTCAACTCAATGTTGAATTGATGCATTCATTCTGCACCAAGGAGCAAGGGGAACTACTTTTCTAAAGATGTATGCTGTTCTGATCTAGAATGAGGGGAGAATACAATAGGGGGAAAACTGTAACTATGATTTAGTTGGACAAATTTTCACATAATATATGATTTCCATAGAGAATAATGTCTTTTGGAGCTCTGCGGTGTTCTGAAGAGCTTGCTGTCCCAAGAATTTATTAAGAGGGAGCAAATATGGACCTTAACTGCATTTAGTTCATTTGGCTTGCAAATGGAAAACATTTATTCCCTCTTGCACTCTGTAGGTGTTTTTCTGCACCTGAGTCTAGTTCTGAAGCACAACTACTGTTGGAGGACTAGAAGGGACTTGCTTGCACAGCAGCTAGTGTCATGCTGTTCTGTGTAGATCAAGTGAATCATGGTATGGATGCTGTGCATATTTCCCTGCCTCCCACTGTCTGCTGTATTAAAAGTTAGCAATACTCATGCTCGTTACTGTAGTTAAAGGAAATTCTAATCAGTTTATTTCAGAGATAAAGTGGATTTATAACTTTAGAGTCTTGTACAAATAGAGTTTTCGTGTTAATATGTATTTGCCTAATTTTCAAGTAAGAAGTAAGCTTGTGGTTAGTTGTTCTTCATAATTTTTTGTTCCATGTTGCACGTAAAAGATGAAAAATACATCTTAATTCTCAGAGTTGCTACTTACAGCATTGCCTAAGCTCAAATTTTGTTTGTAGACCTTGTTCCTGTGAGCACTGCCTCAGGTGCAGTCTCAGCTTTTTGTTGTGTGTAACCACTCAGTCTTCCTGTGTTTTTGTGGAGCTTGGTAAAAAGCTACAGAAACCAGAGGTATGTTGCTGGCCCCCATTCGGAGGCAATTTGGTTATTTGTCATGAAGGGTTTTCCTAGCAGGAAGGTGATGGTGTGAGTTAGCTTGCTGGAGTTAAATCATTTGCGAAACGTTGTGAAACCAAGAACAGGTTTGTAGCAAGCATCATTAGCCTGCCATAGTCTCTCCTTTACTACTCAGCCTTTTCAGGAGAGTCATTCATAAAAAGAAGCACTCTCTGAGGCTTGCTTGGTGTATTGAGTGAGTGTCCAATACTCTCCCAAAGGCACAAAATGAAGTCTTGAACTGAATTCAGCAATCACATGAATGCATTGCTCCTATGTATGAACTTCTATTTTTTTTGTCATCTAAGGTATTTTTTCTTAGCTACTTTGATTTTTTTTTTCTTCGTACACAGCTCTATCAGAAGATACGGTGAATGCTTTCAAGGCACACCAAGAATTTCTTTGTAGGTATTGCAGTGAAAACTAATTGCTTTCCAAAAGAAGTTCAAACGTTATTTTTTAGTGAGACGTAAATCAAGAAGTAATTTACCAGTGAAATGATTGCACGTTCTTACCATGTGCTGCGTATTTTGGCAAGAGGTATTTAGGGTCCAAGTCTTTCAGCTTTTGTCTGCATGTAAAGAAATACATTTAGACTAAATTACCAGTATTGTGTGTATTTTCCACATGAGAGGAATGGCAGTGAGAGCTGGGGAGAGACCTTTTTTGAACTAGTCTTGGAGCCTTTAGGGAAGCAGTAGCATGTTTAAAAGCAGGTGTGTAAAAAAAAAGAAAATGGAAAGTCCTGTCTATTTTTAGGCTGTCTCACTGACCAAGGAAATGGTTGTAATACTACATAAAACTGGAATAAATGTAAAATAAGTACTAGGGAGCTGTTTAGATTGCATCGTGAGTCCTGGTAGTTTTGGGCTAGCATGTTGTCTCTGTGCTGCAATGCTAATAGAGTTGTGGGTAATGAGAAACATGGGCTGCTCCCTAGATTACAACTGTAAAGGTTTGCTCTTGTCAGTATGACAGTAGATGAGCTGCTGTTTCCATAGCGGTCTGGCTTTTCTGTTGCTGAGTTTGGTTTTTTTTCCTTGGGTTCCAAACTGTAAGAGAACTATGTATAAACTTCCTGGATAAAAGTAGTTTAATGCAAGGGCTTACAGAGACTGAATTTTATTTCATAGGGAGGAAGGGGGGGGAACAGACTTGCAAGGGGCACCTGGCAGTTCATGTAGCCATAATAGGGAATCCTAAGGGGACTGTGGTTCCAGACCTAAAATGACCTTGCTACAGAACTGCCTCTATTGCACTTAATTCAGCAGCTTTGCAGAAGGATTCCTTTATGTGGTGACAAGGAAAGCAAAATCTGTGAAACTGTGTTTGAGTGCAACATAAGGGACTACTGCAAATAAAGGTTTGAAGGGAAAGGATTGAAGTGTAAAATAGGAACTGAATAGTGACGGTCAGAGTCTTGGTCCTCACCATCAGCTTTTCTGTCAGTATAGGGAATGCATTTGGTCCTTGGAAACATTAAAATAGTATTGATTACTGCAAGATGTTGCCTAGGTTTATATCCAAGAAATAAGACCACACAACTGTATTTTAGCTACATAAAATGAATATTGATCTCCCTACTACTTTTTATCCTGGTGCCCTGTACCATATGCAGGTATAAGTGAATGCATTTGTATGTGGATTGGGAACTTTTTGCTTCATTAAGCTACACATAGGCTACAGGGAAATTGCCAGCTACACAATGCTATGGGAAGAAGACAACTAAGAGTAAAAGTAATATTTTCTTAATGAATTACAGCATTCTATACATTCTTTTTTTTTTTTTTTTTAATTCAATCTTATCTTCTTCCATTCTGATGATCTCTTATTCCTTTAGGGGCAGTGCTTCAAAGAAATCTTTACATGTTCCCGTGTTCTTGCGATGCTGTTCTGGGGTACTAGATAAATGAGGTCCGGGTTTGGGATTTTATCTTTCAGCTAACTGGATGTGAAAACGGAATGCTATGATTTTAGAGAAATGGATTGCTTGCTAGTCACCTCAAGGTACTTGCATACATGTCTGTGACAGAATGCATGTTGCAGTAAGGCTAGCTCCAGCTTGGGTGGGACCAGGTGTATTCCACCAGTGTCCCACAGAGTTACAGCTCCACAAGGATACAGGGTTGCAATGTGGGTGTTTAGATAACGGAGGTTTGACATTTCCACTCTCCGCTTTGTAAATGCGCGCAATGTTGGGGTTTTCTGTGCGTGCCAGATCTTCTAGGGCCGGATTTGTGTTAAAGCTTCTGGTCTCTGTTCTTGTTTTGGTACGAGAGGTGTTGATGAATTTTGTGGTTACAGGTCTGTGGTGATGTGCTTTATTCAGGCTGCAGTGAGCCCTAGTGCACATCCCAGGTGTGAACAGCCTTGGTGCGTTCAGCCATATTTTTGACTCATGGTGCTATCAGGCTTCATTCAGGGAGCATCGTGTGTTTTGTTGGCTTTCCTTCTGCTTGTACATCAAATACTAGACTTGCTGGCCTGTTGATCTTTTCTATAGCCCTTTCTGTGCTTGCTTTCCCTTTCATTGCCCTTACTTGGCTAATAGTAGTAGCATCCTTTTTTCCACAGTTCCCTGATCTTTTTATTTCAAATACTACTTTTCTTGCTTTCTGACATGATTTTTATTATTGGATTCTAAGTGCTTAGCAAAATTTCAGGTGGGTAAGTTACCTGAAACTGTTCTGTTTCCTCACCTAATAATATAAATAGCTAAACTTGGGTCTTTTTTTTATCCATTTATTTCAGCATTAAAGAACAAATTAAGAATAACAAACCCAAAGCACTTCTATTACTTCATTGTTGGCTAAAGATACCATTTAGCTTCAGAAAAGCCAGCAGGTCATTTAAAACCATGTAATAGCATGTCCTTATCTTTTTATGCGAGATGTGGGTCAATTACACAGTTGTGAAAGTTGTATCAAGACCAGTCTGGAGTGATTACATGCTGATGAGATACCATAAATTCTCATTAATACATGCCAAGCTATTAATAGTCATATTGTACTTTCTAGTTCCACAGTGATGTGCTAGTACTCAAGGGCAGTTAAAGGAGCTGGCAGGGAAATCTGGGAGGCAAAAAAGGAGAAACAAGCCCCAAGAACGTTTACATTACTGAATGGCTGCAACACTGCAGTCACTGCTGCTTTGAGCGTAAGCACGTCTTCCATGACAATGGAAACCTTTCTTTACAGCTGCACTCTTTTTGCTGAAGGAGTGTTATGAGTAATGTTTGTTTTGTAAAAAGGGCTGATGGTACAGGGAGTTCATAGCATGAGTTTACACTGTAGTAGCAGGAGACAGTGGCCTGGTGTGATGCTTCCAGCTTGCCAACCAAGCAGCTGAGCCCACCTCACTCCCCAAGCAGGGGTGAAAAAAGGATATAGCCAACGAGCTTCTGTCTTGTTTCTTCTCAGCTGGCATCTTCCATCTGTCTCAGCCTGACTTCCAGCCAGAGCAGGATGCTCTGCTGGCTTTGTAGGGTAATGATGGGTGACTTCCCAGCATCAGCAGTCTTGATAGTCTTGCTTTGGCTGTGCTTTGGACCCCTTTGACTATGCAGGTGTGCTGAAACTCTGCGTCCTGGACAGAACTGTCCTGAGCCATGTTGCTTTTTAATATGTTTTTTAAAAAGTCACTATGTGAGTACTGTCACTTCTCAGGTGTCACACATATGCATGATGAAACAATCCTAGTGTAGCCGTGTCAGCTTAAGAAAACTTAAGGATGGATGAAAAATAGTAATATCTACCAGAGTAGAGTTGGTTCTGTTTGTAGAAGGGAAGTGTTCTGAGGAACTGCTAAGTTTAACCACATCTTTAGGCAAGTATGTCTGTCCCTTGGTAGTTCAGGCTATTTCTAATCACGTTATTGTAGGCTTGTTTCTGCAGCAATTAGTATGCTGGAGAAATACTAAGACCCTGGAACACTTCACACCAGAAGAGCTGGAGAAATATCTTACCCTTTCTACTTGGTGTCATAAGAATTAAAAAAATAAGTCAGATAATAGTTTTCTGTTAAATTTGCTCTAATGGGCTGCATGTTCATTTTACCAGTGAGGTAAATATTAAATACATAATTTGACATACTGATTAGATGTTTGTGTAATTGAAGGAACACAAAAAAAGAAACCCACCACCCTACTGTGAAGAAAAAGAATTTCCATGGCCTGCTATGTTTTGTGGTTTGGTTTTTTTTAAAAAACATGTTAATTGGTGTGTTGTGGCCAAATGTTGCTGGGAGAGGCAATCTTCTCATGTCTTAAATGGCTAGTTGCTTCTGATGTATACTGCATAGTCATCTGCAGATGTGGTATCTTTCCACAGTGCTCACAACTCCTAGGGCAAGAAACATGATGGTTCTCTAATGGTAACCACTAGGGAAAAAAAAAAAACAACCCAACAAACAAAACCCACAGGTTCACTAATTCTTACTTAATTTTGAAGTCTTCAGAATTTTTCTGAGGATTTAAACTACGAATTGCTAGTTTGTATGACTGTGAATGATGTTGCTCTTGGCCCTCATGCCCCCTTTTCCTCTGCTCTCTCTGTGCTTGCCCCTCCTGTTGTATGTTACTTGTGCTTTGGAGGATGGGTGTCAGTAGCTGATTGCTTGGAGAAGAGCAGCATGGAAACAACACATATAAGGAAGAAATCAAATTTTCTACAAGTCTCCTCTATAAGTAGAGAAAGATGAAGCTGATAAAACTGTGCTCTTTAGTATGCTGAAATATAAACTGTCTCTCTGTAGTCAACAATAGAAGAAATAGCAGCTGTTCAGGGTTATTTAATAAACTAGTGTTTAAAGCCAGGAAATCTCTATTGTATTGGTTGCTTTGATATTTATCTGACCAAGCTCTGCAATCAATGCATAGGGGTTTTTTAATGAGATAGAAGCAGCGCAAAACTTTTAAAATATGTGTGAACACTGGTGGAGAATATTGGAGATGATTTTTAAGCTTAAATGGGCACTTGTTTGGAGTGCATAGGCCTGGAGCAAATGCTTTTCGATTGAAAAATATTGATCTGTTTTCAGCAAAGAGTTAATAAACAGTGTGGGGGAATAAAAGGAGCAAGGGAAATATTCCTTGGCAAATCAAGTCAGTCTTAGGCAGCCATGCTTACCCTGTCCAATCTTATTATTGAGGCTCTTTACCTATGTTATGAAGTGGGTGCTGTACCTTCTCTAACAAAGCGATTGTGTTAAGGCTGTGTGCATTTGGGCAGGCATAGGAGTCGGGCATGGAGACAGACATCTGTAATGAGAGGTTTTTAATCACGACACATCATTAATGAACTGCATAGGAGATGCACAAACCTGCATTATTGAGCAAACTGTAAATGAGCCTGTTTGGTAAGAACATGTGAAATGTGTGTGTGCTGAGAGCCCAGATTTTTAGAATTAAATTCATTTCTGAATAGGAAAGGCATCCTGTCTGGCTATAATTGGTGCCTGTGGCAATTGTTGATACCCTGACTACATTAGCTTTCTGTGCCCTTTAGCAGAATTGGGAAAACATTTCTAATACTTGTTAAGCTGTCTATTATCAAGACTTCGTAAATATACATGTTTAGAATAGATGATTTGCTATCCCAGTGCCTTAGAGCACTTAAATAAATTAGTTCCTACTATTTCAGGCATTAATGTTGCGGTAATTATGCATGAAGCAATAATGCAATTAAAATTGCCTTCCAACTTGCTCAAGTGGGAATATTTTTTGAAAATAATACTTGATCTTTTCTCAAAATGTACTCTAGAGCAGGTGGATGGGCTTGTGGCTCAAAATGGCAGCGCCAGACTCTTTTACCTTGAGATCCTCAGTTTGCCTGCAGCTCAAGTCAATATTAACCAAGTTTTGCCATCTGTTGGCTTTTGTCGACCTCTGGAAGGAGGCAGCAGTCTCATTTCCACATCCTACACACCCCCCTCCTTTTTTTTTCTTTCCCCTTCTCTAGTGGCACAGTGCCCACATCACAGCTGGCATTGAGTGCTTCAGCAGTGGGGTTTCTTACTTAAAGAATGTGGCCACACTTCAAGGCAGGAAACATGGGGTAGTTTTTAGTTTGCAACATGTTCCACTTTGTGTGCACAATACCTACTGGTTTCAGATCTTTGCAATGTCTGCTATAATAAAGCGCGGCAATATATCAACCCAAATTTCAGCCGCAGGTATGAATTTCTTTACAGTCAAATTGGACCTCTTGTCCTTGGGAGAAAAATATATATTTTGTAGCAGAGTTACAAATAAGCTTTTCCAGCTTTTTGGCAGCCAGGTAATAGTTAAAGTGAAAGGGTTTCTTTTTTTCCAGCCAGAAAAGCGGTTTAATAACTCTGGGTCCATTTGTTTATAGCAGTACTGGAGTTGAGCCCTGCAAATCCCTGGAGCTTGGCAAGCCAGGCAGACTTGGCAAGTTTTTCTACCAGCTTACCAACTCTGAGTCAAGTATGGGTTGTTGCAACTTCATTCTGTTAACAGGAAGATTGAGGTGGAGGGTTTTTTGTTGTTTTTTTTCTCTTTGCTGACCTTAAAGAATACCATATTCTCTCTTACAAACAGCTGGTCCTAAACCATGCATGACAATTTATGGTTTATGTTCAATTCAAATAGGTGTATATTTTACACAGAGTATCTGATTTACTCTTGACATTAAGATATTGAGGAATTATATGACATTCTGTTGATTGGCATTTGATAATGTGAATCTCTGGAGAAGACAGGGATAGCTGTTATTTTTCAGTGTGTCGTAGCTGTAACAGCTTTTGCCCTCTGTCTGGAGCATGTGGTGCATGCAGACTTGCATAAGCGTTGGGAATGTTCTCACTTTGAATTTTCACCTGTGTGGATCCTGCCAAAAGAAAAATAGTTCAAATTTGGCTTTTGAAATAGCAGAACATTGAACTTTCTGAATGTTACTTCCTGGCCTTCTGAATTACAGCAGCTTGAAATAAGGAAAAAAATTCTCTTTAAGGGGTTCTTTCTATGTTGAAAAACACTGCAGAAGGCTAAAGATAGTGACACTTAAATACCCGTTCACCACAGTCAGACACATCCATCTCAGTACTATTCTCTAGTAAATGACTAATCTGAAGGTGATTTTAGCAGGGTCCTTCAATGAGTTCTGGTAGGGTAGGAACTTAGAGTAGAAAGAATTGGGTTGTTGAGGGGGTATTTTTCACTTGTACTTTGACAGTCTGCTGCATTGTGGGGCATCATACCAGCTTTTCTTTGTCCAAGTTTTAAATGATTGTATTATCACTTCATTATTGCTAGTATTTTTGTTGGGAAATGTGTATCTAAGATGTTAGCTTTGCCTGGTTTGGGGCTTTTCTCCTAGCCTTGGGCTTGCTACCTAAAGTCTGGCTGCTTTGTTTTACCCTTTTGATGGAAAATCAGCAACATCTTGCTAGAGGACTAGTTATGGGAGGCTATGGTTTCAGAAAGCAATGATTTTCTAAGTAGCATGAGCCAATGTCATAAAAGGCCTCAACATTTGCTACAAATCTTTGAAATTTGCTTTCTCAGTGGGGTCTAGAAAACAGTAGTGCACAGGTTGTGGTTGCCAGCTAGCCAGACAGGCTTCTGATTTGTGAGCTATTTATGTTTTGTAGGATTGCTGCCTTCATTCATAGCTGCAATTAATTGTAAGAAGCCTGGAGATGCTAAATGCCTGGACTGTCATTGCTAAATATCTGAGACTATCCTTATTTAAATCTCTGTTTCTTCCTAAGAGAAGAAACTGTTTAGTTCCTTACCTAATAGCTCAAAATTAATTGTGGTTTCTTTTTGGGGCATCAGGCTTTGTACCCAAGATCTTTTATGTATTTCATTTGAAGTGTTGAGTTAAGTAGCTGATTTAAAATGCTGGTTGAAAGACTCCAAGTGTGAGAGTGTGACTGGTCTATGTGTGCTGCTTTGAGCCACTAATTGAGTCTTTAGAGCAAGATTTAAAGAGCAGTGATCATTCAAGTTTATACAGTAGAAATGATAAAAAAAGCTGTGATGTGAAATGTGTCTTCCCTTTGTCCTTTTACTGGGCAGAGCTGGGGAGGTGAATACTTAAATGCTGATTTAATATATTGTGTGATTGACAATGTGAAAGAAAGGAATTTTTTTAAGAAACTGGAGAAATATTTTGTGGTTTATACTAGGCTGATGCCCTTCAGCTAAATGGACTTGGTAAGAAACTGTTGGCTCTTAAGAAAGCTTACAAGGGCACTTCTGAAGTACAAGCTGCAAGAAGGTGGCAGCAGGTATAGCAGAGTAAAAACTTCAGAGTAACGTGGGGTGAAATTGATAGAAAGTCTCTAGTGGAAAGAGCAGTTGCAGGTTTAAAAAACTGTAGGAAATAAATTCAAATAGCTGCCTACTGTGCAAGGCATATCTATTAGCAAATGAGTTGAGATCAGTGGCATTGCTTCTCACTTGAACAGTGAGTGCATTAGAATGATTAATTTTAAACAAGAATGGTGATATACTAGATGTAAGAACAGCTGTAGAGGGTCAGGATAAGAGTTCAACTAACCCGATCTCTTATCTGTGAACAGTGGTAGTTCTCTGGCAGACACATCTGGTCTCCAGCTTTCCTTCCATGATTTTTTTTTTTCTAATTGCTGTTGGCGTCCACAGCATAGTCTGGCAGGCAGTTCCCTTAGGTCAACCACGTATTGTGTGGAAACCCTTTGCTTTTTCTTTTTGTGTAGCTTGCTAATCTACTGTCTTGCAGCAGTTCTTATTTGAACAACTATTTGCTATTCTTGTCAATCTTATAAATATGTTAATCTTCCCTTAAGTTGCCTCTGTCCCATGCTGAAGAGTCCTAGTCTGTTTAGACATTGCATCTATGGCAACAGTTGTAGGTCTTGATGCAGTATTGGTAATCTTCTCTTGTTGTTTTTCTTAATTTTATCCGTTTTGGGTAGGAGCAGGGGAAGAGATCAGATGACATACAGTTAACTAATTGTCATTGGAGGTGTTTTGCTAGGACACTAATACCGCACAAGTGAGCCAGAGAAGAAATTATGCTGGCAGGAGAGTGCTGCTGTATGTGAGTGACAGAATGGTGTCAGAAGAGATGCCTGGAGTGGGTGCCGTGGGTACTCGGGCAGTGAGAAGGGAATAGGCGTGGGCATCCCTTGACTGGTCTGCAATGCCTATGCCTGCAGTGCAACATGAACTTGTAAAGCAAATGCAGGACAAAATGTGTTGAAAGGGGGTGGGGAGAAGGAGTGTTCCCACACATAATGTTTAGCTAATTTTGAATGAAGTGCCATGTTGCAGTGTGGAGTTTAAAATGGACTACAGCCACACATTCACAGAAATCCTTAGTTATCTAGTAAGTGCAATGGTTGACATGCAAACTGTTTCAGGATGCCCTTAAACTGTTGATTATTCTTCCAATTTCTTGGGGTAAGATAATTCTTTTCCTTCTTGCTTATATTGTTTTCTAAGCTTCTTTCAATGCCCGCTGACTACAAATTTTGTTCCAACCCAGAAAAGCACTTCTTGCTTCAAAAAGCTGCTTAAACAAGATAAGAAATAGGCTCAAGGAAGCTAGGTCCAAGGGAATGCTAAAAAGAGTTTACCGATGTCCTGCAGCTTACAGTGGTTTCCTGGGATTGTGGCATTACTGAATCTCCTCAGCTGGAAGGCACCTCGGAGGCCATCTAGTCCAACTTCTTGTTTGAAGTAGGGTGAACATAAAATTCAAACGAGGTGGCTCTGGGCTTGCTCAGCTAGGTTTTGTAAGAAGATGAAGACTCCACAGCCTTTTATTACTAATTTGGTAGTTGATTAAATACCATGCTTACACAATCTAGACAATAAGATTATAATATTAGTAAGACTATGTAACTGGTAAGTTGGTGTCACTGGAATTCTGGGACTGTAAAAGTAGGACACTAGTCAAGCAGAGCATCCATCCAAACACATTTACCTTGGAAATTCTGTGCAAACCATGATGGAAACTAAAGTGGCTTCTGGCTTCAAGCATTTGCCAGCAATAAAGACTTTGAAATAGTTTGAGGCAATTTTAATTTTTTAGCGCAATGGTGCAAATATAGCAAATTGTTCCATCACCTGAGTATTTTATTTTAAATAAACATTATTCTGGCAGTATTTAAAATGTAAGACTTCAGAAGATAACTGCCTGACAGTACTGAAAATTATTTTTAGAGCATGACAAGCAGCTGTCTCCACATGGTGGTTTGTGTTCTCCATGCTCCTCCTCTACTGTAAATGGAAACATGTACTGCAGTAGTAATCTAAAACTTCTTGTTACTTGTCTTTGTTTCAGCTTTGGTTTGCTTTCATTAATGGATTTTCTGGACAGATCTTATTTGAGCGGTGGTGCATTGGTCTGTATAATGTGGTAAGTGCTACAAGTTTTGACTTTATAGTGCTTGGGACTTGTATATTACTGTGTGTCCCATTTTTCACAGGTAACTGTCTCGGTTGTATGTCAGGAAAGGTGAGTTCATTTGTAAAAGCCATTTTGAATCCACTCTGAGGTAGATAAAAAATTTTGGTTTCGGTGGTGTTTTTATCACAAAAATAAATTGGGGAAAATGTGTTGAAATACACATTTTGCCTAATATAACCTCCAGAAAACTCTGTAGCTTTTAGAGGGAATTTAATTTGGTCTTCAAAAACATCTTCAGCCTTTTGTACTGAATATTTTGCTGACTGTTCATGTTCAAAATAGACACAGAGTCTTAATCTTTGAGTTTTGATGGGTTTTTTTCCCCTCAGACTCTTAACAGATGCTCAGAGAAGTGTCATGCAGATGCTTTGGGTTGACCCGTGCTACCTATGTCCAGAACGGGAAGTAGTGTTGCTGCGTCACCAGCATTTTTCACTTGAACCAAGAACAAGATATGTCAGTCCAAGACTGATTCCTGATTTTTGCTGTGCTCCATAGAGTGCCACAGTATCGCACGTGATTTTCACTTAAATCAATACTACTATTTAATCGATAACTTTCATTAAAGTCTGGACGATCTCTGGGACCAAGTTCCATGCCATTGACTGATTTTGAGTGTTACCTTTGCAATGTTACTGATGAGTGACTTGGTGTCTGGGTTTATAAACCATTAGGACATTTTGTCAGTGTTAGAAAATCCTTTGAATTTCTCTTTGGAGGGGGGAAATTAAATTATTTTTTTAAAGATTACTCATTCCAAATATATGGTAATACAGAAGAAGCCAGCAAATTATCCCTATCACTGAGTAGTATTAATGGAAACACTTAACTTCTGTCGCATTAATTTTAAAAGTGATGGCACAAACCCTCATATCCCATAAGATTTCATATTCTTCATGGACAGTATTTGTCCAGGGATTTTCCACTTCCTTGATTCTCTTCATCCTAATTTCCTGACCATTACTCGGTCTCTGTCATTCACATTTAGATATTTGCATCTATTACCTTTAAACCTGATTTGATGGATCCACCTATCCTACATAAAGCTCACGGATGAAACTAGTCTTCTAGAATCAATGAAGTAGAAAATAAGCCTTGTTTTGTACGGTCAGTATATTCTAAAATTAGAACTAGTCGCATGGACTCATGAAGAACCAAGCGCTAGTAGGATATTAGAGACTTCCATAATTTGAAGAGGTTAGATTTTTGAAGTGGTCTTAGGTCTGTCATACTCTTCTGTGCAGATTAACCTGTTATTTCACTACTAGTCTCATTAAAATCGTACATGTAAGAAATTACAGTAGCAGTGTAATTCCTGCTTTTGCACTGTTTTGCACTGGAGGCTTACCTTCATAAACAAAAACACTAGAAGATTTACTTCCAGTGAGAATGTTAATACCCCAATAAACTCGGGAACCTGGGAAATACCTTAAAGATGTATGAAAATGTGCCTTTTTTGCAATATATTGGACCAGCCGTCTTAGCTTCAGTTCCCACCCCTATTAGCCTACTGCCATTTTAACCATCTGGTTTACCAATTTATGAGCAAAAGCAGCACATTCCCAGTTGGATCTAGGAATGTAATTATTGATTCTCACTAGTCTCTAATCTCCTGTGTTGCTCTTTGCTCCCTGACTACCAGCTCACTGCTGGTGGGAGCCACAGCCTACCTTCTGCAAACGTGCATAAACACTAGAAACAATTCGTAACTTCAAGCTGATTCTTAACTTCAAGAACACTTCTCAAACTGTTAAAAATGTATCTGTGTGTCATATTGGAAAAATAATTTCTAATCTAAACTGCTAATGTAAAAGGAAGTGAATGAAGTTTAGTATTCAGACGTGCACCCTGGTATTATTTTCACTCTGTGCCTGCACTGTAGACTGTGAGAAACATGGATAGCCAAGCTGGCTTTAAATGATCTGCCTCGGCTCCTGGAAGCACTTGAAGAGCAACAGCATGGGACTCAGCAGAGGCTAATTTACTCTGCTTCTGGCAAAGTGTCCTGCTGCCTCTCCTGGAAAGCTGCTGAGGCTTGGTCATCTTAAAAGTCTATCCATAGCACAGACACATACTGCAGTTAATTTGTTCCTATCGGTTCATGCCTGCCTCGAGAATCCCCAAAGCACCATAATACAGAATGGCTTTTGTTTTTCAGGAGGTTTGTTTTTTTTTTTTAATGTGATTTCCACATTTGCTTTGTCTGTGAACTTAGCTTTGGTTAAGCGTATTACATTTAATTATGGCTACAACTGCAGTTATATTTGAACCCAGTCCCACAAGGCTTTTTTGAAGAAGTACTTGTCTTTCCTTTGCAGTCTGTGTTTTACCCTTGCTAGGTTAGCTGGTACATCAGAAGCTAATGATGCTTAACTACTTGGGTTTCAAGTAATTGGTTAATAGTATGAATTTTCTTTCATGTTTCTCCTGTTCATAAGTCAGTATTTGAGTTATGAATTGCTGAAATTCATGTTTGGACTTGTTTGGGCGTTTGAAAATTATGTCAAATAACATGCTAGTTGGAAGTAAGTCCTCACTGATGTTTGTGGGAATTTTGCTATTGTCTAGGTACTGAAGTATTATCTGAGATCCACTTAAAATTAATAGCTGCTTTTAATTAGTATTTGCTTTTCTTGCAGATTTTCACAGCACTGCCACCCTTTACTCTGGGAATTTTCGAACGATCGTGTACTCAAGATAGCATGCTTAGATTTCCACAGCTATATAAAATTACTCAAAATGCTGATGGGTTCAACACAAGGGTAAGGGGAAGTCTGTTTCTTTAAGAAAAACCGTGAGTGTTCATATTTTCCAGGTCTTTCTCATTACAAAACTTATTCCCCACAGTTACTTCTGCTTTATGCTAGCCACTGAGAATGATTGTTCTGCCTCCCAGTTCTTTTCAAGGGATTGTATTTTCTTTTATTAAAAAAAAAAAATCCTTATTTTTAAATAAGGATTTTCTGCTCTGGCTTTGATTGAATCTGGTCCTGAAATATCCATAAACTTTGATTCAAATTAAGATTTATATCAGAGTATGGTTTTTCAATTCACAACTAATGATAAGCGGTGAGTTTATGACTTTGATCGGAACTGGATAACATCACCTGGATTTTATTTAGTATAGAAGTTGTCATAATGCTTTCTTCTAGGTGGCTCTTTCACAGTTAGTATAGTTCTATTCCCATAGTTCTTTTGGAAGATAATATTTTAATTGGATTATTTGGACTTTTGCATTTTGAAGAATATGTTTTACTTCAATGCTAGCATTTGGAGTTCTGTCTTTATTCTATAACATGTACATCTAAATGTCCTTCTGAATCAAGGAAACTGTACATTTGATTTGTTTAGAGAAGAAATTGTACAGTATGTAAAGCTTTAATTTGTGTAAAACCTGTAAGTTAAAAGTTGTGAGGTGTTGGGGTCTGCAGCAGGTCTGCAGACGGGTTAGTTGACTTTAAAGACTTAATTGTGTACCTTTAAGACAGTCACAAATTGTCAAGCCTGTAAACAGGATGTGAAAACCCAGAACTTAGAACGGCAGCATATGGGCACATACAGCAACAGCAAATAGCAAGCAAGAAGAAGAAGACAGAAAGCCTATCAGCGTCTGACACATGTACTATCTAAGATACATAAGTAATATGTAAAAATAATAAATGCTATTTTTGGCCATTTTGTCCGAACCTAGCCACGTAGATATAGTGGCTTTATGTCCATCTCAACTTGCGTCACCACAGTGAGGCACAAAATATTTGCCCATTAAAAGAAAACAGAACATTTCATAGTACTGAATCGATCTTTTAAAATTATTTTTTGAGGTAATTAAAGGAGGATTACTCCATCTCTTTGCTGTGTTTTGATAACTATCTTAAATTACATGGATGTTTACCTATTATATTTTAAGTTGTTAGAATAAAACCATTCAGCAGGACCAGTGTTTTCTTGTGAAAGAGCAGAAACTGTAGGAGGAAATAGATCCTGCAGAAGTTTAGGTATTTCACTTCAGGACAAACATTGTCTGACTCTAAAACTACACAATGAAGTGTTTGTTAGGAGTTAGAAAGAGGTCAAGAGTTTTGGACTTTACTGATGACTTGGTTTGTTTTCCCTCAGGTTTTCTGGGGTCACTGCATCAACGCCCTGATCCATTCCATCATTCTCTTCTGGTTTCCCCTGAAAGTGCTGGAGCACGGTAAAGGCTTCATTATTTCTTACGTCAGTAACTGATGTTCAGTCTTACAGAGCCTGTGTGTTTGCAGAATGGGAGGTCATGACAAGTCCTGAGAAAATAATGCTGACAGACAGTTCAATAGGCTGTAGCTGCTGAACTTGGCTAGTTATCTAGTGACTTTCAGAGCTAAGGCTAATTTAACATAATTATTGTTCATATAGTGACTTGAATATGTGAAAAATGAAACTGCTCCTTTGCCAAAAAGTCTCACTTTTGAACAATGAAGGATGTTCTCTAAAATGCTGTATTTTTGAGGTAGACGGTTGAGATCTCAACTTTATACTCTATAATGTTCTTAGAGAAGCTGCATTGCAACCACTTGCTTTATATGTTGTTGGACCTTTTCCTGTTCCATAACACAGTAATGTAAAACAGGATAAAAGAGAGAAATTTCACTACTGGTGAGGTCCATGGAAAAAATTGATTGGAATGGAGGTAGACCAAATCAAGAATCAGAGATACTGGGGAAATGAGACTTTTTGCTATACATATTAGGTTTTGCTTTTCATGAAAGGTACTGGAACTACTTGTTATTTCAGGGAACAGTAAATCCCATATGCTTCCTGCCTAGCTTTACAATATAGTTGTGTGGACAGAAAAGACATGGGAAATCTGTTCCTTTACTGTTGTAAGAAATAGGAGTAGATCAGATAAGGAATTTTGGGGCAGCAAGGGGGGAATAGTATTTATTTGAACTAATGAATTTATCAAAACTGAAATGCTTTCCTGGAAAACACTAATTTCAAGAAAACCTTCTCAGTTCCAGGATAAATTAATTGGGGAGGAGGTGAAAGGAAATGAAAACAGAGGGAGGATGAATGCTCACATCAGGGGCATGATTGTGAAGATACTTGTGGAAGGCAGGTTTATGTTTATCTGGCTGAGTAAAATGTCAGTATGGTAACCTCAGTGGCAGCTTCACACACTGTCTGATGGACCGTACAAGAAAGGGACTTTCCTTTCTTCCATACGTGGGTGGGAGCTCAGTTCAGTTTTGGGGAGGGGGTTTTTACGGTTGCTGGTTTTTTGCTTTCATTTGAAGGGTTTTATTGTTCTGTGTCGCTATTTTTGTAAGAAATGTTAGTCTGAAATAGCTCTTCTTTCAGTCCAACTTAAGAAATTTTAGACTGTTTGTCTGTAGTGGCTACAGTTAAATAAAAATACAGATTTTGTTTTAATCTTCCATATATGTTTTTAACTAATTCCTAAATAGATAATGTACATTTGTTTAATTTCAACAATTAAAGTAAGACTGCCATACTCACCTGCTCAGATGATAATTTTCTGAGTTCCTCTGAACAGGTTGCTTAATTTTCTTTGAGGAGGAATGAATATTGATTTTTCAAGTTTCTTTGTATTTCCAAGTCAAAAAGGGATTTCAGTGCCAGAGACAAAAATATGCTGTTCACACTGGGATGGTTTTTAACCTCTTGAGTTCCTTGGAATGTGAAGTGCATATAGTCCATGAATGGGCACTTGTATAGCTTTAGAAAAATGTATGTTCGCTGAGTGTCCTGCTGTTCTTATTAACAGAAGTATCATTCCTTTCAGGACTGCTTAGCCTCCCAAAGTGCAAGGTCATGGAAATCACTGGGAAAAAAGGCATTAACTTACTGCATTACAATGTAACTTTGAAAAACCCTGAGTTTTACACCAAAAATTACTCAATTATTTAAATGCGCACTGTGATGTTGCACTAGAGCAATATACTGGCAGAGTCATTAGGTCAGTTTGTTCTAGGTCTGTCAAAATGGGTATGTATTTAAACATGCCTTTTTTCTTAGCAAACTGAGATTTCAGGCATCAGCAGTGTTCATTGGACATGGAAGGCTCAGTTCTGTAGTGCTCCTCACCCTCTTTGTTGACACTAGAGGAAAGAGCAAAGTGACTGTTAAAACTTGACGTGTATTTGTGAATGATGTGGTAAATGCCTGAAGCCACAGAGTACCAGGGGAGGAGTTGGGCTGATAGAGATGCCAGTGGCTAGAAACCAAATCAATTCGCAATCAAACTGTCTCAGGCTTTAGCTCCTGCTGCCGTGTCAGTGACTAGTTTGCTGCTGTTCCTTAATAGTTGGGCGTCAGAAGACAAAAGAAAGCAGGAATAAGCACCAGCAACTAACGGAAAATACTCACAACCTGTCACTTCTTCAGAGACAGCCACATGTAGCTATTGTAGAAGAAAACCATGACAAGTAGGTTGGGGTAACTGCACTGACTAAATATGTAGTCTTTTTAACTGTAAGCCTGGCAGTCTTCACCACAGAGGTTAGGGTGTCTGGGACTCCTCTAAAGACTTAAAAACTTCCCGATCCTGGAGACCTATATTATAGGAACATAGTTAACTAAATAGATGACCCTAGTTTAAGACTGTCAGATTCAGTTTTGCAAATCTAGCAAAATGGTACCCTCATAGTAGAAGCACTATGCTAGGCAGTATGTGTTTAGGAACAGGTCCAAGGTTTTATCTTAAGCCTTTTTCATCCCTGCTGTTTGTGTATTTCTCTAGCAGTTGTCTTAAAACCTGTGAAAACAGCAATACTTACCATGCTTGAGTAATGCTTGAGAGCTCCTGTGAGTACATGTTCATTTGGCATTAGTGTGGCTGTCGAATGTGCTTTCATGGTGTTCCGGTTTTATTCAACAAGGGCTAAGAAAGACTAAACAGACATTTGACGTATTGCCAAGGTTGGCACTTGATAGATTAACATGCACTTACCCTTGCGCACACTTGACTAGAGAAAGGGTGCATGGAGACTGAATGCTGCTCAGTTACTGAATTAATCTCCAGTAAGGTATTTTAGGTTTTACACGTGTCTTTCGTAGATGAAATTTTTGCAGCTTTTCTTAATTGAGCTCTGTTTCACCACAAATCAGCTGGTGTTTCACAGGCTTTTTCTCCACAGACAGTGCAAATAATGGGGGTTTTTTTAGAGGTGTCAATAAGTCGCACAGAGCAGATAGTGGCAGAAGAAGTGGCACTGACATACCTCAGCTCTTCTAGGCAAGTAACACCTTAAGCCGTGGCAGACACTTCCCCTTTTGCTAGGATGACTTCTGGCAGCTAGAATTATGGATATACACGCTATCCAAGCATGGTGTCGGAGGCCTGCCTTAGCACAGCTTCTGCATTGCCATTACCGCACAGCTTCTAAAGTGCTTTTAGATATCCTGAAAGGCAAGGCTGGGACCAGTTGTTTTGTCCTGAAAATCTCCCTGTTATTTCATCCGTTCTGTTGATATACTGGTAAAAAATACGGTATTTTTTTCTTTTTCCTTTCAGATGCAGTATTCACAAATGGCCAGGGAATTGACTATCTATTTGTTGGAAACATAGTTTACACTGTGAGTTTGTGTACCCTAGCAATTTTTGCACGGTATAATTTCTTTAATTTTTTTATACGCCTTCAGAAAATGGTGTAAATCGGGAGACAGTCTATGAGTAAAATAAAATCAAATTTGTGCTGTGTGCATGATTTTCCTCCTTCTTTCTTCATTTCTTCCCCCCCCGACCCTGACATGCAGCAACAATATCTTCTGCTCTGTCCTTCCCTTATCCCACACTGCCAAGGTCCTGGGTTGTTACCTAAATGATAGGAACTTTTTAGGTGTAAAGGAGAGATTGGGTTGTGAACAGCACTGAATTTGAGAATGTTAGTACTGAAGCTGTCTTTTTTCCTTGCAGTATGTTGTAGTCACTGTTTGTCTGAAAGCTGGCTTGGAAACAACTGCGTGGACTAGAGTAAGTACTTTTCAGTATCTTTTTTTTTATTAGCACACCTTCCTCCCTAATGAGTATTAATACAGAAAAGAAGTACTGAAAATAATTTGAGACTTCAGTGTTTTAATTTGATCTTTCACGCAAGGATAAGCTGCTGAGCTCCCTAAGTAAAGAATGTGAGAGAATGAACTCGTAGATCACATGATACATGTGATAAAAAAGGGCAGCCTGTCAGAAGTGGGAAAAGAGCACTGAAAGTATATGGCCAGCTTATCTAAATATTTAAATTTTTGCATAAATTCAACTTACTACTGTAATTGCTGAAGGAAACAGATCAAGAACATAATCTTCGTACTCTGTGGCTCCTTTAAAAATTAATGCAATAGGGAATGAAAGGTGTCTACCCACAGATAAACAACCAGGCTTTGAAAATGTCTTTGAAGCTAACAAAGAGCACTAGTGACTTCACATTGGATGAGATTTTTTGTTTGGAGACCTAGTGTAATAACAATGTTAAGTCAAACAGTTATTTTGATCCCTAGATTTGAGTCATTTACTTGCAGTGAGTGAGTGCTCTGTTACTGGTAGGTGTCAGAATCTGGCAGGGCAGTGACCTCTAAATAATAAGGGTGGTAGGAGTGTTTCTGTGTTGATGAACCTCCCAATACCTTCCTCCCCTGCTTTCCCCTAGCCCCTCTGAAATCTTTTGATTTTGATGGAGTCCCTGTTTCTTAACACCTGTGAGATACCTTGTGGGAATCTAGCTTTCATGGCATACTAATACACTCTGCTCTCAAGATCAAGCTGTTTCGAGAACTGTCATATTCTTAGTTTCTTGGAGGAGCTTGGCTTAAATCTCGTAACCTCATTGCTTCTGTTAGTTGTAAAATGTTTTCTTTCATTCCTCACAGAAGAATTGTTAAGATTAATGAGCTGATGTCTGTTCTGAATTTTAAAGATGAAATGCTATCTGTATGGGTTATTTAATTATTAGGGAGATGCTAATATTATCTGCCTCGTTCTCTCATCTGAAAATAAAATCTGTTCTTTTTTTGTTGTTGTTTATGAATAGGTTCTGTATTGTGTATCAACATTTTAAAATGCAAAAATATTTAAATTAATCCCTCATGTACTAAAGAGGATATATCCAAGTCTGCATTGGAGGCATGTAAACCTGTTTAGATCCTGTTATTTGTGAATTATTTGATAGGTCCTCATCTCTCCCCTTCCCTGGGTAGCTGGTGTCTTTTCAGGCATTTGGGGATAATCATGATCCAACTCTTTTCCGAACTTTGTTTTAAAAGATACCATAATGTTCAGTAGATCTCAGTGTTCGTTAACACTGGCATTTTATACAGAAATTATTATTATGCGCAGAAACGTGTTTATAATTAAGGTTTTTTCTATGTACACTTCTAATTCCTGTCTTATTGTTTAGGCCAGTCATCTTGGAATCTGATGTTGATTACAATAATTGTTTCAGCTGTGAGTTAACCAACATGCAGAGAATCTTTAGGTTACTTAAAGTATTAAATATACAACATTGAGTTAAGCCTCTTCCCCATTCTCAAGTGGATTGTTTACAAGCAATTTGTTCTTGAGAGTAGAGAAGGACACTGCCACTTGGCAAAACATAATGGGTTCAGCCAAAAGGTTTAGGTGAATTAATGGAGATTCAAAGTGGTACATCCAGTAGGTAGTATGGAAAGAAAGGCTTTGGTAGAAGCGTTAACATGACACCTAACAAAACCTGCATGTTGGAGCTGTGTGGAGCAGCTTATGTTATGTGTTAACTGTCTGGAACACTGCAGTAGGCTTTTTTCCCAAACGGTTACAGCTTTCTTCACTGCTCTACCACACTAAATGAACTATTTCAAATAAATAGGATGCAGAAGATAGCCATACAGTTTGTCTACTTTTTATGGAGAGCCTTGACTTCTTTTTTTTTTTTTTTTGACTGTTGTTCATTTAATACATCTGATGGACTTGCTTTTGCTTTGTACGTGAATTCTCTGGGGGTGAATGACAGATCAGTGGAGAATCACCAGTGCAAAGGTTGGTGGGGTGAGAGTATAACACTTTCAAGGAGTGCTCTTAGTGAAAGCAGCAGCTCTTTTAAAGGTATAGAAGCAATTCAGGTGGGTACAAGCCTGAGATAAAGATAACATAAAATCAGCAAACTTTGCTGAGCTGGAAAGGGCAAGGTGAAGAGCTGCAAAACTCAAAAACTGTTCTACCAGCAGACTGGAAAAAGAAACAGGACTGAGACACACACACACAAAAAAAGTCACTTCACTAGCATAAATAAATCTCCTACAGAATAAGACTATATCTTAGATTGGTTTCCAGCTTGCTTTTATCTTTCCGGTTTATAACCGTAAAGTCTGTAGGAGTTTTGCAGCTTGGAAGCATCAGTCCAGGCTATACTGAGCCTTCTGTCCGCTTGGATGGACAGAAGGCTGTGTAGCTCAAGAGGTGTAATGACCTTTTGGGAAAGCAGTGCTGGTGCTGTTCTGCCATTGCATGGGGCTGGCTTTCATTAAAGATTAATTCTTGCAGCAGCCTCGCAGTACTTGTTCTTTGGGAAACTGAATGCTACAGTTGCTCACTGGCAGGGTTTTATTTTAGTCCAAATATTGACATGAACTGCCACTAGTTTTCAGAAAAGCAAGTAGACTGAAAGAATAAAATCCCCCCCTTTTGTCTAGGAGTTTAAAAAAAAAAATAAAAATCCTTCCAGTCCGTTAGTTTTACTCACATTAAAACTGAATCAGAAAATGTGGGTTTTCTTAAATAAAACAGTTGCTGGTTAGATCTCCTGGGTGAAACAGAATAAATAGTAAAATCTGAAGACAAATCTTCTTGCCCACTGTGTCTGTCCAGGAAGGGGCCTGTCCAATGTTCTGCTCATTAGCCCAGCAACTTCAGGGTTGAACAAAATTCCAGCTTTCCAGCAGTGTCTAGAAGAGTGTTCTTTCCATCACCTCTGATATTTTGCTGTGTGAATACTTCTACTGTAAGGCAGTCTCCAATTGCTCCCAGCTATCTGCCAGTCTGCACTGGTGCTGCAGAGTCCTTGCTTGTTTGGTTTTTCTTAGTGCCTGAGCTGGAGAAAGCTCTCCTTTCTGAGGATGCTCAGTGCTTCCAGAGGAGGAGCAATATTAATTCCAGAGGTTTGTCTGTCTCTTAGTGGGCAGAACACAACGCTCAGACACTTCTTTGGTTCTCAGACATACTGTTCAAAAATTCAACAAATACAATCATCAAATAGAAAATATAAAGCTGAGAACTAAACAGACGCAGTGCCCACCACAGCAACCAGTATGTGAATTTATTCCCATGGTCCTAAACCCATATGCAATTAGTAATTAAGATTTATGCAGGTACTTCTCTGAATTGAAGCCAAAGTCATCAGCCACAGGAGCTGTTGGCATCCAGAAAAGCTGGAGCCAATAATGAGCTCAGTTGCTTGTTACAACTGAAATTACTGATTCCATCCACTGCAGTGTAAAAGTAAAACATCTTAAATCATCCTGAACAGCAAAGTAGTTGGGATATGTAGGAAAAATTACTTTAATGCAACTGAAACGAAGTTTGTGCTGGACATGTTCTTGGTCACTTCAATAATAGTCTTATTTACTCTTAGTGAGTCTACAGACTAAAGAAGCGGTAAGTATACAAACTGGATTGCATATCCATAAATCCCTTAGTATACCTTTAAAACAAAAAAAGCAAA
The DNA here is from genome assembly GCF_023634155.1 of Falco peregrinus. NCBI lineage: Eukaryota > Metazoa > Chordata > Aves > Falconiformes > Falconidae > Falco > Falco peregrinus. The sequence continues at coordinate 100,312,527 of NC_073724.1, forward strand.
GCTGATCAGTAGATGTTGGTTGTGGTGGTATATTGAATTCAATTGGCATTGAATCTTCCTTTGTGAAAGGTAGGAGCGGTGCACGTGGGCTTGTATGTATATATTCTACCATAAGGGATTTGTCTGTGTGAACTTTAACCTGAGCCTTTGAAAATTTCTGCCTTGATGTGTGTGTTGAACCTGGCATGTGCATGACGGGAAGCAGGAACAAGATGAGAGGAATCAGGGTTCCAAGGAAAATCTGATGTGTTCTTGGAGCTCCAAGAAAGACATGTTGGCCAAGAAGACTGTCTGCCTGCCCTGTTGTGAGGCAAAGATTAAAGAGAACTGGTTTATGCTGTTTAAACAACCTGTGCTACTGGCCTGAAACCAAGTGCAGTAGACAGGCCTTAGTGAGACCAGCAGACACCTGAACAGAGAAAGAGCTATAGGTTAGGTGGACGCTGTGCCCTGTGTTGACTCTCCTCCTTTCCCTCCTCCTCGACAGTTCAGTCACCTGGCCGTCTGGGGAAGCATGCTGCTCTGGCTGGTGTTCTTCGGAGTCTACTCAGCCATCTGGCCCACGTTTCCCATTGCACCAGACATGCTGGGGCAGGTCAGTACGAATGCTTGGCTGTGTGGTGAGCTGCTCAGCACAGCACCCTGCTGTTGCCAGCGCTGCCTGCTGCTTCCTCAACACTTACACAATGGTTGGAAAGGAATTGTGCTCTAGTAAGAGTGCTTGTACTTCATTTTAACCTTTTTTTTTTAATCTCTGCCTTCATTTATCTTAATTTTCTCATTAGAAGAGCTCTTTTTCTCCCCAAAAATGACATCATACATGATGATATGCACTGCGGATACTGTATGACAATTCTCAATTCAGTTGGATAGTAGTGAGACTGGTTCTTTCACTAGTGCTTTCCTGGTAAGACTTTGCGTTTGATAAAATGCCAGGTAGAAATCTAGTTTTATTAGTTTGGGGGTTTGTTGTTTGGTTTTTTTCCTGCATTCTTTCTCTTCCATATGTTTTGCTTTCACATTGTTCCTTTTTACCTGCATTCATTTAAAATAAACCACAATTTACTTGAGCATAGGATGAGATGGTCAGAAGCAGAAGGGAAGCTGATGTGTTACTGGCCCTTTTAGCATACTAGAGGAATTTTGAATTTGTTTCTTCAGTGTCAGCTGAGTTCCAGGTGGTGCAATTTTCCCTTTGGTGACATTATCTCAACCTGTGGTGAGAAGACTGAGTCATGAGCCTGTCAAAACCACTCGGGAGCCTTGTGCCTATTTAAAATAGGTGTTTCCCATGAATGATCAAGTACTTGATAAATGTATGATAAAAAGCTTTTCTGTAGAAGTGAAGCTGCTGTCAAAATCACCACGAAAAGCTATTTTGTAACAAGTTTAGAGTTTTCTTAAAACTCTAAAACAGCAAAGATGCTGTTTATGGTACAGAATTTAACGAAGAATCTAAGCATAATGCATGTCACCCTTGTGTGTACTAGAAAACAAGAATAAAAAAGCCAGAGTGTTTGCAAGACAATTAGAGATTTTTGAGGTTACTTTCATTTTTGTACTCAACAAGATCAGTCAGGCATGATATTGTTAGTGTTCTAGCCTAATACATATTTTATTATCTTGTGCTAAAACACTGGGGATAATGGAGGCTATGGTACGTTTTCATGGACAGCTTTTTAGAGGCAAGGGTGACAGCTGACAGGCTCAGATCAGCAAGTGAGTGACTGACAGACAAAGCCTCAGTTGTCTGATAGGACTTCATGGTGGTCTTTGTGTTTCACAGCACATACAACATCAGTAGCTCCAATTTGGATTTTCATATATCAAGCAGAAGTTTGACTTGAGTATCATGCAGAGCCACAAACATGTACTCCACAGCAGACTTGTAGTGCTGCTGTTAACATGTTAGCCTTCTGAAACAAAAACAGTAAGGTTAGCAGTTTCTTCATACAAGAAGGGTCAGGCTATCCGCTTTAGTTTGGTGTTGCATTTTTTCAAAACTAGCTCCTGTTTTTTTTAATTGCAGCTGCAGCAAAATTCATGTTGTGTCGGTCATCAGTATTTGCTCCGACATAAGCCACAGGTCTCAGAACAAAAGCTTCATGTTAATAAAGTTTTGGTTTTGCTTGAATACTTTTTTAGAAAGTATTTCTATTTAAGCTTTGGTTTTATGCTCTGGTTTTCTGGCATTATGACTTGAGAAGTGGTATTCATATCTTGCTGAGAAGAAAATAATAAAATAGGTTTTGGTGTGGTTTTTTTCAGTGGAGAACATGTACTTTGCCTGCCTGGTCCAGCACTTGTGGAGCAGTGTCCTTGAGTCAGTAATCGTTAGTCAAAGATATTAAGGATTGTTCATCATTCTAGAAAGACACTTTTTGAATAGAAGCAATCAGAAATAATCTGTTGTATGATTTTGGGGGCATGGGAGTGGGGATCAATACCGTTCTATTACGGTTTTCTTGTATTAGGAGCAGCAATGGAAGAGAGTGGATTATTTTTTGTTGTTGTTGTTTATCCTTTTATAAAATCAAGGACAGCTCCCAAGGTAAAGGGAACTTGCATATCACTTGCATTAACTTAAACAAAGTATCTTGAGTAATCAATTACTGTCATAAAACCAGCTCATGATGAAATGGCTGGGATCGTGCTGGGCTTTAGTCAGTAAAGTTAGTTGCCTTGCTGCTTCCCAGACTTAAACTGTTCCTTTAGTCCTGCTATCTTCTTTTTTGCATTTACTAGTAATCAAGGTATCCTAAAAGCTTTTTTGGGTTTCAAATCTTGCTAGTGTGTTTATCTTCAAATAAACTGAAGTCTAGAATATTTTAGATCCTCATATTACACATATCCAGTTAGCACTTGATGGGAGCTTTTTTTAGCTGTAAGACTTATTTAACATCTATGCCAGTCAGGACTTTCTGCCATCAGTAGAAGGCATAGGAGGTGCAACACATTTCATTCTGTCCATTCATCAAATGTCAGCATGGAGTCTTGCAGACTTGTAAGTATGTGAAAAGATACTTTCTTTCTGCTGGGATTTATTAAACCTTTTTCAATGTTCTTTCTCTTGCCCGTTATATCTTGAGCATTCTCACAGGAAAAATAATACCAGTTGTTTTTTCCTTCTTGATGGCAGCAGGGAATCAACTTAGTTATTCTGTTCTGTCAAAGAGTCAACATACTACTCCTGTTTCCGCTACAATATTTATAATAGAATGCGTGTAAAGTAATAAGGCAATGTTGTGATAAAAATCTCAGTAGTCCTTAATAGAAGTCATCCAATAGTATAGTATCTGGTACTTTGGAAGTAAACTCAATTGCTGCTTTGGGGAAACCTTTTCAGACACGCAGCATTTTCCTCTAATAGTATTAGAAGCAGTGATGTAAGACCAAGGAAGCCCTCTGGTAGCTCTCTTGGCTTTCCTGAATATTTGTAATTTTTAAAGAGAAGTTCTTTTTTCTATTTGCAGAGAAGGGTGACGCAGAAAAAGTCAGTGCCAATTTTTTTTGTCTTGCTTGTGGAGCCAGGATACTTAAATGGGAGCTGACTGTTTTTGAATGAGCATTCCAGGTGACAGTATCTAGTATGATATGTAAATCTTTTCCCACCTTTTAGTAGTTACAACTTGCTGCCACAGATATTTGGAAATGAGGAGATGCCTGCGTTTTCAGCAAGTGGTACCCACTTTGATATTTAATAATTAAGAGATGGTACAGAAATGTGCTGCTGTAAGGAGGTGAGTACCTTTTCTTGAATTTTGGGGGCTTGTGGCTCATAACCCATTTTCTTGAGCAGCCCATTAGCCATAGTCCTTCCCTCAGAAAATCTTGGATATTGTGTTTACCTGGGAGATGGGGATTTGGTGCCCTGAAAGGAACAGTGAGCAATAATGTTTGAGCTCATTTCTTGCATACAGGTGGTGTCAGTGAAATGCTGCTCGTACTTTTTGCCTCTGTGGATTCCTTCATAGGACTTGTATCATACTTTAGGTTTATGGGAATAATATTACACTGTATGGGAAATAGGTCTGTGTGCAGGTATTCCCACCTATGCACATACCTAGATACCTGTACTTGAAAGCATGTGTATGTATGTAAGTGTCTGAAAGTGATCATGCATTGAGTCTTGATCCAGACATACTTCAAGATGAAGAACAGATATCTTACTTCCCCACCACAAGCTAAAATACTTTATTTTCAGTGTTTTAAGGGAGAGTGGGGGTGTCAGGGGAGGAATGTTCCTCTGAAGCATCTGTTATTGGTTGTGGATGAAGAAAGGACTATACTACTGAGCTGTGATCCCTCCACATTGCCCTTAATGTAAGTGTTTGTTTTGTCTCTGTCTCGTTAGTTGTTACCATTAAGGAAATGTCTTTAGGAAATTTAGTATCAGCCATCTTCTTTCAGCCTGGAGGAGAGCTGCTAAAAGAGTGGAGCCTTTAATCTCTTCTTGAGAGTGTCATGTGTTGTGGTTAATCTGAAGTGCAGGTTCTAACTTCTAGGTTTTTACTCTTCTGTGCTGTGTGTGGTCATATCTCAAACAGAGGTTTAAGAACCATTTAGTGTTTGGAACCCGTTATTTTGATCTCAGGATAGCTTTAGGATGCCCTTTCTCATCTGAGGCTTCCAGCCTTGTCACAGCTGGAGGTTTTGAAGTTGGAGCTGCTGCAGTTTCTAGTTACTTTAGTATAACTGCAGTTATAGAAGATTCATCCAGAATCACAATCAAAATAGTTTTTGTACCACCAGCTCTGCTTCTGCGTAGTGGAAACAGCTACATGGAAGAGTTGCTTTCATAGCTGTAATGTTAGGTGTGCTTTTTGTTTGAGTGCTGCTCACATCCTTGACGGAACATGCTTTTTTTTTTTCCAGCTAAACTGTCAAATTCTTGCTAGGTTATTTGTTCACTTAGATAAAGATTTCAAGGAAGCTGTGCATTGGCTTTACCTGGATTAAGAGTGCTTTTTAAGAGATCCCAGTAATTGAGATCTCTTGTTGATCCCATGTAATGTGACCGTAGCAAGACTTACTCGTATTAATGGTTTGTGAAGAAAATATCTGTCTCGCTTTTTAGCAAAGCTTCTCATTCCTCTCTACATGTATGCCATTAGCAAGACAGGTTCACCTTAGCTATTGCATGATGTTGTTGGCTTTTGAGGGCGGAGGTTATCTAGAGAGTCTGATAAACTCTGGTTGCATGGCCAGTTTTGTTAGCTGGCTTTCAGTCTGAAGCTCTCTTAAATCTTGCTGATTTATCTCTTGCCAAAGCATGTGAGAACTTCATGGTTTGGAAGACTTGGAAACAACACAAAACAAAGACAAAATGTCCTGGAGGCAAGATAATAATCATTATTGCAACACAATAAACAGGGTTTACATTACTGTTCTTTTAAATCCAATGCTTGAAATACTGACAGCTTAATGTCCATTTTCATGTTGTCCAGAAAATTTTTGCCGTTCTCGCTACATCTGAACCTTTTTCCAGAGGTCTCAGTTGTTACTCTTTCTGGCTTCTCATATTTCTGCAGTTTGGTGCTAGTTAGAAAATTGGCAGTTCTTATTGTGGTTTGTTTGTCTGCAATCAATTGCACATTACACTGTGGTGTCAGTGTTTTCGTTGATGAAAATGCTTTATCCAGCTGTTAGGCCTAGCTCAGACTTTGCAGATTGAGGTCCTTAATGCCTGCTGATCATGTTTGTTTTTATTATTATACACAGCAGTCTCCATGGCACTTGATGTGGTTTTGGAACTTTTTCTGCAGTTTTGGACTACGCTCTGAGCAGACAAATTAGGCTAATGAAGCATTCATATATTTTTAAGCATCTGTTGAAGGAGTGGGTTTGGTATTTTTTTGAGCCACATCTGACTTTCAGAAATTACTTTCACTTATAGATCCCTGGCATTGTGGTGTTCTAAGTCATACACCAGAAAGATGAAAAAATTGAGATAAACAAAACTCCTGAATGTGAAACTAATAGATTAAACAGGCTGATTTTCTGGAGGTTAATTCCTCCCAAACGTGCCACTTTACCTATTTGGCAACTCTGCAGTGAACCTATCCTAACTATTTCTAAAAGATGTCCCAGACTTACTTCTCTTTTGAAAGTATTACGTGAAGGCTTTAAAGCAGGACTGTGTATGCAGCTGTACTCAGCACTTGCTGGCATTTCCTATACAGAGCCCTGTGAAAATAGGGTAAAGCCACGAGCATAAAGACTCATTCTGGTTTGGGAACTGGCAGTGCAGAGCGAGGCAGTCAGCTGGCCTGCTAACTTCTCTGAGGTCTTCATGGTGCCCACCTTCCCTTTGGTCTTTATTCCTGCCCTGCAGAAGAACTGTGGCTGGCAAGCTAGTGTGTTAGGTGGGGGAGCAATAGGAAAGTGAGTGGAGATACCTGGTTACCTGCAGGTTGTACAGATGGTGCATAGGGCTTTGTCAGCTGGTTTTCCTTCAGTGTTGCAGTGTAACCTGGATGCTAGCCATGCTGTCTGGCCAGCGCCTGTTTGGAGATCAGGTAACGTTAACAAGTTTAAATGCTACTCGGTAGCCTATATAGAAATGCAGTGCACACACAGAACACTTACACTTCTGCGTAATTGGCACATTATCCAGATTTATTGGTTTTGGAGTGCTGTACTGGTGTCCAGGAACAAGCTCCTTCACTCAAGATGGAATTATCATTTCACAGTAACAGACTACTTAAAAAATTACATCTTTTTCAATTTGGAGTCCAGGGCTGCACAATGTCCTTCAAAATTTCCCCAGATCACTTTTTCATATATTTAAAAGTAGCAAAGCCTTGTTGTATGCTTGCAGAAAGATGTTTGGAAGATATCCTCTTCAGTGTTTTTTTAATTAGAAGCAGCTGGCTTTTATAGAAAAGCAGCTACTGTATTGTACCAGAGGCAGTGTGTACTAATACTCATGTCTATGAAAAATCTTTGTCTTTTGAGCCCTGTTGACGAGCAAGGACATAATAAGAATGTTTGGCTTGCCATACTGGATCAGAGCATTTCTGGTGTAGGCTGTGTTCTGCATTAGAAACTTAATGGGGAAAACTGAACAGCTCTGCAGGATGGGTTTGTCATGTATGACAAGAGTTTGTGTGCATCTCAGTAAAAGAAAAAAAACTTTTTTTTGTTGGATAGTGTAACTGGAGAGTAGCTAAACTGCTTTTATGCCTCTTGCAAAGCGCTCTGCCTCTGTGGTAGCTTTTGCAGGTGAACTTTGTAGGCTAGCAGTGTGCTACGTGGAGGTTGGGTAGGGTGGGCTTGAGGGCAATGCAAAAGGCTTCATAGCCAAGAGGCTTGGGTCTGCCTCTGCACGCTTTTGCTGTTCAGCACTCCTGTCTGTGGTTGTCATACATGAGAACCAGGCAGTGTGAAGGCATCAAGCACTATCCTGTTTCTACATGGAGTTTATTGCCTAAATGGTCTGGTGTGATGAGGATTGGCAGGAGAAGAGAGGACATGAAAGTACAGAGATCCATGCCTTGTTGTTCCTATACTCTCTAGGACACAAAGGAAGGTGGTAGGGTACTTGAGTATGTAGGATGGTTGTTAAAAGATCATTTAAGCTCATAGCAATGAAGCCGTGGCTCCTTTAGAAAGTAAGAGCAGCAGATGGGATCTATTCCAGAGGGCAGGAGGTGGCTGAGTTGGAATTGGAGATTTTATAGCTTGCTTTGGTTATACTTAAGTGACTTTGTTTTCTGATGGATGCAGGAAAGCCCAGATAGCAGATATCTGGAGTTTGGTTGGGATGTTTTGTTTCCCTTTGTTCCTTGGGGACAGGAGGGTCATGTTATGTTTTTATTTGAATTTACCTACTATAAAGGGGTTTTGTTTGGGGGGGGGGGGGGGGGGTGTTTAGCTGAATTTGTGCTCCATGCCACTGTTTCTTCCCTGCGCTGGTTGGCTTGCATTTTTCTAAGAAACAAGCATAACCATTTCATATGCGAAAATATTTCCAGATCAATTTGAAACATACCTTTATTCCCTTTCCTCCCTACAGTATACGTTTCATGAGATCATTTTTTCCCAGTTGTATTATGTCAAAACTTGATCCAAAAAGCCCTGAGGAGTGGAAATGATCTCTCTTACATTGTTCTAAGGCAGACGTGGGTACACAGGCTTCAGGAATAGTGAGGCTGGAAGGAGAGCAGCATTCCTAGGTACCCTGCCTGCTGCTGTGGGGCAGCCGGTGCAGCCTGGCCCCTACGGCTTTAACGTTACCACAACAGCTGGCAGCAGCGATGATATCTGTGCTACTTGTTTGCTGGTGGATGTGGCTGACACAAAGCCCTTCTGGTGTGAACGCTGTATTTTTGGGGAGTGCTTTTGGGTGTCTCTGTGGGAAGTCAAACTGCACCTATTAGTCTTGTAGAGTGTGACTTCTCATTTTGGGGTATGTGTATCACTTGAGCTGGTATATCTGTACCAGTAACCTTGCCAGAAGGCTTAGGAAGGGGGCTGTGGAAAAGACTAACAGTGGTGCTAAGCAGATAGACACGTAAACTTCCAGAGAGCTGTATTTTCTTTAGTACCTGAATCAGTAGGACTGAGAGGAAGCAAGAACAGAATAACACAGGGTGGTGACCGTAACATAATGCCTGGAGTGTGAAGGAGCCACTTGTGATTAGATGTGCCACCACTGGTCTCTGTAGCATAAAACGCAACAACGGCACATCTCAGTAGCTTGATGTTGGGGAGTGAGTTTCTTTCACCAGTTACAGCTGCAGCCTCTTGCCAAACATCTTGCAGGGCTCTGTTGCAGCTCTGGGCACATCTCCCTTTCCCGGTGTATGACGGAAGGCAGTTTGGTGCTTATGGTGGTGTCAGCAGACTCGTGCAGGGAAAGCTGGGACAGTAGTGTTGTCACACACACTATCAAGTATAAACATTCTTTCTCTGTAGCACAGAGTGCTGGGGTAGGAGGAGGAAGGATTCATACAGTGGCTGAAGTGTACAATAAATGTTACAATTGACCCAAAATGGCTTCTTTTTTTTTTTTAGTAGATTGGCCCAAATTTGTGGTGTCAAACAGCATTTCTCATTTCTTAGAAGGTTCTTCTTGCCACTTCTTACTCCATTCAGCAACTGGAAGATGCCAATTCATTCCAAAGAAATGAACCAGAAAAATATTATATGCAAATCGAATTGCTTCATCTCATTTTCTAAAGTGATGGACTCATTTAGTTTGAAATTGTGTGTTTGGAGCATTTCTCTTTTTTGGAAGGTTTCTGGGAGCAAAGAGCATGAACATCTACCAGTTCCACCTTTAATAGTCTGTAAGCTGCACCAGGGACTGAAGAAAGGAGAGGGAGTTGGACTCTTAGTTGGAGAGAGGGCAAGGAATATACAGGGCAGAATGAAGAAACATTGGCTTTCAAAGTTTCCATGCCATGCTCAACTCATTGCTTGCCATTGTATGAGGTGTGCAAAATGTGTGAGTGACTGGAAGAGAAGATAATGTGGCTAGCAGAGTATAATTTTAGGCTCAACAAAAAATGACTATCACCTTTGCAAGGACTACTTTTGTGCAGTGTTTTGGAGTAAGCATCTGTTTCAGTAAACATCTAAAGGGTTTTATGTCTTTTATTAGTCGTATGGTTCCTGTATGTAAGCTGTTGCTTGTAGAGTTTTATCCAACAGTATATGTACATAAACTAGAATAGCTGGTTTGGCATTTCATATTCATGCGTGGAAGAAATATTCTTGGTTTTGGGTTCTGAGACAATTTGTAAGAGAGTTATACCAAAAAGGGATATTTTTAGGCCATTTCTATTTCAGAGAAGCATGAAAAGTAACCACTTAAAGCTTAACTTCTACAGAAGCTGCATTCAGGGAAGGACTTCCCAAATTCAAGTGAAGTTTGTACACTGGAATGATAACAGAAGTCAGAGGAAATGATGGTGAATTTCTTTGATAGCATTATGCAGTTGACTTTCATTGTGTTTTTATAAAACTGAATGCCAATATAAAAATAAATTTTTTAAAAAGGAGGAGTGAGAGGTGAGCATATAGAGTAACAAAATAGGTATCTGGTGGGAAGCGGAACAAGAAAAAACAAGGCTCTGTCAAACAGTTTTCCTTAGTTGCTTCTGAAAAGTACGTACTGTTGTTATTTGGGGTTAGGCAAAATATCACTGAGCTGATGAATCTTACCACTAATGTTCATTCAAAATATATGTGACAGTTAAACTGAATTGCTGGCGTCTTTGCACAGACCAAAAGGTAAAATGTAGCCTCAAAATCCAAGATGTTTTCCAAGCTGATTTCAACTGTATGTAAGTGAGAAAATACTACCAAGGGGTGTGGAAATAAACTGAAAAGTTGGAAATAGCTAGAGAGGGACTGAGAGGGAGCTTTCCAGTGAAATTACTGGCTGGATTTAGAACTGAGACTCTGAAGAGTAGGTATGTTCTAGTCTTTTGATGTTGGAAGTCAGAAAAATGTTCTTCCTGTGCAAGCAGGCTGACCTGTTTTGAAGCCATATATAGTTTGCTTCAGCTTCTAATGAAAGTGGCCTGCAAGGACTCAAATTTAGCCAGATGCTGGCTGTCACAGGCAAGACAAAGTAAATGACAGCCTGTGGTACATCTGGATATTGGGGTTTATTTTAGAACCAGAGAGATTAGCATTCTTACCCAACTTGATTATTCTCATTTGTTTTCTTCTACCATATCATTATGTTCCCTAGACCTCAGCTTCCCTGTAGGGAGGTCACTGTTGGCCTGGGAAAGCTGGACAGCCCAGCTCCTGTTGGGTTGGTTCTCGCTGTGCCACTGCTGTCAGTGTTGATCACCTAAAAGCATTACTCGTCAAGGTCCATGGCCATTCCCCAGCATTGCTGTCTATGTGTGTCCCTGTTCTCTGGGATCTTCTGACACTTCCAGGATCTTCCCTGCAGGCAGCATCTTCACCTTCTTTCCAGATACTCTTCCCCCATTTTTTTCCAAGACAATGACTTCTTTTTGTAGAGCCTTCTTTTTGGCATGGAACACAAGCCCCTGGTTTTCCTCATCTAAATAATCTGCTTGCAGAATCACAACACATGATCAGCCTTGTAATTGGCAGTAATGTCCTGTATCTCTTTATTAGTCAGAGGATTCAGGACATGCCACTTCTTTTCAGCCCAAATGTTGCTGAGATTTACAACCAGCTTTTACTGGTTGTGGCTAGAGCAAGCTTCTGCTTGGGAGTTCAGAATTTCGGTTGTGGATGTTCAAAGATGAACACACACCTTCCTCCAGTTGTTGGCTGCCTTCACACTTCAAGCTGCTTTCTGCAATGTGGTGTCAAAGAGTTTTTTATCAGCTTCTGATGTTGTGTATGTAGAAGAGAACTGGCACGTGCTTCAAAATCAGTCTTGCATTCTCCAGCAGGAGTGAGTTTTTCAGGAGAGGCTCACCCTACAATGATCCTTTGAACTCTTCCCATCCCAGAGTGCCTGCCTGCTCTGTGATTGTGGTGAGTAGCTGTATGTGTCTCCGTCAGGGCTACTTATTTTACTGGAACTACTCAAATAGTTTCTATTTGTAGGGGTTGCAAACTCAGGTCCATGGAATCTGTTGTGGTTTCAGCCACAAGTCCTGGAAAACATTGATTTCTCATTGAAATATTCTTAAGGATCTTGCTAGTCTTGTGTAGGGGAAGGAAAATATTCTTCATCAATCAGCTGAACTGGAAAGATATGGTCTTATGAGAATACTCTTTCCAGAAAGCCAAACTGCTGTGTGCTAAGCAGTCTGATTTTTCTATGGATCTAGGGGTTTAAAGTGTTTCTGAAATCAGAATTCTTTAGGTTGGAAAGGACCTTTTAGAACATCGAGTCCAACTGTAAACCTAACACTGCCAAGTCCACCACTAAACCATGTCCCAAAGTGCCACATATGCATGTATTTTAAACGCCTCCAGGGATGGTGACTCAACCACCTCCCTGGGCAGCCTGTTCCAATGCTTGACAACCCTTTCCATTGAGATATTTTTCCTGATATCCGATCAAAACTGCCTGTGGCACAACTTGAGGCTGTTTCCTCTTGTCCTGTCCCTTTTTACCTGGGAGAAGAGACCGAGCCCACCTGCCTACCCCCTCCCTTCAGGCAGCTGCGGAGAGTGATAAGGTCTCCCCTCAGCCTCCTCCTCTCCAGGCTGAACACCCCCAGCTCCCTCAGCTGCTCCTCACAGGACTTGTGCCCCAGCCCCTTCCCCAGCCCCGCTGCCCTTCCCTGGACACGCTCCAGCCCCTCGACGTCCCTCCTGCAGCGAGGGGCCCGACACTGAACCCAGGGTTCGAGGTGCGGCCTCACCAGTGCCCAGTCCAGGGGGCGGTCACTGCCCTGGCCCTGCTGGCCACACTGTTTCTGACACCAGCCAGGACGCTGCTGGCCCCTTGGCCACCTGGGCACACTGGGGGCTCATGCCCAGCCGGCTGTCAGCCAGCACCCCCAGGCCCTTTCCCACCGGGCAGTTCCCAGCCCCCTGCCCCAGCCTGTAGCGCTGCCTGGGGCTGGTGTGACCCACGGGCAGGGCCCGGCACTGAGCCTGGTTGAACCTCACACCACTGGCCTCGGCCCATCGGCCCAGCCTGCCCAGACCCCTCTGCAGAGCCTCCTGCCCTCCAGCAGATCCTGTCCCCCAACTTGGTGTTGTCTGCCAGCTTTCTGAGGGCGCACTCGATCCTCTCATCTAGATCATTGATAAAGAGATTGAATGGAACTGGCCCCAGCACTGAGCCCTGGGGAGCACCACTTGTGACTGGCCACCAGCTGGATGTAATTCCGTTCACCACCACTCTTTGGGCTTGGCCAGCCAGCTTCTAACCCAGCACAGAGGACACCCATGCAAGGTATGCACAGCCCACCTCTCCAGGAGAATGCTGTGGGAGACAGTGTTCCGTCATGTACAGGGCTACCTCACTGCTTCTCCTTTATTGCCTGTGTCTTCTGCAGAGATTATATCCATCCATCGCTGCATTCCAGTTGTGCAAGTCATCCCACCGTGTTTCCTTGACGGCAAATATTTAATTGTTTTCCTGCTGCACAACAGCTTCCAGCTCGTCCTGTTTGTTGCCCATGCTGTGCACATTGGTGTAGGTGCACTTCAGTTGGGCTGTTGATCCCACCGCCTTTTTGAGAGGAGAAGCCATAATTCCTGTGTGACCATTTTCGGGTGCTTCTGTGGTTTCTAACACGTTGGTAAACCTTGTGTCTTTGCCTCATGGATCTATGTCTCTTACTTCTACTGAGACGGCAGACTGAAGGACCCTTGCTAGCACATGTCCCTCAAACAGTGGCACGCTGCCCCCAGGCTTATCTCTAGCAAGTCTGCTTTTATCCCTTTTCCCCTTCAAATCGAATTTAAAGCTTTTTCAATGAGCCCTGCTAACTCCTGTGCAAAGATCCTTTTTCCCCTTTGAGACAGGTGTACCCTGTCTGTTGCCAGCAGTGCTCTTTTCCATGATGTGGTTGAAGTGCTGATGTAGCAAATGTATTTACCATTAAAGGTTGTAGTTCCTTTTCTCCCACTCTCTTCTAGTGTCAGTATAAGGCTTTTGCTTTAAGTCTTTCAGGCTTCATGTAGCATACACAGTGTGTGACACACACACACAGTACGGGGTGATAATAGAGGGGGGAAGGGGCTTTTTTAGTCACATGGGTGTGAATATTTGAAGGAATATTTTTGTGCACGCTCTCTGACATAACGTGGGAAATGCTACACTGGTCTGGTTAGTGACATAACAGGAGCTTCCTGTACATGACCTGTCTGTACAGTGCCCACAGGGCTTGTTGATGTTGGGACCCCTTGTGCTGTGGATACAGCATTTCACATTTTTGTGAAGGGCAGAAATTGCCTGGAGACCTGTGTAGAAACGATTTACTAAATCTAGTTCACAAATGTTAACAACTGTAGATTTGTTGTAGCATCAGCTGCTCTCATCTGTTGCATCAGAGCTCTTTCCAAGGTTGGGCCTTTTGTAGGTGATGAAATTGTGCAAGGTTGTTGCTGAACTGATGGATTGCACACAGCAAATAAGTTCAAGTTGACCTTCTGGATACTCATTAAGGGGATTCTGGGCTTTCCATAAAGTAGACTGTAAGCAGATATGTACGAGTTTATCAGCTCAAATGCATCTGCAATTACTTTTTACACCAGAATTGCTTTAAGGTACTGCTTTAAGAAAGACTACAAGAGGGGTTGTGTGAGAGAAAGAAATGTCAAGAGGGGCAAAGGGAAACAAGAGCTGTGGAGGACATTGCCTGAGTTAAATTATGCTCATTAATTCAATTTGAGGCAGGAATGTGTGTAAATAAACCCTGGCAGCTGCAGCAGCTCTCGTTTCTGCAGGGCTTTGGCAGGAATGCAGGGGCCAATGGACATGAAATCCTGGCGCTCTTTTGAGAAATTGCAGGCAGACAGCTCTGCAGCCAGGAGAAAGAACAATCTGAGATTTACTGAAAAGACGTAATCATTTCAAGCAGACTTGGAAGTGTGTGCAGTTTCAGACATGCAGATTTGGAGGTAAAATTAGTGCAGACAAAACCTAAGTCATTGAAAAAAACACGGGGCTTACCTAATTCTTCTGGGTTAATGGCATTGTTCATGTTCCAAATGTCCAGCCTCAAAATGGAGCCTGAGAATTGTAACTGGTACCGTTCAGTGTCTTCAGAGCAGCCTGAGTCTGGGTTTTCACAAGCAATTGTCTATAGGCAGTGTAACTGTGTGTGCTATGTACAGAGTCAGATATACTGTCCGCATGAAGTAAACTGGCTTGTGTCTTGAGGAGTTTAGTGTTCGGTCCTCTTCCCGATACTGCATCCCCACAAGTGCCTGTCACAGCATTCCCATCGCTTCACATGGCCCTAGAATATGCTTCCCCCGCTGCCTTCTCAAATATTCAGGCAGATGGGTCTGTCTGAATGCAGTGGGTGCTGCAGAGCTGGGGCTGGGAGAGGGGTGGTCCTGCAACAGTTCACTAATGATGGATGGATTCTAAATTAGTGGATTTTTCAGTTGTGTTGTTTTCTTTCATAGTGGCAGTTGCTATTTGTCTGAAAGTAATTTGAATGTGAGCTTCAATGTTATATAAAATCAATGTTATCTATAATATTATATATATTATATACATATATTTAACATATGTATTATCAACATTACTTAAAAAGTAAAGCAAAACCAAGTGAACAGTCCTGACCAAAGAAGAATCCTTGGTTTTGCTGACTTCAATCTAGAATTTTAACTGATGGTGTCACCTAGAGCTAAAGCAGTTTGAATTTTAAAGGCAGCCAGACTAATGCTTTAATAACAGTATTTGAGGTATTAATTGATTATATTTTACCAAACACTTGAAAGCTGATAGCTACTGATAAATGAAAACGTGAGACTTTTTTCCTCAAATGAAAACAAACTTCAGCATAGGTCTTGTTTTCATCTCAATTCCATTGTGTTCAAACGTGTGTATATCTGAAATTTTCTTAGTGCGCTGGCAAGGGAACCTATGTGAAAACAAGGTCTAGTAAGGTCAAAACTGTAGAGCAAAAGCTGCAAATGGAAGAACTTGATGTTAGCAGTAATAATGCTCAGTATTTGGATGTTCGTTGGGTTTTGGTTTGCAGAGCTTCTGTGCAAAGCTTCTTGGTTTTGCAAATTAGATAAATTAGTGCATACAAAGGTGCTTATGTATTTAATTCTAACTTTTTAAATGTAACAAAGTTTTTTCAATAGCACTTAAAAATTTCAAAGTAGGTGTCTTAAATACCATTTTGAAATATGTATGTACTCTGACTTTACCACTGTGGCATTTTTTTCCTGTTGGATGTAGTACAGGCACCTGTGTGTGGCTGATGATAGAGCAGGAGGCACCCAGGAAGTGTCACAAACAAGCAGATTAATTGTTCAAAATCTGAACTGGCTGCTATTTTGTTAAATAGCTGTGTCTCAGTGGCAGAAGCAGAGCCGCATAAAATACTTTGCCCAACACATCGTAAGTTTTTCTTATTGCTCTGCAAGAGAAACCATGAACAGACTAGAGATTTTGTGCCACTGAATTTGGAGTCTTGATGGATGTTTGGAAATGTAAAAACAGCAATCTGGGAAAAGGCAGCCCAGTGGTCAAGCAAGGATAGAGCCAGTCACACATAACGCTGGCAATAATTTTGTTGAAAAAGTAAAAACAACGGCATGCAGAGGTTTACTGATCTTTCAGACAGTTTAATTATAAGCTTGTCATAAATCTCTTTGTTTAAGTAAGGGAAGTATCTGCCTGAGCAGTGGTGGTCAAAACTCAGGGCAAACCGCTGAGACTTCTAGTATGTTATTTTATGCTCCCCTTTTTTTAAGCTATTGTTTACATCCAGTGTTATTTTTGCCCCTTTCAGCCCAGCTCACCCTTGACACCACTAACTTCAAACATCATCTTATGTGAGGTTTAGCAATAGAAGAGCAGCAAGATCTGCTCACACCTGCTGTCTTTCAATAGCTGCCTCTGGGTCAGTAGCCTCTGGCTGGCTTTGCCATTCTTGAGAAACTTGAATTTTAATCGTCTGCTCTTGTCTAGAGCAGCATAAGGAATGCTTTTTCCTCAGCCTCAGTACAGTGAATCTGAACACGTGTGTAAGTCCCCCTGGAAGTCTCTGCCGCTAGCTTTGGCTGGAATAAAATCAGTTGTGATTTTGTATTTTGTCTCTTGCAGGCTTCCCCGTTGATGTACAGAGAGGCATCCAGTGTTTAAAATGTGGGTGCCGCACACTCTCACTGACATGGCTGCTTGCCTCCAGCTTCTCTACCCATAGCTGCCCAGATAGGTGCCGCCAGCACCCTGGCGTATATTACCCCAGAGGTGTGCTTGGGTGCAGCCACGTTCGTTCCAGTTCACCACGTTGCTGCCTGCACCAAGTGCTGTTTGTGTATGCTTGGAGAATACGGTGCTTCAAAACTTAATTTCTACTAATGTATGTGCATCTTTTTGTAGATAGGACTTTCTGGTTTTTTTCTTGTATGCCTTGGATTTACACTGTTCCTTCTCTGGCTGCCAGAGACAGCTGAGGAGCAGCTTTTGCAGCTTCAGGTTTGACTCCGTTTCTCTTCAGCTGGCTCCTTGCAGGGCCCCTGTGCTGTTCAGGGCCGGCAGCCACGGTCCTGCTTCCCACTCATTGCCTGGGCCCCCTGCACCTGTTCAATTAACCAGCTCAAGGAAGGTCCCATCCAGGAAAGCTGCTCCCTTGCCCCAGACTGTGCAGCGCATATTCCAGTAGCGCTTCAAAAGAGCAGAAGGGACTTGGGGGAGAAATCTTGTGAGCAGTCCAGCAGTCACAGCAGGGGATTGAAGCGCATTTTCTGAAGTGCCCTCAATTAATTACTGCTGCTGTGGCTAAAGACTTACTGGAGCTCAGGTACAGTTTTGAGTGCCAAAACTGCAGGGAAGGCCCTGAAGAGTCATTTCAGTGAGTTATTTGCTTTATATTTGATTCCTCTCGTTTTCCTTTTTCTTCCAAAGCGACTCAACTAGGACAGGAGTCACAGCCTCATTGGAAGAGAATTTATCACAGTAGAATACCTTATTGAGTTAGAACCCTTTCTCCCTGCTCAGCTGCTGCTGGCTGTTTGTGTAGTCTGTTGAACAGTTTGGAAAGTTGTAAACATCTGTGCTAGAACTCTGCTATGAAACATTAAAAGCAGCTAGTGCAGCCTTAAGCTGAAAAATCAATTTGATAGCCTAAAACGTGGCTGCATTGCCATGCTGTGGTCATCACAGTGACTTGTAGAGCCCTCCTTTACCACACCTGCACTCTGCAGTTAGGGTTTAGCATTCCAAAGCCCGGTCAGCTTCCTGTGGTCTGCCTGTTCTGGGAATTTTTTTTTATTAAATCAGACATTCAAAGAGGTTTCCTTGGCACCTTTCACACACACACACACCCTAAATGTGGAACTTCCTTTTTCCAGTCTATACTGGCCAGCATCTCAAAATTATGGTGGGTTTTTTTTTTTTTTCAGCTTTGAGCCAGCGGAGAGTTTGATCTATCTTAGTGTCATAAAGCAAGAAGCTGAATTTTACAGCAGTAGAGAAGGGAGAGATTCCCAGATTCTTATGCATGGGCCAATATATGCTTTCTACCACATATTGTTATCAGATATGCTGTTAAAAAAACTTGATAGGGATGTTTTTAATTGCATTCATTCCATTAGGAATAGTTTTTATATCTACAAGGGAAGGTGGATGCTTTTGTTGTTGAAGCCTCAAGCTGGAAGGCTGAGAGGATGGGAATGTTAGTGTGTTGAAGTAATTATTGCTGTGATTTTATAGACTAGTAGGTTGTGACCTTTCTCTGCTTCTCATTGGGAAGCTGCGGATTTTCCCCTCTGTGGTAATCTAAATCTCCTATTGTTGAGTTCTTATGGTGAAAAGATCCCAAATGGCCATCAGCTTCCCATAGAATCTTGCTGTAGGCTTGAGCAGTGTCCCTGTAAGGCTTGGGTGGGTTTTAATGTAACTTTGTATTAAATCATAGTATCATAATTAAAGACACACATCATCTGTGTGCTTTAAAATATGCCTGCTACTATAATTGCACGTTTTCCTTCAAACAATAGCTTGCAATGCTGTGTAATTTCTTTCATGACTTGGGTACATGTGTCATGTTTGATAGTGCTACTTACTGTGCTATGTGCAAGATGATATATTCCTTGAAATCTCACAGGGGGGGAAAAATTACAGTAACTATTCATACACACCAACTAGAACATAGGATAATCATGGAAATGTGATAATTCTAAGCCCATCTAAATTAGCTTTCTAGCCCACTGCATCATCCCCTGAAGTTAAAGAAGTGGTGCAGTACAGAGCTGCCATCTAAATTATTAAAATGCATTCCTTGGAGAAGAGATATGTTCGTATATGTCTAACTCAATAAAGATTTATTGGATTTTCTGATAGTGGGAACTGAGTAAATAGACAAGAACAGGGAAGAGGGGAAATTACAAGGGACTTCATACAGTGATCAGGTGGTTAAACAAGAAACCCTTGTGATGAATAACATTTCTATTTAAGAAATATGTATAAAAGACTTTAATGACAGTATTGAAATATTGTACTTCAGGGGTATAATTTTCTGTAAAGTAACTTCACCAGTGCTAGTTCAAGGTCATTTTTTTTTCCCTCGCTATGCCATTTCCCAGCTTTGACCTACATGAACTACCGCTTCAATTCCCAGTTATCTTCCCATCCTCTGTTGTTTACTCATTTGTCAGTGGTAATTTCCATGTATTCCCTTCCACTTCATGTAGGATCTTTAAGGGAAGATATCAAGATCTGGTGTAGCTGCTCTATCTTCTTTTATGCCATCAGCAGAACTGTTCTTTTCTCCTTCCAACAGTTCTACCCCCACAAAAAAACCACTGCTGCGTCTCAAATTCTTTTGCATCCGTTCACCTTCTTTTACTCAATGAGCTGTTGGTTTCTTCTGACATCTAATAAATCACACTGTTTTTTCTACCTGCCTCACAAAGTACTCCCCCGCATCCTTTTTTCCTGTTGTTTCTGTGGTCACCATAATGTCCGTAACTTTGTGCAATTTCCACTTTTGTTCTTCAACCAGGACTGTCTTCAGTCTGGTTCTGTTATCTCCTTATCACAGACTGGGGCACCTTCTTGACTAATTCTCAAGCCATTGGCACCTTTTTGTCTTGTTGTTTTGACAATGCTGGTATCATTTTCTTTGTAGAAGCCACCTCTTGTCCCAGGCTGTCATGTTAGTGTCTTGTCATCTCAGTTTATATGGGGAAGAAACCTGATCATACACAGCAAGTTGTAGTTAGCTTTTAATTATACAAGACACTGCTGAGAAAAAGCAAAGTAGGTCCTAACCAGACTGTCCCAGCAGAACAGGGACAGAGTAATGGATAGAGCAGAATTCTCTCAACAACTATTGGCTCTGAGCTTTTTTTAAGCAGTAGCGATGGCGGGTTTTTGTGTGGAAAGCACATGGCAGGTACTCCCATGATACAGGGAACTAGTTGTATTAGTCCGTGGTCACAGGTACCAAGCAACATCGCACTAATGTTTTCCAGTTACAGTCTGATTCAGGAGAAGCAGTGCAATGGATTTTAAAATATTATTTCTCTGTACTTAATTTCATTAAATTCATGCTAAGACGGTTCTTCATGCGAATTCATGGTTGACAAGCACTTAAAAGTGGTATTCAAAATAGAGGTGCAGCCGTAACATCTTACTAATAGTGTTCACCCATATTTTGGTATAAAGATATGTGTGTACAACTTTGAGGGGAGAAGTACATCAAAAGGGTTAAGAATCCATAGAAGAGATTAAGGATCAAATGGCTCCACAGAGGAAGAGGGAACTCAAGACTGAATAATGCTGTGAGCTTTCTTGGAACAGAGGCTGCCAGCTGCTGTTATAATCCCATCACTCTCAACAGGCACACAGCGAGGCTGGGACAATTGTGTCTCCGAGTTCAGTATTAAATGAGCTACTTTTGAACCTGGCATGCAGGGTTATGTCATCCTTTTGATGAAATGGCCCGTAGTGTGCATCCTTTACGCATCTGTAACCACTTAGGAATGCCCCTAAAGTTTTCTAAACTGTTACAAACCACAGGATGAACAAGAGCAGAGAAAGGATAGGGGAGGGAGAACACTGTGGGTTTTATAATGAATAAGCTTCCAGTCCAGTAAAGAACTTTGGAGGAGAGACTTCTGCTCTGACTAAGCACTTGGACCCCTTTTTTTTAATTTTTTTTTTTGAAGCTTATTTCTTTAATACTGTGTCACTGGATGTCTTTTTACTGAACAGACATCTGGACATAGGCCTCTTACAGACAGCATGCAAACTCTAGCACGATAGTGGTAGGCGCCGAATATGATGTTCATACGATTGTTGGTATTTTCACAGTTACACTGGGCTAAGCTGAGAAGTGTAGGTAGTGACAAGAAGTAGGTGAGTGTGAACACCTGAAGAGTTTACAGTTTCTTTTTGAAAATCCCTTCTCGTCCGCTTCTCCACCTTCCCTTCTCCACCCCTCATCTTCCCTCTGTCCATCCCAGTGGCTAGCTACATTTTTCAGTGATGCGTTCCTTTGCTCAGAAGAGATCAGGAAACTGTTTGCCATTTTCTATCATATTTGAATTGCAGTAGGTGGTCTAAGAAGCATAAGACAGGGACTAGCCCATTATTCAAGCTTGCAGGCCCCACTTGAACTTACATGGGGATCATGGTCCACCTCTTAGTGCAGCCAAGTGTAAAGTGGAAAGCACCAGTGCAGAGTGAAGTGTTCAAGAACAGGTTTGTACTTTTAGGCATGCCCTGACAGTTTAACTGAAACTGCTGCAGTACATTGAAGAGGGTTCCCGTGGAGAGTCGGCTGAGTAACGGCAATCACACCAATATGGCTACATGTCGTCCTCCTTTAGTACATGTTATAGATCTGACTGTAGCAATGACTAGATTGATACCACTTTTCCAAGAAGAGTCAATAACAGATTTTCTTGATGCTGAATCCCTTAATTCTAGTGTGGCTCTAAGGGTCTGCGCCAGGAACTGCTAGCAAGCTGAGGGGCCTTCAACAGAGCTCTGCAAGGTGATCTGGCACTAATGTCATCCTCCTGTCCTGTAAAACCATAATCCCTGTCTCTGTCTAATGTTTCAGTCTGCTTCTGAAGTCTGTCTTGCCCTGACAAAGAGTCCTCTTTCCTTTCCAGTACAGGTAAAAAAGTAACTTGTTGGTCTGACTGGGGCCATCCTGGGTCTCCACATGTGTGGGCTGAAACCTGCCAGCATGCCGTGTGCCAGCATTTCTCTCATTCCAGCTCCCAAAATCAGACAAAAGCAAGAACCCCATCTAGCACCCAGCTGCCCCATCCGGCTCTAAATAACTTCCTGTACCTATTCTTTTTAAAATAGTAGAACGGAAAGGGTTAATTTTAAAAGGGGATTCAGGGCATTAGTCCCTGAGGAAAAGTAGGGTTTTAACTCAGACTTGCAAATGCATCTTAGAGTTAACAAGCATTTTTTGTATGCCCTTGTGCCTGTTGCTAAAAGCTGTGTTCTTTCTATGCTAATTATCTTCTTCCTTGATTACTCCAGACTCTTCTGTTTTGATATTCCTAACTCCCAAGTCATATTTCCAATCTTTCCGAGCTTCAGCAGCTAAAATTCTCTTTCTAGCCGATTAATCAGACCCTGCATTATTTCAAATTCCTTCTCAAGCTCCTCATGCACTGTTTCTATTGTTGCCAACTCTTGCTAATTTAGTACAAGCAACATGAGCCTGGCCTTTGCTCAGGAGGCCGTAGGAACAGGAGACATTTTGCAGTATACCCCTTCTGCTTTCACATGCTTTAGAAACTGAGTAAATCTCCACCTGATGTACTACAACATGAAGGAAATTGCTCTGTTCATTGGGCAAGGATCCCATATCTTCACAGTTGTTAGTGATAGACATTGAATATATGTACCTCTCTCAACCTTTTCTAGTAGTTGGTGTTACTTTGGGCAGGTAACGCATTTAACATATAAGACAAGCTTTTAAGGGTGGCTTCAAGCCACACTAGGAATAAAACCTGTTTGTATAAATAGAGATAGATAAAAAATGTTTTTCTTTGCCATACTACCTAATGAAGAAACAGTCTGTGCTGTAGGTTTATTGAATGCACACTGGTGTCATAATGCTTTGCATTCACCCAGCACATAAGACGGCTTAAAGATAGTCCTAGTATCTCTCTGCTAGTCTAGAAGCCCACTTTCACCTTTCAAATAACCCACGTCAAGTGCTATTGTGTTTAGTTTCACTCCTTAGTAATGTTAGTACACAATACCCTGCTGGTGCACCCGGAGTTAACTGGTGCCAGTACATCTGAGATGTCAGATTAAGCACGTGAAACAAACGGTGGAGGGAGGTACTTCAAGTTCACTGCATCTTGATTTAGCAATGTAGGTGGAACTTTACCACCTGCTCCCACCTTGCTAGGTTTCCAGTTTCTTAAGCTTCCTTTTGTGTTACAGGAGGCTAACAGTTCTTCAAGGTGTAGAATGTTTGCTGTTGACCTTCTGACCCCTTCTGGCTTTGGTTAGGTTGTCTTCTAGGCAGTTCTGCAGCAGGGCACAGCATCTTAATGTATGTGATAAATTATGTCGTCATTTGTGCTTCTCTAGGAGAGCATCTGAAATAAGAAATTTACTTAAAATTTATTTGTCTTTGAACTGACTCATGATTTTGTAACTGTTCTTTCAGTATTGCTACTCGCTACCAAGGTCATAAGTGTTTTATAGCTTGTGAAGCTGAGTAGTCAATCCATCCCAGTCCTCCCTAACCTTTCTGGGGCTTAGTTTTCTATTAAGAATAATTTTGTAAGAAGGAAAAGAATGTATTCGTGCAAGGCGTATGTTATAGACAGAATCTACTACTCCTTTCAAGGTGGTTGTAATGAACAGCTGAACATTTGGTGGCCCCTGCCTGACAGCAGAAATTGTGGTGGTTGTGCATGCCCATCCGTGTAAGACGACTTCCCATGTTGTTCTGTGGGAGCTTGCCTTTGCCAAATGCTGCACTAAAATTTGGTCAGAAGGGGAAGCACCAGACTTGTGATGCTCTGTTCCTGCTGTGTTCAGGGGAAACGAGACTTTGTGCATAGTCCAGAAATGTCTGATTACACTACTGATTTCTTTCTTTAACATTGCCCTAGATTTTTCCAGGTTGAAATGCATTTTAATCAAATAGAGCCATGAATGTGGATTTCTGCTTTTGTCTGTTCTCCTACAGTGTATTGCAATTGCATTGTATGCAGGCATCGGGTAAGCTCTTCTTTTGCTGAGTCATTACAGTTCTGCCTTGACCCCAAATAATATTCGTGTTCTTTGATCTTTGACCTCTTATGAATGGGGTTGTTTTTCCTTAGTCTTTTTTTATGATCAGAGTTAACTTGCATTAGGCAGTTGCAAGTAACTAACTGAAATTATGTTGAATTGGGCAATACTTTAATTCAGAAAGAAGCAACTTTGGGTGTCAATAGTCAGGAGTCAGCTCCTGTGAAGTCAAACCAATGTGAAATCTCACCTTTTATTTGAAGACAGAAAAGGCTGGTGCATGTCCTCATTATGTTGCTAACTCTTAAATGTTTTAAGAGAAATAATCTGCACTACAAATATGTTATTTTCAAACAGATGTTTTGGGAGTCAGAGGAAACTCTGGTAGCTACGGTTTGTGCTATAGTCCACAACATGCATCAGATGTTTTGAAGTAGTTGTGTCCTGAAGCAATTTATTCATGAAATGGGACTCCTCTTAGTGTTTTTTAAATGAGATTTTTCTTGAATTTGCCATGGAAACATTATACCTCATCTTCAGTGAGCAGGTAATGGAGCCGAGAGAATGCAAGTAGCCTTTTTTCTGAGCTCAAATCATAGTTTTGCCATGGCCAGCAGAAGGTCCCAGTAGCACTGGTCTTCTAAAGACACGAAGTCAGAGCAGGCAGAGAAAACTTTCAGGCCAGCTGTTGGCCAAAGGTAGAAAGGCAGTAATCTTGTTCCCATACCAAGGCTGCTGGGAGGTATTACTTCAGTTGAACAGGTGCTTTAGCAGAGACCAAATGAGAGCCAGCCTTCTGCTGCAACATGATTTCCACTGTGGTCAAACCTTTGGTTTGTACCTAGGTCACTCTTCTGTGGGCTATTTGGTCAACACATGAATCTGCCCTGCAGCTTTTCCCTTGTCAGACCACTTCAAAGAACACTTGGAACATCTTTTCTCTAGCTATCTTCTTATTTCAGTGAAATCTGGGCAAACTTCAACTACTACTGAGATGGGATCTTCTGCCAAATTTACTTGAATGTAATCAATATATTCCAAAGTTTAAGAAGAGTCAGACAGAACAAGGCATGTTAACCTAATTGTTATTCTTAACATAGAGGCTAAAAATATGTCTGTTACTTGTTTAGCACAAACTTCTGCTGTTACAATTTGAAGCTATGATGATAGAGTAACTGAAGGGTCACTTTGTTATACCAAGACGGCATGATGCATGGTGAGGAGTCTGCCAGAATGATACTACATCCTTGAAAATTAATCATCTTTTATCCCTTGCTGGGATATGTTGCTGACCTCAGCATGCCTTGTTGTTACTGTTTTCATCATCTTTTTATACCAGAGTTTGCTAAGGAGATAAATACCTGACTTTTGCTCGTCCCACATCCTTTTATTGATACTTTTGACAGGTTCAGAAGCATAGTTGCGTTGAGCGCATGTGCCTTGAGGAGTTCTTGGCTTTTTGCATCCTGGTTCTCCTGCTAGTCTTCATATTGTTAATAGATAAGTATTTTGGTGAGAAGTTAGTGACTGTCTCTCTTTGGAGGGCTATGTGAGCATTTGCGCTCACTGTTGCATGGGCTGTGCGTCGGGCTGAATGTATTGCAGCCCAGACTACTGGGAGGTGCATAAAATCTGTGAGTTCCAGCATAATCCAGAGGAGAAGCTTTAAGACAGATCGGTAGACTGTGGTGCAGAAGGAGAGCAAAGCAGGTCATCGAATTTAAGAAACCTGCATGAATTGCTGAGCCTGTTCTTCCTGTACAGCTTAGACACAGCCATTATTTGTAAATAGGAGGTGCTCTTGAAGGTCATTGGGTGTTTGGAAAAGTGATGCTGTATATTCAGTTTGACAAAGTAATTCTACCTGTTCCCTTCCATATATTTCACTTAGTTCAGTTTCGCCTCAGGTAGAGGTGTTCATTCCTCTATGTTGCAGAGTAAGGGTGTAGCAGAATTAAGTTACTGAATCTGCTAGTAGTGCCCCAAGTTGGGGAAGCACTTAACAGTTGTAACAGCAGTACAGTACAAAGAGGAGTATATAATACTTGCAACCAGATCTCTGGAGCACTTCTACAATCACAGTAAGTGCGATCTTACTCTACTAGCAACAGGATCATTTTGCTTGCGGAAAATGCCTTCTCCACCACTCTGTATAGAGCAGTATGTTGTCTTGTTCATGACTGATATTTATCTCAGTCTTGAATCCTGTCTTGCTATTTGCTTTTTTTCTTTTAAAGTTTTCATTGACAAATGTTAGATATAATGGGTAATGGCACTGTTTCTTCAAGAGGCTTTACTGTAGCTGCAGCTGTCTTTTGAGCTATATTTAACTATAAGATAGTCTACATTAATTTTTAATATCATTTTTGGGAAAAAGCATCTTATGTTAAGTTTTATCTTTCTTTTGAAACCTGGGAATACTTTCAAATGTACTTAAAAAGTGATGATGTTTCTGCTTCAAAAAATAAAATTTTTAGGGTTTTATTTCTGCCTGATGCTTCTGCAGGCAAGTCATCTAAAGTCATCTAAAGATTCTTGTTTAAAAAAAAGACTCCCCTGTATAAATGCAAAGAACTGAGAATGAAGGGATTTAACTGGCTTACTGTGAAAGGACACAGACCTATTGAGAGCGAAGTTGGTAACCCTTTCAGTTCTGTACTCTGTGCTTCAGGTAATTCCCTGGAGACTCTTATCTAGCTCACATCGTACCCTGGAAGAAGAGGAGAGTAGAGCCATATCAGAGGTGGGGAGAGGAAAGCAGGCAATAGCCAAGTGTCTCTGCCACCACAAGCAGGCTTCTGTGCAGAAAGTTTCCTGAATCCTCTCTCAGGGGAGGGATTGAATTCAAGGTGGGTGGGTTGGGGTGTGTGTGTGTGTTGTTTCCTGGGAAATTAACTATCAAGTCTAACACAGTTGGTTTACAGTGGACTTTGATACAGGGGCTCCTCTTCCAAATAGTTGGCATGTCGTGTAGTGAAAAGTCTTCAATTATTCATAAGGCCCTTCAATTGATGTCATCTCTAATAGCATGTCCCCTATCAGCATAAGGCCCTGGGTATGAGCCGTATAGCTTTTCTCTTCCTGGGCTACTGCGTTGAGAGTTGGAGCTGAAAAAGGCAGCACTGTCCCAGTGCCTGGTTGACTTGATCCTGCAGGCTGCCTGGGATTGAGGAGTTTCAGCCCTTTGTGCAGGGCTGAGCAGTTCCTCCGTGGTGCAGTGGTGGATGAGTGCACCCATCGTCTGGGGGTGGTTCTCTGCTACTTCATCCCTGGGATTTGCGTGGTTAGGTGTGATGCTGCCTCGCCTCAGCTTGACATTGTCACTGTTAACATTGATTCTCTGCTCCAGAGAGACATGGGGACTGTGGTGACATCCAGCTAGCTGACATATTGACGTTGCTTACAGTTGTGTAGGCAGGGCTAACCGTACCTGTGAATGCACTTACACTAAGTGGGAGAAATACCTTTATTGTGAGGGAACCCATCCAGTTTTTGACAGGTTTATTTAAATACTGTAGGCTTTCAGTATGCAAATCTACATCATGCTTTTCATAGTAGAGAGAAAAATATTCTCTTCCCTGGTTTACTGTATACTTGTTCTTGGAGTATCTGTCATTGTTTTTGGCTAGAGTTAACAGGTAAAGTCTCAGAAAAAATAGGAAAGAGTTAACAGGGAAAACCTCAGGAAACTACTATTTCAACATTTCCAGAAGTAAAAGAAAGAATTATTTGGATGCCAAAGAAAATAACTTCTTGTTCCTGTGAAAAATGAGGGTTTCTAATAGAAATAGAGTCCCACGGCAAATCTGAATTATTCAATCAGGTTTACTTAATTTGATCTTTAAAACTGTTTCCCTTCCTACTTGCCAAATGTCAGATACCGAAATGCTGGTGATTTTGAAGGAAAAATGAATAAGACTGTAACTCAGGACAAATGGAGCGAAAATTTGGAGACCTAAGTTTAACACTGTAATGTTGGTGTGTTTGAAATTCCCTTGCATAGCTTATTTGTACTTTTGCTGTTGTTTGTCAGAAGAAAAAGATGTTGTAAACAGAAAATAGGGAATCTTGAGATACAAGTACATGCTCTGTGCTCTGAATTCTGGCTTTCCAGATGCATCATGATAATGTCCTATTTTTCCATGTTATGAAGAAAAGAATACTGTGAAAATTGAAACTGTGTGAATTAATGACACTTTAACAAATGGTAGGATTTCATAAAGGAACTTACTGGTTAAATCCCAGGGTCGTGGTCTTAGGAGCAAAATAGCCTGTTGGCTTGAAAAATGTCTCACAACAGGTTATATACAGTGTCTGCAAATGGTAATTTCTCTAGCTGGAAATAGGTTACTAGTGGCATACTCCAGGGGACTGATCTTTTTAATAATACATATATAAAAAATCTGAATGAGAATATCAGATGTAAGATCATAGTAAATGTTAGCTGATGCTACCAAAGTTAGAGGAAGGGAATAGCAAACACTTCAGAGTTTATGCAACCCTATTGAGAGGGATTTGGGATCTTTTAAGTGTCTGAGTCATTCAGTGGAAAACTCACTTTAATGCAAACAGATGTAAAACAATGAGTCTAGTGGCAACCTCAAAAAACAGAGCATATATTAAACAGAACGGTCATGAAGTTCAGTGACCAGACATGAGATTGCTGTTTATCTTACAACTATGTAGCTGGAAACACAAGCCCAGTATAGCTGTGCAGGAGAAAGTAAGAGGTGGGGGATTAATACTAAGAAGGAGAGAGAAAGAAGAAAATGCAGTACCAATCCAAAGAGGAGTATCATGATTGTACAGCGCATTGCTGGATCACAGAAGAGGATGGGATTGACTGTGGGATTCCAAGGGACAGATTTTGGTCTGATGACACTAACAAAACTAAAACCCCTCCAGTTACTGAGTAGTAAGCTCTCAGGATTTGTGTCCAGGGCTTTGTTTCACAAGGGATTTCAGTGTGGTAAGGCTGAAGGAACAGCTGGAGGCCAAGTCATCAGTTTTTGTTAATGAAGGAGTAGAGCTCTAGGCAGTTGGGTTTGGAGGGTTTTTTTGTCGTGTGTGTTGGTTTGTTTTTTCTTTCCCCTGTTTTGAGCCTTTGGCTTAATCATTCTGAGCTATGAAAATAACTCCAGAAGACCTCTAAAATGAGAGGCTGAAGTGTCTGGATACCAATGGGTGTTGCCTCAAGGTAACTGAAATACAGTGCACCTAGAAGAATGTGTAGCACAGCAATGGAAGCAGCAGAAATACCCATATAACCGAAGGTCAACAGCAGGGAGTAGAAGAGGTGATTCATACGCAAGTATGTTGTGGAATGAGCAGGAAGGTTCAAAGAGCTGCTTTTCACTGTTATTGTTTTTAGCATGATTTCCAGCTACAACACTTTGCTCTGAAGAACTGGAAGTTCAGTTAGTATCACAAGCATCAACGAACAAGAGCTGAAAATGTGAAGTAAATGTACAATTGGACAAATCTGTAAGAAGGAACCTGCTCCAAGACAGTTTTAATATGGTGAATCTAAGATGGAAGACTCATTTTGGGGCATCTTAAATCTGTTTATTATACTGAATGAGGTTTTAATATACTATCTCAGTGGTCTGTGATGGGGACGGAAGATACTGTTGGCTCAACCACCTTAGAAAAAGAGCCATCTGTTTCCAGATGTGCCCAAAGCAAGCAGAACCTGTTTGGGTGGTAGGTGGCACACTGGAGGGAAGGGATGCCATCCAAAGGGACCTTGACAGGCCTGGGAGGTGGGCCTGTGCAAACCTCATGCAGTTCAACAGGGCCAAGGGTCAGGTCCTGCACATGGGTCAGGTCAGTCCCCAGAATCAGTACAGGCTTGGTGGAGAATGGATTGAGAGCAGCCCTGAGGAGGAGGGCTTGAAAGTGCTGGTGGATGAAAAGCTCAGCATCACCCAGTGATGTGTGCTTGCAACCCAGAAAGCCAACTGTATCCTGGGCTGCATCAAAAGAAGTGTGACCAGCAGGTCAAGGGAGGTAATTGTCCTTCTCTATTCCACTCTCATGAGACCCACCTGGACTACTGCATTCAGCTCTGGGGCCCCCAACATAAAAAGGGCATAGACCTGTTGAAGCAAGCCCAGAGGAGGGCTATGGAGATGATCAGAGGGCTGGAGCACCTCTCCTGCGAAGACAGGCTGAGAGAGTTGGGGTGGTTCAGCCTGGAGAAGAGAAGGCTCCAGGGACACCTTAGAGCAGCCTTCCAGCACCTAAAGGAGCCTACAGGAAAGCTGGAGAGGGACTTTTTGCAAGTGCATGTAGTGACAGGACAAGGGGGAATGGCTTTGAGCAATCTGGTCTAGTGAAAGATGTCCCCGCCCATGGTGGGGGAGCTTGAACTAGATTATCTTAAAGGCCCCTTCCAACTCAAACCGTTCTGTGACCAATATGTACTACAGTAGTTGATAAAAAAGGTGTTTTGGCTCATTTTCCCCTTTGCTCTGAGATGACCTGCCTGCCTTAGGACAAAGGCAAGTGTAATAGCTCCTGAGAGGACTTTCCAAGAGGGAGAGGGATTTTCATGTTGGGATTGTCTCTTTTGCTACCGGTAAATCATCTTGAGGTGGAGACTAAAGCCAAGCTCTGGAGCAGAATTCAATGCTGTTTGTGGCTTGTACATATCTGTGTCTTGATGCATCCAAATTAAGATCACTTTATGCTCCACCCTGTTGCAGCAAGTGCTGCTGTTATGTCTGCCTGGCCATGTTTTTCTCCATATTAGTCAATTAGTGTCATCTTGCTCAGCTTCTTTCTTCCTCGCTTCCTTAGATATTCTTATTGTTCTGGGACTCCAATTTCTTAATCCACCTGAAGGAGTAGGTTGTTCATAATCTTGGGAAAGTAGAGCTGCTAACCCCCAGTGTCCCACTAGAGAGCATGTCTCAGGATATAAACTTTGGGCCAGAACATCAGTAGAGGGTGGGATTGTACCCTGCTGAGAATCATAGCTCATAGGAAGAGCAGTGGAAGGAAACTTGGCCAAGCAAAATCCCAAAGGTAGGTGTGAGAGGTAGGGAGTGGGATTTCATCCACATACTCAAATAAGTTGTATTTTGGTTAAAAGAAGCATCTACAAGCCAGTATTGAGCTTTGGCTGAAGTGGGGCTGATGATCTGTTGCAATTATAACAATGTTTATGTAGGCATAAAAGAGTTTAGGGGCAAACATTTCCTGTCTGGTTACAGACTTAGATTTGTTTATCTCTGCAATATAGACTTTAGAGAGAGGATTTGATGTACCAAGGAAACTTTAGCAAGAAATTGTACCTGCTTTTGGTGGAAGGAAGAGGTTGGTTGCAGAGCCTGGCAGGTTGGGTCACCTGAGCGAGCATAGGAGTGAGGTGATGGGGGGGATGCCCATGGAAAAGTGCACCTTCTGATGACACTAGGCTTTGCCAAGTGCTGTGCATCTGTAGAAATGAAGCTCTCTTCCTTTTTTTTTTTTTTTTTTTTTTAATAGAAGTAGTTCTTATGATTTTCCCACCAGAACTGGAACTTATCACAGTTTGTATGATGGGTAGATGCTACTCTGATTTATGAACACAATTCAGTCGCAGGTACAAACTTTGCAGATGCAGAATGCATTTGTGAATGAGTCTTTTCTCTGGTCGTTTCCTTTTTGTATTCCACATTTGGTCTTGATTGCGTATCCAGTGAAATCAGCGGGAAATCTGCCATTGACTCTGATGGGAGCTCAGACCCTTGGGTCTTTATGCTTCTGGTTATTTCCACTCTTTTATTTAGCTAATAAGAATTACACAAATGCTTCTCTTAAAGAAATATTCTGTCTGGCAGTAATAAGATATATTTCCCCTGAGAGCTATTTTTGCTATATTGCTATTGCTTTCTGATCCTTAATGGCAGAATCCTGTTTGAGCCCCTCATGAAACTAGTCTACAGGCTTATAGGCTATATAGTCTGGCAGGGAGTAAGGGAAGCCCAGCACGGCCCAAGGACTGTCTTATTGCTTTTACTAAACTATGAGGCAGTGGGGTGGGGGCATGTGTAAATGTAGATTTCTAAACATGTTTTTAGAGCGGTCTTACGGATGTGTTACACTAAATAAGTAAATTTTATAGGTGATGTAATCCTATGTACAATTAATGGCATGAAAAGGAACAGGAGCCATACAGATTTCTACTTTACTGAGCGGAGTATTCTGGACCCTTACAGCGTGTAACTTTACACCTAGATATGGGAGCAGGGTAGCAGCAAAAGCTGTTCATATCAGGTTGTAGATAAGGGTATCACTGGAGCCTTTTGCCTCTTGAGGTGTCTTGTAACAGCCTTCCATGGCAGCTGTTCCATTTTAAGGATGAGTGCACACAACAAATTCCAGACATCCCATGGCTGGTGCAGTTGCTGAATGGTGAGTTTAGGCTTCATTTGGTACAGGCCTCGAGAGGGCTGAGATGGAGCTGTCAGGGCTTATTGTTCAGCCTACAAGATCTAAATAAAGAAAACATTTCAAATTCCA
Source organism: Falco peregrinus (assembly GCF_023634155.1). Classification (NCBI taxonomy): domain Eukaryota; kingdom Metazoa; phylum Chordata; class Aves; order Falconiformes; family Falconidae; genus Falco; species Falco peregrinus. The sequence continues at coordinate 100,344,856 of NC_073724.1, forward strand.
GTTGACACTGCTGTTTTACCAGAGAGAAATAAATATACAGAACATAGGTTTTTAAACTGGTCATATCCCTGTTGCATTTGTTTTATGTCTTAACTACGTGCCTAATAATATGAAGATCTTGGTTTAATATTACAATCTTGGTTTAATAGCTTTATAACCCAGATTTACCCCGTGACCAAAAATAAATGAATATTTATTGTTGAGGATAAATTGACCTGTATGCTTTTCTTCCTAAATAGTCTTCAATCTCTCAGTTCCATTTGAGAGCTCTAAGTGTAACTAATGCTGCTTTTCTGAAGTACGCTTTTAATAAGTCAGCTTTTGTTCTTGTTAGTAGTTTATATGTTTATTGCTACAAATAACTGCTAGTGTAGTGTTGGCTTTTTTTATTATTAAAAAAAGAAACAACAAACAACGCTACAGTTTAGATAAAATAATAAAACTCCAAAGAATCAAAGGACAGACTCAGCCTTTAAGACTTCTTAGAAAATTGGACTGGCACCCATTAGTGCTTTTTCCTATAACTTCTAACTCTTTGTTAAGCAGCTGTATTTATTCTTTTAGAAGCTGTTATGTAGATGATTCCTTTACAGTTGTAGGAGCTTTCATAAAGTAGGTTGTGGGGTTTTTTTCTTCATACAACTAACACAAAAGCCTTCTTAATGTTCCCTGAGAAAACAAAAAGCTGTAGAAGGAATGTCTGGAATGACTGTCACACATGCTGGTGGAGGAAAAGTAGTAAACTGTACCCATGGTATTACACACTGCAGCAAAGCAACGCATTCATTTGTGACCTGAAGATTAATTTTAGGAAAAAAATGTAGTATTTGGGCAAATTTCCCCATCTCCTTGTGGCAGAAGTGGTTAGAAAACAGCATCTGTGACTTTGTCCGTGATGGTTCATCTATGTATGGATTTCAGTGTTTTCCAGTTAGTTGTACCCGTCTCAATCCCTCTCCAACTATAAATCTTCACGATGCATGCAGCTACTTTAGAAGTGAGTCCAAAATGTGTTGCTGTCTGACCAAATGGTAGTGTAGCTCTCCCAAGAGAAAGAACACATTGTTTTTGCAGTTTTAAATAGACCTGAAAGTGTAGTTGTAGTTAGCTCAGCTATTGAATTACTTTCTCAAGTGTGTTAGGAAATACACTTGAATACAGAGGGAGTGAGTAGTCGTCAGAGCTAGACAGACCTATTTCCAAATGTCAGTACCAAAATGTACTCAAATAGAAAGAGTTGTAATCATTTTATATAGGAATTACTCTCTATACAGTACTAAGGGAAGCTGGACGCTGTTTATCAGTACAAGATGATCCTTCCGTGCATGCATAAGACTGCAAAGGTACAAAGAAATAGTATATGTTGAGGTTAACTGCACATACATATAATGGTGTCAACTATTATATCTGAAGCTCTCCCAAGAGATAATAAGCAAACATGCTGTAGACGAATAGTCTAATTTTTTTTTCCCCTCTTCTCCCCTGTGAGGCAGTCTAGGGTTATAAATGTTTCGATGATTTATTTCCTTTTCTCTCTTTCTTCTCCTGCTGTTCCTTATGTTCTTTTGCTCTTCTCTCATCATTGTAGTCTTCCTCACTCCCTTCTTCCCCATATTAAGAAAAAAAGAACTTGAGTCTAAAGTAATGTTTATTTTGTTCTGAAAACCAATAGTTTGTTTATTTCCAAGCACCCCATCCCACACCCATTTGTTTCATGGTGGGAAAGACCTTTCTCCCCCTACCCGTTTAAGCTTTGTTTTGTGGTGGTAAAGAGCTTTGTTCCAGGGGTAGGTGGTTTGTTTTAGGAACAACCTAAAGCAAGTAAGTAGCATGCTCTGACCATCAGGTCTCAATAGATCTAGGTGGAATGTGCATAAAAATCATCACCTGTGTCATTGCTGTTCCTTGACCTAAATGACTTGGGCATACTCTTGTAAAATATAGAATAGGTTTTTCCTTAAGTGATTCCCTGGGAGGTAGTGGTCTTGTGGTGTTACTCAGTTAAGATACTAGAGTTTCCTTTCCAAGGTTATGGTCTTTCCCACTGTACTGCAGCAAATCCTGCAAACTGTAGGTGGTGGCTTGTCTGTCTTTCAGAATTTCTAACGTGTCCTGTTTCATACTGTATTCAGCCTCTTGGAGGGAGGAAAATAAGTTCCCTTGTGGCATTAGTATATCTGTACAGAGTAATGTTCCCAGGCTAGGGCATGGCTTCCTCTGTCAGCTGTCTTAGGCAGGACTGGAGTAGCTTTGGGGCCATAGCTCTTTTGGTCTGTGATGAAGAGGTTCTCTGACACTTAATGATGCTAAGGAGGATAATTCTGTATGTACTACTCCTTCTTTTTCTTTCCTGCTTTGTAATGTTTTAGGGCTGAGGAATGGGGAAGGAAAAAGATAATGCACTGAAATGTCAGGTCAGTAATAGTGGCTAGATGTGTGACTGCAGCACACTGGTGATCTTGAGAGTTGGGAGCAATTCATATTTGCAGTTGTGCAGTCCGACTGAGTCAGCTCTCTCAGAATGAACAGTGGTGGCTGAGTCCTTGCTTTGTTTGTCACTCTGTAATCACCATCGAAGAATTCATAAATTAGTGTCTTGACTCTACAACAAGGATCTTGTTTGTGATGTGCTAAGCAGGAGCTAAAAGGAATTAGATACTTGTCTCATCGTTTACCAGTCTGCAGACCACAAAATGAGGAACACACTCATCTAGCAAATGACCTGCACATAGGGCCTCAAGCTGACTTTGGCCTTTCATTTCCAAATAAAGTGGACATGCCAAGTAGATCATACTTTTTTTTTCCTAGCTTGCATGGAACTGAGGTTGTCACTCCAGCTCAGCGCTCTGCCTTGTGAAAGATGTGTGTGCTCAGTTGTATCTAGAGATATAAAGCATGCTGGCACCATCTCTAGAGTCTTTAATTAACAGCTTTCAGTAGAACCTCAGCTTGTCAATGATGAGTTCACATGTAATATTGAGCCTCATGAGTCTGTAAAAAAGTTTAGTAGCTGGGCTGAGCGTATATCAACGCCTAATGTTATTAGTTTATTTCTGGGGCCAAGTTGGCCTCCCCGATGTTTTATTCTCTCATTAGTAGGAAGTTGAAGAGGACTGATGTTTGGGAGGCTGCGTTTGAATGCAGTATAGTGAAATATCCAGGGAACAATATAATTGCTTAACCTCTGTGATTACTTACCAGCTGCATACTCTCCCAGACCTTGTACAGAGATCAGGTTTTTTCAATGCTGATTTAAAACTGCAAAAAATCAGCTGGTATTACCCTCTGTCTTTTCCTCTATTGTTTTTTTCCTTTACTGCTGCTACAGGGTTACCCCAACCCAAAGCAGGATAGCTTTCCAAAAATTAAAATCTTGTGTTCTACATGGAGGTGAATAGCTTGCCCTGATATGCATCGGTTCGTTGTCAAACCAAAGTACATGTTTTTCTTACCCTTTACTCTGTGCCCTACAACCTCTGTAACTTTAGTTTTGGTTTCCAGACTGAAAGAGGAGGAATTTTTTTTTTTTTTTTTTTTTTCAAAGCAGTTACTAAAGCAGTAACTTGCTTCTCTGTCAGTAGTGATGGTTCTAACTCTTAACAGCCTTGGGGAACACAGGAGGTGGTTATGATAAGGTACATAATGTTTGTTGTGTGTTAGAGGTTGAGCTTCCATTTTACTGGGATGCATCCTGGGAAACCATGGGCCAGCAGTACTCCTACAGAATTTGGTGTGGGTTGAGTGTGGGGTTATTTACACAAAGTCTGTAGGTCTGGGGTTCCTGCTTTTGTTAAAGCTGATGTCAGTACCCTCTGTTACCTTTGAGAAGCAGATTCTCCTGTGAAGGTGGCAGTAAAAGGATAGTCTTAAACGCAGATATCCCCAAATATTATGCATTAGCATTAAATGAGTTTATAATAATAATAATGGGAAAACCTTTAGGAATCGTGACCTTTAGAATCATTTGAACTGTGTGCTTTCTGTCAAATTTTGTCTTTTTAGAAAGCGCTAATTCTCGTTAAGTCCGCATGAGAGACTTGTTTAATGAGCAGATTAAATGGGTGATTATATGCCTTTTTAAAATGGGGTTTGTGGATGGGCTTCGTGATGCCACTTTCCCATTTGGCACAGCAACATAGAACAGTCTTTTTAATTACCCCTGCAGGGTCATTGAGACCCAGGCTGTTTGCTTTATTAAACCCTGATGGTGCCTTTGGAGCAGCTCCTTCTAAACTCGGCTGTCACAATTGTATCTAAATTAGCATCTGAGTGACCCTCTTTTCAGGCTTCCCAAACCCCAGCTGACAGGGATTGCCAGAAGATGCTAATTGCTTGGGCTGGGCTAGGAACAAGGGCTTACCAAAATAACAAAAGGACTAATGTTTCTTTCAATATGCGTCCAGATTCACATAAGTACCTCTTTTAATTAGCAAGAATTATCGTAATGCCCAGTCAATGGAATAACTGACCCTCAGCAGCGAGAGCTTATTATGTGATAAATAATGGCGTCAGCCTTGTCAGAGTAACAGGTACTGAGGTGATTTGCTGGACTGAAAAGAGCTTTTCTCAGCAAGGGCTCTGGGACAGACCAAGGCGTCCCAGTAGGAGTCCAGCAGAGGGGACTAATTTGAGTTTAACTGAGGAAATGCGCCGAAAGCTTTTAGACTTCTTGTGATGACAAAGGAAGACTTAAAAAGGATTGGGTTGGTAGTTTGGCAGCTGACATGGAGGGAATCTTTCCTTGATGAGGCAGGCAGTCAAGTGTTGTGCAGCTACTTCTGGTCTGGGGGGGGTTAAGAGCCTATTTTCATCAGGGATACTGGGGGATAATGAGAGAGGGGTTTTACTGTCTCATCCGAATTCTTATCTGTCTCAGCATTTTATATATACCCTATGCTTGCACAAGAATAAAATGACATTATTAGAAACAAGCAGTTGATAAGTGTAAAATATTTAATGGGGCGGGGGGCTTATGTGAAGATAAAAATCCAAGAAATCTGTTCTTATACTCTCCTTTCAACTCCTAAATCTCAGGAGACTCTATGGAGGGGAGGGGTTAGATCTATTCTCACTGACACTGAAGTAAAACCAGGGTTCATTTATTTTGTTGGTGTGCCCAGAATAACTCAGAAATCAAGATCCAGCCTTCTATTCTGAAATCTCAGTGTTCGTAAAAAAATACAGTCTACAGTAGAGCAGTTATCCTAGTGTTCAAAGTAGGCTCTGGGGATAATCTAGCAACTGTTGGCAAATATATGTGGAAAACACATACAGACATGGAAAATCCCTTCCCCTCCCCCTTGCAAACATGGAAGGAGGCTGTGCACACAGCATGCTCCTGGGGGAAATGTTTGTAGTCTCGTTTATGACAGTGCTCTTGTCCTTTTAGGTCAGACCATTGCAAGTTTGGCTTGAGATATGTTGGCAGAGCTACTTGGGGAAATCTATGTAGTGCCTGCCAAAACAAGTTTTGGACCAAACCATGCTTTTTCGTGCCTTGCTTTTATGATTAAGGTCACTCCTGCAAAGTATGCATAAAGCAAGAAAATAAATATTGACTTGGCTAGGTGATAGATGAATGGTGCTTTTTGTTGTGTTTATAAGGTCACCAGAAAGATCTGATGGAATTGCCTCCTTGTGCTGAATTTCATTTCAGTTTATCCACTGTGTTGTCATTTGGGAATATTTTTTGTGAAGTATGGGTACATCAGTATTCTGTAGAAAATATATTCCAATTCAGCGATGTTTCCAATGTGATGCTTCTTTTAAGTAGGCACTTCTTGCTTTGCATGCTCCTTAACTAACAGCAGAGGTATTAGCATAGCAAGAAAAATATCTCAGTTGAAGGCTGGTGAGCTGAGTATGAATCAAAAATGAATGTTGTAGATTAATTACACATAAGTCTTAGAAAGCTCTTTCCATTTAAATGCACTCTTCACTGCTCCTTCTAATCTGTTCTTACATGTCACTCAGACTCAGCGTTTTCAGGTTGCCAGGAGAGAGCAGCAGGCCTGAGGATAAATTTTGTCCAGTAAACCCAACCGTATCCTTGCAAAGAGCTCAGACTCCTCTGGAGGAAGCATTCAGACCAAGACAGGATGGCAGCGCAGCAGCAGCAGTGGTATTGGGAGCTCGTTGTACTTCATCAGTGATCACCAGCTACACGTATTTTCTGAACTGTGAACCAAATTTTTAAGATGTACTTTTAGGATGTATTAAACTCCGACTGAGGCTGCATGTTCTCTCGGTAGAGTTTGAGCTGATACAGTACACCTGAGACATCTTGAGAGCATCCTGGCCCTTTCACCCTTCCCTTTTCACTCCAAACTGTGCACTTACTCATACTGATGAAACTCCAGAGAGCCTTCATGGTCCTGCTGTTAGGCTTGCTAAGGAAAAGTCTCTATCCCTGCAGTGTGCTGTGTATATGCAGCACCAGAGAAAGGGGAGGTTCAAAGACAACGTTTAATATTGCACAGTATGAGTGCCATCTGTACCTTACTGTGGTGAGTACACAGATGTGGCAGGAAAGGGGAGTTCTGAGGTGGGATAGCGAAGGGAGAGAGTGAAATAACTTTTAATACTGTTTTCCAAGGAGCAGCCACAAAGAAATTGAGGACGTTTGGCTCGAAGTGGTAAGTCTGCAATGGGCAACAGCTTCAGATACTGTTGAAAATTTTGTCTGAAGACAAACCTTGATTTTTCACCCTTTTCTACCATGATTTCTTGGCTGCTTCGATCTTTGATTTGTGTCCTCCCCTCTGCCTCTCTTAAGCTCCTTTTTTTTTTTTTTTCTTCTTTCAGTGGGGCTTGAAGCAGTGAGAGAGTTTGGGATGTGGCCACTGATGTTTGAGTGAGGTGGCAGTCATGACGAGTTAACAAGATCAGTATTATAAAGGTTTATCTTCCTGCCTATGTGCTCTGTAGCAGAAATATCAGTTGATCATTGTCCTCATTTTATGTGTGACTGTAGGGCTAGTTGCTGCAAAGCACCAAGACTTGAGTGATAGCTAAACTAGATGATGAGGTGGCAGCGAAGTTATGAATTATTTTACATCTATTTTCATTGTAGAAGATGAAGGGGAAATTAATATTCCAAGGGCATTTTTTAATGGAAATCAGTGTGTGACCTTAGCAAATCTTAATGTTTTAGGAGAAAGTTAGGAGACCTATTGGAAATTCAAGTGTAGTAAATCACTCACGATAGCAGTGACAAGACAGAACAATAAATCTGTACCCCATAAATTCCTTGATAAAATAGTTATTGTATGAATAGAACGTAGTAAACACTTTCAAAATCCCTTCCTGTTCTTTTTTAACAAGTGCTCCTGAAAACCTTAACGGTATGCAAATGAAGTCTGTCCTCAAGGGAGAGCCTAAGAATTAGATATAACTTAATTTTACTTCAGCTTTTGGAAATGAAATTGAGGAATGAATTTTCCCATTAGAACAGCAATAGCCATGGATAACTCCATCAATTATCTTTTAAATTTTTCCTGATACGGTTTTATGTAAGTGAATATGGAGTTCAGCCCACAGGGATTTTGTACGTGAAGAGCATAAGGGGAAAATTAGGTTAATGTAACTTAAGTCTAAGTGACGTGGCTTTGGTGAGGAAACTGTAGTTCTTTAAATTATCAGCATTATTGAAGAAGTTGATGGAAGATAAAGGCAACCTGGGTGAGACAAATTACTCAGGTTTCCTAAAAGCTTCCCAAAATACCCCTCCTAAGATTCTATTGAGGAAAATAAATAGTCATGTAATCCAGGGCAAAGTACTAGTGTGGATTAAAAACTATTCAGGCAGGTGTGTAGGTAGGAAGCAGGACTAAGACAAGGTCAGTGAAGTGATATAAACACAGCAGTGCTTTAAGGCAAAGATGGTGGAGGATGTAGGAAAAGAGGGGAGGAAGCTCCTGTCGAGTTTGTACAGAGGGGAGACTGATGAAGGAGATTACAAGGGAAATCACCTGCTTTTGAAACGGGCACAGAGGCTGAAAATATCAGTGAGGGGTTGACTTTGGTGTGTGGGGGAGACTTCACAGGCCTTGTGAGCCTCTATGACAGACAAACTGAGGGATGGGAGAGAAGGGTGAGCAGCTGTTTGTCAAGGGCTGCTCAGTAGGAACTGTCAGACTAGCAGACAGTGATGTGCGGTTAGAAGAAGCAAGTTCCAGATAGATTTAGCTTGTATATTGAAACATAAAATAATCCCTGATTCAAGGAATTGGAAATTGCTCAGAGGATTCAGTTTATTTGACCTAAAAGAAAGCTTTTAAGAGCGTTTGGCAGATAAAGACCACACTTCAGTAGCATGAGCAAAACTGACCAGTCTTCTGCCTGGTTTACCCTACAAAAATATGGGGATGGTTGGTGAGATTGAAATGCTAGTGAAAGATCCCTTTCCTATGGAGTGATTAAACTACTCCAAATCATGTGCTGCACTGAGGGGTGTTAAAAATGCAATAAAGCAGCCTTCGAAAATACTGCATCTAAGCAGTTCTGCCACATAAACTGTGAAAATATATGTAGTTCATGCCTGCTTAGAATAACATTTCGTTTCCCTTTGGATTTCTACAAGAATTATCAGTGTCTCTCCTCTTGCAACTCCTGTGTAGTGCCAACGGCTGTTCCACTGGTTACTGGATTTCTGCCACAGCAAGTCCTAATAGTGGCCATCACCGAGAACAGTCTACTGGGATGAGTGGCCTAAGTATAGCATTGCTTCATCAATGTTGAAAACAATACCATCAAAACATACAGTTCTTTCTGCTCTTTAGAATTCTAATCAGCATGGATGCTAGAAAATAGCTCTACAGTTGTCACCACTTAGCACCTGAGGAAACCTAATTTTTGTTTTTTTGGAGACTGGATCATTAGAATTTAATCCTACTGCAATGAAATTTCTAGTAAATTGGTATTAACTTAGTAAAATGGCATCTTTACTAACGGTGGCTGAGAAAGCATGGTCAGTCTGCAAATATTTGTAAAAAAATATTTTCAATAAAGTATTTCATAATCTAGCAAAGGAGCTCACAGTTTATTCTGTTGTTTCCTTTGTAAACAGAGCTAGCTAAGCTGTAGATGTAACGCAGCAATTATGGTAGCACATATTACGGTCAAGTTTCCAGAAATTCTGGACTACTGCTGGCCTTCAATTACACTAGCCTAAGCAAGCAGAGGAATTCTCCAGCGAACAGTCCTTTCGCAGTCTTTGACCAGTCTCCAAGCAGCAGTTACCTCAGTCTTTGCTTTTCCTTCCATACAAGCTGCACAAATACTCTAGTACATCGGTATCCTGAACAGACTTCAAACTTGATTGTTTTTTGCGGTAGCTGTCTTCAGAAAAGTAGGATTAGAATTTTTTTAAAACACAGGACAAGTAGTTGTCATTTAGTTACAGCTTTGCAAAGTGTGGGAGATATTGCTTTGGCTTTCAGAAGTACTTTATTTTCCAGCAAATAGATTTTTTGCTTTAAATTTAATATTGTATGTAGCTGAAAATACCAGAAAATGACTGGGAATTAATTGTTCTTTATTACAGTTGTCTTAATGTAGACATCATTTGGTTGACATTCTTTGTTTTGTGGTGTGTTTGTTTTTTTTCCCCATACTGTGTCTTTACAATGTACCATTCAAATTTTCTGACATGTAAAAAGTTTTTTTACATAAACGTTTTCTTTTTTTTTTTTTTATTCAAATGCTAATTTTATTACTTGGCTACCTTGGTAGGCATGTTGGCTTGTGAAATCTTGGCAATGCAGGAGAGCTCTGAAGGTGGGAATGGATAGGGATTTTTTAATCATACTGGTCCTAACTTTTTTAATCAACATTTATTAACACCTCTTACGCTGCCTGACTAAACCTTTTAGAGAAAGGGGTATCTTTCATACACTGAATCTTTAATGTTCTGGAGATATCAAATTAATTTCTCAAACTGGGGCGACATGCATGTGGTACACCTCATATTTCTCTGGTTAAAAACTGGTAAAATTCAGAAAAAAAAAATTGATGGGTTTGATTAAAGTTTAACTAAGCCCTTTAGAGAAATTATATGTTTGTTAAAAAAAAAAATTACTAAACAAAATATCTTTGAGATAATCATTTATCAAAAGTAAAGGAGGCTGCATATTGCCATGACTGGATTCCTAGGATGACAGAAAGGCATTATTTAGTGGCATAAATCAAGATCTTTAAAATACAACAGAATGAAATAAAGAGGCCAATTGTTTTGCTAGTCACCTTTTATTGCTAATATTCTATCTCACTAATTCTGTGCATCAAACGTTTGGCCAATATTGAGAAAGCAGATAAGCGTAAGCAAGTTTCTCTTCTTGTCACAGGTATTCCTTTAGAAGGGGAGTGTGCTGCTTGTTAAACTGTTAAGCTGTTGATACTAGTCTTTTTCTTTTTTTTTTTTTTAATGGAACAAATTCTATGTACAAGAGAAGTGCAAACTGAACACAGAGTAAACTGTGCAGAATTTTTTTAAACTTGTTTACTTGCCTGCTGAGCTGTACCATGAAAAGCTTAGTTGCAAAAGCTGGCTTCTGGATTAAGTGATGCATCACTGAGCATTAGAAATACGTGCTATATTTACAGTGTGGAAAATATTTATTTCATAGCTTATTTGGGCAGATGTGAGCAAGTGCGGGAAGTATGTTAATATATGGAAACGCATAACTCTTTAAGTCAGATGTTTCCACAGTTGGTAATATCCCCCGCACAGATTAAATTTCCACCTAAAGCACAGGCATGTTCTCCCCTGCCCTTCTCAACCTTGCGAGGTGAAGGCATGTCTCTTCAGCAAGCAGGGGTTTAGTTTACTCAGAAGTAGTTTGCTCTGGTCACTTCCATAACAGGCCAAGCAGGCGGAGGGTCACTGACTGTCCGGCTTTAAGCAAGAGGATAGTATTGAAACAGGATTTATGGCAAGCCAAGCCATACAAATTGCTGCTGTATCAGGTCACTAATCCAGTTAGTTCTCTGTCTTCACTCAGGTTATGTGTAGTAGTAGTGTTTTTCAAAAAAACAAGAATTGAACCATCAGGGATTGACTGAAATGTGAAAAGCTGCTGATAAACCATAGTAATGTGGTTGGCAGTAGGAAGCACCTTATGCCCTGATCCATGAGGATTTATACCCTAAAAACTGTAATCCCTGACTTGTCCCTCTTCGTCATGTCTTAGAGGGCTCGTGGCTGGTTGGTAGAGCATATGTTACTGATCCACACACAGGTCACACAGTGTTGGCTCTCTTTGAATCCAGCTGCTAAGCCACAATAAAAGAAAGCTAAAAATACATCAGATATTTTCCTCATACTATCCTGCCATGAAAGCAACTGGGTAGTTGTAGAAAGTCATCACTGAGTTGCAAATGGGAGGAACTGCCCCCTTTGAGCAGTCCTCTTAATTGCATGGTGCATTCCCATAGGAAATCTGAGGGCTCGCTCTTGCTGCACGGTCTCATAGCGGAAGAGCCGGCGGGGGGAGGAGGGTTGCTCTGTGGTTCCATAGGTTGTTTGCTTCAAAGAGATCTTGTTGCAGTGCATTCTTCAGGCTCTGCAGCAGGGATTTCCACTTTGAAACCTGCTCTCCCCTTGACTTGGAACATCCCCTTGCCCTTTCTTTTCTCCTGCCAAGAGTGATTAGCAATGGGAAACACAAGGCAAGCTAGTGATCTTGCTGGCTGGTGATGAGCTTGTTCTGATTTCAGACACTCGGGAAGTGTTTGCAAAGTACAAGGATCCTGCTCACATTTTCAGACCCTCTAGTGATGATGAATTTACATCCAGGCCCATTAACTGAGCCTCATGTCCATTTACTTTGTGATAGTTGACAGCTAGATGGCTGTCAAGATGGAAAATTCCAGGATTTTCATCAATCAAGAATATTACAGCTAGTAGCCAGAAGGGCTCTAGCAGGTATATTTATGCACTGAGGAGTGTGATGGCTTTTCATACTGCCTTTTGTTTAACACCTTTGGTTGGAGTTATTTTGTTTCTCAGTTAAGCTAAAAGTGCAGCTAGTGGCTCTGTCCACATTACATCCACAGAGGAGAAGGTCTCGGTTTTCTGCCACCCTGCCATGTTGACGTTTATTGAGCCCCTAAATGTTTCTTTTCTGCTCCTCCTAAGGTGAGGCCTTGACCCCATGCTAATATCCCTGAAGTGTCCATCTTCTGAACATCACCACTTGCTTTCTCCTTAACCTTTCTGTGGAAGTGGTGCTCTTGGTGGTTTTCCATCAAGATGACAGGGGAAATGCAGGGAGCAAAGCTGCTTTTGGAACTGTAGATTTTCCACCAAAGGACATGATTGCTTTTGCTACAGTTTTATTCCTTTATGATGAAACAAACTGTCCAATAAGCCATTTGCCTTTGAATGAAAATGTAAAAAAAAAAAATATTTCCAGAATCAAGTATCAACTTTTTCAGTTTATAATACTGTTCATGGTTCTGAGCAGTCTCACTAAAGAAAAGGTAATTCAAAAGCTGCTAAGGGTTGCTACTCAAATGCTCAGGGAAGGCAGAAGAGACTAAGAAATTGCCTTATACATTCCAAGAGAGCAAACATGAGGGGGAAATACTACTTAAAATATACCTTGACTATTATTAGTTCTACTTAAAATACATAGATTTGGAGGCAGGGCACCAAATAAGGAGATGTAGTTATTATTGCTAAAGGGTGATGTTGATGCAAAGGGAGCTAAACAAGCCCTGTATAAACTTCAGCTGAAGAGTACTTGTGCAAAGCTGCTTTCCAGGGTGAGGAAATTCCGGGACAGCTTTCTTGTAATAGTAGCAGTAGTAGAGCAAGAGAGAAAACACAAATCACTTTGGAAGGAGGAGATGAATAGTTTAATGTGGTGCAAAAGTGACTGCAACTTCATACTGGGGGGAAAAAAAAAAAGAAAAGAAAAAGAAAATATCAGAGCAGAGCACTTAGCAGCTTTTAGAGAAAGCATTATAAATGTGTACTTTAAATGACGGTTTGCTGCTAGTGTGAGTTTAGCGACTGGCAAGTTAGCTTACAGTTGGAAATTCCCATTAGTTATCATAGATTTTCTGTTCTAGATAAGCTTGTTTGGCATTTTAATATGATGTCCCTGGTATTCATTTTTAATGTTTTATCACTTCAGAAGAGTTGGCTTAGGGTTCTGTACTTTCTTTTGTGCATTAGATGCCAGACTAGTGGAACAACAAGAGTAAGGCCTCCTGAATTTGGTAGACCCAAAACGTTTCTCTTCTTTATAACAAATCCCACACGTGAAGGATGTGTATTTCCCTGGTAATTCCCTTTTTGCATCAATTCTGATTGTTGGGGATGGAACGAACAGCGAAATACATAGGTATGTTACATCCTATTGTTCAACCTCAGCTTCAGAACTCATGGTCAGTAAGATTTCTAGGAGGTCATAAAGTTGTGCCAGCCAGTCCCGTTTTGGTAGGTATTGTTATCTTGTTTTGCCAAAGGAGGCTATCAGGAGCCATAATTGTTCTTAGGAGTTCGTTTGCTGTTAGAGCTGAATCCGATTATTCCATTTTGAGTGATGTCTAGAATGCTTTTTAGGAACTTTTGATATATACCAAATCAGAATAGCAATTTTTAGCAATCCTTTTTTTTTTTTAAACACTAGTGGAGTGCATAGCCAAGAAAAATGTAGGCTTTTTCTAATCCTACAATTCTTTTCAAGAGGAAAACTAATTTCATATAGCTGACTGAGGTTAGGAGCGGTGCATACTTGATTAGGTCAGACCACACAAACTACAGTCTGTCTTGGAGCTGTTTAATTACAGATTCTTTCAGCCTTGTACTTAAAATTATAGTAACACTGGAAACCTTACAACTTAATGGGTTATGAAAATGCATCCACATTTTTCATAACACAAGTCAGAGAAGGTGCTTAACATGAGTGTCAGATTATGTGAATAGAGCATAAGCTTATGTTTTACTTTGTTGTTGTACATCCTGTTACGTTGGAATTGGGTGGGGTTTTTTGAGGGGTGGGTTGTTCTTTTTGGGGGGCAGGGGGTGGACAGGAACTCATTTAGGGTGAATAACAAAAAAGGAAATCAGGAACACCTGTGTCTTCGTCTTTGTAGTTGAGCTATTGTGGAGTTCACTCTGCTAATTTTGGGGGATGGAGGTGGTGGGTGTCTAGTATGCTTACACAAATCTTCGTTGGTTCTAAACCTCATCTTCAAGATCAGAATTTTCAGAAAAGGTCACTCCGTAAGCATCAAGAAGCCTTTGACAGATAGCAATCACATGTTGTCATCGCGGTGGTTTGTGCAGTGTCCTCTATTACTGTATGTATGTACAGTTGGGTAGAGCAGCAGTGGGTTCAACAGCTAAATGTAGGGTTAGAAGCCAGCAGCAGTCTGGAAGTTAACTAGATGTGTTAGTGTATTTAGTTCCATACTACGTGTGCATTGCTACCACTTCACGTCTGTGCTTACATAGCTCTTGGCTGCCCATTTCTGAGCCTCAGTGATTTGTTCCAGAGGAAACCTCTTAGACTATATAGATTGAGGAAGGATGGTTATTGTTCTTCTGGGGAGGTGGAGAGAACACTTCTTCTCCTCCATCCCCTGGAGACAAGATTGGCCTTCGTAATACTTGTAACAGTCTTGTTTATTTTTGTGCTGCTAGACTGGCCTCACTTTTGGTTTTGGGAACCTCTATGCGTTCTAGATATGTCAGATAGAGTGGGCAGAGACTGTGTACCTTGTCTGCTGGGTCTTCTGCTATAAAGCTCTACTGAAAACCTGTGTGGTCTTGGGGCTTTTTGTGTTTGTATTTGTTTAATTGCCTCTCTGACCCCTCTTCCTCTGTTCGTCTTTCAAGCTCTGTGGGCTCTTAACCTCACTGATATCGCTCCACAGGATCTTTGTACAAGGAAGCATCCAGGCTTGCCCGGAACTCCCCCAGCCCTGCTGGCCAGTTATAACCAGCAGTTTTTCTGGCTTTTATACTGAACTTCTGGTTTTGCGTTTTTTTTTTTATACCTGTAATTCACTTCCTTCTGTTCGGTTAAGCTGTAGATGAGGAGTTTATTAGTTTTAGCTCTCTTCATAATACATCTGTTTCAGCATCTGACTGCTTTTTCATTTCTTTCAGAAGCATGGTATTTAGTTGTCCTCTGAGAAAGAGGAGTAATTTATAAATATCCTTCTAGACCAGTTCTTTTATGCAGCACTTCCAGTTATTTGATTGCCTGTGTTAATTTCTTTTATTGTTTCCTTTTATTTTTTCCCCTCTGGGTTACTAAGATTAATTACTTTTCCATACTGTAATTCTTCTATGTATCCTGGGCAGTGTTTTTAAATTTCAATCTATTGTTACAATCAAAATGGAACGTAGTTTCTGCCTTAACAACATCCGAATTAACTTTAATACTACATTAGAAAATTTTTCAGTCTTACTGTACTAGCTTTACTGTTACATAAAATCCAAGGTGGTGAGCCATGAATCAGAACAGCAAGAGGTACCGCAGTCCGAACAGAATGCAGGCATGTGACTTTCTGCTATTATTTGATTTCACTGACTATGTCTAAACAGACACTTGGGAGTGCTCTGCAGGGTGCCCTGACTGGTCCACGTCAGGAACATGTTGAAATAAGCTGTGGGCTCCGTTCCAGCCCACGCACCAGCATTCAGTTTCCATGAAAACTGGAATGTAGGAAATGTCACCTGCACATTTGTGTCTTGTCCCTGTATGGACTTGGAACGTGGCCCAGACACCCTCAAACTGAAAGGTACCCCTGCATCAGCGTTTGGATGCGTGCGCCGATTCTCACTTGGCTTTTTATTTGTAAAAGTCTGCCTCTTTCTATTCAGTCTGAATTTCCAGACCTAATTTTCCAGTATGTATACTTCCTTGGGACCTGACATGTTTGAAGGATAATGCTTTAAAAGCCTGCATTGATAACTACATTGCCTCTTTCTAAGAACAGAGGTTAGTACTTACTGTTCTGTGAGCTCTGGTGGCTTGAGGCTGCCAGGGTCAGTAAGATTTCGAAAGATGTGAAAATCAACAGTGGTTCACATCTTATTTCTTTTAAATGTTCTGATGTTGACAGTAATATCGCTGACTGTCTTATCTCTTGGTCTGAATTCTTTATGGGGTTTGGTGTCTTAAGTCAGAAGGGGATAATGCTCTTAGCTGAAAATAGGACTATTCTGTTTGGTATTTGGTTTTCGGTTTATAACTAACAAATAAAAAAAAAAGTGGAAATATGCTTATCTTTTCATTCCTATACATATGTGAAGTTGTTCTCTGAAAGCTCTAAGGTGGTCCTGGGGGAGTAATGCCATATACATCATCAGTGAAGAGAGGTGCTCTGGAGAAAAGCCTGTTGGAGGGGGAACTCGCTTCCAGGTTGCTGAGCTGTGACTATGGCAGGAAAGAGCCCAGGCACTCTGGCTTCCCCAGGCAACAGTTTCTTGGGGTTTCTCCTGCTTTTCAGGTACATGAAACTTGCTGGTCACATGAACACTTAGTTGATCAGCTTCTACTGCTGGAACGTGCTAATCTGGATCCTGTTAGAGCCTTTCTATGCAATAATTGTGTTGTAGGCAAGCCTAACCACAAAGCCTATTGGGGTCAAGCTGACATCTAAGCAGGTGCAGGAGTCTACCCCAAGTAAGGGAGGAGTAAATAAACCTGGATTCTGTCAGTGGAAATGAACTCAAGACTGATAATGTTTTCAACAGTAGAAGCTTTGCCAGGGATTGAGAGCAGTGATGTCTCTTGAGGAGGTTAAAGCAGCTGTCTTCTGGACATTTCCTATTTGGTTTAGCCTTGGAGAGCTCCAGGTTCGCTTCCCTTTCGTTGGCCAGTTCCTTTCGGTATGTGAGGTCCCCTGTGTTATGTTTCCCTGTTTGTTCTAAAAGGAACATTGCTATTGTAATAGTAAAGACATGATGAAGCTATCTTACCTTCTTCTGACTTGACAGTGAGTCCTCTTGTTTGCACTAGACTAATGCTGTCAGTCAAGTGAAGGGCACCAAATCATGTTACTAGATTACTTTCCTGAGGTTGATTGATGTCTGCTAATTATTGTAATGTTTCATTTCTTTTTTGCTTTTTTTCAGTACTTTGGTGATGATCAGTTATGCTTCATAACTGATTCAGGAAGGCGTGTGTACACCTTTATCTTCTGCTGTTTTGAATGCACTTTGCAGAGAATCACTTCTTTTGTAAGCCGCTGTTTTGTTTTGGTTCTCCAGACTTACAAGTATTGAATGTCTAGAACTTGCAGTTTCAGACAGTGTTAGTCCTGGAATATTGTACTTAAGCTCCTGGGTTAGTAAATAAGGTGTAGCATTTTACTGCTTGGTGAAACAGCTTGGATATGGCCTTTTCCGGCTTAGAGGAAACACCTTATTCCTATGAGCATCCCTGGAACTTGATTGCCAAGTGGCACACAGGGTGAGGTTATTTTGTGTAGTTTGAGTTTGCACTTGGCCTTGATTTCCTGTCTTTAAAAAGGTGTCAGGTAAAACACAGGACGTCTGGACTGGAAAATTAACAGCAGGCACCTCACTCCTGAAAATACATAATATATGGTGCTACCATCATTTTCAGAAACTTCATTGGCATGCTAATAGCTGTCTTATATTATAACCATGCTGGTCAGGGCAATTGGGTGTGGAAACACCCTGAATCTGTCAAGACAGACATGGCAGCTGATAGCGTGTAGAAATCAATCTCTTGATCTTTTCACTCGAGTGGTATGTGAATTGTGCATTTTAATAAAAATAGATGTGAACTCCTGAACTAAAGGTATGTGACCATATCAAAATTAAAAATAAAATGGACCACCCTTTCCTAATTACTTTAACAAATGCTTTTGGTAATTAAATGACAGTGGCAGTTTAAATCCCCCAAATTTAAGAATTTCTGTCCTTCTGCCAGAGGAGAAAACATAGTAGTAGCAAAACTACGTAGTGTGCTTTATCATTGGATCTGTAATCATTTAGAGGCAAGCAAATATCTTCATGATCATTATATCACAATTTCAATTTCTGTGAATAAGGAAAGGAAATTACAGGTGGGGGGATGGGCAGGGTGAAGTATAGGTAGTACCATGACTTTTCAGTGAAGGCTGCGCTTTCAGTGAAGCTGATGTACTGCAAGTGACTCTGTGTATTGTGACCTCTCGCAAATTAGCATAAAAGCCTAAAATTTACACTGAATTTTTTCCCTGGCTACATTTTGAAAGGTATGGAAAAGGGCCACAAAAATGCATACTGATCAAAATGGGAATGGATTTCTGCCTGTAATGGGAATTACAAACAGAAACAGAAGTCATTTGCTTTTGTTTTTCTGCTGGGACTGTTGTTCTGCTGAGACTCAGGAACCAGACACTGAAGCTGACCAAAGTGTAAGAGAAGGGGGGTAGCGAGCTTGCTGTGCCAAAATTGAGCATGAAGTAGAAAGGCTAAATACAGGTTAGGAAAATCAAAACAGTGTAAATACACACACATACTGCTGTCAGTAACACAGAAGAGGTTAAAAAAACAAAAAAGCAAAGAGTGTTGTGTGAGGAAGTGCCACTGTCATGTTAAACTGGGGAAGAATTTGGCTCTTCATATTTAATGTCACATCGCTCATTTAGAGCCCTAAAAATAGTGTTTATAATAAAATCTCTGACACAGCCATGACTAGCGTGATTCAGATGGCCCCTTTCCTTTTTTTAATTTGTGAACAAAGCTTCTCCTTTGAAGAGAAGTATTTGTTTACAATTGTTTATCAGAGCAGGAAATGGATCAATTAGATGTAACTTCTTAAGTTAATTGACTGCTACTACTAAAACCACCTGACATCCTGCCGATGCCAGCAATGCCAGATGAGAAATCTCATCATTGTTGCTGTGGGAAAGGCAAGGACACGATGGGAAGCATTATTCTTGGCACTCAAAAGATTAAAAGTATTAAATATTTATAGTCTTATCTAAAATACTGATTGGTTATTAGTGCCTTGAATTAAGGCAGAGATGTGTGAATCCCTAGACCTTTATGACCATATCCCATCTGATTTTATCTGAACCATTAACAGGGAACTGGCGCTCTAAATCTTCCTCTAGCTACATCCTCTTTTCCACACTGCACTGCGTTTATTTTTTTTTTTTTTGTCTTGGATTGTTTCGTTAATGATCTAGGGTGTAGTAGCAGCACATACAAAAAGTTTTAGCTTCTTCCTTCTTGAAATAATTATCTTCAGAGCTGTATTTATATCTGGTAGTTTTCTTTTTTTTTTGTTGCTGCACAGGTTTGTAATCCTTTCTGCCTGTGCAAAAGCAGAATGGCTTCATTAGTGTGGTGCTACCTTGTTGCTGTACTGAGCTTAGCAATATCTTTGGCTTCAGCAATACTTCCCTGCTGACTATAGGGATTTTTGGAAGGGGTAGCAGCGGGGGAGGTTTAACATAAATATTCTGGATTATTTTTTCCTGGCCTGTTTGGAGATTCAAGAAACTATTGGATGCATCTGTTGGTGTTGCAAGCCCACATTTTTCCTGTCAGTTGCAGAATAGCTCCAGCTTCTGATGACTGTTACGAAGTCTTTGATAATGCTTCTGCTGCCTGTAGCAAATGGGCTTACTGTGGGAGCCGGGAGGCCTTTCAGAAAGCCCCAGTTTCAGAGCTGAGAGAGAAACAGGAGAGCACAACCTATATGTAAAATCTGCTGTCTCACCTAATCTTTAGCCTTGCAGGAGGACTCCTGGAGTCTACAAGTGAGGTAGAAACTATTTGGTATGGCTAATGTTTATCAGCTAGCGGGGGGGGAGGAAGGTCTTTTCCTCTGATATGATTATATGATTGCCATGTTGCTGTCAAGCTGGTGGTAAAACACTGAAAGTGGGTGAAGGAACTTGAGTTGTACTTTAAGGGGCAGAGCAGGTAGGAAAACTCTCCAGGTCAGTTATTTTAAAAATAAGTTTCAAATTCAATAGGCTTGTGAGCCTAAGGCAAGCTTAATTAAAGGAAAGCAAAAATAAGCGTTTAAAATGCTGTTTTGGTTCTCATAAACCCGAGTAAGCCAAAATCTGGATTACTCAATTATGTATGGTTGTGGGATTTGTTTTGTGAGCATTTTCCTTGCAGCCCAGATTCTCAGCATCCTTCTCCCTCTGTGTGTGGGGCTGTCTCCAAAGGAGGAGAGGAAGGGACTTCAGGTTTTGATTTGGGGGCTCAGAACATGCTCAGAGTCACCCCTTTTCATATCAGACTGACCCCAGACATGCTGGAAAGGGTGTTTGTATGGAGGAAGTGATACAAAGATACTCTTCTGGGTGTTTATCCCAGACCGTATCTCTGTAGCTGTGTTCATGTCTGTGTCTTAGAAAAGGGAATAGTCACTGGGAGGGATTGCAAAGCCTCACTTTGCAGCGCAAGTTTAATAGGAAGGTGCAAGTTGGCCACACTGTGTGGTTTTGTGAGCTGAAAGCTTGTCGATTTTGAAGGAGCTGAACCTTACTTGGAGACTCACACTCCAGTGTTGGTTTTCCTCTGCTAAAATATTCTTTATGGAGCTCTACATAATGCGTATCTACATTTGAGTTACTGTTCTCCTACTTCTTCTTTGGAATACACATTGCTTTATCAGTTTAGCTTACTTACCTGTTAAGCAAAACTAAAAGCTTTGAAGCAGCCCTGCAATGGGTTTAAGTATCGCTGAGACTGGTGGCTGTCTTGTCTTGCTGTGAGAGGAATTAGTCAAATCCCAGCTCTTAAGTGCATAGGACCTTAGTTTCTCCCCTCTGAGAGTGAGGGAGAAAGGAGTGGTATAAATTATGCCATATAGTCACCATCTTGAGACAATGTTACTCACTACAATGTTAGGTAGCCATGCAGAAGACCTTATTGCATGCTTAGTGGCTTAAAAGAAATGGATCAAATGCCTTTTTATCAGCATCTGTCTTTGGAAACAAGCATCCCTGATAATGGCTGATGACTGTCCCAGAGAACTATCAACTCTGCTCATCTTTTCAAGTCGGGCTTTCCAGCACGCTGGGTCTCACTGAGCATCACCACCTTAAAGATGAACACAGAATTATGAGACTGTGAAATTTAATATGAGAGCAATGGAGGAGTGTGCTCTAGAAGGTAGAGGAAGCAGGTGGGCTCTGGGATATGTAAGAGTACGATGGTGGGTAGGGGTCTGCAGTGCCAAGGGGATTGGCCCCCTCACTGTTATGAATCCTCTCAGTTGTGCCCAGTTGATTTCATTTCATGATAGAGGAAAAAGATGTTTTATCCTTGGTGCTTTCAGTATCTCCTTTATCTGCAGCCTCCAGCCAATGTGATCTAAATGATGCGTATTTGGTCCCAATACCATCTTAGCTGTGACAATGCACAGTGGCAGGTAATTAGGAAGAATAAAAGAATATGAAAGGATATAATGGTACTTATGTGGTATAGTCTCCCATCTCTAAGCAGCTCCAGTTATTTCAACACCCAGAAACAATGCCTTTGTATTTATTCATCTTCAGTGTGTGTGTTTTTTCCAGGAAGGAGGTTAAGGTTTTCGAGTAATGGGATCACTCCCTGGTCCACAACCTGCATGAGTCTTACACTATATGTATGAAAGCGTATTACCTCTAAGTGGTTTTGAACCTGCCACTGGCTGTCTGATCTGGTTTCCCCAGTCCTTGTACTGGAGGAAGAAAGGAGCAATTATTCTGTTTACCTGCTTTCTGTCATTCTTGTCTTTACAGGCCTCTTTATAGTCTCTTCTCCATGTTCCCAAAAAGGAAAGTCATTACATTAGCCACTACTCACAGTAAAGCCATACCATACTGTGATTTCTTTTGTTGCCTTTCCTCTCGACCTTTTCTAATTCTCTGATGTCCTTTTGTGGAATGGAGGCAGCATGTAGAGGAAGCACAGGATTTTTACAGCAGCAAAATGTTCACATTTCTCATATCCCATTCCTAACAAGTGCTAATATTCAGTTTGGTTTTTTGGACTGCTAGGTAATAGGATTGCATCCTTAGGCCTTCAGCTGATTATTACTACTATCACTTTTCCCCATGTCTATCACTTTTTACTTGAAGACATTGAATTTTATTTTATTGCACAAGAAGTCCTGTTAACCTTTTTTTTGCTGGTTAGTTTTTATTATTTTACATGGTTTCCAAGGGTGATGGTGTCCTCTCAAACTGTTGCCTTGCTGTTCACCCTTTTCTTAGACCATCTGTGAATATCTTGGTTGGTGCAAATCGCAGCACAGTCATCTGCAGAACGCCCGTGATGATCTCTCTCCATTGACTGCATTTGTAGGCATGCCAATGACTTCGTGTTATCTAACTGGTTACTCTCCTGTGCAAGGACCTTTCTCAGTTATCCTGTGGTAACTTATTTTCTGAAGCTCTGATAAAGGACTCGATCAAGCTGGGCCAAGCAGAATTAGGTTATCTGGTGAGGAAGTCGGTTTGACTACGCCAGAGGGGTTGTTTGTGCAGCCTGCTGTGCTATGCCCAGAGTGTTTCTCGTTCTCTGCTGGTGCAGGCACAGCAGCAGGGTGGTGGATGACACCTTGCAGGCACTTTGCGCCCCTGGCATTCTGCATCCCAAGGAAATTGCTGTTGGAGTTGGCTTCAACTGCCCTTGGCCCCAAAACTGCTGTGTGATGTAGGGAAGGCTGCTTTAATTGCTATGAATGTTGGATTTCCATACCTACAGTAGGAGAAGTAAAATTTCCTGCCTCACAGGCATGGTGTAGTGCTCAAATTAGTAAGCAGCATGGTTATTGCTGGAGAGCCCTAGATGGAAAGAAACTGGGCAATGCAAAATATTGCAAATAACTGGTATAGTTTTACCTGAACGTTGGTGTTGACCCATGCTCCAAGATTGCTTAAGTGTTCTTGAAAAATACCACAGTCATTAGTAACTGGCCTGCAGTGTGGTCGCTGGTCAGATGTGTGCATGGGGAGGAGGCAGAGGTCCCCACCATCAGCCTAGGTAAACCTCCAGAGTCCCGAAAGGGGGGGAAAACAATGGTTTAAATTAGAAGATTGTTGGCAAGCTTTTTTTTAAAAAATGACGGTTGTCTCTGATACTCAAAAACTTGAAAGACTTCGGGGTCTGCTTCTGGTGTCACTGGTAATGTTTTGGAAAATTTGAATACTTCTACGGTTTTAATAGTAATTCTAAAATTACTGATTTTCATTTACTGTACCTTGCAGGCTTTAAGCAGAATATCACCATCCACCTTTTTTCACTAGCCAGGCAGAAACTATTTTAAAACTGCTCACGATGATATGCTGCTGACATTTTAAAGAGGAACCATATGGGAGTGTTTCTTTTAAAACTACACACAACAAGGCGTTGTAGGATTTTTGCACACAGAAGAAAATAAACCGGGTCAAAATAGGTCAGACTTCAGTCTTCCAGTGTGAAGAGTATCTATTCTAAGTGGAAGATGAGAAATGAAATAGTAACTGTTACCCTGAAATGAAAAATGGTGTTGTTTATGTATTTAATTGGTCAGGGTTTGTAATGGGGCTTTAATTCTGCTGCTGTTGGATCTTGTACGGCTGTTGTCAATCATGGGTTTTCTCTTTCTTAAAAGGCTTATGGTAAATTTATTTTGGATAGTTTCTTAACAGGTGTTTCCTCGAAGTTACGAAGGCTTTAAATGAGAACCGTGCTCCATGTCCGGAGCTCTCAGCTGAAATCACATGGCAGCCTGACACGGGCGCTGGTGTGTTTACTCATCTGCGGCCATGCTGACAGCAGGCACTGGCAGGTCCCCACCGCAGCCCAGCCTGGATGCAGAACAGATGTCGGGGATTAGGGGGAAGGATTCGGGAAGGGTTTTGGCCCGTGCGTTCATGGAAGTAATTCATTGTGGTGATGTAGACAGGGCCTGCTGAACCTGTGCTGAGGAGTTGTCTGAAAGGAGTCTCAGTGGGTTTGAGCATCGGAATCAAAAACGAATGTTTTCCTGGTACCTTTTAATTAAAGGGAGAGCATAAATCAATATAATAAAGTTAGTGCACAAAATGGTATTGTACTTCTGCAGTGTTCTTCCCAACAAAGAAGCTGGCAATATGCATCTCTTAAAAGTGGTGCCACCTCCGTCGCACATCACAGGTAGAAAGGTTGCCTGGTCTGCCTTGCTGGGAAGGGATGCAGGGACAGGAGGTGGCTGTGCTGCCTGCCCTCCTCACCTTGGGCCAGCACTTGTGGTGGTTGTGGCATTTTGTCGATGTTTTATGATTGAGAACGTTTCCTGTGGGACTGTCTGTCTTCAGCGGTTAGGTGTGTCTCTGGCTGTTGTGTTTTGCATGTCATATGCCCAGACATCAGCCGTGTATGGAGAAATAGGGATGGCACAAGGTGACCAAGACTGAGCAGCGCCGAAGATCTGTCATGGCACTAGCTATCCCCTACAGACATCAAACAGTGCACCACATACCAGTGGGCTTGTTGGGCATCTCTGCAGGCTGGGAAGCTAACTTTTGTCTGCCATTCATATATCTATAGGTTCAGAGCAGGCATTTGTAGCTGTGATTTGCTATGTGGTGTGGAAAAGAGAATTTATGTAAATCACTACTATTTGTGCTGCTGTTATGAAGATTTCAGTAAAGGGTGAAAGGAAGAAGGGAGAGACGGTGCATCTCCCGGGTTTGGCCAGAGGGTGTGGTGGGAATCACTGCACGTGTACTGCTTATATGATAATGCAAGGAACAAAGGCAAGGTGGCTGTATGAAGCGGCCGTGTGTGCTCAGGCAGTGAAATAAATAGCTCTAGGAATGAAAACGAAGGAAAGAACCATGGTTTTATGGGAAAAAGTACCCATCTATGGTAAGGCCCCATTGATCTGAGTCGAACTAAAATAACCCGAAGTCTTGAGAGCCTTCAAGAGAGGCAGTATTACAGTGAAGAAAACTTTGAGCTAACTGTGTTCAGAGTATGCTTTAAGAAATAACCATTGCCTGAAGATAAAATCCCAGCTGAATGTGTAGTGACTGAGCTAGTAAACTAGTCTTCCTGGAGAAATACAGTGTAGGGAAGTAATGACTGTTATGTGATGCAAGTCACCATCGCTACAACAGATTAAGAACAGATGAAGGTCTATAAAATTGAGTTTACAGGATGTAGTTTTGCAGAATACAAAGCCCTCTCTACGGAAGTGATGTACTTTCAGCTGCTGTTAACTTCACTAAGAATTCAACCTGCTCATTGATGTATAAGACTATACCCCAGTTTGAAAAACTGGATAATACCTACTTCTCTGAGCCTTGCAGTTACTAGGTCTAATTCATGCTGTGTCATTATCAGCCGTTTTCTGAATCTCTTGAACTATTAAGGAATCTACAAGATAAAAGACATAGGGAATAATGTTATCCTGGTAAACTTAATCTCAAATCATATCAGGAAATAAGTTAAAAACAAAAAATAGCAAAACTCCCATTCTTCCCATTTGTGGATTGTGATGCTGTAGCCCACTGCAAGCAGCAAACCATGTGTAGAGTCACTGTACTTTCCAGCTGCCTGGAAGCGTAGATGTCTGCACGCCCCATTTAAATTGCTGGATCAGGGCTCTGGAGAGCAGCAGTATTGCTAAAGTCAACTTATTTGCCAGATGTGGGGACAAAGTGCAGAATCTAATTTAATATTGATGACAATTTTGCCACTGGCCATTCCAGATCTTTATACATGCTGTAGAACTTGAGTTCTGGTCAGCAGCTTCAATCAGAAGATTAAATCATTCAGATGGCTCTGGCAAGTGGATGATACCTAATTTATACTTACCTGAAATATGTATACTTACCTGAAATATACCTGAAATGGTATAGCTTAATGTGGTGTATGTTTTCTTTTTTAATCTGCTCTCTTACTCAGTGGCAAAACAAATAGAAAAGGAGTAAGTGCAGATTTCAGAGATTATTTTTAAAAAATAAAACAATCATGTGAGATGGGGAAAGTGTTATTTGATACTAATACAACAAACCTATTTTTCAATATACTACTTAAACAGTTGTTTAAAAAGTTATTTTTGAAACACTCCAGTGAGGTTGACTGTTTTTTCTGTATTTTCTCTGAGGTTAGGACAGATGCCCAAATTCATACTGTGAAACCATGGCAGAGCTGGAGTAAGACCAGGGTTCTTGAAAGTGGTCTTTCTTCTTTTGGTAGAGCACCTTTTTACTCAGGCGTGCTACTTTGCTAATATTGAGGAGGAAAGAGTATCTTGCAACAAATGTGGTTTATGCGAGGAAGCTAGTGTTGTTGCAGTAGCACAGTTGGAAAATTTAGACACACAAAGCCAGGAAACTCAAAGGTTTTGATTCTCTTTGTAGGTGTAACTCAGCAGGTTGTACAAATATCTTATATCTTCACTGGCAAGGAATGGCTTCTGCTAAACATAATTACTCCCTTAGAGTTTTAAATTCAAAGGTGGGGTCTGTAAAATTTAATTCTTTTTTTCCCCCTGCAGCTTTTGTGATAAAGGCACAGTTATTAAATAAGGACAACCACTATACAAGAGTGGTTACTATTAAAACCTGCACAGAAAAAGTTAGAGGCACCAAACAAGTGACCATGACTTCAAAAGGAGAAGCATAATGTATATATTTCTTTTTATATGCAGAGTAGTTTATACTAAAGTGCATGAATCTGTGAACAAAACAAACTGTTTCATTGTCAGGTCTATCAAAGTTACTGTTTCAGATTTACTTTGTTCTTCCTATTTATGCCTGTGTTGGTTTATTTTGAGGTGGAAGGAAAGGTAAACTGCAAAGATTCTAAAAAAATGTCTATAGGGGTGACTTTGCTTTTATACTGGGAAGCACATTTTCCTACAGATTTGACTTGGGTTGAGTGAAGTTTACAGCACTGTGGCAGGTCACCACCCATCAGCAAGTAGCTACCCGTGGGCCTGTTCTTCCACGTCCTAGAGGGTGAGTTCATCTTAAACTGAAATATAAAGGAAGATTATATAGTGTTGCACAACTGTATAATTGGAGACATCTCGGAAAACTCAGACTATCTTATGATTCAGAGTAGTATCAAGCCTGACTCGGGTGAAGAAAAATAAACCTTGGATGCCATCAGCAGTGTCTTCTGCCTCAGTAGCTTGTTGGGTTTTTTTTCAGAGAGTCCATGGTCCACAAGAACGCATGTAAAGGAAGGAATTACTCTTATTCAGTGATTTTAGTTTGTACTGGGGGAGCTCAGAGTAAAACAGAATTATATTTTTAGATAGTTTATTTTTAACTAGGAAGAATAATTAGCTCCTGCTGCCATTTATGTAAAGATTTACTGATGTATTTCATCCACTTCAAGGAGAAGGTTCTTTGGTTAATGGTATCTGTGTTTTCTAATAAAATTTCAGGAATCCACTTATTTCCATTTACATGGAGCATGGTTTTGCTACTAATTTTTAACCAACAGTCTTCTGTAAGTGGCTTTGAAGAAACACTAATTTACATTTTTTTTATTGAGCTTAATGTAACCAATAATGAAAAACAAGTGATAGGCTGGATGAAATTACATCAGTTTACACTGCAAGTGAATCATAAAATCAAATTAAAACACAATCTGATTTATTTTCTTAATTCTGTGCTATCACAGTTATAATAGAGAGTAACATGGGCAGGCTCCATGTTTAATTGGTAGTGTTGTATACTAATTAAGTAATGAGATAGTATTTTTTTTCTTAGGTGAGGCTGTGTATGTAGAATATATTTTAGTTAACACATAACAGAGCTTATTAACACCCTTTGGGACACGTTTGCCCAATGATATATTAATTTATGTATCAAATAATAATTTTGTAAATTACATTAAGAAATAGAATACAAATAGGTTGCTAACTCACTGTGTTCTTCCATTATGGAAAAATCGTTCCTAACAAGAAAATAAAAGGAAGTAAAAGATCTGAGGGTTTCACTGCGCTCCTATCTAAATAGTTTTTCCAAAATCATGGCAGTGTATGTGAAGTTGGGTTTGATGTGGGTTTTTTTCTTTCCTCTTGAAGATACTAATTTTGGGGTTTGTAGTTTTGTATTGCCTGTACCTGGAATTTTCTGATCATGAAAGAACTTTGAGCAACTGGTTTGTCTTTTTTTGAGTTGACATTATATTTTTCTGGGTTTACTGGAGTTTAGTTTGTATTTTCATGCTTTCTTTTAACCATTGCAACTAGCAAGTTCTTCAATGAAAAGCTTCTTGCCTGAGACCTATCTCAAAATACCTTGAGCTTGACTAGGAATGCTGAATTATGTGCCTTTTGTGATACTGTGTTGGCATTTTTCTTTTTGCTCCAAGTACTGCTCTTGTCATCCCTCCCTACATTTATATCCAGGTATTACATTAAAATTAACAATAAGCTTGGTAACTGTCATAGAAGCTAGTTAGTGGATAGATGTCTTACTCTAGACTTTTATATGGTTGTAAGTATGACTGATAAAATTAAGGAAAAGGAGTAAAATATCTGAGTGAGGTATCTGATACTTTTTTTTTCTTTCCTCCTTTTACTGCTCTCAAGGGGACGTGGCTGTGTGAGTGGAGACTGCGAGAGGGAGGAAATAGGTTTGAGACTGGACCAATGTGTCATTGTGTTAAATCCAGCCAGCCGGTGAGGTCATTGTTTTCATCTGAGTCATTTTAGAATGAAAACTCTTACATTATGGAAAACATTGCACATCTTTATTTCAGACATGGAAATATGCAGCCAACCTTTCAGTGGCAGAACTCTGCTGATTTCATTTGAGGTACTCCTGACTCCCAGTGGTCTAAGCGGGAGGGGGAATCAAATTCTTCTGTCTCATTTTTTAACACTTTGCCACTAACCCAAAGGGGTTATTCTTTAGGCACCTTTCCAGCCAAGATGCTTGTTGAAGAGGGAGCTGATAAATCTGTTGATCACACCTGTCAGCCCTGAATCTAGTAAATCTATCCATCCTGGAGTTGGCTACAGCTGTATTGGGGGGGAAAAAGTTCTTAAGCACCAAGTCATGTTGAGGCTAGATTATGTTCCAGCGTGCACAGGGAAAATCCTTGAGACTGCATTCTTCAATATTGATTATATTTCATACTCAGGCTCCAGTACACTCAATCTCTCTGTAGTGTGATTTAATTGAGGGTCTTGGGCAATCTGCCCAGCACTGTAATTGATTTGTGTGACCATGAGCAAGCCCTGTCATCTCTTGGCACTTGGGTTTAAATGTATATGATCTTTACGGTGGGTCTGGTATTCGTAGCATTTTAAGGATCTTGCATAATCCAGTAATTGTAACAGAATTTGTGTGTTTTGTACAGTGTAGCAGCATGGGGTGGAGATACTGATCATTCCACATAAGCTGATAGAAATAGTAGGTGCTTTTGACTGAATCTAACAGATGCTGGTTTATCACCTAAAGTGGGAGAAAGCCATTGCTAGTTGATGGTTTCAGAACAGTTTATGAAAAAATGGATTGCTTTGACACAGTATCTTCCAGTTGTTGCACGGCATGTGTGGCAAGTCCTGTGTCTCCTTAAAAAAAGCCACTTGGTTGATAAGGATGAACATTTTTGCCCTTTCAAGGTTAAACTTCCAGGTCTTGTGAAAGAAGAAAACTACCCGGTGCTGGCACTGAAACACTCACTGCTAAGAGGACCCAAAACATGCAGAGGATGCACGGTGTAGCTCTCTAAAGGAAAACAGAGCTGGGTAGTGGTCTGCAAACTGTATAAATACATCAGATGTTTGCAAGGGAGTTTGCTCAGTGATATTCTTCACAGTCGGATAGTTTTTTCATGTATGGAATCTGTTCCTGGTCATACTGCAGTGAGGTTTCAAATTTAGTCATGAAAAGCATTAAAAAAAAAACCAAACCAAAAACCTGCAGCAAAGATACGTAAGATGTAACATCACTGAAAGTACAACAATTTCAAGGTTATTTACTTTCTACTGAAAATATTTCCTAGACCTTAAAAGCAGTTTCTTAATCAGCCTTACTGAATCTGCAGAGCGAATAAAATGCAGTCTTCCCCAGGAATATGGGAGTTTCCAGGGTAAAGTAGGAGCATTGCTGCAATGTCCCAGTGTTGAGGCCTGAGCTTCTCATGGAGAATAATATATTTCTCCATACACCATGCCATCAGGTGAGGTGCTGGGACTTTGGGATCAATGGAGTGTGGCTGTTTGCCCAAGCTAGTAGCACCCTGTCATTGGTGGGAAAATGTCTGAGACTGAGACCCTAGGAGGAGCACCTCAGAGCGATGGGCTGAGGCAGGCTTTGAAGATGATTGTCCTCATCGACTGAGTAACAGACATGCTTCCCAGTGACTTCTCTAACATAGGCTGGGAGCAGAGTGACCAACTGGGATTTCCCTGTCCCAGCTTTAGCCCTTCTCAAGTGGTGTGTTCAGACCAAGCCATTAGTCTAGAATTGATGGAGGAGAGGTGCTGGCAGGTGTGGACTACCTCGTCCATCTCAGCTGACTACCTTAAGATGGGGTTAACTGCCTGCTGGTGATGCACTGCTTTCTGGTTTTTTTGTTTTATTGAGGCAATGCAATTGGAGCAGCAGGGCCAAGGCTCCTAGAGCTGCACTTGCAGCTCCAGGCAGGTCTCTCATCAGCTGGATCCTTCAGTGGCCCAGGTGTCTAGATCAGTAGCATCTGATGGCAGTGAACACTTCTTGTGGTGTTATCATAGGAGAACCTTTCACAATAATAATGTTGCTATCTTCATCCTCTCTCCTCCTTTCCCAAGTGCTGCCAAAGGCAGTGCCATGCTATCATCCGCTTTTGACTAGTGGGGACCAAAGCGATCTGACTGTGGTCACCTGACTGCAGGTTGGACTTGGATCCCTGGTGTATAAAGCTGGAATTAAATGGATATGAAATCATAATTGAGCAGCTTATTGGGTCATTATCCATGCCTCGTGGAGAGAATTATAATCAGGATCCAGGCATACTTCCAATAATATTTTTTGTTGCACTGCAAATATAAACCCAGTGGTTTCTATCGTGGTCTTACACTTTTGCTGTCCATTTTTTATCAGAGTTAGGTTGCATGGATATATGAGGAAATGAAGTAATGAAAAGCTTTTATTATTCAAAATATGAATTTAAATTTCATCCCAATTTTCTTGAATGTTGTAAGATGATTGAGACCCTTGTTTGGTCTGAAGCATTTACTGGTCCCCAGTAGTTGTCTAACCATGCTGTGATAAGAAAACCAAAACTTTCTGGCTATTTGATTTCCCACTCCTGGGCGCTTCAGGCTCTGTTCTCCTGGGAAGTTGTTGTTGAAAATAGTGGCACCACCTATTGGTGGAACAGTAAAACTATGAATTATGCATATTTGCGTACTAAGAGTAGTAAAATGGAGAAAAGAGTTTGAAATTTATTCCATAAGATACTTTTTTTTTTAAACAATCCATTCCCTATTTGGTACACTTGTGCAGAGCATGTCCTTCACTTAAAACAAACCAAAAAACCCAAACTCAACCCCACCCCCAACAAAAAAAAAACAACCACCCTCTTAACTTAGGCTTTCTGAAATAATAGTGCAGAGCCACATATTCCTAGTCATTCTGACTGGCCAGTAGTATTGATTTTTTTTTAACTGTGTTTCAAAGAAAAAAAGGAAGTACCCACCCTTACAAAAACACTTTACAAGAGGTTAAAGGTATTGGGACCTAAATTGTTTGCTTCTCAATTGTGAAATAATTGGAGCTAATGTGTTTTGTCCTTTCTTTTCTTATTCCCATTCTTTCATCTTAACAAATGGTATCACTCCTGTAAAATGAATGATTTTACTGTGGCGGTCTTATCAGTGCTTGGAAGGCAGTCTACTGATGGCAGCAGTTTAGGCTGCAGTGTCTTCAGCAGGAGGACTTGCATTAGTCTGGAGTGGTTTTGGGATGCCTTGTGATTAATGGCTTCTGGTAGCTAGCTTTGGATGTGCTAGTCACTAATGTTTACATCAGTAGACAGGATAAAAATTACTTAGTTGCATATCATGGGGCCTGTGTGATGACAGAACTGGTCAATTTTTGAATTTGTTTAAAAACCAAATTATTTCTACTCGTCCTTCTTGTGACCTTCTTAAAAAGAATTTAAAATGGTGGTGATTCCTGTTTAGTAGCTCTGCTTTTCTTATCGGGGGGTGATAACTGATAGCTGAAGTGTGTTACTTATTGGTACTGAGTATGGAAATGCTGTGGTTCATCGAAGATGTATTGTGGTACTGTCTTTGCTGCTGTCAGGAACAGCTGAACAACTGGGATGGAGAACAGCAACAGCTATGAAGCCTGAGGAAGGCTTTGTTGTGATATATAGGTGTTTTAACTATAGTTTCTATTCATAACCCAGTCCTCTACCCCACAAGTTGGAGAATATCGTAAAAAGGCTGTCTGTGGATGTCCCCAGAATATGTTAGGTGGTTTCCAGTGACTCTTCTGCTGAGGAGCTCCTCGTCTTGTGAGCAGATGGTGGTGCTTTCAGAGAGGAGGCAGAGTTCAGAGGCAGAGCTGTGTCTGCAAGATAAACCAGTTCCCCATCCCGCAGCACAGCGGTCATACAACTCCAAGAGGAAACTAGAGACGAGCAGGGAAGCCAAATTCCAGATGGGCTCGGGCATTGGAGTAAAATCTTGGAAAGGGTTGTGCAGAAAAATGCTTGCCAGTAGTAAAGTGCGTGTGTCTGACAGGATTCAGGTGAGATGAATAGTTTTACTGTTATGCTGCAGTTTTGGAACAGAATAATACTTGAGTAAAAAGCTTAATTGCGGGCAAAAGTATTTGGCTTGAGGGTTTTTTTGGTGTCAGTGTGAGTTGTCCAAATTCATAGCCATTGACTTGAGATATCAACATTTGTAGTAACAGTAACAGCACTTAAACTTCTATTGAACATGTACTAAGATTGTTCTGCACTTTGAAAGTGTGTAGAGCTGCTTTCAGCTAGAAAAGCAAAAAGTGGAATTTAAAATATTTGAAGCAAAAATAGCAGAAAATGCATATAGAATACTGTGGCTCTTTTTTAGCCCTTTTTAGCACCGGCAGTGGAAGGATGGTCAGTGGAAATGCTGATGTGATCAGACTGCTAGCACTTGCAGGGTCACAGCCAAAGAAAAGTAAAATGTCAGGATAAATCTCATTATGTTTTGCCACTGTGTAACTACAGTTTGGCTCTTTGGCTAACAATAAAGTTATGATTTCCTTCTTGTTCCTGCACATCATCTTTCTTAGGCCTAGAACAAAACTGCCCGTATGCTTCTGGCATTCCCATGTGAAAGTAGGCTTGAGGGCTCACAAATAACTGAGAGCTGATTCTGGGGCTGGAGTGTGTTTGCTTACTGGCTGTGTGGGTGGCAAAGTCTCCATAAATGTTTTAGCACAGTCTAGCACGCTCTTGGTTTCAGTACAAGATTTACCGCTGATCTGTCAGTCCAGCAACAGCATGGAGGATTTAACATTCAGAAGTGAAAAACACTTTTGGAAGCACTCACTACTTGGCAGTTGAAGGGCAAGTTGCTGTTATATTTGACTCAGTTGTGAGTTGGATAACTTTAAACAGCCATCAATGCGAGGAGAGGATGCTGGGTGCTACGGGTGGGCGTCCTGGCAAGGCAGTGATAGCTTTTCTCGGCTTTAAAGCTTTGCTGAGTGGTGCAAGTTCCTTCTGTTGCCATCAACCACATTGTCTTAGGAAGGGTATAATTACAGATTTTGTCTTCTCACAACGTGTTTCAAAGGCTAGTAGATGTCCTATTTGGTTCAGTGTTCTGTAGCTCAGCTTTGTCTGTAAAATGCCCTGACGCTTCAGCATTGCAGGCTGCCGCTCTGCGGGGTGCTCAGCTGTGAGCCACAGCCAAGCCTGTATTACACTGCGGGGGGACAGCTGCTTTAGTGCTGTGTCCATGGCTATGGGTCCCCCCGCCTTCGGTGACATTGCACGTGAATGTCAGTAGGTGTGTGTGTGTATTGTATGTGGCATACAAAACGTTGAGAAGTAAATAAAGGTTTTGGGGAAGTGATATGGTAATATTCCTAACTGGCAAGTGAGTAAAATGTGGCTAACCACTGGGAATGCTGCTGCCACCTTTCAGCCCCTGTTTTAGTAGTGTACTGCACACGAATCACTACAGAAGAAAAATCTTTTCTGTTTCTAATGCACTAGAGAACTTAAATGATTCTTACGGGAATTGTGCATGTGTGTGCATGAAAGAGGTGGTGAGGTCATCTCAAGTCTTCCATGTAGCAAACCTGGGCCTTACCATTAATTTATCCGTACAAGATTCTGATCACCTAAAATAGCATTTCTGTAAACAGTGCTATATTTCAACTTTGTTCCATAACCATGTGTGTATGCTGGGACTGGAAGGGTTTCCAGTTATCTTCCTTCTTAAATCCTACCAAGCTTTTTGTTCAAGTGTTACAACAAGAAAAATGCAAATATAAACTTTGAGCTCTTTGTTTGTAAAAAAACCCATTTGTAGGATAGGAGTGAATCTTTTCCACCCTGGGTTTCAGGCAGCTGTAGTTGGAAGAGGAAGTTCTGTATTTAAGTGGAATATGACTGAAGCATTTTAGTGAGAAATGTGAAAATTTTTTTCATGTCAGTTGGATGCTGCTCAGAGATACAGAACAGTGGGTAGAAAGAGATTAAGCAAAGGGTACAAAAGACAGTCAAAAGTGCAATCTAAATATACTCGCGGTGCTATTCTCCATGAATGAAGATGTGTTTGCCTGGATCCACAAATCAATATCAGTGATTTGGTCAAAACGCTTGATTATTTATTTTTTTTTGAAAATGTATAAGGAATTTAAGATCATAAGCAATGACCGAAATGTGAAAATGCCATTGCTGTTTGTTAATTGTAGGCCTGACTTATGTTAAGAGTTGATGAGACTTACCCCACCAACGGATTTCAACATCACCCACATCATGGATCTGTTTGATGCCATCGCTCTACCTTTTTGCTTGTAAACAAACCCTTTAACATGTAATGGCTTGAAAATATTCATGATTTATGTATTTGTTTTCTTTGCAGGCTGGAATGGTGTTAAGATGTGGATACTTCTGGTTTGGCTTGTTTCTCGTGCCCACTGCGTGCCTTGTTAAAGACGTGGCATGGACAGCGTAAGTCCTGAACCGTTCCTCTCTGTGTTACAGGAATTATTCTGTAGCACATGTTGTCCAGTCCAGTATTTTCTATAAAGAACTACAAAGCCTTTTAGTGAATGCAAAATGGTGATACTCCTTTGGAAGATGTCTAAGCCAAGTGAAGTGGGACTTATTTCTGTCTCACTTGCCAATACAACCTGCAGTGTGAGAGAATTAGTTAGTCCTGAATCTGAAGGAGGCAGCCATGTGTGTGTAATGAATATGTGTCATCTTATGATTATTTGTGTTGTCTAGCCTTTAGTTAAATGCAAATTTAAATCAGACATCAGAAATTCTCTGCTCTTAAAAAGGAGCACATAATTTGTTCCATTTGGCTAAGGTTAGGTAGAAAGCAATAATGTGGTGCACTAATCCATACCCAGTAAGCTCCAAGTTCTTTGTCAGCTGCTCTTTAGGCTCTCCTTCAACAGTGGGTCTTCCAAGACATAACTGAGGGAAGAGCAATGCTCTGCACTCTTATGGTTGAAGTCATAATAATTCCTTCCCTGCCCAGAGAGGACGAACAATCCTTGTGAAATACAAGCCTCTTTAAAAACTGTGGTTTCAAAGCATTGCGGAAGGTAAGCAATTTCAAGAACTTCGATTTTAAGGAGCAGCAACTTACCTTCTTTACCATTGCAATTTGAAATGCAGAAGTATCCTTTTCACTTAGAATTTCTAGTGTTTTGTTCAGCTTGCTTTCAATTGTTTTAAGCACCAAAGCTTTCACCCTTTCTCTTGGAAAGATGTGTTATGACCAAGAAGGTTTTATTACATGGATATGTAATAACCTTGTGTGAGGAGGACCCAGGACAGATCCTAGCTGGGGAGATGAGGGAATATAAGTTAGCTTGTCAATTGTCACAAAGGCTGCAAGTGAAAGCATCGTAACATGTACGTAACACTATGCCCCAGGAACGAGCTGTTGGTCAGCCAATGAAGACTCTCAGGATCACAGAATCATTTAGGTTGGAAAAGATTTTTAAGATCATCCAGTCCAACCATTATCTGAACACTGCCAATTCCACCTATTTTCTTTACAGAGAATTGCAGAAAATACTGAAAAAAACAGAAAGTTTCCCAAACACAGGCACATTTCAAAATTAGCGTAAAAGAATAAGTCAGGTTATATGCATATATCTGACAGTCTTTTTTTTTCCTATAGCATTGATAGCACAGCTAAATTAAACTGGTAGTAGGCAAATCTACCAATCAGTAAGCACTTCTTAAATGTTTTCCTGTTTTCTTCTTCAGCTTAATTTTCATGAGCTACACTACTAAAACTAAAACTAGGTATCATAATGTAAATTTTCTGTTCAGGCCAAAAAATGATTTAATAGCCTAGCCCACTAGAGGGATTTTTGTTACACTCACTAAACTTCTCCAAGTGAAAATTATTTTAAAATTCTAAAGTTGGGGCCAAAATGTTTAAATTTAGATACTTAGCTTTGTCTTTGACCTGCTTTTTAAAGCTCTGAAAACCAAAAACTTCGAATTCACTTAGCATAACAGGCCCTGCCCCTGTGTCAGGCATTAGTTAAAATTACCTGCTTAGAAGTCATTGGAACTACTTTTGTGATTAAAGCTAAATAGGAGCTGAACTGTTTGTAGCATCGGGGATCAAATACATATTTAGGTGTCCAAGATTACTCTTTAGCTGTTGAAATGTTTTCATGATAGTTGAACGTCCCGAAGTTGTTCTCTGTTCTTATTGGTTCTTGGCGAAAATGTCTCAAGAACTGTAATACAAGACCAGACCAAAGTAGGCTCATCCTCAGCTATCGCTCGTTTAAAATTCTGTTACTGACTCAGCCTGTTCTTCAGTATTTCTTAGAGAAACCTCAGCAACGCAATCCTTTCAGTGGTTCAGACCAAGAATGTACAGAGATTGTGAAGCTCTCAAGACAAACACGTATATATATAGACATACTAGGTATTTTCCCAACAGATTTTAAACAGGAGGCTCCTATCAACATTAAGCAAAAAATCTGTTTTCTGGGCAGGGCTACTTTTTTTTCCTTTAACCCGTCACTGAAAAATTAACACCATTAACATTTTAACTAGGATAAATGAAATGACACAGCTATCAGCACTGCCATATGGAAGGAGTAAAGGTCTGTTTCCTTTCCAAGAGCCTTGCCATTCAAAACTTGAGCCTAAGGCCTCTGGAAATCAGCCGGCACATTTCCACAGCAGTGGTTACACCACATTGCTGTCTGTAATTCAACAGAATCTGGTTTTGGCCGTAAAATTCCAGCAGCTCGGACTTCTCAGAGTCATGGAATTTATCCCTTTCAGTTTCTTTTGGACATGAAGTTATGCACAGAAAGAGCATCCATGTGACCCAAAAGGTACATGATTAATTTCAGTACAAAATAAATATAGTACAGAGGTTTTTGTCTGGAAGAAGGTTAAAAGGGTTAGGAAAGTGTATTTGAAACCCATACAAATCTTTGTTTCTAAACTGCTGTTCTGCATCCCCTACCAAAACTTGTAACGCTGGAAGCAAGAGCTAGTTTTACATGTTGCCTTCATTACACAGGCAACAGTTACCAACACACCTTTTATCTTCCGTGTTTTCTGCAGCTCCAGGGGGTTTTATTTACTTTTTTTTCCTCCCCTTTTAAGTGAATCAAGGAAATGTGGAAAACGTTTTTTTAAGGGAAAGAAGCTTATTATTAATACTTGGCTGCAATACCACATTGTTAACTTCAGTCCACTACCCTGAATGCAGTGGCTTGGTTTGGATTTGGTTTTTTCCTGATAGAAGTCCCAGTTGTGCTACCATTGCAATGAACAGAGCTTTGTAAGGTGAGTGCTTCCTCACAGTTGGCATGTGTCACTTGAATACATGTCACTGGTGCTAGGAAGTCTCAAAATAGCTGAGCCACAAATCAGTGTGGGAGCCGTAAAAACACAAGAGTGTATTACAGCAAAATTAGACAAGAGGGCAAAGGTTTATTAATAATTGATGTCTCGGTGTTACAGTGAAAAATTGTCTGAGCCTTCCAATCGTTACCAAAATCTTCATGTTTTTTGTTTTTTTTTACTGTGATGAAAGAAACATGTTGTACACGCCAACTCCACAGTGTAAAGAAGAGAGAAGTATGAGGAGCTCTTCCTGTCCTTGCACATGCTTGTGGTCCCTGGAGCATAAGACTCCTAAAATGGCGTTGAGGATAATGAGCCAGAGTAAAGGTGTCGTCGTGTTTCAGAAAAGTTTGAGTGTGACCATGCTTCTCCCTGGCAGATTCTGGCCTCCCAAACCCCCTAAATATTCTCCTGAGGCAGTGGAGTGAAGCTGTGTGCTTCCCTGGCTTGGAAGGGGAAGGGCCACCCAAAATACAAAGATAATGTTTTGCCTCTTCTTATGGTCCGTGATCTTTATATCCCAGTGTGTGAGGGGAAAGGCGAGTTTGTCTTCATGGAGTGCATCAGTTTTCAGCTGAACATAACACTGAACACAAGATCTCATCATTTATTGAGGACTGATTGTGCATCTAGGGCAACTTGTGAAGTACCAGGTAAAAGCCAAGTCTTCTACCTGTATTTTTGCATATCAGAAGTTATTAATGCACTGTTGTGAAAAAGTCATGAAGTATCCAGTCCTGCTGCCAGCAGTCCATGGAATATTTGCAGTTGACTTTGATAGGAGCAATCCCAAGCTCTGAGGCAATTGTAATACCATATTTTAGTATTTGCTTTTGGAGAAACGTGTGGATAGGTTAGCTCAGGTCCTTTTTATAAATACTTAATTACTGACTCTTTCATGGATGCTCTTGCTTTCAAGTTGAAGGGATGACTCAGTGCATGACAACTACCTGTGGGTTTATTGTTGCTTTTTGGATACCCACCACACCAGAGGCAGAGCCCATCTATTTCATCATTTCACACTACTTAAAAAATACTTCAGTACCCTCAACTTTAGGACAACAGTATTTTTTCCATATTGTGAAATAGCTGTGCAATGGCTCTTTGTGCTGTGCTACACCAACTGGACTTTGCTTAGGCTCCATTCTGTAAAATTTTGAATTCAGTATTCGCTCTAAGGGAAAAGACAAAAATCTCTTATATCTTACAGTATGCGGCAAAATAAACATGGAACCTTATGAGAGGCTGAATAACTTGTAGATTTCTGTGTTCTTGTCTGTGGGGAAAACTGGTTGGAAATTATTTTAAAAGTTCCAAATATGCTCAGTCTTCAAGTTTGCAATAGTAGGTATAGCCTCTTTTTAAAGGTAAGAGATGAGTTCAAGGTCAAAATTTCAGTGTAACTCAAATGAAATGTTTACTGAAATGAAGGTGTGTGATAGTGAAGCCAACTGTAAAGATTATAAGAATTAATAGCTCAAAGCTTTCTCATTTTAATCACTATAGTTTCCCTT
The DNA here is from genome assembly GCF_023634155.1 of Falco peregrinus. Lineage (NCBI taxonomy): Eukaryota > Metazoa > Chordata > Aves > Falconiformes > Falconidae > Falco > Falco peregrinus. The sequence continues at coordinate 100,384,360 of NC_073724.1, forward strand.
CCTCAAAGAGGAGACCAGTCTAATCATTAGCCTAAGTAGTTATCGGAACTTGAATCTAATTAATTTCTGTGCAGCTATTTGTAACTTCAGTTTTTGAAACATGCACTGTAAAAACATCCTTGCTGCTGATCTCTTCCATCACAGTACATTGGTGTTCCCTTGCAAAACACACACCTCTGGTGGTTTGTTTTAATAGGGTGCTCTTCTGAGTACATCCTGATATTCTTTACCTCCAGATGTTGCCGTGATTCATCTTTTGTTGTTCTGTGTTTTTCCTCTTACATGCAGATGTGTTTTGAAAAGTAGTTTTAATTTAGTTTCTCATTTTGAGACATTGGGGGCCTAATCAGCAATACAAAGACCACAGGACTTGGATAACCTAGTATTAATATGAAGACACTGTCATCTAAAATAGTACCAGCAAAGATTTTGTGGTCTTTGTTATTCCCCATGGAAGAAGTAGTAAGAATCATGCTTTTTAAAAATAAATGCATCTTCATTATATTTTAATTAACTATACAGCAGCTATTATTTTTCTGCTAGAGGGAATTTTACATTGTTTTACATCTTTGGTTAAAGATTGTTATCTGCATATAAGACTCTTACAAAATTTCTAAAGAAATTTTTGCCACCTCTAGAGTTGAAGACTATTACTTTAATCATAGAATGGTCTGGGTTGGAAGGGACCTTCAAGATTACCTAGTCCCAACCCCCCTGACATGGGCAGGGACACCTCCCACCATCCAGCCTGGCCTTGAGCACTGCCAGGGATGGGGCAGCCACAGCTGCTCTGGGCAACCTGTGTCAGTGTCTCACCACCCTCACAGGAAAGAATTTCTTCCTAATGTCTAACCTAAATCTGCCCTCTTTCAGTTTAAAGCCATTCCCCCTTGTCCTGTCACTACATGCCCTTGCAAAAAGTCCCTCTCCAGCTTTCCTGTAGGCTCCTTTAGGTGCTGGAAGGCTGCTCTAAGGTCTCCCCGGAGCCTTCTCTTCTCCAGGCTGAACCACCCCAACTCTCAGCCTGTCTTCACAGGAGAGGTGCTCCAGCCCTCTCATCATGCCATGAAGGAAGTGATGTCTCAACCAATTCGGCTCCATCTTGTTTTCAGGCTTATTGTGTAGTCAGGTGCAAATCAACATTACCTCACAGGACTTCTTTAAGTTACACAGGAAGAAGCAGCTAATCAAAACCTGCCTGTTGGAGGAAGTTCCCTGTGTTTTGTATTATTGCTTGTACACGTCAAGCAGAGGGGACTAGATCATGTCCTTATATCAATGTAACTTACGCTGAAGAGCATGGGAGCAGTAGGTGAAACCGGGAAAAAAAAGGCCCAGGTCTCTTCATGGGGGACATTGCTCTCCAAATTTTCATTGCACAAGTGGTACATGGATTGCTCTTTGAATCCCCCAGCCGAGAAAAGAGGACATAGCCACTCTTGTTACCGCCACTTTGAAAGCTCAGTGGGGCGAGAGGTGCCTTTCCAAGTCATGTGAGACTGATAAATGAAAATAAAGGGGCTTGAATGGCAATTATTATCTGAGACTCTCCCCAGGTTCTCAGAGCAGTACTACGTGTAGCTCAAAAGACAGAGTAGAATCATGTTTTCCTGCCATGAATATTCAGTGAATCCCAGCTCTTTTGTGTGAACACCCGGGTCCCGCACGGTCCCACGGCAGCAGGTCAGGTCTCCGTGGTCCTGGGGCTTTGCTGCTCGGTTCCATTTGGAGTGTTGTGTTGAAGCGGCCAAGCTCTGCGCAATTTGAAGTCCTTCTGATTTCTCATGTCTTAATGTAATATTTCCCAGGTATTGTGAACCTGAACTGACTGGATACATACACTGTGCCTTATTTCCCAAATCTTTCAATGGAAGGCCCTGCATTTCTCATCTGAGAGGTGAAATTGGGATTTTGTAGCAAAACAAATGTTCACAGGGCGCTTTTTGTTTTGTTTTCCTTTTTGTCTTTCCCTTGTGGTACAGGGCCAAGCATACCTACCATAAAACTTTGCTGGAGCAAGTTCAGGAGTTGGAGACGAAGACGAGAGAGCTGGGAAAAGCCATGCTTCGTGACAGTAATGGAAAGAGGTGAGGCAAGCCTATGCTAATGTTTAAAACAGGCTCTTCTTGTCCTCTCCTATCCTATGTCTCATCCACTGTTCAAATCTGATTCTAGACAGGGTAACAAGACTTCTTGTCTGTATTGTTAATTTATTGTTGTTCCTCTTCATATGCGTCCGTTGCCCCTACCAAAATCAGCCCTTCCAGTTTCATTTCTCCTGCGTAACTGCTGCGAGGCTCTGTTGGAAACTGCTGCTCTGTCTTCTGCCTGGTAACATGTAGTGCTGTTACCTGGCCACTGAGCCGGACTGGTTTTGAAAGGACTTTGTATGAAAAAAAAAAAAAAATAAAAAAAAAATCTGATATTCCCTCACATACACACACACCCCTCAGGGGAAGGAACTGTCTGTGACTCAAGATGTGAAGACTGTAGCTAAGAGGAGAACTGGCTGATCCAATGTACCCTACAACCCTACAACAGTCTCACTTGAAGGAGTATTTTATTTTTTTGCTTTTTTTTCCACTGTAGCTTACAGGCCCCTGCTTCCAGGGTTCTCAGTTTCTTGTTGTGCCTTTCCATTATATCCACACCATATGGACTTGAACATATTGCTATTATTGAATCTTTCATTGTAAGGGGAGAGTATGCATTGTGTGGGAACTTTTGTCTCTTCTGAAAGAAGCTAAAGAAAATCATAGTGAGGCTTTTGCATCCAACAGTTTCATTTACCAACTCAGAATGTGGTTCTGCATCAGCTGGTTGGAAAAGCTCCCCAAGTTCAAAAAGGTTTTAGAACCAACTCTTCTGTTCCTTACACAATATGGTACCACATGACTTGCTAAGAAACTACATGATCATTAAACTGGATTTTAGCAAACCTTATAAACTAGCAAACTGAGTGGAATGGGGCTTTTAAAAGATTTTGTTCTTCTGGGGCAGGGTCATCCTTTGAACCTTTGATGTCTATTCTAAGGTAAACTAATTGCCATATTGTAGCTGCTGCTAAGACGAGCGGATAGTAGATTTTTTTCAACAGAACTTGTGAGTTAATAAGCACTATTTTTAGGGAAAATGATCAGGGAGTGAGTTTACCAAGACTGTAGTAAACTGAAAAGCTTTCAAAAATGCTTGTGTGAACTTCAATGAGTTTATAAGATGTCCTTAGTGACCAGAGTTCATTTCTCAGAGGCCAAGGCAAAGTAAACAGTGTTATTGATTAAGATCACTTCAAAACACTTCATATGTTCAGTTTTCATTTCGAGTAATTTTTCTGCTGTGACTTTTGGATCCTACAAAACATGATTTATAAATTGTGCTCACTTGCGAAAGTTGCAAACTACACATCAAATAATTTAAAAAGAAAAAGCAACGTTTGCAGCATTGGTCAACAAAGGCAACTTTCTGTGCCACAATTAAAACCAACAAAGATGCCTAAAATCAGGTGTTTAATTCAAAACGAACCTTTAAGAGGGCTAACTTTGAAGTCAATTGGAGCCAAAGTGCTTGGTACCAAAATCAGATGAGCCTCCCAGGCAAGAAAGGTGTAACTTGGTGTTGTGAGGGGGTGACTGGCAGACTGATCAGATGCCATGCAAGTGGAATCCAAGCCGGCAGAAAACTGGCTGTTCCCAGGCACGTGGCACTGGTAGTATGAGCCCCTTGGGTGTTGCTGTGGTTCCTATCATTGCATAGGATGTGAAGTTACATTGGTGCTGGTGTGTAACATTTGTGTTTTCCTGCCAGTATTTAGTGCCGGTTATCAATAGCCAGAGAGGAGAGCGAGTCAGCTTTTTGCCTGATGAGTCACTGGGTTGCAAGGTGGCTTGACATACTGTTAATAGTGTGAGAGACAGTTAGTATTTGATCTGTTTATATGTGCCTGTACGTATTTCCAAGAACTGGATGCATTTCTTCTGTGTTTATACACTGTCCTGACTTTCTGTAAATTTAATGGCCGTGTTGTAATTAATTCATATACTACATGTTTTCGTAGCCTTTCATTTTATTACATACTCACTGCAAACGCTTTCATCTGCATTCCTCCTCCATACAGCTTCACTTCATTCTCGAAACGCTTGCATGGAGATGATGTAAGGAATCCCTTCTGGCCCTCCTTCCCATTCTCCCTCCCCCCTTCTTTTCCATGCATTTGTTTGTTCTCCTTCCTAATTGCTCCCAGATTTTCTGGGTGGTCCATCTGTGAACTAGATAATGGTAGAGTGCCTCTGCCTGCTAGGAGCTGATGTGCTGTGCTTGTGATGTGGCCTCCTGAGTGCTCTTCAGAGTTGTTCTGTCTTTTATCTCCTTTGTTTGTCTCCTGGCTCTTTCACACCTGCTAGAAATCCTGTGCTCGTCCGAAGGGAAGGGTGAGGGTGGGAAAGAAGCTGAGTGGGAACTTTCTGCAGTCACAGCCTCTCTGGTTCATGTTCTTTATTTTTTAAAGATTTCCTTGAAGCCAGTGGAAACAAGTGCTGAGATGCACGCGCCGCTCTCCCCTCCTGCCCGCAACCCCATTGCTCTCGGGATATTTCTGGCAGTGTGACACTATGCAGGAAGGGAAAGTAACCAGTCTCCTCATTTCTAGCGGGAAGTGGAGAGATGCATTAAAACTGCACAGGTCCATCCGTCACCTCCAAGTAACAGTGTTAGCTCTTGGTTGGAAGTGTTCTTGAAAACATACCCATTAGGTGTTGGTTTGTGCAGGCAGCTGTGGAAGATAAGCTGGCTGTCATCAGGGTCTATTTTCCTGGCCCACATAGTGGATGCTATTTTTGTTCAGTGTTTTTCACAAACAAACAACACAAAATCACACCCAATTACAGATAAGAGAAGGATTTAGGGAGCTATTTTCTTTTATCATTGCCTAGACCTTAGGCAAAAAAATGAGGTGCAAGATCTGAATGTTTAGGATTTATTTGCTAAACAAAAAGCAATTCACAAAGCCCAGAAAGCAGTGAGTGCGTATGTGCTTGCACAACAGGATGCCAACAATTTACTGTGGCTCAGCTGAATTTCTGTAAAATGTGACCAGGGTAGCACCTGGGTCCTCACTGCACTTGGGGAAGGAGCGCTGGGAGATCTGCGTGTGCCGCGTGATACCTAAATACGCACACCCTGTCTCAGAGGGTCTTCACCCTACCAACTGTTCTTGTTAGACACATTTTTCCAAGTTAATAAAAACACTAGTGCTTATTCTGTTCTTCAGAATCTTAGCCCCTTTGAATGGTCTCTAAAATTGTATTTTCTTGTATCTATCTCAAAAAGCAGGTGCAAATTTTTGCGCAGGGAGCAAACAGCAAGGCAAATGGTAGATCAGGGAGTGTCTAACCTGCACAGGGAAGAGTGTCAGCACCCTGAGCACTACACCTGGGTCCCCAAAACCTTGCAGATAACATTAGTGTAATGTGTGGATGTTATATCAAGTGTATTGTTTTGAGCTGTAAAGGGCCATGTTCTCATTTCTCTATCTCTCATCTGGACAGCTAAAAACTTACTTTCCTTGGAAGCTGGGATGATCACAGGATCAGATGATTCCAGGAGCAGATTTCATCAGGGGAAACGAGTATCTGGAAAACTGGCAACTCCAGAAATAGTTTGGGAAGCAGAGGAGAGAGTGTGCAGTAAGGGACTGGTGATGAATCCCATGCCGTGCCTGCCTGCTTGTGGAAGATGAGTGCTGACACTTGCCCTCCCCAGCCTGGCACCCAGCAGTGCTGGGCTGGACTCCAGCCCAGCCGTAATGTGAGGAAGCTTTGGTGCAGGACGGGAGAGAGGCTCCCTGGCACTCTCATGTAACAAAAGGCAGGATTTAACACTAAATTTACATGAATTTGGAGAGGTGAGAGGGGCAGCTCGTGTGCCAAAGCAAACATGGACATGTGGAGACACCTGCCCAGCAGACCTAACCATGTTAACATTTGAGATTTACACAGAGAAAACAAACAGGTATTCTTCAGGTTTGTGTTCAAAAGCGGCATTGAGTTCAGCTGTAGAGATTTTTGTGTCTTTAAGTTTACAACGAAATCTTGGCTCATAGAGGGTCAGATCTTGAAGTCCTCGTTTGCTTTTCACTCCATCTAACCTCTCACTGAAGTCAGCAGGAGTTCAGGTGGAGTGAAGCCTGATTAGGGACCAAAGCAAACTTTACTTTGGAAACCCATGTCACTTCATTGCTCCACTGGCCAACTAACAGAGAGCAAGCAAAGCTGTGCAGCACCCTCCTTGCGACAGTACATTTCCTGTTTCAGAGGGTTTCTCTGTCTTGGAATTGCTAGAGAGGTCCCTTTTTGAAAGTAGCTTTTTGGTTGTTTTTCTGTTCTGTTTTTAATCAGTTGTGGCCGGGATTAGACAACTGTTTGATATTGAGGAACAATGTAGCTTTCGTGATTTAAGTACTTTACAAGGAGCTGAAGGGTCCGTCTGGGGTGTTGCAGAAAAGTACCTGCCAATCACTGAGTACTAGGAAGAATTTCTTTGAATTTTTCAGAAATCTGGAGTGTCTTGTCTTCAACAAAGGTGAAGGGAAGTGAGTACAGAACTAGCAAGGTATAGTTGCGAGCAAGAAGAAAGCACTGCGGTATGCTTTTGCACAGCATTTTTCAGTATGCCTTTTTACTTGTGCTGCTTTCAGGCACCCACTGACGATAGCTAGCCACCTCTTTCTTTGACCTCCACTTCACAAAACAAACACTGTTTTTCAGTGTATCTAAAACAGCAGTTCTCTACAGTCTCTCCGCTGTCTGCCTTCCACAAGGAGACGGGCTGGTGGAGATTCTCTTTCATTTAAGTGCTTCTCACCAAATCTAACTCTGTTGCTTTAGTGAAATGGGCATGACCAGCTCTCACCCTGAGAGCAAGCTGTCTTATTTATCTTAGCCTCGGTTTTATTTGGTGGGTGAGGGCAGATGCCTATCTCATTTCAATAGCTGCATGACCCGATGGGCGATCAGTGAGCTGACACAGGTGCCCGTGGAGACTTGCCCACTCCACAGGTCCCTGGGGAAGAGCAAGAAGAGAATGTGGGAATCCTGACTCAGGCTTGTGGCTGTGCTCGGCGCCAAGAGCAGCAGAGCCCTTAGCCTCGTGCCGGCAGCAGCAGAAATGATAAAAAGACTTAACTTTTAACAAACCCATGAATGAGCTGAGGACCTGATCTCATGGTTCCTGAAGGAAGAGGCAAGCTTTTTCATTAAGATCAAGAGGAATGAGGCTTGGGCTCATTATATTTCAAAGCACTTTGTCTCTTTATTGATGCATTTCAAATTACATCTGCTTGAATAGGGAGACCGTGCCGGTACGGCCCCTTCACATCAGCAGGTACAATGAATCTTACTTGAAACAAACTCAGACTTGTGTTTTCAACTGGTTAAATGACATTGGGTGTTTGGAGCCAAATTCTTGTTCCATGAATGTGTTGACTTCAGTGTATTTACTCAGGATACGCATGACTGTGATGTGAACGTGGCCCATCCAGTGCAGCTGAGCGTAAAATGCGGTTGAAAAAGGGGAGAGGTGTATTTTGGGTTTTGAGGTTTCAGAGTCTTTTTATCAATTTTTCCAGATGTTCTTGACACCATTTCTGGGAAGCAAAGGCGAGATTTCTCCACCAGTGTACACAACAAAGTGACTGGCATATTTACGATTTTTTCCTTGCAGCTCTTCTAGTAAAAAGATATTAGACTCCTTTTACTAGCAAAAAGCACATAAAATTATATCAATGGGTTTTTTTTTAATTCTTTGATTCCATATGGTAAACATTCATGTACAGTAGGTGGAAAATGCGTAATTTTGTTTTATTTTACTCTTGTCTCTTTCTCCCTCCCTCCTGTCCTATATCAGTAAGGAATCATGACTTTATTTCCTCATTTTAATATGTACTGTTAATTTCCGGCATTTCTAACCCCTGTGTGTGCGGCAGTTGAAGTCATTAGGTTTGATTCTGCTCCAGGTTGAGCAGTGGGCAGGCTGTAGGGCAGAATTGGGAAGGAGCAGAGGGCAGAGAGGGTTTCAGAAGCCAGCCAGAGGGATGAAGAGGGATTTAAACCATTGCACAGCTTACTTTAAATCAAAAAACTCTCCAGGTTGGTTTTGGACCCAAGTGCCCAGCTGCTAGGGCAAACCAGTGGGAGCTGACATGCCCTTTCTGTAGTGCAATTGTTTATTTCGCATCCTGAATGTGCCTATCACATAATCTTGAGGGGTATCCAGTGCACAAATAGGGTTAAAACCTGGTGACCTGGAGAAGGATTTAGAGCTGTGATCAAATCTACTAGTGAAGTCAAAGTTGACAGAGGTACAGTATCAGCATAAAGGCCAAAATGAAGCTGTAAATTGAAAGGAAAGATTAGAAAAAAAGAGAACATAACAAGACAAGAGTTAAAACTGATTAAGGGGCCAATCTCTCTGATGCCTAATCCTGAGTTACTGGGTTGGGCACTGGGGAACTCCAGGGGGGAGAGAAGAAGAAATCTTCCCTCCAGGCTGCACAGCAGGAGAACTGCTCCATAACAACTATTCCAGCCTAATGGCTTCAGCAGTTGGCCTCAGCTCTTCCACCGGCTAACCCCTCTGGCAGGGAGGCAGGACAGCCTGTGTTCACGCCTCTGATTCGTGGCAAAGAGTTAAGTTACGGGTAGCAAGGACAAGAAAACAGACCTTGTACTACATGTGAAGTATTTAGTGGACAATTACAAACTACTTAAAAGCTTAAAGAAAAGCAATTTGGTTTTCTGCAGATTAACCAAATGTCCTGGGCTTTGCGCTTCAGTTGTATCCAGAGGCTTTCAAAGTTCATCAGTTTTCCTCGTTGCCTTGAGCTGTTCTTCAGCTTTTTATTCTCTAAAGAAAGGAAAAAACTGATAGGAAAAGTTTAGAGTTTTTGAACACAGCAGTCGTTTTAACTTTGGTTAAAGTATCTAAGTAGGCTTTTTTAAAACCAAAAAGTTCGGATTAAAAAAAAAAAAGCCACCAAAACCAAACACAGACAAATAAACAAAACCCCCACCTTTACATAGAGACCAAGCATGGAAAACTTCAGTTTCCAAGGTGACTACTTCTGAAAAAAATGAGTGAGTAGGCAAAGAATGTTTATAATTGCAACTGTATTGTCACCTTATCTATAGAGGATATGACCAAGCACCCACTAGAGTAAGTGCAAAGTGAGGCACTTAGGGACAAGAAGTAAACAGCACTGATACCAAAAGGAGGATAGCTGAAAAGCAGCAAGCCACACTTAGCCTTTTCTGCTCCTCAGACATTTAAATTGAGTCAATTCCTGCATTTTGGAAAGGCTGAAGGCAAAACTGGGCAGCTTCAAAATTTGTGTTTAGTTGGCTTGGGGACAGCTGACAGTGACACCCCCACATACCCCCTGCCCTCGTAATGAAATGCATAAACATGTGCTACATGCTTAATGTTTGCAGTGCTTAGAAATTGAGGACACTCTAAGCAGAGAGAGATCTTGTTATTGTCTTGGGGTTGTTGCTTTTCAGAGAGGTACGTGATGTTTAGTGTCTGCTTTATTTAGGTAACTTTTAAAAGGTGCTTGGCAGTACTGTTGCCTTGTGGTGGGCTGACCCTGGCTGGATGCCAGGTGCCCACCAAAATGGCTCTGTCACTCCCTTTCTGTCTCAGAGCCAGCTGGCATTGGCTCTGTTGGATGTAGGGGAAGCTTCTAGCAACTTCTCACAGAAGCCACCCCTGTAGCACCCCCCCCCCCCCCCAAAAATCTTGCCATGCAAACCCAATATATTTCTGTTCAAAGAAGTAGTCTTGGAAATAAGTTTAGGAATAACAGCCTCAAAAATGAAGGCTAGAACGGCTTGTCCAAGTGATTTTAAGAGTCAAAGGAGGGATCTGTTTGGCCTTTCTACCTTAGGACATCGTTAATGACAAAAGGAAATGTAAATTGTCCAAATGTAAATCGTCCTTGCTTGTCACCAGAAGGAAAAGCTTGGTCCTGCTTTTAGCTGTACAACTTCAAGGATCAACATGAAGAAGAGGATTTTGTGGGCTTCAAGTGGAGAATTTGGTCCTAGAACTCGACGTGCAGTGCGGGTGCTGCATGTGGGGGGCTGGCTGAAGCCTGTGGTGTGCCTTGACCCCTGCCCGCTGTTGCAGGGTGGTTCTGTCACTGGTACAAGGTGATGTGCCAACACGGGTAGACGTGCCTGCACCTGACATGCTGGGGTCCTGCGTTCAAACCTCTGAGATGTAATGGGGAAGGAAAGCTGCTGCTTTGGTGAAGTAGCATGCCACCAGGCCAAATCACAAGCTGTAACAATAGTGTTGCTCCAGGGCATTGGCAAGGGTCCTGTGTCTGTGGGGTTTTGTTGGTGTGGTTGCAGGGCTGGCTTCAGAGTTTCCCTGACTGTTCCTTACCAGCCGTGGTCGCATGAGCCCATCTCCATCTCCATACCCTGTCTCCTCGGTTGGATCAGCTCAGCTGTTTGTGGGTCGATGTGATAAATGAGCTGAAGGAAGTGGGGTGGTGTGGGGAGCACTGTCAGGTTCTCCAACCGACTGACTGGCAAAGGTGGGAGCTCCTTTAGCCGTCAGTCACCACAAAGGACATTCGAGGAGTCGCTGCTGAAGTTGTGTGGCACTTAACCTTTTCACGTCCAGGCAGGATAAACAGCCTGCAGCTGTCAATGTGCTGCGCTGGGTGCTGTGTGTTGCTGGCCTGGAGAGCTTGCCACCACATAGCTGCTTTAAGCACGCTCCAGGCCAGTCTTGCAGGGCCACGCATCCAGATATATTTGATGCTTAATGGGCAAGCATTTGGCTGGATAATGTCAAATATAACTCACAAAGAAGGGAAGTTCCTTAAATAATTGCCTCCTATCTAGGGAAAGGGAGTTTCCCTTCTGTTGCTGTGACATGTGGTTGGGAAGCAGCTGAAGGGGAGCTGCTGCATTAACAAGGTCTGGAGATGTTACACCATGGCAGGGCATAAGGCCTCGAGCTTCCCTGGAAAGCTGGCTATTGCTGAACCCTCAGCAAGGACTCGGTGCTCCCTAAAGCCTGGCTGTCTTGGTGCAGGTGTTACCTCTGATGGGTAGCTTCTTGTGCCTCTCAGCCTGTGAGTGGCACAGGCCATGCTTCTGTCTTCATTTCCCTGTGGTTTGTGCCTGGTGACCCTTTGGTCTTCTAGCCATGGTCTGGATTTTTGTTGACAGCTTGCCGAGTATTTACAGAAGAATGTGAAAGGAGCATGGATTTGGATGCCTCTTTATTTCAGTTGGATCCTGAGTAATTAAAGAGCAGTGTGTGTTGATGCTGACTCTGCAAAGAAAATGCTGATTTTTGTTTTACTGTTTATATGCCTCAGACACTTCTTTGTGAAATGCCCCAGAGATTTCCTTTGATTATACTGTAGCTTCATTATCAGTAGTGCCTGTTTGCCTTTTAAATTAAAAAGACCTCCTACTCTGACCTCATAGTAAAACATTCCTGCAATCCAATGCTAGATAACCAAAAATAACATTTCCCCTTTGTGGATCGGAAGAGAAAAACCAGCAGAAGCCTGTAGCTGCTACTTCTGCTGTTCTGTAGGAGGGTGATTCCTCACTGTTACGTCTCCAAAGTTCAAAGGGAGGATGGGGGTGCATTTGGTCACTCAGCCAGTCAAGCGTTTCTTCCACAGCCCTAGGTTGGTTGGGGTATTTGAGTATTCAGAGTTTTGCTGAACCCCCAACATTAGTGTGAATTGCGTTTGAGATTATTTGCATGCTCTAATTTTTAATTCCTGGTCTGTAAGAACGACGGGTTTACATTTTCCTTACACAGAGTCCATGTTAGTTGTCATCTCTCTGCCCACTGCATAACTCTTTAACAACTCCCTTATGTGAATTCAGGTAATGCACTTGAGTCCAAACTAAAAAACAAGTTGAACTGAAGCCTGTGGCTGTGCTGGGGGAGTGGACTCTGCCAACAGGGAGCATCTGAGGAAGAAAAATAGGTCTCCTCCGGCCAGTTACAAAGCTGTGGTCACAGACGCTGCCTGGGTTACAGTACTTGCTCTTTGTCCAGCAGGGCCATGACTGATGCTGTAAGTCTTTAAGCAGCATTCTGCTGCATGGAAGGTGACAGGTGGAACTTGTGAATAAACCTCAGGAATACTTGGCGTGTTCTAGCAGCTGCAGAGGGATCCACGAGTCCCCGCTGCCAGGTCATGCTTGGGGAGAAGTTGCAGTGCTTGAACCTCTGGTTCTTCTTTCGAAGAAATGTAATGAAGTTTGAGAATCAAGAGACTGAAAGGAAAAACAACAATCTGCTTGTAAACAGTTTGGTGATCAGGATTGTTCAAAGCTGGAGAAGTCTGTTTCAGACCATTTTTTTTGCTCTTCATATTTTATGTTGATGTAACTTTTGGTGACAGAAACATGTCAACAAAGAAACAGCAAAATTCAGTGTAAGTTACTGTTTGAATGTATGGAAGAAATCCATTATTAGGTGTTTATTCTAAATTTTAAAAAGGGAGGGAAGAGTATCTTCTCCACTCAAAACCTAATCCACAGCTAAAGATGACAGGGACAGAAACTTCCTGGTCTTTTACCTTGTGTTTTAGCCACACTATATATTTTGCAAACAACATTTTCTTCTCCCCTCCCTCCCTCCCTCTATGCTGTCGCAGCGTGAGAACAACACGTTGCAAGTTGTTTCTTCCAACAGGAGAGGAATGCAGGCCAGCCAGGGCTTCTCAGGCAGCAACATGTTTAACAGAGTGTGTGACAGTAGAAGGAAAGAGGCTGAACAAGGGTTTGTCTGCTGCTCCATTTGAAAATGCATCTGGGCAATGAGGGAAGTTTAGGAGTTAAGGGCAGAATTTCAGCCTGTACTTTGGAGAGTTTTTTTTTAAACTAAGCTGTGCAATAATTTACCTGCTGCTAAATGCTGTGGCAGCCCTGGACAATAGGATGACGGTGACAGTGCACCTGTGGGCAGTAGGGCGTGGGGGTTCATAGCTGTTCAGATGACAGGAAAAACAGCTGCATGCTTGCTTACCTATGGACGTACATACTGTGCTTGCCCTCTGGGCTTACCCATGGACACTGGGTATCTTGCAGTGAAGAGCCATGCTTCTGCCACAGGTTCTTTGGATTTTTTAAGGCAGAGGGATAGCAGCTGGGATATGTGCTGTTGTGTTTTATTTGTGTCATCTTTAGCAAGCCTGGTAAGGCTTCACTGGTTACCTCAGTTCTTCCTTCTAGAAACTAGAAAAACAGAAAACCAAATCATTGTATATGTGTGTATCTGACTGAATTCTGAATAATCCAGAAGGGCAGGGAGTTAAACCCAATGGTAACTAAGTGTCTTTGCCCATTTGGAGCGCCAGTGCGCTCTGTCTCCTCTAGTAACTCGTAACAACACACAAACGCATTTCTTAAGAGTTCAGCTCTTGTGAGAGAAGGGGGAGGGGGCTGAATTTTTTTTTTAACTGGGATATGTGTGTGTTTTCTCAGGGAAGATCCAATTTTAAGAGACACCTGCATCCACTTTAACCTTTCCTTTTTTGTGAGCCCTGCTTTTGCCACCAGCCAATTAGTGGACTCCGGAGGACGTTCTGGGTCAAGCTATACCAAGTTCGGCAAATCCTCATTAACGCTAATTAGTGCTCAGTAGATTAATTGGTGGCGAAGCTCATCTTTTTTTAATTACTTGAGCAAATGAGACAGCGGGACCTTGTGGTCAGCTTTGAATTATTCTGTTTGTTTTGATGCACCTCATTTGAATGTGTAAAGCCAGATGCTTGTTGCCTAGATTTAAGGGCTGTTTGTTTTTGTAAAGGATGAGAAGAGAACACAGAAAAATAAAATTAAGGTCTCTGTTGACACCTTAGAGCAATTCCAATATGAAAATGGAAGAGTCATTTTATTTGTGGAATGGAAAATATTCTTATTAAATAACATGTTGCCTTTAGTTTACCTTTTGATTTGTCATTCACTTAATTCATGAAATGTTGTTAGCACAGACTTCCAGGCAGACAGAAATCATCTTGACCCTCAGAGGAAGCCATTGCAAAGGTATTTCTGGCCCAAGGTATTTTTCATTATCGATAGTAATGAATCTGGTTTTAGATGACTTGAGTAATAATGACTTGGTAAATTATTTTTGTAGTAACCCTCAGAATTGGGACGTTTTAAAATAGTTTTTGTTCTAATCTCTGATTTGTTTTGTTTAGTTCAAAGAGTTTCGCCTGTCCTTTGTCCTTCATATAATTACAGATAGATGGTGTCTCTCCCTCACCCCTTCTGAGGTCACGAACTAACCAACTTAAGCATATTTCACTGTCACTTTCCACGTCACTGATTCCCATAAAGATGTCTGAGTTTGTGATTTCTTCCATTTTAACACCATTTTTGAGGTCCCGAGTATGAACATAACTATATCCAATACTCAAGAGTACAATCTCATGTTCTCTTATTCTTTTGCTTCAGTGCATCTTAAGATGCACATCCTTATGTCCCGTGGGAGGACTTAAGCACTGGCTCTGAGTGACTGGAAAGCAGAATTAACACTTAAAATCACGGCTAATACTTAGGGTTGATTTACAAGCAATGTTTCTGTGAGGAAGGCTTAACCTGGTGCCTCGGGGTCTGATGTCATCCTTTGTTTTGCATCAAAGTGTGAGGGAGACTGAGAAGTCTTCTCTTTGTTATCTGTTGGTAGCAGACCAAAACTTTGTTGGAGAGCAGGGACTCATTATCAGTGCAAATACTTCAGTTAAGAAACCCACTTAACTTCACTTTCCTTTCAGGGCTTGTATTGGGTGGTCTAATATCTGTTAATAAATCGCTCATCCATTTCAGAAGAGCTGTGTTACATTTACCTCTATGGATTAAGAGCTCATTTTATAGTACTTGACCGGTGGTGACTTGCAGCCGATTTAGTCATCCCTTTCACTTAAACCACAAATGATCTAATTCTTCTGTGAGTTTTTCTTTTTCTGCACAGGTACGATCTAATACAATTACCCAAATAAGAAAGTCAGGTGTGACTTCAGTTTTGAAATAGCTGATTATAATTAGTGATATCAAAGATAGTCTAGCTTTGGTTTCCTTGGAGCTGCAATGCATCACTTCTGTTTCGAAGTCCCTTGACAGCACTTTCCTCCACATGTTACATGTAGAAGCCCGAGGAGCTCACCATTATTGGCCTGTAGCAGATGCCATCCTGCACTTCTGTTGCGGTGTGGTAGATAGGCAGATGAAGAATTTGGTCCTCATGCCTTTTGCTGCTGTGGTGCTTGGTTGGCGGCCAGAGTTAAACCATGACACGCGGTTAATTCCTTTATTAGTGTAAGAATTTTACAGCAGATGTTGCTTAGAACAAATATTTTTTGATCAGATTAAGATTCCTTTTTAAGCTGTCTATCCAAAACCACCCTCCAGTTCTCCTGCTGAGATGGGAAAGACTCTACATTTATGTTCTTCACCTGCAGAAGATGAACAAGTCTTCCACTTCTGTCATTCACAGGACAGCGGTAGATTCAGTGTTTCACTGCACTTACTGGTCAGTGGACTTACAAGTTACCTAGCAGTCCTCCGTGGTCCGGGGGAGGTTGCGCAGTGCAGCATTGATAGTTTGCACATGCACTGGCAATGCTTGATTCTGCAGGCTGACAACTTTGTAAGCCTGTTAAAGGTTAGAGAAATGTCATCTCTTGCTTTGTTCCTGCCATACCCTTACCTGGTGATTCTTCGTAGTACATGCTTTCCGTTATGCTGCCTGTTTTGAGCAGTTAGAGATTTCTTTGTGTATGTACTTGATTTTCTTACAGTCAGCTGGTCTTCGGTTTTTTAACTAGTTGGATCTTTGAAGGTTTTTAGAAGCCTCCATGCTGTAACCCTGGTTTTAGTGGAAACCTGTGATCCTTTCTTCTTTTAATGCATGCAGATCTCATGAATCGAGAGCTCTTAAAGGTTGTTTGACGCTCTCACTCCCAATTGGTACCTATAGTTTTGCTTCCAAATCTGTTATCAACTTCTGTTTCATATGGAGGGAATACTCATTCAATGACTGCAGGCAAGGAAAGCAACCTGGTGTATCTGTTGCAGGTGTGATTCTGTGGTGCCAAGGGAAGAAGGGAAAGAGACCAAGTGTCTGAAAATGCTGACGGTTTGTCAAGTTTTTGAGGAGGGATCCATAGGCCGTACAGGGTTTTAGTTCTGAGCTTAGAGACCATAGGAAAAAGAGGAAGATTCCTCCCTTTCTTTTGTGGACAGCTCATTATGCACTACACAGAGGACTGAGTCTGGATATTACCCTAATGGACTATTAAGTGTAATACAAGCCTGCATGGCTGGATTACACATTATAGGTATCTCAGAGAGTCTTTGGTTACTTTCTTGTTTGAAGTTGGCAAACTGCTTCAGTGAAAGGGAGTTGTTTGTTTGAAGCTGTTGTAAGCTTGTTGACAGCAGCAGCTGTGCTTGCTGGGATTTCCATTCCATATACCAAATGTATGTGAATTTGTAATCTAATCCAAAAAAGATATCAATGTTGGCATTCAGATGTGTATCCATGTTTGCAGCGTAACCAGTGGAATTACTGCTGGTGAATAAAGATGGGAAGGAACAAACAGACTGTGAAAATGGAAACACAGTGTAGATGTAGTACAAATCGGGTAAAGACACTGCAAGGAGCTGCACTAGCAAACAGATCTGTCCTGTGCCCTGGCTTCATCTCAGTGTTAGGAATGAGGGTGAAATGGTAAAAATCAACCCTATCACAGAGGAACTTTGAACTAAAATAGACTTCACTGTATTTTTCAAAATAATCTGATGTATAAGTTATTTGAGGCTCCAGTGCAGTGAGATTTGGACACCTACATTATTTTTAAACCCCATTGAACTTAGTGGGACTTGTATATGTAATTATGTGCTTTGAAAGGCCAGGATCTTAGCCATCATTTGTTAATTCTGACCATAAAGTTCTTGATGAAATGAGTTGTGTTTTTAATAAAAATCAGCAGAGAATGTTTGTAATGATTTGTGTACGTATGTTTAATCTATTGTAAGCATACTGTATTTTTCCCCTTAAGGTTGTATTTTCACTTCCTGTAAGTTCAGTGATAATTTTTTGAGGCCTTTGACAGGAACTGTGTAAACCAAAGGAGTTTTTAATCAAAACCTGGATAGAAGGTTTTCTTTCCAGTACGGGAGGTGAAAATAAGGGTGTTCTCTAAAAGACAGAATTAACTATGGGTCCCACCTTCAGTTGCTCCCGGCCGTTTTGCAGGTGTGATAAAGCCTTTTACCATGTGCTAAGCCACAACGCTTTGCTCCTTCTCTCTAAGGCAGTTTGTGGGTGCCATGATTCATGTACATAGTACTACAGAGAAATCTCCTTTTTAATGTTCTGTATCACTTGAAATCAGGCTTCTGATATGGTTTGTAGTAATTTCTAGGCATTGGCCATTCAGAAGTCATGAGGTTAATATTAGAGATGGATTAACAAAAAGTAGACTTACACAAAGTGGCCTTAGAAAGGAGGAGTTTCCATTATTAGAGAGTTCTCTTGATAAAGAAAGAGAAAACTTATTCATGCTACAACCATCTTAAATACTGACGAAGTCACAGCTGCCAAGTATTTTAAATACAATTGACTTTTACCTTGAAGTTATCTGGTTACTCACTGTTGGGTGTTGTTTTTTTTTTCTCTCCCTCAGCGTGAACGAACGTGATCATTTGTTAAAAAGGCTTGGCAGGAAAACTCCTCCGAGCCTTTTCCGTGCTCATTCTGTCCAGCAAAGTGTATCACGTAAGTAGTGGATCACGTACGCATGTGGGTTTCACAGCAGTCAGTCCCAGATGAGTGAAGCAAAGGGTGATTATTTTTTAATTAAATTGTAGGTAGAGATAATCTAGTGTAGAGGCTGAGCTGCCAAGCAAGACACATAAATTTGGAAGTGGAATTAGTGTATTTGGCCCTAGGCAAGTGGAGCTCAAATGTGGATAATTCCCTAGGATCCAATCAACAGGTCTAAATGACAAAATCCCTATATGCAGTTTCTCTAAATGTAAAATCCTGATAGTCTCAAGAATACTGTAAAATCAAAAACATTGCAGGATAAAATAAATGTTGTGATAGAGCCTGGCTTAAATAGAAACAGTTTCTTTATGAAAAGTTATATTACCTGCAGTTAGCTGATAACAGTGATGTTTCAGGGATGCCACTTAGGGGTTCTGTGTGTTTCTGATGAGGAAAGCCATGGCATGCAGAGCTGCTTCTCTCCTCTCCCTCTTTGTCCTCTGCTGGGAGAAGAAGAGCAACATCACACCTCACTACTGCTGCTATTTGGAATAAATTGCATTTCTTGTTGATGCAGAGGTTTTCCATTTATTCATCTTCCTAGAGGAACATGTGATAAGCCTTTATCTGCTGGACCTGATGTCTTTTGTCAATGTTAGATTATTTTTTATGTTGTGGAAGCTCTGTAGGCCAGATACACTGAAGGACCTTGCTGTCTCAAGGGACTAGGGACTCCAGTCAACCCTTTCTAGTGGTAAAATGCAGTCTCTCTTGTGTTTAAACTGGTAGTCAAAATATGCTCATTTTGCTAAAGAAAATAGCCCCCCAGCATGCAGTATTGCTGCACACACGGCAAGGGACAGGCACTCAGGATTTGGGGTTTGTGTTGCTGTTGCAGAGAGAAGTGATACCTGAGTGTTTAGGAATCCCAGGGAAGTCAAATCTCATTGCTGGCTGTGTCATCTTCTGTAGCAGAGCTGTTGTGGTTTGGGCCACGGAAGCAGGACTGGGATTTGAGAACCCAAATGCCTGAGGCATTCCTATTTTCCATGGGGAATTTAACTAGGAGTGGGACAGTGACGGATCTGCTAGTCTTCATCCTTCACAGAGCTGTTGCAAGGCCATCACTGTCAAGTGATAGATGTGGGGCCTTTAGCGCTCAATCCCATTGCTCCTGGGAAAAGAGGCCAGTGCCCAGAGCAGCTCCGTGGACCATGTGCTCCTGCCAGGACATAATCCTTTGTATCAAGGAGCCAGGGATGCTGGTGGCAGCACGGCTTTGGGCATGCGAACATGCTCTTTGAGGAGATTCCAAAGGCAATGATTGGCAGAAGAAATCCATAAAATGCGTTAAAAAATGTCACAGTAGTCTGCTGTGGAGACTTACCACAGTGCAGAAAGGAGATACACCAGTGGTAACTAGTCAGACTTCATATATGCTTTTAGTCTGATAAAACACATCATCACGTTGTTAATAGGTGAATAGTGATTGAGAAAGAAAAATGAGATCAAAATAAGCCCTAATGTGCATAGCCAGCTTCCCTATAAATGCAAATGATTAAGTGCTAAATGAGTCAAGACATGAACATAAATTTTGATTGTGAAGCTGTTAGGATTGAAAAACGCTTTTTATGGCATATCCATGACTCTTAAAACTTGTCATCTCTTGTCAAGTGTTATTTTCCAATATTGCATAGCTGCTATATGCACAAAGCCATGTGAAATCTAGGGAACATATGCGTGGTTTTCACAACCCTAAAGTCTACAACTGTTTACTAAATGCTAGAAGTCTTCAAAGCAAAGAGTTGATGAATAGGGCAGTAGCCTTGATGTGCTGGGCCAAGACCTTAAATCACGCTGCAAGCGCTGTGTTTGAAATCTTGAACTGTTTGTATGTTTCCATCAGGGCTCCAAGTTCCCAGCCTGTGAAGGCCACTTCTTCCAAAAACTGCTGGTGTGACTTCAATTCAGAATCTGACACTTGCATATAAAGCAGGAAAACAGTTTTTTTAGTTAGAGCTGACAAAAGCTTAACCAAATGAGTCCCAACAAGAAAGAAAAATTTCCTAGCACAGATTATAAAGATGCAGTACACTTTTGAGAGTCAGTTTATTTTTGACAACAACTGTAGTACACTTTTGAGAGTCAGTTTATTTTTGACAACAACTGTTTCCATTTTTTTGGAGGATAAACAGTGCCTAAATAGCTTTGTTTCCAATCACATGGAAAGGAGGAAAATTTCATAGTGGGGTGTCGGGCTACTACTAGTGGTCTGTGGTGGGAGGAAAAAGACAACCAAGGTAGGTCTGAATAGCCCCATATGAAAGGCAGAAGCTTAAGAAATTGTGTTTCCTTAGTTCTCTGATGGAGCCAGCCTGCCTCCAAAAGCATTGGCACAGCACAAGTCCGTCAGGCAGGATGCATGGCTGGGGTGCTCCCGTGAAGCACCAGGCTCTGGTGGATCCAGTCCCCAGGGTTGGTGGCAGAGCCACACAGCCAGTGCCATACTGGAGGGCCAGCCAGGGTTCATTTCTTAAATGAAACTGGCTCGGTGTTAAAAGTGTGTAAGACCTTCATGGCTGGTTTTTCTTGCTCTGGCTTTGTTTTTGTGTTCCTGAATCATACAGAGCTGTCAAAAACATGAAAGGAATCTATCTACTCGCTGTACTGTCAGAGATCATGTCGTTCCTTCCTACCAGTACAACTTCTGGGAAGCTTTCTGAAAACTTCGTGGTGGGTGGTGGGAAAAAAAAGGTTGGGTGGTAATGTCTTGAGACTTAAGTGGAAGAGTTGTAGATGGTTGTCAAGCCCATGTGCTAACATAAAACTATTTCAGTGTAATCTTGTAGGCAGCAGTGATGATGATGGCCTCTGGGTTTGATGTAGCTCCTGGTGAAGGTGCCCAGTGAGATCTGAATTTGCCTGTTGCCATCTGCTTTTTGAAGCCTCTTAAGAGTAAGCGGGAAATGCCACCAGGCTGCTCTCAGAGGTGTCTTTGGACCCTTCCCTTTAGTGTGCTGTGGGGCTCGCACTCGAGGGAGGAGCAATAATGACTCCCAAAAGCTCTCCCTCTCAGAGGGTTTGCTGGCAATGAGGTTTTCTCCAGGTGAGCTTTCTCCAGGTTTCCATCCAAGTTCATGTGTGTCTTTTTTTTTTTTCCTGCCACAGTAGCATCTCCTTTAGACAAGCTCTGTAGATAGAAAAGATGGTTGTTGACCTTTCTTTTCCTCCTGCATGACTGACCTGTCACCTGTGCGCCAGAGCCTCAGCAGTAAGATGAGAAGGATGATGCTCCCCACTTGCTCAGGCACCCTCAGGCCTGTCTGTAAGGAAAGTCCCATAACGTCCCTCTAGTGCAGTTTCCCTCCTGTAATTCAGAATACCTCCTGACAGTGTTTAGTTGTCATTTGTCTCAGCATGCTCTTAAAAATAGAGCTGAATCCCACTCTCATTAAGCACTGCTCTGGCAAAACTCCCTCTGAAATGTGGAGAGGCATGCCTGAATGAGGATTACTGCACTTGGCCCAGATTTCCTATGCTAGCAAAGAAAATCCCTCTTCCATTGACAGAACATGGTGATTGCACAGAGTAAATCTGAACACAGAGTGTATGGTGTGCACCTTATTAATCAATTGAGAAAAAGCACCTGTCATCTGAGGTTTGTTTCACAGTATGGGGGCTGGGAAATGATAAATAATAATAACGTGTTCATGCTGAGGGCTCTAATCCCACCATTTATTCTCCACTAGCAGACACCTTCTTCCTTTCACTTTTCTGCTGATGCATTTTGATTTGAAAAACAACAGGGTAGTTACAGGAGATGCTTTTTAAACTCTTTCCTCTTATCTTGCCTGTGTTTGAAATACAGTATACATTCTGTATTTTTTGTGTTGCAATCTTTTAAAATCAACTTAAGGAAAAGGAATAATTAGTTTAGAATTGACGCTGTGGCATCTGGCTCCGTTTTCTACATGCAAATATGAGTAGGTTAGTATCTGGGACAAAAGAGATGGGACCATTTGTCAGGAATTCCTCGTGGGTCCTTTAGAAAACACAGGCATAGTTTATCACCAGAGAAATGAATTATTTCTGTAAGGATTAATCAAAATGTTAAAGATTTAAAGCAGCTCTCACTTTCCCAGGATAAGTGGAAGAGGGTTGCTGGAGAAGTCAAAGCTGAGTTAATATTTACTGTTTAATTGGTAAATATGAACTGCGACATCATATCAAATCTTCTGCAAAGCTGTGCAGAACCAGATGTTTGGCCTGAGAGAGAATCTGGTTGGCCAAGTGATGCCCTAACTTTGATTTTTAAGTCAGAGAGATTTTTGGTATCTAAGAAGCAACATTTCTAAAAAGAGATATTTTTTTTTCCCCAAAAAAAACCCAAACCACCCCACAACTCTCCCATCCCCCCCAAACCCTAAAGCTTAATTTTAGTGGATTTGAATCTGGGCATCTTTCTGCAAAGGTGAACAACATGATGGTAAAATGCATTTTATACTTTGGACTACACTAAGCCGTAATAACACTGCATGTATGAAATAGTGAAGTACTGCAGGAGGCAAGGTTTCTGACAGGCTTCCGGTAAGAGCTGCCACCTTGCTAGTTGGGTTAAACAAAACCTGGGACAGACAGTTCAGCTGTAACAGAGGTATGCAAGGAGTAGGAGGTCTCTAAAATAAATCCCTCAAGTGACTAAAACTGTATGCAGTCCTTCCATGAGCAGATTTTCTGGAGTAAAAGGAGCATTCGGGACCCTTTCTGGTCTTGGAAGCTGTTGCATGTGAGTGGGCTGCTGAGCTTGCACAGTGTTACTGTCTGTGTTCAAGAGACAGGCATGGAGACATCTTCTCTAATTCAGCATTGGACAGACCAGAATAGTCATTGCAGTGAACAGAAAAAGTGTGTTAATTTAGAAACCTAACAGAAGACTAGATTCTGATCTACTAATAGAATAGCAAAGCTTTAAAAAAAAAAAACCAACAGGATGCTTTTAAAATTCAGTAGGTTGCCTGATAATATCTGGTACGAGTGAAACCTTAGATTTGATGAAAATAAGAATCCCCTGTTAACCAGGGAGCCCACTGACAGATATTGAGAAGTGTGCCTTTCCTCCATTAATGGGAAGTCTCCAAGGACAAAGGTCCTTCCTTCTGTGGCAGCCATGAGTGGGGTTGTGCCCAGAAAGCCCCAAAGAAACGTGCTTCTTCTGTGGGCTGCCGCAGGAGAGCCGAACAATGAGGGCCTTGTTCCCACAGCAGGCTCATAGGTGTGGTTTGAAAGCTGGAGTTGGGGGAAAAAGTTCAAACTTCCGAAAAGTTCCCTAGTAACTGGCAGATGGAAACTTTCATTGTTTTTGGATGGGGTCTGAAAATAGTGAAAATGTAGAGCTGCTTGGGGAGTGTGGATGGGACTCGAAGCATTTGCAGTGGTCTGATTCCGCAAGGCACGGTCAGCTGCCTGAACAGCTTGAATTTAATGTGAATAAAAAAAATGTAATATGAACTCATCTTCCTGTATAGAGATCAACAGGGAAAGTTTTACATAAACTACCAAATGTTGAGCTTCAATTAAGTAGGGCAGTGTGCAAGTGTGGGGTCGCAGCCTTTCCCATGATGTACATGGCCAAACCCTCATTGCTGATATTTCAGGATGGATCGAGAACATAAGGATGTATAGATACCCTTATGTGTATGGTATTCTTAACCATTTATGATCTTAGCCTGACAGCTGTTGCCATGTTAACGTGTTTTCTACTGGTGTGAGAGTGGTGAACGTATTTCTTTGGTTGCATTTTGCATCGGCTTCTCAAAGTGCTTGGGCTGCCTGGCTGTTCATTGGCCTGTGCTGGCACTGGGAACAAGCAGGTCACTGGGGCTGACGGGCTCCACACGCCCGTGTGGGGTCAGTGCTGCGTTTGCAGTAGTTAGGACAGTTGAAGAATCCACTGCGCTGGATGATCTTACCGATCTTACCGGGTAAGTAAACACAGCAAAGCAGTCTTGATGCAGACCAGGTCACGGGGCATCGGCTTCAGTCGTTTAGGGCTTAAGCTTGCGGTCTTTGGCCAAGTTGACTCTCCATTGAGAATTTAGCCAAAAAAGCTAACGGTGTGCTGGCCCTTAGCAAGGAACAAACCCACTGGAGGTATTTAAGTGTGAATCTACCCTTTTCTTAAATGAGAGCCTGTTTTGTAAAGCATATTTAATTTGCAATTATCTAGCACGCACATACTTTTTTCCAAAAGACTGTGTGTTTGCATTTTGTGAATGTATTCTGTGAACCTTCAGCTGGAGGCAGGAAAAAATAACCTGCACCTCTGTAGCTGTATGTATATTGGCATGGAATTGCTAAAGGAAAATAAAATGGGATGGTGGGATGGTTGGTCACATAAATGAAATCTCATACTGTCCTGCAATCCCTCCAAGAGGAAGATGTGACTGGAGTTAGTTCCGGATGACGTATTTCTGTTTGAAGCTACTCCGTTTGCTGGTGAAAAGACTTCCTACCATGCTTGTGATTCAGGTCAGCTAACCTGCTGATAGTGTGCTCTCCTGCTAAGGCAGCGTGTGTTCTGCCTTAAGCTCACATCTGCAACAAAGCCCCTGTGGTTTCAGAAGTGACGTGTACCTGCATTCTGTGAGAGAGGAGACTCTCCACATTAACTGAACAGTGGTCATCCCTGGTGTTGCAGAAGTCTCTTCCAGGCAGCTTACAGCTATGTAGGAATTGGTGATCTCCCTCCCTGTGCAGGCATCAGCTTGAGGAAAAGATGTAGGAGTGCTTGGGCATCTGTGCTTGGCTCACACGGACCCAGCTTGGTTGTCAAGGTGAAGGTTTAACGGTCCTTACTCGGGGGATACAATTCATCTCTGGGCTTCTCCTGGCTACCAGCATCAGTGACCTTCTTCAGAGTTGCATTCAGGCCCATGGGGAGCAAGTTCAGCCTACGCCAAGCTGCTGAGGGGCCTCACATCCCTTCTGCCTTAAGAGTGTGTTCAACCCCGTGTGCCTTTCTGTCACAGGGTCCCTTGTGTTGTGCTCCAGCCTTACCTGGCCTCGGTACCTGATCAGGGGCTGGAGGGGGGAGAGTATGCCTTGAGCCTGTTAAGGGATGACCCCTGAAAGACACTTGCTAGGTCTCTGGGTAGTAATTGGGACATCTGTCCTTGTCTGATGCTGTGTCTGTTGGCCAAGAGCGAATCTGGGGCAGGAGTTCAGAATTCACAAGCTCCTGCTTCCAGAGCTGCTCGAGGGAGATGGAGAGTTGCCCATGGAGAGTTAGCCATGGTATAATTTTGGGGTTTTCCCAGGCAGCGTTCACATCCGTGAACTCTTGCCTGCTTTCCTACTACACAGCACTGTGTGGTTCCGTATAGCCTGTGCCTTTCCCATTTTTCCGGTTTTGTAACTATGCTAATCTTAGCCCTTCTCCTTTCTGGTTACCCTTTTACACCTGAAAATCACCTTTCCTTGGTGTCACAAAGTCTGTTGTCCCTTGCTATAGTTTTCTGTTCAGAATTTTCTGTAGGGTTATGTCTGCTTTAGATATTGTTTGGTGTTTCACTGTGGTGACCTATTAGCTTTTGCGACTTTTATAGTAATGCAGTGTTTTGCAGATTGTCAGAAATGTCACCTTCCTTGTCCACAAGACTTTAAAAGAAATCAGACACCTGGCTAATTTCATGAGAGTAATTTTTAGGGAGACGTAAGGATCGTGCTAGCTAGCAGAATTAACTTGAGCAAAATCAAGATCTCCAGAACATGTTAAATTCTGCTTTATTCAAAATACGGGTGACCGGCCAAGAGAATCTAGAGTTTCTCTGTGTGATTTGTCAGATGCCACCTGGAAACTTGTAGAAAAAAAATTCCTGAATGGAGTTAAGAGGAAGGTGTGACTCAGATCCAGTTGTGGTCTAGACATTTCCATGTTCCTCCAGGGAAACTGCTGATATCAAGCAGACTATAGAGGAGTCGAGCCAAAAAGCAAATCTCTACCTGTATGCTAAGTCTTTCAAGAAGCTGTGCCGCTATGGGGTACGCGTGGTGTCCAAATCTGTAGTTTATTAATCAGATGAACTTGGAGGGATATATTGACTCTGAACCCGACACTGGCCTGGGGAGGGGAGCAGCAGACAGAGCGGGCAGCGGGCATCCTTTCTGTGCCACCTGGGCAATGTAGTGCACAGCTGTAAATGTCAGAAGCGTAGCACAGACATGAAGATCGTTGCGGTCTGTCATGTAACTTTTTAGTGATGTCTAAAACTAAATGTCTGAAAAATGGGCTATGCCCTTGAGCTGGACTCCAGTGATTGATTTTTTTTTTTTTTTCTTCTTCCTTTGCTTTTTCAGATGGGTATGCATTTTCTCAAGAAGAACACGGTGTTGTTTCCCAGTCGCAAGTTGTTCGATCCTACGATACAACCAAAAGGAGAGCAGAAATAGAATAAATGGTTCTTTACTCGATGGGTGGTGGGAATAATGGGATTTGGATCAATGCATCCACTGTTAACACATTCTTGACTAGGGTTGGCAGCAGCAGCCAAAACACCAGAGAACTCATTTCTGTGGCCTTAGCCAACAAGTTTCTGTATTCTCCCTGCAAACCTTGAGTACGTATTGTGGGGGGAACATCATTGTTTGAATTCAGTTGCAAAGCTTTGCCTAAAGTTTTGTTTATGTTGTTATGAAGCCTTTGACTGTGCTATGTGAGGTGTGAAATTAGAAACAATGTTTTACCACTATTTAAAACATCAGCATAAGGTTGTTCTGGGAGAGAAGTAAAAAATTTATGTTCCATGAGAAATCGGCCTTTGCTTAATTGGAACGGGATGCTGAGATTTCCTGTTTTGTTACACGCAGACCAAGTGCACACGGCTGCATGCAGACCTTACTCCCCCTAATATTCACTGTTGACTAATTTGGCGGAAATTTTTAACAGACAATTCGGCATAACATTTTTGATTGCAACACTGTAGCTAAAAATGCTTATTTGCCTTTCTATGACAGAGTAACAGAAGATAGCGATGAATTACTTGGAATGTTTCTTGCCCTCTTATAGGACTTATTAATGCTCTATCTTAGCTTTCTAAAACCCAATAAAATAGCTTACAAAGCCAGGATGTGGAAGGCAGAGAGCTCAGCAGGGCAGCTGTCTTGAGTACATGGCATTGTGCACAAAGATGAACTCAAATAGGTGCCTCCTGGTAACTCTTCGTGATGCATTTGGATGTGCACTTCAAACACAGCCTGATCCCATGATCCCATTCCCACTTTAAGAACAGAACAAAACAGTGAGAACTTAAAGGGTGCAAGCTTTTGCCAGATGTTGAGAAAGAAGATGTGCATCCACACAGGAGGCTGATACTGTAACCCTAAAGAAGCATTCCCCTGGCCAGTAGGACAGGTTTGCAAAGGGAAGTCAGGAAGGGTTTACACACATGCGTGCACCCACATGTACACAGACAGAGCTGGTCATTGTGAAGAGAAGACCTGCCGTTTGTTTGTTCAGTCAAACCAGTCCCTCTTCTAGATCTGATCCATCACCAGGCTTCCCAACACACTCGTACCTGTGAGCCCTGGAAGGAATGCTGGCTCCACGGTCTCACTGTGCCAGTGGGACAGACGTGCTTTTGCATAGATTGGAATTTTGAAAAAAAAAACCCAAAAACTGGGGCATAAGTTAAAGCTGAAAGAGCTCTTAGAAAGCTTACGCTGTCCTCCAGACAAGTTCTATTAATTTTAGTCACCAAGCCATGTTTCTGAATCATATACAGTAAATACTGCTGTGTTTTAGCCAGGTTTCATAGTTAATGTATATACTACATCTGTGCATTTAGAAAGTTGGCATTGTTTTTTGCCCTATTGACCATCATCCAGAACTTTTTATAGATTTAAAGATATCTGAAAGCAATTTCAATACGAATATTTATGTTCATCAAGGAAAAGAAAAATGCCAGCCTGGCCCACCGGCTTAATCTTCCTTAAGGGTTGCAAGTAAATGCCAGCACTCAAGTGTTACAGTTCAATTCCCAACGCCACCTCAGAGGCTCAGTCCCCTTCCGTGTTAAAAACCAAATTTTGCTCCTGCAGCACCAGGCAGGATTGCTCTTGGATTAGGCTGATGGCACAGAGGGAGAAGTCATCACCTTCTTTCTGCAGTGCTAATGAGACAATTATGCAATAAGCGAAACATGCAAATAATTTTGCCATAGGCATGAATGTCAAGGGGCCAAGTGTGGGTGTATGTGTTTTCTGGGAGACAAATTTTGTTTAAAGGCACAAATACTAGTGCAGAGAATAAATGAGGGGAGGGTAAACCTGATCCCAGGAGCTTTTAAATCTTAATGCTGATCGAACCTGTTAAACACTTTCTTTTATTTAGAAACAAAATCTGTTTAGGAAATGTGTGGTGTAAGCCTGTCCTCAAAACTGCTAACCGTTCCTTCCTTTTGTAACAACACAAGGAAAATTAACTTCCCACTGAGACAAAGTGAGATCAGCTTAGTCTTTGTACTCTAAGCCACACACTAAACGTTGGTATGTAAACAATTTGGAGGCTTTTCATGAGGATACAGAACAAAACTTTTTAAAACCTCTGGATAATGAAGAAGGGCAAGTAAATGTGTTGAGCGGAGAATAGAAACAATCCCGGAGTCTTTCCTGTTCTTAACTTAGCGCAACAAAATTTTACAAAACATAATGAGAGATGCTGGGGAGGAGCAGCTGTCATCTAATGTAATTTATTTTATTAGTGCAGACTATGGGCTGTATCATTTTGACCTCTCTGTAAATTGAGGTCAGTGTGTGTCACAAACACAAACCCTCCCTAGAGTGAATGGTGGCTTAGATCGAGGTATGTGTGTTGGTTGTCAGCTCAATGGGAATTACACATGGGGTTTGTCACAGGGCTATACAGTATGTGACACTGGGGGCTAGTGGGTCAGACTTTATCATCACTGTAAGGCCTTAATCTCTAGCAGAGTTAATCCTGTAGAGCCCACCCAGGTCAAGACCTGGCATTCTTCTTGTTCTTTGGAGTCATTACAGGAATTAATGTATTGTAATATGCTGTAGCCTGACTGTTGGAGTTGCTTGTCTTGGTGAACAATGATGAGGTGTATTCCAGCGGTGTGTTAGCAAAAGGAGAATGGCAGCTGCTCTGCATCAACAGAATTCTTTGTTCATTAACGCAAATGCATGTAGCAGTAACAGCAGCCTTTGAAAGCGCTATGTGAAAGTGTTATCAACTAGACAGGGTATTGGAGCAGAAAGAATGGGAGATTTCTGCTTGATTATCCAGACTTAACTGCCTAGCGCTGGGCAGAAAAGTGGTTCTTGGGCAGCTCTCTGCACTGACCAAAGTGAGGGTGGGTGGGGGGTTGGATATTCAGGAGGAAGTGGTGATTTTCCTGAATTAAACCTGGATCTGGTTGCTTCTTTTTGTAATGCCATAATTGCTGCTTTGCATAGAAGCTGTTCCTTTAACAATTGCCTAGTAGCAAATTAAAGCTGGTGAGCTGGAGCCCGAGGTGAGCACTGCTGAGAAGTCTGCTGACATTTTCTTTTCTTTAACAGGGCTTCAGGTCTTGCTGTAGGGAGCTAGCAATGGAAGTCAGTAATAACTTGTCAAGGAGAAATGGTGAATAACCAATACAAGTATCTGAGTCAGACTAAGCAGCTAACGTATCTAAGAGCGTGTGTGGAGTTAACGTGAACTATATGGGCTGTAAATTAAGATAACAGTCAAGCCTCACTGATGTGCACTTCACTAGACCACGTGGCTCTTAGTGCACACCAGAAATGTGCAGTGTCTTCCCCTGCCTCAGCCAGCAAATAGATGCTGCGGAGAAGTCTCGTGTTACCAAGATCACATTGTTTTTACAGCATATACTGGATTGTGTTTGCCGGGAGACAGTCAGTGTCCATAAATAAAGAGGAAAAGCTCAGGTGAACCAGAATAAGTGAAATGCAGGGACCTGGTGTGCCACTTGGTCCTCTGTGGACAGCCCCACGAGCTGGAGAGGCCTATGGTCCTCACGCTGTCCCTGTCCTGCAGGCTTATTTTGTCCTTTGGGGCTAACTCACCAAATCTGCTGTTTTGCATTGCCTCTAGTCATCAGTGCAGGCTAGTGATACCCTATTTACATTCTTCCTTGGTTTTATAAATGATGACTTAATTGCATTTTTTAAATACTCTGAGGACTCTACTTTTGCTGTTCTGCCTCACAGCTGAAGCTTGAAGCAGAGCAGCCCTTGAGTGGGTGTTCGCTGCTGAGAAGCAATTCGGATTTGTCAGATTTCTCCCTAGTTTTAAGGCACTGAGGGTATTTTACCTTAATTTTTGGATCATCGCACAGTATGAATGCCTTAAACTTCGGCCAGTTTGCAGGGAGAGCTCTTTGTGTCTTTTTGAGTCTAACATTAAACGGTGAGATGGGTTGGAGGAGAATTTGGCTGTGTCTGTGCTGTACCCCAATGCATCTGGGTAGCAGTTTCCTTCTGAAATGTAGCACTGACCATGTATGTTCCTCAGTCTCCAGACAGCTGGGCTCGTTCTGTCCTATGTGGAAGGACCCTTGTACTCATCTCTTCCTGAGTTTGTCTGTATTGCAGCTCCACAGCTCCTCAAGGATGCTGAGCACTAAGCAGATCAAGACCCTCTTCCGTACCTTGTACCTGCAAGGTCCCCTGGGCACAGCCCTGAGGCTGCCCCACAGGCAGCTGTTAGAGGCACAGCCAAAGTGCCTTTCAAATGGGGAGAGTTTTGAATTCAAATCCAGGTATTGTTACTAGCCGTAACTCCTGATAGTCACTGCAGGCGGTATAAAGAGGTATAGAAGAGATGTAGAGTCAGCAGGTTATGAACCTGATGACTGCACTTGTACACGGCCCATTCCCATCCTGCTGGTGATCCCTGTGTGAGCAGCTGTGTCACTTGGCGAGTGAGTGAACAGGCAGCGATGCTTCTCCTTAGCGTGTTGCTTGTTTGCAGCCATGTCACTCTGCCTCAGAAGCCCTCTGTGCAGGAGCTCTGTTCCAGATCCTGCTCCGAAGGGCAGATCTCTAGCCATGCTGAGAGAGGCAGCCCCAGGGAGCTCCCGTTCCATGGCATGGTGGCATGGTCGTCTTCCTATCATGGACAATGCCTGGTGGGACTCTGCCAGCAGCAGCACGGGTAAAACAAGCTCCTTCAGAAGCACAGCCCCTGCTTCCTTGGAAATGACCTGCTAGTGCTGCTGAGGCCGGGCCTTGGACGTGAGCTGCGCATTCAGACAGGTGCTGTCTTCCCGGAGCTAGTTCTTCCTGGTGCTGAGCTTTCTGGGTTGACTGCAAGCAACTCCTGTTAGAACAGCGAAACACTCTTTTACCCACTTTCTGTACCATACATGAAAGACTTGGTGCTTTATTTGGTGAAGCCATACATTTTGATTTAAATGTGTTTTGTTTTGGTTTTTTAGAGCTTTTTTCTATATGGGGCTGGGGCAAGTCTCCTCAGTTTGATTACACAGTTAAACCAGCCCTGTTCCCATTTCATGTTCCCTAGTCTTATAATCTTGCTTACACTGACTTCTTAGACCTGAATAGCTCCAGGAGGGGGTGAGAGTTCAGATCCACTTACCTGAAAGCTTCGTTATCCTCCAGACACCAAAGAAAGCCTCTACTACCTTTCAGTGTTTGTGACCAGAGCTGTGTGTCTGGAGTAAGGCCACAGGACGGGTCGGTACGCTAAATGACAATACAATATATCCATATGGGTACGGAGAATAACTTTTTCCATACCTTTTCCATGCATAGCAGCAAAATTAATGGAGGCTTTGAGCCTTGCTGGCAAACAGAAACCAGAAGGTGCCCTGTGCCGCTTGGCCACACAAGCGAATCCCAAAGGTGGTGGCTTCCCGGTGACCTGCGGGAAGCTCAGACAGCTTGGCTGGGTTTATCTGGCCAGGAACGTGCTCCTGGATGGGCTGTCTGGAGGGGTGAAAGAACTGCGGAACGAAATAGCTTGGCCAAGACCGCTGCTGCTGTCAGAGGGGAGGGAGGGGAGGGATTCCTCGGGCTTCCCTGAGGAGCTGTGATGGAGCTTACTTCTCTGCTTCCTTCCTGCGGCTCTGGGAAGGGAGACAGAGAGCTGTGTGTGTGCCTGCGGAGCTCCGTTACCTCCTGAAGCTGAGCTTTCTCTGGCGTCAAGCTGAGTCATGGGCTCGGAGAAAGGGAACGCGTCTCTGCCAGAAGCCCCCCTGCTTAGCGTCCTTTGGCACTAGCAGGTTGTTTCCTGGCTTATGGCAGATTGCTAAATTGTTTATGGGCTGCTGTTTGCCTCACGGACACTTAGGAATTGAGCACCGAAATTTATTTCAGTCCTGATGGGGAATATCATTCAGGGAGAGTTAATGGGACTTCTTAGGTGTTGCTCCTGGGCAGGTTCCTGTTCCATAGGCCATTGTTTATCTGGGGACCTGGGTCTTTTTGTGATAGAGTGTGAAGCCTAGGGGTTGTTTCATTTGGATTTCTGGCCTGCTTATTTGTGGTGTGGTCGGAAGGTAAAATAGCTGAGTGCTGGTGTTTCTCTAAAGCCTTCCTTTATGCATGGAAAAGGTGAGGCAAGTTCTCCTGGAGTCTGCCACGAGGGGATTGTTCTCCCTCAGTGTCTCTGTAGCTACTACAGAGAAATAGAAGTGAGTAAATGACAAATTCTATGTGGGCAAGTCCAGCTCTGGGCAGTCATGCAGGAGTTTAATGATGAAGAAAAGTAATACATTGCCAAACTGTCACTGCGTAGCCGGGAGGTCAGCACCCTTGTAATTACGGAGTGATGAAGCCAAGGGGAAAAGCCAACATTAACAGAAAGACGTGATTGTTTTAAATTCTGACTACCTTACTGGGTGGCTTCCCTGCGAAGATGTTCCAGATGTTGTCTTGGCATAAATTAATCAATTTCAAAACATCCGCACGGTTTCTTAGAAAACACAGAATTTAGCAGGCAGTGCATATGCTCCCCTCTGCCCTGCTGGTTGATATTTTCATTCACGAAAGGGAAGCAAGCACTTGCTCTTCTTGTTGTCAAGAGCTCATGGACTAGAAAGTTGCTGAAAGTTGCTTCTCAACACCCCCCCCCTTTTTTTTTTTTTTAAAAAAAAAAAGGGGGCTCCAGATATAAAGCAGTGAGGCAGCCAAGCCCTCTGGGACTGTGTGTGCATGTGTGTGTTGGAAGAGTCGTCTGACTTGAAAACCTCCCCCTGTCCCTCCTCCTGCCCCTGAAGTGCAGCCCATTGCGCTGGGAGGTCAAGTATTCAGCAGCTTCAGTGACAGGATCTTTAACAGCATCTTTTCCATCAGCGAGCCAAGTCATGTGCCCGCTTGTCTGTCATATCTGTACTCAAATCGCTTAAATATTGTTTCAGATGGGGAGGTTTTAATCTGGGTATGCAGAGAGGAGTAATGCTGTGGGGGGATGTTTAATTGGCTCCCAGCAGAGCAGCAGGGGTGCGTGGGTTTTTTCCTGTAGAAGTGTTACCATTTTCAGGTCCTATTAATGTCCTCTGGTAGTTTAAATACAGCATCGCATTACAGTGGAGTTTGTTTCCCTCCCAGACTGAATACAAATGAAGGTCATTTACTTGTATTTTTAGAAGGTTCAGAAAACTTAGAAAATTTGTAGCTTTGAACAGCATTGTTGACTGATGTATGTCTGCAGAAAAGTATTTCCAATAAACCTTTTATTAAAGCAATCCAGTGGACCAAGGCTTGTTTGTTTTATCCCCCCCACTAGTTTTGTAGCAAGCGTTCAATGTTAAATGCATTTGAGGTTTAGCCTGCAAAGCTGGTGGGTGGATTGTTTTTATTTTTTCATGACCTTTTGGGTGTGTTTTAAGGGCCTGTTAATGCCAAGAACAAGGCTCAGATTCCTTTAGTAGCTCTCAAATAAGGCCCCAAATGCAAGGCTAGTACGGCAAAATAAGAACAGTGCTGGTGAGCTTACAGTAGGGACCTGATATTTGAATAGCATCTCGGGGATGGGGAGAAACTATTTTTTTTTATATAAACTAGATGGACAGATATTCTTCTACAAATGGTATATCTGATCTCAGCAAGGCTTCACCAAAATAAACCTTGGAAGGAAATCTTTTGTCCTGGTTAAGTCACGTAGACACAGCAGGGGAAGATTAAGCCCTAAAATCTTTGCTCCCTTCTTGCAGCTAAATTTGAAAGAGGCTTTTTTTAACCCTGGGCCTGCGGGCGCTTGTGTTCGCGGGGGGTGAGCGGTCTGACGGTGCATCGAGATGTGAGGTGTTGCAAAGACCATGAGAGATGTCTTTCTGCAAACAATCCTGAGTGCAGGGCCAGGATCTCTCCTGCTTTTGCCTGATCAGGAATATCACGTCCACTTTCCGCTGATGGTGCTGAGCGGACGCTGCTGAGCTCACTTGCGTTGCCTCACCTGGAGAAGCATCTCTCAAGCTCACTTGCCTCAAGCAAGACTGACAGCGTGAAGCACCGCTCAAAGGCTCTCGTGTCGCCAGTAGCTGTGCATCCATATGCTCTGGGGGACATGTGCTGTGATCCTCTCTGCTACAATATGTTCGCTTCATTTAACGAGTATTTTTTCATAGCGAGCTGTGAACCACCTTGTCCTTCATGCTGGACCTGCCGGGAAGCTGGAGGGTGGCACACTGGAGAGCCTCAGCAGCTCGGTCTTACAGCTGGGCTCAGGGCACAGCCAACTCGAGGCAACAGCATCATCCTTCCTAAGAAAAACCATCACATGTGCACCGAGTCAGGAGTGATACTGAGCCACAGCTGAAGTTAAATTTTCAGAGATTGGCCTTACTCAATTTTTGGTAACCATGGGGAACACACTTTATAACAGCCCTACAGAAAGTAAAAGTGTATGAGCTCTAACAAAGAGATCTTTTTGTTGCAAATATTATTAGATGCTGGAATTAAACATTTTATCAGGAACTAAATGCATATTTATATATAGTCTGGCTAAAACTTTTCCTCCTTAGGGTGCTATAACTTGATGAAAGTTTTTTTTTCTTTATAGATTGCCAACAGAACCGCTTTTAAGAGCATAGAGAGACTTTTCTAAAACAACAAATTACTTCTGGATTTTTTAAATTGGGAAACAAAAAAGGAGGTGTAGGCCAACTTTCCCCTTTTCCCTTTACGAGTCATCGCTTAAGCACACTTCAAAACACTTTTATCCCAGAAGCCAGGCCTAGTACCTGCTTTTCCTTTGCAGAGAAATAAAAAGTGAGCGATGACCTTGTTTATCCCTGTTGTGCTGCGGTAAACGCCTGCTCCTTCCCTGGGCCTCCATAGCAGCAGTCTAGCCCGCAAGCGTGTAGCAGCAGGAACTTCACTGTATGTAAAACTGCTTGCACATCTGGGCAATCAATTATGCCAAAGGAAAATTGATGATAAACTTGAATGAGCTTCGTTCAGTTGGTGGTGGGAGAACTTGATGCGTAGCTGACTGCTGCCTGCACTGTTGTTTCTTGCACAATGGGAAATGATTCTCAGAATTGTTAAATATAATGGATTGCTGCTTAAACCCCTTATTAGACACATTAGTTGACTAATCACCTCAGAGACTTTCCCTCTAACAGTTTGACAGGCAAGACTGTGAGAGCGTCTCATGCTCATGTCCCAGAGCCAAATATTTGCTGGAGCAGCTGTTAAGTCCGTTGCCGGCAGACTTCGGTGCCTCATACCAGACCAAAGGAGAATCAAAGTCCCTAAACCCGTAGATTAATGCTCAAGTCTGAAATGGGAGCATTAAAAAATAAAAGTGTAACTGAGAAAGGTCTGGTTGAGGAATGTTAAGCAGGAAGATTTCAGAAACGTAATCCCTTTCTGCGAGCGCGGGCTGCGGCAGTACCCAGCCACCTAGCACAGCCCTTCCTCCAGCACAGCCCTGTGTCTCTTCCAGCTCCCCCAGCATGTGGGGTGCAGCAGGTAGGTCCCCTGAAACTTGGAAGGAGTAGTGGGTATCCTCTTGTTTCCTCCTTGGCAGGAATGTGGGGATGCAGAGAAACGAGGCTTGAAACATCACTGAAAGCCACTGCTGGTTCTTGGGTGTCCATGCTGAGGAGGGAGCTCTAAGGGCAGGTGGTGAGCGGGCTGCCCAGGTGGGAATGGAGAGCCACGCTGGCCAGACCTGGCTGCCGTGGCCACACTCAGATGGGACACGTGCCATGAGGAAGCTTGGTAGGAGGGAGCTCATGTTGCATTTTGTGCCATGATTGATCTGATGGACCGTGGGGTGATGGTGGAAGAAGCGGTCCTGGTTCCCCTCTGCATTTCTCATGGTATCAGGTGCTGCCCCTGAGGGTGTCGTGTTGGAGCAGGAGGGGACACTGAGCTTGCTGAGTCACTTGAAGTGGGGCCTTGAGTGACGAAGCTACGAGTTTTCAAGTCGTATTGTATTGGCACTTAAATCCTACAGTTGAAGTGCTTGGGAGCCTCGGCTCTCACATCACCTTGTGTCTGATGGCTTGGCTGGCACTGACCTACAGCCTGATCACAAACATCCAGCACAGCTGTCACAGTAAAACAAGCAAGACTGGTTTGTTGGTCCTGATGGATGCTGTGGAGCTGGTGGTGCTTGCTGGTAACCAGTACAGGCAGCAGATAAACCTCCTGGTCCCTCAGGAGAAAGAAAATGACTGGAAGAAAGGGGCTGTGGGATGGGTTGGGTTCGTACAGTGCACTGGTTTTGTAACCATGCTGGTCCATCTCCCCGCTCCCTTTCTCCGTGTTGTGGAAGGAACTGCCTGCAAGCATGCTAGTACCGGCCTTTGTCTGGAAAAAAATTTAATGTGGCCCTAGCGTCAGCTCTTTTGGATGTACCTGGTATCAGAGCTGGAACGGCATACCTGTATCGTACATGTTAATTAAATCTTGTATAATGACTTTACTTATTTACCTGTACATAGTAAAGGTAGCATTTTACCTTTTAAACCGAGAGCCTGATTCTGACTGGACAGTAGGTCTGCAGCAGTTGCTTTTGGTTTGCACCGATGTAAACCTGAGAATCACTTTTTCCCCTGTAGCAAGACATTTACAGTCATGTGCAGACTGTCTGGTAAGTGAAGTCAATAGGATTCTTTCCCTAAAAAGCAAATATTGAGAGAATTAGCAGCTGCATAAGGTAATATTTACCATTCAGGTAATAAATCATGGCAGAGACTGCACAACACGCTCTCATCCTCGCCTTGGAGGAGCCGTGTCCTGTAATGGGTCAGGCTTGCTCTGGTCCGAGTGGCCGCAGCCCCATCGAGCTCCGGGAAGTTTGTGGCCCAGCTAAGCTCGCCTCCGTGCCCAGCAGCATCAGGCACTCTGCCAGACTGTCCTTGCCAGCCTTCAAAGTACATTCCAAGCCTGACTGAAGGAAGTTACTCAATATCCTGGGAGGGAGATAGGTAAGTAATTTTATTTTATTACTGCGTTAACATTGCCATCTGACGTGATGTTCACTCGCCCCAGCTTAATAGCATTGATAGGATCCAAAGTGGTGCCTTCCTACTTTTTTGTTTTCAAGTTAACCTACAAAGACGTGTCAGCCTGGGCTGTGCCCTGAGCTGCTTTAGCATTAAACACAGTGAAGGCTTCATGCAAGGCAACTCATCTTTTGACTTAATGTTTTTCAGTTTGATGTATCATTGTTTGCCTTGATTTTGTTTGAGGTTTTCTGAAGGACTGATAACAGCAAACAAGGGATTGCTTACCTGAAAGTGAGGGGCTATCACGTTGAGAAGAAAGGATGTTATTTCTATTCTTTCATGAATATTTGAGGTTTTTCTTTTTGCTATTATGAGCCCAAATGGGTGAAAAGAGCCTATGACAGCAGACAAGATTCTGTTTTCAAGGTTTAAGGTGAGTTATCTTTCATATTTCCTGCCATACTGTTGACAGTGCAGACAAGATATGGAGACAGTGTCCGTGGAGAGCTGTGCATACCCACCAGGCCTTGCCCATGCAGAAGGTGACTGGGTTGTTACCTGTGTGGTTTCATCTCATCAGAAATAACCACCAAAATCAATAAATATTAAGAAAAAGTAAATTCACTTTCTTTTGTCAAAGCCAGTGAGCAGTACAGTGCTGGAGGCACATGCAATCTGAGAGCTGTGATTCCCATTACACTCCAGAGAGGCTTTTCTTCCCTCTTCTAATGAAAATCAGGGAGTAAGCGGATACTCAGCCTCTGAAACAACTAGCAACTTTTTGGCCATGCCTAGTGAAATGTTTGCCTGCTTGCTCTCAGTATTTAGAAAACCAGGAAGGCATCACCTTTGATGTTGAATGGGCACATATCTTCCTAATTAAGCTGTGCCTTGTTAACCAGCTGCCCCCATCCAGCGCAGCTGCCCCCGTGAGAAGTCCAGCTTGGCAGCCGTGATGCCCGGCTCCCTGCAGGGCATAGGGCTGGCATTGGGGCAGGCAGGAGATGGAAGAGACACAAAACCCAAGGAAAACATCATGGACAAGCCAGCGTGGAGGAGCTGGAGAAGGTGAGAAGTGCAGGGTCATGAGCCAAGTGAAAAAAGCCTGGGGTCAGTGTGCTGAGGTTCTCCGGATACAAAGAACAAATGAAGCCAAGCAAATACAACAGCATTTCTGTGGGCGAATTACAAGATGATAAGTGTTGTGACCAAAAGGGGTATTTCTGCAGCGGGGAGGGAGAAACCAGCCCCGCACCAGGGCTGTAGCAGCTCCCCAAGGGGCAGCTGTGCCCAGGGCCAGGTCCAGCCCAGGAGGTGGGCACTGGCACGCCCCAGGGCACTGAGCCGAGAGATCACCCATGCCAGCCTCACCTCTAGGGCTTGCCGCAGGTGGGAAAATGCTGACGGTGTTTGGCTGGTGCAAAGCAACCACGCCATGCTGTTGGCTCACATGATGCCACATGAACCACCACGTGGTCCAGTGTGGTGGGCATCTCCCCGCTGCTAAGGCGTGGGAGGCTGTTACAGCACCATTCAGGTTGCACAGAAATACTGGCACAGGGATTAAATGCTCTGCTACAGGACAGGGAACACTGTCAGCCCCCAGGGAGGGTCTTGTTGAACTGGCTCCATTCAGTGCGGATGGGGAAGGGGAGAAAGGATGGTACAGGCCTAAGTTCGGTCCATTTGCAAGTGATCCTGGGCAGGAAAATGTTGCAAACCCCACTGAGGACAGAGAAATAATACAAAGGGACCTACAGAGAAGCAAGAAATATGAGCAGGAAACAATAAAATGAGATTCAGCTTGGAAAAATACAAGGGAATACATGCAGGGAATAATATTTAGTAACAACTTCAGTGGGAGGAAAAGAACGGGAAAGCAGAAAATCTGGAGGGGAAAGAAGAGCTCTGGCAAGACCAAAAGCGAGCGGCAAATTAGCTATTTGAAAGGGAGGTGCTGAGGTTAACGTGCTGCGCTGGGACCCACACCCCAGCTCGCTCTCCTGTGGGCATGTGGGCCAGATGTAAGCAACATCCTCCACTTTCCCCTAATAAACGCGGCAATGGCTGCTAACAGCTGTACAGGGGCACGCAAACCCCATGCTCATGGGGGGCGGGGATGGGCTTTGTCCTCTGATCATGCCCAGCTGATGGGTAAGACACTTGACAGCACTTCTCCACGTGCGTGTTATGAGGGGGTCGTGTCGCCGGTGAGGGCACTGGCTGCCGAGGGCCCACAGCACCAGTGGTTGAGTTACCTGCTAGGGGAGGCTGCATTCTTTGTGAAAGGAGCTGGACCTCCTTTAAGTTGCTCTTAGTTCATTTTGTGTAGGTTGGGTCGAGTGTCCTCGAAGGAGAACTAAGGGTGAACTTAGATACATCTCACAGGCAACCAGCTATCACCCAGCTCGGTTGGCTTTTCACCTCTAGCAAGTCACCCCACTCTTTTGCAACAGAGACAAGCTTGCTCGGGGGTAGCTGCTTATGAGTAGCTCGCTTGGGGTTGGAGGCAAGCTTCAGTTCGCTGTGCTTGCTGGTTGTTGTTAAACCATGATGCA
Source organism: Falco peregrinus (assembly GCF_023634155.1). Classification (NCBI taxonomy): domain Eukaryota; kingdom Metazoa; phylum Chordata; class Aves; order Falconiformes; family Falconidae; genus Falco; species Falco peregrinus. The sequence goes on from NC_073724.1 coordinate 100,424,183, forward strand.
AGAGGTACAAGGCTATATCTTTGGTATTTGTTGCTTGGAGTTTTTCACTGTTATTTCGTCTTTCTCTTGCAGTTCAGGACTCTGTTGCACCAGCGGGTCTTTTCTATTGCCTATACTAAGTTAAGGGAATGTTTTAGTTAAGTAGAGGAGTGATTTTTTTGATTAGCTTTTGGCATTGTAGGTTGGGCTAGAGTGTGGCTTTCAAGACGATCTGGCGTGTGGCAGATATCTTTCAGGTGTAAGCTGAATGCTTTGTTTTTATAGCTACATCTTGGTGTGCTAAGTACACCTTCTGGTACACTTACCTTCTTACGGCTTACCTCATCTTCAGCTGGTAGGGGTGTTAGTTATTAGGGTTAGTAACTTGTGAGGAGGGTGACAGGTGGTATGTACGTGCCTCAGGGCCAGCTTAAAGCAAGCTTTATTGTCTCACTTTACTGCTAAATCCACCTTCCAGGGGTGATTTCACTCACACCATGAGTATTCTGGTCTAGAAGATGTAGCCCATATCCTCCGCCCCATGGGCTATACCTTGACCTGTTGGTTGTACTAGCGGGAGTAGGCTGTTGTGCTCACAGCGAGGCCCTCCGTCGGGTGAGCCGGTGGCAGGGTATGCAGGGTGTGTGGGCTGCCTTGGCAAGGAGGGCTCGGGTCTATGGTGGGTCGTCGTTTACAGAACAGGCTCCCTAAGGTGGATTTGGGGCACCGCCAAGTTCTTCTGGTTTTAAGCGTTTGTGCTCATAGTTCCCAGGCGGATGCTTTGGTGGGGCAAGCATCAGGATTTAGGGCTAGGCATGGTGGGGTGTCTAATCCCAGTTTGTGCCCTAACTTTCGTGAGGTTTGATTAGTCAGGGGTGCTAGGATCGTTTTGAGGTTGGCTTTGGGGGCATCTTCAGCTTACGGCAGCTCAGTTACATTTTGATCCCAGTTGTTGTGATAACCCTTGGCTCACTCTTTATGCTGTGTGACTGTTGGTTTTGGTTCCTTCTGTAACCACGGTGGTGGCTGGCACAAGATTTACCAACCCTGGAGTGTTGCTATAACTTAGTCAAGCTTACTCTTATTGCTCAATGTTAAGTACCGCTGAGTACCCGTGGGTGTGTGGCTGAGCAAGGTGGTTGGGGCTACAACTGTGTTGAGTGTGATGCCTGCTCCTTTCATCTTAGTAAGAGGTTCAGGGCATTTACAGTGGGCCGCAGATACTTGCATGTATATGTCGAGCCAAAACCAACGGTAAGGTTAGGACTAAGTCTTTTTTTCTCCCTTGGTGTATAGGTTAGGCTGTCTTGGCACCTTCAGTGCCGTGCTTTATTGCAAGCTGCAGGGACTTGTTCGTTGTTCACTCAGTGTTATGTGTTGGGCCTTGGGAGAGGGGGGTGGCCTTGTCTGAAGTTTTAGTGGAGAAAGGATGAGAGTTTTGGGGTGTCACTTATTCATGTAATTTCAGCGCTGAAAACATGTGGAACACGATGAAATTCATGGTGAATAAATAAACGTGGCTTTGAGTGGGATAGAATAGTGAAGAGGTTACTGGTGTTGCTTGGGAAAGTAGAGGGAGTGAGAGAGTAATAAGCTACGTCTGACAAGCATTCATAAACAGCAATACGTGTCAGTGTTAGCGGGGGTAACGGAGTGGAAAACAAAGTGCATCAGTGTCAAGGTGATTCCCCAAACACACAAACCATCTCATTCAGTAGCTCCTGAGTAACAGACCGCCAACTGCATGATGCCCAGGTCTTAGATTGTATTTACCCAGTGCACTGGAAGGGCAGCCTGAAGACACCCAAAAAAAAAAAAAAGAGAACAAGAGAACAACAAGTGCTAAAGAGGGAAAATGCCATAATCAGGGACTAAACAGCTGATAAATAGCCTACCAGATGACTCATGGAAAAGCGAGGTTTGGGGAATGGGCAAGATGTAGCCCTGACAGAGGAACCAGAAGCGCGAAAGAGCAAGTTGTGCTAGGAGTGTAGGGGGAAAGAATGATCCCGAAGCTAATCATGCAGGGCCTTATGTGCAACGGCAGATGTTGATTTCATTCGAGAAGAATGATTAGTAGATAACCTGATACCTGAAACCGGTCTGGCAAGAAAGGATTTAAGTATTATGACCTGCTACCATTCATGGTATGGGCTGGAGCACTGTCATATCCTGGAGAAATTATTAATGTATAGAGTCGAGGGAGATGGATTTAGTCCGAGGGGACAGAGTGTATATTCCGTGTGTCATTACTTAGATAATCCTTGACAGTATAGGTGGCTGCAGGTAGGGGGTATGCGTGGTTATGCAGCAATGGGTTCAGTACATACATTAGATGTATTTACTACGTTGAGTTGTAACTTAATGGGGTAAATATATTAATGCACTATTATACATGGGGGGACAGGGGGGCACAGTGAGTTGTGGGTGGATCTGGGGGAGCTGTAGGATAACTTGGTGCAAAAATGCCAGCTCAGGGCTGGCGGGAACTCTTAAGAGGATGTGCAGTCTTCATTCCTTGGTTTACAAGACCCATGTTTTTATAAACTATTAGAATGTTTTTAGTATTTAAGGATTTTGTTTTCTAAGGCCCCGGTGAGGGGAAGAAGAATTAGAAGGATTGTGAAATAGGTGAGGGAGGCTTGTTGACTGATGGTGGTGAATGGGTGTTCTACAGGTTGGCTGCCTGCTCATGTTAGGACAAAGGGGTTGGTGACGAGGAGTCAGAGTAGTAGTTGGGAGAGGGGGAGGAAGGTTATTGTGCATTGTTTGGATTTATGGAGGAGAGGTCTTAAGAATTGTACTAGTACAGAGGCGGCTAGTACTAACACTCCATCTAGTTTGTTGGGGATTGAGCATAGAATGGCGTATGCAAATGGAAAATATCACTCAGGCTTGATGTGAGGGGGTGTGACTACTGGGTTTGCTGGTGTAAAGTTTTCTGGGTCTCCTGAAAAGCTGGTTTTTGTGCTGTTCCCCTGCATGGCTCAGTGGTTTGGGCACCACGGGTCGGCCAGGCCCCTGTCTTGGTCTAAGCTATCGGACCAGCGTGGGCTGAGCCCAGCGGGATTGCCTACAGCTGCCCTGGGGCACTGCCGTGCCCACAGTTCCCCTTGTGAGGACACCAGCGGTGTATGTGCTACGGGCAAACCAGTGCCAGCCCAGCTAGGATGGATTTTGCTGGCTTCTCCCCACCATCGTTACTGCTTACCGTGCACGCGGCCACTGAGCATGGCACACTGGACGCTTCAGTGCCTTAAATAGGTAGCAATGTTCAGAAACAGGCACTGAAAAAGTACACCACATACTTCAAACTGCCTGCAAGCAGGAAAAAGGAGAAATTGTTTAGGGAAGTCTGGGAAGATGGAACTGAGTAATGAGATGAAATTGCACAAGCAAAAAGGCGTATGGCCTCTCAGGGGCGGGTTTCCGTCATCCCACACGGAGCTGTGTGACCTGCCCTGGAGAGCCCCACGGGAAGCGCTCAGCCAGGGCGGCAGGGTGGGTGAAGTGACTGCGGGAGTGTTTCCATCACTCTGTAGCCATATAAGGCTAAAAAAGTATTTATGGGCCACGCAGCAGGCTTAGAAGTGTGGCTGCAATTTTTTCTAATCCTCGTATTTTTGGCTCTTACACTGTAAGGGAGAAGATCAGCTCTCCTGTGGAACAGATGCATGTTCATTGGTAGGACCTGGAAGCTGCCGTGCCCATCCTGGTCCCAGGTCCGAGCCCATCCCTGGGCTGCCACAGCACTGCTGTGCAGCGGCGCTGCGCCGGGCGGGTCCAGTGATCGTATTGTACGTGGTGGGACTATTCCTTCTGAGTTGCAACCAAACAGATCCTGGTCTCAGCTAGCACTGTAGCCTATACAAGGTGAGTAAAGGCACCTCTCCTAACCACCACTTGTGCTTGCACAGAGTTGGTTTCCACCCTCTTTCCCCATGCCATCCATAGTCACCATCTGCAGCAGGAAAAATCCTACCCCTCTCAACCAAGGAAAAAAAACTAACAAGCAAATATAAAAATAAAAAGCAAACCATGTGAAAAGATGAGAGAAAACTTTGACACAAACCCTTGGCCTTTCCTGCTGCAAAGTGCTCGCCACCTCAGCAAATCTGCTGTAAGCCATGGCTGACCCCTCTCCTTCCCTGCCAGCTTTCTGCTTCCAGCCCGGCTACTTCACCTCCCCCAAATGCCAGGAAGCCATACATAGCATTTTGGGATGCACTACAATACAGACTGACCAAGGCTATGTTCTTCCCAGACTGTTCTTTCCTGTTCATTTGAGTCATAAAGGTGCAGATCTGAGAAAGCCCAACTTCCCACCCATGCCCTTCCTGCTCCCCCAGCCGCCCTCCTGCTTGCCCTCGTGGTGCAGCACTGGCAGTGCCGGTGCTGGAATCACCAGTGGCAGGAGGGAGCAATCACTGTGAAAGCGGAGTGGCCTTGTCCCAGTCTGCGTTATGCACCCTTGCACAAGGGGGCTTGGTTTTTGTCTCACGAGGATGACGTTTGCTCAGGTGAGAAGGGTCCCTGTGCAGAGGGAGGTGGGGAACAGCACGGCCACTTACTGAGCTATGCACTTGAAATGCTTTGCTGGTAACTGTGAATCCAATTGAAAGCAAAAATTCTCTGAAAATGTGTATTTTGTATGCATGGATTTGTATGTATGCAGAGTATTTGGCATTAATTGGAAAGGGAGAGGACCATGGGCTCTACCCATCTTGCTCCCACCACTGGTCCCCAACCATCCCTGCGGCCACTGGGACGTGAGGCGTCCCAGCGCACCTGATGCTGAGGTGCCCTCTCCCTGCTCCCCTTCCCTCCAAACCCTCAGACGTGCCCCACCATTCACTCAGCCATGTAAATTGTTGGTTTTGCTGTCATTCTTTAAAAACACAGCCAAAAAGCCAAACTTCGCTTTCTGCCAGGACTGGAAAACTGGGTTGGTCAGATGGGCTCTTGTAGACAGAGGAAACTGAGGGGAAAAAAAACTGTAACAAAGCAAACAAAGTCACACCATAAAGCATTTATTAAGAAACAAAGGGGCCTTTTTTCTTCGTTTGTAAGAAACACTTTAAAGCAAGTGCCCTTTCAGAGATTTAAAAGCTCTATCAAATGGTAACATTAGTTTTACATTATTGTACATGACATTTAAAAAGAACCCCACGACATCTCGCGAACTTCCTTTTATTACAACTCAGATTTCTCTGCCTTCAGTTGTAAATTAATTTCTACAGACTTAAATTTAACTTATTCTTTTATTTTTAAACAAGTAAACAATATACAAAGAGATTCACCTGAATTTCATAGGTCAGAGGAGGTGTCCTTGCCAGGGCAGGTGCAAGGCAGGCAGTGCATGCTGGTGCGGGGGCAATAGCTGGCTTGGTTCACAGTTAGAAAAGATCACACAGGTGTGGACAAGCTTGCCGTCTGGCCACCAGTTACAGACTGGGTCTCACCTGGGGTCGAGCACCTCCAGCTCCTGCCGGAGCCAGCAGCAGCTGAAGGCAGGCATGCCAGCCCCTGCGCCTGCCACCAGCTCAGCTTTCCAAGGTCAGCGTGGGACCAAGCTGTAACGTGGGCAGGTAAAACCCTACATCCCCACGAGACCCGAGTGCACGCTGGGTCCTTCAAAAGCCTGGCAGCACCCAGCTCTGGTGCACGTACTGCCTTTAAAGTTCCCCCAGGTGGTGTGGGCAGAGCAGGCACCCAGCACCTCCAGCAGCCGGGCGCTGCCTTGCCAAAGCCGCCCAGCCTGGCTGGAGGGGAAGCCAGGGCTCGTAAGCCAACCTTTCTGTCCAGGTCCTACATGCTGGATGGGCGATCACGGCCAGGAACAGCAGATCTGGGATAGACCGCCTATTCATTTTCCTACGTCAGTCGTCAAACCGTTTCAGCCCGCTGCAGACTGCCTGTGTGTGGCATGTTTATGAGTAAACCGTTGGATCTGGCAGTGCTTCTGCACCTATGTGTAATTTAATAACAGACATACAAAAAATAGTAGTATCACAGTTATTGCTACATATTGATACAGTATCAGACAATAAGAAACCTTTTATATCAGCTCTGGTCTGGTTACACTAATCGCCCAGTTTTGGTATATGCCCCCCCAGTCCTCTGTTGCAGTGTTTTGGCTGAAGAGCAAAGGGATGGAAATGCAGAGACCTACGACTTTTTAAGAGACAAAACCAGCCTTAAATAGTTTGTTGCATCCAGGGTGATATATTACAATTAGCACAGTCCAGTTATTCCCAGCACACTGCTCATCTTCAGCCGGGAGAGGTATTTCTCCCCAGCTGAAACAAAGCAAGTCAGAGCCACCAGCTCCAGTGCAAAGAGTCGGAGCAGGGCTGGGGACAGGCTGGTGGGGGAGGAAAGAGCCCGTTCTCCTACGGTCTGACTCCACCACAAGCAGGGTTGAGGGCTGACAGCTTTGTGTGCAGTCACACGGGTTTACTGTTTCATGGGAAGTGAGGTTAAAGCAGGCGTGCCTGGAGTCACAGCGCGACCTTTCTCCACAAAGACAGTCTCTGCTCAGATGCCGCTAGCTGTACCAAAAGCTTTGCTGAGCATCAGGAAGAGCAAGCACCTGGTACCCTGTTTTTGCTAAAAAGTTCACAAAGATAAAGTCTGTGCAAACCACTACTGGGTCTTGATCTCGAGATAAAACCAAATCAAGAAGGGTTTCAAGTGCACTGGAAGGAAGAGCTGAATAATTCACGCTCTTCCAATTCCTACATAAATACCAGGGACAAGGAAAATCGGTCTTTGCAAGACTAAGCCTTTCATGGCATTTCACCCCAAAATGGGGAGGGGGTGGGGGTGGGGTGTGTAAGGACCCACAGGGGCTGGTACCAGCACCCAGCACACAGGGATTGCACTGTTCAGCTCTCGGTTGTGATTGTCTGTAAAGCAATGGGAAACGTCATTAAGGAGCTGGGAGAGGAGAAAAGAGGTTTCTTAAGTACTGCTGTCTTCTACAGTGTAACAAAACTCTTTCTACGAATTAATTAGGCAAATACTTCTGACCATGTCATACCTGAAGGGCACTTAATGGCTCCAGCATTTATCTCGCAAGTACAGTGATCTGAAATACATATGCATTTTCAGCGTAATCCTTTACCGCCGTAAATCACGCACTGGAATGAGAGCGTATCTGGCAACGTTAATTCAGAGATACCATCCTACAGTTTCTGGCAATGGACCCCGATGAAAATAAATTTATAAACACTGTCTGACATGCATGAGCCTCTCAGAATTATTTACAAGTGATGTTCTGGGAGCTTCGTTCCGAGGAAGCACTTCTCCTTCGTTCAGTTTAGATATTAAAATCTGCCGGGTGTGGAGGGGGAGGAAGGCGTCAGCGCTACACAGTCACAGCTGGGTACATCTTCTGTTCGCTGTTGGTGTGCGGGTAGGGAGACTGGATCTGCCTGTAGCCGCTCTGCAAACCGTCCAGGAAGGGGGGCACAGGGGTCAGCGGCATCGAGTCATGCTGCACAGCGTAGCCCACGTACTGGGGGTGCAGGTACTGCCCCTGGTGTGGCACGATCTGGGTAGCCTGCTGGCAGTTCAGCACTGAGAAGTTCGTCGGCATGTTGACGTAGACGTTATTCATGGTCCCTTCTGGCAAACAGCAGTTGGTCTGGGACCTGGTCGGGGGGGCTCTGGCCCCCGAGTTGGCACTGGAGCTGGAGCTGGCAGCAGTGCTCGACTGGCGGGAGGAGGAACCGCGGGAGGTGCTGGCACTTGGGATCATGGGGATCGTCTCCATCAGGTGGGTGCCCCCAGGGGCTCGGCTCTGCTGGGGCTCCTGCTTGGGCCGCAGGCATCTGCAGCAGCAAGCTGCCACCAGCGACCCCAAGATGATGAAGGCAACAAATACAGATCCAACGATGAGGAACGGCACGTAGATGGGCACTGCAACAGCAAGGAAAACATTGTCACTGGGGGGGCAAGGACCAACTGCAGCAGCTCTGGCAGAAGACTCCCCCCCTCACCCAAGCCAAGCCCCCCCACCCCCAGCACAGGTCAATGCAGGGTGAGCACTAAAAGCTGTGTGGGCAGCTGAGCGTTTTACACAGGCAAGATGAAAAGGGCTGCCAAAGCCAATGGCTAGCGTTTCCAAAAGCATCTTTAAAGTTACTAGCAGGGAGGCAAGGCCACTGCTCCTGCCTGGAGGGAGGACAGCTAGTTGCTGTTGATGGTGGTCTAGACCACATCAACCACTACTCCACACCTTACCAGATGGGGTCTCTGATACACCCTACTAGAAAAATCAGGCAAGAGAACGCTGGGTTTTGGTCGAGGAGCACAGGGTAGTCAAACACCAGTGCTGCATCACATCCCACTTCAGCACCAGCCCTCTCTGGTGCTGTCACCCCTTGGGGCAGGGAGGCAGCCAGGCAGTGACCAGGCACCAGCCACAGGGGCTCTGCCACCCTGCAGCCCTGGTGCAGAGCAGCCAGATGCTCGTCCCATCAGCTCTGGGTGCAGGGAGAAACCATGGGGGAGGTGGTAGGGCAACAGCTCCATGCTCCAAAGCTTCACTGCCAGCAGATGAGCAGCATCACTCCTTGCGAGGCTTAAAGAAGGGACATCAGGGCACAAAGAGTGAAGGGTGGGAGCATAAAGCGTGGGTGATGCTTCAGTGGTGGGGTCAGAGGCCTGACAAGGCAGATGGTGAACACCATCCCTGGAAAGACCTGGGCTCCAGTTGTTCTGCATTCCCAGGGAAAAAGCTGTTTTCTCTGCCTCTGTAAGAAATCTGCATGGATATATCCAGGAATAATGAGGGGAAGGTGCCTCCCTTTAGCACTTGCGGATGCTCAGGACGACAAGCCTGGGCTTCATCATTCCCGCTGAAACCCGGCAGTGCCGAGGCACAGGTAGGGCTGTGGACCTCTACTCGACCAGCGCTAAGGCAGCCCTGGCACAGCAGCTGCCCCTCCTGCAAGTTACCCAGTGCCAGCACATGGCTGTGGCTCCCAAACCTGCCGACCAGTAAATATTAACCAAGAAAATGAATTGTCAAGAAAAATGCCTTGTTCTCAGAACTGCAAAAGGGGGGTTGTCTGGCTGCTTGTCAGACCAACTCCTTGCACAGCTAATTGGGTGGAGGAAGTTATAAGCAAAAGGGCCCATTTCTCCCACAATTTTAGCGCTTTTCTAACAAAAGGCTTGCAAAAAATCGGCTCTACTTCCGTGCCTGGTGCTGGAGTAGCTCTTGAGCAGGTGCACACACTTGCTACAGACTGCAGCAGGCAAGTTTTCTGAGAGTAAATCTGTCCTAATTATAACATCACTTCAGGCTACTTCTAGTGCATTCAGCGGGTGCAGACGGCAGCGAGGGCGCTGGGCGAGCGCGAGGCATCCCTCAAACAGCAGCAGAAAGGTAGAGTTTATCCTTGAAAGTTAATCTCGTCAGAAGTGGGGGCTCCCGAGTGGGAAGAACACCCGCAATTAGAGTGGGGGCCCAGCCAGAAGTCATTCCGACACGTCACCTTGCTTGCTTTGTTTGGCTCGTATGGGCCATTCGTCTCTTCCTTCCCACGAGGGGGGCAGAAGAGCCCGTTCGGAGCGGGGCAGAGCCCGTGCCCGCCGGGACGCGGCGTCGCCCCCTTTTAACGGGGACAGGGCTGGGCTTTCAGCGAGGGAGAGGGAGAAAGGGGCCGCCACGCCTGGGGCCCCGGCCCCCGCTCAGCAGCTGCGGACGGGCCGGCGGCGGGGGGAAGGGGCGGCGGGAAGCCCGCCGAGACCCGCGGGGGCCGGGCCGGGGCCGCCTCACCTGCCGCAACCCCGCGGGGGCCGGGCCGGGGCCGCCTCACCTGCCGCGCCGTCGGGGCCGTCCTTGCCGGGGCGGCCGGGCTCGCCGCCGCCCTGCCGCCGGTCGTTGTCGCAGGCGCCCTGGTCGAGGCGCGCCTCGGCGCTGGAGCAGCAGTACCGGAGGGCGCAGCTGCCGCAGCAAATGGTGGCGTCGCCGCCGTCGAAGCGCTCGGGGCACTGGAAGCCGTCCCGCCAGCCGCCCTGCCCGTCCAGCCAGCCGTGGCAGTACTCGCCGCTGGCCGCGGCCCCCGCCGGCAGCAGCCAGCCCAGCGCCGCCAGCAGCAGCCAGCACCGCCCGCCCCGCATGGCGCCGCCGAGGGGGCGGCGGGCGGGCGGCCGCCCGGTCAGAGCCCCCCCGCGCCGGGGCCGCGCCGCCCGGCCTCCCGGGGCGTGCAGCCGCCGCGCTGCGGGGAGTCTCGCCGCGGGTCCTGCCGCCGCCGCATGCCCGGCGCTGCCCGCGGGGTGCGGAGCCGCCGCCACCGCCGGGAGGGACCGGCCGAGCAGCGCGGGGGGGGGCGGCCGGCGCCGCTACTCGCGACTCCCTCCCCGCCGCCGCGCCGCCGCGGCCCGGCCCTGCGCCGCGCCCATGGGCGAAGCAGGCGGCAGCGGGACCGACCTCCGCCCGCCCGCCCGGGGGGCGACCAGCAGCGCGCCCCGTCCGGCGCCGCGCCCGCCACGGCCGCTGGGGGGGGCGGTCGCCGCGCCCCGCCCTTATAGGCGGTGGCGGCCCCGTGCGCATGCGCCCGCCCGACGGGGCGGCACCGCTGGCCCGGCCGGCCCGGCCCGCCGCGGGAGGGGGCTCCGCCGGGGGGCGGCCCGCTACCCCCCTCCGAGAGCGGCGCGGCCCGGCGGGCTCCCCGCTGAGGGGTACAGCCGGGCCCAGCCCCAGCCCCCCGGGCGGCGGCCCCCCGGCCCGCCCCCCGGCCGTGGCTTTGCCTCCCCGCTCCTCCCAGCGCAGCGGCAGCGCCAAGGCGCAGGGATGCGCTTTCCAGCCCGCCCGAGCCGCTCCAGCGGCCGGGAAATTTGTTGTTTCTCTCTCCTGGAAGCCGGCTCACGTGTTGCCAACCAAAACTTTCGCCACCGAGGGAGAAACCGCCTCTTTTTATTGAAAAAGGCAGAAACCGGGCAGCTCCGGTCCCTGGTGCTGTTCTTAAATCCTGCTGCCGTCCTGCTGCGAGGAAGGTGACCGCACCGTTATGTTTATTTATTTCCCTCATTCTTTCAAGCTTTCCTTCTACAATTAAATCGTTGCTTCTCACGAACAACACACCGGTCCTTCCCCCTCCACCTTCATCTCCCTCTTTTGTTCCCTCCACCGCTGCGCAGACAGCTGCAGGCTTCCGCAGGGGTATTAGCCTGGACCAGCGGATTCTGGTCAAATTACGGCCCAGGTAATTAATTCCCTCGTGCTCCCCCGGCCCCCCCCGGTGCTCGCAGCGGTTGTTTCCCAGCCCCGTCCCCTCCGCGGCCGGGCTGGGTGCCGAGGCGGTTCCCACGCGTCTCCCGCCGCACCTCAGAGGGATCAGGAACCCGGAGCTCTGGGAAAGCGCGTCGTTACCGAGATGAAAAGCGGGATTGCGGCGCGACAGGTTCTGCATCGCCCGTATCGACCCAGCTGGACAAACGGGCAGAAACGCGCAGGAATTTTCCCGGCGGAGCCGGCGATGCTCCAGTCCCAAACCCGAGCAGCGGCTGCCGGGGGGGGGGGGTGGGGGGGCGCCCCACGACAGATGCCATACCCTGGGCCCGCAGTGCCACAGCACCCACTGCCCCCCCTCCCCCGTGTGTGGGTCAGCGGCGAGGGACGGGGGGCGCCTGGGGAAGGAGCTAAAGCCACGGCCAAACGCGTGCGTCCACAGAGGTCTTCCGACAAGACCATTGTCATCACCCATGGCTCGGGCTGGCGTTTTTATAATAGGAAAAGCAGCTTCTTGATTCTTTTGTACGTGGCAGGTAAAATCCTTTCCCAGCCCCCTCCCTCACGTCCATGGTTGCACTGACCCCCAGGGAGGTATATCTCGTTCAACAGCAGTAACACGCTTCTGGAAGATAAGGCTTCTTCTACCTGTCTAGCCCACCTGTATTCCCAGTCAGGAGCCCTTGATCGCAACAAAATACCGGCACCAGATCCCTTGCCGAGATTACCTGTAACAGGTACTTTATATATTCAAGCTCAGAATTTGTCTCAGCTTGTCTGGGTAAAACCAGAGATAATAGCACACCTCATGATGCTTTTGTAAAACTTAAGAACATCTGGCACTTTGCAAAATGCTTTAGAACATATTCAGCAAGACTAATCAGCATAAAGAATTTTTTTCTAGCTGTCTTTACAAGCTGATCAGGTAATATCTGTATAATTTAAAGTGCACAAAAAAAAAAAACCCAAACCAAAAAAAACCCACCAAACCCCAACATGCAAAAATGCATCAGTATAGCAACTATCTTTTCTACTCTGCAACTTTCTCACACACTTTGTGTCTAGCAACCTCATAACACTAGCTCAATCTATTTCAACATGAACTAAACCCATCACTAAGGCCCCAGAGCACAGGACACCAAGCTCACGGGGTCCCATCCAAACGATCACATTCAGCTTTTAGAAACAATTGAAACATCATATATATGTTAGAGTGGGTAAATATTTAAAGCCTAGAGATATTCAGTAATGCTCACATCATTTATAAATCTCTACTCTTTGCTTTATTTTTCTCTAGAAGTTTGAATTTTTACTCTTTCTACCAGGTGTAGTTTTCTGAGGCCTTTGGCACAGTAGAAATGTTCTTTGCCCTTCTTAAGCCAAATGCATGATCCCAGGAAAGCAAGTACCACATTTTATTTCAGTCATTTGAAGAACTCTCACACTGTTCTGTGATTCCTGAAAAATCTTCTCAAAGCAAGGAAAATAGTTAAAATTACTTCTGTTAGTCGTCTGAAACTGATAAAAGTGCATTTTCCGTAACATTTTTGATGCTTTGAACTGCAAACTGCCTGTGCAGCAGTACAGGGAGGAAGTACATTTACAGCACCGTACAGCTTTTCCAGGACACAGTGTCCAGCCACTGCACTGGCCATGGCAGTGATAACCACACACCCGCACGCCCGGGCACGGAGCTGTGACACAGCTCCCTCTTCCAGTGCCAGACCAGGATGCTGATCCTTGCAGGCCAAGCTGCTGTGGGTTAATCGCCACCGCATGCTTAAATGACTGTGTAACACCGGTGTCTTCTTACCTTGTAGATTCATTTGGTCACTGCCTTGACAGGTATTGTCCTTATTGTAACAAAGGCTTTTTTTCTGTTTTACTACTACAATCCCTCTACAGATGGGAATTTTTCACAAGTATGTGCCTTCAGAGCACGGTGCTTTGCTTTCCTTAGGTTTGCAGGCCCCGTTTGCTAAAAGCTCCTTGCAAATGCAACTGCTTCTACATCAAAAAAAGACATCAGAAATAGGAAAGGCATGAAAAGAGGGATAATACAAAAGCACGTTTTTCATCTTGAACAGCTCCCACTTCAGAAGGGGGGAAAGCAAGGACACCCCACCTTGAGTCTGAGCTGCTGAACTGGTCACAGTGAGGTACCACAAACATTTGTCGGGGCTGGCTGTGGGCAGGAAGGGGAGAAGAGACAGGACAAATTGGAAGAAACTGTAACAACAGTGCCTCTCCCACTTGGGTGTCCATCTTAACAAATTCTCCAAGACAAAGCAGGAACACAGACCTGTCACCTTGTTCTGTATCTCTATTTTTGTTGGAATCTCTTTAGAGCAGGGAAAAGGAAAACCCTGCGACACGACTCTCCAAGCTGCCGTGAGCTTCTGTGGGCGGGTAAGCAGCTCTTGCTGTTAGGGATGTTTTGCTTTCCCTGTTGCATTTCCAACCCATGCTCTGAGATTTACCACACTCCTTCAACGGTAACAGACACACAGAACCGGCAGCAACTCCTATCCCCTTTTTCTTTTGACTCACTGTAGACAAACTTTAGATGTTGGGTGGATGCCGCCTCCTCTTCTCCTTTGGGATATTCATTCTTGGTAGCCCAGTCACTCGGGTACAAGTGAGTTTACCTGCTTTTCATTGCCCAACCCTGGATGCCAGACAGGCTTCTATGTACCTTTCTCATTACATTTAGCTAGCCTATCTACCATTACATCATTACTGTCAAACAATATTGTAACCTCATCCGAAACTTGGCAATTACTTTGGCTCTGCAGTTGTGTCCACAACACTGCAAATCAGAAGTACAGATGAAAACTTGTAACCTGAATTCTTCTCCCTCCTTTCTCCCAGAGACAAGCTAGAATTCATCATCATGGTACTATTGTTTAGATTACTTGGCATGTAAAAGCCATGCCATGCTTACTGCCAGAGCTGGATTTTATAGCAGTTTGTACTCCATCACTAGATTCCTCTTCCTGGTAATATAAAGTAATGGAATCAATTCCCACCCGAAAGCCAAGCTGAGTATGTAGGGGTTTAGTTATTTAAAAAAAACACACAAACTGTTTGTCTTGTCGTTTGGGGTGGTTTTTTTGAACTTCCAAACAAATTACCTTGAAGTCAGAAATCCCTGCATATCGTACATTTATCCTGGCAAAACTGCTTCTCAGGTAAACCCGTATTTCCTGCCGATAAAGCAATGCCTTGCTGCCCCCATGTGAAGCTGGTGGGAAGGGTAGCGTTATTAAAGCACCATCACGAAGGGGTTTGTACGGAGAACTGTTGCAATTAAGAGCACAGTCCTTACTGACAGGTTATATTAATGTCATTTCCCAAATGAGGATATTTACCAGAATATATGAGCTTAACTTACTAGGGTTTCCTTCTCCTCCTGCCCTGGTTATTAGCTACCTTTTACACTAGTATAGCTGTACCTGTGGTAAGTATTATTTAAACACTATCAGTATATTTAAATGCCCAAACTGCTACTCTGATTGTGGTATTACTTGCATAAGCCAAACTGGTTTTTATTTCTGCTTAGGGAACATATTTAATATCTACATTTTTAAATACACATGTATTCATAGCAGAAAGGCTTTCTTTTATTGGCTCTCATTTCCTGGAAAATAATTAGAACAAGATGACCCAAGGAAAAAAAAAAAAAAAAAAAAAAGAAAAAACACCAAAACCCTCACAGAAAGAGTCAAAGGAGTGCAAAAATAACTGAATGAAATTATATGAAGCTAGCACACCTCAAGGGCTGGGCCTGTGAATCTGCACAGCAAGCACATCAATGTGCAGAGCTCAGCTTCTGCTATCAGTGCTCGCTGCCTCAGTGCATGCAGCACTGACAGCAGACATCAGTGCTGGCACCACGTTATCATAGCCGCTGCAGACACCTCCAGTATCGCACGTCTGGCTCCAAAATGCACCCGTGTCTCAATAATGGGGTTAAAGGATGGAGGCTGAAGGGAGGTGACCAGGTAACGGTATCTGTAACTGCTGGGGGACATCACCTTCCAAATTCACCAGGGCAAGATTGCAACAAATTAAGGAGGAGACTGTTTCTAAGAAAACTTCCCCCACTTTTAACACTGAGCCCTGCTGGACCAGGGCTTTAGGGAGTTTGCTAGCATCGTCCTCCAACTATTCGGCACTGATCAATACAACTGTCATGCTTTTCTCCTGGGGCATCTTAGTATATTGATTTTTGGAGCTCCCACTTACTGCAGACACAATGGATTGCTGTTAGAATATATAAAAGCCTGGACAAAAAGCTGATGTGCACATCTTCAATTTGAAAGGGGTTTCCTAACTGAATTATAATTTCTTCTCTAACCGATCACTCCAGCCACTAGCAAGAAGAAAAGAATGTTAGCTCCCCCCCCCCCCCCCCCCCCCCCCCCCCCGGCAAAAAGAGAGAAAGAATTACTTCTTGTGGACTAAATCCATCTTCCCACAGCCTGCCCTCCCAGTGAGACAGGCCGATTTGACAAGGTATCATTATTATAAAGTTATTTCCATTAAAAGAAGAAAATGCCTGAAGTACAATGATTTTCCATATTCACATTCCCATTTATGCCATGCAGACCATAAAGCATAAACATTTTATCAAATGCAGGAAGAGAGGACTAAGGATAATTTCAAAACAAATTTACTGTTGCTCACCTCCTAATACCATAGCACAAGACAAGGATTCAGGCACCACATAGTGAATGTAGCATCACTATACAGCTGTAGTCCACATTGCTGCCTGAACAGTAAGATTAATGAGCTGCAGGTCAGGACAAAAAAAAAAAAAAAAGTGCTGCTACTCTTGGTACAGTTCAACAGGACTTACTACAGCTTAATTTGCAGTTTTAGATTTTATATACTGATTATTAGTGCAGATGAGCAAGAATCAGCAACCTGGTGCAAAACATTAACAATATTTACAGGAACATTTTCTAGATCAAGGTTTTTTTTATACTGCTTACAAAAGAAGTAAAAAGACTATCTGCTTGCATCATTGCTATTTGACTTGACATCAACAGCACAGCTCAAATACAACTTACCTTAAAGATGATATAACCTAGCAATGAGGCTTCGGAATCCCCACCCCCCACCCCCCCCAAATTCTCAGAGGTAATTTTAAATGATACATCTGCCACTCTGCAACGGTGTTTGTTTTTTAACGTTACTATTTCTGTCACTGCTGGAATGCTATCACCATCCATCTGTCTGAGCCCACGATCTTATTCAAGCATGCCTTTTGCCCCAGTATTGCTCAGCAGCTCCGAAGCCTGGCAGACCCCGTCACCACCACAGCGCGGGTATCACCATGACAGAGCAACAAATAACAGCTGTACCGGCTGCTGCGGCACTAGAAATAAAGCGTGGGGAGAGGTGATGAGGAAGGTGATACTTCTCAAGTGTAAAGTGACAAATTACACAGAAAAGTATTTCTAGCTAAATACTGTTACTAACAAAGTATAAATTCAAGCTAACAGGCATTTGCGTTAGACCTACATCTCCAGTACAACAATTCTTGCCCTGCATGGGGCAATCTGGACGGGCTCCCGCAGCCTCCCTGTGGTTCCAGCCACTTCTGCACATCTCCGATACAGGCAGGAGGTTGCTATTGGCACTGACAGAGCATTACCATGCCCGAAGCCAACATAAACAACATTAAAAGCCTTCCCTCTTTACTTGCAGAGCAGAGCTCAGCATCAACTTCACTTTACTACCAGGGGATTGAGTAGGAGCTTTGCCCTTGTGGTCTGTACCGCATAAGCTTAGCTAACGGCCAAAGCAGGTCTCACCCTCCCTGGGGATCAGGCTGACTTCTGGTTTGGCTGCCAGAGGTAAGTGAACATCTGCCTGCTCGTTGAAAGTTACTCTAGTTGTTTAAGCATTACACCACTACCATGGGGGTAAGCAATGGTGACGTTAGCTGCAGCGTGTTCCTTCAGCCAGCCACCAGTTCCTCTAGTCAGCGGTCAAAATAAAAGGCAAAAGGAAGAAAAGACCATTCCTATTTGAAACTGAGATAATGCTAAGACTCATTTCCACGGCATTCAGGCTAGCACATTTCCTGTTGCTGTCACTTCTGTAGGTTCACTTGGTCCAACCCAATGCTAAATCAGAACGACCGTAGCTACCTTTGGTGTTGCTGTTAAGGATAAAGGAGGCAACACTCTGGAGAGCACAAATCAACAAAGGTGACATACTGGTAAGATACAGGTACGCTCACCACCACTCCTCCATCCATCTCCAGCAGAGATGATGTCCCCCACGCTACTAAGGACTAGGACAGTGCTGGCCTAACAACCATTTAGCCTTTGGGCCCAGCCCTTCCAAGTCTTTTTTTGAAAGGTGGACATTTTTTCCACCTTTCAAAAGGTGGAAAAGGACTCGTTTATCACATGTACCTTGCCTTATGCCTGGATAGAACAACAGCAAAAGTGTTTATGCTCAAAGGTTCGATTCCTTTATGTGTATGTTGATGAAGAAACAAAGGTAGTCCAAACCTCCAGGAAATGCTAACACTTAACAGAATTAGAGGTTTTCTGTATTTTTTCAGTCTAGAGTAGCTTCTACCTAGGTACTTAACCATGGAGTTAACAGACTGGCTTTAGCTACTCAGCTGTACATAGTTTGTGCATATTCTTTTCCCCAAATTTTCACCCAACTGGGAATCTAGTCAACTGCCCGGCGGGTTTTTTTCCCCGCGTGAGAACTTAGGCTCTTCTCTTACGAAGAGTACATGGTATTTTTCAGAATTTCAAGTTTCATATAATAAACAGTTCGATTTTGAATACTTGTCAAGTCTGTGTTTTTCCCCTTTTTACTATGCTATAGCATCTGATCAAAACCTCTTCATCCTAGCTTGCCTTTCTGACTGGGATCATCACCTCTGAAGCATATCCTCTTACCACAACGAGCCACATTAAATACACAGAGCCAGTGAGGGATTTCTTGCCCAGCCTCTAATCAGAACTGAATTTTGGAAGCAATTACACAACGTTCTAGAAAGCTGCTGTCCTGCTGCTGCCCAAGCACATGCTGTAGAGCGACACCTGCATTGAAGAGAAAAGAAAGAGGGAAATCCATCAGTCTGTGAAACACGAGTTGAACAAACAAGAAAAATAGCTCTTGCCCGTTCAGCTGTTGACCTGTTTAGGACAGGAGTATGCATGTATTCCGAGTTTTCCATGCACGTGTTCAACAGAATTGACCTGATATTCTGGTGGGGGCAGATCTATACTCAAATAAAAGTTAAATCAATCCAGAACCTTTTCTAGTTTGTAGAAGCTTCCAAACTTAATCATAACCTGTTCATAATAAGGTAGAATTACCTTACTTCTAAAAGGTGAGAAAATGGAAAGCAAACCATTTTTTGGAAAAAGTTATCAAAGTAACACGCACCCTACTCACCTCCTCACTGTGGCACTTCAACTGCAGTGATGGGTTATAAAGATTAAATCCCTGAGGCTGAGTAAAAAAGGCATTAAGTAATAAACCTCATAACAACAGGAGTCAAATGGGTCAGAAGGATTGTTCAAATATTGAAGTTTAACAAAACCCTATTACCTTAAAAAAAAAAGTGTAAGAAAATGTGAATGCCCTGGAAACAAAAGGTGACATAGAATCATAGAATAGTTTAGGTTAGAAAAGACCTTTAAGATCATTGAATCCATCTGTTAACCCAGCACTGCCAAGTCACCACTAAGCCATGTCACTAAGCATCACATCTGCACTGTCCTTTAAACGCCTCCAGGGATGGTGATTCCACCTCCCTGGGCAGCCTGTTCCAGTGCTTGAGAAGCCTTTCTGTGAAGAAATTTTTCCTAATATCCAATCTAAACTCTAAACTTCCCCTGGTGCAACTTGAGCCCGTTTCCTCTCATCCTGTCCCTTTTTACCTGGGAGAAGAGACCGAGCCCACGTGCCTACCCCCTCCCTTCAGGCAGCTGCAGAGAGCGATAAGGTCTCCCCTCAGCCTCCTCTCCAGGCTGAACACCCCCAGCTCCCTCAGCTGCTCCTCACAGGACTTGTGCCCCAGCCCCTTCCCCAGCCCCGCTGCCCTTCCCTGGACACGCTCCAGCCCCTCGACGTCCCTCCTGCAGCGAGGGGCCCGACACTGAACCCAGGGTTCGAGGTGCGGCCTCACCAGTGCCCGGTACAGGGGGCGGTCACTGCCCTGGCCCTGCTGGCCACACTGTTTCTGACACCAGCCAGGACGCTGCTGGCCCCTTGGCCACCTGGGCACACTGGGGGCTCATGCCCAGCCGGCTGTCAGCCAGCACCCCCCAGGCCCTTTCCCACCGGGCAGTTCCCAGCCCCCTGCCCCAGCCTGTAGCGCTGCCTGGGGCTGGTGTGACCCACGGGCAGGGCCCGGCACTGAGCCTGGTTGAACCTCACACCACTGGCCTCGGCCCATCGGCCCAGCCTGCCATGGCTAAATTCAAGTCAATATTCTGGGAATATAATTATTTCAAATCCCATTTTAACATTAGTTTCTAGTACAGCACATGATTATTCTGTCAGATAATCACTTCTTTACTTAGGCTAATTTAAGGACTGTTAATAACTTATTAATAACTGTAATTAATAACTGTAATTAATAACTGTTGCCTTAATGTGAAACAAAACAGAACACAGGGACCCAGGAGCCTCAGACTGCTTTTGAATTTACAAAGCCATACCCAGTGCTGTGTTCCAGCACGAGCCAGATGTATACAGCGCACTGTGAGAAGATTATAGACAAACCCACAATACAATACCTCTCCCACTTACAATCCAGAGATCAAGGCCCTAACTTCATCAAGAACAATTTTGCACTATAATTCTAGGAAAAACAATTCTACATATTAGCTGATGACATTTTTGTTTCACCCATAACACAGGAAAACAGCAGGAAATGATCTTTCAAATAGGCAAATGTGTATTACAAGGATCACAGCATTATTGTTTTATTGTTTGCACAATGGTAAGTTGCACATATGGACAAACAGTACACAATTTTAGTTTCACAAATTAATACATTACAAGAGAGTCCAGTGGTTTAACACATTAACTATTAAAAAAAGCAATAACAAAGGAATAAACATTACGGTTTTGACTGCAGCCCAATAAAATTTTAAAAAATGTTGAAATCAAAATAAACTGTAAGCTTTATTATTCTGAGACATTAAAAAACCCACATTATATCCCTTCCTAAGGGACTTCTCACAAAGATGCAATAACATACAAGTACAAAAGTGAAGAATTCTGCTCAGTTTCCCTTAATTTTATCAGATCAAGTGACAAACTGAACATTTGTCAAAAAGCAAACACTGCTGAATGCAGACATTGTTTCTATAACATACAAAATGGTAGTAACGCTTTTAACAACAGAAAGCAAATGACCTGGTACTAGAAAATCTTACGCACTGTAACTGTGTTTTAGAAAAAAAGGTGCTTTTGTGAAAATGATTGTGGATATTCATTTGATGCATGTTATATACAAAACATCTTCTACATAAAAAGCAACTTGGCTCCAAAGTTCCATGTTCACACTTCAAGCTCTACTTTTATTTGCAAAGATTCAACTGGTCTATTACCTCCTCCTCAAGATGTTTTCCCAGGTATTTCCCGTGCACACCAAATTGGAGATGCAGCATAACAAGCTATGATGTAATATGCAAGATACATAAACTACTGTTGCAATAGCTTTAACCCTCCAATTACATCATTTTCCTCCTCCATTCTTTAGCAGCAACTTATCATGCTATACCTCATATTGAAAGCAGATACGCAACCTCTTGAAAGTCAATGCTAGTAGCGCTTATGAGAAACTAGTGAATCAACTCTGGTTTTAACAGCTAATTTGGGTTTCCATTAGAATAGCATCTCCTATCTCCCCTAGTTGCAGTGAAAAGCTCAACTAGCTCAACAACTCTCTGCTTGCACACAGACCTTGTGGCACCCTGAGCTTTCAGCTGAAATCTTGCAACTCTACTGTTCAGCTCAGGAGAAAAAACCAAAACCAGTTTGCAAACATTACCTATAAAATGTGTGTGTCAATCTTAGATCCTTTTTTAGGGTTGGCTGCTAAGTGGGTCAAGAAAAAGGTTTAAAAATAAAATCCAGCTACTAACCACTACTTACCAAACTTTATGAGATAGTAAACATTGTATTTTAGCTGGTCTTAAACAATAAAACACAAGCAGCAATGACGACCAAGCCCAGGACCCACTATTTGAAACTCTTAGGAACATCAAGAAATGGGACCACAGGGCAACACGGAGAAACGGAACATATAAAGAAAAGGAGACCTGTCTATGGGGCAAGGTTTGCACATCTGTATTTTATACATATATATACACATACATACACACATATGTGTGTGCTGTACTGTATATATTTACATCCATATACACAAAAAGACCCTGAAGTAGATTTAAAGGCCATATCCAGGAACAGAAGATATGAACTCTAGCATTTGTACTAGAATATATTTTATCTGTACAAAAAAACAAATATGCATATATTCATATGGTATAAAGCTTATTAACAAAAAATATTCTGCTACTAACATTAGGTTAAATAAATGGTTTTACAAGATTCTTTAATAATAATGCAGTATAGAACATTTCTAAAACTAGGGCCAAAAATAAAAATACATAAACGGGTTTCTATTCACAAGAAAATAGCTGTTCAATATGATTTCCTTTTGTATTTCAGACTAGGGAAAAGTAGCAAAATCTTTATAAATCTCCTGGGATGCAATTCAATTAATGCATCAATCTAGAAAAATAGACTTTTCAGGTGAACAAAGTTGATTCACTTCCCCTTGCCTAAAAGGGGCACCTATCTTTTCCCTCGCTTGTTTCCAGCTGGAGGTTTCTTCAGCTGAAGAAGTTGCCCTCCTGTCCCAAAGCCTGCAGACGCAGGATTAGACACTCCGAACGTCAGGCCAGCTGATGCAGTGATGCCAGGATTGCTGAAGTTAAACCCAGATGTAGTTGAGCTGCCAAAGCCTTATGAGGGAGGGAAAAATATTTTAAAACATAAGTTATATCAGGATTGCAAGTTTGTTCTCCTTGTAGTTACGAACGCCAACCACTTTATTACCGATATTTGTAATACTCTATACTAACACGGAACTACAATAGTATGCCACATTGCTAACACACTTGGACTTACTGTGACAACTTGGATGCCTACCTCAGTGACTGTAAACAATTATATCCCAAATCACACATCTATTATACCGTTATCCAAAACAGTAGCACCCAAAGTCCCACTGAAATAGTACAATAGAAGAACCATAACCCCTCAGCATCTCAGCCTAAATACGTAATGCATACGCAGGTTGGGAGGGAAGGCAAAAGTACAAGCAGCCCACAGCCCACTCCACTCACAGCAGGCAAATGGCAAAGCTGGAGTTGGAGCTCCCAGCCTTGTGCCCTACTGACTAGGCTACCTTTGCCTGCCTTTATAAGGTATGTGGCACAGAACATACCTTAAATGAGAAGGTAGAAAAGGCTCGAAATCCTCGTCAAGTTCTTACTCTTGGTATTTAAAAACGCCCTTTATGACTTAAACCAAAAACCAGCATTGAAAACAAAGTTTTGGAAAAACTGCATGATTAGCTGAGCAAATTGTGCTATTTTAACTCCTCTACCCTCTTCTATCAAGGTAAACAAATCGAAGATCTGGTTTAGCTATAAAACAAGGTCAGTTAAAGTCTGCCTACAGTTTTCAGCCAGAGTAACACCAACTCATTCTACTTTCTTTTGTGAATTTATATCAGTTACACACAACCCACTTGGGTAACAATTGAAACTGTTAAAGAAACCTAGAAATTTCTCAAATATTAGTTAACAAGAAGGCAAACTTCACAACTACACTTTCTGTTCTTTCAAGAAACCAAGTTCACCAATCATACAAAATATCACAGTATGACATAAACAAGTTAAGAATTTAACAAATAGTTTCATACATGTTGCGTATGGAAACCTGTAAACAATTAAAATAATAAGAAAAAACGGGACTGGTTCACAAGTAAAAAAGATATATTCTCAATATGCATTACTTAACATAGTTTTGTTAGTTCTTTAGCAGACCGTTACAGCAATCCTTTGGTCACATCAGCATCTTCAACTCAATGTCTGAATACTTTTAAAACACAGAAATAAAACCCCAATAGATGCTCTAGGTCACAAAAGATTTCCAGCACAGCTTTGTGACCGGTTTACTATAGTCTTCATATCTACAAGCTGCTCACAGTTACACATGCATTATATTCAGGTCCACTTTTCAGCAGTATAAGTATGTCCAGCCACGATCCCACTTGATTATCTTTTCCCCCGTGTACTGAGGCTGCTATTCTTCAATAAAAGTAAGTCTCCAACACAAATTCTCAAGTCAGCTCTTCAAAGTACATTTACCATCTCAGTTTCCACAAAAATAGTGCGTGTGTACATCTCCCCTCCCCTTAACATTATACCTATAAATTCAGTGGTCATTTTTTTTCCCCCTTTTCCCATCACTCTGGGAGTCTTAATGCTCTTTACAACATCCCACTCACATCAGCTTTTTCAGCTGCCACCAGATGTATACGAGCAGGAATTAATTGGGACTTGATTTGGAGTCAGCTTTCCACAGTGTCTGTGTGTGTTTCAGAGGGAAGTCTGGACATAGTAGATACAACAACTGCTCTGGACAAAGCCAAATTTACTATTAGAAGATGCTCAAGTACTTTCAGAGGACTAATTTTTCTCTTCAAACATAGAAATTGAGAAGAGCAGTAATACTACTGGAAACACTTTCAAATCCTTTAAAGCAATTAAATCCAACTCATAACTTACAAACACTTGACAGAAGCAATTTGGGGATCAGTAACTTTCATTCTAAAATAAGAACAAACTGATGGAAAACATGTGGAGGAGACTCGGGGCATTATCTAAGTGGCCTAGAAGGACAGGGTGAAGGAACACTTACTAGACATTATTTTGGGAAAATATTTAAGTGCTCGCATCGAAACACAAGCAGTAACAACAGTATAACCTATAACCCATATTCACCCCATTTTCCTGTTTTTTTCAAAAGCAAAATATTCAGAATCAAGATAACAATAATATACACCAGAATACTGTTTCAAGATCCTGTAAATGTTATCTAAGAAACAGGACAAAAAATTAAAAAAATATATATAACCTGGCTAGCCTCAGACATCATTCAAACCCATTTATACACCCTCAATAAAATTAAAGATCCAGAAGCCATAAGCATAAGGATATAAAAGGTAGAAGTTGACGTGCTTCTGGGCTACCAAATTTTTATGGAGGTTTCTATTCCCTAATCCCACTCTAAGTCAGGATTTTATGACCACTTTATAAGTACAAAATAATGGGAATTATATTGACTTACTATTTACTTTGGTTTGATACCTCATTAGTGGTGGACAACTGATCCATACAACTGCTTTTCTAATTATGTTTTTAAAATACTTAAAACAAAATTATGTACTTTGTAATTTAGCAGCTTGAAATACTGCAAGACTATTTATTTATATAAATATTAGTAATAGGTAATTCAAAATAGGCTGAATAAAATAAGCTACAAGATAGAAATGTAAGCAGTGTAAGTTTTCCACTTGCTTCTGATAGGAAAAAATAGCTAAGCAAAAGGAAGTTGATGCTTAGACACTGCACACTGCAAAATAAGAGATGTTCTATCAAGAAGTTACTAGGGTGTTAACACATTCATGAATGTTACACAGCCAGCTTAGTGAGTTATTTCCACCTCATAATACAAAGCTTAAGATACTTCACAGGCCTAATTGGACAGGGTAACTCATCACTAACCAAGCAAAAAACAAAACAAACTGAAAAGCATAGCAACTAACAAGAGTCCAAGCTAACCAACCTACCGGGAACTTACTAATAAACACCTGCCACTTGCTATGTTTGTATGAATAACAGTTACAAAACCCCATTTTGCTTTTAAAAAAAGAAACAGGCTACCAAAAGCAAATCCCAGGAGACACCATACTCCTTCAATCTGTCATGGGAGAAAGACTGTAACACAGACTATAGTAAGTTATTTGGCTCAAAACCAAACTCCTATTTAAAAAGTAAATAGAGATGCAAGCTGTAGAAGTGACTAAGATTTCAGACACCTGAGTTAAGGAGCAATTGCATCCATATTTTCATTTTCTCACCATCAACAAAGGTAAACCAAAAAAGTGAAATGAGCATAGAGTAGTTCAATTGCCACAGAAATGTTTTTGTAGTTAATGCAATGAATTACTGATACATGCAGAGGTACAATACCTGTAACTTACTATTCAAATAGAAAGAATAAACAGATAAACAGTTTTAAAGAATCCTTCTGGACTTCTAAAAAACAATTTTAACTTTACTTGTAAATACAGGAAGTCAAATTACTGGTATATCTGTCACAAATTTGTACACTAATTCCAATAGCTCAGGAACTGTATAGCCTATGCATTCAAGTAGTAACTGCATTTCAGCACCTCAGACTGCATCTGATCTGCTTCCACTCCTAATTAGACACCAACAAACAGAAGACATCATTGCTCACTCAATACTGTCTAGCTAGGAGACCTTTACCAGAACCTAAAAACTTCTCCAAAAATGTGTATTTAGCAAGCAAATAGTTAATTTAATGGTTATATACACATGCGATTTTAAGTTTCAGTAGCTTTCTTAGACTGAGTGCGGTAGTTTGATTATAACATTTTTGCTTTAAAATAAACTTGAATTCAAGAGAAACAAACCAACCTGCACTTAGACTTCCTGATGGTTTACTTGTAGTTCCAAACGCAAACAATGATGCTGTGGCACTACTTCCAAAGGCAGAGCTACTTCCAAATCCTAGTAGAATAATAGTAAGACATACAACAAAAAAATTACAGACACAGCAATTAAAGACACGTAGGTTTTGGGCAAGTATTCCAACAACAAACATAATTTTAAGTATTATTTGATAAACAAATACTCCTAAGATTATTGCCTCAAGACTGTTTTATTCTCAACAGCACTGCATTAACGAAACACTGCAAACGGGAAAGTATTGGAGAAAACTACTTCCCTCAAACCTGAGCAAAGGAAAAGCTCCAAGAACAGGTGAAGTAAACTATCAGTTTATAAAATTGCTATTGAATTGCTGTTAAACTGGCAAGAAAATGGTAACCAAAGAGGCCAACTCTAAGAAAATTCAGACACAAGTCATATGACTTCTATTGCAAAAAGTCACAAGCTTCATCCACAACCGAAAAAGGAAAATTCTCTATACTGGCAACAGAGTAAACATTTTTAGTTTTTATTTGGCTTATTTTAGAATCACCCACACCCTGTCCCCAGGTTTCTGGAAGATTAGCTCTATCTAGGAAATGACAATAAAGGAGAAAACCATCATATAACGGGCAGCCATAAACATACAGCTGTAATAAAACTCATTATTTTTGTAATTAACATTTATAATTTCATAATATAAATATCTCAAGATTTCAAATTGTGTTATTAATGAGATCACTTCAAAGGAAAAGTATGTTGATATTTGCAGTTTGAGACAGAGGCCAGACAAAAGTAACAGTAAGGGAAATAGATCCTCTCATTGTGGCCGTCTCAAGAGGATTTCAAAAAGAGAACAGTACTTGTTATTTGAGGAAATTATGCCCCCATCTTAAGTTTCTTATGTCAGGGAAAATACTTGTATTTTACTGCAAATTGAGCCTTTACCATTCCTTCAGAGAAATAATTTTTAGATTTTAAAACCAGTAAGCATTGAACACACTATCTGAAGCAGTGTTCCCTAGTCTTCTGCAATTTTTAAATCAAAGTAAGTTTTAACGGTATATGACAAATATCATTTGAAAGTAAGATAAGTTTATTTAAATGATACACTCTTTTGTCCTATCTAGTTTGAAATTAATTGCCAATGGTCAGGCAAGCTGTCTGCAAATATTTAGTGAAGCACAGGATCGATGTGCTACATATCATATATGCTTTAAATGCGAAAGCCTCTATGTTTTATCACTGACAAAATTCACAGAATATTTATCATGGAAAGAGAGCATACTTCCCCAATTAAAATGATGTTTCAAAAGTATACACTAAAAATTGTTCTGTTAAAAAAAACAACCCTTAAGATAAGAAAAAAATCTTAAGTATTCATTCTGCCGATTTGTTTCCAAGGGCACACCTGCAGGATATTTTGCATGTATTCCCTTATTCTTCTACATTTGCTTCTATCAGATAGTCTTCTTGATTTGTCAAAAGATGACAATTACTTTTCTTTTTGCTCACTGTTCTCAGTTATTGTCACTGTTTAGGTTTTCTTTTATCTGAAAAAACCTAAATTCTGATCAGAAAAGTATTGGTAGATTTAAAGATAATTTCAAGGTGTAAAGTCCAAGTTACAACATCTTTGTAATACTGAGTGATATTTAATTATTTTAATTACATTACAACACTGATTCATGTGTTCGGCTCACAAAGAGGCAAAATGTAGAAATGTGTACTGCAGAGAGAAGAGGATGCAACAAGAAAAAACACAACAAAGTATGTTTGTGCTCAGCAGATGTAACAATTTTCTTTGCAGATCTCATACAAAAGCTTCAGAGGACACTAGTGTCTTTTGACTTGCACTGTAAGAACCCCTGACCTATACAGATAGGAAATTTACAGTCTACTAATCATTTAAGTTTCTAGTTGTAGTTCTAGTACTGAGAATTTGTTATACTTAAATGAAAATGTCTACATTAATTTTGTCATTTTTTTATTACCACCTACTCTTCCACACCCATGTGTCCTCTTGGAATATATTCCCCACCAGTATACTAACATTTTGATTAGTATTTTTCCCTCAGTTTCAAATGTTGCTTTTCAGCTTGAGGATGGATTTTTTTCCACCTCAGCACTAGGGGACAGAGTGACAGCTAAAGCAAGTATGTTTCAGCAGGCAGGATCCCAGAACTGTAGTAATTTTTTTTTGCATTTATTCTTATCTTAATCCAAGCAGAAATGGGTCCCTGTAGTTAACAGTTGTACATACAGGGGAAAAACTACTATGGATTAACTACAGCGTGACCCAGTGTCTCAGGTGCCTAACTTTCATATATATAAAATTACATCAAGTTGTAGTTATAATAGATGTACTTTATGTACTTCCCTAGCTTTCAGAACAGAACTTCTATGTGATTACTTCACCGTGGGTTTTCACTATAATGGCTTATTAGCCTTAGTATTAGCCTTAGCAACCCCTTTCACAAGAAGTCTGGAAAGTGCAGACTGTCCAGTTTTAAGGTCTTCCCTGAAACAGATCATTCTCTTAGTGGAGTTAAAGGTTTGCAAGAGATTCAGATGTGTGGTATAATAATTCAATGAAAGATTAGAAAAGTTAAAGTGTACCTCCAAGGCTTGAAGAACCTAAGCCACTTGATTGCAAGCCAGTGCCAATACCTGAGCCGAATGGCGTTCCAAAACTAACTCCCAGAGATGGCTGTGGCCCTGGTATAAAAAAAATGAGAACAAACTTGCCTTACTCTTTCATAGTAAAGAGGTCCTTTATTTATTTATTCAAGTATTTGATAATGTGAACATCATTGCTTTCAACAAATCCCATTAAAATCCCAAACTTTACCTCATCATAATTTCTCACTTAACTATCTGCTTCTATGTCCACCTGGTAAAAATCTAAGAAAACACTGACTGTAATGAGGTGAAACTAGTAAAAGCTAATAACATCATTTAGTATTTTTAAAAGTTAACCAGTCTCACCTTAAACTTCAAAACATTAATCAAAACCTCAAGAGAACTCATAGGTAACAACATTTTGCCACCTGTATTAATGGAATCTGAATAAGGGAAAACCTTCAAATTAAAAACATAAAAACTGACACTAATGTAACCAAAACTATATTACCAAAAGTTAATTTAATAAATAGGAATCTTCAAAGCTACTCAAGTATTCCATCCAAATTTAAACAGAACACTAAGATAAAAAACAAGACAATGACTTTATTTTATTAAATTTATTGGTCATTTTTAAGCAAGTCAATTACACAGTAACATGACAATTCAATTCTTTTCCACACAAGTGATAACTGAGTTCTGTTAAGCTCTGCTACATAACACCATTCAATAAGGTAAACTAGTCAAACCATCTTTTTAAATAAACATTTACAAAAGGCACAGTTCTGTGTACCTTAATGAATTAGATACATTCAAAGTTTCAGAGTCAGAGTTTGTCCCATAATTAAAAAAACCTGACAGTACTTTTCCCTACATATTCACACTGAGATGCAGGACTGTCAAAAAACATCTTCAGTCTGCCAAGTTGAAATTTACAGCCTCAGTTTTTTTTTTTTTAATCTCTTAACCTTGGGGAATAAAGAATCAACTTGCTAGCCCATTACTAACACATTTTAAAATAATTAATTCTGATAAATAATTAATATATTTTGACAGTTTTCACAGTACAATCTTATATTCCTGTCTTTTTCAAACAGTTTTCAGTGCACTAGTTAAGAAGTTTAACCATTGAAGATAAAATACAGTGCCAGACTCTTAATCCACAGACATTCACACCTTTCCTTAAGATAGCTTTCTCCCATTTTTGAACATACTTAATGTACTATATCTATGAAAGTGATGATTTATTCAAATATTACTATAAAGCTCTGATGATTTCAGTCTTTCTCCTAAACCATTATCACATTTAGGCTTATTTTCATTCAAAATTTCTTACTTCATACTACAAAGTTTCCTCTTACTAATTTTTACCTACAGTTTTAAAATGTAGATATTTCAAGCTTTTAAAATCAGTTCAGTATTTGAAGATTTAAATGGACAATCATTTGAATCAAGTGAAAGGCACTGTATATTGAAAAGTAACATTTTTGCTAGGAACACAATTCTTATGTGATCCAAGCCGAATGACATCTGTATACTCAAAGTAGTGTTAAACTAAATTTTAAGGGCAACTAAAGTTGTTAGCTTTTAGTCTCTGCTTAGCAGGGAATAGCTAGGAAACCCAAGCTGGTTTTCAACTAAAAAAAAAAAGTATATCAGATGTTGTAATTACAAGTTTTCACATTAACTAAACTTGTTTACATCCAGTTTAAATACTGATACATGTACCTAGCAGCTCTTTAAAAAAAAATTATCAGTAAAAACAAAAAACCCTACACAAGTCAATTAGTCATCTAATAAACTAAAAGAACCCCAAAACACATATCCAGTTCCTTCTTAAGTGCACAGGTTTCTATCTCAGTGGGAGGCACTGTTAGTGGAAGACCTTAAAACAAAACACTACAGTCCTCCAGGCCAAGCTTTTTACTAAATGCAACATGCTTTTTAGAGCCAGTAAAAAACATTATTCTAAAACACCTCAGATCATATAAAACAGGCTCTTATGCCTTAGGCTAGCAAGCTTTTCATTGAGCAACAGCATATGGTATTTGTTGATTTGGTACCATAATGTTCTGAAGGCATCATCACTACTTATCATTCTTGTAAGTAAACATAATTTTCAATAGCAAAAGCCTAGTAATAAAGATTCTTTGATGCCAAAAGTACTAGCAAAAGAATTGGCACTTCTGGCTATTATAGTTACGAAACAAATTCTTTATAACAACTATTTTAATGTTTTGAAACTTGATATACATTTGCCCTGTAGAGCATTTCAGTCTAATGAGTAGGACCCACAACAGAGTCCAGACAGGTCAGCCAGATTTCCTAAAATGACTTTCTGCAATTTTTAAAAATCGCAGCTGGTCCTAACAGTGAACAAATTTAGTGTCACAACTTATATCTGATTTTGACAGACTAGTACACTGACTAATTTTAACCAAGGTTTGTATCAAATCACACTATACAAATTTTAAATGCCATTTTCAGTATCCTTTCCCATTAGCACTTCAATTTCATGCCAAGTCAAGTCAAAACATAAGAAAGTGTGCTAACAGCTTGATAATGCTTTGACTAACTCTGCACATCACCAGTTAAGGAGAGAGTAACTAAGTTGTTGGGGGACTACTTTACTTATAGAAGAGGACATGTGAGTCTGAAGAAAAGCATTTAAGACAACTTAGTCTTACCAGAAAATCATCAGTTTCAGCCTAATGCATTCACAGGTCTTAGTTCACTAGGCTTTAAGTTCCTTTAAAATCTTTTACTTTAGTCCCAACGATAGAAATAGGTAGACTAGCCACCATCATTTTAACTTCCATGCTGTTCAAGATTGTTTGGGGAAGGTGCAGGCGAGGCAGTGGTTAAAACCCTAGCTGCTACCACACAAAAGCACGACAGCCTCACCGCTACCAATAAAGCTGTGCTCAGAGCAAAAGTGCTAAACTAGGGAGGAAAGGTTGTGTGCAGACATGACTTAAGCATACTTTTAATATCTCTAGCCTCAAAAAACTGCACAAAAATCGTGCTTCAGTATGCACGCCACAGTCCTGGTATCCTGATTATCCACCCCAGGAGAACAGTGGAGTACATCTTTGCTCCCTTTCTTCCATATGGCCAGGATCCACTGGCTGTATTTCTTTCAAGAGAAGCCAGACGTATCTTGGCATACAGAGAGAACATAAATAGGGTGCATATCTACACCCAGGAACTGGGGAAACATTTTCCCTGATCCCACAGCTTAGACGTAGCTACTAAACTTTTGACTTCTGAACGCAAATTTAAAATAAATTATTATTTCTCTTTTTCAGAGAGAGAACGGTAACTAACACTAAAATCATCTTATGAAATACTTAACTATGTAAACATCAAATATTTTTTTTAAAGAGAGACTAACCATCCTGACCCCTCAATAACAACAGTACCATATATTAGATTTTAGTCAAAACTTTGAAGCCCAGGTTAATTTTCTTGTTTTATTTTTATCTTCAAGAACAGCAACAACAGGTCAGGTAGTACAAAGACACTCCCTGCCCTTTACAGAAACCTCATTTCATAGTCTTCTCTCATAACCTTCTACCATTCCTCATCTACCTCACTCTTCAGGACTTAGATCTTGCAAAGAAATAAGCATGATTTTAACATCTAGCAGATATTATGAATTTGATAAATTAACAAAGGCAAAACATCAGAACATTTGCTGTTTTACTGCAGCAAATGGCCATCAGAAAATTCAAACAAGGAAAAGGAAACAAAGAGGCAATCTTTAAATGTTTAAAGATTCTTATAAAACTGAAAGGATACATTCTTCTCCTTTTCTACTAAGAGTAATACAGAAAGTGGCAACCTTATCTGAAGCTCAGAAGGTTCTGGGTAAAATGTTGGGAAAAAGTCAAACACTGAAGTCAGTAATTTAGGAAAGGTGTGATATTTTCCTTTTTAGTATGCTTTTAAGACTTTAAAACATCTCTGAAATAGTTCAGGTCTGACAAATCCTGCTTTTGAGCTACAGGGACAGAAAAGATGACTTCAAGTTCCATCTAACCCTATTTTTTAAGTACTCTTGAAGTGCCACTCACCACATTAATCTACCTCTATTTTTCCAGGTCCTCCCATGAGTTGCATGGAGGGGAGTAGTATTCAAACCGAGTAAGTAGTAAATAAATTGTTGTCTACTTCTGTTAGCATGTTTGATGTAAAGTTAATGGCTTTGTTCTATCTGCACCATGTTTGTAGTTGGCACGTTTTTGGCTTTTGAAATACTCCACCAACACAACCAACCAACCCACCCAAAACCAACCTACACACACTCCCATTTGCTCCTTTCACTACAGAATGTCACAAAACACCTCAAGGTATAAAGTCACCCTATGTAAGGCGTGCTGGTACAGGTCAGTTCTGTCCTCCACCCTGCCCCTCCTCTTCACTCTTACTCCTAAGAGAATACTCACAAAATCATACCAAATGGCATCTAAGTTATTAGCAGTTCTCTTGAATTTGGACTAGGAAGTTCAAATCTGTCACCCCAATTCATGAAAATGCAGGTATAACGTTAAATGTGACATCCCAAGTACATGACTTTCATACACAACTAATCCTGTAATGATTGTGGAGATTACTTTAACAAAAAACTTCAGACAAGGAGAAAGATGAAGGGAAAGGGAACTACTCTGGCAACATTAGGCTGCAGAAGCCACACTTCTATCTGTACTAAAAACCTTGAAGTGTGACATTACATTATGTCATGTTTTCTGTTTAAAACCAGACTCTTCCACAGATGTCACTTCTACAGAACTTCCATGGATTAACACTGCAGCAACAGGAAGACTGTGGTCTACTATGGAAATTCAGAAGAGAAATGCTTCATGAAGACTTCATTTTTTCTTGTGTTCAAAATTATTTTGATATATTTGCCTTTGAAACCCATCCCCTTGTTGTTTAGAAGGGCCAGGGCTGGAAGCACATTGTATTTTCCTTTTATGGAGAAGGCAAAGGCAATCTAATCATTTGTCAAACAGGGTGGTTGGTGCATAGATCTCTAATCAAAACCATTCAAAATATGACTGCTGTTAAAAGAGAAGGAAAAGGTGCTAATATGACTTTCAGTAAACCTGTGGTAACATTTTAGAAAATAAATGGTAGAATAAAGTTACCTATCTCCTTTTCATAATTTGCTGACAGACATATCTATATTCAAGTAAAATTAAATGGAATTTTTCTTATTTCTGTTAAATGATTAAATATCAATTCAATTCTCTACATTCACAAATCCTTCTCTGAGAAGTGTTGGTTAGTGTAACAATGTCAACTAAGGTGCCTTAAAGTTATTTCCTTTGCCATACGCATATCCATTCTTCATTAGCAGTGGGTCAAGCATTTCCTCTGTTTTGGTCTTCCTCTTACACACATATGCACACAGAACCACTGATATGCTCTACTTGCTCTAATATTTATTTGCAACAGCAGAATAGCCAGCAAAAAATGCTCCATCATCACCCTGACAAAGGAGTTGGCTAGAAAATAGTAAGCCAGGCATCAGTCTTCATAGTCTACAGAATTCTGCTCCACTATCCTTCCTGTTCTACAGCATTTTCCATTTTACAGGTCCAAAGTGCTATATAAAAATGCATTAGTTTTACATAAGAAAAAGGTAATATGTATTTAGATAATCTCTCCTCACTGATGTGAAATAATTTACTATAACCATACAATTCTGGAAAGAGGCTATACTACATGTATTCAGAGATGTTACTTAAGAGCGAAGACTCACATTCCAAGGGGTTAAGTTAGAACAATACAGTAAATATCACTAATACAAGTAAATTCACAAGATTAAGTATCTGTTGTATAATTATTGCTAAGTCTACCCTGCATTTTTCTATTGGCTATGTATCAGTAACTTTGCTCGTCACAACGTTTAGATTTTTAGTCTAACACAAAGGAAGACCTCATAGAAAGCTTTACACAAATTTATTATTGTCGTAACACTAATAATCTATAACTTGAATGCACTCAGACCTGTAGCAGGCTGTTGCTGCTGAGTAAGTGTTGCAGCCATCGCAACGGCTGCTGCATTTGGTATGTTGCTGAAAGGGGTCGGTCCAGTGGTAACACGTGGCGCGCTCTGCCACTTCTTAGCTTCTGCTCGTCTTGCCTCAAACACATCCATGGCATCTCCCAGAAAGGTTTTCCTGTAGCCAAGGTATTGGTCTTTGAGCATCTGAAGGGGGTGGGGGGGAAGCCATTTTAGTTCAGTGTATTTGACATAAAACCTTAACTTAATAAGGAAAAACACTGAATTATAAATAACATTTCCTTTTTTTAGAAAAAAAAAAAAGCCCCCACAATCTGGAAGGATCTAGTCAAGCTGCAAGCTGGAGAGAAATGTTTTGCATCACTTACAGCCAGAAGAGGTTCTTCATTTAAATCCTGCAAAGCAGTCAAGCCTGACTGACATAATGAATGGTATAAAAATCTTTCACAGTTGGTGCAAATCAGCACAATTCAATTTGTATCACTGCACTAGGTGACCTAAGAGGCAAAATACAGTCACGTTGCTAGCTTATACCATAAAATAACACTCTTCTTCAGTGCTACCGTTTCTGCATGGAGCCTGCTTTTGCTCCCTTACCCCCTTCACCTATTTTTCCTTCCTTTCACTCTTGTGTTTCCTTCTTAGTACAAAGCTAAAGCAGCTACCAGAATTTTAGAATTCACTCGTTTCTGATTCATTTCATCAACAGCATAACACTGTGCAAATGCAATAGATCACTATGCTTTAGTCTAACAAGTAGCCTGAATATGTTGTCATGTTCCCCCTCCCCCTTGCCTATGCCCCTTCCACCCCCACCCCACCCCCCTTCCGTGGCAACATTTAGCTTGGCCTGTTCATTGTGAGCCATTTCTACCAGTCACAGATGAGGGAACTATGGGTATCTTAGGTAACAAAAAGAATAAATGGCTTCAATTAAAGAACCAATAGAATGATTTCCATCTTCTAACAGAGAATCTTTAAAAGTAATAGATTTATTAAAGCCGAAGAACAGTAGGTTCAGTTGAATTTTATGGAAGCCATACTACATCCTGTGTTCCTGGCTAAGGATATGCTTGTTTCCAAGAAGAGGAGCTTATGGTCCAAAAATTCAGACTCAGAATTTGAACAACTGTGATTTTTGTCTATCAGCAACACCAGGAAACACAAAGATTGACTTCATTATCACATCAGGTGTGCTGTCTTTGGAAAGAAAGAGACATGTGCCAAACTCTGATATGATTTAGTACAATGTCATACTGATTGCCATAGGAGCTGAGAAATGCCATTAGACAATGTAAAGCAGTTTTTAAGGCTAATCTATGCAGAATGATTTAATGACATTCTCTACCCAAGTTGTGCCCATGCACATTTTACTCTTCACTGATCTTGGATACAGAATGTATCTGTATGTTCATAAATTATATAAATATATTTAACAACTAGCCCCATACAAAGATGTTTCAGGCCATATTTTTCTACAACTCCAGACCCTCGAATGAAAGTATACGTGCAAATCAGAAAGCCTATTTCAGACAAAGGAATCAATTGTGGTTACAGCTCTGCCTTCACAAACCATATCACAACCATCAAATAAGGCAGCAACAGGAGTTTCAAAACTGCTCTGCTCTCCTAGGATCTCCTAGCTGATAAACTAAAATAGATGCTCAGAATGATAGATCCACTTATGCAGTATATTAATTTTTCTGATTTCTGAAGCTTTAGTTATAAATGTGTCTTCTAAAATATCAGCCTTCATGTCCACCCACTAGAATAAATCCCAAAAAACCTTCCCCAAAAGAAAGAAAAAATCCTCAAACCCCTTAGTTTCAAGCAATAGAATACTTCTTAAGCTGAAGTCACTCCTATTCAGTCATGCTGACAAGGTACTGAAGATACCATTACTTATACTTGCATATTAATCCAGCTCTTCATATTGAAGAGCAACAAAAATGTACCATCAAAGACCACCGCATGAGTTCAGGGTACACTCAGATCTCAGAAGTGAAGAGCCCAGCACACACCTGGGATCCTTTTTGTGTAATTCTGCCAAGATTATGGAAATGCTGATATATTTTGTATCTGGTACCAAAACTGAGTTCAGTAAGAGCAGAACAAATATCTGATGGCAGGTAGCTATAAAAACCAGTGAATATCCATGCTGACAGAAGCAATGTATGAACTAGATTCCATGCATTGCAAGATCCTCAGTATTCCTGAACTTCTTTGAGGAAAAATAAAAAGCTTCAGATGTTTAGAGAACTATCAACATTGTGCAGAAAAACTCTGAGAAGGAAACAAGCCAAAAATTTACCAGAACTATTCCTATTAAGGAAGTCACTTCACAGAAACAAGCCCAAACACTTCTCCAAGTTCAGGGGATTTTTTGTGACCAAGAAGGGTTCTCACGATCTTAAGAAAAATTATGGATTGTAGAACATTGACATTTGTCAATATGTCCCAAACTGTAAACAGGAAATTCAAGCAGAGTCCATGATGGAAAAAACAAGCCTAACTAGGACCTTTGATACATTAGTATTTTTTTCACAGTAGTCTTTCCCCCCGCCCCCCATACATATGACTTTCCATGAAAACCAGGCTGAAAAAAGTTAAACAAACCAAACCACAATTTTCACCAAAATTCTTTGATATGTTGAAAAATCTTACATATGAACACCTACTTTTTCTGTTACTTATCTGAGTAAGAGTGGATTTAGATCATCATTGTTTGAGGTCAAGAGATCATTGGGCAAAAGCAAAACATAGAAGTATGAGCTCAAAGACAAACATTTCAAAAATTGATCAACGATTACAAAGAAAATATAGGTAACATTTTGTTACCTAAATGATTGTGGTCAGTTGCTATCATCACTGTAAGTGAATAATTCAAATTTTAGACTTCAGCTAAACAAAAGTTACTTTTTTTTTTTAACCAAAGCACTTATCCAGAACAGTTTGAAAATTTTTAAAAGCAGTTAATTTAACAGAAGTTAAAAAAAGAAAAAAAAAAAACACCAAAGAGATTAACTGAAAATATATTATGTTTTCAAAAAGTGACTTTGTAGTTCTTCCACCAAATACACAGGAACACATCAAACCAACATACCTTTACGTTTTCATGTATTGATTGAAGTTGTGCAGCTAAAGCTACAAATGTTTGATAGATTTTCTGCATAGCCATAGACAAATCTGTAAAAGGCATATAAAGCATTGGTAAGTGACAATCTCACTACCAGGAGAAAAGATTTAATGTTTATACCACAGCAAGAAGCCCCCCCAAAATACATACAGCACAAAGCACAAAGGCAATCGCATGTGAACAAGTTGACGTCTGCAAAAGATACACAGTTTGAGAGCAACTGGGTGCCACAAGTTACCCAAGTACTACTTTTTGAAAGGGCTTCAAACTGTATTTTGAAAAGTACTCTTTTATCAGATTAATTTTACATATATGGAATTTGTTTCCTATAATTCTATCATTTAACAAAGCTAAAATATATTAGCCTAACTATTTAATTACACAGGAACATTTTACCTCATTGGTTTTTACATAAACATAGTTAAATCAGATTTTCTTGTGTTTGTATATATTTTCCACTCTGAATTAAAGTACAGTTAAACGTTCAGTTGATTTTGCCAAAGACAGAGCAGTAGAATGGAAACTTATATTTTAAAGAGGCAATTAACAAGTATCACAGGAACAATTATTCTAGCTCTACCCACAGGCATATCAGAGAAACGCAATGGGGAGCTTCTTGCCTACATAAAGTCTTAGATTTAGGATATCCTATTTCCCACACACATATGAAAGTGTTTTCAGTGCACTGACCCAACTAACGCAAAACTTTAATCCTAAAGTGGAAATCTCAAAAGTTTCGCCAAAATCAGGCATTTGCTGACAAAAAATGCTTTTCTGGAAGAAGCACTGAGACAACGTAAGAAAATGGAGGACAGAAAAGGGTTGAAGTGGTCTTTCACTGCGGAAAGATCAGCTTCTGCATTTCCTCTGAAGGATGCATACAACCTACTGAAATGCAAATAGTAGCTATCAAGTTCTTGAAGATGCGCAGATCTAGCAACGATTCTCGAACTGAAAAGGTCTGCCTCTCCATAAGGGCATTTCTCCATTATAATTTGCATTTCTTTCTGAAAAAGAAAAGCTGGGGAATAAATCTTATGCCAACCTGCAGGGTTGTGGAGGCAGTGGTATCTAGGAAGGCTGGCCACAAGTTTCCAGAGAGTCTGGGGATAACTTATTGAAACCAAGTACTAGACATCTCAAAATTTAAGACATACTGGGTCATGATTTCCTGTATGGTAAAGGCTACATATGCAGCACAGTGTTGACTAGATCACTAGATCATTTGCTGACAGCTTGACCACGCTGGCACAACAGATTAAGCCTTGCCCACACAAGATTTAGATTACGTTTAGATTATAGCAGAAACTGCTGAAAAACCTGAGGAAAATCTGTGAAGGCATCCCTCTCGTACTCTGGAAGAACAAGAAGATCACATGGAAAGACAGAGGACCCTCATGATTCAGCAAATATCCCACTCTGGAAGCTACATCTAGACAGTTCTCTTGGATTAGACATATAAGGTCCAGAGTCTATGTACCATCCTGAGATGGTACAATGTTCAAGTATCATTTGGCACAAGAAGACATGCACTTGAAACCACTGTTTATTGGAGAACTTGTACCTAAAGTGAGACCCAAAAGATAAAAATGTCTACAATCATAGGAATGGTAACCAACTAGAAGACTACTGTCCAGAGGTCAGTATTCTCTGACCACAGAGATTCTCCCAAGATTGAATGATGTCACAGCAAACTAGACTAAATTTTTGCGGTTGGTCAGAGCTGAAGGCAACACCAACTGGCTCCAAACTAAGTAAAAATTCCCAGTTTGATCTGGAACTGGCAGAGCAGATGCCCATATTCATCTGGTCAGACAGCTCAGTGCAAGACAGGGGGTGCCAGACATCAGCCTTATTAACAGATGCTGAAGGGAGAGAGATGGATATAGTGGATATCAAAACAAACTAGGCTTACAAACTACACCTCAGGAACTGGATCCATCTTAAAAAGCTCAAGAATCTTTATGAATTTAATCTTTAATCTTTACATTGAACAAACTGCAGAATCTGAGTGCTTATTTCTGTACATTGAATAAGAAAAGCCAACAATAATGAAAGAGATTAATTACTAAGTTTTTCCTTATAGGTGTAAGATTTCTTAATTTTTTAAATGTACTAAATACTACAATTGAAACATTTACCTTGTGGAGTTATGTGTGAATTATTTGCTTGAGTAGCAAGATGATTTTCCAGTTCTTCTATTTGTTGCCTGTATTGCTGCAGCTGTACTTCAAACTGCTCAACCAAGATTCTGAAGTAGCTAGATGAGTAAAATGAAATCATGATTAAACTTCACTAGTTTGCCACTTCTTTTTAAATCCGATCTGTAATAGCTGCCAACTTTCATTTAATGAATTGCAGCAGTTATGTTCTATGACATTCTTGACATCCCTCTACTAATAGGAAGAGAGTAAAGACTGTTTTTCCTCCTGTCTATGGATAAACAAGTACAGAAATAAAACCATGATTCCATTCAGTACAAACGTTAAAAAGAAGCAAAAAAAAATTCCTATTATAAGTTCATAGAATCATAGAACTGTTTTGGCTCGAAGTAACATTTCAAGGTCATCCAGTCCACCTGCCCTACCATGAGCAGGGACATCTTCAACTAGATCAGGCTCCTCAGAGCCCTATCCCAACCTGATCTTTAGCACTTCCAGGGATGGGACACTTATCACCCCTCTGGGCAAACTGTTCCAGTGTTTCACCACCCTCACTGTAAAAAATTTCTTCCTTCTTCTAGTCTGAATCTACCTTCTTTCAGTTTAAAACCTTCACTCCTTGTCCTATCACTACAAGCCCTACCAAAAAGTCTCTCCCCATTTTTCTTATAAGCCCCTTCTAAATATTGAAAGGCTGCAATAACGTCTCCCCAGAGTCTTCTATTCTCCAAGGTATATTATTAATTATTATTATTTACAAATAACAGTAACTCACTCTGCTGGGGCTGTATTTTCATGCTGGAGACCAGGAGGAGTTTTCTGTGTTCGTAACGCTATTTCTGCATTCTTCAGCTCCTAAATAAATAGGAAAAAATAATAAAAGATAAGATTCTGTATTAAGTATTCAAAAAGACCAGCTATAACTCTACTGTTCATTTATATAAAATATTTTCTTTGTATATTTAAGTTAACAATGTGACAGAATCAGACCAGAAACTCTTCAAAGAATAGACTGCCAGAAAGTTGGAGAACTGTAAATACCAACAGAAGTTTGGGAAAACAACAAACAACCGCACACACTGAAAGCACACTGAGCTCTCAGAAGTTGAAAAAAATATTCTTCTTAACTGTCAAGAGATAAAATCTAACTTCTACTGTACTTCAGAAATCCTGTCACTATTACTGAGGACTAGAGGGGGGGAAAAAAGCAACAGTCAAGTGCAAGGAAGTAACACCTTAAAGAGAAGAACAGAAAAAAAGGATTATTTTGCATTTATTTTTTTTTTAATATTAACTAGTTAAAAAAACTGCCTCTTTCTATGGAAATGATCTTTTTATGCATGACAATTACAGCATAAGCTTCTGTTCAATACTTTCTAACAACTCTATCACTAAGAATTTCTCAGTGCCTGGTGTTGTGATTATTCTCTACTGCATCATTTACAGAAATAATGAAAGTATCAGTAACAAGTTTTTGTTTCCATAGAAAACTCAGAAAGGCACAACTACAGAGTATTTCCTTTTGTTATCACAAGATATAGAAAACACATCAACATTTTTACTTTAGAACAAAATATACTTATATAGCAAGCAGCTTTGACATGCCAGATGAATTAAGTGGTACAGATCTTGAAAAGCACTTCCATCAAAACTTGAGCTCAAACTGGTTGCACAGTTAAGATGCAGACAGGCAGACAGAATTCTGACTCAAGTTCACTAAATGAATACTAGTGCTAGTTAAGATATTTTGGTCCCTGAAATGTTATGGGGCAGCGTTTGAGTTTTGGTTGGGGTTTTTTGGTTTTTTTTTTCTTTTTTTTCAGTCTTCAGAGGAAAATGTACTCGCATTTCTGCTGCTCCAGAATCCAAGATGTTGTAACAAATACATCTTCACTAGCAGCTGAATATATAACTGAAACTGAAGCAGACACACATTCCCTTCTAATGCCTTTGCTATGTAGGAGTGCTTTCCTGAATAAAAGTAATTTTATTGCTGTTGTACTTATCTAAAAATACTGACTTCGCATATTTCAGTCTCCCCTGGTAACTTCAAATAGATTAGAAGGGATTCAAATTTTCGTTTTATTTACAACTCTTTTAGTTTGGGCACATTTTAACTTGACTGATGA
The DNA here is from genome assembly GCF_023634155.1 of Falco peregrinus. Classification (NCBI taxonomy): domain Eukaryota; kingdom Metazoa; phylum Chordata; class Aves; order Falconiformes; family Falconidae; genus Falco; species Falco peregrinus. Next base: position 100,466,294 of record NC_073724.1, read on the forward strand.
TAAAGAAGGCTAGTTATCTTATATGAAATAACCGACACAGAAAATCTCCCTAATAAATTTGTATTCAATTATACCTGTGCAGTTTCCACCTTCAGCTTGTCAATATTAAGAGTGTTTCTCTGTAATCCACTGGCAACTACAGACAGAAGTTGTTTCAATGCTTTAATGTCTTCTTGTACTTTAAGCATTGCTTTAGAGGACATTCTACTAATTTCTTCCTGAACTTGTTTTTGTTCTTTCACAAATTTCCTGAGAAAGGGAAAAAGAAGGGGGGAGCGAGAAAAGAAACATAATATATCGAACCTGAAGTACCCAATTGTTTATATTCTGGTCACATCATTAAAATAGCTATTAAATTGATTTTTCCAAAATCAAGTGCTGAACAGTAAAACTACTGTAAAGCACCATATTAACTCCTAGTGTGCTAATATTGTAAAAAAACTCAACAACCCTCCCAGACTCCAATAGCAAGTGCTTAAACACGTTGTGCTCAACACTGACAAAGATATGTATCGAGTATTTTTTATATATATATGATAATATATAGCATGTAGTAAAAGTGATTACTACTTTGAACCCACAAATACAGTGACATACAGCCTCCTTTACTAGTCTACAGCCTGCCTCGTTCCTGCCTGAGGGATGGCTCTTTTACAGTTCTCTCAATTCCATATGAGATCCACAATGCACATGCAATATGGACATAAGGTTCAATACTTACTATGCATGTGCAACAGGCTCAATACTCCCAGGGAGAGATGGATCAGATTTTAAGAGCATATTTGTTGGCACGCTCACTTGTGTAAACACATGAAAAAGTGAGGTCAAATAAAATAAACAGCCTAGGCTTCAGCTATTAGAACTATCTATCCACTCTGTTCCAAAGGTTAACCTCCTGAAAGGCCTTGACTAGTAAGTTATCCTGCATGCAGCCTGCAGTAGGGTGCTTTTGTCACAGAGCATCAACAGCATACAATACTTTAGCAAATTTACTATCATAAATAAAAAATACTACTTACTGTAGATTTTCTACATCTTGACAGATTACTGGAGGTAGATTTTCATCCTTTAGTGCTTTGCTATCTCTACAAGAGACAATGCATGTTCAGTCGGTGCTTTAATCCTACCAGACATTTTTGCATGACTACTAAATATCACAAAAACATTCAAGTGATGGATTATACTGTTCTGCACCCATTGCATGTATGCCGCAACTAGGAATGATTTAGATTAATGACACAGATACTACGCCTGTGGTGTAAGCATCATACACATTCACAGAAACCATTTTTCAGACCACATAATCAGTCTGTAGCAGATGCCAGATAAGCAGAGGTATTGCATTTGATGGGAAAATTCAGTGTTTAAAATGATGAACCACCATTGGTCACATTGCAAAACTTGGTTATTGACATTTATGCCTTTTTCAAGATCAAAGCTGTAGAAAAGCCAACATATTAGAAAACTATATATAAACCAAGTAAGACATAAATGCGAAGAAAATCTGATACTTACTCTGGTCTTGTTCCTGTTTTGTCACCTAGGAAATAAGAACTGTAGGTCAGAAATAAAGCTTTGAAGAACAAAACAATCTTAATGAGATTTTAGGGAAGAACTGACGACTACAATCTGCTTGGTTTCTCTTGATAAAAGGAAGAGACTAGGCTAACCATAAAAGAAAGACGGTTTTCATTTACTCCCCCTTCACAGAGAAGCATCTTTTCAAGAACAGTGGTTCAACAGTTGAGGTGCTAATTTCTTGCCACATAATAGTAGTGCAAAACACCTTGTGTCACTGTACAAGTCACTGCAAATACAATACACAACTGCAGTTGTGCAAGAACTCTGTTCCTGCTTATGCAACCACAACTCACCAAGAATGTTTTGTGGGTGCAGGTGAAGTGTTTAAATTCAGCAATAGCAGTCTGTTCTCAAGTATGAAGGCAATGAAGGTCTGACCACTGGACCTCCCTAACAATTCTGTTATTGCATCAAGTCCAGTAATTCACAAGGTTTTACGGAACTGAAGATGTTACTGCTCACCTACCACCTACGTACTCCAAACTACATCTGTGTATCAAGGTGCCAAATGACTGAGTAATAGAATGGAGCTTAAAGCAACATAACACAGGGTCTGCAATCACATCCATCCTATAACCATAGTAATCTGTCAGGAAGAACACTCACTCAGCCTAAGAAGTGGGCTTCATCTTCTTCAGCTGGATGCAATACACATCCTCAACTTCCCTCTCAGTGCCACTGTGGCAGAAAGTAGCTATGCAGCTAATGCTAATGCCACAAATATTTCAAGCTGCACAAGCCAATGCTCCTGCCAGGAGAAGCTACTACTTTTAGAAGCAACATCTACTTAAACTGTCTGCTGGCTCTTGTCACCCAGTACATTAGAGAGCCTGGAGTCCCACAATCATTCCCTGTGCCTTTTGCTAAGGGAAAAAAAATCTACATAAAACTGGTGGAGGGGTCAACCCCAGAATTTAGGACTGCTTTCTCTGCTGATAAAAATTAGGCAGAAAACTAAGTATACTTTGCTTTCTCTCTTCAGCCACTTTTGCTGTACATCAGAACACCACTTACAAAGTCAAAGATACAGATTTGAAATCAGATTATGCTGATTTCTAGGCAAGTGAGTGCTCCAGATTTTACCTTTCTTTACATTCTTTTTCATAATAGATGAGGAAAATATGTCTAAGAACAGCTTCTTTTCCTGCAGCTGTATTTTAAAGAAATACTAAACAGTCTTCAGTCTCCAGAAGGAAAAGCTTTTATAAGCTATTCCAGAAGAGAGAACACAGGCCCCAGTCCCTATCTGTGCTGAGATTTCTAGGGCAGTTTTCTTTGGTAGCAATGTCTTCTTCCTTTTCTTCCAAGGAAAAGAAATAAAACCCTCAAAACCGTAAAAGCACCACCCTCAAACCTTGACACAGTTCCTCATACATCAGTACAAACAATTGTACCAACAGGACAGAGTAACAGCACACAAGTAGAGACATTTGCCTTAAGCAGCCTTACCCATTATGGGAAACACTCCTAAACTTAAAAAAAAAAAAAACAACCCAAACTCAAAAAAACAGTCTCCTTCAACATTTCCCACTGCTTAGCCGAGAGGTATATGCTTACCATCCTGACAGCAACAGTTCAACTAGCCCAGTTTCACTATGCAACATATGGGAATTCAGGTACTCATTCAAGTTTCTACCTTAAGAGCTAGGCAACACAATGCTGAGAGTTATCAAACTCAAGTCGATTTTGAGTCTGTGGTTCTCTGGTCCTCATTTTAAGATACCTGTATATTATGGAAGTGTTGTGATATCCTAATATTAATGGAAATCCCACAGAACCTGGGAACTGGACCTTTTTCATCACTCCTAATTTCAGTAATTAATGCCAGAAACAATAAGCACCATGCAGAGCACTCCAGCGTGGACAGTCAATATGTCTTCTCTTCTACAAGTATGAAGAACTATGACTCCACAACTTGTGTTACTCTGTAAAGATGGTTTCACAGAGTTTCTGTATTTCCTTTTCTTTTGGCTATTGGTATACTTAATTTAAAATCTGGATCCTGAATAGAATGAAGAGATTAAATTAACAGTATTGATTCCCCAGAGAAAATGTGTATTTTAGAATCAGCTTTAGTTAAATTTACTCTGAAAGCATAAAAGCAAGACAAGTTAATAAGTGCCTATGTGTCAATGCTCAATACTCCCTTACTTAAATACTTTAAAGCTACCACATAGGTAGTTTTTCTAACGATTTTAACAACCTGATAGAACGTATCAGATGGAACTATGCACTACCAGAAACACAGCTTTGAAGATTAACAGCCCAGGCTTTTGAAAAAAAGAAACCAAGTATAAGATCTGTTACAGCTGAAGAAAGCTGGTTTTCAAACGAGTACTTTCTGTATTTGTAACGCATTACTTAAACATAGCTCTGTTTCCCCCTCTAGTGGTTATTTGACATAGAGCTGTTCAGAAATCATCGTAGTGTTTTGGGTTGGAAGGGACCTTCCAGATCACCTAGTCCCACACCCCTGCCATGGGCAGGGACACCTCCCACCAGACCAGGCTGCTCACAGCCCCATCCAGCCTGGCCTTGAGCACTGCCAGGGATGGGGCAGCCACAGCTGCTCTGGGCAACCTGTGCCAGTGCCTCACTGCCCTCACAGTAAAAAATTTCTTCCTAATGTCTAACCTAAATCTGCCCTCTTTCAGTTTAAAGCCATTCTCCCTTGTACTGTCACTACATGCCCTTTTAAAAAGTCCCTCTCCAGCTTTCATGTAGGCTCCTTTAGGTATTGGAAGGCTGCTCTAAGGCATCCCTGGAGCCTTCTCTCCTTCAGGCTGATCAACCCCAACTCTCTCAGCTTATCATCATCTGCCACAGCACTTCAGCAAATGGTCCTACAAGCCTTCACTCCCAAAAGGCTAAAGCGTTTAGATCCTCATTCTCAAGTGTAATATTGACTTATACTTATTTTAAATAAATTTACATTACATTGCAATTGCAACCAAAATCTTGTTCTTCTATAAGAACACGATATCCAAGAACAAAATTAATAACATGCCAGGGGGTGTCAGCTTTAATTTCATACTCCTAACACAATGCCACAGGGTATTTGCTGTAATGCTCTGATAATTTTCTCAATAAAAAAAAATATGACTGTTTTAAAACAAACTTACTCTTTTTGTCTGACGAACTACTAAAATCAATGCCACCAAGACCTTCATTGGCAGTAGTGGAAGGAGCCGCAGTTGTCCCCAGAGTCAAACTCAAAGCATTCTGCCCAAGTCCTACAATAAAACCACACAGAATTTCTGCATTTACAAAGCTGATACTTAAAACTTACTTAAAATAAAAGCACGTATCTTGCTTGCAGTTTCAGACTACAACACAGCACAACAGTTTTCCTCTAGAGCTGAAAAAGACAGGAAGACATGAAGTGACATGTCTTTAAACACGTTAAAAAAGCAGTTAAAACAGTTTATTCAGACCAAAAGCCACCAAAATAACGAGTTTTAACTTCTCTGCAGTTAAAAGGAGATACTTGTATATCATTGCCCTCTCCCATTGATGATCACCTTCCTTGAGTCAATTATGGCAATGACAAAATCTTGCATTTTATTTAAAAAAATTAAGTAAAAATGAATTTAAGAATGAAAAAGCTGCCAGTGATTTCAGATTTCATTTTTATTGTCCATGGATAGCAACACTGTTCTTAACTAAAACACTGTTAAAAATTATACTTTCAGAGTGTTAAGATTTTATATCAACTGAAACTTACATTATGAATTTACACAATCACAGATTAAATATCAATGTTTTGAGACAGGAGGGAAGAACAAAAATAACTTTCACCTGTTGCTGCTGTGCTTGTATTCTGGAAGAGTGAGCCTCCTAAACCTGCTAAGGCTCCTCCTAAGGAAAGGCCTGTGGAGGCAGTTGTAGTTGGAGCAGTTGAGCCACCCAAATTTAATGTAAAGCCAGTAGTTCCTGCAGAAAAAGCAAGCCAGCTTCATGCAGACACTGCATTCAAATACATCCACAGCCAGTCTGAAATAACTGAAATGTCTGAAAGCATATTTATCACAAATAATATGGATAATAAACTCAGTTTTTTTTATTTCCTGCAGATTTTCCAAAGTCATAGAGACTTTCAAATTAGATGTTATTTTGTTCTACAATATCGTAATCCTGATAAGTCTGTATTTACCTCCAACTATGTAAAAAAAGTCCCCCAGAACACTAGAGAATCTAGAAACTGACACAGAATTTATTTTATGGCACAATGGATCTAACAAGTGCTATTGACTTTTTATATTAAAACGCCAAAATGTTAATATTTTATGTTAAACATTGAAATATTTTACAAAAGACATGATACAAGAACATTTCCTTGGTAGTCTGAGCCTTCTGGCTTAGGCATCCCAGCTTTTGGTAGGATAGGGAAGAACTGAGTAGAAAAAGACCATAGGTATAAAGGGACAGAGCACAGAGGGCACAGATAGCTGAGCTCAAATGCAGACTCCTAAGGTTAAGAAAAATGAACTCCAGTCTTAATTATCATTATGCATGGTGCAGTTTAACTGAGTTAAATATGATGGCAGGTGTGTGCCAGTATGACAACTACACTGGGAAAACTTTGTTTCCACTACTGGTTTACCGTTTCAGGCCATCTACAAATGGTAGACATCTTCCAAACTTTTCAGCTGTGCAAATAGGAAGCTTTCAGCCTCCAGTGGGCTTAACAGTTACAAAAATAATCATTTCACACAATGAATCATCTCTCGCTACAGTTCTAAAGACAGATTATATGCTGCCTATTTCACATGGCCATAAATCTATCTGTATTATGGTACCCAAATTTAGAACTACTGAAGTCCAACGAACTTCATAAAAGTACCACAAGATTATATGTGGGGTTTTTTCCTAGTGGTACACACTAGAACACTTCAGAGTTTAGAACTGTTTTACCACAAAGTTTTATTGTTAAAAAACCCAACCCAACAAAAAATACCCCAGACCCCCCTAAATATTTTCCTACCTGCTGCAGGAGTTGATGTAAGAGCAGATGATAACGACAGGCCACCCGCTGAGGTAGAAGTAACAGGTAAAGCAAATGGCGTGGCTGAACCTGCAGGTTTGTTGAAACCTAAACTAAAGCCTGTAGTAGCTGCTGATGTGGTGGCAGGTGTGCCTAAAAAAAACCCAAAAACAATTACCACTCTAAGAACACTCTGTTTAAGAACAAAGGCTCAATTCATCTTCTCTTCTGACCTATTCCCATTTAACCATCACAATCATCACAGCATGCAAGATCACGTGCATCAAGTAAAATAACCCCATAGCACTTTCAGATATATTTCAAAGGTTTACATTAATTGCATGGGCATTTTTGCTCCAGAATCATGGACTGGCAATTATATCTAATGATAATCTAAAAAAACTAAAAAAAAAAAACACATATGAGCATCCACCAAGAGCATCTAATAGACAAACCAAATATTGGTAAATAGAGCTGCAAACAATATTGCCCAAAATACAAACTAACAATTCTCAATTGGATGTGCATGCCAAGATGAACGCACACATAATTTCAATTTGTAAGCAAGATAAATATGTTGAGATGTTATTCTCCCAAACTCTGCTTTTGAACACTTCTAAATTGAAGCAAATAAAGCTTCTGCTTCCTGCATTTTTCACGGTAATACATTTTACATTCTAGAATCCATATTCCAAAGTAAAGGAGGAGCATGCACATACATAAACAAGCCACAATAGCACGTGCAAGAAACACATACTCTATGTTCTCAGTAATTGCTGTGTGTCTGTTTTAGATTACATCATTTCATTCAGCTACGGAAAAGAATTAATGTTCATATGCATAGCTGCCACATATGATTATGCAACATACAGTCTGTTCTGGGTTAGATGCTGCTCCTCTCTTCTTCTACCCATTTAATTTGCTTCTTTATCCAACACAATTTTTTCCAATTCATTCACAGCACAGCTTCCTAAATCTTGGGACTGCAGTCTGTCTTGTAGCACCACCCCTAACATCTGTGATACGCAAGCTCAGCTTCTCCTCAGACCTCAGCTGCTCGTGTTTAAAAAGAAACCAAACCCCACACCTACCCACTTATTCCAGTATTTCTAATGCCAACTGAAAAATAGTCACTAAAGATGCATCACAGAAAAGTAAAATATTCCCAAGGTCTGTTCCCAGTTCAACCTTCTATTCTTCTAGAAGAGGTAATTAGCAAACAGGCCTGTTCACACGAAGTTCATTAGAGCAAGAAATTATTTAAGAAGAATTCTTTGATAATGTATTCCAACTCCCCTCTGCTGAAGGATGAAACTCATTAGGGGGGCATAAATACAAAGTCTAACTTTTCACTGCAACCACCGTCACTGCTGTACAGGAATGGAATGGAAGAACCCTTTAAGAAGGAACAGTGCCCAGAACTGCAGGGCTCCACTCTGGTTTGCAGCCTTAACATTTGGGCTGCAAAGCAGACTGCAGTTAGTAATGGGGAAAGATCTCACATATGATTACCAACTTTCTACATCACAAGAAAGATCTATCTGTATTTTTCTTTTGCCTGTATAACGTTAACACCCAAATTCGGTCCTTACCTAGTGTCAGTCCTGTAGCAATAGTTGTTGCTGTTCCTGCTTTAAGAATGAAAACAAAGAAAGAATAGTAATTGAAGGCCACAGAGCAGTTATAGTAAAACATGAAAAAAACTATTAAAATAATGCAACATTATGAGACAATATGTAGACTATTATACAAGTTTTTTCTGTAGTATGTTCAAAGCAAAACATAGAAGACAGTATTTGTAAGCACCAGCAGCACAAATCAAAACATAACTGACTTCAAAATGTCATTTTTCTTCATAAGAATCTGCTAACAGCGAAGCTGATGTTAACACAGCAGTATAGAAAATTGTTTGAAATTTTAAGCAAATTAAAGTGAATGAAAATACAGAAACTAGTCATTCTATCGAGCATTTTTTTCAGCCATATGGCAGTACCTAACATTAGCATGTAAAACAGCAGATTTACAGTATAATGAAGAGGATTATAGAGTCCTAAGTCTTTGTAAAATCCTGTGTCTTGGTTTAGGGTTTCTGTCCCACTGGTAATTTAAAGAGATTATTTTGAACAGTGTTATGCCATTTCATATGTTAAAACCACCATCTGATTAGAAGATCAAAAGAATTATTGAGAGCTAAAAGAAAATTACCCCAACGTAGCCAAACATAGTAGTACTGGCTTTCAGTCCACTGTTGAATTTATTTCTAGTAGATTGGTTCTTAGAACTTCCCCTATCTACCCATACAAGTAAAAAAAAAAAAAAGAATAGGGCCATTTTGTTAGCAATATTGGAGCCAAAGTAATATTCATTCTGTCTGAATGATGCCTGGTGAAAATATTTCCAGTCTGAAAAGTTGGGGGTTTTTTTTGCACTCTGGTACTCCTGTAAGAATCTGTACATTCATAGGCTGAATTAGAGACCTAAGAAAGCATTAATTAATTTCTTCATGCTATTGCAGACATTAAAAAACCTCCAAATAACAAAACCAGAAATGTTTACTACTGCAGAATTACAAGTACCACATTACAAATACTAATAATCTTACAACGTTTTAAAATACTTCTCAGATCAATCTTAAATTATATTTTTTGAGTACCCTGGATAAAGAATTAAGATTTCTAGAAAACACTGGGATTTGAATTAGGGAACAATTTACACACAGGCGCAAGCAGTTTTCTGGTAACTACATTTGGGTTTCTGCAGCATCAGTACTGCATAATTCTCGATTAATAACCTTTTCAACTGTTCAGTGATGCCCCTTTAAAAAAACTACGTTAAGTAGTATTCTGAGCTACAGAACTACTGTAAAAGCAGCAAGCGTGCTATGACAACCCAGTTTTTCTGTACATATGATGTACTACTTCACTGTTAATTCAAGTTTCTGCTGTACAAGAGGGTTTTCTACCTGTACTGGTGCCTCCTGGTGTAAATCCAGTGGGTTTTTTTGATCCAAAAAGTCCACTCCCAAAGCCCACTGAAGAAGCTGATGTAGTTGCTGTAGCAGTGGAAGAGCCCAGAGTTCCAAAATTAAGTCCTCCTGTTGAGCTATTACAAAATAAGACAATTTGCAATAATTATTTTTCAAAATAAAAAAAAAAAAAAATCAAACAGTTTGAATTTCAGTTTCTTTCCCATGCCATCATTCATTTTCCCAAACCACACACAATGCAGCTGGACAAGACTAGAGTCCAAGCTCCCTAACACCAAACAGAAAGAGGAAGCCGATCTCCCCCTTTCCTTCTACAGCTCCCACTGCTTCCCCGACACTGAATTCCAGCATTTGTTCAACTCCTTGCTGAGCTGATACATCTTGCTAGACCAGTGGGAAATTTGAACTTTTCTCTATTAAATCATCTCATCAATTCTGCGTTATTATCTCCCTGAACTACTGAGATGGGAGAACAAATGCTAGAGGCAGCGCAAAGATGACAACAAACGTGGACAAAAGCAAGCTACCAGTCTGTTTAGATACCTCTGACTAGAAACCTCAACCAATGTTTACTTAACTCTTAAGTGGTAAGCAAAGACATGCAACCATTCACATCCACCACACAACTTTGTCATATCTTACCACCAAAACACACTGATGCATGAATTCATTTTTTTACCAAAATGCTATCCCTTCCCCTGCAGGTGTCAACCATGGAGGATCCATGCCTACCATACTTTCTTTTCTGAATGTATACTTGTCAAAGTTACAGAAATAAAATTCCACAGCTATTTTCGCAGATGAAGGGGAAGAAAGAAGGAGAAACTCAAGAGATCAGTCACCACTAGGAAAATTAAGCCTTTTTTATTTTTGGCAACTACACATTTTAGAAGTTTCATGGCAAATAGAGAACAAGCTTTATACTTAGCAAAGAACACACTAAGTTACTGTACAAGACACAGGGGAATATAATAATCATGACTACCTCTAACCAGTGAAATTACAGGTACTAGCAGCCAGATGAATATATGATTTTCAAAATGCAAAATGTTGCTTTAAGTTGACAAAAGATCAGTTGAATAACTTACTTATAGTAACTTCCTGCCCCCATCTGTGAGCCTTTTTAGGAACTAATAAGTTTTTTCTAACCTAAACAATTTTTGCTTAAGTACAAAAGTAGCAATGAAACAGAATGCAATTCAGACTTCATGCTAACAGCTGTCAAAGTATTTTGTTTCAGGTGGTCAGTATTCTCTCATCATTCCCTTATCTCCTCTCTTTTTGTATGGACGCAGCTCCTAGACATAAGTTAAACACAAAAGTAAATCCTTAAAAAAAAAAGTTATAATTAGCTTTTAGATTGAAACTTTTCAAAATACCTACAAAACCAATTGTAGCAAGCCCAGCAAAAGTTGTTTAGAATGCAGACTCACTAATCATCCAACTCCACAGGAGCCAAAGCATTTCATCTTTAGTCCCAGAATTTCAACATACCAAACTACAGCACCATGACCTAATGGCTTGTAAACTTAAACATACAACATGGTGCTTCTCTCACTGGTCAGGAGTTCATGTTTCTCATCTTTTTCCAGCACAGACAAGGGTGACTGAGTATTTTTCTTGTTTCAGCATTATAGTAGAAGCAAGCTAAGGTACACAATATAAAATTCAGCATTATGGGACAAAAAAAAAAACCAAACAAAAAACAAACTAAAAAGCCCAAATAAAATTAAGTGGCATTTTGTTTGTTTGTTTTCCAAACAGAAAGAAACCAGAATATAGAAATAGAGCAATGACAGCATTCTCACCAGTAGGAGAAAGCATGTGCCAGAAGGACTATCTACTCCCCACAGATGGAAGGAAGAGGAGCTCAGGTCACTGAAGTCAGGTCTTACCTCTAATTTTAGAACTAGAACAAAGCATTGCACCTGCCTGAAGCATACTATAGAGAACATGAATTAAATAAGAACAGCAAGCATAAGTACTCTATGAACAGCTATTGGTGCAACGCAGGAATTGGGTAGGCTGGTGTATCATACAGGCTTTGAGCCACCAGAATATTATGTCTGAGTGGTCACACTGATGAATAACACTTATGTCTGGACAACACAAAAAAGGCTCTTTTCTCCCAACACCTGGCAATACTGTCTTAGACCCAGCTCATAAGAACAACAGCTTCTTATAGTCTCAAAGAAGTCATCCCGTAGGGATGCTCAAGATTCACCAATCATCCAGCAGTAAAATGGACTCTTCCTCTGTGGTACTCCTTGACCAACAGCCCTGCAGACTCATCCTGTTTGTAAGAATAAATACATGAATAAAAATGCAGAGTACCATACTGTTATTAATTAGCACCTGTTAAACTTTCACTTACTATTTTGAAGTAATCAAAAAGCAGCCAGAACAGTAAAAAAACCCACAAACAAGTATTTTTAAGTTTAGTAGGCAGTTGTTAACAAGTGCAGATCAACATTCCCCTTGTTGAAGGCAGTATATTTAGAAGAATGTTTTTGAATAAACAAATATTATTTTATTTTGCTCATTTTAATCACAGGAAACCTGCATTAAACAGGCATGCACCAAAAAACCCTTAAGTTCTTTACCAATTCCATATAGCACACCTTAACTGCGGGGGTAAAAACCAACCAACACAAACAGAAAATGCCAAACCAAGCACAGGTAACATAAGAATGTCATCAATCTGTCATGACCACAAAATTGAGAGTATTAGAAGAGACTCTGAAAACTTGTTCCTTCTCATAGAGGCTTCCAAAAACCAATACTGCCATTTAATCCAGAGATACTCTTTCACATGCAGATGTTCAATTTCCTTCCACTCCTGCTACTAATTCCTGCCAATTCTGACAAATAAGTATTTTCCAATATATCTGCTTTAGGTGAAGTTCTCTTGAGTGATTGATTTCACCTGATCAGATTTGGGAAAAACTCTGATGCAAAGCTCCACTACAACAGTTCTAATCTTCAATGAAGGCATAAGAACAAGCAGGTCAGAAAAAACAACCTGTGCTAGCTCAGTTCTGTGCAAAGAAAGAAAAAAGCGGAGAAAAAAACCCCAGCAACAACAAAGACTTCCCTATTCTGAGAAACCTAAATACTAATAATGCCTTTAATATATAGTGTGCTTTATGTCACAGACACATCAAAGTGCAGGCAAGTTCTCCTTTTACTCCAAGACACTACACACCAAGTGAAAGGTTATTTGTATCAGAAAAAATAAAGCTGCATCCAGCTTCGGGAAAAAAAAAGGCAATTTCACATCTGAACGTTAAACATTTGGGCTTTGACATCAGCGAGCTCCATGCCGCACACGCAAGCTCAGGGTGACTGCTGAAACCTAGATACGCCTACAATTCACATTCTGCGTTCAGAACGTTAGAGAGAACTGTGGAGACACGCTGCTCCGACAAAGCCAAAATACAGCAAAATTAGAAGAGCACCTCCCTTTGTTCCTAGCTGCTGAACAGATTGATCCCTATGCCTGTATTTACGAAGCCGGCCATGAAGCAGATGAAGCAGGAAGGGCACCCCCGCCCCCTGGGGCGGACATGGTGAAACCGGTTCACCCGCGCACCGACGGCCCCTTCGGCCATGCACCGGAGCTCCGGGCCCCCGAGCGCAGCTGGAAAGGCGCCAGGACACACAGCGCAGGGCGTGCGCTCCCCCCGCCCCCCCCACACCCACGTGTGCCGCCCGGGCCTGCCCCGCCGCGTCCGCCCCGGCCCAGGCCGGGCACGCCGGGCTCGACAGTGGGCCGTGCCGCGGGGCTCGGCGGCCCCGGGAGCCAGGGGCCCGCGGGCAGGGCCAGGCCGAGCCGAGCGGAGGTGCCGCGTTACCTCGGCGTGGCGGCTCCGAAGGAAAAGCCCTCGCCCCCTCCTCCTCCTCCTCCTCCTCCCGCCCCGGCGGCGGCGGCCGCCGCGGAGCCCAGGGTCCCCGCGCCGAAGGAGAAGCCCGCAGACATGGCGGCAGCGGCGGGAACTGCCGGAGAGCGGGGCTGGGAGATGGCAGCGAGCCCCAGCGGCGGGAGCGGGGGAGGGCGGCGGCGACGGCCTCCTCAGGGTCAGCGGCTACGGCCTCCTCAGCACCGCATCGCGCCCGGCGCCAACTTCGAACCGCACGGCGGTCGCGAGCGCGCAGCCCCCAGCCACGCTCCCTCCGCGCGCGCGCCGCAATGCACCACGGGACGGCGCCGCAGCCGCCCCGCCCGCCGGCCCTTAAAGCGGCAGTAACGTGCGGGACGGCAGCGGCCCATTCAGGCGAGGCCTGCCCGCTCTGCAGCACCCCGGGCACCGCAGACACTCGGTTTGGAAGATGGAAGCATCCGCGGCCGAAAACCGGGGGGGGCCGCGGCTCCGCGACAGCCGACGGCTCCTGGGCTACCGCCCCCGCCGGGCGCCACACCTGCCGGCAGCCGGGCTGGGCCTGGGCACGACCCGCACAAGAGGCGGACATAACGGAGAGCCTCCTGCCGAAGCCCGTCATCGAGCCGGGTGCTGACCCGGCCGCCTTCCTGAGGGTTTTGCGGTGCCCGCCCAGCTGGTCCCGCCACCCGCGTCGCCGCCGTGCTGCGGCGGCCCTGCCAGGGCCGCTGGCAGGCGGCTGGGACGGGCCGTGATGCCTCCACGGCTGCCTCCAGGTAACCGGCCAGGAAGCAGGAAACCTGCTCAAAATCCAACTCCAGTTTCATGAAAACCCCGAAAGCCACTTAATTTCCAGTTGAACCCAGGGTCGTGGCCAGCACAACAGCACACAGTCCTCATCTGCCTCCCCAAGGACCCACCTTGTTTTTCAACACCTGTACAAACTACAGCACCTGAACAGCACGAACTCAATTACTAATTGCAGCCCTCGTTTACTGCACACGTTACTGCTCACGTTTCCCCTGCCCAGCTCTGCTTCACTCACAAATGCAATGGGGCACTGCGTGAAGCTGCGTAAATGGTTCCATCCCTGCCCTGTCCAGTTGCTGGATCATGACGCATCTCGCACAAAACCGGGGAACTGTAGGAAGCCACTGCTGAAATGCAGGGGAGTTCCTCAGTATCCTACACACCACGTTTGCTCAGGAAAAGCCATTACTAGGCTTTTCTTTTAAATTTACTTGATAGTCTAGATGAGTCATAGTGCTATAAAAGGGTTTATATTATGACCTCTGGCGCTTCTCAAAGCATCCCAGGCAATGCAAAAACCTCTATGTTCAGTGCTGTGACTGCTGATGACTGTGGGTGGCCGACAGCTAGTATTTACTGGAAAAATCTTTGAGATTATTTATGTGTGACTGAATTGCTGCCCTCTACACACAGCAGAGCTTCAGGCACATAGTTGAATGTAATTTGTGATGTTTAGTCCATGTTTACTTATATATTGCATGCATGTGCCTATCTTTGAACATCTGAAAAAAATGAAAGCCCCAAAACTGTGAAATATTAAGTGGCATGTATGGAATGATTTCTACAGAGTCATTTGTCAACAAATTCTTCTGATCAGACAGGCCATAAAGTGACAAGATATATTGGCATAACAGGAGAAGGGGACTTGTCAGGGAGAGTGATGCCTTTGTAATATGATTTTAATAACTTGTGACAGTCTATGAATGTCACCACTCAAAAACTTTTAAGTTCAAGATCACAAAGTCTGTTAGTAAAAGAGCTTAATTTTGTATAAAAATCATCCTACTGAACCATTTCTAATGTAGATAATAACTATCAAACCAGCAAGACTTATATAGCCCATTCTGCAACCTTTAAGCTAAGTTTTATCATGTCTCTTAACTACTGTGCAGCATGCGCAAGATTTTTGTGCACCAACACCCACACAGCTACAGCATGGATGAGTCACTGCACTGTGCAGATTGTTATTTGTTCTTGTACATCCTAAAATTCTAACACCCCATCCCAACACGCTTTTACCAGTTCTTACTTCAGTAACGACTTTCACACTGTCTTCCACAAGATCCCCACAGAGAAGCTGTTGATGTATGAGCTGGATGAGCAGCGAGGTGGATTGAAACCTGTCTGAACAATTGGGTCCACAGGGAAGTATCAGTGGCACAAAGTCTAGTTGGAGGCCACTACAATCCAGGGGTTAATACAGGGTCCAGTCCTCTTCAACATCTTCATTAATGATCTGGATGACAGGTCAGAGCATACCCTCAGCACGTTTACTGATGACACCAAACTGGGAGGAGTGGCTGATATCCGAGGGGGTCCTGCTGCCATCCAGAGGGACCTTCACAGGCTGAAGTAATGGGCTGACAGGAACCTCATGAAGTTCAACAAGGAGAAGTACAATGTCCTGCACCTGGGGAGGAACAACCCCAGGCACTAATATCTGTTGGAGGCCACACAGCAAGGAAGCATCTTTGCAGAAAACTACTTGGGTGTCCCGGTGGATCCCAAGTTGAACATGAGCCAGCAGTGGGCCCCTGCTGCAAAGAATGGCATGCTGGGCTGCATTAGGCAAAGGATCGCCAGCAGGCTGAGGGAGGTGATCCCCTCTACGCAGCACTGGTGAGGCTACACCATTGAGTACTTGACTGGAGCACCTCTCCTATGAGGAAGGGCTGAGAGCTGGGGCTGTTCAGCCTGAAGAAGAGGCAGCTCTGGGGGATCTTATCCACATATATAAATAATTGAGAGTGCAAAGAGGATGCGATCAATCTTCCCAGTGGTGCCCAGTGACAGGACCAGAGGCAATGGGCACAAACTGAAACACAGGAGGCTCCATCTGAACATCAGGAAACACTTTTCTACTGTGAGAGTGACAGAGCACTGGCACAGGCTGCTCAGAGAGGTGTTGGCCTCTATCCCTGATGATATTTAAAAGCCACCTGGCTCTCAGTGGCCCAGCTTAAGCGGGCCAGTTGGACTTGATACCTCCGGAGGTTCCTTCCCACCTCAGCCCCTCTGTGATACCACAACAAAAAGGACCATCTTCCAGGAATTTCCCCATTCCTAAGACTCTGAAAGACTGAAACTCCTCCGTGTCATGAACATAGGCCTGGGCAACCAGGGAATGGCCCTTGTTTTCCACACACTTACTGCCACCCCGCCGCGGGGCCCAGGACCGCTCTCTCCTCAGGGCTGGCCACCAGGAGGGGCTTCACGGCCAGCGCTGAGCTCCGTGGCCCCCAGCACAGTACCCACTGCCCCTTCCTCCCCCTGGGTCTCACAGAGAATCCCCAGGCACTGCGGCACACAGCGCGGCCCAGCTTCCCCCCCAGCCCGCCGGTCCCCGCCGCCGCAGCCCAGCCCAGCCCAGCCCGGCCCGTCACCGCCCGCGCCCGCCGGTCCCCGCCGCCGCCTCACTGCGCCCGTCCCTGCGTGCGCATGCGCGCCGCTCGTAGCGCGGCGGAGACGCAGTGCCCACCGCGGGGGGGCGCCGCAAGGAGCTGGCTCCGGCTTCGTCCCGCCCCAGCAGCGGTCCCGCCCCGCCGCGCCCCGCCCCGGAAGCGTTTCTAGGTGACGGCCGCCCCGGCCCGGCTGCGGCTGAGCGGGCACTGCTATGGAGCACATCCGCACCACCAAGGTACCCCCGCCTCGGCCTCACCGCACCGGCTGGGGCGGTGCTTCGGGAGGGGCGGTGGGCGACAGGCGACAGGGGAGCGGTGGCGTTGCTAGTGCCGCGCCGGTAACGGCGGGGCGGGGAGGGCCTGTTGGGCCCGGCTGCTCCCCGCCCCGCCGCTGTCAGCTGTGGGCCGGGGCGTTGTTGTTCTCCTGCCATTTTGTGGCTGGTGCCTTCCCGCGGGGGCTGCGGGCCTGCCCGTGCCTCTCGGGGTGTCCCTGGGCCCGAGGGGGCCGCCGGCGGCGGGGGTGCCAGTCTCAGGACCCCGGGCCCGGCCGCTCCCGGAGGCCTCTGGGTCGGGCCCTCTCCGAGCCCGGGGTAAAAACGGCCGTGGGGAGCTGGGTGCCGGCTACCCCCGTGGCGCCCTGCTGGGGTGAACCGCCTCCTTAATAAGGGGTAGGCGCTAAAAAGTCTTCTGGTGTGACAATGGTCGTAATGCGGGGTGGGGAATAGAAGCAGCCAGCTGGGAGGGGATTGCAGTTGGGTTTTGTGCTCTGGATGCAGTTCCCTGCAGTTCTTTCCAGCTTTACAGGCAAATCAGCTGTGAAAACAATGCTGCTTCCCCACCCCCCTCCCCCCCAAAGGCTGGTGTGTGTTGTTAGGAATGCAGGCTGTCAGTATGCGTGCCATGTGTTAGCCTATTCAAAAAAATAAGCTAAGCTGCAGTTGACACTTTAGAATGTTCTGATTTGCTTCTATTTTTAGTTTGTCCTTCCTCTATAATGAAAATGTAAAAAAAAGTCTTCTTTTTTGTAAATAAGCTTGAAGTAAGTTTTTAAGTTGCAGCTCTTCTAGAATTACATTTCTAGTAGTATTTTTCTCATCTTGCTCATCAGCCCTGGCTGCAACAGCTGCTGAAAAGACAACCCCTCTCTGTTGGGTCCTGGAACTTGTCAAGTGATTAGTTCCTTAATCTGATAGTCTTGGCTTTAAACTAGACTTAGATACGTGTGGGTAAAAGGAGTGGTTTTATTTCAGCTCCAAATAGTACGTTTATAACCAATAATTATGTGAAGGGACAGGCTTTTAATTTTTTGGAGTAATAGCTCATATACATTTTATATAAAATGTGTATAGCTAATTTTATTTTTCAGATATATTTGCATGTGTATGTATGAAATAAGAGGAAGGGCTCTGATGAAGCTACTATAAATGGCACTTCAGTTTACTGGATGGAATAATCTTGCACCAGGCTGACAGATTGGAGATAAGGTTTCTTTATCAGCCTATTTACTTTTAAACCTGAAACTCCTTGTTTGGGAACTGAATATTGTATTGCTACAGTCCGTAGCTAATTTCAGAACAAAAAGTAGACAAAAACCAAAGTGTCTTGATGACCCGAGTAGCTGTTTAAGTTTCAAACCTGAAATTGAGGCTAGAAAGGATACAGGGGACTGACTTTGCATCTGCAAGTGATTGTGTTTCTCCATGTTGTTGGGCCCCTGCTGGGGAAAATACTTCATGTAGCTATATAAATGAAGAGACAAACAAGCTCTGAACACAACTTATAAGATACAAGACTTACTACATGAAGCAATTTTTTTATAATTAATATAAACCAACTTATTGTAGAATTTCATGGCTAGAAATAGATGAAGTTTTTGGTTATAATTATGAGGCTTGCTTAGCTTTTTGTAAGCTGTTGGTTTATTGAATATCCAGGTGGATTGAAATACATACGTGCTAGTTGGTAATAATTATTACACTTACAGGAAGCAAGAAAACTAAAGCATAGCCTGCACTGTGGGCCTTAAGTTCTGTGCAGGTTCAAGTTGGAACTCATTCCAGCTGTGCTGAGACATACCTACTTTTTCCAATCTGACAGCACCTCGTGGCTTTTTTCAACTTGTTTTATTAAAGTAATAGTTAAATAAGCTTGAAGTAAGTGTGGTCTTGCACAAATTAGCTGCTGTGCAAGGAAGTTGTCATCCGTAGGAGAAGATGGTGAAATAGGTTTTAGTCCTCAAATTTCAGTTTGCTGGAAATGTTGAAGTTAAAATTGTCTTAGAACTGTCAGCAGAGCTACCTGAAATTAAGTTTAGCTTTTCGTGGCATTAAACTGTCCAAGAGGCTTATGTTGAATAAAGAAGCGAGGTCAACTTAAAAATCACTGCTGTCTGAAAATTTCGTACTGAAATAGTAACAAACGATAAAAACAAGTTCACAATATGTGGTGGTAAAATTTCCCAATGAAGCTGTAAAACTATAGTGTCCTTAAAAATGTTTTAAAGGAAAACATAGTAAAAAGACTGGAATTTCTTTAGTCAAATCTTTCTTTCAGTGAAAATACAGATGGGTTTTCTACTGGAGATGGAAAGTTTTGCTTAGCTTGACTGCTAAATCCTAATTTATGTTCGCAAGCCTGAGACTTACATAGGGAAGGGAAAATGCCATTTAATTTCAGGAAATGTCATACAAAATCGTAATAAAGGCATCTTGGAATCATACACTGTAACTGTTTTTGTTTTAGATTAATTGTTCTGATTTAATGACTCATCTTTTTTAACGCAAGACTTCAGAAGTATAGTTTCAGCCTTCCTTTCTGTTCTAACTTGTCTCCTATATTGAAACGTTTCTTTGGGGTTTATTGCCTATAATCTGTAACTCCTAATCCCAATAAACTGTTTGGTGATACTTTGTACTCTATATTACTGAGGTAGCTGTTCAGATTTCTGCGGGTTTAAAAACTCACTGATTTGTTAGTGGTAGCTACTGTCAGAATTATCACTTCTGACTACCTAAATGGTCTTTGTTTACAGACGTGATAAAAACTTAATAGCAGTCTTAAATCTCTTAATCTTGTGAACCCATTCTCTTAAAAATGATTGACTTTTTTCCATAACTAAGGATTTGCTAAACTTCATGATTAAAAAGGAGAAAAAGAAAAAAAAAGTCTTATCTACCTGAATACCTGTTAAAGCTGGTTTGGGTCAAGTTTAAATGAACATTGTCATCTGTGGAAGGCCAATCTAAATTACATTTCAGTTGTCTTTAAGGAAGGTATCTAGAACTTAGCTTTCAGAATTCTGGAAGACTTCACCACCGAAGAGGAAGTTGGAGCACTAACGCCTGTCCTCATCTAACATAGAAATACAGCTTTGAGAATAGCTGCTTTGTTATGTGGAGGAGAAAGGAACTTTGCATGTCAGGATTTTGTGGGTTGTTTTACTGTAACACAACTGGAGCAGTTTCTGTGCACTTCACAATTTGCTGGAGAGATGCAGTGCCAGGTACCTGAGGAGTTACCGCTACAGAAGTGCCCAAAATGAATTCTGGGTTTTGGCTGTGCTATATTGATTTATGTGACTCTGTATCTGAGCACTGATACTTTGCTGGTTACAGCATAACGTATTTTGAGGTACTGATGTGTGTAGCTTCTTTTTTTTTTTTTTCTTTCTAAACTAAAATCTAGATTATTATAGTAGCATGGGCTTTTAGTAGGTATTTGGATTTCTTCTGTTTTTCTTTGTATGCATTAATTTGCTTTTCTAACTTTCAAAAACAAAATTAGGCCTTGCTAGATTATAAGAAATTTATAAGAAATAGCTGAATTGAAAAGACAAATTGTCAGTGTTTTATATGTGCTTTTAGTAGATTAAAAAAAAAAGTTTGTAAATATGGATTAAAATGCTTAACATCAGCACAGTAGATATGTGCTCTCCGAGTCGCCTCATCTGAGCGCTGGTCTTGCTGGTGTGCAAGTTTTTGGAGTTCTGCAATACGTTAAACAGCAGTAGCAGCAAACCTCAAGAATAAGACCTTTAACTTGGCATTGATTAGGTAGTGCTGCTGAGAAAGAGGAATGCATGGAGGTAAGCCATTCTCCATGCTCCTTTTCTGTATGACACGCAAAAAATCATGTAACATTTGCTTCAAGTGAAGCAAACTGGAGCCTGTGAAGTTATAATCAGCAGATAAGACGCAGGCTATCTAGAAATTGCTTTCTTTTGAAATGTTTTCCATAGGATTGAGATAACAATGTTGATGGAATACCAGGAGGAGAGGTTTACCCTTGCAAGACTCGGGCTTGAAATACCTGCTTCAAACGCCTGCACAGTCCTTGAATTTCTAGGAAATTGTTATAATTATTAGTGTAATACTTGCATGTCATTAGTATTTATTTTGACTGTGAGGCAAGGTAATGATGATCTAGATTTTTAAAGCTGAGGATGATATGAAAGTCAGTAGATACCTAAAATTGAAGTCAGGAGGACTTAATCTTTGTGGCTTTGAGTCTGCAGACAGCCAAAAAAGCATGTTACTGAGATCAGCTGTTAATTTGGTGCTGGCATCTCAATACCAGGAAATTGTTAGTGTTTGCTCTATTTTGGGGAAGCAGTCTAAAAGCTTAATAATTGTTTTTAATTATTTCTTTAAAAACTTGATGTCCTGGTCTCTTTTACTAGTAAGTAACCATAGTGATTATATATGTGGAGTAAGTACTCTGTTGAGCTTAGCACTGTGCCTTCATTATGCACTTCTGTAATGAAACAGGGTATTTTAACTAGCTAGTTTTCTCAAAGATTATGTGACCGTTATTGTGTTCATAATAGTTTGGCCTGAATAGCCTTATGTGTGCTGTGTTATGCTTTCTACCATTTTCGGAATTACTGCACAGACTGACAGTGCTTTTGCAAAATTAGGGTTTTGTTTCCTGCAAAAATTAGATTTTGTTCCCACTCCCCTTTTCTCTTACAGGTAGAGCAAGTGAAATTACTGGATAGGTTCAGCACGAGCAATAAGTCACTGACGGGAACTCTATACCTTACAGCAACTCATCTGTTATTCATAGATTCAAGCCAGAGAGAGACGTGGGTAAGGATAATGAATGCTTATGGCTCAGAAACACAGGTTCTCATGCATTTTTTTCTTCCTGATCTAAGATGAACACTTTTGTAAATGAATTCAACCTAAGTTATAAGTTATTCCCCACACTCTCCTTGTTCATGGCGTCATAATAACTTAATGATTTGCAGATTGTATTTTTGCATGACACTGCTGCATTTTTGACATCAGGTAATGTTGAAAATGTTCAAGCTGCTGTAATTTTTTCTGTAGCTTTCATTTGTGCTCGGGAGTGAATGCGTGGTGGTTTTCTTTAAATAACTGACTTGCACCACAATTCAGAGGCTTAAAACTATCCAGCAGTCTCCCACTCCTGCATCAGGTTTAAAATTTCAGCATTAACTTACCTTGTATTTAGATCCTGCTTAGGTTAAATGAGACAGCAAAATCTGACGATCTAGGCTTTGGTGAAATACTGATGATCCCATGCCCTATTTTTTTTTTTTTTGAGTGGTAAGCAGCTGTTTCTTCCCAAGTGTTCATCTCCACAATAAAAGGAACTGCAGTTTCTTGGAGACCAGTTGTACAATCAAAGTTGGCTAGTACAGTAATTACCATTAGTTTTTCTGTTCTTTGCCACATGGTGGCACACATGTGGACATCAAGTTCTGGCTTCCACTGCAGCCTGGCTACCTGACAAAGTTAGTGTCTCCAGGATGAAATCTCATTTCCCTAGGTATGGTTAATTTTTTTTCTATAGGTGTGTTTTTCTAGATGACCCTTAATTCTGGTTATCTGACTAGTTGCCTCACAGTACTTCCAAGAAAAGTTAATTTTCCATGGTTTGTTCGTGGAAACAATATACAATTTTGTACAAACCAAGCTGTTATCCTTTTGAACAAAATGGATTATTGGGGAGAACATGATTCAGAAGCACTACTTGTCTCCCTGTGCACTACCTTAAAAGGCTTAATTTGGGCGAAGTTGAACCTATATTCTAAGTATTGCATTTCTGTGATGATAATGCAAGTACCAAATATAATTATGATGATGTCCCCAAGATATATTCTCTTTGTAAATGCATTTTTGGCAGTGTAGTTTTCAAATGCATGTCCAATTCTGATCAATATTGAAGAGGAGATGATTGCTTCAGTAAGGTAATTGAAATTCTATCGAGAACATCTTGTTCGGTTGAAGTAATGTTTCTGTGGCTTTCTTCCCATGGCTGAACAGCTGTTACTTTCCCATGTATCTTCCTGAATCTTGTGCAGATTTGCTGCACAGATAAATATATGGAGGACTTTTATATATACATTGTTTTGACAGTCTTCTGTTAAAGTGGCTGAAAGGCATGTAGCAGAGACTGTCATGTCTATATAACCCTATGGGTAATACAGGAAGTGGTTTTCCTAGTATTTTGTTTGTTCTGTAGATGTTAAATACTGGAATTGTAAAGTCTTCAGCATCTTCTGTATCTCTTCTTATTCTTTAAGTTGCTTTGCCTGACATGCTTTATTTTGTCTGAAAATTTTGAAGTGTGTTCCTGTAGATTCTTAAAAAGATATCCTGTTTGGACCTTCATTAGATGTAAGCTTGTCAGTTAGCAAAGTTATAGAAGAGTACTGAACAACCACAGTGGAGTTCTACTTCTCACTTTTTCATCTAGAAGGCTATTTACTGTTCCTCACAAATACCTCAAAATATGAGGGAAGAGAATAATTAAATATTGACTAATCAAAGTATCCTGACCAAAATGCCAGTCTTGGATCTCTTGTAAATTTATTTCTTTTTATAACTAAATTATTTACAAAATTACTAAAAATCCCTGTTCAACGTTGATTAATGTCTTACCTGTTCTTATAAATAGTATGGTGTTCTTGTTTCTCAGCAGTGTGCTTACACTGTGAGGTTTTTCTGTGCCATAGATTCTACATCATCACATCGCTGCAGTAGAAAAACTTCCCTTGACTACTTCAGGCTGCCCGCTTGTCATCCAGTGCAAGAACTTCAGGATAGTTCATTTTGTCGTTCCCAGAGAAAGGGATTGTCATGACATCTACAACTCTTTGCTTCAGCTGTCAAGAACAGGTAATATAAAAGACATTGCAGTATATGCCTGGATAACGAGTTGATGGGAGTGGAAAACAAAAAATCCATGGCTTTTTTACATAACACACATATGAAAATTCTCTTAAATGGATTTGGTGTGTAAAAAATTTTAATGATTAAGTATTAATTTGCCTACAAATTCAGATGATGTGCTGTCTGGCTCTTGTAGGTCACCAACAGAATATGAGACTTTTAGGGTTTTTTCTTTTTTGCATTTCTAGTGTTATCTCTGAAATTGTGAGTATAATTGTGTATAGTCTTTCAATTGGTATGTTCCCTAGATAAAATGCTACTAAGCAAATATTAATTTGTTACTGGTTTTGTGCAGTTTCAAAAATAAAGCAGAAGTTTTGACGCTGAAATAGCACTACCAGTTCAACTTCAGAAGACTTCTGTCACCTAGTATTTCTTTTGCATTTTCTGCTTTGTGTTTAGAACAACATAAAATGTTGTCATCTGTGATAAGTGAAGAGTGTATTAGGAAAAACAAAATAGTTTGACATCTTTTTTGCTTTAAAAGATGTTTTAAAATTTAGTGCTTTTAAAAAGTCGGTAGATGTAAACTTCTTGACTCCAGAAATGGTGAGTTTTTAGCTCTTGTGAAGTTGCCTAATAATTCTGGCTCTTGCCCTGTTTAGTTTTATCAGTCTTTTTGTGACCTCTGTATTCCCTCATGACTTTAGAAGTGTCCCTGCTGAAATAGGTCAAGCACACTCAAGAAAGCTGTCATAACCTACCTTCAAATAACTGACACAATTACAGACACTTAACTGTATGATAGTTGCAGGATAAATATTTCAATTGTCAGGTACCTATTTAGGCTTTCTTCTGGCAATCTTAAAGCCTGAAACTTTCTCTGTAATTTGAGCAATTTCAGGACTTGTCGACTACCTTTCTCCATTCAGACCTTTCTTGGGACAACTTATTACATAGTCATATTCTTTACTTTTAGCAAAATATGAAGAACTGTACGCTTTCTCCTATAATCCAAAACAAAATGAAGCTGAGCAAGTCAAAGGTTGGCAGCTTATTGATCTAGCAGAAGAATACAAGAGAATGGGAGTGCCAAATGCTAACTGGCAATTGTCCGATGCAAATCGTGATTATAAGGTAAGTGTTGTAATGAAAACATGTTTTGCTCTGCATCTGTTTCTGCTTTATCCTCTGACTCTAGTCCTACAGAAAACAGCCTAATACTATGAAATCACTTGGCTTGCAGCATAAGCAAGAACTTGCAGGTGGAGAGTTAACTCCTTAACCAGTATGCAATCTCATGGCTTTCTAACTGAGGCTTTTTCCAATGCCTCATTGAAAAAGTATGTGTGCATGGATGCATGTGTTCTTTGAGATTGTTTCTAGAGTATTCTTACTTGTTTGAAACCCAACACCAGCAATTCTGGTGCTCTGCAGCTTTCTTAGCTCTCTTAACTGAGAAGGTTTCTACTTTAGCATTTGCAGTGTCGGCTGTGGGAGACGGTGGTGGTGCAACTGATTCCCAGATAAGATTTCACCTTGCTTTTGTAGCCTGCAAATACAAAAAATGAGGGAAATGTGTTTTAAACAAAATATTGAAATTTTTCTTGGCGTTTTTGCGCAAGAGTTGCAACCTTGAGGTGAATGCTGGTATGGCAGTGCTTGCTCCTATAACTTGGTTATTAATTTGTACTACGTTATCCATGGCCTGTCTCCTGAGATACTTATGTGAATATAGAGAAACATGTTGGTGTTTGTCTTCTCTCTTCTTTCACCTAACATATCTCAAATTGGATGCGATAAAACTCGTATAGGCTTTGTGCCTTGTACACAAAAATAATGTTATGCATCTGTCTTTCAGATTTGTGAAACCTATCCTAGAGAACTTTATGTTCCCAGAACTGCAAGCAAGCCCATAATTGTTGGTAGCTCCAAGTTCAGAAGCAAAGGAAGATTTCCAGTGTTGTCATATTATCATAAAAATAAAGAGGTATAGTGTGTCTTTTCAGCACACTTGCGTTAAGATAATTTCTCTGCAATTGGCTGTAGTTCAGGGTAGGTAAGGAGATAGTGACTTGTACGATAATGGTATAACTCATGATAACCTTAAATACAGCTGACAGTAGTGGTGTCTAACAGGATGCTGAATTAAGGATTTGTTTTAAACTGGCTTAGCTTAAGTAATCAGTTGAATCTCTTAAAGTTTTCAGTAGCTGACCTTCAGTTATCTTAAGATAACTTTCCATCGAGTCATCTGTCTTCCTTGATAGATCAAGAATAAAATGTTAGGTCAAAATGGGGGTTAAAAACCAAAAAAAAAAGTCACCAAAAGAATAGAACTGGCTCCTTAAGGAGGAATTTGCAAGGTAAAAAGAACTAGAAGATGAGAAATAAGCTTTGCAAGGTTTGGTAGGGTGGTGTGAAGCAGCATCTGCCTGCCTTGGCTAGTGGGTATCTTTGAAGGGAGAGAAGGATTGTCACTTTGCTGAATTAAAGAATTTATGAAGGATGAGTGTTAAGCTACTAGATCCATTTGGAGATAATTACTGTTTGGAAGATGCACCTGATTACCTTCTGAAACATGATATGTTACTGAAAATGACATGATGAAAATTATATTAGATGATAGCATATTGTACTTGCAGTAGCAAAACCAATTGTGATTTATGTCATACCAAGAGAGCAACTTGCTTTCCTGAGGCATATTTTTTTCCAGCCTGTGGGTTTTTTTGGAATTTCTATACTTGGGGAAAGTTTATTATATAAACTGGTACCTTGCCCATATAGATGAACCTGATCAGATTTTGATAAACCTTTAGATTTAAGTTGTAGGTACTGTGTTTGAAGGTCTGCAAGTGATGTACTTAAAAAGTTGGAACACCTAAACGTTTTTAAGTGCTGTCATCTGCCAAAGGAAACAATTTGTTTCAGTGTCTTTTTAGAATTCTGCAAAGCATTTCAGATACCGGGATTAAACAGATGCTAATTTGTTCTTTGTTTTCTGTGGTAGGCTGCAATTTGCAGGTGCAGTCAACCTCTCTCAGGTTTCAGTGCCAGGTGCCTGGAAGATGAACACATGTTGCAAGCCATCAGTAAAGCAAATCCTTTAAATCGCTACATGTATGTCATGGACACCAGGCCAAAGGTATGTATTTCAGGTTCTACAGACTAGCTTCTCTGCCTGAATGTTAGAATACAGGCCTACGGTGTAATCTTGAAGGGGAAAAAAAATGTTAAATATTGTTCTGTCATGGGCAAAAGTGTTCTTCAGAGGTAAGGGTAGGCCTTTGTATTCAGATATTTGATTACTTGCTTTCTTAAAGAAGCTGAAACCCTCTCAGGACTGAGCTAGAATTCACTGAATATGCTAGTGAACTTTTGGAGAGATGTGTTTAAAAAAATACTTAAAACAGAGTTAAGTGAATATTTGAGTGGGATCCAAGTCATTGTAACTGTTTGAAATTAAACTTGTGAAATGGTGAGCTGTGTTGGGCTTTCTTTCAGAATAGGAAGGAGTATTGTATTCTGTGAAAACTGCTATCGCTGTCTGTCTTAGCCAGGAATTAGTAGGAGAAATTCTGTTGTAGCATTCAGAGGTCATCATAGAATCCTAGAACGGTTTAGGTTGGAAAGGACCTTCAAGATTACCTAGTCCCACCCGCCCTGCCATGGGCAGGGACACCTCCCACCAGACCAGGCTGCTCAAAGCCCAACCAGCCTGGCCTTGAGCACTGCCAGGGATGGGGCAGCCACAGCTTCTTTGGGCAGCCTGTGCCAGGACCTCACCACCATGCTTGGTCACTGTCTAATTAAATTGAATTATGTTGGAGTTTTGACCCATGGTGGAATGTGTGGGTTAACTTTCACTCTTTAAACTCATCTGAATTTAAATTGGTTTTAATTTCACTCAAATCTCTGAACACAGGAGCTGGAAAATGAGAATGTAAAGTGAAAATCCTACACTGCAGGCTCTGTACTGATTTTGAGAGGATTCAACAGTAGGTTAGTTTGACAGACCAAAGCTGAGCCAACTGGGGGGGTGGGGGTGTAGTTGTAATTGTTATAGCTGCAGCAATTTATTAGGTTCTTACCCTCAAAACTGACATTTTTAGGATGTCTGGAAAGTGCGTGCATGGTTAAGTCTGGGTCTTACACTACAAAGTTAACCTAAAAAGGAAAGAGTATTTGCTTAGAAATATTTGGAAATAAATAAAGGTTTATTGGTGGGAATACAAAGGAGAGAATAGGAAATCATTAAATGGATTATTCAGATAAGTCAGTTCTAAATGCAGGCTGCCTGTTGTCTTTTACGTACCATGCCTTTCTTACACTTGCATGCTTTCAAG
Source organism: Falco peregrinus (assembly GCF_023634155.1). Classification (NCBI taxonomy): domain Eukaryota; kingdom Metazoa; phylum Chordata; class Aves; order Falconiformes; family Falconidae; genus Falco; species Falco peregrinus. The sequence continues at coordinate 100,494,639 of NC_073724.1, forward strand.
TTGATTTGCCAAAGAATTAAATTATTAGAATCTGTTTACAGTATGTGCTCTTGTGTAGTTTTTTTCCCCAGTGTAGTTCATTGAAATTGCATGACTTCTGTTGCTTAATTTGAGATTTTTACTTCAAATGTCGGTTTACAGTATTTTTATTTTGCTCTTTTAAGCTTAATGCAATGGCAAACAGAGCTGCTGGGAAGGGCTATGAGAATGAGGACAACTACTCTAACATTAGGTTCCAGTTTGTTGGCATTGAAAATATTCATGTAATGAGATCCAGCTTACAAAAACTTCTGGAAGGTATGTTCTAAAGGTACTATAATAGTGTATATGAAAACAGGATAAATATTTTTCTGAAGTCTTTAATAACAGCTTATACAAACTGTATTGATGTTTCTGTATTTTATCCCAGCTCTGTTTAGTACCAGTTTGCTGTGCTCTATTGTAATGAATTACCTTAAACCTTTACCTTTAAACTGTAAACCCAATGAATGAAGTTATTCTGAAGAAAATTAAATGTGGCACACGTCTTGGGTGTACTTGATCAGTATGTCAGTGGCTTGTGGGAAAGATTTCTGTGTTTTCCAAGTATATGTGCATGTATACACATGTTCTGTACCTACATTTTCATATATAGAATACAGATTCTTCAAGGAGCACTAAATTCCACAGAATTCACAATAAGCATATGATTTGTACAAAAGTTGAGCTTTTTGGCTTGGCGAGCCACTTCTGTGCTTGTAGGTACTTTTCAAATTGTTTGTAGAGAAGGGGGCAGGCGGAAACTGAATCACTTCACTGTACCACGAGCTGGTGGTGAAAATGGGGAGGCAGAAGTCTTTTAAATAGTTTTGTTAATATTTTGTTTAGGTCAACAGCTGAAAACAAATTAGAGACTCTTTGTGGAGTATTAACACTGAGATTACAGTGGCAGAAGTCAGGCTTCCACACCTGACTGACAAGGCATATATAAATGCCTTTTAGAAGTATGTAAATATTTCCAGGTATGGAAAAGGTTTACCCTTGTATGGAAGCCTATTCAGATGAAGGCATTCTGGCTGCATTGGTCAAGAAATCCTACAGACTGACGATGTAGTCTTGCTTGCATTAAGCATGTATCTGCTGCTAACCTATTCTTCAGGCACTCTGCATGGAATACTACTGAGCTCTGATAATACATATTTTTTTGGCTATTCCTGCACAAACTTTATTGAAGGGAAAGATGAGCAGCATGAGTGTGAACTTCAGTTTTTAAACTTGACATAATCCTCTTTGTCGTGTGAATATGTTCAGTTCCAAGAAACTAGCCAATACATCTCGATGTCCTTTTGTTGTTGTTTTTTGAAGAGGCCTGCTCCTGTGTAATAACATCTGACGTGGAAGTGTGTGCATCATGCAGTTAAAGTTCAGACTTCATATTCCTTCCATTTGACTTACCATCCTACCGACAGTCCTTACCAAATATACTCCATCCTTAATGAAAGCTACAGAAAGATTATTTGTATTTCCTTGTGTGGAGGATTGGTTTAAATGAACTTGATTACTCATGATTTTGTGTCTATGTCTATAGTTGTTTTCCAGATCAGCTTTTGGGGTAAACTAACGCAGTTCTACCTTTGTTCAGTCTGTATAATTCACTAGAGTGTTGCTGAATGCCATTCTAGAAGTACAACTGTCTTTAGGGGTAGGAAGGACCCTTAAAAATTAGGGAGGTATACCATAATTTACTCTTCAGACCCCTGTAGAAATATGCTGTCTGGAAGGAAATGCTATGCAAGTGGCTCATACCTTAAAATGAGGAAAAGTCACTTAACTTCTGTGTACTAGATTCCCCTGGACACGCTGAACTGAATGTTCTCAAATCAAGAATGTGATACCAATTACCCCATTTGTTCAAGAGCCATTTTAACTGGGACTGTCCTCAACTTTATCATGAATGACTGTTACTCATTCTTCAGCATGTGTCCTGCTCCTAGGTTGCTTATCTGCCCTGTTTCCTTCCAAATCTGATGATTCTATTTGCAAGCAGAATGTAAGATCCTTCCCACCATCCTTTTGTAATGAAACTATACCATGGCGCATGCTAGGGTCATTTACAGTCTATTCTTATCTCAGATTCGGCTGTTATTTAAATATCTTGCATGAAACAAAACTTCTAAACAGTTTTCCTCAGTGTGGACATGATACTGCTCCCCTGATGAGCAGAATGTCCATCTATACAACATCAATGGAAGAATCTTCACATAGACTAGTGGCTGTGGTGTTAAATATAAATTCCAGTTCTTAAATATTCAAAACTATAGTACTACATGTTGGAAAAGTTTGATAAACGAAAAGGCTTTGTAGATGTTAAGAAACAATGTATTTGAGGAAAAGTCTCAATAATAGCTGCTGTGGTCTGCTGTGTGTATTTTGATAATGTACGTGTGTCAACTAAGGATTTTTTTGTGGAGTGCCTATATAGGGGATGCAGTTGTTTGGGTTTTGGTTTATTTATTAAAAAACATCCTCTCTCACAACCCACTGTGCTTCAGTCTGCATGTTCTAGTCACCTGTTGAATTGCTAGTAGTGTGTATAAGGACAATCAAGCAGTGGAACATACAGGTTTTGGAGTTCACATGCATGCAGGGCATGCATTTTTATGATGGGATCCATGCAGCCAAAACTATCTTTTATGATAGTTATTGTGAAGTAGCTAAACATTTTTGACCCTTCTAGGGGCTATAAGGGACTAAAATGATTTATATTTTTTTTAGCATGTAAGTGTCAAAACTGTGTCAATACAATTTCTTTTTCATCATTAAGTAGTATAAAAAATGTGTCAATTCACAGAAATGGAGAGTAATTCTTTGGGCTCAATATATGTGTTGGTATCTCTGCCTTGGATTATAAAAATGTAGAAATCTAGCTAGAAGAGGGAAATAGTAATGGTAAATATTTTTACCAAGCTGAAAATTCTGAACAAAAGCAGATTTTGACAGCAGTATCTGGGTGAAAACAGAGGGCTGGAAGGCTGTTTATTTTCTAGCTGGAAGCTTGTGCTTTAAGCCATGAGCTATAGAATGTAGAGGTGCGCAGCCATGAGTAGCCTCTAGAAATCCCTTCCCTGCATGTTTTGAATTTCTAGATAATTCAATGCTTTCCGTTCTTTCCTTTACCATAACCATAGAGTGGTGGACCTCTTTGCATGCTGTTGTGGTGGAACAGGTGTATGGAACCACTGGCGCAGAGAGAGCGTGAGCTAGGTGAAAGGATCAAGTAGTTCTCAGCTGATTTCCTCAATGTGCTGGACCTTTCAGAAGCAGAACTCTTGCCTAACAGTGCTAGCTCTTTCCAAGCCCAGGGAAAACTAGCATGGCTTTTTCTGTTTTTACTGGTATTTCCAGACTAATCTTTAAAACTAGGTCATGCATCCAGGGGTTTCTTGATGTTTTGTTGCCTCACTGTGCTGTGGTCTGCTAGATAGATTTGTAGATGACAAAGATCTATGGGCTTTAGAAAAGGTGCTGTGACACTTCTTGGAAGCCTGTCTTTATTATAACATTCAGCAGCAACTGGCACTGTGACATTTTCTGGGCAGTGAGGAATATATCAAAACTTGTATGGCTGAAAGCTGAGAAACCTGTAGTGCAGATGCAGGAAAGTTCCATAAGGCAGTGGTTTAGGAGTTTGTAGCCTTCATTACAGTAGGGGACTTGAGTGACCATCAAGCTGCACCAGAAAATGACTTGGTGAATTTTTTTCTCTACTTTCCTTATTGACTCACTCCCATAGTCAGAGATGATTATTTTGCAGCTGTGGTATGAATATCCCCACTGACAGCTTTTTGGATACAGAACCTCTTTATTTTCATTTGGGGCCCGTTAGCTTAGAATCATAGAACTGTTTAGGTTGGAAAAGACCTTTAAGATCATCAAGTCCAACAGTTAAGCGTGGTAGACAGTAGGTTTCCACTGTGATAGGGGCACATACTTCCATAAATGGCAACTTGGGTATGTCTTACAACATAGATGAAGCTGTGTTAGCCACTGAATATTTCTTGTTGTCAGAAGTTTGTCATGTTTGCACAGTCATGTAACTGAGTTGCTACTCAAAGTTGTACAACAACCAGGTTCTCTGTCCCATTTCTGTATTGGTAAGTGTCTGTGTGAGAAACTTTCACTCTACACCTCTTGCTGCTGTGGTGCAAGGCATCTTTCTTGCTGCCTTATCAATTGTCACTGTTGTTATGTGATCAAAGTATACTGGGGAAGAATGGTAGAGAATAGTCAGGATTGTAGTATACCAGGTCTGGAGGTAGGCAAAATCTTAACAGATTTCAGTTTATCATAATGTCCTTTTACTGCACTCACTTTATTCTTCGAAGCAGAGTGGGGAAGGTGATGAAACTCTGGCAGTCTGACTACTCTGAACTGTATGTTTTGTCTGGATGCAGCTATTCCTACTAGTAGTGGTAATTTTTAAGTACTTCTGGTAAGCTTTTGGTATTTGTGTTGCCTTCCTTGGTAAAGCTCCCTGTTGGGGATAACAAGTGTGTTTACTTTAAATGCTACTTTGTCAGAAAAACCACCAAGGTCTTACTCGTGTCATTCATGGTTATTGTAGTTCTACAGAGTTGAATTTTGGATGGAGAATATTTTGTAGTACCCCTCTCTCAACTATTTGAGTAGTGGTTTCCTGGAAGATTTTTAGTCAATGCACAACATGGAGCATTAGAAAAAATACACAATTATTCTTTCTCCGTTGCAGGGTATAGGCAGCTGCAGCTGCTTAAGGCTTTCTAATTCTTGGTTTCTTTCAGTCTGTGGCACAAAAGGTTTGTCTGTCAATGACTTTTTGTCTGGTCTGGAGAATTCTGGATGGTTGCGTCACATCAAAGCTGTGTTGGATGCTGCTGTCTTCTTAGTCAAGGTAACTTATGTGCTGCTGCTTTGTTTGATGAGAATTTGACTTGCTACCAGGCAAAATTATACTTAATATTATGTAATGTGTAAAATCCTGCGATTTTTCTTTTTGCAGGTAGATGCTTAATATATACTGATCCATCTGATACACTGTTTTAAATATCTTTATGACTGGAGATGTTGAATATGCTAGCTAATGTTTTGGAGTGTGTGGTTTTGGTTTTTTGGGGGTTTTTTGAATGCTGCTTGGTCCCCTTATTGGGGGATGAAGGGATCCTTATATTCCCTGGTTCTTTTACATATTTATGAAAGGTCTAACTGGTTTAGAGGTGGATGGATCAAACTAATTGGTGTACCCTGAAAAACAACTCACGGGGCACTAATTGCAGAGAAGCCAAACCGCCTACACTGACTTAATGTGGCAAGGAAATGGGACTCTGTGAAGAATTCAGAGGAACAATTACCTCTGCCAGACACCTATGAAGCCACGGGCTTGACCTGAGGGGGACTGGGTGAAAAAAAAAACCTGGATCTTTGTTTTTAGTAGGTGAAATAACAAGGAGTTACTTTACTGAAAAGTGGGTAATTCTAAAGATGACTCGCAAATACCTGGGCTACCAGGATTTGAATTCTTAGCTGAAGCTAGTAAGCATTTCCTAGTCCTTAACTTTGGTGTAGTATAATGAGGACCAAGTGGGTCTCTTTAATGGTGTGTTTGCATTATTTTTGGTTTTGAACATGTTTGGTCTGTAATGTGTAGTCTGCTTTCTTAGCATGTGTTGCAAGGGGGTTTTATAAATTTAGTTTTATAAGGGGTAGAAAGAGAACTGGGAATCGCTGTAGGTGTTCTTGTTACTTTGCGTAAAGGTGGTAGTGGGATTTCTTTTTTTATAAGGAGTTTTCCATACTTCCATGGAGAGAATTTCCTAGCTTTTTGGTAGGATCTTTTCCTTATAATAAATATTTTTCTGGCTTAATATAGAAATATTATATAATTATAAAAATATAAAAAATATTTGTTGCTGTGAGTTTGGGATAAATGTAGCTTCTGGATTTATTTACTAAATTTTGACTTCTGTCTAGAACGCTCACTAAGAAACAACTGTTTTGCAGGCAATAGCGGTTGAGAGTGCCAGTGTATTAGTGCACTGCTCTGATGGCTGGGATAGGACTTCCCAAGTTTGTTCTCTTGGAGCTCTCTTACTAGATTCCTATTATAGAACAATCAAAGGATTTATGGTAAGCAAGTTGTTGCATTATTGAGTTGTTCCTTGGTAAATACAGGACGTAAATTTTTTTAGTAAGGGAGCAGTGTAAATGTACTGGTATCTTTTTTTTTTTTGTAGGTACAAATAAAAAATAAGATTTATAGTATACTGATAAGTATTTCTTTTAAAAATACTTTGCTGCTGGGAAGAACTATTTATTTTAAATCTAAACTGAAATCAAATAGTGGATTGCTTTAGGCACCCTGCAGAAGTGTTGTAATGACTGCCTCTTGTATCCAAAAAAGCACTTTGTAATTCTTCTATAACATAAAGTGCTTATGTGAGATAGTAGATATAACAAATTATAGCGGCTCTTTGCTTCTATTGCTTGTCCCAAAATCAACATTATTAAAATCTAAAAATGACAACTCTGCTAATAACAGACCTGAAGATACTTAAGCAGTCTAAATTTTTCATCTTTCTATAGACAGGAAGAATTGCAGTTTATTATTCCATGTTTTAGAGTAGGAAAATCAATGCTGTTTTGCAGTGGCAGCACAAGGTATTATAGGAACTCCTGAAAGATTGTACATAAAACTAGTTCCATGTATTGGTTAGAACTAACTACCACAAATATTACAAGCAACAAAAGTAAAGTTGAGGAGGAATTAGAGGATTCCTTTTTAGTGAATAGTGAGAATGTGTGTAATCATTAGGGAAGCGCGCGCGCTTTTTTTTTTTTTTTTTTTTTTGTCCTCACTATCAATTAGATTTCTGTGAAAACTTCTGCAATAGGCAGGCAGTACTCAGTCCCTTTTTGGTGCTTCATACTGTGACTGAAGTAATAACACAAGCTAGTGTTGATGTTAACAAACTTATTATATGATATAAAAATCTTACAAAGATTACATTCTGTGGTTTTATGTAAACCATGATAGCAGGAATGCAATACTAAAACTTTTCCTATGCCTTGCAGTTTTTAACAGGTTGGTTGATAATCTACTTGTGAGGTCATACAACATTAGTATGCTTAAAGGGAACCTGGCTTAACAGCAGTTGTCTGATTGTCAACTTGCTGAACGCTTTTACTGATTTTAGAAGCATACTTTGAGAATCTCTTGTGAAAGACTTCCAAGAAAGTAAAGAATTATAAAGTGACAAATAGTTGCTCCTACTGTAGTTTGACTCACATTTAAAATACAATATATCAATAATCTGTGAGGTTAATACTATAGGTATAAGATTGAGTAATGCTTTTACATGAGACTTTGGTTTTTTTACCCTCTAGGTCTTGATAGAGAAAGACTGGATCTCTTTTGGGCACAAGTTCTCTGACAGGTAGTTCACTCTTCCAATACAGTAAAAAGTATACAGTGAACTAAACTAAATATTCTTAAAAGCAAAAGACAACTTATGGGTTTTGAACTACTGCAGTGTTGCTAGAAATTTTGCAATGAGTAAGCTATCTTCAACAGGCAGTGCATTTTGTATACTGCTATTTATTCAAATACCTATTGGATAATTGATTTATGTTTTAGACATGAACTTCTAGTGCTACTGGTGCCTTGCTCTCAGATGTTGATGACTGTGGCTTAGGTCCGCACATATGCATAGGCAGTGCAAAAGGAACCTCAAGCTACATCCCCGCTATTTAGGCATATAAAACACTTAGTTTTGATATCTGTAAAAATGAGTGTACGTTTATGTTTACTTCTAATGAAGTCACATCTACCTTTAGAAGTCCTGTATGTTAAGAGTTCTGTTTTTCCCCTTGATCTGCCTATTGTCAGCTATGACAATAGCCTTGCTGTTATTTACTGCTTATTAATTTGCTTTTAGCTGTTATACTGCAAATGTTGACTATGGAAGTAATACACAAAAGAACCTAACTGTCTTGTGTTGCTCTTCTGTACTGAATATAGATGTGTTGATTATTTACAAGTCAGAAAAACAGGTTAAATATAGATCTATTTCTATTCAAAAATTGCTTGTGTTCTCAAAGTTAGGTGGTTACTCTCCAAACCAAAGCTAGTGTCAAATTAACGTGCTGTCTTTTAAAAGCAAGTGCAACTAAGACTTTTGATTTCTAACTTAAACCAGTTTCAACCTGTTTATGGAATCTTTTTCAGGTGTGGTCAGTTGGATGGTGATCCAAAAGAGATCTCACCAGTGTTCACCCAGTTTTTAGAAAGTGTGTGGAATCTGACTGAGCAGTTTCCACAAGCCTTTGAGTACAATGAAGCTTTCCTCCTTCAGATCCATGAACACGTCCATTCATGCCAGTTTGGTAACTTCCTTGGAAACTGTCAAAAAGAGCGAGAAGAACTTAAGTAAGCAGGCATCATGATGTCTTTTGTTTATTCTGGAAGACTAAGAACTCCTGTGAATCTTCTGCAGTTTAGGCTCTGAACAGCAATAGACACAGGATTCATAGTACTGAAAGTGATGTTGAACCCTATCAGGGAACAGCAGTGCTTCTTGTACTTTTGCACAAGATGACAGTCTTTCTAATTCTGGGAGAAGAATCCCATGCTCATTTTCCATAGGGAAAGTTAAGGTTTCTTTCTCCTCTGATTGTAGTTTTTTTTCTTTCCCCCTGAAAATAGGTAAGCCTAAGTTTGGAAGTCTTACTTCATTCCCTCCCCCAATCTATTTTTGGGTAACCTTAAAATTCTTGCCTGCTCAAGTCTGATTACTGTCAGAAGATTTAATAGGATGTCTCCAAATGCTTTCAGTTGAAAACTTCTGCAAAGTTTTCATCAGTTCATTTTTGTCTCAAACTGTGTATTAAAAGTATTTATTGCAACTAGGCAAAACTTGCACAGCATAAGCAGTACTACTTCTAAATCTGACAGTTACATCTGACATTAGCATATGCCAGGAAGAAGTTGATTTTGCTAAGAGCTCTTAATTCAAGATTTATAAGTATTTCCGGTAACTTTTTGAAGAAAGTTAGGAGTAATTGGGTTGAGCAGCTTCTGTTCTTTTTGCTTGCAGTCAATGTCTTGACCTTGATCTTTTCTTGTTTTAAGGTTAAAAGAGAAGACATATTCCTTGTGGCCGTTCCTTCTGAATGAACAAAAGAAATACCGGAATCCTCTGTATAATCCAGACTTTTCTCCAGAACTGACTCTTTTGGAGCCTAATACAGTATCATTCAATTTTAAGTAAGCTTAAATTGTATACAATATATCTTCTTCAGTTTTGTCTTTACCCTGCATAGTTAAAACTGTATGCTTCCTGCAGGTTTTGGAGAAATATGTACCATCAGTTTGATCGAAGTATGCATCCCAGGCAATCTGTGCTCAATCTTATAATGAACATGAATGAACAAAATAAACAACTAGAAGAAGACATTAAAGAACTGGAAGCTGTAAGTATTATAAAAGAAGCGTGTGTACTTTGACTTGTTCTTCAGATTCATATTTATAGTCTGTAATAATGCTGCTTGCTTTCACATGAATGTCACTACTGTATGGCCTGCTGCTTACTCTGTGTAATGTTGACTTTGACTTTCACTGCTTCTGTGCTGAATGCCAGACTGTGCAGCCAGTGTTTTGCTCTTAAACACAATTTATTTTGCCTTACTGATGAACTGTATTATGTGAAAGTGCCTCTACTGTCAAAGCATTACTGAAGATGGCTTAATGTAGGCTAAATTTATGTGAAACTTACCTTGGATAACAAGGTACCCATCGTAGCTACAGCTGTGGTGCTAAACCAAAGAGACTGAAAATTTTATTTCCATTATAGCTACTGAAACGGAAGCATTAATTACTGTCCTTCTTTTAACTTCATATGCAGGTGCATGCTGTTGTAAGTCACCATAATTATGGGGCATATAAACTGTAATGCTATTTGAAGACAGGGCTAAATCCAGAGACCAGATTTATAGAAATGACTTCTAGGTGCTACAGTAAACAGTCAGGAAAGACTGAATGGTGTAGCTCGCTTTATTCTAGTATGACTTAATCAGTTGCTTTTAATTGATACTTCGTTATAGTCGAAGTGCTGAAACTTCAGAATGATACCTCTTAAGAAATGCACAAGTTCTCTAATTACCAGTTTTACTACTCTGTGTGGCTAGGAATGGTAACACAACTCCTGCATGTGATGTTGGGGGTGGAAGAGAGGAAATACAGCTTCTCTAGGAGGAAAGACACTTATTAAAAAGATCCTACTGTAATGTAATGAGTGCACATCACTTAAGATTAAACTGTTTTGATTCTTAATTGTATATTTGAAAGTGTCTATACAGTTGAAGCAGCAAGATGAAAACTCAAAATGAAGAAAGCAGAAGAATAAGCAAGCTGTAAACTGATGTCTCAGTTCTGAATTTTCTAAAAACTTGTTCCAAGGTGTAACTTGGTAACCTGAGCTCATACCACTTACCACTTGAGTGATGAAGAGATGTAGTTGTTTGAAATACTGATGTTGACTTTCCTACTGCTGTTTCCATCATCAAAAAGTTGATGTTGAGACAGAAGTTTTTGGACTCGGTCTCGGCTCTAAGAGCACAAACACATCAACAAAAAATCAGTTCAGTTAATTAGTTCAAGTTCCCAGTTACTGGGTGAGATTTTTTGAATTAAAAAAAACCTGACAAAACCTTAATCCAAATCTTTCCTCTTCTCTTGCTCAAGGCTTGCAGGATAGGTCCTTTCCTCCAGTCCTGCTTTCTAGTGGACGACATCTAGTGTATTTCTGCATTTGAACAAACAGTATTGGCATTTTTCAGATCTAAAGGAAAAGTATTTTAGAAGGTTTTTAGGAAGGGCATAAGGGCTTTAAGTATGAAATGCTCTTTGTCTTTAAGAGACTTGTGGTCTACTGTAAGCTTCCTGCTTGTTAATAGTTCCAAGGCCACCTTCCTCTGCCTGCACTCCTGGAAGTATTCTCATCTTGATAGCAATTAAACAAGGGGCAAGCCGGGAAGAACCTCTCCTTCTCTATGGACGTTGACAGGCAACCTTTTTGCCTTCTGCTTGGCTGCAAATTTCAAGCATACAGGACTTGTAGAATCTGCTGGAAACTGGAGAAAAATGTCTTGTCCAACAGTCTTAACGCTTAATAATAGTTACACATCTAACCTAGGGTATGTAATACAGGGTTCTGCAGACGCTGAGTTGGCCTGGAAACTAAATGGATTTGCGTTCTTTTAAAGGCAGAATATTATCAGTAAAGCAGTCATGCTCACTGTAGTAACTATTATCTATGTTTCAGAAAATAAAGCAGAGAAGTGGGCAGTCAGATGCAGTCCTTGGGAAGGAACATCAGCAGTCTGCTCATCCTGCACCCATGGCACTGAAGACCCCTCCATCCTTCAAAGAGCAGCCGCTGATCCCAGTGAATGATGCTGTGAGAACTATAGAGGGCAGCAACACAGCAGACAATCGCTACAGTGAATTTGTGGCAGAGTTCTCAAAAGCTGAGCCTGCTGTTGTCAGCTTGGAGTATGGAGTGGCCAGGATGACCTGCTAATTAAAATCCTGCACTGTGTTCCTCTTCTAGACTGATTGAATTAAGAGATGGATCATGTTGAGGATGGGTCTGTGCTGCATGACCAAAACATGATTTGTATATTGGCAAGTTTTTTCAATGTAGACTAGAACAGCATGCTAGTTGTCAAGTGGTTGCTGTTCTCTTAAGGAAAAAAAAGTTCAGTTGTCTTAAAAGAAATGAGGGCATTTGGTGAGTAGTGACTAAAAATCAAGGAATGGTATGTCTTTGGACTTTGTCTCTGGACAAGTCGGTTTGCACTAAATTGATTAAAATAGTAATATTACTTTATTCAGTATGGGAAAACAGGTGGTCTTTCACAAATTGATTTTATTTGGGCAAGAAAACTTGAACTTTCTATTTTAGGAACTGAAACTACATGTATATACTAGCATATGATATGAGTATGTATACCCTTGTTTAATGTCACCCAGTACTAACTTTCAGTGTATTAAGTGCCATGGAAAAGTATGATATATTTCAGATCATAAAAAGTTGGCCTTAAACCTGTCAGATCAATGATATTGCCCTTTACTACTGCAGTCTACCTGGCTCTGTTTACATTGCATTTGCTCAAATTGTTACTTCCTGAAAACAGGACTGAATATAAGGAATGAAGTACGCCTAAGCTGGCACAGCCTTTCAGCAAATAGCTGTATGAATGTTAATGTATCACTGAGGACTTTTTTCTTAGTTTCCTCTGTTGTTTAAAATATAATGATTGGCCTGATTATTTTTTTTTTTTCCCCTTTCTGGCAGCTCAGTAGATTGAGTATTGTTGAAGTTACAGGTTGTCTGATCTTAAATTTTTTGATTTGTGGCAAGGTATTTTAAATGTAGAGTAAAAAGAGTGAAACACATCATGTAAGATAAATAAGCCAATAGCCGACTAGTCAGGTTCATTCAGTTTGTTTACTATGTACTGTGCAGTTGTTCAAGTTGCAAGAATGGAAACAGAAGTTTTGGAAGTGTAGTCTATTGACACTTTTGCCAAGTTAGTCATTTATGTGTCCAAAGCTCATGAGAAACTGAGTGCCTCCTAAATCTTTCACTAGAAAAAAAATTTTAGTTGTTATTGAAACACCCTTCTCGTCTTGTAAAAACTTGTCCATCTATGCATATTTGAAGTAATTTCAGTACATTGTGGAGGTTTTTTATGTAATTGGAGAGAGGACAAAAACTTCTAGAAGCATGAAGTAGAGATCATGGGACACAAACTTAAAGTTTGTGAGTTCCCCCTTTTTTTCTTAACTATATATCTGTAACCTTCTAGTAAGGGAAAAGGTTGTTGCTGAAGTTTGTCTCATGATGAAGTTTATGAGCAGATTACAGAACAGGGAAGAAAAATGCTGGTGGCCATTTCTAAAACAGAGGTATAAATTACAACTTTGGGTATTAAGGTGCCTAGGTATGATGATAGATTAATGCTACTGACCTTTTAGCTCTAGATTTAAATCTTTTTTTGGTTACAAGTGAAAATTAGTTTATTCTCATTCTAATCCCTGAAGTCTGCTTTGTTAAAATTACTAGTTTGCCACACAATTTAACATAATTGGCAGTGTTTCCCTCTGCACCATATTGGATCCAGGACTCGTATTTACAAGGCCAGTATGGGTCATGATCAAGTTGCTCTTGTGAAGCTGTCTGGGAGAAATTAACTGTGACTCCTGTATCTGATTAGTAATTCACCCATTTCACTGATTTGTTTTTTTAAAAGCCTATAAGTGTAAATAAATGTTCCTAAGTATTTTTATTCCCAAAGATACGACCATAGTGTCATCTTTAAAATACACTATCCAGTCATTTAAACATGCTTAGAATTTCTCCACTACAAGTTTTGATAGTTTCACATTTGCACAGTGGTGCCTTACAGGGTCGCAGCAAGAGAGGTTTTTGTGCCTTGTTATTTATTGTCTCCCCTTCTCCCACACTTCTGTATCAACTTAGTTCTGTGGTTTTCCTTGGGAAAAACATCTTATGTATATTAAGCTTGTATTGTATCACAGTAGTGAAACCAACTTATCGCTGGCAATATAGGTAAGTGTTAATAATTTGTATGTACTTGTTTTAATATTTAGCTGCTCTGGTGTGCCATGTAAACTTTTCATATTTATTGTTTAGAGTTTATAGACTCAAAAGATTATATTAAGCCTTTTTGCAAATACTGTTGTATGTTGTTTTTACTTTAACAGCCATCTGAGTGCCCCTGTATACAAGGCTTTTGAAGAGATGTGTTCCCTCTCAGTACTGTTAAAGTGAGTTTACTTTGGTCCTCAGGCCCTTTTTATGGGCAGAGTTTGCTTCTGAGCGAAAGGAATCGGGATGCGTTTTTATTTAAATCAAGGTAGGCATGTTAGGTCAGCTTTGAAATGCCATAATACTATCTGCTCAGGCATAGAACCTGTTTCTTCGTCAAGAAATACCATACTTCTTGATCTGAAGTAAGTATTTTACTCCAGTTAATATGCGCATAGAGCTTTATAAGGCTGTTTTGTAGAGCAGCCTTCTTAAAAAGTCCAGATAGCTCTGCCAACTCGGCCCCCAGGGTCACCAGCGAGAAAAGTTCCTGCAGAGAGGCAGCTGTCTCTTCTCATTTGTTGTTTAGGCTTAAGCCAAAAACTACCTAAAGCACATGGGACCTGTGGTGAAGTAAATAGATAGTAGCAAAGTGAGCTTCAGCAGAAAGCTTGGCAGGATGGCCAGGACTCAGCAGGGTGGGGCTGTTCTGTGTCCTTCAAGAAGGGTTTAAAAAACATCAAGCAAGCTGACTGAAAAAAAAACTGGCAGAAGCCTTCTAGGAGCAGAAAGAATTTTAATTATTTCAGTGGATGAGCTTTTCTTCATAATGAACGTGCTGCTCCAAGAGCAGTTAGAGCACTGAAAGGTGCCTGGTACGATCAAAATAATGCACAGAACTCTCACGCTGCAGCATTACTGTGTTGTTGGTACACTCACCAAGTTGCTTGGGAATATAATGTCCCAGATAAAAGTTGCTAGAGTTGATTCTGCTCTGTTGCTTGCAAGGCTTTGACACCTGTCAGTTCTGTGCTTCACCTTGAGAAGGTCTTGGTAAAGTCCTTGGGTTTCTGTGTTTTGTGCTGTAGTTGATCTTTTTTTCCAGTCAGAGTGCTATAAAAGAGAAATATTTCCTTTTAATTAACCAAGCCGATAGTCTCACCTGAGCAACTACAACTGGTTTCACTTTGTACTCCAGACAATTTAAAATATTTATTTCACTAGTACAGAAAGAGGTGGGTTTATTTTTAAGAGGCTTGCTATTACTGTAATATATTCTTCAATACAAGTTTAAATATCCAACTGTTCTCTTTTGTAGGACAACTGCCAAATCAACAGACTAAGAAATTAATTAAGCAACACTGAACTGAGTGTGTGCATTTTCCACACATGTCCAATTACTAGTGACCTAAATCTAGGGCAAAAGCCTGAAGTCTGGAGAGTCCATTTAGAGAATTGGAACAGCAACCCTTCCACAGGGATGTGCGGTTTTATGTAGAGCAAATGCTCTAATGTAATGTTGTTTTAGAGGGAAAGCTATTACAAATAAAACTGTGACAATTTGTGTCCCGTCCTCAGGATAAGCAAGTGTGCTGGAGAAGGCCTTGCTTGGAAAGGTGTGGTGGTCTTCCTCTGTAGCTGCTGTTTTCCTAAGGCCTTTTGGTGAAGTAACACGTCAGCAAATCTCTGAGAATTTGCTACTCCCATTCTGGTAAACTAAGCGCATACCTAGATGCACGGTTGGGCTGAAGTGGGCTGGGGTACCTTGGCTTCACCACCATCCACTTAAGGAAGTGACACAAACAATACAAAGAAATTCAGTGTTAAAATAGCACAGGGCACACGCTATCAGCAGCTGTTCTTTAGAGTCCTGCCCTGCTCTTGAGCAAATACAGCTAGCACGAGGGCCTCGCATAAGTGTGATGGCTGCTTTCTAGTTAGTGTAAAGATAATCTGATTTCAAACTAGATCATCCCTCCGCAGTGGTAACTATAGATCTCTAGGTCAGAGCCTAAAGGTTGCTCTTAAAACTCTTTAGTTGCTAATAGTTCTAAACCTGTAGCTGATCATAGTCTAAGTATACTGGTTGTGAAACCTATATTAACCTTTAGGATTAGAGCTGTAGATTAGACTGAAGTTTGCTTTGACTTGCTTTTGCCACTTAGGCCACACTTCCCTCCAACTGCTGCTTACTGTGGTGCCTGGTATCTGTGAGATGTGACAGGTGGCTTAATGCTCTGGATGTTTCAAAAAGCTGGAAGTACTGCAACTTCCTTCCACTATTCTGAAAGCTTGGATCTGCCTTACTGAACAGTGTGGGTGAGCTCATGTTTGATCTAGCTAGCTTGACCTGCCTGCATGTTAAATAGCATTGAAAACCAGCATGGTGCAACTTCTGTATGTGCCATAGGCTTAAGGAAAAGGATGTGGTTGGAGACCCTTGTCACAGCATGTAGCAAGGAACAGGACCCTGCTGGAGTACGACTCAATAAAGGAGAAGCTGTAGAGCTGTTTTGATGTCCAGCAGCAGCTCAGGGTCCTGAGGTGGAAGGTCAGAGGCA
Source organism: Falco peregrinus (assembly GCF_023634155.1). Taxonomy (NCBI): domain Eukaryota; kingdom Metazoa; phylum Chordata; class Aves; order Falconiformes; family Falconidae; genus Falco; species Falco peregrinus. The sequence continues at coordinate 100,510,825 of NC_073724.1, forward strand.
TGCTGCTCCTGAGGTCACTTTCCAGGTCCCAGAGAATTCGGTGACCTGGTCTATTAAACAGTTGTAGCTGAACAACTCTGCAGTGGCATCAGGCAAGAGGAAATGTACATCTGAGTCTGTGTTTCTTAACCTACTGGCTTCAAGTAATAAATGTCCTGGTGGTAACTTTGAACTTGCGGTGCAGTATTTTCTTTATCCTTGTTTATAGGTTTAACTCTTGAGGTCAGTTGTATACTGTTTATAATTAAGTAGGATTATAGTTTTTGACACACACTATAAAAGCGTTTTCCGTTTTAATGACAAGGTTAATGTGTACATACATGCAGAGATACAAAGCACCAGATATTTCTGCTGAGTGCTTTTCTTGCAAGTAGGCAGCCTTGGCGAAGGCCCATGCTGCCCCACAAGGACATTTCTTATGACCTAGCATTACAGATTGGTTTCCTTGCTCTGTCTTACTGTTGCTCTTCAGTCTTACAGTTCATCCTTGTGGCTGGCTGTCAGCAATGTCCCTTGACAAACATCTTTCCAGCAACGAAAATGGGTTGATTTGTTTTTCTGTGTCATTTTTACCCCTGGACTAGTGAACTTGGAAAAATACCACTTATTTTCCCTTTCAGGGCTTTTGAGTGCCTGGTGATTTCCACAGGCGGTTTACTTAAACAATTTAACTTCAGATCTGGCTATTTTAAAAAAAAAATAAAAATAAAAAAATTCAATTGTTGGATGTGGTGAAGGGAAAGAAAACTGTCTTCATTGTCATGTATCTGGAAAGTGGCTGTTTCACTAGCATTTATTGCTCTATGTAACATTCCCTGTAAAAACCATTTATCTTTGTGCTGGGATCATGCTTGATATATATTCCTGAAGAAACTTTAGCAAATGGAATTTTGTAATAAGTATTTGTCTGTGTTTTGAAAATCCATAAAGCTTAAAATAAAATGAACTTAATATTGCCAATCTAACTGGGCATTAAATAGTCCATTTATAATAGTGTATGAATGTTAAACATGTTGAATAATGAGCATTTTATGGATGAATCGTACCTGATAGAGGCTATAGAGTACAGAAATTACTTCACCTATTTTTATTTTTTTTTGTTTCTTGAATGATTCTGTAACTTGTGGATGTGGGAGACTGGCTCAGCTTCATGTTATTGACTCTAGACTCTGGTCTATTAATTACAAACACTATTCTGTACCCAAATTAATGGTTCGGTGTGAGGACAAGAGAGCTCTGTGTTTACTTAGCATTACCATCACTCCATATGTGGTAATCCAGATCAACATTTTAAACAGCTCCAACAAATCTGGTAAAGGAATTGGAATAACTTGTTAGAAGCACCAGCTTCTCAGTGACTTTTCTATTAATTACGAAGAGTTTTCTTCTTATTTCTGAGTCTTCTTGGGACTCTACAGCTGTAATCTTTATTTAGTAAAGATAATTGGTTCTTGTCATGGTAATAAAGCTCTCCAACCAGTACTTGTTACACAATCTCAAGCTTCTAGCAGCATTTTACTCATGTTTCCTTCACCCACATCCAGCTCCATCTGGATCTACACTGAGAATAAGGTTTCTGATAATAGTACGGATGGAAATTAATGCACTAGAGCATTGGAATATGCAATGTATAGTCAATGTTGTAATCTTTATTACAGGATGGAAGCCTCTTGCTGTAGATAGATGCAAGTTAAAAGGGCTGTCTTCAATCTGTTGGAGGTCTTCATTTGAGTTGGCTTCCTTTTTAGGTAAGCAGGCTGTATGCTGGAATACACTGTGGGAGAATCTGGTTAGTACCATTAGGAGGAAATGTCAAAACTCCTGCTAAGTCATAGCAGTGTGTTTAACCATGAGCCACAACTATCATAATGTCGGTCAGCTGGGTTCTGTATCCAGCGGCAGTGGCTGCTACATGAAGCGCATGAACATGTTCATCCGTGTGTGCTTCTAATGGGTGGATGCTACTGGGAGTAGTGAAAGCACAGGGTTTCATATGTGCATGTGGAGGGAAAAGCTAAGTTTAACTTCAGTTCTTAGTACAGCCTAGAGGCTGGTTAATTTATTTTACTGACTTAGTCTATGGAGCATTCATTGCCTTGCTTGTCTAGAACTGCTGCCTGCATGAGTTCAGGGATTACTTGGAGTGTGCATGTTTAAACTGAGAGTAAACGGCATGTGTGAGAATTAACCGGCTACTGTGCAGAGTGGTTGAGGAGAAGCAAGTGGGTTATAAAAACTATATAAAGGCAAAAATGGAGATGGATATGTTATTATTGACCCTTGTGCTGGCCGCACTGGGCTGTGGGAGGAAGGGCTGATACTGCAGTGGCTTTAGGGCTCTGATGCTCGCTGAGCTAGTTCCAGATGCAAGATTGAGTGATCCTAAAAATGTTGCTGTCCACTTTGCGTTTATTTTTCCATCCCCTGAAGCTGCCCTGGATAAAGCACTGAAGATGCCTGCATTCTCGCAAGAATATGGCTTGGCAGAGGACAGGGCTGTGCTCTGAATATTCAGGAGTGTGGATGTTGTTCAGACACGTTCCTCAGCCGTGCTATGAGCTGCTCTGGCCCAGTCCCTTTGTGAAAGCATGAGGCTGTTGCAGCTTTGTGCACTGTTTTAAGATTCATGTGAGAATGCTTTAATAGGGTAAACATTCTCAGTGATTGGATCCTTCTATAATTTCTAATCCCACTTTAAGCTGTTAGCAAACTTGTTTTCAGTAGCATGCTGGTGGAAGAAATAATTCTTAATAAACAGATTGCTTGGCTGTTGGACTTGGCACGTATGCTGTCTTTCTAGGTTATCTGGTGACATGCAAGTGTCACATAAATTCACAATATGAGAGTGTGTGACTACCATGATAGAATAAAACTTTGATTTACTTTTTTTTTCTTGAATGTGATAAGGACGCATGAGCAGGAAAGGTATGCCAAATGCTGTTGTATTGTTTATTTGAATGGCTTTTAACTGCTTATTGTGGGTGCAGGAAATGTCTAAAGAGACTACTGAGAGCTGTTATGGAGCATACTGAAAAGGAATGATTAGTGGAAGAAAAAGTATGAAAGCTTATGCATATGTTGAATCTACGTTTTAAGGAGGGATTTGTTTTGTAACTCTACTTCATAAGTGATTTAAATCCCAGTGTGAATGCAGCTAGAGGTGTGTGGTTAGTGTCTCATAAGAGAAACCTAAGCACTCAGTGCCTGGTGCTCTATCAAGACACAAAGCATTGTAAATCTAGTGGTCGTTCTTAACAATTTATGGTGAGTTGACTCTGGATGGTGAGTTGTGTTTTGGGGCAGGAAAATCTAACGGGAGAACATGGAGCACAACTGGATGTAACCATTGCTACGAATTCTGTGAAATATGGTGCAGAGAGCAGTGAGGTTTTGGAAGCCGTAAAACAGAACAAAACCCAAAAAGATAACTGAGGCTGAACTGCGCTCTAATTCCTTTGCTGCTGCATATATCCCATAGCACGCAGGTCCATCCACAGTGCCAAAGGACAGCCTGGGAGAAGAGAGATAACTGGTATTTGGCTATTTGCTGATACGAACCAAGAAAAGGAGAGCTGCTTCCCAAGCAGAGATCATGTGAAGGAGATTGCATACTGAGAGTAGGTCACAAGGCTGTAAGAGAATGAATTTCTACTTAGACGGTTGCAGGGGACAGGCTGGTCAGCTGGAGTTCAACAGTGGGGAAAGGATCAGGGTTAGCAGTAAGAACTACTGTAACTTACTGGTGTTTGAGGTATTGTAATGTATGGAGGAACTCAGCTATTTGTATAACCTTATAACAGAGTTATATATAGCCCTAAAAATTCAAATTCCTGGGTCTCGATCTGGCTTGTTCTATTTCAAGATGAGAATCCATATGTAAAATTCTGCTTTGCTACCCTAAAGTCTTGCCAAAAGTTTATTTAAAGAGCACAACTTGGCAGAGACTGCTCTCTTATCTGCAGATTTGCGTCGAGTCCTGTATGCTCTTCTGTGGTTGGTGTTCTTGTGGCTCTTTGGTTTCTGGTCATTTCTGCTATTTTCTTGCTGCTTCTCTCTTATCTGTCTATATTCAGTCAGATTCCAAGGCAACTGAGGCTGAGAAGAGCTGCTGATACATAGCTGCAGAGGTCAGCCAAGGGACAGTGGTTTACTACTGAGCTGCTCCTCTTGGTAACAGCTATCCAAGTCAGCAAGGTAGAAAACTACCATTTGGGATTTCTAGCAACAGTACACTGTGCTTGGTCTGAGTTGCAGAACAGTGCAGTAATTTGGGAACTGGTATTATGGCAGGTCTGCAGAAGAGCTGATGACCTGACCCCATTCTGAAAAGGACCATTAGGCAAGTGCTGCATGAGCAGCACTTCTGAGTGGCACTTGAGGCGGCTGAGAGTGTGGTGCTCTGTTATTTTGAGGATTAGGGAGAGTTGCTCTGACCTACTGCAATTAAAATGTGTCCTGAAGTTGTGCTGCTTATGCCCAGTCTGCCACTTTGTAGGCAGGTTTATTAGTGTAACAGATAATGGGGGTGCCTTTAGTGTTGGTTAGGCAGCATGTGTGTTGAGGACATGCTCTCTCCCTGGGGAGGTTTTTAGAAATTGGTAATCACAGCCTAGAAATAGCTAAGGCATCTCAGGTCTTACGAGGTCAAGGGAACTTGGTTTTCTAGCAGCATTTGGGCCATTAAACAAAACTACAGCTACACTGCCGGGTGAGTGCCAGTTCTAGAGAGACTTTTAGGCTAGTTATGAACTCATGTTTACCTTTTCCATAACTTCAGTGTCCAAATTCAGGGACAGCTCTCCCCCCAGCTCTCTGGTAGAGGCTGGGCTAAACTGAGTTTTCCACTTTGGATAAAAAAATATTCCTTGCTCAGCTCCAAGTTACAGTATGCTTTACAGGATGTCGCTGTGTCTGTCGAATAGTTTTTGAATTAAAGATAACTATTTAAAACTGATAACACCTTGTGTAAAACGATTTTCATCTTAATTCATATGGCTTTCAGAAAAAAAACACAAGACATCTTTTGGCTTAATTCTGAAAATAGTCCTGGGTATTTGGTGTAATTTTTAAATACTTTTCTTCACAGTGAATTCACACCCCCTGAAGTGGGTAAGTAATGCTTCTCTGAGGACAATATTACAAACACTGCGACCTCAACATTTGCCACTTTGTTAGGAATGGGATGGTTTTCTGCATGCAAGGATTGTTTCAAAATGATCCATTATCTTGAAGATGTTCCCACCCAGATGCTCTGCAGAGGCAGTGACTCGTTTTGGGTGAAGGAAGTGATGTATTCACAATCTCTTGCTTTTTGCAATTATTTTTTTAGTTTGTGAGATGTTTTTATTAAGATCTACAAAATAATGTAATCTGCGATAGTGACATGTACTCCACAATGTTTTGATTGCCTGTTCTGGAGTGCAAGTCTTCAAATACACAGAAGTTTAGGAGAGGGAGTTGTTGAGCCTTTATACTCTGGTTCCCATTAACAAACTAATCAAAGCCTCATTTCACTTTTAAACCTTCATTGAGGATGAAGGGCTCAGCACAGAAATGCATTAATGACATGCTCATTGAGCTACTTACTCTTCTTCAGGGCCCCTGGCTCACTAGACATAAAGTGAAGCAGAGTGGGGGTGGGCAGGGAAGACAGCTTTGGGAGTTTTTCCTGTAGGAGCTAAGTACACCTTGTTGCTAGAACATAAAATACTTGGAACTGGTCTTTATGGTGACTTGAAAACTGAAATATTAGCTACTGTTAACCTGAGCATGAGAGGCACCTCTCAACACGGTGTTTAGTTCCTTGTTTCTTCTGCCATTCAAGTGACAGTGTCACCGGAGGCACACACCCACTGTTGTCCTCCGATGAGCTTTTATGTGCCACCTAGGCTGAGTTAGAGCTGTGGAAAGAGCCTGAGGCTGCTTATGCAATGCAGTTATGCTGCTGTGATGCTCTAATTTTCAGTTGTAATGCTTAAAGTACCAATAAATCAAATTACTTTTTTCCTGTAGCGCAAAGATAATAGCAACTACCCTCATACCTTCTTTATGCCATCTTTGTAGACTTTAATATGTGGTTGGTTATATCTTACCAGACTTTATTTAGTTGGATAAGTTGATTTCTGAAAAACAGATTTTATTTAAAACTGAAAGCCACAAATATGGCAGGGAAAGCCATCAGTATAACCTGGGGAAGATGCTCACTGACTTTTTTTTTTTTTTTTTTTTTTTTGTTAATCAAGTCCTGTAGGACTGAAAACCTGCAGCATAATGATGAGGCTACTGAACAGTGCATCAATCCTGAAATTCTAAGTAATTTCCAGAATAATAGATTTGTACTGGTGAGAAGAGATGTGTGGAATACAAGTGAATTTCATATGAAAACTTGAGCAAGAAAAGTTAGGTTAGTTGTGCAAAGTATTTTAAGGTTGCCTTGAGATCCTAGCACTAGTTTAATAAAACAGAGGCAATGCAGGAATGCATGTCAAAGCTTAAAATCATAGAAAAGCAATGGAAAGAGAGATGAAGTGACTCTGCCCACTTGAGTCAGCATCCATGTATATTACAAAAACCCTTGAGCTCTCTTTCCAGCAATCCTGAAGGAGGAATCACAAGCTGCTGGCAGGTACCCATGTTCCTGTGGTACCTGGTGGGATTCATCTGCAGCTCTTGTCCACTTCCGCGCAGACGTTCACCTCTGAGCTGGTCACCCTTGGCTCTTCGCACGGATGAGCAGCTGCTTCTGGTGCACAGCTGAAATGGGTCATATGAACCACATGGTGAAAATGCTGGTTTCTGTCATTTGACTATGCAGGGAGCCTCGGGTGACCCACTCAGTCATGTGTGAAGTCAGGCACCACAAGTCATGTCTGCTGCTTTTACGGGTTAGAAGTCTAGAATTTAGAGCAGCTCAAAAACATGCATGGGAAAGTAAGGGCTGGTGGAGCAAGGTGCCTAGATGTTCCACATTGCAGTGGTTATTTGACGGAGCACTTCTTGGCAATAACCTCCAGAGCAGCACTGGGGAGCATCGCAAGGCACCTGGACACCCTGTGCTGTTCATAGCTGGGGGACTCACAGGACACTATTAATAGATACTAGAGACTGAAGTCTCATCCTACTGGTAGGAGAGCTGGGCTGCAGCCCAGAGATGGGTTTGCCCAGCTGGCAAGAGAAACTGAAGGACAGGATCCAAAAAACTGGTGTGTTGAGCAGGGAGCTGGTTAGAGACTCCCAGTAAGATATGCTGGTGCTGGGTGAAAGATGCAAGGAGATTAGGTGTCAAATCCTGCCTCTTCTCTGATGCATTTTATCTATTAACTTACTGGTTAAGAGTTGCATGTGAAAGGGGAGGCCCTAGTTCATTTTCCTAGTGGATCTGGGTGGGTTCTGGCAGGGCTGTCCGGGTGCTCAGGCTGCTTGCTGGGCTGTGCAGGGTTGCAGTGTGGCAGAAAGCATGAGGGCAGCCCCCTTCGGTCTCTCCTTGGGCCTCCCTGTGATGGCTAAATCTTACCACGGAGCACCGTGGTACCTTCTGTCCCCCAGCTCTGAGGGTACTTGAGCTAAGATCGCTGTAAAACCCCGGTCGTCATCATTCCTGGTCAAGTGCTCTGAGACTCCTTGGGGCCCAGGGAATGCAGCGAGACCAGCTTGGATAAAGGGAAAGCTTTGAACCCCAGTCCCTACAGCTGGTAGGGAGATTTGAGCCTAATGGTCCAGAGGAGGTTATTCTAAATGAAGGAGTCGGCTCTGAAAAGGGGGATGTTTGTGAAGTGGTCTGTGCTGTATCTATGTTGCTGGGAAAGCCAGGCTAGAACTGAAAAGCAGGTTTCCACAGAGCTTTGCGATGCTAGCAAGAGGTTTACTTTATCTGCTTAGCCTGTGATGCCCCCAAGGAATATTGCTCCTCCGTACAGCTATGTTTCCCAAAGGGCTCAGTGATACCAGTGTTAGATCTTCATTATTTCCAAGGCATGTTCCAGATGTGCCATGATACCACAGGTATACCGAGGTCTGAGGGCAAGAATTGATGCCAATAATTGAATCCATTGAACTGGGGAGGGGAAGAGCGGGGACTGCCATGCTGGCTATGCCGAGGTGCTGCTCGCTGCTGACAAAGCCCCGTATGTTCTGTAGATCGTTGTGAGGCTTTTACTCCCTTGGGCACATAGGAAATCCTCCCCTCTTTTCTCTCTCAAAATGCAGAGTTTGAAATACTGATATAAAGTCGCCATCTGTGCCATGGCCAGAAATTGTGCTGTACACCAAAGAAATTAATTTGTTACCTATTAGTTTTGGCCTCTGTGAAGCAGATTCACTTCTAGATAAGTGTGGAATAACAGCAATTGGTACAGAAAGCAATGCTGCCTCTTTATGTGGCAAGTCTAACAAAACAGATGATGTGAATTACCTGATTTGCTTTCACTAAAGCATCTTAAGTAGTTCATAAATATTCCTATATGCCAGGTTCTTTAGGCAGAGCAAGCAAAAAAAAATTATCTAGCTCTCTGGAAAAACTGTTAAAAAGATTAGCAGATACGTGATTCAGAGAAAGATACTTGATTTCTCTTAGGGATATTGTAATAATTTCCAGAATGTAATAAACTGTGGGTTAATTCTCTAGCTTTTTTAAACTTATATCTTATGATTGTATGAGAGTAGGAAAATGGCTTCACAATTCAATGTGGAACTTTGGGAGATGTCAATTGCATGGCATGGTCTGCTGCAGGCTCTCTGACCTCAGATAAGTCTTTTAATCTCCATGTTACTCCTGTTTGCCTGTGGAAAACTGAGATAATATCCTCTTTTCATCAGTTCTGCCTTTGGTTTGCTTAAATTGCAATCTATTCAGGTCAAAGATTTAGTCTTATTTTATATGGACCAATTTCACTGAGGGCCCTGAAGCTTGATCTACGGATAATTCTATTTTCTACTAGTATTATCTGGAAAAAATCTACAATTAATCCATGAAAAGGTACTAAAATCACAACGAATAACAATTCTTCTCGATCTGCTTAAAATTCCTGTCAAATTGCAGAATGGCAAAGTTATATCTAGATGATTAGAACAACAGCATACAGCTGGCAGATGAAGGTCCCCAGTGTTGGCACAGCCTGAATATTTTATGCTAAAGTGCTGTTTTACTCTGAGATGGCTTGTACTTGTTACGTCTCAACACTCTGTTTTCAGAAGCTTGTGAAGGAGAAAAAGTTTGTTCTGCAGAAGCTAGACAGTAGCATTCCCCCTTATTAACAGTTCTAGCAGATCTAGCAGGTAAGGAAAAATACTGCAGATATGTACTGGTGAAAATTAAGGTATTAAATCTTTCTCTTCCATCGGCTTGTGAGGCAAAACTGAGGAAGAATAAGAATGTCACCTAAAATTCTAAAGTGAATGGGAGGTCAATACGTAGTTTTAACGTGGCTTTCCTCTGTAAGCAGAAGAATCAAAATTGTTACCTTTAGAGACCTCGGAAGAACTGAGAAGTATAAAATTAAGCAGTAAATGAAGATGAGAATAATAAAATTTTACACAAAGCTATTCAGAATTGGGTAGATAATATTAAGGAGCCAGATTTCTGGGCCTTTGGTGAAGCAGGTACCAAACCTCTGAGTTCTGATCATCCTGCTAGTGGGAGCTGCCAGCTCCTCCGGGTGGGCTGGAAGTCCTCAGGTGCCTTCCTCCAGCTTGCCCAACCCTCCCGTTCCCAGGGCTTCAGTCATATCTCCTGTGGCACAGGGTAGCTGGGACAAGCCTGTGGAGTATACATCTAAGTGCTTATATCCAGATGTTAGGTGGCAGCATTTGAAAGTCCTCTGGATTCCCTTGTAGACAATGGAGGGAAAAAGATGTGTCTAGGTAGCCATCCACATAACCTACTTTAGACGTCTAGCTCGCTTTGGATTTCTCTTGACTGACTATGAAGGATGAATCAAGTCTGAAATAACTTTTCTTTCCTTCTGTAGCTTAAGTGTAAACCTACTGGTCTCCCCTGGGGCCAAACCAGCTCCAGGTTCTTCTGCTGTGACCTACCAGGGCAGCACAAAGCCCGTGCCCGGGATATGCCTTGGGCTGGTGCCTGCCTCCACCAGCTCCCTCGGGAAAGCCGTGTGTGTGTTGTTCTGCCTTTGCTTTTCCTGCAGCAGCCTGTGTGAATGTAGGGGCAGTTCCCAACCCTGCCCCTGCCACCCTGTCCTGGTGCTCCCTGTGGGTCTGTGGGAAGGGAGAAGGGGCTCTCGGCTTTGGGGAACTGGGCCTGGATCCAAACTGCTGTGTAGGTGAGCCCTGGACAATGTGAAAGCCCTGGCTGGGGTTTACATGGCAAATAAGCCGGTATCTGTAGCGAGAGGGTTTAGGCAGAAACATGCACAGGGTTGCAGGCTGGGACTGCAGCGCTAGCTGCTTCACAGGAGCCCTTCCTCAAACAGCCAAAGAAAGGGGATTTAGAAATGAAAAGAAACCTGAAATAATGACTTGCGGATAAATCTTCCCAGCCTGTCCTCGCTCCTTTTGGGGTGTTGTCTGTTTCCAAGGCATTACACATTTTAATAACATATAATCTTAAAATCCTTACTCTTTCACAAATGGAGATGAGCATGGTGGTCTTGCAGCCTTCTGCCCACTTCCAAAAGCTTCGGTTCCTCTTTGACACACTTGCTCAGGAGGGGTCCTATGATAGTGAAATGTTGGTGGGGTGTTTCTGAACACCTTCGCTGCTTCTAACAAGTGCTGCTACCTCCTTGCTTGTGAAGGACAAGTCTCTGTGGACATAGTTGCAAGTGAGGAGTCTAAGGGAGCAAAAGCTTCAAACTTTCAAATTATATACTGCACTGAAATGTATAATTCATACTTAGGAGGATTGTGTACAGATTTTTGTTGCATTGTATAATTTGTGCATATGATCCTGTAGGTCCTCTGTGAATGTCTTTATTCTTTTTTCTTATTAAAAAACAAAAAACATTTTCCTGTTTTCTCATTTTCCTAGGATTTGCCAATTGTTTGTAATTAGACTTGTCTTAGATGTAATGTTCCCTGTTTCTTGCTAGCTGGGACATGCTTGAATTGGGAGTGTGAACAAATATCATCTCAGTGCATGAAGATTTAATGGCAAAATATCAGAGTCCTTTGCATGCGACGGTGCTTGTTGTACCTAACTGCTATGGGTTTATAGTGGAGGTCCTACAGATAATGTCTTGCTGCTCCCTACACTAGTTTAGTCATCTTCAATGCTGTTGGTTACCCACAGCTCTCGCCAACTTGAAGAGGCTTTGTAGGTGTGCAGTGCTTCAGAAGCTGAGACGTCTTAAGGAAAATAAATATGGACTTGATTAGCTGTCACATAGGTTGAAGAGTGCTAATCTTTTTCTGCTTTCTCTCTTGTTTTTTCTAGAGCCAGAAACCTTACATCTTTGCTTTAATAGCCTCTACTTAATACACAACTGATATCTCTCCTTCATGTAGTATCTAAACATGATCTGTTTTTCCTGTCGGTAACTGAGTTTTTCATTCATGTCCCACATGAACCCATGCAGCTTGTATCTCCAGTGTTTTCAGCAGCAGCTTACACGATCCTGTGCCCTTTCCTAATATCCTTAATCTCTGTTTCTGGCAAATAGAATAGTGACCTACTTTGGGTTTTTTTCCTGAAGGCAGGAAAATAAAGTGCACGTGATAGAGCAGCAACTGCTGTTTCCTGACAGTGAGCAAAGGGCTGTAGTGCCCCTGGCTCAGGGCACTGCTACACCTGTTCCTGCTTTTACATTCCCCCTCACCCTCCTCCATGCGTGTGAGCACTTGCTGTGCTCCCATCTCTGGTGCTTGGGTGCCATCACCCAGGTCTGGGCAAAACAGAGGAGAAGGGATTGCTGGCAGGGAGGGATGATTAATTACAGGGAAAAAGGACTCAGGGGCCACAGTCCCCTCTGTCAGTGCTCCCTGATGCAGCAGCGACTCCTGCTCCCAAAGCCAGAAAGATGCCCATGGCTCTTGAACATGTGCTGTATATCATGGTCCTCTTATTTGACCTCTACTTGACCTACCACTTATTTGGAAAATGTGTGGGGAGTAGGGACCATTGCATAGCATTCGCTTTGCAGTATGGGGGGAAAGAGGGTGTCTTTCCCATGGTTCCCTCCCCCTCCCTTTCTTCAGTGGGTAATAGTGTCAGTGTTGACTCATCAACCTACTTGCTTCATGGGCATCTTCCAGGAGCTCCAGTGCTTCACAAGACTGTCATACAGTGATGAAAGCTAGGCACGAAAATAGAAAATCAATAGTGTGCAAGCAGTCTCCTCCCACATGTGCTTTTGAAAATCTCCCCCACAACCTTTTGCATCAACACTAACCAGATTTAACCTATAAATCTGCTGCACTTAATCCCCCTGAGTACCTCTCCAGCACTCGTCTCTCATCCCCAACTTAAGCAACCTTATTGACAGATGCACACACAAACAACTTTCCCCCCTGCCCTCAATCCTCCATTGTTCACAAACAACATATGACAACAGCTCTGGCAAGGCTGCATCCATCCTGCTTGCCCTCAATGTAGTGAACAGTTCAAAATGGGAGGATGGAGCTTTGCTCCTGCCTGGATTTCACAGAGCTACTTGTGAGAGGAAGCCAGGCAGCCCATGGTCTCGAATTTGGGGGCTTATGTGGCCATCTCCAGCTTCCCTGCAAAGCCATGGCATGTATCTGCACAATTGCACAGTAGCGGCTGGATGTTTTACCCTTGGCTGGCTTTAATGCTGTCTTCAAGTCATTGTTTCAAAGCTGCCTGATGCAACATCAAAGCAGCAGCGCAGACAAAGCACATTCAGGCTGGGAGCTGGGGTGGAAAGAGGGAAAATTTGCAGCAGAGTGATCAAGCAGGGTGTTTTTTCTTTGCTTCAATGGGAGTGAAGGTCATGCAGGAGACCTGCTGATGGAAGGAGTTTTATAGGTGTGAGCCTGGTTAGAGAGAAAAATCCACCTCAGAATGCTGTTAGCTGCTTTTTTATTTTTGATTGCCAAACTTTTTTAGTACATATTGATTGGAAGTGTTGGAAGGAATATTTGGACCAGGGCAACAGCATGAAGAGTTAACAGGGTATCTCAGATAAATGCATTGGCTCTTTTATGTAGTAAAAGAGATGACTAAGCTGAGAATCCTAAGAACTAATCTCCATTTCAGATCTTGTTTAAGAGATTAATTATGGAATATCGTAGACCTAATTAAACACATAATCAAGGGCAAATAGGCACAGCCTTACACCAACTAACAGAAATATGAAAATCGTTGTGCTGGAACAGACTTCATTTCTGTGCTTGAAAAGCAACAAACATCCACAGCCTCTTACAGCTCTTGCATAGACGAAATCAGGAACAGCAAGAAAAAAGGTCTCAGTACATTAACCTACAAATTCTATAGTAAAGAAAAACTAATTACATTCTATAGTCACAATGACAGTGAGTTTTGTAGGTACCAAGAGGTCTCCCACTGGTTTTATCACTTGCACAACATCATCAATTTAAGGAATCTAAATTACCATAAACATATTAATTCACCTTATTATTAACCTGCTGAATAGCTGGAGAAACAGAAACCTGAGTACTGAAATGATGTGTCTGTGTTCTTCCACAAAATTGGTGAAAGAAAAAGTAACATAAATTGAGAGTCTTAACATTCAACTGTTCTGTCAGGATTTAAGGACTTAAGGAAGTTCTTTCAAAAACATACAAAAAAAAAAACACCCCGGAGGAAGTGAAATCACAAATTTAACTAATTGAGACACATAATACCATGCTGGTCTTGTCACCTGGCAGCTTTTGGGTTTGACGTTTTGTTTTTCATGAGCTCTCGTGAATTCCTTGTTGACTCTCCAACTCTTGGCCGCTTAGAAAAACTAAGTTTAATGAAATTCTCTGTCACAGTCACATCAGTTTGGCTCTGAATTCTGCAGTTACTCAAATCACACATGGCCATTGAATCAATCATATCCTTAAGGAAGGGGCATACACACATATATATGTGTATGTGTTACACATAAGCTATTTAATTTCAAAGGTTTTCTGATGCCCTTTTCAGCTCCAGAGGGAAATGGTGTGGCTGCTTTTGCAGTGTAGGCATGGTGGTGATGACTTTTCCATCTGTGTGTGTGCTGGAGAAGCTGCTGGCTTTAGGTACAGATGTCCCTGCTCCTCTCCTCTGAGTCACCCCAGGTACTGGGGGACCATCTCCGGATGCAGCACTGCAGTGCAGCCGGTTTAGCCTTCCGCTTGGCTTTCCAGCCCATCTGTTTGATGTCTGCCCCTTTCATCAGCCCCAGACATTAGTCAGATCTCTGTTGCACACCAGCTTGTTCTCCCCTGCCCTTTGCTTGTTACTCCTGGTTTTCTTTTGCTCTTGTTCCTTTTTTGATAACTGGCCTATTTTGGGCATTGCATTTTATCCTCTGCTCCTGGAGGTGGTCCTTGAAAAACCTTGTCCTCTCCTGTTTTTTCTTTACTGCCTCAAAGAAAGAAAGAAAGAAAGGTGTGCGCTGCTTTTAAGGACAAGAATATGAAGCATCTGTGTTTGAAAATAATGCTGAACACAATGTCTCTCACCTGCATGTGTGGGAAGAAAAGAAGTGAATACATCGTCTGTATTATACTCAACTTTTGAAGGGTATCAAGGATAACTCCAAATTTACAGAGTATTTTTTCCTTTAAGGAATTTCTAAGGGCTCAGCTGAGAAATGGCTGTAAATAAGGAAGGGATCGAAAACAAAAATCAGATGAAAGGGTTTACCTGGGACTTCTTGTGAAGCTCAACCACTTCCCAGGATGCCACATTCCTCTCTTAATGGTGTTTCCTTTTAACAGCCAGAGGAAACTATGAGATAAAGATCTGGAAGGGCCAGAAGATCAGCAACTGGTGAGCTGAACCAGCTCAGGCCATTAACAATGCCTTTGGGGACCCAGAGCAGTAAGGAGGCCAGCTGGAATTTGGCTCATGGCAGACAAAGCCAGGAGTCCTTTGGGTGTTAAAGAGAACTCAAATAGTCTTAGTTCATGCAAAACTAGTAATTTTTTTCAAGGTTAATTTAGCTGTAAAACAAGTATCTTGGCCAGATTCATTTGCCTTTGCCTGGAAAGGACAAAAGAGAAAGGCATGAGTGGTTTTTTCCTTCCTCTAAGTTTCATGCAACACTACCTGCAAGTTCAGGGATATTTAATTCCCTTGATTTTCAGCCACGCATGGAAACTGGTGTGGAGCGAGAGCCTCAGTCACTTCTCATGAGACAAAGTAGCCTGAGGGATGCTCTCCTCCTGCTCCAGCCATGGCAGCAAGGTGCCTCCTCTATCTGGAAAGCAGCAGAGGATGGGCAGTATTCGCAGCCTAGGAGGTGCCTGCGTGAACATAGGAGCATAGAATGTTTGGGTCAGAAGGGCCCTTAAAGATGGCCCAACCCCCCTGCCATGGGCAGGGACACCTCCCACCAGACCAGGCTGCTCACAGCCCCATCCAGCCTGGCCTTGAGCACTGCCAGGGATGGGGCAGCCACAGCTGCTCTGGGCAGCCTGTGTCAGGGCCTCACCGTCCTCACAGGAAAGAATTTCTTCCTAATGTCTAACCTAAATCTGCCCTCTTTCAGTTTAAAGCCATTCCCCCTTGTCCTGTCACTACAGGCCCTACTAAAACATTTGTCCCCAGCTTTCCTGTAGGCTCCTTTAGGTGCTGGAAGGCTGCTCTAAGGTGTCCCTGGAGCCTTCTCCAGGCTGAACCTCCCCAACTCTCTCAGCCTGTCTTCACAGAAGAGGTGCTCCAGCCCTCTGAGCATCTTCATAGCCTTCCTCTGGACTCCAACAAGTCCATGTCCTTCTTATGCTAGGGGCTTCAGAGCTGAATGCAGTACTCCAGGTGAGGACTCATGAGAGCGGAGTAGAAGAGGAGAATCCCCTCCCTCGACCTGCTGGCCACGCTGCTTTTGATGCAGCCCAGGGTGCGGTTGGCTTTCTGGGCTGTGAGTGCACGTTGCCAGCTCATGTTGACCTTCTTGTCCACCAACAATCCCAAGTCTTTCTCCTCAGGGCTGCCGTCAGTCCATTCCCCACTCAGCCTGTACTGGTGATTGGGATCGCCCTGACCCATGTGCAGGACCTCGCACCTGGCCTTGTTGAACTTTGTGAGGTTTGCACTGGCCCACCCCTCAGGCCTGTCAAGGTCCCTCTGGATGGCATCCCTTCCTTCCAGCGTGTCAACTGCACTACACAGCTTGGTGCCATCAGCAATCATTTGCAAGGCTTCCCTCCTTGTTGCTGCCACCAGGTTACACCTGTGTTAGTGCTGGTGAGACACCTCTGGAGCAGCTAGGTTTGGAGCTGACTTTCTGTTGCAGCACTCATGGCTGTTCCTGCCTTCAAAACATTATTTTGGACTGCTGGATGCTCTACCAGCCTGTGCTGCCTGTGCTCCAGCTGTGTTTCCAGCTTTGCTTTGCAGTAGGCTGCTTTTCAGTGCAACCGGTATGCTGATGGCCACCACAGAGGTGCAGGTGCTGGGGCTGGGGCAGGGTCTCCCTGCACCTGGGGTCTGGCCTCCTGGGGCACTGCTTGCGTGTGCATCGGCCGCAGTGTCACCTTGTGCTGCAGCTACGTTACATGTAAGAGAGGGAAGGCAAAGTGTGACCTCTGCATACTGTATTTTCTGTATGGCATGGCCTTATAATTTTCCTGTCCTCATCCATTCCTGCTTTTTAAAAACACCTTCATTTCTTAGCCCACCTGCTTTCTCATCTCAGTTAGTTGCAGAGCCACAAGAGCCCACGGAGGTCTCATGAGTGACATTGACTGAGCTCTGCCTCCCCAGGACCTTCTTCACTACCTCCAGCTACTTTTCCAGTTTATCCCCAGTGGACTACGAAGTGAACACCACTCTGGTTCCACTTTCCACAACTCCAGTGGTCAGGTACCTTCCTAATTAAACTGAGTTTGTGCATTTTTTATTTCAATAGCAAAGTTTTGCAGTATCAGGCCCAAACATTCCTTTGCCATGATGCCAGTAACACAGGCATATACCAGTGACCTTAATGTATGTGTAGCCACTGGAAGGTGACAGGTGACCATTCTGCTACTGAAATGGGGAAGACAACTACGGCGGTTTCCTTTCGTGGTAAAAATCTATGGCTTTGTTCAGCTTTCCAGGAGAATGTGGAAAAAAATTGAAAAGATATCACGCTAAATGAGAGCTGTCTGGGAGAGTTGTTTCTCCCTAGAGCAGAACTAAGTCTTGTGTCATTTACTGCAAATAAAATTAGTGGCTAAGATTTGCAAAAGTGAAAATGTTGGTGGCACGATGGGTCCTGCAGAGCCTCTGGGTGTGTGGCCTGTATCTACTCACACAGACCAAGCCCAGCATGCACCAGCTCCTTGTGCTTTGCATGATGTCAGAAGAGATTACTGTTTCTGTCCCAGGTTCAATAAAGTTATTCTTATATTTATAAAAAAAAGAAAAAAAAATAAACCATTTCCATTTTGGTAACAGTGGTTCATGATACACTTTTTATTCCAGAGAAACAACAGAAAGAGTTTCAAAAGCCTGCAGTTCCCTGGTGCAAAAACTCAAGAAATGTGCTCAGAAATGGCTGTTTCACAGACAAATGAGCCCCCATTTGTCCAGCTGAGTGGCTGGTGATGGGGCCAGAGCAAAGGAGTTTTGCAAATTATTTTTTTTTTTTAATCCTTCTAAAAAGATTGCTGTCTTAATAAGACAGTAATCCACATGTGCTGTAATACTGGTTACTAATTAAATAATTTTGAGACTTAGAAATGCAGATAAATCAAGCACGGATTGAACTGATCTGGCAGTTTTAGTCTCTTTAGAAAATTCCCAGTTGAGTTTTTACAGAAAGCTGCTTACGTGAGCACAGAGACAGGAAAAACACCTTTACAGCAGTCACTGTTTACTCTGTGGAGCCTGTATATCTCTATATATCATCTAACAGTGATGTCTTTGCACACATTAAGGGGGAAACATGATGTGATACATGAGATCAGTACTTTCTATAATTCAGTAATATCCAGTCTTTTCCACACGGGAGGTAAACCCATTCTTCCTCTTTGTTACTGACAGAAAGTATCAGCCTGGGACGAAGACCCAGGACTGCTAAGTGTGAGCTTATCAAACATGGCCCAGGATGCTCCCGGGGGCACCGTGTGTAACTTGGGCACAATGTGCCTTACTAGGAAGGATGCATTTGGCATCTCCCTCCATGCTGTCCATGACTCTCCTTTCCCTCTGGCTGCTTCCCCTGGAGGTGCTCCTCTCCCCTTGGAGGGCTGAGGGGCTGGGGTTAGAGGCGTTCGCTTCTGCAGTCCTCACGAGACCGACAGGAAAGGGGAACCCTGCCCTGGCTCCATGTAGCACCTCCAACCCCATGTTTCCCTGACTGTGCAAGAGGAATCTCCTCAGTGTTCCTCAGGTGTCTCCAGCCACAGGGAATGGCAGCAACGGGGAACCAGGATTTTGGGAACCATCTCCCGAGCTGACCCAGGGCTGGCCACGCTACACCCAGCCACCCTCTCCAGCATCCCCACACTGAAATGTGTAGGCTCACTGCTCTGCTCCATCTTTGGCTCAGGCTTTGCAGGGCCTGGCTGAGCTCCGAGTTAAGTCAGATGGTATTTTTGTATTATGACTTTGATTTTTGGTGCTTTCATTTAGCAGTTTATTAAGATGCTTAAATGCCAATGTAGGCACTCAAGTTATGGTTCATGCATGGTCTACATCTGTACTTCACACTTGAAAATGTGTTGATGTAAATTATTGGCAAGTGTAGCTCTCTACATCTCTGATAGCACTGTCTTACACAACCAGGTCCCCAGGGTTCTGCTTGATCCTGGTGTTACAGGTGCAGTATAAAAATAACTACAGTTTAAGGCCCTGCCTTTGTAATTTAGCCCAGTAGTATGATTGTCCAGCTGTGGCTTATAGCAGAAAACCCTCAGTACAGAGAAACACACCAAACAGAGACTTGTAGTGGCATGCTCTGGACTTCTCCCTTTTAAATAAGGAGAGTGAAAAACATGTTACCAGTTGAATGAAGGCAGACAGAAGTGTTTGGTTATTGCTACCTGCCCTTTTAAGAGTATCCTGTGTCATTCTTGTTCTCTTCAATTCTTATTAAGTATAAAAGAAACATGATAATTATGTTACCATGATTATATGATGATTATGAAATATGATAATTATGTGCAAACACCTTATTACAATATAACAATTTACTATCTGATGCAAAGATACTTAAAATTTTCAGAAACATCTTGAGAATACTATGCTTTCTTAACTGGTAGCAAGTTAATGTATTTCCTTAGTGTAAATGACTTTTCACTTTTGATGTTAAGAGAAACTTCTCTGGAAATCTTTCTCCCTGGCTAGAAGCAAATAGCTTGCAATGCTTTATTATAATTGAACATCCATAATGTTCAGTGTACAAGAAAAAAAAAAGGCTCTTACAAGAAATACTCTATCAATACTATAAATGATTAATAGAAAAGCATCATTCCCTTAAAATGCTTCACCATATTTGCAGCGCAAAAGGCAAGTTAGATGCTGGAGTCACACCAAATTTACATTAGTGCCTTGTGCTACTGTGTTCTGCTCTATCTTATTTTATATGCGTTCCTATCACTATCTAAGTACTTTTCAATTGTTCGGTAAGGGAGCTAATTGATGTGATTTAGTCTTTTTCTTACCCTTTCCCTTTTATTTGTGCAGTGAAGTATTTTGGTAGGTTTGGTTTTCTTTAGGATACACAAAACTATTTACATAGGAGAAGAAAGAGGGAGAAAGGGTACCTTGCACTTGGAACAGAGAATCGTAGGGCTGAACATCTCCCCATGGGACTCCATTCCCATGGGACTCCCAGTCCCCATGGGACTCCGTTCCCGAAGCAACTGGGCTTGCTGATTTCCGAGGACACTGAACTGAGCCCTCTCCGACAGCTGCATTTGGGTCAGCATATTTAGGTTTTCACATGCCTCTGACAAGTAACCAGCTCAAACCCTCCTGCTTCCATGAGATAGCATCCTGCCTCTGCAGTTAAAATCTTCCAAGAGAACCGAAGGAGCAAAGATATAAGCCGATTCTCAACAGCTTTAATTAAAGCTGAGTTAAACTGGTTCACATTTAAACATCCAGGAGATACACGCACGATCCACACTTAATTACCTTAGCGCAGCCTAATGCCCTCTTCTGCACCCGCGGGCGGTGGGCTCATGCTCGGGGGGTTGGCGGGGGGCCCTGGGGGGCAAAGCTCTGCTGGGCTGCTCCAGCCCTCTGCTGCCTTCTGCCCTCACCCACTGCTCCCGAGCCTTCCCTGCCCTCTCCCCACGCCTTGCCGAGGCTCGGCGGCCCTGGGTGAGCAGCTGCAGAGCGGAGGGAAGGCGGGGGGACCCCCGTAGGGCCAGTGCCGTGCTGCTGAGAAGAAGCTGCTTGTACGGTCACAGGGGCAGTGGAGGCTGGTGCTGCCCGGCGCTGTCTGCAGCCATATGGCTGCTCCAGGGGCTCCCTGGCACAGCCCCCAGCAAATCCTCTTAGTTCAGCTTCACCCTCTTTCTTGCCTCTTTGATGTCCGTCTTGCTTTGGTTCTTGCTCCAGTCTCAATTCCCACTGCAAGCTCTCGCGGTCAGATGGTGGTTGTACCCCCGGAGCGCTCACGGCCTAACCATGGCTCAGCGATAGCACAGGGCTCTGTCCGGTGATGGGACAACAGGCACAAAATGGCCCACATCCATGCTGTTAAACCTTCTCGCCTCCACAAAGCAAGTGGCTGCATCCAGACCGCCTTGGCCTGCTGCTCTGATGCTGATCACAGGCACTTAACTGAGATGAACAAGCCCAGGGAGAGCAAAAGGGGCATCTTGTAATGAGTGGCACTGCCCGGGAGCAAGACCCAGTAACCAAGAACTTAAATCTGCCACTAACATTGATTCTTCTCTTTGATACCTCAGTAAGGTATGTGTTTGCCTCCATGTGTCACAGGCAGACAATAAACACAAACCTACTTTCCTAACACTGTTATGAGGATTTTTGTTAAAATTTAGATCAAGAAAATGAAAAGCACTAAATAAAATGTTCTTAGGTAGAGTGGAAGTAGGTGCACAGCCTTGTGTACCAGCAAAAGTGTGTTCACACTGTTGCAATTTATTCTATTCCTCAAAATCTAAGTCAGAAAACAAAAATCCCTCTTGATCCCTTTTCAGTTTTGAAGCAGCACAATAAAAAACCCCCCAAACATCTGCTAAAGCTAATGATTGCATTTGCATAGATTACATGTGACAATCCAGCACACAACAGGGTGTCCTGCCATGTAGACAACAGGCCACAAGGGATGATGCACTTTGGCATTTGTTGCCAGAAGTCAGCTACACTTCGACAATAATAGCATCAGCTCGGTTCCAGGAGCGCTTTGGCTAACAGCGCCAGAGAAAATTCCTGATTGCCCCTAGTTTCCCAAGCCAAAAGGTGCAGGGCCCTCTCCTGCCAAGCGTGCAGGAGAGCTGGAGGAGGGAGAAGAGCTTTCATGATGGCACCCAGCAAAACCCTTTGGCTTTGGAGTGGTGGAGGGCAGGACTCTGATGCTGCTGGGCTCAAGCCGAGCAGTGCGGAGCCCCGATCCCCGGCAGCACGGGCTGGGCTGGCCACAGGCAGCACAGGGTGGCCACGCACAGCCCTGCTCTCTGCCAGGCTGGGGGAGGGACGGCGCCTGTCATGGGGCATCGTGGCTGGATGCCACGTTGAGTTGGAGGGGAAAAAATGGTTCTTTTGTGTTTTCAGCACAGTGGTTGAGTTTTATGGCTTCGCTTTGTTATTCTTCCAGTGTTGGCTATGGACAAATACAAGATGACAATTTATATCCTAAAGCAAACTGGCTCTGATATGGTGCTACTCCTTTTCGCTTTGCTTAATTGGGCTAACAGAAAAAGACAACAGCTGCAATGGTGGGAATGAAAAATGCCTTTGCTTGTCCTGGTTTTGACAGCAATCAGCCTGACAAGGGATTATGAATTGATCTGAGGTAAGTGTTAGTGAAGGATGCAGTTTGCTGTCTGTTTATCCCCTTTACTACTTCACAGATACAATTGCATTTCAAAAAACTAATACAGAGAGTTATTTTGAGAGAGAGTTAACTCTTAGGCATGTTTAAGTAAGACCAGAGTATGAACAGGAGAAGAATCTCTCTGAAAAAAATGCTTTGGGACTTCTGTGGGTTTAGATACGTATGTATGTGTGCACATGTGCATCGTGAAGTAAGCAAGTAAAAAGAGAGACTGGCCATAGGCATGTGTTTTTGAAAAAAATGAGGTCATTTTCTCTAGCTCATGTTTTCCAAAGCTGCAGATCTGACAGTCGCAGGATGCTTCCTTCTGGCCTGATAATGCATGAGTTCAGGCTCTGCGACCACCTGTCAGCCTATTTTTGTGAAGCTCCATGGAAAACTGCACAAAAAGGATTGGATGATCTTGACTGTTTGACTGTCCCATTTGATACACAGTGACATCTTTTGGATTGGCACCTGGTTTTCCCATTGGGTTTTGCTAGACGATATACCCTGGCCAGGAGCCAAGAGATACGGGCTTTTCCCAACCAGCCAGTGACACGAGGCAAGCCTGTGCTGTTGGTTTCCAGTTTGCTCGCCCCTCGTCCCGATCCAGCGCTGTGGAGCTTGGTGAGAGTTCTGCACTTGTCCTTTGTAGATGCCAAATTGTAGATGCTATTGCGCGTGGAAACACCACTGAGGAGAGCCCTCCGGGTCCCAGGAGACTGGGGGCTGCTTGCTCTGCATCCCAGGTACCCAACCAGCCAACTCAAAGGGCCTAATCCTACATTTCTTAAATGCTCCTTGTACAAATGGTGCTTCTCTGGAAACCTATTTTGACCGAGCAAGAAGAAGAGCAGGAGTGGAAGTCCCAGTGATTATTCCTTTTGGTACTAATCTATTCTTAAACTGAACTGTACTCTTCAGATATTTTAGCAAAACTGTCATAAATCAACACCCACTGCTTCGTTTCCCTTAGTGATGAAAAAAAAAAGGAAAAAGAGAAAACTGAAAAGCTGTCCTTTAGCTGACATTCAGTTAGAATTGATCGAGCGATCTGCTGTCAGAGCAACAGCTCCTGTCAAAAATAGCCCTTTGGAAAAAAACCTCTGGTGTTATTTGTATCGCATGTACCACACAATGCTCTTTAGTGAGAGCAGGGCATCAGAGCCCGATATTAAAAAGAGATCAGTGAAAGTGCTGAGTGGGAAATGAATCGTGCGCTTCTCGACAAGCTACCAGTGTCCCTATGACTGCCTCCAGCTAATGAGCTCACTGATGTGTATCAAGGCACCATTTTTAGAAAGAACAAGCGGGGTCAGATTCCTTCAGAAACTCTCACAGCTCTGAGGGACTGATACAACCAAAATCCAGGCTGCACCAAGCCTTTCTTGGGGTGTAACTTTGACCAGACTCCCAGTCCTGCGAACTCCTGACCATCTAAAGTAGCTCCCCTGGTGCAAGAAATAGACATCACCACGTGCATGTATGTCGAGCAATGCACATGCTTGCATTAGAGGTGACAGAAAATGTTTTATTTCTGTGTAACAACATTTTCCCCAAGTGGAAAAACTGAAAGCTGAGAAATGTTGGCTGATATTTCTGGGGAATAACTTAAAATCCATGTATGCTGAAATATTTGGAGAGGGGATGATTTGAGCAAACTTATGTGTTTTTCTCGGAATGCTTAACTTGGGCTCAGAGATTTTAGGATAAGATTTACCTCATCCACCCTTAAGCTGACACGTGAAACAGGTCAAATAAACTGCATCCTAGGAATACCTGTCTTTTGCCACATTAGAGAAAGGAGATTTAAGCTAACCAACTGCAATGCAGCTGTTTACCCTGAAGCTGGTTCAAGCATGGGGAGAGGAAACTTGCCCTGTGGTTTGAAACAGATGGAAACCAGTGGTTCCTACAGGCTTCCAAGGCATGGCCTAGTTTCGTATAGCATCTTATATTCAACCCTTTTGGAAGCTGCTGAGACATAGCCTATTTCAAATACAAGATGCATAGTACCTATCTGCTTAAGAGCAGCTTGTATAGGAGTAGTTCCAGTTTTGGGGCTCCTGAAAAAAACCCTGACAGTGAATCCTGTCATTAGTTTTGGAAACTTGTCATAATATAAAGCACAATTATTTTTCTCCTCTCCCACCATGTTCCAAGGCTCAGATTTAGTCCCAAAGCTTTTCAGTAATTCCCTGGCAGTCTGTGTGTTTCACAAGTGCTCAGGCGTCTTTTCCCTCTTTTGCATTTCGCCTCCGACTCCTTTCCCCTGAGCCCAAGGACTTCCACACGCTGCCACGGTGCTAGCACCCAACCACTCCGACTGATGCTCTGCCCAGCGGGCTGGTTGCATCATACACCATGACAGGAGGGGAAAGGAAGGAAGGGAGACAGAGCACTCTCGACACCAAACTAATAATGTACCTATCTGTAATTGTAATGAAAGGACTGGGGTTTTTTGATCTGCAGCAGCTGAATCTAGCAACAGCCTCATCGGTGAACGGGAGAAGTATTTCTTATTTAAAAAACAAAACCCAAACAAAACCCCACAAGTAGTATGATGACATCTATCTAGGCATCTTATTTAGGGAGGCTGAATCTTTCACTAGGGTCTGGTTCTGACTTTCACATCCACTAACACTGATCAGAAGTATTTCTGCTGAAGTCAGTAGGAAGGTCCAAAATAGTACAAGGGTGAGGAAAAAACTCAGACATCTCCAATGCAATGAAAGTTGTTTGAATGCTTACCTCTCAGTAAGTGTCCTCATCCTCCAAAAATTATTCTCAACTGTTTGAAAAACACATTCTGACCCAGTATTCCCCATCGTCCCCCTAATCTGCTTACACTCTCGTTTGGGCTTTTAATTAAATGTAGTGGGGAAGACCCTTTCCTCTTGTGGTACTATTGTCTGCCAGATCAGCTGGGACTGCACAGCCAGGATTTTATTTTCATTTACTTCTGAAGCAGAAAAACTTAACTAGCAAAATTTGAAATTTAAAAAGAAAAGTTTTTATTATGTCTGGGTTATTGCAAACATCCAAAGAAGAAAGTGAATGGCTGTATATCCACATAAATAACCCATATTTATGCATTTTTTTTTAAAAATGGGTTTTGTTTCAGTTCAGTATGTGGAAGAAAATAAACTCACTACATTTCCAGTAATTACAGTGCAAGCAAATCTGGGATTGGGCTGGGTTAATTCTTAGAGATTCTAGCTACCATGTTACAGCAGGATTAATCTAGAGGGTTGGGGTTTTTTTTAATGCAGAAGGCTAGGACACTAACATATTATTAATTAGAAGTAAATCTGTCCCTTGAGGGAGTACAGGCACTGCCTGCATTTTTTAATTCGTATTTAGCTTTAAGGCAAATGACGGATATTTTCCCCCTTTCAGCTTCTCAGTTGCTTTCTATTTCTCTGTAATATTTTTGTTTTGCATTGGGAAGAACAGTTGGATAATGCAGAGATCGTACACAGACAATCGATTTTTTCAGTCTGTTGGCTGAACTGGAAAACATTCAATAATTTTCTTTTGGGTTGAACTTGTATTTTGCTTCATTTTGGGAGGGTAATTGTTATTTTCCTCTTTTACTCTTTAAAACAGCAAAACATAAGCCATTTATACAGAAAAGTTGTTTCAATAACAACAAACCCTACAAAAATCTCGAATGAAATACTCCTCCTTTCTCAGCTCAGATTGTTTACTTGATTTAAGAAACCCCATGTTGGTTTGCTCAACCTGAACATCCATTTCTTGCTGAACTTTTTTTTTTTTTCAATAAAATTGCACCCAGAAGAGATGCTGGGGCTGAGTGACAGTAATAAAAGAAAATCTCACAGTGGCCACAGGATTCCTTTCACATGCAAAGTTATTGCTGGCCTTTGCTGCAAAGATATTGTCAGTGAGAACGAGAAGTATTCCTCCTCATGAAGTCCTCACTAGCAGGTCTCTGGTCTAATACACAGTCTTCCAGGCTCATGAAATGGGACTTCTACCCATTTTGGCTAGACTGGAGCAGAGTTTAAATACGTGAAAAGTCAGTAGCTGTTTTTTCTTTCCTCCACATTTATGCTGCAGGTCACAAGGATTTAGCTGTTCAAGAATCTGTACCTCAGCTCTTGCTTGATGTGATTTCCTGGAGATTTAGAGGACATTCTGGTGACTTAAATTGCACGGTTCTGAAGCAGCACTTCCAGGTTCTATGTTTGTGGTGTTCAGACATAATTTTCTGAAAATAGAGTCCAGGTCTCTATTTTGAGAAACAGGTCTTGTTCTGCTCACTGTACAATTCCCAGTACTGCAGCTTTTCAGCCAATAAAACAAAGTAATGACAGTTTATTATCTCCTAGCAGACTGGAGATGTACTTTATGGGGACTTGTGCATCTTCCAGTCATGATGATCTTTGCTATCTGTACATTGCACTTTGCTATCTGTACATTGCACTGATACCAGATTTCCCCAGTGACAGTTTTTCATGTGTTTATCAGGCATTTTCTGGTGAGCATGAAGCCTGTGCAGAGTTAGCAGTCTGATAAGAATGTAGGACACTCACTTTATCCCTCATCTTCTACTTGCCCTTTTTATTCTTTGTTCTGTATAATGCATATTTTAGATTCCTTTAAGAACCTTTTCCCTGAGACGTCCCCAAGTTTGAGTTCCTGAGAGTGAGGGTCAGCCAGGCTCTGACATGCTGAACTGCACATTTGTGCTCTTTGCACCTCTGCAGCTGAGGAGAGTTTCATTTGCAGAAAATGGTGTGGAAAATGCTCTGACCTGGGAAAACGGAGGGAGGAGTAACAAAGCAAATGGCTCTGAGGAGGTCCTTGCTGCTGCACATGGGCTGGAGAGGGAAGAAGGAAATGTGCAGTATTAGAGGACGTGGATGTGTTGGGAGGCAAATGCAAACAAGTGGTAAACGTTAGAAATCCAGATGCTTTTCCCCTGTACCTGTATGAGCAGACACTTCCCGCTGACGTGTGCTACAGCAGGAAGGCTCATATGGAAAATCAGGGGGACTCTTTAATCCCCCATTTCTTTTTCTGAAAACTTTTTATACTGTTTTTAGCTGTTCTCTTTTTTTAGTCCCAGAGGTTCCCTAAGCAAATCTTAAGGTATCAGCAGAGATTTGACATTACTGATGTCCTCCTTAACGAGCCCATTGATTTCATAATCCAGCAAACAGCATCTCTTCCATTTCCTGATACTGTAATGCATTGAAGAATTTATCGCTGCAGTAGCACACCCACCTAACTATGTAAGAAGAAACTGTGGTGTTTGAAGTAACTTTTCAAGTAGTGTGCCCATTTTCCCTATGAACCTGTTATTGCTCTGGACCTCCCTGTACTCATCCTTAAATTCTAGACCCTGGCATGGTAATTATCTATGGCTTTTTAAAAGCCTGCTGACTTTCTCCCATCAGCTTCTGGGGTCTAGATGCAGGTGCTGTGCTAGCCAAAGTCTTGTAATTCTTTTTCTGCAATTTAGATTCACTGCTTATCATTAGGAAGACCTGCTAGTTTTAAATTGATGTAGCATCTTTGAGCCCCATGAATTATATATACACTATGGTGATGGTAGAAACAGAGCTGTAGAGAATGCTAGTTAAAAAAAAAAAAAAAAAGAACTGCAGCAGAAAATGGGTAATCTCTGGCTTAAAACTGAGCATACCCTGGGTAGTATGGTGAGTGAGCTGCTCCTGACTCTCTGGAGTCACTAAAGCTACTTAGAAACAAAGCATGAAGTGAAAAATTCCTGCAGAGATTTTCAGACATCTCTGTCCTGCCACCCTGTGCTCAGTGCTCCTGTTCAACATGCGAGGCAGCCTTGAAACACCAGAAAACTCTGGGGCTTCTGTCAGAATGAGGGACAAGATGGTTTGATAGCTGTCACCTCCATCACTAACTCGTACTCAGTGAACCCCAGGATTTTTTATTCAGTATTCATTCTGTGCCATATACTACACTCTCTGGGGGAACTGAGAGCATCTGCCTGGTGTAATCCCTGGGGAAAAGCAGGGTGAGACTCTGGCGGCTGCTTTGTAATTATTGCTGCTGCTGTTTCACCTGGTGGCTCCAGCTGCCGGGGTGTCCCCCTGGCTTCAGCACTCTGGAAGGACTGAGGCTGGGACAGGACTGTGGCACCCTCGGCTGAAATGAAGCAAAGCAGTGGCTTCCTGAGGATCACAGCATAGGTCAGTGGCAGAACCAAGGCTGGGAGCTGGACCAGCAGTCCATGACAGTAACCTGCAGCGAGCAGCCCAAAAAAGCTGTAGGGTACATCCAGGGAACAAGGAGAGGACAGCCTTCACCTCAAACTCCTTAATTTCTATAAAAAAGTGAATACCTATAATGCTACATGTTTTTTAAGTGACCTTTTCTGAATGATTTTGTTATATAGTGCTTCTTGTCTGGTTTTCTTCATTTGTATTCATTCTAAAGATGAAAAAAATGCACCTTCAAAAACATCTCTTCCACAGACCCTTTTTGGAATCCCCCTTCAGCTGGAATAAACACACTGGTGTGGCTGTGTCACGCAGCTCAGCATGGCATCTCTTTCATCGTGTCAGATGCCCCTTGGGCTAAGCCAGGTCGGGGGCATGCAGTAGCAACAGCTCTCCCACCGCAGCTGCTCCACTGCCCCTTGCCTGCAGGTCATCAGGAGCTCCCAGCTGGCTGTGGAGTCCCCCTGTGCTTTTAAAGTAGAGCTCCTCATTTGTTTTCACGTTGCAAGGTGTCTGTCAGCCTTTCTTCCCCCTTGCCAGGAAGGCAGTTACAACATTTGTCACTGTCAGAAGCAGACTTCCAGTTCAGACCTACAGAGATGAAGGGAAGCCATAAAGAAATCCTTACCATAAGCCAGGTGACTGGGTTTTAAACCTCTGAGAAAAACAGTAAGCAGTAGGTATTGCTTACATAGGCTTTCCATAAGCTTCCTAGAATGTAAAACCAGAAAGAATAAAAAAGGACCATGTGGAAGAAAATTTCTCTGGCTCCATTTCATCCAGCTCCTTACCGTGCTTTTCCAGAATACACCCTGGCTCACCTTGGAAGGCCTTTCACACAGCTGATCCCACATCCCTTTACAGTTTTGCAAAAATGGCACCATGTTGTTTGCTTCCCAGGGGAAATGCCAGCCAAAAGCAGGAGGAACCAAAAGGGCAGGGGAGCGCCACTCAACTCGCTGTGAAGTTCCCAGTGCACACGAGGACATGGGCACAACGGATGTGGCAGAGAACATTTTCACCCAGCCTCCTTGATCGTACAGCGCTTAGATGCCCAAACATCCCTAGATGTAAGAGCTATCTTGCATGAATACAAACATCTTTCCGCATTCCTTTTCTTCAGCTAGGAGTTGGCAAACGTCTTGTCTAACACTTTTCCTGTTGAGCCCTGCAAAGGCAGGTTGACTGAAGCATGTCATGAGTTCATGATGAATCCATAGATGTTTTCAGGTTAAAATGAAATAATAAAATAAAAAAAGGAAAGAAAAACTGGGAATGTTTCATTTGTCACTTTCAAAAGTCAGTGGTTTAATATTTCCTTTTAGAATGATTATCCATTCCCAGAGGTACTTAAAGGTTATTAAAATCATATTTACAAATGTGCAAAAAGGATTGAAACCAAATGTGTGGGGAAAAAAATCAATTTGTCAAAGCATTTCTAAAGTAGTAATTTCAGGTTGACCTCAAGTCACTTTCCTCCCCTAACACTTGGATTTCAAGTTGACTGAAAAACAAGCTGAAAGTCCAGCCTTTCTGTCATGGCTGCAGATACACAAAAATAAAGACAGCACAATAACCTGTCTGTTCCATACAGCTGTGAAGCATTAAGTCATCTGTCCTCTGCCTTTTGTATCTCCGTATCTCCTTCCTTTGGACGGAATGCCTGTAAGAAGAATTGGTGAAATGTAAAGGACAGGTGAAATGTAGCAGAGCACCAGCACGAAAGCACAAAAATTGATAAGTTCAGCCGTGGGGCAAGTCTTACTTTTTTTTTTTTTAACATCATCACACATCCATTGCACTCTCCCACAAGAGCATTTTTACCTACTTTTTTCCCAAGGTACAGGGGAAGGTACACCAAGGTTTTGTCCTTTCAAATTTCCAAATGATGCCTGGGTCTGTGTACTTGCATTTGCACAAGAGCTTTTGGTATTTTCTCTTTTTAATGAAGTTTCCTTCACCTGTCTAAAGAGCAGAAATATTGCCAAGTGATGGGGGAACCTGTGACATGGCACAACTGATGGAGGCACAGCCAAGGGGAGCAACTTACGCCTATGGGTCGAGGTTCTGGTCTGGAGGGTGGTCTCCACAGCTTCTGAGTGCTGGGCATGTTTATGAATTGCACTCTGTAAAATGTAACACTCCTCTGCCAAAATCTTGGCTTCTGTCTCATCTGTCCTTTCCTCTGCCTCTTGCAGAAGGCAGGAGAGACCCGTAAGTTGAGTGATGTACTCACATTGCTCTTACTAAATGCTTGTAATTCTGAATGCAAATGGCACTTTTTATATATGAACAGAAAAGCACTAAATTCACTGGATAAATTATTCACAACAGATAATTCAACCTGGTCTCGTGGGAGAGTGCAATGAATGTCTGATGATATTAAAAAAAAAAAAAAACAACAACCCCACACAACTAATTCCTCCAACCGGTGAAGTCAATGGCAAAACCTTTTCCTGACTTCAAAGGGAGCAGAACCTAGACCCAAGCTGGAGGGACCACGTACGACTTCTCTTTAGTGGTTCTTTCATTTAGAGCTAAAACCCAGACAAGCGTTTCTGTTTTAAGGAGCCCAGGCTAACCCTGCGCAGGAGCGCGGGGCTGCCAGGGCACATGCATCATTGTTAGAGCTCCGGCTGAGAGCAGGTCAGCAGAGCCAGAGCACTGCCCCAGGCTGAAATAACCCAGCCGAGAGAGAGGGAGCCCAGGCAGAGGTGGTGTTTGGCCAGTCTGGAGCTCAGGGCAGGTGGATTTGGCCAGATTTGTGTCGTTTGGAGGAGGCTGAGGGGTGGCCTCATTGCTCTCCAAAGCTTGCTGGGGAGGGGAAGGGGAGAGGGAGGTGCTGAGCTCTTCTCCCTGGGATCCAGTGACAGGACACATGGGAATGGTTCAAAGCTGCATCAGGGAAGGTTCAACACTGAACATCAGGAAGCATTTCTTTACCAAGAGGGTGGTCAGACACTGGAACAGGCTTCCTAGCGAGGTGGTCGATGCCCCAAGGCTGTCAACTGTCAGTGTTTAAGAGGCGTTTGGACAATGTCCTTAATAAGGTGCTTTAACTCTCAGTCAGCCCTGAATTGCCAGGCGGTTGGACTAGATGGCTGTTGTAGGTCCCTGCTCTATTCTATCCCATGCTATGCTACTCCATGCTATCGTATCCTACACTACCCTACGCTATCCCATCCCATCCCATCCCATCCCATCCCATCCCATCCCATCCCATCCCATCCCATCCCATCCCGCTTTGCATCTGGGACAGATCTGCAGCCAGCGAGGGGGTTTGTGCCCAGGGTGCTGTGAGCCGCCCTGACGTGGCAGCGCACCATGGGCACGGTTTGGGTGCCATGCCTGCACGCCGTGGGGGCGGGCCTGGGAAGGGGCTTACGTGTGCGCGGCCGCGGTGCTCCCCCTCCCCGGCTGGGGCCACGAGTGGGGTGCGGGCTGGGCTGTGCCCCAGCTTGTGCCACCGCTCCCCTCCCTGGCCGTCCCCAGCGGGGACAGTGGCCTCGGGCACTGGGGAGAAACAGGGGCAGGGGGATGGCTCCTGGAGAGAGCGGGACGCGAGGCGGGGGACGCGGAGCCGGCACCCTCTGCCCCTGCCCCGCGGGTACGGCCCTCCCGGGGGCGGCGCGGCCGTCCCGTGTCGCGGCTGCCGGTCCCTGCCGTGTGGGGCACTGGCACCGACGGGCGGTCCCGTCCCGTCCCCCGCCGCGCGCAGGGTTAGGTCCCGCGACGCGAGGCGCGGCGTGGCTGTGCCGCGGGGACACGGCGGCGGCTTCGCGTGGGACGGGGGCTGGGGGCGGCGGCGACAAGCAGCGACGGGGCCGCGGGCGGGCGGGCTCCGCCGCCACCGCCGCCACCGGCCTCCCGCGGGCACGCGCGGCGGGCGCGGCCTCGCCCCTCACGCGGGGCGCGCCCCCCTCCCCGGCGCCGCGGGGCGGGCAGCGCGCGCCGCCGCCGCCCCGGCCGCGCGTGGGGCGCGGGCGCGGCGGCGGGAGGAAGGGGCCGAGTTATGTAAAGCCCCGCGGCGCGGGGAGGAGGCAGGGGCGCTGCCGGCGGCGCTGCGGCGGCGCAGGTTGGTTCGGAGCGCGGGGGACGGCGGCCTGGCGCAGGCCCGCGGCGGAGGGAAAGCGGCTTATGCCCCCCCCCCCGCGTTGCCATGGAGACGGGCGGGCGGCGGCGGCGGCGGCGGGGCTGTCAGTGAGGGACCGCACCGGGCACCGGAGCGGCGGCGGCGGCGGCGGCGGCGGCGGGGAGGCCGCGGCGGCGGCAGCGGCAGACATGGACTCGCACTGCGACTGTGCCGAGCCTCCGGCCGCCGAGCAGCCGTCGGGGAGGATTAACAAAACCGCCTTCAAACTGTTCAAGAGGAGGAAATCCGGGGGCACCATGCCGAGCATCTTCGGGGTGAGGAGCAAAGGCGGGGAGGGGAAGGGCGCCGGCAAGGCGGGCATGGTGCGGAGCCGCACGCACGACGGCTTGGCCGACGCCGTGCTGGAGAGCGGCAAGAAGGAGGAACCCGGCGGCGGCGGCGAGCCGCAGGGCAAGGAGGCGCAGGGCCGGCCGGCCGGCAGCCTCGGCGGCTCCGCCGGCGCCTCGGTGGCCAAGTCGCACAGCTTCTTCTCGCTGCTGCGGAAGAACGGCAGGCCGGAGAACGGCAAGGCGGAGGGCGCGGATCAGCGGGCTGGCGGCAGACAAAAGAAGGGGCTGAAGGGGATCTTCAGCAGCATGCGGTGGCATAAAAAGGACAAAAACGGCAAGGAGGAGAGAGGGGAAACCTCGGAGATCCCGTCCGGCCTCATTATGCCGGGCTCTCTGACCGCCAGCCTGGAGTGCATCAAGGAGGAGACGCCAAAACCTTTGTCTGAACCCCCCGGTGGCGCCGGAGACACCGGGCTGGAACCGCCGCGGGAGAAGCGCGGCGGCGGCGGCGGCGGCGAGGCGCTGGGCTCGGCCGGGGAGCCCGGCGCGGGGGACGGGCAGCCGCGGGAGGGCAGCCCCCCGCCCCGGGAGGACCCCGCCGCTGCCGGGCGGCGACCCGAAGAGCTCAGCCGCGAGCGACCGGACCCGGGCGCCGGAGAGGTTGGGACTGCGAAGGATGCGGCCATAACAGGTGACATTCCAATAACGACTATCCCCCCTGTTGAACCTCACTGTGATAGCGGTCAAGAGACGGCAGCCGCCCCTGACCCTTCCTCTGTTGATCCACCCTCAGAGCAGTCCATTGATCGTATTTGTTTGATGTTTGCTGACGTGACTTCACTGAAAAGCTTTGACTCTCTTACAGGCTGCGGAGATATTATTGCGGACCATGAGGAGGATGTGGGCGGCGGGAGTGGCGGCTGCGAGAAGAGCACCCCCGGGGCCGGCAAGCTGGGTGCCTCCAAGAAGCACCCCACCATGGTGGCCTACCAGGGAGGAGGGGAGGAGATGGCCAGCCCCGACCAGGTGGATGACACCTACCTGCAGGAGTTCTGGGACATGCTGTCACAGACAGAGGAGACCCAGAGAGAAGGAGGAGGAGGAGGAGGAGGAGGTGGAGGAGGGACAAAGAAGGCCGAGGGGCTGAAGGAGAACCGAGGTACCGAGGGGGCCCAGAACAGGGTGGCGGTGAAGCGTGGTGGCCTCCACCAGATCCCCATTCACCTCAACCACAAAGAGGAGCAGAAGGGCAGGGAGAAGGAGCAGCAGGAAGGTGTCCCGAACAGTGACGAGGGCTACTGTGATTCCACCACCCCTGGTCCTGAGGAGGATGGTTCCACAAGCATCCAGAAGGAGACCATCCCCAGGGACAGCTACAGCGGGGATGCTCTCTATGACCTCTACGCCGAGCCGGATGAGAACCCGCCAGCGGGACCTACAGATGAAGAGGTCACCTGCGTGCTGCGCTCCAAGCCCGTGTCTCCAATAACAACCATGTGCTCCCTGAAAACACCCTCAAGCACAGTGAAGGACTCCAAGATACCTATCAGCATTAAACACCTTTCGTCTTCGCATCCTGCCAGCCACGGGGCTGACGCCAGTAACAGCAATCATGTTGCACACCATCACCTGGCCAAGAGCGAGATGCACAGAACAAAAATCCCTGTCTCTAAAGTATTGGTACGCCGGGTCAGTAACAGGGGCTTAGCAGGGACAACAGTGAAAGCTGCCATGTATCAGGACAGTGCCAAAAAGTAGTTGAGTAAGAGGTGGAGACAAAGACAGACAGCAAGGTCGGTGTGTGAAAGTCTGCACAGGAGACCACGGATAATGAATTAGTTTTGCATCACCCGAGAAAAGGCACCTAAAAGGCTTACTTCGCTGTACTCCATGGGCCTGCACTTCTGAATCCCTTCTTACTGTAGTGTATGGCTGAAAATAACGTCAACTTCTTTTTGAGCACTTTTTTTTTACATTTGTATCTTTTTTCTGCAGCACTAAACACTGGGGAGGTTCATTTTTACATGCCTTTTTGGAAGCAGGACTCGGATTATGAACCTAAATGAGCATCCTTCCTCACGCAAAGCAGTGCCATGAGGTCTTCAAGGGAACAGAGTTCCAAAAGGAGCTACACAGGAGGTTCTCCAGTACACTTACCTTTTAATCGTTTCTGGAGGGTAGGTGCCTGGCTCTCCGAAAAATGATGTTTGTTCTACAAGATGTTGGAAAAAATACCAAGCAAAAAACAACCAACCTAACAGGTATTTTACCTGCTGTAGGAACGAGAGCACTGCTCAGCAGCAGACTTGATTGACTTGCATGCAGTAGCTCACTAAGGAGTTAGGTGGACTTGTCTAACAGGAAAGCATATTTTTGTTTGTCTGTCTGTCTGGTTGGTTTTGATCTGGTCTAATGGACACCTGACATAGGTTCAGATGTTTACATCAATACTTGTCCGATAACGCATACAATCAGGTTCAGGGAAACATTTTACTAAATGCCAATATATACACACTGTTCACATTTATACAATAACTTGCTCACCGTGTGTAAATATATACATATTTTAGCAGATTTACTCAATGCTACAAATTTTTTATAGAAAAAAAATAATCACCCGTCTGTATTATCTAGAGTTTAAGCAAGAGTTAGTTTTTATAGGTAGATAATTTTACAGTTCTAAAATGATAGAACTTTGTGTAAGTACCTTAAATTAGAGCAAAACTCTTGTTTTGTATGGGCTCATGCATCCCCAGATAAGTAAGTCTGAAGTGCTGATTTTATTCCAGTGGCGCATTCCACGGGTCAGAGCTGAGGTTCTGACAGCATTGCCACTGCAAACCTCTATTTTCAGGGGTTTAGGCAAAAGTTGCTCTGGGCTTAAACCTTGCAGAGAAGGAACCCAGGAAAGAAACTTGTTTTTTAATTATTATTTTTAAAAATATATAAAATTAGTTTTTGACTATTTAAAGAAAGTTTGGGTTCTCAGTGCTTTTATTTTCATTCTTAATAACGTCAGAATAATTTTACTTTTAAGAGAGAAAAAGAAATATGGTAAGCTAGTGGTACATAAAATGGTCTGATGAGCTTGGCTCTTATGAGAAATGTATTAATGGCCAGGATGTTTTTTAGTAGTGGCTACTCTATATGGGCATTGACAACATTTCAGAGAAATTTAATAGGGTTTTAATGTGCCTGAGGACATATTTTTATGATACACTGAAAAATCTCCAAAAATCACTGAAGTCTAAAGGTAAATGTTATGTATTTACAGAATATTTTGATACAAGTATTTAATCATCAGACCACAGTTAGTATAAAATATATGCTCCAGTGTATCTGAAAAATAATATACATTTTAAAAATATACATGTCTATATTATGCAGAGAATCCTAAATTCACATCATTGAAGCTAATGGGTCTGATCTTACATAGCAGTTGGTTTTATTGTCTCTTAAATTGAAAGAAAAGAAAGGAAAATAAATATACAGAATATGCATTTGAGGGATATTAAGGTTATAGATAACCATAAAAAGCCATGAAATGCCGTAGTAAGAATTGTATATATATATATGTGTGGTTCACTGGGGAAATGACCTTGTAGTCACAAGGGTAAAATTGGCATCTAGTTCTGAAATTACTGCAGGATTTAATACCAAACTGCAACGCCCCGGCAAACAGGGAGAAAGTGTTAGATTTCCTGATCAGTCCCTGTTTTCATGGTTTGAGTAAGAACCTTAATACACTTCAAAGAAGATTATTTTATGTTTTCTTCCTAGCATATATGTGTGTGGTTTTCTATGTCCCTGCTCACACAGGCGTGTTGTACATATGCATGCGTAGCCAGAGCGCACCTCCTCCTAGGGTACGTGCACCTTGGGCGAAGGCGCCCACCCGTGCATACTCGCACTCATGTGAACACAGCCATGCATGTATGCTCCCACACACAGGGTGAGGGGATGCGCTCTAGATCTGTCTCCAGACATGCTGGCAGTGATTTCCTTTGCTTGAGAAAGGGATTTGCATTTGGCCTAACTCTGCTTGTGCATTTTAGAAAGTTAAAGCTGAAATACCCTCAAAAGGATGAATGTACAGAACATGTAATATTACCCTGGACCTCAGCCCTAAACCTAACATTCCTTTTTCTGTTCTTTTGGTTTTGTTTGACTGTGAGGGACGCATCTTTCCTTGCATGACAACTCCGCATAAAAATCATAATTCCCCATTTTATTGTAAGGACAAATTTTGCAGAGATTTTCTATAGGGTACTGGAAGTTGAGAGGGAGGGAGGATGTGATGAGCTTGGGGTGGTACCGTAAAAACTGGAAGCACCGAGTACAGGTAGTAGGAGCGGTGCATCTTTAAACCACTAGAAGATAACCAGCTACCATCTCTACAAGACTTGTGTGTGGCAAATTATTCATCATAGGCATTTTGTTTGCGTCGTGGCACGTCTGTATTGAGAAACCAATAGAGTGACACTAGACTAGCTCCCTCTCACTTAATGACTAACAGGAATCATTATTAAAATGCTTTGGCTTCCCTTCATTTTTCTCTCGCTCCTTTGTTTTCTGCCCCGTTTCCCCTCCATCCTCTGCATGCTGGCGGACAGCTTCTTCCTCAGCGCTAACCCCTGGTGTGGAGCGGGGAGCCTTGGGCTGGCAGCCGAGCAGGGAGTGGGAGGGCAGCCGCACTCCCTGCCAAGGCCAGGTGCTCCCCAGTCGCGCTCCCAAGCTTTCTATCGCATACCCAGTGTAAGTACATTTTGCAGATCTCTTGGCGGTTCGTTTGGCTGCTTGCTATGTACATATTTTAAGGACAATCATATCCTTAAAAGGAAAATGGGAAAGTAGCTTGTAGTAGGGCGTCAGTATTTTGAATCATTGTGACATACTGACGTTGATTCAGGGTAATGGTTGTGTGAGAGTAACAATACAATTTAATGCTCAAATTAACTCTGTATTTATAAAACTCACTTCTGTCTTTAAGCCATCTATGTTTTTTATTTTGAAAAGAAATAGAAAATTTGATATTTACTAGGGCTTTCAATTTTCGTACAAATATATTTGTATAACTCCACACAATGCCTAAAACAATCACTGGAAGGAGGTTCGAAGGCTTTCTTAAGACCTGTATTTAATTCCTGAAAGATCCCTGTGAAATACTGTGAGATGCCTAAGAACAAATAGTTAATGGCTTGCTGGATTCAAAGGCTGAGACATAAGGAGGTAATAGTCCTGAGGCATTCTGTGGTGGTTTGCATTCTTATTTGTGTTACCCTGTTCAAGCGTGTATTTTCCTTGGCTTTGGTGGGTATCAAGGTAGAAATGGTGTTCTGAGTCCCAAAGATAACATTCCCAATGCTGTTGTCATTTTGATTTTCTTAAAGAATACTTCCCTGCATTTGTTTTATTTGTTATTTTGTGGTCTGAATGCTGCTTTGTAATTATCAGCTTGTATGTCATTCATAAAGGATTTTATAGGTCAGGACTTGGCATTTAGTTATATGTACTCTTTGCACTTTCAGGTCACTACTGGTAAATTTTGTATGTTCTTAGGATTTTTCTATATATTGCTCAGTGTTTTATAGCTATCTACAGTGATTTCAGTGGTATACATTCCTGTCCTGTGTATCAGCACGGAAGATTTCCTTTCAGTAGCATGAAATGATGTTTTCGTGGACTACTTTTGTCATGGTAGCAGTTAAGTTTCCTGTACTATCTGTATGTGTGGCCTGCAACAGACATAAAGGGTCTTATTTTGCCTGTAGTGCGTATGCATTTTGCTCTTGCCAGTAACAGGACTCAAACACACGTAGTAGATTTCAGAAGAAATTCCATGACTAGACTAAGAAAAATCTATGTTCAGTCTTATTCCATCAATCACCAGCATTTTCCTCATCCACTGTGAATATCCTCACCGCCATTCACGGTAGTAGAGGACTGAATTTTAAAGATTACATGCATAGATGTACACTATAAAAATTAATTCACTGATTATTTTTTAATGCATTTTACTAAATTATTTATCTAAGCTAAGTGAATATTGCACCAAAGTCTTTGAAACGTCTGATACAGATGGCATTTTCAGTAAGATGCTGTACATGCAGATGAGCCAAATTAACAAGCTTTGCTTAGCAAAGCAAAACGTGGTTGTTTCTTAAATTTGTAGTACTGACTGAGCTTGCAGGTCAAAAGGAGCCATTGATTCTGCGACATGGCCAGGCTCTGAGGGTTTTTTTCCCTGCTCTAATGGACTACTTTCAGAAAGGGCTTTTCAGCAAGATAATGGTATGAAAGAGACAGTTCACAGTAACAATAGACACTCACAAGGCAGATGGTTATCTAACAGCCACAATGGGGTACTCTAAGCAAGGTGGCCTGAAAATGTGTTTTGATAGTTATTGATATGAAAGGCTGAGGCTTCTGTCTTGGAAAAACAAAGTGATGCCGACTCAGAGATGCTGCAGAAGTGAGTCTTGGCAGAATTTACATGTGAGAAGCTTCTGCAGGGGTTGTTGTTGTTCGTTTCCCTCCCCCCCCCCCTTTTTTTTTTGCTTTGTTTATGTTTTCATTACGATGACATAACCCCACGTGTCTGAGCACGATTGCACAACAACTGACTCTTCTGAAATTCAGTGCTGAGAATACACTGTCAGTTGTCTTCGGGGGCCTGGGACCGGTTCCTGCTGGACACTCAGAAGGGATGGAGTGATGGGACTCCCTTGTTACGAGCCCACATGCTGTTTACTGTGAGCAGGAGGTGTCTGAATCTGTCTTGCTCTTTGTGTTTAGAGGACAGTGTATTTTTAGTTTGACTCACAGGAATTCCTTAGCTCATCATTAGCTCCATTTTGTCATCTTCCTTGTGTGCATCTCGACTAGGAATGGTCAGCATTGCTTCGACATTTCCTAGGTCCATTTCATGTCCAGAGAAATGGAAGAACTTGTCACATGCAAAGGAGTAAGAGCTGTAACCACTTGAGCCATGTCCTGGGGGCCTTTTTTCCTGCAAAAGCAGGTTGCTAAAGCTCGTCTTGCCTTAGAGGGTTTCTCCATCCAAAACAGTGAGCACTGTTGCCTGGGACCCCTTCTTTTCGTGGTCTCTCATTCCCTCTCAGCCGTACTGCAGTTGCTTAGGAAACTGAGATTTTTGATCTAGCCTTCCAGTACTAGAAAAGAGGAGCTGCTGCCAGTGTGTTCTTCAGAAAGTCTTTGCTCCTACTTCTTGGTCTTGAAAAAATGAATTCACCTCCAGAACAAGTGGCAAAGATACTTAAAATGGAGATATCTGCTGTGTGATCTCATACACGGGGATGAGGATGCTGAGTGAATTTTGCATAGAGTGGAGTGCATCCCTGCATTTTCCTGTTGTGGACAATTTAGCAAATCTAGCAGGGAAGCATGTCACTCTTGTAGGAGTGCCCAGAAGCTGTTTGTTATGGAGACTGTGCCCGGATTTTCTTTATCTTTGGTCAGAACTGGTTTTCTTTTTCCTTTCTGTACATGTTTAAATAAATAGAACCAAAGTTGTAGCGAAGAAAGGAAAAGGATATGTACTTCATAGGGCAAGGAGTTTATACTGCTAGGCTGAAAGGCTTCTTTTAACTGGCTAAAAGAAGATTGCTTTGCCTACTTTAACAGCACATCCAAGCAATGCTCTGCCATAGAGGCTAATCCAGCTATGTCCACAAAGTTAGAAAACTGGCATTTGCCAACATGACAATCTCTTTCCAAGGTCCGGTTCTGCTGTGGCAAAGCTTCCACTGACTGCAGTAAGAACTGGCAAAGGTCCTTAATCTCTTAATCTTAAGGAAATAGGATGTGTTTCTTAAATTAAGTCTTCCCTTTTTTTAAAGATTAACGTTATTCAGGTGATTGTGCAGTCTTTTGTATTACTGTAGTAGTATTTTCACTGATCTGAATGCAAAACATGTCTTTCCTTTGTTTTTCCATCTTAACAAGCAGCCACTCCCGCACATAACTCCAGTGCTCAGCATGTTTAAATTACAGCTAACACAATCACTGCCTTCCTTAATTTAACTTGCGATGGCAAAACCAGGACCAGATCCTTTCCAGAGCACTAAACACCCTGCTTATTGTGTCGTTGTTCATGTTTTTTATATGGTAGCTAATGGTGCCTCCCTTTAATTATTACACAGCCACATTTTAAATCTGCTTTTAGGGAGAACGGTACATAGGGAGTGAGTGGTAAGATCTTTAACAGATTTTTATTATTTTGGATGATGTTGCATCAAAACAGTTGCTATTTCAGTATCAGGTTGTTACCATGGGCTTTTTATGCAGATGCAACTGGAAGCTTTGAACATAATGTGCTTGTAAAAGAAAATTGGCTACATCTGCTTTGAATTAAGTCTGACCTTAAAATGTAAAAGCTACACATCTGGTGATGTTTCTTGGTTAATGGCAGTGAAGGGGAAGCTGTGCCCCAACTCACCTGTACCCTGCAGACTGGGGGAGCAAGACATTGTCACTGGGAGAATTTGCTGCCTGACCCTGCCGTGTGGTCACAGCAGAGGGGTGCAGGGTGTCACCATGTGGAGGTGGCTGCCAGATTGGACAGCAGCAGGAAAAGCCAGGATGGTGGTGCTGTGCTGGTGTGGCAAGGCTGATAGGGTACCTGGGAGATAGGATGAAAGCAAAGGCTGGACCTCTGGTCCTTGTGGAAAAAGAGACTTAAACACGCCTGTGACATTTGGCTCCTTTTTTTCATGCATTGATGCTGGGATTGCTGTCTAACTAAGTTAGGAGCCAGACTGTGTGAGTCTGGGTGTGCTGAAGCCGGTGCTCCTGCCAATGAGCTACAGCGTGACTGCTCTCTTCAACACCTGAGCAGTGCTCAGTGCCTTTGTTTGTGAAGGTAGTTTTAGCACAGAGACTTCCACAATTCCCTTGTAGCCCAGCACCGACCCATGGCATCTCACTGCTCTTCCATCCTCATTTTGCCAGAGGGATGTGAAGATCCAAGCCCTTGGCAGGGTGGTGAGTGCTGGCTGCACCTTCGCAGCCCAAGGGCAGGTGGGGAGGGGTTGTAAGACAGGCTGTGCAGCAGCAGCACCAAGTCCCAGGTAGAGTGCAAGTAACTTTCTGCAGCACATGACTTGATAGAAGCAAGAGGGAGCAGGACTAAAGCTGTTGCCTTTGTATAAAGTAGAAGTAAATCCTTTGCCATGGGAGAGATTGCAACAGCTGGAGGAGATCTCAGTCCATCAGTATTTCCTCTGAAATCAGTGGATCTGTTCATGGTGTTGGTTGTTATTGAGTGAAGATCCCCTGATTTGGCCCCATCTGAGTTTTCCTTGCTATGTTTGTCAGCAGAGTCTGTCTCAGGAAAGCTCTAGGTGGGTTGCGGCCCTGTTGAAATCGGGGATGAGTATGAATGTGGTTGGTGGAAAATTCAGATTCAGTAAGTCCAGAAAACACAGGATGGCTTCAGTTTTTTATCACAGCACAACTCTGCTTGAATATCATGGTGTGCCTGAGGAAAAGGTAGCAGGGACTGCTCCACGCTGCATCTG
Source organism: Falco peregrinus (assembly GCF_023634155.1). Classification (NCBI taxonomy): domain Eukaryota; kingdom Metazoa; phylum Chordata; class Aves; order Falconiformes; family Falconidae; genus Falco; species Falco peregrinus. Next base: position 100,553,077 of record NC_073724.1, read on the forward strand.
ACAAACCGATGCTCTCGGGGTTTCCTACGTGCTGAAAGGGACATATGTGTCCTGTTAGAAGACACTTAACCTGTTTCTATAAGACATGTTATAGCTGACAGATCACAGTTAATTACAATTTTCCCTCATATTTTTTGTGTCAGCCCCCTCCAGTAACGTAGTATACGACCTATTCAAGATAGTGAGCGAGTAAAGCCAGAACTCCCTGTTCTTATTTAAATGGTTTGCTAATAATCTGGCCAGTCTGTGTGCACCACCTTCTTCTTAGTGAAAATTCACTCCAGGGAGTGTTTTTATAACAGACTGTTAGACACACTCTGCTCCTTTCCACCTCTACAAACTTCGATGAGTATGTGTCTCCTCAAATCGCTGTATTCTTAGCATATTTACAACCTAACTGATAGCAATAGATGTCTTTCTTCCCTGGCAGTTCACAAGGATATACTAATCAGTGTTTATTATGTTTTTAATTCTGTAAATATTTATTTTGGTACTCTGTGTATTTATTGGCACTGATTCTGGTGTTTGCTTATGTGTCATTGTAAATGTTGATGGTTCCAATAGTCTTGCTTCTAATGAATGTAAGGAACTCAGACTAACTGCACTTTTCTTCCATTCAAAAATCTTACAGTGAAAAATATTCCCACTGTCATATTATGTGTTATAATGAATACAGTTAATAAAATCAGTTGTCACTTTTCATTGACGAATGTGAAGGTTACTTTTTGATGTTCGAGCCAGAGATAGAGCCAATCTATTCAGTGCACTGGAAAATACTAGGCTTTTGAAAGCAAGACATTAGGGAATTATGTCCCCAAAATAGCATGAAAGAGAATACTTGGGCATGCGTGCACTTTCATTTTTATGTAAAAATGCCTTTAGCAGTTTTACTAATAACATCATAGGATAACTAGACTAAATTCATTACTTATGGGAGGGCTTTTGTAAATGAGAGAGTTTTGGGCTTCTGGTCTTCTGTTTCGTCAGTATGGGTTTTTGGGGGAGGGTTATTTGGTTTTTTGTTGTTGCTTGTTTTGCGGGTTTTACCTTTTAAACTACTTAGACTGTGGAAATAGACTGAGTTGCATTCTGGTTTTCAAATCAGCTTTGCTTCCTGGTTCTCCTGGTCAGGAACCCAGCCGGGAAGCTGGTTTGCTTGGCACAAGCTGACTTTGGAGTCACAGTTTTGGTGTGACAGCTAGAAAATGCAGTCTGCTGTAAGCTACATTTCCTCCCTTAAAACTGGGACTTGACTACTATGAAGTGACATTTATTAGAACCTCTGTTTTGCAACTTTCTCTAAATTTCTTGCATTTAGAAGATGCATAAATAATTTGCATCAGTCTGGCTTTAATCCTTAACTGTATTTACTTCACCTTAGCTGAGTAGTAGTGCCTTGCTGTGGGTTCTCCCATGTTATTACTTGTCCGTGGAAGATACTGAATCAGCCAGAACAAGAACTGGAATAAAATCTGGTCAAAAGTTTTAACAGCAAAGAAAAAGGTATGAAAAGCTCATTATGCAAGTAAGGAGCAGGACACTGTGACACAGTATAAATTGAACCTATGTTCACAAAAGCATAAATCCTCTTTCCAATAGCTGGAATGAGGCTGAAGAAATGTTTTCCCAGTGATTTAATGCACAAGCAATTTTACACTCAGGCCTTCTCAGCCTATGTCCCCTATTTCACGTTCATGTCTTTTATCCTATGCATCTGGAAGCAGAAGCATTGCAGTTTAAATTATTCCCTGCTGCAGAAGATTGCTTAGTGAGTACCTTGCTTGTATCTTTGTATAGCTACTGGGATATTCTGGGGCAAAAGGGCTGCAGTGAAATATAGGGCAAAAGTGCAGCAACCTCATGAATCTTGGTAACTGTAGATCTGTGTGGTGCAGCTGTTAACACCTCCCACATAACCAGACCGCAGTAGCCTGGCAGATCCACTGTGACAGAAAAAATTGAAACCAGGAAGACCCCTCCTGAAACCAGGAGACTTGGCCCAAATATTTTTTTTTTAAACCAAGATGAAGAGGCTGAGTTTCTAATATCGAGCTGTAAGTCCCTTCCCAATTAAAACAAAGATCGGTCATTCCTGACAATACATCTTTATGATTTTCATGGCCACCTTACTGGAAAAATGTTTGCAATGGGAGTGATGACCTGGAAATCTCCCTGTGACCAATTCGTTGAAGATGAATGCTCCATCCAATTTGCAAATCTATCAAGCAAGAAAGAGAAGAGAACATTCTTGACTTCTAATAATTGGTAAGGAGTATTGGCAAGACTAATGGACCAGTCAGCTGACTGCGAGTACTAGTCTCATTTTAAATCCTTTCCATTGAATCATGGTATTTTTCACTTTCAAAGTGATTGTACAGGAGTGAGTTTCTAGGAGCTCACATTGAGCAGATGCCTGCTCCTACCTACCACATTGCACATCTGCTTCCGATTAAAACCATTTCACAGTGCCCTGAGGGGGATGGGAAGGAGGCTCAAAGGTTCTGCAAGGGGTTATTTCAGCAGCCATGGATGCTGCTGTGGCAGCTGAGGACTAAGAACCTGCTTCATCTCTAATGACACATCACTCCTTTTGCTCTGCAGACCCTTAGCACTTGGCTCAGATACTCAGTTAGATCCTAGGAACAGGAGGTCTCCTGTTCTGACTAATAAAGGAGACTTGTCCTTGACCAGTATGTGTACTTTTTCCAGCTTAAGAAAAATGAGTATTTTTTTAAAAGATGGAGTCCCATAGCTACTATTCTAAATAAAACAAGACAAATGCAAGGAATCTGTTGAGGTATGACTCCCCACCGCTACTCCAAAGACTAACAAGCAACCCATGCTGATGCTGCATCCATATGCAAAAACCTTTCACAAAGTGGCTCTGTGCCAGCTCCCACAGGAATCCCAGGTGAGATGACCTAGAGCCAAGGGTTGCCACCAGAGGGAAGGGAGGGGTTGTGCCTTCTGAGAAAGTTCTGTCCCAGACCAGGGAGGTCTGAGGCTCTCTTCCACCACTTCCCTTCCTGATTTACAGAAAGCTGCAGGTGCCACATTTTACAGTGATCCACAAAACCAGCTGCACCTAGACGTGGTGTTGCTCAGAACTTGTGGTCTGAGGTTTTATGCTAAAATTTCACTATCACTTAAGCACCTGCATCAGGCAGGCTCAAAAGCATCGCTTGGCTGAGTCTGCACTCCCGTGTGTCACGGTGGGAGTCATGGACAGGCTCCTCCTCTGGCTGCCTTACTTTCTCTATTGGTGAAATTCATAGGTCCCTTGGGCAGAGGAGAGACTTGAGTCAAGGTCCTCTGCGTGAAGGTCCTGAGTGAGCAGAGGTTGGCAGGGCAGAAGTGTGGCAGCATCATGGAGGTGGTGGGAGAGGCTGAGGCAGCTAAACGTAGGACAGCTAAAAACCTTGTGGGCAGCAGTGTCCTGTCCTGCTTCACAGGGAGACGGTTGCCTCCAGGGCACCTATGAAGCTCATAGTGCTTCAAGAACATATTCAGCTGTGGGCTACTGCAGCATCGGAACAAATGGTGCTGAGCAGCTCACATGGAGCTGGGAACATGCAGGGTGACATGCAGAATGCGAAGTAAACAAAAATCCCATGACTGAACAGTATTTTAAGGACATAAATTTTGCTAAATCTGTATGTCATATAAAGCAAATCAGTTCCATTCCTGCCTAGCTCTGTTTTTTTACCTGTAAAGATGAAAACACAACCTAGTTTTGCAACAAAATAGGTTTGAATAAACAAAGGCAAATGTGTCTTAATAAATATGAGTAGTGAAAAACCTGCTCTTGGTTTTGGCTGTGAAGATACTGGCCACAATCTAAAGTGGACATGAAAAAAAAAAATCTGTTCTACTAAAATGACGTAGAGCATCAGAAAAATGACAGTAACGAAAATCAAATGGATTGTTCAGAGTATTTCTTAAGGAAAAACAGAGACAGATAAGAATCCAACTAGTCTTGGTCTATCTTTACAGTAGGGATATATTACATCTACATCTGTCTTTCTCTGAGTTTCTGCCCTTCACATTCTGCACTAATAGATTTTGTTTACTGACAAATAACAAATCATACAAAAATGCAACTTACAGTGAAGGAATCAGTCCTGCTACTCTTTTGCTTATAGATGACTCCCCCCCTCTCCGTGTTAACAAACTAAGCTTTTGATTCTTCCAATTAGACCATACCCAGTCATTATCGAGTCACATTTAGGGTCTGATTATGCAGCTGCTGCATCTGAACAGCTTCATTCAAATCAGTAAGAAATGCTTATACGCAGCAACTGCCCGTTGCTGCTTTCTCAGGGGCTTAAAATATTTATGTCTATCATCACTGTGTGATGCTGAATTTGCCTGTATTTTTTTTTCCTAGGGTCTGATAGAAAACCCCATAAATCTGCAAGTTTTATGCAAAAACAGTTGGACCAGATTACACAGTTAAGTTAACTTGTCTGTGCTGGATCTTAATTCTCTCGAGATGTAACATGTATTCAGACCAATTTAAAATAAATGACTGTATCAGAAAACAAAACAGACATCAGAGCACAAGCATAAAGGCAAATGTCAGCCCCTGGCTCTGAAACAACTGGGACCCTCAATCCAAGCTATGAAACCTTACATTTCTGCCTCAGCGCAGGCAAACACACAGCACTATTAATAGAACAGCCTTTTACTACCCTTCTGTTAGAATAGGCTTCATCGGAGGATTTACATGACTAACCAAAAGCAAAAGCCTTTTGTACTTCGTTTCCATAAGAGAAGGCCAGTGTGAAGCTGGTGTTCACTGGGCTGAATTACAGAAAATATCAGTTACTAGAAAACCAGTTACTAATTCAAAGGCATCTGTTACCATGGCATAGGTCTTCTCTTCCCTCTCCATGCCCTAGATTTAGCAGCAATGATGGGAGCTTGGTGAAAGCTCAAAAAGAATGGTTCTTACCTCTGAAAAAGAAGATGCATAGTCAAGGAAGACCGCATGTTTTCATGGCAACTATGGAGTAAAGGGTTAAGACCTAGGAGATGGCTCTGAACCAATGAACAGCACAAAAGACTCCTATTAGCAAATCAAGAGCCCAATGTGCTCTCATTTCCCTCCTTGTATCTTCAATTAAAACCTTTGGGCCACAAAGTTAATGCTCCTGCCAAGAACAAGAATCAGCATGAGGTGATTATTTTAGATTTTGCTAGTACCCTGAGTCTCCTGAAAGTGAAAACCAACCCTCCTTTCACCCCCGATCTGATTTCCAGGGCAGGGCAGGCCCATCGGCCAGCTCCCATCCTTTCATCTCGCTGTGCCAGCTGCAAGCACCCAGGCTTTCCCCAGAGATGCCACTTTCTCACAGATGCGTGCCTCCTCCCCGCCTTCCAGATGGCAGTGGGCTTCCTAACAAGCTCCCTGATTTTTCTTCCCCCCTTGGGATTTAATTTCAGTGTTATCTTGTCACATCTGCTTTTCTCCAGTTGGATGATACGCGGGAGCACGAGGTGTAATGCTTCTGCAAGAGCTTCCCTACCTGCAGCCCCCGTGGCTGCTTCAGACCTCCCTGCGCCACAAATGCCCCCATGCAGCCAGGATCACTCGTGCCCCAGCTGCCGAGCGGAGGTAAGGACCACTTTGTCGAGGTTTGCAGGCTGCTTGTTTCCTTGTCTTGTTCCACATCAATGAACTTACTCTTTCCTCCCTAGGGCTTTTCCACAAGGCTTCTTGAGGCTCCCTGGTGCTGTTACAGGGCTGTTTAACACGGCTCGGGAAGGGAGAGAATGGCTGCAGAACAGGGCAGGGAACTGGAGTCAGGCTGTGATGTTCTTTCACAGATAACCTCTGTGACCTTCAGTGCAAAACTCCACCTCTTTGCTTTTTCCACCTATAAATGGGGATTGTGATCCTGCTACAGGAAAGGTCTTATGTGACCAAATCCTTCACATTTTACCTCACTGCCTGTGAAGTGATTTGAGATGTGGGTAGGGGCATGGTGCAACAGCACCACTCACATTCCCCCCATCCTGCCCAGTTTCACCAGGTGCAGGTGTGGCCATAACCGGAATGAGAAGAGAGGAGGAAAACCCTCTCCTTCCTGATTGTTTTTTTTTTTTTTCTTTTTGCATGGAATGGCAGTGGTAAATACCCTGGGTGAGGATTTGGCTGAAGAGAGGCCATGGAGCTGTCTTTTCCTCCCCCTGGCTACGGTGCTGGTGTCCCTGGGGCTCTGCAAATGTGAGATTAAAGAGCTGGAGCAGAAGGGCATGAAGGGGAATTGCAGAATCATGGAGCAGTGGGAGAAGGGCGTTAGGGTCTTCTCTCAGCTGAAGCCCCGCAGCGGGAATCCTTCCCCTGCCAAGGGCAGAAGGAGAGATGTGGGGTTTGAAATGTCTTGAGCCTCTTGATATATCTGTCCTTAGACCTGGCTACAGATACTTTTGTCATCAGATGGCCTTTCTGCAACGTCCTGCATAGCTTTGACCTGCTGACGGCCACAGACTCTCCACTTTTCATGAAACGAACTGAAGAAACACCAGAGCAGGAATTAATACCAGTCACAAAGGGATGTTCTGCTTCCTCCCTCACTTCCAGATTTCCACTAGGGATAGCAGCAGTGCTCCCACAAGGCAGCCGGTAAACAGCCATCCTTGGGATTTGATGAGCCAGGCATCGAGCCTCACAGAGCAACGCGGTGCCAAGGGTCTGGAAAAGATCAGTGTAGGAACCCATATACTGGTTGCACTGGTGACCAGTCTATTGCTGTCCACAGCTACCAGCAGAGGAGATATTTTACAGACACACATGAAGATGCTGTTGTGGGTAATTATGCAAGTGTGTGTTTGGCAGAAGAGGTACCTTTGTAACTTCAGGTAGTGACATGTCACTCTTTTGATGAAAATTGTTGGTATGGCATGTTACCGCCAAGGAAATGATTCCCACTTGCATAAATATTTGCTTTAAGTGAACCTTTTGAGGTTCTTTCCTTCAGTAATACCTTGTGGCTATGAGTTCCACACATTCATTACATTTCACTAAAAGAGAGAAGGGAAAAAAAACCACCTTATGAGATGTAAGGGAAATGCCAAGGAGATTTTAGGTGCTAATTAATCAATTTTTAATAAGGCAGGCTGAAAAAAAAAGAAAGGTAAGAGAAGGAGAACATCTTGATGAGGTGTATTACATTGCCATGAGGTTGTTCAAAATGGCCTCATTACTCATGCATGACTCACGCATTTACAAAGGAAAAAAATCAAATTTTTTTAGCAGCATTGGTCTGGAGACAAAAGGGACATGCAGGCCTTCAGCCAGCAGCCAGGACTGGGGATGATGCTGACCTGACACAGTTTTGCCCCTGCACTGGGCAGAGCCGGCTGTGCTGTGCTGCTGTGGCTTTTGCCTTCCCTTCCCGCCTGGCAGGCAGCAGGAGCACAGTGTTATGAGATGGAGGTACTGGGAAACCTAATTCAGAAAGCATTTGTTTCCAAATCACGTGGCGCTTTGTGCTCTAGTAGTTTTTAACCAGCTCCTGTCTAGGTTTATTCTCCTCCTGCATTTCAAGGGTCAGCGGTGGAGAGCTGGGTGCTACCACGGCCGGGGCACTGAGCGGCTGCCTCTGGCAGTGTCTCAGCAGGGGAAAGCCACTGCCTTAGCTCTCTGGTAAATTGCCCAGTGCCAAAGTCTGCTCGTTAGACGCCATATCCCATGGGAGACATGTTAGTTAATTTAACATGGTTTTGCTGTGGTCTCCATTTCAGTGACTGGATTTGGTCCCAGAGCAGTGTTCTGAGGGCTCCTCAGCCCAGCCCATATCTGCCTGAGCGTGGCCCCCTCCTCAGCGAGCCCTCTCCTCTTGGGCTGTCCCTTACAGAGCCACAGAATCGCAGAGGGGCTGGAGTTGGAAGGCACCTCTGGAGGTCATCTGGTCCAACTCCCCTGTTCAAGCAGGGCCACCTAGAGCCAGCTGCCCAGGACCATGTCCAGATGGCTTTTGAGGAGGGAGACCTGCCTGGGCAACCTGTTCCAGTGCCCACGCAGCAAGAAAGTGTTTCCTGCTGTTCAGAGGGAACCTCCTGTGTTTCAGTTTGTGCCCATTGCCTCTGGTCCTGTCACTGGGCACCACTGAGAAGAGCCTGGCTCCATCCTTCCTTCAGGTATTTATATACATTGATGAGATCACGCTAAACATCCTCCTCTCCAGCCTGAACGAGAGAGTTGTTTTCTAGAAGTGTCACAGGTTACAGCACTGCCAGAACCCCATTGGAGAAACATTCTGGGGCCAGAGGCTGTCCTTCCTCAGCCCCACACCATGCTTTGCCCCACAGCAGGCATGCACAGGTGCCTGACGGGAGCCCAGTGAACCTGGAGAAGTTTTTAGGACCATGTACTGTCCCAACAGGGAAAGAAGTGACACACAAGTCCTCATGCTGTGCATGGTGTCTCGGGACTAAGAGGTGATGGAGGGGTGGTGGGATTTCTTTCTAGCAGCAGCACCAGTTTATTCTGCCACAAACTGGTGCATAATGGCCTGAACAAGCTCCACGCACCTCCTCCCAGCAGGTACAGTGAAGTTGCTGCTGCTGGCGGCGCACGTGAATGCTGCCGTTTTCCTCTAAGTCCCAGCTCACCCTTTTTCTTGCTGTTACATACTCCCACAAAGAGATAATTTCCTTTATGAAAGGTGAAGCACCAGCCTAACAAGCTCTCGACTATGAAGAGCAAATGATTTCTTTAAGATGTCTTTGTATTCTGCTGTGGACCCCCAGCTGGATGAGACCCTCTCCAGGCTGGTGCTGTGTCAGAGCCATAGCCCCAGTGGTTTTACAGTGCTGATAGACCAGACAGAAGGCACGGGAATCTGGAGAAACTGAGTTCACTCTGAGGAAATGCGTTCAAGTGGAAAAAGCACGTGCAGGACCAAAGGGCACCAGTGTTTTAGTCGTCCTCCCTCTCAGCTGCCTGTATGTGAACGAACCCACCTTCTTGCTGGGTGTTTGCACAGCACAAGTGTCACTTCTTAGAGTGTCTTCTGCTCCAGCTGTCCAAGCATGAGTGTGGGAGAGGAGCCCGCTTTGTGGCTGCTGTTTCTGCCCAAGCTTGGGCTAGCTCCAGGGACCGTTCTCCCCTGTGACTCAGAGGTCTGGTGCAAATTAGCTCCACGATACTCTTCATTGGGAGACCCCCATCAGCAACAGGTGTGATAACTTCCCACCTCTTATCTTCCTCTGCTGCAGGTATTATCAGACCCTCCTGTGTGGTTTTAACAGCATGCTTCCACAGAGGACCTACCACCCACGGGAAGGCTTGCCTGCTGCCAAAGTACTCTGGCTGTCATTAGACTCTGACCCCGCTCTCAACAGTGGTGGGTGAGAGCTTGGCAAGTTGTTTAGGCTGGGAGAGGATCGGATCTTTGCAGCAGGTTTTCAGACCCCTCCAGTGTTAGAAAAGCTACAGTGCTTACAAGGCACAACTTCAACTTCTGTACAATTTATAATTTCCTTTAATTGCTTAAAGCGCTCTAATTTTTACACCATCGTGAAAGGATCTTTGTTTACAAGGATTGCAGAGGGTAATATTTCTAGCATGGGTAACCATGGCAATGAATAATTCTATTCTCAGGAACTGTGCCAGCTGCACTAATGCCTTATAGTAGCACTCAAGCAGTTTGCTAATGAGACTTCGTTTATTGTAGGAGGACATTTTCCTGTGTCCACGCATTAGCCTGTAGTTTCTTAAAAGCACATTCTTTATCAGTAATACATGGTGAAAAAAATCCAACCCAAACCAAGCAAATCTCAGTTACACAGCTCCTCTTGCACGAAAGATTTTCCTGTTTTTTTCTTGGAGACTGTATTATAAGATACATTATTTAAGGAAATTTACGGCATGCAAGAGTCTGATTTGTTTTTACTACCACCTTCTAAAATAAGGATGAGCTTAGGATGCTCTAGAGCAGCTGTTTCTTATATAAAAAGACACCACCCTGTAAACTGATCTAGTCCAAGATATGCGGCTTGTATCAACAAAGGACTTTAACTATTTTGAAAAATTAGTTTTATAAAGAATTTGGAGTAAAGGATAATTTTAAATTATATTCCTTTATAAAAATATATATTACAGCTTGGAGTCTAATTGCTTCAACACCAAAGCACTGAAATTGGTAAAAATATTGTTCTCATCTATGTTTGAGCATGATTACTATATTTTTTTAAAAGTACATAAAATAAGTAAAATATGTATTTTACATGTTTCATGATTTAAATGCAATTTATATTATTTTAACAATAAATGTTCCAAATTGGATACTTTTTAGCTTATATGATTTAGGGTATGTTCAGTAGAAACCCTTAAGGAATAGCTAAACTACAGTTCCTGTTATTCCATGGATCGTGGTCTCAGAGTACAAAAGCAACCAGGTGGAGTAAAGCATCCTCTCTCTCCTGTTTTCAGAAAAATGTTGACAACAATCCCAAGTCTCTCATCCAAGATTGAAATCCTTAGGAAAGTTTTATGGAGCAACTGTTGACTTGGGCAAAGTTGTTTAGAATGGTTGTAGCTTGTGGGTTTCTAGAAGAGCATTTCTTAGCCTTGTGTCTGTGATTAGAGAGAAGGGTGAATGTGTCCAACTGAACAGCGCAGCATGAACTTCAGTTTTTTTCATGTCTTTTCTATGGTTATTCAGTGCCCTAATTAGTGGGCTCTGTTGTCACCAGTCTCTAAGTGACTGACATTTGCCCAGACCCAACTGTTGGGTGGCTCACGCAGGGCTGTCTATCATCACCCATTCGTGCTCTGCTCTCCAGAGAAGATCCTCTGCACATATCCCTAAAGACAAAGCAAGATCCACATGCCACTTTCCCAACAAGTTCAGTCTGGGCTGACTGAAGAAAAATTCCCCCAATTTACGGTTCTGCTCAGCCTGGGATAGCTCAGTTCTTCTGCAGCTCAGTAACGCCCCCACCTCTTCAGCATTTAAAAAAGTAGGTCAGTTCTGACATGAAAACAGCCCAGAAAAGCCGTAGTAATTTTCCACCAAACTGTCACAACTCAATGACTGACTTATTTCTTCCCCAGTTTCTTTTTCCAGCTAAGATGGTTTCCTGGGTTTAACTCAAATGATCAGGTCGCTTGGGTTTTCCTCTGTCTGCTGAAACTACAAATGTTCATTTGGGGAAAATTCACAGCTTGTTTGCTTCTCTCCCTCCATTTCGCCCTGGTGTGGGCAGCCACCGAGGGGACCGCTCCTCCCAGCCTAGGAGCCTCCATCCCAGAGGGGCTGTCCCCCTGGCTCCACCTGGCACCGCAGCGGGGCACCAGCTCTCCGGTGGCCCAGCCCAGCCCGAACATGCGTGGCAGGGGTGGGGGTACTGCAGGTGGTCCTGTTATCTGCTGGCCTGCAGATTTCCTCCTGCATGTATGAAGCTGTGCTGTCTCCTTGTCCCGCTTTCACTGGAAGCTGAGAAGACATTTTCCAACAGGATGATGGCACAGGAACAGTTTGTGCGCTTCTGTGCATTGACCTGATGAACCTTGATGGACCTGAGAGCAAACTTGATGAACTCTGCAGAAACTGCCTAAAAGAGAAATGGTGGTTCGCCTTGAGCCACTGACCTGACCTAAACTCCGAGCTACGCAGTGTTTGCTGCTATTTTCATGGCTACCCCAGGTAGCTGCCCTGACACAGGAGTGCTGTTTCTGGGTTTTGTGGGTTTTTTCTTCTGTATGAAAGATATACTGACAAAGAAAGGGAAAAGAAAAAAAGCTGCGGAGGGGGAAGCGGGGCAGAGAGACATGGCAGATACCCAAGCCCAGGCTCCTTCTCGGAGGTGTAAATCCAACATGCACCTCTTAAGGTCCATGGAGTTACCCTTGATTTACGCTGGTGCGTGAGCAGTCCTGGCTGGCAGAGCTGCTGTGGTAGTGCAGGATAAATGCTCAGGGAAACAGGGAGGTTGCATCAGAATTAGGCTATAAGGCTGTCCTGAAGTGGGAGATTTAGGCAAATCCCTGCTGTGTTTGGGAGCTTGTGGCAGGACCAATGTTTTGCATGGTGCCATGGCTTTTCAGCTGTAGCTCCCAAGTGAGCTGAGCTGGGATCCCACCTCTCACTTTGCTGTGGGCGATAGGCCTCCGCAGAAATCCTCTCTCCCTTTCAGGTGTGGGGATGTGGTGCCCGAAAACCTTCCGGTGAGGGGACTCACACCACAGACGGTTAAAGTGCTGTAATTTCCAAGGCAGTCCTGAGTTCATCCTTTTCTGAGGGCTTCGGTGCTGCTCATTAGAAGCAATTAATCTCCAGTGCTGTGCTCTCCTGTCAGCTCGTGCCGCCATCACAGACCAACTCATCCGTGAGGAAGCAGCTGGGCACCCCACGCTGACCAGCGTCTCCTCCGACGTCTCAGTTCGCTCTCATCCCTCACAGGTGGTTTGGATAAGTGTGTGCATGGACATTGATGGTGGTCACATCAAAGCCCCATGAATGGGGGGAAACAGCTTCTGCTGCTGCTGCTGAAAATGAAGTTTGTGATTGCATGAGACGCAGTTTGAGAGATGTGAGCCATTCCCCAGTGCCCGGGAGCTCTGTAATCCCTCTGTAAGGGGGCTAAAGAAGAATCAGCACACCGATTTGGGAAGTTTTCCTTGATAGTTCTTTTCCTGAACATTGGTGCCAACTGTAGAGGATGCAGAACACTGCCATACCTCTCCAGAGACCTCTTCCCATGGACAGGTTGTCACTAATCTTTGGCATCCCTAAGACCGTGGGAGAAGTTATTGCTCAGCCAGGTCAGGGGATGGTATTCAACACCTTTCTGCCATATACATTAATCTTGGGCCTCTGTATAAACATGGTTTCCCTTCAGAGCTATAGCTGATGTAAAGGAGCTTGACTTAAAGGTTTCACTGCTGGTTTTATGGATAGCACTGTCTGTGTGAGCACTTCCCAGCACGTGGGCTGCATGTTGCAAGGCAGCTGCGAGCAACCATCCAAGGTAGTAAGACTCAGTCTAATTTTTTCTCTCTCATCTACTGATTGATTATCTGTAATCCAAACCCCAGAGATCGCAAACGTCACCTGAGACATTACAGCTATTTCTACAGCAGATCTCAGTTCTCCTGAGCATTCCAGAAACCCTCCACAAACCACATGGGAGACCTTGAAACTATCATCTGAGTAAAGTCCAAATCTACTCACCCTGGGTCAAAAAGGTTGGTGATATTGTTATGCAAAAATGCATGTCCCCATTAAACTTGACACTAACTGCACGACCAGGGATCCATGGAGTTGTGGTACCCACTGCTTGATTTGTTTGTCAGCCATGACATTTTCACCAAACTAGTTTTTCCTTTTTCCTTAGAGCTTCCATTCATCCAGCTTGCAAGTCATTGAAGAGCAACTGCATTCGATGTAAAGACTACAGAAAACAGATATTCAGACCCTGTTGTATCATAAAGACACTTTAACAGCATTAGAAATCTGGCTGGAGGTGGCCCATGGAGAATCTCTGCTGGGCACAGGAGCTGCACAGGAGCTTCCAGCCCAGACCTGAGGGAGGTGACTGTAGCTCCTGCCATAACCATGCCTTGTGTAACAGCTTGGAGTGGTATCCCTTACACCTGCACCTACACAGCTCTAATTTGTCCCACATCCTCCATCCTGCCTTTGTCCATACCTGTCTACTGGTGCACCCATCTCTTTTTAGGTTACGATACATTTCAAGTGCTTTTTTTTGGAGAGAATTTCAGATTATTCTTGAAAACTTATATAACCAAGAGGATTGCAGTGAGGATTTCTATTGCAGTCTGAACTGTCTCCGCTCTGCTCCCCCTGAAACCAGCAGCCCAGGGCTTTGCTGGGGCCTTTGGGAGCTGGGGGCTTTGCAGCTCTGACACCATCTTTTTGCTGCCTCCTTCCGGGTGGAAAATGCTGAGTTCACCTGGCCACTCAGTGATGCTACGTGGATTGAATGCACCACCGTCCTGCCATGCTGCCCTGTGAATGCTGCCCTGCCTCTGCCCTCCCTCTGCCCTGCCACCCTGTCCTGCCACGCTGGGCAGCCGCTAGCCGCTCAGGTGCTGAGCTCTGCTCCTGCTCCTATCTCTGAGCCGAGGAAGAAGAGCACACAAGCCAACGTGTCTCCTACTTGTCCAAGTCAGAAAAATACCCTTTCACATAAAACTGTTTTGCCTTGTGGATGATGTGCCCAACACATTCAAGTATTGAAAAGCTTATTTAATAAGTCTCCTTGCAGAGTGCGAGGCTGCACCCACAGCTCGAGAGGAGGTGCTGGGAGAATGGTTTTGGCAGCATTTCCTTCCTCCCCTGCAGCCAGTGGGCCCAGGAGCTGGTCCCCGGGAGCTGACCCTTGGCAGCTGGCACGGCAGGAGGGACGGCAGACGTGGGCAGACTGACTCCTGCATGCAAGCTGCCATCTCCTCGCCTGGCTAAGCTGGTCGACTCCCTGATGCACGCTCCTCCCGGCGGCCTGGCGATGCTGCTGCCTTCTCCTGCTGCTGCCAGAGCCCTGCACCAATCCTGCCCCCAGATGCGCCCTGTTCCTGCTGCAAATCCAAGGGATGTATGCAGGCGAGGAAGCCTCACAAGGGTGGGGGGAGAAGGAGTTCAAAGGCCTGTCAAGCAGAGGCTGCAGAAAGAGGCGTGGTGGGGAATTAGTAACAGATTTTGCAATTGGGAAGAAGGATTTCCAAATGTGGAAAAAATGCTTATCTAGTTAAACCCCTCTCAGTTTGGAGCTCCTCTGCCTGCTTGGTGGCTAAACTCCCACTCCTGCAGTTTGTACACAGGTAGCACTCCCATGCAGTGTCTTCTGTGCTTAGGATCAAGAATTACTGCTTTCTTCTAGTACGAACACGGCCATGGGAAGAGGCTGAGTCTTCTGGGCTGCATCTTCTCTCTTCTTTTTTTTTTTTTCTTTTCTTTTTTTTTTTTTTAAATGAAGGTGGTTGCCATTACCTTCCAGCTGCTGTTAAGGAACAGTCTGGAATGACTCGTGACACTCTCCAGTTGTCCCTTGCGATGCCTGCCCTGAAGTGGATGGGGTGACCTGCCATGATCCTGCCTGGCTGTTTGTGATTTGCAAGCCACGCAGAGTAACAGGTAGCCCCGGTGTGCAGAGGGGGCTAAGCCCTTTCCTGGGGGCAGCTCCCACTCCACGCCAGCCACCCTACCAAGAGCACCTCAGGGGTGGGAGAGGCTCCACTGGGGTGGGTTGCATGGGTGGCCAAGTGATGGGTCCCAATGTGATAACCATTTTGCCTGGTTGCTATGCAAGGTTGTGGCTTCTCCCCATCTTGCTGGAGGGAAGCTGCCCTGCCCTGCCACAGGTAGCCATCTGCATTGCCAAGGATGCAATGCAGCAGCAGGAGGTGGGAGGATCGGAAGGGGAGGCCGTTGAGTGGGTGAAATACAACTGCTTACCTCTCCTCTGCTGGTAAGTCTGCCCAGGTGCTATGTCTGTCCAAGAAGAATCCACTTGAATCAGTGGGTTATGTTTCGAAATCAATCGTAATCAAATGCAACAGAATATAGCCCTCTGCTGATACCGAGGCACTACCCCTCCTTGGCTTGCAGAAGCACATAATTATTTAATGTTTATTTAATTAATTACTTTAATTAATTAATGCTGGGCCAAATTCTTCTCTCAGCTTAGCTCATTCTTGTCCAACTATTCCCAACTATTCCCTGGCCTACCTTCTCTTTCTTTTTTTTTTTTTGCTGTCATCTCTGCAGGCTTCTGAGAAGTGCTGCACTTGTCTGGGATTCTTCTTTTGCCCATCAGGTCCTGGGTCATTTGGGTTTGGAGCAGTGAGGAGCTGCAGTGAGCCTGCTGTGGGCAGTCTGCCCTGTGGGGGGCTCAGGGGCTGTAGGCTTGCCTGAAAACCACAAAAAAAACAGTGCAGAAATAAGGGTAGCCTGGCCATTATCGGTTCATTTCCATTATAAAGGAGCACCAGAGACCGTGGCAGTATTTCAGTGATGTAACTCAGTCCTGTACCCCCAGGAGGAATTTGGCCCTCTGTGTCCTGGCCGGGGAGGTGGAGGGAAGCTATGGAATTAGGTCCATCAGGGTGAGTGCATTAACCTGATGTTTTGGGATATAATTCTCAGAGTTAAAATGCATGAACAGAGATTTTACACTGAAATCTATGATTTCCTCCAAATTCTTTTCTTTTGTGCCTTCTGTGTGTGAGCTTTTGTTAGTCAATTGCTACGCAGCATATTACAGCTTGTCTTTTGTGTAGTGGCCCTTTCAGCTGTCATGCTCTGATCACATTCAGCTTAGATGTATAGAGCATTTATTGTTTGCTTTGGGAGTTTTTTAATGAACGTTTTATTTAATATTCAGCCTTACTTGCCATTTGTGAGCAAGACCAATATCTTGTTGAATCCTGTTGAGCAACCTCAGTGCATGGGTTATGGGTCCACATCTCGCTTCATCAAGTTGCAGATAGGCCACAAGACCGTCTGTGTCAGTCGTGTACGGGAGTGAAGACAACAGAGGTCTAAATACAGACCATAATGGAAGCTGCTTTCTTTCCTTTTCTTCTTTTCTCAAGCTCTAACCTATTTCCCCCCCCCCTCCCCATATCTCATCTCTCCTAAACGTCTAGATCTCCATCTAAGGGTGCCCTGTCAAGGGGAAAAGAGAATTACGTTTGCTTTATTCCCCTGTTTATGCTGCATGCAGCAGGCCTAAAAGGTTTTCCCTCTTTATCCAATATTATTCTCTTGCTTTCTTTTTATAATAACTGCAGGGCTTGTCCTAATAGACTTGCTGGATAACTGGGGTAATATAGATATGTATGAAAACTGCTTTGCTGAGAAGAGTAACAATTTTTCATTAAGATTATTAATGTCCTTTGGGGATTTTTATTCTGTTTCATTGAAAGGTTTAAAAATATGCAGGAGAAAATATACTCTTGTTAAATGATTGGATAGTTCTGCCATCTTAGCTAAGAGCTGGGCAGCTACTGTCTGAGATATCCCGCAAATTCTTCAGCAAAAATAGGGAAAGCCAAAGTTGACATTTTACATATATTTTTCTTTTAGAGCTATAAGAAGCAGTCCCAATCCTCTTATGCCTTGTTTTTATATAGAAATAAAAGCACAAGCAAGAACACCAGCCAGTTTTTTTGTTTTCCTTGGTAGGTCACTGCTAACAAAGCGTTTTTTGAAATCCCAGCAACTGCTGCTAATCCTGACCTGATTTGGAGTCTTTTCAAAGCACACAAATAAAACCAGGTTGACAAAGCTCAGCTCGGAGTCTGGTTTGCCTTCATTTATCTCAACCAGGACTGCCACAGGGGTAGGAGAAGCGCGACCAAATTGATCAGCTAGTTGTGTTGCTTTCAAGAATACTTTATTACTCTGGAGCAGCAGCATCAAATCCTATAAACTTCCTGGGATTGCTGGTGTGTTGGCCATGGCAGGAGCAATTGCTGTACGTGAACACTGACCTCCAGAAGCACTTTCTCTCCTTCTCTTTCCCTCTTGGCATTTTCTTATTTCCTCTTTCCAGAACCCATGTGCGCCTTTAGTGCCTGTAGCACTGACCTTCCCTAGTATTTGTTTCCACTTCTGCACGTTTCTGTCGGTTCTTTCAAGGGGAATTGAAGCTCTTTTAAAAGTCCTGGGAAAGGGCTTATCTTTTGCTACAGAGGCTGCAAATTTGCCACGTTTCTCCCACACTGTAGTAGTAATCCAGACCCACTTGTTGTCAGTCATTCTGGCAGGATTGATAAATCCAGGAGAGGGAGTCAGAATGGGCAAATAAATTGACATTAAGTACAGTAATAAACATCCTGGCTATAAACTTCCCTCACATACATATTTCATTTTTTGCCGCATTTGTAATTTAAACATGAGGCAAGCTGTATTCAGATAGGAAGTCAGGAATGATGGGGAAGGACGAAGAAGGATGATCAAGGCACAGGTCGTGACAGTGATTAATTTAACAGCATGTGCTTGTATGGATGTGTTTCAGGATTTTGTTGCATAAAAAACCCCAAGTAGTTCTGGGATGCTGACAAAGTTTTATTGCTCTTCCCAACCCTTGTCTCTAAACCCAGAGCTATTTTTAAAAGATCATGAATCTCACTAAAATATCAGTATCCAATGACCTGCTCGCTCTGCTGCTCCTCCTGTAAGTCACTTCTGGGTTCTTCCTCAGAAGTGAGTGCTGCCAGGGTTGTTACTGCCTCCCCTCTGCAAATCATTCCTTTCACAAAGGCTCTCCACTTGAGCTAGAGAAAAGACATTTCCTCCCTAAAAGACCAGAATTTTATCCTCATCACAGAGTTTTTGTTACTGGGAAATATACAGCAATCATCTAATATATGTCTTCTTTATCCATAAAATGAAAGCATTAATATCCCCATCTGTCAGATTACATGTAAACATTCATTCCTGCCAGGATGTGAGGGAGATACACATCCTTTTTCGTATAAACACTGCTACCTCTTCTGTCCTAATGCCTGATCCAGGGCAGCAGCCTTGAAGAACCTTTCAGAAGATATTCACACTTTACCGATTCATTCTCACATAAAAGTAAATACATACATAAGCATATACTTGAACAGGGGTTTCTACAAGTCATCAAGTACTCAGTATCCAAATAATATTTTGGTGCCATAAAAGGGAAGCTGATTTTAAGGAATCACAGTAATTTCAAACTCTGGGGCTGTTTTCCAGAGAAGAGATTACATGCCTGCAGCCCTACACTGTTTTCCTCATACATTTCAGATTCTCTCAGCTCGAAACCTTGCTTGGTGCATTTTCCATGACGGTTGTTATTGGTCCATTAATTCTAGCAGCTCCAGGGTAAATTCTATCTGTGTCTTCCTGCAGCTACATGGCATTTGATTTGTCCTCATCTACATAATCCATCTGTCCCCTGATCTGAGAGCTGTGTGCAGCCCTAGGTGCCGGGGAGCATGGGCTCAGTGCGCCAGTCTGAAAGGCATGGACAATAACCTTGTGTAATTTCTGTCTTTTTTTCTTAGCATCTGATTAAATTAATGTGATTCTGTGCATGAGTCATGTAATGGGTGTCTGTTTAATGTACGGCTTCCCAGCTGTGGCGCCTGTTTCTGAGAGGTGATGGATATCACTAAATGGAGTTACAGGTGCTTGGTTCATCTCAGGATCTCATCTGAAGTAGTGCAATAGTTCCTTGGTGTGGCCAAAAAAACACGTGCAGGGCCTCTGCCTCTGAGCATGGAGTGGGGTCCAGCCTGTGGGTGCCAGTCCACCTGGTTTCTTCATCCTGAGGAGTTTAGCAGCAGCCAAACCAGAGGGAACCATCACCTCAGACAGGGAGACCTCCAGGGCAGACAGCCCTGCATGTGGGGATGCTGAGGGCAGGCACTGACACAGCCTTCCTGGATCCAGCCCTCAGTGACCTGATCCAGATCCTCAGCTCATGGATCTGACCCTCCACTTGGATTTCCACATCAGACCTCATCTTAAGTACTGGAAAAAAATTATCTTTATGGTGTGGCTTTCTTTATGTACAGTTTATTATGTTTTTCTCCCAAATAATCTTGATTTATTTAGAATCTACAAAGATCTGTAGTATCTGATCCAGATGGGCTAGAGGAGGTGACATCCTCTGTCACCACCACAGCAACATCTGGCTCTGGCCTACTTGTGGCAGGTATTTAATCAGATACTTACAGTGTATGTGTCTGTTGATCTGTTTGCACAGTGGAAACTCTCCTCAGAGTTCCTCAGATCCTGGTCTTGCTGGATTTATTTTTTTAAAATCCGAAGTTTTGGGATTTTTTTTTTTTCTTTTGGATTTTCTTATTCGGTTAGACATGGCTGTAGGAGGGCAGAAGGCTGAGGACAAGTAGCAAAATGTGAGAGCATTCATCATGTTGGATCTTAGGGAAAGATGCACAGGGATGCACAGCATGATTATGCCTGATGGACAAGCTTACCACTTGCCCTGCTAATATGCAGCTTCCAAGGGTACCCTGTAAAAAGCAATCCAGACAAAGTGAAAAAGGATGTGTTCATTTATAAGTTGACTAAAAATATTTGTGCTTCCCATTATCATTTTATGGCAGTTGCTGCTGCTGTAAAATTCTCCCAGCAAGGACAAAACGTGGGGCTTTTTTTCCAAAAATTGTTTGTCTCCAGCGCACTGTGCTTGAGCCAGCAGGCACAACCCAGAGTTTTGCAATCTCGTGTTCTGAGGGGATGGGGAGGACTCGGAGGCTGAGCTCTGTACCAAATATGCACAAACAGCTTGCCTCCTTGCCTCCAGACTTTCTCTTTCCTCAAGTGAGCATGATTCTACCTCACTACAGAGATTTGAAGTCTTTGCTTGGGAGTCACTTCGGAGCGGTTCTCTGTTATTGAAATGACAGCTTTGCGTGAACGTTTCCTTGCAGCTCACTCTCCTGCCAGAGCAAGCATTACTGGTTGGTTCCCAGGTTTGCACATCATCGAGGTCTGTGCTAACCTTGTCTCTTCACTAACTGCTTCAACACTGCAGGGAAATGGATGTAAGAGACCAAAAGAACTAGAGCAGGGGACAAATACCAGGAAATAATAGCTTGTAAATGAAGAAGGCCTCTGAGGAATCACATGGTCATGGGTATAGATCTGCATGAACTAAGTAAGGACAGCAAAACACACCTCACAATTAAGGAAAATGAAAAACAGGTGAAATTTCATGTCAGGGGGCTCTTCTGGTGCTCATCCCTCCTGGGAGCAATCAGCCCTTGGTGCCATCTGCCCCGGAGAATTCCCAGATCAGTTTCCTAGCTACAAGAACCCAGGAAGGGATTTGGTTTGTAATCAAGCCTGTAGCTCGCAAGATTTTTTTATCCGCAAATCTTTGAGGGTTTTTTGGTGGCAGGGAAACACTGCTCTGGCCCCTCCGGAACCTTCGTTCTGATGCTTCAGCCATGCACTTGAGGCCATGTGCGGCCCATGTCCTTAGGATGTCACTAGGCCATCAAGATGTTAGTCTTCTAATGGCCTGCTTACCTCACATGCCTCATAAGCAGCACAGCTCCTGGTGCACAACAGCAGGGCCACCTGTCTCCCTCCCCATGTCCCCAGGCACCAGCTTGCAGCACACCAACGTATCAGCTAACTGGGCTGATTTGGAGTAGTTGGCTTGTCTGGTCTGGGAGGGGGTGGACACCTGACAGCAGGAGAATTTGAGGTGGAAAAAGCCGATTTTGTGGGTCACAAAATCACTGCAAGAGAGAAGATTGGTCTGTTTCCAGAGGTGAGGAGGAAAAGTGATTCAAAAGGCAAGTTGGAGTCAAAAGGAGAAGCGTTTGAGGTCCAGTGCTGTCTTTACTGGATTGTGTAGGTTTAGGGTACATCTGCACAGCCCCATGACAGACAGTTTGCACCACATATATAATATTGTAATCCCAGATGTATCTCCAGAGTAAGACAACTGGTTCCCTCCAAGATGAAAGGCATGGTCAAAGGCTGGCATTCTTCTTGCTTGACTCAGCTTCCCTCAGCAGAAGACCTGCCCCGGGCAGTACCACGCCACATTGGCAAACCTAGTGCAGGGCTCTACTGTGCATCAGCATCCTCTTTTCTCCCTCTACACCTCCTCTTGGAGGGCAGGACACCCCCAGCTCTCCCTTTCCCACTTCTCCCATGGCTCTAGGACACAAGTCATCTCTATCCTGCTCCAGCCTTTCCTTGAACGAGCACCAGGGAGTCCTGCAAGGCACAGTGTTGGCGGGAAGAGGACTGTGGGGCCTGGCTGTGTGCCCTCCCCATCCCCACTGTGGTGCACAGAAGTTGGGCACATTTTAGCACTAGAAGGGAAGGGAGTGGATCCCAAGACTGAGCAGGGTCAGCCCTTGGGCAGGGAAGGGGACAAAAGTGAACACAAGGCTGCTGTGGGTACAGTGGCGTAGCTCTCAGCTAACAATACTGCTGGTTTTAGGCATTTTAAGTGTTTTGGATTGTGACATTTACCACGCTGTTGATAACATGCCCCGTCACTAAGGATAAAAGAATTGCTGCAGCTTGAGATCACTGTGTTTGTAGGTGTGTTACCCTGGGGTTGTTTTTTGCATTTTTGGGACCGTTGTGCTAATGTCTTTGGGTCAACCTGTCCAAATTCAAGTTCCACTGCTTTACCACATGCTTGCTGGACTTCAGCCAATGCCATGCGACATGACCAGTGCCTGTCTTTGCGCTTTGATTTTAGGAACTCTCATTACCAGAGGGAAAACAGATGCTTCCCATCCAAATTAATCAGGGAAGAAGTTTCACCCAGGGGATGCATCTGTTTAAAGAGAGTTTAAATGTAATCAAATTGGTCAAGTTTGAGGACCAGCAGAGCTCTGCCATGAGGGACAAAACAAAGGGACTGAATACAAATATTAAAATCTGTGCTCACACGTGATTCTGGGGACTGTGCTGTGCACTTTACTACAAACCGAAATACCCAGAGGATAAAACGGCAGCTGGGATTAAAACAAAGCTGGCATCAGTCCAAAGTACCAGTAAATCACGTGGGATTATTACTTTGCTAGAGATTTTACTGGTGTGGAAAGAAAAGAAAGTAGAAACCGATTTCTGCTAAACAAAGGAGTTAAGAGGAATCTCTAGCAATGCTAAGCCTTGTCCTGAAAAATCTCTTCTAGTACCCAGTTGTAAACCCTAAAATTAACAATGTATGAAACTCTAAATCCACTGTTTCCAGACAGGAGTGGGGTCTGACACAGGCTGCACAAATCCATAAGGGATTATTTCCTCCATGCAGTTTATAGTATGACATACAAAGGGTGGGAAATAATCAAAGGTGCATAGTTTCTATAAAATTTCCTTTTCTGTTTATACAGATGTTGAATGTGAACATCAAGGAGAGCAAGCATTTGGTATGTTAGAGGAGAAAGGCAGAAGAGGTGAGAAGGAAGGAACACATGGTAAAAAAAATAGGATATAAAGGAGAGCCTTAAAAATACACTGAAGCAGAAGTGTCAGAACAGTCCTTAAAATAATCTGGCTGATGGGTATGACAAAAGATACAGAACTAAAGCTTGCTGTAATCAGGTGTCCAGATGAAGCATCTGCCTTTAAATTCTCCGAGAAGCTTCAGTCTGGACCACTTGCTAGAAACCAGCCACAGCTCATAGCTGGTACTATATGACAACAGATGTTTACCAGCATCCTCTGAGAAACGAAACTGTGCAAGCCAAACTCCCAGTAAACATATCATGATCCCCAGTAGCATCAAATCATTGGGAAGGCTGGGTTTTGTCATGAAGAACAGGAGTGAAGAGCAATTAAAAGTGGACCAGTACTGTCTCCCTCCACACTGGTGAGAGGGCTGACTGGAGGCTACTGGATGTCTGTCTCATTGCTAAGGCTGAGATGACTTTATTGAGAACTGGAAGTAATTCTTTTTAAAATGAAAATTAAACCATCCCCACTTATCTCCATCCACCTTTGCAAAGACAAACATTATGTTTTAGAGGTTATTAGGAAATCAGCTGCTCTACAGCTTTTTGGTCACAACTATGGTTGAATGTGCCTTGGGCTTTGCTTTGCTATGAAGTGCAGATTAATCCCATGATACTCTTCCTTCCAAGGCTCCAGCACAAATGATTCAAAGGAAACTATGAGTGCAGACTGCATTGAACCTTGCATTAGCTGGGTTTGCTGCAAGGTAGGCATATACAAAGTGGCTGCAAGTCAAGTCACTTGAGGCGGGAATGTGAGTATTCTCAGGTGAGAATAATCTGGCCACAGCTTCTGGCCCAGATTTTTGCTTAGTTCTTTTTCTGACATCTTAGAGCCAAAGTACCAGGAGTCCGAATGTCTGAGTAGGACATGGGAAATGGGTACTGCAAAAGCCTCCATCTATATCATAGCAGTATCTAAGTGTGAAAGATACTTAAATGTAATGCCATTCATATGAAGTTCAGACCAATTATACCTATCTTAAGATTTCCTGTCATCCCTTATCATGGTATCTGAGCACTACACAGTCAATACTACTAGGAAACTGTAGTAAATATGTGTAGTTAATCCATAGACTTTTCCCCTCTCTGTGGTAGGACTTCAGGTTTTCTGTTTTTTTTCTTCTCCTCTTTTACATCCTTCTCTGTTTGGTGAGCTGGTTTTACTGTGTAGTTATGCTTCCAATGAAGAAAAAGCTTGTGAGGGTGGTTGATGATCAGCACCTAGAATTCACAATGTTTTACAAATGTGTTCAACAGCCCAACCCCTTGACCAGATGGTAACTTTAGATCATGATGATTAAAAAAAAGAAAAAAAGAATTTTAAAAGGGGACATTAGACTGTCTTTCTAGCTTTGTGCTTCTATTGGAGTGCAGCTAACCAACAAGATTCAGAATGAAATTCAGTTCCTGCCTTTCCCGTCTCGGAGTCTCTGGAACATGTAAATGTACTTCGTGCAGCCACGGTTCCCTTTGCTAAATATTCTGTGCAAGTCAAAGGCACATATCTCTAATGCTACTCTGTTTTATCACTGATGTAATGACATTTACTGGAAAGCACATTAGGAAAAAATTGTCTGGGCTAACTTCATTCTTTCAAAAACCTGCAATTTAACCTGGAAGTCAGAAGATGGCAGCAGTAAAGCGCAATTAGGGCCCTTTTTGCCCACACGCTTTTGTTTCAAACCGTGGTTTTGTTCCGAAAAGAGGCAGATTTTTTAAAAGGTGTCATTTTTAACAGTGGCATCAAGTATGACAGGCATCCTTCCAGTAAACGTGAATGCATGACTGCCTTTCATCCTAATGGAAAGCAGTATCTAGAGCGAAATATACATGATTGTACGCAAGCGCATTTTTAGAAAAAAACGTGTTGCTCTGTTAATCTTATCTATCAGTCCATAAGATAAGATAACATATTTCTGTAAATATCCATATATATAATTTTCCAATACGGTGAACATTTACTGAATTTCAAGGATCATGTCTTTTAAATAAAAAAAATACCAATTCACGTTGCAAGTGTTTCTCCCAGTGAAGACTGCACTTCAAAGCTCAGGAAAAGCAGAGAGTCTGCAGTGGAAATAGTCATCAGTTGATGACTGTTCAACAGTTTCACTCTACCTCCAAGGCCTTTGGCTGTGAGTCTGTCAGCTTCACCCACAGCTTAGCAGGCTGTCGACTATCAAAGGGCACAGGGATGCCAAGAGACAAAGTGTGATAGAGTCTGTTACCAGAGAACGAAAAGCCAAGAAATGAGGTATTGTCACTGAGTCTGTGTCCCCTTCTGCAATAATAACTTCATATGGTTACCAGACCATATTGCCAAGGTTTTCTATTGGATGTGACTGTCAATATGCTTGCTGAGCTTTGGCCTGACAAGGCCTGTCCTTCTTCCAGTTCTGACCTAACCAGTTGCCTTACTTTGCTGTATCCTTGCGAATGTCAGTGCATTTCGTTCTCACTTCGGAGAGAATTGAAGCAATTCTGTGTCCTCTTTTCCATCACTTTGAGGGGACAGTCCTGGAAACACTCCCGTGAGATGCAAACCAGATGCTGGTTTTGACAGTGTGTGATATTGTCTGCCATAATATGTCTACAGATGACAGTGTTTATCCCCTCAGCCATGTGCCTCACACTCATCACTTCAATGAGGATGACTTGCCCCAGGACATCTTTCTGTAACTACCAGTGAAGAACCAGGTGCCTTTTTCTAGGCAGTGCTCTGTGCTCCTCAAGTGCTCTGGCTGTGCAGTATGTCATTGCAGCGTGCCCTTCCCTTGGAATGATGAATTCTGGACAGTTTCTTCTCTCTGGGCCAAGCTATGTGCTTTTGTCTGACAGGCAGGATTCATATGTCTCCAGTTAACAGGCTCAGGAGTCCAAGTAATTTCTGGTTTTCACTGGATATAAAAAAATTGTATGTAATGCAAAACATGCCAATGTTGCCTTTATTTTGTAACATTAGTTTCTTCCAACTTTATTCATGCCTGTGGCATGGAAATGGCTTGAGATAGTCATATAATAGTTTCCACAAGAAGTTACTAATCTTGTCCAACACACTTCTGCTCCTCAGCTGTTATCAATGAGTGTTCCTTAACTTCTTCAATGAGCCTGGGCAGATTGACACCAGCTGAAGATCAAATCCCATGTGATTAACTGTGACAATAACCATGGCTAATATGGTCTTACCCTGTATACCTCTAGTAATCCATGTAAGACCTAAGTAATCTAGTCAAAATAACAATTTGTGAGGTGTCTGTCAGTTGTCAGAACATCTGTGATTCTTCTGCCTGTTCCAGTCTCTGGGCTCATAATGATCAGAGCTGCATCTTCCCACTGCATACAGCAGCTTCAGGGGATGGTTGTATGTCACTGCTGTGCAGATTCATCCTGCGTAACACAAACATGTAACCTGATTCATCACTGAGTTACTCCAGAGTTACAATGACATGATCCAGCTACTTTTATAAATATCTGCCTATTACTTGCCTTAATGAAAGTACAATGGATTGTGATGACATGAGCTATCCAAATCACCAGCATGGTTTGTGTAGTCTATTGGCCATGCAAGAGAGAAAAAAGGTTGTTGAAAAGCTGGTGGATCCCAAGACCTGAGAACAAACTGGATTTCCAGCTGATTTTCAGAGGTGACCTGAGCTAGTATTTAAGAAAAAAATGGTTTGTAATCAAAAAGACAAGTTAGGCCAGAGATGTGGAGACTTTCACTCTGTGTTTTTTACAGGATATATTTTACAAGCCTAAGTGCTGTAATCCTGTAATACAAATTTTCATAGAACAAAGACACCTAAAGGTAATGAATGGAAATATCCACTTAGAGTTGGGGAGGGGGGAGGTTATGAAATCAGAGTAGACAGCACTACAAATACCATTCAGTCGTACATTTTCCTTAGATACGTTGGCTCTGCACATGGCCACAGGTAGGATTGAATGATCTTCCCTGTTTTGCTGTATTTAAAAACAAGCTTCAAATCACATTTTCTCAGTAGAGAGAGCTTTTATGTAATATGTGACTGTTATCAGTAATAACAATTGAACTAATGCCTTCTTTATTCCTCTCAGCCAGTGGGGCCAGACAATAAAGTAATCTGTCTCCCTTTTAATTTAATTTTGCCATGGGAATCATTGGTGCTACTTGGCAAACTCCCCACACAGAAGGAAAATATATTGTTGAAAAAAATGAAACAAAATCCCTGTATACTGATGCTATCTTGATAATGCCTAAAAATCTATCTACTGTGCCAACTTTCATTTCCTGATCAAATCAACATATGTGAACATTACCTATAAAAATTTCTGTAAAAACTTTGATAGAAATATTTCGAGTTTCGCCTGGGAAAACCATCCAGTCACTCATGACACTAAGGAAATATATTAATGAACTTTTCCTATGCATCCAATCAGAAAGGGATTTTCTTCACTATAGGTGGTTGTACTTCCATTGATGTTCAACACAGAAAATTATTTAGCTATGCCATCTGAGGTATGGCAGATATTCCCATACATTAAATGGGACCCAGTGCCCTCCAGAAGGAATACTTTATTCAGTACAAGCTGGGGTCTATTACAACAGCTTAAACCACATTTTTTTATATTGATGTTCCTGTGGAACAATCAGAAGTTCAAGTTCATGCACAAATTGGCTTCTCAATGTGCATGCACTCAGTCTGTAAGGCCTTGATCCTTCCAGCAGACCTTGGGTGCTGAGCCCCTGTATCCACAAGCGCAGCCCTTCAGGTCAGTGTGTTCCCTGTCTGACCACGTAGGACAGGATACATGCAGCAGGCTGCTATTTTGATTTCCCCAGTTCCTTCTGTTTCCACAGAACATGCCACAATCTGTTCCAGCAGTGATGCCATGTGTGGAAACACCTACAAACCTTTGTGTGAGTGCAGGTCCAGGGAAGCAAGGGCTGCCTTTGAGGCACAGTGGGATCAGTTCTCTCAGAGCCACAGAAAAACTGAACTAGAAAGATCCTAAGACAGCTGCTTAGGAAATCTGGAAATAAAAGCTGAGCTTTAGGTATTTGTTTCAGGCAGAACTACTGACTATGGAAAAGAAAGGGATTTGAAATTCTCATCAATTTTCAGACAATTATTGCAGACTGTCAGTGATACCACTGGTTCTTTATTTCTACAAAATTTGAGAAAAATGTCTTTGACACTGAGAGGTACTATTGCAGAAACTATTTATTGGCATTGCTCACGTGGGAAGAACTTCACCACCCAAATTCAAAGCTGGAGAGCATCCAATGACATACAGTCAAGGCCTTAAGAAAGTACCTGTGTCAGGCAGTTGATCACTGAGTGCAGTGTAATGATTACAAGCCGAGGTACCCTCAGATCAGAAAACTGAATTGGTACATTTTAAGGTCTAAGAATATTTTAAAATACTCATCTGGGCCAATTTCTACATTCAGTATTTGGAAATAAACCCCATTTCTCCACATATGGCTAAAACTTCAAAGCGCTAAGAATTTGCACATGTAATCCTTACCTTGTTGCTCAATAGGACATTGGCTACACGCTTACGTTACTGTTAATGGTTAGGCTTTTCCGTAACACAGGAGAGAACATTATAATTGGTGGCAATGCAGACTCCACCTGCAAGGTCTCAAATATTGTGTTTTCCATGTTTGCCTTGATTAGTTGGTTGGAGCTGTGAAAATAGACTGTGACATCTGCCTGAGCTTGTGTGTGTGAAATAACAGCTGTGTGAGATGTGATAGGCAATAATTGGCTGCCTGCAGAGCAAGAAAACACCCACATAAATGACGTCTCTCTCTTCTAAAACATTAGGCAAGGAAGCCTTTCAACAAGGGGCAGGCAGCCTCTCAGGAAACAACTGTCAAATCTACTAACATCATTGTGTCTCATTAAAATGGGGAATGCAACTCTTCTAATCATTAGTTCAGACAGCGCATCATCCCACCATCCATCAAGATGGTATTATCGTAATATATTATTTGTGTCAGCATTCACCATAGCAGAGTTCTTGGAGGCTCCTGTAACACAGCCTTTTTTCTTTTACAGAAAGGCAAAGAAACCATTTAAAATCAGGGATTCTTAGGAAAGAAATAGAAGACAATACAAAAAGCATCATCACATTGCCAAATGAATCCATAATACACCTACACCTTCACTGCTGTTGGTTCTTCAAACCCCTCTGTCCCAACAAGGATATGGCAGAGTCAAAGAAGGGAAGCAGAAGTCATCAAAGAAAAGACACCTCTAATAGGAATAAGTATATCACAAGTGTCTTCAAAGTAGAAGAGAGACAGCTTGGGGAGGAAGGGCAGTATCATATTGGTCTACAAAGTCTGAGTGTCAAGAAGAGATTATGCATGGAGTGTTATTCACCATTTCTCATACTTCAAGAATCATAACCATTATGAAGTGAACTTGGTATGTTCAACACTGTTCAGTTCCGCTCAAAAGGATGTACTTTTCATATAATACATGGCCAAATGGTGGAACTCATGCCATGGAGTAGTTTGGATGCTGAATTATGAGTTCACCTGATGGGTTTGTAGAAGATAAAACCACAGGCAACAGAAGTAACTACTGTTGCAACTTCTTGATGAGGAGCATCACTGCACTGCTGAAACTTGGAAGGTGCAATGCATGGCCTATTCTTACGCTCTTCGATAAACACTGACTTCTATGAGCTACCTGGATCTTTGATGTGAGCTGATAGACTTATTTGTGTGTTCCAGTGGTGTAAATAATTTTTTACTGTTGCTAATATTAGCAACAATAATGGAAGTGATAAAACAGTGCCTTACATTAATAAAATTACTTATTTTTAAAAACATGCTATTTCCATTAATGTAAAAAGTTCAGAGGCCTCTTTGCCTGGAACTGAAAAGTAGTATGGAGCTGGGAAGAATTGGTATTACAGTCGAGGCTTTGGAGCAGCAGCAAAGGCTGAAAAGAAGTCAGTTTTTATGTGACCTGATTGCAGCTCTGATATGGAAGTGACCTGACTGACAATTTATTAGTGAGATTACTGTGGCAGCTCTGGCTCTAGTTGTAATGGCTTAAAATGAGATTATTTTTCTCCAGCTTTTCAGATTATTCCTGAAGAGTTTTTATATTTTAAATTTTTAAACTGTAATGTTTTCCTTTTTTTGATCTGTAGCCCTCACCCGATTTCAATTTTCTTATTAAAAAAGAACAACCAACCAACACAAACTCCAGAAGATGTATTTAAGAAAACACCTCATCATATTTTCAACAGCTTTCATCCGTGATGCCAGGATGAGGCATGACAATGGCTGTGACTCCTTAGGTTGCTCCCATCTAGTGCCTTCATCCACTCAGTCTTACTGTGTGGATGCTTTGCAGCAGGAACTGTCTGCATCCTGTAACACTGCAGTAGAGTCCCAAGGAAAATAACATCTGAAAGTTGTCTTGAACTTGAAAAAGCTCTGCTCTTTCCCAGTCATGTGTGGCATTTTCTGAGATTTGAAGTCATAAAAGAAAAAAGAAAATAAAAGTGGTGCAGTCAGCAGTGTGGCCTTCACAGCTGCAAATCCATCTGGAGTCAGAAGAAATTGTCCCACTGTATAGGAAATACTGCACAGATAGGGACCACAGCAGCAGCTGGCTGGCCAAGTCCAAATTCTGGCAAGTAAATGCCACAGATGCCTGCTAGGTAACTCATGAACAGAAGCATTACCTTTGCACTCTGTTTTGGCACTCTTCAGGCCTGCATGGAGAGTATACCACTGGCTTTTGACAACAGGCAAAATAAGGGGCTTTTAAAAGCTGCAATATTAAGAAAGGTGGGTGCTTTCTTAGTGTTGCATCCTCACTACATATTTGCTTCAACTAGCACAAAGCTCTGTATTTCAAATAGTCAGCAGTGGTGTGATAATACAGTGAATGAAAAACAGACAACATGCTTGTGAAGGGTAGGGAATGGGTATAAAATGGGATGGGATTTTTATTTTTCTTCATTAATTTTATTCAAGAGCTTTGAGTTAAGTAAGAGGCATGGTTTCTACAGATGCTATCTACTTGACATATCTGGCTTACTAGTAATATGCAACACAAAAGGAAGTATGAAGGCTTCAGTATTTGTCCCAGTAAAGGCCAGCCATAGTGCTGGTTGCCGCCTGGGCTGGCTGGTGGTTGGCATCAGCCATCACCCCACTGCCTGCACTGCAGAAGTTCAGAACGAGCTGCCTGGTACTGTGTGGTGGCTGAGGAACTGAGCCAGGCATCTGGCTTCTACATCCCCCTTCCTAATGTGGCTGGCATCCCCAGATGAGAAGAAGGAGGTGTGAAAGGCAAGTACCAGGATGGCTAGGAGCAATATGTACAATGCCTGTGTCTTTAACATCCCCCAAGACAACAGGAGCAGCAGACTCCATCCCTCCACTGCTGGCTCTCTATTCTGGCTTCCCTTGATGGGGTAACATCAGAGACAAGAACAAGAGCTAACCTGAGCTTGGGTTTCTTCATTTGCTCCTTTTCACTCGTGTGACAGCAACACTGGAGGGGAAGTAGGGATCACTTATTTGTGTAGATAGACATGAGGCTTCTTACGGGAAATGGCGTGAGGTGGCATGGGTCTGGGCTGTGTGTGGGTGATAGGTGATTGTAACTCAGGAGTTGAAAAGCAATGGGATCTTGTACTTTTGGAAAACTGAAATATATGAGAAGAAAAAGGAAGTATCAGGGAGTTATTTTCCTCTAGTGCTTGGGGCAGAAAAAAAAATCACTTTTGTCTGTGCAGCTGAGGAACTCTGGCCTGGCTTTTAGCTCTGCAGGAATTACAGGGAGAGTCTGTCTGTCTGTCTGTGTCTTACACAGTAACCTGAACAGCAGACATAGACTAAATTGAATCTAGCACCAATGACCTAGTTCTGTATGATGCTGGATATCACGAACTTCCATGGGGTTGTGGATCTTAGGAGGCACCTCAGTGTGTCACAGTCTTGCAGTACTGAGGCAAGCTAGTGAGACTGCTGCTGCAAAGCAACATGAGACCTGGGAAAGTGCACTGAATGGGACCTAGGAGACACAGATGCATCCCATGTGGTCACTGAATGACTGCACATGGGTGGGAAAATCCCCTCCCCTTCAAGTGCTTTTTACTCACTCTTGTGATGGGCATAAAAGTGCTCACATCCATCAGAAAGCCCTTTGAGACTTATGACCACCAGGTAAAAGCAAGATATTTCAATGAGTTTTCTGGAGGCTTTTTATGCTAAACATATTTTACATTATTCCAAAGTCAGAGCCAACCATAAAGTTATAACATTAAGAATATAGTCTAGGAGCTGTGACTGCCAAAGTCACTGTGTGGCACCAGGCACAGCCTCTTGCATGTCCTTCCTATTAGCAAACTGTGGTGACAGCATCTCAGTGGGCAACTTCAGGGTTTGATGTTAATCATTATACAGTTTTGAAAGTTCAGATTTACTATAAAGATACTGATACGAGGGTCTGGGCCCATATGAAATGAAATTAGGTTCTCAGTCTCACTGCCAAAGGGGAACAATAAAAACTCACCCAGGAGACACTGGCAGTTTGAGGAGGAAAGGCATAGGCTGTCACAAAACTGCCCTATTCCTTCAGCTCTGCCAGGTCAGGGACAGGCTGGTAGTGCCACCTGCATGAACATAGAATCACAGAATGGTCTGGGTTGGAAGGGACCTTCAAGATCACCTAGT
The DNA here is from genome assembly GCF_023634155.1 of Falco peregrinus. NCBI lineage: Eukaryota > Metazoa > Chordata > Aves > Falconiformes > Falconidae > Falco > Falco peregrinus. The sequence continues at coordinate 100,585,740 of NC_073724.1, forward strand.
CCCACCCCCCTGCCATGGGCAGGGACACCTCCCACCAGACCAGGCTGCTCACAGCCCCATCCAGCCTGGCCTTGAGCACTGCCAGGGATGGGGCAGCCACAGCTGCTCTGGGCAACCTGTGCCAGTGTCTCACCGCCCTCACAGGAAAGAATTTCTTCCTTACATCTAATCCAGATCTACCCTCTTTCAGTTTAAAACCATTACCCCTTGTTCTGTCGCTACAGGCCCTACTAAAACATTTGTCCCCAGCTTTCCTGTAGGCTCCTTTAGGTGCTGGAAGGCTGCTCTAAGGTGTCCCTGGAGCCTTCTCTTCTCCAGGCTGAACCACCCCAACTCTCTCAGCCTGTCTTCACAGGAGAGGTGCTCCAGCCCTCTGAGCATCTTTGTGGCCCTGCTCTGGAGCCACTCCAACAGGTCCATGTCCTTCTTATGCTAGGGGCTCCAGAGCTGAATGCAGTACTCCAGGTGAGGACTCATGAGAGCGGAGTAGAAGAGGAGAATCCCCTCCCTAGACCTGCTGGTCACACTGCTTTTGATGTAACCCAGAATATGGTTGGCTTTCTGGGCTGCAAGTCTGCACCATGTTGAGCTTAAATACTTGTGTTAAAGGTGCCTGCACTACCCACATTCAGCAAATACAGGTTTTTTTCCACCCTCTTCCTCCCAGTACAAAGTTCATTTGGAAAAAAATAAAAAACAGTCAAAGGAAAGTCCCTTCCCTGCAAGTGAATGCCCTTGCTAAACTTGTACTCCCAACAGACAGGTCATGTGCCTTAGCTCTCACAAGCAATGTAGGTTGGTGTAATACAAGAATCATGCCAAATACCCCTTACCTGTCCTCCCAGATGGGCATGTTATTTTTTCCCAGATGAAAATGTTAGACTAGAATTTGACAAGAAGACAAAAAATCATACACAGGTTGGGAATGATGATATCACTGGGTGTCCTGTAGTTTTGAGTTATTATCAGCACAGCAAAATTCATTTGCATGTCAAAGTGCCACAGCCCAGAATGCATACAGACCAGCATAAAGAATTACGGCATGAAAGACAGCTTATGTGGAGAGTCACCAACAGTGGAAAAAAAAAAGAATATTGTGCTTGGGGCAATTCTAATTTTTTAGAGTCTTGTCAGCATGGTTAGAGACTACAGAATAAATGTGTCTAACCACATTTTGTTTGGCCATACTAGAAAGCAAAGGTTATGAGGGTATCCTCCAGCTTTTTCTATTCAGTAGGTCTGGGTGTGTACAGCACCTTTTCTCTGCCTCATTAGCAACTTCCTTTCTGCTGTATAGTACATGGTGCCATATCATAGAGTAAAAGGTATAGCAATCATTATGTTTTCTGACCCTCTAGATTGACATAGTTTTACTCTCAGGCAGTGAAAATCACTGCAGCCTCCCTGAAGTCATCACAGTGGTGTTGATTTAGAGTGATAGGTCTCCTGACGACAGCCGCATGTGGACATGCTGCAATCTGCCAAGCTCTTGAGAGCTGGCACAGTAACTGTGCAGGTGATTTTGAGAATATTTTTCTGCTGTAGATACTCGTGGTGATAATTAACCAGACAACAGTCCCTTTGAGTCACTGGTCTGTCAAGGGTCATTTCAGTGTGAAGGTGTGCTCAGGTGCTATATATGATGTTTTACAGGTAAGACATAAAACTGTGATTTTGCATTTACAATAATTATTCCATGAGGAAGTGTAATGCTAATGAAGTCTGGCATCCTACTTACATCCCAAACTGAAAAATTGCCACTCTGCCTGTTCAAAGATTTGCTTGCTTCCAGTGCACAGTTCTTTTTGAGCCCTATGCAGTCACAGGTTGTTGCTGGGTGTAGTTAGCTGCTTTCTTTTCCCCATAATTTGACAGCAATCCTGTTTGCCTTCAGGGGCTGAGAATTGGGTACATCCTGCTTTAAAACTTGGTAAGTACTTCTCAATTCAGGTTGCATGGCTTTGGCAGCACTACCATTTTTATCTGTGCAAGGTAACATGAAGTGAGAGATTGTTTTACTGACATTAATGTTCAGTGGAACTGGAGCAGGCCAGTATGAAAAATGGATGTTAGTTAACTAGCAGGTGTTAGGTATGAGTAATGAAAGAAATGTGGGAGGCAAACCTTGCCCACTCACTTTGTGTAATACTTGTATCTCTGCAAAGAATGGCCTCTTTGTCCAGACATAAGCCTTGCATTCATTTCCTGCTCTGATCTTATCTAGAGAATTTGAGTGACCCTGATATGCCATTAAATTTGGGTCCCTATACACTGAACTACTCCTTCCATTTTTATTCATGTCTTGGCATTACTGGTCATCCCATTTTTCTCCTCCACAGATAGATCAAGACCCTGTAATATCCTTGGGCTAACTTTGTCTGTAAGTCATAACACAAAGCAAATGTGATCTGGTAATAACAATCACAGCTTTGGAAATGGAGCGTACTGTAATGTGATCACACGTGTAGTCAGACATACACTGCTCTGAGCCTGCAGTACCCTCAGAGGTTTGGTATTTTAAAGATACAAAGACTGTCTGTCTATAGCCTACCTATAGTCTATAGTCTAAATACCACCTATCTATAATCTACAATGAAATACTTCTAATTTACTTCTGCAGTACAGATTTCCCAAGGAAGCAGGGCCACAATTCTCAGCTATTCAGGTAGATATACCAATAAAGAAGCAGTCCAGACCTTTTCAGTGTCAGTGTATGCTGTTAGATACAGCATATTTTAAGACCAGAAATGATCATTCAAGATTATTATGCATTACACAAACCATAGCACTCTCCTAGGATTTAACTTACTCAAACACTAAGTCATTCTTTTCTTAAAAAGTACTTTTTATTTCTAGTCTTACTTTTCTGAGCCAGCTAGTCAGTCTTCTTTTTTTTAATGTTATATTATAAATCTCTCCACTACTGGAAAAGCCTGCTGCATAAACTGTGAGCAAGCCATCTTGTCAGTAAACCAAGCAGACTTATGATTACGAAATATGATTTTTTTGAGGTGACTGATCACCTGTGTACCTCTTTTTGAATCCACTCCAGGTTTTGAACATTGTTTTTGAGGTGAGGATTCAGAACACAGCTAAGAGTTCAGGCACTTACTTCATCAGTGCCCTACAAATTTCCCTATTCATTCATGATATTTTATTGCTTTTGTGTCCAGCCACATTTACATTACCAACAACACCACATCTTGACCTACTGTGAGACAGTAAGTCATTATTATTTGCTGAATCACACAAAAGCTGTGGTTGGAAGGCACTTCTGGAGACTGTCTAGTCCAAGCCCTCTGATTAAAGCAGGGTCAGCTCCAGCAGGTTGTTCAGGGCTATGTCCAGGGTTTTCAGTATCTCCAAGGATGGAGACTCCTCAGCTTCTCTGGACAATCAGTTCCAGTGTTTAACCACCCTACAGCAAAAAAAGGGTTTTCGCATGCTTAAATGAGATGTCCTGTATGCTCATTCTCTCATCTCTTACATAAACTATTTTTTCTTACATGAATGACTTTCCCTTTGACTTAGCTGAAATGCATTTAAATGATCTTGTAAATATTATTAGAAGCCAAGATAAACTTCTATGTTCCTGTCCTTAAGCAATCCATGTTAAAACTGAATACACGGCAGTAATCCGATGTACTGCAGTTAAATAAAGAGGCTTAGATTAAACAGAAGGGTCTGATAGTCATCTTGAAGTTCAGCACTATGCAACATCCGAACTAGTAAAAATATTCAGAACTTTGTGTTTGGTTTCTTTCCTAGTTTATTCTCAGATGTCAAGACACCTTAGGTTTAGCCATTGACATGACCGTCTGCTTTGTCTAATTTAGATCAATGCGGTTATACAACACCATTCTCTCTATTTTCATAACATATGTGGGAAAGTATGAATAAAAACATGCTGTACATGTTCTGTTTACTTATAATTTTAATATATATTAATGTTCCTTTTATTCCTTTGCTAAGTGTTATGTGTTAGAATTAGTTCCTTTATTAGTCCTTTATGTAGATTTAAAGTGGTGTTTGCATTCCAACAGGTAAGACTCAAAATGACTTTTCAGACTCTATCTTTGAGACCATGCTTTACAGGAAAAATTGGCCATTACTCTGAAACACAGGAATAAAATAAATACCCACAATGAATATTCTCATAGACAATCACAAGAATGTTTCCAAAGGAAATGTCTTTTATACTATGTAGATTTAAAGTGCTGCTATTGTAAAAAAAAGACCTAAAACTTCAAAGTACTGCGTGGTTTCCATTGACAGAAATTAAAAACTGCTGGCTTCATTGACAGAAAAGGCAAACTTCAAAGTAGATAGTCATCTTCAAAAGCCAGATGCTCCCAATGTACCTGGTGTGTGAATGAAGAGAACAGATATCTTTCCTTGGCTGTCATCTTCTCCCTTTTATAAGCACTAAATTATTTCAGAAGCAAAATTACTAAAAAAAAAAGTACTGCACATACCAAAATAGCATACACTTCATTTTTTATTCAACGATTTCCAAAATATTTTTAATAACATTTTTTAAAAATTTTTTTTTCACTTATCAGGTGCAAAATATCAACCTGCTCGCATGGGCTGTAGCAACTTTTACTACTGGTTAAAATAATGAACCTATTGATCACAGGCTCACATTTTTCAAGCAAAAGGGCTGAGAGTCAGATGCTGTTAGCTTTCTCTTAAGAGTCGTATACTTTGATACTTCTCTGTAGGTGATGGCTGACACACACTGCTGCAGTCCCACACATCCGTAGGTTAGCTGGGCTGCACTGCGCTCTTCAGCAGAGCCTTCTTCCTTCCATTCAAAGGCTGCCATCAGCAGTAAGCAGTAAATGCCCTCATTGTTCTGGATTTACAGAAAGGTATTGAGAGCCGTAGACATGATGCAGGAAAGGTACCGTCTGCTATTCTTGTAAAAACACATTTCTGTTAATAAAGAATAACATCCCAACAAAGATGATTCATTTTAAGGCATAAGATTCCTCTGGATCCCAGGAGCAGCACCTGGGAACTGGCTTGAGCACTACTCTGTGATCATCCATACCATTTAGTTGTCAGTTGTTGGCCTTCTTTCCTTATTTTGCCAGCAAACGTCTGCTCTGTGGGATGATATTTCAGCTGACCCTAGCGTGGCTGTCATTCTCTCGGGGAAGCTGGTGATCTGTGAGTGGAGTACACTTCTGCGTAGTGCATATGCCAACAGTTTGTGATGAATCTACAATTATGAGAGGAAAGAAGATGGGATGCTTGGTGTGGCCTTGACTTTTTTGTCTCTAATCTGCACTCAAGGCCTGGAGGAGGAGCACGAGAAGGGGAGAAAAGCAGCTTCCTCCTGAATTGCAGCAAGATGTAACTACGTTCTATAAATCTGACAGGAAAGGGGAGAGGTATCTGAGCTGAGGGATGATGTTGGCAAAACAGCAAGAGGGTATTAGCTGCAGTTTGACTCTAAGTGCCAGAACAGTCTGATGCTAGAGGAGCCTTCTTCTAAGAGTCGCGTGGGCAAAAAAACCCAAACAAGTTCTAAGACTAAACTTCACATAACTTCTGAAAAAGTCTCATGGTGTCATGGTCTCCTGTGACAGTTGAGATCTGAACAGCATTTTTTACTCCTTCTTAAGTTATCTCAGGAGCTTTCTTTTAAGCCTGTGTTCTGCAGGTACAGAATGAGTCTATATCATCACTGCATGATCTCTGTGCATTTTTTCTTCACTAGGACTTTTGGTATCCATGACCTTCACCTTCTTGTTCTCACAAGGCTGCAGGAAGAAGTTGCTGTGTGCTGTTCTGTTCAGGAACAGCTTGCAGACACACACTGTGTTTCCTTTCATGGAAAGTTTATAGATGTTCTTTCTTTTTACTTGCTAAGATCACAGCAAGCAATGTTATTTATAACTCAAACTTGTGAAACTTGTTCAGGGGGCTTTGATAGTAAGTTCTTTTTGGAGCAAGGCTCCCAGCTGGAAGTTCCCAGATCTTGCTTGTCTGTTGCAGTGGTAAAGTGAGGAGATTTCATGGGAAATGTAAGACCATTTTGCAAAGTGGCAGTTTTAAGATGATATAGGTACAGGGATTTGCAAATTCCAGCCCCACCTTCAGAGAATTCATATGCTTCTGGCCCAGAGACAATATAAGGAGTGTCTGGTGCACAGAGGCAGGTGTGGAAGAGCCAGTCAGTAACTGAAAACTGAGTAAGTGCCTGTCACAGAGACCCATGCTCCTGGCTTTGTGTAGGTGTGGAAATGCCAGTGGGAGGTTAGCAAAGGTTTTTGTGCCCCCTTCAAGAATCAAACAAAACTCGTACAGTTCTGGTGCTTTAAAGATGCCTGGCTTGCCCTATGACATTGATGCATTGTACTTCCCTACGATGGAGGCTTTCCTTCAGGAACACACATGCAGAAAGAGAAAAGAACTGCAAGAGTACATACATGGACCAAAGCTTCTAGGAGTCACCAAGAGTGTATCTACTGAGCATGGCTCAAACAAATTGGCAGGATTCCTTCTCCGCCCACATACTTTTTGCAGTTCAACAGATAGATTTCTGTATATAGTGCTCAATATTCTGTTTGCATTATATGACAGGGCCCCTGATGGAGCAGAATCAGAACACTTTTGGAGCCTGCAGCTCTTGAAGAACTGCTCCAGCATGGGTCCCCTATGGGGCCCAGAATGGGCTCTCCATGGGCTGCAGTGTGAGTATCTTCTCCACTGTGGTCCTCCATGGGCTGCACGGCGACAACCCGTTTCACTATGGTCTTCTCCACAGGCTGCAGGGGATTCTGCTCTGGTACCTGGAACACCTCCTCCTTCATTGATCTGTCTGCAGGGCTTCTCTCACATTTTTGTCACTCCTCTGTCACACAGCTCCTGCACAGCATTTTTTACTCTTTCTTAAATATGTTACCAGAGTGTTGCTGATGGACTCAGCTTTGGCCAGCAGCAGGTCCATCTTGGAGCCTGCTGCAACTGTCTGACATGGGGCCAGCTTCTGGTGTCTTATCACAGAAGCCACCCCTGTGGCTGCCCAGCTACTAACAACTTGCCATGTAAACCCAATACGAACCACCTAGGGATGTATTTCAAATGTATGAAGTCTGAACATAACAAAGATCATTCTCAAAGAAGTGTGACTTGTTACATCACTTATGGAAGGTTTCTGGACACTAGAGCTGCCCAGGGCTGCTAAGGTGTGCAGGATCTGCAGGTCCTTAGAGTCTGGCAGGCAGGCAGTGCCATACAAAGGTGTGACTCCCCAGCTTGAACAGGGTTTGAAAGGCAATGTTTGCTGCCCACACCCTGGGATCTCAGCAGGCTGAAATGCAGAGTTGTGCTGTGCACCTCTAAAATGATGAACTCTCTGTTCTGCCTAAGCAGCAGCAGCACCTGCTTGCCTAGGACCCAAGCTTCCCGAAGGCAGCCCTGCAGAGTCCTTTCGTAATGTTTGTGGAAGAGGCTTCGGTTCTCTGTGGCTCGATTTCCTCATCTATGTATTTATCACTGCAAGAAGAAATTCGTGAATGCTTAAAGGACCGAGTTCCTAGAATGAAAGCTGCTATACAGGCAAAGGCTTAAGTTTAAATTCCTCAGGGCAGACATTACTGCTTATTTGTGAAATGGCACACCTGTGAGAACTCTTAATAACAGCAATGACAATGGAAAATATACTTTAGGGTCCATGAGTCTTATCACTTCGTTCACCTTGTGGCAGCAGACTTCCAGTGTGAGCTTTGAACCTGAAAGCTGCTTTGCACAGTTCTCAAAGAGTCATTTGCAAGCCTGGGGCCACGTATACTTAGAAATGAGGCAACAGGTTTGTCAAAGTTGGAAGAAATGGACTATTTTTCATGGGTCTCGGCATGCATTTAAATAGTAAGTGGTATAGAAAGAGTACTGCTAGCTGGAGAAATTGCATGGAGTATTTTCTTCCCCTGTATGAAAGGGAAACATACTAAAAAAATCTGACTTTTTTGCCAGGTAAATCTTTCAAAAAAAAGTATTCCACTGAAAACTGTAATTTTGTGAATGGAGCACAGCTAGAATGAAACCTCTTTGAAACTAGGCCCATGGCAGGACAGAAATAAGGTTTTACCTTTCTACTGCTCAGGATAGGTTTACCCCTCAAAAGACTGTCGGCACCATTTCAAATTCAAAAGTAATCTCCGATTCCCCATTCCTAAGGGATTAATAGGGTTGAAGCCTGGCTCCACCTTTTGATGCATTATGTATCAGCCCTGGAAATGAGGAGAGGGTGAAAGATCAGGCTTCCAGCCTGCCTCTGAATAGTCCTTGGTGTGTCCCTTGGAGCAGGGGCATGTGGCAGCTTCCCACTGTGGGATGCCCTCCTGGTGTGCCCACCGCTGATAGGGACAATGGCATCTCCAAAGAGTTTGCTGCAGCCACAAAAACAGTGTCTTTTATTGGCTTTGTTTTCTTGGCTGGGGTGGTATTTTTTTTAACTCTTTGTGGGATGCCTTAGGTGCTGCAGTGACCAGCCTTGCAGCCTCCATCAGGAATGCTGGGAAAGGTAACATATTGTTTACTTTTCTTAAGCCAAATTTTTAAAAACCTGTGGGAAGAAAAAAGGAAAAAGCAAGGAAAGGGGGGACAAACAGGTAGCCTCTTGCAGGTAGTGGCAGGCGCTGTGGGGCACAGGTGGGCAGGGAGCCCGTCACACAGACTGGGGGTGGGAGTTATGGCCGCTGCCTGTCCACGCACAAAGCCTCCCTGCCAGCAGCCCGGCCATGGAGCAGCTGGCCATGGAAACCCTTCGGCATGGCTGCCCCTCAGACACCCCACCGCCTCGCTGCGGTCACCGGCAGGTTGCTGGGGTTACTGGGGGGTGGCAGCCTGAGGGAGGCCCCAAGGCCTGCCCAGAGTCCCAGGCCAGCAAGGGCCACTCTCTCCCTCTGCCTGGCTTGATCCTGCTGAAGAAAGGCCCCAAAGCAGCCTCGTGATTTTCTCCGTTAACAGAGCTTCCCTTGACCTTGGGTTTGAAATGCCCCAACTCCTTTCCAGGGTGCTAATTAGGAAATGCAAAAGGACTTGTGGGGGGCTCAGGGGAAAGAGCTTCTCCTGGCTAGGTGTTACTGCGGTGCAGGCTGGATGTCAAATGGTAGATGTTAATGGTTAACGGCCTCTCAACATCACGGCACCCAGGGAAACATTGCCTTGCTCCTCCGTGAAACTGGGATATTTCTTCTGCTTAAAGAGCCTGTGTTAAACTGCCTTGGAATAACTCAAGCTTGACAAAGTGGAACTAATTGGCCTTCATCTTTCCAATCTTATGCAAAAGAACTTTGAAATCAGAAGGCTTTTTGAGGCAATGATATCCAGTATAAGGAGTAAAGCATAAGTCTGGATTTTAAGGAGTTCAGTGTAACATGAAACTCAAGTGATAACTCTGTACTCTGCAGGATGTCAAAATATCTGCCAGAAAAGCAAAGGTTGTAGGCCACCTCTTTGAAAGGGTGGAGGTTACCTCTCTTCTCAAGTGGTCACCACAACCCTAAAATAAGGGACAGTCTTGTGGATACACATATTCTTCCAAACTCTTCAGCATATTCCACCTTGCTTTGCTTTTGAATGATGTATTCAGGACTGAATATAAACCCAGATCCCTCCCTGTTCAAACACTACTGTCAACATCAGCCTTGATTTCTTTCTTCCAGTCTTTTAATCTTTTTTTTTTCTTTTCTTTTTTTTTTTTTTTTATTGAGGACAACTTGGTCAGAAGATAACTATTCTTATTTCCAGTTCTTTGGTTGAGGTTACTCTGTTTTATCCCTTTTCTTCACAAACTGCAGCAAAACTGATCAAAGTTCATTCACTCTGTACAGTTTGTGTGAGTTTCAGTGATTAAAAATAAAACTTGTTATTATTATCTGTTCTTATGCCAGGGAAGGTTATGTCAAATCAAGAGAATCAGTCCAGCATTTGGCCAACCAAGACCAGCTCTGAACCTAATCAACCTTTTCCAACTACTGAAAACATGCTAAAATCACCTTACTTGAACTTAGAAGTATCCACCTATTTTTAGAAGTTACTAAACCCAAATGAACTGCTAATTTTACATTGCTAATATGGACCACATCATTATCACATATTTATGTCATGGCTATAAAGGCCATGTGTAAAGGCCCCAGGGAAAAGTGAACTGGTTAGTGTCTTCATGTGCTTGAAGGCACAGCATGAGAGACAGTTTGTAGCTGGTCCCTGTCCCTAAGAGCCTGCAGATCTCAGCAGGTAGTTTAGTGTAGAAGATAAAACAGATATGGCAAATTGAAGTGAGATGATCCAGCAGATCAGTAAAGAAATTCAGGCTTCATTATGGGCAGGCCTATAGTGTTCCTCATACACAGTACCTGTTCCAATTCCTTAATAACAGAATGGCTTTAGTTCAAATCATTCACTTCAGCGTACTTTGTGGCTGAAGTTACTTGAAAAATACCTGTTTGAAGTTCTAAGATGGAAACAAACATCTCACTGAGCACTGGCTGGACTGATTTTAACCTTTTCATGCAGGAGCAGGGTGGCACAGCTGCACCTGCTGTTATGTCAGGAGTCTGTTTTTTCCTAGAGAAACATATCTAATTACATACCATGCCTTCTTATTTTTATGTTTCCTATCAGGTGAGATGTAGGGCCTAATTCTGTTGCTACAGAAATAAGCAGGAGTTTCTGCACTGATTTCAAAAAGTTTAAAATTACTAAACTAAAGCCAAATCATGGAATAGCTAGTGTGGCCTTAGCTTGCAGTTTGCAAAAAGGAAAGAAGGCACAGGCACATGGCATTAGACTTAGTTGTCAACACTAAAGTCAGGGATTTACCTTGGCTTCTGCCACCACACGCTGCAGCACTAACCCTCTGGAATTCAGTGGTTATGCAGAGATGTTGCAGTAATATCCCTCACACTGCAAAGAAAGGTGCAGGAAGCCAACACCAGCTGAAGAGGAGCACTGAGCTCAGGTAAACTTCCATTCTCACCATGAATTGTAAAAGAAGGATCTTCACAGTTAGATCTCAGGGGTACAGAGCACTCAGGGAGGTGATTTGGAGTTAAGATAATCAAGGATGGACTCAGGTTGACTTGGGGTGGTGTTTTTTTCACTTTCTTAGAATGAATGACTGGAAAACACCTTTCTTATATATCAGCAACGGGAGAGAATCTCTTGGCTTTTGAAGCTGCAGGGCCCTCTAGCTACTTACCTGTTTAACTTACACTTTTGCAAGTTTCTGAGGTGACTTTGGCAGCAGTATCTATTCCATACTTGCAATTTATAGCAAGGATTTTAATAAAGGATTAATGGGCAGTTACTGTTTATTAAAAACAAGTGTAATGTAGATGTTAAGAAACTAAAGAGTAGAAGCTTTTGCACGTTATTGCAAGCAACATGTTGATCTATTAGAGTTTACAACATTCATGAAGCTCAATAAAACTACTGATTGGTTATTAATTCTTGGGAAAAAGTACTGTAATGTCAAATGTGGTCAGTATGTTGTTTTCCAGAAAAAAAAACCCAGAAGTATCTTTTTTGCTGATTAAATGACTTTCTGAAGAGGAATTAAATCTGACAAGGAGATTTGGAAGTGAAAAGTTCCCTGTGAATTAAAGTATGACAGTTTCAGGAGTAACAAATCCTTAATGAATGTGGGATGGATACCAGAGGCAGTTATTTTAAAAATAAACTTAAAAGCAAGTGCAGGAATTCCCTCAAACAAAGGTCTTCTGTTGCCATTTTCTGTCTTATTGGCCTGTTTGGTGGGCTGTTGGCACTGGCATCACAGAGGCATCATTCTAATTGTCATTTAATAGAAGCTTTATTTTATTTTATCCTAAACTGCTTCCACGAATCTCTCACCACCTAAGCTTGGCATTAAAGAGAATTCAAAATCAAACAAGCTACTCAAGAAAGAATTGTTCTTTGATAGAACTGGGGCTCCCGGTGCATTTTAATTTTTCTGTAGGCTGCATGAGGTGGAGACAGGGGCTTCTGCATCTTGATCTCTGACAACTGGGTTCTTAGCAAATAATAAGCACAACAGTTGATGTAAAGGTCCACAGAAAATCTGCACATTAAGCATTTGTAGGGATAGATGAATTTACATATGGAAATACTGCAGAAGACAGAGACATGATGCCACACTATTGCCTTTGTAAAAATCCAATTTTCTAATGTAATTGTACCAAGTATGAGTAGATAAGCAAACAGTTCTGACTTATAGTGGTCATGCTAGAGAAGCACACAGAAATTGGCAATAATTGTGTTTACCTTTTGCTCATAAATAGCTCATGCAAAGTTAATTAAATATCACAAGGAAATTATCCTCTTTATTTTCGGTATTTAACTACAAGAATTAATCCTGGGTTCGGTCAGGAGAAATGTTGCTACTAGCGAATGAGAAATGGTGTAAGTAGGTAGCGATCTGTAACATCCTACATCTTTAAGTTCAAAAGTAAAAATAGAACAGTCCATTAGTTCACTTTACCTGAATTTCTGGTTGAGCAGATGCTGTGAGGAGGGACATTATTTCTTTTCTACAAATTTCATTAGGTCTTGTTTCTGTGTTATATTATGACAGAGAGCACCTTAATGATGCTAACTACATTTGACAGGTACTATAAGCAGGAGCACATAATGGCATCAGCAGAACCAGTCCTTAGTCATTAATTCATAGGCTTTTCTGGTGTGCCCGTTCTTCACAAGACACTCATATGAGAGGTACTGAAGCAGTTTTTCAGTTTTATAGGTGGGTGACAGAAGCACAGGGAGATTAGGTGGCAAGTCTAAAGTCTTTTGCAAAACTAAGTACATGCTCCAGGTGTCCAGGTTACACTGTTTCCCTGGAGGTGCCTGTGCCCTTTCACTGGTTTAACAGTGATGGGTGCTATAGGAGAAGCACAAACCGTGCATCACTAGACCTCTTCACAGATACCTTCTTATTACAATTTGCTAACTTGTCCTGAGGTGGAAAAACATCTTTGATGCAGACCAATGATCAGAACTACAATATAGAGAAAACATGGGACAATACAAAAATGTAGATTAGTTGGTCTAGTGCAGTCTTTTTCTAAGTACCTGTTTGTACTGTACTGCTCAGCACGTCAGTCATGGTGTGAACACACTGCAGTCTCTTTAGACAGGGAAGGGCTGAGCTACAGTATTTTGGCCATACAGAGCTCAGTTTGATGGTGCTCTGGCTCCACAGCTTTGCTTTGATCCGTAGGAAAGGTAGGGGCCAGGTCAAACTACTGCTGGGAACGAGGAGCTACAACTTCAGCCCCCTTAGGCACAGGAGCACCTGGAACCCATTTTCCAGTGAATTACTCTAACCATTGGGCAGAGTGGCAGGACCACTGCTCAGCCAAAGTGGGTTGAGCAGATGCATCTCTTGGGATCTCTCAGGTGGTGGACAGTCTCCCGTTTGTCTTTGAATCAACAGGGTATCTAGTCTGAAAGCCTGCGTTTAGGAATACAGGGAACTTTGTAATCTAACTCTAGGTTTAGGAGCCTTCAGGGTTCAGCACTTGTTGCTAGTGCATGGTTTAAATCACTTTCCTGAAGCTATGCGCTTAGTATGGCTCACAGGTCCTGTAGTCAGACATTGCGGGTCCCCAGAACACAGCCTAGTAACTGAAACAGAACAAAAGCCAAGTCGTATTACAGCTCCTGCTTTCTTCTTACCCACTTAAGCCAGCTGCCTATTATAGAAGGAAATTAAAATCTGGCATCTGTCAGGATAAAAATCATTGCATTGTCTTCATATTAAATACATTAGCTATAAATTACACATATGCCAGTTTAAAATAAGGTGATAAAAATTATATGCAATATTAGAAACAATGTAATAGTTTAATATAACATAATGCAATTTTTTTCAAGAAAAATGTGATATTCTTTTAATGTGATATGACCATCTTTTGGTTGTAAACATTCTTTTTTTACATAAACATTAATTAGCATCTTCATTGATCTCTGTATCTCCACAGATGTCAGAAGAGATACTCAGCCAGTGAGATCAGAGTCTGACCTATGACTATGACAACTAGGTCAGTTTCTGTTAGCTTAAGAATTTAGTTTTCTTTTTTTAGTTTTGTAATGTTCTTGTAAGGCATAGCACTCACACTGGTAGCTTGGAGCACAGAATCATATATGTAATTTTGGTTAAACAAACAAATGCTCACTCATTTTTTGTTATGAATTTTAAGTTCTATAAGCCAAATGTAAGTAAGATGCACATGATTGAATGACAGAGCTCTCTGGTGAGATGTTTGTACTCCCTTTACTTTGGAATATATTGTTAGTTTGATTACAATGAATGAATACGTATTACTACCAGACTGCTCTCCTCCACTAACAGGCACAATTATTTGCCTTTCTGTGCACATGTATCATCTAATACTGGTAATGATTTTTAGTCCTTAATTCTGGGGAATCTAAATTCCACATTACTACACATCCTTTTACTCCATATCTTAATCTGTCAATGTTAGTGCAATATGATTTGTTTAGTGTGAAGCAATCCAAAGGGGGCTGAATAAACTTCTAATATATTCACATAAAACACATGGAATCTTTTCTTAGATTTATATGACTAATATTCATGCCACACACATCTAAAAATCACTGACTGGTACTGTGTTACTGAATTATTTAGTCATCCATTCTGGAATTAAGGGTAGCTGTCTTTGCTGTGCCCAGTCCATCTTGCTCACTTCCCGCAATTCTGATGTCCCCTAATATTTAGGATCAATCTTGAGGTTGCCTTCAATTAACCTGAACCACATGCACTGCCCTTCCTCGTTCTGGCTACCTCTTGCAATTCTGCCTTAATATAAACACTTTCTACATTTAAGGCAAGTTACATCTTCTGTACTATGGCATCTGCAGATGTCTTCTTTCTTATGGGAATGTAACAATATCCTTCCTCATCATTCTCCCTAGCTGCAGAGACACCTGCAACTCTCATGGGGAATGAAAGCAAATGGAGAAAAAAATCTGGCTTGCCACCTTCCTCCAATAGACAGAAGAGTTACAAATAAGCCTTTCTTTTCTTTTCTGAACACTCTGAGGTGGACAAAAAGCAATGATCACCCAACAGAAGACAACAAGGGACGAAAATTAACATATCCTCTAGTCTATATCCCGACTTTTCACCTTCACCACTTCTTTTGGAAAGAGGTGGGGGGTGGTCTGTTACTTCCTTTCCCTTCCTCTACCTTAATGAAACAGCTGCCTGTCCTCCTCCACAACTTTTTGGAGACTTGGCCAGGTAAGTTTGTTGCAGTTTCTCTGCCCTCTGCAGTGAAATAATAACCTGAAAAAAGAAGGCAGGAGTCACAGGAGAACACAAAAACTAATAGGATGGCAAGCTCCCACAAACCAGATGGCAGGTTGTTTGTAATGGTTGTTGGTAGCAAAAGAGTTACTGAGGTGCCACCCAATATGACCAGTACTATGTGCAGACCCTAGAAAGCCACTTCTGATAATTATTTACACCACCAGCTCTGGAAAAATGAACTGCTTGTTAAGTTTGGCACACAGTCAGCTAAGGGGGAAGAAAGCTTAGGCACATTATTTTAGAAATGTAATTACTACTTACAGGTTAGTCAATTATTGCGTGTTTAGAATTGGAAAACACATTTGACAATCTCGAACAGCTATGGATATATGTTTTAGTTCAACAGGAAATAATTTCTAAATAACAGTTGAAAAATATATTGGTAATTCATTTTATCAACTCAACAAAACACAACTAAGATTGCAGTGGGAGTTCACAAGTAACTTATCTAGGTGACGAAAACCCACAGCTCCATAAAACAGGGTCTCTTGAAAAATAGTATTTACTTATCACAACCAGGAAGAGGAAGCTGTGGATATAAATAATCTTAGCTACGAATTACTCATTGTTGACTAAGGTCTTTATATTCCCATTCAAGCTATATATATTGGATAAGCAAGTGAGTTAAAAGCCTGAGCTGTCCTTCACTCCCTTTGTAGTCTATAGAAAGACTACACTTGCGGGTGGCACTTCAGATCTGTCCAATACCTGTAGGAAACATGTACTGGGAAGGGGAGACTATGCTGAGTACCTCAGCTATATCACTAATATATACATACATTAATCTCAGCCTAAAACCATATTTATTACTCAGGGTAAATTCCAACCTTGGCAGAGTTTTGGGTCAAGCAGAGATTTGACTCAGAAAGGACCGTCATACCAGGGCTTGTTTGTTCGTTCAGCGCCTGGTGACAATGAAAGAACAAAAGTACCCACTTCTATAAGTCTGAGAACAAATGGTGAGTTACACAAACATTCATAGAACTGCCCAGGTTGGAAGGGACCTCAAAAGATTGCCTGGTCCCAGCTTTTGTAGAAAAGGAAGCCTAGATGACATTATCTGGCAACCCATCTAGTCATGTCTTGAAATCCTCCAGTGATGGAGACTCTACCACATGCATGAGGAAGTTATTCCAGTGATTGATTACTCTTGCTGCAAGAAATATCTTTCTTCTATCAAGATGAAACCTCTTCCAGTGCAACTTGTACCCATTTCCCCTCGTACTCTTCATGTGGCTTCTTGTGAAAAGAAACCCTTCGTCCTCATTGTAGCTGTCTTTGAATTACTGGAACATTGTGATGAGGTCCCTCCTGAGCCTTCTTTTCTCCAGGGAGAAAAGACCTAGCTCCTTCAGTCTTTCCTCATAGGGCAGGATCTCCAGCCCTTTGATCATCTTTGTGAATTGTGGGGACCAGAACTGGATACAGTGCTCCAGGTTCAGCCTGGAAAGTGTTGGGTGGAGTGAGATGAGCATGTCTCTATCTCTGCTAGCAAAGCACCTGCAGGTGTAGCCCAGGATCTAATTTGCTTTTGTTGCTGCAGTGGCACACTGCTAACTTGTGTTCAGTTTGTTGTCCACCAGGACCCCCAGGTCCCTTTCAGCAAGGCTGCTCCCCAGCCACTCAGATTCTAGCCTGTACTGGGCTTTTTGGTCACGTCATCTCAGGAGCAGGACCTTGCATTTGTCTTCGTTAAATTTCATACAGTTCTCTGTTGCCCACTCTTCCAGCCTGTCCAGATCTGCCTGTAAGATTGTTTGCCCTTCTGATGTGTCCATCTCACTAGCCAGTTTAGTGTCATCAGCAAACTTGGTGAAAGTGCTTTCAATCCCATTGTCCATCTTTAATAAGGTGTTGAACAACGTGTGGCCCAGTATCGATCACTGAAGGATCAATCCCACATGTGACAGGCTGCCAGCCTAAGTAAAAACCATTGATCACCACCCTCTGAGTGCTCTCTGTGAGCCCATTTTCTACCCATCTTGCAGACCACCCATCCAGACTATACCTTACCAGTTTGTCTAGGAGAAGGGTGTGGGGATCCAGTGACTTCCTCTTTCTTTCAGCAAAAAGTAGTACCAGAGCTACTGGCAACCATGCTGTGCATGGAGCATGGAGGAAGAAGGGCTGTGTGGCATTCCCCTTCAGGGAGCGGGTACAACTATTAACAAATGCAGCAGTGTTCATATGATTTACATTTGATTTCTCTCATCATGCTGCTCTTACATTCATTTTGGGTGACATCAGAGCCATAGAGGATTTTTGCACAAACACTCACAGAAGGTTAATTTTAATCATGAAAATATGTAGTCTTTCATAAAGCCTAATTCTGAATTTGCACTTGAAGAAATGATTAAATTGACATCCAAGTAACAGACAGAAACAACAAGTGGCTTATGTAATTAATTGCCTTGGAAAATATTATTAAATTTTTCAATATTCAAGATCAATAAGGAAAAAGTTAACATTACATGCACAAAGCAAGTTGGAATAATTAATATATTTGAGAAAACTAATGTTATCTGAATATATTTCATGACATGAGATGTCTACTTTATTTTCTCTTCTGTTTTTTGGAGTTTTTTTAATATCTGGTGTATCATTACTTGCCATAGCAAAAAAAAAAAAAGTTTTATTTTTTCTTTGCTTTAGCTGCAAAAGGCCATGAATAGGATTTGCTTTATTAATAGGTTTATGGTACAGACTAGCAAGTTCTGAGTCTTTTCCTTAAGAATTTAATTTTACAGCCTCAGAGTATATCAGGGTTTGTCTGACCTTCATTGTAAAGGCAATAGTAAGAATGTATACCTTTGATTCCCCAAATGATACAGACTCATTGTCATGAGTTTTATTGGAATATATATTCCTAAACAACTAAGTAAAGAGCTGGCTTGATTCCATGTGGAAATATAATTACTGTAAATTGCATGCTTACTAGCTCTCAATTACTGATGAGGTTGCAATCAGGAATCTGACAGATGAGAGATTAATTCCCCAGGAGCAGGAGTTCTTCCTTCTTGTTATGAACATATGTGTATGGAGGAAACAGATCTGAATATGTCAGATGAATAAATTAAGAAGTCTACGATGAAACAGAACAGCTGGAAATGTAACTGGTGATAATTGAAGGCAAATTAACTTCAATGAGCAATTTTTCACCAGGTGTTCTATTAGACATACAGAAAGAGAAACTAGAGAAATTGCATGGTGTGCATTTTCATTCAGAAACTTGGTATGGACTGCTATTCTACCTACATGGTAACTGGAAAATGACTGTACTGTCTGTTATGGCTATAAATATTCATGTGACTAATTTGCAAAAATCCTTTCATGTTTTTTTAAGAATAGACATAAGAAAGACATTCCTAGTCTTACCAGAGACATGAGTCTTTCTTACTTTAATAGATAATCAAAATGAAGAGTCTACTTTTAAGAATATTTTTGAATGCTAAAGCTTTTCTCTGATATTCTTTGTCAATTTTGGCTAGTCTGGTATAGCCTGCTGTAGCACTTTCCACACAGCAGTTTCAGATTATTTCCGTAATCCCTGCAGCTTTTGACTATTGCTTAGAACATCATCTACAATGAGTAATGAATCCTTCTTCCTAAACAAGCCATTTAAAAACTAGGTAGGTGCCCTACTTAAAACTTTTCACCTTTTTACACACATCCTCATTCATTATGCAAATCACATTTTCTGCATATTCCTTTCTGTGTTTAGGATCCTTTGGTCCTGTATGATCTTTCAGTTTGTCTGTCATCGTGTAAGAAATTGGGTTCTAAGTCCTATTTATATGGCTTTTAAAAAGAACCAAGGCTATGCAAGTTTTTTTATAAAATATATCCTCATACTACCTTCACAAAGCAGCAGATTGACAGCAGGAGTGAATGTCATCTTTCCTCCCTTCAACTGCCCAGAAGGTAGCTGCCGTACTTTTAGTGGAAAAAAACAAGGTTATTTCCTTTCCAGAGGTTTTATCTTTTTTAATGCTTCTGAAGGTGCCTGTTACTCTGTTGATAGGGATGGCTGTCTGTGATTAGACACATAGGTGTGGAAGTTGAGTAAAATAAATCATAAAAATGGAAGATTTAATGATACACCTTCTGTTGATACCTGGTTTTCTCTATTAACTATCTAAGGAGTCACTGAGAGGGTGATTGGTCACTGGAACAGGCTCCCCAGGGAAGTGGTCATGGCACCAAGCATGTCATTGTTCAAAGAGCATCTGGATGACGCTCTTAGACATATGATTTAGTTTTAGGTAGTCCTGCAAGGAGCTGGGAGCTGGAGTCAATGATCCGTATGGGTCCCTTCCAACCTGAGATGCATGATTCAATGATCCTATAATTTTTTTTCTGTATTCTTTTTTAAAGGAAAGTGCTCTTGAGAACCAACATCTAATGGTCTTAATCTAAAACATCACTCTTATTCCCCTATAGCAGCTGCTTGTACTTTGGGATCAGGGATAGGAAAGGGAATATTTAAATATTGCCATAGGAATTCATTATATGATCAAAGACACCTTCATCTACCAGACAAGTAAAAGGTTCAATATAATTCTCATGACTTGCCACAACAAAGGATTTTAAAAATAATTAAGTAAAGTTGTCTCTTTATAAAGCGAAAAAACCCCAAACCCCAGCCCTGTAATTGTCAGAGGTATGGTATTCCATTGCTTATTAATGAGACTTCTGGAGAACAAGTTGTTGCCAGGGCTGTTTTAAATTTTGAAGTTCTGATTAAATTTTAATTTTATGACAGTAAAAGATGAAAAATTGACTATAGCAATCAAAAGGTCATTTCTACAGCACTGTCAATGCAGGAAATACATTTACTCTAATACCTGTAAGAGATGTTCTTACAAGATTCAGCAAAATATCATGTTAACTATTAATAAATACTGCTGCAGTAGGGAGAGGTGTGCCAGAAACAGCAATATCAATAATTATCTCTATCTGTATTCCTGAGAAACCTAGCTATTTAAAAGGTTGTTTGACAGCAAGTATGTAGGTCAAGACCTGTTACCACTCCAGCAGAAAATGTGATTCATTTTATATAATTCTTGATCAAAAAAGTATAGAAAGCCTCATACCCCAAATAACTCAAAAGCTGAAAACTTGGTATTTTTGTGAGAATGCTTTATTTTTGAAAACTGGGTAACAAACACGTGATTATGGTAAGGTGTTTTTGAAAGCAATTAAGCATTCTGCAGCTTAGGCATTAAAATTACTAGCCAAGGATTTTTTGCTTTCTTTTATCTTCACATCTTTGCTGATAAGGAAGCAGTGTGATCTGAGGGATAAAAGTAAAATGGAAAGTAACACTAAAATTAGCTAGGGTTTATCAAGTGGGTAAAAAAGGTGGCAAGAAATATTCCTGCAGTGATCTTTTGTGTCTCAGAGTAAGAGAAAGAATAGGTGTGCCTGCCAGAGATGTTATCCTAAATGTATAATTTTTGCTATGGTTTTGATAGATATGGATTTGTATAACCAAGTGAAGCGCTGCTTTCTTTACCTTCTGATCCTGAGGTGAAAATGTCGATTGGTGTCTCACTCAGGTGACTGACACTCGTGCCAGCATGGGGGTTTCTGTGAAAAGCCACAGGCATTGATTGCTAGGAGATGTCTTCCTTTGGATTCAGACTTTGAGGAACAAGTATCAGTCATCATTGGGGACAGCAGCAAATTAATGATTTCTGGAACTCAGAGCACAAAAAATCTAGAACTATAAGATATATGGGTCATATTTTTAAAAAGTTATACTGTAGAAAACATTTTCTATATACCATAAAGCTTTTGGCCATCCCTTATTTTGGGCTGAGCCAAACACCTTCCTGACAACCCAGAGCAGAACCTCGGGGCTTTGTGGGGGCCAGGGGGACCCGCGGGGGGTGGCAGGGCAGGTCCCACTGCTTCAGCCTGGGGCATTGCACACCTCCATGGGGAAAGGCCTGGGCCAAGGCCAGGCTGGGACACAGCCGCAGGGCTGGTGGCCCCGGGGGCTGGAATGGGCTCCTGGGCTGAGAAAGGCCCTGGGGGTCCTGGCAGGGCCTACAGTGCTCTCAGGTTCCCTGACGCATTAATGTAAAGCTAGAGTAAAGCAAGGGATCAGTCAGAAACAGCAGCAGGTTTGGGTGGTGTTTGGTTTTTTGGTATGTTTTGGGGGTTTTTTTAATAATTTTTTTTAACAGTGTGTTGTTGAAAGCATAGCATCTGTTTTTTAGCGTGTAGAAAAAAGCAAAGGCAAGAGGAAGCGCTAGTAATGGAGCTCTCCATTAATTAAGTCCAGTAATTTCAATGCTGGAAAAATACTACTGTGTGTTGTTGGGGAGAAGGAGGAGAATGCTGAGCACCCCCTTGTCCTGGTGTGGCTGGCGCAAGAAAGGAGTCCTGAAAATGAGGAGTTGGTGGTGTGGTTGTCTCTGTCTACAAATCCCGGATACCAGAAGAGCCCTTAGACAGCAGGAGGAAAACCATGCTGTTTTGCAACTTCATTCAGTTTTGTTTTTTCATGACTCTGAATGCTTCTAAGTCCTGTGAAACATGTTTCAGTAAGAAATTCTAAAAATTTAGGTGCTCAGATGCATTTTGCGCTATGAAAATATGTGAAAAAGGTGGGGTAGAGCAGGGCAGGGGATTAACCTAGTTAATTTTCTGTAAAATAATGCAGTATTTTATGAACAGTCCTGTTGCTGTTATTCTGACTTCTGTTGTTAGTGTAAAATATTTGTTGTACAAGCAGCAAATATATCACATATGTTTGTGAATATATCTATGCTTGGTGACAGATTCAAAAACCCCTTCTGATTCAAAAGAAGATCAATGCCTCACTAGGTACTAAACACTACTTTGCTGCTCTTAAAGTCACCTGGCATGCAACAGTATATATAAATATATACAGTGATATATATATATGTAAGAATACATATCACTACTTTTATTCAGAACCAGTCAACCTCTGCTTTGGCTGTATGGCTGAGCCTCTGAAAGGAGGACGACTTGCAGAAAACACGTAAATACCATTGATTTGTTAAGCTGAATGCTGTTCTGTTTGACTGGCTGTATGTTTTACTATCTCTTGATTATCTTTGTACTTTTCATGCAATCACTGGGAACAGCAGGGCAAGAAGTTGTGTGTTTAAAATAGGTTTGCATTCTGTATTACCCAGTGTGGGTAATAAGTATTTGTGCTTCTGCCTGGATGGGATGCTTAGTTTGAGAGACAGGTGGAGAGTAAATGGGATCAAAGGGACTTAGGAGTGTTTAATACATATCTGCAGCTATTTGCATGGAAAAGATGACGTTCCAATTGCATGCTAAGTCTTTTTGCAAAGCCAACAAAAGAGGGTTTCTTTTTCTTACAGAAGCTAACTTAGAAGTCTAACAGTGTAGATTGTTGTAGGTTTTGCTTTTCTTATTTTTTTTTTAACTGATATCAAATAAATTGTGGGTTGCTGTGACCTTATTCTTCTCTACAGTTAAGTGCACCGGTAGCGAATTTTAAGGACAAGAGGTGAAGGATTACTCAGGAGAGTGCCAGTACAGATACTTCCGTCTGAGAGTGTGATTTGAGGAAGAACAGAGTAAAGCAGAGGAAGGTAAGCAGTGGTGAGTAATATTTTCTCTACTGACAAAAGGGACAATTTCCCTGGTGAAGTAAAATTATCCTGAGAGCGGACATTAGCTTTTGAAATATGTGCTCTCTTTAAAATTGAAATGTGATTTGTCTTCCATTGTAAAGGATTTATGGAATAAAGGAATAACCAAAACCTGGTCATATTTAAATCTCACAAGGAAATTCTGACTTCTGTGAAACTGATTGTAAAACTCCTCATGACTATGGTGGAAACAAAGATCTTTCAATTTATGTTGAAGAAAAGAGTTTACTTCCAGAATCAGTAGAGAGAACAAAAGAAAGTAGGAATTAAGAGGCCAAATTCATGTCTTCTGCAATGACAAAAGGACAGGACAAATTAATCTTTAACTGGAATGAAGAAACGTAATTAGACATAGTGTTGTTGAAATTCTGCTGCTTTGCTGAGGACAAGTGTTAAAAAACCCATGAGGCAAAAATAAAAATTACAATTTGCAGCTATTGCTGGCAGGGATCGAGGGTACATTTGCACAGATATGGTGCTCATAAATGATAAGCTGCAGTGTCTCAGAAGTGACAGTAGGCAATGATTTTAATTTACTTCTGTCTCAACTTATATTTTGACATTCTACTTAAACTGAGTTTTATTTACCTTCTTTCTACTGACAAGTGACCTGCTTTTTTTCCTTCTCCCATTCCCCCATAAAAGCAGATGGCTTACTGCACAGGTGCTCATGGACAGCAAAGCTGAATTAGCTTTGTCTGATTAAATATTTTCAGAAAAGAATACCTGACCTGTCAGTTACTGCTCAGTACAAAGCTAAACAGATTGCATGCTTTCTAAAAAAGAAAATTCAACAACTTTGCAGCCCTCTCATACTAACTGTGCATATAGTGTCATATAAGCCCATACTCTGTAGCCAGCAACTGTGATCTCAATAATTTGATTCCATTAAGAAAGAAAAGAGACGATCAGGGTTGGAACTAATAAGGTAATTATGATCTAAAACACATTGTCTAGCAAATAACCACATGTTTGCCTGCAAGTTCTTCAAGACAAGGATTATCTTTTTGTTCTGTGCAGCATTTAGCACAAAGAAAATCTGTGCCATGACTAAATCTCAAAACACTACTGCAATAGACATAATAATAAACCATATAGGGTAGGATCATTTGTGTTTTGGAAAAAACTATGGTTGTTCATCTCTCTTTTTTCTAATAATGTCAAAGTAGCTTTGCAAAAACTTCTTGTGAAACTGGCTTGTAACTGATCACTGAGAATAAGAATATTTCTCTTCATATACCAAAAATGCAAGCAGTTGTTTGATGCTAGAAGCTGGCCAGTTTCTTTGATTTAATGCAGATTTCCTAGGAAGTTTGGTGCTTGTACTATCCAAAACAACACAAATATTCAAATAATTGGCTGTTTGGGTTTGTTCTGGGTTTTTTTTTTTTTTCAATTAATAGTACTAAATATTTGATGTTCAGCTAGAGTTTAATAATTAGAAAATATAATGACTGCTAAATTAGCTTCTGCAGCTTTTTGGTCAGTAGACTGACATTTCATAGTTTGCCTGGCTGAAATCACTTTCAGCTAATTGAAGATTTTCTCCTCCATTTAGCTGTTAAACCCTGGCATATGGGCTTCTGATCAGTTTTCCTGTTCAAGCAGACCCTCAGAGGAAGCTAGCAGTGGAAATAATATTAAAACAGAAAAATTTGGTTCAAATAAAGAAGAAAATGTAATGCTTACATTGGTAACGCTGGAACCATCCTCCACTTGTCAGAAGAGGGCTCTATGGAAGTGAGAAATGAGCTTTCCACATGACCTGGCAATCTGCTAGGAAGAAACACTTCTCAGAGGTAAAGAACAGCATAGTCACACAATAATAGCTGACTGAGTCCTGGGTAACTGCATCTCTGTAGCTGCCAAACCATAGCTTGGTAGTATGCTGCTACTCAATACTTACTAAAATACTCCTTGGGTAGCAATTTGACCTGTGGTACTTCTACGAAACCATAGTTTATTTTGAGAGTGTTGTTTGTTTGTTTTTTTAAATTTAGAGAGGTTAGGGAGATTAAAATAACATGAACATTGCTAGAAAGATCTCATATGCCAACTATGTTGTTTCTGATCAAAATAAAATCCTTATGTATCTGTCACAGCACCCTCCAAACTATCAAGCTACAACAAGGTCTTTTATCATCTCATACCAGCATACTCTTCATGCCAGTTCCTCTGCTGCCTTCTCCTCCTCCAGAGCATGCTCTTTCTCCTCTCTGCTTCTTCCTCCTCTCTCTTCATTGGCTGCCCAACCTCTTAACAGAACCAGCCACAGCTGCACCTTGTCTACATCAGCCAACCCGCCACCCCTGAAGCCAGCCCACAGTTGTATATTATCAATGATAATTAACCCAGCTTCGTTCCTCTACAATTCCCCCTTTTTTCTTTCTTTTAACATTTCATACCTCATGTTTTTACCAATCATCACAAACTTTCTATAAATAAACTTCATACAATCCTCTAAAATTCCTCTACAATTCCCCCTTTTTTTTTCTTTTTTTTTTTTTTAATTTTCTTAACATTTCATACCTTATATTTTTAACAATCATCACAGCCTTTTTACAAATAAATTTTTCGTACAGTCCGGACAACTTGTCCTTGAACTCATATACATATTCCTTCTTTACATTTATCTTGGGCTTTTCAGCTTCTGCAGGTTGATCACCTTTCTTCTTACCTGCTTTCTTGGCATCTGGGATTTTGTTTTCTTCAGAGGGGGGTTCTGATGAACTTATAATGCCTTGTCCTTTCACCTCTTGGGTCACACTGGACAGTAACCTGCTAATTAACCCATGTTCATTCCTCTACATACATCCAGCTTCTTAGCTGTCTGCTCTTGACTTAGACTAGGCTGCTTCTGAAAAGAAATACCCTATGTATCTTAATACAATTTTTGTATTAAGTAATGCTACCAAACAGCTCTGTTTGTTGATATTGTCCATATACCTTGCTTCCGTAGGACTGCAAGACCTGCAGTTGAGTTCTGCTTTGGCCACTTCTCATAGTAACTTTATTGTGCTGCAGAGAACTTGTGTGTCATTGTTTTTCACTGGTAACAGCAATATTTACTTTCTTGCTTGTCTGAAATGAGTTTTGTTCTGGGGTGATGTTTTCAGTTTATCAGAACTGGAAATGCATCACTCTTTAGGCGGAGAACTACATGAGAACTTAATTGATTTTAGTGCTTGTTTGTGTTAGTGCTGTAATTAATTAAAAAATTGATTAAGAAAAGATGGAGAAGAATTGTAGAAATTAATTGTAGCAGTAAAGGCAAATGAAACCTGACTCGACCAGTCTTATTTTCATCTTTTCTCTATTTTCTTTATGTGCCCAAGTCAGGGATGACAGAACTGTGCTTTGAGTAGACATAGAGCCTGCAGGAAAGGAGGTTGCCTAACATTAGTGGCCCTATTATTGGACTGAATTTCATTAGCTTGTGGTGTGAATCCTGAATAAATCTGAATATATTTTCATGTGTTCACTATCTTGTAGAGCAGATTTATAACTTGAGCAAATACTCACTTTTAGTTTACTTCAGAGAAAAGACTTTAAAACAAACTGCTGTCAAGGTGTTGAAATACTATTGGTAACGTAAGTGTGTCCCGTCCATCAGCTTCCCACACAGGAATAAGATCTACTGTGCCAGGGGTTTTTTTCATTGAAAACATGCATTCATTTAAGAAAAGTTTAATGAAATATTTCCTGCTAGTTCAAAGTACAGAGATCCTGAGTGTACCATCTGCTACAATACCTGTATACAAAAATGACAGTCACTAATTACACTGTGCCAGTGGAGTGGGAGATGACATCAGAACTGAATCAGGTTTAAAAAATATAGCAAAAGGCACCCTTTTAAGATAAGAACAGCTTCACTATAAGAAACTAGAAACTATGTGAAAAGGGCTGTTTTTTAGTATTGTCTAACACGGATATTTTCAGCAAGCTTGATAATAAAGTCACTGCAGGAGACTGACAGTGTGGGATGTCTCCTGGGCTCTGAAGTTTTGTGGTGGACCATTTAGATATGAATATTCATAATGTTTTTGTTACCTTCTGGCATATTTTGATACACTGTCCACATAAATCCCCAAACTGGGTTAATCGTCTGAAAGGGGTTTAATCATCTGAAAGTTAATTAAGATCTTGCTAGTCATGCATGTACTGCATGTTTTCAGTGGACTTAATTTACTGCTAGAAATAGTCCTGTTAGGATAATTATTAGAAATTTGTAAGAAAAACAGTTATAAGCAACATTTTCTTGTTGCAAAAGACTCATGAAATTATCCTGACCTGGAGAGATTCACAGCTTAAACTCAGGTAACTGTTTTGCTTGGAGAGAAGCAGCAGCATATGGAGCATATCCAGCAGCAGATGCCAGGGACATGGAGATTTTCCCAATGAAAATGTAGACAACTAGGTACAACAAAGGACAGTAGGGAACAGAGAAAATCTGGTAGGAAATGGCTCTGAGGATTTGAGCGATGCCCAAAATTTAAACTAATAAACTTAAATCCACAATAGGAAGACAAAAGAACCCTCCAGAAAGTTCCATAATTCCTGTGGTAAACTACACTGCTAGAAGCCTTCAGTTTACAGAAAGATGACTGAGGAGTTGTGTCAGCAGTGTTAGTGTGGGAAAAGTGGAAGAGCTGAGATGAAAGGACTTAATCCAGATGCTGGGCTGGGTGTTCCCTTCCTCTGTGCCAGCAGTACAGCTCAGGAGCCTGTTATGCCAAAACTAGGTTGCATGCTCAAAATTTAATCCCTCATTTCCCAAATTTAAAAATTTCTCTCTTTGCTATACTCCTGTCCTTTCAATTAGGAGCTCACACATGCAGAGGGAATGTGTGGATTTCTGGGTTTTTGTTAATTTATCCATTGGAGAGCCACCAATATTCTGATTGAATCATCATCATGATTTAAACTTCAATACTAGTAACACTTGCTGCACAGACCTCCATTGCTGGAATTTATGGAGTAAATGATACTGGCGGTACGTTGTTGCCTCTTGTTGAGCAATATGTAAAATAGTTGTCCCACTGATAGGACTTAGAGCTGATCTGAGGTTTCCCTATAATTTGGGGTTTTCTGATAGTTACAGATACTTTCACCTTGAATTTCTCTCCTTTCTCTCCTGCTTCTTTCTTTCCATTCTGGGCATATAGGCTCTTTTCTTCTTTGGCTGTTTGCCCCTCTCTACCACAGTCACCCACTTGCTTTTATTCTATTCCTGTAATTCTCCTTGCTTTTCTTATCACTCTGTGCTCAAATCCAGCTTTGGCCAGCTCATTAGTAAAGCAAGTTGTAAGAACACAGGAGAGACTGTCCTCACTTCTGTGCAATAACAAAAGCTATGCCTGGGGCCAGACAATTCACTAAAACAAAATTTCCAGTCTATGTCACAACGAAAGTCCTGCTAGAGATTCCTAACAAGAGCTCTTGAGAAGGCTGCAATTTTCCACAATCTCTGTTTGAAAAAAAAAAAAAAAACCAGCCAAAAAAACCCCCACGAAATTGTTTTGGTTAAAACTTCCCACCAAAAAAATCAGCTGGAGGTGGGCAAGCTGTGCAGCAGTTCTCTAACTCAGTAGCTGACATCTGGCAAACACTGAAGAACTGGAAACAGGCTCCCAGGATAGGAAGTATCATATGGTATCAGTTCCAGCTGCCGGCTTCACTTCTTTTGCCTGTGATAGAAAGTATTTTTTCAGCTACTCCAGCAGGTGCAGTCAGCTGGAGAGAACGTCTGTAGGGTAAAGGATACTCATGTGAGAGCTCCTTTGGTGATTGCTACTCGTATTGAAATGTCTCAGAGCAGTGCTAACCAGAGAGTGCTTAACTCCAAGCCGTGCTGAAAAGTCTGCAGCCCTGTATGAGCAAAAATAATTGTGACTTGTTATTTTATTTTACATAAAGCTAAGACAAAGAGAGGTGTTTCTAGGCACCTGATTTAGACAACTTTGAAACCCAAGCTGTCTTAAACTGAACTCTCAGAACTATTAATTCGAGCCATACTGTGTTGTATAATTATGTTGGCTGTTCCCTGTGGTGCAACATTGTGTACAAAAGACACTGATCACCTGAGTATAGCACTTTCAAACAGTTATGACCTGTATTGAAAATTATTGAAGCTTAACTGATCTGGTGACAATTCAGAAGGAGAAAGCTCCTCCTCCAGCTCTAAATTCCCTTCCTTTCTAGTGAAATGATGGGTGTTTGAATCAATGGGATTTTTGCTACTGATTTCTGCAAATCCAGAGAACAATCATAAGCATTTATTGCTTTCTTCTGCTTTCATTCAGCTGATATTTTGCAGTAACTCTTGGATAAGGCAATTAAAACTTTGGTTTCCATTTCCTCTCCAAGTGCCATGGGAACTTTTTCTGTGTAAATATTACATATCTTTAAATTTTTGGAGTTGATGTTGATGCTTTTTTTCTGAATTTCAAAGCATGTGACCAAACTTAAGAGTGGCCTTTTTGTTCTCCTGACTCCATGTACAGTGAAAGTCAGGTTGTAGAGGAATTGTAGAGGAATGAAGGCAGGTTAATTAACATTGATAATATACAGCTGTGGGCTGGCTTCAGGGGTGGTGGGTTGGATGATGTGGATAAAGTGCAGCTGTGGCTGGTTCCTGCTAAGTAGTTAAATAGCTCTAAGGGGTATGGAAGAGGAGCATGGGATGAAGAGAGCCCTAGAGGAAGCAGAGGGAGAAGGGAGAGTTTGTCCTAGATGTAGGAGAGATAAGAAGAGGCCCTGAGAGAAGTGAGGGGCCTGGATGAGGAGAGGCTGGCTGGAAGAGGAGCCTGGAGAAGAAAGAATGTGGATATAGCAGAGGCAAGAAGCAGGGTGGACTGGCCCAAAGAGGATGAAGAAACAGCATGGACAGCAGATGAACTTCTGAAACCTTGTGGGGGATTAGTGGCTATGCTAGGGCAAGGCATGGGAACTACTTATTGAAGTTAACTTGGTATGGAACGGTAAAAGCCTTGCTGCAGCTAGCTGGTTTTGGTAGTGCTATGACATCAGGTGACATTTCCACTCAACATCTTGGATACTAGGTCTTACAAGTGCATGGTTTTCTTCTCTACACTTGCATGTGTGAAGTGAATGTGATCTAGAAATGATCAGGTGGGCCAAAAGTATTGCATTGGAGATCTTTCTGGCAAAGAGAATGAGGATTGTTTTCTTTGAATTCTCTTGGTTTATCATGAGCATTGACTACACGGTATACATGTTCAGTACTCCTCTTTTTTCAGCAAAAAATAATACTTCATGTCATCTTTAAACACTCGGCATCAGTGTTTGAGAGTCATGTAAGATTTTTCCTTTAAATACTTCAAAATAAAACTGTTACTTTTTTGCCTGATCACAACTTCTTTGTGCTCAGCTATCTGTACAGGTATGAAGACTTAAACCTGTTAAACAGATTACTGCTCACAATCGGTTTTCAGATTATGCATTCATCTTTTATGATGTATTTTTTATGATTATAATTTGTACTGAAGTGTTTGGAAAATGATTGTACTGTTGTAGTGTTGCAGTTTAAATATCAAGTAGCTGAAAGCATTTATCAGTTTACTTAAAATTCTGCTTCTATATCAGTAATAATCTCAATTATGAGTAACTTTTAAAAGAATTCCTTTTGTGAATATTTTTAATGGAAAGAAAAGAAGGAAAATAGAGGAACAAAGTTTATGTTTATCTAGCTTAAAATCTTATCTTACTTTCCTCAAAGGTTTTAAACACCTAACACGGAGTGATGTGTGCTGATAGAAGCTATTATTCTTTTGTGAAAGAAAACAAAGCCCCATTCCCTAAGGATACACACGGGCACTCATCAGCTCCAAAGCAGCCCATGCTGCTGAAACATGTTTCATTTGCTCCCATGAGCCCCACTGAGTGATGCTAGTTCACGCACATAGTTATTACTGCATTAATGTCTTTTTTTCCTCCATTTAGTTTTTGTATAATCCACTGGTGATGCCCTGAATTGAAGGCCTTATATCTGTTACACCTATACCTGCTATATTGCATGCCGCAGAGATATATTACAGCAATAGAGACTTCTAATCCGGTCCCTAGCATCTTGGCTAATTTGAGATAGAAAATTGACATGCAATAATGGACTTCAGCTTTAATAGAATTTAAAATTGGTTTAACAAAATTCATTTAGATTAAAAGATATCCATTCAGAGCTTTTATTGTTTGAAAAAAAAATACATAAACTATGCCACAGTGGTTCCTGCTCAGTGCCAGGCTTCCCACAGGCACAGGGATGAGCAGTGGGGTGTTGAGCTCCTCTGCAGAGCCAGAACCCCACTGATGCACGTGATGGGGTGATGCAATGGCTGTGGAGAAAGGGGCCTAGCTGCTTGCTGACCCCATTCCTGCAAAGCTGGGAGCTGTGGCCCCCTCACCCTGGCCTCAGGAGGGGACGTGGCAGGTCTCTGCACTGGGTGGCTTGGGGGAAAGGCAGCACATTCCTTCTCCAGGGAGAAGCTGGTGATGTTGTGGGCATCCAGGAAGACAGCATATCTTCTAGGAGAAGGATCTGTCTATGTGTTAGGTTGGGAAACATACCTAATGGTGCAAAGTACTTGGAAATTTGTTGCACCAGAAAAGTCCTGGTGTGCTTATTTAACACATTTATTGGTTGTGGACTGCCTGCTCAGCCTGTTACACAAATGTTCTTTTGCATGCAGAGCACATCAAGGTCAATTGAGGTCATATAAGAAATTGGATATGAGTAGATGTGACCAGGGCTCATGTGACATTTAATGCTGGGCCCCAGCCCCTTCTCCTCCCACTCCAACATGTGGCAAAACAAATACTGTTTTCAAAAGGAAAATCCATTGCAGCAATGGGAATATGCAGAGTCTCTGTCATATTATCTAGGCATGCCACACCTGATGTCAATAAAGAAACCTGTGGGGCATAACATGGGCAGTCAGGATTTCTTACCTCTAGAAATTCTGATTTTTATAAAAAAGAATGTATAACGAGGGATAGTGGTAATCTTCCTGCAGCACACATGCCTCGTAACTGTAGACAAATGTAAGCTGGTAAAGGCTGGAATGAAAGATACAGTGGTTCAACCTGCTTATTTTTGTATGGAAAGTGCACTTTTAAATAGGATCCTTTAAACTTCTTAGCATTTTTCTATCTCCTTTCCTGCAACTAAAGTACTTTTCATATCAGAAAAGCTTTCAAGAGAGTTAAGTTCAACTTCTTTAAAGGCTAATAAGGCAAATGCATGCTTACTTGGGTCTGGTGTCTGTTAGGTCAGCTTCTGCAGTACTGGGGGAACAGATTAGCATTGCCACAGTGACCCTAATTCTTCCAGCTCATTGTTAGCTGATTAGGTATGGCGTGTATAAAAAAACCCCTACCTCTTCCTTACTCCAATAAGAGATCCAAATCTGGAATCATTAGAAAATACTATGTACAGACTTACTGTAGCTCAAAATTACTCTCCTCCCACATTTTACTGACTGCACATACACTGGCATCCCATCTTACTGTAAGCCAACAATGTCCTGAAGAAGATCATACCCTGCAATAGAGCTTCCCACCGCCTCTCTTCCCAGCCTTGGAT
This sequence comes from Falco peregrinus, assembly GCF_023634155.1. Taxonomy (NCBI): domain Eukaryota; kingdom Metazoa; phylum Chordata; class Aves; order Falconiformes; family Falconidae; genus Falco; species Falco peregrinus. The sequence continues at coordinate 100,618,348 of NC_073724.1, forward strand.
GTGTGTATCTTATGTCATAGGATGTGGTGATATACTTTATCCAGAATGACAAATGGAGACTGTAGGAATGAAATCAAACAAGAATTAAGCAGTAGAATTAATCACACAGATAACTGTTACAAAAACCCGGAAAACTCCAGTGAAAATTAAGAAAACGTATTTCACAGAAGCAACAGTTTGATCTCTCACTCTTGATCCTTAATTGAGGGATGAAAAATGCCTCCAGAAATTAGCCTGGGAACTAAAATTCACAGCTTTAGTGGATACTAAAAGTCATAGACTCAGTACAAAAGCTGGTTGTCACTGTTTCTTCCACACCATATCCTCTACTGAGAGCTCACTGTTCTTGTTCTGTAGGCAGTAATTACTGATTTCTGGTCCCACAGCACCTAAAATATTATCACCTCTGTCTCTGCTAACATTCTCTTCTTCTCCCTTGGTGCCAACTATCCTTTTGCTTGAACAGGACTAATTTGATTAAATAAAATCAGAGCAATGATTCATGCTCTTGGTTTAGCTTGGAGATTTAGAACTTAAAAAAGGCTTATGTGCTTTAGCGCTTGTAATTTTTTTCCAGCTTTATCAATCAAAGTTACCTTTATAAACATTGTCTTGTTTATATCCTTGGAGCATCACAAGCTACAACAACATTGCATTACAAATACAAAGCATCACTGGTGGTTAAAAAACATGTGTATGTGATCTGAAATGACTGAGAACCCCTCTCTGCTCCGAGTCTTGTTTCAATAGCCTTATTTTTACTTAAAAACCCCCAGAAAGTAGCCTGTATGTGGACCTGGAATATAGCAGCTGGAAGGTTGCACAGGGGACAACAGCATGTCTGACTTGTGGGGAATTAGCCTTAATTATTCTAACTCATAAGTGGCTTAAAAAACTCCAACCATTGCTTTCTCTCTTCCTCCTCCTGCCCTCCCTTGGCTTTGCTGGTTCCATTGTTTATTGGCATCTGTTACTGTCAACATCTGCCTGTGACTGGTACAGATACGCTGGGCTGCTGGATCGCGAGCAGGGAGTCATAGGCAGGGGGTGAAGAACAGCTCTGCTGTTGTCTGTTTACTAGAAATTAATTATTGTGATATGAAAGAATAAAAACTGTTCAGCAGCTTTATTGGTCAGTAACCTATATGATAGCTTTAATCTAGAGAAGATTCAGCAATTATAGTGAAATAATAATTTATGATTGAGATCATCAGCATTTATAATTCTAAACCTTGTGTGAGGTTTGCCAAGTCCTTAATGGTAAAGAAATACGGTGTTAACATCAAAATTATTCAAACTGCAAAACCAAAGTAGCACAGTAGCTAAGATCCTACACTGTCATCATTGAGTCTTTCCCTGAACTGCAGAAAGTGCATTTAGATATATCAGATAAATCCATGTTTTCTCCATTAAATTTCCAAGGTGTATTCCATATTCTTTGGTTATTTTCTCAATTTTCACTTAGTGGGGAAAAATGAATGTTAAATTGCTCAGTGCTGATTTAAAGCCTGGAGATAAAACCCCTGCTGTGGTTCATTAAGGGATTATATTAATTAGTACATGTGTGACAATAAAGTGATTCATAACTCAGTCTTTATGGGTCTGACGGCAACATCTGTACTAGTGACTGAAATGGGACAAGACTCACTGGCTGGAGGGCAAATACTGCAACTCAGCTTGTGTTCCTGCAGCTAAGGTCTCCAGGCCCCTTCCCAAAATTGGATGCCTTCACTCACAGTGCTTATTGGGCATCATTCCTCTGCTATCTCCACCTTGGTGTGATGTATGGAAGTGCTAGCTGGCTTAGGCCAAAATCAAGCCACAGAGTGTAAACAAACAGCACGCTCACAGGGTGATCATAGTGTGACCTCAAACCATGCCTTGGCCTTGTTTAGCCCACAGATGTAGGTGAACACTCCAGTTTATCAATACCTTTCTTTTATTGAGGATTCTAAAACTGGACGTGGTACCGAAGATGTGGCCTCAAGAATGATGAGCAGAAAGGAGCGATCATGTCCCTTAACTTGCTGGTTATGTGCATGTTAACGCGGTGCACTGTGTGATTACCATAGGAATATATAACAGATTTTCAAAGTCATTTAATCAGAGAGTTAAAATGTAACCTTCCTGCATAGGAAAGGTGGAATAAGAAAATGATAAAAGTAAATATTTTAGTTGATCTTCTGTGTGGGGAAGATGCAGTCATGTTAATGCATTCATATATACTACTAATAAATGCGAGTATTTTAATTTATTATCAGACAGCAAAGTGGGTGTCAGTGTAGTGAACACCTACACAGTACTAAATGTTATTCATTCAGATGTTTTTCAATTCTTGATAACTCTTTGAGCTAGTTAAATAGCATACTGGAAGTTAAAGAGGCCATTGTTTTGCAAAAACTTAATGGACCTTTTTTCTTTTTTCCTTTCTTTTCCAACTTCACATGGGCACCAAAAAAAGCAAATCATCCCGCATAAACAGGCAGTCTAAAATAATTGAATGGATGACTTGACTCAGCTCACACAATGAAGACATCATTATTAAAATATTAAAACATTATTAAAAATAGCCAAGATAATTTGGCATCTTAATTTGTTAAGAACCTGACCTAACACATTTTGTATCTCAGGTCCAGGAAAATTAAGGGGGATTGCTTGAGCTTCAAGTGTGTAACGTTTGCCTAATTCATAATCAAAATGTAAGAAACTGATCTCACTAATATTTTTCCCATCGTGTACTAACTTCAGCATTCCAATATGGGACCTATTTAGGCATTGATGTTTACAGCTCGTATTTCATTAATTTTCAAGCATTTCAGCAAAATGTTCTTAAAATGTGAAATAATCTTCCTGGGCAAGTAATAAATAATCTGGTTTCTTGGGTCTTCTAAAGCAAACCTTGAAAAAGAGAAAAATCCATCACTGGCAGCAGATGGGACAATATGTCTAATATATCTCTGCTTTCTCTTTTTTCTGTGATAAAGTTGTATATAGACAACTTGAATATACAGTTTTCCATATAAAAAGCTGCTATTAAGGCCATGAAGAGATTTTCAGGGATTAGTAAGTGCTGTCTGGGACTTTCTGCATTACTTAATACACTGTCTCCATATTTCAGTGCATTGACTAGTTTCTTTTGTCTATTTCCAGAGTTTCTTCATGAAAGCTGCCAGTGCTCCTGACTTGGTAAGAACAGTCAGTTTTTTTCCCATGTGATACTTGTCGTATTGATTTTAACATAAACACACTTACTGCACTTGCAGATGGGCAGAATGTGTCTCAAGAGCAGTGAATTTACTCAGTCTTGGCACCTTCGTTCTTAAGAGCCTTTTCAAAATGTAAATTAGAGAACAAGCCTACAGAATCAGAAATTTTAGAGCACATGCTAATTGAAGAAATCTGAGATGGTTTCTCTGAATGCTAGGTTGTCAGTCAGGCTTGCATTAATGTGAGCTCTGAGGATTTGTATCGCTAGCTTAGAGTAGCTGAAGAGGAAACATGAATCTTTTCTCTCACAGGAACAGCAGAGCTAACTCCCAACTCTATCTTCTTGCCCCCAAAGCTCTTTTAATTACTGTGATCTTGTTAGCATAATTCAACAACTTTAAAAAATGAATTCATGCAGATCAGTTAGGAAGTGAAATGGTGTTTCTTACACTGCAAAACTGTAATGTTACAGTGATCTAAATCACCAGAAAGCTATGGGGCAATCCAAGTGTTTTTATGCTCTTTCAGATTTCAGTATTTCTCAATCAATATATTCCCATAAAAACAAATTAACAAAACAAACCAAGAACACCTCAAAATCCTGTAGTCAGTGTTTGCTTTTTAAGCTCTAAATAATAATTGATGGGGGTGGGTGGGTGGGTGTGTTACTGAGCAAGTAATAACTCTTCAGTTAAAGTTCATCTTTTACATAGATGAAATATGTTCAGAGGGTACACATTTGAAAAGGTAATTTTTAGAGTTCACTACAAATTAAAACATGGTAAGATAGAAGAATAAAGGAGTTGAGAGATGTGGTGCTCTAGTTAACGCAACAGGCACAGAAGTGGCTGGACAGAGCTCATTGCTACCATTGTATTCCTGTCCTATAACATGGTTAAAGAAACCCAGGCTGTCATGTCTTTAAAGTGACAGGTCTGTCTGAAGGGTTGTTTGTCGGTTCTGCAGGTGGAAGCGACAGGAGCCATGATGCTCCAGGGCTGGCTCTTGCTGAGGCAGTTCTGCATTCTCACAAGACAAACTCACACCCTCACAAGTTTTCAAGGCTGACTTGTGGTCTGACTATATTGCTTTGTTATGACAAGGAGGCTTCAGGAATGGTCTATTGACATAAAGACAAATGGGCTATTCTTACCAGTTGATGACAGAGGGGGGAGTTGTAGCAGCTGGTTTGGCTTTGCAAAGAAACCGAGGTGTGAAAATTTCTAGGAAAAGTACAATAGTGGGCAACAGCAGGGGAAATTCCAGGCCTGATTCAGAGCAGACCACAGACTGCCAAAATCCTCTCAGGATCCTTGCCCTTGTCTTTTAGGAATTACATAACTAGGAACAAGATAAGTCAGTCTGATTTAGATCATGCAGGGAACAGCTCAAGCTGAGAAGCACGTTTGGGGGTTTTGCTGTCTAGCTCTGTAGGGTTATAATAAATCTTTTTACTAAATTTTCTTTTTAAGCCTGCCTCCTGTAAAAAAGAAAAAGAGCACAGTGGTTGGTAGCACAACAGACATCATGTGTTTGGAATGATGACATAAACAAGCTCTGGGAAACAACAGTACAGAATGTGTACTGATGGAGGGAAGAAGGGGCTGTCTCTCACATTCTGCAGATGTACAAAGTAGTTTCACTGTCTTGTGCCAGAAGCAAATGTACCAGCAATGTCTTCATAGAGTTAGGTCCTGCAGCAGGAATTCCTTCCTTCACCAGCTCAGTAACTTTCTTTGTGTAAGAGGGCAGAATAAGGTCCTCCAAAACTAATTTGGCTGAACAATAAGCCTTATGAGTTGTCTTTATTGTGCCTAGCTCTGCCTGAGACCTTGGAGTAGCAGCATATGATTTTCCTTCATTGCAGCAGTAGTACATGTGAGATTATGTGCCCTCAAATGAGAGCTGGGGAGGTACTAATGTGTGTGGAATTATGCAATACAGGGGAGAGAGGTCTAGAGGAGACATCTGCCATGCAGAGTAGGAGAGAACAAACAGAGAGCAGCAGAGAGTTTCAGAGGATCTTAAATGTTGTGAGTGTATTTATGTTTCTGCCTTGTGAGACTGTCACTGCCAGCTGAGCTGCACAGTAGGGATGAAAATAGCACATGTTTGTACATATGGTGCATTTATGGGACATCATCTTTAAGTCATGCTCTGTCCTCTTGCATCTACTGAGAGTAGTTATGCAACCACTGCAGAGATGGCAAGAGGCACAAGACAGTGAATGCCTTCTGATGAAAATAAAAGGCGAATTGAGCTGGCAGACAGGAGCTCTTCTGGTTCATAAGGGCAGCAGAAGAGATCTCAGCATCAGCATGAAGAATGTGTGCAGGAAAAGAGAAGTTGGAAGAAACAGAGAGCAGAAAAGGAGAAGACCCAAGGCAAATTAGCTGCGGGTATAAATTAAGCCTGGAGAGAAGGCCCAGTTTACATCAGCAAAAAAACCAGCACAGAATGGAATACATCTATTTTGGACTGGGCGGAGAAATGAGTAGGAAATTAGAAAAGATTTAACATGGCTTGCATGTTGCTCTCTTTATGTGAGTGTCTGGGCAGTGAACTCTTCCACAATAGCCAGGATCTTATACACAGCAATAAATGCCTTCACACCTACAGGTTTCCTGTGTATTGCTCAAACAGAGGACACTCTGTTGCATACCTTTGACCAAAGCAGCAGCTCTTGCAGATAATAACCACAATTCTCCATTTCCAGACACTGACAGTCCGGTGAGGGCGGTAAAGTTGAAATGATAATGTTTGGGCTTTTCATTCCCAGTCTTTGTAGTTTTGGGGGTATGTTATCATGGAGGGTTTTTTGTGTAATATGCATTGTTGTTTCTTCTGAACAATTTGGATTAATAGTGGGTTAGGCAATGGGACTAGCAGTTATAGCATGTCTCAGAGAATCCTCTCTCCAGGGAGAGAGCTGTAGCAGTGGAGGTTTTATTATAGATTTTTGTAATAAAGCATTGCGTAGAACAGGGTAAAGCTAAAGAAATTAATTGTCATCTTGGGCAAGACCTGATGCTTGTATTTGCTACAAGAATTACTTTCCGTATAAAATTCCTCTGTGTTTAGAGGACTAAAGGCCTTGCTTATTCCTCCTGATCACTAATCACAGAGAGCATTCTTGGTAGTCCAGGGATTACTGGTGCTTCAGTGTAGTAGAATGAAGCTGGGTTAATTATCATTGATAATATACAGCTGTGGGTTGGCTTCAGGGGCAGTGGGTTGGCCGATGTAGATGAGGTGCAGCTGTGGCTGGTTAAGTGGTTGAGAGCCAATGAAGAGAGGCAGCTGAGGAAGAGAGAAGAGGAAGAAGCAGAGAGAATGAGCTTGCCCCGGGTGGGAGGGACAAGGAGAAGGCAGCAGAGGGACTGGCATGAACAGTATGTTGATATGAGATGGTGAAAAGACCTTGTTGCAGCTTGATAGTGTGGAGAGTGCTGTGACAGCATTTCCAGCAAACTGGTGTCTACTGAGATGGGCAGTAACTTACTTCCAGAATCATCTGCTCTTGCATCCCTATCTGGAAATCTGTAGTAGTTCAGGGACTGATGCAAGCATTCAGGTTCCTTTATTCAGCCTGTAAGTAACAAACACAATTCTCCTTTGCTGATCAAATTGCTCCCAGGGACATCTGGACAACCGTAAGACAGATTTCTTCACTATGTGTTGAGTTACTCCTCTGTAAAATTTAAGCAGTTCTTCATTTAACCTGATCACATGTGTTTGTTGTACATTTTTAGCTGGCATTTTATTTTATCTATATAGTAACCATGCACCCAAACTCTAATCATGGTCAGTACATGAGTTTACATTCAGATGTTATCTGGTCTGCTGTCCTTATCCTGCTTGCACTTTAATGGATGAGATAAGACACACTAAAGGTAAACTTCTGAAAGTTCTTCGATGGTCTGCAGACATCCTGATCATTAGTCCATTATGGGTCTGCTTATCAGTTAACAATCTCAAGCCATTCAGTTACACAGCTTTGATAATTCTAAATACAAGCTTTCTGTGATTTGGGCTGACTTGGCATTACTATAAACAGCTGTAAACCCAAGTCTTCATCCTTGAGCTGGGACCAAGCCACATGAAGTCCTAAAGATGAGGACTGACTTGCTGGCCTGTCAAGTAGCTCAGTCCAAATCACAAAAAAACCCCAAAAGAACACAAAAACAATCAGCCCGTATAATAAATTTTAAATGTTATCAAGTTTTAAGAAACTATATTAAAATTATTTAGTTTATTTCTTTATTAAAGGAATCTAGAACACTTAATGGGATTTGGCTGAAAAATATGTTTCTAGAGACCCTTTCCTACCAGTGATAGTGGAAAAGGGAATGTCAGAGCAGGCAGGATAAAAATATACTCAAACAAAAGTAATAGAAATTATTTGCTAAAAGAAGATGTAAAATTTCTGATGATTATAGTTCAGCTGATATGAAATAAATGTGCTTTGATGCACTAATTCTCCTTGGGGTTACAGTCACCTTTCTAACACATACATTGTTATTTGCTTAGGCTCAGTTCAGCTGCTAGTGACATTACTAACCTTCTAGGAACATTATGCCAGATGTCTGTTTCAGACTAGAGATGTTTTGACACAGGTTCCCTCTTGCACGTACTGTGGAGGGAAGGAATAAAGCCTGGCAGGCAAGGTACTGAGCTGAGCTGTGGAAGGTGTCTAGGTCCACCTCCTGCAGCTGCTACTGGCTTCCTTTATGGCCACAGACAAGCTGTTCTGTCAAAAAGCACAAGTCTACACCTCATAATCCCTTTTTCCCTGGTGGGGTGTCTCTGCCTTCAGTGACATGATGATATAGCTCATTGATCTTCCTTTGGATGTGCACAAACAGGAGACTTTCTGCTCAGTCTGTTGAAACTCATGGCCTTGGGTTAATACTCATAGCACCTCAGCAGTAAAGCATTGTACAAGAAACAATCCTGACCTTTAAAGACGTTTCAGAAAGAAGTGGGAGGGAAGTACAGAGTTGCAAAATGGCTTATTTTAGCTCATCAGCCAGGTCAGCAATAGGGAGAAGAACAAAATTCTAGTCTGTGATGCCTGCTGTTACTGACCTCACTTTAAAGGCCTTCCAGTTCATGCATGCCTTGTTCCCTCCCATTTGAACTGCCATATACACATTTCATTTTTATCTAGATGGCTGGTTTTAGATGTTCTCCTTAAGCTGAACTTTACTTTTTGCAGATGCTCACTGGTGTGCCATTGGTAGACAGGCAAATAAATACAGTGTAGGAGAAAAGAGCTGCAGTGGCTTTATAGTGGGAAATCAAACTTATTAGCAAACAAAGATAGCAGGGTACTTGGAGTCAATGAGTGTATGAAAAAGAATTATTTGGTTAGTTCAGCATACTTATTTCCAAAAGTCCTTTGATATGTTCCTGCCTTACCAGAGGCTCTTTAAGCAACAAAGCAGTTAGGTGATTAAAAGGTAAGAATCAAAGAGTTACAAAAATATGGCAAATTTTCATGACAGAGAGGTTAACTACAGTCTGGTATTACTACCTGCCGGCTCAGGCAATGGTTATGTCACTCACACCAATTACAAGTCTCAAAGACAAATCAAAAGGAGGAGTAGGGCATTCCACTGGACACAATGAACCCATTGATCTCAGGCTTGATCACTGCTCTTGGGATAGTCTGGGATAGTTAGGAGAGAGCAAACAGTCTCTCACCTTACCAAAGAAATGGCCCTTTAGAGCTGGACCTCTGGGTCATTAGATCTGTAGTGGGCTAGAGAAATGCCTCTGTGAGGAAAATGAGTTCAACTCATTTTTCTCTTCAGGCTGGAAATGAAAAAACAGAGTGAGGGTGTAACAGAGATCTGTGGAGTTATGAATGTCATGTGGAGGTGGAATAGACAACCACGATTCAGTGTCCAATGAAATTACCACGTATCAGGACTGAGTACTTTATTATGCAGTTTCATAATTCTGTTTTAGAATTAGTCATCACAGAGATGCTGTAGCACTCACACATGTAAATGGCTTTAGAGAGTAAGGAGACAAAGCGAGAGGAGGAAGGTCCATCAGATATTACTAAATACAAAGACACTTAAATAGCTTTGGCTTTGGAAGTCCCTAAGCAAAGATTGCTGAAACTGGAGTGTTCTATGAAAAAAAACCTGTGGTAAATTTCCCCTGATCTTTACATCTTTACTTTTTCGTAAGTCCCCAGCAATGGCTACTCTAGGAGTCTAGAGGCTGGCTAGGCAGACCTTCAGTTTGAATCTGCGTCTGTTCCTGCACTGTTATGGTGACTGGGGCTCCCCAGTTCAAGTGAGACAGGGAAATACTGGAGAAGGTCCAGCAGAGGGCTACGAAGTTGATTAGGGGACTGGAGCATCTCCCTGATGAGGAAAGGCTGAGAGCTGGGCCTGTTCAGCCTGGAGAAGAGAAGACTGAGAGGGGATCTTCTCAACATCTACCAATATCTTGAGGGTGAGTGTCAAGAGGATGGGGCCAGGCTCTTTTTAGTAGTGCCCAGTGACAGGACAAGACGCAACATGTACAAACTGAGACACAAGAAGTTCCTTCTGAATATGAGGAAGAACTTCTTTACGCTGAAGGTGACGGCACTGGAAGAGGCTGCCCAGAGAGTCTGTGGAGTCTCCTTCTCTGGAGACATTCAAAACCTGCTTGGACAAGACTGTGCAATGTGCTCTAGGAGAACTTGCTTTAACAGGCGGTTGGACTGGATGATCTCCAGAGGTCCCTTCCAGCTCTGACCATTCTGTTATTCTGCAGTTCTGTGACTGTTGACTCAGGCCACTGGTCTTCTGGTTGGTTTTGGGTTTATGTGTGTATTCTTTGAAGGCTACTGGAGACAGAGATTTCTCTTCTCAGTGGAGGCACAGTCTCTAGTGGACCCCTGGCTGTCCCCTAGGGCATCATACACTACTTTCATACACATTGTAATTAATAGTTAGGTAAGACTCAATTGAAAATGTGTGTAGTAAGCACAGAATTGAGTTTGACATGCTCATCCCACAGCTAGAGCCCTGCTGTTATTTGTATGGGAACTTGTCACATTTTTTCTTTCCTCTAACTCTTCCACCTTCAAAGCTCTCACTTAAAGCCACGAAGTTCTTCATTGCCCTTACAGAAGTACTGACTAGCACAAGGCTCTCTGACTGCAAGCTTCTTCCTTCAAAACCTCTCTGAGCGTGTTTCTTCCAGCATCCTGGAAATACAAGCCTCACACAAATGACCCAGGAAGTGAGAAGAGACTTCCTGGCATGGAACCACTCCTTGGCTCTCCCAGGGGTGCTGTTTTATCTCTTGCTAGCTCCTCCAGTTCAGGATCATCAGCAGCCTGCTGCTTGCTTGTATAATGTGGAGCACTTTTCATAGCGAATAATAGCTAATGCTGAATTGACATTCAGGAAGAGTTTGAATCACTTGGTAGCAGAGCACCAGCAGTCAACCCCAAATTGATTTTTCCCCAATATTCTGAGTAGGGTCCAGACGAAATATTAGCATCAAGTTAAAAAATAATCACTTGTAATGTGTGAGGTAAGGTTTCCTTTGGTACTTCAGTGATGGTACCACCCAGGCCATATTCTAAAATTCACACTGACAGCAATGAAGTTTATGGACTGGAAAGATATATAGATTAGAAAAATGGAACTATTGTTTACCTTCTGATTATTTTTTTCCCCTTAGTACTGTTTTTTCAAGTATATATTTTTGGGCAAAAATCAATTGATTTCACTTTATATTATATTGGTTTTCAACAAAATATGGATTGCAAATATTTTAAATGAAGTTGTATTTGGAAAGATATGTGTTGTGGCTTTTAAAGTTCATTTAAGCATCTGTCTTATTCATTACTTTTGTAAAATCTTGGGGTTTGCCAAGTATAAAGTTTGGTGAGACGTTAGGCAGATGATGACTCAGCTGTATTTTCAAATGTATTTCTCTTCTTGATTTAACTTGAAGCTCTGGTGCTTCACTTAAGCAGAATCTAAAGCAACAGGGGTCCAGCTGAGTGGGGTTACCGTGCATGCCCTGCTGGAGGATGGTTATGAAAGTTCTTTTCTGGAGACCATTGACAGCAACCTTGAATGTCTCACCAGAGAAGTCTTAAAAACACCTCAGATAGGAAACAGGTTTGTAGAGTCCTGACAGTGATTTTTTAAAATTAACAACAATGCACCATTTAGAAACAAAGCTGGGGACTGCTGCTTATAAATCCCAAGGAAATGTTTTGTTTGGATAACTGGAGAATGATGTAATGTTACTGAGATTGACTACGACAGAATGCATTCCTTGTAAATGCTGTGTGGTTGTTACTCTTTAAGAGGTGGGCCTAAAAGTTGATAGTATCTGTCTTAACACTGGACAATCTGAGGATAAAAAGAAAAATACAAAAGCTCTTGAGTGTTGCAAGGTCTATTGTTCAGAGATTTTGTGATGCATTCTTCCTCCTTGAAGGTGGTGTCCTTGAGTCTGACCAAAAGCGCATTCCTATTGCTAGAGAATGTCCCTCTGTCTTCATCAAGGTTTGGGTCAAATCCCTCTCTTACAAGTTGATCATTCCTTCAAAATCAGGCCACTGGCTCTGAGATGTGCCTTGCCAAATACTTCATTAAGGACTTCTATTAAGTCTGCTGGGCCAGTAGCCCAGAATTTGTGACTTCTGTCACTTTTCATTCTATCACCTTCACATGAGTTTGACGTGCTCATCCCACACATGAGTTTGACGTGCTCATCCCACAGCTAAAGCCCTGCTGTTATTTGTATGGGAACCTGTCACATTTTTTCTTTCCTTCGCTATGAGGAAAATTCACAGCAGTATTGTGGTGGAATGGGAAGAAAGGGGAATTTCCTAGAAACCTTGTCTCCTTATGACATGCATATAGAATATAGCTGGCATGGCACGTTTCTTTAATCATAACTTTAATGATTTACTCATGGCATGACTTCTAGCTGTTACTGACATAGATGATTACTGAATGAATCACGCATCAATCCTACATTACTGTGAGCCGACTGTAACCAAGCATTTTCTTTCAGACCACCAGAAGGAGCTATTGAATTCCAAAAGCCTTTCGTTCCAAGCCGGAATGCCTGGTACAGCAGGGCAAGCAGGATAACGGAGCAGGCACACCATCTTCCTTGCAAAGTCCAGCTCTGAGCCACAGAGCAGATTCTCATTTAGATTCTGTGTCTTTTTCTGATCCACTGTATTGTAGTAACCAAAACTGATTTTACAGGGTTTTAAGATGCTTAGGGGAGAGTTTTCAGGCATCATTCCTTAAATATATACTAACAAATGCTAACCAAATCCAAAGAGATGGGAAATTTATTGAGACAGGATTTACCATGTATTTTCAAAGCACAGGGAGTGTGGAAACTGCCATTTTCCATTAGGTCAGCTGGGAGATGTTAGGCTAACAGACCTGCAAAACACTTGAGAGCTAATGGTAATGTCCACAAGGATAAAAGAAACCTGAAATTCTACTTACCCAAGCTGACTGGCAATCAAAATGCACCGGTCCCTGTTATGTGTTTTCTGAGGTGATATGAAGATGTGCAATAATTTGTTGCTAGCCCAATATAGGTGTCTCATGATCGGATTCATAAAATGAGGTATTGGGATTTGTAAATACCCTTCCTGCTATGAGGTCTGCCCTTTATATTTGACGAACAAACCTTACACCAACAGAAAGCAGATGACGTTGCTTTTGCCTGTCTTCCATTTATACTTTCTTTCATCTGACAGCAGCCTGGAAATTTGTGATGGTGGTTTGCAGGTGGTGCTTTCTGTGTGAGTGTGTGTCTGGCTTCGAATCAGTGTTTGGGATAAGACCTTAATTAAGTCTGTCCACTGCTATTCACAACTTACTTTGCTATTATAACATTAACTCTGGAGAATAGTCACACTGCTTGTCTGTAAGACACTATCAAGGTGCAATCCTACATATATTTCACAGAATAAAACCCACATCTGTCTATGGGGGGAGCAGGTACTAGCACAAAACATCAGTGTCTCAGTTAAGCTTTGTGGTATGCTAAGATTGATAGGAACTCTGGCTTTCTGGATGGATCTCAAAAACTATACCTACAATTGCTGCTGTATTGGGATGTTCTTCTGGATCAGCTCATTTCTTCGGGAAGGAAGACAAGTGTGGGGTATCATGGAAGGACAGAATCCATGCTGACACACATAGGTTGTAGGTGAAGGAAAGAGAAGTAATAATCGATAGTGGTTATTTCTGAGTATGCCATAAAACAGCATTCATCGCTAAGCTCCCAGTTGTAATCTCCTACACAATTTGCTAAGTCAGTGTATTCAGTATATTAAAATAGTATTTGTTTTAAACGTGTGTATTATGCATGTCTTTGGATTAACAGGAGAAAGGGTGTCCGAGAAATAACTTTTTCTAAATACTTTCAGGTAGTAGTTCAGGCTGACTGATCTCAGTATGAGCTTTTCCTAATGTTGAATTTCTGAATTTATAGTGCATTTGTGCTCAAGAGACTCTGCTAGTACTCAGGCATAATTTTGGTGCTGTATGTAGAACAAATCAAATATTGCCCTGAGGAGCTTACAGTGCAAATGGTTACAAGACATGAAAAGTAGATATAGATCATAAAGAGGAGAGAAAGGAACAGGGGGAAGCTGAAGGACAGTGTGGAGAGGAGGAAGAGGTATATAGTTTTGGCTGGACATCTAGTTTGGAGGTTTCATATGTTGGGCCCTCCCTTTGTTTTTCTCACTGTGATAATGTCCAGTAGCCCTTTTCAGAGGTGATGATCTTGTGCTAGGTGTTTCGCTGTGCAAAGATGGAAATTGAAGGTGGTCCCTGTCTCAGATTCAATCTGTATGATCGAGATCCAAGATAAGACAGTTGGAAAATGATTACGAAGAACAGGTACTATAGGCAATAAGTTACATGTCAAGGGCCCTTCACAAATTTAACAGTTCCAGAACAAAATACATTTGTCATTTTATTATGAACCCAATCCTATTTGTTTATGCAGTGAAACTACTTCCAGAAGTAATCTGTGGATAATATTACATAAATGTAAATACTTTTGCTTTTTCTTTGTAGCAATATCTTGGATCTCGATCATACAGATTGAATCTGAAACAGGGACCACCTTCAATTTCCATTTCTTCTTCCAAAAACGGTTTAACATGCCCTGTGCTCTTTTTCTTGGGAAGTGGGAATTAGTTACAACAAGCTATGCATCTGTAATGACCTTGATCCCTGATTATTATCATTTTCTGGAGTTACGAGGCACAGTAGGCACTAAGACCATATCAGCCTAAAACTTACTTGTCTTCATGCTATGGATTTTCATTTCCAGAACTTCCTATCAGTGTGGCACAAACTACCAGAGAACCTGTCTCAGCCTGAGCCTCGCTTTCTGCAATTACTGTATCTCATAGGAACAACAACATTGTTGGCACTTGGAAGACAGTATACAGGGAAACCATCTCAGAAACATATCTCTTCTCACAAAGGAAACATTCTACTTCAGCTTCTCAGTAAACCTGCACTTTAAATAACAGAAAAAATGTAGCCTTTATAAAGTTAGGGCAAGAACATACTTCATATTATTTTGCCTACACTTCATCAACTGGTCCTTGAATAGTCCTAAAAGAATATTAATAGACAAGTAAATGAAAGCAGACTGTAGGAAATCAGTTGTGGAGAGGGAAGAAACTCCTTTCAGTGTGTGCTAGTCTTTTTGAAAACACACAAATATGTTACTATCAATTTACTTTTTTTACAGGAAGCTGAATCTTATTTTCTCTTTATGAAAATAACAAAGCCCTGTTACAACATAATCCCAGCAAACAGATGATTTCTGTCTGTCCAGTCAGTCCTGGCTTAAAGTAACAGCACATATCACTCTGTCCTTTAAAGGTGCACATCAGATCTGTATGCCTGTGTTCAGAGTGGGCTTCCTACAAAATTCCCCTTTTTCATCTTGTTCACATCGAAGGTAATTGGAACCGGCTTGTTGATTTGTTGGCCTTCTTGGGAGAGACCCTGATGCTGGGAACAGAGCTATGGGGTTGCTTTGTTAGGATTTTGAATGATGGGTTTATGATGTGGCTTTTGTGCCCTTTAAGCACTCTGGGCTTTGGTTCTGCCAGTGCAGACACCAACGGACAGGAATCCAGCTGTATGCTGCCATCAAAAGGTTTGGGATGTTCCTTCATTTTTGCATGGTGCATAGCTTCTTCTGGGCCACAAGAATTAGATTATTAGAATAAATGAATTCTTACAGGGTCATATTGTCAACATACTACTCCCCTTGGTGTGTTGTATGTCTAATCTGACCAGTGTCAGTGCAACTTTTGTATGAGTAGGTATTCATTGGCGAGAATAAAGACGTTTCAGTCTGGCCTCTTTCCAACATTGCAAATGTATTACTCATGGTACAGTTACTGACATGAAACATACTCAGGACGTTTTGATGGCCTCTTCGTTCAGTAGCAAACATCTATCTACAGTCACAGATCAGACCAGTCTTAACAATCGGCAGAAGTTTTCAAGGGAGGTATTAACCTCAAGTCACATCAGCTTTCCAACATGTCAATACATAGGCTCCTTCTCTTTAGCCAGTAGTGAGAAGGAGGCAGGTTCAGAAGGCAGTTGATCCCACCTATCTTTTTCCATTGGCAGGGGAGGAAATTAGGTGACTGATGAACTCTATTTTAAGAAAGACACAAGTTACCCAAACTGTCTATTCTTTGCTTTCTGGTACTATATGTGATGGCATCAGTCAGAGCTGACTGCATCTTCTCTGTTCATGAGGGAAGCGTCTGTCACGTGCAGCATCTCCTGCATCATGTGGCACAGTCTATGCATCCAGTCAACCACTGTTAATGGTGGGTGTTATACCACTTGATTTCCCTTTTTTCATTCTTTGGAATTTTCCTTCCTATGAGGGTAGATCTGCCTCAATTTGTAACAGAGATGGAAAAAGTACTCTGAAGCAGACTGAGGATCATAAAGTGGTACCTTTCCTGTCCTGTCCTGTTGCTCTGACCCTTTTGCCCTCGTCTCCAGATTAGGCCATCTGTGAATCTTGTTATCTAGTACTGTGCAGAGCAGATCGTGTGACTGATCCCTTGGCACTGCCAGTGTGTTGCCTTGGCGGGTAGTGTGGGATGAAAAAAACACAATACATGCCTTTTCTGTCTGAGACTTGTTTATCTGCATGACATCCAGGCTGCTCTGGAAGAGCTCTCCTCTTGCTGATCACTGGCAACCAAAAACGAATCAAATGAAGGCAAAGTTAGAGAAATTCTCCTATACAAAGAACTGCTCTAAAACAAAGCTGCGTTTTTGTGGTGCATTGTCCTGGCTCTGTGTGAGCTCTGTAAAGAAACAAAGGAGAGCAGGAAGGAAATCTCAGCTGCTTAGTAAATGCCCTAATTTAATTTATTTACTGTTCCCTTCCCCCACCCAAACTGTTCTGCTAACCTGTTAGTCCCAACTCAGACAAGTAAAACCAGCTAATCTGATTAGTTCTGACACACAGGAGCAAGGCTGCTGGGAAAAGCTGGACCCTTACAGCTGTTTCAGGCTTCAGCTTCAATCATAACGTTATGGGTTTACTGAATGTACAGTGCAGTATGACAGGAGCCCGGCAGCATGTACACAAGTGAGCAGTGTGACCGTCACTGAAGATTTCTACCCTGGGTCTGAGGCTACTGGAGTACAAACCATGTTTCGTGTGACCTTCAATGTAGTGACAGAGAAAGTTACCTTCACCTTGGCAGCCTGCCCCTCCGTCACGTGGAAGGTAAGCTCAGATATGCATCATGTAAAAAGGTTGATGGCACAGTAAACTGAGTATCTAAACTGTTTTCCCAATCTTAAGCTGTGTTTCCAAAACCTGAAGGGGAGTAATAATGTTTTAAGCAAACTGCACCACAAAGTGGCATATGCATGACTGGTTGGAGTTAGGCTAAATGGATCTGATTCTAGAGAACAGCTTATTCACTGCCTTTTAAAGCTTTTCTCCTTTGACTTCTAAAGTAGCCAAATTCACAGTCACCTTCAATCTGGTCTGGAAAAGCCACTGTATTTATATTAACAGTGAATTCAGAGATATATATAAACACAAGCTACTCGTTTCTGTAAGGAAGGGACACTGTTTGGGGAAAGCTTTCAAGCTTCCTAGATAATTTAGGGTTTGCAAGGATTTGTGAATTGTGCCAAGGTATGATAAATTAGAAAAATTTGCATCCCTATGATAAGGGACTTGAAGCAAAAAAACACTAGATGCATAATTTACCTGCCATGGGTTTGTGATAAAATGTAACAGAAGCCAGAGATGCTTTGCACACCAGCTCATTCTCCCATTCAGCAATTCAGTTTAGATCTTCATTTCCTTGAGACAAATGTTCCCATCTCATTGTGAAGAGACCAGCATTGTCAGGATGAGATGGGACCAGGTTCATTGCCTTGCCTTTCTCTTCTAGTGAGCGTGTGCTTTCACTATAGTGCAGTTTGAGCCACTATCTTCTAAGTGTTGCTTTAAAAACTTCATTTTAGAGTCTGTTACTTATAGAGCAGTTACTGTAGGAACCTCATCTCTGTTGTTATGCCTTTCAGATGTGAGACAATTATGAATAACTAGATACAGTGGCAGAGCAGGGTATTCTTCTTGCTTTAAATGTTCATGATTTATGATGATGCATAAGTAGTTGTATCTTTGCTATATTGTTTTCTCAGTCTGGGACCTGTCTTTTCTCTTGACTTGTAAGGTAAGCACTGCCCAGAAGCTTCTATTAGAAGGTCTTTAAAGGGCCTGGTACAGTGTGTCCTCAGCCCAGATCTGTGCTATTTGTAACATCATATGCTAAATAAACCACCATCTACTGGGGCAAAGTATATTTGGAGTAAAATTCAGATGAAATTCATTTTATTGGACAATGTCTCTGTGTGGGAGAGTTTATGGTGATATTGCTTTGGTTTCCCCATTTATTAGGAAAAATTACCTTCTCAAACATGCCTGTTCACTAAATGGTAATGAAAAGATTGTTTCACCATGACATAAAGCGGCCTTACCTATGCTTGCTAATGGTGTGTTAAAGATTTTTCTGCCTTCATATCAGAGTTGTAAGTCCTTAGGCAAAGTGCCTTTAGGCTGCAAGGCACTTAGAATAGGTATTGAAATGGAAAAGGATATTGGATTTTACCATGCTGCAGTGTTCCTACCTGACCCTGGCTCATGAGCTCTTGGTACAGCAAACATGAATGTGAACATAACCCAGCTGGGTACTGCATTTCAGTGTTCATTTATTATGTCACTGAGGGCTGTTAGACACAAGTACATTGTAGTAAATCCCTCTGGAACAAACTGGCAGGTACTGAAAAGTGCATCCTGGCACACGTTTCCAGTTCTCCAGGTCTTCTGTTATTTGCATAATTTCAAGTATTTGATATATGCAATGTGCAAACATGAGCGCATTCTTAAAAGTAAAAGCTGAAAGAAACTGTGGTATAGTACAACTTGTGGAAACGTAGTACATTTGTTGATGAACTAAGTAAAATATATGTGAGAAACTGGGCACAATTGTATGGAAAACCAAGATGGGATGCCAAGACAGCAGAAGAGATGGCTCTGCAGTACAGCTTACATAAGTAACGCGTAGTTTAATGAAAGCTTTGTGGAGGGAGGTAATTTTTTTATTGACCAGCTCTTACAGTGGGAAAAATCCAACAAGGTTTCAGGCACAGAAGCCTTCCGTTTTGACAGCAGAAGGCTAATGAAAGACACTGTTTCCCTGCAACCTTACCTTGTTTGTGTCCTTATATCAGCCAGAATAGCACTGGTACTGCAAGTGAATTTAAATCCTTTGAAGCTGAAAGTAGTCACATCACTGCTGAAGGAGGGAGGACAGAGACATCTAGTTTCAGACTGCTGAGTCTTCTATCAAGAGTAAGTGGCCAAGCCTGCAGATAATGCTGGGCTGTTCTGCTTTTCCACATGCCACAGCACGACCAGCAGATGAGTCTTGCGTGGTGCTTTTGTCAAAACATCATTTTGTAAAAGCTAATTTAATTAGATGTGGGGGAGGGTATGGATACAGGGGACAACTAGAGGGAAGTGACAGCTGAAAAGGCTGTTGATCAGTGCAAAATTCTCAGAGCTAAACACGCCTTTTCGCATAGGCACCAATGCTTGATAACCAAAGCAAGAAGCAACCCTATTATAAACCATAAGCATCTTTATTATATGGAAGAGGGGGACTGGGCTGCTCTTTCTCACCTCTCTGTGTCAGGCTGCCTCCGCTCATTTCCCTGCTCCTTAGGGAACAGGCTGCTTGTACTTCTCGATCTGTTGACAGACATGGAGCTGGTCAGCAGTGGGTTGAGTACTCTGAGATATGTGTGGGTTACACAAATCAGACCGTGGCTGGTATCAGCTTGGCCAGAGCCCCTCTTCAAAGGCCTTTTCAGGTTTCACTCACATGAATTACTGTTGCATTTTCAATCAGTTGCTACTAATGTTCAGGGAGTCTTGTGCCTCTTTGTGTCCTATACCTGGTTTTAAGAATAGGTAACAAGATCATGCAGCTATTGATATACCCACGAACTGTTACCATTCATTTCCTAACTCGTGAATCGACAACCTGCTACTTAGATGAATGCAATTCAAATTCACAGGGTACAAGCAGATTTAGTTACAAAATGTACTCACTCATTGAGGATTAGCTATGCTTGAATCCTATTGATTTTCTCTTACCGTTGGTGTTTTGGTTTTGTTGAATCCTGTCTGAACTGTACGGGGGAGGAAGCAGCAAAAACTGCTGGTTTGTGGCTTTCTATTCAAAGCCATGAAATTCACTTGACAGGATCAACTTAACTTGGGGCTTTCTTGCCAGTTGATGCTTTGCTTTATCTCCCTGACATGGATAGATAAATAAGCTAGGGGTGGCTTTGCAGGCAGTTGGAGCCTGACCCGAACATGTTGCCAACTTTCAAAAGCTGCACAATGGCTCTCTCTCCCTAGCAGTTACAGCCGTTGGGGCAGGGACCTGTTGTCTGAAAGGCTGTTAAGAAATAACGATGTAAACTCCTCCCTAAGGATGGGGGAACAATGTTCAAATCCTATGGAGGGAGCAATATCTGTGATAAGAAAACCAGAAAAATTGGGAGCTTAGTCGTTTGTTTTCTTTCTGCAGCAAGTTGAATACAGTGCTTCTGCTTGTGAAGAGCTGGTGGGGATGCAGGATGGGAGGTGTGGGAAGTGGGTGGCAGCACACATCTTTTCTGGGTCAGAATAACCTTCCGTGCTGCTGTTTTAGAAACCTGGTTTAAATTTACATGGAGCTACAGTTGCCTGCCCTGTTCAGCAAGAGTAAGTGCACGTTAGTGAACAGTTTGTTATTACTTTGTTGTGGTAGTGCCTAAATACACCCCCAGTGTCAAAAACCGTAGTGGTAAATACAGTACAAAAAGAAACCGGCTAATCTATGGATTTAGGGCACTCTAGCAAAGGAGCAGACCATGAGCAGAAGGACAATGCGGTGATGACAGGTGTCATCTTCATGTGATGGCACCTGGGAGAGAGGTGAGTGCAGGCAGAGGGCAGTGTCTGTGGTACATGCTGCAATGGATTACTCTAGGGCTGAATCTAAGAAGGTCTTGCATTAGTCCAAGGAGCTGCTTTGATCACCAGATCCTGTTAAAGCTGGGGAGATGATGGAGCTGAGGAGGGTCAGCACCTGTGGGCAAAAATTTCAGCTTGTTCTTGGACATTGTTTTCAGCTTATAGAACAGTACATTTCTCCTCGAACTATAACCATTTCTAACTGTTAAATATAGAGCTGCTAAACACTTCCAAGTGTAAGTTCCCTTAAAAAACATCCAGAAACAGCTGTTGCTCTCAGTTTACTTTTGAACTGCTTTTTTTTCCACCTTGCTTTTAAAGAACTCCCCAATAAATACACCATATACATCCGCTTCTGTGAACTTTGTTCAAGGCTCACAAGCATGTGCCTCTTTTCTTCTCCCTGCTTGCGAGTGCAGGCACACCCAATCTTGTATGGTTGTTAGTTAATTTTGTTGCTTTAATGCACCCAAAAGAGAGGTTGACAAATTCCCTTCACTCTTTACAATGTTCACAGTCCAGTAATAGTCTATGACCCCAAATACTTGTCTCAGCAGCCCTGAACCCCACTGCACACTGACACAACTGTCTTTGTGATTACGATGCCTGATTTGGGTGCTACTACCATAGAAGCAAGTCCTTTTTGAGGTGATGACAATTTCTAGCAACAATCTCAGAACTTTATTACCTTGAGCCATGATGATAAGCCAAGGCTTTCTTCCTGTCATTATACTTCTAGGAGTTCTGTAGCTCCCACATGTCTCCACAAAGGTCTTGCTAGCAGAAATTTGCTCATCTTTAGAGGACTGAAATTCCTTTTCTCCCTCTCTTCTTGACCATTTTTCTTAAAATATAACACATCCAGCTAACATAAATAGCAGTATGTTCTTAGCCTCCTACCAAACCCTTAAATGAATGTGACTCAAATGGATCAGCAGGTTCTTGCTGAGCGGTCAGGTAATGCAGAAAATCAAGTCTGTGATCCACGTTTGAGCCCCAAGTCTAGTTCACCAGCAGATGGTAGCAAACATCTCCTTCCCTGTGAGAGCTTCATCTGGGGTTCTCTGAATTTTAAAGGCCTGGAGTGCCTCACTGGGGTCATTTGTTTCCAGTCAGAAGAAATAAGCTGTAAACAAAGTAGTTGTGCAACTCAGAACAAGGGAGAAGAACCACGGAAATATTGCTGCCATCAGGACAGAAGAATTAAGTAGAGGCCGGAACAAAACTACTGCAGTGACTTGCACTGAATGGCATGAGAAGCATTTTGGTGTCACTGTTATTGTTCTTGTGGTGACAAAAAGGGACCATTATTTGCAGTGTAGCAAATGAACAACATACAGAGCAGCACGATAAAATCGAAACTGCTCTGGGTCAGCTCTGCTTGTGTATGTTGATCCTTCGTCTTTGCACTGAAGACATGGAAAGTTCAGGATGGGTATTTTCACTAGAGGCTGTTTCTAGTAATTTATTCGGTTTTCCTCTGAGCTGTACTGGCTCTAAGTCTTTTACATTTTATATGGGCTGTTGATTACAACTCTCTCACTTCTGTATGCTACTCATTCAAATGGCTTGCTGTGACAACACTTCTCAGCTTTTTCCTGATAGCAGCTAAACTGAGAGACGGAGGAGAGGGACAGGATAAAGTGAAAGCTGCTAAACTGTGGTGTAATTCCCATAAGGAAATGTCTCTTCACTTATAAGACAGTACTGGTTAGAACTGGGCAAGCTATTTGTGTCAAATCACTGGATAAATTTTACCATTACTGTTTTCAAGTGTATCACCTCTACTTTTAAGTACCTTACTGGAGATTTGAAATTCTCCGACTCCTGCATGCACTGTTCAGTTCTGTAAGTAGTTGCTGGGAAGCACTACCTCTGTGCTCATTTCTCCAAGTGTTGGTGATCAAAATCCTGAGAGTTTGTTGTGTTGTCTGACTGGATATTGAAACTGATTTCTATGCTTATTTGCTGGAAATGAAAAAAGGTCATTTAAATATCGTTTAAAACAAGACAATGGCTTTTTATGGGTATAAAGATGTATCCCTTCTCCAGTGCTTACCGTATTCCGAGCCAGAACATCTTTATTGGTTAAAGTTTTAGAATGGAAAGAGAAAGGAAGAAAATCAGTTACCGTATTGTGCTGACCCTTTCACAGCATGTCTTGCTCTGGAAATCAGCGTAGTACCAAGCAAGACTGGCTATACCTCTGTCAGTGCTTATGCCACGTATCCGAGGATTCCAGCTGAACTTGTCAGGATTATTTGTTGACCTTAAACCTTTCTATTTTCTTGCAGTTATTAGAAACACCTAAATACCTTCTATGCCTTTCGCAGATATATCTGGTCTGAGTCCTTTCAGCTCCACTGGCATCAGTCAGTGGTGTTACTGTTCATGTATATTGTCTTGAACTACATGGGCAGGGGATAAAGTCCTCCCACTGTGACAACACTTGTCTCCTACAGCTGTGCTATTGGCAGAGGTGACGATTAATCAGTTCCAGGGACAACTGAAAATTTTGCTTGGGAATTTTTGGTCCATATCTTTTAGCAGAGAGATGTGCTGGGAAAGGTCCGGACATGGGTGGACCTAATGACCTAATTTGACAGAGCTAGAAGGGGGCATGTGTCAGTGTCATGAACATTATCGTTTGGCAGTATGTAAATCTGCCTTGAGAAATCCTCATGTTTCATCAGAAATGCCGTAGCCATCTGAAGCCAAGCTTTGATTTAATGTAAATTTACTGCTGATTCAAATTTGTTCAAAACCACTGATAGATCTGTTTTATTGGGCTTTATGCCCAATCAGGTATAATTTGTCTACATATTTCCATTTTTATGCTAGATCAAGGAACATTTGTCCTCCTGCAGCCAGCATAAAGCCTCCATAAAAGGGTGAAACCACCGCACAACTTAAACTCTCTCCTGTGTAGTGTGTTTACTCTGTCTGAACTGCACTCACACTCTCATGTCTGACCAGATCTATTTTATACTTTGTGGTGTTTAACTACGCCATCATAGAACCACAAATGCAGGCATACAAGAAGGTGATGTCAAATGCAAACTGTGAAGTCAAACTTCTGTTTGATCACATTTGCTTTCCCAAGTGACAAGAGCTATTTTTTCCTCTAAATAGTTTAGAATTTAATCAGATAAGTGTAATGTGCAGGAGATCTATTAAGAGATATGCAAACAATACAACTGCAGAGACATACAGATGCATGTGTGCTATTTCAAATATTAAACTCAAAATGCATGCATTTACTAGTTAACATCAGCTCTACCTTTAGTCACCCTTTACTGGCCTGATACTAGAAAAGAATGTCAGAAGTGGTAGTCTTGTAAGATGAATCTGGGTAAGAAATAGGAAGGGAAGAGCAAATACACGGAAACTGAAAGCTGTCATTGGAGAGAATGCCTAGAAACCCAGTAAAATGCAAGTGGGAGTTGCAAGGTCCTTGGTGAAGACAAAGAAGTGTTGATCTGAGCAGTATGGAGACTGGAAAATACAATGACACAGCACCAAAATGAAGAGGGGTGTATGTGTGAAGTTTAGGAATTGTCTTGTAGAAATATTTTGGGTTCTGACCAAAAAGAATAAACCTACTTTACGTGAAACACCGATTTTGATGATAATACATTATGAAATGATAGAGCAGCTATGTATTTTGCCCATGGGATTCAGTTTCTGTTCCAGTGCAGATACTGAGTAGACGTTGAGATGGTGAGTTGGTGACTGTAGTAGTACTGGGGTTTTATAACTCACTTAAACACTTTATGCCTTATTTAACAGCTCTTCTCACTATTGTTATTATAAAAGGAGCAGTTGCAAACTTAGGGCAGCTTGTTGAAATCTCCTTGTACAGCAGTGCTAATTCTTTCCTCTTTATACAATACCCATGCAACTAAAAGCATCCTAGGTTCTTCACAAAATATAGAAAGATGTGGTCCCAGGCCTAAAGTGCTTTCTGCTTTAATTCAAAGATGACAGAAGATGTGAGAAATGAGAGTGAGGTGGTTCAGGGATGAATGGGACCCAGAGTTCCTCTAAAGAGAGCACTCTGGTGTGATGTTTATGCAACATGAGCATTAAACTGTGTCCAGCCCCCCCCCCCTTCTTTTTGAAGTTAGCCTTATATCTTGCAGAAACCAGGGTTGTATGACATTAACTGGCATTGAAAGAGTTCTGAATGGTGACAGTTTAATTTTTTAATTTTGATAAGAGCTCTTGTGTATCACATCACAAGCTGGGACATTAAAGAAATATGTGTCAATTTATCTTAATATGCCATATTGTAAATCACAATGATTTACCTGCTGCTTTAAAAGGACTTCAGCAACCTCTGAAGCAGGGACAGCAACCTTCAAGTGCTCAGGGGTGAGCAGCTGAGAAAATGCATATTACATACATCATTTAACTCCCAATGTGGCCACAAAATGTGGTAGAAATATTTCCTGAGCTATACTCTGTCCAAGTTTCTTATAAGGCCAGCAACTTCTAATCAGACTTGAAATCCCAGTGGGTCTTTTCAAAACTGGTCTCAGCAGCAAGGAATATTTAGCAGTGTCTGACTGCTGCATTGAACCTAAAAGTGCTGTTCACAAAAAATGTTCCCTGGCAACACCTCCTCCCTAAAAGCCAAACAGAGAAGTATAGTTTAAAAATCTTTATTTACAACTGAATAAAAATAATCCTTTGCCTTAGTGAGCTTCAGGTGGTTATTGAGTCTCCATAGAGCAATATTCACCTCTTCCCAAGGAAACTGGCCAGTTTATACATGTGATCATGGATCAGACTGCACTGGTTCCACTGCTGTTACTGATCCTGAAGGTTAGGAAAAGAGGATACTGCATGGAGTTCCTCAGGTCTCACTACCTTCATAACCAAGACTGAAATGTCTCCTTCATACTGGCTGTGGGGTCCTCTGTGATCAGAGAGGAGTGGTGGAATAGCTTCCTTAGGTAGGTGCTTCACGTTCAGGGACAGAGGTGACAGACAGACATCTAGCTCTCTGGAAAGACCATGCCATTTACTTCCTTTCATGCTTTTAAGCATCCATCCCTCTGTCCTTTTTGATTAGGCAGCCCTATCTGTCTCTGAATTAGATGTGATCAAATCCTAACACCTAGTACTTCCCAAGGGAGGGTTTCAGATGACCACATTGATTATGGCAGTGGGTATTTTCTTAATGTACATGAAGAGAGATTTACATCCTACAGTGATCAAGAAGTAGCTCTGTAAGGGTGTTACACTGGATCACCCTTGTCACTATGATTTCCAGCACCCAAACTGAATGAGCAGCCTAACCAAAGCAGGGATCCAACATATTTGTCAAACACACTCGAAGTCCCATTGTTTGACTCTATGCAGAATTTAATGAATTGGTGCCTCTGAACATTATCTAGCAACATGCTGGCCTCTGCTGGCAAGCCCCAGGCTTGCTTGTGCCAGTTTTTCAGGCTCTGTCCCTCACACCCAGGCAGTGGCAGGGGGCCATGGGCAGCGCTGAATTTACATACAAATGAGGAGGAATTTTTAGCAAGTGTTCTCCAGTAGAAACTCATTCCTTCTTGTTTTCCTTATTTCTCAATCTTAAGGTGGGATGTTTTACCTCTCTGTCACTATCTGTTGGTTCATTTCCAGGCTGGACAAAGCTAATGGGGGCCCAATTAGGTCCCTAATTAGGACCCTTCCACTGGTGCTGCCTGGGCCCTCCAGCAGGGAGGGGCTCTGCTGCCTCTGCTCATGTGGCACTTTTTTCAGCAAAATGGTGCTGGGAAAGAAAAAAAAAAAAGTGTTTAAAAGAGGGAACTGGAATGAACAAAAGTTTTTCCATTTAAAGTTTATAAATCACTAGATAAAATGAATGAAACTGTGAGAGGTGCATAGCCCAGGGTATAGAGCATGCAGTATGACAGACTTCTTGTTATCTTTTCTCTGTCTTGCCAGCCTTCAGGCAATAATGTAACCAAGCTCTGGATGAACACTGTAAGCTCAAAGATAAGCTGAGAAGCTTTTGCCATTTAAACCTCTTTAAGGTCCTAATGCATTAACAGGAGATTTACATAGACCAAAAGTTACATAAACAATCACTTCTCAAAACGTTCTCTTTCATTTAGGTGCCAAAATTTGACTTCTCTCTGAAAGCCAAGGTATTGCATCAGCATTTAACACTAGGGCGGCCAGTTCCTTCCCCTGGTGACAGCACAAGGCTCCTGCAAGTACAGGACCCTGGAGTTGTATTTTGGGAGGTCAGTAACGTGCCTGCATGTAGCCTGCAGTCTTTGCTTTGGTAAAGAGTATTAAAGTATATGGGGTTTAATACTTTCTTTGGTTTGACATTAAACCAGGCATTTCTTCACATTAAAAAGCTGCCATTTTGACCTTTACCATTATATTAGAAAGCAGTGACAGGCTCAGCTGTTTGAAGGAGTTGTTTGCTTTCTACAAAGTCAGATTAGCTATTCCAGTAACACACTAGTATTGTACGCTGTTATAACCATTAACCAGTGACTCCTCAACACAATGAATCTCTGTATTTTGCAGAAACTAGAGCACTCAGTGGGTCCAGTGCCCATTATCTCAAAGGTTTTTGGACCAGGGTTTGTCCCTGAATTACAGAAAACATTAACCATCCTGAAACACGCTTCATTCTCTTCAGTTACTGAGTCCTTGGAATATCTACAGATTTTTTTTACAAGATATAAAACATCTTTGCAATTTTTTCTCAATATTTTTCAAGAGAATGGTTTTGAAGTGGTCACTAATTACCAGTTTTAATGACCAAAGAGTCTTATTAAGGGAGATCCATAAGGACCAAGTTTTTAGGTTCAGAAGCACGTAGTATGTTCACTTCTGGAGGAAGACTAGGAAGGGCTGTGTATGTGCTTAGCCCTCTCTTACTGGACAGAGTCATCGCTGTTTCCAAACTATGGGCCTGGCATGCTCTACACGTGTACCAAAAGCCCTGGTCCCTCAGTCATCTTTACAGGGAGACATGCTGGACTGTGCAGTGGATCCCACCTACTCATATTTTTCCAGTGAAAGTAATGTGATAGTTCAGGGCCTGAAGGAGCAATCTGTATATATACATATCTAAAATAATATATATAAAGTATACATCTGAGTCTTATCTCAACAAGCACTCAGTACTCAGCCAGAGAATGGACCTTGATGCAAGAGGTGGGAAACATTCCCAGATCCCATGTTAGATACTATCAAATATCAGATTTATAAAGCAGGAGGAGAATAACATTTCTACCTGTGAGCAATGCACAGTTCATTTGTCTAGTAACTGAAGGACTGGTTGTCTAAGATGATGAATAATCTGAGCTGCTGTGTTTCGGAACTTAAAAATGTTACTAATGAACATTAGTCATGATGGTGACTAATGTTCTTGTTTGTGCCAATGTTTAGCCAGTCTGAAAAGATGTAGGTTTAGTAAATGATCTCCAGACTTTGAGATTCTGCCCAGTTCTACACCCGAAGCTCAACAGAAAGAGGCAATCATTTATACCACATTGAAGTAAAGAAAAACCAGAGTAAAGCCATTAAAGCAATAGGACAAAGGCCCAGCTTTAGTCAGGGTACAGAAAAGTATTCAGCTGTTTTTGAAAGCTGGGCTCCTCCTCTCAGTTGCACTGCATTCACTGCAAGATAACTCTTGCTTTAAATGGAGGGAACTGTTTATAACTTACTGAACCCATAATTTAGAAGAATTTAGACATAAAGCTTCATGTATCGGTCAAGTAAAGTAACCTCAATCACTTGGAATATTGTAATTGCCGCCTTTAAGCTGTAAAGCTTGGAATCCAAGCTTGCAGGCTGAACTCTTCTGAGGAATTAATTTTCTCCAATTAGAGATCTCATTGCTGTCCTTGCGTTGTGAGCAGTTCTGTTTGTTCCTTTCACCGTTCTTTGCATTTTTGTTAGCAGCACAATTTACTGCAGCCTGCCTGTGTGTAGTGAATCCATAATGGATTATGGAAATTTGCTGTAAAAGCCTAACCTTTTCTGATATTTGTATTAGGGTTTCCCAGTACCTCTGTATGTTTTGATTCTCTAAGAGAAAGTAGTTATTTCAAATACTGGTGAAGAAATTAACTTTAAAGTCTACCCAGACACATGAAAACTCATCCTTCCAAAAAAATTATTTCTTACGGCCTAAAGTAATGCAGATGTTATTAGCTGAGAGAAACTATTAGAGGATATAACAGACTCCTCATTAGGTTTCCACCAAGGCCAGTAGCATTATTACAAATACAAAAGAGTTAAAGTTATCTTTGGTCAGATATACACTGCAGAGCATGTGATCACCATTAATATGGATCTCAAAAAGCTCTGTAATGTGGCTCAGATCCAGAAAGATGGATGTTTATCTGAACAGTTGTATTAGTGAGATGCATTTGCAAAGTATTTTAATTTCTTGTGCCGGGCAGGGGTAGCGCAAAGGTGCAGCAAGAATGAAAAATTATCTGAGTTTTCCAAATATTACCTGATGTTCAGTATGGATTGGATGCCCATATGGTTGGTAGCTCTTACAGTATCTTGGCAGCTTTTCCGTTCTCAAATCCATATGCTTCATACAATAATGAG
Source organism: Falco peregrinus (assembly GCF_023634155.1). NCBI lineage: Eukaryota > Metazoa > Chordata > Aves > Falconiformes > Falconidae > Falco > Falco peregrinus. The sequence continues at coordinate 100,647,769 of NC_073724.1, forward strand.
CAGGTTCCAAGAAATGTACTGAGCTCATCACATCCAAACCCAACAGATACTCTACTGTTACGTGACTTTGGAAAGCAGAGCAACTGTGACTGGGAGTCAGAATGAGTCTAACCCTGTAAGATAAAATTCTGACTTCAGATAATTTTCATTATTTTAGCTCCTTTAAAATGGCTAAAAGCAGAGTGAGGGAAGGTTTGATTCTGAACTGGGCAGTTAACCTGGGAAAGGCACCCTCTGACAGTCATTAACTTATATGGCTCCTGATGGGCATAGCATTGAATATTTCAGCTGATGAAAGGATACAGTGTTTTGGACATTTGAGGTCTAAGCTAAAGCCTTATACATCCAGGGAGAAGCTTTCCCGGCTTTGGATCACTCTCTTGAGATTTAATTCAATGTCAAGTCAAGCTGGATCTGTTTCCTGAACAAAAACACAGATACAGGCAGATAACAAAGGAGCTGCTATATTCTCTTAGACAAGCAGAAAGGGAGAAGATTTATTTCAGAAGCCTCGAGATAATGTCTAAATCCAAAGATGCAGAATGGGTGTGCATATATATCCTCTTAAAATTATTATGACCACAGTATTCCTTGATTTACTGACAGCATGGTCAGGCAAGCAGCACAGAACCAGCCTGTTAAGTTATGTAGTAACTGCAATGCAATTTCAAATCCTTTGCACTGAAGCTGGTTTAAGCATGCATGCTTACAAGGCTTCATAAGTATCTTGGCCACTCTCTTCTTTCAGGTAAAGGGATGGTCTTTTTCAGCTTTAGGATGCCCTGGTTGGACCATTTGTTCTTCTGACCCTGAGTGTCATGGAACATTTAAAAAGCTTTTAAAAGTGAATTCAGACCTTAAAAAGAAGCAGAAGTTATGGAACTAGTAATGGGAGAGGAAGATGTAGAAACCTACAGCACCATCAGCCCTGAAGACCTTTGGTTTTGATTCAGCTCTGTCAGTGCAGCCCCTTGAGGTTAATGGACCATTCCCTTGTGCCATTGTTACTGCAGTAACCTACAAGAGCAATTTGCAGCATTTGGAGTCTTGTTTTACCTCTTGGTGAAATAAGAGATTTGTGTTAATGGTAGCATCACAGTAGGCAGGGATGATGCTGTTTTGGTATAGGGGGCTGAGTCATCCCCTACCTTAAAACTCCTTGGTTTTAGAACACATTTTGTGTTTTAAACTTACACATTACCTGTTGAATAACGGAGAAGAAAGCAAATGGGAACTCATCTGGTCTACTTCTAGCATTACTCGGTTTGCAGCCTAAAAAAGATAAAACTTAAATATTACAATATTGCAATGAAATACACAAATTGGGCAGGACTCACATACTTGTGTAGCTAGAGGGACTGATACACTATTCACTCCCCCCTCACTGCAGACTGAGTTTTGATGAACCACAGTAAAACCAATACCAGGGGGCAACAACATTTGGGGCAAAATGCTGACCTTGATAGTATATGGTGCTTTCTGACATATCTATGCATAGAGATCTTTTTTAATATTTAGTTACCACTATACCATGCTTTCCATCCACAAAATACATTCATAATGGAGCTGCATTCTGTTAGATGTTACCCTCATGGTTGTGAAGATTTCTGCCCCAGAAGATTTACAAATCAATAATTCTAGTTGAGTTTAAACAGAAGTTATTCAGTAAGCAAAGCTTTAGAGGTCTGTTTCCCGCTTATATTCTGTAATGACCGCTGTATTTTTTGACATGCTGTGAAAGGAATTGCCTGAGCTAAAACAAGGCTTGATCTGAAGAAGCTATTGACCTGCTTGTCTGACAGCTGTCAGATATATTTAGTTCCCAGTAAGCAAGATTTGTTTCACCTGGGGCTGGAAGTTCAGGGCCTTGCAAGGCTGGTGCCTGTGTTCCCATTAGTAGAGCTCCGCTAGATCACAAAGAGAGCTCTTGTGAAAGTCAGACTGCATCATCATGTTTCCCCCTTGCTATCCAAGCCACCATCAAATTCATTTAGTTTAGAGACAAAAAGATCTTGTCTATGATGGGGAGTGGGATATTGTTCTGTGAGTAATTTTAAATGGGCTTAGGGTCAGGGATATTTTTTTTTTTTAAGAAACTATCCCATGATCTTTGTTTTTAGGAATTTCCCTGTTATTTGATCTACTTTTTCCTTTATTGAGCTTCAACGTAATGTCTATACCAATAACACCTGTATGTGAAATCATGGTAAAGCACCTTTTCTGCAGTTTATTTTTGAACAAAATACTTGAAAAATAGTCTTGGAACCTACATGCAATTAACTTAGCAGATTTTATTACTGAAATCCTAGAACTATTAAAATCAGTAGCAACTCCTCATGACTTTAATAGCTTCAGAATTTTATCTTTGTAAGGAAGATACTAGTGGGGGGTTTCCCCCCTCTATGACCTTTAGAACTAGCTGACACTTCAGTAGTGCAATTGCAGCACAGATTGCTAGAAAAGTGTGGAGAACATAGCAAAGATCAAGGGACAGCTTACTTCTGGTGAGAAGGCATTTTGCTAGCAGATGTATTCATACTCTCTGTAAGTGTACTTTGAGAGCTTACTGAATATTGCTTACTTTAGAACAATCCAGTATTATGTTCTACGAATTCCTGAAAGACAGATTTCCTTCAAGAAGACTTAGAGCCTGTTTCAGGGGAGGTGCAGCGCTATGAACTTATGACATGTGAGCTTCCCACCAAAGTGGGTATGGCTCAGCTCCTGTCACAGATATAGTCTGGCATATAAAGCTAAGCCAGCTCTGGTTTCAGCTGTCCTCAATGCAGCAGGCTTTATGATATGTTGGTTCAGTATTTGTGGACTGGACCACTGAACTATCACTGTAGTGCAGGTTATTTGGATTCACTGTGGTGGGAATTGCTGCAGCCCAGTAGTGCAGCAGAATCCTTAAACATTGCAGTGCTTTACCTCTACTGGTGTAGTAAAAGAACATGAGTACAAAAGCACCAAACTACTAAAAGCAATAAATCTCAGAATAAAGTTTTGCTGTGGCTAGGACGGTAGGATCTAACGGCTTATCACAATCTCTCTGAAATACTTCCCCCCAGGAACTGTTTTGGATGCTTTTTGTGAATGGGTGCTCTGCAGGAATTTTATTTCCAATGTTAAGAATAAGCACACATTTTATTTTTGAGCTGTTCTGTTTTTTTCTGCATTTGTTTTTTCATAAAGCCAGGAAGCATGGAGGATACTGGAAATTAAACAGATGTAGTATGTAAAGCTTTCTCTCTCACCACACTGTAAAAATAGCTGTTTCAAATCAAGTTACAGATGATCTCTTAAAACAGATTATTAATTCAAATGTGCTCTCTCAACCCTATTAAACTGTCTTCTTATCCCGAGTGGGGCTAGGCACAAATCAAATGCACAGATCAGAATGACCCTGGTCACGGTGTGGGAGTTGAAAACTCATCTGACGGAGGATTTGCAAATGACCTTTTGCTTTGTACCAGGCTGCATCAAGCTCTCCAACCAAATACCCACTCACTTCCTAAGCGTCCTTGATGTAGTGCAGGTGAAGTAATTGTTTACATGCAAAATGCTAAACATATCGTGCAAGCCTAAATTCTCAGGCCATTTGCTACCCGTTCTCTGTCGAAGCCTTAAGCTGCAATGAGCTGATGCAGCGCTGGAGGTCATGGTGGGGGAAGCGCCTCACAGCCGGTAACGTGGGACATCCAGAAAATGTTCCTTTTGTTTTTCCTTCTGCTTTTTTGGCTCCTCAGTTAGATCTGTATGTGTTACGCTGCTAGATGTGAAACTTGGATTTGTTTCAGAACGTCTGAAATATTCTTTTCTGACATTAACAGTATAAATAAATTCTTCATTAAGTTCTTCTCATGTTTAGCTTTTCAGAGAAGAGCTGATGAGTCACAGGTTTCTAAAGCATCTGTTCCTGGCATTATACTTCTCAGACATTAATTAGAAAACATCAAAACAATAACATTTCCCCTGCTGCTTTTGGAAGAAAATGAAATATGAATCCAATTAGTTTGAATAATTCTGGGATTGGATAATTGTATTGGTCACAGGTTTTATTTTCTCCTTGGTGCCCACATTTTGTAAAGTCAAGTCAGGTTGAAACAATAGCAAGAGGAAGGAAGAAAGTAGCGTGATATATCCTGTGAACACCAGCTGTATCATTATCTTCTCTTTGTTTTCGGAAATAACCTAATGAAAAGGCTCCTTCAAATGCTAAATGCCTTTGTTGAATCCTTTCTCTTCTCCTGAAGCTATTTACCAGCACAAAAGGCTTCAGCCTAGGAATCCACACAAAAACCTGAAGAACAACAAGGATCAACAGAACAAATGTTCTGCCAATCTAGTGCTATAACCCAGCATAACTGTTAATTTCTGCATAGCAATGGGCTGAGGTTTTTCTATACCTAAAGGTCATGATTTTGGTACTTAATGAAGTTTTGAGGACCTGGTTTTGATCCCTTTATTTAGCATATACTAGGAAGTGATAAATCTATGTGACTGGCTTTACAGTACTAGTAAACTTTTAAAGCACGCTGAAAATACTCAGCTTCTTGGTAAATTAACTGAATGACATTTCTACTTCTCTTTGCGAAATTGTTCCCTGTAATTAATGGAATGTATTTATGTGACCTTTCTACAGAGTTTGTACTTTTGTTGCTTTTAGACAACCTCTTATGACAACAGTAGCCAAAGCCTTATATTTTCCATCAAATTTCTGAATACATTGTGAAAGTACAAACTTCTGCTGATACTGACAGTAAGATCCATGTGCATTTTTCAGGTGGCAATATTAACAGTCCCTGTAGAGAGTAACTACACTGTCTGCAGCATTTGTTCTTCTTTCACCCTAATCCACAGCAATCGTGAACAGATGCAATATGCTTCTTGAGATCAGCGATTTCCTGCCCTCGAAGGACCTTGTGAAATTGCCTCTCCTTCCTATTTCCAGATGCTCATTCAGAGGTTCAATTGAATTAGGTTTTGAAAACATTGCCTAAACATTATCTCATTCTGTGCCCTGTGATTATATTTTTCTTACCTTTATGAGAACTCTCACCTAAGCCTCTCTGATGTGAGCACAGGCCATTGTTGCCCAGGACAGGGATGGAACCATGTCCAAGTTGTCCCTGAAATCTACCAAATATTTTTGCAGCCATATTGGTCATATATGATCTAGAAATGTAGAATTTGTAAGTCCCTTTTTCTTCAGGCAACTTTATCTTGCCATATCTCACAGGGTATTCAGTTCTTCCTCTCACAGTCTAATGGAGATCTGTGTGCTGAAGCTTTGGTGTCATCTTAGTAGCAGTAGATCTAAGACATACATTTGGGTTGTCCAGCGGTTTGATTTACACAGTGACTTGGAGAAAGTGCCAGCCATAGCACCCAATGGATTGTCTATTGGTAAGAATGTCACCAGCTATCGGCTTTCTAAGTCTCTTATCCACAATTTTTTCCGGTTTTCCACAGAAAGTTTGAGATGTGGGTCACAAGAATTGTCTTTTTTGACAAGCCTCCTCTTGATGTTCTTCAAATGAGTACAGAGGTTTGTGTTTCTCAAAATATTTCCATGGATCATGTTCTGATTAAAAATGTATGCATCTTGTTAAATGCATGAGCTGCCTCCCCTGAGAAGTGAAACTTGTGACCTACTTTGAAAACAGCACTAATCCAAAGTTTCCCAACTTCTGCTGGACTCTCTTTCCCATTATCTGCAGCAATTTCCGGCAGTATGTTGGAGTCTGCTTTGGATGTGACCTGCTGCCCACAGTAACTCCTGCTGTCATCTATCTTTATGTTGGCAAGCTTCCATTTTATGCCAGCATTCCTGCAAGAACAACTGAAGAATGATACCGAATCATGTCAATTTGGTGTAACCCTTTCTCAGTTAAAGAGATTTATTTTGAAAACCTGGGCTTTGGACTCTGTGGAGCATCTGGATGACTGGACCCCTGTTCTTCTGGCCTTTGGTAGCTGGCAGCAGATGATTTCATGAATCTGACACAGAGCTGAGCTCGTATATCTTACTCTTCCTTGTATTCAAGTTTTGAATTGCTCTGTGCTACTTTGCACCCCCATTAAAATCTCTCCATTTTTCTATTATGTGCAAACTATCAGAGCACTTCTGAAGACAGCATGATGCTGGCCTCTACTGCCCTTGTAACAATGTGCTTGCTAAAAAAGGCACCTGTCTCCCTTCTTTTAAAAGGAATGCAGTCTGCCTGCCTACCTGCCTGCCTAGATGCTTACATGGCTGGGTGGGTATTTCTGTAGATACAAATAAACCATGTCAGGGATATAGAAGAGTGTGAATGGGTCAAGAGGAAGCCTGGGGAAAGGTTTAACAGAATATAGGGAGACTGGGGAGAGAGAGGATGTGAGGAATTAGGAGTGGACGGAGGATTAGTAAGCAGAGAGCCTGGATGTGTGGTGTGGGAATATAATCAGAGAGAGAGAGAAGGACAAGGAGGTAGTCTGAAATGGAGAGGGTTTTTGATGAAAAAAAAAGAGGGCCAGAAGTAGATCTAAATCAGGAGGAGAAGTGAGGGAGAGGAGCAGCCTGTAGAGGATGACGAGGTACAGGAATCACCAGAGTACAAGGGCAGAACGAAGATCCCTCTGTTTCTGTCCTCTCCCTGGACAGGATGTGGTACTGGTAGCCAGGTGGAGGAGGAAGAGTGCCCTTGTGTGCACGCGTAGACCTGAAGGCTGACCATGATATGATCTTACAGTGAGGAAGTGGGGGGCCTTTCATTTTAAAATGAAAGTATTAAAACATAGTTTAACGTGATGATTTTGTTTTCATCAGGAATTGGCAGCCACAGCCTGGTTTACTCCACAGTGCTTGCAAATTTTGATGTATATCTGCAGGAGACAGACATTTTGCACCTATGTACCCTTTATGAGTTTACTTTAAATTAAATACATTAGGCTTTCCAAAGCTAGAGATTCTGCTATGGTTAACAGGGCCACTGAACACATGATCATTTTAGTTAAGATCTTTTGATTAGACTTGGCCTTCACTTTAATCATAGGCTCCTTTGAGAAAAATAGCTGTAGTTGAAGAGTTTAGTCTGATACTGAGAATATAGTCTGTCAGTGTTATGGTAAAAATTTTACATGTGCCATAAATTTTACTATCCCTAATAAAATAGATGATCTAATAAAATAGAATAATAATAAAATATGATGATCTTAGCCTACAGTTGATCATATCCACTCCAACACAAAATTATTGTTTTTATAGATAATTATTTCCAGTGAAAAATTCTGTGAATGAAATGCAGAGGAGATAATAATTTATCTTCTTTGCATGAATAGTGCAAGTTTAATCATATTAGTGTTATTAAAAATTTTAGCCACAGCTAAGTATTATTCAAATATCCTGCTAGAAAAGAATCAGTCTATAAGTGAAATAAGATGAAGCTAGAGTGTTTAGAAATACTAATTTTTCTTACATATGATTACAAATTATGTATGTAAGGGAAAATTATGGAAACCTATTGTTTCCAACAGCTGTGCCATAAAATGTTTTGCATCCTGTCACCTGGAATGCAAAAAATGCTTTCAGTTTAACATACATTTTACAAAATGTTTCTGTTCAGAAAATGGGTTATTTGTAGTATAGTAACAAATAAATCCAGATTAAATATATGTCCTAACTTACACAGTTTAAGATGTTTGTAAAGTTCACCTTTTAAATGCATGCTCCATAATTTGTTTCAGGGAACAAAATGTATAATATTAGAGATACTGTGTCTACAAATGTATCTAGGACCATGGTTTTTTGAATTTTCTTCAAGAATCATGAAATCCTTATGGGTTCAACTGTGTAAGGTATTGACTTTTTAGCTCTCAGGTCAAATGAGAAACTCTGGAAACTGCTTCTGGTACTTCTTGAAAGTATCATTTGATTTAAAAAGCAATAGTTCAGTTGACACAAAATTAAAGAAGTCTTATATTTGGGTTGCTTTTGCCTCTTTAAAAATTTAAATGCAGGCAGAGTTCTAAAGAAAAATTATATTGAAAAGAGAAATATAAATAAGACTTTTGAAAGTTTGAACATCAAATGGTTCAAGCTTTTTTGCTTTTACTGGCTAAAAGTCAGAGAATTTTAGAAGAATTTACCAATAAAGATGCATTTGTGGGTATTAGAAAATAATGCTGTTCTGCTTATTAAAGAAACACCTACACAGAGTAGGCAATGTTTGGACTTGAAGTGCAGAAGTGTTTGTATGTGCGTGAATCTATAGTTCTTTTAGACACACCGAGTAAGTTTTAATGTCACCTCTAGCCCAGAAGCTGTCTATTAGCAGTAGCATGCCACTGAGCTCCAGCTCATATGGCTAATGAGTGAATACGATAATAAAGCACTAGAATAAGAGATTGGTGCAGTAAAATCCACTTGTGAAGATCATCATTGTGGTGCACACATTCATCCCAAAATAAGAGAAGCAAAGAAATTCTATGTAGTGTTGCAGCATGAATGTGCTGCTCCTTCACTGGGTAGCCGGTTATCTCCCACCGCTGTCCCTGCTGTATGCTTTCAGTCCCACTTTGCAACTGTAACTGCTGGTTTTCCACAGCTCCCTGTCACAGCAGCCCTCCAAGCATGCTGCAGAGCTTCAGATGACTAAGGGTGTACATGTGGGGATAACACAGTGAATGGGTCTGCAGAGGGAGATGTGAGGAATGTTTGGTAAATCAGTGCAAGAAAGCAGACATTTCTAGGAGACAGACTTCAGATGGGTCATCAGGTCTGGTCTGTGGTGAGCAGTAGCCATGTTTTTATTTGGGCTGGAAGACAAGAAAACACATTGTTGGGTTGCTTAAATTCTTGTTTTCTTGCTTTCACAAAGGTTATGCATAGTAGCAACCTTAGAATCTGAACAGAAATGTTTCTAACGTGTAAGTATTCACAACTTTGTCACAATCTGTACTACCTAACAAATTGTCCTACAAATTGTTAGGGGTATTATATAGAAGTTCTAGGCCACAGATCACCCAATTTTGGCATTTCCCAGAAATCAAAAGCATTTTATTGTTCTGAGAGTTATTGGAAATTGTGCGCCTTGCACAGGAAGAGGTTTCCTTGCAGTCAGTAAAGGAACTGAAGTTTGCTACCAGTCCTACACACAGAAACTCCTGTTCATCCAAGAGACCCCATCCTTACCACGCTACTGCCAGCACTGGTCCATTGTTTCTTTCTGGGTCCCTGGTTTTGGAAGAGAGTGAGAGAAAGAGCTGTTTTCTCACTGTCAGTTGAACAAAAGCCAACAAACCAGACCCTGTTTCTTCAGGTGAGATTTAGGAAAGAGTCTCTGGCTGTGGCACAAAGGTTACTTATTACAAATTTTGCCCAGGTAGCTAAGCGGACAGGCCAGTGACTGAGGTGTTAGTGAAATGCTGCTCTGTTGAAAATTTTCCCCAAGAGGTGCAGGACAGGTTTGTGAAGACAGTCTATATTGGACTGCACAGCAGTAGTGCTAGAGCAGTATTGGAAAGAAAAAAAATGATGCATTTTTCCAGTACAGTACACGGTCAGATGGGACTGTGGCCTTTCACCCTGACATTCTCAGCAGAAGCTGCACTTTGTGTAAGTGGCTCATAAGATGCCAGCTTCGGTAGTTAGGAAACGTGTCTGTGCCCTCTGGCATGATTAGAAACCAATAACCAGAGCAGTAAACAGACTACAGATTTTTGGCATTTTGGGTAAAGTTGCTTTTAAAATGTTCTTCTGTATTTGAAAGGAGGACATGACTCAGTTATAAATACTAGCTTAAAAGTGTCTCTTTTCATTGCAGCCTCCCTGCTTGCAGGGACTACGAAGAGTACACCCTGCCACTCAGACCCGTTGTCCTTTTTTCCCTTGTTAAAGCAATGCTTTGATGCTGGCATAGAGACAGCTGCAAACTTAGTGTGGCTAAACGCCAGTTTTCTCTGATCAGATTCTTTGCCAGGGTCTTTACATATCAGCTCCCAAAACACCCACAGGAAGAAGCCTCTGAAACAACGCAAGTTATTTGCAATAGTCGCCTGTTATTAGTTGCACAGTTACTGTCACTTTAGAGCACAGTGATGAGCTTGCCAAGGAGGGAGAGAAGTAACATCCAGGTTTTTTTGTTCAATAATCACATAAAAACACAGCTTAAAGCTATAAAAAGGATAAAAAAGGATCAAAATTAAGCTCTTTAATGAGAACTCTTCGGTAGTTAGTTTCTGGTTCTAGTACAGGTTTTAGTTTCTATCCATGTACCTGTGTTGCTGCAGCCTGCAAACTCCTCTGGCTTTTCATGTGAAGGAGTGAGACTCATCTCCACTTTGCTCTAACGATATATTTAAAGGTTCTACCAATATATTTAATTGAGCTGAGCACTTGCAGCAGGCCCTAAATGACACTTGGTGGTCTTCACATTTGCAATGACATTTTCCCGCTCTGAAAAACCTATTCTTCTAAATTGTCTTTGAATTGTCAGATGACTTTATTGAATTTATCTCATTAGGAAAATGGTTCTGAAAATGACCTTCAGTGACAAGACTAGAGATTGTGGTGGAAAACAATGAGCAAAACAACCACAAAGGAGGATCAATATTACTGTGCATTTGAGGTGAAGATTGCTAGGATCTGGAATTGAAACACATGCTATTTACTGCAAATCAATAGTTATACTAGAGGTACCACAAGGAACAGAGCTAAGACAGTTTTTCTTATCTAAGGTAAATCCAATAAAATTAACGATGTTAAATTTGCATATTTCATTTAAATGGCCAATACTGAATAGAGCAACAAATTATTTCAGAAAATGCACACACAAATATATATGTATAATGTAACTGTAGAACCTAATGAGATAAACAAAAAATCACTAATAATAAATGATTAGCAACATAGCAACATTATGAATTAATTTTGAATCACATGGGCAAAATTTCCTAAACAAAATGTCTTATGTAGGATCTGTATTCACAAAGCATGCTGATTTCTAACCAGATGCACAGTGTTATTGATGATGATATGAATAACTAATAAGGTCTTTGGGGGAATATGGGAATAATACTGTTAAGAAGAAAGGAGTGATTTATAGTGTGTACAAATATGAAATTCTAGGGATTTTCTCTTCAGCTCTGCTCTTAAGGCCAGCTGCAGGTTTTGATGAAGGTTCAGGTATCACCAAACTGATGTAACTGTTCCCATTGAGATTCAGCTTTGAAGAGAAAGAATTAATGTCATTTCTGATCTTTTGTTAGCCATGTTCAGAACAGCTTTAATGATAATCACACAGCATTGCTTCTTGTAGTGTTGTGGCAGTAAGAAAATTAGGAAAATATTTGGGATGCAATTATTTTAAAACCATGTCTTGCCTTGTCATACCTACCTTGGAGACAGCCATTATGGAAATGATTGGTTTAGTTTGAGCAGGCATTCAGGCCAGGGCTTGAAAAATTTCAGTACCAGAGACCACACTTGTATGAACTGTTTACTTGAACAACCAGCTTATTTTAAAGGGGATATCACAGTTGTATTGGTATTTTCCATTGGCTGTTTGGCTGCAGAAACAACTTCCTTCTGTGAGTCCTGATCAAAAATAAATCAGGTCCTCAGGTCTTTGAGGCATACTGTAGGACAGCTTGGGCAACTGTGCAGTATGGAACCTGGGTAAGAGCTGTACAAATGCAGGATACCTCAAAAAGTGTCTGAAGACACTATTCTGAGAGGGTTTGAATTAACTTAGTTCTTACAGGGTTATCTTCTATTAGGCTCCTTTTCCCTTTGCCTGATGCAGCTCTAAATAGAGATAAAATATTTTTACTTTTGAAGTGAATCTCCTTCTCTTATAGCTTGTAACTGAGTGCTATACTGAGTTGTGCAAGGCATCCGTGGTATATTAAGAATCTGGATAAGGGTGACAAACTGGGCTTATAAAAATATATCACTTTTACTGATTGTCTACGTGAAACTGATTAAAAATCCCAAGGTCCTTAAATGTGGTTTTGGATCTTGAATAAAACCTTGCAATGAGAATACTGTAAGCAATTTCAGTTAGGCACAGAAGAAGAATATTTCTAGGATGTGTACAGAGTTTTGTTGGCTATTCGATTTACTTAATGAAATATCTGTTTATACTGGTTTTCTTTGGCATAGCGGATATGCACCTTTACAAAATGCCTACAGCTGGATGTGTTTCTTTGTAAAACTAAAATTTCACATGTACCTCTCTCTCCTAAAGATATAGATCAAAAGAGTGAATATATAAACATAACAAAATACCGAGGCAGGAAACACTACATAAAAAGTGTATAATCGAATCACATAATGTAGTTGAAAACTAAGTTCTCTAGCATTAGATTCTTGTTTGCCCTTTGTTTTTTAGTGGTTACAAGGACTGAAATACAGCCTGATGGAAAACAAAACCTGAATTTACCCAAGATTCTCCAATGAAAATTGTATTGATACTATTAAATGAGAACATGGTCTGAAATGTTGCTTGAAAACAAGTAAGACTAGATAAAACTTCTCTCCCTTCTCTGAAGAAAGATTGGTTAATTAGGACATGTGTTGAATACCCAAGCACAGATACAGGCTGGGCAGAGAATTGATTGAGAGCAGCCCTGAGGAGAAAGTGTAGGGGGTGTTGGTGGTTGAGAAGTTCAACATGAGCCAGCAATGTGCACCCACAGCCCAGAAAGCCAGCCATACCCTGGGCTACATCAAAAGCAGCGTGGCCAGCAGGTCAAGGGAGAGGATTCTCCTCCTCTACTCTGCTCTCATGAGACCTGGAGCGCTGTGTTCAGCTCTGGGGCCCCACAGAAGACAGGCATGGACCTGCTGGAGTGAGTCCAGAGGGCCAACAAAGATGCTCAGAGGGCTGGAGCACCTCTCCTGTGAAGACAGGCTGAGAGAGTTGGGGTGGTTCAGCCTGGAGAAGAGAAGGCTCCAGGGACACCTTAGAGCAGCCTTCCAGCACCTAAAGGAGCCTACAGGAAAGCTGGAGAGGGACTTTTTACAAGGTCATGTAGTAACAGGACAAGGGGGAATGGCTTTAAACTGAAAGAGGGCAGATTTAGGTTAGATATTAGAAAGAAATTCTTCCCTGTGAGGGCGGTGAGGCACTGGCACAGGTTGCCCAGAGCAGCTGTGGCTGCCCCATCCCTGGCAGTGCTCAAGGCCAGGCTGGATGGGGCTGTGAGCAGCCTGGTCTGGTGGGAGGTGTCCCTGCCCATGGCAGGGGGGTGGGACTAGGTGATCTTGAAGGTCCCTTCCAACCCAGACCATTCTATGATTCTAATACCAAGTGTGTTGTAGAAGCCAAAAAAAAAAGTCTTTGATTCCAGCTGAGGTGCATTATGAGCTTCTGGCTTGCTTTGAATGCTGATCCCAAAGTGAAACTCAAAAGCCTCATACCATTGTGAAGCCAAACCAAGAAATCCGTTTGCTTAGATCTAGAAGAATTGAAACTACTAGTTCTCATACAGCTGCTTCACCAATTTTTCTGAGTTAGTAGTTTTGCTAACTTGATAAAAAAAGATGGGAACTGATTCTTTTGGGGGACTGTCTGTTTTCTCATCTGTTCCAAATAATTTCTGCCTACTGCTTTGCTTATTTTCCTCATGTTGTCACTTAGTAATGTGTGCAGCAATCAGGCAGGGAAAAGGGACAACGTATGGAGCAGGGTACTGTATCAGCTGGGAACTGGCCTACTGTTGAGTGACCAGGGACAGCATGCTGCCCGCTGGCACTGCTCCCACCTGGAACTGGGGCTGCTGAGGACACTGGTGAAAGTCATTCCAGTTTGGCCCAAATCAAGTGGAAGATTTTGACATTTAGTGTGTCACCCACCACAAGACTACTTGTTTTGCCAACAGCTGTTGAAAGGGAAACACAGTTCCCCTACACTCATTTCTTGGGCAGCAAAGGGAAAGATACTTATGACTGGTTTTATTTTCAAGGGTAGTTAACTAGGCATTCATACATTGCTGGTTTGGACATTAAAAAGCCCCACAGTGTTCTTCTGTCTCGTTTAGCCTTGCTGTTTTATTGTGCTCTCTCACTCAGTCCATCTCTACTGGAGGCATGAACTCTGCCTTAAGAATGTGTCCTTAAAGCCCACCAGAAGGTAGTGTGGGCAGAGAACACCAAAACTGGAGCTCTCTACATCACTAGAGGCTGATTGTAGCTTCAGAAAACATCAGCTCTTGCCTCTTATTTTGAAAGTTGGAATATACCAGATGCCTGTCAGGAAAATGCTGCAGCTTATGACAGGAATTAATAAAACAGTGAATACTGTGCTGGAGGCACTGAGTGCGATCTAGCTAATGCATTTGTCCGGGAAATCTTCTGGTTTTCATTTAGAGGAGTTATATATGAAGCAGCAAACTTGGTTCTCTGTAGATTGAAAAATAATTTTATGGCCAGGGAACTGCATGAAAATCAGATGAATGGCAACCTGATGAACTTGCGGCACTTGGAATAACAGTAAGGATTATTATCTTTGACGTAGTAAAATACAAGTTTACGCACCTGCTTTTCTTTTTAGGGCAGTTATTAAATATCTTGCTAAAAACTGTTGTCTCTTCCTACTGAAATTATGCCCTGTTTCACTCCCCAAAATCTTGCATTTCATTGGGACAATAATATTCTAATGCATGCCTTCATTCATAGTTTTCACCTACATAGTGCCCATGGCACATTCTAAAGGTAAACTGACATGAAAACTGTTACAAAGATCCATTCCCACAAGAAATGTATATGCTTTTGAGGTTAAACCCTACAACAGCTAAGCAATGTGCAACATTTTGCAGTAGGAAAACTGATTCCACATTCAGCCACTATAAAAAATACCAAAACTCATTGTTGAAAGTGGTCTCCTGGAATTAAGGTGACAACTTGCTAATTAGTATTCACATGATTAAAGGAAAATCCTCTTCTTCCCATTTGATTCCTCTAATGGTGAAGAATATATGAAACAGAAGCACTTATCACCACCAAAACTAGACTCCCTGAGGAAGTGCTTAGCTGGTCATGCCTTCCCATGCCATCATGTTTCTGTAACTAAAGGTCAGAAACAACAAGACATCTTTGAAATTACATGCTGAACTAAGCTAAAAAAACCCATTTTTTGGTTACTTAGCCATGAACTCTGTACGTTAAACAGAGTTGTCTCAACTCTTGGCAGCAAGGCTGCATTAGTGCTCTGCACCACTAGGAGATCTCTCAATGCTGGGGGGCCAGGGAGCTTGGCTGAGGCATATGTTCTGAATGCAAAGTAGCCTTACATGTGTTGTGGCAAGGTATTGCTCTTGCAAAGCCTTGTGGATTCACATCTGGAAGTATCCACCACACTTCCTTGGTCACCTAGCAGATTTAAGAAAGTCTTCCTGGCACACAGAGGAACTGTGGGAGAAGGTAGTGAGGAACAACCCCCAACTCCCAACCACCCACAAGCTTTAAACAAAACCAAAAAGATCCCTTGAAATTACCTGAGAAGGTTCTGCAGATGTTGGCATTATTTGAACAAGTTTTGTTGCTGTTGTCCCAGATGAGTTGTAAACACCTGGGTTTGGTGAAGATTTTTAATTTTTTTCATTTCATTTTATTTTTTTGTGAATGACATTTGCTTCTGGAGCTTCTCAATATCAATCTCAAGCTATCCAAGATAGCTAAGCAACGCCACCTTACTGCAGTTGTGTTGGTTCACATGTTTTTACCATGCACAAAGACATTTTGCAAACAGGATATACACTGCTTAAGAGTGATTATTTATGGGCCAGCCAGTTATCAGTCAAGTGGGGAAGAGTTAGCCTGTATTGCTCCTTGGAACTAGCTGGTCCTTGCTGTTGCTGAGTTGCCATCAGCCAGTGCTCTATTTTCTTTCCTTAGGTTTTTATGTTGGTTCACTATCTTTCCTCTCAAATGCTTGAGTTGCTAACTATTACCAATTATTATTCAACAATTACATCTCTGCCCATGTTTTCATCTAGGCTTTTTTTTTTTTTTAATCTTTAGCTTGTGTACTTTTAAAAACCAACAATTTTGCCAATAAAATCGAACTGAGGTTATACAGCCTGGCTGCATCAATCTATATTTGGGATAATAGATGGCTGAACTCTGGGGCCACAGCTTTCAGCTGCAGCAAGCTCTTTGTGGGCTTTGCAGAGCTGTCTGCACAACAATATCTGATGATTAATTTTATGGTCTTCTCAATGATTTCATGCTTTACCTGAACAAGATGCTTATTGCAACCCATCTGTTTTTCATCCATATAAATCTACATACAGCACAGAGTCATCTTTTGGGTCTGGTACGCTCAGCAGTGGTTATATACTTTCAGAATGAAGATGTTCTATACCTTTTAGCTTTATAGTGAACCATATGAAAAAGCACCAAAAAGAAAGAAGAGTGTTGTCTATTCTGCTGAAGATAACCTTCTATCTTCAGAACGTGATCTTGAGTTAGACTTGAAAAGATGAAGGAGAGTGGTATGCTGTGTGATAGCAACACTGATAACGTTAAAAAGGACAAGGAAGTGCTCTTGGGCTCAAAGAGATCAATGTGCCAAAGAATCAGAGAAAGCTTAATCCCTGGACACTGCAGTGGTAACTGATGAAACTTGTCTGCCTACATTCCCTTCTGGAAGACACCAGAAAGCTATCCACCAGTGATACAAAGCCTAATAGTTATGGTGGTAACTATGAAGATGGAAGGCAGGTGATGTTGGTGCTATGCAATTCTGGAAAACCGGGAAACAAAAATCGGCATATTTGATACCTTAATATTAATAAAGCTGATACCACTGAATCAGCAGTGGGCCATTCCAGTGATGATGGTTAAACAGCTGCTGAAGCTCTATTAAAAGACCTGTGGCAAGTAGACTGAAGGATGTGATCATTCCCCTCTACTCAGTGCTCATGAGGCTACTATATTGAGTACAGTGCCTGATTTGGGGGTCTCCAGTTCAAAAGAGATGGCAAGGAACTGTAGAGAGTCTGCAGAAGGATCACTCAGATGGTCAGGGAGCCAGTGCATATAGCATAGAAAACATTGCTGATTAAAATAGGTTTTCCTAGCACAAAGATGTGAATGGTAAGGGGGCTTCAGTTGCTGCCTCCTACTACACAGAGGGGAGGTATGGAGAAGGCAGGGACAGTCTCTTCTTAGAGGTACACAATGAAAGGACAAGATGCCATGGCAGAAAGTTGTAGCAAGGTAAATTTTGCCTGGATACACAGAAAAAAGTGTTCAACTATGAGATATTTGAAGGACTGTAATAGATTGCGAAGAGAGACTTTGGAATTTTCCTCCTTAGAGTTTTTCAGAATTTGCCTGGACAAGACCCTGAGGAAACCAATTTACTCCTTGAGTTAGTTCAGCTTTGAGTAAGAAGTTGGAAGAGATATCTCCATAGATCCCTCCCTATTTAATTTTTTCCTGTAAGACTATGCTGGTAGAGTACATATCTTACCTCAGTGTCTTCTCATTTGGTGTCCCTGCCTGAGCTGCTGAGCAGGAAGTTAAAAGGTAGTAGATAATTCATCATTCTTCCCAAAACTGGGAAGGGCAAGGAACAATCCAAATTAAAACTAGTCCTTCAGACTGTCAGACTTGAAAGTGCTGGACTGATTCCAGCTCTTGAATCCTGCAACCCATGTATCAGTGCATATTAGAGTTCTTATAAATTAATATTGGCAATGCAGAACTAGATTATCTAATTAAAGTTTAATTTCACGTCTGACAAATTGGCTTATTTTTTAAAGCCATCTGTGTTACAGAAACACAGATGCTAAATGATTGAAAAAATAACTTTGGTCCCAACTTTGATTTAAATGTTTAAACTTTAAAACATCTTCCTCGACTAGCATGACTACCACTCCCATTGTAAAGCTGGGCATGTCTCAGAAGATTTTCAGTAGATTATTTGAAAAATGTTTCTCATGTGCATATTCACTAGTGTGTTTTCTATACCCATGTAGATTAAATTTATTTTTTACACTCTACTAAACAGACATTTTCTGGTGCAGATACTGACAGGCCCATTTAACTGGCAGGACATGTCTCAATCTGGAAGGCAAATCCACTGGGGTTCCAGGACAGGGTGTTAACATGCGTGGAGGGTTACTGGATGTGCCTGAGCACCAGGCTCCTGACTGGCTTTTCACTGCCTTTAGAAGAGGCTGATGCTCTTTTCTAATCCTTTTCTAATCACTTCCTCAACTATTCTTTAAAGTAAGAGATTAATATTTATGTGTTGGCATCTCAAAGGAAGCATAATTATGACAACATTAATTTTTCCAATTTTGTGTGAGCAACCTGAATAGAAGAACTATTACTATATTTGTAAATCATATAATCTTGATTTTGCCAATGATATCAAGCTTATCATCTTCACCTCTTTTCACATCATCCTGTTTTCTGTTTAGGATACTTAGCCTCTTTTGCAGGTGTGATTTTAGTGTATGTTGTGAGAAAGGTACTGACTAGAATGAACCAGTCTTTGTCACCTGAATATAAGGGTAGCATGTTACTACAGACTATGTGTTTTGCACCAGTTATCCACAGTGAATTGTTCTGGAACCAGTAATAATTGCACATTGATTCTCTGGAAGTCCATACTTTACAGGTGAGAATAAGATTTTAGCTGTTATGATGGTTTCTATTTGATGTTCTAGAGCCCAAGGAAAACTGACATTGACTTAACTGGATTTTGTACTACACTCAGTAGGAGGGATCTCACCTAAATATAGATCTCTGAAATTAATTCCACGCATAGTATAAACTATCTTCTAGGTTATCGTAGTCAATACAAAGAGAAATGCACCTCCAGAAGCAGATTCAGACAACTGGTTTATATCTGTTTTGTGTGAAGAATTCAACAGAGTAGCTGTACTCCTTCTCCTTATGTGTAATGAACTGTACATTTTGTTATCTGAACAAGATCTCCTCTATCCTTTCATTCAGGCATCTGTTTTTGTTTTCACTTCAGAGACAGAGGGAGGTAAGTTTGCAACACTACATACTAATGACAAATTTAATCCAAAACCTGACTTATTCACTTGTGGTAGCACATGTCCAAACAGGCTGCCTGCTCAGTCCCTTCGCTGCACCGAATGGCAGACCAAATACTGGCATACTGTATCTAGTTATAGAAGAACCTATGTTCTTCTGCAAGTTTAAATCCTTATAAGCATATTTTCCATGGTTTTTGTGAATTTTCCAGGAGCATACAAATTGTACTCCAGGAGCTAGCTTCACTTCCTTCCTGAAAGTCTCTCCTGCGTTTTTGTTTGATGTGGGCTGGTGTCTGTCACTGCCAATAAGCATTTGCACTCTCTGCCTTAACCTCCTCTCTATAATGTGTACAAAAGTCTCTGGATGTGTACAGTGTATAACACCTACCCGGGAGCAGCCTGTGCTGGAGTCCTGACCACAGTCTCCTCTTGGGATCCAGCTCCCAGCACCGCTGCAGTGTTCCTATATGGTCCTGTATGAAGATGCTAACATGGCAGCCTTGTGCATTAAAGGCTCATTCATGAGCCTTGCGGTTTGCCCCACAGTCTGAGAGTACACTGTGTGGAAAAGAGCAATCAAGCCCACACAGGGACATAAACTAAATAGAACCAGGAGTCCTAAGGCAGTAATGCTAAACTCAGAAAACCAAGAGAGTAATCAGCGGAAAGTAAACCCAGAGCAAAGGAATTCATTATGAACAGTGGAGTCGGTGTGGGTCACTGATACGTTATCTTTGCTAGTTATCCTAACTCACCAGCATGCTGAATCTGCCTAAACGGCTTCTATGTTCAGCTTCCCCTGTGCCCACAATAAGTCTCTCCAACAGCGTTCTCAGACAGCGTGAGAAAAGCGTGACCTGACTCATGCAGAGCATGGCTACTCCCAGGAAACTTGAGTGCTCCAAAATCATACCCTAGCTGGGAGCACTGCTATTGTCTTGGAGCTGAGGGGTGCCAGTAGGACCTGGAGCAATCTAGTGAGGAGTTAATTAAAAGAAAACAAGTTACAGTTTCATCTCATTTGCTGAAGAAGATGGTTAACTCTTTGTTGCAGCGAGCTGCCAGTGATTTGCTGTGCTGGGATGAAAGCCCATCCTCTTTAATCACTCCCCAGCAGAGCAAAATTACCGGTGTCAGGAAAACTCATTTTGTGGCATTAATCAGAATGGATTAAAATGGAACAGTTTCTGAGCTGCCCTGCGAGAATAGCTGTGGGACATCAAAGAGAGCCTGTAATCCACAAATCCAGAAGACTGCGTCCTCTGCTTTGAAATATTGTAGTCAGCCAAACATTTATTGGAATGACATGTTAACTGCATTGTGTTTAAAAGCACTTCAGTGTTTAATCACTTGTATCCTATCTCTTCCATTGTAATATAATCAGGTAAGTAATCAACTGGTGTGTTCCGGTGCTTTTGATGGAGAAGTTTGAAGATCCATTTAAAATCTTGGACTGCTTCTTGATTTTAA
This sequence comes from Falco peregrinus, assembly GCF_023634155.1. Taxonomy (NCBI): domain Eukaryota; kingdom Metazoa; phylum Chordata; class Aves; order Falconiformes; family Falconidae; genus Falco; species Falco peregrinus. Next base: position 100,668,247 of record NC_073724.1, read on the forward strand.
ATTTTTGGTAATGACGGATAATGGACTACCACGGAGTCCACTCAATCCATTAGGAATAAATCCATTTCTATATATGTTATAGCTCCATGCAGTCATTTTAAATAATAACATTTACCTGGGTGCTTTGGAAAGTATTTTTCTTCTTCTGTGTGTGGAATTGTGGTATTTTATAACCCAAAAAATTTCTTGTCTTGAAAATCTGTTTTAGATAATGTATTTGAATTTGCTACATAGCAACATATTTGACAAGAGGAACAAGGTTTTCTTATAAAACCAGAAATCTGATTATCTGTGGAACTTGGAAAAGGTACCTGAACTAGCTTTTCAAAATGTCTCATGCTATTTGTGTGGTTTAAGAAGAATAAAGTACCTACAAGCTGCCATATACAGTAGATATACATTATATTATTTTCAAAGGCAAAGAGAGACAAATATGTGTCTGTTCAGATTCTTTTCCACTTTATCTAATATCCCACATGTACCATAGTCATGTGTATGTCATTGCTGAGTGGAAAGTATTAATCTGTGCTTGAGAGGCCCACAGAAACCCTAGGCCTTCCTGCACCTCACTGTGGTCACTACTATGTAGTCATTGTAAAACTGTCTCTTGCCCAAGTACTTATGCCCAAGTACATAGTTCTGTGAAAGTGTCAGCTTGATGTTCAGTATCAATCAAAAAACCAAACCAAACCAAACCAAACCCACACCAAAACAACACAAATAAAATCCCAAGTATTGTTAAGAAGGGAATAAAGAAAAAACCATTGTATAAACAAATCCATGCTTCACCTGCACCTTGAATACTGTGCAGAAGTCTGCTCTCCCCAGCTCACCAATATACAGTGCCATTGGAAAAGATCCAGAGGCAATTCACAAGAATGGTCAAAATTATGCGGTGGCTTCCATGCAAGGAGCAAATAGGTTAGGATTCTTCAGTCTGCAAAAACCAGACAAACGAAGGGAAAACATAACAGAAATCTATAAACCAGCAAGTGCCATGAAAAGGATGGATAAGAATCTCTTGCTTGTATGATATGTTTAGAATATAAAGAGAACGTTATTCATCACCCAATGTAAATTTAAAACTGTGGAGTAGTTATGCCATAGGATGTTCTGAATGTTTCAAATTTACTAAAATACAAGAGAAATCCATGAAGAGCTATTACATATGAGGACACAACTTCCGTGTCATGAAGCCCCTGAAGGCTGGAAAATGTTCTGATCAATTACCACCATGTGCTTTATACTATTTGCTAGATACTCACTTTCGGCCAGACAGGATATTGAACTAAATAAATCCTCCCCTTGCCCCAGTACAGCTGTTCTTACACAACCTGGATTAAATCTCAGTTTAAAAACACATGGGGAAGGAGAAAAGGGACAGCACAGCTAGGTGGGTAAGACATGTAACTTGGAACGCCCATGCTGTTTGAGGCAGTGCCATTGGGAAGGCTGAAGCATCTTCAGGTCTTCTGGCAAGTTCACACTCCTTTAGAAGGCATTTTTTCCACTGGTGAAAGTCAGTTATTTACGCCAGTGGAACATGGAAATAGGACTAAGGTCTTCATTCATTTACATGAACGGCAGAGACTAACATAGCTATTGATTACTGACTTACTATTTAAATTTTCTAATAAATAATGCACACTTCAAACTTGATTGAAAAACTTACTTCTTTGTTTTGCCATGATTTCTTTGATTGCAGCGTTGTACATGAAGACAGAATTTGACTTACACATTCTGATTCCCAAGAAGATGTCTAGTCTGTATTTGGTACTTAAGAGACACAGGAGACATGTTTTCGGTCTTTTACTTCAGTTATATACCTGCAGTGTCAGAGCAGCAGTTCTGTGAGAATGTCTCACAAAGTTCAGGGTAATACTGGAAAGATGCTTGTGAACTCAACGAGATTTCATGGTTTATTTGGTTTTATTATCTTTATCCCAGTAGGATCTGCACATAGTATGAAGGAATATATCATGTGGGAGGCAAGGAAAAGGATCTTAAGCAACCCTACATAGGGTGATTTAAAAGTTCTTCTCCTTTGAACCAGGCCTGAACTTCTCACTGCACAAGCTTTGGAGACAAATTCAAGCATCAGATTTCAGGAATGCCAAACTACACATCTCTACTACTGATTATTGCATTTAGAAATAGCCTTTATGTAGCCCTTGCTAGAGTCCCATTTTAGTACATCAGAAGTTAAGTTACAGTACGGTTTTGTCACATTAACTCACTCTGATCTGCACATTTCCCTGTAAGTAGGCCCTGCAACCAAAGTAGCTGGCAGACTTTGACCCTGAGGTTTTTTTATTCAGACTACCTAAACTTCGAGGCTAGACAGTTGTACAGCCTCATGATAAGCAATGAGACTGAGTCCCTGGACCATTTCCTAATGACTGGGCTGTGCTGCATCTCTAATACTACAAAATATTTCCATAGCACCAAGCAAGGTGGGTGAGTCAGATCCCTTCTGGAATTGTTTCTCTGGAAAATTGTCACAGTTCTTAAAGATTCATTCATCTGAGGTATCCCATATGCATATGTTACGCCTTTCAAGTCATTGCTGAAAATCAGCCTGTAATGTCAAAATGAACACCTGTCCTCTGTAACTGACTCTTTACAAACTGTGTCTTTATTGTGCATTTTTTGCATCAGAATACAGAATCAGTGACCCAAAGTCTGCATGTAGGAATTGCACGAATAGAACAGCAGGAGAGCTCCCAGCTTCATCTGGACCAAATTATATATCTAATCAAGTCATATTTAGCTGCAACCTATCACTTGTTTACTGAATAACCTTTCTAGTGTGATGCTAGCAGCTCAGAAAAGCTGATTACTTCCATTTCCAGGGCATTCAGTCAGATCCTTCCTCTGAACATTCATCAACAGTTCAAGAAAAAAAAAAAAATCATTCTGTTTTTGTGGGGCTCAACTTTCCATCTTAGCCTCAGGAAAAAAAATGCATTTTGTTGGATACATTTCATACTTCCCCTGGTCTGAGTCAGAATCACCCGAGGAAAGCATGAGTCAGAAAGCCAAAATGATTTTTGAAGAGACGACTACATCTTAAGATGGATGTCTTTTTACTGTAACCGTGCTCAGAGATGGTTCCCCACAGAGGTGCATGGAAAGGAGGAACACCAGCCACTGACTTTGGACAGTGCCAGCTCCTAAATGGACATATACATTGCAGTGGCTTCTGTGACTAACCTGTGTAAATGGCCCTGACCCATGCCCTCTGTTATTTCGAAGTGCTGACTACAATGTCTATGTTAAAGATTTTTCTGCATTTGTAGAAATAAGCCAAAATAGACCTGCAGCATCCTGCCAGCCTGTGCCTGGGAAGCTGATTAAAACTAAAGGAGCTTGTTTTGACATAGTCATAGTCATTTCCCAAGCAGTGCTTATGGAAAGTGGGAACTTAACTGCAATGATTTCTGTGGACAGGTATGGTAAAAACATACTAGGGTTTATCTGAAAGCATGAAGTGCACCTCAATAAAGGAGCTTGGTCACTGTGTGACACTGGTAAATGAGTGATCAGTGTAGGTGTGGTGCCTTTTAATAAATAAACCATTTGACTAGAAGAAAAATGACACCAAAACACACTTAACCATGGCACTTTTCAGGAACGTTGCATGCATCCTTCAGAAATCATTTATTGACCTCTTGAATCTGTTATTTATTCACAAAGAAGAGGGGTAAACATTTTGGTCTCTTCAAATCTGAACAGATTTCTGTATTTGCCATGTGCTAGCCCAGGCTTTTGCTGCATGTCACTCAAGCCAGTTGCAACAAGCTGAGAGACTGACAAGGGTATTTCTTGTTTACCTCCCTGGAAACAGAAATAGTGTTTAAAAGAGCCCTGGCACTCAAGTGTACGGCTCCTGATTTTAACCCATAAACAAAACACTCCACAGCTGCTTGGATGACAAACCATGAGGAAATGCAGCGTGTGACAGCCTGGTATATCTGCCTCAACAAGTGTTTTGTTCAGCTTGCTAGAAACTGTGGCTCCAATGGCAGGGAATGGGCATAATACAGCTCTTGGGATACAGATAAGCAGAGTTGAGGAGCTCCATGAGAATGCTTGCCTGGTGAGTGGGGCGTGATGTTTGGACAGGACTGACCTTCCACAAGGCAAACCTGCTTCTTTCCACTAGAGCTGCTCTGGTGGGGCTTCCTGTTGGGGACTTTAACTGAAGCAAATGTGAAGCTTTTCAGCTTTTTTTGCAAAATGCATTTTTCAGGAGAAAAAGCTGCTTAAAAATTTGTTCCTCTGTTCATGTCCTCTGTTACTACAGGCAGGACTTCAGGCTTCAACCTGAAGAAGGCTGGAGGCAGGAGCAGTGGTGGCTCCCTCATGCTGGGGCCAGCATGCAGCTGATGCAGGGCACAGTGAGAGCAAGCCTGTGCTGCTGTAGAACCCCATTTTGGGAACACACAAAACTGAGACATAACATTGTGTGTGTTTGTGCATGCACAACTACACAAACATTCTCACCTAGGTGAGAAAGTAGCCCATTACTCACTTTAGTGAGTATGAAGACCTACCTTACAAGGACAAGTATAATTTAATGCAGAGACCCCCGCGTTCTCTGTAACCTGAATTTTTCAGAGAGCTTTCAAATGGGCATACTTGCTTCTCTTGTTTCTGTTGCAAAATCAAATGTAGAAACAACAGCAAGATGTGCAAATTTTGAACTGAAATTGTTCCTCTGATGGGAAGCATCATCCCTCATAGTCTAAAAAGTATAGTAGCAGGAGGGACTTTTAATAACAGAAAATCAAAGTTTCTCAAATTACTTGCAGATTAAGAGATTTGCAGAGCCAGCCTTAGAAAAAGACAATGGCTGTGTGATTGATCTTGCTGACAAAAGATAATTTGCAGAAGTGCTGGTATTGAACAAACCCAGACAAATGATTAATGAGGAAAAAATCTGACAAACATTTTCCCCTTACTGTTGAATTGCCTGTGAATTTATTGTATTTCTTCTCTATTCAAAATCTATTTTCTTAGTGATTTTTGAAGATTATCTTTATTTTTATGCTTTGTTATTAAGAAGAATTCATTGCATCAGTGGTTTTCAGACTCTTTGGGTTGAGGCTCCCACCCACAGCCTCATCTTCTTCCCTGCCCCTTCCATTCCCAGCTACACTGTAGGTCCAGGAGATGAAAGAAGGGGGAGGTTTGTACCGTAAACCATCTGGCAGTGCTTCTTTTTGCTGTCTTCTGTCACTCCCTTCCCCTCTGCTATTACCTGGGATAGGAGGGAGTCTGACAGCAGTGCTGGGGCCTCTCTGCCTCTCTGCTTCCCGTCCTCAGGTGCACAGAGCCACAGGGGGAGACAGTGCATGGCTCGGGCTCCCTGCTTCGCCCTCCCTGAACCCAGCTCTTGCCCAGTGCTTCAGTGTGGGATTTAGTGTGCCTGTGTATGGAGGTACTGAGGGAATATGGAGTATATCCTGGTTTACAGTGGCTTATAGCACTGCCTCTCCAGCGCCACAGCTCACAGCTCGGAGGGTAGGTGAGGTGCTGTCTCTGCAGTGGAGGTGTGGTGCAGGGAAGCACAGCTGATGCTGCGTGACTGGCATTAACATGCCAGAGCTCAGCTGTGAAGGGAAGTTGTACAGCACATGCACGATTTTTGCCACTCAGTTTTATTATACTCTCTTCCCTTATCCTTGATCGTAACTCTCAAAATTGGGTTTCCTATAAAACACAGTCTGAAAAGTGCTGTCTGCACAAGTCCATAATATTCACTTCAATATCATTGTTTGAATTAATTCCATGGCTGCATAAAGTAGCTAAGCCTGGATGTTGTAACTGATTTTGTTTGTGACTGGCAGGGAATTTATTTCTTGTTCTTTAATGTTGGGTACTCACTTCAAAATGTGTGTTGTACTTCCTCTCTTCTTCCCTTTGCCTGGCCCGTCTCCTTGGCTTGTAAACTTTTTATGGTTTGGAGACTGTCTCTTGCCTTCTGTTTGTTTACTAATACCACTGAGCCCAATCTGGATAGGAATTTCTAAGTGCAACCATAGTACAAGTATTAGAGGAATGGTCACAGCAAAGTAATTTGTTACAAGAGCTGTAGAAAGAGAACATAACAAGGAAACACAGCTTTAACCTGTTTATGTGTAAGTAAGAATGGTCGAATACCTTTTTGCAGGGTTTGTGCACATTGAACTCAGATACTACATTTCAGTGAGACTATGGAGTGAATAAGATAATAGTTAGGGAGGGTACTGACACTGTACTAATGAGTTATGTTGTTGGGTGGTTATATAGAAAGGAATCACCAACCTCATGAATTTCGTGCAGTGTGATTGATTGCCTGACAATTAAATGTGAAGTCTCTGAATAGTCAGCCTCCCAGATGTTTTTTCTCTCCTCTAACATCCCTTATTTAGATATCCTTTATCTCTTTCTTTTTATTTGATTTATCCATTTATGTTTTCTTCAGCAAAGAATTCTTTCCTCCTCCTAACTCCCTTTAATTTATTCCCAACTTTAAACAACAAATAAAAAAATGTTAGGTTTGAAAACTCTAGCAAGCTGCAAGAAGACTGAGAAAACCCAAAGTGGACAATGTCTTCCACACACCATGAAGCACTGGAATCTAACTGCTTATAATCTACCATCACTTTATAAAAGGCACATAGGCCATAATCTTAAAAATGTTTATACCTCTATATGAATATATTTGCCAGACTACTTCAGTGAAGTAAATGATAGTGTACACACAGAAGTAAAGTACCTCAGAGTCTGTTTACAGAGAATGGACCTTTTCTTGTTCTGTTCCACCTTTCGTAGAAATGTTGTAAAGAGTCATATTCATTAAATGCTCTTCAAAGTTGAGGTACAAAAAATGAATTCAAGCTTCTAATTACAGGAAGAGGTGCAGAGTATACTTGAAGAGTCACAGGATTTATTAATTACCTTCCTGTAATGCATTAAATCCTTACCTGTGTGGCAAATACAAGACTCATGTCAGATGCTGCAAAAACTCCATTAAGATTAGGGTTTCTTTATAAAGCACATGCAAAAAAAAAAAAGAAAAAAACAACCCCGTAAGAAACACACTTGTAGAAGTAGGACCTAGTACTGCTCTTCTGAGTTAATAAAGAGCAAAATTAGGTACTTGAGAGCAATGACAGACCTGGCCCAATATTTGAAGCTATCATTTTTGTATTACTAGTCTTCATTTCTTCATTAGTAAATAAGCTTATTGCTCTGCTAAAAGGCCAGTGCAGCCAGAAGTATTATGAGGAGGTGATATATCCTCTCACAACTATTAACGTGATGAGCTGGAAAATGAGCTGTGACACTAAGAAAGCTACTTCCCTGTTTTGAAGAGAATTTGAATCCAAACCCATGAAGAGTCAATGCTGAGGGTTAAGGTAGCTTTTACTGAGGTCATTTCTGTTTATTAATTCATATTTTCATACTGTTCGTTGATATTTTGCTTTCTTTATTCCTTTCCTCAAAGTAACATCAGATCACATGGATAAAGTGATGAAGATTTGTTTATAATACAGTGCATTGGTAGCAGTCTGTCAGCTTTACTGTGGTACATTTCCAACACTGCATGTAAAAATATAAACCAAAAGGTGGTAGTAAACTAAAAAGATACAGGTAACTTCTAAAGGAGTGAAACTTCATATCTCGGTGTTGTTCCCTTTTGATATCAACAGGACTCCAGGAATCTTCCTAGTAAAGGTTATCAGACTATGGCTGCATGAATATCCAAGAAGGAAATTAAAATAAGGGAGAAATGGATACTACAATTGGCAAGGATATTTCTGAGGACTGGTAATATAGAAGAGATGGTAATTTAGCATAGTGTATCATAGAAAAAAAAAGAACAGTGATATGAAGGAAATTATTTTGGGCAAAGAAGGATGTCTAAATATAATTTTGTTTTATTTTATATAATCTGCAGTACTTCCTACATAAAGGATAGCATTTGCGTATCTTAGTCATGTCTTTGAAATGACTGACATATTTCATATATGGGGTTTTTTTCCTTTCATTCTCTTCCCTGATAATCAGTCAATGGTGGCAAAGACACTGTCATTGCTATTCTTTTAATGGAATTGACACATAAAATACAGTAGAGGAAATCTAACTTGGTGCAGAAACTCCATATTCTTTGAAAGCTCAGAACTCCATTTTTCTTACAGAAGACAAGTTCTTTAATACCCAGGCTGTTAGCACATACCCAGCTCACAAAGCATGAATTTACTGATACACATCATATGTGGAAGTTTTCTTTCATAGTACAGACAGTCCTAAACAAATAAAATAAATTTGACACTGAATAACAGCTTTAGTTTCCTCTAAATCTAATCCAGAGTGCAACAGTGCTTTCATAATGCACTGAAAAAAACACAGTGAAATGACAGGAGTATATTCAAGAACAGAGTCTGTTAATGTCAGCCCCAGGAAAACACAACCCCAGATTACCAAATCTGAATGACACCCAGTTTTAATCCAAAAATTATTTATTCATCTGATTCCTATGAAATCTTGAATTGGAGGAATCCAGAAACTGTGAAGCATCGTTTGCAAGAAATTCCGGGCGATTTTTATGTATTTTTGTAGCCAGAAGACTAGGCGGTGGAGGCTATATAGCTTAAAAGTTCTTTCTCTGAAAAAAAGAAATAAACATCACAGTTATGTCAGAACATGAGGAGAAACTTACCTCCTAGAACATGTGGTTCCAAGATCTTAGTCCATCAAAGGAAGCTAATCACTCTCCCAAAGGCAGCTCTGCCACAGAAGACTCACAGGCTTTCAGAAGAAACACTTACTAGTGATGGGGCTGGATTCCTCATCAAGGCACTTTTTTTCCTCCCTTAATTGCTAATGGACTCGTATAAATCACACTTGAATCCACTGAATCTTTGAAAAACTGAGAATAGATAGACAGTAGCTGGGAGAAGAGTGTCAATAGTACAAGATGTACCCAGTTACTAGTTGCTGTCTGACACAGTGTAAGTCAGCAAACAAGGGTGAGTGGTGTTGTAATTAGATGAATCAATTGCATTTTCTGTTATGCTTCCTCTAATACAAATGCAACTTGACTCCTAGAGCTCCCGTTCTTCATTTGCAGAGCATTCCTGCAGGTGCATTTACCATTGCTCCATGTGGGTTTTGCTCACAGCAACACAAGGCGAAGGGCAGGCACAGCGGACGGGCGGAATGCCTGGAGGAAAGCTGGCACTGGAGAGGCTTTCTGCTTTGGGTGTGAATAGCTAGGAGACTGTGGTGATACAGATAACAAAAATCTGTGGATGAAGGCAATGCTGACCATTAAGATAAAAACATTTACAAGCATTACTTTGGATTAACACTTAAGGTTGTAGTCAAGTGCTCTTCCTAGAACATCTCTACTGGTTAAAGAGACTTCCACCTCTACTTGCTTGTTGTTGCTTGTCTGAACACTCCCTAGCCCCTTTCCAGCAAAATGAGCTGAATTAAGTAGTTTAAGTAATTTGGACCATTCTGATGGAGACAGGTCAGGGAGCGATCATGTAAGGGCATCTGCTAACAGCTGGGGGGGGGGGGGGGGGGGGGGGGGCGGGAGGGCTCACCTCCAGTGGGATGCCAGTGATCAGCTGGGCATCGGCTGGGAGGGGCAGCACACAGGTTAGAAGAGCCCTGGGTTTTACAGCACCAGATGCTGTGACAGCTACTTCTCCTAATTTTCCTGGACAACAGCAGGATCTTCTTAGGCATTGCTGCCTTGTAACTGCTGGAAACATGGACATCTATAAGCAGACACAGGAGGTGAGAAAAAGACCAGTTTGCAGCACGTCTGTTAAAGATTGCTGAGAGTGGATGGAAAAGGGTTTATACCAAACACCAAAACTTTCAAATTGAGGAGGTATTTTAATTTTCCTGTTGTCTGTCTCCCAGTCCTAAATTCTTCTTCCCACTAACTTCTCATGTCCACTGTTATTTCTTCTGGATGTTCTGGCTGACTTTTCTTATTGAGTGAATGTGCTGGTGTGAGAATATTATCTATTCAAGAACCCTGTCTTTAAGCATTATTAACTTCAATAAAGCATCTTTATAGCTGGTTCTTTGTAGTTTGAAAGTACCTAGAAAAGGACCCAGGGCTTAAAACAGGATGTTTAAAATCCCACCACACGCAAAATTACCCATTGTGCTCCCATGCAAAGAGAGGAAAGATACATGACCCTGATGGAGCAAAACACTTTGGCATACATCTAACTCTAAACACATGAATAATCTCATTGCATGCCACAGATCTACTTTTTCAAGGATATGCTCATATGCCTGTTAAGATGGAATGGAATAATAGGTCATGCCCACAAACACTGAAGACAATACCATTACTGCAGTAAATATGTATAGCCCATCCATCAGGGTGATTCACAGAAGATCCCACTATGAAGCAGCTCCTCAGCCTGTCTCAAAACTAATCCTAGACAGTCAATCATAATTTATAATAGAAACAAAGAATTTATTTCTTTTTCTATGAAAGGTTTTGGCTTTTGTTGGAAAACTTTGACCTTTCATGCAATTGCTGGAGGCTTTGCTACATTATAACTTCATTCTTCATGAGTTTGTAGAGCAGGACAGGATCTACATATGAGTTTCCCACAGGGATACCTAGATTGTAAAGAAAAGCTAGCAACGCTGCAGACAAAGTAACGGGTTTACTGTTGACTAAAGAGTTGAAAAAGTACGTGCTCTATGACTACAAAAGGAACTTGAAATTTGTCAAGCTACTACTCTGTCCACCTTAGACTGCTTCCTCATTGAATATTCCAGCTATTACGAGTGGTCCACTGGCAGTTTAAGTACTGCTGCGGCATAAGGCAGATTAGGAAACACAATATTCACAAAGACAATTGCTAAAGAGGTGCATGGCCCACTTCACCTTTTCACCATTGCTAGCATCGGTGAGGATCTACCAGGAAAGTGGTATTTTAGCAGTACATAAGAGGCAGATAAACTCATGTGTTTTGTTTCTCAGGCTATGAAAAGTGGCTAAAATTTCTATTGCCCAAGTAAATGTGGATAAACTCTGTTCACCTTCAACTGCACAACTGCTTTTGGCAGGAACTCTGGAAAGTTTTAATGGAAAAAGGCTAGCAGAGCTGGAAGATCAAGAGGTGAATGTCTATCTGTTCTTTCTGCAGATAATTGAAAACATGTCCCCAAGATGACAGACTTATCTTGATTATTGTTATTATAGCTTGCTTAAGTGGAAAGGTAAAATAATAGCCATTAACATACATTGGCTATATATAGTAGGGAAACAGACTGCACATTTTGAGTTCCTGGCTCTTCAAAATTAATAGTCCACAAATATGAGACAGTGACTTTCACCAGGAAGTGAACTCAGTTATAATCTCAACATACAGTTAACCTCTTTCTAAAATAAGTTTCCATGGAAAAACATAGATTTTGGAAGCGTTAAAAAGGAAGAGAAAACAAGATTTTGGGGAGCAAACTACATGGAAGAAAATTAGCTTTAGTTAGTTAATTAGTTTTAATGATTCATAAAACCAGAGGTTTGTTTTCAATTTAGAAATAGGGATGAAAGGCTATTCAAGGACTTACAGGTGATGATGCTTCTCTCACCTGCTATTAAACTTGTAAGCAACCTTTTCATAGTTCCAGCTGGGGCACTGAAATATGATTATGCTAGATGAGAGTTCCTTTTGGCACACTGTAGCAGCACTGCAGAGAAAACACAAATATCTCACTTCCACTCATAAAGTGCTATAATATCTGAGCTCTAGAAGTAGTGTTCTGAGCTGCACTTTTCACTCAGTTTTACAATGAAGGTTTTACATGCAGAAGGGAGCTATAATTCGATCATTGATCTTGTGCATTTTTATCCTCGTAATTTATTTGAATTTGCATATATGGATAGTAATCAACAATAGGAAAACATCAGCAGTGTAAATGATGTTTTAAAATGTATTTTTGAAAAATATGCAGAGATTAAACTATGGTACTCCTTATACGCAGTCATATTTTGGAGAAGCCATCCAAACATTTTGAACTTGCCTGTTGGTAACAGACACCCTGGTAGACTATTTTGCTCTCAAGGCTCAGAACTTCTGCTTTTTTTCTCAGTGCTTTTATGACATTAAAGTTCTTGCCCTTGACAGTCCTTGGGTGAACATAATCCAAGACACACCACACTTCCTGACAACCTCTTTTAACAGGCATTCCAATGCATTTTTCGTACTTCATCCTTCATGCAGCCTTAATCAGCTTCCCTTGAAAGAGAAATGATACTGCTCACCTACGGCATTTCTAAGTATACACTTCTTTGTTTAAATTCTCACTTCTTTTAGATTGACAGTGAATTTCTAAGGAGATAATTGAGTTCTAGTTATGTAAGTTTACTGTTTTTTTCAGGAGGTTTGGGTTTTTTTTAGGAGTTTTGCAGTTACATAACTTTTTTTTGTATTTTTATGATGTTTTGATGGTTTTACTTTTGTGGGAATTTTGTGGGCTATCTACCAGTTCTGCTTTGCAGTTGTAATGATACAGCGTTACAAAAAGTACCCTAATGTATTTGAAAGCTACACAGAGTTAATCAATTCTGTTTATCAAATGAGTCAATGCAATATTTCATAAGGAATCAGCATCAGAAATGAGTTTATAAAGATTTGCCTGGTATCAACTAAGCTTTAGTTTTATTGTTGTATTGGATGGAGAGCAGTACTCAGATATGCATTCAGTGCCATGTTGTTCTCACAACACTAGCACCATGAAGGAATTTAAATGGGCAGCTTCTTTACAGTGCTGATTCTTCGGGCTTTGTGCTGTTGTTCCAAGAGCACCTTGAACTATTAAAACGTGTCACTATCTGCTGAAAGAAGTGGTCCTTTCCTGCCTCCCCGGCTGCTCATGTCTGCTCCAGTGTTGTCTAACCACTGAGCTAGCACAGTGAAATGGCCTTACAGTCAACTGAGCTGGTGAAGCACTCCAGGTAAAATTAACCTGTCCAAAAAGCTGTTTGGGAGCAGCTCTGGTGAATGGGATGAATTAAGTGAATGATCTCATTTGACTCACCCTATTAAGCACGGTAGACAGGGTCACTTCTAGAGGAGCTCTTGTAGCTCTGATAATTGAATCTTGACATTATGGAAGGACTAATCCAAAAGCACAGCTGTTGGCCCGTGTTACAACTGTGCACACCATGGTCCTAACGGGAGGGAAGGGGATAAGGGGAGCCATCTTCGTGCAAGTGCCCCTGGAAACACTCTTCATCAATGCTGATACCCGCACGATGCTACCAGCGTGCTCAATGAGAGACGCTTGCCCCACCAGTCCAACCAGGGTAACTTCCCTCACTTTTATTCAAGTGCTGTTAAGCTGCACGGGAAAGAAGGAGGAGTTGGGCTTTGGCTTTCCTCCATTCCAGCATAATCACTTGGAGTCCTGCAGCGATCTGAGGCGTGGTGGGCCTGCTGCCTTCCACCCCGCCAGCTCACTGATGGCGACATGCCGCCGGGGCTGTTCTGCCAGGGCAGGGAAGGGGCTTGGTTCACACATGCTTCCTCAGACACATTTGTTACGGTGGCCTAATGCATTTCTCCAGGCATTCTGCCAAAACTAGTTCCTTCCTATGTACAGCTAGACCTGTGGTCCAGGGAATAGGCAATAAGTATAGTTTAATTTGCTTCTACTTATCTCCTGAGAACTGAGCTTCTCTTGCTTCCAGCAGTGTTCTCTGCTAGAAGAGGTGCCAGCTGAAATTGCAAATGTCCTCCCTACAGCTGAAAAACTAAAAGATCTCATTCTGTCTTGGTAATGTCTTGCTGCTTCTAAGGAACATGAGAACTTTTCAGGGCTGGCAGGCCACCTAATGCTAAGCCTTGTGGTATCCCAGCACATGCGTCTGCACAGACTGAATCCTTCAGTCAGAGTTACGTTTGAGGAGGGGGAGGTTTGCCCTGTACACCTGCCTACCTTCTCAGCCGTATTATTTTGAGGAAAGCTTGCCCTTTTGCCTGAGCGCGCTGGCTTTGGATGAAGCAGTCCTATTGCTTGGTCGTGAGCTGGATCTGTATCCCAGACAGCTCTTGCAGGGCATCTCCCTGTGGACAGCCATGGCTTTACGGTGTGGGAAGGGACCACGGCCCTTCCCATGACAGCCACACGGGGAGGCAGGGACGCCCAGCTCAGAGCCCACAGTCCCTCTCCCTTCCTATCTCCGTGTGTATTGGGTTTGCGTGTCCAGGTTTTGGTAGCAGGGAGAGGGGGGCCACAGGGGCGGCTTCAGCGAGTTGCTGCCAGAAGCTTCCCCCACGGCCCGCGGGCCAGTGCCAGCCGGCTCCCAGAGGGACCCGCCGCTGGCCAAGGCCGAGCCCACCAGCGACAGCGGCAGCGCCTCAGGGGCTGCGTATTGAGCAGGGGGTAAAACCCCCCTGCGGCAGCGAGAGAGCGAGCGCAGCAGCCCCGCAGCCCCGGGCGGTGCGGAGGGGCCGGGGGGCTCCGGGCGCCGCAGCAGCGGCTCCCCCAGCCCGCGGGGCAGCCCCCGGCGGGGCAGGCTGTGCCCCCAGCCCACGGAGCCCGCGGGGGAGCAGCTCCCCCCCGCAGCCCGGGCAGGGGGTGCCCGCAGGGGGCCGGGACCCGCGGGGGCCGCGCCGGGGCCGGCTCCGGGCAGGGCCCGTGGCCCCGCGGGGAGGAGCCCGGGCCGGGGCCGGGCTGCGGGCAGGGCCGGGGACCCCGCGGGGGCCGCGCCGGGGCCGGCCGGGCCTGAGGGGCTGCGCCCCGCGGCGGGGCCCGCGCTGGGGCCGGGGGTGAGGAACTGCAGCCCCTGGGCAGGGCTCCCGCTGGAGCAGCCCGTGGGGAGCCGCCTCCCGTGGGGGGGAGCCGCCTCCCGTGGGGGGTACCCCGCGCCGGGGCCGGGCAGGGGGCGAGGACCCTCCCCCGAGGGGCAGGAGCGGCCGGGACGGCGGGGGCGGCACCGACCGTAACCCCCAGGCCCTGCTCCCCTGCGCCGCTGGCAGGGGGGAGGGAGAGGCGTCAGGGGCGAAGTTCAGCCTGGGAAGGAGGGAGGGCTGGGGGAAGGTGGTTTAAGATTCGGGTTTATTTCTCGTTACTCAGATTTGATCGGCGAGAAATGAAACTAATTTCCCCGAGTCGAGCCTGTTCTGCCCATGACGGCACCTGCTGAGCCATCTCCCTGCCCCCATCTCAGCCCAGGAGCCTTTTGCTGTATTTTCCCTCCCCTGCCCGGCTGAGGAGGGGGGTGGCAGAGCGGCTGTGGTGGGCGCCTGGTGTCCGGCCAGGGTCAACCCACCACAGTGTGTCCCGGCAAAGCAGGGCTAAGCAGACCTAACACAGCCACCGAGTTCAAAGGCAGTGACTAACGCCTTGCTTCATATTGAGTATGGTATCTTCCCACCCTGTTTGTGACTTGCTGCTGCTGTGGATTTCAGAAACCTTAGTTTACTCCCCTGGAATAAATAATAAAAACATTAAGTCTCCATTAAAATACAGCAATTCAACATCCTGACAGTTATGAGCTCACGGTAGGAGTTTATTTAATTAAGGATGATTCTGCATTCTTCACAAGGAAGATTGGCTTTTTTGTTTACATTGTCATAAATAGTCTTGTATGTTGGAACACTTTGGAAAATACCAAGGAAATATGCTTCCCTCCCACTTTGAAAATATTCTCCCTCAGCATTTTTGTGTGCTGTTTTTATTATCTTTGCCTCCAGTAAAACCCCTAAGATAGGCATGGTTTTCAAGGGGAAGACTTCAGTACAAACAGCCTTCAGTGCATGTTAACAGATTTAACAAAAGATTAAAAGAGAGGAATGAGATTAATAGGAAGTATGAAAATAAAAACGGAGGCTAAATCAATCCTCCCAATATTCTTAGGTCCAAGTGTTTGTTTCCCTCACGATAAAAGTGTATCTTCCAATGTGTTGTATCCTTCAGTTTTAAAGAGTACTCCAATGTAAAAAAAAAAAATACACTGTTCAATATAAAACGTTGCTCCCTCTGCAACTGTGTTTTAAAAAGGGGGAGTGACAATGAGAAGTATGTATTGCAGCCGAGATCAGATCTTTAGGAGTATGAGCAGCACAATGATCTCAGGTGACAGGAAAGAACCGCAAGAATTCAGATTCCAAGACTGCAAATTTGTGCCCAGGAGCCCTCTGATCCTGTTGGCATCATTGCACTGGAGCGGAGCAGGAGCAAGGACTGTGGCAGGATTCTTCCCAGAGCCTGAACAGCCCTTCCACCTCCAGCCTGATGAACAAAGCCTCTTCTTTTCCTGCTCAGTGTAGCAGAGAGAAACTCTCCAGCCAAACGCAGTGAAGCTGCAGAGCCCTGTTGGGTGGCATTTTTCACCTACCTGCCTTCGTTTGTAACGCATGTAACTCCTGCATGCAGCACCTGATTAATCTAGCGTTTGAGGGGAGGTGCTAGGTAATGAAGTGCAGAATGCCATTGATTTTCAAGAAATCTAGAAATAAGAAAGAACCCTAAAAACTGGAAGCGCAACTTCCATTTTTTAGCAGAGTTGCAACTTCATCCATATTTGTGGGTGTATATATAAATAAGAAGCGCTATATTCTAGCATAACAAGCACACCTCCTGCCCACCGTGTCTGTCTGTTCTCCCATGAGAGATTATAAACTTGATACTTGGGAAGATGCAAGGCTGGCACGGAGGGGTCTTGGAGGAATGCAAGGAACACCTACTGTGTGCAAGGAACATGGCTCACGAGCACGGTGGAGAGTGTCTCAGCAAGATAAAGGAGCATGCCCTGAGCCCTGTGCTGGCAGGAGGGCTGCTACCAGTACCTGCATGAGCACATTTTAAGCTGGTTTAGACGTGTCCAAGCAGATTTATAGTTGGTACAACCTCACTGTTACTAGTATTAAGCTGAGGCATGCAGCCGCTTAGCTTTACAGGCCTGAAATTTCATTCTGATAGGAAACCCTGATACTACAGCCTCTGTGCACCTGGGACCTGGGGCCAGAAGGAGAGCACACGAGGAGGAGCGTGACTTGGCAGCCCGGTATCTACAGCACCTACCTCAGGAAGGCGTCCTGGGTTCCTTTCTCTACCCTCAAGATTACTTGTGGTTTTATATCTTTAGTGTCCAAAGGAAGTCATAGTACATCTCAAGCAAGGGACCCAAGCTTCTGGCATCTGGCAACGAGACACCCTCAGGCGTGCTCCCCTCCAGGTCCCGTGGCTCCTGAGGTCCTGGCACAGAAGTCCAGCTGCATTTGGAGGATCCTTCTACCTCCCACTTCTGTAGCCTGTTGGTTATGGGACTTGTACAGGAGATATAAGACATGAATGTGAATTCTACTTAGCCAGGGGATGCAATTAGTTATCTTGGACAATTAAGGTGAAAATGTTTTCAGGAGACAGGCTACGTGATCTAGCAGATAAACACCGCTGAGAGGCAGATCACTGGCTTCCACTACTGACTTTATGACTAAACCACCAGTCAGTCATTGGGCAGCCTGTGAACCTGTAAACTCACTAATGCATGAGATGAGATGAGACACCCCAAATACCTCCCTGCTGGGTAAATGCATTTAATTGTCTAGCAGACAGGTCTGAGAAATGGAAGGGGTGGAAAGGACCACCATGCATCTAGGAAGAGGGTGAAGACCTTCCCTTTCAGCAACAGTGGGTTATTAGGTTAGCCCCACAGCTAAGCCTCACATTTCCAAGGCATCCAGCAGCCATGGGTAAGCCAACGCTGGCATCTGGAAAGCTTTCAGGCTGAGCAGGAAGCTTAGTGTGGAAATGCTAAAGAAGATGCAGAAGTTTCATTTTTTTGGCCTTACGCAATCAAATTTTTCCTACGACCCATTGTAGACAGCAAAATAGGCCTTATTTCTGCATTTGCCTAGTCTCAGCTTTGAGACATTGATTCTTATGCTTCTGCTGCTAAATTAAAGACTCTCCTAGTTCCTGTACAACTACTATTTGATAAACTAAATAATTTGATCCCTTTAAGTCTCTTACTGCAAGGCATTTTCTTGAATTCTTTTGAGGCTCTTTTTTGTGGCTTTTCCAATTCAATATAATTTTCATCCTAAGTCTGCTCAGAACAATTGTAAATTGTTTTGTTGTTCATTAAAAATTCAGCAAAAACCCAGTGCATCCCTGGAGCAACTTGTTATTCTGTGACTGACAATGCAGTAGTCTGAATCAACAATGTTTTCCTATTAAACATACGCAAAGTCTTCCTGTCCCCATACCCCTGTACATATGAGTAACCCAGAAGTAAAATAGCAGTCTGGAAAAATTTTTGCTTCACAGAGAGGATCTGACAGAAGGCGGCACAACTGCATGGGCAGTTCATATGCATAGTGATTTTCCAGGTGTTGCCTGGAAGCTGCTTTTAAATATATTTTTGGAAGAGACATTACTTTTGACTATGGCAAATTTGTATAGTTAGACAAAATGATACATATGCCTACAGGATTAATAGCTGTGTGGAAATTAACATTTTACCTTTCATTGCTTATTCTTGATAATATCGTATTATTTTTCACAAAGTCTTTTTTTATTTAATAATAAAAATAACGCTATGAAAGAAAATGAAAAATAACACCATCATGACAGCATACAGATATCTGTTCAAACTAGTGGCTCATATGTTTAGGTACAAGTGCCTGTGTTTGGGTAAAAACTGAAAGTGTAGCACAAAGCCTTACAGCATAGACAGGATCCCATTTCCAGAAGATGCTGACAGCATTTTGGCATTCCAGGAGCAAGACCCATAAAGTCACCTTGTTTGTTCTCACCCTTATGCATTAAGGAGGAGCACAGGTTCCTTTTACTCTCTTCTTTGCTGCTCCTTGGTATTTTCTTCCATTAAAAGCATTATGCAATACAGTCAAGTAATTTCTCTTTCTCACTGTCTAAACAATATCGAGCTTTTTATTACACCCCCTTGGTATTCTGTGTTTCAGGATGATATGCTGGGGCTTACAAAAGCCTCCAGATACATTGCATTGCCATTAGCAGAGCTGGAGGTGGCTGCTCAGCAGCAACAGAATTTCCCAGCTCCCCTGTGGTGGAGATGGTGACAGGAATTAAGTATAAAGCAGCTTTGGGAGAGCTTAGCCTCTGCAAAAAAACCTCCAGGAGATCTGAACTGTAGGTTGACTTACTGATTGGGGCTGCACATCTGTAATGAAACGAAACTCCACTGGATCTGCTTATGCTTCCCTGCCTGCCAGCAGCACCTCTGTTCTTGTTCCACTTGGCTTTAACTTTCTGTCAAATGTGACTTACGCTGTGTACATGTAATCTATATAACCTCCATGCCACTACAAGCCAGAGCTCAGTGCCCTCTGTGCAACCTGCATGGAACAGGCTGCAGCACTGCCTGCTATGGCACTTCCCTGATGCTGTTACAACACAGGTTTGGTTGTGAATGCAGACAGGTTGTTATCCTCAGCTCAGCTAAAATCCACAGATATGTCCAAGTCCATGTCAAGCCCTGCTTAGTTGTCCCCATGCAATACCTTAGCTTTGGTTTTGCCTTGAATCTCTGTACTTTGGTTGGTTTTGGTATGGTATGAGACCTGATTTCACTTTGTACCTCTTACAGTAGCCCAGTAAGTCAAGGCATTTTAAACTGGGAGTGTTTATCTGCTGAAAAGCCAAAACAGACACTTTTAGATGGAAGACTTACTAACTGGCATAAATTAAACAAGGCTGAGCCCATCACCTGGTTCTGTGTTTGTCATAGGTCTTTCCTAGACCTAGCCACATCTCATTCAGCCACACCTCTGGCTACACACAGCATGACCCTTATTTACATTCTTTAAAGCTAGCCCCCAAAATGAGAAATTCTGGCTCTATCTCAGATATTCCTCTGACCAGCAAGCCTCTAAAACCAGCTTTGCAAACCAGCCAGCCAGCCATCTGGAACAAGTAAAGTTCATTTCCAAAGTGTACCAACAAAGCAGCCTCCATGCATCTTCTCCAGAGCACTGGCTCACAGCCAACAATAACTTTTCTATGTAATGTATTGTGAAATATTTGCAGTTCTGTACTGACATTTCCTTTTCTTCTTTCTCTCTAAAGTCCTGGTCAGCTCCTTGGTTGGTGAGGATTTAGCCCACCTTTGTAGAACAATAGTTGCATGCAATAAAATGCTTATCTTGGTTCCTTATCTGGTACTGCCTGTCTTTGTACAAGATGAGTCCACTAGTGATCTGTATCAAATAATCTACTGTCTGAAACAAATGTACAGAATTGAGTAATTAAAATATTAAATGATTCTACTGTTTGGCACTATCGGAAAGGTTATTATTAATCTTGCAGCCAAGATTAATTTTGTTCAGTATTTCTCTTAGTACATTTGGGGTTTTTTTCTGCAGAGACTTGAAATATTAGCACCGAATTGTCTGAAGCATTTATCTCTTGCCAATAACACTATCTGTTCAGACCTAGTAAAACATGTTCAAGCTTTTCCAACATAAGCACTACATACTTTATGAAGTCTAAATTAGGTTCTTTATGAAATCAGCAGTGGTTATATAACCACTGTGCAGTTTCATTAAATATGGATTAATATCAAGACCATTCTTTTTGGAGAATTTTGTGGGCTCCTTTCCAAGGATAGCAGAGAAAATCTTTCAATCTGACACACTGGAAGAAAGGAAATAATTGCTAATTCTTCATATTTAAATGCAGTGCATTTCTGCTTAGGTCATGTTTCATTTGAACTCTGTCTTCAGAGGATGTTAAAGAGGATACTTTGGGATAAGTTCATCTGAATATATCCCATAGATGCATTTTTGGGTATCTTTTTAAAAGACTGGAACTCACCAATACATCTGATTAATTTATAGCTCTTTCTGTGCTTAAGTTTCTGGGTAATGTTTGTGTAGTCTGGTCTTTGACCTGTTCCTTGCAGTCCCAAAGGCTGCTGAGCTCCAGGGTCACACATAAACTCTGTGTACAAAAACGGTAACTTTTGCTAGTAAATATTGTAGTAAGCTTTTTTACTCCAAATCACTCCCCAAACTTTTATAGGATGACAATTCACACCTCCAATACGCAGTGGCTTGTCTTCCCGTTCTTTTCAAGCTTGTGCTTGGTGGGTTTGGATTTTTACACAATTATTTATTTATTTGATTTTCTATGGCTATATCCCTTATGCCATTTTCCTGAGACAGCTGCCACTACTTTTATGATGCATTGGAGCAGCAAAGTATCTCTCCCATTCTACTCTCCACCATCTTTCTTCCCTTTTCTCACTGTGGAGCAGGGAAGGGCTCATCTGGCTCCAGTGCTTGGGGTCTGGATGGATTCATCCACTAGAAGACTGTGTAGACTAATGCAGAAAAGTTTGTTAGATAATGTAAGTAACATGAAACCGGAATCCACTGAAAATTCTGGGCTATTTTCTCCTCCCCCAGCTATCAGACTAATTCAGCATGTGGTATTTTTGTGGAAATTAATTTTTTAAAAGCTCTTTATTTTAAATATATGAGATAAAAAAGATTCAGCAAATAATTTCTGGAGGTAAACAATATGATACTTCAGTTTGAAACTTCCTGCCACTGCTTTGAAATGCATTTGTAAAACAATAGTCCTTGAATACTTATGGCCCACAGGGACCAACAGGCTTTTTAAAATGGTGATACAGAGGATACAGGGAGCAGGGATACTGGGCTGTTTGGTGTATAAGCTGCGCATGACTGAGGTCTTTTGCTTTTGCTACTAAGAGAATTCCCAGCTGACGGAGAATGCCATTTTGGTTAGGACTTTCACTTCTGCAAAAGTTCAGCTTCGCAGCAGTAACAAGTTTTTAATATTGACTTTCCTGCCCTTAAAAGCCATCTTCTACACAATGATAGGTGTGTTGCCATAGGCTGTTTGAAGAATTCCCAGCAGACTTGGTTTTGTAGGTCAAGACATGGCTATCATAAATCTAGGTATGTCACAACAACGATGGGAGAGACAATGGTAGCAATCATTGTGACAAACAAAATGGTTTACGTCACTGTGACATCATAACATCACTGAAGAGCTCACCGAGCTCAGCTCAACATACAGAAGGGGAAAGGGAAAAGGGAGAAGGAAGACATCCAAGGAAAAAAGGAGCTGCAACCTGGATTGTAACAGCTCACAAACTGTCCACAGGCACAAAATATTATTAGATTTACAGTATCAGAAGTACTGGCTTTAATAGTTGTTCCCTGTATAAACCTCCCTTTTATGAGTAACTGGCTTTTTATGGATATAGTAATGATCAAGTAGAAGCTCTTAGTCTGAACAGACTTCGGGTACCATTTCATAGCATTTCATAGCAAACAGGTCCAACTGTTTTTATTGTGTTGTATTAACCCTGTGACCCTCAAGGAATGGCAGTGGCAAGGTATCAGTTCCAGAAATACATAAGGCCTACCCACAGGAGTCATATCAAATTTTTAGCATACACCAGCATGTCTGGTATAACTGTGCAGTTCAAAGTGGTTTTTTCAGAATATAAGCTCTTAGTTGGGACAGGAAGAGGGCAGAGCAAATCTGTAATGACTATTTTAAAAGTATTTCAAATAAACTGATATAATACAGTGTAGGACTTCTCCCAGCCTTCTCCCAGAAGTGAGTCTGCAAAAAATGCCATTTAGAAATGGATGGAGAGACAGGCAAGGAAACAGAGGAGCTCATAATTGTTTCTAGAAAAGACCTTTTACATTACTTTAGCAGTATAAGGGGTCTTTAAGCAGTTCTAATGGCAATGAAAGGCAGCCTGGAAGCTGGAATAAGTTATGGTTTAAAAAGCATTTCCTGTAAATGACAGCTAAGACCTGTGTGTTTTCAGCAGTGTTGAATTAGGACTTCCATGGGATATGACACTGCCATATTGTATAAGAATATGGTTTGAAATGAAAGAACAAATTAAAACTTCAGAGATGAGGGGGTACCCCTAATGGGAACATATCAAAGAGCAAAAAGTGGAGGGGTCAGCCAGTGTTCAGAGCACAGAGTGAAGGACTTGTCATGCGTGGGAGGAAAAGAGAGGGACACTGGCTCTCTCATCAGTGCATTTGCACTGTAACCCTGACTTTCCCATGTTTGATCCTTTCTCCTTGTGCAGCTTTAAATTTGAGGCAAGGCTGGTAACAAACACATCTCTTATTCAGCCATGCAGAATATTTCTGTCATATTGGGTCATTACACTGACCCAAATTCAGAGTAAAACAGAGAAATCAAAGCAAAGGATGATCAACTCCATTCTAAATCTCTGTATGAAAAACAGGATGCAGCTCAACCCCCCTCAACCTTATCCGAGCCTGGAGGTCACTTGAGTGGCCAACAAGCTTTTTAGTTTTCACTCAGATCACTGCTGTTTTCCTACGGATACAAAAGGAGGCCTAAGAGCTTGAAATTTTCTGGAAGTGAAAAGCTATTACTGACTGAGAAACTACACTCTATCCCAAAATTCTCTGTGTACATGGGTGAGCATTTCCACCCATCTCTCTGAGGCATGTGCACAGATGCCTGAGATTTAAAAGTACAGAAGTGAAAGTTTGCATCTCACAGATGTTTGAGACTCCCATTGATGTCTGTGACTCCCATTTCAAGTATTCACAATTTGCACGGTGTTAGGACAAGTGGTCTTTCAGAGGCTTCATGATAAAATAGTAATTTAATGTTGTATCTATCGCATGTGCCATTGGATGCAGACTTCTAATACTTACATCAAGGCCTTGCAAAGTCTTAGAAATGCTTTGTTTGCCTTTTGGTCTATATTCCCTCTTTGAATGCTTACAATAAATTTTGCAAAGTGTGGGGAGTTTATATTCAGGCCTATAACATTATCACATGTCCTTTGCTGGGTATACAATGTGATATGTGCTATTTACTGATCTTGGTAAGTAAGATTCCGTTGGCAAAATGATAGCTCTTTCAGGCTGCCAAATCTCTGATGTGCTTTCACTTTCTGCAGTGCTAGATTACTTTCAGGATATTGCTGCTGAGAATTGAGCATCTGATCTTGCAGAGTAAGATATATCACCATGGAGATGCTGAGACCTAATGACTTTTGTGGCAAAGGCATATTTGGCATTTTTGTGGCTTTGTAGTAAAATTACTATAATAGTAACATATTAGTTATGCTAGTTCTCTTTGTTTTCTTGATTTTTTTAATAGTACTTTCTGAGACAAGCGAAAGCTTATATAAAGGGGCTTCAAGCTTTTTTATCTTGGAGAACCTCAATGTTTTCCAGTGCAGAGCCTTCTGTAGGGAAC
The DNA here is from genome assembly GCF_023634155.1 of Falco peregrinus. Classification (NCBI taxonomy): domain Eukaryota; kingdom Metazoa; phylum Chordata; class Aves; order Falconiformes; family Falconidae; genus Falco; species Falco peregrinus. Next base: position 100,692,517 of record NC_073724.1, read on the forward strand.
ATATATGCCTGTTGACAGTAGGGCAGGTGCAATTTCACATTAATTACATCTAACTTGCAGTAACTACAGACCTTCTTAAAACAGCCTGACCTCCTCACACCTTTCTTTCTCTCTAGCTCCACTTCCTACTGGTTGGCGGTTTTTTTGAGTTGGATCTAGGAGTCATTTCCATCAGAAAGTGAATTTCCCGTTGGGAAAGTGCGTTGAAGTGACCTGCCCTACAGCTTCCCAGTTCCTTGCCTGCTTCTGGCACCAGAAGGGCAGAGGAGCTCCTAGCGGGACAGCCAGGCAGCCTTGGAATTGTATTGGTTTGGTGTAATGTGAGGCACTCCCACAGCTGTTCCTTCAACAGTCCCTTGATCCTCAGGGAATCTGTAAACCACAGAGGAAAACCACTGCTTAACTAATCGGATTATCAGCTAGCTCACTTGCATGTAATACATATCTAAACACTGCTTAATTTGGGATGTTAATTACAGCCTGCGCTGAAAGAATATGCATAAGTCTTTAATTACATGGAAAGATGTTAGATCTTCAAATTTGCGGCTGGAACTCTTGTTCCAAGGGTTTAAGAAGCTGGTAATTGCTTGTGATAACCATTTTTACTCTGAAAATTGGTTTTGGTCATGTACTGGCAAAGTACTGGCTGCTTGCAGTTATGTTGCCAAATGCCACCCAGACTGAACCCAAAACAGACTAGAATTTTGTGAATTTGATATTTTCTCATATAGCTTCACCATTGTCCCAGTCGTTTGTTGTCTTACATATCTGATTGACTGTGAATGAACTCAGGTTTAAGAGGATATGTTTTTTTTTACTCTAAGATGTCTTTATTATAACTTCGTGTTGTGCAGCCTATAATGTGAATCCCTTTATGTTCAGGGCTTAATCCACCAAGGGGCTGTGCACAGAAAATACCAGTGTGCTTAGTGCATAGAAAAATAAATATTGTTTGTCCCATGACTGGCTTCTTACCAAACAGCACAGATGTATTTACAAATCCCATTTGTAACCCCATTATCTGTGAATGGATACTAATACAATTCTGGCATATGAAAGTGCGTAATTTTCAGAACAGAGTGGCAGTTTGGGACTAATCTCTGAAATGGTTCCTTTGCTAGTTCCTGAACTCATTTGTCACATGGAGAGCTTGCACATTTAGCAAAGATGAAAAGACAGGTAAGGATAGAGAGATCTTTTTATAATTCAGATTTCTGTGCAGGATTGATCCCACTTTAAAGATTCTTAGATAAATCCTTAGACATTATTCAAAGAATATTATTTGGAGGGTGAGAAACAGTGAAAATTTCCCTTGGCATAAAATAATTCAAACAAGATTAAATCTTGCCTCTCAGCCTTTCTGAAGATTTTTCTTGGCAGTTTGATATATTAATTTGAAGGGAAAAAAATTAAATACCCTTAAAACTACTTAGAACTTCAGATTTCTGATACAGATCCAAATGGGAAGCACAGGAATACACAGAGCAGAGAAAATCACAAGCCTGGCTAAGGTTGTACCTGGAGTCTGAAACCCTTAGCAGGACACATATTCTAAAATGAATCCTGTGAACCTTATGGTGAAGGGAGAGTGCTTGTATAATTGCATTTTTTACATAGCTTTTCACAAAAGCCTTGCGGGAGCGACTTTTGAGATAGGTTTCTTCACAAAAGAAGGTCATTCTGAACTATATCTGATGCACTGGTGATAGCTTCCCTATGGAGATTATTCAATTCTGTAAGTTAGTTCATGGAACTAGTAGAGAGTATCCATAATAAATACAATGAAATCTAGTTCTCAGTTGCTTTCTAGTTAAAAAACAGACTATTTTGCTTCCATAATTGTGAATCTTCTCATTTCAGTAGTATGTTGTGTGGATTCAGTATTAATTTATGAAACTAATAAAAAAATTATGGATTGTGGATCTGATAATCAGTAATAAATTTGATTCAAACCTGATGTCACAATTGCAAGGCTTACAGGATACCAGTGTAGTTTTTATAGCTGCCGGCAATTGTCCAGCCTTCATCAATTTAATGCAATCATTCATTTTTAGTCCATCTGAAATACTAGAAACATTTCACTGTTTACTGCTCTACTTTACTGTACCACTCCAACATGCAACAAACTTCTCTCAGCTGAGGAAAATCCTATAGTACCTTTCACAAATGACATGAGGACTTCTGGCTGATACCTAATACCTAGACAGTTTGAAAGTCTTAGTGAAAAGAAAGCATGTCCAATTTAAGTTGTGTAAATATCTGACATAAATTCCTAAATACAAAGCTATTATAGAGTATATCTATTTAATTAGTACAAACACATTTCTTAAGACGTCTGCCCAGCAACTGTACATAGCAGCTCTTCCCTCAGCCCTGCTGTGGCCCAGCCTTGCCCCATTCCTCGTTTGCTTTACAGAGACCTCTGCCTTTTCTGCCCGTCGGTAACCCGGTCGCATGGGCTGTTGCTCTGCCACGTTATCTGTTCCACATCCTGCTCTCAGCACAGTACATCACCTGTGCTGATCCTGCACCACCATAAATACACTTCTATCCCTTTTTTTCATTCAGTAATAAACCAACAGATGTGCTATGTCTATCTTTGCTACAGGTGGGATTTTCAAAGCTGTTTAGTTTTACCTTCCGTTGACATTAATGGCAGTCTTATTCTTCTAATCAATTTAAATAAACCAGGCCAGCACAGATTACTCTTAGAAATCTGTCTGATTCTGCTTGTTATTTGAGGCAAGCACACTTAATTAGTGATGAAAGCTAGAAAGAACCCTATGCAGACTAATTCTTCATTGCGGCCCTCTCTGATTTTTACTTTAATATTTGGCAGTAAAGAAATGCAAGTACTGTTAGGACTGTAAAGTCATAACTGCCGGCTTAACACCTGATGGTGATAAACTCATGAAGAATTCTCTCTGATGGCATCCTAGAAGCAGAGAGCTCCTGTGATTCTCAGGTAGCCTTCCGTGAGGCCGGGGGCAGCTAGCTCAGCAAAGAAGGCAGAATAAAATGCATTTCTAGTGATGATCATAGAAATTTTCCACCCAATTAAAAATCTACAAGAACTGGTGTTTTCTCTGAGGCAAGAAACAATTAGTTTCAGCCTTGTCATAAACACAGCACCTTTTCAGAATGCAGGAGGGCTTAGACTGCCAAGCCTACAAGTTCTACTTTTACCGCTAAAACTTTTATCAGTAATGTACTGTCATTTTAAAGTAGTTGACTTCACACTATAAACCACCCTGTAATGGAATAGTTTGTACTTGCTGCCAGAAGGGAAAGAAAGAGGTCCCCAGCTGAACCACAGGTTTTAAAACGAAGCCATGCAAATTAGCCTGTGTTGCAGTACCACCATTAAATGGTTTCCAGTACCTGGTGTGGCTTCTAAGCACTTAATGTGAATGTATCAGCCCTACCCTGTCTACGCAACACAGATACTTCCACAGCTCCCAGAATTTCTCTTTGAGAGTGTTCTGGGAAGCTTTCCTCCTGTAGGGATTATCTGAACTAGAGTATTTCTATAGAATCAGGAAGGCTGGAAGTGACCTCTGGAACAGCTGTAGGTCTCTAGTCCAACCTCCTGCTCAAAGCATCTCCCATGACAACAGGTTGCTCAGGGCCTTGTCCTGTCAATTTTTGAATGTCTCCAAAAATGGAGGTCTTGCCACCTCTCTGTGCAGCCCAAATCCTCATGGTAAAAAACATTTTCACTCTGTTGAGTCAGAATTTCTTATGTTACACCTTGTATCCATTGCTTCTTGTCCTTTTACCAAGCATTTTAGAGAAGAATCTGGCTGTGCCTTCTCTGCAATCTCCCATTAGGTAGTTGAAGATAGCACTAAATACTCTTCTTAGCTGTACCACACAAAATAGAAACAGCACCTTCTTTTTTTGTTAGACCTCAAGAACCTTAAATCTCCAACCCGGGGTTGGAGGAGTCATCAAGGAAGGGAGGCCCAGGTCAACCTGAAGGTATTCAAACCCACAGCTCAACATCTTAGGACATGGCCTGGGATCAGATGGCAATGGGAATTTCTCTTCAGAACTTCTGCCCAGTGTTGAAGCTATTGTGCAGAGAAGACTTTAGAAACCCAGAGAAAGGGAAGAAACAGTGGGGAGCCTGGCTCTGTGACTCTTTTCCATTCTGTTTTTTTACAGCAGGAACAGATTATGCATTTTGCATGGAAAAAGCATTGTGTAAAATGTATTAGTGGCACTGGGAGCAGAGACTTGTAGGGTCATTAAAATGTACAGTCAGGCTCCTTCCTTTTGCTCTCTCTCTGTGGCCCCATGAATCTTTTCATCACTTCATCTCTGTGCAATGGCACTGCTAGGAAGAAACATAACTAACCACCACAAGGATAAGTTAATTAAAGTGTTTGCAAAAATGCTTGGAAAAAAACGGAGATCTAGTTAATGTTTTACACACTGCTGTGTAATAGAAATGTGTTATTAATCATCTTTATCGTAAGACTGATGAAACATTAAACTTGAAGGATTGCTGTTGTGCTAGACACTGTACAAACTGAGAATGGCAGACAGCCCTGCTCAGCCTCATGGGTTTAGAAAAGGAATTGACATTAAAGATAGGACTCATCTGGCCAAAGGCAGATAGATGTCTGTTCAACATCATAAAAATGAATTTTCTCCAAGAAATGTATTTTTCTCACTAGTGACAGGGGACCTCAGATATTGACATCCAAAATTAAGCTCATGCCATGAGAAAGAGAGGCAGTATAAAGGACAGAGCTCACAACGGGTTTGCAGCAAAAAACATCCATGCTGTCTTACTTAGGAGGGGTGAAAGAGCTAGAGAGGTAAGTGAAAGAAGGAATAACAAGGAGAGGGGCAGTGCAGAAGAGATTGATGCTCTAGGAGGTGTAAAGAGAGGGGGACTGTGATGGTGGGATGAGAGAGGAGAAGCAGGAAGGGACTAGCTGGACAATGAAAGATATACAGAGTTCCCTGGGCATCCAAAGGTTTCTGCTTTTGGATCTTTGGTGGCTGTCCCTCCTGCCTTTGAGCTTTGAAGGCAAAGCTTCCTAGCAGAGTGCGACCTTGGCTGGAGGGCATCACCCCAGTTCTCAGTGACCCTCCAAGTGGGCCCCCCTCCCTGCATAGTTCTTGGCCATGTGGTGGTATCTTGGTTGGGTCTATTCCTTTCCCCTGTTGCCTTGGGTGGTCCTATAGCTGCCTCTGCCAGCTGCTACATTATGCTCCTGTGTTTAGCACCTGTGACTCCATCAGATACCTGGTATCAGGTTTTTTCTTTCCACTGTGTTTTGATAACAGCATGCCTTCTGTGTGAAAATGACAGGGAGATGTCTCTTTAGGTTTAGATGTTGCTCCCCACATTTACGTGCTGTAGTGCTGGCAGCATGTGGGATTTCTCCCCTTCCATCTTTTGTATCTCCAGCCAGGTAGACTTCAGACAGGGATATCTAGTTCACCCAGTACTGAGGTATCATTAAATGACTCCTTGTTCAATGTACACATAACTTAAGGTGATAGGATATTTTGCTTCAAGACAAAATAGCAATTGCTTTGAGCTGCCTGGAGGTATACACCATCTCCAAACTAACATTTAAATCTTAGCCAAGGAGGGAATTTAAAAACACATGCCATTGCAGTGCATTTTAAATGAATCCTTGTGAAAGAAACACTTGAAGCACAGAGTTCAGTACTTAACCCCTTATATGTCAGATTCACAATGCCTCAATAAGCCAGAAAACCGTTCTAAAGACCCAAGGAAAGAAGCTGTTGGTTGATCTTGAACAAATGTACTTGGTAGGCAAGGAGTATGGGAGTAGACGGCTGTGCTGCAGGTGTAATGGGGCATCACTGCCCAATCTTCCATCCCTGCAGATGGCAGAGAATGGAGGTTCACCAGGTTTGAAATAGCCCCTGGTTAACCCTGGATTAGGAGAGCATCATAATTGCTTTAGAGCTCCTTGGCCCTCTGAGCTCTTCAAATATCCCAGGGGTAAAGCTAGCACAGCTGTGTAACATACAGAGTCCATACCATTTAGATTCCTAGAGTCCCAAAGAGAGATCTGGGCTGGCTGTTCGCTGTCTAAACCCTAGGGGATCTCTCTAGGGTCTCAAAGAGGATTGTAAGTGCATAAAGTTAATCTGGCGAATTCAAACTGAATACACTGAATGTACATATTGCCTTAACAAATTCAACTTTTCCTATGGCTAAATGTGCACTTAGTATGTGTATTTTTTAGAACAGTGGCTTTGTCACACTGGGCTTCATGTTTTTTTCTTCAAGCCTTTGACATTTCACTGTAAGCTTTGAAGTCTGCTTCACATAATAAATGTCAGCTAATTTCAGAATTAAAGATTCACTTAAGGGCCTCAAGCGCCAGAGTATAGCACCAAAATTAGTGGTCCATTAGAGACCCCCACAGCAGGACATTTGACACTTTCTCCTTGACTTTTGTGCCACAATGGCCAGACTGTACTTCCTCTCTGCATTGGTGTGCAGGAAGGTGGATTTCCCTTCCACATCTGTATTATGTCGCTTCTGCTCAAGTGTGCACCTTTCAGAGTTGCAGTCCTGCTCTCTTGTACATTCATCATCGGTTTGCATAACACATTTTACCTGTTTACCATATTTTTTCTGTTGTGCCTTTCATTGTGGACTTACAGGACTATAAACCACCTCAGAGGATTTGTTGTATCTAATGTGCCCAAGTGTGAAGCTCATGTCATTGTCTCTGGTTTCCTATTCTGCTGCATCCATGCATTTGTAGCTCCACGCAGCCCCTCCTGTCCTGCAGTCCTGCATGGCAGATGAAGATGATGTGTGGTCCAGCAGCCTGCTGCCTCTTGCCTGAGAGGCTCCAAGCAGCAGAGAGGCTGCTGAACTCTGCCATGCTTTGGCATCTGCTCCGGCGTAGGGTGCCGTGGTTAATGGACTGCAGCTCAGAGGCACAATCTGCAGGCTCTGTGCTGCTGTGTGGCCAGCCCCCCATGCTCCCACCTCCACAGCTTTCACAGGGACCTAACATTGATGTGTTCTGGCTCTTTTAGACCATACTTTTTTTACCCACTCACTTGAGAAACAAAAAAAAAAGAGAAATAATATTGGTGAAGCTGAGCAACAGTAAGATACAAGTTTTATAGGATTTATTTGCCATTTTGTTTTGTTTTGTAATCATAGTGATTACATTGTCCATGTCACACTGCCATCTCAGAGACAGATGAAAAGACCTGAACTGCAGATCAGTTTGCATTTGAAATACTGCTGCATGTGGAAGAGACCATGTCCTGGAAAGAACTTCCAACCATATTGCTATTCATGCATGGTTCACAGAAGGAAAATGTTTGCAGGATGCTAATCTCTCCTCCCTCCCAGCTTCTGAGCAGGCTAGAGCACAGGGGTGTGAAGTGCTTCTTACTGTTGATTACCTAATGCTAAACATGCAGGTGGGGAGTCTGTTCCTCTGTAATCAAGACCAGATGAAGAGCTGCCCGACCTGCAGATGTCTGAAAAAAGTTTGTTCTCATTCCACACTGTACCTTGCAGGCAGTTGTAACGATTCGCCCAGAAGTCTGCTGCTGCGCTGTGTATAATCAGGTAACTTCACGGAACTTGAAATTAGACGTTTTGAATATCATCCACCCTGAGAAAAGGCAAGAAGATCTTTATTACTTTTAGTAGCTGGGCTACTATGTCTAACCAAAATATCTTTAACTGATGACTTATTTTAAGTAATCTTCAACGCAGACGAAGAAAGACAGTTCTCCATGTTAGCTTTCTACAGTCCCTGTAGGACTTTCATGTGTTTCTTTGTAGCCACTTTCCCTCTGGAAATGTGGGTTGTAACATGAAGTGTTTTAAGAGGAAGAAAGTATATTTGTGTTTTGTCGTATACCTTCACATCTCACAGATGCAGCAGTTCCAGACTGAAGCAGTTACTGAGAGACAAAGTGGTTACAGAGGGTCACAGATAACTGTGGTACATTATCATGAGCTGTCAATATTATGTCAGATCGAGGTTTGCCAGTAGATGTGAGGAATGCAAGTATTTTTGACTCTTGGCTACTGAGAAGATGCTCGGCCTGTATCTATCCAGGCCCTGGAAGGATTGTTCCTCGTGTGATTAATTTCTGCACTGGTCTGCTCTCAGTCCCCTCCAGCAGCTCCCGGTTCAATTCTAGGGCCAGAGTGCAGCTTGCTCTGCGTGAGACATTGCAGATGGTCCCCAAAATTTGTAGCTCCAGAGGCTGAGAATCAGAGAGACTGTATTACAGAGAGTCCGTGTGCCCTTTCCTCAGGATTTCCTACATCAATGGGAGTTATAAGACCGTAAAATCTAAAACAACCCACAAAGAGCTGGATAATTAAAATAATCCAGTGCAACAGGACTGGCTGGCTCAAGCTACTGCTCCAAATAAAGCCAACACTCTGAGCGACAACCCTTTTCACACCTTTGCCTGGCTCCACGGCAAAGGAAAAGACAAGGAAATGCCTTTCAGTCCTTGCCTTTAATTTTTTCCCGTTGCTGCTGGATTTTGCGTGGGTTTCTTGGGACATTTGCTTGAGATGCCACACGATGAATGTCACGTCCCTGGGATGTAGGACTGCGATACACAATGACCCATTGCACTTCCACAGATGAGGTGGAAGTGTCATTGGTCACTGCAGAAAGTTGTCCACTCATCAGTGACAGGCCAGTGACTGTATCAGCATGTCATCTGTGTCACTGAGCTTAGAGGTTGCCTTTCCAAGCCTGGCTGCTGCTCCCGGACAGCAGGGGTGTACTTGAGCTGCCACTACTGGTATTATCTTTGCTTTCTAGATAAGAGAGAGAATTTGACTCTCTGGCAGAGTTAAGTCTGATACTTCTCACAAGTGCTAAATTCATTCATTATTTATCGTTGATGCTTATTATTTGTGAAGAGCTGGCTTCATGCTCAGCATTTTAATGAATTCTGACTCCTGTCTCCACTGAGTTTCTCTGAAATATGACAATGGAAAGCAAGTTTTTTTATTAGTGAGGATTAAAAGATGCTGTGAAGCAAAGATGAAAGAACTGTTGTCACCCACCATTTCCATGTAAAACATGAACTATTTGGAATTATAATGTGATACTGATGAAGCATTCTATTAGTATGTATAATCATTTGGGGGCAGTACCGACTATGTTTCTTGGTAAGAAGGACCCAGTCAGGCAGTCATAGGTGCTTTGGAAATTTCTGATAGCCTGACTACCTCTGGGCAGGCAGATGAATTTTGAGGGGAAAACACCATGCAGCCTAATTCTCAAGTTGTCAGTAGGGGTCTGTTTCCCATTTATCCTACCCTCTAGCTTCTATTCATTGATTCTCAAAGATGTCCATTCTGGAAATGCAGATCAATGAGAAGTGCGTATTCTAGGAGCATGAGACCAATCTAACTGTGCAAGATGTGACATTGTTTGTGCCCTTCCACTGAATCTGTGTTAGTGGTAAAAGGCTCTTCTGTGAATGTAGTATCAGGATCACTTACATTCCTGAGCAGCCATTGCATCTTCTGTCTTTCTTGGCTTATTACATCTCTGGTTTTGCCATTTTCTGAAAGCATGACAATTTCATCCAACAAAGTAGCATAACTATATGAAGAGAGAAGACGCTGCAGTGGCATGTTTGCTTCAGCTCTATTAATGTCTTGTGGAATAGAAAATAATATTGAAATTGACAATAAGGCAGTAATTAACTATCTACACTTATTTTACTGACACTGAGACATGTTTCTGCCTAGCTCCAGATTCTGGAGAAGGTAGCAAGGCAACTGTGGATTTTGATTCTGATCTCCTGGGTGGTTTCTAGCTCAAAGCCCTCTTTTGAGTCAGTCAAGGTCTTTCAGCACATCAGCATCTAGATGCAGGTTTTGCATCTTTAATCCCTCTAAGCATAATTAGGCAAGCCTGGATTTACCAGAATTGCCATAGATGTTAATCCCCATCCACATGCCCCTGCCCCTTCTGACTCCCCTAGAGCCTGACTGAGGGCACATGTGGCACCAAGTGGGATCCGAGAATTTGGGAGGAAATCCAGAGCCTCCCCTCATGGCTAAGGTGGCCTTGAGCAGCTCTCCTATTTCCAGGACCATAGCACAAACTAGAAACAACAGACCCAGAGATGAGTGAGGGGTTTCTCCTGGTCCCATGCTGGGAGTGGCTCAGTGCCCTGTGGTTTGCAATTTAGCTGGATTGCAAAGGAAAACCGGGATTCAGCTAATGGAGTCCCTGTTACGTCTGGGTCTTGGATGTGCTTTGTCCCCATTGTAGTATCTAGCAGATTCGGAGCTGCATCCAATGCTCCTCATTGACCTGGCTGTTTTTCCTTTGTCTTCAGTACATTTTTACGTTCTGCCTCATTACACATTAAAAGATCTATATCCTCCTTTCACTGACCCCGGTTTGCCCTCATTTGTCCAGGGGCCCTTTCCCAGAGTTTGGAGAAGGAAACCTGTGTTTGGGAGTTGATGTCTCCCTGTGGCTGAGGGTGGCATTGACATGCGTGTTTGTCTGGTAAGCCTTGTTTGTCTTTCATACCACTTTCTTTCTCTCCAGCTTGGTTCAGTTTGTGTTCATGAAGATTGTGAGGATACTTTTTTACCTAAAGGTGGTTATATGCATGCACATGTAAGGAAGGTAAAGAGCAAATATAGCTGTCCTTTGAACCCTGACTGCTCCCTCGCCCACAGTGCCTGCAGCACTGATGGAGTGTGGGGAAGAAGCTGCAACTTCTGTTCATTGCAAGTGTCCCTCCATCTGCTTGCAGAACAACAGAGGGAACACACTAAGGAAAGCATGGAGAAGGTTAGGGTAGGTGGGAAGAACAAGGTTTCAGTGTGCTTTCCCTCTTATTTCCTAGGGAACTGCTTCTGAAAACCTGTTTCCAGAGGGGCAGCCGTGCTTGCAAAAGTGTGTTCCAACACATGTCACTGTGTTGCTGTCATTTGGATGGCTGTATTTTTTGGTGTACATAACCAGAACTGGAACACATATCTGTGGACTGATGTAAAAAAGTGGGGAAGAGTCTTATACTAAATTATTTGCAAAAGGAAATAGCTCCATGACTGCCCTTCCTTGGAGTTGCTGTGTGTCCCCTGTTTTGACCAAATACACTGCTCTGTAAGTAAGGGTAGGTGGGGAAGAAGCACATTTCCAGAATGGGTTACTTTGTGCCCGAGATATGTTTTGCACGGGTCTGAAAGGGAAGCACTGTCAGAAATCCTCCATCCCGTGGAAAGGCCTAGAGGTCCAGTCCAGCTCAGAGGTTTGGCTTTTGTAAAAATAGGAAAGAGGTTAGCTGGCGAAACCCACACCCTTTCCTTTTCTAGGTAGAACCAAGTGTTATGTTTTCTGAAGTCAGCAAACATCAGCAAGCAATTCAGGCTATTTATTTCCAAAGTAATAAAATTTTATTTTGAAATGTGCTGTTTGACCTAGTTCAAAAGCAGAAGAGGTACTTCTGTTTTAAAAATGAATACATTAACTTTATTGTAGTTGTTTAAGTTAGAACCTATGGAGTCTCAGAGGGTGATAATTTAGTCCTTTTAAACTGGCCTTTTTAAAGTCTCTGATGAATCGTAAGCTTATATAATGTTTGCCGTATATAACAGATCTGTGTACTTTTACCTGAGTCATCATCCTCCTACTTGTATCACTATTTGTTTACTTAAAATCAAACCACAAGTCTCTGGGGAAACCATTGCCATAAGCAAACTATGTGTGGTTTGATCTACATCGCAGTCACTTCTCTGAGGGGCCTGAGCAGTGTAAATTCTCATTCCTGCTGGTAAACAGCCTGGGGTGTGCTGAGAAAGCCAAAGTAAATGACACTAAGTTTAGGGTTTTAAAAAATTTCTTCTAAAACAAAGATGCTTTTTTCCCCCCTCTGTCAGTAACGTGCTTCCCTACAAAAACAGTTTTCTGAGTAGTTTTCCTGTGACTTTACAAGAAACATGAGCTGAGCTCTTTGTTCAGAAAACTGCCCTTCTACAAATGGAGAAAATGACGCTTTTAGGAGGCTGAAGTCCTCTGTCAACTGACATTTGGCTGCTGGTTGTAGCACCAGCTTGATTATAATCCAACAGCCACTGTGCTTGGCTCACCGGCAGCTGAACGTGTGGCCTGATGTGACCAACTGTAGGAGCCGTGACTGCTACTTACCAAAACAGGGTGAAAATGTCATTGGTGCCCCTGCGGCTCGGAGGACAATTCCAGCAAAACTCTGGAGTGAGCTGTGTGGTTTTTCAGCAGGGGTAAGCAGGCAGTGTCAGTTGCTCGCAGAGGGGCAGAGGATAAAACCCTGCTAGGACACGCTCCACAGATCACAAGTGGGAGGATGTGCTGGCTTTGCTGACCTTATGGAGCTACGGAGGGTGAGTTTCCAGGGGATCAGCAGGACAGCCGTTGGTGATGTTACTAAACTGTGCAGGGGTCATCCCCCCTACTAAACATTTATGATCTGTAAGTGGTTCTGCTTCACCTTCCTTAATAGACTAACATTTCCACAGCACTCATCAACAAAGTAATCAAGTACTTCCATGTAGGAGTCAATGTCTTCTAAATAGCAGTCGATTTCATTTGGTTTTGGGTGAGCTGAGTGCGCTCACGTAGCAGGGTGTCAGTACAGGTATGAATGGTAAATACAACATCCACAGTGTGTCACCAGTGTCGGAGTAAACAGGTTTCTATTCTGAACAAGAGACCACTTTGCTCCCCACACTTGCTCTTGCCCTCAGGTGCCAGCAGATGAGCTGTGACTCCACTCTGGGCTATTGGGCCACCAACATTGCCTTGCCTTGCCAGGTTCCAAGGGCAGACAGCTCCTCACTCCCAACTGACAGACAAGGGTGGAAGCGAAAATGTGACACAGCTCGTGCAGTAAACTCCAAAACAGGCACGGGCGAGCAAGGTATGTTCAGAATAATATGGTCCTGGCAATCCAGAAAAAAAAAATCTCTCCTGATTTTCTCGGCATCCTGGCAGTGTTATGGATGGAGTGGATGGCTGTAGTACATTGCTGCTGTACTGAAGCTTTCCTGCAGCCCTGAAGTACAAAGACATCTGAGGGCAGTTCTAAACCACTCTTCTTTCCCAATAGGCCTCTGACCATCCAGGCTGCAGATCAGTGTATGAAGTACCATGCAAAAAGCTCTGTGTTTCTTGCCCTGACAAACAGATAAGAGTAAAGGTCGACAAACTCAGGTTCAGCTGAAGCAAGGAAAAGCAAATTCCAGCACCAAAGGCTCTCAGCTCAGTGCCCTGGCTCCAGCTGCCAGGCATTAAACCCACAGGCTGTGAGCAAGAGGTGGCATGTAAAATATGAGAAGTAGCCAAGTTTATTTAATATGTTGGCTTTTCCACTGCTCTTAGCACTGTTATCAGGACACAATTTAGTTATACAGAGCAACATGGAAAAACACCAGTGAGCATAAAATGAAAAAGCTGCTTCCAAGTAGCTTCCAAATTAATTATTAGTCCCTTTGCATTGCTGGAAATCTAATAAAGCACTGATTACATATAGGACTGCTGAGTTTTAAAATATGTTCAGCTTTTATGTACATATTGCTCAAAAAGCCTTGGGGCAGGAAAATATGAAGTCATCTCAGGACCTCAACGCTGATACCACTAGGTCTTTTGAGCTGGCTGCTCAAAGACTTTCTCTCAATTCTTACATGGCAGCTGAGAAATGGCCAACTCTGTGTGCTCAGGGGTCATTTTTTTCAGTCATTCTTTTGGGATGGGACCACTGTAGCTGGAAGACGAGCTAATCAACCCTCCAGTATGAGACAGCCCAGCTAATGGGAAATCTCAAATAAGGCTGGTCATGTGGAAAGCCCTGGGGAGTGTGCCAGCAGCCACCAGCTGGGGTCCATAGAGCTCACCAGAGCTGCAGGCTCTCCTGACGTGTTCCCAGGGACCTGGCGAGCCAGGCTTGTCCATGTGTTTTGCCAAAGAGCAAGGCTTGTCGTGTAAAGAAGAGGGCTTATTTAATAGGGACTTAAATGGGCAAATTAGATACGCTCCCACAGCCACACACCACCCTTTCCTCCTGTGGTTACTTGAATAGCCAGTCTTGAATAGAGAGTGCTGGGGATCTGTGGGCTCATGCCAAAACTGCCTAGAATGTGAGAGTGAGCAATGGGCAACTCTTTGCTCCCAAGTTGGCTTGAACCTGTATATAACCAGGATGGGAGAACAGTTCCTCACTGGGAGCGTCTTGGACTGTAGCACCCTGTACAGACACAGACACAGCATGATTTGCTGCCATCATTGTACCTGTAGCTATTAGACCCTTCGTGCCCTGCCCTGCATTCTGGCTCTCTATTAGGTTGCATGTTTGCCTTCATGTTTAGCATTGCCAGAAGAGTGAAATCCAGCTTCCTCCACTTTTCTTCACCATGTATCCTTGCTGCTTGCCTTGTTGCCAGCTCTGGCACTGCTCCAATTACAGAATAAGATGATTCAACTCACTAGAACAGCAGAGAATTAAGTCAGGAAAACAAGTGAACAGGGAGAGGGAGGAACATGCAGCCGGCAATGGGGGTGGGAGGGGAAGGGAATTGGAGAGGATGGTAGCAAAGACCTTTCTGTGGCAGCCAGATTTTAACTTGGTGCAGAGGGTCATGTGAAATCACAGCTTCGTCCTGAGCAGCGGCAGCAGCAGCAGTTGTGTCAGGGTTTTTTGGGGGACTCTCCAGGACAAGTAAACCTAGCAGATTCTGGCGCAATCCTTTCCAGAGGCTGCTGGTGAAGTTGGTGTCACAGCTTGGGCTACATGCAGATATGTTACGTGTTTGAAGAACGTGGTTCTGGTTCTGATTGATTGATTGACTGATGCTGTGTCACAAGACTGTGCTTGGGAAAGCACCCAGCTTGCAAGTCCTGCCTCTCTGCATACTTTTCACCCAGAAGATTCATGGCTAGAGGAGGAAATTCAAAACTGTCAGCAAGGCAGGATGCAAACTGGTCTTTCAACTTGCCGGGCCAGCTGAACAGGAGACTTGAGCACTAATATTGGGAGACCTTTGAAAGGATTTTCCTTTTTAGAAGGCAAACTACCTCCTTAAAAGATTATGGCTCCCTGTAAGCAGGACATTTAGAAAGTAACTTGAAATCACTCCGAGTGTTCAGCCCTCTCTGAGGTATGACCGGCTACAGCAACCTGCACAGTGCAAAAGCCAGCAAAGAAGGAGGCAGACTGTCAGCCTACAAGTGTTTGCTACAAAATATAACAAAGTGACATTCCCCGAATCTTCTGAAGCAAAGCCAGGGGTGACTGCACCAGCCTGCTATGGTATGCTGGCACTTGGACTGATATCTGACACTCCCTGAGTTTCCTTCCTCCTCTGTGCAGGTGTATTTATTTCATCAGCGGGTGAGTGCCACCCGGGAGGGGGAAGATGATGTCAGCATACCAGGGCTGGGGTAGGTTTGCAAGCAAACAGTCAAGAATCACAAGATGACTTGATAAATCAGAAGGCAGGAATTCAAATGGATGTATGAAGGTCCGATGGAATGAGAGAATTTAATCTTCTGCTGTTTTTTTCCTAATTTTTCTCCTACCAGCGTCCACTGACAGTTTGTCCAGGTACAAGTATTGCACCATCTAAATGAACTCATTGGTGGCTCAAAGCTCTCAGGGCCCTGAAAGGCACAAATGAACATTTTCATGGGAGTTGTTCCTGTCTTTGTCAAGAAAGACCTTTTCCTTGAGAGATGAAAGGTCTCCAGTGTTGTGCAAACCATCCATCTATACTCACCATGGCTTGTAAAGTGTGTGCAGGGACAGATCTCGGGCTCAGCTGGGAAACAGCAATAACGGCTATTGCTAACATCAGGCTGCAGCTGACCTATGTTAGGATGTTACTGTACACTGAGCATTTCTTCCCCTTCTTTCCCATCAGGATGCACCCCAACACAAGCATGGTCCTGGTTCAGGGCTGCATGTTGTGAATGCTCTGTCACTGCTGCATGAGCTGATTCATGTCACAGGCTGTAGAAAAAAAGAAAAAAACCTCAACAATCAAACTGTTTTCTGTCAGTTGAGTGAGCTGAATTGGATCATCAAATTGTCAGAGGAACAGCAGAGTTGGCATTAGGTGGAGGCACAGACCATTTCCCAGAAGAGAGAAAGGAGAGGAGACTCAGTGCCTTGTTTCAGCAGTAGCACGCCATTACCTTGTGAAACCTTACCTTGTGATGCAGTGATAGAATTGCTTATCCTGTCAGTCCCTGGCACAGCTATGTGAAAATGATCTGTACTAGCCTCTAGTTTTCATAGGAGATTGTTTCTGGATCATTTTGAAACTGAGAAGAGGGGGGACAAAACACATTACCCTACTGGCAGATCTGAAGAGACAGTAATCTTCAAGGAAGTGTGGGAGGAATAAAGAAATAACCTCTTAATCCTGTTCATCTGTGGCCTGGACAATATCTCTGGCTGTGGCCTAAGGGTAGAGCCAGGCAGTATGTTTAAACTGGGCTAAAAGATAACTACTGCCAAAGAGTGCCAGGCAGCCTCTCCCTACCTCCCGCTTGGGTGCACTCCTGCCCTTTCCCTTGGAGCAGCACTGATGCTTCTCTTGACTCTGTGGTGAGCAGGTCAAGGAGTTAATACAGAGTAAAATAATCCAACAGGAAGAAACTGAAGATTTTTCTGCTCACTGAGTTAGATAAATCAACTAATGGTGGAGTCAAACACCATCTCCAGCATAAAGAGAGGGGCAGAGGACAGCCCTTTCAACAGCAGCTGCTGGTTAGGAGTGGCACAGCTTCATCTTCAAGAGCTGTAGGCAGCAAAGACATTGCACTTGCACTCCAGTTTGAATATGGAGTGCCTGCCTCTTCAGGCATGGTCTATCTGTTTGCTGTAGCTGTGGTATTTAGGGCCCAGATTCAATAAATTCAATAAGGTGATGCCAAGATACTTCCCAGAACGCCCTACTGAACAGGATACACGTACAAAGTTTAAAAAGCTCGAGCAAGTGAAACAGCCACGAAATGAGCTTAGTTAATTGATCTGCTTTGGGTAAGGGGCATCCCTTCAAAGTCAACAGGAATTTCAGCTTTAGCTTTTGAAAGAGCAGACTACAAACCTTCTTGTTTTGTTTTTGTGTGCTTTTATTCTGGGTTTTGCCTTTTAGGTTTGCTTCAGTATTTTGTGGCCTTTTGAAACGATATCTGAGACTACCATTGCTGGACGTAAATCAGTATTATATTCTACAGGGTAGTTCAAGGATACCTGTAAGATTTGCATGAAAGGCTCTGTAGTTTCCTGTGCTCTCCCTGCTTGGCTTTGTTCCCTATGGCTAAGGCAGTACCCAAACTTCCCTACCTCACCATGCCCGCCCCCACCAAATCTGTCCTTGACACACATAGTGATTTAAATAGGTGGCCTGAATAATTCAGCTTTAAAAATCTAGCTGAAAATCCATTGTCACACAAAATGGACCATACTGATAAGAAGCAGGTCATCCCGAACAGTCTTTTACTGTCTGCACTTCACCATAAAGGCTGGCCAGAACTCAGAAAGGATTAGGTGTTTCTACAGGAACCAGAGCATTTGCAAACATAGCGCTAAGCAGCTGCTAATGCTTTGTGCATGCAGCTCTGGGCCAGAGCCCACTGCTTGTGTTCCTTCACCCCTTTGCTTTCTAAAACACGGTTGCAAAAGGACACAGGGCTTTTATGCCATCTCATCAGTATAGTGGTTCACCTTCAACAGCCGACCTAGTAAGCATGCTTGTGCAACTTTCTGTTACCTCATGAAGTCCAGTCGATGTTGTTGCCAAATTCCTACAATTCTAAGTTATCTATGTATGGTAAATCAGTCCAATTGTGATATAATTTCTAAGTAAACAGTCCAAGCAGGTTATCTTCCAGTCTGGTCAAAAACAAGTTCAGAAAAACAAAGCTAAACAGTATTAGCACAAACTATATTGTGTATGTTTACCAGCAGAGGTTTTTCTAGAGTCCTGCTAAAAATAATTTAGAACATATGCTACTGCTGGGTTTGTGTTTGGGTTTGTTTTTTCCAGTTAATAGCTTATTTCATGGAAACCGGGCTCAATTTACAAAGAGCAGAGTGACTTTAGTACTTAAATTCTTGCTAACAGCACAGTACTTATTTGGTATGGAGTGTACAGAAATAAATGTGGTTTATTTCTTGTATATTTTATCCTTTTTTGCTAGATGATAATACACTATTCGAAGCTGAGTTTCTGAGTTTGTGAAGGCTCTGATTTTATATATCATGTGTGGAGGATCACAGGTACTGCACCTCAGTCACCTGAAACGTATTTTGTGAGCTCAGTCAGCTCAAGTACCTGCATGGCTGCAATACAGTAGCATTTCGGTGGCTTACAGCCTGTAGGATAAGGGAAGAGTATTGTCCCATTTGACCAAGAGAGCACAGGCACAAAAAAAGCTTAGATGGAATATGGATATTACATATAATGTAGTGTAACCGGGGGCTGCTGTTCTGCAGTTGCACTGCACTGCCCACCCGTCTGCCTGCACTGCCCAACTCTGCACCCAGCAATTGCACAGCTGTGGGTAGGTCACCTTAAGGAGTTGATGAAATGGAAAATTATGGCTTTTGGGTGGGTTGGTTTTCAAGTGGACCGGCTTTCTGAAACAGCACCCCTGTGGCTCCAGCACAGGAGCTGTGCAAAGGAAACAGACTGCGGCAGGGCATGCAAGGAAAAGGGAAGGTGAGGGTGACACTGACCTTGAGCCTGTAGCTCAGTTACCGGCTGATCAGGTGCAGTGTCTAACTAGCTCAACAGCAAGTCCAGAGAAGACCTGGCCAGAAACGTAGCTCTCATGCACCACCTCTGTGCCACCAGAGCTACAAACACATTTCAGTTGTTCCATGGGCATCACTGGATGGAATGTGGGGGCAGGGCAGGGGGCTAGTGGTCCACTTGTTATTGAAAAGCATAACCAAGAAAACGCTCCAAACCAAATGAGAGTTTAGAAAGCCAACGGTGGTTTAGTGCAGCGCTGGGTGCATGGGGGATTTTTCCTCCTAACAAGTTACTCGAGGGCACACATTATATACAATAGAGTACTTGGGTATTCGTAGTACATTACATATTCATTTTCATTCACACACAGGATTGGTTACAGGTTTCTTGATTCTAATGCAAATTAGCAGGCATCCTCAGAGAGCACTACCAAAGCTTTTTACTAACTATACATGCTCCCCAAGCAGAGTTTTGCCCTCTTTGGGAGGGCTATTTGATTTGGAGGTCACAATCTCCCACTGCCACAATTATTTTTGTCCTACTTACAACTAACTTTCTGTTGATGTCAGTAGATTGCAACACCTTACCAGCTTGTCTCCTCTTGTGGCCAGAACTTTCCTCACTTGGAGGCGTCTTTCTGCATAACTTAGATAACGGTGTTCTTTTCACCATCCATTCTTTGTTTCTTGTCCTTCCCAAGGCTGACTCCTTTGATTAGAAGTCCCTGCATTCGTCACTTTTAACAACTTTGGAGAGTCAGCTTGGCCTAAACTTTGTGCACAGATTTGTTAAACAATAAATATAGTTACACACTAAATCAGAGTTCGATAATTCAGGAGTTTAGGCAACACACCCTTCTGGAGTCGCTTTAGAATATTCTAAAAACTTAACCAAACCTTGTCTCCTGAAAATGTTTTGTCTTCACATACCCAGTAGGTGTATATTGCACAGCAGCATGGTTTTGTGCCATAGCTTTACAAGTTTCATAATACCTACCGCTTTCATAAAACATTTACAACATTTAAAATAACACTTGTGTATTTGGTATTGGGTCAGGATATTAGCTGATGATAGTCTGAGAAATACATACTGATGCTGAAACTGTACTTCAGAATTTATCATTTAAAAAATTGAATGAAACCATCCCAAAGGGTAAGACTTCCAAAATCATGAGTTGTGAATGTACGTTTAAACCTCTTTTCTTTCTCTCTTCTCAAGAATTTTCTCATTTAAATGATAGTTCAGGAAATAATTGATTATTCTCTGCTACGCTTCAGGAAAGAGATGTGGATGAGAAACTTACCTCTTTTTGGGTTTTGTTTTGTTTTCTTTTTTTGGGGGAGCGTGGTGTGAGGAAGATAATGATGCCTGGGTGTTGAGGGGAAAGGTTATGGTGACTTGTAATGAATCTCAAGGTCTGAGGAAAAGAGGTTATATCTTCCAAAATGCTAGATCTCTCACTCTTTGTGCTGCTTTGCTGTTTCCAAGCTTAAGCATGCATTTAAAGCTACTCAAAGACAAATTTTCCGAAGTAAATAATACACAATTAGGATCTTAAAGAGATTTGTAAATGAGGCAGTTTTTGTAAGGCAGCATCGAGTTAAAACACTGAAATGCGGCTTGTAAGGCTCTTTTCAGCTCCGAGTAACAAGGTTTGGGTTTTGTTACTTTACACCCCCACCCCCACCCTTGTGCAACTGGGGCCAGAAAAGCCCTGCAGGGCAGCTTGGTTTTGCACATGCTGCCAGTCTGCTCCCATAGCCAAAACTACCGGTAAAAGGGCTGGAAATCTGAATGCAGATCTGTGTACGGCGGCAGCAGTTTGGATGCGGGGTGCCTGGACACCCATTAAACCCCACACGATCCCTGCAGCACAATTCTTTTATCTCTGCCCTCTCCACCGCCCCGGAGACTAAAGAGCTCATCTCAGTAGGGCTCATCTCCATAGGACTGGGGAAGCATCGTCTTCCCCGCAGGCTTTGCTTGATGCTGACCCTCTGCTGACTCTCCCAGTAGCTGTTTGTCACTTTATGAACTTTACTGGGAACTTTTCAGATGGTTTCAAGCATCCTTGAAGGAATCTGATAAACAAGTTAGAGAAAAAACCAGAACATTTTGAGACGTCCTTAGAAGTTTTTAAAGCTTTACTTAGGTATTATAAATGGGCTTTTTGTCTGAATAATGGATTTTTCCTTTTACTAGGTAATAGGCTTCCTTCAAAGAGCTGTGGAAGTCCTTAATATTAACTGCTGTAATGAAACAAGCCCTTGGTCTGGGTGTGAAGTCCCCAGTGCATAAACATGCACTTTCTTTATTTCTTCCTTAGACAAATAAAACCACATACACCAGCCCGCTGCAGGTTGGGTAAATCTTTTTCATAATGAATTGTTTTATGCAGATGGCTTCTGAGGGGGGCAAAAACTTAAAAGTGGTTACTATGTCAACAAATGACGGGATTTAGGCATTTTTCTCAAGGACTTACGTCTGCGGAAGGCTGAGGAAAATTTATAGAGCGTGTTGTGCTGACACTCTTCCAGCTGTTCCTCCCCCTGAGCGCAGAGGAGGCAGGGGAACGGCTCGGGGGGCAGCAGCTCCTCCAGAGACCCTCCAGGGGTTCCTCACGGAGGGGAGCCCAGGCTGCTTGGGGCAGGGGGCTAGGGGTGTTGTGGGGGAGAACAAGAGCACCCCTGCTTTTCCTTGTGCTGGAGCCGAGATCCTAATCTGGTTTTAGGGAAAAGTTTGTACAGGCAAGCGTCTGCGGCGCTCTCTGAGGAGTCAGCAGAGAGGTAAGACAGATATTTTCTCTAAGGAGTTTCCTTTCCTGCTCTTTTCCCCTTCCCTCCCTAAGTCACGAGTGCTCACCAGCACCCTGGTGCAGCTACACCCAGCAGCCGCAGCGGGTGGCAGTGGGAGGGTCACCGCGGTGTCCCAAGGGTGGCTGCCGCCATGCGTGCGGCTGGTGAGGCAGCCCGGCAGTGCAGGGCACGCTCACCCTGGGTGGCACGCTTGCCCTGGGGGACATGCTGGCCCTGAGGGGCATGCTCACCCTGGGGGGCACGCTCACCCTGTCGACATGCTGGCCCTGAGGGGCACGCTTGCTCTTTGGGGCCAAACTGGGGCCACAGCCACAGGGGTGCTGGGCGCTGCAGCCCCCTGTGACTACGGCCCTCGGAAACCTCTGAAACACAATCCACGGTGGAGCGATGTCATCCCCAGTTTGGGGTTATTTTTGGGTCACAAGCGCTTGCTTTTTGTTATTGCATGAGACAGGTTTTGTATCTACATGAGGTCATACCCATTCATGTCTGATCTGGTAAAATTAGTGAGGATGGGTGAGGAGTGGTAGAATTGCTGCAAGGAATTCGGTGCTGTCTGGGATGTGAGGAGATGTGCCAGGAGCTGCCCGTGTGTAGCTAGAGTTGTTCTGTGCAGATGGATGCTCCACCACCCTTCTCCTGTGCAGCTGCCCACATCTCACCCGTCCTTTTCCAGCACAGATCTCTTGCAATTCCCCCACCCCATCCTTACGTATCACAGCTAGTCTCCTTTGGGCTAGTTTGCTGACGGGACTTTGGAATTTATCACACAAGCACGTTTTTTTACAGTGAAAGTGTAGCCAGTGTACAGCATTTTCTGCTTCCTTTACACCCACAAGCTGAGTCTTAACAAGCTGCTGCCTCGTCAACTCCTGTTACTACATCAGCAAACCCTTTTTTAAGTGATGCATGGGGCCTTATGCATCGGGCCCCAGAAAATGCATCTCAGTGATCCTGCAGGAAAAGAACAGCTGTGTGGAAAGATCAATAAACATGACCAGTTGCTTCAAGAGTCATAAAATGGAAAGACTCCGCAGAATAAAACATGTGGCAGGGGACCCTGGCTCCAGACACTGCAGGAGAAATCCTGGGAAATGCAGTAATTAATGGGAACCCTCAGAATTGTTTTCTTTTGGTGGTTCCACACAAAAATATTTGTTTTAGGAGAGCAAATCACAGAGGTAGGAAGAAATACTTACCTATGTAAAAGGAAAGCTTGTTTACACTTAATGCATTGGAGAAATTGTTCATGAATGGTTTGTCTATGTGAAAATAAAACCCTTGCAGTGCTGCCAAGACCAGAGAGACCTCAGGCATGCTGCATATTTGCTGGCTCACCCTGTGAACTTGAAGTGTTTGGGGCTGCTTTGGTTTTATTTACTAAAATGATATGAAACTCTTTCACTGAACTTTTCTTCTTTCTACCTGCTTTTTCCATGCTACTGTAGCTCTTTGCTCCTTTGTTTAATCTGTTTTCCCTTAGTGCCCAGGAGAGAGGAATCCCTTGGAACAGGCAGCTCCCACTTGTGGCTCACTCTCACCTCCATCACCACCTGGAGGCCCACCTGCCCTCTTTGCAGCTCTCTCCTCCCACCCCCTCGCTCTCCCCAACCTCTTTTGGTGGGTGGTTCTTTCCCATCGCTCTCACATCTCCCCCAGCCTGGTCCACTCATGCTCTCCTACCTGTACCCTGCTGCTGCTCTCATGTGTACTCACGCTCACCAGCCTGTGCCACCCCTCCTCCTTGCTCTGCCACCGCCTTGGGGACCATTGTTTCCCCCAAGCCTTCCCTGTGACATTCTGTCACGACAAGTTTCCTGAGGAATGCTGCAGGCTCCACAGCGATGCCATGTGAAGGAAAAAGAGCTGCCTGGGGTTGTATCTTTGCTGCAGGGCAGGGTATGCAGTATTCAAGCAGAGCTCTGAGTGCATTTCCTCGAGCAGGCTGGTTCCCCTGCCTGTACAAAGCTTAATGTAAGGAGGGTTGCCTTTTCCCCCTTCTCTTTAACATTTCTTCTTGAAGATTTTTGACAGCTGTATGCCCATGAACTCAGATCTTGAGGTGTGATTGATTGACAAATTAAGATTTCTAAATGGTGACAAAGCCAAATCCTAAAATTAGAATAATTTGTGCTGTTGGAGGGGGCTCTATACATGTGAAAACTTATTGGTAAAACTATGGCAGTAATTTATACCTCTTCAACTCAAGCAGGGATTTGCAAGGGTATTGGAGGGAAGGGGTGAGAGCCTGCAGCCTCTGTCGGTGCCGTGCACACTCCATGCTGTGTGCCAAGGCCATCAGTCCCTCCTACCATTTCCTTCCCCAGCTGCGTGTCTGTGCTCAAGCCCCTAATTCCTCACATGGAAACCTGCAGTCCAGCAAAGATGTCCACGTAGTGTGTTGTGTCACTACACACTGCAACTGTATTAGTAGTAAAGTGCTCCTGGCTAACTTTCCCATCAGGCAAAGGCCAGTGGTCTGCTTTGAGTCTCACTTCTGCAGCCTTTTGCTTATACAGGATCTCATCCAAAGCCCACTGAGTTCCCATTCATCTTGGTGGGCTTCCAGTCTGCCTCATTGCAGCTAATTCACAGAAAAGAGCTCTGGGATCCAGTACTTTGATTCTGCCTCAAATGAGTATTAAATTCTCCTAAGATAAACCCTACTGCTAGGCAGGATCTTCACTACTCGATCCACTTTGGAGCTGAGCTGACCTTGGATGCATACCTTCGTAATTAGATTCTTCCTCTTCTGCAATAAGAATGTCCCATGTCACAATGAGTGTGTTGCAGTGACATGCTGCAGGGCACCATATTGTTGTATGAGCCTGAGTGAATCAAAAACTTTTATACCTCTGCACTGCAAACTGCCTGTCTTCCTACAGGGTGGTGGAATGGCCGGCTTTATCTGATCCCCATGTGCTTTGACCCCCAAATGTCTCTTTCCAGTGACGCTTTGCACTGTACTCGCAGACGTGGTTTCCTCAGACTGGTCCAGCCCTGACTGGCTTAGAGCAGCATTTGTGTTCCCTCTTTGTACTAGATTTACCCTGACATAGCCTAGAAGTAGAGGAATCGTGAAGCTGTTGATTAAGAATTGCTGCCACTGATGTCGTTCATGGATGAAGACTCTGGTTTTGTGTTTAATCAAACGTGGTTATAAACACTGTAGGAACGGTCACTTTCAGTTGCAAATCTTTTTACATTTTCTTAAGGGATTAGAGAGACCGTGTGGCTATTCAACAGGGATTTGCAGCTACTGCACAAGGCCTCCCACTCTGAGCACGGATGTGACATTTCGTGAATCGGGGGTGAAGCAGAAGTGAATTAAGTACACAAATTAATCTCTAGGTCTTCAAACTCCAAAAAAATATTTTGAAATTACGCAGTATCAGTTCTGTAAAACCCCATGGGTAGACCCCAAACTAGACTCAAGAGCCAAAATTCTCTCTCTGATTAAAATAAACAAATTCTTTTTTAATGATTGATAGAAGTCCATAACCTGACCTACAGGGACTGAATCTGCATTTTAGTTGCTCTTTTTTTTTTTTTCTCTTTTTTTTAAATGGGACTATCATGACCTTCACTTATCAGAAAGCCACAGGGAGCCCTTGCCTTCCTTCCATGGAGAGCAAAGTTACACCCTTCTCTTCTGATATGTAGGCGGGACTCTTCTGATGTCACACCTAAGGGAGACAGGCAAACCCGAGTCTAGGGTATCTGACATTACACTGAGATAACTCATAGATCGTCAGACAGACTAGTTCATGTGTAGCCATGACCAGAATTTTACAATGGTCTTCTAAGAGCCAGCCTTAAAAAAGATGAAGAGATTACGGTACTGCTTTTCAGATGGGCACACAACTTCATTTTAATTCAGTGATTGACATGTAATTACAAAGCACTATGCTGCCATCTCACAGGAACATGCCTGTGCAGCACATGTAACTTAATGTGGCATGTTGGGACACTGACCTGTAGACCAGTGTTAGAACCCAGACCAGTGATGGAGATGCCCAGGCTTAAGTGGAAAGACCATAACATCGTTTAGGTTGGAAAAGACCTTTAAGATTTTTGAGTCCAACTGTAAACATAACACTGCCAGGTCCACCACTAAACTGTGTCCCTAAGTGCCACCTCTACACATCTTTTAAACACTTTCAGGGATGATGATTCCACCACCTCCCTGGGCAGCCTGTTCCAATGCTTGACCACCCTTTCAGTGAAGACATTTTTCCTAATATCCCTCCCCTGGCACAGCTTGAGGCTGTTTCCTCTTGTCCTATCACTTGTCACTTGGGAAAAGAGATCAACACCCACCTGCCTACAGCCTCCCTTCAGGTAGCTGTGAAGAGCGATAAGGTCTCCCCTCAGCCTCCTCCTCTCCAGGCTGAACAACTCCAGTTCCCTTCAGCCACTTCTCACAGGACTTGTTCTCTAGACCCTTCACCAGCTCTGCTGCCCTTCTCTGCTCTTGTTAGTGAGGGGCCCAACACTGAACCCAGGGTTCGAGGTGCGGCCTCACCAGTGCCCGGTACAGGGGGCGGTCACTGCCCTGGCCCTGCTGGCCACACTGTTTCTGACACCAGCCAGGACGCTGCTGGCCCCTTGGCCACCTGGGCACACTGGGGGCTCCTGCCCAGCCGGCTGTCAGCCAGCACCCCCAGGCCCTTTCCCACCGGGCAGTTCCCAGCCCCCTGCCCCAGCCTGTAGCGCTGCCTGGGGCTGGTGTGACCCACGGGCAGGGCCCGGCACTGAGCCTGGTTGAACCTCACACCACTGGCCTCGGCCCATCGGCCCAGCCTGCCCAGACCCCTCTGCAGAGCCTCCTGCCCTCCAGCAGACCAACACTCCCACCCAACCTGGTGTCATCTGCAAACTCACCGAGGGTGCACTCGATCCCCTTGTCCAGATCAGTGATAAAGATACTAAACAGGACTGGCCCCAATCCTGAGCCCTGGGGAACACCACTTGTGAATGGCCACCAACTGGGTCTAACTCCATTCACCACCATTCTTTGGGCCCCGCCATACAACACAGCAGAGAGTATGCCCATCCAAGTATTCCACAGGAGAATGCTGTGGGAGACTTAAAACCATGGCTGCACTGTGCGGTGTGGACACTTGCCAGCCTCTTATCTAATTTCCTGGTTGGAGGTATAGGAATCCAGTGAAGCTGTAGGAGAGCCACATGATTCTGCCCACAGGCAGGGATTCCATCTCATGCACATGATGGGCTATGCTCCCTAAAACCTGGGACTTGCTGTGCATCCATAATGCACCACATCCCCTGTGCAGGATGTGCACCTGCATGGCAGCAGCACGCCTGAGTGTCTTGTTGGATCCCTGCAGCCGCTGGTCAGCTCAGTTGCCTGTCATCTAGAAATTCTTGGCATATGGCCTAATTCCTCCTTTTCCAATCAGACTGCATTACAGATGGAAGAATGTACTATTGGAGCAAGTAAGAATGTACTATTTGAGGGAACTTAAAACCAAGTTAGTTTTTCCTTGCCCTCCTCTTTCATGCCCTTAGGTGAAGGATGGGCATAATTTCTGAAGACACGGTACATCACTTAGGTGCACTCCTCAGGGAGAGCTGGAAATGAAGATTTCCTTTATTAGACTTTGTAAATCCTTTCCTGAACCTTTTGCCTGTCTGTGGATTAGCACAATCAGGAAGCAAATCTCAGCTGAAGAGCAATCAGTCACGCTGAAGTCATGGGTGACTAATTGTCACTTGTCCTCTTTCTTCTAATTCACAGTATCATTCCTGACAGTGGCATTAAGTGTCATCTGTTCTCAGAGGGGTCACAAATCTTGTGGGACACTGTCATATTTAATTACATTATTTTGTTTTTCCTCTCATAAGAATACTACCATGTTGTCGTATGAGGTTGGAAAAGAACATCACCAATTTACTGTATCTGTTAGCAGTCCCTGTTTCTTGTGCAGTTTTTGTCATCTAAGTATAACTGTCCTTTAGATTCCAACACAAGGAAGTGTCATTTGCCAGTTCCTGATGCCACTCTCTCTGCATATTCCATTTCCAGAGCCCCAGAAGGACATAAGAAGAACTCATTTCCAAGAGTTTATGAAACAGCTCTGATAAACTAAGTCTGTTATTCAGATAAAAAGTTGGTGCCCCTTAATGAGTTGGATGAATATTTTTTGGATAGAATATTTAAAGGGAAGGGAATAAGGGGAAATGATTTATGCTTATCAGAACCATTTAATGTTACTATACCAGAAATATTTATATTTTGTGAGTCCTTTAAAACTTTTATTTTAAGCAAATGAACATGCATTATTTTTATCTGTTCCCTGCTCAATTAATGATTTCAAATCTTGTAATTTCTACTTTTATGGAAAAAAAAAAAGTGATGAAATTACAGATCAGCAGACAGGTGATCCAGAATTTTTGTATTTCATGAAATAGTGTCACTGTAGTGTATTCAAAGCAAAAATAAACATCAAAGACATAAGTATTTATGGGAAGATGAAGTCTCTAGGAGACAGGCACTGTAACAGTTTTTCTGCCCTTTGCGATACAGAAGACTGCTACAACCACACCTGTATGTGTCCCAGCTGAGGCTAAAAGGTCGAGGGCCATGAGATGGACTTGAATAAGGCCATAGAGGTTTTTAATTAGAGGATTTTAACAAGTTTCGCAAATAGATGATGATTACAGCTGTGGGTGAGCTCCTGTGGCAGTCCAGGGCAGCAGCAGTTATCTCCATGTGCTCTGTGCAGTGTGGACAGCTTTTGAATGGCAGTTGTGTAATGAATTGGTTCAGCAGGGGCAGGCTCAAGACCCTTTTCTGCAACTTGCAAAAGCAACCCCATCTTCAGGGAAATTAGTGTATAGTTTGCACTGCTGGAGCAGCAGGCAGTCTGTTCATACAGAGAACTCTAGTTTTATAAGGGAACATATTCAAAGCTAAGCCAAGGCCATGTAAATCTGCAGCATGTAAAACTAGTAGCCCAAGTTGCATAACCTGAACAGTTGAAATGTTATTTTACGTCTTCTTGGTCTGATTTAGATTTAAGCAAAATACCTGGCACAACCAACGTATTAGTAGAGTGAAACAAAAAGAAAAACCACATGAGTTTGAATCTGCTGATTCAGATATTTTATTTCTAAATGTGACAGGTTTACCACTCTGTGTAGAGCTGTAGTAGCTGGCACCACTTATTAAAGCAATATAGATTTTTTTATTCCTGCAGGAAATTGAAAGTAAGTTCTCCCCTAGAACACTGCTGAATTGCAAAATACTGAGACAAGCGTCGAGTCAAGGAGTGAACCTGGCTCATGTCATGCATGTTTAGGTCTTACACTGTAATAATCTAAGAATGCTGTGATGGATGATTATATACACACAAGTGCAAACACACATACATGATTTTAATGATGAACACCAGGCAGATGTACTAGGTAGGTAATGAGAATGTGAAGGGTATTATGGTATATTGGTTGTAAGTCTTCCTTATATGATTTCCCCAAAGGCAGAGTTTTAATAGCTCCTACATGTTACCCGTATGCGTGTGAGGAGAGGTGTGACTATAGATCTCAGGGTATTAAGAGTGTGCAGTTGAGTGGCTCTGTGCTGGGCAAGGCAGAGGCTGGAACAGCAGAAGCTTTTTTAGCTTTGGGGGTATATTTGCAAGATTTGCCTATGCACTCTGGGGGAAAAGACAGGCCAAATTGATTCTTTGAGCCTTCAGCTGAACCATACTGAACATCTGAAGAGGAATCCACAAGAATAAAAATACCCAACAGTTCTGGCTTCTCCTCCAAAGAAAAAAAAAAAGGGGGGGGGGGGGGGGGGAAGAGAGAGGAATCAGGGAAATCTATTAGCTTTGGGGAACTCACCTCAGATGAAAATGCCAGACTGAGAAGCTGAGATGAAAATGCCAGACTGAGAAGCTGTAGTGGAGAAGACAATTAAAAGTCTTTCTCTGGAGAAGAGGTATCTAGTGGTGATGAATGACTACACATTACCTAGGAAGAAAGGTCCACAGAGAAAAAAAACAGTGAAAGATGTTGAGTTCCCCCCAGTAGGGAATGGTCTGTATCAAGAAGCAGGGAGGTAAACTAACCGTGACTCAGATGTCATTATCTCTACAATGCCTTTTTTCTACACAAAAAAGGTTACTCTACAGTAACTGTGTTTTCTGTTGCTGACTCCTGGTCTGTAGCTCCTTACAGAACAAATCTCTTAAACTAGAGGCAGGGGGAAGGGGTCACTGTCACTCAAGGGACAGCAGCCCAGCACCCCTGCAGAGGCAGAGGCCTGGATGAGGTGAGGATGAGGCGAGGGATCGTGTGTGCCCTTCCTCCTCCTGGATCCCTGACTGACCCATGAAATTGCATCGCCTTCCTCTTTTCACTGTGCACAGCTACCACTCCTGTCCCCCAGAATCTACTTTATGGCACGATTCCTCTTCACTTGGTGCAAAGCTCCCCAGATTTCTCTCAGCCAACCTTGCCTTCAGATTCGACTGTAAAATCTTGTCAAGTTCAGAGTCAGTTAATTTCCCAGGCAACCCTCCTCCTCTTTTTTAAATACATGCATCGCATTTTCTGTTCTTCAGTCACACAGTATCAGGCTGTATTTGAAACATTAATCGCCCTTGTTAATGCACATGAAATGCCTAATTTTGGTTAATACTGTGTTCTGGGAAAGAGAGACAGTCCTTTGTATTATTTGGTCTTTTGAAAATTTGCTCTTGCTGTTGTTTTCAAAGTACTAACACTGTATGTGATCCTGGAGGAGTTACTCCACTCAAACTAATTTGATTATTTTAAAGAGAAGGAAGAGGGTTTACAGGACCAAACTCCCAATTCTTATCAGTCAGATACAACAGCGGTTCAATAGGAACACAAAAACATGGCTTAGTTTTGCTCTCCAAATTGTCACTATGTGAAGACATGCTAACATATGATAATAGACATTATTATGATAAGAAGAGTTACTTGTCACACAATTTTAAACCAGCTCCAAGCAATATTGGAATGCAAATTTCAACAGCCAGTCTGTTGAATGAAGTCTCCTAAATCTGTATGTACTTACACTGTTGGCACATAGTGCCAAATTAGCAAGGGAAACACCTACATCATCAGGAATAATTATATGTCTGAGCTATTACATCATCTAACATGTCTCTTTCTCTTCTTTGTCTCCCTGGTGGGAAACTGGAAGGGAAGAAGAATATTATACCTCTTGCTACTGGAAAACACTAAAAAGTTTCTGAAAATTCAGCTTTGTCTAAGATCTCTGTTCAGGACACTTAATTTTTGAACCAGTAAAGTTTCTCAGTATTGCTGTCACCACAGGTTCCATAGCAACCTTTGATTTTTAATTGGAATAAATTTTGAGTAGGTTTTATGAGAATTATTTTGAATCTTAAGTAGGGTGACCATAAATGTGTACAGACACAACTGTATTGAAGAGCTTGGTTTGATTAGTCATTGGGTCCAACAGTCTTCCGCTTGAAGGCAATGAAAAGGGTTTTCCATTGATGTACTCTAAATAGGAATCCAGAGTAAGTTTTTTTCTGTGCAGACTGTGCTGCACTGTTATGAGGATGGCAGCAAGAAATAACTTTCTAGCAGAGTGGGATACGTGAAGGCCCAGACTGGCAAAATAAATGAAAAGTTGTAGAAGACAATGAAATCCCAGGAAGTGAAAGGACATGACTATTGAGAGCTAAATGGATAGGCTGCAAATGGAAACTGTCCAAAAATCACAGGTGATATGACAGAGGACAACTGAGCTTTTGTCCTCTCCTGGAACATAGAGCTTTTCTAGTAATTCTTGCTGAATTGAGTCTGAGGTTCAGATGAAGAGATGAAGGGCGCTCAGCACACAAGAACTGCAGGGAACGGCTGGCATCTACAGTGCTAGTGGCTCGTTTGTCCTGGCTCCAACCAGGAGCAAATTGAGTCCCGGCTAATATGTACAGCTTCCTCCAAGCGGCTTGTTGGCTCTGAGCAGGAGGACGTGAAAGAGATTAACACTCAGAGAGTTTCACTTGTGTCTGAGGTGTCTGTCTGTGTTACATCTTTCCCCTGTATCTGAGAGTCAGTTGGAAAGTGTCTGACCTGTGGGTGTAATGGAGTCTGTGGGACCATTGCTGCTGCCCTCAAGGCAAGACTGATCTCATCCTGGATTTTTTATAGACAGTCAGAATGTCACATTGGCATTTCTGCATTATTTTGTATTTCTTTTTGTAATGCAAATGCTTTGTGCTCCCTGAAAACGTACGGAATTTAATTATTTATGTTAAATAAATTCAAGAGCAGTTTAACTACACTATAACCTGGCTTTGCTTATACACAGGGCTCACCTGCTCCTGGCAACCAGCACTCCTATTTTGGAGGCCAACTTTCCCACTGCTATGTGCACAGGTAGCACCAAGTAAGAGTTAATTTGGTGCGCGAGAACCAGCTGTCCCATATAAAGGCAGCTCATTTCTTTCATTCACCCAAACCATCCTATTGGGCTAGGCCATTGAACTCTGGCTGAAAGTGACCTTGATTTGCCTACTAGGCATCATCTGCATCCTGTTAGGTTTAATAAGTAAGTAATTCATTCTTTATCTCGGTCAGCTTTCTCCATCTGTTTTCCTGATTAAATTAAGGAGTAGAGATTTTCATTCCAGTGTTTCTATTTTACTTGTATTCTATGGCTCTAGATTAAACTTTCTAGCACTGCTTACATATTCTGAAGTTCTCTTTCATATGTCCTCCATTTCGTAGGATGAGAATATAAAGAAGGCTTTTATACACGTGGGACAGCAGAAAACAAGTCTGTTGTGATGTTCAAAGTTCAGATGTTCAACAGCTCACCCAACTACCCACTTGAGACAGGACAGATCCATTGCAGCAGGTGCTGAGCTTAAGCCACATATTTTGTCAGATGTTTCCTTCTTTCTAATGAAGGAAACTTCTTTGCAAAAGCTCTTGGATGCATTTTTACCATGCTTAGCATTTCTGTGAGGAGGAGTGTACTTCCTTAGTCTCATGTATTTTTAATTAGCTCTTAATTATGGTAATTTCATGTTCTGCTTGCATGTGGAAGAACTGAAGCTAAGAGCTTCAAATGAACCAGGATCTGTCCCTGCATTAATACTGTTGCAGAGACTGAATTACAGGCAGAATGCTTTTTCTAAGAACTAGATAATGTTGTCTCTGGGCAAACCTCATGAGTAAAATGGTTCAGCCAGTTAACGGACTAAATAAACCAGATAACAATAATAATGATTATGATAATAATGACATCAACAACAATAACGAAGATGATGGTGATAGGTTGTTCCAACTAGAAAAATAAAATCAATGCAAAAGTTTTAAAGACAGATCTTGTACAGAGACCTTGTTTAAAAATAAGTTCCTGTCTGAAACCATCAGTTTGGGAATTGGGTAACTAATGGGAAGAGTTTGGCTGCTTATGATACTGCAAAATTCATGTTTGAAAGTTGGCTTCTATAAATTACTGGGTTTCTTCAAAGCCCTGTCACAGACTCAGATTGACTCAGAGCTGAAAAAAATTTCTTTTTGTCTTTGTCCCTTGTTGTCCTTGCTTATGACAAGGGTCAGCATTTTAGAGTACTTTGGAACTGTTTGAAGTAAGCTATTGCCTTGTTCCAGTGTGTTAATCAGGACCTTGTAATTAAAAGAAACCTCCCAACAATGAACCAAGGGCTCCATGGCTCCTTGGCATGCTGGGTGGTTTGTTGCTGTGTTGTTAAAGTATTTTTAGGTTGCTGATGGAACAGCTTAGCTATCCAGGAAGAAAATAGCCAAGTTGGCTAAATGCCTTAGTTACACACTTGTATAACACAGTAGAGAAAAGGTTAACAAGGAACTTGATGCTTCCTGGTGCACTGGCTGCTGAGAGAAACGGTGGATTTTGGGGAACTGGTGGCATTCATCACTAGGGCTCTGACCTTCCAGGTTCTAAAAATGTTTGAGTGAATTAAATATATTATTTAAAACCTGAGCAACAGCATAAAATGTAAGTAGCATGTGGCAAGGCTAGAAAAAAAAGATCAAGAACAGCACACTTTTACGGAATTAATTACTTAGTCATGCTTTCTGTATTACAGTCATCGAGATTGTAAAAACCCAGGAAACCCTTCCTAACAGTACAAGAAGCAAATATGACCATCATTTAAATATTTGGAGAAGACTCCAGGAACCTAACTTGCATATCTGGCTATAAGTCCTCTTGACAAATGTGCTCCCCTTTTTCCTGGAAGCCCATCCTTCCTGTTATTTCACCTTTCAACACGTGTGTCTGCAAGGCTTGAGGCACCCAGCTCTTGGCACCCTCCGGCAAGACTAGGTTTTCAGACACAGCATCACCTGGGCAGTAGATTAAAATCAAACCAAAGGGAATACATTTCTCCCAGGGTACCAATTAATTATGGGAATTCAGTGAAAGATGAAAGTCAAAGATTTAGTGAAAATATAAATAAAGCAGGAAAATTCATGGAAGAATGCCCCAATGGAATTAGAAAATAGTGTATTCTGCTTGCAGCCTCTGATTTAGGAAGACTCTAAACTTCAGGTTGCCAGAAGATGGGAAAGTAAAATAGAGGGAAATTTTTTCTGTATTCGTCCTGTTTCCTGTTCCTCCTTAAGCCACTTGGAGACAAGAGAGTTGGTTAGATGGCTTTTTGGTCCGATCTAATGCAGCAGGTCCTACCTAACAACTTTCTCTTGAGAATGAGATTCAGAAATCTGGCTCAGAATCTTGTCCTGGATCTTTCACTGTTTATTTCCAGTGTATCTAGTTTTATTTTAAATTTTGACATCTCATCTAGTATCCTTTAAAATAGACATATTTCTTGCATTTTATCAGCTGCACTTTAATGTCAGTATTAGAAACTCCCTTAGTCACCACTGATAGTACTGAAGAGATAACGTCCTTGATGAAGGTTTTACAGTCTACCTTATGAAACAGGGTCTTATTATTGAAGAATACACATAAACAGGTTTTGCTTTTATGGATGTAATCTGTTGTGTGTTTTCTGCATGACTGCATGAGAAAGAGGCAGAGTGAAAATTGTAGGACCTTTCTCATCTTGTGGCAAAGAAATCAGACTTTTGGGGCAAAGGACAGCGGTGTTGTAGCAGTACGAAAGCAGTAACACTCCCAAGTCCTACAGAGAGTATTCTGTGCTGAGGACTCAGTACATTGGTTTAGCTTAGCAGCATATTCAGCTCTTGGGCTGAGGAATTAATCTTCTCAAAGGCTTTAAAATATTGTTAAAAATAAACCAGGATCACTTAAAACATCTTTTCAGGTGGTGATTGTTAATCTCCTCACCTCTGCATCTAGTGTCCAGGCCTAATTGCCTTGTATGACCCGGTGATGAATTGGTTTTATGAATGGTGCTGTGCCTGGATTACTTTGCAATTGCTAACCTAAATATTTGCAGGGAGGATTACAGGGCCTGCTTTGTATTATGTGGAGTTGTTAAGACTGAGGTGCCTTAATGTAACTGATACAGCAACATGCAGATGTGCCTACTTTTTCCTTCTTTTTTCAGTTTCTTTCTTTCTTGTTTTTCTGTGCTCTGACTACAGTAAAAGATTTGGCATGAACTGATGGTAAATGAACTGTTATTTAATTTTTCTGTATTTTCAATTCAGTCTGAGCTAATGAAAAGTAGTGGATGAACATCCCTGAAAGCCAGCTCCTTTATTTACAGAACATATACAGCATGTGAATCGTGTTGTTTTATTAACATGCCTAAACCCAGATCACGAGTACGAGCATGTTACTCCTACCAGTGTGTTTAGTGTCCAAGCTTTCTTAAGCCTTCTTTGCTTTGGTTGAGACTGCTGGCAGTGGTTGTAAAAAGTAATGGTAGTTTCCAGAGAAGGAATGGTTCTCTGAAAATGTAACAGATTTCCAACTAGCAGCAATCAAGGGCAGCAGTTTTGCCGCCACCATGATCTTCACCAGATGCTAAACCAAGACATGATTGAAATGTCATCATGGGGAACATAAGTCCTTCCCATATCTGCCAGAGGGACAACACAGAAGGGCACAAGCCATTCAGGAGGTTTCTGGAGTGCACTGAGGATAACTTCATAACACTGGTGACCAAGAAGCCAGGGAGGAAAGGCACACAGCTGGGCCTCCTTATGCTTACAAGCAAGAAGGGTCTGGTTGAGGATGTGAAGGCTGGGAGCAGCTTTGGCTGCACTGACAAGTAGTGATGGAGTACAAGATCCTGAGAGGAGGAAACAGGACAAATAGCATGGCCTTCAAGAGAGAAGACTTTGGCCTCTTCAGGAATCCTCTTGGAAGAGTCCCATGGGAGAACATCCTGGAGAGAAGGGAGCTGGTTGACTTTCAAGAATCACCTCTTCCTCCAGGCTCAAGAATGGCCCAGTCCAACAAGCAGGCAATCAAGCAAAGATGACAGGAGGCCTGCATGGATGAACAAGGAGCTCCTGACAGAACTCAGACTTCAAATGGGAGCATACAAGAGTGTATTTGGTTTGCACGCATGCTTTTGGCAGTGCGGGGCTACAGGGTGGCCTGTGTGAAGAAGGCTGGGACTGCCCCATGCCAGACACAGGCAGTTCCAGCTGGCTCCAGAATGGACCCACTGCAGGACACAGCTGAGCCCATCAGGGAAGCTGGTGGTCCCCCTGGGAAACGTATTTAAGAAAGGAACAAAACACTGCACAGACAGTGAGGAGTGAGGAAAAAAAGTGTGAAAAACAGCCGCATGAGCACCAAGGTCAGAGAAGGAGCCGGGGGGAGGTGGTGCTCTAAGTGCCAGGGCAGACATTCCTCTGCAGCCCAAGGACAGACCGTGATGGAGTAGGTATTCACACTGCAGGCCATGAAGAGGACCATCCCGGAACAAGTGGATATTTCCTGAAGGAACTGCAGCCCTTTGAGAGCTCACACAGAAGTAGGTTCTCCTACGAGGAACTGCATCCCATGGAGGAACCATGCTAGAGCACGTTGACCCTGAAGAACTGAAGCCCATGGAGAGGACCCATGTTGGAAGAGCTCTTGAAGGACTGCAGCCCATGGAAGGAGCCACTCTGGAGCAGGGAAAAAGTGTGAGGAGGAAGAAGCAGCAGAGACCAACGGCAGTGGACTGTCCAGAACTGACCACAAATCCCCCATTCACCTGCAGCACTTGGGCACAGTGGGGTAGAAGAGTGGGGAATGAAGTTGAGCCAGGAAAAAAAGGGATGGGTGGGGAGAAGGTGGTGTTTGACCTTTTTTCTCACTATCCAAACTTACTTTAATTGGAATAAATTTAATTAATTTTCCCCAAGTGTAGTCTGTTTTGCCCATGACAGTAATTGGTAAGTGATCTCCTTGTCTTTACCTTGACCTATGAGCTTTTCCATCTTATTTTCTCCCCCGTCTTAAGAAGAGGTAGTGAGAGAGTGGCTGGGTGGGTATCTGGCAGTCAGTCAAGGTCAACCTACCACCAAGAGGTAGAAGCAGGGGCAGGTGACCCAGGAGGAAGGCACAGATACTGTCCAAGCATGCAGGGCTGGAGTTAGCAAAGACAAAGCCCACTGGGAATTGAATCTGGTGAGGGTCATAAAGGACAACAAAGAAGTGTATCAGCAGTAAAAGGAAGACCAGAGAAAATGTGGGCTCACGGCTGAATATGGCAGGAGACCTGGAGACAAAAGACATGGAGAAGGCTGAGGCACTCAGTACCTTCTTCACCTCAGTCTTTACTGGTAATCCCAGCCTTCAGCAATCCCAGGCCCTGAGTGGGAACACATGGAGAAAGGAAGACTTATCCTCAGTAAGGATCTGTTCAGGGAACATTTACATAAAACTGAATACACAGGTCCATGGGACTCTAGGGATGCACCTATGAGAGCTGAGGGAGCTGGCTGATGTCGTTGCAAGGCCAGTCATGATGATCTTTGAAAGGTGGTGGTGACTGGGGAAGGTTTCTGAGGACTGGAAGAAAGTAAATGTTACTCCTGTCTTCAAGAAAGGCAACAAGGAGGATCTGGGGAAACACAGGCTAATCAGTCTCAGCTCAGTCCCCAGGAAGGAGATGGACCAAATCTTCCTGGAGGCCATTTCCAAACATACGAAGGACAAGAAAGTGATTTGGAGTAGTCAGCCTGGATTTATGAAGGGGGAATCATGCCTGATCAACTTGACAGCCTTCTACAGCAAAATGACCAGCTCAGTGGACAAGGGGAGAGCAATGGATTTTAGCAAGACTTTTGACACTGTCTCTGATAACATGCTTATAGGCAAACTGAAGTATGGACTAGGTAAGTGGATAGGTACATTTAAAACTGGCTGAAGTGCTGCATTCTAAGACTTGCAATCAACAGCATGAAGTCCATCTGGAAGCCAGTCACCAGTGGTATACCTCAACCATCAGTACTGGGGCCAGTACTGTTTGGTATCTTCAGTAATGACCTGGATGATGGGACAGAGTGCACCCTCAGCAAGTTTGCAGGGGATGCAAAACTGGGAGGAGAACCTGATACACCAACTAGACCATCTGACATATGATGAGAGACTGAGAGAGCTGGGACCAGTTATCCTGAAGAGAATGCTCAGGGGATCTTATTAATGTGTATAAGTACCTGATGGGAAAGAAGGGGTAAAGAGGATGGAACCAAACTCTTCTCAGTGGTATCCAGTAAAAAGACAAGAGGCAATGGGCACAAACTGAAATAGAGGAAATTTCATTTAAGCAGAAGAATAAATGTTTTCTGTGGTGAGAGTGGTCAAACACTGGTGCAGGCTGCCCAGAGAGGCTATGGAGTCTCCATCACTGGAGACCCCAAAAAACTCTTTTCAAAACCTGACAGGACATGGCTCTGAGCAGCCTGCTGTAGCTGAC
Source organism: Falco peregrinus (assembly GCF_023634155.1). NCBI lineage: Eukaryota > Metazoa > Chordata > Aves > Falconiformes > Falconidae > Falco > Falco peregrinus. The sequence goes on from NC_073724.1 coordinate 100,730,970, forward strand.
CCTGCTTTTAGCAGGGGTTAGACTAGATGATCTCCAGAGGTGCCTTCCAACCTCAACCCTTCTGCAAGGGAGCTTGGACTGCATGATCTCTGGAGGTACCTTCCAACCTCAATCCAGCCCTCTATTCTGTGAATAGCGGGTACTCGCATCTAAGATACAACTCTGCTAGACCCCACCCAATTGGACACTTGTCCAGTTTCTGGGCTGAGATCTCAATAAGTCAGATATTTGTATTTCACTTGGTAGTGATTTGAAACCTCTTTGTCACAATTGCAGATGGTAAAAATTGTTTTGGGACTAGGAAGTCATTTTCCATTGAGATATATTTGCCCTGTTTCTGCTTTGACATGTTTAGGTAACATTAGTCCCTCAATCCCACTGATTTTGGAAAAATATGTGTTCATAGTTTATAGCACAAACCTGGATGCAATAGCATAGAATGAAAGCAGCAGAGTGAAGCATTACACTTCTAGAAATGAGGTCATTAGGCCTGGATAGTCTAATTTACTGGTAATTTTGATTCAGATTATTCTGACTGGTTGGTTACTGACCTTCCACAGGTTTCTCTTGCTGTTTTGGTTGCTTCTGTTCTAATAAATTCCTGAGATTTGCATTAAATAATTTTTTTTATATAGGTTTGCTCTGTTGATTGTCCTTTGTTCTGAAGATTATTCTCCACAATATTCTACACCAAAACCTAAACATTGCTTCTGTATTTTGACTAATTCACATGTTGGATGTCAGCATCTCAAATTATCAGTTCAAAATCTGAAATGCTCAAAATTTAAAGGCAATTTCTGAAAAAAAAATTGAAAATATTATAACAGGCTTCATACACACAAAAGGTTTAACTTACTCAAGTTTGTAAAGTACTTGGAGATTCTGAGATTGTAGATAAATTCACATACAAATATAATGATCTATTGTCCTCTAAGAAGGAACCTTCAGTTACTGAATTGCCAAAACTGACCTGGACTTTGGTGCTAGTCTTGCCAGAAAGTTAAGCATCATATAGCTCTTTAAACTTTGGCCTGTTTTCTACAACAGCATTTGATATCCTAATCAGAAGCAAAGTTTCATGGACAGGAATACCAGAAACTGCAAGAAAAGACATTTATCACATTTCCGTCTCTGTTATTTTTAATTTTACTGTGTGATCTGAATCCAAATCCTTGTCTTTGCACTTGTGAAGCGCCGGGAGATAGACTTGTGACAGGTAGTAGTATCTGCATTTCAGTTCTAAAATTTCAAACCACAAAGCAAGGTGTGTATTTTCTTAACTTCCTCCCCACCCCAGGACCATGATCAAAATCAACGTTCATATGGCAACATCCTAGATGAGCACCCTGGTGAGTGATTTCAGACTAAGAAAATTACTTGAACTGAGCCTTTATGGCAACCTGTACTGAAAGCTATAAAGAAGCAGAGGAAAGTCCCCTGAACTTTAGCAGACCTTGTATCTAACTCAGGAGGCTTGAAATGGTAAAAGCCCAGCCTTGCATGACAGGAGTACAGCTGTGAGGAGCTTGCTTCCTCCTTTTCACTGAAGGCTTTGAGTGTAAGTCAAACATTATGAAGTTCTGTCTTTATACTCTCGTATGGTTTATATCCCTGGTACCAAGATCCCAGCAGAGCTTTCAGTTAAAATGCATGTAACTAATAATTAGGAAGTCAATAATATCTGAATTTCAAATTATTGCATGAGACATATATGAAGCCTCATACTTCATTATAAATTATTAATTAGGTTTTGAAAATTATCTTGGATATGTAAATCTATTATTAAGGAAATCTGCTGGCATTTCTACTTTCAAGAAATGAATGTAATATTGCCATTAAAAATTCTCCTTGTGATTATTCACAGAATAATTCCAAGAAATGTAAGACAGAAATTAATTTATCTTTGGATTAGTGTTCTCTTGCATACACAATTGCAGTTATACTCCACATCTTGCTACTCTAATTCAGAAAAGAATGCAGTTGGAAGTTGTTATTTCTGGGAGATGGGGGGTGGGGGTGGAGAGAAGATCAAATCACATTCTAGCAGATCTTCTGTTATATATTACCTTGTCTACTGTATAGGGGTATACAGCAGGGCGCTGTACAGGCCCTTCTGACTGGAGAGCACAAAGCCAGGGGCATTCTACATTTCTGTATGTGATGCCAGGCTCTCAGGGTAAGTGTGGGTCTCTAGGAGAGGGCAGTTACTCCCTCTACTAGTACGCCAGCTAGCAAAAGCAAGGAAGCACCAGTCCCACCTTTCTGGCAGGCGTGTGTCTGGTGTTCTGCGCTGTGCTGTTCTGCAGCTGGGATCACTCGGCTCCCCACCTGCAGTGCCTTCTGCACGCCCGGTGACTTTCCTGTGGCGCTTTGCAGCTCTCAAAGATGTAATTATGCCTTTGATTTCTGCCTTTTTCATTTGTTACAGTAAATGACCAGGTATGATCTTGGCGTTTGGTTCTGCTGCTGACACCTGCAAATAGAGCTGGGTGGTAAAGTTTTGAGGTTTGTTGTTATTTTCATTTTTGCGGATATGGATTTAACATGTGCCAGTCTGGGTCATCAATTTTGTCCATGCTGCCAGGTGCAGCTTGATCAGGGTAAATTCCAGCTGATAATAACCAGCTCACAGTTTGCACAATATTTAACGAGAAGTCTTTGCTTGCAACTTTAGGTTATTTTTGCCTTGGCTGCTTTATTTTACTTTCATCAGAACTTTCCCCAAACCTTTGCTTTTGTATGGTAAATATGTAGGAATGCTGCATATGAGACTGTTCAGCACAAAGATTTTAATGAAATGCTCCTGTAAATATGCTTCCTTCTCTGTTGTTACAGTTATTTTAAGTGTATGTTTAACTTGCTGATTTCACACACTGCTGTGCAGCTGTTTGTTATATATTAACTAAGACTCAGTCCCGCAAAGTACCAGCTGCTTCTGGATCACGCTGAGTCGCTTTCCCTCCCAGCAGTTTTCAAGGGCTTACAGGGTGCTCAGCACCTCGCAAGACTGAGCCCCGAATCCAGGCAACAACAGGCTCTTTCAAAAACCAAACAGGTTTTCTGGAACAAGGTTCGTACTGTAACTGGGCAATATTTTGTGCAATGGATTTTCTTTGATTAAATCTTATCCAGAACAACAAATCTTGTAGTTAATGGCTGCTGGAAGACATAAACATTTAGGTATATACAGTGGTAACTAATTACATGTTACAATTATAGCTTTATTAGTTGTTCCAGTTAAGTGCAAAACCGTGACTGAGACTAATGTTTAATCTTTTGTGTGTTGGCTGCAGTGTGTTTTGCCTCTCTGTTAAAGGTTTTTAGAGTTGCAGATAATCTGTGCAGTTCATCTAGCAAAGCCATTTGGGCATTATTCATCACTGAGCTTAGGCACTACCGCTTTGTGCACTGTGACTTCAAGGAGATCTCACCAGCCATGGCACTGGGGGGGGCAGATTCCCTGGCATTACCCCAGCTTTCTGGAGCCCCCTGGGCAGAAGCCCACCCAGCCAGAGCCGAGCCGCTGGTGGCTGCCTGCGTTGGTGCCTGGTGACTGATGGCACTGGGCTAGAGCACCATCCGCCACCGTGAGTCAGGCATTTTGAAAGGTAGGCTTTACCAAAGGGTACTAAGCTGATCCGTTGCCTATGTTTCGGGAAGCCAGGAGAAATATTTAGTGGCCAAATGTATCTTAATGAGACCAAGATGTGGTGTAGCCTGTGCAAACCACAGAGTTAATTATTACTCTTTCTCTGAAACTCGTTTTGGGAGAAAAGTGTGGCATTGGTCTCTGTTGTAAATTCAGATGTACCTGGCACAGAAGTGTTGTAACATACTGTTTCTAATAAGTTAATCTTGCTGGTTTGCATGCAGATAAAGACCATTATGATCTTCCATTGTTTGCAAGGAAAAAGACAGGACCTGAAACCTTGAAGTAATAGGGTTTAATTCCATCCACAAACAAAGAAAATGACTTCCAAAAAGGCAGCCCTTGCTTTCCCTGTTCAACATCCTGCCACGCTAGGTAAGCAAGGAGACACCCTTTATTTTTGGCCCTGGTATCACCCGCACACAGTGGTCATTAGGAACTAAACTAAACCTGAGTCTTGCTTTCTGACTATACTTAAGATTGGCCAAGGACCAAGGCACAGTTCTGTCCTAGGGACTGTTGGAGGAATCTCACTCTAATTCAAATACACCTGTGTGTTAATATCTTTTCAAAATAAGTGATCACACTGTTGGCCGTTGCCCTTACTCCCACAATTTAACTATTAGTTGTGTACACATTTGTGTGTGGATTATCTCATGAGATCAGTGTGATTTTAAGCACACAATAGTAGAGAATCACATACATAAAATGTTTGCAAGATCACAGCTCTGGCGGTGTACTCTAACAAACCAGGGTGTGAAATTGGTATGTAAGTAGACTAAGGATTAAGCAACTTGCTGACTGCCGGTTTCCTCGGAGTAATGGTCAAGTTGGCTGCTGTGCTTTTGTGGGGAATAAGCGAAAAACCCAAACAAAACTGAGCTTTGAGGAGTCTTTAGTAAATTAGAGACGTTTCTGTGTAGCTTTAAGCACTGTTAGCTAAGCTGGCAACACTAGGAAGTTAAGAGTTGTTTACCCATTAAAAGCAAGTGGGGAAATAGGTAGAAGTTTAAGGGAACAAAAGCAGACTTCTGATGCCAGTGAAGTATTTTCCAAAACCATCAGCATAGGATGAAGGAACCACGTGATCCCCTGTAAGAATATTGCAGCAGAAATTAGTCACAAGTACTCAGTATCCTCCCTGGGAAAACAGCTCCGGGTTTAGGGGAAATGAGCCTGGGGTTGGTTGTATGCTAATTGCTTCTCATTACTATGTGTTAGCAAAGCTGTTTAATACTTGCTGGATTTCACTCTCCTCTCATTTAATACCAGGTTAAATCTGGACTAATAAGGTCTCAAAAGCTTAGAGGTTCCAGTAAAATGAGATTTGGTTAAAAATTACATGTTTGTTTCCGCTAGTAACAGTGTTGCAGCTTTGGTGCCCTAAGCAATGGAGAAGTAAGACTGGTGAGAAAACAGAACACACTTCGTTAGGATGTTGAATGATTTAGTAGAAGTTGCTGAGTCTTACTGCAAACCTTAGGAAGGGTTTATGTCTCCAGAGAGCCTGAACTCTGTCTGTCTCCCTTTTCTTAGACTTCGGAACAATGAAAAATGCAGTAGTCAATTTTGAATAATTTCCAAGTGTTTGTATAATCTATTTTCCTCAAGTGTTGAAAAATCAAGATGTGGAATATTGTCTTTGGAGCAGGATGGCTGTTACTTCAGTGCTTCACAGGCAGCAATATCTGTGATTCTGAGAGCTGAACACTGAATGGGAGCTGTTTATCAGCTGAACTATAGTCGGATTTCTGATAAATTAAGCATCTTCTCTTGGCCCAGGATGGTGGAATACAAAGCTGATGCCAGTCAGCTGAAACTGGCATGTTATAAAGGTGCACCTCTGACCCTGTGGTTAAAACAATTATTCTGGAAAGTATTTGTGGCTCTTGAGGACTTTCAGAGTTAAAGCTTTCATGTACATCTTGTCCCTGCTAGGAAAATTACCAGATGCTGACAGGGGGTGTCACCAGTGGCTCAGCTGAACATATGCTGCATATGGCTTGGCTGCAAGTGCCGGACAAGGAGGCCCTGTTCCCTGCTGCTGCAGAGACTGGTGAAAACAGGTTTTAAACCAACTGATTTCAGCACAATACTAAACGTTAGCCTCTATGCAGTGTTCATCCTACCAATGAGACTGAATAACTGTTCAAGCATAGGTCGGCCTGCCAAAATTTTTGGTGCATCAGTGAAGAGATAGGTGGCATCTTTACCGAGTTATTTTATAAATGGCTTGTGTTGAGGTACACAGCGATCCCAATATCCTTGCATTGAGGCTGTATTTGTGTTATTTTGTGGTGAGGCTGGAATTGAAACTGAATCAGAAACTGAATGCAAAGCAGATTAAAATCTCTATCTTAACGGTTGATTTTAATCTCTGAATTTGACACAACAGTGCTTTGTATAAAATTCAGTTCACTGTTTTCTGGAGAAAGCATTTTTCTGCTTTTCCAGAGAACACACTTTAAAATAATCCCTCTTTGGGATGTTGCCGCAGAATTTTGTGTTTGTTTGTGTCTTTATTGTGAACCCGCTACAGGCAGCCACCCAGCACCACCACCTGCACACCCGCCTCACACTCACCTGTCCTGGCACCCTATGGCTTTGAAACAACACATGGGGAATAAGCTGAGGGCAATGGCACGTTTTGCCAGCTCTTTCCAATTCACAGCACTCCTGGGCAGCTCCTGGGGCAAATTTTGAGTCTGGAGCCATTCCAGGCGTCCTGTTGCTTGTGGAAGGAGTTTCCACTCACCTTCCTGCGCTTCCCTCCCTGCCGTTGGATGCTAACTTCCACCTTCTGCCCTGCAACAGCTCGGGTGCAGCCGGGGGAGCTGGTTCAGCTCACAGCCTGGCAGGAGAAAGCAGAAGGCATGTCCAGCATCTCTCCCTTTAGGTGGTGGCATGCTTTTAGACTGGCTGGAGCCATCACTTCTACCTTCATCCGAAGAGACCAGGTAGATTGAAGGATACGATGTGAACAGGAGCAGGTGGTCTATGGCGGAGGGTGGGGGGAGCAACAGCGTCTCTGGCTCAGTGTGTAGTAACAGGAGAGAGCAAAGCAGCCGTTACTGTCCTGGCACAGAAACAGAAAGTTTGCTGAATTATGTTGTGAAAAGGGAGAGGTGGGAAGAGATCTGACTCAGGTATTTAGCATTGCTTGGACAAAAGACAGTTCTAGGACAGAATTGCTGCAAACTGTGCAAAAATTGCTGTGCAAACTTTGATATTGGAGCTGGAAACATGGCTTACATCTCCAGCTTAGTATTTTAATTCTGTACCCCAGCATCTTGAGGTAATGGCTTCTAAGGTTTTTCTCAGTTTTTCTTAACCTGAAGTTTAACAAGGTCTTTTTAAAAGGGACAGTGTCACTGACAGGAGCTGAAGCGTCCATTCTGCTGTTTGCAATGTTTAGGCAAAGACAGCTCACCAACATATATTAACTTTTGTAGCGCGGAAATGTGGAATCTTTCAGGTTCGGAGCTATCCTGTGCTTTTATAAGACATAAATTATTAGCCAGATCTGCAGACTCCCGTTTAGAAGATTAATGGGTCATCATCAAAACAGGCAATTGAGTCTTGAAATGGGCACTTTAGTCTGAACTCCTTTCAAAAAGCTGGAATTTAAGGTTTGTCTTCTGCATGGGTAGATAATGGATTATTTTCTCCGTGTGTACACTTTTTATAGCTCTCATCACCGTAAGCATCAAAGTGCTAAAGAAGCACTGATGGATTTGTCCTTGCAAGCCTGTAGGTTATAAGGTACTACTCCTATCATCACTTATTTTACACCTATGGCACTTAAACTGAGAAAAGTATGCTGAACTGCCAAGGTTAGAGAGAAACAAAATCCAGAGTCTCCCTTCCCCAGCCTCAGCCATAAAACCATCTTTCCTGCCTAAGATGGGTGTTCAATTTTTTTGATAATTTCCTGTTACTTTTGGGGCTGCTAAATCCAGAGTTGTTTAACCTCTGCTCGGTGGAATATGGGTGTCTGATCCAATGTGACCATAAAGGTCTCTTGGGGCACTGGTTCCACCACCATGTCGTCGTGTGTGTCCCCCCCCCTCCCATTTTAGACAATTATGCCATTTGGTGCCTTAGATATACATAACTAACTGCATCTCAGGCTACTAAAGTTGGGGTTTTGTCCATGCTGTTCTAACAGGAAGACAGCTGCACGATTCCAATGCTCTGATCTTAAAAAAATCTTCTGGTTTCCCACCAAAATCAGACTAACTTGTGCAGCTGCAGTATCTTACAGAGGCAGTCAATATATATTATTTGCATCGCTTCCTAGAAATAATTATAATATTACAAATAACATCAAGCTGAAAGAGATTTCTTTGGCTATCCTGCTGATAAAAGGTATGGTAGTTTTTAACAGGACCAGTAAGCTAGCCCAAAATTTATAAATTTGTATGTGTCTGATTCCATTTCCAGACAAATAAGTTATGACTAAGCAGCACTGGGTGTCTCCTGCATCTTTAAAAACAGGTAACTTCTTTTCCTGCCAAAATACATAGACATTCTGCTTAAAATTAATCATCCATGTTTTAAAAAAATACTCTTGGTTTTAGTCTTAATAATGAAGAAGATAATTAGTTACTGCAACACCAGAGAAACAGAGAGGTGACTATTAGCTAAAGGCTTATGATTGCTTTCAAGTTTTCAGGCATGCTAAATTCAGAGCACAGATTTTATTGAAAAGGCCAAGCACGTAAACATTGTTGTGGCACTTCATTGTTATCCACTTTGCTCAAATTGTTTTTTCTAGCTTTTCCATTCCACAGGATCCTTTGATAGAGTAAATTCAAACAAAAAGTAGAAGTTATTGACAAACTGGAGGTAGAATTAGCAATATTTTTTGTTGTTGTTGGGTTGTTGTTTGTTGTTTTTTTTTTGTCTGAAAAAGAAAGAGAAACACACAGAGATGGTAATTCGTCTTCTGGCACAAGAAATGTGCCCATGAATGTTAATTTACTTCAGACCATAACAAAGACAGCAACTTTGTCATTGTAAAAAGAGACTAAACAAAGGAAAGTATTGATACTAATTGAAAAAACCCAGCCCTGTGTGGTTCTTGAAGCACATGAATCAAGACTGCCTAGAAGCCTCCTGACAATAACAAGCCCCAGTGCTTCCCCCCAAATGCTACCTGTTTCTCCTTCTCTTAATCTGAGTCACTCACTGCTCTGACCTCATGAACGTATCAAGAGCTGTAATTGTTCAGGGCTTTTTCCCCTGGCCAGTATGGAGTTAACTAAGGTGCACAGCTGCACCAGAAGCAGTTGGGTATTTCTGTTGCATCATGCTGGGCCTATTATTCTACTGAGACCTGTTATTTTATTATAATAAGCATCAGAAGCAAGATGTTCCTATATAACTTTGCATAATTTCTACTGATGTGACGTAACTCCTAATGAAGTCCACTACCTGCTTCACTTTTAAAGCATTTCCATCTTTTCTAACATCTGATGGACACTGTACCTCTGCAGTGTTGCTGTGCCCCTGCTCCCTCCAGCACAGCTGGATGATTTAAGTGAGGGCTGGGTGCTGCTTGTGCTCCCTCCCTGAGCTCAGGGAGAATTCCTCACCATTGCTCAAAAATCAAATAAACCCACGCGCAGCCCCTTGCTACAGGGCACACCCGAAAATGCATGAAGTGTGCCAGCTCCTGTCACTCCAGCCCCAGGTGCAAACATCTGCTTCAGGGGGTCCTCAGCCCTCAGACTCTCGAGGCCCTTTCTCGGCTCATTTATTCTTCCATTGATTGATTTTGGCCTCCCGGTTGCATAACAAGGCACCTTCATATCCTCAGGTCATTTTGGAAGGACAGTTTTGAATAGAGAGGACTGGAAAGCAAGGTGATTAAGTGGGTGGGGAAGAAGGCTGATAAGGAGCTCTTAATAGTCACTTTTACATGCTATTATTTCTAAGCAAGATAAATAAATACAGAATGGCTGTAGGGCCATCAGACACCACAGCCAGGGGTGTGACACAGGAAAGAATGGCAGGTAAAGCAGAGAAGGAAGGGAAAGCAAATGGCTGCAGAGTGGGACAATTCCAGCTCTCTGAAATTGCACCCTTTCCTCCCAGATAGTCCATATCACTTCAATGTACATCCATCTAACAGAAAATCTAATGCAACTCTTTTTCAAGACAAGAAGAAAAAGAAAAACATTCATGTAATAGGCCAAAAAAATAGATGTTTTTGACTAATCTCTTTTCCTTCCTATTTCTGTCTACTTTACGTCTCCACAGTCTTTTTCCTTCCTATGTCTTACACTTCGTGAGACACAAAATAAAGGTGGAATTCAGCCTTCCTAATTGGTAACTGGAAGTCTTCTTTATGTTTAAACACAATGATCTGTTTATTGGAAACTGCTCTTCTGTAGTACCAGCCATCTCTTCATGTCATGCTGTCTGAATAATGCCTCTTGAAGATGGGGGAGAAAGAATAGCATCGCAGTCAGACCCCGTGGGGTTATAAATAGCATTCTAGCAGCCTGAAAGGCTGAAGCCATCATTAAGCTGCATGCAGCTGTAGTGGTGTAGGTGGGTGAGTAAGAGCAACTTGGAGATGGGATAATGGTAACCTGGTACACAAGGGTCATTTTTCATTGATGGCGTCACTCCATCGGGCTATTGTGTTCTCCCTCCACTGGGTCTCTGTGTTCAACAGAGCTGAGCAAGCTCAGCAAAACAACCTCGGCAAAGCACATTGAAAAGAAGATTAGAGAGGAAAAGTCTTGTGTGTGGTGATTTTGCGATAAACCTTTCTCAGTTTGGTCAGTAATTGCCTTTATCGGCAGCGGAGTAAATGCAAGGGGAACTGGTCTTTGGGAAGCAGCATACCAGGTTCCTGTATAGGGGCAGCGATGGCTTTCACTGGGCAAATTAAGAAGTTAACACAGCAATTTAACCCAAGCTGTCCTTTGAGTGTTTTCCTTAGCAACGTGATTCATTTTCTGGAATGGATTTTTTCAGTGCCAAGACGACAAAGGTCTTGAATTTGGAAAATCCCCTTCAATTTATTATTACTGATTTGGTTGCAGATCTACACAAATGGAAAAATCCTACATTATTTTCACACAGTTTATATATAAAGCAGATGAAAATAATTAGCAGCCTATGTCAGTTTGTGCTTGCATACACAAACACACTACTCTTCCCTCATTTCTACACTGAATAAATTGGGATCGTGATCTCGCTCCCAGTGAAGTCAGTGGGGGAGTTGCCTTTAACTTCAATGGATATGTGACTCAGCTTTAATTCCCCCTGTGGGACCTGTCAATGTGTAAAGATTCCTTGGAGGTTAATTGCTTGCAGAAGAGTCTTTGCCGGGGATGTTAAAGGAAGGTGCAAATTGCAGAACAGGAGCTTTAGTTATGTACTGCAGCCTGGAAAAGACACTGCTGTTTAAAGCAAAGGGATCTCTTATTTCAGTAATCCCGCATTTTAATAATTAAATTTGGTCAGTCATTAATTTGAGTATGTGTTTGAGAGTCACTTCCTTTGCCATCTTGCCCAATAGCTGTTGAAGCAGGACAAATGCTTTTATATTTTCCTGAAATTATTCCTTTGGGCTCTTTTTAAAACTACCTTTAAAAAAAAAAACACAAACAAAGCAACCCCACGCTGCTTTAAAACAGGCTTTTAGAAAGTATTTATAAAAGAACCACGAAAGAAATAAGAGTTGTGGGAGTGGAAGAGAGAATTTCTAAGTAGAAAGAATCATTCTCATTTAGACTTTTCAGATTTGAGTGACTTTATCGCTGTGAAAGCTAACAGATGTATCACTACCTATTAAAAGCTGGGTGGTGGTGGTGGTGGTGGGGTTGTTCTTTCATCATTAAAATTCTATATTCATTCTCCCATGTCACATTTTTTGTAATCCTTTCCCACCTGTATTACACTGTGAATAATCCTTCTCATTCCTTGTCACATGCACATTAAACCTCTTTTAAATTACAGACTTAGAGCTTCTAATACAAGCATTTCATTTTTGTTGCAGTAAGTTTGATGACCATTGTTATATCACTATTAAAAATCTCATGCATATACCAATCTAGAATTTATTCTTGGAGTTGTTCTCTTCATCGATTACTATACTTGGTCAACCAGAACATGCAGTGCTAGCGCTGCCTCTCAGTTCACTGCAGTTTTTGTTACTCATCTGGAGTCAAACGATCAGCCTGTAAATAACATGGTATACAGCTCAGTTTTTCAGAAATACCTGTGAAAGTGTGATGAATTTGTTCTTTGTTACACCTTTTCAAGCCTTCCCAGTGGCACATAGTATCAGTCCTCCGAAGAAATAAAAAAGCTGGAAAACCCACCAGGAATGCCACTTCAAAAGCACCTTTTTAAAATCATAAATTTAGATGAATTTTTTGCTTTTTTAGGACTGTAGAAAAATCTTTGTATAGGAAGGACTAATGGGAAACTTTGGTCTGCAACTTTGAGGAAACACTGTGGCTTGTTTTTCTTCAGGTATTGTAAGAAACTGGAAAGTGTTCAAGTTTATAGTCAGAAGAGTGATTTGCCATCTTTCTCATGGCAGTCCTGTTGGTAAATTTTGCTTTGCATCATTTTACTAAACCTTGGTGTGACAGCACCAGAACACTATATATTCTTCCCAGCCTTGAAAAAAATGGTAATTCAGATTAAGAAAAGATTTGGGTAGTTACTGGTTCCCAGTACAGAAAGTTAATCCTGCTCTCAGACACACTCTTCGGTGTGCTGCATCCGTGCTCTGCTAAATGGTACGCATATGTGGAAGGACAGACTCTTGATTCAATGAAGATGCAAAAATTAGAAGTGGGTTTTCACATACTACCAATAGAAAATCTAGGACAAACAAGTCTGGAAGATTAAACTATAGTATTTACTTATAGAAGCTTGACAAATGTCCAATTGACTAAATACTGTTATCTCTGTAATTGCAATTTTCTAGGTATTTTCTTTATTAAATGTAGTGACATTTAAAGAATATAGCATACAATATATTCTTACTTCATTATCTAAACTGAGTTTTTAGCGTGGCTTTCTAAGGAAATTAAGTTCATGCAAGATGTTGTTAGCCTGTCAGTTCCATCATTTCTATCTCTTCAAGCCATTTTTAACCTGCTGCTTCAAATACATGTAAAAGAAGGGTTCAGAACTCAAAGTTACCAGAATTTCTTAAGTTTCAGAAACACTGTTGGCTAGAAAAAGGAGAGACCCACATTAGTGGCTTAATTCAGCTCAATAGTTTTTTTCTGCTTTGTCTTTTTGTCTGGCTGGTAGATAGAGAACACAGGAGGAACAAGCCCCCCTTCTCTGAGGGGGCTTGTAGATTAAAAAGGATATTCCGAATGAGTGTGATGGATATACCTGGCATATTTATGGAAAGGAATGTACAAAGACACAGCAACGTAAATCCTTTGAAATTCAGGTTTGAATAGTGCTGTTAGAAGCTTTCAAGCAACCAGCACGAACCCCTAGAGATACCTGGGAGGCTGTGAGACACGTTTACAAGACCTGTTGAAAGCTTTTTTAAAGTTAACTTCTGAGATGCTTCTTGCCTCATATGAACGAAATATTTCCTTTCATGATGCTGCTAAAGTTGTTCTCGTGGTCATTTCAGTGCCATTGCTGGGTCCCTTTTCAGAGGCTTCCTTTTCCCAAGGTCTGAAGCAGATAAGGACTATCTGTGCTGCCCCAGGTAGTCCCAGGCTAACACAAATCACCAGCCACGGTCCGTGTGGACCCTCTCCATACAATGTCAGTGCTGACAGCCTTTATCTCCATTTACTTCTCCTTGCTTCCCATGGTCAGCAGTGTAAAGCAACCACTTTGTCCCTCCATGTGAGTCATTATTCAAAGCTCACTCCTTCCATGGGGTGTACCATAGCGCTGGGGCCAGCCAGACCTCGCCTGGTGGCAGGCGGTGCTGGCTCCTGCTGCCTGCCGGAGAATCCTGTGGTCACTCCCAGAGTTATTTGCTGCTTCATTTGACCTACATCCCTTAAGCCCATTTGTTTGCCTCATCCCCTAACTACACCTTGCCTTTGAGAGTACGCCTGCACTGCTCTCCAGAGAAGTAATTGCCGTGTGCGTGTGCAGTCACACCGGTCTCGGAGGAGGGCAGTGGGGCTGGTGGCCTGCGTTACTTCGTTAGGGTGTCTGCTTTGCTGTGCACTCTGTGTCATCTCCTTTTTCCTCTTACCTGAGCTACTTTAAAACGGTTTTCATGATGTCCACAGCTCCGGTCCAAGCGTAGAAATATTTTTAGACAATAAACTACCTGAACAAGGACGACCAGTCTTTGTCAGGAGTCATGACGTGGGGCTGGAAGACATTGTCTCACAGCGGTTTTGTTGCAGTATACAAACGCCGTTCAGATTGTGCATAAAGGGTTCTTGCTGTTAAGTCTGAGGGACAAGTAAAAAAGTTGGCCAGGCTTGGGACAGAAAGACAGCCTGGGAACCAGCCGTAGGTATCTGAAAAAGCTTGCAGGTCGGCAGGTGCTTCTTTTCCAGCATGTGTATCTTTAAGCTGACTGAAGCAAACCACCCTTAGGGGAATATGCTCATTTATTCACCGGTAAGAAATTTGTATTTGGCACCACAAACACAACGGGGCCCCCCATCCGCTTTAAATACTAAATAGCAATATATGTTACGGCTGGTTTTGTTAGAAAACAAGCAGCTAGCTGCTGAATGTACTCTGCCGGGGTGAGAACGAGCGACACGTGATCTGAGGCTTTTTACAAACATTCGGGGCTTACTGGGAGGATCAGTTGCAGCCTGTGAGGAAGGGGGCTCCTCAGCCCGCGGATCACTGCCGGGACAATCACCCCGCGCTGGAGAAGGGGTGAGGAGCGGGGGGGGGGGGGGGGGCTGGCCAGCACGGGTGACTTTTTTAAAGTACTAAAGGCGATCAGCCCTGCGTGGCCGGATCCCGTCCAGCGGGGCATCGCCGCCGCGCACGGCAGATGGACGGGAGACTCCTTCCAGCCAGCGGCAGCGCCGGCGACCCGCCGGGAGTCGCTTGGGGGCGGGCGGAGCGGGGCAGACCCTGCCGGGGGGAGGCCCGGCGCTGGGCGGCCGCAGGAGCCGGGGGTTCCCGCCCCGCCCCCGCCCCGCCGCGGCGGCCGCTGCCATAGCGATGCGGGAGCGGACAGGCGGCGGCGGCGGGGTCCCCCGGCTCCCCCCAGGTAAGGGCGCTGCTCCGCGAGTCGCCTCCCGGCAGCTCCGCGCCGCCAGCCGAGTTTTAAGTTTAATGTCATGGTGTTTGTTCTCCGGGCTCTCTGCCTGCTGAGGTGCAGTTTCTCCCAAAGCCGCTTGCTCCGGGAACTTCTCTGCCGAGAGCAGCGTCTTGCTCTCTGCATTGTTAGATATTATTTTTCCGCGTGGAAATTTGCGAGCGGTGCAAGAGCGCAAGGGCCGGCCGGGGCCCCCGTGTCCGGCGGGCTTTGTCCGGCCCGGTGCCGCGGCGGCGGAGTCAGGCTCCACCCGGCTCGGCTCGGCCCGGCCCGGCTCCACCCGGCTCGGCTCGGCTCTGCCTCGCAGCCCGGCAGCCTCCCGCCGCGCCTCCGTGAATGAGGGAGATTAGAAGCAGGCGTCTCGCTGAAACACAAGAAAATCCTTTTATCCCCAGAGGCCGGCGGCTGCCAGATCGCTCTGGAGCGCGCTGCGGGGGGAGCAGCCGCACAGCCGCTGGGCACGGGCCCCGCAGCTCCCGCGTCTCACGCCGGGGGGGTGGGGGTTGGGGGGTCGCTGTGCGCGACCCTCCGGGCCCGCCCGCTGCAGCCTCCCCGCGGCGGCCGCCTGCACCTCCTGCGGTCCCCACGCCTCCCCCGGGCCCGCCGACCCCCGCGGCCGCTTGGATGGGAAGGAGACAAAGAAGGGGACGGGGCTCCCTCCCTCGAGCACAGCTGTACCTTCTGTCTCCTCGTTTCAGGGCGCCGGGGCGGTGGGGGGGGAGCTCCCCCCTCCCCGCCCTGGCAGTGGCAGGTTTGTGAGGATCCCGCTGGCTCTTGCAGAGAAAACCGCACCGTGACCTTCGTTGTTAGCTGGTACCAGCCTTGGACTGGGGACACCGGTGGTTCCTGGGCACGGTGTAGCACGGCGGTGCAAGCGCCTCCCTGCCGGGCAGAGACCCTGGTTGGGGCACCGTGCTCCCGAGCAGCAGAGCAGGGTTTGGGCTGCTGGGGTTTCGGGCAGCTCAGGGGGACATCCCTTACATAGCACGTGCCAGTTACAGGGACGCCGGTGACTTCCAAATCCAAGTTTTCATTGCGCTGTCATGACAGCACAGGCCAGCTTCTGGCTTTACATACTTCCGAGTCTTGTTTTCTTTGGCTAGGGAAAGTGCTGTGCACTCGATGTAACTCTTAAATTCTCCTGCTAGGGAACAGATAAAACAGGTGTCGTGCAGCCTTCCAACAGCAGCAAGCGTAGGAAAAACGATCCATGTTTTCCTCTTCTTTGCCTTCTCTTTGAGGGTTAGGTGGCACCTGATGGATGTGCTCGTGTTTTTGGATGCAAACTTCTCTCGTGTGTTTTGGGGCTCAGTGCTGAGTGTATGAGGAGGAGGGCTGGACTGCTGCTGTTGGGGGTTTCTTTCCCTTAAGTCTGCATGTGGATTATATTTAGTGTTGTAAGGTAGGTGTGGTAGTCATACTGAATTTATTAGCTTATTAAGTATTAGAGAAACAAGTACATATTGAAATTATTCTGGTCTCTTAAATTGCTAATGAATTCATAAAGCCGTCAAAGTGTAATTGCATACCTTCTCATAACTGCAACACACCTTTGTTCATGAAAAAAACCCTTTGTTACCCATGTGTCTTTATTTCCTACGCTGGGGCTCAGACTTCTTTTACTGTCTAAGGAGATTTCTCTAACGGTTGCTTTTGTTTTCCTCGTGCAGGCAGCGCAGCCTGAGGAGCTCACTGCACCCAGTCAGTGTGAAAGCAAGACAGACCAAGGTGCAGGAGATGAAGGAGAGGCAGCAAGGTCAGCTGCTGGGGACAGCAGCGTCGCTTTGAGCTGCCCCAGCCTCCGTCTCCATGCGTACAGCGTCGAGAGCATGACAACATTTCCGAACGGCTGTGGAAATGGCACCACCGTTACTTGTATAGTTATGGATAATAAAGAGCCCCAAAACCAGGCTACCTGTGTCAGTCATAACGGGGGATGCAGCACTGGCAACAGTCATGAGGAGGAAATCCAAGAGGATAAACTCAGCCCTTCCAAAATCATGCGCTTTTTCACCACCCCTCGGAAACGGGCTAATTCCAGTTCTGACAGGCCTCGTTCTCTGGTTCTGATGGGCAGCTCGTCCTCGTGGAATGCTTTGTCTTCCATCAGGAAAATGGGATCTTTCAAGAAGTTGAAATCTTCAGTTCTCCAAGGAATTCAAACAAGGGAATGCTCAGACATCTTAAATGAGAATGGCTTAGGCAAACATGGGTCAAACGGGACAGTGGTGCAAGTTCAGACTAACAGGTATTCCTATTCGGGGCCTCTACATGATTTCCAGAATGCAGGGGATGGTTTAGCTTCTGACTGCTCAGATGCAGAGGAGAGCGATGAGTCTTTCCTGAGGAATACTCACCGCTCACGCAGCATCAGGCGGGCTTATGGTGCTGGCCGCATAAACTTGCTAGACACAGATAAAGTTCAGAGTCAACACAACTGTACTAGGCCGACATCACCTGTCATTGCAGAGCCAAAGATGTGTGAAATTTTGGTGAAGGACTCTGAAAACAACAGGATCATTTATCGGAGAAGCAAAAGTTCAGATAATTTGAATTTTTTAAAAAAAAGCTCATTCAAAAGGAAGTCCACCTCAAACCTGACCGACCTCAAGGTTGCAAGTGAAAAACAGATGCCAACAGGGACTGTGAGCATTACTTCTGCTGACTCGGACAAAACCAGTGGGAACCTGGAGAGGAGATCCAAGCGATGGAAGAGCCCTATCAGGACAAAGGATTTTGACAGAGTTTTGAAACTCGTCAGTAATGTTACAGATGTTGCATGGAAGAAGGATGGCCCTAAAAGCACAGCTCCTTCTCCTAGCGAGCAGTCCCAGAGAACAAGGTCAAACAGCAGGCTGCACGATGACTACTCCCGCAGGGTTTCCAGCAGCGCGGATCATGACAGAAAGAGATGCACCTCCCCAGTGTCTAGTCCAGACTCTTCCTTGCCAGGAACGCCTTGTCTGCAAAGCCCCACAGTTGCTCAGGATAAAGAGGCTGAAATGAACGTAGCTGTTGCTGAAGACAAAAGCCTCAGGACCTCATCAGGTATCCCAGACTCCGATAGCTTATCACCCACGCTGAATGACATCAGTCCATTTCCCAATGAAGTGTTTTATTCGGACTCGGATGAACCAAAAGCTACCCAGCAGTTTACATATGAAGCTGAAAACCCTCATGTTCCAGTCAGGCCGACGACTCCAAAGCCTCAGAGTCCCACTGCAGAGAAGGATTTCCAGGGCACAAACCATCACAGCACGTTGTCGCTGAGCTCATCGGAGAGTGAGGAGAGGTTCGAGGTACCGGGGCTGAAGCTGGGCAGGCACCCTGTTTGCTTCCAGGACTCGGTGCAGACAGTGTACTATGATGATGGAAATGAAGACAGTGGCATAAGCAGCCACTCTCAGCTAAGCCTCAATTTAGCTTCAGGTGCTGAAGAGAAAAAGGAAGAGGTAAGAAAGAAAACAAAATCCTTTAGAAGCTGTATATAAATCTATAGGTTTTATTAACGCAAAACAATGCAAAATAACCTGGATACTAATGGCTATTGCAGCTTCTTGATGCTAAAATATGCTGACAGCTATTATTTCCTTGAATATAGTCTCTTTGGATGCTAACGTCACATTATTTTTACTTTGTGCATTAATATCAAAGAAAGTTTTGGCAGCAAAGCTACTCGTGTAAGTTGTCAAGGGCAGCTTACTGCACCCTGCAGATACACCACCTTGTCATGTGGTCTTGTCAGACTTTACCAGCCTAAGCAGGGCCTGGCTGTGTTTCCTTCCAAGCTGAAAGGTCTCTGAGGAGTCTGTATATTTCGAAGTAGCGTTGATTCAGTGTGAAAGCTTTGCCTGTGGAAGCCTTGCAGAACATGGTAATATATGTAGAGCAGCGTGGTGTGAAAGATACAGTATACAGGTTTAAGCATTCATTGTATCCGATGTTTTAACTGTGCAGTGATGGGCATACTGAGGGTAAAATGGTGATTTGCCGGCAAATTTCAAACAGCAGTACTTTCTGTGCTGGGCTGAGTGTGTTGCTACTAACATTTTGGTGAAGACACCAGCATTTCACTGCACCTAGTGCCTGATTTCATGTTCTCAGTAGATGGGTAGATAGATGTATTGCAGCACCTCTGAGGTAAGTTCATGTTAATAACCTTGTGCCCTTACCTGAAGCATTGTGAGTTGGCACTGAAGCGGTTGCAGTGATTTGGCAGTGTTGGTGAAGAGCTGTCACATGTATCCTGCACCCATCTGAAATGGCGTGGCTCACTGCAGCCCCAGTGATGTGTGGTAATGTGGTTTTGAGCTGTTTGGGGTGAGGCAGGAGAGAAAGGTTCGCTACTCATCGGGAAAAATGCACTGGGGCAAAAATCCCTCTGGATCTGTATGTATATGGAAACCATTTACAAAATAAAGCTGACACATCTTTTAAGCCACCTCAGTTTGACTGAAAGTATCATGTACCTTAGGCAGTTGTTGCAGCTGCAGATTTCAGCCTTTCATGCTACAAGGTCTTATAATGTCTGTGAAGCTATCTTACTTTTAAAAGCTTGGAACGTTTTTTGCAAACTGGAGAAAAGAGTTTGTTTACTGTAGTGCTTGCAGCGATGGCAAGACTGGAAAAATAAACCCGGTGTGTGTAACTGTTAGGGCTCTGAGGTTACTCTTCTTCTGGAGTCCCAGAATTTCCCCAGCCATCCTTCTTTTCCAAAACTCTTACTTAAGGGTGAATGCTAGGCAAGGGGATGCTTTCACACTGCCGGAAGAGGTGAGAGCCATAGTGTGGATTTATCTCCCTTCTATTTCTCAGGAATAAAATGGGAGGTAGAATTAATGCTACTCATCTACCATCTAGTGGTGATCTGTGATCATGGCCAAAGAAAAATTCAGCTGGTCCCTCCCCTTGGCTCCGGGCAAACCAGTACAGTTTTTAAATGAATGTGTACTTTGGGTGGATAAAAGCTACTGTAGTTTTAGTTTTAACACCACATTCTGTTATTATATAACATGCAATTTAAACTTTATATTACAACATATCTTAGGTTAATTTTGAGTGCCTTTTAGTGCTCTCTTCAGTTGTCTAAAATACGGAGTGTGTGCTGGTGGCAGCTCTGGGTTTGTGTAGCAGGCAGGTGGGTGGCATGGGAGGGAGCCCTGCAGAAGAAGGAAATAGTGGCCAGGGGATGGACTCCTTGGCTGTTGAGCGGTGAGGTACTGTAGCCCCCTCCCTCTGCAGTGAGCACTGCCTGGAGTCCCTGCCTGTGGCAAAGCAACTGCAGCCACCCAAATGATGCAGCTGCATCCAGACCTCTCTTCTGATCCAAGAAAGGAAAGTTTTTGGATGTGGTAGCTGTGGATTGGAAGCAGGAACTGTGCACGGCGAGGTTTACTTCTGCCTTACTATGCAAAGGGTATAAACTCTGTGTATATATATATTTCCTTTTTTCCCCCCGTGCCTGCTGCTCATCCCATGCACAGCCCTAAAGCTGTGGCATTCAGAATGACTACAAAACAGGGAGAGTGGTATGGTTTCTCTGTGCCATTTCTTTGGAGGGTTTCATTGCTTTTTTCCTTCTCCTTTACAGCATGCTTCCCTCAGTGTGGAGGTAGCTTGGTACCAAAGATACTTATGCCAGGTTATTTTTTAATTGGAGTTTATTCAGCCTGCAGGCACTTTTATGAATGCTGCATACTCGCACAATGAAGTCATTGGGGTTTGAACTTTTGACTACAGTTCATTTTTAACTCTACATCTCTGTGTTATAGAACTGTACCCACCCAGCAAGTTGTTCCTGTGATAGACACTTGGTTTGTTCTCGTCAACCATTTGAGAGAAAATGCTGAGCCATGCAAATCCCAAATTTTTAAGATTTTGTCTGACTCTGAAATACAGTGTGCTGAAGGACAAATCTGAACTGTTTTGATGTTTCATGCATCTTCTTTTCTGTATGGATTTCATGTAAAAGCCAACATGTCTTCCAGTACAGCCACTAAAATCTCTGTGGCTTGGAGACATATTTCAGTACAAACCTTACAAGGTGCTAAATGGTCAGACTCAAATGTGTTCTTCTTTCAGGACTCCAGCCACAGCTGGAAGGAAACCTAGTTTATTCCCTTACCTGCTCATCTAGTAGATTAATTGGCAAATGAAGTCTATGGAATTTGGTCCATCTCTATATTCTCCCAAATACGGGAACTGAGCATTTTCTACTTTGCTTTTCCCCCGACGCTGTAAAGCAGATTTTGCAGTATTCACACAAGGGCATCTATCCGTTTAGCTGAATTCCCATGTGATTTAGCCTTGAGATCCTGTCACTTCTGTCACTTTGTTGGTTTCACCGAAATGCAAGATTTGGACTGGAGCAGAGGAGATGTCTGGTCTTCCTGGTTGTTGGTCCTGCCAGAGGTTGGTTCCCAGGGAAGAGCTAATTAAGTGCAGCCTGGATCCACGCCTCAGCACTTCT
Source organism: Falco peregrinus (assembly GCF_023634155.1). Classification (NCBI taxonomy): domain Eukaryota; kingdom Metazoa; phylum Chordata; class Aves; order Falconiformes; family Falconidae; genus Falco; species Falco peregrinus. Next base: position 100,752,339 of record NC_073724.1, read on the forward strand.
TAAGCTACAGAGACATGAGTCACCAAAGCCTGTCTGTGACAGCCCATGCTTTCCCAGTCTCTGCTTTATGCCACTGTCACTTGTATTCAATATGTTGCTTTTAAATAGCATCAAGAGATGATTTAAGTACAAGTTTGTATTTGGACTGTTTCGCATAGTCTTTACTTTCCTGAAGAAGATACCCATGCCACTGTAAAGTGAAAACTTAAACTCTTTGCTTTGGGCTGGCCTGTACCAGCCGCTGAGGCTGCCTAAACAAAATGCTGTTCTGAATGTGTTACAAAAAAGACAAATCAAGTCTTTCACCTGGTCTTTCACAAGCTTTTAGAGCACTTGCAGTTTAAGTTCCCTTGCTGGCAGCTGGCTTCACAGTACACCAGACTTTTTATTACTTGAATGCCTTATCTGCTTGACTGTAAGTGAAATTACAGTGAAGAGGGAGTTCTGCTGTAATTAGGGTTGAGTCACATTTTGTTTGCAGACTGTATTTTAAGTGCTCCGAGCTCTGTCTGTTGACTCATTTATGCTCGTGCCATGCAAAAGCCAGTGGTTCCAGCTAATCCACAGCATGCAGTCCCCCAGCACTCAGCTGTTGGCAGAGCTGAGCTGGACTGTCCTGTACGGATATCTGGGCTGTGAATATTGAGCATAGGTGGTTTAACCTGGGGGACAGCTTATGGAGGAAATATGGAGAAGATTCAGCTCTGTCCTATTCAGCTCATCCTCCCTATTTCTTGCTTCAGAAAGTGTCCTTACAGCAAAGGACCAAAGGGTGGTGGCTGGATGTGGTCATGTTCGATACCCACAAGGAGCATGCAGTACCTAGGAGCTGAGGATGGGCATTCTTGGTACCTACCACAAGCTCCTGAGTGCTGTGGGGCTGGGCATGAGTGCATCTGCTGGGAGCTGGCTGGTTTCAGCTCTCTGAACTGTTTTTTTCTGGGTTTATGCACCTCTGGTTCATCCGCATGCAATTTAGTGTGGCTTAATCAGCTTAATCTGTGTAACTGAAAATGTGCTAAACTGTGAAGGATAATTAGGTAAAGTGAATAACAGGGAGGGAAAGGGGGGAGCTTCTTAAACTGGGTTTGCTCCTATGGGGCTTGTAATTTGGAGCAAGGGCCCATCTCTCCAGTGGCATGCTGGTCTTCCTGGCTACAGGGCCTAGGGACAGCGCAGCAGAGCACCATAACAGGCTCTCAGCAGCATCTCCAACAGCACACTGAGGTTTCAGTTACACCGAGTGACACTGGATTTACACTAAACTCTCTGAGCTGCTCTGCACAAGCCAGGATACATACAACATCTCCACAGTTGCTCAAAGAGTGACTTCCAGGAGCACCTGCCCAGAGCTAAAGCAGAAACCACTGTGCATTGCTACAAACCCGAGCTGCAGTCGATCACTGAAATATGATGCAGAAGGGAGCCCTCAAAGGACATTAATCTCTTCCCATTGCAGCAAAAACTCTTCCAACTCACTGCAGCAGAGCTGTCTGTATTCAGTACAGCCTGTAATCATTTGTTGCTGTATGCTCTACTAGGAAGAAGAAAAACAAGGCAGTGGTGTGATGGTAATCTGAATTCTGGGTCAGGTTAAATTTTAGACCAAGTAACTTGGCAGTGCTGAGTAAAACTGCCATTCTTGAAGGCTGTACAGTAATACAGGAGTTACTGTCATCCCTGCAAAAGGTTCTGTGGATGCTGAAAGGAGGAGCTCAGGTGGACTCTGCAGTTAGCCTGGGGCAAGCTGCTTCCTCTCCTTGCTGCTTGTGTGCTCCTCTGCTTCTCCACAGTGTCTGACACTTGACTGCTGTTGCTCTGCTCTGTCGCCTCAGTAACACCCAGGTGCTGCTTACCCTGGGATCAGGAGTAATAGTACCCTAGAGAGGGGAACGACACTTCCGGCCGTGTAATTTTTACGTCGAGCATGCTGTTGAGTTGTCATCGCTGAAAATCCATCTCGATGCTAGGAGGTTGTGAGGTCCAAATCGAGCAGAGGCAGCTGCGTTTCCCCTTTCTGGCGTCCACTGCTGTGCCGCTTGTGGTACCGGGATGCTGAGCGGGATGCTGTGGCAGGCTGGGGGACTGTGGCTGGGTGCTGGAGCAGGCTGAGTACAGCAGCCTCGACTCTTCCTACTCCAGGCTCAACCACAGCAGCCTCGCCCTTACTCCACGCTCTAGGAAGTAATAGTTTGCAGGCGTAGAGTTGCCCAGGGCAGCTCCACCCCGTGCAAACTGGCGTTTGTGACTGCTGCTGGGACCAGCCAGCGGCTGGGCTTGGGCTTGGGCAGGGAAGATGAGGCTTTGCTCGGGAAGGGTGGAGGAACCAGAGGACCTCTGCCTGGAGGGACGCTGAAGAGATGCAAAGGCCTATGGCTTTTTATGTTTTGCTTTGTTAGCATAAAGTTCCATTTTCAACCTGTGTTTATCATCTGGCTTCCGAGGTTCACCAGCGGATATTACAAAGACAGCCTGGAAAAAGTTGCTTGTTTTGCCAAGTAAAGGAAAATGGATTTTTTTTTTTAGACCTGTTACTTGACCTGGGGAGTTCTGAGAAATCACTTAGGGATTTATTTAGGGATTATTAATGGCTATACAGCTCCTAAAATGAGGCAGAGGATATGGCCCTGCCAACTCCTCTGCTACACAATACACTACATGCTTGCTGTTCCAGTTCAGACACTGAAACAAGGAAGGGACAGCATCAGAGCACCACCCAGCCATCCCCAAGTATCAGTCAACAGAAAACAAATGGAAACAGCTTTCTAGTTTTAGCATGCTTGCATTTTTGCATAACTGATGAGATTATTTCTGCAAACAGCTACATTTCCCTGCAAACTGTCCTATGTAGGTCGGAAATACATTAGCTGATTTGGTTTTGGAGATGAGTTAGAGAGGATGAAGGAAATCCTTGAGGCTGAAGAACAGATTTGAGAGTCATGAGATCCTCTTGTCATTTCCAGTTCAGCCCTGTGCTTCCTCTGTGACTTACATGACTTAACTGCCTTGTGTCTGCTCCTTATCTGTGAAATGTGGATGCTAGGAAGGTAAACTCGCTAATCTTCGTAAGGCGTGTTGCTGAGAGGGAAAGCATTATGCTTGTTGATTGTGATAAGCAGGCTTTCAAGGATCAGGTTAAATGAAGCAAACCTGCATTAAATATGCCTTAGAAATATATGGCTAAATTTTTTTGGGGGTTGTGTCTATATAGGTGATTTTTTAATGCTGTTTTATAGGTGTAGTTGTTAGAATACCACAGTTGCTTTGGTGGCAACAAATCCCAAGAGTAGAGTTATACAATTTTTTTTCCCAATTTCTAAAACTTCCAAAATGGGTGTTTTACCACAGTAGGTTGTGTTGCTAACAGCAATTGATTTTACCATGTTACAAGGCATAATAATGTAATTTTGCTTTATTACAATGCATTGTATCTCCTGCATCCATTCTAGGAGCTCATACTAGTATAGTGCAGTGGTATTCCTTTAGGGGGTCACCCTATGGAACAGTGCTCTGCAAATTTTTAAACTGTGGGTCCACTCAGTTTTTGGGAGGGGGAAGAAAAGGCAGATTGTCTTGCTGTAATGTTTATAAGTTCCAGGCTGCTAAAACTTATCTTGAATTTTGAATATAGTTGGATTACTTTGATATCTTCTGCTTTGCTTGTTTGTATAGGTGTAAATATATATGTTCTTAAGGTTTTTTTCAGTTGTTTCGCAGATCATATTCTCCTGTCTTGCAGACCACTGGTCAACTAGCACTGTGTAGTCTAGGGATAGATAATCAATGCTTTTACTTGGGGCCTTATTAAAGGCTAATTAAAAAGATGCTATTGGCAGAGGAGGCAAAGACACTTAATTAGAAAGGAATAGATGGAAGTTTTCTTCCTGTAAGTGTATTGGACTAGTTTAATAATTCTGGTTAGCTTGTGATAGAAGATGTGAACACTGACTGAATGGGTGCTTTCTTCTACAGCAACAGCAATTATTTCCACGGAAACTATTGCTGTGATGGTTTCACTGTTGGAAATTGTCAGCCTGTTGAGTGAACAGTATATCCCTAGGCTCTCATACACTTTAGGATCTTTTGACAAAATCCAAAAAGAAAGCAATAAATACATTTTCTCTGGGAGACTGTCATGTATTCAGGGTCTCATAATCTCTGTCTGTCACAACAGTTTGCAAATAAAATATCGATCATGTCCATGAAACATGATGCAAGCTTTTGACCTCAGTTAGTAGTGTTGATAAATGAACTTCCATGATAATGCCCCCCCCCGCTATTTAACAACAAGAAAAGTGCAAAGGTTGCCTTTTATCATGTGCCTGGGTGGAGATATGTTGTCCGGACTTCTACTCTGTTAAGTGAAGGCGATAAAATAATTTATGACCACTATGATCACTTGGTCCTTTATATTTTTGGTGGCTTATATGAAATGAAAAATAAATTCTAATGCTGCTACTGAGTTCCTAGCATTTGGTGGTTACTGTATTATACAGAAATATTAGCTGTTCAATAGCCACCAATTATAATACTGGCATGTAGCTGTCATTGCTAGCATAAGAAGTTTGTACATTTTTATATAGACCCATGAAAGTACATAGAACTGTGTACTCATGATCAAAATACAGAGGTACCTACATGACATAGCACAGATCCTGTGAGGCTTTTAAGCCTTCTTATTTACAGAAACACATGACTGATTATCCATTACAAGTTTTCACTGAGAAGATGTAGTAATTGTATTCTGAAACTTATCAGCCTACTCAGGTTTTCCTTGTAGCTTATTCTCAGCCAGAATTATCATCTGTTTCATTTATCACACCTTTTTATAAATGCTGTTTGGAAATTAATATGCATTTCTTGTAAAGACATTATTAGATTTTGATGATTTCCTTTCTCTGGATTAGAAAAAGGCAGCTGTAGTTAGCAAGGCTGCATTTCAGCCAGGCAGCTCAAAAATACAGAGATACCAAAACATGGAGCATGGAGCATTGCAACTTATTGTGGAGCTAAGAGGAAAAAAAAAAAAAAAAAAAAAAAGCAAAAGGGAGCCAGGATGCTTTTTACCCTGGAGACCAACAAGGCTGGCACCTACCTGTGACTTCCCAGTAGATTGCCAGGTAGATTTAAGTGTCTGTTTAGACTGCCATGCTTGTCTATATGTGTAAGTTATGAAGCATTAATTGTATCAGTACCTTTAGAGCATAAAAATAAGATTTTAAATATCCAAATAGGTAATGGTGGAGGTTGAAATGTGGATTAGTGGAAGGGAGCCTCAGCAATGTACACAGGCATCAACACATTTAAAAAGTGGTGATTTTATTTTCATTAGGAAGTTAGTTGGCGTAAACATGTTAACAAAACATCACCCAGGGATTGTTTTTCCTTTGCCGTTATGGTGGCAGCAGTATGTCAGCCCTCACAAGTGTACCAACAGCAGCAAGCTGACCAGCAGCTGGCTGTTTTGGGTCAGGCTTACACTTTGGGCTTTTTCTGCAGTGGAAGTATGGTCAGGTATAGGATGAAGTGTTGTTCATGGTTGGTGTAACTGTGCCAGCAGAAGTCCTGCCATGCAATTGCAGGTACTGGCAGGTTTTTTTGCCATTTCACTGATAAAAGTTGCTTTCGTGTAAGCAACAGTTTATCAGTGCTGTACAAATCAGATCTCATGCTCCTCAGGCAGCACTCCCTCCCTCTGAAGACAATTTTGGGGGTTGACTTTATTAAATATGCCACTGTAGTTTGAGTAATAGTTGCAGAGCCTTGCTCTCATCTGGCTCTAAAGGCAAAGCTAAGATTTTAGTGGTTAAACACTTGATGCTGCTTACATTGGTATTAATGAGTAACAGGGAATACCAACAGCAGTCATGTGCCATTAAATGCAACAGGGTCATACCAGTGCCAGGTTGGGTTGAGTGAGGTCACGATCAAGTCCTTGAAGCTGCTGTGCCTGTATTGGGAAATCAGTCTGGGCCCAGGCAAAGGAAAGATTTGGTCTGGCTGGGCTTGGACTCCGTGGTGCCATTGTCTGCCTGGGAGCAGCCCAGGAAAGCTCCTGCTGTAGCCTGGCTGGTGCAGTCAGGGGCCCTGGGGAGCACACCCAAAACAGCACACCTGAAAGCAGCACGTGTGATGAGGGGCAGGTATCCAAGACAGGTGTGCACAGCTGGAAAGCACCTTGTGGGGAAGCTGCACCTTGCTGGAGCAGGAGATGGGGACCAAGCAAGGTTCCCCACGCACTGGGGAACATGGGTGTAGTGCCATCGGCATCTGCCGACACTCAGGTTTGGCACCTGATTCCTGCCAGTAGTGCTGCCTGGGCGATCCGCTCTGTAGGTTTGGCTGACGCTCTTCTCTGGGAGCTCAACTCGATTGCCTGAACATAAGCACCCAGTGCTGCTTTGGTGCTGATTGTTTCCCCCTGTCTCCAGGGGCTGCTTCTGGATGTCCCAGGCCTCCCATAGGTACTTGCATGATGCATGGTACGTGTAGGTTGGGAACATGGCTCTGGGTGCCTGTGTTCAGGCAAGAAAATTTCACCACAGATTTCTACAGGCTACAGTGACAGCTTTAACATCTAGCTAACATACAGGCACCTCCGTTGCAGCCATCAGAATTTAGATGTGGGAGTCTGGAGCTAAATCCTACCCCAAGAGTGACATATTACATGGGAACAATAGCAAATGAAAGTGTAGCCTGGATCGAAGTAAATGTTAATTTTAGGTGGTTGTATTGGTAGGTATACTGCTGTCAGGAAAAAGATTAAAAAACATTTTAACTAATATACTGTTGTAGGAATCTAGCTGTCCAGATAAAATTAATTCATTTGCATTGGTATAAATAAGTAGAGCTGTTTGTGTCTGCAGTTTCAGAAGAAATCTAATAGTGCAGCCAAAAAAGCAAGATAAATTATCCTGGTTGCTAGCGTTGGTGATCCTGTGCTGTTGGTAGATTAACAGGTGTGAATTTCAGAAAACCAAGTATGGATTTGGCTTAGACCTTTACTTCTCAGAAATCTCAAAATCCCTTAAGATTTTTGAACAACACTTATAATGCATGTCAGTGCATGACGTTTTGATTTTCATCCTATATGAAGTGCCATGTATATCTCTACTCATGTATAGATGTTATCAATAATAATTGTGTAACATAAACCTGATTTCACCTATAAAGGATTAATGAACAGAATGCCATTTGGGATCAGCGGTGCTGCACCAGTATAAAGCCAGTGGCAAATGGAACAAAATAGTTTCTTCAGAATTTTTTCATTGATGTCAAGAATCACACTTATGCTGAAGTGACTGCAGTACTGGAGCCTATACGTTGTGTGCTGGATATTTTATTCCTACTAGTAAGAGGTCACTTGATCAGATCCTGCTTGAGTAGGTCACTTAGAGGAATGTGAGGTTATCAGTCTGGTTTCCTCTGATTTTTGCTATGAGGGGGTTTTGTTTTCTGTTTTGTTACTATTCTTCAATGGTTTATAGAGCTAAGTCAGTTCTAAAAATACACGTCCTTCAGCATTGTTTATTGCACAGCAGAGATTAATCTGGCTGTCATTTGGGTCACTACTGTAGGTGGAGTGCTGCAGAAGGAAAGCAGTCCTCTCTTTGCAAATGTTATTGCTCAAGATAAGGGTGTAAAAAGCAGATTAGGAGATGACAGGTGACGTGTCCTTCTCTCAGTCTAAAAGTACAGGATCATGGGATAAACTTCGCCTGACTGGTTACACAGAGAGTGTGCTCACATTTGTAGCTCTTATGGACAAAACCAAAAGATGACTCTCATGAGCTCCTTTCTCAGTCTCTGCGTATGTGGAGACCCTTTACCTGTGTCTGATTCTGAGGTAAGAACGTTTATCAAACCTGTGATTTTGCTGCTCTGACCTCGGAGGGGCTATGTTTAAGGGACAGCTTCACTGAAGCTGTGTTCGTGCACCAGCCAGGGTATCACTCTCTGCTGAATTGTTTATACTGTTAAAACTGGTCCTGAGCTAAAATCTGCAGAGAAGGTGAAGCATGCATGAGTGACAGGGGTGATGTCATAGAAATCAGAATTTATGCAGGTGCTCTATTTAGAATAAATTTCATGCTGTAAGTGATATAATTGAATGTAGAGCAATGTGTGACATGGATTGTTTTTCATACCTTAATTGCAGTAATCATGTTAAAATGCTGACTGTTTAATAACTCTGCCTACTAGCTAAAGTGCTTCCATACAGTGAAATTTGTCTTAAGCTGTCTTTCAAATAAAAGCAAAATCTGCCCACTGTATCAGGCAGCCTTCTGAAAAGGCTCATTGGAGTTGCACTGGCTTGGCTGAAAACAGTAGGTGGAAAGGAAGGTGGCAGAAGATTTCACAGGCATCATTGTGAAAGGCTGATTCTGGGCAGCATGTTTGCTTTGAATATGCAATGCTTGAAACGCTTTCACCTGGTCTGAAACAGATGAACAAGATGTAGCTAGAGACAGACGAAATGTTGCCCCTCTTTTTTTGGAATACTTACTGACTTTGAGGATTGTCAGAAGTGCACTTGGGTAGACTGAAGATATCCCAGTAAAGAAGTAGGCTGCTTTTTCTAGAAAAGTCAGAATTAGTTCATAATTTGTATGAGAACTGGGGCAGGGTTCACTTGCTCAGCAGTGCTTTGAAGTTTGTCAGTCAGTCACTTCATCAGGTGTTCATGCAAGCTCCCACCCAGCCCAGAAACACCCATCTTCCTTTCTCTGTTTCTTTTATGTTCTTTAAAGAGGAGCCAGGAAAAGCTAAGGAAACAGTGAGAATTTGGAAATTTTAGGGAAAAGTGAATATAAATTTTTATGTGCAGTATTTTTCCTCAAAAACTGCAGGGGCTTTTGCTAGAAAAGTTTACAGCAGTATTACTCCAAATGCATTGAAATCCTTAAAAATGTTCCCTCTAAGAAGTGCTTTTATTTCCAAACTTTTAGTAACAATGCAATTATGATACCTGTAGGCATGAACCTCCATGAGCCAGGTGTGCTGTTAAACTGGAACAATATGCTCATTTTCCAAGCTTTTGCTCTAAAAACATCAGGTTTCTTCCCCGTATTTGTGTTATAATGTATCTCTGGTCCTAATCAGTATGACTGTAACCTGCCTGAGCATATAGAAAACTAGCTTCTCCCTTCCGAAACTGGATGAGCTCGCTCACCCAATTTGCACGTGGCTGCACAATCTCTAGATCTGACCCAAGCGAGAGTGTAGGAGGGAGGGTGACTGCCCACTTTGGTATTAGCTCACAGTTACATGGGATCAGCAAGCAGTCAAACTGCAGCCTTGCTGTTTATTTTCATTGCTGAATAGAGTTAAATCATAGTATGGTTTGGGTTGGAAGGGACCTTCAAGATCACCTAGTCCCACCCCCCTGCCATGGGCAGGGACACCTCCCACCAGACCAGGCTGCTCACAGCCCCATCCAGCCTGGCCTTGAGCACTGCCAGGGATGGGGCAGCCACAGCTGCTCTGGGCAACCTGTGCCAGTGCCTCACCGCCCTCACAGGAAAGAATTTCTTTCTAATATCTGACCTAATCTACCCTCTTTCAGGTTAAAATTGTTGCCCCTTGTCCTGAAACAGAACAGGGTCTTAAAAAAAAAGATTAGTCAGGATGAGTTTGGTACAATGCTCTGGGTGATGCTGTTTGCGTTGAGAATGTACTCTGAATAATTAGAAAAGATAAGGTGGGCAGCTGAAAGAGATAAGGAGACCATCAAGTCAGGAAATCACTGAACAAAGAAAATTGAAAGGTCTACTCCACCTAGATCCCACCTATTGTGAATGGAATGGTTAGGTGTCAAAATCAAATGAGTATGTATGTAAAGATGTTGTGTAACCTCTCATGAAAGCCATATAAAATACCTGACTTTTCAGTGAAAACTTTGGGAGCTAGTTTGTCCGGTGTGAATTGGCTAGCTCCCCACTGTTGCACGAAATAAATACCTTTGCTGTTTAAAGACAAAATTTGTCTCTGAGCAGTTACTGTGTGCCGTTTTGGTATCAGTCCTGTCACTACAGACCTTGGTAGTAAGTCCAGAAACACAGTGAGCTGGTCGAATTATTTCTACTGGTGTTACATGTAACATGTTACTTGTGCACAGGAACAAGTCCTGTGAGCACCAGAGCTGTCTTTCCAAGACATCATTCAGTGAATTCAGTGTTTATGATATGGTCTGTCTGTACTGCTGAGGTAGTAGGTGAGTTTCTAGTATTACTAGTCATGTTTGCCTAAGAGGTGCTGATGGCTGAGTGTTAACACAAGTGTTATCTCTGCACAAGCATCACGATGTCTTTCTTTGCAAAGTTACTGTCTTCCTGAATTGCCAGTTGCATTTGTTGTATTTATGGTAACTCTTTCTTTTTAGCAATGTTAAGTTGATCTGCCATATGAAAAACTCACAAATGTCAGAAAATTCTGTGGCTTATATGACTTGTTCACATTTAAAAAGGTTGTTTCTGATGACCACTGGAAGAGGTCCCCATCCCAGGATGAAGAGAAGGCAGACACACAAAAGGTCACCCCCAGGAGATGGGGCTCTGGAAAAAGATCTCGACCCAGACCTCTCTCAGACTATGGCCAAATGTCGATCAGAAGTTTCTCTATACCAGAAGACGCGGTTGCAGTGGAATCTCAGAATACAGACTGTACGGATGGAGAAAATCAGCCAGGACTGGCTTCCATCGGGTCTGTGATCCAAAGCAAGACAGTAGGCTACCACAGAGGGCGAAAAAGAAGACCCATCTCTGTAATAGGTGGGGTCAATTTCTATGGAAGTGGTCCCGCAGAAGAGATAGAAGGTCTGCTGACACAAGTAAGATAAGAGATGTGCTCTCTGCAAACTGCAAAAGACCCTTTCACTTCCTTGTCTCTGTCTTCAGCCTAGAAAATAGAACGGATGCTTCCTTCTCTTCCTTCCCTTTTGTCAGCTGACGTTGTGTACTTACAATTCTGCTTTCCTGGTCACTAATTACTTTGTCTTGTTGTTAAAAAACAAACCAGCATGGAATAAAACTGACAACTGACTTGAGGATAATCTTTTCCATATTGTAAATGAACCTTATTTCTTTCTTGGAATGGTCATTATGTCTCTTATCGGTATATAAGAGCTTATTGGTGTGCAATGCAGCTGTGTGCTTAGTCTCCTTACAGAGTGTAGGGCCTGAGGAACAGGGGAGTACAAACAAATATGATAATACACATTATTCATTAATTGTTTCGAATTCTCAAAAAACAGGCCGGTTCAAAACCTTTGGCATTAGCCATGGTGTTAAAAATCATGGTGTTGGCATAGCAAGGAAACTTAAAACTAATAAGGACATTGCTTAAGAAAATTGGTAATAGATTGATAAATTAATGAAATAAAGGAAGAACCTAAAAAACCTGGCAATACAAATAAAATGTCTGTTTATGTACTATTAGATTGACCTGATGGAATGAACGTAGGAAGCCTGTAAGAAAACAGCGTGTGATTGAGTTAGCACTTGAGCAGTACCTATATACTTACTTGCCATCTCTGTTAACTTAGGCAAAACAGTGAGAAATAAAAAACTTCTGAAAGAAAAATAATTCCTTTTTCCCTGGAGGTAGTCCTGAGTGGGTACAATGTGTAGAGGAACTTAACTGTGGTGTTGGTAGTGGTGGCCCCATCTTCCAGTTGGTTACAGAACTTCTTCAGACTCACAGGCTTTTGTAACATTGCACTGATCAGGTGTTTTCCACTTAACAGAAAAGCTGAAGGGCTCCCACTTAAAGCAGTTGTCAGGCTGGTAAAGCAACAGAAAAAAGGAATAGTATTTACATCCTCAAAAAAGTGTGGTTCTAGTGGTTATTAATGGAATTTGAATCCTCTTAGTCTTTGTCACGCCACTAAGTCTCCTGCTGGGAAGTTTAGTGGTACTCTCCCAGTTGAAATCAAATGCTGAAATAATGCCAGGATTTTCAGTCTCCCCTGAAAAGCGATTTTTAACATGAACATTGTTATTATATATTGCTAATTTTTTCTTTAGAATTCCCTGATGAAAAAATGTTTCTTGAAGCAAAACTCCAACTGAAGCCAGTGAACCTTTTACCCAGGCAAAGGCCATAGTTTCAAATCCTATATCATTGGGATACTTTAAAATTAATGTTATCACTATTTAGCTTGGAGGGAAAAAAAAAGGTGGAAAATTATTGTTATAAATTTTAGGGCATCTTACTCAAGAATAATAGATGGATTTCAAGGGATAGCAAGTATTTGCAGCCCAAATAATCTTTGCTGTACCATGGCAGTGATTTAACACTCCGATCTCTTAATTTACTGCTGAAAACCAATTGATATGTCTTCAAGCCTTGATTGCATCAGTTTATTAATGGAGGAACATGCGTCAGGGCAGCTATTTGAGTTGACTTTTTCCATGCTCCGATGCTGCCGCGGATCACTGTGGTCTAGAGCAAAACTATGGAGCGTTCCCAGTGGGGCACATTTTTAACCCAAATGATGTCCTTCCCAGATCTGTCCGGGGTAGGGATCTGGACTGAAGCCTTACAAGAAAATTTTAGTTGCTTGGAAATAGTTTTGGTTTTTAATCAGACAGTGATTTGCATATAGTAATTGCCATCACTTCTATTAGCTATTTGATGCAATATATCGGACTTACTCTTTGTGGTGCCATTACGTGATAGGATCCTGGTATATTGCTAAAGCACTGAGGAAATGAGGTTTAAAGATGAGATTGTAGTTAAATCATATTCAATATATGTTGAGGGTTTTGGCTGTCATATTAGAAAGTAAATTTGTAGCTGGAATGTATAAAAGGGCTGGTGAAGCAGGAATACGTGTGCTAGAAATATTTTATGTAGGGCTTTCAAAGGCTGATCTTCACATAGATTTTTTTTTTTCTTAAAAGCTTTGAAAACCCACGGGAATATTTGAAAAGTATAATGCTAATTACTTCTTTGTTATGTTTTGTTTTGGTCTGACAGCTTAGGTGTGAGAAAATGTTTTCAAACAATACAAAATCATTAGCTTTATAACAGAGTGTCAAGAGATAGTTCATTAAAAAACCATCCCTGGTGGTTTAGATTACTTGATAGAAGGGCCTATGAACAGTAACAACTGAAAGATAAAAGAAGATCTAAAGATGAGTTTCTCTGAAGTTCATGTGCTGAGATCTGGTTGTTTAATATTGAATGTTTAGGCAAGGTCATTCAGCCTAGCTAATGGGGAGTTGTTCAGGGATGACATAAAATTAGACTCTATTTGCAAATGAAACAGGTAGGTTTTCTAATCGTAATTAAGCAAATGAATCATTTAACTAAAGAAAATGGCTTCTAGATAAAGTTAGAGGTAAACTTATTACCTCCTATTAATGAGACTCCTGGGAACTTCAGAGCTGAGGGTCATTTAGAAAATGATTTTTGTCTTGTGAAATACATTTATTTTACTTAAAAGCAGTACATTTATTTGCAGAAAGCAAGCTTCCCAGGAAATGAACACAACTTCTACCCATAGCATTTCTGGTTGTTCTTTTGCCTTGGGTTTCCCTTGAGATGTGTATTTACCATGCCAGCTGGCGTTGCGCAGGCTGTTCTCAAAGTGGTTAGATCCCAGAGCGTTTGGGCATGCAGTATTACAAGAGGAAAGTTTATATAGCATGTCTGATCATAACAGAAGGCTAAGGAGTTTTTAACGTAACTGAGCACTGTGATGTAATAAAATATTTTCTGTGATGCTGGTGGATATGGTATGCAGTGTTTAAGCAAAGTCACTTCAAAGTAGGGGATTTTGCTGCCCCTGTAATTATCTGAACTACCTGAAGAAACCTTACTTCATACCTGAGTTTTGCTCAGTTGGACTTGCTCTTAGGTTTACTAATACTGGATTTTCCTGTTTTCTCTGTAGCCTGTAACACGGCCACCCGTACCAGTGCACCAGGTACCCCCTTACAAAGCTGTTTCAGCCAGGTTCCGACCACTCACCTTTTCACAAAGTACCCCGATCGGCCTGGACCGGGTTGGACGAAGGCGACAGATGAGAACATCTAATGGTAAGATGGACAAGTCTTTTTAACTTTCTAGATCTCAACTTCATACCCCAGCTTGGTCAGGAAGTAGATTATAGTGTGGAACACAAAAGGGTGCAAACCAGCTCAGTGACAAACTAGTTTCCAGCTAAGTTGCTTTGTTTTGTGAGTTTCTCATTAGTAGCTTTTATGTTTGTGTGAAACTTGCTTTTCGCATCTACTGTTTGACGTTGCTGTGGTTTATTCTTCTGTACCACTTACACTCCTGTATTTTCCGGTCTCTATTCACATAGCTGCCTGAAGATGATAACAGAATACGAAGGAAGTAAGGTCTAATGTACTTGAGTTCATACCTGGACCATGGCCACACCACACGCATATTTTTGCATGTTTGCTATGCATTCAGCTTAACTACCTAGATAGGCAAACCTTAAATAATTAAGCAGCTTGTTTCAGAGAACTGTGTGCAGTTGCAGTTGCTTACTCAGTGTTGAGTGTAGCCCAACCAGGGTTCTAGTACATGATGGACAGGTTCTTGGAAAAGACTGTGTTTTTGGAAGCCTTGCCCTTTATCAGACTCTCCGATGTGCCCCATGTATTTTTGCTGTAATTGTTTACTATTAGCATGCAATGCTGTCTTGAGTTAATAGAAAGTCATATCTAGTATTAGTGGAACGTTTCTTGACAGGTGGGACCAGAAGAACCTGGGTTTAATACTATTTGTGTTCTTTCAGACAGCTGATAGTCTGAACAATTATTCATGTTTTGCTGCCAGGGGTTGGAAATAAAAGCAAATTTTCACTTAACATCCTTCACTGTTAATAGTGAACAAAACACTGCTGGGAACCTTCACTCTGCCTCTCTGTGGAGAGAATAAGTAAAGGTGCCTAGATCAGGGCTTGCCATGACTGGAGTACAAAATTTAACACATAGCATTTTCAATGTTTCTTTATTAAAATTACACATATGTCTACTAGTCAGTACTTGGTTTTTATGGTTAAACTAAGTTTTAGCTGCAATGATGTCCAAATTCTGCTCAAAAAAATCCCTCAACTACAAATTCATTTGTATAAGAACATGTTAAAACTGCATTTTCTAGTCTTCAATAGAGCGTGACAGTTCTCTTCAGAAGGTGCTGTCCAAGGAACAGGCTTGAGAATTTGTAACTATAGCAATGAGCTACATTATATATTATACAGTATTAGTATTTTCTTTTAAATTTATATTTTAGTAAAATATTGGGAACTACTTTAAAACCCATGTCTGGAATGTTTCCTTGCTCTATGTATGTCAGTATACTTAATGATCCAGATTAGACATCGAGGTAAATTAGACATCTACTGCCAGGACCCTTGCTGAGATTACGTGGTATCCTCGTCCCTGATTCTGGAAGGCCTACTCACAGAATAACAGGTTTGCCATGAGCTAGTTTTGAAAAGAAAAGACGCTCTAAGTATTACAGAGTAGGAATTATTTTTCTATTTTTAGTTATCCTTTGCATTTCATGTTTGGAAACTACAGTTAACCTACAGTTACCTGGACGACTGCCTGAGACTAGTGTCTTTCCAGGTATCTAGCTTTTGGATAACTGGTCTCCTAAACATAAGCATCAGGATGACAAATATACAAAGCAAGATTTCTGCCAGTCTTCAAGAGAAGGAAACCAAAGCAATATTGATTATGCTAGATGTGACTCTTATGACTCATTACAATAAGCATAGAAGTTGAGCAGGGAAAGCTTCTGAAATCAAAGCCCTGAAGGTGAGTGGGGAATATCACGGACTTAGTTTGAGAGTAGTTGCAAAGATCTATTAAGTAGCTCCAGCAGAAAATAATAAAGTGACCGGTGTCACGCATTCTGATGTCTTTCCTTTTTCTCTTAAAGTCACAAAGCATTTCCTTGTCTTTGAACATGTGAGAGTTTTTTGTTTGCTCATGTACAGTGAAATTTGATAGCACAAAAGCCCTTTATTACAGAAAGAAATTCTAAACCCAGGCACTGAAAACCAGTGGTATCTTATTTTAGTTACTTGCTAAAGCCTAATACATTGCATGTCTACTTTTATAACAATGGGAGATAGAATTGGAGCTGTAAATTTTTAGAAAAATGGCTGTTAGAAGACAGTAAGTCAGCATACTGTAGGAGACAGAATAACAACCAGCCAAGACATAAGGGGGACTTCCCTTGAGACTTAAATAGCTACCCTTGTGCGTAAGGGGTTACAAGTTTTAAATTATATGAAAGAGGTTACCTATTTATCACAGTAGAGCCATTTTTATAAGTATGTTAACAACTAACCTATCTTTTTTGCATATTGTGGTGTGGGGCTTGAATATGGTGAACTCCTTTAGATAGGATCAGGTCTGAGTAGGTGGGGTGGGATTCAGCTCAAGTTTAAGTTTAGATGTAGGTACCTACATAAGAGTTAAACGTTAGAACACCCATTACAGGCAGAGGAAGACTAGGGCTTGATTCAGTTGCCCTCCCCAGGATCCAGTGCTTGTGGGGTATCTGAGCATCTGGCAGGTATGACAGAGACCTGTTCCTTTCTTCAGTGGCAGCTGGAGGCCAGCAGGTTACCCAAAATACTTAAAATGGCGCCAAGTATGTACAATTAAACAGCTAATCGGAGGTCCTAGCCATTGCAGTCAATGAAGTAGGAACTGCCTGTGGATGAGGTGGATTGCACTCTCAGCTGTTTTATTCGTGACCAATACCTGCTGATTTAGATGGTTCACTCAAATGTGGATTCCAGCATATGGATTAACAAATTGTCTTTAATCAAGAAGGATCCTGTCCTGGATGTTTGTCTGCAACGTTAAACTACCATCAAGCTTTTTCCAGTACATCAAGGTTGTGTAACCTAGTAGGTTTCAGTGTGTATGGAGTACAGCTCAGGAACTGAGGTGCAAAAAACCTGGCTGTTGGGGTGAGGTCTTCAGGTTCTCCATCCCTGTCACTGACCAAATAAACAAACTCCCCCCCAAGTAGGTTATTGACCATAGTAGTGAACAAACAGAAGGTGTTAATCACTTCTCCAGAGAAAACAGTTCCCTGCTTGCTACCATCTCCTTGCTCCCCTGTCCTTGCTCCCCCACCCCAAAAGAGTGAGGATGTGAGTAGGACAATATGCAGGAAATGCAAATTCCCAGGTTACTGCACTGAGTGCCCTATCTGTGATTTACCGGGAGGTGGGTGGAATATATCTGATGTTGCAGGCAGCTCCATGGCAGTTGTGTTCTGTGACTAAAGTGCCTGAAAAGCTCAGGGGGCCAGAAAGACTCGTGGACAGGACCTGAAGGGGCGTGATGAAATCCACTACCACAGTCCCGGTATTGCTGGGGACAGAAAAGCCTCTGGGCCAGATGATAATGGCTATGTGGTACTCTGAAGGATGGGACTTGTAACTGATTGGAAAAGATAAAAACTATGCTGGTGAATAATGGGATTTAGTCAAATAGATAGCTGGGCTTGATGCAGACAGGACCCAGCAGTGTACTGGGAGCAGCTGATGCATCAGGTGAAGCACCTCGGCAGTCCTAGGGGCTCTGGAGGTGACGTGACAGCTGTGGGGCAGATGGGTGCTAGGGAGGATCTGATGGACAGGAGGCGAGCACTGGAGGCAAAACTGAAGCTGTCAGGTAGAAGCTAAAAGCGAAGCTACTGAGGAGGCCTACAGGAAGGCACACAATTCTTGAACGTTCCTTAGGTGTGTGCAGGATTACACGTAAGAGCTACTCTGTAAGGGTAGGATGTGTCTCATCTGACACTATAGACTTCTAAACCAGGCTAGGTGATCTTGACTGGAAGAAACAGATAATTTAGGGTGCTGTTCATTGACCAAATAAGACAAACAATGAATCTTACCCTGTGTGTCCATAATGCAGTCTGAGCCAATATCCTTGCAGGGATGAGAAGAGTTAAAAAATGCAATACATTATGTGTTTTAATTTAAAAGAGGGAAAGTAAATAAAAGTCAGAAGTCACTTTTGTAACAAAATAATTTAAAGGAGCAGAAAAAGGTTTTGAATGCTTGCAGGCAGCACGGAGAGTGTTCAAGGACAGCATATTAGATGCTTAGAGCAAATTCATGTCACCTGTCAAAACAGAATTTGGAAATGCCAGGAAAGGGTTCTGTCATTAAACACAGGGGAAAAGAATCTATCAAAAGGGGGAAAGGGCATCCTTCAGATTATTGAATTGTATCCAAATAGAAAAAAGCCCCAAAACTGTAGCAATTGTGATGTAAATCTACAGGGACATAGAAACAGTTTGCTAAAGATACAAAATCTATGACCTTTTTAAAAAATATGAGAACCTGGTAGACTACCAGATAGTTTTGTAGGCCTTGTGCCTGAGAAATAAAACCTGAGCTTAAATTAGATAAAGATTTGTCTCAAAATGTCAGTAAAAGTTTTAGAGGACCTAAATGAGTAGTAACAAATCACAAAAACCAAGACATCTAAAGGGATTTAAGAATGAAATTGCTGAGCTACTGCCTTGGCATGGAATTCATTCCTCAAAAACTGTCTCAGTACAAGGAGGAAGGCAGCGATGAGATGACCATTAGAAAGAAGTATCAGTAGGGATGCAGCAAACAGGCCAGTGAGTCTGATGATCATCCTGAGCGCCGTCACACGGCACATGCAGGACAACCAGGGGATCAGGCCCAGCCAGCATGGGGTTATGAACGGCAGGTCCTGCTTGATGAACCTGACCTCCTGTGACAAAATGGCCTGCCTAGCGGGTGAGGGAAAGGCTGTAGATGTTGTCTACCTCGACCTTCGCAAAGCCTTTGACACTGTCTCCACAGCATTCTCCTGGAGAACTGACTGCTCATGGCTTGGATGGGTGTAAAGGTGGCTGGCCGAGCCCAAAGAGTGGTGGTGAATGGAGTTACATCCAGCTGGTGGCCAGTCACAAGTGGTGTTCCCCAGGGCTCAGGATTGGGGCCAGTCCTGTTTAGTATCTTTATCACTGATCTGGACGAGGGGATCGAGTGCACCCTCGGTGAGTTTGCAGATGACACCAAGCTGGGTGGGAGTGTTGGTCTGCTGGAGGGCAGGAGGCTCTGCAGAGGGGTCTGGGCAGGCTGGGCCGATGGGCCGAGGCCAGCGGTGTGAGGTTCAACCAGGCTCAGTGCCGGGCCCTGCCCGTGGGTCACACCAGCCCACTATGATTCTGTAACAGTATCTGGAATATATAAAGAATGTACTTAGGACTTAGAAGCTGTAACAGAGAGTATCATCAACAGACTGGCAGACCTTTTTGATGAAGAGTGCGTGTGCCCTATGTAGAGGAAAGCTGTGCCCCACAAATGGATTAAGTTTTCTAATAAAAATCACTGAAGGTGTGACCAAGGCGATTCAATAGGTATAGGCTACTTGCATCTCTAAAAGGCCTTTGACAAGATCTCTTAAAAATGTCCCTTAATAGAGGCCTGGGATAAGACGGAAGATCCTCCCCTACTTTAACAAGTGCTAGGCAAGAGAGCAGGAAAGCTGTCAGTTTACTGAAGGAGAAAGCTCATGAGCAGAATCAGATGTTCTGTGTCTTCACAAATAATGTGGAAAGGGAGGAATAGAATGAAATTTTAATTCTTGTTTGTGTGCTAAATTATTCATGGTAGTGAAAGCACAAAACTGCTTGAACATCGTTGCAGAAGGACTTGACAGTGCCAAGACACAATGCTCTGTGCTGGCGGTGGGTGAATTTGGTGTTGATAAAGGCAAGGTGGTGCACATGGAGGAACACAAGCCTGCCATGCTTGCAGAAGAATGGACTTTGAGCTGGATATTGCAATTCAGGAAGAGATCTTGCAACCCTAACAGATTAAAGTGTCAGTTCATTGCATAGTAACAGTCAAAACAGTAAATAAAAGGGCAGGAATTTGTAGGAAGGGAACAGAGGACCAAACAGAAAGCTCAATTGTGCCATTGCTGTAGTATGTGGGGGCCATCTCCCTGTTCTTTTCCACCTCAAAAGGCATTTTTTTACAGGGGACCATACAGAGAAAGGCAAAAGGACAAGAAAATCTACTCTGTGTCTCTGTGTGAGGAATGATTAATGTGGCTAGGGCTCTGCAACTTGGAAGAAAGGACAATAGGGATATAACAGACTGATTAGCATAGGAAAAATGAACAGATAATAGTTTTTGTTTCCGATAATGTAAGAATTAAAGGACACCAAATTAAGTAATTGGATAGCAAGTTCAAAATAGAAGATAGTTTTCACACTATAAAATTAAACTATGAAACTAATTGCTATGCATGGTATTTCACATCCCCAAAGTTTACAGAAATTCAGAAAGTGGTTTGAAAAATTCAGTTCATTAAACACAAAGATATCTCTTCTGCCCCAGGAGGGATCTGACTCTGATCTGCAGATAGCTGGAATTTAGGAAAATACAGCAGAAAAATGCCATTACATGCCTCATCTATTTTTATGTTCTTCCTTGGGCATCTGCTACTGGCTGCTGTCAGAGCAGTGGGTGGGGGGGACCTTTGGTCTGCTCCAGGGAGGAGGGTCCTGTGATGCCAGAAGGGTATCTAGAATTGGATTTTCTTGAGTCAGATAAACTAGCTTTTAGGTTTAGTATTTTAGTATGTGCTACCCACAGCCTTTTCAGAGTGCCCTATGGAGTGGGTAAGCCAGCTGGGCATGCATTTGCACAGGGTCACTGTGGACTGCCACTGCAGAGGACAGCCTGCGCCTCCTCCTGTCCCTGGGTGATCCTGCGAGGAAATGAGCATGCCACCAGCTCACCCCAAACGAGTGCTTTTGTGGTGGTTCGGTTTGTGGCTGCACAGTTGCTAGATGTGCCCACGCCGAAGAGGGAGACCAGATCTGTGCCCTGTCACTGGCAGCACCCCACAGCGGCACTGGGTTAGTCATCAGGCAAAAGCACACTGTCCGTTCAGTTCTGCAAAAATCAAACCAAATGACTGTTTTTCAGTGATGGTTTTTATTGTGTCTTCTAGAAGAGCTGTGTAGGGTTTGATTTCATTTTCCTTTGGCATTTCCACTGCGGGTAGGGGTTTGACGTGGCAGAGAGGTTGTGCTCTGGCTAATTAAAAGCATGAAGCCTTCATTTGCAGGTCCCAGGATCATCAGCACTTCAGTGGCACTTCTGTTTGCAGGGCTGGTTTTTTTTTAATGAATTGTGTGACAAAAATGTATGGGGCTGTGTATAAACATCATATAATATGCAGTGGCTTGTTTTTTCTATGCTATCCAAGTGTCCTTGCAGCAAGAAATAATAGAAAAGTTTGGGGGTTTCGGAAGAGAATTCCTGTTGGTCTCCTGAGCAATGCAGCACAGTCTGGATTTTTGTAGGAAGATGGCATTAATATTGTTGGGCGATGTTTGGCCTTTCCTTCTCTGTCTGAGGCAGCACTAGGGGAAACCATGTGATTTCAGTGGGTGTTGAGAGGTCACTGTGTGCAGAAATGCCTCCAGGGTTTTGTGAATACATCCCTGGAGGAGGCAGCCCCCAGTTACAGGACGGGCTCAGCTGAGCGACGCAGTTTGCAGGTAAAGAATGAGCCGTAAAGATTATGGAGCTTTCCAAACTGTAAATGTAGTGCTGTGTACAAGTGCAGGTTGCGGAAGGCTTTGCGCTGCGCTGATGGGGGCAGCTCATGCCTTTGCTTCCAGCGCAGGAACTGATCCAGCTTCACTGCAGAAGATGCAGATGTAAGGGTGATAAATGCTGGCCCATAGGGAGTGAATGAAGCTGTGCTCTGTCTGGGTCAGTCCCAGTGAAAGCTGGATCGTTTGGGTACCTTCCCTATTTTCTGTTCGTAGTTTCAGTGAAAAAATGCCTCTGCCCTCCCGTTTTATCCTGGGAGCGGTCTGCTGCAGCCTTAACACTTCAGCTGCTTGTGCCCTAAATAATGATACAGCATTTGCCTGCAAAGCAAGAGAAGTTTTAACAGCCATGCAAAAAATACCGTCATTGTTTACTTCTACTGGAATTTTAGCCTGTGTAATATAACAAAGGTAGACCGATACTCCAAACAGTGTTGTAATACAAGGAACTCCCAGCTCCCTTCCAAGTAGTCTTTCCCTTTGAATCGCAGTCATTTGAATATAGATCGAAATCGCATTAAGCCGCTTTAATAAAAAACAAATGTACTCCTTGGCTTGCAGTGTTCAGGCACTTTGGGAGTGGTCTGGGTGGCGCAGGCGGCTGCAGGCACAGCATGGCCGGGGCCAGGCAGCCAGGTTTTTGTTTCTTTTCTGGAAGTTCCTCCCTAAGGGCACCCCATGATGTCAGAGAGCCGGCAGCGCAGCGGCCAGGCTGAGCTCGCCGCTGGCAGTTCCCAGCCGCGCTCGGCCTCCGAGACACAGCCGGGAGCTGGAGGCAGCCAGGGCTGCTGCTCTGTGCTGTGGGTGCCTCGGAGCCCTTTGTGATCCTCCACCAGCCCTGTAGGACCGAGCATCACCTGTTAGAGGTCAGACCTTTGCCCCGTGGTCAAGTCTGACAGCAGCATGGTAGCCAGAGGAGGAATGGCACGATTTTGGAGTCTGGAGAGCCTTCAGATGGGTACGTGTGAGTAGAACATGCTCTCTCTCTCTCCTCCCCAACCCCTGCCCTTACAGTGTTTTTAGATTGAACTGATAAACTGTGGCAGTCAGGGGGCCTGATTCTGATCATGCTTATACCATGTCATCCATGGGAGCTGGTGACAGAGCTGCTGGGAGATCAGAATCAGTTCCAGGCTGTCTTTTAAGTTTTTGCATCCCGTTGGTGCGATCAGGAAAGTCTGCTCCTACCTCTGCTATTTCTGCCTGTAAACAATAGAGGAATAGATGCAGAATCCAAGTGACTGTTTCTCGCCTGAGTCTAACTATGAAGACAATGTAAGCTTGTTGATGTGGTGCAGAATAATGAACAGTTACCAGTCCCAAAACTGCAGTCATTTTTAATCTGGGGCCAAATGAATTAAGTTGTTTTGAAGTGCTGTTGTTACTAGAATAAACCAACAGGCAGTACTGATAGTACAGTAGACATGTATATAAAGGATCACTCGGACTAAATTTTTTGGGTGTTGCTTTATAAACTAAAAATTGATGTAATGAATTTTTTTTTTTTAATAAAGCAGTTTCAAGAAGTTTCACAAAATGTATTTGAAGAGTGCTCGGATTTATGAGTCTGTAGGAAAAAAAATCTTGGTTTTTTAAAATAGGGATTCTGCATCCTCCCTGCTTAGGCACCATTAATATGAGTATATAGTTAAAATACTGGGGAGTAGAACAGAACAGAACATGCTCTGTTACATCAAGACCATGCCATATTTTTCCACTTTTAAAGGAAAGAAAGATCTTCCAAGTTTTTTTAGTGGATCTGTGTAGTAATCAGCTTTGATCTCTCTTGCAAATTAATACCCAGATGACCAAAGGTGCTAGTGATGGTATGAGCACCCATAAGGAGGGGGTTGAAGCGTTTTCCTGATAAGGTGAATAGCGGCTAGGCAACAGCGTGCCAATTAGTTGAGTAGGTGTGTGGAGTAAAGCCAGGAGTCATCCCTTGGTGACTCTCAGCCATCCGGAGCTCAGAGCTCAGCAGTCAGGCGGTACCCAGGCTTGAAGCAGGGCAGAGGAGAGGCAGGGTCAGGGCCCTGCTGCTCAGCCTTGCCTGCTAGGTGGAGGTGGCAGGTTCAGTAACTCTGCTTAAAGGCCCCTTCCCTGGCACTGGGCAGTGAGAGAGATGCTCAGCAGTCTGTGTGGCAACTTCTCTGGGACACACTAACTGTTAGAAAAGGAGTTCAGTGCTAGCAGCCCATTCTAATTTTTTTTTAATTATTTTTGTTTACTTTTTTTAATTTTTTATTATTTGATTTTTGAGCACTGTATGATTTTCAGACTCTCTAGTTATTCACAGCTTGGGACTGCCATAGGACTAAGTCTCTAGGGATAACTTAACAAGGACCAGAGAGTGCATCCAAGCACTGGGCCACTGATCATGAACGCTTCTTGATTACTAGCTCATCCCCTGATCTGTCTGAACATTACAGCTGGCTTTTCAAAGACAAACCTACTCTGAAAGTGCTGGCACTGGCATGTACTGGCACTGAGCAGTGTGGACACAAGTCAGTCAGTATTACTTGGTCCTGAGATCAAGTCCCCAGTCCCCTTCATCTGCCAGTACAGAGATGCTCACCAAAAGGATCTACCTACCCCTCAGTGATGTACCCCAAACGGGTTTTACAGTTTTATACAGAAACTGTTTATTTGCATGTGTATAGTGACAGTCACTTACTCGATGTTTCCCTTGGTTTATGTGGCTGTGTAATAAGATGAAGCCCATCTTAGTGCTGGCCTCTATTTCTTTGCACAGCTGCTTCTTTGGTCAGAAAATGTCCAATTGTCAAACCAAGAACTTTTTGTGATTTAAGGCAATGGGAATAAGTTTTTTCTCAGGCAGTCACACTGTGCTTAGTCCAGGCTCCCTGTCCCCTCGAGCCTGCCCATAGCTGTCTCGGTGCTGGCAGAGTCTGCCCTGGCACGTGGGAGAGGTGGCAGCAGCTGGCTCAGGGCAGGGGCTGCGGGAGAGGTTACATCCCTGTAGAGGATGTGACGGTGTGACGGCACCCAGCCTGGGCCCGCCGGAGCTCTCTCATCTGCCACGTGGGAAATGGCATTGAGGACTTCCCTTCTGATTCAGGTCTTTTGAGATTTCCCCTGGATGAAAACTAACTAAATAAATAATGGTTGTAGTTCTGCTTTTTGGCCTCAAAAAGGAGGATTTCTCAGTTTCATCAGCTGCTAAATGAGAAAATTCCGAAGAAGAGAAAATTTACTGGCGGAAGAGTGGTTTTCCTGAGAGCTTTGCTGCCCTTCACTTATGCTTCTATTGTTATATTTGTGACAACAAAGGCAACTTCTCAGTGATTCCTCTTGCATTGTATTATTTTTTTTTGAGTCATAAAAGTGATGAAGCAAACAGCTGTTGCACCTTTGTTTTAGTTGCTGCAGATGGTGGGACTGAATCTTCAGCTTTAGTGGATGACAATGGCAGTGAGGAAGATTACAGTTACGAGGAGCTCTGCCAAGCCGCTCCCAGGTACCTGCAGCCCGGAGGGGAACAGCTAGCAATTAATGAGGTAACGTCCTGGGCTTTGCATTGTCATAAGGATGGCGGGGTGGTGGTGGTGTTTTCCACAGGTCTCAGGTTTCACATTAATAAAAAGTGCAATGGCAGCAGCCAGCGGAGCGAAGACTCCAGCAGCCCTGGTGTCCTGTCTCTGGCACAGCCCATGAGCAGATGCCAAGGGAAGAGCACAGTGACTAACTTCACTGGGAGTGTAACTTGTTAGCCTGTGTAACTGCTCTGGAGTAGGACTCTAATTGTTTTCACTAATAAATATATGCATAGACTTCTGAAAACTCAGAATTTTAGTTTTATCCTGTAATAGGAGTAATCATAGGCACTCCAGTGAGGTGTTTTGATCTTTTAGTAATTTACAAACAGTTCGTTGTTGTATCTTTTGCCCTTCACAACCTCATTCTCTTCCCATCTCAGCTGATAAGCGATGGCAGCATTGTCTATGCAGAAGCTCTCTGGGACCATGTGACTATGGATGATCAAGAGCTGGGCTTCAAAGCTGGAGATGTCATTAGAGTTCTAGAAGCTTCCAACAAAGACTGGTGGTGGGGAAGAAATGAGGACAAGGAAGCCTGGTTTCCAGCTAGCTTTGTCAGGGTGAGTAACGCTCTTGCTTTTGCACCATTGTCATGCAAGATTCCTAGCAGGGTACAACAATTGTCACAAATGTTTAAGTGAAGGACCTCATCCTCAGCATCTTTGCACCTGAACATCAGTAGTGTAACTCCTAATGCTTCACAAAGAAAGAAGCAATGGAGAATCACACCCCAGGATCCCTTAGCTCCTCTGACACCTTTTACTCTGGCTTCTTCCTTTCTGTGGTCCTTTTGTAACCAAAGGAATTTCTCAGTGGAAATGAGGGCAGCAGACTGCTCAACCAGGAGCAGTCAGTGTATATGGAGAGGACACAGCAGTTTTCATGAGGGAGTGGGGAAAGCTGTGCTGCAGCGATTTCTTGGTAAAATAGGGCTTAATTTATTATCACAACATGGTGTAGGAATCTGGTTCAGTGTCTGAATTCCCCAGTCAGAAGTCAGCCAGATTAATGACAATATAACTCTAGAATGGTATAAAATTGAACTATGTTTGGAGAAGTTAAAGTACTTTTTGAGAGCCTGTAAGAAAGCTTGGGCCACACTATCTGAAGCACTACACAAAGTGCAAGAGATGGTTCCTGCCTTTGCCCTTCTTAGATGTCCAGCCAACACAGGCAGTCAGACAAAAGATGAAAAAGGAGGTGCTGTTATCCACATCGTACAGATGGGGAACTGTGGCAAAGGTAAACTACTTAGAAGTGTTTGAGTTGTTTACTTTTGTAATTTTTATCCATATGCTGGCTTGGCCAAAATAATGCATGAACTATTAGTAAGGGTCAGAAATAAGGTTAAGTCTGAAAAATACACAGACAGCACAACAGGGTATCTCTTAGATACTGTGAGTAGAAAGCCATGTATTTAACCAGACAGAAATTTCAACACTCTTTGAATAAACAGTGGGTACAGTGAGATAAATGCTGTTGTGGAACCCTCTGTATAAGGTAAGAATGGGAACAGTTCTGTGGCAGGTCCTCTCTTAACTGTAAGAAGTTTGTAACAGATTTATCACATGTTTTACTTTTGTAAAAGTTTGCTGCTTTACTCAAGTTTGCTTTGTTTGTTCTGGCTGCAGCTGCGAGTTAATCAGGAAGAAGTGCCAGAAAATTGTAGTAGTATCCAGGATGAAGAACAAGATGCAGATATTAGCAAGCATCGTCAGAAAATAGCTGAAAACAAGGATCAGATGAGAACCAACGTTATACAGGAAATTATGAACACAGAACGAGTCTATATCAAGCATCTCAAGGACATCTGTGAGGTACATGCTTTAATCTGAGGACGTTATACTGACCTAGTGTGAACAAAACATCCCACATAAGCTGAGAACCAGAGTGGCTTCTCATCAAAATATTCCCAATTGCACTTCTGACTTCTTGTGTCTTCTTATGGCTTTCCTCTCTGCTGACTGGCCTAAGGCACCACTTCCTTTTTTTTGAAAAAAAAAAAATAAAAAAAAATCCCATTTTAGACATGGAAAAAGTGCTTTGGTTATCTGCCCAATATTTCCATAATAATGAGAGAAGGAATTCCAGTTTATTTAGAACTTTTTAGCACTTGGTTTAGGTAGAAACCTTTTAGTAACTTTAATAACATCAGTTACAGTTTAGGGACAAACTTTTTGAAAGTAAGAAAGTGCAGAGAGGATGTTTGCTGGGTAAGATTTTTTTTGCTTTGTTTACACCAGCAAAGGGATTTTTGCTGGGTGCATAGATGCTATGAAGAAGTCTTTAAACGTATTTAGAACTACCTTGCTTGTTTGAACTACAAATTGTGGGGGGTGTTCTGCTTTTTGTTCAAATTTTGTTGGATACCTACGCCTGGACAAGAAGCTTCTTTATATTTTTCACTAAAGTTTGCCTCTTCTAATGCGGACTGTGATGCATTTGGCCTGTATTTGACTTGTGTTTGTGGTTAGCATCTGAAAGGGTGCTAAGGAACCTACCTTTGTACCCTTAGTTTGCTAGCTCTCTCTTTCTCTGTATTTGCCGTGTTGTCATCCTTTAGTTCACCATTTGTCGTTAGATTCTTTCATGGACAACAAAGTAGGCAAGACAGCAGCGTTTTCCTTTTTTTTTTTTTTAGATCAGGCCTTTTTAATGCATTTTGAAGAAAGAAAAAAGGGAAAACAAAAAGACAAAAACTGGTTGCTAATTAGCTAATTTTCAAACATGTGTAAGTTTTGTGCTTTAGATTCACTATTTACTTAAGCTAGTAAGCTTGACTGTGTCTAAAAGATGAGGGAGGAATCTGTGTATACAGCTGTGTTGCTGCTGTGGTTAGCATAGTTCTAGGACTTTCATATTTTACTGACCTATTAATTCTTAGACTGATATGAATAATTAATTTTCTTTTATACATAAATTCTATACCTCTTTTTTAAAAATCTGACATGCCTCTGAGTTTAGTACAAGAGAGTAAACACACATTTTCCAAGTAGAGAAGTGATGCTCCATGTTCAACATGTGGGGTAGAGATACTCTGCTTTCCTCAGAGTGAAGCTGTGGGGTGATGCAAACAGGACATGAGGCTGAAAACATACTCAAGTAAGACTAAGCCAGAAAAATTAATGCAGATAGTAATCCAAATTTGCAGGCTCTGCACTAGAATGAATCACTGGGGCTGCTGCCCTCAGGATCATGAAGCTGGAGTATACTGCTGTGGTTTAATCCCACACAGCTGCTGGCTCACTCCCTGCCCCTCCAAGGGATGGGGAGGAGAACTGGAAAGGAATGTAAAACTCAAGGGTTGAGATAAGAACAATTTACTAAGTGAAATAAAGCCAATAGTAAAAATAACAACAACGACAGTTATAATGGAAAGGAAAGAGAAGGGGAGAGTAATGAAATCCACAGGGAATGGGGAAAAGAAAACAAGTGATGCACAATACAACTGCTCACCACCTGCTGACTGCTGCTCAGCCGTCCCCTGAGTAGTAATCTGCAGGCCCTGGCTTCTTCCCCCCCCCAGTTTATATACTGAGCATGACATCCCAGGGTATGGAATACACCTTTGGATAGTGCAGGTCACCTGTCCTGGCTGTATCGCCTCCCAATTTCTTGTGCCCCTCCAGCCTTTTTTCTGGCAAGGCCTGAGAAACTAAAAAGCCCTTGATTTAGTATGAACATTACCAGGCAACAACTAAAACCATCAGTGTGTTATCAAGGTTGTTCTCACATCAAATCCAAAACACAGCACTGCACCAGTTACTAAG
Source organism: Falco peregrinus (assembly GCF_023634155.1). NCBI lineage: Eukaryota > Metazoa > Chordata > Aves > Falconiformes > Falconidae > Falco > Falco peregrinus. The sequence continues at coordinate 100,781,275 of NC_073724.1, forward strand.
AAGAAATTTAACTCCATCCCAGCCAAAACCAGGACATGTACCCAGAAAAACATTTTACATTCAAGAAGTGTCTGCAGTCCGCATTACAAGAGCCGCACAGGAATTAATTTTCCTTTGTGGAGTTACCCTCCTAACAGTAGTAAAGGTGGTAGCTGGCTTGCAGCATAGCCACTGCACAGCTGTCAGAGCAGATGGCTGTGGAGGAGACAGGAATATTCATAACAGTGCCAGCAGTATTCAGGGTTGCTTCCTGGTAAACCTCACTGGAGCAATTGCAAGGCTTTTTTACAGCTGTCTGCTCCCAGAGCAATTTGGGGGAAACCTGACTGAAAGCAGTCAAGCGGAGGGGCCTGGCAGATAACCCCTGTCGTAGCAGTTAACCTTTGCACTCATCTGTACCCCGGCACCGTAACTGATACGAGAGCAGGAGCACAGCAGCTATTCCTGGATGCTCAGCCCCTGCACTGTGTCCTCAGCACCATGCTCAGCTGTGTTGAGCGGGTACCTGAGGATGTGCTGGCTGTGCGTGGCAGCTCGTGCTGCGTGTTTTAGCCCTAAAGGGCCCCTGATTGTACCTCTGCTTCTTAGCTAGGCAAATGCCAAAGCGAGCTAATGTCGATTAATGATGGCAGAGCAGGATTTGCTCCGAGGGCGTTTTTAAACTGGAGGACTCGGTTGTGTATCTCCTTGGGTATGAATAAAGCAAACTGAACCCCTGTGACATTCTTAGAAGTAAAGAGAAAAAACCTGGAAAAGAGAGTGTATTTTTATGTGCAGTCTGGCCAGTACTATTACCTCCTTCCAATACCGTAAGGATTTTACCAAACAGCAGCGTTCTGAGTGCATTACATGTTCTTTATTTTGCTTCTCTGGCTTAGACTGTGCCCTGCTTACCCACCAGTTAAGGAACCAGTACTTCAGCCCTGGTAGAAATTGTCTTTAATTGTTTTAGGGTTTGTTCTTATCCGCATAGAGAAGAACTGTTATGGCGCAGAGTAATTGCTATGAAAAAGTGAGGCACCTAAAGTAGTAGCGTGCGTGGGGCCTTACACCGGGCTCGCCTCCAGCTTGGCAGGTAGTTGTAGCAAGGAGATGCGAATGGGCTTTCTAGACTCAGCAGGTTTCTGATTCCCCCATTCATTTATGTTACTGTGAGGCAGATGTTGGAGTGCAAGAATCAGTATGTAAACGTTTCAGATGCAAATTTGAAATCGCGTGTGTGTGTATGTGGCTGGGAAACTACTGGCCTGTAAATCACGGGGGATTTGCCAGCTCAGATGGGCTTGTTTCAGAGTAGAACCTGTTCTCACATCTTCACGCTGAAGAGTTTTTTTTATTTCATTTCCAGGGTTATATTCGGCAGTGTCGCAAACATACAGGAATGTTCACCGCAGCTCAGTTAAGCACCATTTTTGGAAATATTGAAGATATTTACAAGTTCCAAAGGAAGTTTCTGAAGGATCTCGAGAAACAGTACAACAAAGAGGAACCTCATCTAAGTGAAATAGGGTCATGTTTTCTTCAACATGTATGTTGCAAAAGTCAATTTTGTTTATGAAATTAACAACATATGATAAGAAAATGCTAAGTTACCATGTTAGGAGGGGATTTTAATAACAAGTGCTTATCAAATACTAAACTAGGTATAGATAGCATTTTAGAATGTAAAATAATTTACAATTAAAAAATTATTTAAATGTTTTAGATTTCTTCTTATCTTTAGCAAGCATGTAACACTACACAATTTTAAGTTTCCCTTTCAAAACTGTAATGATCACAAATGAGCTGGACTATCGGTAGTGGTCTCATCTTGGGCATGCGAAAACTTCCTGAAGAAATTAAGGAAAGTAGGTGGTGGGGAAGGAGGCTGTGAGCTCATGATACACACTTGCTAAGCCTATAGCTGTCTTCCCCAAAGAAAAGTACTTCTTAAAGTGGGCTGGATTATTCTGAGTCAATGGAGGCCTCTATTTCTGTGTTCTGATAAGGCAGTAGATCTACAGAGTGGGTTCCTGCACAGTTTCATGGCTGATCAGCCTGGAAACAATGTAGGAAATGGATTAATTAATGTAATTAGATGTTACAAAAATATCTTTCCTCCTTTGCAGACAAATACTTTAGTTAAAGATTTGACTGTTTTCTTTTTTTTTTTATAGCAAGAAGGCTTTGCTATTTATTCAGAGTATTGTAACAATCATCCCAGTGCCTGCATTGAACTTTCCAAACTAATGAAACAGGGCAAATACCGTCACTTTTTCGAGGCCTGTCGCTTGCTTCAGCAGATGATTGACATTGCCATTGATGGTTTTCTTCTCACGCCCGTTCAGAAAATCTGCAAATACCCTCTGCAGCTTGCAGAATTGCTCAAATACACCACTCAGGAGCACAGGTGAGAGAGTGAAAAATCCAAATCATAATAGTGATGACATAATTATCCAAGCTTTCTGGGTGAGACAACACTGAGGCTTTCAAATCAGGGACGTAACTCCCACTGACCACTGTAGACAGGAGCTCCTTACTAAATGGGCATCTTGGAACTAGCACAAATATTAACAAAAACAGTGTCTGAAAATGCAGCACAGGGGACTGACAGAATAAGGAGTGAATGAAAGAGGGAGAAGGAAAGGAAGAAGGTGCTGAAGTAGGATGCAGGGAAGGATTTGTAAATCAGTAAAAAAAAGCCAATGTGTCAAAGAAACTGAGAAGGAAGTCCACAGAAGAAAGGGAGAAGCTGAATAATTGTTTTGGATGCAAGAAAAAGTAAAGAGAACCTTAATAAAAAACATAATCTGAGCAAGTTCAGAGGTATTGTTTTTTAGAAACTTACTAGTAATAAACACTGCCTTTGCAATAAGTCCAGATTTTCAGCTGGGATGAATAAGAACTGAAGTTGCAGGTTATTAGCTTTTCTAGTATACCCCTGAGCTGATTAAATCTTTGACTAAATTAAGATTTTATCTTTGAATGTCTGCCTTTCTACCTTGTACAACTGCAAAACAAATGTTCCATTGTGACCCCTGTGCTCAAAGTCCAAATGCAGCCTGAGGCAATGCTTCCTTGGCCAAAGTCTGCACTTATTTAACCTTGAGAAGACTCCCTTTGGAGACTACAGGGGATGTGAAATACTGACATTCAGGTGTGAAATGCCTCCATTCAGTTCTGTGGCTACTTGAGAAGCCCTGCAACAACAATTACTAATGTGGGTATCTCTCACTCCTACAAATTTTAGAAAGGTTATTCTGTAAGCTGTTAAACCTGCAGATGAAGTAACAGCAAGGTCTTGCCACCTTCCACCTATGGTACCAGTTTCCTCTTCTGTGGCACGGCATCCCAGAGATGCCTACAAGCACAAACAGGCACCCAGTGTGCAAAGATGCTAACAGATAGGCAGGCCTACACCCACGTGGAGCCTTGGTAAAGCTCCAGCCTACTGGTTTTTTTTTGGTAGCTTTTTGTTTTGTTTTTATAAAGAATTTGAAGATCCAGTGTGCACAGACTGCCATGAAGGCTGCAGGTTATGCGGCAAGTGTGGAGTAGCATACTCACCAACAGAGAAAGATGGAACTGAGATAAGGAAGGGCAAAAGTAGCAGTGTGGTTATCATGCAGTCACCCTGTGGGACATCTCCCTGACGTTAGTAAGATCCTGTTATTGTTAATCCTACTTTTTGTATACAGTGTGGCAGAAAAGAGTTTCTATAGATCTAAATAGGGAGAGTAATGCACAGGTTTAGAATGGAAGTGCATCCATCAGCACCAGCTGATGAAAATAGGAACTGAGACAGAAGCAGATAAAAAGGACAGCAAGGCTAACCCCTTTGCAGGATTTATTTCTGGCTTGTGCTGTTTTCTACCTCTGTCTCCCTTTTCTGCAAGAGGTGTTCTGATAAAGGCAGGCAGCTGCTCTGATGGGACTCTAAGGCAAGAAATATATCTCTTTCCTTCTGTCTTCTCAGAGACTATGTGAGGAAGGTGAAAGAGTGATGGATGCTATTCAAGGGAGAATGAAAACCTGCGTGGAGGTTGAGGAGATTCAAATGTATGTGGGGAGCTCAGGGAAAGAAGGAAGGGAGCAGAGCAATGGAAGAAGGACATGGCTTGCATTTGACCTGGAGCAGGCAGGGAAAGGTGACCATCTTGGCACACATATGCTTGTTCCATGAAAACACGCCATTTTGTCAGCATTGTCTCCTTCAGTTCCCCTCTTCAGCACCTGTGTTCTTGGTCCCTTGCTCAAACCTTGTTTGAGGTGGATTTTGTATTTTTTTTGCCCACATAGCATTCTCTGTTTGCGTTCGTTGACCAAGCCATTGGGTACAAGAAGGAGAAAATACGGGTGTTAAATATGATTAAAGGAACGCCCTTGGCAATAAAATCCCACTAAAATCTTGCTTAAAAACAAATTCCTTTGGTGAAATGTAGGTATCACTGAGGTCAGTGGGAGTTCTACTATTGTTTTCAGTAGGGACAGTATGGCAATTCATTAATCTACCTCCTCTGCCTCCTTCCACCACCAGTTTAATAATTCTCTCCTGAACAAAGCCTAGCAGTATAGCAGCACTGAATTGTACAGACCACTATGGGAGGTTCAGGATACCTGAGAATCAGGTTTCTCTTATTTAAGTACCCAGAGTAGAGGGATAAATGGGTAACGTGGGCTAATACTACAAGCACTGTGTCACAGTTTGTGATTGCATCATCTTCATTGCATAAGTGATCTTTGAAACGTGCCTACATTTTACAGTGATTATAACAACATAAAAGCTGCATATGAGACTATGAAGAATGTAGCGTGCCTGATTAACGAGCGAAAACGAAGACTAGAAAGCATAGACAAGATTGCACGTTGGCAAGTCTCTATTGTAGACTGGGAGGTAAGTGTCAGCCTGTCCCTCCCCTGAGCAAAGGTACTGTTTACAGCACTCCATGTCCTCTACAGGGTATGTCTTTCTGTGTAGCTGATGTTTATGGTGACTACTTTTCAGCTGGTCATTGCTCAGTTCAAAGTCCAGTTACTTCATTTGCGGTGATTCTGTTACTGATTACCTTGTTTATAAATCAGGAAGAACAGCATGTATTGGCATGGATGCTTGTCTTTGAGGTGACACTGGATTGAGATGACAAAACGGATTTTTTTAAAATGCTAGACCTATTGAATCTCCTTGGGATTTTTTGTAGTTCTGTCAGAGCTTGAACCTGCTTCACTGACTTTAATGAGTTTCTTTCTGATTTATGCAGAAATAAAGTAAAGCAGAACCACATTCATTGAGTTTGCCTGTATGAGATTATCTATATTCTATGACATTTTCAAATCTAATAATAAAAGTACAAGAAAAACAAATGCGCTTAAGACTTGGTTATAAAATGGGACTGGTTAGACACACAGTAAGTTCTTAAAATTATTATTTACTTACAACTCATGTGTGTATATATATATTTATATTTTTTTTTTCCTCAGGGACCAGATGTGTTAGCCAGAAGCTCAGAACTGATCCACTCAGGAGAACTGACCAAAATATCAAAACAAGGCAAAAGCCAGCAAAGGACTTTCTTCCTTTTTGACCATCAGCTTGTGTTCTGTAAGAAGGACTTACTGAGAAGGGACATCTTGTATTATAAGGATCGTATTGACATGGATGAGATGGAAATTGTGGACACTGAAGATGGCAGAGACAAGGACTTTAACATTAATGTCAAGAATGCTTTTAAGATAATAAACAGAGCAACAGAAGAGGTTCATTTGTTCTGTGCAAAAAAACAGGAGGATAAAAAGAGATGGATGGAGGCGTGCGAAAATGAAAGGAGAAGAGTTCAGGAAGACAAGGAAATGGGTGAGTGGAAGATTTCCTCTCTAAAAGGCAGTAGAAACAAAGGGGACTATTCTTGCTTTTACACTTCATTATGCTTTATGCGGATGTGCACTCTGCCTTGTGGGACTGGTGTCTCTTGCTAACCCAACATGACCTTTAGCTGTGTAAGTGAAGCCTATTCAGGTGTTTGCCCTGTCATTGTGGGCCAAAGGGCCAGGACACTTGGCTATGACATCCGTGTCACAGCATAACTCGTGATTCTGTTGCATTACAGAGCAGAATGAGATAGGAGATATGATAAGATGCGATTTACAAAGACCATTCAATAATAAAAATCCATCCAAAATCCTAGCACTTTTGTATGAATCATCGACTCCAAACATCTGTTATCATAAAGCCAAGCAGCAATAATTGTAGATTTTTACTGTCCATGTCATATAATGGCACCCTCCTGTGTCCAGGAGACCTGTGCAGTGGTATGGTAGCATTAGTTACAGACCCAACAGTGTCATCACTGGGCAGTTTACAGAGAAATGAAGCCTAATCTTGGGTGAGCAGGGGAAAAGGTAGCAAATCCTAGGATCAGTTTTAGACCCACAGCCTATGGGCACTCCAAGGACAGTGTTATCTATGTGAGTCTATATTTAGGATTGTTATTGAAATTTTCTTCTTCGCATAGTTTCATGCTTCCTTTATGATCAGTGACAAAAGCTCCAGCAAAATTTCACTGGAAAAACATACACAAAGACAATGGCAACACCAATAAGAAAAATAAAACTCTTTAATATTCCTAAAGAAGTAATGAAAATGTTGGTACATCTGTGTGTGTTGACTGCATGGGAACTTCTCCTTTTTATAACACTCTCTAGGCTTAGGCTTTGGATGACAGCCAGTTAAAACTGGAAGTGCAGTGAAATGGATGATTTAAATCCAATTATTAAAATTTAAACAAGATGCCAAATCTCATATTCCATATTCACTTAAAACACATGTTCAGAAGAATAGGAAGACAGGAATAACCCTTAGATTACTAATGTAAGCCTTTTGATCTTAGTGACTTTCTCTTGTTTAATAGTGCTGTAAATATAACAAAAGTAAGGTCTTCTCTGTATGTTTTGTAGATATTCCATAAGCTGAAGAAAATACTTCCAAGTTTTCCAATTCATACTCTAAAAGCAGTTAAAACTCTTACACATTGCACCAACTGTTGCAATTAACCCCAGTTGTTTCAAGTAAACAATGAAGTAGCCACAGCTAAACTTTGCAAACTTTTCAAAACCTACTCTTCTCCTCTGCTGAACATCACGGTGTGACATTATGATCCTGTTGGGTACAGCACTGATGGTTTTCACGAGTTGCGCTGTATAGAGCTTGTTCAGTCACCTTGTTCTCATGGGGATGGGTGATGGCTGCCTTTCCTAATTCACCTAAACAGAACTCTAAAAAGAAGTTGATATTGCAACAGGGTGAAGGTCATTAGAAGGTAATAAAGCAGTGCAGAGGATCAGATGATGAGTGCCCAAACAATCCCTCTTACAACAAAGTTACAGGAAGCCTCCACTCCAGTATACAACAAGAATAGTAGTACAGTCATATCGAAGGACAGTATGGAATCGATCACAGCTGCTGCACTTCTGTGAGCAGGACTGAGCAAAAGAAGATAAAATGTGAACAGTTTCCATTCCCATCCTTTCTGTGGAGCATTCTTGAGCTCTTCAAATCTGTATCTACACTTCCTCCTACAGCGGTCACTTTATGGAGCACCAGGAGAGCATGCTGAGAGGACTAAATGCTGTATATCAGGACGCTTCAGAGGCCTTGCACTAGTGCTTGCCCTGGGCAGCAGCAGGCCTGTCTCAGGCAGGTAGTGGAGTGTTAACCATTCCTTCTAAGTGACACTGCTGCAGAAATCTCCAAGCATGAAGAAACTGCAAAGATGTAGTACTTATAGCCCTAAATATCATTATTTATTCTGCTGGGACCTCATGAAAATGAACATACAATATTCAAAAGGGTAACAATTCAACAGTGGTGGCAGTGGCAGTGATAACGATGAGATTTGTCATAACAGCACTCTTATTTAGGGCTAGATCACTAATTCCCATGGTGCTGAGTGCAGGGATTGCAAGGGATGGTCCATCGTGTTTGCTGCTCTTCAGGCACCGAGCAATATAGTGAAGAAAATTCAGTAAAATGAGAAATGGCTTTTTTGATAACGGCACATAGGCACATGCAGTCTTTTCTGCCCGTGTAACATCCAGTCTTCTGGAAACTTGCTTTTCGAATGTTGCAACTCGTTATTCTGATGTACCTGTTTTGGGACAGGTTATCATGAACCAGAGGAAAGATAGTTGAGTTGTAATAGCTAACGTCCATCTGGTCTTGCAAGTCACAGCAGCCTGGTTTTTTTCTCCATTACCCAGAAGACTTCTTTTCTAAAATTTCATTTTTTTTGGCATAATTGAACATTTCCTTTAGCCAAAACCAGTGGAAAGGCGCCAGCATTCTCAACCTCAGGTTTAAATTTATCTTGTTGATTTTGTAAGCTATCTTGCTGGACTTCACACAAAGCCTCTAATCTAACCACTCAGAGCACAAATACATACTTTTCCAATTCAGAACTGCAGATGGCATTTTACTTCTATTTTCAAAGACACTTTGGTGCGAATCACTGTCTTCCAAACCATATCTAGCTTTTCTTAGCTTTTATGAATATATGGGAAGAAGAGGCCACAGCCAGAAAATCCTTCTCCAAACCACTAATAGTAACCCTAAGAAAGTGGTCTGATGTCTGTTGATGAAATTGCTTTCATTTTTTTAAGATCTTTTTCCTTGTTCTATAAAGGAAAAAAACCCTGCAGAATAAAATAAGCTTCTGCTACCCCAAAATTATGGTTAGCTGCTGTTAATAGGCTGATTTGTAATAACTTTTTCGTAAGCTCAGGCTAAAAATGTAAAGGGAATTTTAAAAGTATGGAGGAGTGCAGCAAGATGCAAACCGAAACCAAACCAGATGCTCCATTCTGACTTGGAGTTGCAACTTCTGTGCTCTTTATGTGCATATGAGTGAAACGAGTGACAGCATGTGCACCCTGTCTCCTTGTGCAAACTTAACATGTAATTGCCTTGTACACAGGGAGAGGAAACTGAGTGCCTGTGCATGGGCTCCAGGCAACACCAGTCACTGGTGCCACCTTTCGTAGCAGATGTCTGACATCTCTCTGTGCTCAGCACAGATAATGCATCTATATTACAAGATAGTAAATAGCATAGGATTGAACACATATTACAGTATTATATAAGTCATACAAGTATGCAGACAAGTACATGAGAAACTGGAGTGAGGGATCCAGCCCCAATGCAATGCAGCCCACAACCACATCGCAGCCTGCTTCGGTGTCTGGCAGATTATGTGATACTGTCTCCTCTGGGTGGAGGGAAAGATAACCAAATTTGTAATGCTGCTATACCAGTGACTTCAATTTCTTAGTTCAGATGGAGTGAAAAAAGAAGCAGATTCTGCATTTGTGATCTATTACTTGGTGGCTTGTAGCTTTCAGAAGTGTTAATTTACACTTTTTTTTAATCTCTTGCTATCTGGACTTATAAAAAGAACTTTTTGTGTGGTTAGTTCCCCAGTGATTGCCATTTGCAGGAGCTGGAAAGCAGCTTTTCCCAGTAATCTAGAAGCAAGTTAATGTTCCTATTGTTATCCCAGTGAAAAACTATCTTTACATTTATATTACAAAGTAAAACATCCTTTGGGTATATTACTATTACATTTACTAAAAATGGTTTGAAATATAGTTTACTTATTTAATTTAATGTGATCATGTATTAGATACAGTATTTTTATACCAGTGCCTTGATTCACACTTTGACACAGGAATGGAAATCTCAGAAAACCAGAAGAAACAAGCCATGCAGAATGCCCGTAAGTCAAGGCATGGAAAAATTAAAGGTAGGTGTTCAGAATTGCTTTACATTCTTAGTGTGTTCCCATGTTCTTTATGTTAGGAAATAGCTCACACTGACTAAGGTTGAGTTCTTCAGTCTTAAAAAAATTTCATGGTTTACATGGAGTTCAAATAATTTCCATGAACCTGGATTTTAGTATCAGATTCCAATGCCTTTTTAAACTGTCTACTAAATCAGCTCCCCAGTCTCCTTCAGACAGGCAAGTCCAGTATTCTCTTTATTAGAGAAGAAACTCAAGAGGTAAGGCAAGCGCTTTATTTAAGGATGTAAGAAAGTGCATGCAGAGATTAAATTAGAAATGAGGGTTATTGATCCCTTTCTTTGCTTTTACTCAAGCAATTCTTCTTTAGCAATTCTGTGCTTTATGTAAAATGTACTAAAGTTCTTTTTGCAAGAGACGTGTTGCTGTATTTATGATACCATACTCAAAATGGCTTCCTTCTGTCCTAGACTAGAAGGAGGAATGGACTAGACGTGTTTCTCTGGAAACAGCTTTTTAATTCATTTTCTTTCTCAGAAAATGGGCTGTGATTTTGTCCTTTTCCATCTTAGAGTCAAATTTGGATAAATCTCTAGTGTGTTGAGAGAGTAAATTGAGAAAGTGGGACCAGATTAAGTCTGAATTTAGGAGTGGAGGAGCTGATGTTAAGTAGTCCTCTGCTCTCTGGGATTAATATTATTAAAGCATTTTCTCTTTATCAACCACTAGGTACCTATAAAACCTGTCCTGATTTTCAGGGGAGTGGATGGAAATTGTGATCAGAAGACTCTGTTCAGAATGCACAAAGGTCAAAGTCTGAGAACATTAGCTTGGGAAAAACATTTCCAAATTGAAGAAATAACATTTTTGTTGGTAGCAATATTTTATACAGCCTTATTCTGAGAGTTGACTAAAACATGAGTACCTACTGTATTAAGTCATTCCTTTGAAATACCGGAATTTACTTGTGCAAACAATGTAGCCTGGCTATGTGAAACTGCTGCTTATTTTTGGTAATTCTGTAATGTTATTTTTACTGGTGGTATTCTCTTCTTAAGCCAAATCAATGTTCAATGCAGCAATTAAAAAATCTAACATCAGAAAAGGTAACCTTTAGTAGTGTTTCCATGCAAGATCATGGCAAAATCCATACTGGCTTTGCTGACCATTGAATTTGTCCCATGGTCCTGTGCTTAAATTATCCCAGTGTTGGCTGCTCTGCTAGCTGACTCACACGCTTTTTTAAACTGCTCCTTTTGCAGGTGTAAGCTATAACGGCTGTCCTGTGCCTCCTCCACACCAAAGCCTGCATCCTATTCATCAGCGACACATCACTGTGCCCACTAGCATCCCGCAGCAGCAGGTCTTTGCCCTGGCGGAACCCAAGCGGAAGCCATCCCTCTTCTGGCATACCTTCAACAAACTCACCCCCTTTAAAAAGTGAGAGGCCAAGGACCTGGGAAGGACATTGGCATATGGAGGGAGACTTACGCTAGAGAAGGACCTTGGAGACACTGTTAAGCTTATTTGAGCTCAGTGAATCTCCAGTTGTTGAGGGGAAACCTTGGGCTCCCTTGAGCCAGAAATACCATCTTCGTCTAGAAGAAAAACAAAGTTCCTCAAGACTGCTCCGAAGGCAGTGTGGCCAAGTGTCAGCATAGCTGATGAAGAGCAGTCTCCCTTCTGACAAAGACAACTTGCTGTTATTCTGAAGCAGCAGCATTTGATCTCTGTTTCTTAAGTTATGTTGAAGCAGTGATGGAATCATGCAGGTCATTGCAACATTTCATTTTTCTTAACCTTATATTGATGGCCAAATTTAGGATAGGGAGGAATTTTTCCTTAGAGTTATATTGGCAAGTAATCTTAGGAGAGTTTTCTCTCTTTTGGAGCACTGAGCAGAGACCACCTGCCAAAATCAGGTGCAGACATCCCATGTGATTACCAGCTGTTGCAGAATTTAGTGGACCCTAATCCTTCCTGACTTTTTCTATTAAATTGCCAAATGGCAGGAGAATGTCCCACAAGGCCTTACCATATTCCAGATTGGAACAGGGAAATTTTATTCTGTCATATAGAAGCACGAACAGAGTGTGAAATGGACTATAAAGATATGTGCATTTATTGCACACAAGTGGAAACGAGAGGAGCCCAGGGCCTCTCTGATTAATTTCAGTCACAGCAATATACTTGCATGCATGTGTGCTCTTCAGTGTAGAGCTTTTATATCACTTTTTGCGTAATTCTTTGCCTGGGAGATGCTTCTTTATATTTCCAATATGCTTATTTCTCTCTGTAAAAAGTATTTTTTTATTTTCTAATGGAGATAATGTGAATGTACAAAGTCAGAGTTGAGACACCTGCTGACTTCTGGCTGTGTTACATAGTTCTCACACTTTGTATTCATATAGCTTGACTTAGAAAATGAATGAATGGTAAATACATTGAAGTGGTCTGGACCCATGCTTCTAATACACAGTTAATGGGTTTTGAGCAATTATTTCTTCACAAAGAAAGAGAAATCCTTACTGGAAGGGACAGAGGAATTGTGTGGACAAGAGATGGATTTTTGTCTTGGAGTCATCAGCCTGTTGGACGAGGAAGAACCTGACTCGATTAAGCTCAGCTCTGGCCAGCATATGCAATACATTACTTGCATTGCTATGATTTGCCTATGATATGGAGTTGATTTGGGAGACTAACTTTTTAAAAGTCACCGGGAAGAAACAGGATCTTGGTATTTGCAGCACTGATCGTTTCTGCTTGATAGCTCTCATTAAAGATGACAAGACTGCTGGTAATACAGAAGGAAAGAAAGACTCCATATGTTTCAGAAGTGATTTGCTATGAATGTCTTTACAGTGCTTTGTCCTCTGCTGCTGATTAGGGGCATTATCTGATGATAAGGATAGATCCAAGGGTATTCTTTGACAATGGACACAATCAGCTTTGTCATGAATCTGTAATATATGAACAAACAAGGGGCTAGAGGCCAGGCATCTTAACAACAATGTAAAAAAGCCTTATTTTAAACATGTATTTGTTCCTACTACTATTGTTACCTCTTTATTTTTATTTATCATCAGTGTTGTGAAGCCCACTAGTTGCTAGATTTTGTGATTTGATAAATTTGTGGCAACTTCTGCAAAGCCCAGGTTTGTGGGTTTGATTTTAAATGACATCTTTTGAAAACTGTAAATTTCAGATGCCTTGTACATATAGCTCAGCAATAATGCAAAGTCTGGTGATGCTCAGCCGAATTGTTCACTGCATAGTGCTTTCCCATAGCGATGGAAGATAACATGAAACAGTTAAGAACTGAAGATACGCACTGACATTTTTCAGTGATCCAGCTTAAAGAAAATGCATGGGAAAATTGGTGAAAAAAAGCTGGCTGGTAATATTTTTCTTTTGATGTTTAAACCAAGCCATTTCTGTTCAGATTTTTTTAAAAGATAATTCTAAATGCTCAATTTAAACACAAGGAGCAGACTTCCAAACGCAGGCACGGATGTGTGCCCTTCCCCTTAAATGAATAACTCTTTTGTGTTTCTTACATATCCATTTTTGTGGGTACTTGCCATGTTCAGGCCTGCAAACCAAAGTGATGTATGTCCTGTGGAAGCGGGGATGATATTTTTCATAATCACATTTTGAAAGAATTGATCTAGATGCAAAAAAAATGTCTGACGTTGGATTGCAATGCTCATCTAGAAACGTTCCCAGCTGGACCTGAAGACACTATGAGATCCACACTTACTTACCTATGTGTCTTTGCTAAAACCTACTTCCAGGGCTTGGTTGTGTGGAGTGCTGGAAAAAAAAGGTTTTGAGTTTTATCTTTTGACATGTCAGTGCCTGTGAAGGCTTTTCCCAGGTAGTAGTGCTGGTGCCTTAGCCCTAAAAATGAACAAAAATATTTGTGAATGCGTTTGGATGTGGCAGTTTTTTTCTCAAGAAGTGGATTTCAGAGGGATAAAATTCAAATGTTTCATGGTGCAGATTACTCAGGATGATTTTTCATATAGTACCCTACATATAGACATGGTTGTTTTACAGTATTCTCTGTGTCTTTCTTTGCAATCTGACTTTGCAACAGATTAAAATAAAATATAACAAGGCAGGCCAAATTTAGACTACACCATAATCTTTTAAACAAATGATAGTTAAAGGAAAACACACAATTGCATTATCCAACAATTAAGACAAATATTTGCTTGGGTTCAGCCTGACTTTAGTCTGTGGGAAAAACAATTGCAACTAAAATGTGAAAGTTGGTGTTCTAGCAACTCTGGCCCTGATTCTCTTTCTGATGACAAAAGTTGCATATGATCAGGAAGGTGTGACAGCAACATCTGTTCTTTCTCTCTTGCTTTTTCTCACTTTAAGTTACTATAAAAAGTTCTAGGGCAACTACTAAGCGTATTTGTGCCTCGTTTAGATAAAGCACAGCCAGAGCCTTCCCAATGGCCTGCTGAGCAGAAAACCTCAGACTTCATGCATGAGATACAGTAAAACATAATTGTCCTCAAGTGTGTTCCCACTGTGTTAGGAAAATGCCAAACCATAATTGCATCTATCTCAGAGCATTTGATGTATAAAATAATAAGATTGTTTTACAAGTGGCTCTTGCCATGCTAAATTTCACATTGAGTTTTAGTGGTCAGTGTAATAACGGAGTTCAAAGACAGATGACTCAAATGTTCCACATTTTAGTTGTCTTTTGAAAATAATTATAACAGAGTTTTGGAGCCAAAGGTCTTTAGCCATAACTAACACGGTATCTTTCTTTGACTGCCTTTCTGCTTTTTTTTCTGTATGCGTGGCATTTGGATGTATTAGATGCCTTCTGAATGATCTCTAATTTAAAACTATTTGTTGTAAATACTAGAGATGACTTGCATATATGTTTTATTTTGACAAGTGTTTTGTAACATTTTATCTTACATTGCTTTGTGCATCTTATCATCTGTGTGCTGTTACCCATGTTGTAAATGAAGTGTCCTGGCTACAGAGCAGATGAATTGGCTGTTGACAACTGAAGTCCAGCGTACAGGACTGCAGTAGCTTGATGTGTATTTGTTCTGAAGTAATTGCATTACAAGGTTTATTTACTTTTGTTGGAACATTGTTGGTCAAATGAATCTATTTTCTGGAAAGAAGTACAAACTTACATTCCTGTTATTTTATCCTTATTGTACATGTTTGAATTAAATAATGTACAAAGCTGAAGTTCCTCAGCTGTGTCTTATAAAACTTCATTGTGCAGTTTTAAAATTGTTGTTGGTTTTTTTTTATTGTCTACAAAATATCCTTTGTGATGGAAAAATATGACAGTTGATATATTTATTTTATTATTTTAAAGCAAAAAATATCACATCATCCTCTCTTGGTTTTTCAGTAACAGCTACAGTACTTCCCAGCCCACGTTCATTTTAACAACTACTAAACCTGATTCTAGGATTGAAGTCTTCACTGTTCCGACAAACCCCATCCTTGTTACTGTCCCAGCCACATGCATCTGTGATACCTTGTCCCGGCAGACAGCTCCCACAGTTCCCCTTGGAAGTAAATGCAAGTGCAGATTCTGTATTTTTAAAGCTCTTGCTAACAGAGGATGGTGACTTAAGTACTGGAGTTTAGGTAAGGAGAATTAAATACTATTTTCTTTGGAACAAAAGCAAAACCTTTTGAAAGGGTTCACCCAAAAGGGTTGTTCTGTAGGTGTGTGTGAACAGGCTTACGTGCCTGCTTGTTAGAGCAATGGGCAATGCCGCTGGAGATTCATTCATCTTAGTGCTCTGATTCAGGGAAGTGTTTCATTTTGCATTATTCCAGCAGAGCAAGGGACCACATCTGGAAGGCGTGCCTGTGTCCTTCCTGCTCAAGGTGATGGTAAAAATTATGTTTCACTGAGACACATTCACTTTTAACAAAATAACAAAATAATAAATTTAACAAAATTAGCTGAAATCTTTTGGTCAGAAATGCTTTGGCAAGTTCAAAAGCTGGCAGAATAGTTGGGTTTGCCATTTCTTTCCCTCTCCTTACAGTTTCCAAGCTCTTACCTCTCTTTCTTGGTTCACCTCAAAGCTGAGAGCTGCGGCTGCAGCAGGTTGTATGCTGAATGCTCCGGCAGCAGTGAAAGGCACAGTGAGCACTTGGTGAGGTGGATCAGATGACCAAAGCACATACCTTGAGCAAACACCGGAGCAGGATGTGATCAACAGGCTTTATAAGGAGCCTGCAATTCATCTGGCCATGGTGAGCTCATTTGTGCGTTTTATTTCATGCTTTGGCAGTCAGGCTAAATCCTGTAGATCATTGTGCACCATCGGCTTTTAAGTTCTTTGAGAGCCTGATCTATCAGGTGGAGATTTAAGTTTGCACAGAAATGGCACTGCTTGTCTTGGTTTTTTGGGGTTTTTTTGTTGTTGTTGGGTTTCGGTTTTGTTCTTTTTTTTTTGCTTGTTTGGGTTTTGTTTGTTTATTTGTTTTTAAGGATTTGGGCCTTTTTATGTTACAGTACCAAAAGAGAAGTGAGAAAGTCAGCAGTGGAAAACTGCACATCATGTACCCTGTAAGGAAAGCACAGAAATATTTAGTGTGCTTCTGAGTATTTTTCTAAATCCAGTTGCTCTAACTAGCTAGAGAACATGCAATTGTGAGAATATGTCAAAACTGTTATAAACTGTCAACACACTATGGCTTTTCTTAATCTTAGATCTGTGTTAGGTTTAGTTCACTGCAGTCAGAACTGACTTCTCGTTGTCCGGATGAGTATCTAGCACTGAGAACTCGTATACTGCCACTGTAAGATTAGGTATTTAGGCTCTGGCTTCAAAAAATGATGCGTGTGAGTGTGTATATGTGTGTGTTTGTATACATACATATTTACACATGCCCCCACACCCCCTTTATAGGTTCCATATGGCATCCCAGATAATGTCTCCGCTGGCACCTAAAGCAGGTTGTGCCTGACAAGTGATCCACACCCATCACACCCTCCCTCTGTTTATGCTACATCTTATATTTCTGCTGTGCATCTTGGTGGGGTGGGGAATGGGATGGGAACAGTTGGAAAGGAATGGGATAGGATGGTATTGAAGAGCACAAGACCTGGAAAAGGTTTTACCTGAATCATTTTATTGTAAGCCTTCTGGATGGGCCAGCAGCAATGATGGACAAACCACTCCACAGGCAAAAAAAGGCTGGAAGGTGTCTGCATCCCTGGAGCAGCGTCAGCAAAGCTCAGAAGGACAAATCTGAGAGGGCAGAGGTTAGCAGAGGAAGGAGCACCACTGCCCTTCAAGGGCTGGGTTTCACTCAGGAGAGACACACAAGATGATGTAGGATTTATTGACTCTTTCTTCCAGTGAATTTTGGAAATCTGAAAATGCTTCAGGGGGAAGGAAGAGCTCCAGATGCTTCTGAGGGACTTTGCTGGCAGAACCAGGTACAGGCCAAATACTTCCTTGTTTCTGGCATCTAGGAAATAAGAAGACAGAAGGCCCGATACATACACTGAAGTGAACTGTCGGTAGGCATACTCACTCGGTACAGTTAATCTTGGCCTCTGCCTATGAGCGTAGCCCTGACTTTGGAGGTACTGACTCGTGAAGTACTGAAGAAGAATCTAGAAGGTGCTTTGTTAATAGGGTTGGGTGTATCTTCTTTTATTAACCATCCCTCTGGTGGTCGTTACCGCCATATTCAGCTCCTAACAAAGGTCATTTGCACAGCAATCAATCTAAAAAACCTCTGCACCTCCTGCCATTCAGATGCAATATTTTTTAAGAGCAAATGATGAGCTTTTGCTACTGTGTCATTATTTCCAAGCCATTATTCTGTGATGTGACAAGGCACACTAGAAAGTGGCTGACGGAAATGTTTGTCTTTAAGACCGTTCTTACAGCAGTTTTCTTGGTTCTCCACTAAAAAAGTACCCATCTGGACTAACTGCCCATCAGGGTAGAGTAACTAATGAATTATGTCATCCTCAGGACTGGGATAGACAGACAGTTACTGTTGTCATTGTAGAATTTTGGGTCAGTGTAAGGACCCTTGTGCCCCGGGAGGCCCTGCCGGTGGCCTGTCCCCAGGAGCCCCCACTGCCCCCGGTGCTGTCCCCCCAGAGTCACCGGCTGTCCCAGCACCCTGCAGCCAGGAAGGTTTGTCAATAAATCCAGGTTTTTCTGCATGGCAGGACAGATCACTGAGGGCACAGCAGTAAGCTAACAGGGTGAGCTAGCTTTTTTAATGACTCAAACTTTTGAAGTGTGAGAGGAAGCCAAGGCTAAGCAACCTTAGAAAAATTCAGATGGTGCCTAACGGGTGAAGAGAAAAGGAATTTGTCTCGCAGCACTCGTATCTTCTTCTCAATTAGCACAGCAGTGAGGCTAATTTGGCTACAGAAGTTCATTCAAGTAGAGCAGCTAATTGCTGCACACTGTCCTTCTTTTCCCTTAGAGCACGGTAAATGCGATGTCCCAGATACAAACCAGAGCACCATAACGCTTGCAATATTTTCTTATTACCACAGGGTGGTGGTGAAGACCTTAGTGGAAACTTCACTGCTCAGCCGTGCTGAGGACGCCTTATTTTACACACAGGCCATGCGTGTCACCTCTCTGCAGCCTGGGAACACCCTCAGACAGTTTTCAGTCACTTGCACCAACAGGGTGAGTTAAGGCCACTTCCTATAACACATTAACTCCTGTGACTATTGGTTTTATCCTTCACCGTTCATGATCAGCATTTAAGGAGATGATGATATGCTCAGTTGCTTTATTTTCACTAGTTTCAACAGTCCTGGTTTGAAAAAGAGAACTATAATTAAGTATCAAGTTATGGCTTCTTCAAATTTAGTTACCAATAATATGTAATTTAGTAGCACAATAGCTTTGACTGATGCTTGAGTGGCTAGATGGGGAGCTTGCTAATTACACATGAAAAGCTCTCTTTGGCATTCAGTTTATTTACTTTAATTTGACCTCATTACTTCTTTTCCATAATTACCCAATAATTGTAATGCCACGTTAACAGCATTGTTATTTTTAATTTCTGTAGTCTTTTTGTCCCTAATGCCGTTGTAAATTGCTTCATACAGAAACTAACTTTATTACATGTTTTTCCAGCACAGTAATGGTATGAGACATGCCTTCCAGCCTACAAACCAACCAGGCTGTCAACGGGTAACATTTGTGTAATGTATTTGTATAATGGAGGAAAATCAAAGATTTATTAATGCATTTTAACAATTTTCTTTCATGTAACAGTGATAAAATCCAAAGTACAGAGCGCTTCAGCTTAATATTGGAATAAATAGGAAGATTCCAGTTTAAACCTCTGTTTTAATTATTTAACAGCTCTCAAAACTAAATCACTGACCTTTGAGAATTTAGTGACCAAACAAGTGCTTGTCCTCAAAGCACGTATTTGAAGCGTGAATTCCTTTACATGTAGCTTTTATACCCTGGTTACAGATGCCCAAGAACACTGCAAGTATGAAGTGAATGAGGTAAGACCAAAGATCCTATATATCTGATAATGGTGGTGATGATGATGATGATATTGATGTTGTCAGCTGATGGAAAGGAGTGCATGTGTGGGGACCAACTCTCTATTCTTTAGGCAAGAAACACTCCCTTAGACAACTGGGAATGGGGTTTTGTGCCAGTGGACAAGGGCTATCAGACTTCTCCATGGGATGCACCATATCCTAACAGCATCACACAGAGCACTTCTTCCTTTTGCACTTCTCTGGAGTCCTTTGACTAAGGCAGCAAATGTTTATATAGCTCAGAAGTAGCAAACGTTTAATCTGTTTTCATCTTTCTTTAGTGCCAAACAGCAGCAGCAGACAAAGCAGGATTTTGCTGGTGGGTGATCAAACATCTCCCTGTAGATCATTGGCAAAGGCACCATACATCACATATCCAATAACTGTGGCAAAATGGGGAACTTTTCTGAAGAGAGGATTAAAAGATTAAGGAATGTGTCCCAAAATCAAGGTCTTCCTCTATAAATCAAGTTAAAAAAATATTTAGATCTAATATTGCTAACAGGGGGTAATTATTGAAAACATACTAGTCTCTCTACATGGTATTTGGATGCATTCTTTCCTAAGACTGAGAAATGGTAGTGAAGAAATTAAACAGAAGACATTATCTTTTCAGTTGATGATAGTTACTATTTCAATTTAGTATTCAGATCTCAGTATTAAGTTCTTATTAATGAAAGAACCAATTCAAAAGCCGATTATGTAAAATCTATTCATTCTATCACTTTTGCCTGTATAAGTACTTAACCTATACAGCCCAAGCTTCTATGCAATACGGATTTATGAATATTAATTCCAAAAAAATGAGCATTAATTTTGTTGCTATTTGATTTTTGTTCCTAAGTCTAATCTCTTCCCATTAATTGCTCTTACACTCACTTAAACCAGTTGTGTCTAGAATTAAGTATTAACGTATATCAGTGGGCCTATATTAAAAGACGTTATATAGGAGGGACACTGTAATGAAAGGAGAAATATAAGCTGGACTTTAAGTAAGTTACATGAAGGGGTAGAACCAGACTAAAGGTTTGTTTTTGCCAAAAACCTCTCTTACTTGATCCCTCACATCTTTGCCCTCACTCTGTTCCAGCTCTGACTCCCTCTGAGGTCATTCAATTTATTAACCCAGTAGATGACTAACTCCAATTAAAAAAAAAAAAAAAAAAAAAGAGAGAGAGAAAAAAAGATGATTGCTCTGTGCTGAATTAGGGGCTGAATTGCCCTAATTCACCTCCTGTGGCACCACAGTCAGCTCCTGGGAGATGAGAGGCACAACTATGTAATCACAAGTAGGTGCAGGGAGAAATGTGGATGGAGAAGTGGGCATTAAGACCTCTGCTTCTTCTTGGTTATGAACTGTTTGACTGGCCCAGTTATATTATTTTTCCCTTAAGAAGCTGTTAGGTACTGGGTTATTAATGGCCAACACTGACTAAGGATTGGAGATCAGAAAGAAGGGTTTTCTTACAGACTCTAAATACATAACATCCCATTTGGCTGGAAGGCTTTGAAATGGGAAAGAGGAAGATGGAAGATGTAGATGGGCTTCTGCATGGTTCTGAAAAGCAGAAAGGGGCATGAAATAGCTTCATTTTGGGCACAGTTCTGGCTAGAGGAGTATACAAAGAGAGTTCTGAACAAGGAGAATGCCTGTATGTTATGTAAGCAAAACAGCAGCTCAGAGAAACAGGACATTGTATGAATCCTTGTGTATGAACATGGGATCACTAGTCCTGCCTGAATCACCCCCCACCAAGAACTGAAATTTCGACTATTGATTTAGGCTCAGGACAGCAACATTATTATTAGCATGATTCCCTGTAGACTTGCCAGGTGTTTCACAGGTTTGGTTGGAGTAAGACAGGTCACTGGAAGTTCTTCAGCATATAGCTGCTGCATCTGTATATTCTTTGCTGGGGGGTGAAGAAAAAAAAGATCACTTTTGCCCAAGTTGCCTTTTAATGTGGGTTAAGTTCAGGCAAATCTATGAAATATGGGCTTTGTCAATGCACTTGTGGTTTAAATAGAACAGTGTGAAACTCTATGGGATGCACTGAGCTGTTGTTTTCTTGTTTGCTGGATAGATCCTGAGGATATCAAGGGCAGCTCTAAACCTCCCCAGAGCTTTTGTGACTTTCACCTGCTCACCATCTACCTGCATCAAAATTCCCCTTTGCAGAGTCACTTATTTCCACCAGTCATACTGCATAAGAAAATATGAATCAGAACCTGATGCTCCAAATCACAGGGAATTAAGGAGTATTTTAAATTGTGTAAAGCTGAGTTAATGTTTCAAATATATAATGACACTGTGTCTGGTATTCCCATTAAATTATTACTTGAAATAGCACTCTGTAGTCTCCAGGACTGTACTTGATGCTATAGAGAGACCTATAAATAAAACAAAACAAAACAATAGACATGGTGAAAACCCATTTCCTTTTTTTTTTGTCCCTCCACCACCCTCCATCCCCTTCTAAGGTAGACTTAGATAGATGTACTTTTGCTTTCTTAAATCTTTCAGCCGAAATCATATAACCTATGTAAAGAATGAAAAGCTGGATTATACTGCTGGCTATTGTGGTCAGCACGACAGAAACACAAAACCAGGACGTCTGTACCCAAGGGTATCCTGGCATCCCCGGCAATCCTGGGCACAATGGCATACCTGGTCGTGATGGACGTGATGGTCCAAAAGGCAACAAGGGAGATACAGGTACTATGTTCAGAATAAATGATTTCATGTAGCAAGTGCAATGCCATTCATTCCCAAAGTTGTCTGTAGTCGCTCTGCATTAATGGGATTATTCTGCCTAGCCTTCAGAAAACATTTTGGATGTTTGTCATTTACTTGTTTGAAAACGGAAATATAAAGACGTAATAATGAAAGCAAGATAGCTAATACTATGGAGAGGTTAGGTCCGTGGGATAAAACCAAAAGAACAAAGACTTTACCTTCTATTTTGGAAGTATTTTCATGTTTATTTGAAAATTTTAAAGCCTGTAAACCTACTCCTACATCTTTAAGATAGCAACTATATTTCTGTAAAAAGCTTCAAGCCCAGTAGAATATAAACAAACCAACAACTGATACCTTGTTCAGTGCAATAAGAAGTGTGCAGCGGTAAGATTTCTTTCTTACCTAAATTTAACATTCATAGGACTTGCTTCTGAGCGTGCCTACTTGCTGTAACTCTAGAGCCGCTAGAGGAAGTTCAGGAATGGAGACTGTTGAAAAACAGTGTAGGATTTGTGTCTCCTCTAACAGGCTACGATAGAGATATGGTGTGATACTGAAGACAGACGTGATCTGCTCAGCATCCTAAAGCTAGTAATTCCCACAGTACTTTAAGCCTCAGCTGCCTTTTGCATCCATGCTGGAATAGCAAGGCCAGGGTTGCACAAGGTAATAAATCTGTGGGCATGTGGAAATATAACACCTCAGCTGAAGTGTCAATCCCAGAATGCAAGGCACAGGACAAGTGTATATTAGCCACTTCAAATTTGTTCACAAAATCTGGGGGGAAAACTCTTCCCCAACAGGCTTTATGTTAGGTCAGCTATTGTGTGGCATTGTGCAGGTAGTGTTATGGCTTAATGCATAAACCCATCACAAACAACGTTATTGTGGGCCTGGCTAACTCAGCTGCACAAATCAACCTGGATCAAACTTGTACTTACCAGAGGAATCCTTCTACCAAGTGCTGATGTTAAGGATTGTGAATCACAGCTCTTTTCAGCGGAGTATATAATCTAGTACATAAACCAAACTTGACATCAACAGTCTAAGATAAATTAACTTAAAATGTGCTGAAGTGTTTTATTATGTCTTTCAAGCTAGCGGAAAGGTCTGCCTTTAACAGACTGGGTTGCTAAGCTAATGAATCACCTACTCCACCAGAGAAGTATATGCGTCTGCAGACAGTGTAGGCTGCTGAATCGGTGTTGAAGATGTAGTTTGATGTGTGGTTCTTTGATGGCTGTGCTGGCATAGGTGGGATCCTCTACCAGATATTTCTCCTACCACTTGACTCTCCTCTCTTACACACCACACTGTTTGTGTGGCTACACAGTAAATTAGATCTGCTGAAACATAACCAGCACTTATAATTTGGGCACTGAAGATTTATTCACTGCTTACGGCCTGCCCTGGGCCACTGAAAGACAGGTCTACCCACCTAGGTATTTACCTCAATGATTCTAAAGAGTTACTTCAAACTCCTTTCTTTGTGAGATGATTTAGAGCTCTCTGCCAAGCAACCACTTACATGCTCCTGCTTTCAGTGCCCTAACCTGGCTAAAACAAAAATCTTTTAAAATCTAGAAACAAACAAAAAAATATCCATTAGCTTCTTAATAGGCACATACAATTAGCTGCTGCCTTTTTCTTTATGCAGGGGTCCAGGAAAGTCTGAAAAGTGGAAAATCTAGAGCTTACTTTATTTTCATTAATCTTATAAATGTCCTCACTTTTCTCCATTGAGTTATCACATGATATCACTCATTTCCAATAAAGTCCCCAACCTGTTTTCCTAAATCAAGCTATTATGATGACTATACTGACTATTCTTCGAGCAAATTGGGATGACTGTACCATTCCTTAGAGTCTATGTTTATACTGTATGTACATACACCTTCGCAGTTAAATACATGAGACTTAGTTTTGTTCCTTACCAAGCCAATGAAAATTCAGCAGATGCTGGACTGTGCCCATTGTGCAGAAAACTGCTAAAGAACTCTTCTCCAGTCCATATGGCTGGAGACCTACTCTTGGAATATGGTTACATCCAAACTACCAACTTTTTCCTTCTGTTCTGTTGTGTTCTGGATGCAGATCCAGGTATTTGTTCACACACCTCCTGGTCACCTGTGATGTTACTACAAAAATGACTTATAGAATTGTTCTCTTTAGAGCAGTGGAAAGTCCGTGCCATGATAGGTATGGGGATCAAGAGTGTGAATGCCTTCCTTAGACCTACAGGCAATATTATTCCACTGTAATGTTTCATTACGATTGGCCAAACTTCTTCAGATGTCTCTTCTTGAGAGAGGAGTTTACCATTGTTTCACCACTAGGCTTCCTGTCCCTGCAAAGCTTCTTGCTGAATGTGGCTTCCTCACTCCTTTTCCTGCTGGTGTATCTTCCATGGATGGAGGCAACAACAGGACA
This sequence comes from Falco peregrinus, assembly GCF_023634155.1. Taxonomy (NCBI): domain Eukaryota; kingdom Metazoa; phylum Chordata; class Aves; order Falconiformes; family Falconidae; genus Falco; species Falco peregrinus. Next base: position 100,805,774 of record NC_073724.1, read on the forward strand.
AGAATTTTTACACTGGTGGTCCTGGCCAGGGTATAGCTCCTCTACATATCTCAATAACACACCACTTCATGCCAAGGATTCCCTCTGTCTCAAAAAAGCACCATCCTCAAGCAGAGTTTCTGTGCTCTCTGTCAATTTATCCATAAGAGAAAAGTACCAGCAGTGGCACCCACTAGAAGTCAGTGTTTAGCCAGGCTTGAAAAGGAACGATTAGAGAAGAATTCACCCCAAGTTTTCTGGTAACTTAATTGTTTAATGAAAATCTGCTTTTCTGTTCTGCACTAGGTGAAGCAGGACTTCCTGGCAGTCCAGGAAAAGATGGTGCAAATGGAGAAAAAGGCGAACGAGGTCAGAGAAGATGTGTTTCTATTTAATATTTGTCGGTCAACTGCTGTCCTTGTGTTTGTGAGCACTAGATGTGCTATGTACCTTCTAGCTGCAGCGAAAATACCACAAAGGTTAAAACACCTTCTCCCAGAAGCAGTAGAGGCTGTACAAATATGTGGACAATACAAGAGGAATTTGCCACCTCCAATTATCCCGCTGCCTCTGATGCCCTACAACTTGTTCACTCAGCTTGTTATCCTACCTTTCCGATCTCTGATCCTCTCGTCAGTTGCTGAGGAAGACAGCGCATCTGCAGCTACCTTAAGAAAGTGAGGCTCTTGTAGCTCAGGAGGGAGACTTCTAAAAGAAATTGTAGAAGACACAAATTATACACCTAAAAATACAGTAGATCGTGTATACTATATACTTTGTGTATACTTTAGCCAACATGCATATGCAGCATGTCTCCTGTGTCAGACAGATGTACATGTGCAAAGTGACATGCATACACGCAGGGAGTCAGCCATCAGTGGGTCAAGAGGCATCACATCATTCTGCAGAAATTCAGTAACTCTGAGATGCTGGACTTGTGTATCCTTAGAGTAATTGTACACAGACAATGTATATATCCAAAAGCATGGAAGCCTGCCAAAGACAGTGTCCAGGCTGTCCAAAATCCTGAAGCTGACCCTGAGAAATAACACACAGTATATGCATTGCATGGCAGTAACTACAAGCTGCTCTACTCCCCTCAGAATTTTCTCCAGCCTATTAGAAACAACCCCAGTCCTGGAAGGAGCATGAGATATGAGACCACAAATATTGTTTAAAATTACTAGAAGTACCTCTTTTTCCTGTACCCTTGTCCTGATGGACCTGTGCTGCTTTTCCTAGACGTTCATCATACAATCTCACCTAGTTTCAGTTCACTGCTGCTGTTAAATATTCTCAATTGTAAATTGAGAACAGTAAACTGTAAATACACCATTATTCCTAACATCAGAAGCCAGAGGCTCTTATGCAGAAATTATCAGCTCTTTTTCTGATTAATAGCGTATACGATCATTATGATGCCTTTTGCCCAACAACTGCTAACATGCCCTTCACATCATGAGACCTTCACCATCAAACCCTTTTGCAGCAATCAGAGGATGTTCAAATGATTTGAGCTTCAGCCCAAGAGTGGATGTAGGATAAATGGAGCATGTGGTAGCAAATAACAGGACAAAAAGCATTTAGTTGCACTGCAGTAGCAATCTAGGTAACCCAAGCAAAGTTATGTCACGCAGAAATTATACAGACACATGGCAAGCAAGTTCTGGGTATTGTCCAAACAGAGCCTTCCTCTGATTAAATTGTGAACCATCTCCCTTGTTCTGTATACCAAAGATTGGAAACAAGTGTCTGGACAGATGCTGCTTGTGCCTGAGATGTTGTAAGCTGTGAGTGCTACTGTCAGCCTGTAGACAAATCATACCTTCCTTTCTTTGAGCTTATTCTTGCTGCTCTCAGACAGAGCACCAGTTTTTTAACACAATAGCAGGTTCTTCAGATGTTATGCTTATCCTGCACTTAAATGTATGATAAATTGTATGTACAGTGGTGACACACCTACACGTATGTGTTCCTGCTGAAACTCATGTTGTGCCCCACTAATCCAGTAGATCACAAGAAAGTGTCTTTGTTTTTTCTCTCTTTTGTTTAGGAGCCAATGGGACTGTTGAAGAGAAGGGGAACAAAGGAGATAAAGGAGAAAGAGGACGACCTGGGAAACTGGGACCAAAAGGAATTATAGGGTCAGTGGGTTATAAAGGTCAGAAGGGAGAGCTGGGACTGCAAGGACAAAAGGGGTTAAAAGGAGACATTGGGCCCATTGGTCCAAAAGGGACAAAGGGTGAAATCGGCCATCCTGGAAAAGTTGGTTTCCCAGGGCCAATTGGCCCAACTGGTAATCCAGGTCCTAAAGGTAATACTGGAGATCTGGGGCCACAGGGTAATCCAGGAGTTCAGGGGGAAAGAGGCTTGAAAGGAGACAGAGGAGATAAGGGGAACGTGGGTGCCCCAGGAGTCCTGCCAAGGAGTGCTTTCAGTGTTGGCCTTACGATTGCCACCAAATTTCCCCCTCCGAATCGCCCAATCAAGTTTGACAAGGTGCTGTATAATAGTCTAAACGACTACAACCTAGTTACTGGTAAATTCATCTGCAAATACCCCGGTGTTTACTATTTCACCTACCACATCACTGTCTACTCAAGGAATGTGCGAGTAGCTCTAGTTAAAAATGGCATCAAGATGTTGCACACAATGGACAGGTACCAGGGTGGAGAGGACCAGGCCTCAGGAGCCACCATCCTTGAGCTACAGCGGGGAGATGAGGTGTGGCTGCAGGCTCACCAAGGAGAGACTTTCAACGGGCTGTTTGCAGATGCTGATGATGATACCACCTTCTCTGGGTTCCTCCTATTCAGCACCTCCGACCCACTAGAGCTGCTGCCATCACCTGCCCTGTAACTCCACATTATTGTGAATGGTGTACACCTGTGTCCTTCAGCCCTCCCTAATAAAGTTGTTATCTGCTGGCTAATTTCTCCTGGATTCAACAGAAAACAGTGAGCATCCAGGGAGGTATGTCGAGGGCTGAAAGGGACCTGTAGGACTGCAGGGCAGGGTAGGACCAGCTAGGCATCTCCCTAAAACCTGAGTACTTTTTTTTTTCACTGAAGGAAGTGTTTTTCACAGCAGGAAGGTGTAGGATCACGCTACTTGTATCTGTAGGAAACCAGGCCTTGTTCTGCACACAGTGGCTCGTTGCACAACTTGGTGTGCTGAAGTTCTCATAACCAGCTGCTGAAACAGAGCTCGGGGCTTCAGACTCATATGCAGAAGAGTTTGAAATAAATGCCTTCTTGTCCCAGTCACAAGGTGCTGGGTGTTTACTTATTAAACTCACATAATCTGCTGCTGTCTGCTTTCTTTTTAGAATTCAAAACAAAATAAAAATCCCAATGTGCACAAACTGTTTTTATGGCTGTAGTCGCAGGACAGTTGTTTTCAGGAATGGCTTCTGCACAAGAGAGGACAAGTCTTCTGAATCTACAGCACTGGGCTTGCCACGTTACTGGTTTGGTGACTTACTGTAGTTACACAGGGGTGCACTGACCAGTTCTGAAGGACAAATGTTTTAAAAGAAAGTGGTTCCAGGTTCTGGAGTTGTGAAATGTGTGTCCCTATTATAATGTATAAACATTGGGCAGCAGCTTACATCTTTCTAGGTGACATGTGTAAATGGACTTGAAATTTGGTTGGGTGGTTTTTTGGGTTTTTTTGGTTTTTTTTTTTCATCCAACCATTTCAAAATAGTTTTTAATCTTGGAATTAGCGTAGTTTGGTACCTCCACAGGGGCTGCTTGCTCTGTGGCACAAGTTTCGTTGCAATTGGGTGGATTTGACAGTTTTAAATATGGTTCTTGGCTCTCCGTGTGGCCAAAAGGTCTGATGCAGAGCGGGATGGTGTGAGGGGAGGAAGCTCCTTCTGGTGTGGGCAGATACTCGGTGAGGGTGCACAAATACAGCACGATGCTGCTCTACTGCAGAATTAGGTGGTGCTAAACAAATTCTCCCAAATGAACCATAAACCTTAATTGACACTGAAGCAGACATGCTGGAGAACTGGCCAAGAGATATTTCATGTGCCATAAAACTAACGTCTGTGAATTTTCTCAGAATTTTTTTATTTTTTTCCCCTTTTCACCTAAAACTGGAAAATATAACAAAAGACGCTGGTAAGTCTCACTCCCTCCCCATAGAGAGTAAAGCGGAGATGCTGATGGACAGGGGCCAGCGTCCTGAAATGCAGCAGGAGCGGGAGGCTGGATCCTGGGGCCCGGCTTCTCGCCCCCCCTCAGGCGGCAGGGGGTCCCCACAGCCCTGCAGGGGGTCCCCACAGCCGTCGAATCCGACTCATGGATCACAGCCCAGCACCAACAGGCGAGGGGGGCTTCTTGAGGGAGCTGAATTACAGCTGGGGACACACTAGAGCAGTAAGGCAGCCGGAAGGGCTACGTGAGTTTTAAAGGAAGAGGAGATTTTCCCGCCTCTAAGCCACAGGCCGTGAGTTTGCGTCGTAGAAGCACCTGGGCCAAAAAGCGCTTTGCAGCCGACCTCGGGCTAACTGGGAAGCACATGTGGGGAATGCCGGCCGGCACTGGGCCCCCCCCCTCACTGCCAGGGCGCCCCCGCTGCCCACCCGCCCGCTCCGCCCCTTCCCCGCAGCGCCGGGCCGGGCCGCAGCCGCTCGCAGCGGGCGGGAGGCGGCGCGGGAGCCGGGCGGGCGGCAGGGAGCCCCGCCTCCCTCCGCGCTGTGACGGCCGGCGCTGCAGCTCTTCCCCTTCCCCCCCCTCCTCCTCCTCCCGCTCTCCTCCCCGCTCGGCCCGGGCGTGGGGAGGTCGCCGCCCAGCCGTGTGCGCCGGGGCCTGTTGCCGCGACCCGTTCCGCCATGCTGGCCGGCTGCCGGCGGGCGCTGCCGGCGGCGCTGGGCCGGGCGCTGCGGGGCCTGGCGGCGGGGCCGGGCTGCCGGGCCGTCAGCACCAGCTGGTCCCCGGTGGGCGCCGCCTTCGATGCGAAGCAGCAAGGGCAGCCGCTGCGCGGCGGCGCGGTGGGAGGGAAGACGGTGAGCGGCGGGCGGGGAAGGGCCTGAGGCGGGCAGCAGCGGCCTAGGCCGCCTTGCGCTTTGCTTCACTTGCGTGTAATTTTTTATTTTGAAACTTTTAAATGGTGTTGGTGGGGACAGCCAGGCAGTTACCAGAGGGTTAGGCGGTTACATCTTCATAAGGCTTTGGTTTGGTTCTAATGAACCGAAAACATTCTGTCTTCTGGGCACACTGGGAGTTTGAAAATCACGGCCTTGTTTGTTGAACCATTTGCTTTGAGCGTCAACAGAGACCATATATATATATATATATATATATATATATATTTGGTGTATATGTATGCAGTATCCTTTCCATTCCCAGCTCCAACCTGATTGTGGCTTTTTGCACCTGTCGGTGCCACAGAACTGGTTGGACTGCTGGCATCCTCTCGCCTGGACACCATTCGGTTGCTTGTGGCAGAAAAGCGTTTGTTTGCTGGGTTGGTGACACTCAGGCCTTTTGCCTTAATTCTTTTTAGGGTGAATCGGATACGTTTGTTAATGGGAATCCTGGGACTCTCATTGAGTTCCTGGACAGCATAAGATGTGTACCTCCAGTGGCACAGCGCGTGCAGAATGCTTACATCTGTAAAATCCGGGTGTTAGTCTGCTGACTCACCTGTCCCTACCATGGTGCCCAGGCTGGTGAAGCTGTCAAATGCTGGGACTAAAGGATTGAGGACAAATCTGACCTCTATTTATCATCTAGCACTTGTTTGGGAAACTTCCTCTGGGTCTTCTTCCTCTACAAGCACACTAGTGTAAGTCTTGCTCCAGGAAATAATCCAATTACATTTTGTGCATTTACCTGGTCTAGGGAATGAGTTCTGGATTTGCTTGGCCCACAGAGAGGATGTAGAGTTCTTTGGGAGCAGACATGCATATTTCAGGCTTGCAAAGAGCCAAGTTTTTAGAGCTAGAGTGTAAATGTTGAGGCAAAGCAAAGACAGTGATGCTGCAGCCATGCAGCCTCACTGTTGAAGAGCACAGAGACCTGGACCAGGCTTCCTTTCTTTGTGATTTTAAATTTTTTTGTGTCAAACTTGGTGTCATATGGAAGAGTTGCTCCATGGCTAATTTATCTCTTAAGAGGAGATGCTTCCTGTTCATCAAGGACTACATGTGCAGGAGGAGCTCACTTGGGAAGATGAATGGGTGATGCAGGGCAGCAGGAAGGCCAGGAGCTCTCTGGGACATTGCAGGACACTGCATCAGCTGGCCGAGGATCTGAGTGAAGGGGCAATTTTGAGTCTTTTATACAGCAAGCATTATTGAAGGGTGGTGTGGTACATGTATATTTAAGTTTGTGTGTGTGTACACATGTATATATATAAAAGTATCTATTTCAGTGCAGTTCCTGTTTCCAAATAATAAATGGGAATTCTGAGCAAAGGGTTGCTGTCTTAAGAGTGGCCAGCTTATAGAAAGAGCATTAGGAAAAGAAAAGCAGTTTTAGCAAGAGCAACAAAAAGAAAATAGGAAAAAAAGCAACTCAGAATGTCCCAAATGCTTACTTCCGGTGTTACTTTTGCTTCAGAATATATACTTTTACAGACAAGCTGTCAATTGGAAGCTTTTAATTTCATTTGGATAAATAATTGTAAGCTGTATGCAAACCTGCAACTGCCTGCTATAATACAAAGTTTGCAGAAGGTGCATTGTAAAGTGACTGCCCTGCAGATTTTCAAATCAAGATTGTGATTTTTAGATGCTGAAGTTAAATTTGGGAAGGGATGGTTGTTGTGTGAAATCATGTACTTTGCACTGTTATGTGTTGTAGTTAGGAGGTAAAGAGATGCTCATGTTACAGTTAGGCAGTTACAAAGGGGCTGCATTGCTTGCAGAGATGCTGTTTAATCTTAAATGAATTTTTTTTACTGTTGTGGGTCTGTATCATGGAACTTCTCTAGCAGGTAGTGTTAGCCATTTTGGCTGACCAAAATTGGTAGGACCTCTTTAACTTTCTTCCAGCAAATGCAGGATGTGACTGCTGCCTGTGTCTGTGCTGCCCAAGTCAGTGTGTTTGCCCTGCCTTGTTGGACAGGGCCAGGTTTGGTAAGAGCTTCAGGTATAAAACTGTTCTTTCTGTAAAATTTTTGAGTTGTTGCTGATAATTCCTTTGAGATCTGCTTCCAGTATTTGGGACTCATATAATGAGCCTGAGACAACTGTCCTGTTGCCTGCAATTTGTTGATATCTAGGGTTGCTGGCCAACTCATTCACTGTTTTGACACTCCTGCTTAGTCCTCACATTCCTTGATTAGTCTCTTTTGCTTCAGAGGGATGATTTTCCTTCATTTCAAAACGTAATTAGACTTCCTATGATTTTTCTGGTGCCCATGCTTTGGAAGTGAGATAAAAAATGCTTTGAGGAAAGGATGGTATAGGAGGTTACAGGGTAGGAGAGTTTGTGAGGATTTGATGTCGAACTCTTAAGGTTTGCTAAGAACAAGCCTGGCTGAAAGAACGTCAGTGGGGTTTTGCTCTGGGAAGTGAAGATGGTTTCATGGGATACCAGTGTCTGTGGCTGATACGGTGTCTATTATCTCTACAAAAACACTCATGTGGGAATGTTTCAGTGAAATGGTGCAATGTGCCAGCTAGGGTCATTTTGGTAAAATTCTGTGGTGATGATTTCGTCCTGAAACAGAGAGGCAGAAATCGAGGAGGGTAATAGTGATGTGTTTTCATTGTGTTCTGCCCTTCAGGGTCTGTTTGGTGTTCCAGAACTGAGCTGTCCAGAAGGATTTAAAGAAGCACAGGACAAAGCATTGCAAGAGTCGGAACAGCTAGTCCAGAAGGCATGTTCCACACCACCTGGACCAGAGACTGTAAAGATCTTTGATCAGCTTTCAGATAGCTTGTGCAGAGTGGCAGACTTGGTAAATTACTTTTTTGTATTATTACTTGAAGCAAATTTTTTTGAACTGACGGACCTAATAAGCTTGCACCGTGTTGTTCCACTTTGATTTTTTGCACTGCAGTAAATAGCAGATCAACTCTGAAATTTTGTGTTAAGACAGAAAATTAAATTGATTGCAATTTAATTACAGGGGATTTACTGACTGATAAGTAACTACAAATCCTGTCAGACTGTCCAGTTTATACTATTTTTACATCTATCTTAAAATTAAGGTCACAACAAAAAAAATAGTGGTGAAATCAGAATTATATTTCTGCCTTAATATTAATACATCATCTTTCCAGTGTCATTTACGTTATGGAGAACCTGTGATTGCTGTCAAAGTTGAAGCTGGGGTTGCAATACACATGCTTTTAACTTAGGAAAGTTTAAAAGTTGATAGGTGAAGGTCCTTAAAGAACTTACAGGTTAAAAGTAGCAGATGGAAATAAACAGTGTCACCTTTTATTAACACAAGAAAAAATGCAGGTATTTCCTACATTGCAGTTTCTGTAGTCCACAGAATTTGAGTACCTGGTCTCATGTTCTGTATAACAAAATGCTAAGTGTAATGGAGCACTTTGTATTGCTCTCTGGAAACTTGTTTGCCCAAAGCGTATCTTTTATCAAATCATCATTCTTTGTTTGAAGGAAGCAGACCCAACCTTCATACTGAAATCAGTTCTTAATAAGTCATCGATTTTTTTGACTTTTTTCACATTTGAATTTCTCTCTGTGTTCTCAGTTCTCAAATCTTGTTCCTTATTCCTTTCTAGATTCAAGGTATCTTATGTGCCAGGCACTTTTTCCTTCTGAAAGTACTTGTGTGCTCTGTCAAGTCACACATTCTCCTTTTGTCTGTTATATTTTATATAGGCTATGCCTAATTCCTCTTAAGCATTATCTAATGAAAACACTCATCAGAATTCAATGGCCATAGTTCTGAATCAGTCTGCTGAATTAAAATTACCTTCTGTGTAATACTTTCAAGTCTGTATGTTAAAAGATGCAGAGCTTGCAGAGCTCTGTCTAGATGTGGTTTGGTGATTGTTATCTGTTGGCAGGAATTTTGAGATCTGCCATTCAGTACCGTTCTGTCAATATTATACAGGGTTTTAAAAAGGGATTCTAAGAAGTAAAAATCATGTGTTACATTTGTAAAGTTGCCTTTTCAAACTGCAATCATACTGTTAAAGTCAAGCTTATTTCATGTACTTTCTGTAAAATCAGGCTGAATGTCTTCAGTGTATTCCTAATGTTTAATTCTGTATCATTTCAATGCCAGAAGCTCCCTGAATTCATGTTGACAGTCATGGAAACACCTAGATCTCCAGTCCCCTTTTAGCATCCTTCTAGTCTTCCAAACTCCTTTGAGTATTTGGAGACTTACTAAAAATCAGTAACTCAAATAAAAACCCTGTTCTGAATCCAAAATAACTTCTGGGTTTTCTCTTTTCTCTTTAAACAACGTATTTCTTCCTAGTAGATAATGATGTCAAAGCATAACGTGATGGTCTGTACTGAAAAGTGAAAAGGGTTTAAAAGCAAGCCCTCTATGCATATTTGGTGGTGTGCTTTTTCCTTAACTGTGAGTTTTAGTTTTAAAAATCTTTCATAATATTTAAGTACATTGGAGTGTAAGGCCTCTAAGATACACACCATACTAAAAAAGTTTTTAAGTAGTGTATGGATTTAAAGATATTTATTGGAAAGACACATTCACTGTCTGGTTTAATAGTTGTCAGCACCATTTTTCCATAGGCTTTATTTTTCAGGGAAAAATATGTAAATTCTGCAAACAGGTTGCATAGAACTGTAGAAATAAATGTTAATGTAAATGTAATTACTTGAGTGCAACTTTTTTTATAATTACAGATTTCTTTTATTTTATTTTTTTTTTTGCCTCACTGTTTTCTGTCAGGCAGATTTTGTGAAAATTGCCCATCCTGACTTTGCATTCAGAGAGGCGGCTGAAGAAGCTTGCAGGAGCATTGGTACCGTGGTAGAGAAGTATGGGGTTTTTTGGTTTGGTTTTTTTTATTGTTGGTTGGTTGGTTGTTTTTTTTTTCTATTTCCATAGGCATCTTTAAAAATTACTGTATGATGGTCTATGAAAACAGCAATTGACACAAAATTATGTAGGAAGGATTTACACATGAGAACAAAGTGTCAGTCTTGCTGTTACTGTAACAACGCTAAATCCTTAAATATCTGTATCTCATGAAAGGTGTTTCTGTTTTAGTTTCCATTTATGTTCTGAAGTTTTTAAGTTGTCAGGTGACTCAGTGTCACTGAAACCCAAAGAGACTGAAACTACCTTGTTCTGGGACTTGTGACAGGTAACCCAACTGCTGTAAAGCATGTGTACAAAATGCTGATTTGTTTTTAAGATTTAAGCTGTTATATTTCACAACATTTTCTCTTCTGGTTTGCTGACCCCTTGAATTCCAGCCAGTGAGTGGGATATGTGAAAGAGGAAAGGACAGTCTCCTGTTAAAATGAGTGTTTGAGCATGTGTCTGTCTAGGGCTGTGATATGTGCCTGGTCTGGCATGTTTGTGCTTTATTTAAAAACACATTTCATACAACATGTTCTTAAAGACTTCTGTTTCTGAAGTTTGGCTCTTTGAGTCCCATTCCCCAGCCCCTCCCTCATTAAATATCTCAACACCTAAATCCTGACAGTTACTTCTATGGTCCTTGACTACAGTGAGTTGATTTGCTTCTCTTGCTCCTGAGAAGCTGGAAAGGGGTGATCTTTAATCTCCAAATACAGTGTCCTTTCAGTGTCTTCCCTTCCTGTGGCATTCAGGGGTAGCCACCTGAAGTGAGAGCTTTACCGGGAAGGGCCGCGGAGTTGACCCAGATTCTGCTGCTTTCCTCAGGATTCCTAAATAACAGTGGAGGCAGTGACTAGTTGACCTGGTGTCCTGCAGTAAGCTGCAGAGGCAACGAAGCCTTTTTTACTCTGAGGGCAGCAGTGAATTGGTTTGTTTAGTAAGCATTGTGACTAACGCGGCTGGCTGAAAAGAGAATTCTAAGACTAAATTCATCAGAAACTGTGTCTTTGGTCTTGCCACCATGTTTGGGAAACCTTTCAACTGAAACTGGACTTTTCAAGGCTTAGATTGAGCACACCATGTACAACAATATGACTTTAATATCTGAATACCACTTCAGATGAAAGAAGAAAGTATTCACAAATGAACCTAAGAGGTTCATAAACTATTGTAAATGCTCAAGATAGCTATTGTTGCATGTTCATTGTCATGGACAAATAGTACCCCTCAGGAACTGCTAACAATAGGTATCTGCTTTTAGCCACTTTTTGACAGGGTGCTGGGCTTCTCATTTAGCACCGTCTGTACAGAGCCTTTTTGGAAGTACAGGCATAACGCAGTGTGTTCTTCTGTCTCTGAACTGGGTATTGGTAATTATTAAGTTCATTTTGCAAGTGGGGCTGCAGAGGCTTGCTGTGCCTCAGCCGATTTAAGAAGTTAGTGCCCAAGCCTGACAGGCTGGGGGCTGCTGCCTGCTGCAGCTGTGCTGATTTTTATGTGTGTGTTTCATTCCCCACTGATTCACACCTAGTAATTCAGGTTGTCATGCATGCTTATAGTTAACATGCTGGCAAATCTGATGGACTCTAGTGTTGTCTAGCACAGGGACCGTGATGAGCATCTGGAAATGTTCTGGGGCTAATAAGCTCTTAGTCTACTTCAGTGGCAGCCAGCAGCACGTTTATCTGATGGCAAACTTAAATGCAGATTTTCCTTTAATGGAGTCCTTTCAAAATGAGGGTTAGAAAACAGTTCTCTCACATTTATGCTCTCATCATCTTTATCTTTGTGCATATGAAATAAGTTGTCAGTCTTAGAGTTGCTTGTGTTTGTCACAAAATGCTATCCAGAGGATTTTCCTGCTGGATGCACAAGACCTGTTTCCATGCCAGTTTGTCCACACATCCTTTGTATAGAAATTTTGTAGTTTTTAAGTGTGGTTCTGAACCAGAAAGCATTTTGAAAATGCAGACCTTTGTTTTTAATGTTGTTTCAGTAAATATTAAGCTCTGCCTTTAAATGAGTAATACCAAGAGACTGAAATATTAGTGTTTGTTCTTAGTGTGTGATTCATTTACTCTGTATCTTTCCAGATTAAATACAGATGTTGAACTGTGTCAGAGTTTGAGACGTCTGCTAGGTGATGAAATTATTATGAGTTCCCTAGATCCAGAAACCAGGTACTTATTAATGCTTATAAATTTAGTTTTTTAGATAATATATATCATTCCTTATTGTGCTTATATTTTGTGTTTTGTTTAATTAATAAAACTGGAAAACATACCACATCTCTGTTACTAATTTATTAGTCACTACTAAATTACCTGCACAAGACTTGGGAAGTTTGTAGCTGTGTGGTCTTGGAGGATGTCTTTGTGACTGTAGAGAACAGTATATATTGAAGCAGAGTAACTGAGATCTGCAAAACCAGAAAAGTGAGAACTTAAAGATTTTCTTCAATAACACCATTTTGATTAAAACTATGTGCTGTACTGTGGTGTATATGTCAGTGTTTTTAGCAATAAAAGTAGAGAAGACTAAAGAACGTGATTTCAGTTTATAGTAATCTATTTATATCTTTGAAAATCAGATGATCAGTATATTTATTTAAAGCTTACTTTATGATTGCTGTAAAATGTTTTATTATCTGCTTATTCAGTTATAGTTTTAAATTATTTCTTCACTGACATGGTTAGACAAGCTAAATATTTGAGTAAGTTACTTCCTTCTTTCCCCACAGTCAAGGATGTTAGATTTGAAGAGGTCTTTTTCTGATCTGTTAGAATAAATGAAGTGTCAAATTAAAATGGTAATGTGCATAAACTGGTTAAACTTCTAATGTAGTAGAATTCTGTTGAAGGATGTTTTCAATGCAGATGAATAAAATAACAGTAAAGGAAAAATCCAGTTTCACCGAGTAAGCTGTTAGGGGCCTGAAACATAGGAAGACTGTGTCCATAACAACAATACTTGTGTAACTGTGTTGTTATTCTCTGTAAAAGACAAGAAACCTAAATAACTACTAAGGGCAAGATCTGTTAAGAAATTATGCTTACTATCAAATGAGGCTGTTTTAACAGGGTTTTACTGTATTTTTAGGCGAGTGGCAGAACTTTTTATGTTTGATTTTGAGATCAGTGGCATTCATTTGGATGGAGAAAAGGTAATTTTTGGCTATAATGTATGAACAGACATTTGCCTGATTGTCAAACACCAGATAATGAAACACGTGGGACGTGAATAATTTGATTCTGGGCCAGTTTGTCCTCTGTAGAATTTTGTCTTCTCAGAACTAAGTAATTTTGCCTATTTCAAATACCTTCTAAAGTGTGTTTTTGAATGTTATTAGTTGGCAGTTCTTCGCAGTTTGGCTCTCATCATTCCTTTGTGTGTTCTGAAGAGTTATAAACAAGACCTGGGATCCTGCTCTCTTTGATTGGTGTTTGCATCCGATATTTAAAAAGCTACTTAGCTGTCTGAACAACCTGTTTACATGGTGGGGAAGGCAGCATCCCATGCACTGCGATGACAGGTTAATTTAGAGTGTTTTAGAAAGGATCAGGTGTGTGTCAAGGCTATCCTTTGGTGCTCGCATAACCAGAAGTTGTAAATCTTGTTCAAATTTGTGTGTCGGGGCACAGTCTGATTACTTCTCTTGGAGCTTTTACATGCTTTTGCAGTAGTTAGTGATGGATTTTCCAAAACCATCAACTTTCACCATGCTTTCTGGTATGGGTGCTCTGTTGGATGTGTGTTCATAGCTCATGTTTATGTATAAAATTAATACTTGGAGTCATCTCTTCCAGAAAGATCTGTACAAAGACTCTCTTGCCAGGTTTGTGTGATAAAGTTACTCTGAAGATCATGATTGTGATGGTGGTTTGTGACCTGGAAAATGCTCTAGAATATATTTTTACAATTACTTTGTACAAAAAACAACTCTGAAGCTTGGACTCTGGATTTTATTTCTGATTTGACTATTGGTTCTACGGTGCTTCATCCCCTTTCAGTTACAATTTCACTTGCCCCTTATTTTTGCATGTTTTCCTCCCCTGCTTCTTTTTTTCTCCTTTGTGTTTTACATAGCAATTATGGTAGGTACAGTTTTTATAAATGCTTTCCAAGCAGCTATAAAAGTACTTTACTGTACGTTTCCTTACCGTAAAAACATAGGCATTTTCTTTCAAATTTCAATCCTGTATGAAATTATAGATCTGTATGAGCATCTGATCTTGTTGACTTCAGCCCTACATTAGGATTTTGTTGATGCTGTAGGTCTCATTTTAAATGTTGTATTTTCTGCTTCATTTCTGGAAAAGTCCTTTAAGGTTTTATAAACTTTCAGTTCTGCTTGTGTAATGTCTGAAGGTATTATGTATATTGTACTTTATTTTTCTTACAGCGTAAAAAAGCAGTCGACCTCAACGTCAGAATATTGGATTTATGTAATGAATTTCTGACAGGAGCTCACCTTCCCAACAAGATTGACAAACATATTTTGCCAGAGCACATTCGGTATAATTTTACAGCTGAAGGCAATTACTTGCAAGTCGCTGGTCTGCACGCTGATTGTCCTGATGATCTGGTGTGTATACCAAAGCAAACTTGGGGAATACTCTGTAACAGAAATGTGCATCAGTTATTTTACTTGTTATTGAGGCACATGCATATGGCTAGTGATTATGATGTGATGACTAACAAGAACTGTTTTAGAACATAATAATCAGTGGTAGCCTTGGCTGTAGCAGCTATGAAATGAGGTGAAGATCGTGAATGGATTGAGGAAGAAGAGGGGCAGAGTACAGGCCCTGAATTTTAGGCAAGTGCTCTTTAGCTTATTCAGTAAACTGGAAAGTGGGATCCCATGCAATGCAGCTCTGAAGGGTAAAGGAGCTCAAGAAAAGCTGGCAGTTCTTTAAACGTAGCGTCCTCCAAGCACGCAAGGATACTAGGGATACTGAGTATCAGCACATGCTGATCCTTAGAAAGCCAAGCAGATATATCAGGAACCAGGCTTGGCAAGCAGGGAACCTGTGACAAAGCTTCATCGCCAAAAGGTAGCAGACATGAGGTGGAAGCAGGTACAAGATACAACAGAGGAATTTAGAAATACTGCTTGTCCATGTAGGGATGATGTCAGGAAGGCCAAAGCTGAACTCCAGTTGAGACTTGCAAGGGATATCAAAGGCAACAAGAAGGCCAGCTGCTGGTGCATTAGTACTAAAAAGCTGGACAAGGAAAAGGTGGGCTCAGTGCTGAATAAGGTGGGTGACTTAATGGCAGCAGATACAGGAGAGGGTGAGATGCTGATCACTTTCTTTGCCTCAGTGTTCACCAATGAGTTCTCCCAGCCCACTGTGCTTAGTGAAAGGGTTCAAAGAGAAGAACAACCAGCAGTAGATGAGGATCCAGTTTGGGATTGCTTGAGAGAACTCAACCTGTACAAGTCCTTGGAACCAAATAGGCTGCATCCAAGGGTCCAGAGAGAACTGGTTATCGTCCTTGAAATCACTGTCTTTGGTAGGCAGTGAAGATCGGGGAAGAACCCAAATGACTGGTGGAAATAATATGTTTTCTTCAGAAAGGCCAAACCGCCCCAAATTTGGGAACTACAGGCAACTTAGCTTCTCTTTGATCTCTGGGAAGGTTATGCAGCAGTCTAAGTTAGGAAATTGCTGTCTGGATTGGTAGACAACCAGACAGGTAAACCACTTCATTTCACCATCAGACTCAGAGTAGTGATTGAAGTGTTGGACTTTACTGGAAGGCTGATAATGAAATAAGTGTTGCAGGGGTCTGCGCTGTGACCTCTCCTGTTTAACATCTGTATTAATGACGTAGAGGAAGTGACAGAGCACTCGCCTGCCAGTTTATAGGTGATTCAAATTGGGAGGAAGAATCAGTACGCTGAAGGGCAGGGCTGACACTTGAAGTGGCCCAGAAGCTGAAGTAATGGTCCAATGAGAACCTTATATGACTCAGGAAGAACAAATGCAGAGTCTTGCACCTGGAAAAGAATTCCTGGCAATAGTATAGGCTGGGACTGGCAGGTTGGGTCCGATCTGGAGAAGAGGCCCAGTGGGCTGGTAGGCAGCAAGCTGAGCATGAACCAGCAGTGACCCTGGCAGCTAAGGCAGCCAACAGCATCCTGGACCGCATGAACAGGGTCAGAGCCAGAGACTGAGGGAAGAGATTATAGCCCTTTACTCATCACTCTTTGGCAGTGACTTAAGCAGAGGCCACCAAGATGGCCAGGAACTGGAGTGCTTGCAGTGTGAGGAGAGACTGAGGGATTTGGGCTTGTAGCAGAAGTGGCTTCGGGAGGACCCTGACAGCAGCCTGCCAGTACCTACAAGGATATCATGGAGAAGATAGAGCCAGGCTCTTGCATGACAGGAGAACAAGTGGCAACAGGCACAAGCTGAACTGAGAAATGCCAATTGGAGAAGTTTTTCCTGATGATGATACCCAAGCAGTGAAACAGAGAGGTCATGCTGTCTCTCTCATCTGTGCAGGGTTTCAGGACCTGACTGGAAAAAGCTTTGCTAAACCTGTTCTTACCTCATAGCTGACCCTGCTTTGTGCAGGAGGCCGGATTAGAGATCTCCTGAGGTCCCATCCAACCTGAATTATCCTGAATAATCTTATTTTAGTTAATGCTAATGATGCTGAAAAAGAATTTAGACTCTTTGAAATGTGACAGTAGTTCCTTAGTCTTTTAGATATGAGTCCAGGATCCGGAATGTATTGCAACACTCACATGTTGTGTTTTAATCAAGGTGACTTTGAAGTCTTGTCATGAAAAAGAGAAAAGCTTACTGGTAGAACCCAAGCAGTAATGTTTATTTTCTGTAAGATATTAAAAATGAATGAAATGGGATGTAAATAAAGGAATAATAGTGGTTGCATATCATCTGTAAACTCTTGTCCTGAAAATAGTGTGATCTGTAGAATTGCTACTGAAGCTACGAGTAATAAATCAATTAAGGAATGCAGTTCTCAGAGTCAGATCTTTGGAGAGGCTCTCTGGAAGTCATGTAATTTAGGTTGGAGGGGACCTCTGGAGATTGTCAGTTTGAGTCTGATCCTGTTCAGAGCAGGATCATGTAGGTCAGGTTTCTCAGTGATGTGTCTGGTTGAGTTTTGAACACTTTCTAAGGATGGAGATTCCATTAATTCTCTGGGCAGCCTGTTTGACCACCCTCACTATTTCTTCCCTTCCCCACCCCCCCCCCACCCCCCATCAAATTGGAATTTTTCATCTTCCAGCCTGTGTCAATTTCATCTCCTCCTCTTGCTGTGCACCTCCAAGAACAGTCTGGCTGCATGTTCTCTGCACCCTACTGCTAATTAGATAAAGATTAAGATCTTCTTTGAGCTTTTTCTTCCTTAGGCTGAACAAACCCAGCTCTTTCAGCCTCCATTCTGTGTCATATGCTCCAGTACCCAGGTGTCTTGGTGGCCCTTTGCTGGACCCACTGCATTGTGTCAGTGTCCTTCTTGTCCTGCAGAACCCAAATCTGTTCATGGTACTCCAAATGTAGTCTGGACAATACCGAGTAGAGAAAAGCAATTGCATCTATGGACCAGATAGTTGTACTCTTTCTGTAGTAGAGTTCAGAATGCTGGTGGCCTTTGCTGCAAAGACACACTGCTGAACCATGCTCAAGGAAGGAGAATCATCTCACTTTATATGCTTTTTTCAAAATGAAAGCCTGATAGAACAGAAGAGGTATGAAATGACTTGTGAATTATTATAATAATATTTTTTTATAAACCCAGGACCTGCATTCTTGTTGAATATATTATCGTGAGAAGCCTATTTCAAATAAACACAAGCATAAGTTATTGCTGGATTTCTTAAGCCTGTTCCATATATATAAAATAAAGATTATCTTCAATTGGCTTGTGAAACATAAAAAGCACTATACCAAATTTTCTGAGGCTTGAGGTGATTTTTTGGGTTTTTTTTGACAGTTAGGAAAAAACCCAAACAAGCCAGAAATAGGAGAAAGCCTGATTGTCCGTGGGCAGATGGGCAAACTAACAGTTTGCTACTTCAAAAGAAATAAGGCTTTTCTCTTCCTCTTTTTCCTCTCCCCTGACCCTGTGTCTGATTCTTATCAGATCCTTCCATAAGCCTTTTTAACTGATGGGCAGAGAGCAATTTGGCTTGCTTTTGGGTTTATTTTTCAGAAGTTTTAGTGCGTTAAGACAGCCCACAGAGTTACCTGAGAAACACAGATGTTGGCAGAAGGAGGGAGACAATGAGCAGAGAGGGGAATGTTGACAGTAGCAGAGAACAGACCGCTTTTTGGCAGTCTTGATCTGTTAGGTTGTCTCATTGCATTTCCTCATTCCATCTTTAATGGTGAGAGAGCTGTAATTGTCAGGCAGTCGTATAATTGCTGTTGTTAAAAGGCTTTAGGCCTTTTCCCAACAATATCCATGAAATACAGCTGTAATGCTAGATCTTCAGTTGCATCACTTGTTTCCCTTAAAAATTGCACTGTAGTAATGTGACCTGTTTTATTTTTCCATTAGGTGCGAGAAGCTGCTTACAAGATTTTTCTTTATCCAAATGCTGAGCAGTTGAACTGTTTAGAAGAATTGCTTGCTAGCCGAAACAGTCTGGCACAGTTGGTTGGGTATGACACCTTTGCTCACAGGGCTCTTCAGGGAACAATGGCCAAAAATCCAGGTATAAGGTGTGTGTGTGGAAGGACGTGCTGAGAAATCCAATGCAACTATGTTATGTATGAGGTCAAAAGTTCTAAGTTTCTTTTGCTGAGTTTACACTGATTTCTTCCAGTGAAGTATCTTATTGCAGTTACATTTTGCTGTATGCAATACTCATGCTTTCTATAAATGGTAGTAGTCACTGAGTAGGAACCAGTGTTTCTGTTCAGAATCAATGCTCACTGTGCATTATGAAGTTGTCATTATCCCAGCATGTAACAAAGTAAGTGTGGTACTAAATTCTTTTGAAATGATGGCACAATAGTCAACCAAGTAGTTTGTTATTGTAAAAAGAACTTTGTTGTCCTAAGGGAGCTTGTTTTGTTTGGAATATTTCAATGTAAACTTAACATCTTTTAAATGAAGAAATCACTTACTCCCCCGCATTTTACTTCTAGAGACAGTAAGACAGTTTCTGGAGAAGCTTTCTGACCAGTTGTCTAAAAGGTATGTCTTTTCCACTAAGTTATTTTTCTAACCATACTCTTTTATTTCAACAGTAGGAGGACTTGTGCACTAATAAGTCAGTCAGTGTTGCTCACTATGTGCTTTGATGAAACAAAAAGCAAGGCTTTCTCAGAGTTTTGAGGGGAGCTGTCAGCTTAAGATAAATTCTCTGTCTATGATCAGAGAACACACAGCACTGAATGCGACAAGTAGTGTGCATAGAAACGCAGGCAACAGCAAACAAGAAGACCAAGCTTAAGTGTTGAAGAATACATCTCCTGGTCTTTTCCCCCTATGTGCAACTCCATGTATTTTATATCTATAAGCAAATTCCCTTGTATTTCCTCTTGCCTCCCTTAGTTCCAGACAGAACAAAACAGTTTCATCACTGTGTATAAATGGGTATATTGTAAAAAAGAAAATGCTTTAGAGGTGTACAACCAGAGTAAGAAGGGACTTTATTTTAAGGTACCTGAATAACAGAAGCAGCATGGAAAATTTCTCTTACCATAGTATATGAATCATGGAATCATAGAATAGTTTGGGTTGGAAGGGACCTTCAAGATCATCTAGTCCCACCCCCCTGCCATGGGCAGGGACACCTCCCACCAGACCAGGCTGCTCACAGCCCCATCCAGCCTGGCCTTGAGCACTGCCAGGGATGGGGCAGCCACAGCTTCTCTGGGCAACCTGTGCCAGTGTCTCAACACCCTCACAGTAAAAATTTCCTTCCCAATATCTAATCTAAATCTGCCCTCTTTCAGTTTAAAGCCATTCCCCCTTGTCCTGTCACTACATGCCCTTGTAAAAAGTCCCTCTTCAGCTTTCCTGTAGGCCCTTTCCTGGAAGGCTGCTCTAAAGTCTTCCAGAGCCTTCTCTTCTCCAGGCTGAACAACCCGAACTCTCTCAGCATGTCTCCAGCCTCCAGAGGTGCTCCAGCCTCTGATCGTATTCACGGCCTTCCTCTGGACTCACTCCAACAGGTCCATGTCCTTCTTATGCTAGGGGCTCCAGAGCTGAATGCAGTACTCCAGGTGGGGTCTCAATGAGAGCAGAGTAGAGAAGGATAATCACCTCCTGTGGCCTGCTGGTCATGCTTCTTTTGATGCAGGCCAGGATATGGTTGGCTTTCTGGGCTGCAAGCATACATTGCCAGGTCATGTCGAGCTTTCTGTTTGCCAACACTCCCAAGTCCTTCTCCTCAGGGCTGCTCTCAGTCCATTCTCTGCCCAGCCTGTATTTGTGCTTGGGACTGCCCCAATGCCATGTGCAGGACCTTGCACTTGGACTTGTTGAACTTCATGAGGTTTGCATGTGCCCACCTTTCAAGCCTGTTGTGGTCCTTCTGGATAACATCCCTTTGGTGTGTTAATTGCACTACACAGCTTGGTGTCATTGGCAGACTTGCTGAGGATGCAGTCAATCCCGCTGTCTGTGTTGCCAACGAAGGTGTTAAACAGTGCTGGTCCCAGTATGGACCCCTGTGGAATGCCACTCCTTGCTGAACTCCACTTGTATATTGAGCCGTTGACCACAACTCTTTGAGTGCAACCATACAGCCAATTGCTTATCCTCAGAGTAGTCCACCTGTCAAATCCATGTCTCTCCAGTTTAGAGACAAGGATGTTGTGTGGGACAGTGTCCAATGCTTTGCACGAGTCCAGGTAGATGACATCAGTTGCTCTTCCCTCATTCACCAATGCTGTAACCCTATTGCAGAAGGCCACCACATTTGTCAGGCCTGATTTGTCCTTAGTGAAGCCACATAACCTCCTTATTTTCCATGTACCTTAGCACAGTTTCCAGGAGGATCTGCTCCATGATCTTGCTGGGCACAGAGGTGAGACTGACTGGGCTGTAGTTCCCCATGTCTTCCTTTTTTAATAATGGGTGTTGTTTCCCCTTTTCCAGTCTGTAGGAGCTTCACCAGACTGCCATGACTTCTCAGATATGATGGATGGTGGCTTAGCTGCTTCATCCACCAGTTCCTCAGGACCTGGGGATGCATCTCATCAGGTCCCATGGAGCTGTACTCCTTTGAGTTCCTTAGATGGTCTTGAACGTGATCATCTCCTGCAATGAAGTTCTTCATTCTCCCAGTCCCTGCCTTTGCCTTCTGTGACTTGGGCAGTGTGGCTGGAGCACTTGCCAGTGAAGACTGAGGCAAAAACTAATTGAGTACCACAACCTTCTCCGTCTCTTGGGTAATCAGGTCTCCCATTTCCTTTCAGAGAGGGCCCAAATTTTTGCTAGTCTTCCTTCTATCACTGACATATACCTATAGAAGCTTTTCTTGTTGCTCTTGACATCCCTGGCCAGACTTAATTCTATCAGGACTTTAGTTTTCCTAATCCAGTCCCTTGCTTCTTGGACAATTTCTCTGTATTCCTCCCAGGCTGCCTGCCCTTGCTTCCACACTCTGTAGGCTTCCTTTTTGTGTTTGAGTTTGGCCAGGAGCTCCTTGTTCATCCATGCAGGCCTCCTGGCATTTTTGTCTGACTTCCTCTTTGTTGGGATGCCTCACTCCTGAGCTTGGAGGAGGTGATCCTTGAATGTTAACCAGCTTTCTTGGGCCCATCTTCCCTCCAGGGCTTTTATCCCATGGTACTCTACCAGGCAGATCCCTGAAGAGGCCAAAGTCTTCTCTCCTGAAGGCTGGGGTGATAACCTTACTGTGTGTCCTCTTCACTGCCTTAAGGATCTTGAACTCTACCATTTCCATTTCATGGTCACTACAGCCAAGGCTTCCCTTGAGCTTCATATTCCCTGCCAGCCCCTCTTTGTTGGTAAGAACAAATTCCAGCATGGCACACCTCTTCATTGGCTTCTCTGTCACTTGGAGAAGGAAGTTATTGTCCATGCATTCTAGGAACCTCCTGGATTGCTTATGCCCTACTTTTTTGTCCCTCTCACAGGGTTGAAGGTCCTCATGAGGACCAGGGCTTGTGAACGTGAGGCTGCTCCTATCTGTCTATAGAGGGCCTTTTCTGCTTGGTCTTCCTGGTTGGGTGGCCTGTAGGAGACCTCCACTATTAATGCCACCTGCCCCTGTCCTCCCTTTAATCCTGACCCATAAGCTCTCATCAGCTCCTCATCCATCCCCAGGCAGAGCTCCCGGCACTCAAGCTGGTCATTGACGTAGAGGGTGACACCCCCTCCTGGTCTCCCCTGCCTGTCCTTCCTGAAGAGCCTGTATCTTTCCAATCCAACGCTCCAGTCACAGGAGCCATCCCACCATGTCTCTGTGATGTCAGTAAGATCATAGCCCTGCAGGTGTCTGCATGTCTCTTAACTCCTCTTGTTTATTCCCCGTGCTACGTGCGTATGGGCTATGGGCCTGCCATTTTATGGAGTACTATCTATCTCATGATGGACATTTTCTTCGGATGGAGTATTATTGTGTACTGTATTCTACTGCTCAAAAATCTTTCATTGACATTTCGTTATAAAAATATTTTTCAGAACTCGAAAAGATTTTGAAATGATGACGAAGATGAAAATGAAGCTCAACCCCCAGAATTCAGTAAGTTAAATCTTCATGTGTGGTTTGCAGTTTTGTTTCTTTAAAAAGATACAGTATAAGCTAACCTTGTTCTATACGAAAAATTAACTCTATTTTAGTGTACAATATGTAATATAATTCAAAAGAGAAACTTTCTGTCTTCTGGCTTCAAATGCTTTTTGACTTGCTTAGCTGCCGTTTGTATTAAAACCAAGCACTGAATGCAAGATAGCTGTTAGTTTATACAGAATGATACTGAGGTAACCAAAACATGAAGTGGTGAAAGTGGGTATTACTTTGTTTTGAATTGACTCATTTGAAAAATAAAGGCTGTACTTTTTGTTAGATCCATGTCTAGTTTGACTACTGTATTTTCTATATGCTAATTCTGTACATAACTAGGCTTATCTTTTTATTGGGATTGAGTGTATTTCTTGAAATCTAGTTTGAAGTCCTGTTACATATTTGAATAAGAAATACCATCTTCAAGCAAATGTTAAAATAAAGGTTATGATATATTTTGGTATTTCTGATGGTGTTTTCAGCACTGAATGTTTCCCATTATGTTTTAAAGTTCTGTGACTTCTTGAAACTGAAAAAATATTCAAAGGAAACAAACCTTTTCATTTGGGTTCACTTGTTGTCTGTTATTGTAATTATAAGCTGGAATTCCCTTTCAGAAGCTGATGCCGTGGGATCACCCTTACTACAGTGGCGTCCTTCGTGCTGAGAGGTAAGCTCCTTATGTTCATGATTGTAATGAAAATGAGTGCCTTTATTTCATTCCTTGCAATAAGGATAAAGAAAGTCCTCAATGTAAACAGGATTTCCTTCTTTGAAGATGTACTTCAGTATGAAAAAATAAAAGAGTATCTGGTGGGGCAGTTGTTTCTAACATTTCTTAGTTACTGCTGGAATGCCTGTAGAAGTTTTTGGCTCCTCTCTTGTTTTATGGGGAAGTATTGGCCCTCTTTGAAGATATAAGAGGATGAAACAGTTTCAGAACAGCTAGAAAATCCTTATTCTTGTGTTGCTTTTAGCTCTTAGCTGAGCTGCAGTAATGTTTTAAAATAAATTTTGAACACTGAATACAATCCAACTCCTTTGTATTTTAACTGTATTGTACTTCTCACTGAACATGCAGCTATCATCCCCTTCTACAGACTTGAAATAGCAACTTCTTCAGTGGGTCTTCACTGTTTATGGATAAAATTAATTCTCCGTCTCTCCTGCAAAGACTGAGAAATAAATCCTCTACACAGACTTAAGTAGTGCACAAGACCTTTGCACATAATGAGATACCAGCTCTGAAAGACATGAGCCCTGCATGTTGCCTTTGTTAGATCAGCAGCAGTGACCTTTTAGAGTTGTGTTGGAATATTTAAAGTTGTGCTTCCCTCACAAGAGGGGAAGGAAAAATCTTCCTCCACTGCAGATTTGTAGGTTTTTGGTTTTCAAATAAACTTAGACTCGATGTATCTGATTAGTTTGCTCTGGATCAGAAAGCCATGGTGGTATGGACATTGCATGGAAGGGTTGCCAGCATCTGGCCTGGCTGTTCTGCTACTTTCTTGGACTTTGTTACTGAGGCAGTAGTTTTATGAGCAGCAGCTCTAATATTTGCCTTGTCTTAAGCTACTGCAGGCTTAGATGGGAGCAGAGCTATGTACGTGCAGCATTGTTCATGTTCTGGGTGTGCAGAGCTTGCGGTGCAGGGGAGGGAGTGGGATGTCCAGCTGCTGGGTCTGCTCCCAGTAGCCGATACTGGAGTACGCAGCACTCCACAGTGTGTGCGTGGATTGCATGTTTGTGGTAGCAGACACACTGCTGTGAAAGTGGGAACAAAGTAGTGGTTATACTGGAGGAGAGTCGAGGTCCATCTAGCTCCAGATTCCATCTTAGCAGTGGTCAGTAGCAGTCTGTGGAAGAGCACTGTCATACTATCTTGTCATACTATCTTGTAGCTTACAGATCTCCTTTACCTTGCCTGTATGGTGTCTTCAAAATGGCAAAAATTACATTGTAATGCGTAGTGCTTAACATTACTGTCAAATGTTGATGAGATTTATTGTCTGTGTATCCTGTTTATTTTCTACAATTCCTATAGTGGCTGCTTTCCCTGTTTTTGGTTAATGTGTCCCATGAGGGTTAGGCGTTTGGTGGAGAAGGCTCTGTGTTTGTTTCTTTCTCCTCCTGGAGGAGTGTTTTGACAAACCGACTTACTGTGCTTCTTAGATCATCTCATGAAGCTGACCATGTTGTAATTGAGTTGCTGATGATCACAGATAGATTATTCTGCTCATTTTGGCATTGGGAAGAAAAATATTCTCTTTCCTTGTGGGACTTTGTGAAAGACCCAGTTAAGTTACTTCAAGAATTGCATGGTAGTTTTATGAAGGAGAGCTGCAGGTGAAACAGACCAAGACATTGGCATTGCATCTTTGCCATTTTTTATTTATTCAGACACCAAGTCTAGCAGCTGGATCAGTGTGAAGAATCTCCTGAACCTGTGTAGGGCTTCCTTGATTACAGTGCAGCATTGGAGTCCAACCTTTTTCTCCCTCCAGGCTGGTCAGGAGTATTTTTTTCTGGCAGGTACGCAAACATCTACAACACAGGGAAGGAAGAATAGTTTTCCTCTCCATTGTGTGCAACAGTGTTTCACTAAAACCCAAGGGTTTAGGTCTTTCACTGTCCTATTTTATGGATAGTGGTCTGTCTTTGGGAAAAGGTTTTGGTCTGGCAGTGACTTAACGATACTTTACATTCGTTCTGCCCGTATTGTAGGTATTTAACAAAGCACTGGATGGATACTGGCTGATCAGCCCTGAAAAGTAAAAATCACTTGTCCACTGCATAGTATCAGTGGCTGTGCTTTTTGACTGAAACTAGGCAGGACTCAGAGAGTATTTACAGAACAACCAGAGGACAGGGATATACAGCTTGTCATGTCTGTGCCCTGAACGTAATATTTATGTAAATGTGAATCCACTGTCCTTTATCTTGTATTTATATTTGCCTCTGACTTGCCTCTGACCACATCCTTTCTTGAATGCCCCTTAGATGCTATGGTTTGTTCAGTTCCACAGTTTTGTAATTGAAAGATCAGAACTGTATCTGTCACAAAGCTTCATACTTGCAGGAGTTTGACTTTTGGCTGTTTGTTCTTACTTTCTATATGAGCCAATTATCTTGTAGTATTGAGTTATGTCTCTATGGAAAAGTGATGTTATTTTCCTTGGTTTGTTTTTGGGTGTTTTTTAATTTACACTTTTTTTCCTTTAAATTTGATTGTGATTAATTTTATTTATTTATAACAGAAATAACTTATTTAATTTTAAATTATTGTATCCAGGTTGTTTTGTGGTTTTGCATCGTGGAATGACAAAATATGTTTTCAAACAAGATATATTTACCTGTCATGCATTTCTCCCATAGGTGATATTCTTTGTAGATTTATTATTTTTTTCTTCAATGGTTTCTCTTTTTTTGAAACACATATACTTTTAGCTTTATGTCTTTTACATAATATGATAGTATTTGTAATAGTGCTGTGCGCTTATGTTTTTGACTGTCATGTTTTGGGACTCAGTAGTAGATTGTATGGTGGATTTCTGTATTGTTAGGAATTTCTTTTTACTCTGCTTAGTAAAATGTTTTTGTTGAAAGGGAAGCAAATATATGCTTTTGGGTATTTCTTTTGAACTACTATTGTCACTGTGGCTTCAGCTGACGTACAGAACCATAGTTTCCTAGATATTGTCAGGTACATAAGATGTGGATTATCTTTATAAACCTAGGTATAAAGAAAGAGACTACAAGGGTTTGGTCTTGATTAAGTAACTTTGCAATGTTCTAGTATGTCACGCATACGCTACTACAGGGTGCAAGAAATATTAGATGGGACAGTGTCTGTTGAAAAAGGTTTACTGTTTCCTATTTTGGTCTGTATGACCTTATTTCCAAATGGAAATGTTGGGAGCAAACATATAGACAGTGTGGTCCTGATCAGATATTTTACTTTCTCTTTAGTTCTCCACATTTTTCTCCACATTTTGACCAAATACATCAATTTGTCTCAAATGACAGTGAAACTCATGACATATTTCTAATGTGTCTGTTTTATATCTGTATGTTGTAAATGTATTTTTTTTATTTTATATTCTAAATATATGTTTATTAGAACATGATTAAGAAAAAAAATTCTCCATTAGATTCCTCATAACAATTTTCAGATCTGGATATTTACTTCTGAAGAATGCGGGATATTCACATGCATTTGGACTGTTGAGTTTTAATGACATTTGCTGTCATACGAGGCGGCCTTTATTTTCACTCTGCTTCTTCGGTCGTTACTAAACAGTTTCTGCTGTTTTTGAAGTTGAACAGCAGGTGGAGCTCCAGAATCAAGTCACAGAGTATGTTTTTTCTTTCTGTAAACTTAGCCACAGTAATTTTGTTTCTGTCAGCTTTCACGCAGTCTTTTCCCTGGAAACTTGATCCTACTTCAAAAGTGTAAAGTCTCCCATTGATGGTAACAGGATAGTTTAATTTTTCTTTTTTCTTTGTCTTTTTAATTTTTTTTAAAATTATGTTAAGTAGCATCTCTGTCTTTAAACCCACACTTATAATGGTTTTGTAGCTATACTTTTAAGTGGCAGAGAAAATAGATGTCAATATAAATGTACATTTAAGAGAAACTGGAGACAAATGTCTGCAGTTCGTGGTAGTAGTATCTTAAAAGAAGATAGAGTAATTAGGAGAACCTCAAGAATTTTGGCAGGCAGGTAATGAAACAGTGAATGCTAGAACATGCTTCAGCCTCCAACAAGTAAAAAGATGTCTACTATGTATATTATAAAAATAATACTGTTGAATTTTAGTGCAGGCAAGTACCATAGTATTAATTAAATCCCATTACCTTCTCAGTAAGTGCAGCTGCAGTTATAAATAATTCTCAAGGCCCAGGTCTTGCAAAGATGTAGTAGTGTTACTGACTTCTTCTGGGTCATAAAAAAACACAAAACCCAAAGCAAACCAAAAAAAACCCCAAAACCCAATGCTGGAAGACACCTTTTAAAGTCGAGTATTTGCCTTGAAGGTGGGATTGACTATACTTAAGCCACTTCTGATGGAGGCAACAGAACTGTTCTTGAGAACTGTCAGTGGTGAGCTTAGTGTATGTGGTATTGACTCCTGTTTCTCTAACCTTTAGTTCTTGCCGGGCTGGGCTGACTTCGCTGGCTATAATTCATTGTTGGGATTTTTGCCAAAATGTCACAGATTTTATTCAGCTTGCAACTGGGATGTGCTTGCAAAGTATTGCACTCTGTTCTGGTCTGTCTCTTTGGGACTGCATAAATTCAGACTGGCCTTGGGGATGAACAAATTAATGCCAAAATAAGCCAGTTTCCTGCTGTGTAGGAAAGAGAAGCCACCACAGCAACTGCAAGCATTTTGGATCTTGGGGTGACCAGCTAAGCAGAAATTAGAAATAACTCCTCTCCTTTCTTGTTGGGGCAGTACATAGGCTGCTGGCTTCAGGGGGGTGGGCAGCACTTTTGTTTTTTCAGAGGGGTAAATTCAATACCAAGCTACCTAAACATGACTGGATGTTTCTCAAGTTGCTAAAAGCTGCAACTAATGTTGAGGCTTACAAGTTATTTGTAAACAAACTTTTTTATGGCTGCTTTTTGTTGAATTATTTTTAGTTTTATGGAAGTGTTATCTGTTGGGAATACCACATGGAAAAATGGCCCAGACCCTTTGTGGAATATGTGAGCAAACTGTCACTCTGTTCAAATTGAAAGCTGAAGTGGAAAAATAATGCAAAATTTAAAAAGAACCAGGAAATCTTTCAACCAAAGCTCATAGAGAAGGAAAAGTTTCTTTAACTATCTTTTATAAGCAAGGGAAGGCATGCCTTCTATGAAATCAACTAATGTAGGTGCAAGAAGTCCCTTTAACTTACCAATCACTGAGTTAGTGGACTAAGCTTTTGGAGGAAAACCTGAAAGTTACTGAAAAGGCTTGCTGTGAAGCAGAATTCAAGTTTCAACAATTACTTATTTATTCAAAACATTGTGGAAGGACAAAGAAATTATTGTTGATTTGAAAACAAAGTCAAATCTAAAAGTTGTGTACAGTGTTGATACCAAACCAATATTCCAAATTACCCCCTGACCTCCTCCAAAATATTCTATGAAGTACAATTAACAGAAAGAAAAAAGGAATGTGAGATACAGGTGCTAGTTTATGGTTGATGAGAGTACAAAGGATTTCTATTATTATTACTTTTTTTAAGAAATCCAGTCTTCTGTAAATCATGGTTTAGAGGCTCCCTTCAGGTAAAGAATTAAATTTCATATTCTGACATGTAATGAAAATTGGAAGGGGTTTTCCTTGTCTTCATCTCTTTAGGTTAACCTGAGGGGTTCATCTCACTTTTATCTTCCACTAACAAGATTTTTTCAAGTTTTTTTGAAAGTTTTGACAGAATCTGTTTTGTTAGAGATAGTTAACTTAATGTTACATACTTTTGTGGATGTCAACAGATAATAATTTTTATTTAAAAAGTCAGGATATATCAGGGACTATGTTTAATAGCCATTGATAAGAATTCTTGCCAAGCAGCTAATTTGCAATTGCTAAGTCTGAATGTTCCTGTTCTGAAGAACAGTGATCCTTACTCAAATATCCCTAATGTCCAAGTTTATAAAAACCGTTCTTAATAGAATAGATGAAAGTCATGCTGTACAAAACAGGCTTGGTTTCCTTCCAAATATACAGCTTAAATGAAAGTGATTTTGGAAGTCTGCATTTTATTTAGACTCAGTGAAGTCATAGAAGCTTAGAAATAATTATTTATAATCACATACTACATCTTTGTTCTTCACAGGCACACAGCCTTTTTATTTGAAGCCTGCTGTTCTTGCGGAATAACCAACCCTCATTGTGTCAGTTAACTTCTTTTTAAAATTGGTTTTTAAATCTGTTTGGCTACATTACTTTTTTAAAAATATTGCTGGGCTGCATACTGTAAAGTAAGGTGTCTGAATTTTTAAACGTAGTTTATCCTTAAATATAAGGCAGGAATGTACATCAAAGAAGCTGCTGTTTTCTTCGATATTTCTACTTCCTTTAGGAGGGTAGTGAGATTTCTCTTTGTGAAGTTTCTGAGCTCACATTCTGACATAGAGTGCATAAGGAAATTTTCATTCTTTCCTGGGCTTTTTTATAAATACAAATGCTTTGGTGTTTAAAATCAGATGTTCAGAGTGAATTAAGTTATTGTAATATGTTTTAAGACAAAATGAAAGCAGAAAAAATTTCTTTTGTTCATGTTTGTGTTTCTCAGCCTTTCACAGTTTTGGACATTTAAGCATATGAGTTATGCATTTCTACAGGAGCAACAAAATAATTTAAGGTTCATTGTTACAATAGAAGGGACTAGTTTTAATTCTTGATTTTTTTTTTTTTTTAAGTCAAAGTAGCTAACTGAAAGGTTGGCACAGAGAAAACTATTATTTTCCACTATAAATGAGTTCGTGTGTATACTTGTTGCTGCTGTTTTTCATTTGTTGAGAATGAGATTTATATAAAAAAAATAAAAGTTGCCAGTATAGAAATGTAATATGATATTTCCTATATCTAAATTAAAAGCAATCTTCTTTTTGTTTACTGTCTAGTCGTGTAAAAATGCCTTAGTGATTTCAGGAAGTCATCTTTTAGATTAATAATTGTGTTTTCTGGTGTGTATGTCTGTAATGGATAGACATTTCAATATTTCCTTTTCCTGATCTTCCAGAAGTGCATTCAGATCCTGGAAATTTCATGTAAGAGTTTAAGAAAATTTATGTGCTCAAGTTCAAGTGTAGTTGGGAAGACTTTTTGTAGCACTGCAAGTATGAAAAATCAATCCATACCTGTTTTTTTTTGACCTCAGGTACCCTAGAAGAAAGGTTCTATGGTAAGAAATCCTTTTCGCTGGAGTATGCAGTTCTCTGCAAAGTTCTGTCATGATTCATCAGATCACCATTCTTCCATCATCTTTGCCTGTATTTTCAAATGCGTCTTCTCATAGAAAAAGCTGTGCAGTTTGTCCTCTTAGGATTCAGGTATACAACATGCAGTTCAGTCAGGGAATCTTAAGTTCCAGAGAGGAGCAAGAGCTCATAGCTGAGCTCAAGACTTCCGTTAGTTAGCTCTGGTTGGTACTTTACTAAGCCTGAGAGTGGCATTGTATTTGTGTCTGCCTTCCCCTGGTGACATAGGCATCCTGGGTGCCTGTTTGAAGCAACCTGAGTCACCTTGCTGGGACGCAGAACTCACATTTTAAGTGAAAGGGTGTCCAGACAGGCTGTTTGATTCTTGTCCTGGCTTGCTTATCTGAGCTGAATCCTCCTTCTTCCTTAGCAAGTGCTGTAACCATGTTTCCATGTATTTGCTGACTTTGGAGACAGCAGTACAATGTTCTACTAGTGATGTTCGTATGCCATGTGCATCATCCTCCCCATTGAATTCTGCCTGTCTGCTCAGCTGGTGCAGCAAGCAAGCTGCAAAATTACAGCATACAAGAAAACCTTTCTTCAGGCACATCTCTGCAGTTGTCACCAAATGCTGATCTTAGCTGTCTGTCTCCAGAAATTAACCTTTCTTGCTAGTAGCAGTAAACCTTTGTGGAAATTTTATGGGTAGCAGAATGCCTGTTAGTGTATTTCAGTATGGGTCATAATAACTTCCTTTCTGATTTCTTTTCCCAAAAATACTTGAATGCTTTTCCTGTTGGAGATAAAAACTATAACATGGCTGAATAAATGTAGAGGCAGCTTGCCAAAGAGTGACCAGAAAGAGTGTGCTCATATTAAAGCAGCTACTAGTTACACTTTTATTTGAATTTTTTATTGTTTGTTTTAAATAGAAAGAACAAAGCTAGACAACTAGCCAAGCCCACAGTTGATAACAGCTTGAAAATCAGGCGCTGCTACTTCAGCATGTGGTATAATAAAAATACTTGTCTGCACAGTGGGGTCATCAACAGTTATTAACATGTAGATTATGAAGATTGCTTTGCTCTGACCAGTGAGCGGTTCAGGGGCAGGCTAAGCTGTAATACTTTGGAAACTCTGCTCCTTTTTATATAGAGTCAGTCACTATCAGTTAATTCATTAACTAAAGTTTTTGTCCTTCTCTATCAATGGAATGAATGTGCAGTGGAATGCCTTGTTTTGGTAGGGTTTTGTTGGAAGGCTTTCGTGTGCATTTTCAAATGCGCTTGGTTTCACATGTGAAAAAAAATGATCAAAGAAACACCGTACACCTGGGATGGAAGATGGTGAACTTTAAGTTTCCCCTTTAGCTTCAGGAGAAATTAATTTTACAGGCTTGGATCAGCCCTCAAAAAGGCTCTGCATCCTACACAGACAAGCTCTGTCTTTCTTACAGGGCAGTTTAAAGTGTGGAAGGAGTGTATTGGTAGAAGTCTTCATCTTGGAGTTTTATGCTGTCTTTGAGAATCTGACCCAGGTCAGAGTATTTTGGAGACAGAACCCGAGACCCTTGAACAGTGTTAGAAATTTCATTCAAAGGGCAGAGGGAAGAGAAGTTTGACTGGCTGGCACAGTCACAGTCTGCATTGTTGCCAAGAACTTGTGCTACGGTGTTTTAGATTAGCATGAATTTGAACACTGAAATAGCATGCCTGGGAAATATTGTGTTCTTGCAGTTTCACCAAGGTGATGAAGCTGTGAATAACTGAGGTTGGGGAATCATTTGCTAGCAAACAGATGCTTTTTTCTTGTCATCTGGAAGCAATGAAGTTGCTAATGGTGCTACTGTTTGAGTGCCTGGCCTGGATTCAAGCAAGAATCTTCAAGGAGGGAGCATGTAGTTTGTCTGTAAACTCTTCCAAATACTTTTGCACCCACACCCTCCAGCCAGATTTCAGTTTTACAGATCTAGTAGAGATTGTAGGATTTGTTGTTCAGCTCATTGAGTATTCTTTTTTTTTGGGAAAGATTCAAGTGTTTTAAATGGATTTCTTCCCTTTTCCCCATTGTCCTCTGATCTTGTCTAGTGTTAACACCTTATATTCTGCAGTGAAGAGCTTTAAATCTTGAAGGTGAGGGCTCAGAAGAGAGTCAGTCATATGCTTGCTCTTGCAACTGAAAGGCAAGATCATCTATTAATAATAACCAAAGCTCCATTCTTGGAATTTTGGGACATTAGTTTCAGGTAGCTGAGGTTTTGGCTAATTTCTATTCCTAAATAAGACCAAAGAGAAAGTTTTTCTGGAATCAGTGCAAGTTTGAGGGTAGGCGTTCTTCGGTGATAGTTGGTCTTAGTTGATTTGTGAAAAGAGAGTTCATGTATGAGGTAGGACCAAATTCAAAACTTGTTAGTTAAGTCTGTGTTGTGTCTGGAATGATTACTGCATAGTGGGTATAAACTGGTATTAGAAAAAGATACATTTTTTTTTAAGAGGTACCCTCCACTTCCTGGAGCAGTAGCTCTTTTTCAGTACCTGATGCTCATTTTGAAGTGTGTTACTATTATCATCTGATTGTGAAAATTGCTTTATAAGACCATATTCTAACCACTTTCTCCTATGATATTGCAGCGGCTAACAAACAAACAGTGGATGCCAGATAACAAGGTATAATTATCACCACTGATTGCAGTCAGGATTGTCCAAAAGTAATTTAAATCATTCTTGTGTCATAGGACTTGAGAATATTTCAGTATCTTAGTCTTCGATCTTTGTTTGTATACTGATGTAGCAGAAATTGAGAAGTTAGTGAGATCAGAACAAGAAATATTTTTTTTTTTGGTGTTCTGTATGGAAACGTTATTTTTCAAAACTTTTGCAATTTTCCATTGGCAAGAGGAATATTCACACACATCTTTCATAAAATGTGGGAGAGGTTTGATCCTGACAATGTTCTACCAGCAGTGACTGACATTAGCTTTGTGTGTAGTTACTATTAAAGTGGTTGTTTAATCAGGACCTCATTGTATTTAAAATGTCAAGATTGTGACATCTTCAAACATTAGCCAGGGTAGAGGACTAGTTACCCTGGGGAGTCTGCCTTAAGCCAGTATAGCCTGTAATTGCTATTTTCATGTGTGGGTGAGTAAGTATCATGTTTTTCCAAAAGACATAACTATTACAGACTGATATCCCCTCCCCAGCTTTGGATAGTGGCAGTGTATTACAAAATACCTATCAGAAGGCCTTCTCCCAATCCTCTTCATCATGGGGTAAGTTCATGGGGACAATGCACATGCTCAAGGAGTGCTGAGAACGAGGAAGAAATAGGCACTTATCTTCTCCCTGTAATGTATTAATGTCAGCTCTTCTATCCATGAAGAAATACCACTGCTTACTCCTGCTGGTAGGTGTCTGCATTTTTGACAGAAACAAAATGAAACCTGAAGTAGTTACAGAGCTTTTCCCCTCCGTCCCTCAGCAAACATGTTAATCCAGTATTTCAACTGAGTGTGGTAATCCTTTGGGTTTAGCATGACACCTTGTCCTCTGATGAAGCTGGAATCTATCTCGTACTGCATCTGTGTGGTCTTACTCCTGGGCTCCATATGATGTCTTCACAGAATCACAGATTAGGTGAGGTTGGAAGAGACCTCTGGAGGTCATCTCGTTCAACCCCACTGCTCAAGCAGGGCCACCTAGAGTCAGTTGCCCAGGACCATGTCCCAGGTGGCTTTTGAGATGGAGACTCCACAACCTCTCTGGGCAACCTGGGCCAGTGCTCGGTCACTGTCACGGGGAAAAAGTGTTTCCTGCTGTTAAGAGGGAACCTCTTGTGTTTCAGTTTGTGCCCATTGCCTCTGGTCCTGTCACTGGGCACCACTGAGAAGAGCCTGGCTCCATCTGCTTTGCACCCTCCCTTCAGGTGTTAATACTCAAGATCTCCCTGAGCTTTCTCTTCTCTAGGCTGAACAGTCCCAGCTCTCTCAGCCCTTCCTGGTAGAAGAGATGCTCCAGTCTCTTCATCATTTTTGTGGCCCTTTGTTGGATTCTCTGCAGTATGTCCATCCATGTCTCTCTTGTACCAAGGAGCCCAGCACTGGACACGGCATTCCAGGTGTGTCCTCAGCAGCTCTGCATGGAGGGGAAGGATCACCTCCCTCAGCCTGCTGGCGATCCTTTGCCTGATGCAGCCCAGGATGCCGTTCTCCTCCTTTGCAGCAGGGCCCCACTGCTGGCTCATGTTCAACGTGGTGTCCACTGGGACCCCCTGGTCCTTTTCATGCGTACTGCTTTCTTGCTGGGTGGACCCCAACATAAGTTGGTGCCTGGGGTTGTTCCTCCCCAGGTGCAGGATGTTGTACTTCCCCTTGGTGAACTTCATGAGGTTCCTGTCCCATTTCTCTAGCTTGTCCCTCTGGATGGCAGCATGACTCCCTGGCCTACCAGCCACTCCTACCAGTTTAGTGTCATCAGCAAACATGTGGAGGGTATGCTCTGACCCATCATCCAGGTCATTAATGAAGATGTTAAACAGGACTGGACCTGGTATTGACCCCTGGACTACACCACTAGGTTTTGGCCTCCAACTAGACACTGTGGCACTGATCACTTCCCTCTGGGCCTGGCCGTTCAGCCAGTTTGAGGTCTGCCTCCCTGTCTGCTCATCCAGCCTGTACACCAACAGTTTCTCTGTGAGTATCTTATGGGAGACAGTGTCAGAGGCCTGAAGTCCAGGTAAACTATGTGCACTGCTCCCCCCTTGTCTACCAGACCGCTTGTTTCGTCATAGAAGATTATTGGTTGGTCAGGCATGACTTGCCCTTGGTGAATCCATGCTGACTGTTCCTGATGACTTTTTTGTCTCTCGTGTTCATGGAAATGTTTTCCAGGATTAGGTGGTCCATCAGAAAAAATTTCTGCTCTTCAGAAAATTTTGAGCAGTCTGGTCACTTCTTTTGATTTTTCATGCTTCCTGTGTACATGTGACTTAATTTTATTAGATGTTTTCAGGGGTGGTGTTCTTGACTTTCTTACCATTTTCATATTCTCTTTTCCTGCAGCTGAATTTACTGGTAGGAGTTGCATATTTTAATTTCCTCCAACTGTGAAAATCTGATGGTTTACGGTGACTCTGAGCTGTTGGTGGAGTTAAATTTTGATTTACTGACGTGTGTGTTTGTAGTATTGTATCATATGGGTTCTTTCTTGAAATATCTTGTACAATCAGCTCTGTTTTCCTAGTTGACAGGGAGAAAACAGCAGGGAAACCCTGGGTGATATTGGATGTCTGGGGCGAGGAGGATGTGCAGGTACTAGATGGGTTTTGCACATGGTCAGCATAGCTTTGGCAGGGCTGGTTGAAATGAGTTGAAACAAAAAGCTCTGCAGAGAGCCCTCATGCAGCCTCCATATGAAACCACTTAACTGTGTCTGTATTTCTTCCCTGGTTCTGAGATGATGATGTAGGTGGGCTTTGTCCTGCACCTGGATTAATAAACCTTTCTGGAACCTAAACCAGGGTATGGTAAATTTGCGTGGCTCTACAGAAACCAGAGTGGGACAAGCAGGATTGTGACAGAGCCAGAACTAATAAATGTGGCTTATCAGGACTGGGTCTGAGGAAATCTGGCTCTAAGTTACTACTCAAGTGTAAATTTGTCATTTTTTTAATGTAATTTTTTAGCTATACAAAATGATTATCATTACCGGCTATTTCTTTTCTAACTTATTTTGAAATAAATGTTGTAAATTTTCAAAATAAGGGTAATCATGTTTCCCAGCTTGGAGGGGTATATGTGGAGAAATACTGTGTCACATTATAGTAAACTTCTATTGAGACAGTACATTTATAGTGAACTTTTCATTTACCATTAGTCCTTAGGTAAAGAAGCAGTTGTTTAAATAACAATGGGAAACTCAGCTTAGTATTCGTAGTAGCATGTAGGATGATGGTATAAGATTTCAAAGTGATGTGACAAAAACCCCAGTCCTAAGCTATTACAGAGGTTGTTATGACTCACTGCTAAAAGATGTTATTTTTCCTTTTAATAAAAGGATCATTTGAACAGGTTTTGTAGCCTGTATGCAGGGAAAGCTTCAGAGCAGAATCAGGAGGACTGAAGCACTTAGTGGTGAGTTTAAGTTTTCACAGTAGCAGCCAGAGCAGAAGGTGATCACAGGGTGTGATACTGTAAAAGTCTGGAGACATCTGAGTAAAAGTGCTACTGTTGAAGGAGCTGCAGCTCTTAGGAATTACTGACTTTAAAATCTCAGGATATTCAACACATCCACTGTAATTCTGTACTTTTGGGGGGTTCTGGGTGTAAAGCAGTGCCCTTTTTACTCCAGATTTCTGTGGCTTATTATATGGAAATTAACTCATATCTTCTGCTTGCTTTTAGAGACTTGCTTCCAGTCTTTTTATCTAACTTGATCTAAAGTGATTTGTGTCATGCTTATTTTTTTTCTTTTGGTGTAAAGACTCTTTTTGAGTAAGAAGGAAAATGTGTATTGCAGAATGCAGAGTGTATATTTAAGTGTTGGTACGTGTCTTGAAGAAATTGTGTCAGTATGGTAGAGGCAAAATCTGCATTGTTTTCTATGTTCTAGTATAATTAAAAGTAGAATGGAATACACCGGCTTTAGCTTCTTGCATGTGTAGTGTGAAAATAAGCAAACTCCTGTAATTTAGCATACCTGTATTTTTCACAAATGTTGCAATGGTAGTTGCAAAACACTGCTAGATTATGTGATAAAGGTAATATAAAGGGTACTAGGAAAGTAAAACAAAATACAAGAATGAGTGCCATGGCTGAGAGAAGTAACCCCATCCTGCTGTGCATCACAGTGCAGTGAAGCTGGATAGTGAGTTATAGCTGCAGTTTTAAGCATATTGGCAAATGCAGTATCCCCAGTGGACTTCATGTTTAGGTGTGTGTGAGTGGGAAGGAAGGAAGGGTAGTAGCTAAGTGGACAGGGGCTAGTGACTCTCACAGCTGATTTCTAACTAAGCCTTTTGATCATAGGCCTCAAGATGGCATGGTTCTCATCTTTGGTGTTTAGCTATTGTAGTCTAGCTGATGTGTGTTTAAATTTCAGTGACACTATTTACCACGTCGTTAAGAAGCAAAAGCACGTAGGATATGAAAGAAGATAAAGGGAGGGACTGTGATTCTCTAAACAGTCTACTGTGAGACCCTGGGAAATGGTATTAATAACGCTTGGACTTTGTATGTGAAATGACGGAGCAAGAACACTTCGCCATTTGGGATGCACACACAACTACAAGCAGATTCCAGTTCTGATTTTGCTGTTGTCTGCAAAGAGTTGTGCGGCCCTGAGCAGCTTGTGGAAGGTGTGAGTTTGCAAAGCATTTGTTTGCTTGGTATACTTGTAGTTCGTTTATTTTTTAGGGTCAGAGGCTTAGGAAGTTTGAGCTCAAGTATAGACTGCATACATCTCTGAACTACTGTTATCATAGCTTTTTGTTCATTCTCAGTGTATGTGTGTGCATGCAGATGCATGGTGTCTTTCCTCCCCAGGTGTGTCTTCTGTGCTACAGTGTCTTGAGCATACTTAGTTGTTTGATGTTAGGCTCAGGAAACTTGGCCATCTTTGGAATCCACATCACATTGTAAAATCTTCAAGTGGCTGTAAGATACTTTCTTCAGGTCAGAGGCTCCCCAGAGCTTGAGGTGATTCATGCATAGGGTGTGACTGTGTCGCCTTGGTGTTCCTATTGCTCCAGTGAAAGACAAGGCTGCAGAGTCAGCAGTGCTTACTGGTTGGTTTCCTGCCCTAGCTGAAGATTTGGCTTACACCACAGCCAAAGTCAGCCCCATTTTCTGATCAGTCACGTGGCGCAGCCTTGGTGTAGGAATGGCACCTGAGTGCCGGTGGCCTCTTGTAGATCAAAAGCCACAGCCTGCCCACTCATGGTGTTGCCATGGTCCGTTTGAGCTACGTGTTTACCGCTTATCTGAAAATGATAGTCAACATCTGCTGAAGTTGATACCCAAACTTAAATATAAGAAATACTGAGTTACTGTGAAGTATTGTGCCACAACTAGTCTGTGACTTGGTTTCACTGTTTGAAAAATAAAGCCATGCTTGATAAGAGCCTTGAGGCTTATCTGCTGTACTTTGTCACATCCTATGACTTGAAGGTGCAGGCTGCAGTTTGTGTAGCTCAGCTAACTCACTGGTTTGGGGTTCTTGTGTTTCCTTAGGTACAACATTGATCCTGGCTTGTACTGTCCATTTTTCTCTCTTGGGGCGTGCATGGAGGGTTTAAACTCTTTGTTCAGTCAGCTCCTAGGAATCTCCCTTTATGCTGAACAGACACAGAGAGGAGAGGTTTGGTCTGAAGATGTTCGAAAGTTGGTAAGTATTCTTGTTCCCAACATCTGAAATGACAAAGGGAAGTTAGATGAGATGATGTGTTCCTCTGAGCCATGAATCAGATTTTGGTTTTAAATTACTTAGGTACCTGTCAAAAGCACAGACTAGTTGTCTAATTTTAGTTGAAGTTAGACCTCAAGGGCTTTACGCTCCAAGTGCATTTTGTATGCTTCTTATTTTATGGCCTTTATAATATGTCTCTGTGTGGAAGGGTGCCTGAATCAGAAGCATTTTCTCTTTTTGGAGATTACTGTTGTACCTTTCAAGCCATTCTTCCGAGTGAGCCTTGCTGGTTTTTTTTTCGTTTCCAGTTTGTAGATGACTGTGGAGGACTGGAGTGCTGTAGGTGCGTGTTCTAGCAGTCATGTGTCTTTGCCTCATTTTTTTTTTTTATTCTGTATGTCATCTTTACTTTGAGATTTTTTTTTATGTCTTTATTTTTCTGCCCTCTTTTTAGGGGAGGGTGGAAATAAAAACTTAGGCAATAATTTACACATCAGGCTCCCAGGTTCCTCTGTTGTCTTCCTTCCATGTATTCACTGCCAGATCTTCTACACTGCTCTTGCACCTCCAGCAAGAGCTGCTGTTCTTCCTATCCTGTGGGTCAATTTCTAATTACTCCTTACTCTTTCTATTTTTATTTTCATGGTAAATCACTGTTGACTTCTCATAAGTAATTTAGGGGCTACAGACAGTGTTCCTTCTAATACTAATCTGTGACTAAATAGTTTTGAGTGAAATGCAGAAATGGATGTAATTTGAGGGACATGTTGTGAATCTGGCGTATATTTTTTGCAAACAAAAATTGCTAGCAGACTTTACATGAATTATTCCCAGTTTATTTGTCATTTATTAATTATAAATCTTTCAATAAGAATACTACATATATTAGTATTGTATATATGTACACACTTCAATTTACACATCTTTTTGGTGATTTCACTGTGGAAATTATATATTTTTTCAGGCTGTTGTTCATGAAACTGAAGGTTTGCTAGGATACATCTATTGTGACTTCTTTCAGCGACCTGATAAACCACATCAGGTAACATTTGTGGTTCCAGCATGGTTTTATTTTAGTAATGACTGTAGCATTAGGACTATTTGCATTCAATGCAAGTTTAGTAAAAGTTACCTCAATTTAAAATAAGTAAATTGTAAACAGGGGAAGCCTGTAACTTCAAGTGTTGGTTTAAGTAAAATATTTTTGTAAGTAACCTTTCATTTAAAAAACGTTACCCGATAGGCTGAACTCAGACTCTTTGTTGTACAGAACAACATGAAATGTCGTAGAACTCTGTTTAAAAACACCTATTTTCTGGCCTATTATT
This sequence comes from Falco peregrinus, assembly GCF_023634155.1. NCBI lineage: Eukaryota > Metazoa > Chordata > Aves > Falconiformes > Falconidae > Falco > Falco peregrinus. The sequence continues at coordinate 100,846,161 of NC_073724.1, forward strand.
TGCAAGTAAAAATGATCTGAAATTTTAATACTCTCTAAAGGTGAAAGCTCACTAATAACAACTAATTTTTATTCAAAATCCTACTTAAAACTGAAGAGAGTTCCAACTGTTGTGGCTCACTCACTCATGCTGCCTAGTGCCAGTGTATTACGTATAGAATGCAGAACAATGGACGCTTCACTCTGTAGCAGCATCTGCAAATTACCACTGTTAGTGAGGTGGTAATTGGACTTCAAATGTATATTATTTTAGTATATTACTCTGTTTTGCTAATGTTTCACGGTATACTAGGAGTGCTATGGTATATTTTATAAAGAAGCTACTGCTGAAGAATGAGGACAGAACATAGTCTAAAAATTATAGGTTTGACACATCAGTGTAAATTTCTTTGAGCCAGTGATATTTTTTAGAAAAATTGAGAGGTTCTGACAATTCTAAACCAGAAGGAATTATTTTCTGAAAGCAACACAGTGTTTTCTTCATGGAATAAGGTAGTTTCCTCATGAATATGGAGCAAAAAATAAAGATGGAGAAACAGCATGCTGCTATTGAACAACGCTTAATGTTCGTTGAATTCTACTTATGTAACATGTATATGATTGTTTGATTTAATATTTTAATGACTTCATCATTATGTTAATATCATAGGTATAATGAGATTGGCTGTCCATATCTTTGCTTTTGTCTTGAAAAGGATTGTCACTTTACAGTTCGTGGAGGCAGGCTAAGGGAAAATGGAGAGTACCAGCTGCCTGTAGTTGTTCTTATGCTTAGCCTGCCCCATTCAACAAGGGATGCACCAACACTACTAAGTCCTGGGATGATGGAGAATCTCTTCCATGAAATGGGACATGCTATGCATTCTATGCTGGGGAGAACTCGGTACCAACATGTCACTGGTAAGAAAATTAGAATAGTGATTTTTTTGGTTTAGTTAAATGTTTCATTTCTAGAAGAAGGCAGTAGATTAAAAAAAACCCCAAACAACAAACCCAAAACAATCAAGAAAAAAAAAAGAAGGATGAACCAGAAATTGTTGAGTCATGTTGATACTTCTGCATCTTTGATAACCTGAAAATAGAATATCAGATCCTCTGATATTATCTGAAACCCAACAAAGGACATCCTAGTAAGAATTAGGTATTTGTATCTCTTGTTTCTGTACTACTGATCTTTGTTCTAGTAGTGGTATCCACTTTTGCAAGTTCACATTATGTGGAGTTTATAATAATGGAATAGTTGGAGGATTGAAAATAAATTGAGATAAACTTGTACCTAGTGTAAAAGCACAATGAATCCTGGGTTGGAAATTATTTAGGAAATTGAATTAAGGAAAATGAATAAATTAGTTTTTGCAAAGGGCATACACTTGCAATATGGAAAATCTGTAAAGCCAGGTCTTTTCTAGTTGATTCTGATTAAAGCCAGGTTGATAAAAAACATACTATATTTGCAAACATGATTAACTGGTAGGCCTTTTTATCCTGTGTAAATGGACATGAATGAATATGCAGTCCCAGCTCAGTGTATACATAGAAAAAGAATATTGCCTTTTTTCATTTACTCTCTCTTCTTAAGCAGTAGCAAAGAGTGTATTAGCTGACAGCTCACAGGCTTGTCGTCTTGTGGCAAATGCGTCAAAGGCATGTTCTGGCTAAAGCTGCTTGGCACGCTACTTTTCGTACCTGCAGACAGCTTGGTATATCCTCTTCTATAATAGTGTGCTGGAAATCCCATTTGCAGTAGACATTTACTTATTAAAACAAAGACCCCACAACCAAACAGATGAAATTGTAGCTCCTTTGTCTGAAGGATTTTTTTATTATTATTTTATGTTTTACTATTTTTATATTATGCTCATGATACAAAGGGGAGTCCATGGTAGTGTTGTTATCGACAGATACTTTGCACCCAGTGACAAAATACTCTTTCTTAAATCTTCCACTTAAAATAGACTGAGCTGTTTGTAATTATGTCACTACCGGACATTGTTAAAACAAATAAACACTGTATATGCTCTTTCAGTATGAGCTCTATATACTCCTTGGGACAGCTAAGTGCTCTCTGCGACCCCTTCCACTCATGTGGCCTTGCTCATCTTGACCTCTAGGAGTACTTACATGCCCAAAGTATCTGCCTTGGTGGGCTTCTCCTCTTGTAGTGAATCACACATATCTGCATGTTAAAGTCTTGAAGAGGCAGGAAATGGCTAATTTTGAGGCTCAGACTTTTCATGAGACCCTTTGTATGGTTTAAGCCTTGCCTTAGCTCCAGGCAGTCCTTCATCCCAGGAGATTTCACTCCAGATCTCGAATTGCAAAAGCAGCTCTGAGGTCAGTCCTGTTGTTTCTGCAGAGAATCTTCTTTTTTTAGGGTTTGGAATAGATGGGTTGTCCCAGGGATGTCTTGTAGAGGCCATCTGCCCTCCTGAGACACTAGGGTGGCTAAGTGTGGAGACAAGATGACTTCAGGGTATTGTTAGAGAAAAAAAATTGTCGTTCTAGTTGAGATGCACTGAGTATTTGACATCTTTCCTACTCTCCCCTGCCTCCCTTTTCTGATAACATTCCCAAAGATTCAGGAACCCATTCTGCTGCTAATGACCCCGAAACTTGAATAATAATATATGGTTTTGACTTCAGATGTGCTTCTTTTTAAGTTAATCTATCATTTTACTATATGCGTTTATTGATTGTTCAATGCCTTTGTGTGTGTATAAGATCTTTTAAAACCTAGCTTGTAGTCCATTTTAGTTTATCCTGCAGTACAGATTACCTACATTTGTTTTACAGGAGATATCCCAGATAACTACCTAACTTCTTACCTTTCTGACATTCAGATAATGTAATTCTTCAGGAGTCTCTTTAATGGTTATTAAAATAATTCTATCACTTTATTAAGGAGTGTTGAGGAAGTATAAGTGGATAGAGGAACATCAGTGTGGTTCTGCAGGCATTTGTCTTGGGACCAGCTTTGGTTTAGGCTTTTTAAAAATTATTTTCAAACAGCAACAAAAAAAGACTTTAGTAATTAAATGTGTTGGCACAAAAGAAGGATCGGGGAATTGTATGAGACCTGAACGACTGGATACTGCAGTGTTAGAAGTAAAATGCAATTCAGAACTGCACAGTGCAGATCATGCACTTAAAAAGTACAAAGAATTTATGCTATCAAATGGATATTTCAATAGTGGTGGAGGATCAGAAGAGTTTTATGTATTAATGCAGAACTATAAATAGCTACTGTATCTGTGAAAGGGCCGAATGTGATTTGAAATTAATCAGAGGTGTATTTAACAGCAGTAAGTATTAGAATGATTACAGAAGGTGCTGGTGAAACCTCATGCAGTGCTTCGACACAGTTTTGTGTCTGGACTGAAGGTGAATTCAGACTGAAGCAGGTGCAGAGAAAGAGCTACAATGGACGATCTTTCAGACTTTGTCTTGCCTTTGGATAATGATGGCTCAGAGAGATATAGTTTCTCTCAATTTAGATCAAAAGCAGTGTGGGCAGTGTTATTTATACTAAAGAGCAGTATTGGTCTGAAAACACTGATTATAAACAGATCAGGAATTCAGACTAAAAATTAGGGCAAGATTGTAAAGATCGAAGTAGCGATTTTAAATAATAGTCTTCAAGAAAGAATAGTAGAAGCAAAAACTGTACTTGCATTTAAGACTAGTTTTGAATGTTGACATTGTAGCACACAGGAACAGAAGTGAAGATCCAGTGAGTCTGTTATTAAAGCAACAACTTTGTACATCCCTAACTTCAATATAGATGTTAGAAATGTAGCTTTGATTTGGTGATGTGTTACACTTCTTAATAACTTCCATTGTGTAAGGTGCTGATAAAGATTAGAGTGAATAAGGTTTTTGGGAAGATGCTATTTGAAAATACTAACCGCTAAGATATTACCTCATTGCGCTTACTCAGAACATGCCTTTAATCTGCAAGTGTTCCTTGGATAAATGACTTGGTATTATAAAATGAGGTTAATATAAAGCATAAAAAAGCTCAGCAAACAGATGGAAGCTGAAAATTGTAACTGTGAATGGGATTAAGGCAGTTTTATTTACATTGTAGTTTGATTTAGGTTTAGGACACTTAAATAGATTTGGTGTTTCATGTAGGGCCAGTTTGGCTGCAGTCTGGTTTAGTTTAAAAAGGGTGTGATCCAGAGCTTTATAAGGTGCCTCACCCAGCTGTTCAAATATTTTGTTTTACTTTGTGATTTATAGTAAAATGTGTAGGATTATAATGAAGCTTTTCTGGCATTATGTACAATAATGCTATGGAAATAAAATGTTGACTTAATAAATGAAAGAACATTAAAGTTCACCAAAAGTCCAAACGGAAAGTTGCAAAACCTTTTGGGGAGAGTTAACCATTTGTGTTAATGAAGATAGCAAATGCTGATATGTACAATTATTCTACCTCTAGGAACCAGATGTCCTACTGATTTTGCTGAAGTTCCCTCAATTCTGATGGAGTACTTTGCAAATGACTATCGAGTGGTTAACCAGTTTGCAAGGCATTATAAAACGGGACAGGTAGGGAAAATTAATCTGTAAGACACTGAAAACAGAAATAAGTGTATTCAGGAAAAGGATCACATTTTCATATGTTATTTGTTAATAATGTGTAAAGTAGGAATAAAAAATGGATAGAAATTATTTTAATATTATAATTACAATAATTCAGAAAAAATGTTAATATTCTCATTGCAGAAAAGATGAATGTAATCTGTAAAAGAATGCCAGACCCTTATATCCAGGGTTCCAGTTATATATTTAAAACTTTAAACATTTTGATCCTACAAAGGTTACATAGTTTCTACACTACACAAACTCAGTGTAGTAGGTGAACAACTTCTGTGTGATTCAAATTATGCGGAATGTTTTAATTTAATTGCAGGTAAGTAATCACAAAAATAGTGATTCATTATTGAAGTGTCTGAAGTCTGTCTTAAAATAAAGCTCAGATACTAAATCATGGGAATAAATGGAAATTATCTGCAGTGTTTAAAAACTCCCATTTTCACCATAGGGTAGGGTAGTGATTGAAATATTTTGTGATGAAAAGTGTACTGCTTTTTTTAGGATTAGATTAGGCTGAATTAGAATCTGGCAGTCATGAATCTGCATGAAAACTCTGATCCCCTTTTTTACATGAAAACAAGGAACAAGATGACTTTCAGTGGTCGCTTTAACACATGGCAGCAGAACATGATTTATATTTGTACAGCCATTGCAAAAGTATAAACCAGTAAACAATAATCAAAGATCTTTTTTTCAAGTGCTTTTGACTGAGGCAAGTTTCAGTGTACTCAAATGAAATGGTTGAAGAATAGACTACCCATAATGCAAAAATGAGAAAGCCTCTTAATTTATGTAGTGTTACATTTCATTGAAGCTTTTTATCCAATACTAAGCATTCAGTATGTTTCAGTATTATGGAAGTGGATGAATGTTTGCCTCCATCGAACAGTCCCAAAAATACATTGCTTAACTTCTGTTTTATTAGATACTGTGAGAAATTTGCTCCATAAATCTGGTTTTTGTTTGTCTGTTTGGTTTTTTTACAGGGCAAATCAGCAATCATTTCTGGAGAATTGATTGCACTAGGAAAGTCTTCTTGAAACCTGGGCGTTAAATTGTTTCAGGAGTGTTCATCATTTATATGTTTGAGTCCACATACCAAAATACTGCTTTCTAGTGTTCTCTATAAAGTTCATGTAGTGTTTAAACATAGTGGAGTTAATTTGATTGCATATGAGTTCAGAGAATGAGCTTGACTAAAACATCTGAAAGAGATTTGTGGAACATTATTTATGGCTTTGCATTTTCAAAATGGCTTAACGAATCTAAACCATGTTTAGTTGCAATGCAAAAGCTAAGAACCAGACACTGTGTCCCATTTGGCATTTCCATAAACTTCTGTTTATTGGTGGTGAAATCTTGCCCTTTCAGAGAGCAATTGAGAGGTTTAATGCAGAAATTCAGTCTTGAAGGGGGCAAGAATGGATTATGCTGGAAGATGAGAAAAAGTGCCTGAAACTGCTTTGTGGCTTTTGAGGGCTTCAGATGGCTTCCTTTTAATTGCTTTATTTAAAATTTATAAGGTACTTTCAAGCCACTATCCAACATACATAAATCTGCTTTTGCTTATGTTGGTTCATCTAAGCTAGTTTTAAGAATCTGATATCAGATTTCTGTATCTGTCATTTAAATACAAATAGATTGAAGTCATCTTTTCTGTTCTTGAAATTCAGTGATTAAGCAATTACTTCTGTCCGTGGTGTTCATGTTACAAAGTACTTGAATACGAAATCCAAGCCCTCTTACATTTATGATTCCACAAAAATCCTTTTGGGGCTTATATTTTCTGTACTTGTTCCCTGACTGATTTTTTTTATGTGCACATATAAATTTGAATCAACATTTTCCGGTCCAGGTTTTTAGTTATTTGAAGGAAAAATAAGTCCACTTTACCTGCTTTTCAAGGGGAAGTAAGGAAGGTGGGTATAACAGTTGAAATGTAAAATTTGTAAAACCATTTAATCCAAATGTTGTTCTGTACGAGAACTTCCATTAAGTTTCTTCTTACGAATGAAGAGACTGAGCTTTTCTGTGCGAGAAGGATCTTTCTTGCAACAACTACACCAACATAGATCTGCTGGATGTTGATGTGAGCTTTTTTTTTTACTGAGCTAGCTTGTTGAGGAGGCAGTGCAGATAATTTGAAAAAGCATCCTTCTTTTGGAATTACTGTATCTATGCTATGGTTTTTGCATATAAATTTTAGGTGGTGTAATTTTTAACACTCCTGTTGAACATAATTACATCAGAAAAACTTGGTAGTATACGCTCAGCTTACGGTTGCCCTTGCCATAAAAGCCAATTATAGAAGAACTGGTCCTGAGGATCATCAATTAGGTTCAGTGCTTATGCTTACGGGAAGAGGAGGGAAAAGAGGTGGTGTTTTGATTATTATAACATATGAACTGTTAAAAACTGGTTTTTAGTAGCATTGCAGAAAAAAAAGCATTGCTTTCAAAGATGAGAATGCATTATGCATGTAGATGTGGATCATGACGATCTTGTCCAAAATATCTTGAAGCTTGTAGAAAGCTTGTTTCTGCTTTCTGTGCATTTTGATGGTTGTGCTGTGGAGTACTGAGGAGTGAAAAACCTTGCAAGCTCTTCTGGCAGAAGGGGCAAGTCTTGTGAATTTAGTTCAAAAAGCTGGCCAGCACAAAAATACTTGTTCCAAGAAAGTAGCAAGCCTAGTTTTTCTTTCATCTTAAAAATAACTCAAACCAGAAAAATCCTTGAGGGAAAAAACCAGAATAGAGAGGACTGTGTTGATTAGTTACTGTTGAGTTACTCAGGTAGGCTCATAAAGTCAAGCTGTACCAAAATGAGGTTGTAACAGGGTTTAAGCAGACAATCTGGTGCATGTGTACCACTCTGTATCACTGTGTGTGTTTGTTTAATTTTGTTTAAGTGCGCAGATATGTGGTAGGTCTGTTGAGCTAAATAATTTTAAGCTTGTGTGTCTTTGAGGCTGACTTGAACAAAGGCCAGTATTTCAGCTGTTCAAATTTGAACTGACTTCATTTTTTACAGAGGTGGAATTACAAAGGCAGTATTGTATTAGCATGGTTGCGAGAATAAGCCCATAGATAGTAAAGAGTTGTAATGTGTCACAGTTACTATGCAGCAGTAACGAGTTAAGTGTGCTTTGGGATGCAGGGAGTTCTGTTCTTTTAGATGCCATGGCAAATATGCTGAAAAATTAATGCCAAGATCTTACAAGTTACTCAATATGGAAGGATGGAAAAGTGGAACCCAAAGTACAGCATGTAGTGTTTAAATTTAAAAAACAGCATGGTTGTTCAATTAACATAGTTTTAGCCAAAGCTCTGTGAAGTCTTTCATTTAGAAGGAGGATGACAGTTTGAGTCTGGTTTTATCGAAGAGCTCATCTTTCAGGATAAGTAAAATAATCATGCTGATGCATTTATTTTTTTTTCTTCAGTCAGCTACTTATTAGAGAGCCATATGTGGTTATAATGGACCAAGGAGAAAGTTTCAATTGCCTGAAACAGTACATCTTCCTCAGTACATTCAAGATCTCAGCGCATCTGTATGCCTGACATTCACAGAAACAAACTCCACAGTGGTAATCCATGAAAAGCCCTCTAGACTAGTCTATTTTCAGTTCCCTGAAATCTTAAATTTTAAAATTTTAAAGGTGCATTGGGAAAAATAAGTGACCTTGTTATTCTTCCAATTTTATCCAGTTTTGGCAATGCTTTTCTGGTGCCAGATTCTGCTGGGTTTGTGAACTATGATCACAACACAATCTTTGAGCGAGATCAGCAGCACTGATAGGTTTAAACAAAAGAATATCTATGTCTTTCTCCTGTGCCTTTTTGTCAGTAGGTGTTGTCATAAGAATGATTTGTAATTTCATTGCTTTTAATCTGCTCAAACAGTAGAGCTTGCTCTTCAGGGCAGAGTAGGTCTACATTGTTTGTTTGATATTCATATGGTTGCAAAAGAGAGAAAAACATTTTCTTGGAGGGTTTTGGTATTTACCTGCATTTTACTTGGCCTCTAGAAGGTGGTGGTAAACCATCTCCTGCGCAAAGAAATTTTAGTAATTAATGATCATTCTGTGTCTCCCCTCAGGAGTCTCATTTAGAATAGGACAGATGCTTGCAGCAGAACATAAGGGAGAAATGGGTGAATGCAGAGGCTGCCTTTTTAGCAGTCTTCTCTGGCTGGAGATCAGCTACTTGCAGTACAGTCAAAAGAAAGCAAGACTCTTGGGTGGAAAGTCTGTAAGAAATGCTTAGTTCTGAACTGAGAATTAGACCTGCTTCAGTTGTTTCTTGAGCAGGGCTGAATGTGACCAGCTCTGCTCTGTGCCCCAGTGAACTGCAAACTTGAGCATCTGTGGGAATGTGGTTTACCAAAATGCCAATTAGAAAAATCTCAGTGCCTTTTGTTCTACTTATTCTCTGTGCCAGCTGAAAGCCTGTGTACTTGACTTCCTCTTACCATCATTTAATATAGCCAACATACAAAATTGGAAATAAGTTATGTTGAAAGAGCTGGTTTGACCTTTACTGGCAGGAGTGCTCTTGGCTTTTAACATCTTAAATTACAACTGTGTAAAATATACATATTTGCTGTTGCCAAGCTTTTGGATGTTCAGATTTTTTAACACTGACAAATTACAATTTAGGAATTGCCATCCAGTTTTCTCATACGTGACTGTATCAAAAATACAGGTGCCCCTAGAAGAAATCAGCTTTGTTTAATTCCATACTGCACTACGTCACTGCAAAATTAAAGCCTCCAAAAAGCTGCCAAATCTTGCTGATAGGTTTGGTGCTTAATAACTAAATATGTTCAGAATTTTATAGATTTTCTTACATAAGGGTTTTTTTGATGACAACTGAAGTTGTGTTACTGCAAACCTGCATGTGCTTTAGTTCCAGGATGAAATGTCATTGAAGTGCGTGCCTCACTCTGTAAGAGGATGAGACAAGAAATGTTCATAGACCCAGGAGAAGAATTGTCCAACCAAAATACTTTTTACCATTTGAGATTTGTTTTCCACTTTGCTTCTTGCCTTAACTTTTCTACGTAATTAAGTAGTATTTTGAACAATACTAAATCCAGTGTGGAACCTCAAGATAGTCAGCTACTGACATCTTTATTACCATGGATAGCTGCCCATTTACTCTTAACCTAGTGGTCCAAAATCATCATCTAATTTGAAACAATTTTTGTATTTCAGAAAGCCAAATACTGGCCTAACAAGGATATACTGTGCGACAGACTTGGTGTTCATTGGTTCATTTTTCTGTGTTGAAATTTAACAGCTGTGCACATTTATGACAGGCAAAATAGTGGGTGTTGTTCTATCCCATTCTTGACCCAGCTAACATTTGTCTTGGAGAAGAGGTTACAAGCTTGGCAAGCTACTGCATAAAACATCTGTGCAACTTGAGAGTTTTTCTTATCTGCTTTAACTTCCAGATTCCACAGAGTTAATTGATAACATTTTCCTCACTTATAACTTCTCTGGAGCTGAGTTTTTATTCTGTGAATATAAACATGGTTTGTCTTAAAGCCATATAATTTGCACAGAATCTAAACATACGGCTCTGCCGTCAGGATCTGTAGACTTTCATGTATGAAATGTTTCTTACAAACATTTCAACATACTGTAGAAGTGTCGGTATGCTTTTAGAGTTCAGTGTAATACCAAATGTTTGTATGATATGTACAACTTGTAGCAACTTTCTTAATATTTTAGCAAGAGCTCAGTTATTTTAACCATATTTAATATGTTTGGTTAATAAAACTGCTAGCAAAAAAAAAAGAGAATATGCTTACTAGGGAAAATATCTATTGAAAAGTTTCAGGAAACAGTGGAAGAAGTGTAAGGTCAAGCATTCATATGCAGATAGTGTTAAAAATCTGGCATTAAAAAGTCTTTGGATGTACTTGTAGATGTTTGGATAGAAAGTTAAAAAGAGTTTGCTTAATGACTTGAAAAATGTTTCTGACGTTCGGCCTGTGGTGACGGATAATTTTATTGCCATAGATGTGGAATAAATTCAGCTTTGTTAAAAGTTTCAAAGGATAAATTTTTACTGTTCAGTATGACCAAACATTTTCATGTGGGTTAGAGCAGAAGGCCTCATGCTCTCCCAGTTGATGAAAACCCTGCCCGCTCAACAGGAGTTATGTGGGCCTCTGTGTAAATTCAAGTGAAGTATGCTCAGAGGCCAACAGGAAAATCTATTATAATATCTGCTTTTGAAGATTAGTCAGGATGACCTGGGAGGACTTTAACTGCCCCATCTGTTCTTTATCTCTAAAGATAGTCATAATATTTTTAAAAGATGGATAAGGGAACATGGGATCAATTTACAGAAAAACAGACACTGAGACAGAGTGATTTCTTGATTGCTATGTAAATTACTGCCAATATCTTAATTGCCCATTTAATGCTTTTTTTTTGGAAATGAGATTTCCTTCCTCAGTGCAAAGCACTTCAGATATGTTTTTATTACCACCAGGGGTCTGTCTTTTTTCTTTCTTGCTGCTTCAGCCTTTTCTAGTAGTAAGCATACTATTTACAAATATACAACAATTGTAAATATGTTCTGACATTATTTTTTTTTATTCAAGCCACTGCCAAAAAACATGGTATCAAGACTATGTGAGTCCAAAAAGGTGTGTGCTGCAGCTGATATGCAACTCCAGGTATGTTTTTGCATTTTAGTCTCTACTTTGTATCCAGAGCTCACAGAACATGGTTTAATTCTTATAATTTTACCAATTTTTTAATTTCAACATAGACCCATTATCTAACTATATGCAAATCAGTGAAAATTCATTTTTATATTAACTTTGTTTTTGTAAAAGTATTCTGTGTTGTCTGTTTAAACTAAATGCCTCTATCTGTAGTAAAATGTTGTGAAAACCACAGCTTTTGAAAATGGTTGGACTATCAGAATTCCCCAATGTGGTTTGAGTTTTTTAATTAATGATGGAATCATTTAAGGAGAGCTTGCAGTAGAGGAAGTACTGTGTACCTTTTGGATCATTACAATGTAGCAGGACTGAGAGATACAGGCTACCTTAGTAAAATCAAACCAGCTCATTTACTTACTAGAATGTGATTCAAGCTCCTTGTCTTTTGCAGCCCCAGTATGACAGTGGCAACTTGTTACTGCCATCAGAATTGGTGGCTGGGCTATAAGGCTCTAGGACTTCTCTCTCTCTCACAGTGTTGGGAGCAGTAATTAATTTGTAAACCTTTATTTTCTGTGGCTAGATGAGATTCATCAGTCATACCCACAAGCAAGCTATCAGTGTTGCTTTTCCTCAAAGGAAGGAAACTAGAGTTCTATCTAAAATGGGTGTTTAGTATTTTTCAGTCCTGCAACGACAGTTCTCACATGTGAACGGTAGCATTAGCATCTAACTCAGATATTTTTTTTACAGTGAGAGTCTGACTGCATTTAGTATGCTACAAGCTTCTGCTGTGTGATTTTTGTGACTTTGTTTTCTTCTTTGTTTTGTTTTAAGCTAGAAACATATAATTTTTCTTTTTACAGTAGACCTAGTGTTTAGGTGAGATAACTCTTCTAGTACCTTAATAAAGGTTAGTCATGATTTTTGAGATGTAGAAAGAAACAAATTTAAAGATCAGATCTTTGCAGTTCTTCACTTTGAAAAGGGCCCAAATGATTGCAACCCTCTAAAAACATGAGTTGTGCTGGTTAACTGAAGTTGATTTAAAAGAAAAACTTAGTTAGAGTTTGCTCTGTGCAGTTACTTACAGTGATTTAAAACCAATCAGAATACTGGAGTGTGGACCTGTAAATGTATAGGTGTCAGTTACACTGATCAAACCCAGACTTAACATTGTTTTTAGTGTATATGTATATTTTTCATTAAACTTAATGGATTTTTGAATTATGCTTTCAATGCAGCGCTGGCTGTCAGTGGCCAGTGTTGACTGTGCAGGTGTGAACAACAAGGGTGCTACCTGTGGCTCTCCCTCTGTGACATGAAAACTACTGCACCCTCTCTGCAGGTCTTGATTTTGAAATGCACGCTCCTGGCTCTGAAAGGTTCATATACAGAGATAATGAGAATCCAGAAAAAAAGGTAGCCAAGAATATAACTAATTCATATAGGAGGGTTTTTTTGGGGAAAAAAACCCCACCCAATTCTGGATTGAAATAAAATTTATAATGAGAATGCTTAGCGGTGGATCTCTGTTTGTGAAGTCTACCAACACAGAATAATTTACCAATGTGCAGACTAATAACTACCAAAGTGATGATCCAGTACTTTCACATGTACCCATTCCTTTCTGGTGTGTCAATAACAGCTATATATAGATCTGGCATATTTCCTGTCAGCTTTTAATATGTGTTTTCTGTAATCTTGTCAAGGTTTGAGACCAAATTGCGGTGAGGAGGCTAAATGGGCTTGGGTACCAAGAGCACCTTAAGTCACAGATATATTAAAAAGTGATGTGGCCTCCCTGTCCTGTGGCAGGGGAGATTGTGTGGTCTAGAAGTAAGTCAGGGAGGGGTCATTGCGTTGGTCCCATGGGGTGGACTGTGCAGTCCCCTGCTGCTGCTGACCTTCAGCTGCTCCTGAGGTCTCTGTAGGGTCTGTCCCAAAGTGACTCCAGATGCCATAGCTTTCGAGCTTGGGAGAGAACACCCACTTCTGGTGGGCTCAAATTCCTGTGGGTGCCTAATGATTAACTGGTGCTGGCAATGATGCAGTGATTAAGCAGGCTGCTTGCCCTCAAATTACTCTTGTGTAACTAATGTTCAACCAGTCTCAACCTGTGTCAAATGACCACAATGCCACACTGAATGTTATTATTAATTTCCTACTTTAAGCACCATGTTCTTGGAGATTCCAAACATAATACCTGCAGACGTATGCACTGATTTCAAAGAGACAGATTGGCAGAGCCATTCAGTTTATTAGTTCAGAAAAAATGTCCCATAGAAGTTGACTGCATGGCAAATACAAAGTTCATACATTCCTTTGTATTGTTACTTGTGTAGATTTAAAAGTATAATAATTCATTAAAGAAAAACATACTTAAATCTGCATATATACAAAGTATATATGTACTACTAATGTATACCTGAAAAAACTGTGAAAGATGACTCTTAATACCTTTTCTTCAGACTTTGCAGAGTATATTCTATGTTGACAACTAGATGCTTTGTAAGCCATATTTGATCTTTAAAAGAAAGAAAAATGCTTACAAATTTTCCGTCAGTGGGAAAAATGCCTAAAGGTTCTTGTGGTCTGTTCAGAAAATAAGTCTATCAGCATGGGGCAATAAGAAATGAATGCTGGTTTTTCATCATGACTATAACACATCTGTGTGTTTTTGCAGCTCACATCATCAGTTACTCAACAGGAAAGATAGGAGTGCATCCTCTCATAAGGCTTATGCCATGTAGATTGAGTCCCTGAGGCTTTCAGTTAGTGGTAACTTCACTGGGAAATGCCTGACTTTTTGATATTGATGCAATTAAGCAGACAAGGAGCTAGAAAGAACTGGAATCAAGTGAAACTAATAAATACCATTGTCAGTGCAAAACAGAGAGATAGTGTGAAGACAGATAACTATTTGATGGCCTTTTAATATTTTCAGGTCTTTTAGGAAATGTGTTTTACTCAAATTAGAAATAATCTTGTAGCTACTGCTTAGTATTAAGTACTAAGCATGCTCCTCAGCAGTATCACCTAAAATCCTGTGGTCCTGGGATGTGTTTCCCATTTCAAAGACCTGTGTAAACATTCAGAACTGTGGTTTCTGGATGGGAATCCTCATGGCTATAAAGTTCATGCAAGTTTATTTTCAGGGATGGATTTTTTTTTTTTTAACTATGCTGTCCAGGTGGCCTGGCTTATTGCTTTCTTCCCACGCTTTACATGTGCCAGGATCAAGGGAAAGCTTATAGCTGGCTTCAGTGACTCATTTCACTGGCCTTCAGCTGACATTTCCCCACTGCCCAGCTATGAATTGAGCTTTTGCTCCAGCTCCCTGACCACAAACTACTTGACTCCAAATTTTGCTGTAGAGAAGGTCCACTGCAGTGCAATCCACTCCATCTTGTGAGGAGCACTGAAGAGCAACTGCAAAGAGGTCCTAACAAAGCTGGGAGATGGAAAAAAGAGAATCAAGGCTGGGCTGAAGCAGGATGCTAAAGTCTCTTTGTCAGGTGCTGAAGTTCCTCATGTTTGGTTTGGGTTTTGTAGAGAGGGAGGCTGGTGTGAAATGACTCCTGCAGTCACAAAGGCCTAGGGTGACAGGAGAAAGTGAGTTTTCTAAGACTGTTTCATCAGGTAATTTTCAGATCTATTCATGGTACTTACTATTCGTCATATTCTCAGTCACCCTTGCTACTATAAATGCTATAGCTTTTGTTAAACTTTGTTAAAAAACAAGCTGGGATTCTAGAGACCAGCTCTGAGGTGAAAAGTAAAAGCTGAGGCATTGTGAAGCCTCTTTCTCTTCTCAGATAGGAGTAAAAAATACTGTAGTTGTTACAATCTAGTATAGGTTTTTCTTTAGAGTTTCATTTTTCATGTTATCAATATAATGATAGAAAATTTAGAACACCCGTGCAAAGTTTGGTTTTAAAAAATAAAGTACTCATTGTTTCCCATTTGGTGCACTGTCTTCATGGAGTTATCCTCTGAACAGATACTTTCTGCCTACTCTGCGTTTGTAGATGGGCGATGTTAAGCGTTTGCATCTCTTGTTCAGTGTTGCTGTCTGGGACACAAAACATGCAATGTCATTAATGGCTGATTGTGCAAGTTTAGGTCTTACTGACCTCTTTTCTCCTTATTAGCCATGTAGGAAGCAAGCAGGAAATTTGGGAGTAGCTCCTGCAAGTCATGGCTTCTTCACCCCCTCCTTGTAACCCCCAGTTTTTCTTGAAAAAAATCAATTTTCATATTTATTATGTGTCAACAAACACCGTCAAAGGATTTATTAAGATTCTGTATGTTAGAAGACAGCTTATTCAAAGAGAAGAAATATGGTCCTTCAGAAACAGTCACAGTTTTGGGTGCAAGTATGTGTTGTATCCAGCCCAAATAAAAAAAAAATAATCCAGCCCCAAAAATAAAATGAATGCTGGATTCTGATAAATTATTAGCGTTCAGAATGGGTTTATACCCAAATTTCATAATAAGGAATCTTTTCACAGGTTGGGGGGATTGTGTTATTCAGATCACATAAAACATCCATTCTCCATGGACGGGGAATGCCTCCAAACAGCCTGTTCTGCATAAAATTTCTGCATTTTGTGGTTATAATTCCTAAACCAGTGTGTTTATCTCATTGGGAATGGTATTGCAGTGTCCTTGGGAGTGCGACTAGGACTGAAGCTCTAGCCAAATTACTTGCTTCATCCCTTGCACAAGAGCTTTTTGTGGCTTCCCACTGTCAATTTTCCTATGAAATGTTCCTACCACAGGATGGCCTGACCTGAACTCTCTGGCTTAAATATCTGGATCCACAAAACTTCTCAAGAATACCTTGCATTGCACAGCAGTGAATGTCCTCTTCTTCTGTCTTCCCTGCGCTTCCACAGAATAGGAAATCTTCATATTAAAAAAAGTTCAAATTAAAAAAAATAAATGCTGCAATAGTTTTCAGTGATGACACAGACTGAGCCTTGGCACTGTCTTCTATCCATGCTTGTTTCACACTTACTGTTAAAGTACCAGATACTCTGCTTTGCTATCTTTGCTTGAAAAATCTTTTTGTTGGTGCTGCTTTCCTGATCTCCAAACGCCTCCGTAATTTAGTCTGCTGATAATCTGCATGCTTCTGCAAAAAAATTGCCTGGGAACCAGCTCTTACCTCTGGCGAAGTACCCTCCTGGTACAGTGTGATCTCAGGCTAAACTTACACTGCAACAACTTATTGCTGTGATTGTGAGAGCTAAATGAAGGAAGCATCTGCCTTAATACTACTGTTCAAGTGCTCAAGCAGACACTCAGGAGCATCAGCACATCAGCAGCTCCATGTGCAGCTTCTTATGTTCACTGCCGGGGCCATAACTTGCCCCTGCAGATGGGATGTGTTCTTATGACTGTATGCACATGTCTTGGAATAGCTTATTTTGCTTGTCCATTCAAATAACTTTTAAGTAATTTTATTAAATCTATTAAAAAATATTCTTTTTGAAAAGCGGAATTGCTGGAGGGTTTTAGGGGCAGGGCTTAATTTTACTTAAAAATGCAGGTGATTTAGTACTGCCAGTGTTCTTGGTGATCTAACACGGATTTATGATAGGTCATGATGGTGGTTGTTGTACTCCAAAAAGCTGTTTTTCTCCTTCTATGTTACACTAAAAATAGAAGATGTACAAAACCATATATATTTGAACTCTTTCCTCTCCCTGTCTTCTCTCTTCTGTTCTTTTCTATTTCTTGTCATTTGTTGTCAAATGCCAATGCTATGTGCCGAAGACAAACATACATTTTGTCTCTTCAGGTATTTTATGCTGTCTTGGACCAAATCTACCATGGAAAGCATCCACTAAAAAAGTCAACCACAGAAATTTTAAAGGAAACACAGGAGAAAGTTTATGGATTGCCATATGTACCTAATACAGTGAGTAGAAACAACGACTGTATAAATTACACCTCTTTTTTGATAGCATGTTAGTAGCCCTTCCTCTCCCTGCCCCTTGTCCCACACACTCACATGCTTGTTGTATTGTTAGGTTAAAAGAATTTTCTTTCTTTCAGCAACTTTATCCAGAGTAGGGTGTTGGAAATTTTCAGCTAAAAATCAAAATTTAATTAATGTACCCAGTTTTGTACAGGTTTAGTCTTGTCATGCTCAACTTGATTGCTTTTTTTTTTTTAATTATCTTAAGAAAAGCACTGGAAACAATACATTGGAAAGAGGGTTTATTTTAGCTTTACAAAGGACTGTAAAAGGCAACAAAACAGTGCTGCATGTTGGTATTTGTATACTGTCAGTATCAGCATGTGAGAGCAAGCCAGTGTGAAGTAGGACTTGGAAGTGAGTTTTTCTCATTGTACTGCTGTGACCTTCAGCATGTCACTTACTTATCCTTTTATGTGGTATCTGAAAGTGTTAAAGCCTTCAGTTCTACTGAGTTACATAGTTTTGATCTTCCTGACTAATCATGCATTTGTTCTGTACTTCATGTGGCATCCAAAGGTGCAGGTTGCATAGATGATAGTCAAGAATTTCCTGGGCTGTCTGAAGCTGAATTCCCAGCTGGAGCTTGGCCCAGATCACTGTTTGACAATTTTTTTCAGCATACCCAAATCCTTTCTCTGCTTTCTGCTTCTCAGGAAATGTGCTTTTCTATATAGCAAAAATGTGAGTTCTGTTATCTGAGAAAGGGTATCAGGAGATCTGTTCTTCAGCCCTTTCCGCATTGAAACTGTACTGCCTCTGCTGGCCTGGCAAAGGCAGAAAAGTGAGCGCAAGGTGTCTTCAGAGTATGATGTCTGACTTCTTAGCATTTTGCTAAGAGGTGTTCAACACCGTTCCTCCGCAGGTGTTAGCTATCCAGCGAATGGAAGTTTCCTGCTTCGAAACTCAGCCTGCATTTTTTGTTCCATTTAAAATATTTTTTATAAGTTGTTGCCTTCAGAAGAGTGTAACATCTTGTAATGAGCTAGCCTCATTATGATGAGGGATAGCAAGTTTTGCCCTGGAACTTTATCCCAGCAAAATTATGTGAACTTTTGAATTATCAGAAGGTCTATGTTCTTTAAATTTATTGAATGTAGAATTAGTGTGCCCACACAAGAACTGTAATACAATTTAGATTTCAGTAAAACTTAGTGAAAAAATACATTAAAAGGATGTTAGCACTCTGTAATTAATGTCTGTAATTTTGCTTGCTGCCCTTTGCTTCTCTTTCTTCCACACTTAAGTTTGCAGTGTAGTTTGTAGTCCAGATTAAAAAATAAATGTCTTGAAAGTAAAAGTGTTTTAAGTGTGGAGAGGATATTCCTTCCTTTCATTTAATTTCAGAGCTAGACATTGAAATACAGTAAGAGAGGCCAGCTTTTATTTTCATCTGTCATTTGGCTAGGTACTTAGATGGCTGGGAGAAAAAACAAAGTATTTTGATTATTTGAATTTTATCTGCTCTCTGTAGGTTTAGATTCAATTATGAATTGCTAAGTTAGGCTTGTATATCTTCAGTGTGTAAAAGTAATTGGTGAATATCTTAACTGCATTAATGTGATTTTTCTGTAGTAGCATTGTCTGTTGGGGCTCCAAAAGTGTCCACTATTATCTCTTAATTCCCTCTTACTGCTTTTGACAGGCAAGTAAACTTAGTAAATATCCTCTGAATATACTTGGGC
Organism: Falco peregrinus; assembly: GCF_023634155.1. Classification (NCBI taxonomy): domain Eukaryota; kingdom Metazoa; phylum Chordata; class Aves; order Falconiformes; family Falconidae; genus Falco; species Falco peregrinus. Next base: position 100,865,120 of record NC_073724.1, read on the forward strand.
TTCAGTCTCATTGTGCAGACTCGTTTTCTGAAGTAAAGCCACAGCATGTATCTTCAGCAGATGAATTTCTGTCTTTCTGAGGCACAGCTCAGATAATAGGACAATTTTTAATGCATCTTTTTGTTCTAGTACTTTCAAAATGAGGCACATAAACTACACCTAATAAATAAATGCTGCTGTATCTGTGTGTTGATACCTATTTTAAGGTAAACCAAAGCATCGTCCTCAGCAAATATCATGTCTTATGTGCCAACAGTAGGAGGGATAGTGGGACAAAAATCCTGTCAAAGTCTATTTGCCATTCAAATAGGTTTTACAGGCATTGGGGCAGTTAGCATTGCATGCAGGAGTGTTTACCTTGGCTGCGTTGACACAGATGGTTGCAGAAGCTAGTGCCACATGCGAGGAAGAATCGAGCAGACTGTAGACAGACAGAAGCACAGAGAAACAGCAGTCCACAAGACTTCGTTTTCCTGAAGAATGCAAATCTCGATTTCTGGCTGGCCATTGCTTATCTGTTCAAAAGTACACAGCAGTACACTGCTGGCTCCTGGAGGATGAAATTCCACTGGGATTGCTTGGCTCAATTACTGAATCCAGGAGCTGACGACTGCCAGGCAGGGGGCAAGGAAATGTATCTTGCCTGTTCTTTGAAGTGTCTGGTGGTTTTGTTGCCAAAGGAGATTTGTGTTACTGAGTTTGTCTGGGTTCTTGAGTCCTTGTGATGCCTTTAAAAAGCAATCAGTCCGCCTTTTGTCTCTTTTAAGAAAGGAAGATAAACCAAGTAATAATGACCACACATTTTCCTGCCATTTCTTCCTGAATGTACTTGGTGTCAGAATCTGTGCACTGTGGGGAATTTAGGACTCTGCTTTTGTTCCAAACTTTTCTTCAAATCGTAGCTAATTTCTCATCTCTTGTGAAGCCAGTCTCCGTTTACTGTGGCCTGCTTTGCAATGGATAACAGTGTCTGCTTTTAGAGTATCTCCCCTGGTCTCTTCTAACTTTGTCTCCAGGATGCCCAGGGAGACTTTTAAAAAAGTATCAGGTGACCCTTTGATCAACCTGAGACATGATCAAAGTTTCTCCCCATGATCTATTGCTTAGTCCCCTGCCTGTCCCCCAGGTTCAGACTTGAAAACTACTTCCCTTTGAGGCAGTCATCAAAACTTAATGATACACCATTGTTAGTCCTGCGCCAAGCATAATAATTCCTATCTCCTGCTGTGGGTTTCAGTTCAATATTGTAACAAAAAATGAGATGCAGAGTGAACAGGCTCAGCAGTGAGAGTGGAGATCACAGCCTCCTGCATTACAGGAAAGAGCTCCCAATAATGAAGTGGTTTTTTTTACAATAAACACCAGCTGCCCAAATAATCATACCCGAATTTTCTTTGTGAAATATTGAATTAGTTTGAATTATTGATTCTTATTTTCAAAAAAATATTATGGATTTACATATGAATTATCTGTCCATCATGGTAACCTTTGTTCATTCTAATCTGGAAGTTTGGTGAGAGATGCTGGTTTGACTTGTGACTGAGGAAAAATGGTTTTGAAGGCTGAGGCACAGTGAATCTGGGTTCTTTTGTACATTGCTGCCAAATAGTCCCTTTTGCATTTTTTAAAATTACGTGGCCTTCAGGTAAGATTTTCTTCCAGAAACAGAAGAATTTATTGTGTGGTAGTTGAATACAAAGTACAGTGTTGGAATTAACCCACATGCATCATTGTAATTACATTTGATAGGAGGGAACATGTTGGTATGTTCCTTTTGGTTTTTTTTGGAACGCTAAATAATTTGCCGTATACCTTTTTGCTCTAGCATGTTAAGGACATAGTAGTTCAGAAGGACAATCTCTACTGGTGGCCTAAAATTTATATCATGTTACAGGTTTAATTATGCTTGTACACTTTTGTCCAGAGTGCAGGTTTCTCTGGCAGCGTGAGAACTTCTTAATGGCCTAAGGTTGTTAGTGATTGGAGAGACCAAAACACCTGTGAGACCAAATACATTAGCCAGCCAAGTTTGGCAACAGAAAACAAGGCAGGTATTGTTACAGATTCCCTAGAGGGAAGAACGGTATGAAAAATGGTGTATCACCAGTGTGGTTAGTCTTTCTTCTTCCTGCAGCTGGGGGGACTCTGCTCAGACAGGGATACTGACCTTGGAAGGCTTCACCTAGATCCTTGTCTTAACTTGCTGAGGTTGTGTCTGTCATGTTCCTGACAAAGGAAATCAATGGATGAGATGCCCAACATTTGGAGTGCTTGCTGAGTGAGGCTGTCAGGCACTACAGGAAGACATGGCTTGCCATAGGTGCTGAGAACACAAGGATTTCATTAACAAGGCACATATAAAGGCATCTGGGAGGTTGGGCAGCTGAAGAGGAGTTGCTGTCACTAGACAGAACTAGCTTCTCTGAAGAGAGAAAATAGCTTCTGTACCACACTGTCACCATGTGCCCAAGCCCCCTTTTTATTTTATTGAAGAACACCTGAGAGCAAGAGAGTAGCTGTATGGTTTTTTCCTTCTTAGGAGCCTTTTCTTAGGAGTTTGAAGGTGGCCTGACCTCATGCTTAGTTGTGTTAGCCAAGCCAGAATCCAAAAATGGAGACACTGTGGTTTCTGAAGTTCTGCATTGCAGTCTTGTACTAATCATGATCGCTGTCAGTAGTGGTGCTGCAGTGGAGAGTATAGTTTTTAACAGTCCAGTTCCTCAGCTTACTGAGGGCTGACTGGCAATTTGAGTGAAGTATCTTGTTATTGAATCTACCATCTGTGTTATTGTGGCATCTGTTCTCTAAGGGTTTCTTGTTAGGTCTTTGGAGTGACCACAATGTGTAGTTACAGCTCCGGTCCTGTATAACGTTTCATGTGAATATCAGTAACACCACGTAAAAAGAATAGTCAAACTGAGCAAGCAAGGAGGCAGCTGTCTTAAAATAAATAAGCGATAACCCTTAACCTCTGAAGGTAAAAGTGGTTTTGAATTCGGAAAACTTTACTCAAGTGGTGAACATAAATCTTGAAATTATTGGTAAGGAAGGCTAAGTAGTGGCTGCCTGTTAAACTTTGAACTGTGATTTCACTTTGTGTTTATTTTATCTAAAATCTTTCCAAATTGGTCCTAGATTTATTTAGTTAAACTAATATAACCTTAGAATCTAAGCAAAACTGAAAGCTAGGTTAAAGGAGATGAAAAAAGGTAGAATTTGGTGTTGCTGGCAAAGAACTTTTAAATGACCAATACTGGGTTGAGGATGGCGGAATAAAATTTGTGGTACTAATCAATAAAATGCTGAAAAGAACTGAGTGGGAGAAAAAGCCTGTATATTGGAATATCTGAGAAAAGGAGGTTATTAGAAAAGTGAAAGCCATGTAAAAGTTTGAAAAACAGGGGACTTGGATAAGTGCTAATGAGCCAAAAGTAAAGTTGTGGAAGTTGCAGCTTAAAAACCAAAAATACCAACAATGATTAAAAAAAAAAATATATCAGCATCCTGGTTTTGGCTGGGGTGAAGTTAATTTTCTCTTTAGTAGCTGGTACAGTGCTTTGTTTTGGATTTAGTATGAGAATAATGTTGATAACAGAGATGTTTTAGTTGTCGCTAAGTAGTGCTTACTCTAAATCAAGGACTTTTCAGCTTCCCATGCTCTGCCAGTGAGCAGGTGCACAAGAAGCTGGGAGGGAGCACAGCCAGGGCAGCTGACCCGAACTAGCCAGGGGGATATTTCATACCATAGAATGGCATGCTCAGTATATAAAATAGGAGGAGTTGGCTGGGGTTTCTCGGGGACTGGCTGGGCATAGGTCAGTGGGTGGTGAGCAATTGTATTGCACACCATTTTGTTGTTGGGGTTTTCCCTCCCCCCCCTTGGGTTTTAAAAAATTCCTCTCTATTTCTCTTTCTTTTTCATTACAGTTGTTGTTGTTATTATTCGTGGTAGTCCTTTTATTATGTTTTATTTAAATTATTAAATTGTTTTTAACCCCTGAGTTTTACCTTTTTCCAGTTCTCCCCATCCCACAGCAGAGGGGAGTGAGTGAGCGGCTGTGTGGTACTTAGTTGCCAGCTGGGGTTAAATCATGACAATCAGAAAGAAGGCGACTGCCAGATACTTGCTGGAACTGGAAAACAGCCAAGTATGATGAATCAAAAGACATTATGTAGTTATCAAAGACTGAACTAAAAAGGCAAACTATCCTGATGTAGAAAAGGTTTGGTAATAAGGGACTAAGCCCTTTAAAGACCTGATTAAAATCATATAACATAGAAATCATTATATGACCAGAATACAAAGAATAAAAGAATTCAGAAAAAAAAGGCTAGAAATGCTGAGTTGCAAAACTCAAGTAGTGAAGGTAATAAAATTCCAGAACTACTAAAGAAGTAAGAGGTGAGTCAGGGAGAGAGCAACAACAAATGTCAGAGAAAGCAGAAATATTCCATGCCTTTGCCTCAGTGCTTTTTAAAAAATAAATGAATTTTGATTAGGTAAGGAATGTGCATAATTTTTGAGACAGAAAGAAACACAACTGAGATAAAGGAATGAAAGAGAATAATTAGATTTGATGAAGTCAGGTTGTCAGAATATTTAAGTTTATCAAAGCAGTCATTGACATGGAGAAATTACCACTCCTAAACTCATGAAAAAGTGGTAGTTATGATAAATACTCTTATGAAGGGAGAAGAATTTAGGAACTGTAGACTAATCGTTCAGACTTTGTCACTCAAGAAGTAGTAGAACCAATTGCTAAGTAGCTCATAAACACCTTGAGAGCAATCAAGTGAGCAAAATAACCATGGTTTTGTAAGAACCATCTGAGATGGAAAAATCCACTTTTCTTAAGAAGTTGATTGATCTTCAGAATACGAAGGATGTGGTTGATAGCGTAACTCTAGACTTAGCAAGCTTTTTCTGACGCTTTCAAATTGTAACTCTGCAAGCAAACTGTATAGAGTTATGGCTGAGGCAACGTGTGGAAGACAGAGCAGGTGAAAGTGCTGACAGAGCAGGTGAAAGCTTAGTTCCACACCGGGATGTTGTTAAGTGGAAGTCACCAGAGGTCTGTCCAGGAATTACTGTAGTTCTATGTTTTTGTTAATGATTTGGATGAGAATTTATTGATAATACTTATAGCAGCTCCTTCAGTTGGCAATGATTGCAGAAGTCATGAAAAGCAGAATTTAAATGATCCAGAGAATTTGGATCCAGCATAGTTGGATCACTGTGTCATAAGTCAAGCAAGCACGGCAGAAGACCAGCTTGGCTGAACAAAGAACAGTTGCGGAGCTCAGGGGGAAGGAGAAACTGTATGCTCTCTGGAAGCAAGGTCAGGCTTTGCAGGAATTGTACAGAGCTCTCATTCGTTTATGCAGGGAGAAGACGCAGAAGGCCAAAGCTCAGAGTTTAAACTGGCCAGTTGTTTCAGATGAGAGGGTCTTTTTAAAGTATGTTAATAGCAAGAGGCAGTCTAAAGAAAACATTGGACTGATAGTTGTTGAAGATGGTCATCTGACTAGTAAGGATGAAGAAAAAGCAGAGGCATTCAGTGCTTTTTTTGCCTCAGTCTGTCCTGGGGTACATTAGGAGGAGCATGGCCAGCAGGTCAAGGGAGGTTATTCTCCCCCTCTACTCTGGTGAGGCTGCTTCTGGAGTGCTGTGTCCAGTTCTGGGCTTCCCAGTTCAAGAAAGACAAGGAACTACTGGAGGGGGTCCAGCAAAGGGCTACAAAGATGATGAGGGGACTGGAGGGTCTCCCTGATGAGGAAAGGCTGAGAGAGCTGGGCCTGTTCAGCCTGGAGAAGACCGAGAGGGGATCTTATCAATGTCTACCAATATCTTAGGGGTGAGCATCAGGAGGATGGGGCCAGGCTCTTTTCAGTGGTGCCAAGTGACAGGAGAAGAGGCAGTGTGTACAAACTGAAACACAAGAAATTCCTTCTGAATATAAGGAAGAACTTCCTTACCTTAAGGGTGACAGAGCACTGGAACAGGCTGCCCAGAGAGGTTGCGGAGTCTCCTCTGGAGGCAATTCAAAACCTGCCTGGACACAATCCTGTCCAACCTGTTCCAGGTGAACCTGCTTTAGCAAGGGGTTGGACTAGATGATCTCCAGAAGTCCCTTCCAACTTTAACCATTCTGTGATTCTAAATACTGATAGACCTTGGGCTGCCAGTCCTCTTCAGCCGGACAACTACAAGTGCAGGAACAGCGACTTTCCATTTGTGGACACTGAAACTGTAAGGGACCAGCTGTATCAGCTGAATGGTCACAAGTCCATAGGGCCTGATGGGATTCATCCCAGAGTACTGAAGGAGCTAGTGGATAGATATTGTGGCGGGAGCCCTCTCAACCATCTACCAAAGGTCTGGGTAGGTCACTGCTGACTGGGAGCTAGAAAGTGTTATACCAGTTTACAAAAAGGGTGTGAGGGAAGACCCAGGGAGCTGCAGCCCTGTTGGTCTGACCTCAGTTTCTGGAAAAATTATGGTGAGGATTATACTGGGTACTATTGAAAGACATTTAAAGAATAATGGAATCTGGCACGGTCAGCATGGGTTCACAGAGCAAGCCTCGTTTAACTAATTTTTTATCCTTCTATGATAAGGTCAGCCACCCAGCAGATGAAGGGATGGCAGCAGAGGTAGTTCTTCTGGATTTTATAAGGTTTTTGATACTGTCCTCTACAGCATCCTTCTGGACAAGCTGTCCAGCTGTAGAACGAGCAGGTTTACACAGCTCTGGGTGAAGAAGTAGCTGAAGGGCAGAGCTCAAAGGTGGTAGTGAATGGGGCTACATCTGGCTCGTGACTGGTCGCCAGCAGTGTTCCTCAGGGTTCAATTCTAGGGCCAGTCCTGTTCAATGTATTTGCCAACAATCTGGATGCGAGAGTTGAATGCATCCTTGGCAACTTCGCTGATGACACCAAACAGAGGTGCGGCTGACTTTCCTGAGGGACAAGAGACCTTGCAGAGGGTTCTAGATAATTTGGAGCATGGGGCTGTGGTTAACGGGATGAAATGTACCAGGTTCAAATGCCAGATTCTGTACCTAGGACGGGATAATGCTGGGCACAAGTACAAATTGGGAGAGGAGTGGCTGGAGGGCAGCCGTGCAGAAAGGGATCTGGGGGTGCTGGTCGGCGGCAGCAGGCTCAACACGAGTCAGTCTGGCTGCCCTGGCCAGGTCGGGGAACACAGCACCCTGGGGTGCATCAAACACAGTATGACCAGCTGGTGAAGAGGCGATTATCCCGCTGGATTCAGCACTGGTGTGGCCTCACCTCAAGTACTGTGGGGCCCAGCACTGCACACAACTTCAGAAGGATGTGAAGGTCCTTGAATGCGTCCGGAGGAGGGCAGCAAAGCTGGTGAAAGGGCTGGAAGGAATGTCCTGTGAGGAACAGCTAAGGGCTTTGGCCTTGTCTAGTTTGGAGAAAAGGAGGCTGAGGGGCGGCCTCATTGCTCTGTACAGCCTCCTGAGGAGGGGAAGGGGAGAGGGAGGTGCTGAGCTCCTCTCCCTGGGATCCAGTGACAGGACACATGGGAATGGTTCAAAGCTGCATCAGGGAAGGTTCAACACTGAACATCAGGAAGCATTTCTTTACCAACAGGGTGGTCAGACACTGGAACAGGCTTCCTAGAGAGGTGGTCGATGCCCCAAGGCTGTCAAGCGTTTAAGAGGCATTTGGACAATGTCCTTAATAAGGTGCTTTAACTCTGTCAGCCCTGAATTGCCAGGTGGTTGGACTAGATGGCTGTTGTAGGTCCCTTCCAACTGAAATAGTCTATTCTATCCTAGTTTGCATTATGAAAGCAACTAATTACGTAAGTATTTAAAGAACAATACATGCCTAAAGAGTGTGCTTTTATTTATGGGATGCTCTTAAAGAACATTGTATCTGGGGGGCTTTATATATTTTTGTATTTGGCATTGAGGACTTATCAGTGGGCAGTGTTGTGTCCTGTAGTAGGTGTCTACGTCTTAAAAAGATGTAGAAAAACTGGAAAAAATACAGACAAGTAGCATTGGAAAGGTAATAGGTTTGGAAACGTGAGCTATAACGGAAGTTGAGGAAATAGAGTTATTTGGCTGGCAAAGAGAACATTTTGTGGGCAAACGTGAGTATGTTCTGGTACTGAAAACCTTCATGAAAAAAATAATTGGCATTGACACTGTCATCCTTGGTTTCTTATTAGTGAGCAGATATTAGGAGGGAAAAATAGTTTAATTTAGAGCAAATATAATTACGGTTAGTAGGTAATCTTTTAAACTCTTGTCAGTCTTTTCCCTCATTTGTTCAAGGAGGAAGCAGACACCCAGTAAGTCTAGAATCTCACTAGTGGTGTGTTTTAAAGAAACCACTGTTGTAGATCACAGGAACAAGGTTCATAGTAAAGGCAGAGAGTCTTCATAGAGGATTGCTTTTCCACTTTTTCTCTCTTCAGTTACTTGAAGAGGCACTGATACTGCTCATATTCCACCTTTTGGAGTGTTTTGAAGAGAGATGAAGTCATATGTCATTACTCAACTTCTTGAAGTTTATGTAACCCCTTCAAAGTAATTTTTTACCTTGCCATGTTGGAAACCAAAGTTGTTTACACAAAGTACAAATCCCTGGATTAGTTTTCATATGAGCCGTCTTAAAAGTATACTATAAAACCAAATTGAAGTGTCTAGGTCTTAGGAGAAGTTTAATAAAGGAGTGCACAATGAACTCTGGGGAAGTGATAGTTCTGTAAATAATCAATAGCTAAAAGCCATTTCTGAAAGATTGGTGCTCTGCTGAGGTCAGCATTAAAGTAGATGCTGAGAGTTTCAAAAGCTGTTAAAGTCGCCCTTCAAGGTTTGTTTAGGTTTCTGTCTTTCTGGAGTTGAGTTCATTTTATGATAAAGAAAATGCTGATAGCAAATACTGTGAAGATTTGTTTTCCGGTAGTAATATGACGCTATTCACAGGGCGACTATCTACAGCAGCAGAGTGTTTACAGATATCATAAGATATGAAGCACTTTTAAGGAAATTATTTTTGCAAATGTTAGCCCCATGAAACTCAAACATACTTTAGCGATAGTATTTACCACGTGGTAGAGCAGGAAGTAGTTGCGTATGTCTCCTGGTAACATTTTGAAATAACTATATGTGCTTTATATATATATATTATACATATATATATATATATATATAAAAACACAGATTGCTTTGTTTAGTTCTCACATTCACATGTTGTCGTTGTTCTCCACCCCCCCCTCCCCGTACTGCAGTACTGGAGCTATATTTAAGAGTGATGGATATAACTGAAAGTCTCATTGCCATGAACACAGCCTAGAGGGTCTGAAATGCTCTTCAAATGCAGTGGGAGATTGTCCTTTTTAAAGCTTGCAGCCAAAACAGAAAAGGAACAAGAGGGAGGATCTGTTATCACTCTTGCTTAACAGGAGGTGGCAGTTACACTGAGAGGGGGGAAAAAAAGTAGTTTCTTCAAGTTTGTACTGCATTTTGTGGCAGATTCAGGATTAAAATCTTGATCCTCTAAATCCCTGTCTGGAATGGCTTGGCAAAAGATAGTAAATGAGCATTATTGTAAAATAGAAGCTATTTCATCTTCCTGTGTAGGTACAGATAATTTACGTGATTAAGTTGTACTGACAAATAGATTTTTTTAGTTACAATGTTGCTTAAGGTATTTCTCATTTTATGGAAGACCTTATCTTCAAGAGCCTTCATGATGTTTGTTTTAAAATAATGTTTTTAAAGGTCAATACCTTAAATTAGGTTTAATTGGTAAAGCAGAATAAAACCCTTGGACTTCAGTGTGAGTCAGTACCCAAAGGAAACTGTGATGATCTGATTGTAGTTATCTTGGGCTTATGAATCTTTAAAGTTTAGGCAGTAATAGAAATTATTAATGGATAATTGAATGGGGTGGGTGTTGCATGTGTAGGTATATGTGTAGAGTTATGTGTTGCAACATGAAGGACTTGTTTGGAAATTGATTGCATATTTCTTATATTTTACTTTAAAGACTAGTTAAATGTTTAATAGTAAGACTGTCTCTCAACTTGTCCAAATAAGATCAGCCAAAGGACACAATATAGAATCAGTTTTCGTAACTGTGTCTTTTTAATCCAAGTTTTAAGGATTGTAGAGCAATGCAGATTATACATACAGCTTTTTGATCTCTGTATTCTTTGTTACCATGTCCCCCTTCCCTGCAGTCACTTTGTGGGGAGGAGAGAAGATGGGAAGAGTAAATAGTTTTAAATAATTTTACTATAAGCAGCTGAAATGCATTAATAGTGTATAAATAAAAATGAAATATTTTTCTTTAAGTAATTCAAAGGCCATATTGTACATATCTAGAAACACCTAGAGTGGTTAATTGCATGTTAAATTCCTTTCCTCTTCCCTAGTGTAAACAACTGCAAAAATATTTACGTTCCTTGCCTTGCTAGATTTATTTATAATCTTGTAATAAAAACACAGAAGTGTTATAAATTGAAATCTTAATCTCTTGCTTGACTCGCTTTTTAAAATAGCAGTGTTGGTTTACTTTGTGCACTCTCCTGCTCCTAACACAGAAATGCATGACACTGAAGAACTGAACAAGTATTGATGTTAGGCAAGTTAGGGGCGCAGCACAAGATGTGGTTTCTTGAAATTAGCTTTCTGTTATTCTAAACAAGCTTAGAAACTGCAGCAAAGGAAGTGGCTTTAAAGCTCTTTATTGGCTTTTTTTATTATTGTGAAACTCCGGAATGATGATGATGATGTAATTCTATAAAACTTAGAGGGGCACAGGCCAAGAATACAGAAAGTAAGTTGACTGAGCAAGCCGCTGCATACCTATGGAGAGAGTTGTTTCTGCCAGTCAGTAAGTGTTCTAGCTTTTCCCCCAAGGTAGCTACTGGCACAAGCAGTTTGCAGACTCTGCACTCCAAAACTCATTAAACTGTTTCTTCAAGTGAGAATGAATTGAGGACATTTTCAAAGCACGCTGTAAACTTATGTAACAGGCTAATATAATAGGAAAAAAAAATCTGTGATTTTTTTCAGAACAAAAGTGAATTCTGTAAGCTGCAAAGCATATGTGAAAATCCTTTTCTCATTTCGTAAGGAAAATGAGTAGTTTAAACAGAAAAGTAGAGAATAAATTCTGCTGTGTGACAATGTGCGTTTCCCAAAATAAGTGCACCCAAGTGATAGAGAATGAGTTTCAGAGCCTGGCAGCCACAGCCTAGGCTTCTGCTAGCAGTGCCAGGCTGCTTGCTTCCATCACTGTGCAGGGGAAGGAGGAGAAGAGGAGGAGCCTTACTGGGAAGCTTCTCGGCTTGTCTGACTACAGGCTCAGTTATTCTGGGAAAGGGAGCATAGAAAAGGTTCGGAGAAGGGCATTTAATTCAAGTAGATTAGCACACTGATTCTGGGAGTCACTGTAATGTATGAACGAGACTGAAATTTTCTGTATGTGTTAACTGGATGTTGTTGCAGTTCTGTGCTGTGAAATCTCTTGAGTATCTTCCTTGAATTTTGAGAAAAGTGATCTGAGGCAGAATGTGGGTCTGAAGAACATGAAAATACGAAGTCAAAGGGAAAAAGTAAGACCAGATCTCCTGGTCATCAGATAATATTTTTTTCTTTTGCTAAAAGTACCTTTTCCCTCTGATATTTTATAATTATACCTGTACAGCTGGTACATCAGAACGGGAAACTTGCTAAGCTAAACGTGAAGCATCCCTCTGATCTGCACCCCACGTTAAATTCACCAGTTTTCTGTGCTGAAAAATGGCTTCATAGTTCTTGACCTGTAACCTGCAGCTCTTTCTGTTGCACCTCCAGCTCCTGCTGTATGAATGGCTGACACAGTGCCAAGAAAACATTGCCTGTGCTAACCTTCAGTGTGCTTGTTTGCGTGCCAGAGTGGTGGTGTCCTGGATTTCCACTAGCCCTGATAAACCTTGGTCTCAGCAGAGGGAAATAACCTGTACTGATTTCCATGCTAATCAGCATTCTCTTCTGGCTGTGAAGTTACCAGAGCCTGGAGCTTCTTGATGTCTCTCAGGAGTTTTCCACCCGTGCTGACAGCTAAATTCAAGGGCATTAGGAGCAGTAATATCAAGTTAGTGCCAGATTCAGGGGTTCTCCACCCAGTAGCCCCCCTGAAGGAAACGAGTTGGCTGCTCCTTTATTAGGTTTCCTGCCAGAATAAGCATTTAATTAAGAAGGGGGCGGGCACAAAATATCATCTCCATCAAAGAGTGTTCCTCATGGAAACTATTCAACAACTTGCTCATTGATGTAATTACAGTGGAACACATTTTGTAATTAGAAGACTTAAATGATGAAAATAGTTTTCTTAATTTAGTGTTGTGTGTTTTCAGGTTCTCACTTGTGTTTTTTGTCTTAAGATGCAAAGCAAAATGGACTTAAATATGCTTTGCAGTAACTGAAGTCACAGCAGAAACTGTTGGAAGAGCATTTTGAAAAGTCCAAGCACTAGTAAAGAATTCCTGTAGTTTGTTTTGTTTTTTCTGTTTCCAACAGATGTAGTAGGATTTTGTAGCACTGATAGCATGTGATTAGTGGAGCTTCATGAATGATTACCTACACTCAAACAAAAGCTAGGTTAGCATATATTAAGCTGTAGGGGTTTTTTTCTTTGGTTTTGTCTTCGTAGAATCGCATCTAAATTTTTCTATCAGATTTTTTTTGTGATAATCTTAATAGTTCTAAATTTAAAATTCAAATTATTGAATCCTAAATTAGTTTATGTAGTCTTCAAAACAGTTTAACTAATGCTACTATATTGTTTGAATTAATGAAGTGGCTTACCTTTTAAATAGAAGATAGAAGTTGTAGTAAATTATTCAGATTTCTCCTAGAGCAGTAGTCCTGTCCTTTCCAAAGATAACAGGATAAATACTTCTGTCCTTTGATTACAAAGGAAGCGTATAATGTCTAGTTTGGGCAAGATACCTAGTTTAAGGTAGGTAAGGTAGAATGAATTGAATCTTACCCTAAGAATGTATCCTACAAAGACTTTTAAAAAAATTCCTGATAAGGTGCAAAAATACAAAAGTATCGGTGTGGTATTTTTGTTTGTTACACAATGGGATGGAAAGCCATTGCACATGGAATTTGGAAATATTTCAGACATGGCTATAAGAGAAGACTGATAATGTTGGTGGAAAGAAGGCCCCTTTAATAACTGCAATGGATCAGTCACACACCTTTATTTCAGTCTGTTGTGTGGGATAAAAAGCAGGCATGAACATGACCTGTGGATGGCATATTATCATAACCCATGGGCTATGCTGTAAAATGCACTGTTTTATAAACTCCTGGAACGGGTTCGTGGAACTTTTTGAAGTAAGTGATTACTCAAGAGTCTTCATTAACTTTCTAGCTGCTTACCAAAAATACATTTAATAAGGAGAGTGCCCTAGTTCTACATGTCTAGCCTTTACCCTTTCCAAAAGGGAAATTGATAAAGTGGGGTGGAGGGGTGTGTGTGTGTTTGTTTTTTATATATGGAGAAATCATTCAGCATTGGAAACAACACCAAGAAATCAAGTCATTTTACATCTATAGCTCTATAGCTAATTTTATTAAAATGGAGTTTTATGCTAAAAGGTGAACCATTTAGTTTTAAATATATTTGCAGTGATGTGTTTATACATCATAGAACTTTTTAAAGGAGTATTAGCCTATTCTTGGGCTTTTTGAACGTTGTATTGCCTAGATCATAATCTCATCTGTATGAAACGAGGAGTATTTTAATGCAGGCAGATAGTTCCTTGTGAATTAGGGTAGAGGATGAATCTTAATGTTTAAATATTTTTTTTACAGGTAGCTAAGTCCAGTTTTGGAAAGTTAATTACTAAAACAGCTTAGAATCCGAAGATGTACTTGAATAATAGGTACTGGGTAATGGTGAAATATTGATGATTGGGAGTTCTTGATCAGAAACTTTGTGTGAGGACTGAGAAAAAAGTAGTGACAGGGAATGGTAACATGCTAGAATTATTCATACTTTAGAGTGGGGAAAATCTGTACTAGTACAAAACCCCAAACATTTTAAAATTGAATATAAGCTTCACTAGGGAATAGCAGTGTTAATAATCAGATTTCCTTGACTGTTGTTTGCAATAAGAAAATAATCTTAGTTGTGGTATGCCTTTGAGGATGGTAGTCATCTTACATAACCTGAGCTGTCTAAAAGTGTGTTCCTTACATATTCCAATGAAGGAAGAGAGAGTCATCTATACCTTATCTGTCTTAGGCATCTATCTTAAGATGGACTGACACATCCTCTATTTTTGTTTCCTTTTTGGGATACTGTCCTGTCACCGATGAGTTTTTAATAATTCTTAACTATTTTCATCATGCGTCAAGACCAACAGGAAAATTGAAGACTAGAGACATTTTTTCATCTCCTCTAACTATGTTGCTCCTACTTTAAACTAGTTGTGTAGCCTACCAGTAGAGACTAGATTGCTCACCCATGGCAAATTCCATCTGTTTTGGACACCTGTCTTAGGGTGGAGATAACCATCTTGTTAAAAATAGCTTTTGAATGGCTGAATCGCAGTTAACTTTGAGAACTTTATTTATAGGTGTTGCTCGGAAAAGGGAGCTAAGAACTTTGTTTCTCATCAGCTGTTCACAATGATCTAGATTATAGGGTACCTTTTTAAAAGTAAAAAGACTGATTAAAAGCTGAATAATTTATTTTTCCACCCTCTCAGTTGGTCATTTTTTTTTACCACACTCATAAATCTTTGACTTCGGTAATGGAGAATAAGGTGATGATCAGCACTTTCTTGAATAAAGAAACATAGTTTATTTCAGCTGTCAAAAATCAGGAGGAGTTTGTTACTTACAATGTGATAAAGAATCACAGTCAAAGATAAATAGTTCTGAAAAATTGCTAATGCCCTTTCACTTTTCTGTTCAGCTGCCTCAGCATTTCAGCTATTGATTCTAGGATAAGTACAAGCATCTTGAGAGCCCGTGGATTTAAATTTAAAACATCTGTTGTGCTACTTTATTGTTTGGCTTCTAGTTCCTCTTTAAAACTCTGTTTTCTATAGTACATACAAAAAATCTTGACAACAGTCACATCACAAGAATGTTAAGAGCTTTGACTTTGGATAGGAGGGCAAATAAGATATAGGACTGGTTTTCTCAGAGCACTGAAAGGGCAGAGTCAGTTTCTCACTCCTTCATCTATGCATTCATCCATCTTCAGTTCAAAAAATATGCCCGAATCTATTGGGAAACAATGTCTTCTCAGCTTGGACCTGCTTGCCTTTCCACATTGCATCAGAGGTGATGAGATCTTCAACCTTAGAGATACTGAGATTTTAGACAGAGCCCTGAGAAACCTTATCAAAGTTGGGTCTGCTTTGAGCAGAAGTTGGACCACGTGACCTTCAGAGGTCTCTCCAAATTTAAATTACTCTGTTACAGCCAGGGAAATAAAAAAAAAAAAAGTATTTTTATTTCTGAGAAAGTAAGGGTGACACTTCAGATTTTCTCTGCTAAGAAAACGTAAACAGCATTAAGGAGTCCACCGTTACTGGGAAGAGTCATAAAGCCAAGTAACAATACATAAATGAATAACAATATAACTATGCATGATGATCTGCTATATATATATATATATATATATGCATTTGAAAATGTGCAAAAAAATCTGTTAACAATGACATTGCATGTGGGTGTAATTTGAGTTTTTTGATATACAGGAAGCCATATTTTTATAGTATTAAATGCAAGTCCCTATTATCATTTTGTTTGTGGAAAAAGTTTACAAATTGAACTTTTCCAAGTGTGACGCTGCACTTGCCCACATGGAAAATGGTAAAACGTGGTGTTGCTTGTAATGAAGTAATTGTGGCTTTCTTTAAAGACCAGTGGAACAAAACAGCTATTATCAAATATGAATAATCTTTTTCACTGCTTGATTTTCTCCCCTTCTGGTCCTATTTGTGTATTATTTCAGTTGGGATCAGTGTATTGGATGTACAGTATTTAGGTTGAAAAATGCTTCTTATAATAAAGGATGTGTTCATTCTGGGATTTCTGGTGGTGGTGGTTTTTTTCCTTTTTTTTTTTTAAACTGTTTGTCATTAATAGTATCAGATTTCTTCCATCATATTTCAGAAAATGCCAAACAATTTAAAGGATTTAAAAGACTATTTTTGTTCTTTTTTGTTTTCTCCTTACAGGCCTGGCAGCTGCGATTCAGTCATCTTGTGGGCTATGGTGCCAAATATTACTCCTACCTCATGTCTAGGGCTGTTGCTTCCATGGTGTGGAAACAGTGTTTTGCTCAGGACCCATTTGATAGGTAAAAACAAAGAAAATATGAAGTAGAATGAAGTGCTACTTGCTTCTGGAAAACATGAAACAGGTCAGATGGGGCTGCCTAGATTAATGGGCTTTTTTTAATGACAGTTGGGTTTTAGCCTTTTTCTTGATTTTAAAAGGATTACAAAACAGGAAATAGACACAGGTATAAAGTGTACTTTGGGACATGTTCATTGGTGCAAAAAAATTCATGTCGATGTTTTAAGATACAGGTGTGCCAGTTTGGAGGCACTGAAATCCACATTTAGATCTAATTAGAGAGCTTGATTTTCATAGATGCCTAATTACTTGTAATTTTCTATTGAAGTCAAAGCAACTGTGGGTATTAAACAAGCTTCATGTCACCAACTTCAAAGCTAAGTATAGCTATCCTACTCGTTCTGCTTTGAAATTAAAAAGTAAATTGTGAGATGACAAATTGTAAGTGTTCTATACCTTAGGTGAGCATTCAGAGCATTGTAACAGAGCAGTTTTTCCCCTTGGAGCAATGAAGGCTGAAATGTTGTTCACAAATTAACTTCTGTAAACACTAACATATTCATATGTATCAAATTTGTCTAGTTCAGTTACTCGTAGTATAATTTTAAATGTACTCTGAATTTGAGGACTCAACATGGAATCAAGGCAGTCATTGTTTCAGGGTGGAAGATTTCATTTGATCTCTGTCTCTGAGTTCTGTAGAGATCCTAGAAGCAAATCTGACTGAAAGCTGAACAGGTTGTGTTTGCAGGTGGATCTAACATCTGTGTTTCTCCAGGGCAATGGGTGAGCGTTATCGTAGAGAGATGCTGGCACACGGCGGTGGAAAAGAGCCCATACTTATGGTTCAAGGTAGAAAAAAAAAATTATTCCCTTGCTCAAGTGGGAAATAATACAACTGCATTTCCTAATTTGGTCTTTTTAATTTGTGATTTTCATTGGATTTATGAAAGAAAACTTATTTAGTTAGTTAAGTGAGCAGGATGTCAGCTTTGTGTCATGATCAGTAGAGCTTGTCATACGTAGAATAAAAACACGCAGATAGTTGGGGTGACGTGTCGGAAGAGGTTGTATTTCAAGGCTGTCTAAAGAGTTCAGAATAAGAGTACCACATACTTGAAGGAAGATGGATGACACAATTTTGTGATACAAAGAACTGTTAACTTTTACATACATGGAATTCATAATGGATCTGGTTATTTCATGTACAAGAATTTGAACTTGTTTTGGCCACATCTTTTTAGCATCTTCAAAATTACTTCACTTGCATCAATACTTTGAGTGTACATTCTCATGAAGTGGAAGAAATATGGTTCATTATTCCTCTCTATACCATACTTGCCTTTTGAATCAGGAAAGTAACTTCTAAAAATCATTCATAGCGATAGCAAAGATGTTATAATTTGTATATTAAAAAAAATAATGTCAGGAGAATGAAATAAGTTTGAGAAACTGCTGAATTTATCTTGACTGTCATTGAGATCATGATAAAAACTTTCCTTTGTAATGTTGCAATATTCAAACCAAACATTTTTGCATTACTGTTGCTATTCATGATAGGAGGACTTGGTAAGCCCTTCATCTGAAGGGGCATCTTTCAGTTTAGTCTGAAGTTCTTAATATTAAGAATGAATATTAATTCATTGGCCTCTGTTCACTTCAGTTTGGTAGACAGGAAGTTGTGGGGATTTTTCTCAGATAAGGAAGACAGTGGTAATGTGTCTGTATTTCATCATGAGATTGGCAGGGTTCCATAACTAGAACATTTCAGTTCTTTGACCTATCTGTTTATATTTGAGGCCATAACCTCTCTGCTCCTTAGATTCATCATATATTAAGCAACTATTTTTTTTCAAGATTAGTCTGTTTATATTTCTGATCTTCAGGGTTACTTTTTTATTTAACATGACTTCGCAAACTTGCATTTCTTTACTGTTCTTGAAGAGCCTGTGTTTGTAACCTCAAAAAACTGTAGCCCAAAACTGTGGATTAGGTAGTTGCAAGACAGGAACGTAAATCTTTACAAGCAAATCCAATAATAAATTGTAAGTCATATGGTATAGAAAGAATGAATGCTTTTAAACACCAGTTATGCTTATCATCTCTTCTATTTCTGGGATGTATTTGGAATTTTACTGAGCATGAAATCTTTCTGGAATGCCCTAGATGCTATGTTGAAGTTGCTGACAGTGTGCTCCCTTTAATCAAATATTATTTGAATGAAGTTTGGAGAATTCATCTGTGGATGGACTTATCAATGGAAGTAGAACTGGCTTTCCCCTTTGCATGTGAGAGAACACAGTAGAACATGGTATAATCAGTTTGGAGTTGAGATTATGCATCTGTTGTTTTGGATAAAACTTGCTATGGAAATGAAGCTAAAAAGGTGGTATCATAGTCCAGGAAATTCCAACTTTAAGTTTAAAGGAAATCCAAATATGATGAAGTCTGGTAAGATACAGTGAAAGCACACAGACAAGTTTAACTCTTGTAATGCAGTAATTAGATGGTTTAGGCATTTCGATATTCATAGTCCTCATGCTTATAGTCCTCAATTAATTTAGTTCATTGGTGAGTTGTCAGGACCAATGGTGAATGGTTAAGAGGTGATAGCTGTGTAGCCTGGGCTTTGAAGAAGAGAGCAAGCTATATTTAAGGAAAAGTGGTGCCTACTGCAGGGTAGTGAACTTCATGTAAATAGTAGAATAATGGGATCTTTTATGATGTGACCATAAAATCTATGTATAAAATATAGGCAGTTTGATTTTAATTTTTTTTCTTTAAATCAGTAAATCCATAAACCACTAAACAGAACTGTGCGTCACTTAACAGTCAGTAACTGTAGTGCACCTGCTGGTGTGTTTGTTTATGTGTAACAGGAGAACAAGACAGCAGTAACTCCCCTGTGTCAGCGTTAGCATGAATCATACTGGTGAATGTAGCACGGACTATGATTTACAAAAAACAGCAGAGGTTTTCAAGATGTTTTCACAGAATCATAGAATAGGTGAGGTTGGAAGAGACCTCTGGAGGTCATCTCGTTCAACCCCACTGCTCAAGCAGGGCCACCTAGAGTCAGTTGCCCAGGACCATGTCCCAGGTGGCTTTTGAGATGGAGACTCCACAACCTCTCTGGGCAACCTGGGCCAGTGCTCGGTCACTGTCACGGGGAAAAAGTGTTTCCTGCTGTTCAGAGGGAACCTCTTGTGTTTCAGTTTGTGCCCATTGCCTCTGGTCCTGTCACTGGGCACCACTGAGAAGAGCCTGGCTCCATCTGCTTTGCACCCTCCCTTCAGGTGTTAATACTCAAGATCTCCCTGAGCTTTCTCTTCTCTAGGCTGAACAGTCCCAGCTCTCTCAGCCCTTCCTGGTAGAAGAGATGCTCCAGTCTCTTCATCATTTTTGTGGCCCTTTGTTGGATTCTCTGCAGTATGTCCATCCATGTCTCTCTTGTACCAAGGAGCCCAGCACTGGACACGGCATTCCAGGTGTGTCCTCAGCCGCTCTGCATGGAGGGGAAGGATCACCTCCCTCAGCCTGCTGGCGATCCTTTGCCTGATGCAGCCCAGGATGCCGTTCTCCTCCTTTGCAGCAGGGCCCCACTGCTGGCTCATGTTCAACGTGGTGTCCACCGGGACCCCCTGGTCCTTTTCATGCGAACTGCTTTCTTGCTGGGTGGACCCCAGCATAAGTTGGTGCCTGGGGTTGTTCCTCCCCAGGTGTAGGACCTTGTTGAACTCTGCCCTGTCATCCAGGTCATTAATGAAGATGTTAAACAAGACTGGACCTGGTATTGACCCCTGGGATACACTGCTAGTTATTGGCCTCCAACTGGACTTCATGGCACTGATCACCTCCCTCTGGGCCTGGCCATTCAGCCGGTTTTTAATCCACCTCACTGTCTGCTCATCCAGCCTGTACATCAACAGCTTCTCTGTGAGTATCTTAGGGAAACTGTCAAACCTTGCTGAAGTCCAGGTAGATAATATCCATGGCTCTCCCCTTGTCTACCAGGCCAGCTGTTCTGTCACAGAAGTTTATCAAGTTAGTCAAGCATGACTTGCCCTTGGTGAATCCATGGTGACTATTCCTGATGATTTTTCCGTCGTGCATGAGCCTGAAAATGGTGTCCAGGATTAGCTGCTCCACCACCTTCCTAGGGATTGAGGTGAGAGTGACCAGCCTGTAGCTCCCTGGTTCTCCTCCTTGTCCTTCTTGAGGATAGGAATGACATTTGCTTTTTTCCAGTGTTTTGGCACTTCTCCCAGAGTGATCCCAATCTTATCAAAGATTACTGAGATTTGCCTTGCAGTGCCCTCTGCCAGCTCCCTCAGCACTCACGGGTGCCTTCTGTCAGGGCCTATGGGCTTATGTTATGGCCAGTTTGCTTAAGTATTCCCTGATCTGATCCTCTTCCATCAAGGGTATGTCTTCCTTGCTTCAGGTTATCTCCCTGGCCACTTTTGTATTCTGAATTTCAGTTTTATACTCTGTGTTTCTTTCATACTACTTTAAACTGAAATTTTAAAACATACTCAAGATCATAAAAATAACCGGAATTCATCAGCATATCCTTGCCTGTGCATATTGTGATGTTCATTTGTAGACAGTGCAAAACTTAAACAAGCATGCTTGAATGACTCCCTGGGAAATGAAATTGAGGTGACTCCAGTGTTTTGACAAGTTAATAATTTGATTGTTTGGGATTATTTGAGTTTAAATTATAGAACACACATGATGGAAAAGCTTATTATATCTTCATACTTCATTGTTCTGTATTTATTACAAAATCCGAGAATTTAAGGAGAAAAGTAAGAACAGTTGCTTGTTCTTTAATTGGTTTGGGTTCAATCGGCTTGTGACTCCTCTTGCTGCATTTTGTCCTTTTCATTATGGATGTTGCATAATACTTGATTTCTCTTTTGTTGGTTTTCATCAGTTGCAAAACTGTGCTCTCATAGCAGATGAGCAAATAGATTCCTGATTAAAGACAGATTCCGCCAAACTTAAAAGCTTGTTGATTTTATTTTTCTTCAGTGTAACAGTCCAGATTCTGTACTCACTAGAGCCGTAGTTCAGAAACCTGAAGTTCCTTAGGCTGTTATTTCAGGCATTTTTAATATATATATAAAAAGAGAAAAGTGCTTTGTACAAGTCTGGCTTTTGGATGCATGTATATAGCCTCACTTTTGAAGTGCTTCCATATCTCATTGTGAAGTTAGCCATATTCATTGACTGGTAACATATAGCTTCACAAGCGGGTTTCATTTATACAGTTTCTTTGTTACATTTTCTTTTCAGAAGCTATCTATTGTCTGTCTTTTGTGTTTGGATATGACCCTAACTTTTCATCTTTCTCCCGCGTGATTCCGTAGATGTACTGATTAGGGAAGGTAAAGGATCTGACCTGCCATCCAGTGGAGTTACTGACAAGATTCCTGTTTGGACTAGTCTTTAATTAGAAAACATAATACACTTGTTTTGTTTGGATCTGATTCTCTTGGCATTTGTTTCCGTTAAAAAAACCAAAAAAACCCCAACCAAAACCACCAAACACAACGGCTTTATGAAACCTTTTTTAACATTTTCTGAAGTGACCCCTTTTATCTTACCCCTTTGACAATCTACAAAATTCAGAAATAGTCACACATATGGATAGCAGGAGCAATTAAAAAATGAGTAAACAGTGCTTTGTCCAAGAGGCTTGCTTGCTTGTTTTTTGTTGGGGTTTTTTTTTTTTTTTTCTTTAGAGAGGAAATACAGTTTGAGAAGAACTTGATTCCTCTGTCACTTTGGGTCAGCCACATGGCTCTTGCAGACCCTCTCATCCCAGGACTACATGGCATTAGGGATTCCAAATTCCTTTAAAGATACGTAACCTAGGTGTCCCTTCCAGGTCCAGTTGTGTGCTGATTGCAGGTCTGAACAAGATTCAGGTGTGGACCATCCCTCCCTCTCTCCCTTGGCACTCCCTGACTGGAGAGAAACCCAGGTGCATAGCCAGAAAGTGAATTGCAGTGTGAAAAGTACTGGGTTGGATGAGCTGGGAACTGAGAGCATGGAACAAATCCTGGAGTGCACTTCTCCTGCAGTTTTGATGCAGTCATATGGCCCTTTGGGTCTCTCAGGAAGTCCTTGTGCAACATGTGAAATTGTGTCTTTGATTTGTTAATGCTGTGTTATATTGCAGACAGTCATACCGTACCGTGTGCATACATGGTAATCAAACCAACCGAATGTGTAAACACACATGCATTTGCTGCAATGCAGTTTGAAACGTTGTTTTTCTGTGCCTCGAATTGTACTTTGTGGAATAATCATGATTTGAAGAGGCTGTGAAAATCCTCAGATAATGATTGTGTGCCTCTTTGAAAGTATAAGAAATCTGCATAAATCCTAAAAGGTGATGTGAATGGCAACATATGTTAAGTCAAGCTACATGGACCCAAAATAATTAGTGTTCTGAAGGGGCAGAGGCCAAATTTTGCCACAGGCTTTATTCTTCTCCCAATTTTCAGTGATTGTAGGTTATAGCTAACCATCTCTCAAAAGGGTGTGGTTAACCACAGTGCTGTAATGTGAAAGAAAACTTCAAAGCAGAGAAGATAAGCTATGCAGTTGCCTTAGGCTTGGGAGAGACTGAGCTGAAATAGGAGTTGGGCTGAACATATAAAATACACTCCTAGATTTTAAAACTGCAACAACCATCAGACCTTGTGGACATCTTACTAAATCATTTAGACTGAAGTGCTGAGTACTTACAATATATCAAAGCTGATCTTGCTTTGATATATTTTAATGGAGTTTAAAGGGAGACATAACAATTCTTAACACATCAATACAGAGTAAGAGGTTAAAACACGGAAATACCATCAGTGTCTGCTTCTTTTGGAGTTGTCTGCTCTCAAATCTGTAGTTATTTATTTCATAAGGGCATGATCATTTTACTACAGTAGGAATTCTTCAGCAGTGACCTCTGTTGCTCTTCTTCCTTCCCTTGCAAAAGCAAATTCTGCTAGTGTCTGTTTGCGATGTCAGTGATGGGAAAATAACAATGCAATAGACCACTAATGCAAGAAACCTGAAATCTATTTGTATTATCAAAAGCTGGAACTACTGGGTTGGAGGTCATTTGACACCACTATTGCCAAAATGATTTTGAATTCTCCTACACATTTAAAAGATTCGATGTGGAGTCTAAATGAATGTAATTTGTAACAAGTTTTGAGTGAGATTTGGTAAGACTGCATTCAGCTGCACTAAAATATATTCAAGTGTACTGTACTTCATTAAGTTTCTTTTATTCATTTTGTAATATCCAGGGTTAGAATGTTTTTGTTATGATTTGCCATTTTTATGTAAGAGGGAAATTAGATCTACTTGAAGATAATCCCAGCATCAGTCTCTGCTCTTCCCCCTAATCATTGTACTGGTAGCTTTTCTTCTTTTGCAGTGTATTGATAATCATAGTTCTAAGAATTGTCCACAGCAGAATAAATTCTAGTGTACCAAAAGAATTAGCTAAATGACATCTGGGATGGCTTTTTTTTATAAAGTCAGTATTTGAAGGGAGTTTTTGTATTTTGGGGCTTGGGGAGTAGTGGTTATGCCTGTTATGGCCATCATTATATTCTCTGTAGGCAGCATTACAGTCATCTCTCCATATTGATATCTGATAGAAAAGGGCATATTTGCTACAGAAAAAAATCGTTCTTTTATAGAGCCACATCTTAAAAATTGGAAGGAAGGAATAATTTCACCAACTTGAGATTCTCAGCTAATCATCCAGGTTTTCTTTCTGGGATACAAGAAAAAGTAGGTTCTTCATAGGTACAATTTGTCTCTTCATAAAGTAGATCTCTGAAAAAGGTCATATGAGTGACACCCATGAGGGTCTTCCTACAGTTCAGTCTCTAGAAATAGAGGCAGGCAGTTCAGCTGTAAAATCTGAGGCAAAATGAAGCCAAAAAAAGGCAAAATGAATTGCACTGTTGGGTTGGGATGGGATGGCTCCAACTGAGTTTAAGACGAAGCTCCAGTAGTCACGCGTGACAGTACATGTTCCAGTGGGCTGCCATCCTTGTCACCCTCTGAAGACTTCTCTGCACTTCTGAGAAAACTACAGGGAAATACTACGAGTTTAAACTGGAAATTTTCCAAGCCTCTTAGGGAGAAAATATGCATGTCCCCCGGGCAGCCCACTCAGGAACCTAGAGAGGGAGTTTGTAAGAGGCCACGGCTCTCTGGGGAGGTTGGATTAGTAGCTAGTATCTGGACACATCTGTTTCTCAGCACAGCGTACAGCAAGCTATTTTTCATTCTATATTGAAATTCTATATTTTTGAATATTCTATATTTTCATTCAAGCTATAGTTCATTCTGTGAACTAGAAGTAATTCTGTAGCAATTTTACTAACATTAGAGTTTACCAAGTATTTGGAAATAGTAATTCCGTTCTCTTTCATTTTGAAAACAGCTTGATGCAAACTTCATTTAACTGCATTTCAGTCAACCTCTATATAGTAAGAGATTTGCTTTCCTTTTAGTACCAAGTATTAATCTACTGGGTCATGGCAGTTTGTGTTGACACATGCAACATGTTTAAATCAGATCAAAATGGGATTCTGTGAGGTCTTAGCAAGAAAATCCTTTTTGGTTGCCCACACAAAATTACATTGAGCTGGTCTGTTTCCTGGTGGGTTTTGAATCATTGTGTTATAGTAAAAGATTCCAGTCTTCTAGCAGCATGCAATTATAATTTCCACTGAAAGCAAATATTATTAAGGATGTGAAAGAATATAAAATTATGTACGGTAGGTACACTGATCAGAAAGGGTAGAACAAGGTTATATTTACATTGGCAGTTGTCAGAAAGAACAGAACACTTCAAAGAAGTACAAAGATTAAATTTTACATTATTTGGCAGCTGTGCTTTGGGGTTTTTTTTCTGGTACAAGTAATGCAGTAAATTTCCATATATAATCTTGAAAATGTTGCTAACAGTGAAAAGGCCAACATTAATGCAATATTAAGTACAAAGAAGCATCTGAAAATAATTTACAGGAAATATTCTCGTGCTTTCTGAATACTGGGATTCTGAGGTGGAAGGTGTGAGATTTTTAGCTGCTCTGTTTATAGGATTACCTGACAAAGTACTTGAGTGTGATTCTTCATTATGTGCATTTCCTTGCCTGTTGTTCTCTAGCCATATGCTACAACTAGCAGATGCAATAATTTAAATTCTTAATAAAAGATAAGTCCTGGTGCTGTAAAAAAGCAAAATCAAAACTGCAGTGCACTGAAAATGCTTTTGTGAGGGTATGTTTCATGCCTCGTGAAAAAAATCAGCAGTAATTGTACTTTAAATACTAACTTAAAATGCTTTTAATGTGTGTAACACTTTGAGAAAAGATGTTGTTTTTTCTGGCTCTGTCAGACTTGAGACTCAGTAGATAAGGATTTAGATATCCGCTCAATCACTGATTTATTCCAGTCATTTGGAAATGACTGAGTCTATGCTTACATGGCTGTAAAATTGATATAATTCCCTACTGAAGGAATATTGCAGTGATAAAAATCAGTCTTGAAACCTTTCAATTCTATGATAACATGTAACAGGTAGCTTGAAGAAATTAAATAATCCCTAGACACTATAATTGCATTTATTTCTTGATGAAGAAACATGAAAGCCATTTCTGTCCAATTGTGACATTGAAAGTTACTTATCAGTAAGTAGTATTATTGACAAAGCTTTCAAGGTCATAATATTCTTGCTAAGAGTCTGTTGTCTTGCTTTTGTAGGTATGCTTCAGAAATCGCCTTCAGTTGAAGATTTTGTGGATGCCCTTGTTTCAGACTTAGACCAGGACTTCGAAACATTTATTATGGACTCATAAAAATGTTCAACAGAACTGAGTTCTCATATGGAAGAATGCATATGTCTTTGTAATTGCAGATAAAATGCGTTTTTGCTTCGTGGTGAACACTTGTAACAAGTTTGAATATTCATGATGGTAGAACAGTAATAAATAATTTCATTGGATCGCCTGGTTTCATTTCTGGAGATGATGGCTTTCCGTTGCATAGGAACTTAAGCATGGAATTTGAGAGAACAAATCCTCTAGCATGTATTGTTAGAAAATTTGGTCTTGTTGGAACAGTTGATTCAATAGGGATTGAACTTTTCTTCAGGGTGACTGGAGTGGCATGAATGGTCTTTTGATATGCACATTGGATTCAGTATTAGGACATACCTGTTGAGCGTCATGACCCAGAACTGTTTGCATGTCTCTTTCTCCTGTGCTCATGGATATTCTTTAAACTTGTTTAACCCTGTTCCTTGTGGGAGCTCTGCACTGGGGAAGAGCAAATTGTGTTTGCAGTGGAGGGGAAATTGGAAAGAAAGATGAAGGGGAAAACTAGGAAAAGTATTTGAGATAGGGAACAAAAAGATAGGAGAAGAAAACCTGTGTTCTTACAGGTATGCAGTGGAAAATGTTAGGGTGTGGAGGAAAGAGATACCTTGCAACACAAAAAGAGAGAGACAAACGAGTAAAATACGTAGCCCAGAAATGTTTCCTAGTAGAGGATAACATGGAAGGTAGCCATGGTTTTTTTTTGTAGCTGCAATGATCCGATGGGTATATGTGTGGCCGTGTTTGTAAATAAAAATAGTATCTTGTTATACGAAGCTGTTGAGCAAGCGGTCTTCAGGTGTAGAACAGAATAGCAGACTTCAAAGCTAAATACAAAAGATGGACTGTTCATTGTATCAGGTCCATCAAAGGGTTGGGAGAAGGAACGAAATTCACAAGGTGCCATAAAACTGGACTTGCTATTCAATTAGTAGTTTTTAAAATATCCAACAGAGTTAGAATTTTAGTTCCTAAGCTTGTTGTTTGCAGATCTGCTGAGCTTTGGTGTTCAGGGGTCGGCAGGTTTTTTCTGAGGAGTATTCTCGCATTAACTGGGTCCTTTTGTCTTTCTGTCTGTTATCTGGGAGTTTATTTTATTGGGTAGTGGTGGTTTAGGTTTTGCCCGTGTTACCTGAAGGGCTTTACTGGTTGAAGTCTGACGTCTTTGAGTGTATATGGATTTGCAATAGGCATTTTGATGATTCCATTGCAGAGAGCAATTACTATGGAAGTATGTTGGCAACGTTGCTGCATGGGTATGGCCTGAATCTGGTCCCTGTGTGGTTGTTCACATGGAATTTCCTTTTTGAAGATGAGTGGGCAAGTGTTGGGGAATATTTTAAAGCATAGGGAGGCAGGTTATGGACACACACAAACACACAAAATTGTTCAAAACAAAGATGTTTTTCTAGAATAGGCTGGAAAGAGTTTTAAGGTTGCACACTATATGTGATGAACAAAGAAAGCGTTATCTGTGAGGTTTTCTTTTGAAGTAAATTATGAAATGGTATTTGAGTGCCTATTAAAAAAAAAAAAAAAAGGAATTAATTTTTCTTTAGAAATGGCCTTGTCTTTTGGAGGTCCTCTGTAGATTGTTGCAAAAGGTATCGCAGTGCCCTGTTCAGTGGAAATGCAGTGAGAGAAGCAAGAGAGGAAGAGAACCAAGGCTGAGAGATGAGGGCAAATAGCTGGGAGAGAAGCAAGTGAAGAATAGAGATAAAAAAGCTCAACCAGAAACAGTGGATGTTTGGGAAGGGATAAGTAAGAGTGAGAGCTGATTGGGTGATTTGCCTCTGTTTTTTAGCTGAATTTCTGCTGTTGGGTATTGTTTCATATTTTACCCTGTTTTTTCACTTTGTTTTTGCAGGTTGGGAATTTGTCTTGTATGAAAAGCACTGCTATTTTATTAGAACTGTGTTTAGACATTTTTTTAGATATGAAATGTTGTGATTAAACCATAGCAGGCATATTTTCAGACATGTACCACAACAAGGCTTCTGTGTTACATGGCTGACTGACTACATTCTGTATCTGCAGTTGGTCCCTATGAGGAAGGAATGAATGGTTTCGCTTAACGAACTAGGTGGTGTTTTGCTATAAGTTATGTGATTAAAAAACGTAACTTGTTTAGTTTTTGTTGCTTTTAGGTGTGAGTAAAAACACATTGTGAAGGTAGGAAGTTCTCTGAAGGATACAGTAGCTCATGAATGTAAATTTAACAGCCCCTTATAGAGTATGTAATGGCAGTTGTAATGGGAACTCAAGGGTGTTGCTAAGGGAGCCTTGTATTGTTTGTTGCCTGGGTTTTGTACTGGAGCAAACTACCAATAATGTTTGTCTGGAGTTGGCACATGTTGAAAGATTCATTGTGACAAAAAGAACTAGCAAAAGGAAATCCTAGTGCTGACATGGTCCTGGGAACGCTACGGTAAAGAAAATAAAGCATCCTAATTGGTGGAGTAAGCAGAGAATTTAAGGTTAAGAGATTGCCCTTAGATTTTAATTTAAAAGAAATTCAAGTTATGTTGGTTCTGGAGTGTAGATACTTTATCAAAATATATGTAGTAGTCACACTGGTTTATGCCCATGATTGCTATTACTTCCTTAATTCACTGTCTTATTAGATCCTTCTGTAGACAACAGTCTTTTCACGTTTGTATCAGAGGCACATCAAACAACATCTTCCTAATACTGAAATCAGATATAAACAAAGAAAGGAAGAAAATCTTGAGTTTTGCCAGAGCAGAGTGGACTGTACCTTACTGTCGCAGATTCATAGCTCTTCTAGGACATTTGACAAAGATGGTAGAAAAATAAACGTAACATGGAATGACAGCTTCAGGTTTTTTGTGAAGAAACTCTGTTGACTCCACTAATTTTTGTTTTATGAAACAGCCTTTGAGGATTGAACAGTAGACGTGGTTAAGCCTCTTGAGAACGTATTATATCACCACTGTGATGCTTACTACAGAAAGGGAAATACTATTCTAGATTTTTTTTTTTCCCTTTTTTGGTAGTCTCTAGAAACGCTTCCAGCTGTTCAAATGTCTGATGCTTTTTCCTTTCTTTTTTTCTTTTTGAGAGACTTATTTTCCAGCAAATATGTGTACTTTCAGTAATGTGAGCCTCTCTTGTGACCAGCAGTGTAACTCTTCGTAAATGTAAAACCCACTGTAATCCTTTTCCAGGATTCCGTATTTTCCCACTGGGGCTGCTGAACCAGCTATCCAAAAGTTGGTTTTATAATACTGTAACTCAGCATCATGCTTTTAATATGAAATTGTTCTGTGTTTTAGATTTTAGCTGCTATAGAAAATAAGTAGTGAACATCTTCAGAAGAGATTATACCCTTATGCAATCCTGGAGTAATAACACATAATTATGACACATCAGAAAAACACACGTGGATTAGTTTTGATAGTCTGAGGTGACAGCTCTGCTTTTTTTCATGTTTGATGTGATTATTCTTCTGATTCACTTAAGATAGACTGAAATATTGCTTAATAATTGCTTTCTGGTGACATAAATGGAGCTGGTGCTGCATGGAGTTCTCTAAATGCCTTACCAACAAAGGTAACTGGAGCAGAGGGCAGTAGTGAAGTGAAGAAGGCAGGGAAGAGAAGGGAAATAGGACAAGGAAGAATTGAGTATAGATTAGAAACCAGGCATGAAAAAGGGTTGATACAGAAGCAAAATGACCTCTGAATTAAAAACTTGGCGAGAGTAAAAGAGCATTTTCTTTCCAAAGCGGTCAGTAAAATGGAAATTACAGCACTGTCAGTAACAGAAGAGGCAGGGGTGTTAAAAAACAGTTCTGCTTTGTCGTCAGTGGAAAGCCAGATGCAAGAATTCGTATCATATGTTGATAAAATACTTACCTTTCTAGAGATGTTAAATATGTACAGTGCATCAAACTATAAATCAGTATGCAAAAAATTAAAAATTAGTATATATCAAAGTAATAGAGCTTGGTATCATAGATGACACTAAGATGGAAAAGAGGATAGGTCGTTGTAACAGCGATATTGATGGCTCAGAAAATACGTGTTTCAGTTTATCAGAAGATTAAAATATCTCAATTGTGATACAGAAGCAGAAATTTGAAAGGTTGAATGCTGGTCTGAAAACAAGTGTTTAACAAGAGCTGGTAGCAGAAAGTTGAAATTAGACAAATTTGCCCCTAATTTTTGGTTTATTTCTTTGGCAGCAGGGACAACTGAGCACTGGAACACACGTGAGGGACAGTGCTGGGGTTGACTGATCAGCACTAGAAATGTACATCAGAACTGGACTATTTTCTCAAAAATATGCCCTAGTTCAGGTTAATTCAGGGAAGCCCTGTAGCCTGAGTTACGCTAGGGGACAGCCGTCTTTCCTGCTCTTATGAGCTATGAATGAAGAGAGTGTCTTTAGAAGGAGGTTTTGCCATGAGGGCATCAAGTCCATGCTTGGTGGGTGACTGTCCTGCTGATGACTTCAAAGCTAGGGAGGAGTTCATGAGTGCAGAAGTGGAAAAGCAGTGTGAGCCAAAGCATCTCCTCTGCTTGCTGTTAAGTGGGTTAAATGGCTGTGCATCTGCCATTTCAGATTGCTTCTGGGCAAAGTATTGCAGGTTTTCTGTTCCCAGAGCCAGGGATTTACTTACATGGTGTTGGGAACGAGTTCAAGTGAGTGCTTTACTCTGGCAGGTTTGCAGTATACCGAAAGAAGAGCATTGCATTAAAATTAAAAGACTTAAAGAACTTGAGGATTGAAAATACACAATTGTAGAAAGCAAGCACGTGGATTTCCCTGGGAGAAGGACAGTGGGAGAACAGCTAGTGTGCTCAGGGAGGAGAGGGCAGGAGATAAGGAAGAATAAATCAGCACCAGCAGGACTGCCTGTCGGCCCTTCTGATCTTCCCTGGGCTGAGATTTGTTTACCTTTTAAGTCCACTGCGGCTGCTCTTCAGCAGATGGCTCTTTAAACGGAGTGCCAGGGCACGCTGGAGCTGCGCAGTTGTAGGAAATAGTTAACAGCTTGTTGTTCAGAGGAAGTATCCGCTAGGTCTGTTAGAGACAAATACTTAAACCAGAAGCAAAGTGCCGATAAAGATCTGACAGGATGACTAGCCCGTGCTCTGCTGGTGGGTAGATGTGAAAACACGGAGGAAAGGGAGTGGGATACCTCTTGCCAAGTAAGGCTCTAAGGCAACTTGCAGATGGCTAAAACTTGCCGTTTTGTCTGCCTTCGCGCCTGATGAGAGGATGGGATGAACGAGCTCTTGCATACGCATTTTGTTGCTCCAGTAACTAGAGGGAGAGCATAGATGGCTGGAATAGAAGTGTCAGGAATCTTGTTTTCGTTTCAGAACACCTCAAAGCACCAAACATACTTTTTTTTTTTTTTTAATTATGTTACCATTTTTCAGTTGCCAAATGCCACCATCATTTGCTTTTACTGCCTGTCATATATGGTTAAGTTTATATGTTAATGACATTGTCATGTAGTTCAATATTAAAATAGCTGCAGAAGATGCTTTTAATTAATCTTCAGGACATCTTGGGTTTTATGAAGTGGCTTTTGGCAGTTGTCTCTCCAACTCCTTACAGCTCCCTCGCTTTACTCCTCAGACACTTCCAAATGCCTCCCTTCTCCCTCTGCTCTTACAGCTGCAGTGGGGCATGACCCAAGGGGCTGGTTTGGGCTGCGACTGTGACCTGATGGTTGTGATCGTGTCAGAGGAAGAGCAAAATGGCGGCACGGTAGGTTCTTCCCACCCTGCCCACAGCTGCTACTGGCACGTGCCCATGTAGCCTGAAGCGTTCCTCGTGCCTGAACAGCATTGCTCACCTGCCTTCCCCGTGCTGTGGGAGATGAGTCTCGGGAGAGCTGGGTTTTGGGGAAATGCCCCGAATGTGACGCGCTGAGAAGGCGAAGCATTGCCAAGCCGGGACAGGTCGGGATGGATGAGCCCCTGTAGGTTGCACGCCATGGGACAGCAGCTCTCAACACCCTGCAGGCAGCCGTACCTCATGAGTAACGGTGGTTTATCAAGTAGGTGTTTGAATAGCGCCTTGTCCCTTAAATGCAGTCAGAAGCCTGTGTTTGGCTGATGTTTGCAGCCCTTAATACAAGGCCTGGGCGAGCTCATCGAGCCCCTCTAGCACACCCGCAACAGGTTAGCAGGGCAGTTGTTACAGTCTGCTTATTAATGCTGCCCCTCAGAAGCAGTCACGAGGGCTCAGGCATAGCCTACTTCCAGCGTTCAAAATACGTATGAAAGAAAAAACGCTTACAAAGTCAGAAGGGCTTGCTGGTGTCACTTAGCGCATGCTCCCACCAACCCACTCTTCTTCCTCATGGAGGTGGAATCCAGTTAACACACTTTGCGGCCTTCTGTACAGAGCCAAATCCTCATCTAGAATACATTTGCGTAGCTCGAATGAAGTTATTAAAGACCTACGTTATTTGTGCCTGTTGAGCATTCCCCCCCAGGTCATTTGACAGGCAGCCCAGCACCTTCCTGGTAGCGGAGCCCCGGCGGCTGCGCGGGGGCAGCTTCTTGATGCCCTGTGAAGAAATGAGGGTCTTCAGCTTTGAACGGCTGATAATGCTGGCGTTCAGAAGCGATCACATTTCTTTACGTGGCTTTTAGAAAAGAAAAAGGCAGCAAAACTGCCTTGAATGTCTTGGCTTACAATGATTCTCTTGACATACAGATGTGCTCGGTTGTCTACACTATAGTTCCAAGGAGAATACAGTTGTAACAAAAGTCATTTTATAAGAGAGCCCTGGGGGAGTACAAGAGATACAGCAACTTTTATAACATACTAAAACTTCTATAAAACTAATTATATGTGTTATCAAAATGATTCATGCTAGCCATGGTGAATCCCATTCATCACAAATGAGAGTTGAAATTACAGTTCGCCGTCTCTTAACGTTTGCGCAGATAGCACATGCTGCCATGGCGAGGTGGAAAAAGGAATCCCCTAAGAACTGGAGAAGTCGTTGCATGCTGCGAGAGAGAGGCGGTGAGCT
This sequence comes from Falco peregrinus, assembly GCF_023634155.1. Taxonomy (NCBI): domain Eukaryota; kingdom Metazoa; phylum Chordata; class Aves; order Falconiformes; family Falconidae; genus Falco; species Falco peregrinus. Next base: position 100,898,422 of record NC_073724.1, read on the forward strand.
CTGTAACCCAACTCGGCTCTTGGAGACCAGGTGAGTTCTGATCAGACCTGATTCCTCACCATCCTGACAAACTTTCTTCTTTTTTCCCTGTAATTTTAATTTGTTGTCTTACCCTGACACCTGCCCAACAAATGTGTCCTTCATGAGTTGAGAAGCGCCATATGTCTGTAGGTATTGCTCTTGCTGAAACTGTTGAACATGGAAGGCCTTTTCTAAAACAGTGCTGAATTGCTGGTAGTGTTTTCCCTAAATAGGGCTTTAGATAACTTGTTCTACTTAATCAAATTAGTTATCTTTGATTCAATCTGGTGTTTAAGCCAAATTCCCATGACAAGGTGGTTTTAGTAGTTTGTTCAGTTTGTAATCTCTGTTTTCCAAGAAAATTTTTATTTTTTTCTTTCTTTGGTTTCTGATGATCTCAAGTGTATGTGAAAAACTGATGTAGGCTGGGTGACTACAGGGAAATAGCTAATTTGACATCCAATTTCTTTCTTCGTGAGCTATGCTGTTCCCCATGGCTTTCCCTTGGTCTGTCAGAAGTACCCGTTTAGCTGGTCGGAAGCCCGTGCCTCGCTGGCTTTATTTTGGTGATGATGCTTCTTCCCTGCTTCGTGGTGGTTTCTCATCCCATCTTGCATCTTGAGCTTTATCTGTTTCATTTGGCAAAAACGACATTTCACCAACTGAAAAGGACAGCAAGAGCTGAACACTGTTGATAACCCATTCCCTACGTGTCAGGACCCTTTGTGCATGCAAACTGAAAACACTCAAAATCCCAGTCACCGCACCCTATCTAATGGGTCACTTTGGCGTAACCCGTTCAGAAGTGCAGGACTTGTTCAAGTAAACCAGAGTCTTGTGCTTTTCTCTTACTTATTTGTTATTCACCTCAGTTTTTATGCTGGAGAAGTGAGGCTGTGCGCTTTGTATCAGCGTCAGAGCCGTGGCAGGTGACATTCTGAGCTCACATTATCCTTGGCCGGAGGCCCCTTTGGTGCTCTAGCTGTGGGTAGAAGATCCGTCGGGGCTCTCAGTCAACCTAGGGACACACACGTGTATGCTTTATTAGCTCTGGTCCTCTGAGAAAGTGTTTAAGGGCCAAAGCTAATATGGGGCTTTTGTGATTTCCTGAGAGGCTTTTGTTAAAGCGCGAGCTCCCCGGGTTATCTTCTTCATCGAGACCTGGAACCACAGTTGCAGTATGTACGTGGAAATGGGAGACATACGAAGTTGGAGCTGGTGGTTTGGCTGACATCCCAGAATTTTATTTTATCTCCTCCTAAATGTTGGGGCAAAGGATGGGGTGAGTGAAAAGTTTTGGTTTTGTGTATATTGGAGACGAGTCCTCATTATGCCAAATCACCTGAGCCAGCGTTGGGCCCTTCTTTTGGTGCTGCTGCTCACCACCCCGCACCGACCTGAAACCTGTATTTTATGAATCTTTTAGGTTAGATTTGAATGTGGGGGTTTTTGTTTTCTTTCAGAACCCATTCAAAGAAGGCACACCCTGGTTGCAGGAAATCCCCCAGATAAATTAACCCCATTTATGCTGACTTACCCTGCAGAGGAATCCTATTGAATTCAGGCTGCTGTTCTCCAGCCCTGCCATCCTGTCAGCGAGGCTAATGCTGGGAGAGACAGACCCGGTCTCTGCCGGCAAATGATTTTCCCACCTTTTATTTGCTTTTTTCCACCTATACCATAAATACTGCACCCTCCTGTGCATTGCTATTTGTACAAATACTAACAGAAAGGTAGGCAAGTCTCTGGTAGGGCCAACATGCATGTGTCTGAAACTTCTGTCTTTGTTAGTATTGCTCTACTGCTGTAAATGCTATTTAAAAAAAACCCAACAAAACAACAACAACAACAACAACCCACAAACAAGCAATGTACAGAGTGTAAAAAAAAATAAAAAAATTAACTGGTAATCTGCTTTCCAGAAATGCTGGAGGCATTCAGTTCAGAAATACTGCAGAAAACCAGGAGGTTGATGTCTTCTGTGTTGTAGATTTCCACTTGAAAATGTTTGGATTTTAACAGTGAGGATCTAGTATTGATATTTGATTGTGAGGATATTACAGGTGCTGTTATATGACTACTATTTGATTTGTACTAAGGTCTGTACTTGATGGAGCGAGATACAGTACCATTTTCCATTTTACAGTCTCGTCTCTCTTGCTCCCTTCTTCTTGCTCAGCATGTGCATGTGGCAAATGTGTGTTAAATTTTCACTTCATTGGGTGTATGATTCCATTGTCTTTGTATGTGTATAGAAGCACTGGCAGCCAAAAAATGTGAGGATGAGTGGAATTCACTAGAATTATTTCTATCTGGGTAATGCAAAAGGTACTGTAATACCCGTATTTGGGCTTCTGTAAAATGTGAGGTTTTCTTACAATTCAATTTTTAATAACTACTTTTGTAAAAATGATAGATCAATTTTCTTTTCCTTTTTTCCCCTCTGAAATTTATCCTAATTCTTTGTTGGCACTTAACATTTTTTGCAGATTTCCTACTGCAGCCGAAGCCCACGTGAAGCTACAGAAAGGGAAACTCGGCAGCATTACGGTGACCGAGCTGTTCCCTATCTACCTGCTGCAGGGCTAGGCAATGGGCTACACCTGCAGGTGGCCTGTTTATGTGAGCAGAAATTTCCAAGTCCCAGCAATGGACCAGATGAAGGTTTGCTGCAAGCCAGACTGGCCCCACAGGCTGTGCAGATGCCAGCACAGCTGCCCCGAGCAGTGCCCTGCAACCTCTTTGGAGCTGCTGCATCTCGCCTGCTGCATCACTGTTGTGGTTTAACCCTGGCCAGCAATGAGGTGCCACAGCATCCCTCTTGCAGTCATTCCTGGCCTCGGGAGCTCCCAGCTCGCTCTGGAGAACTGCTGGAGAATGGGGATAATTGAGCCACAGGATTTTAACTCACTCGAGGTTTCTTGTTCACAGAGAGTCATTTATTTGAGCATGCACCTCGAGAGAAGTCCCTTCTTACCTTCTGTTAAGCGCTCAGGAGAGCTGCTGATGCCTAAGTCACTTCTGCAGGTGGGACTTTGAAAACACTGCCCGAGGTGATAAGATCGATTACGCCTTTAGAAGTCAAAGTATATAACCATTTGCTCCTTGGGACAGAACCATTGTAGATACAGCTGCTATCACACCCTTATTATTTTAGCTGCTCCCATAGCGTCTTCCTGTGACTTGTTGACAGACCCACAAGATTCATGAATTCAAAACTTGTCTTGATATTTGCTTGCCCTTCCCACGCTTTGCCTGGCTGTTGTACACACGTGAATCTCCTAAATATAGAAGAGAATGCAGAGGATAAGGAGTTGCAGACACGCTTTGTGGATGCACGCTGGGTGAGCAGCTCAGCTGGCTGCAGCACACTGCAAGCATGCTGTGGTTCACATTAGACCATCCCAGAATGGACTGGGAATAGGACACGTCCCATCTATTGGACAGTGCACACAGCAAATGAGTACAGATGTGTCTAGTAGGAGTATTTCTGTAGTGGCAACGTACTCAGGCGATGAAATGAGGTGGCTTATCCAAGTTGCTCCTTCCTGAATTCCCAAGAAGCCAGCATTTTGCTGCAGACCTACATTGTTTGTCCAAGGGCTGGCTGCCAGCACGCTGCCAGCAGACTGCTGGCGCTTGCCAGTGGGATTGAGAAGATGAGGTTTCAGCTGCAGAGGCAGCCGACAAATTACTGTCTGCAGATAAATCTCTAAGCAATTGAAATGTGAATAAACCAGCTTGTAGTGGAAGGAGGCACTAGATCCAGTGGTGAACACTGTTTGGAAAAGAGTGGGTGTTAATATGCTCAGAGGTCATTTGGGGCAGTTAGTAGTCCCGTGACATCCTTTGGCAGGGCACGTGGCAGCCAACCTGGTATTTTCTTACTGTTCAGGAGCACCGGGGGTGTTTGACAGCAGCTGTGGCCTCCACATCTTGCTCCCTTTCAGGGTCATCATCAGTGGGCTTGCTGAAAAGCCATCCCTCCTGTAGGGACTGGAAGGTGTTCGTACGAAGCTGAGTATTGGCAGCATGGGGTGTGTGTGAAGGTGTCAATAACTGGTGGCTTTTCTAGGAGAGGGCTGTACCTGGCATATTGGCTTGGCTCCTGCATGATGGAGGCTAGACCTGGTCTCACTGGTGAGCGGCACAGCCGTGGCGTTAACGCCCAAGTGCGTTTACATCTTCCACGGCTTCTCCTGTTGGCCTGAGTCTGGTCTGCCTCTTCTCAGTCTCCCAAAACCCACAGGTAGGTTCCGTGGGAAGGATGTGTGGTGTGGGACCCCCTGATCTCCTGTGTCGTGACCCGCAGACCATCAGTGTGGGCACAGATGCTTTTGGTGGTCACTTTGCTTGCCTACCCAAGTGACAGAAACCCCGGGAGCAAAATGGTGAAAGTCAGGTTGGGGAAGCTGCTGGGGAGCCGGAGGGAAAGTGGCTGGAGCAGCACTGTGCTGAAAGCCCTGGGTGTGGTGGCGTGAGGGAGCAGAACTGAAAGACACGGATGTTTTGGGAGCAAATGGGCTAAATTAGGGTAAGGGGTTGGCTTTGCAGATGCCAGGCGCAAAAAGTTTCAAGCTGGTGTGGCAGGGAGGGAGGCTGTGAGTTGGTGTAAGGACAGAAAAGGGGAGAAGGGTGCAATGAAATGCTTGTGTCACGACATGGCCTTGAAATGAAAGCTAGAAAAGGGGGGGGCAAGTGCTGGAAACAAAGCTAAGTACTGAAGGCAGGAGATTTGCGGGAGCTCCCAGAGTTAGTAAGGACTTTGGGAGTTTACCCTGGCAGGAGGAAATGAGAGCTACAGTCCTATGCCACCACTCCCGGTTGCTGGCAGGTCTCTATCTTACGTTTTAATGTTGCGTGCAAAACCTTCTATACAGGACAGTGTTCAACAAAATGTGTACTTTTTCCAGATAGCTTCTTTTATTCTGGATAAAGCACAGTTCGGGTGGCTCAAGGGCCAAGGAACAACTGTCCAGGGTGAGGTAAGATCCATTTAGGAAAGTCTCCATCCCAGCTTTTTCTTTGAACGTGCCATATCACAGCTTCATTACCTTCAAGGTAAATCCAAAAATGCTTCTGTGAAACCCATGCAAAGTGCATGTGCATCTTTAATTTATATGGCCATGGCTGACTGTCGGAAAACTGAGTTAATTCAGTAAGAGGAGTGTGTCTTTGGGTTTTTTTCCTAGTCTGCATATGTTCTTGAGCTGGTCAGAGGTATAGAGAAGGCATTCAGACATTTCTAGTAGAAGAGATAATAAATGAAATTGGTGTACAAATTTATTGTGCCAAATACAAATATATCTGGTTAGTGCAAAAAAGCACAGAGAAAATGGTGCAAGAGTCCAAAAGTGAGCATCCTTCTTCACAGTAACTACAACATACCAAATGATAAATGTTGTTGGCTTGCTCAGCTGGAAGTTTACAGTGTTTATAATTGCAGGTCTCAACTGTTCGCTACAGATGGATATAATGGGATCCACCAGCAAAGGAGTAGGTAGTTAAAGGTCCATTACAGTGAGCTGGTCCCAGTGGAGACATAGTGGTCATGACAGATGCGCTTGCTGCAGGCAGGCGCTCAATGCGCTCGCTCAGCTGCCCTTCTGAATTCAGGGATCATGAAGTGTGTTCTTACGAGTCGGTTTGGACTAAAATGTGTATGGCACAGCTGTGTTCATTCAAAAATAAGTGTCCTAGGCTTAAAGGATAAGGAGGGAATTAAATCTTGCTCAGGCCAGCCAAGAAAAGGTTGAGAACTTTTATTTTGACTGGAAACATAGATCACTTGCATACCTGAGTCAGATGTACTTAAAAACTGCTTTCAGAAGCATTTTTACAGAGAGAGCCTGCTCTCACTGTCCCCATATGTTCCTAGCTGGCATGATGCACATTTTACTCTTTTCTAGGATCCGTTTACCTTCTTGAGCTGATCTTTGAGCAGTTTTATGTGTTCTGCACTGCATCTTGTCCTCTTCTCCCCTTTGGAGTTACTGACATACTTGTTTCACCTTCCCATGGCTTCCACCCCTTGGTGCTGTGCTGAGTTGGCCACCGACTCCCTGCGTGCACCAGCCAAGTTTTCCCTGCTCTCCACTCTGTTGGGAATCCCCACTCCTTGTTCAGGTCTGCCTGAGACTTCGCTTTTGCTTAGAGTGGAAACAGTAGCATTGGTGTAGCATGCTGGTTTCAAGGGACTAAGCCCCCTCCCCAGTATCTGTGTTTCTGCATCACTGTGGCCCTTGGGGGGGCTATGCTAGCAGCCTCCCAAAAGCAGAGCAGCGTCTGCTGCTCCAAGCTGCCTCAGGTGCTTGAAGCCACCGGGCTGAGCCATGGCGCAACTCCCAGTGGGCTAATTCAGCCTATGAACAAATACCGTAGAGCTGCACGGGGGAAAGGAGATCAGGTTTGTGACAGTGGAAAGCAGGTGCCCAGCCCTGCTAGAGGCTTCATGGTCCCCCCCCGCACGCTGACAGGTGCCGTGCCACCAGCGGGGCTGTGGCACACATGGGGGGTGCCTGCTACCTGTGCTGCTGCCCACGTCTGTCTGCAGCTCCCGTCAACTGCGGCATGAATCAGTGAGGGGCTGTGTTTTTCTCTAAAGGATGAAATTAAAAATACAAACTCCCACCTCCACCAGTGGATGTACCTGGCGTGCTTTACACACTGCGCCTTGCGAGGTCTGTGACATTACCCAGCAAGGTCATTGGCACTGGCGTCACTGGCAAGGGACAAGCACGGAGCAGAGGTGTGTGATTTCCAACCAGACGTGCTATGCTAAAGGTTGCTTCTTGCAGGGCACTTGTTTTGCTGCTGAAGCCAAGTGTGCGATGACACAGAAGTGCATGCAGCCTTTGCTTCGTGTGCAGCGATGCCCACACAAACCCACAGCAGACGTGCCTGTGCAGGTAGGGGTCAGGCTGTGTTTGGCACTCTGACCTGAACGCAGGAAAACAGTGACAAGGGGACTCAAGCACATGGATCTGCAGATAGCACCCAGGGCGCATGCGGCACTCTGTGGGGCTGCAGAATATTCCTTTCTGAGCAAAGGAAGGTGAGGGAGGGGGTGGCACAGTTTAATTTCCAGGCTCAGCATAGTTTGCTTGGCAGATGTGCTCCTCCTCAGCCTTTGATGGTCCCTTGGTTAGAAAAGTGTCCGCTGTCCTGCCAGTTAGTGCTCCCTGTGCTCACAAATACTAAAAAGGGGAGGGAAGATGACAGGTCTCTAGTGGAGTCCCAGGACCGGTTCTAGCAAAAGCCAGAAGATCAGGTTCTGACCTGCTGCTGTTCCAGCCCTCACAGGACAGGCATGCTCTCCAGCACGGACCGCTTGCTGCAGCGAGGTATTGCCAACCTTTTTGTTCTGTAGCTCTGCTGAAAGAAAACAGATGGCAGATGAGCCTCAGGTGTTGCACTAAATTCAGGGGTGAGGCTGAGCTCATGTAGTTTGTGCATCCCTCTGGGTTCCTGAAATTTAAAATCATTCCTGTTACCCAAATTTTTACACTTGCCTATCCTTGACTCATCACCTTGAATTTGGCCCACTCCATCTAAAGGAGAAAATGGGATTTACAAGGCCAGTCCTGGTTTCATACAGCAGCATTCCCTCTTGGGTCTCTTCCTGGTGCGCTCTTCACCAGCTCCCCGGCAGGGACTTCTTTAGCCTGTGTTGAACTCAGGGCTCTGCACAGAGCTGTCTCGGCCAGCGGGAGCGTGTCAGTGCCCACTTTGTGGATCTCACAGAAAGATGATGGGTCCTCAGCTGGGATCCCCCCCCAAAAGCTGTTACAAAAAAATCCCCATCCAGAACAATACTGCAAAAGCTTGCAGCACGGTGGTGGCAACGTTTTCAGCTGTTTCTGTATCTGTGTTTTCACATACTGCAAATTGATGGATTAATGGCAGCCAGGAATATATCCGTCAGCTGCTGGAAGTCCATGAGCAGTGCTAAGAAAAGGGTCACTCATTGAAATGAGTTTGCAGTTTCCCACTCCATCACCTAATAAAGAGCCAGAGCCGAACACACCAAGCGTAAATGCTCCTTTATGGCCAGATTTCATGGTACAACAGTACGTGGTAATGTAGTGTCTGTTCCCTGTGTAAAATCCACTCACCCACCGGAAGGCTTTGAGCAAACATTAATAAAATGCTTCACAAAAGAAAAGGGGGGCACAGATGTCAGTATAATGCAATATTGCCTCTGCTGCAGGAACGGGCGGAGGAGCTGCTGTGCGCAATGGCCATGGCATCGCTTTTGCATTCAGCTGGACACAGGTGAGGAGCATCACACTGCCAAGGGGCTGCATCAGCCAGAGCCCAGCCCTGATGAGCAGCTGTAGAGGCTCTTGAAAGCCCCTTGTAGGGCCCTGTGACTTTCTTCCATACACAAATGTAAAAATTGTAACAGCAGAATATATTTGTCAAAAATCTCTTGTTTACGGCTGACCTGTTAGCTAGCAATAGCTGGTGAGATTCAAGAGGTGAGGATCTGAGGCGGGTGTGGTGGTGCCATCAGCCTGCCTGTGGGCAGGGGGTGGGGGGTACCGCTGCCTGGGCGGCCCCTCTTGGTGCCCACAGGGACCACTGCCTGTTTCAACCCAAATTAGATGGGGTTCTTCATTCCATGACAGAAGTGGAATCACAACACTCGTTGATTTGCCTAGACAGAAGAGCCCAAAATATGTTTGATTGACCTTTTTTCTTTCTCCAAAATAAAACTTCTTCTACCTGCTCCTCACCCAAATGTCATGTTGAACAAAATAAAACTTTTTGGTTTGGAATATAGGTGTATATAAACAATGAAGATATCTGTTGAGGAAAATATATCATGTGGGATCCATCACCCCAAGAGAGGCAAGGCTGCTGTAGCTCCATTTTCTTTCTCTTCCATCTTGCTGTTTTAAAATTGTCAAGTGTCTTAAAACCTTAGTGTTAAAGTAATTTCTTGAACTAAATAGAAATGAATAACTTGTATGTGATTTGGGCTAATTTATAGCTGGCGGTTCTAAGCAGGAGACACAACCCGATGGTGGTGGCCTTTCTGCAGGAACCCCTCTGCTCTCCTGCTGGCGTTCCCCACCACCCCGAGGCGCCTGCTGCGGCTCCGCTTGCAGGTCAGCCCAGCCTGCTCTGGCTCACCGCTTCAGGAAATCAAGTCGAGCACCAGGTCGGGAGTGTTGAAAGTAAATCTGATATGAATGATTATTTATTTCACTAGAATATTTTGTGGTGAGATTACCTCAGGGAAGAGAAAATGACTGTTCCAGACAAAAGAGGAAAGCAGGTTTCTGTTTCCAGTCTAAACCACCATTAATTCCCAACTGTCCTGCCTGTAATCTTTTCAATAGATAATTTTTTTTTTCAGCGCTGAAAGGGTAAGTCCCATTATCAGCAAGTTTTACATACTGTTGTGGATAGCTCTGTCTCACTTGCTGTTGTGACCAGTTCCTTGTCTCTGCTTTTCATGGAGGGTTCTTGCAGAAAAATCTGATCAGGGCATGTGCTTAAACAGCACTCGGGCATTATCTTACATCTTAGAAGCAGCTGTCCACAGGTAGGAATCCAACCAAATAAATTCCTGGGTAGGCTGGCTTTGAATTTGAACTTGCTGCCTTCCTGAAAGTAAGCCTTACCCAGCGTCACACGGGCCAGCATTTGCACGCTGTGCTTGGGTGCCTTTGTTTCCCTCTCTTTTGTTTCCTTTGCTGGTATATGAGGATGGAGCAAAGCCTCAGAGATGCTCGCATATGCTGTGTTGCGTTTTCCAGGTTCATGAAATGAAATCCACAATTCTGCTTTCACGTGATGATGGGGGAGCAGACCAGCTAGTAGAGGCAAGAGAATGGGAAACTCAAGCATGGAGGAAGGAAGGTAAAGAAATACCCCCAAATTGCAGCAGTGATAAATAAGGCAGAACGCTAGGGAAGAGCCATAGGATAGGAGGACAGGGGGTAAGAGGTGGAGACATTTCTTTCCTGATCGGAAAGAGCCTTTAGCGCCAGTGACGTGTTGCTCTTTCTGATGCTGGGTAGGGGACGGGGAGGGCAAACGCTTCTGTGTCAAGAATGAGGGGTAAGTGGTGTGTGTCTGCTTCACAAATCAAACTTTTATGAAGACTAAGAAGATAAAATGCCTGGCATGCTTGAGGGGCAGGGCGATTGCAAAGATCAGAAGAGTTTTCCTTCCTACTTGTCTTCCTCTGCAGCCCCAGGTTATTCAGCTAAGCTTTTAATATACAAATGGGGATTTTGCTGAATGACTCCTCAGTGTAATTCTTTATACAGTTGGGTTTTTTTCTTCTGTCTCCGGCTTTTTTTTTTTTTTTTGTTTATTTTGTTTGAACTCCCCATAAGCTGTGATTCAATAACAGATTTTTACAGAGTGGGTTGCTGGTGTGGGTTGGGGTTGCTGTGGTCAAAGAGGTGTTTTGATTTTTTCTGGCCTGCTTCCTGGGATGGGGGATGGGGCAGCGGAGAGAGACACCAGTAACAGCAAGAATCAGCATCTGATTCTTGGGCCGTCTGCTGGGTGGCATTAGGGTAACTGCATTTCTTTTCCATGAGAAAATGAAATTGGGGTCTTATTATGGGCAGCTTGTGAGTAATGCAACTTCAGCAACATTTGGATTTGAAAAAAGGTGTTTTTTTTCAAAAAGATGAGGTATTTGGGGAAGGAAAGGAGGTTGTCAGGCATTAAAACCCTCTGGCTCTTGCGGCACGAAGTATAACAAGGCCAAACTAAAAGGCAACTTCTGCTTCCTAACATCAGGTAGGAATTGCAGGAGCATCCTCAGAGCCGCAGCAGCTGTAGGTATTTAACTAGATGTCAAGCCTGCAAGCAAACATAAGAAAGCAGATCCAAGAAGTACTTGAGCCCAAAACCTGTAGTTATTTGTGGTCTGCCCCCCACAACAGATGATATTAATTTGGTTTTACTTACAGCTTTCAGCTACTGCAGTTACAACACTGATACGTCTGCAGAAGGTGCAATATTGCATCTTTGGGGATTTCTAGGCTTCCAAACACATTTACAGCTCATCTCTGCACAGCTGGGAGACTTGCGGAGGGAAGTCAGCTGTAACAGGCTGTAGTGTGTGCTGGATGTACCAGTGCTGCGCCCTGCGCTCCTCTGGCTTCTGCAGGTGTTGCTGCTTCCCCCAGTGCCCCCAGTCCACTGACTGGAGAAAGGCAATAAAAAGACTTCTCTAGGAAAAGAGAGCATCTGGCTGTAAATGCAACAAGACCTCCTCCATGACATTCAGTGTATTGGGAAACATCATCTGGCAGACAGATACTTTCAGGAATCCCTGTTGCCAACACCTTGAGTAAACTCCAGTGCTATCTATTTGTTGTTGAAAGCCACAGGAGATGTAATTTATGGCATTCTTGAGCTCTTCCCTGTAGATCCCATAGCCTGTTTTAACTAATGAGAGAGAGGGCTGAACCCATGGGGCTTGCTTCTTTTAACCAATCGTTAAAATAGGTATTTTATAATTTAACGGATTTAGAGTTTCTTCTGCCTATATCCATCTGTCCTGCTAGTTAAAAAACAGTGTGCAAAAATAACTTTGTGGTAATTCTTGCCCATACAAATGGATTAGTCGTCCTTGAGTAATCAACAGATCCTCCAAAGGTTAAAATATATTTAAAGATACAAGTTAAATTGAGGTTTTCTATTTATTGAGGGTTTAACACGGAGGGAAGCTGCACAAACCCTCCTGGAGAAAAGAGTCTTATGTGAGGTTTCACAACTTTTTGTCACAGTGTGAAATTTTCTTCAAGCAAGGAATTTTTTTCTATTTGTAGCCTCAAAATACCAAAAAAATGTGATTATTTTTGACAAGATGTACTGCAAGTGTTATTTGGTGGAATATTCTGAGTCTGTTTAGGTATGTCAGTCAGAAAGATACTCTCGCTCTCGCACAGGTGTGGTGTCCCCTTACCTTTTATTGTTGAACATCCTTAGGAATGAAGTTTGCTGAAGCTGTGCCAAAGGCACACAGTCTAACGATATAGAACGGCATCAGGTTGGTCAACAACTTTTTTTTTTTTCCTCTTGGAACAAAGTGAACCAAATGGCCAAAAATGATACTTGCTGTTGAATTTCCTCAGGTTAAAATCAGCTATCATATGTAGCAGGAATCTACATAAATATACAAGAAAGCACATTTACAATGTATGAACAAAACTGGTGCAGTAACGCTGTTATTCTGCTGATTCCAAAGCTTCCTCGTTTTGCTTTGGCCACGTGCAGAGTTTATGCGAGTTTAAGTCAACATGAAGTTAGAGAAGTAAGGTAAGAGTGGCTGCTCTTTACTTTGTCTTTTAAAATATGATTACTTTGCAACGTCATGGGCAGGTTTGCTCTTTTTGGTGTACCAAGAGCTAGATGTCCTTTTCTTATTACTTGGATTTTCAAAACAAATAACCTCTCCTGCTCCTGTTTTGTTCAATATCGTTCTCTTAAACACCCACTGTATGGAAGCGCGCACACGCGCATGTACAGAGCATCCCCGTTAAAAGCATCCTGCTGAGATCCCCACCAGCTGCAAAGCGTTAGAGCTGCCGCTGCGCTCTCAGCTCCTCTGGCGGGGCCAGCCAGGGCCTTCAGATGCTACCGACCCTGGCGGAGAAATTGCATTCACTCAGTGAATGTTCCAGTATGTTGCTATTGGAAAGCAAGAAATCACAGCTCTAAAAATCCTGGAAGGGAGCCAGAGTACCAGCTGTAGGTCCTAAATGCTTTGTTTTGTTGTTCATGGTAATCTTTTTGTCCTAAGGCTTCCATATTGACCTATGAAATGTCTAGGGCACTTGAAATTCTGGACTGAAAGGCATTTAACCCCCCCGTCGTCCCCCATCCCCGTCCCCCCCCAAGACAGAGCCTTTACTATTTTTTTGAAGAGTTCTTAGTTCATTTTGTAACCTCTGCCCCAGGCAGAATAAGTGCTGGTATAGTGTGAAGGTCTCATCTGAACTGGTCCATGGTGTTCTGCAATTTCCTTACGTTTAAGAACGTAGGAACAAAATTACTAAGTGGCCTGAACAATGCCTTGCCTCAGATCACATGCAAGATGATCAGTTCTTTTAAATTTTGTTATTATTTTGTTCTGCTGTAGAATATATTTTCACGTACGTATATATACCTTCTGTATCTATATATGTTTCTCATTACGTTCCAATGAACTGCCTGATACAGATCCTGGGCAAATCAAGGTGAGTTCTTGAATTCCATGGGTTTAATTTTTTCCAAGCTCTAAATCATTGTTCTCCCTTAAACTTAATTTTTAGATTGAACTGATTGATTACAGACTAGAATTTGGTATACTATCTCCTATACTTAGGAGAATTTTTGGATGCTGAATAGAGTGTGAATTGTCCATCCTCCAACTGACACTGGGACCTGGGCAGAAGAAATGGAAAACTCCACGAACACTGAGGCTCAGAGAAAGCACTTTCTAAAAGCTGCCTCCTTTTTTTGTGTGCTTTTCCACCAGTGCTTTAGAAAAATGTCATTTATAACCTTTTGAACAAGCCAAATCTCCCTTTGTCAGGTCAATGAGGAAAAAAAAATGAATTAAATCCAACCGTGATAAGGAAGGATTTAGAAAATCCAGCGATGGGAAAGAAATCAGTCTGACTCAGCTGACCCTGCTGTTGAAGCTGTGGCACTTGCTAGAAGCCTTAGCGTGCCCTCCTTCAGCCACTCGCTCTGTCAGTACGTTATTAGAAAACATTTCCTCTAATCCCATCATTCTGTGCTGTTGTGGAAACCAGCAGGCTCACCAGCAAATCCACCCACTATTATTTTTATCCTATTGAAAGCTCTACTTTTATCAGACATAATCGAAACGGCTCATGTGCAATCTGAAGAGCAAGTGGGTTTTACCATCACTCATGCCAAAACTAAATACGGATTAAATTGCACCCTGCCAGCACAAAGTGTGCATTGTGTGGCTTTGCTCTGCGGTACCCCACCTCAGCTCGCCCCGTGCCTGATAAACGCTACGCGCTCCCTTCAATACTCCCTTTTTAAAAGGGCAAAACAAAGCAGCAGTGTCTGCCCTGGAATGTGCTGCAGGTAGCAGTCTGAACCTCCATCACCAAACTCAGCCAGAGGATTAATTTCAGGCATGAAGGTTGTTGCTTGGAGGGACTTCACAGGAATGCAAACCAAAGGCTCTCAAAGAGCCCACAACAAAGGGAAAAGTCATAAGGGCTCAAGCTCCTGGTAGGATGAGGAGCACGGGATTAAGAGCTTGGTCTACCTTGTAGAAAAGGCAGAACCCACTGTTGTACTGAAAAGCGATGCAAGCAGGGAAAATAGCTTGGTTTGGTTGGGGTTTTTTTGTTCTGTTGTTGGTTGGGTTTTTTTTTTCCTGTGAACCTCTTTTAGAAAGATAGTTGACTAGAAAATTGCAGCCTTGCTAATGACGTTTATATAATACCTGGTATGATCAAATGTCTATGCAAGTTTTATGGTCACATACTTAATGTGTTTTGAGTTGTATTTTATTTCCAGATTAAAATAGAATAAATACTTGTTTTTCAATTCTTTTTTTCTTGATTTTTTTTTTTTTATTATTAATTTTTGGCAAGGGCACACCATTGCGATCCCAGCAGTGCTGAGTGATGAAGCTGTGACACAAAGCTAACCACCCAACAGGCCGTATGCTGCTTTGCTGACTTGCAAGCATTCAAGTCAACTCCCAAGATAACCAGATGGGCTGGGGATGCAGCCTGCTGCCATGTTTGACAGCCTCAGCAGAAGACAAGTAGAAGCCTACTCGGGAGTGCAGCCTATGGACACAGTTGTAGATGGAGACCTCGCTGGTCTGGGAAGATGCTCCCCAGGTAAGCCCTGAATTATGTACTTAAAAGACTGCAGAAGTAACACCGATACAAAGACAAGAACCAATGTGAAATTTGCTGGCCTAAACTAGGGACAGGGACAGAGCAGCTTTCAGTTTCTCTCACTCTTTCCCATAAAACCCAACAGCGCTACAAATTCACCACCAACAACCTGGCTTTATGTTACATCCTTATCTGGATTCAGTTTCCAGTCACTGCTTCTTATGTCTTTACTATAAGAAGGCATGCAATTATATGCAATTATCAAATTAGTTTTTCTTCTCAATCCTTTTGCCAGTGAAAGCATGCCATCCCTTTCTTAATCATTTCAATTGTACAGCATCCCCTGTGAGAAACATTTTCCTGAATCTTTTCAACATATAAACCTTCTGGACAATGTTTGAAAAATGGCCTAAATAATCACAGGCCATTAGTCTTATCTACTGGCATTCTTCAATTCCCTTTCTCCAGCCCAGGGTTGAAACCACTCTTGGCTGCTGCAGTGCAACACAAGTGCAGGCTCTGCTGGTACTAATCGGGGGCCACGATTAGGGCATCCTTTTCTGTTTCAAAAATAAGAGCTACTCTCATTATTTATGTATCTATTGTGTCTGAAACAGTCCGCTGTGTGGAGTACTTGCTTTTCTTTTCAAAGACATCACATAGACAACAATCTGTGGTGCTTACTAGCTTTTTTTTTTTAATTTCCTTTCTTGAGAAGCTAAATTTTTAAAAGATTTTGAAGCACTATCATTTTAATGATTGACGTTAACTTGTGTTTCTTCAAGTCCTCCTGCTTGAAGAATGATGATACTGTTAAAAAGCAAGTGTCTCAAGACAAAGATGGACCAAATTATACCATAATTTTAATACAATTAAACCATGATAGGATTCTAAAAATAATAAAAGAATTAATCACTTTGTATAGAATGCTATTATTAATTTGAGATCAACAAACCAGGACTGGTTCACGTAACTTTTATTCACACGTAGAAAAAGTATTACAAAACGATTTATACAAGATTTTAATTTACATTCCTTAAAGGAGTATTTAAAACAGCACTGTAAGTCCCTAGACATGATACGTGGGCAGTCTAAATGTGGTAGTAGTGTATGTTTTCTGTTGGCTTGTACACCATTGCTTGCCACAGGCAATATAAGAAAGACCAATTTGGTTAAATTAAGGAAAAAAGTATATACACAATATACATATATATTTAAAAAGCACTCTCCATTTTTTCCTCCCAATTTGCTTGCAAGCTATCTGTCACTCATTTAAAGGAACGAGTATTTTTCTCTAGAGTTGCCGGACAAAAACAATTATACAAAGTGTAAATTTTAATGGGAAAACATACTTACTGTGGCAGATGCTGACAAAATTTTTGAACATAGCATTTTAAAGAATTGTCATTAGTGAAAAGTTAAATCTCCCCATGTTCTAAAAATATCTTGCCATATACTGAAATGCACATTGGATTTTTTCTATTTACAAAGTATATACAAAGAAGCACACATCTTTTCATGCACATGTAGTGAAAAATAAGTTTTGTCACTTCTTAAATGTATGAAAGTATTCAAAGAAATTACTCAAAACTACTCTTATTTGAACATTAAAGTATTTAGCTGAGTAACTGTA
Source organism: Falco peregrinus (assembly GCF_023634155.1). NCBI lineage: Eukaryota > Metazoa > Chordata > Aves > Falconiformes > Falconidae > Falco > Falco peregrinus. The sequence continues at coordinate 100,914,928 of NC_073724.1, forward strand.
CTCCCTGCACAACTGTATTACTCTGTCTGTGATTGAATGGTGGTATTTACTACTTTTAACAAAAGAAAAAATCACTTCCATAATTTCTTCGCTCACTTTGGTTTGCATTTGGTAACTGTTACTCATGATTTCTGCACACATGAATAATATCTCACTGGTGAAGAGCTGAAGCATCTTACTGCCTTGGCTGCCTCTAATGGCTTCACCTAGTCTTGTGCAGGTTCAACCTTCTACTTCAAAGCAGAAGTCTTTTTCCACTACAGAATATGAATACTGTCTCAACGTTTCCATTGCCACACAAACCACGTGTGGAAAGATGAGTAACATTTATTGCAAATTTGCATCTGTTTTGCTCATTGCTTTGCTTCTGTCAAGGCACACTGGGTACTTTAAAGAATAGTTGCTAGTGTTTGTCACCAACAAGTTTGAGCCTGCTGAAGGTAATGAATCAGTAGAGGTTAATGAGATTACTCACAGAAGTGAAATCTATTTTAATGATAAAAATGGCTGCAGAACAAATGGTATTATGGGATGTAGTGCAACAAACTGTAGTTAAAAAAATCTTGAAGAACAGCAATGAGGGCAGTTGGTAATTTACTAGGTCTGCATGCAACTTTGAAGATTCAATTCAGAGGTTTGGGGATTTTTAATGTTATGAATTAATTTTTATATTTTGTGTGGGAAATTTTGAATTTACACAATACTACAGTGAGAATGACAGAGTGACACAAATAAAAAACCCCTTAAAATTAATGTGTTACTAAAAAATATTAGCAATAGTCTCGTCGTATGAATACTTTCATGGCACACCTGCTATAGTTTGACATTCTGATGTGACAGTTGATTACATTTATTTTGACATCCACCAAGTGCTGTATTCCAATACTGAGACTACCAATTAAACACAACATCCTTATCTATATGGCTGACTTTCATTAAGCTAAATCTAATTTAAAACTAACCTCCTGCTATGTTTAACAAAACAATGCCCCTCACACAAATGTAATAACTGGATGGAGGGGACTTCAACCATACATACTGTAACATGCAAATTCTTTAACTCCCCAAACTAGCTTATTGACTATCAGGTAATATAGAGTAAAAGCTTCAGTTTATCAATAGATGATCCTTGCAAAAATAGAAATGTTTATTTTTTAAGTCCTTCAACAGTAGAAAACTGATTTAAAATTAGAACCAGCCAAAAAAATTCCTAATGCATGCATAAATCTGCAAGCAGAATAACTGGCAACGTCTTGTCCCACGCCTTCAGACATCTCTAGCCATATTTAAGATACCCACTTAAACATACTGAAGTATTTATATTTCTTGCTGTATTTACATATACTTTTTAGCTCACGCTACTAGACTTTTTGAGAATCTGAGGGAACAGGAGGTTCTTTTTAAAAAAGTGTCATAAATCCACTTTCAGGGTTCTCCTAGGATGCTCCTTGAAGTTTCACTTTTCAGCTGTTACAGCTCAGATGCAACTGCGCAGAAGGTGTGAAATGATGCCATTTTTTCCCAGCTGATTTTGAAACCATGCTACATCGAAGACCAGACTAACTTTGATGAGAATCTGCAGAGGAGCATAAGGGAAGCTTTCAGCTTTAGTGCTGAGAGGAATAGCTTGGTTTCCTAAAAGAAAGTGATAGAACAGTGGTTACATAAATTCATAAAAACACCTGTATGTACTTCTATACTTGACGTGATACTAAAAGAATACAGCTATACTTACTGCTTGCTTTAAAAATTCACCTAAGCCTGAAGACTGAAACTGTATTAAAACACCCATCTAAAAACTTCTATTTATGTGCACATAAATATATGCTATCTAACAATGAAGTATGGACCTATGCAAGACTATAATGCATCCACATGTACTACAAAGACCATCCTTCCCTCAAAATACTAAAAAACTGCAAGAAAGATGAAAGGAAAATGGAAAAAGTGGGGTAGACAGAGATGAAATGATTTTCCTGGAGTTGTACAGCTGGTCAGAGTTCAGCCTAAAAATCTCTCTCACATGAGCCTAGTCCTAGTCCTTTCCCTCAAATGCTCCTTAAATTTGTCCACCAAAGATGCATATATAATGATGCACTGTAGAGTCCAAATATGGAAAAATTGTACAAACCAAATCAGTAAAGTCTATTAAAGGGAAAAAAGGAAGGAAAACCTAACCCTCCCAAGCCATCTTGCTTATTCAGAATTATACACAAATCTCAGTACTAATACATGGTACAACAAAACCATCAAAGAATATAGGATTTTGAAATATCAGAAAAGATGTCCACATACACATAGGAATCAGTAAGATAATTTACAATTTATATATCCTAACAAGTATGGTGAAATGCAAGTCAATTTTTATAGTGATATTTTGAAATTCTATGGTTCCTTACATCTAAAACCACTCTAAATAATATTAATCACATACCGGTTTAGTGGGGAAAAAAACCCCACAAACTTCTGATTTTTTCAATCTTGTTAATATGGAAATAAATTCCTTTTAAACATCAAGACAGCATTCAAGTTCCATGGATAACCAATGAAAAATTGCGACCTAGCAGCACTGAGATTTGCAGTCATGGTCACGTCACTGTCCCTTCCTATACATACCTAGAGGATATGGCTATCACCTGATGATACTTGGCATAGACCAAAAGGAAACTATGACAGCTGCTATCTGACATATGGGCAGTCAATGCCAGACATTGTTACAGACAAAACTATAGATTGTAAAGAATATACTGAGAAAAATACATGCGACCTAGGTAAGGTTGACACTTTCAGTGACAGCAGTAGATTCGCAAGGTAATATACAAGTTCGATTGAAGTCAATGGCAAAAAAATTCTTGACTTAGCAGTCTGTTTACCTCACTTTCCTCCTCTTGAAAGCATGACCTGAAGAATTAAAGCTTAATTTACAAATTGCACTTACAGAATATGCGTATTTTTTTGTTAAATACTAATTACTTTCTACTTCTTATTTAAGAACAATATAAAAGTGGCATGCAAACCAAATGGAAGAGGATCAAAGAAAAGCAGTTTTGTTTCTGCAGATGACCCAGCATTTTCATAATTACAAACAGCGTAATTTTTTTATTTAAGTTTGGTGGATTATTATTAGTGGCAACTACTTCTGTTCCTGCCTTTGTGTACATGCACAAGAGCCTGTTTCAGATTTCCAGCCACAGCGTGTATAACCTTAAGTAACAACAGTACACATGCCATAATTTGGGATCCTTTCACAGATTAGCTACTTGTTGCTTCAAGTTACTTCCAGTAGTAGGAAGCATAATTTTAAAATTACAAAGCACGGCTAATATTAAAATAGATATAATGAAGCAGTAGCAGAGTGACTTTTTATGCGGTAAAGATGATTGCTTATCACCTCTTCTCATTTTGACCTCAGACCTGCATTTTCTCTAAGCTTTTATAGATGAAATTATATTTTATGGACAAACTTATGGAATTTATCTGATGACATGGGAATACGAATGGCATGGAAAAGCATCTGAGAGTCTCTCTTCTGTTTCTGCTGTGGCTGTAGTAACTTCACAGAGAAGGCTTTGTAAATATTTTTGGATGAACACTTTCACATCTTTTATGCTTTGTATACAACGACAAAAGACAAGTCCTCAGTTCTTCCCTCATAAACAAAGACTAGACTCACATAATAGTTTGGTCATAAGGCTATTAAGCTTATTTTTCCCCCTGAAATTTAGTAATAAAAAACCCCACCTGATGAAAGCTGAGTGGTGCCTCTGTATTCTGGTTCATATTATCTCAACATTATAGTTTGAGTAATTACACCTTTCAAATTCAGTCAATGATTTAAAAATGTGAACTTTTTACAATTCTATTTTTATCTAGCTAGCTCTACACGCCTTGAGTACTTATTCTCACTCCTTTGTAGTTGTGTTTTTTTACCTCTTTATCAGTCTGTAGAGTCATTTGCTGTTCCATTACGCTTTGTTGTTGGCTGGGTTTCAGCAGCCGCTGAGTTCTGAAGTGATGAAATTTCTATGCATGTTCTGTGTTTGGAGATTTCAAAGGACTTTGCAACATTCCCATCAAGAGACTTAGCTGAAATAAGTACTTCACTTAGTTCCTGGTCATTATCCAACTCAACAGTGGCTGCATTTTCAGTCTCAGGGCTGCAGGATTTTGCAGATCCTCCAGCTAGTTCTGAATACGATTCACAGAAAGAAATGCCGTCACAACAAGCTGAGTTTTGCATAAGGGGCCAAGCATCTGAAATGTCTCCACAGGTAGAGTGTGAAAGGGAACCAAGGAAGGCAGGAATCATTTCTCCAACAGAATCAGAAGCCCTGCAAAAGCATAAAAGACACATGGTTTCAAAAGCATTCCAGAAAATATTATCAGTATTGTAATTACTGTCATCAGTAATTATAGGTATTTCATGAAGATTTAACAGAGCTATATTAAGCTAGTAATCTAGAGGCATCCTGTACAAACAAATTCTTTTGAAAAGGAATACAGTTTGTTTCTCATTGGGAAATGATGAAGAAAGCTCTGGAGAACACTACTAAAGGTAAAGAGGATGCCTAGAGCCCTTCATACTGTGAATGCAAAGGTCTAGAAAACATGAACTACAGTTGAGGTTGTTTATAGTCTAAAGAACAAAAAAATGTGATAGAAAAATACTATAGTAGTGTTCAGATACAAAGACTGTTGCAAAGAGGAAGGAATTTATTTGTTCTCAATGCATGCGGTGTGTGTGAAGACAACATAAAACGTGATTAATTTGCAGCAAGAAAGATGTTTGGGAAGACTGTGGAATCTCCAGAACTAGGTTTTATCTCCCCCCAAAACAGGCTAGACAAGAATCTAATGGATGTAAAAGTAGTACAGTGGGTTCAGACTGGAAGATGGGAATAGACAACAAGATTGCTTGAAACTTCTGTCTGTGATTTCACACTGAACATGCGTTCACTTCAGATTTTTTGTTTTTTTCTGTCTAGCCTTCAAACTATGGGAAGTTTTTCTCCTGTTATATTTCGTTTGGAGAGGACATAATATCAAAGGGCAAGGATTTTTAATTCTCATAAGGATTATTTTTATTTTACGAGAAATGGAAGAACATGGAAGTAGAAACTCAGTGGTATCTCAAGTGTATTTAAAGTGAAGTACTGACATGCCTGTATCAGACATGATACTGACATGTCTGAGAGCACTATACATGCCTACCTCTGTTGAAAGCCCAGTAATGTTTTTTACTATCATATACCAAAACAAGTATTATCAAAACCAAAAAGATGTACTAACATGTTTTACTTCCAAAAACTGTCTACAGATTTATAAAACTGCAAAGGATATATTAAGTCTGACATACAATAACGATTTGCGCGACAAAACTCATTCCACATTAACATTGCCTATAACATATTTAGCCTTATTTCCAAAACCTGATGCTTTAATAGCTTTGATATATACACAAAGCATTTCCATAGATGAGGCCAGAAGTCAGGACACTGCACCACAATTGAAGGAAATATATTATTCTAGCACAGGAAACTGGAGCAAACTACTTTCTACCAAAAGGAACCACAGAATCTTTGATGTCCCCACAGCATGGATATAACATTTCTTTTTAAAGCCTTAACCAAAAGATCCCTCACGAAGTATACAACTCTCATCAGCCTTGGTGGTATATAAGGATAACTCAAGCTTGCTGGTATTTAAACAAGTCGTTATAGAAAATTTAGGTATTTTGTATCTTGTGCGTAGGTCACTAAGTCACTCTGCATAAACAACATCTATGAAGAAGCTGCCTCTACATTTTTAGTTACATTTGGCCATAAGAACAAAACAGCTGGAAACCAATTTAAACCTTATATGGAAAACAATTCTAGTTAAAAGAAATAAACACATCCTGTGTTAAAATCTGTAACCAGGAAACTCTGAATGACACCATAAATTTTATACATTTAGCTCATGGCACTGCTGTAGAAATAACTGCTCTACTACTATATTTATATCCAGGTGGTAGGGAGAAAATAATCGTTACAATCTGGCAGAAATTCAGAAATACTAGCTATTTCAAATCTCACAGTCATTACGAGTTCTCAAAAAAGAAAATCTTCACAACACTTCTAAATTGTACCTCAGTCCACCCAGATTCACAGGTTTATGCAGCACCTGGCTAACCCATAGCAGAAGAGGGCATCACCAAAGCATCTAAGGTACCAAGAGTAAGAGGAAGACTATCTGCTTGTGAGAGGTCAGTCACTTCTTCAGAGGAACTGATCTATCAAGTCAGTATTTATTAAGTAATACTTAAAATAAATTTTTCACTATAAACCTGGTTTTGCACAAAATGGGTGGATATGGCTACAGTTCATCAAAATCCCTCATTCCATTCCAAACAGCTGTTCTATCTGTATAAGTATTAACTTGACTGCATAAAAAATACTTAATGTTTAATAGACATTTATAAAACTAAGTTACCTTTCATTAAGCGTAGTCTGTGAGTGGAAAGCACAACTGTGGCTGCTGTGTTCCATGCTACAGGTTTCATCACAGCACAGTGATGGAATCAAGTGAACCGGTCCTAAGGAATAAAAATTAATTTAATAATGTTAAAAGTGTTAAAGCTCTGTATGAACTTAGTCTCTGTACTCCTTCAAAGCTTGAGTATTACTTTGCCAGTTACATTACAGTGTATGGACTGACAAAAGAGATTTTACTGCAAAAATTGGGTTCTTTAATGTATTACTTTAAAATCAAGTTACTTACAAAAGCCAAGCCCTTCCTCCAAGAGTAATATAGATGCCAGTCAGGAGTATCTACTTCTAAAATTAATTTGCTTTTCAATTGGATATGTGTGACAGGAAGTACCACATTCTGAGTTAACATATTAGGATGCTATTTAAGCCTGTGCTGTTGTGCTAAATTATGTATTTGTTAATATCAAATGCATCTGTTCTGATAGACTTCACAAAATCTCAATGATTTGAACTGTTCCGACTGTTAATGTCCTTTAGCGTTCATATCATGTTCTTAGATACGGTCTGGTAAATCCTTCACAGTAATTTGAGTCTCAAAGCCAGATGCATTGCTATTTTTATCAGAAAGAAATGAAATTAAAGGAAAAATGCTTTAAATGTCCAAGTGAAGGGTCACTGGAACAAAACCAGGAAAAAAATCATAACCAAACTGCTATTTAGAAATTCTATCTGCTTATTAAGAAATTAGCCCAAGACAAAGAGTAGTTTCACAATGTTAGCTCTGTAGTTAAAATGTCACAACTCAAGTGTTAGATAAATGTTCATCATGCCATACAGTCACCTTTTAGTAGACCAAACATACCACATGTCTGTGATGTTCTTCTCTGGCACTGGCAACATGCTCTGTGGTCATATTCATTTAGCCGTGGTCTATCAAAACATGACAATTCAGAGCCATTGTAGTGAACGTCTTGTGATCTCAGAGACCCTTTGGACAAAATGAATAAAAATATATATTAGTAAATGATACCTTTTTTCCTGTTCATAGCCTCCTGTCTTCACAGAACGCTTAACTGTCACACTACGCAGTATTTCCATACATTTTCCAACTGAAAGATCTACAATGATCATGTGGTTTCACATAATGCACACAGATTTTGCAAAGAACCCTAGAACAGCTGGTTCAACTACAGCCTCTTCTAGGAAGCACCTTCTAATCCGCTCTTATTTTGATGATTTGAGAATGTAGCATATTCACTGTTATCTTTTCTCAGCGTTTAACAATTCTCAGTGATTCCCATACAAAATTCTCCACATTCAGCTTTCAGCCACAGGGAATTTGTTTACGTTATCTTCAAGAGCTTCATATTAACAGCAGAATTCCTTTAATCTGTATAATTGTAGGCCAAGGCAAACGAGTTACTAAACTTCACTAACTCAAGTTTGAATTCACTATGTCTGAATTTCTCAAAACTTACATGGTAAAGCATCTTCTAGGTTAGGAACAATTCTTACAAAGCCTTTCTCATATTTTTTTTTTTTTTTTTTTTTTTTTTTTGCTTGTGCTGTAAGCAGTAATAACATGAACTCTTTCTAGATATTACTCTTGTTTGACATCCAGGATTCATTAGAAGCTATAAAAATATGTTAATACAGTGCTTAAAAATTATAAATGGGAACTAGAGTGCTTTTGACTCTTCTCTTTCTTAATTTAAATGAAAAGGCAGAAAAATTATTATTATGCACAAACTGAATTACATGGATAAGCTGTTACGGATTTTTAAAATCTAACTGGCTTAGGCATTTAATTTATCTTGAATACGCCCATAAAACCAAAATTGTTAATGACAAATCTGCTATCTACAGTGGCCACATCTTGATGAGCTAATCTGTGTTTCACAATAGCGTGTGATGCACAGATCCTCCAAGCTGGTATTTCCACATCGGCATTGCAACTCTATAATGGCGCCCCAGCTTGGATTCCGGATGGTCCAAATATGTCCGTATAGCATCTAACAGAGTATGGCACAGAATTAATGCAGCTGGGCTATTTCTGGACAGCTGCACAGCGTTTCCTCAGTAGAAGCTGGAATACCTACACTGAGCTGACAAACTTGTATGGAGTCTTGGGCTTCTGCTAGCTTGTTCATCTTAATGCTAAACTCACTTGAATGCCGGAGACATTTCATTTATTTACCTACAGAGAGATCTGGCAAACTAATACTGGTATATAAATAGCACAAAGAAACAGTAATAACTGGAAACTCACAGCTTGGTTTCTTCTCCATAAACTGCCTCTTACAATAGATAACACAAAGAATAAGGAGAGCTAAGAGCACTGTTGCAAGTGCACTGCATATAACAGCTGCTAGAGCAGTGTCTCGAGGACTGGAAGCAGTTGAAGGGATCTTCACAAGATTTACTTTGGTGGTACCTGAAATATAATAAAATAATAATTAATTAAGGCAAACTGTACAAATTTCATAAATATAGTCATGTAAATGAAAGTCTGGGAAACAGAAGAGGTTTGTAGCATAGAAAAAAAGATGTTCCATCTGCTAAAGTATAAATATTAGTTGCACACATAAACAGCTATGATTATCAGCAACCACATTTATAAAAAAAATCCTTAAAAAATACAATACAAAATGAATGATAATGAGCGGTGATGCACACAAACACATTCCGACTGTCCATGAGAATGGAATGAGATCTTCACCACGGAACCAAAGATCTCTCAATTTTTAATGTCGGATGATTTTAATATGGAGAAAATTTCCTCCTGTACAGTTGACAGAGCTATCCACCAGAGGGAGTCACAAATACCTAACTTCCCTTAATAAGGAAAAACTCAGAACTGAGACACCCACAGAAGTTCCAACGCTAGCTAAGGTATCATTTTGCTTGGTTGTGTATACAATAACACCATGGTCATTTCCAAGATCAAACCCAGGATTTCAACTGTGCTTTGTTTTATTCAGTGATGTTTTCAAAATACAGGTAATACCTCTAGTAAAAGTCAACAGATTGACTTCATACCTGTATTAGTAAAGACTTAAGCAATGTTTCCAGCTTTGAATAAACACTGTCACTTTTAGGTGGAAAGTGAAAACGATTTTTAAAGTATCAAAATTTAACTACAGCTACTGAAACTATCCTAAATTACAAATGGTCTTTTCAAATCAAATTCTTTTTAAGAACTTATGAATTTTGATAGCTCATCTATTTCAATCTACTGGGACGTCCACATCAATATTATTTTATGAGAAAAAGGAACAAAACATTGAGTATTCCTCTGACAGCAAAACTTTAAAAACCCACAAACCATATTTTATTAACTTATAAAAATAAGTTAAATGTGCCTATCTAACCCAGAAAATATTTGGTTAAAATCTAAAGACTGTAATTTCCTAAGAAATGGTCCACGCAGTCATAAGTTTAAATTGGGAGATAAATGTCTGACAGAGTATATTAAAATCACTAATCAAATTGTACATACACACAATTGTTTGATACCTTAAGTCCAATATAATAGCAGGAAAGAACTTACTAGCTTAGTGCAATCAATGGAATTTATTAACCAGGAATAAATTTCTGAAATAATTATGGTATTTCCTCTACACACATCAAACATAGGCACCAAAGTGTTTACAATACCATATTGCTTTCTTATAATGTCCAGACTGCCAAAAAGCTAGGTATTTTGAAAATAAACTTCATTCCATCCAGTTCTAAGTCTTTGGACCACTCAACACCAAAGAAAATATTAACTTCTAAGAAATAAAGTATCCAAAACTAAAAAATGTTGGACACACAACATTAAACAGTTTATGTGTATTATAGTATCATGTAGTTGCTGGTAAGTGGAGAGGTCAGATCATGGCTGTTATTCAGAAGAAAGAATGTTTAGTTATTAATTTCCTGATTTCAACGTGAAGAGAAACAAGTGTTACTGCATTTACATCTACTTGAGTATTTCCATTTACCTTTTGATTTGTACTATTACATTCCACCATCACATCAAAAGTGTGAAGAGCAAATTTATAGCAAACCTTTTTACATCCTTTTAACTTGCCAAACTGGACAGTGGAGCTACTGGAGAGAGTCCAATGAAGGGCCACAAAAATGACTGAGGAACTGAAGCCTCTTTCCTACGAGGGAAGGCTGAGAGAGCTGGGACTGCTCAGCCTGGAAAAGAGAAGGCTCGGGGAAATCTCATCAATGTGTAAAAATCCTTGAGGGGAGTGTGCAAAGAGGACAGAGCCAGGCTCTCCTCAGTGGACCAGAGGCAATGGGCACAAACAGAAACACAGGAGGTTCCCTCCAAACATCAGGGAACACTTTTAACTGTGAGGGTCACTAAGCACTGGCATAAATTGACCAGAGCCATCACGCAGTCTCCATCCTTAGAGAAGCTTAGAAACCATCTGGACATGGCCCTGGGAAACCAGCTCTAGGTGAGCCTGCTTGAGCAAAGGAGTTGAACCAGATGATCTCCGTAAGTGCCTTCTTACCTCAACCATTCTCTGAGTTACTAAAATACAGCAGATCTCAAAGCTCAAGTCAATGAAGAGACTGAAGTCTCCTACATAACTAGAAATACATTCTGAAACTCTGTCCTTGTGGTGAAATGTTATCATTTTCATTATCATAGCAGACAGTCTATCTATTATTTTTATTTCAAGTAACAGACTAAAATTGCAATTCAGGGTCTTGGGTACTTTTGAAGAGTTGCTACCTGTCCTTCTCTATGTTCCTCTGTAGTTCTTATTACTCACAGAGCTAATCTCTGTGACCTCTTTCCCAGATCTTCACTGTTACTTAAAAGAAAAAGCAACCAGCGTCATAATCTTTTTGCCGTAACTGAATGCTCTTGGCCGGAATATTGCAATATTTCACAGAGAAAACCTTTCATTCAGCTTCCAGGATTCTTGCAGCTGTAGTTTTAAGCTTATACTTTTAACAGACTGCGGAAATTTCTGCATGGTATGTGAAGTTCCAGGACATAATTCTGGGAGAAGCAGTAAACCTGTATTTTAAAAAAAGCCATCTATACAGCAACATGTGCTTCGCTTTGGCATGAAAATCAAGTACCGTGCTTTGGTATCAGGTTTTCAATTTAACTCAATTGCCTGATCTAGTCTTTAGAAGGTTAAAGACAGCCTGCACAAGTATTTAAAAACAAGACAATAAAAAGCTGATCAGGACATCTTCAAATATTTTTCATATCAATATACTTACTTGTATAAATGTACCTATCTAGAAGCATTAAAGAGTTAGGCCTTCAAAGAATCATAGAATTGTTCAGACTGGAAAAGACCTTTACAATCAAGTCCATAATTATAGAAAAAGAATTATTGATTCTGAAAGCAAAATTAGAACAAAAGCACTGGAGGTGCAGCTGCTCTATTTTTGTGTCTCTTCATTTGCTCACAAAAATGTACCTACTTTCAAGTATAATTACACATTACATATTCTGGGAAATTATAAATTATATGTATTTATTTAATGCCCATCAGCAATAGCCAAACTGGAAATACAGTGATTTTATTTTAAACGGGGATGGCAAAAGTTTAAATTTATTTTAGCCATCTAGTTATTTAAGATTTATTTTATTTGGTGTTTTTATATATATATATATTTATTTTTTTTTAAATAGAGAAAGCCATTTTCAATTCCTGAGAATGCCTACCACTCCTCTTCACCTTCAAAGAACTTTTTGGAATAGCTACTGTGAGCAGTCCATTGTAGTGTAGCTCTAATTATAACGATAGCGATCTTCCCTGCAGAGCCCAACATTTCAGAAGTGGATTGCTATTGTAGAAGTGGCCGTTGGGCATTGCTGAACTCTGCTTTTAGTGTTACTCAAGATATGTATGCATTTTCATAAACTCTCTCTTTCTTTTCAGGCTTACAGACTTAATGGTCCCATTTCAGTAAAGCAAGGAGGTGCACTTTAAACTTCAAACTTGTACTTATATCTATTAAATGATTACATGATTTAATTTAAATATGGAATTAAACACTGTGAATTGGACATAGTACATTAAGAAAGGACGGAGGAGGTGCACCCTTTTATGATTCTCGAAAGCATATGCATATTATGCATCACAAAAATAAAAGAAAAAATGTATTTTATTTAAGAAACAGATTTCCTTTTCTAAGTCTCAGTTCCAAGATATTCTGGAAATGTGCTAGGACTAAAGAAAAATTACCCAAAATACCAAGATGCCTCCTGGATAATTTTGATCGGTAAGCCTAAATACACATTCTTCCCTTAATTAACCAATAGTACATCGTAATACCATTATATGCAAAGGTGTGGTTGTTAAAATCAACTGAAGTTTCTGTTAATCCAAGATGGTTAAATAGCAGTAACTCAGCTAATATGGAACATATGAAGCCCAGCTGTATCACTATAACTTCTGCCAATAAACAGCATAGTTGGATTTTTGGCCTATTATGCCAAACAATCAGAGACAGGTAACATGTAAAAAGACTTCTTTTATCACTTGTTTCATGTTTATTTTCTCAGTTATTTTTTTTTTTCAGAACCACGATTAGTAACAGTTACTACTGGAATCAGCATGCCTAAAAGAAAGCTTTCTGTGGCCGATTAACTATGTGAAAACAGAACTTACAAAATGTTACGTTTCTTACATGGATATAATAAATAATAATATAATAATAAAATAATAATTACCAAAGTTGAGGAGGCTAAATTGTGCAATATTATGTTTGGGTTTTCTTTCTTACCATGGCAAGTAAGTCCATGCTAAACCAAAGAAGGTCTACTAAGTAAAACAAAGCTCATCAAAACATCAAAAAGGATAGCCGTACCATAGTAACATTGGATAGAGTGCCATCTTTTACAATCAGAATTGAAAATAGGACACAAAGGTAAAATGAAATGTTGTTAATTCCTGAAATATAGATATTTCTGGTCAAGAGAGGGGAAAGGAGCATTTGCCAATTATAAAAAGTGTTTGCCCATTATCTTTACATTGATTGGCCCAAGTCAATGGTATCAGCCTTAATTTGACAAGCATTAAAGGCTCAGACATACCCTCAAGTCACAATAATTTAACAAGTTACTGCCTGTCAGCTAAACTGCAGTGGCCATCTGTACGTGTGCTCTTGATCCATGAAAAATTCAAGGCAACGTGACTCGTCTTGAAACTCGTTCATTTTGAAAAAGTTTAAAAGATGTTTATGTTCCTTTTAAAAAAAAGGGCAGTACCTCTACCTAGTCCAAAATAAGCAAAAGAAACGTATTATGTATACACATGATGTGTGTATATACAATTCAGGTATCTATAAAAAATACACGTGTAATACTACTGAGCATTAACATCAACGGAAAGTAAGTTGTCTTGAGTCTACTTCTGAGTCTTTACAAAGCAGCAGATTGCCTCCTTTCAAGGAGGAGGTAAGAAACTTTATTAAATATTACTGCTGGAGACTGTGGTAAACACTGGAGAGGGAGAGTCTCCCAACATCTGTTAAAGGACAGCCATTTGCGTGCATGGCCTACACCCAAAAGTTCATCATGTCAAACCACATTTTTCAAATGTACTCCAAGTGCTGACTTTAAAGCCTTTAGTTTCCAAGTTAGTGCCCTACAACTTCTTTGTTGTATTTTGCTGGTTTTGTTATTTTTTTAATAAATGTACCAAAAAGCCCTAGGGGAGAAAATGACTATTCAAGTATTTATCCATTGTTTGGAAATCCTGAGAAATGTGCTTATAAATTAAAATCTTTGGAATTTAATTTGTTCATTTCCAAGACCATTTATCTTGCACTGAGTATTTTCACAAACTCCCAACTGCTGACAGCCTTTTATGTTTAAAATGGTGAAACAATTACACCATGTATATGAATTTAAAACATATATGAACTCCATAGTACTGGACACACACCACTACGTCTGTAGGGCATACTCAACCCCTGTAAGATGCTTTTCTTGCAATTAAGGGATGTTAATTCTTGGTACTACCATGGTCATCTAAATTGAACTGATATATGGGCACAAAAGCAATGTTGTTTCATACACAAAACTTTCACCTTTGAGAAGTGGCCGTTAAAAATACTACTACAGAAGAATAAAGCCACAGATCACTGGTGCCCTCATCAAATAACCTGGAAAAAAAACCAAAAATGGGAGGAAGTGAGATAATATCTGTGTCACTGCTGAACTACATATTCTCCCTGCTCTCCGCATCACGTGCTCCCCCCCCCCGCCCCCGATATAACTAGTTATCAATGTGAAAAGACAGCAAGCACGCCTCTCTTCGGTAGATTGGAAATACCTAGTATCATCTGTTGGCACAAAGTATATATTGTTGTTAATGTAACTGTGGTGGTGTCAGCAATTACCTTTCTGACTTTTGCTTCTAGCAGCTCACTACACACTTCTGACAGTTGTGGTGCCTGATACCTATTTGGCAGAAAATGCAATTTCTTTCTCAGGTGTTTTTCATGTATTAGATCAGTATCACATAAAGTTTGTGTCAGAATATATGAGATTGCTAGATACAGCAGAAAACCCATTTCCATACTTCACTTGTAACCTATACTTTAAACCAAATTCTTTCCTACACGTTTTGTGAAGAACACAGTATTTTATGATATTCCCTTGTTCAAATCCAACTACAGAATGCATCCATCCCACCCAGGCTATGAAAGTTGCTTTGTCTTTTCAACAGAAGATTGAAGGACAAAGTAGTTCTTTTGTATTCATATCTGCAGTTTTATTCCATCTTTAGGACTACCTAATTACAGAATAAAACCAACCTGGTGCAGTATTTGAGTCAATTAAGTCTGTTTATGACAGTTACTGCTTGTATACATACTCTATCACTCTCAGTTCCAAAACACTTACACAAGGCATTACCCACACAAGCAGCAGAAGAGTCTGTATTGCCTAAATGCACACCATTTTCAAGTGGGTAACTACTGCCATTACCTGTTTTCTAAAGAAGTCCACATACCTTTTAGAATCTAACTATACATTCACTAGTTAAATAACAAAGGCATGTATGTAAATGTAAGAACAAGCATGTCTAAAGGTTGTTTCTTTAGCCAACAGAAAGTAACTCACTCTCATTAACCAACAGTGTAACTGAACATCGTGAAACCCATGTATACTGGTTACAGATCTGTTCAGAAAGGTTCAAACAAGAACTTACAGTCGCTGTGTGATGAGCTTGTAGATTGATGCATGGATTGAAACATGACAGCGTGAACAGATCCATCCTGTAACCATGGCTGAGGACTGGCAGGACAGCTATAACACTTTTTGCCCTCACTTGGGCAGGGAACATACACACTCTTGAAGTTACGCACTGCTGGCACAGTGTATGCATTTCAAGTGTAATTGCCACATACATCCACAACCACTGAAACTGGTAAGGTACTACATATATGTATTTCTATAAATCCCAGTAAAGTAAGTAGTGAATTGTAAATCAATTATACAAGAGTTTTCGCCTCCCTCTGATTCAATGATAAGTAATTTCTTACACTTCACTGTCTACCCCAGTTATTTCCTTCTTTGTCCTTGTTCAGCTGTGGTAAAACCCAGGGAGCAGAACAAAAGCTTGCATAACAATTGCAAGCCTATATCCCTAAATTTGTTATTACAAACTTTGATAAACATCATTAATAGTCTATGCAGTACAGTTTCAAGAGCTATGTTATTTTTCTTGCTTTAATATGTTTTGTAAAGATAGTAACAGTACTCAGCTACTTCATTTCTGCCTGCAGACTGGATACCTGTTTTGTCATCAGAATCACAGGGTATACTGGGATAATTTTCAGTCACAAAGTTTTTATAGCTTTAGACAACAGGGACTGTACATTCAAATAAAGAATTATATAAACGAGTGATACCGTACAAAACCTACTATATTTGAGTATCAAATTATGTGCAGGGTCATTGCTTATTTTGCTTAAAAAGGAAGTTTTTGAATTGGCCCAATAATCTAAGTTCAGAGATCTAGATGTTCCAGCAGTGACAGAAATTTTAATAAAATTTTAGTACCTTTCCCCTGTTGCCTCCTGGCCTACAATTAAAATACAAAATAAAGCAGCAAGGAAAATGAAATCCTGATGGTTAGAGACATCTCTCCACTTTTCAAAAATCTCTGTCACATACTAACATTTTTATTACTGACTATGCAAGAAGATAAATGCTAAGGAAATTCTTCCAGCTATTAAAAATCCCATGCAAAATGAGCCTACTTCTAAGATGTGACAAATAAGAAATCAGTACTGAAAGAGATCTGGAAATACATGTATGGGTGCACCTGCATTCAATACTGGAAGAATTTATTACATTGAATTTTAAAAAGGTTATTTCTCAATTGAGAGAATGTATGCAAAATGAAATACAGAAGTCCCACAACTCCCAGATAAGCTTTTGAATAATCTAAAAATCAATGCAAATCTAAAACTGATGCCACTGTATTTTGGTATCCATTCTGAAGAGTGACAAAGGACCTGATCTTTGGGCACAGGTCTTAAGTATGTAATAGTTAAGCCCCAAAATCTGTAATTTTAAAATCCACGGTCTCTATCTGTGAAACCTGTATTAGATCACATACTTCCTATCCAGTGCAAAGTTAAACACAGAAGAGAACCTGAAGGATCTGTCACACTGAGTAACATGGTACCTAAAGTCACCATGCTCAGAATACAGATGTAGAAACGTGGAGAAGGACACTAAAACTTTATTCTTCCCATAAAGAGTGGCAGAGAGGGGCTTCCACCTTCTCTTAAAACTCTCCTGAGAAAAAAGAATATCTGGGGCCTTATTTTAAAATTAAATCGAGGGGGGAGAAATCACTGAGCATGGCTTGTAACACCTTTCAGATGCAACTCTTGAACAGTGAAGTTTCTGCCTTCTGTAAAAGCTTAAGAGCCCTCTGGTGAGAAGCAGGAGACACAGATTCACTTGCCTTCTCTACCACTTCCATGGAGATTTGTTTCAGCCACTAGGCTATAAACTGAGCTTGGTAAAAGCTTACTTCTCTCCAGTTGAATATGCTCAGTTGTAAAGCTTCAGCAGAAGTAATAAGGACCCCTCTCTTTGCATAGCCAACAGTCACGTGAAATGTAGAATGCAACAGAATTAAATAAACTATACTTAGGCTTGCCCACCACTTTTTTCCTGGTTATAATTATGTTAAAATATCACTAATTTAGGTTAAATTCTCCAGGCAAGTCAGATACTTCTGAATGCCGCGTGGCTGTCGGTTTGGGGAGTGGGTGGGTGGGTGGGGTTGTTTTTTAAAATATAACTGTTAGCCATCTCCACACATTAGGGGGAAATATGTCTGTACTGTGGAAAACACAGAGTACATTTATATAATTAAGACTGTTTCATAATACACACAACTGGGCTGAATTATGGTTCTGAATTAAGGTGGAAGAGCTGCATAACCAATCCTACTAGTATTTTTTCATGTTTAACTTTGCAACCTCAGCATCTCTGAAGGAACACTTTTTTGGTAAGTAATCTGAAATGCATGGGATTAAACATAAATTTTCATAATTTTATAACATACAGCCTTAACACCTTTAGAAGCTGTACATTCACCGCCAGCTTATTGTCATACTGCAAGTATTAAAGTAAATGTCATGAATTACTGTAGAGAAAGTTTCCTACTGTGCAACTGTAAGCATGCACATGCAGACTACAGTACAGACGAAAAAGCTTTGAAGTCAGAAATAATAATAGCTTATAAAAAAGTTTTTAATTTACAACTTAAAGCTTTGGGGATAAAGTCAAGTCATACAGAACAAAAGGGTGCTGTGTACAAGGTCCTTGTTTTGTTACATGACTTAATTTGAAACACAGCATCTTCCCTCTTTAACGGAAATCAGTGGGAGTTAGTTGTGGAATACAGAAGATGCTCTGAAAAGTTATCTTTGAAAAGGCAGGCTCTGCTGGAAAGATTCATTTGACCAGAAGAAACATCTGCTTCTGAGGGAGTCACCTGAACCTCCTCTGCATGGGGGGTGGGGAGAAAGGCTCTTTTAGGGTCCAATTGAACAGATTTGTTTTAAATACTCCCTTGATCATTCCTCTTCACTGAATCTAGAGTGAGCCTAAGGTCACCAGCTTACAGAGGTGGCCATCATAGATATCCACAGTCAAGAGGCAGGCATCCTACTCTGGGTTTGTCATGTAAGGATGCACAGTTTTGAGCACCTTTGACTGTTTTGACTTCAATTTCTCTGTTACAGTTCATTAAATTTATAACAGACACTATACATTTTACACCACTTCTATTGTAAAGACAGAAGTCAAAAACAACTGCAAAATTTCTAACAACTGCTTTACAGTGGTAGAACCACAAAAAAGCCCAGTGGTAATCAGTAACTCATATTCTCCATGGAATATAAAATAGCGTGTAGCAAGTAAGGCCAGACATGGAATTACAGGTTTTGCCTATCCTGTGCTTTAAACCAATAAAGGCCCAGCAGGGAATAACGCATGCAACAATGTAAATAAAACCTGTACCAGAGTGACTACATACAAAGGAATCTAATTATGGTTACAGGCCTCAATTCTGGCACATTCTAACTTTGGAAGTTTTCCCAGAATGGGAGCTTTGGTTTGTAAGAAACATTTCATCAAAGAATAAGAAAATTATTTTTATTTTTTTTTAATTTTTAACTTATTTAGCAGGAGTGAAAAAAAAAATAACCTACACTCCAAAAAATTCAATTTTCCTCCTTGAAATTAAAAAAAGGCAAGAGGAAAATCAGGTTTTAGGTAAGAGGAAGACAGATACAATCATTCAATGTTGAATTTGCAGTTTTCATCTAATGCGGTATTGGCATCTAGATGAAACCAACTTTAGAAGTCTGAAGGTCTAAAGACAAAGTGAGAGCTACTCACCTTAGGCTCTTTCTACAACAGAGCCAGAAATAGAAGTCTCCAGAGAAGTAATTAATCTGACATGGCTTGAAAGACTGCTTAGTATTAGTCATTGAAGCTTACCTTATCTGGCTTGCCTGAACTCTTGAGGTACCTAATTCTCTCCACTGATTATCAGTGGGAGTTTGGGCTGACAGCTTCAGTGTTAAGCAGTAACTTTTATATGCCTAAATTAGGGTGCATTAACTCCAGCCTCCATTTCCACATGTGGATATGGTAACTATAGATTACATTCAGTAGTATGCACATTCAATTATACTACTGGACTTCAATGATAATAAAATTGTAGGATACAAACCTTTATTTAAGAAAGCTGCAACAAAGAGCTAATCTTTTTAAGAAACAGTCACAGCCTCAAAGGCACATGTCACTGCCCAAAAAACCACTTGAGATCACTCTATGATCTTTGTAAAAGAGGAGGTTGGCAGTGCACTGCTTTAGCACAAGTGAACCAGTAAGAGTGAGAATGCGTGAGGCCAATCACACAAAAAATTAAAGGTGAGTGAAGCAGAGTACAACTGGAATGATACAAGTGATTATTAGCAACATTAGATCCTTCTATTAGGTTGTTCCCAGCTCATGAGGCATTTGTTTATAATGAGAAATTACAAGGCTCTCGGTGCACAACTCCTGTTTTAAAGCTATCACATCTTACCCTATTTTCAGTACATTCCAGTTCTCCAGGTAATTCCAGTCCTCTGGAGTGATATTTCAGTGTTCTTTTGCTTGACAATGATTTTCTTAATAGAAAGTTGGTAATATGGAAATTTTCAGCCTAGATGGATTCCGTTTTCTACTGTATTTTTTTTAAAAAAACAAGAAATGTACGAGAAACGCAGCCTAAGTATTTTGTAGCTGAGCAACATAGCCAACAGTATCTACCAGCACAAAGTAGAATAAAAAACCCCAACCCACTACTTCATATTTGTTTAGCAGTATTTTATTACTCACATCAGTCACAACTTTGACTCTGTACCCAAAAGCCATAGCACTCAGTATGTGTTTATACCTTAGGCACCAAAACTCACTGCTGTTGAAGTGGCGCTAATGCAACCATTCTCAGAATTGGCTGGGTGATTATGAGAGATAAATTTAAACTAGTAGTTTCAGTTTGAACACAGCTTAAAATCATGTTACTAAATCCATACATTTAAAATAGTCCAACGCTTCTCTAGTTAGAAGAGGTGTAAAAACAAAACTCTGAAAAAGATCACTGAAAACCTGTAAATACTGCTTATTTTTTCGGATTACCCCTAAACACAATACAGTTAAAATTAACTGAAAAAAAGTTTTGCAGCTTTACTGCAACTTATGCAATACTGGAATAACTTTGATCAACTTAATGGCCAAGTTAAATAACAACCTTGCAAACCCACTCCATACAATGAACAGATAATTGCTCATAGTCACTGGAAGATTGGGCTAAAGGGCTAACCACATTAGTAAGTACGCATAAGAAAAAAAACCATAGGAAATAGTACTTATTCAGTACAGGTCAACGATTAGCCCCTTCTCTAACTCAGGAATTTCAAGTTCACTTTAATCTAGTGTAATTGAGCTAACCAGCTCTTACATTAAAAAGTAATGATTAAGTTAAATTTCTTGCAGACATTCTGTACCTAAAACAAACATGCAGTATGCCTCTGGCAAAGAAGGATACTAATTATAGGATTGACTCATAAGATGAAAGGTTGCACAAGTTACTACTAGAAACAAAAGTATGGTAAACTGGTTTGAAAAAACATATTGAAATTCTCATACTCCACAGTTAAGATGAGAATTTAATTTTCTAACTGAACTTAACAGTGTCAAGAAACAAAACTAAATATGTTTGCAAACTGCTTGTTCATATTTTAGGTGAAGAAATGTCATCATTCTATGCACCAAGGAATTTTTTAACCTAGTAAGTGAGCTCTCTACAGTGACTTTTTAACACACAAAAACATGAAAACTAAGTATTTTGGTCACTTCTCAGCTTTCTTTTGTTATATAAAACATGCTCTTAAAATGGGTGTTTAAGGATCAGACAATGAATCCCTAACTTCACTCTTAATGCAACAATTCACTCCCCGATTTAAAAGGAATCATTAAAGAAACAGATCACCAAGTCTCCAGACATCTGTGGGGAAGGATATGCAAGTTCAAAAGTAGTTTTGTATTTCAAACTGAAGCTTTCACTGGGATTAGCAGACAGAGTTGCCAGTTGTGAGTTAGAACAAAGATCCATAATCTGCCCTATATGTTACCACATACTGATTTGATGTAACGTTCTGAATGCCAGATGGGCACCACTTATGTAAACTCCTACTAACAGCTGCATAAGCTTGTGATGTGAATTCATGGAATAATGGAACCTGATTAAATTTATTTTAAAATCACAAGCTGACATTTCCATTTTCATTTCAAGCTATACATTTTCCATCATAATGTAGCAAGCAATGAGGAATGTATTTTCAAGGAGATTTACATTGGAATACTGTCTTCTCTCTGAAATACATTAATACATGCTTTAGTAGGTAAAAATGGATTACACATAATTAGTGCAAATCTCATGCTGAAGCTAGAAAGCCAATGCCTTTCAGTGCAATTCAGCATGGTCAAATATCACCTCAACTTCATACCATCTACTTAAAACATAACTAGTTTAAGATCATACATATTTTACATATTACATTTTCAGAGATTATAAACAAATACTGTTGAAAAACAACATTTCCATTCCTAATTTATTCTATGTATGATGGAAGCCATTTACATTACATCTGCTCACTCTAAAAATCATTTAATATTTATATTGCTAACAGCTAAGTAGGGACTGCCAATTCTAATCTTCTAGATTTTATATTAGAGTAGATGATTTTTTAAAGTTTCAGACTTCCAGTATTCAAATTTTCCTGTTCCACTCCCCCCATCATAATAAATGAGCACTTTCAAGAGGTCCAGAAGTTGGCATTTGTTTTACTTTCTGTTGATTTTCTGCTGTTGACAAACGTGGTAGGAGCTTATGCTACAACCTTCTCATTAAGTGCACTAATGTAGCTACCTGTTCACTATTAGATCACTTGTTTTCATAATATCAGAAAATTCCTTGTCTAAGGTCTCTGTTACTCTATCAGTATGGATAGAAATTAGTCATCAAGGTCAAAAGGATTTTAAAGGGTAAATAATTGACAACAGCATTATATATACTGTGTTCACTCAGGAAACTAAACTGAAGATGACACAATTCTAATCTTACCATGTATCTTAAGAGGTTTGCAATAACACTTAAATTTACAATTCTGAAATTATTTTTAGCAGCCAAAAACAACAACTGTGACACCTATGGGCCACTGGCTACACTCAACATGCTTCAAATATGCAGTAGTTAAAAACAATTAAAGACAAATTCTCTGTTCTCAGAAACCTAGCCTTCAGTATTCAGGAAGGAAGAAGGAATTTCCCCCCCAAAGAATTCTAAGCTGTCAGGAAGGAAAGTTCTTTCACAGAACCAGAGACTAATATAATGCAGGCATTAAAGAAATGATCCACAGGCTCCATGATAATCAACAAACACTCTGATAGGTGTTCAGACAACAAATCCAATTCAGCTCAATCCAGATAAATCTAGAACTTAAATGGTAGGGATGCAGAATGACAGGAAATGTTTGTCAGCAAGAAAGCACTTTGTATCAATAGCCTCTTACAGTCACAGGAATGTCTATGAAGGTCAATCAGCACAAAGGTGGGACACAAGCCCACCAACTGTGGAAGAGGAAACCTTATGGCAGCATCTCAACTGCATTACATCACAACCTTGCACAAAGAAACAGCCAGGAAAGAACCAGAAAGGGTTGTTTTCATTTGGTATTTTTGCTCTGCTGTAAAAGCTAAAGCATTCCTTCATTTGTCAGCTAGCTACTGAAGTAGCGATCTTCCTGAGTCAGAAGACAACAGAGAGGCAGTAAACTATGAATGCTCAAAAAGTACAAATGTCTTAATTGACATGTTAAAATAAGTATTCTGCCTCCTTATTTATCACTTACTAGCACTTTTATTAGTATTTTCCGTAAAACATATGCAACATACATGACTGCCCTCGAACCAAAGGAAAATGTATTATTTTCAGACCCACCTGAAACCCCCTAATTTTTACTTTTGCAAGACAAAGTCAGGTTACAATATTGTTTATTTACTGGAAGATGGATGGTTTTCACTGTTGGTGCATCAGTTTGGACTTCCTTCTTCCACTAAGTGCCACCTCAATCAGAAAAATCATGCATTCAAAAACCTCTTCACTGTGGAACTTTCTATCTACATGTTGATCCAGAAAAAAGTTTCACAATCCATCTCACACAGCCTTTATTATGGCAACGTGTGTGAAATCAATCTAACAAGCCATGTTTTGCCTACAGAAAAATCACACACTATAATTACCATATGTAATAAAAGAAAAGGTTTAACAATTTCCTTGAAAAATGACACAGAGAAAAGGGGGATTCAAAGCACATCCTTCTGTACAGCCTCCAGAAAAAAAACCATACTAGCAAGAAATACGCATTCAATCCAAGTTTTGTTTGACTTTGCTCTGCTACTGTAAAGTCTATGTTACTGAACCATCACTTGGTCTTGCATACGCCACAGAAATATGTATTTGTATCTCAAGAACATTTTGTGTTTTTACAGCTGCTCAGAAAATATTTTCATTACAGAAGTACAACTACAATTACAATCAAGGAAAGAAACAAAGACAACACTTTCCTGAATGAAAAGGTACAAAACCCATACCAGTTAAAACAGCAGAAATGTTTTTCAATGATTCTTTTGTGCAGATTCATTTCCTGATGCAGAGGATTACTCATTATAGTGCATAAACCAGTGCATTAAACTTTTTTGGTTCAAGAAATCTTATTTTAGAATGTATTCCTGATGCTCCACATGAATTTACAACTACAAAGTTTCATCCCATTACTCATAAACCATTTTCTGGAAAACTATGGCATACTTTCCTTCCTGTTGATGATACTTTTTACTGGGGGTTGCGGGGTGGATACAGAGGTAAACCTTTTGTCTGTTTAAGTTTTTCTTCCTTTTTTTTGGTATGCATTGATTTTTGCTAAATTTTGCAAAGCCTTCAGAGAACTACACTCAACTTTTTACAGTTCCATTGGATGTTACCAGCAGACCTCCTCTAGGATGTGCAGGTCAGTCTCAATGCATCTACTAATACAAAGGTAGTGAGAAGCAAAAGAGAGGACTGGCCATTATTTGAGATTAAAGAACAGAGTAATTGAAATAGAAAGCCTGACCCAGTCACCTGTACTTCACACAAACACATAAAGCAGGAAGTAGGGAGGAAAGTTTGGTTGAATAAACAGGTAATAATTTAAATGAAAATTCACTAATTTACAGCTTAAGTTTTACTTCAAAAATACAATCAAATTCTTCAGTATTTAAACAAATTTTATTCAGTAAAAGAATAGTCTTACTGGTATATTTTCAGTAGCGTATCCAAACAGCAAAGATAGCAGATAAGCGTTTCCTATCTTTTTGAAACACTTGAGTATTAAATTGAAATTTATTATTTAACTGTCACTGTGATTGCAGTCAGAATGAGATAATTATGAACAATGTAATTATCTTAAGAAGATACCTTAGAACGATTGAGCTGTATTCAGGCTTATTTGATAAGGCATGAAACTAGGATCACAAATAGGCACAGGTCCCGCAGCACTAAACAGCTGGGCACACAGCTGCTCAGTGTTGCAAAAGTTGTGGGATGACCACTGAAAAGTACATAGAACTTCACAAGTGCCTCCTTAAATTCTAGTCCCATTACCTATTGGATCAACTGCTGACATAGAATGGGGTTTGTATTCTCCAATTCGGCACCTATTGCAAGCATCCTGCCCAGTCCATGCGTAGGCATTTCCTTCCACAGCAGTCAGGGGAAAGCAAGTGAAGCCCAATCCTTTTTGCCTCATCTAAAGCTGCAACGTGTCCATGCCACCTGGACCCACATCAGTGGAACACTCATGGAGACCACTGTCTATAAATGGTTCTAGGTGCCTTAGGTTTTGAAGTGTTTGCACAATTAGGCAGCTGGCAAGCAGGCCAGTTGTGATGCAATTTTAGAGTCAGGATTCTGGGCCTATTCAGATATTTAAGCCTTAAGGACTTCTAAATACTTGACAAGGCTAATGCTGCCCATAGTATGCGTATTTCTAAAGCATTCTCTACTAGACAAGTTTTCTAGTTTGTAGTTTGAACTGGGTTACTTGACACAGACCCTGTATTGGGTCTGGCTGAGCCCTGTAGCAGCCCTCATAGCGCTGTGCTTGTATTAGTAGCTATGAAGGTGGTGATAACACACCAGGGTTTTGTCTACTGCTTACCCTCCAACCTTCCAGCCCACCAGTAGGCTTGGGGTGGGCAAGATCTTAGAAGGGGACACAGCCAGGAGAGCTGACCCAAAGTGACAAAAGGGATATTCCATACCATATGATGTCTGCTCAGGTATAAAAGCTAAGAGAAAGAAGGAAGAAGGGAGGGCATTCTTATTCATGATATTTGTCTTCTGGAGCGACTGCTACATGTACAGAAGCCCTGCTTCCTCGGAAGTGGCCGAACATCACCTGCTGATGGGAAGTAGTGAATAACATACGTTGTTTTCCTTCATTTTTGTGTGTGCAACTTTTTCTATTGCTTATTAAACTGCCATTATCTTGGCCCACAAGGGTTTTTTTCCATCTTATTTCCACCCACCACTACCCCATACTACTGAGGAGGCGAGTGAGAGCAGCTCGGTGGGCACTCAGCATCCAGCCAAGGTCAACCCAGCACACACTTTATGAAAAAAAAAAAAAGAAAAAAAAGAGAAGATTAACTGTGCAAAGAAACCTTAAAGTTAGATTTGAGGTAGCAGGCACAGAGTAAGTGACCCTGCTCCCTGTCGTTGTAAGAGCTTCAATCATCAGAAAGTTTCAAATGCTCATTAGGATTAGTAAAGTTGTTTAGGTTACTATACTTTTAATATAGACCCAAATGATAAATCTTTCATAACAAAGCAGACATGCTATACTGAGTGCTTCTGTTCTGCAGAAGTTGCTATTAAGTGAATCAATTCACTAGAACAGCCCTTGCCTACTATTTTGCAGCACAAAGCTATATTACACATGATTAAAAATCTTTCTGATAAAACAAATTTTTCTCTGGAAAAAGTACACTGCATAGAACAAAATACTTAAAGATAGTGCAAGAAAGCAGATGAAAGTCTAACAGTTTAGACTGACTGGAAGCCCCAAGAGCTTTGACTTCCCAATTTTGATTCCTTGGTAAAGTGGCTAGCTACTTTTCTAGCTAGTTTCTGTTGGGTTTGGGAGTAGCACTTCCTTGCAATGTTATTTCAACATTTTTAATGTTAAATTTTATTCTATGGAATAATGTAGGGGTGGGGGTGGGGTTTTTTTCTCCCTCCCCCATTGTGTTTTGGCACACTCCACACCTCCTTCTGTGGAAGAAGAGGAATAGAAGGGATAATGGATGGAAATGAGGGACACACTTCTGAGTAGTTCTGTCTACTAACTCTAATACGTATTTAGTGATAACAAGCTACATAATGAAGTAATTCTATAGATACAGGTGCACAGAAATGAGAGGTACAGAGAACAGGTGTTAGTGAAAGTAAGTTGGGAATGAGTATGCAAAAATAGGCTATTCTCTGAGCTAGGCAAGAACGTTTTGGAACACAAACTATGCAATGAATTTATATTTCCTCTCCATTAAGTAACGTTTCAGAACTGTTATAACTAATTTCAGTGGCTACATCTCTGTTATTAAAAGCAAGAAAAATCTGCCCCCTCTTCATTTGCAACTTTTTGTTTTAGGAGGGGAGCCCTGCATGTAAAGTCAGAACAGGAAGAAAAAGAGCTGTCTGGCTCCAAGTCATACGTGACTCTTCTCCCAGTGGGTCAGAAGCATCACAATTACCAACAACAAGGAATAGAAAACATAAATGTTTTCTAGGTTAACTGTCTTTGATGTATGATGAGCGAAAGAAATGAAATTGTAGTAAAACTTTGTAAGACATGAATAGCAATCCTCATCTCTCTGAAACACCTAGTCAAATTTGTTTCAGACTTCCTGAAGATAAGTTACTCTACCATCAGGTCACATATGGAAAATATCAGACTGACTTACTACATTTTTACAAAATTGTGCATTTCAGTTATGAGATAATGGAAAGCTAATGTGTCTGTAATAAAAAAAGTACTGACATTTATAAGCTAGTGATGTTATTAGCTGTACTTAGATTAGCATCAATGCTTATAAATTTTGTGAAAGGTTTATACAATATTCCAGCTGCTTTCTATCAGTGTACAACATGAGAAAGAGAATTATGAGAGATGCTGTTAGGTAACCCCAAATAAGAAAAAAATACTGAAATAAGGTGGACATATATGTTGGAATGGAACCAAATAATTAAGAATGATTTCACTTGTTACACACTTTCAGCTGCCAGTTGCCTCATATGCACATAAGCAGCCTAATTTCAAAGGCTGCTTTGCATTAGTAATACAAAGTTTACTGCATAAAACAACCAAAACAATATTACAGAAAAACTTAATAACTGGAAAAACATCATCTGGTGTCTGACAGCTTTCAAATCACAAAATTCTGTAAACAGAAGAAAGTGATACAAGTAAATTGAAATTCTGCTATGTAAACAGAGGAACTAACAAGGAATTAAACGTCACCCAAAAATTACTCTCAAGTTAAAATGCTTATTTATGTTTAATAAAGTAACGTAAGAAACTCCAGCAAAGCTGAGACAGTGGGAATTTTTCTCTGTGTTTTACAGAACACACATATAGCCAGCAGGCTTCCAGCCCCGCTTACAGTTCATCGCGTACTCTGTCACCCTACAAATACCCCCTCCAGCCCGTGATTTCTAGCTTTTTATCCTCTTTGTTCTGAAGTATAGTCCTTACATACCCTATACCCACTATAATCACATGAATGTTTGCTAAATCACAGATCCTAATCTTGTAAATGTAAGGAAGTAGATTTGTACCAAATCTTACTTTTCCTACACTAGCTACTTTTAACACCAGGAAGAAGGAAATACTACCAGACTTCACCCCTTACCAGCACCTTCCATTACTGTAACAACATACCTTGTAGATATCAAGAGTGAAACTCAGCTGCAGTTTAGGACACTTACGTTTACTTCTCAGAAAAACAATTCTGCAAACATACAGAAGCACACTAATAAAAAAAAAATATCTACAGGAGAAAACTGTAAAGGGAGCTTTGCAATCAGTCTTAGCGGAGGTCATCAAAATGTTGTAGAAGTTCCTTAAAGAAACAAAATTTAAAGCAGGCATGATACGGACGCCTCACACGGAAATGTAATGTTTTCACTATGCTCTGTGATATCTATTTAGTCTCAATGAGCCGTAATCTTTACTTTAATTCCTCATCTTAGTAAAAACTGCTTATTTTCTAGTTCAAGATATTTTTTGCATTTGAAACTACAATCACTGAAACCAGTATCTCAAAATACAGATCAGGGCAAAAAAAGTAGCAATTTCAGATCCAAGTGCAGTTTTATGTCAAATACACATGATGGTAAAATCAAACTGTAGATACTTCCACTGCTGTGACTTCATCAACAAAACATTTCTGCTTCATTGAAGCAAAGAACGCATTTATTTCCTGAAACTTGTAGAGGCTAGTTTCCCAAGCCCCACACAGAATGATAGCCCGCCCCCATCCTGTCCCACCCCAGCTTCCCATGCTCCTTGCTTTATGTCATGAAGACAAGCAGTAGTAGTCCTGGAGAAGGAAAAGTAAGTTTGGCTGGACATACTGTGCAATATTTTACTGTGTAAAAGATTATTTAAAAAAAATTATAGTGCAGCTAATTACAAAAATAAAGAAGGACAAGGCTGTTCCTTTGGCGGTAGTTTGGCTGTAAAATGCTCTTGGCAGCTAGGTGTTCATTTCCTCTCTTCCTTGACTCTCACAATTTATTCCAAAGTAACTGTTTATACAGTCCAATTCCAGACTGAATTTGCACGTAACAGTGGAACACCGCTGACTGTAGATTGATCCAGAAAGGAACAGTAAAGCGGAAGTACTAGGAGCTATTTTTTTTCAATATAACTTGAAAAAGTTCAAGGTCGCAGGTTCTTCTGCTTAGTAGAAAGACTGTCCAGAGGCTAAAGGATTCTGGTGACTCTAATGCTGTTCCGTATTTTGAATTTAATAATACAGCAGGAAACACTGGTTAGGAGGAGCCAACAAAGCCAAGCTGATAAAATAATTCTCTTGCCTCATTTTTAATCTGTCATTTCCTTGGATCTTCAAAAGGAGATAAGGAATATGGTTTGTAATGTTTCTTGTTTATTTGCTAAGGCAGATGAGCTGAAAAAAGAATGCTTGCTCAAAGAAAGCAATAGTATCTGGAAAAATCTTCTGCTCCTTATCCCAGCCTTTCCCACGTCTCTCCTTCACTTGTGCCACCACATGTGTTTTGGGGTTAACAAACTCATTAGATTTAAAAACAATTTTAAGAAGGGCGTTACTTTAAATCTTTTTGTATCATGGATAGATTCACAATTTAGCTTACTGAACAGTTTCATTAACAGTTTAAGCGTAACCATTGGGACAGCGCAACACTGTCCTGAACAGAGGGGAGTGAACTCCGCAAGCCTAAATTGGTGCTGAGAAAAAAGCATCATTGAATTGTATGTACATCACTGTTTCTCTGCTGGACAGATACCAGTCTGCTATGTTCCATTGCAGAAACTACATCTTTGATTGATTGGATTTTCACTCTGGTTCCCTGTTCAAAAGAGTCCTTTTCTGTCATTCAGTTGAGAAAAAAAACAGTCTTCAAGTGAGAAAAATGTCTTCACTTTACAAAGTGAACATAAAGAGTAATTTTAAAACCATGCTTTTATTTCTAATCTAATGTTTAGATGCTGACCCTATATATATGATTGGTATTTACAGTTTATTTACCTGAACTAAACAAATTGAAATATAACTGTATCATTGTGTGTTTAATTTTTTGACATCCTAAGAACACACATAAGTCATTGTGTCCCCTTTAAAGTTTACACAAAGGTGATAGCAATTCTCCTGGCCTCTAATACTCTCTTTACTTGTTCATTATAGAATCCTTTCAACTTTGCCTCTAGCAATTCACAAACTCATTTCTTCGTGAGTAAATATTTAAACCAGATCTGTTTTAAAATGTCTACAGAAAGAAAGAAGATAAAAGCAAGTATTTAGATTTATAGCTAACCGGGTAATAATCAACTGCTACTAGTGCTGAAAGAACTTGATCCATGTCTCAGCATTAACATGAGCCTTTAGTCCAGGTAGGGGGCTGTGAGCCTTTGTTCCCTTATGGTAATATTCTTAAGCAAACAAAAGATTGCCACACACTTCACAGGACAATTCATTCATTGAAACAGGACATTTAAACTTTTCCTTTTCATCTGTAATATAAGAGTTAGCTGCACTAATATTTGACTTTCTGTTTCACAGTGGAAAGAAAGGAGGATAAAAAAAGGCAGAGAGTTAGAACTCAGTTCTCTATCATTGAGAACCTGCCCCATACACCTAATGGTCTGTCTCCATTTAACTGCAAGTAATGCAGTCTTAAACATCTTAACTATCAAAATGCATTCATTGCTGAAATAAAGAGCAAACGTTTTCAGCATTAGGTGGAAAAAGCTTGCTTTCACACACCGTTATTTACACTTCTTTGTAGAATCATGGGTTTTTGCCTTGGTCTTAAAACTGAGATATTTCCACCTACTTGACAATAAGTAAAACTCAAACAGATTTAAGTTAATTGACCTACTATTGTAGGAATAACTTCCTAGGCTGCTCTGAGGAAGGCAAGTACTCTCCCCTAAACTGAAACAGCTTGTTTTTGAGACCTGAAGAACCAATATACAAAAGCTCCCTGAAAACCACACTGACATACAGTAAATGTACTTCATGGCAGCAGTTCCATTGTTTAAGATATTAATGGTCAATTAGCATGTAAATAAAGAAAATTTTAATGATTTCGAACTTTTTATTATTGCTGCTGTAAAAGCTGGAAATACTTGCCAATTCTCACAACCTTGCCACCAGAAATATGAAAACCAAGCAACTGTTAACACTTCTGTAATTTAGTCAAAGTGTTTGTCACTGCCATGAGATTAGGGAACAAAAAAAAGTCTCTGAGCTGGTTTTACTGTTGCAGCTTGTGCAAGAGAAAATGCTCTTCTCCATGGGGTTGTCTGTTGTCCACTTAAAATCAGCAGCAGCTTCCTAATTGTTCAATTTAGGATCCAAGCTTAGACTCAATTACAAGAACCGAATCACTACAAACTAAATAATTCTTAGTTATTTCAGAAGATTTGGTAACCATTCTTTCACCATCTTTTAAAAATCAAAATTTGTGACTTTGGAAAAGAAGGAGGTATATGAGTTACTAGTTACAGTCAAAGCAGAAAGATAAGGGAGGTAGTTTCTTCCTCCCCGTCTTTCACTCAGCCAGAGAGCAGAATTCACTTTTGGATAGCATGCTTTCTTAGAAGCGAACAAAGAGGAAAAGAGGAAAAAAATGCCCAAAATGACTTTATGAGTAAAAAGATCCTGGATCAGAATAATACTGTTGCACTTTGGATTTCACTACCTTTTTTTGTAGATAAAAAGTGTAAAAACAAATGAAGGGGATAACACTTAACCTGAACAATTGGGGGGATTAAAACAAATGTACATATGAAATTGCCTGTTTTGGCTCAAACTCTGTCTAGAAATACCTTCTGCAACTCATTGAATCTGAAGTTATTTGCTCCAGTAAATCAAGATCAGCATTTTATTCTTGGCATCAAACCCCATAGTGTTTGCTATCAAGAACATACTCTAAGATCTTACAAGATGCTATGTTGCCTACACTACAGAAATAGTTGAATTTCCTTTCTAGCCTGATATTACTCATGGGCCAGTTACTGCTGCAAACACTGCAAATTATTTGACTTACTCGACTTATTCTTTTTATAGAATTCTGATTTACTAGTTTTCAATGTTGCAATCTTTAGTAAAAACTAAAGTATTCTGATTCAGATATATATAATGAAATTCTCTGAAACCGTAATAGACAGGAAGTCACATTTATAAAAACTTTTAATAGTAAAGATACTGTCTGAGAATCTGGTTTTGTAAGTTTAATCCGCCAAAAGCACTAAAGCTAGAATGGAAGCAAAACAAGGAATTTTGGCTAATTTGAAAAACAACTAAGAAATATATGAAATGCTGAAAAATCCTTATTTCATCAAATTCAATACAATAGAAAACTCTTTAAATGTGTGATTTGAATGACAATAGCATATACTTGGTTATATTTTAATTTAGCACAAATAGAAAAGAAAGACTTAATAAGGACACACTGTTTATTATGAAGTAGCATGAAGCATTTCAGGAACTTCACAATTCATTCCTTCTATAAACAATTGTTTCTGTTTGCAATAGGGCAAAAGAACTCCAAAAACATAGATTCCCAGTTACAGAAAACAAACAAGTAACCCCAAGGTTTTCCACGAGATTATGTTGAATCATTTTTTTTTCATATTAGAAAGCAGACAGCAATAAACGCAACAAGAATAATTCACTCCTTTGTTGATGGTCTATATCCCATCAAATTTTTAATTCACTAAGTCTTGGAAGGAGTAGTAAAAAGGATTTGTTGCAAAATGAAAGAGTCTCTCTCCTTTTGAAGAAATAATGCTCCCATTGGTAAAACACATACTAACTTATTACTTATTTCCTTTTTAATGTATATAGTACTATAAAGACATTTATCTACATTCTCTCTCACTGTAATCTAGGTATGAAAGCTTTTTAAAGGTATCAACAAATTACCCCGTTTGAGTGTCAGGGAAGAATTTGTACTCAGATACCTATTAGGGTCTAGGAAGACTGCCTTTCTTTTGGCATTAACAAAACCAGAAATTAAAATTAAAATGACAACATCCAAAGTGGAGTCACCTAAACACATGGTGTGACAGGAATGTTTATCCTCAAGTAACAGGTCGTATGAGTGCATTTTTAATAATTATAGCGCTGGACCTGCTGAAAGATATTAATAAAATCATTTACTAACAAGAAAGTGAGCCTTTAAAAGAATTCTTCATAGCTGTCACTGTCATATTTTTGCCAAGCTTTCAAGTTAAAACAAAAACATCATGAAGCAAGGAAGTTAATCCCACTCCAACAGGAAGAAAACACTTACAGTGAGGCTCATAGGGAGGAGGAGGATCACCACAAGGAACACACTCCATGTCTTGAAAGCCTCCAAGCTTGGTCTTCCTATAAAATCTAGGAGAGAAAGGAATGAAAAAAATCCGTTCATCAAAACCAGTTATTTTTCCTCACAAAATGAATCAAGTGTTTTAATAAAATCCTCTATAACTGCAAGCTATCAGAAAATAGAAGGAAATAGAAGAAAATAAAAGTAAACAAAAATACAGTAGGTATTAATTAATAGTACAGCAGTAAATCTAAAGTAAATTGATTAAAGTAAATTCCAAATCTGTTAGTCCAAATGCATAGTCACTATAATCTTACATTCACATAAGAAATAAACAATTCTGGAGCTTTCAGACCAAAATCAATATCCTGTCTTCCACATAGATCACAATACACAAGACAAGTATGATGAATTTACATTATGCAAGCTTCTTTAAACATTTTAAAAATATAAGCAAACTGATAAATCTATATAGCTCTCCTAAAAGAAACAAGATATTAAAAGATAATTATTACCACTAACAGTATACAAGGGACATAAATTGGCTCATTGATGCACTTGGGGCATCACTTCCACCCCCCAAGAAAGTCTTAGTGTGCCATATGACAAAATCTTCAGAAAATAAGATTATTCTGAATGCTTTGTAGAACAGCAAAACAATAAAAATGGATTTTCAGAACTGTATTTTAACAAACCAACAATCTCCCTCTGACCCATCCTTCTCCTCCAGGAAGATCCTCACCACCAACCAAAATCACAAGGTGCATGGACTGTGAATGCAAATTAACAAACCGACCACAAGTCCCAATCTACACTACCCAATTCTCTACTTTGTTTCTATTTTCTCACTTAAATGCATACTTTAAAGATTCTAGATATAAAGCATTTCAAGGTATGAAAAACAGCTGTTGTATCCAAGGAGACATTTTATTCTAAAGATCCTTCAAGAACTTTACTATTGAGTTTACGTTTGAAGAGCTTACTGACTACAGTGACAGGCAGAAGCCTACATTCCTAAACCAGGGAACAAGAGAAGCATCAGACAAAACCCCCAAAATTCAGAGTGTTATATTTCAAATTTGTATGAGAGTATGACATCCTCTAAAGAACTTACCTACAACAGCTCCCTAATCAGTTAGGTCTGTCTGTCTTTCAACCAATCATTAGTACTAAGCTAGAATCAACAGCTGTGGTCTGTTCAAGATAAGTATGTGAATTAAGTGTTTTCTGTAGTGGTAGTAGCGCATTAAATAAAAGTTACTAACTCTACAGATGTTAAATTACTAACACTACAAATTCCATTAAAATTTTAAGACTGTAACAGCTAAAGCAAACAGCTTTTCAGCTGCTCAAGAAACTCAAGCTTTAACAGTGTGAACAGAAACAGATTATTAAGACTGAAGGGGCCACTGTGATCATTTACTCTGAACTAAATGTGTTAATATTTGTTTTTAGCTGACATGCTCACTGTAGTGTTTTGAAGCTGAATAAAAGGGAATGGCATGTTGGAAACACACGCAAAACAGAAATAAGTATGATTGCTGAGAGGTAATACATCAGCTAAACCATTTGGTTTGGCTAGCTATGTCCTCCATGCGCTTAGGCAGCATCTGAACTGATAGGACAGGTAGGAGTGGTGGCATGTTCTACAGTTCTGTTCCCCAAAACATCCAGACAAGATGACCTGTGACTCCCCACTAGCCATGACTCCCTCCCTATGTTTCCAGCTTTGCTGCCAGTAAAAGCAAATTGTGGAAACAGCTCTCATTTTAACACATACTCAACAAATATCTAGAACACATTCTACAACAGAATACTGAGACACATTCCCACATCCCCCAGTTTAGACCCTTAATTCATGTTTTATTCTGGCTTCTTTTTTGTTCCTTTCTTGTCTTCCAAAATTTAGCTTGTTTACACCACAAGAAGAAAATCTTCTCCCTGCTGACAGCCAAAGAGCCCTACAATATGTAACGTATTAATATGCAAGAAGGGCATAAATCAATCTACCATGTGGCTGTCGGTAGTATGAAAAGTGGTTGTGAGTAATATCTAATGCCTGGGGCTGTACCTGCTTATACCATGACTTAAACTAACATTAGTTTACCAAAGCTTTACTAAGTGTTTTTAAATGACAAGACCTCACTTCTGGCTTGAGATGAGTAACTGCAGAGCGTCAACAGCATTCAGGTATTTGATAGCTGGTATTCAACAAAAAGTATATAAAAATAAATAAAGTGGCTGAGATATATATATAGGAAACAGACGGATAAACTTTTAAGCATCTCTGAAATATATATCCCCAAAATACAAAGGCTGTTACAACTGCAAATCAGTTCTCATGACTTATTCCTTTCAATTAAATTATCAATCCATAGTTAAAAAAACATCAGAAATGCCTTCTAACAAATTAATGGCAGGTGTTTTTAATAGTGGAACTTGGCCACAAAGTAAAGAATAGCCTTTTAGAGATCTTAACACCTAATACTACAAACAGAGATGACTAGTAACAGATCTGGGATGACTGGACAGCAAACTAAGAACAAATCTTGATGTTTAACAGCAGTTTCACCGAGTCTCCACACTGTTATGATTTCTTCCAAAACAATTCTTTCAGATCCATTTATGATTCCTAGCCAGAACTAAGCTCTATGAATTTACCAACATGGTGAAGGAAATTCAGGAGTGTAAATCACAGCCAGTACTTTTGACCTAAAAATGTATGTGCATGAGAATTACTAGGCATTGACCTAAGGGGGGGAAGTAAGCAAACAATGCGATCAGCCTTCAAGGAAGTAACTGTGTATTTTTCCAAATGTTTAATTTTTTATAACAATGAAGTAAGTTACCAGGGACACTCAACATTTTGAGATATTTTGCTCAGGCACCATATAGACAATACTCTTATAGATCAAGTAGGTAATTATCAAACCATGTTTACAGATGAGACAATTAAGAATGCAATTCTGAAATTATGTGCTCAGATTATAAATTGTTGGCAAGGCCAAGATTAGAACCTAGGACTTTCATATGTATATAAAAGATACAAACATTTATCCAGAAAACATGGAACAAGCAAATGTTAATGCACATTACTTTGAATCTGTTCAAGTCATCTTCAGAAATGGACTTACCCTGGCAAACAGTCTCCACATAGTGCATTGCTGGTGGCAGAACAGTTGGCCTTCTGAAACCGGTTAACTAATGCACAATCCAGACAAGGCTTGCACTTCTGAAAGCCCCAGTCTTCCTTGAATCTGTTTGGCCGGCATGTCATGCACTGTGCATCCTCCCCATATCCAAAGCCGCATTCCTGTAGGGATTAACAAGCAATAGCAAGCTATTCAGTCACGGAAAGCGTGAACAAGAAGAAAATGCTGGGATAAAATGAAGACCTAGTGTAATTATTACTGAGAGTAGGTCTTTCTAGAGACAAAAGCCATCCTTTCAGCAAGTTCAAATGTGTCTTCCACTGCTAATAATCTCCCTTACTTCTATAAGGAATACTTAGTCATCCACTTTATTCATGAAACCACTGTGTATTTGAATGATAAAGGGCTTCAAGGACTCCCACAGCTTCATTATTACTAGCTTATGGTAGAATTATTGAGCTGTCTGTTTTTTAATTAGGTCAGTCATGTGAAAGTGCAGAAACTGGGACAAGTGAAGTATAAAGGCACTTACTCAGTTACAAAAACAGCAAAGAACCACTTTGATATTAAGGTTCATAGCTAAGGTGAACAAAGTTAATTGCCGAAGAGAGTGCACTGATCTTCAAAGGCTTAGAATTTCTGTTACCAAATAAAACAGAGCTGGTTAATGACCATCAGCTAGGCATGGAACGTTGCTCAGCCACTAAGAATTTCAGAAACTCAATCCACTCCAGTTCTAACAGTTCTTAAACTGTTGGAAAAGTTCAATAGCTCTGCAGATCACAGGGAGCCCCGATATTTTACTATACAAGGAGTATTGTTATGGTTGGTTATTTATCCCAAATTTAGCTGTTTAAAGAAATTATTTCCATTAATTTGCAAAAGGACACCTAATGCAACTGACAGGCTGCAAAGAGAAATGCTTCACCCAACAACATGTAATACTTTGGGGACTGAATTATATGACCTCATTATCAAGAGCTATCAATCCATTTCATTTTTATGTCACTATATCTTAGACATATCAAGTTACTAAGAGTTGCTATTCCTTTTTCTCATCTGAATAGCTTTTTTTTTTTTTTTTTTTGTACTTTGGAGTTAGATTTGTGCATTAGTGGCACACCACAATACAGCAAGAAGAATACAACAAATTGCTGGAAAGGACTTACTGGGAAGGGAATAGGTGGGAAAGGCACAGTCTGGGGACCTCCTTCTCCAGTATGTGGTCTCAATGGAAGACTAAAGCATCCTCCCAGTAGAAAAACTGCAGGAAATCTTCAACTGGGGCAACTTAAGAAAGGTTTCCACCACTTTCCTCCACAACACATGCATGTTCAGCACACATGAACAAATTTGCCTAAAGTCACCCACCCTAAGCAAATCTGATGCAGCATAAAAAAAGCTTTGAACCTTAGAAATGCACTCAGGGTTCTCCAAGGTTTTGCACATCTATGGGACAAGCTCTGAGATTGAGTTGGCCAACGTGTATTTTACAGTGCCTCCAATTTGCAATGACAAAGTAACATTAAACAACTTCACATGCATTTTTAGTGGACAGTCTAAGAAATTTTCCTTTATGTTGAGAATATCTTTACTGTCCTCTGAAACAGAACAAGCACTCAAGTACACAGGAAATGAACAATTCTAAGAAAGCAACCACAGACACTAAAAAAAGTCTTCTCTGTCTCTAGACCCAGGAATTTCAAAAATAGGTTTTAATTTTTGTTTTGTCTTTTAGCTGAATTGTAGTTTCTTACTACTTACTATTATTCAGATTAAGGAGCAGACAAATCATTGCAGTTAGTAACAACAACAAAAAAAAATACTAGTTTCATACACTGTACAGCACAGTCCTCCCGTGAGATACTGACCCTAATAAAGCTGGTAGGCAAAAGGAGATAAAAGCACTTTTTTTGTTGTTGTTTTAAATTACTTCAGACACAGAACATTTTCTACCTTTTTATGTCAAACCTACCACTTTGTGCTAGGAATCAGTGCCAAAATAGTGGAGATTCTAGTAGTCCTATTTTATGTCACCTAAAAATATCCTAACTATATTCAGTTTTACCCTCTATTTCATTCATGCAGCTGTAAAATTTTATAAAAAACTACATGATTACCACCAGGGACTGCAACCAGACTAACTTCTGTTAGAAGCTTTTGCTCTTCCTAAGTCTAAATAAACTTTTTCATTGAATCTCATTATTCCTTAACACATTCCGTCTAAACACCTACTTTTTACTTTTTCTATTTAGATCATCCAAATAGTAGTGTTATAGGATATATCATATAGCTCAGTCAAACCATGTATATTCGGATCTTTTGATAAATCACCTGGAATCAGTCCCTCCCAAGTCCTAGTAAACTTTCAAATATAAGGCTCAAATTAACTTAATTATAAGTTTCCCTTTCCAGACTACCTTTGAAGTTTCTGATCAAAAACAAGCAACCACCAGGAAATAAAGTTAGAATTAAATGCCTTCAACTCACTGTCCCAAACTACCAAAGCTCCAGTAAATTGTTTCTAGCTCTATCAGATCTGCTTTGCTGTAGTTGGATGCATGGACATATCTTACTGGTCCTTTGTAATGTGGAATGGTTTACTTTAAAGCTATAAAAAAGGTGGATGCAATATAAAGAGATCTTCTGCCCAAGGAATTTACAGTCTCTAGTCTTTTCAAAGATGGCTTCTAAGTCCTTGCCAGGAATTCGCAGATATAATCCATAACAACTACAACTTCATGTATGTGCTTTTTATGTTCACGTAGTAGTTGTGGTAGTTAACTGCCTGGCAGGTGCAAATAAATATTTAAGCTTGTAAACCAGGCAGAACTTCAAACAGATGTGTACTCATAATTAACCACATTCCCAAAACTGAAGTATATGATTTAGATTATGGATTCAAACCCTTTGATATCTTGGACATTATAATTTAGCAGGCCAAAGATATAAACAATCGACTGTTCATCTTTTATCAGTACATGTGCAAAACTGATGTGCACCAGTTTTCTCAGTGCTCTATTTACAAAGCTGTCAAGTTATACAGCTGATGAAACCTGAATAGTTCCCAACTTCCCTCACCCTTTCCATCCTCCCACTCGGATTTTTAAGAGGGGGTTCATCTCCTGTGGCAGTTCACCTCAGGACTGCAGAAAAGAAAAATAAAACTTGTAAACTCAATTAGCTAGATTTCAAAAAAAGTTTTTTATTTTTGTGCCAGGGCGGGAAAAAAAGCATGTAAATATACACTATAGTTGGTTCTCCTATTATGAAGT
Organism: Falco peregrinus; assembly: GCF_023634155.1. Taxonomy (NCBI): domain Eukaryota; kingdom Metazoa; phylum Chordata; class Aves; order Falconiformes; family Falconidae; genus Falco; species Falco peregrinus. The sequence goes on from NC_073724.1 coordinate 100,955,067, forward strand.
GTACTATGAAGAAAACTTAGTCCACTCTTCCCTTTCCACTTCCCGTTTTCAATGCTACCTACCATCAATGGTACCAGGTAACATTAATGAAAAATTTCCCTCTCAAATGATACACAGTACAAGTCATGAAAACCCAAACGCTAATTTAGAAAAGTGCATTGAAATTAATTTTTAAGAAATCCTCAAAATTCACCTAGGAATCTGTAGCAAACTAGTTAAACTCATAACTTAGTTTCAAGCTAAAAATATTAAAAACATATAGTAACAGACACCTCTTAAAAGTACTACCTTGGCAGCGTCAACATTTTCTTTGCGTATACTATCCAAACACGGATTCAGACAGAATGACCAAAAGTACAGCAGACTATAAAGGGTAATGGAATTAAGTGGTATGGGTTTTCCCTAAAAGTTGAATGCAAGGCAGAACAGTAAATTAGGGTTAAAACATTCTTTCAATTAAAATAACCTCAAATTTCATTTAAAAAATGCTTTCAGGCATTATTAAGATCATAATCTGCAAGCACATTTTAGAATTTCTTTCTTCTTTTACTGGTTATCCACAACCTACATAAGTCCCTAGACAGTACAGCACAGAGATGTTCCAATTAGGCTATGATGATTACAAGAATATTTGGGTATTCTCAAGAAAAAAAAAATCTTCCAGCCATTAAGACACTTTTAATGTGTGTCAGGTCATGTAACAGGTTGCAGCACTACACTGGTGCTGGGAAATGGAGTTTTTAGTAGTAACTTTTAGTATATAGCAGCGTTAAACAGCACAGAGTCTGAGCCTCCAAAAATACCTGAGGCTGCGGATCAGCTTCACCTAGAATCCAATAATCAGCCAGATCTATCAGCAGAAGTTTTTGAGCAGGACAGGCTGCAAGTGTGCTGTAAACATGTCAGATTTAGCTGCTACGGCAAAGTGCAAAGTTAGTGTCAGAGTAAGTTTCATTCTTACTGAATGAGATTTGACATGCCTACATGCAGCTGCTCCAGCCTCCACCAGACCGACCCACAAACAAGTGTTAGCCTCTCTTGAGCTGAAATACAGCAGGCTTCCTCAGAAACGGCTCTCTTGCTTTGAAAAGTTGCAGAGTGATGGCTAAATATGGTAGTAGCTCCTCTCTGTGACTTCACTGGGACAGCGTGTCAGACATAGCACACCAGCTTTGATGTTCTGTATGAGGACTGCTACATTCAGGAGTAGCTTCAAACAGTACCATCCTGTTAAATTCAGAATTCCTTTTCCTTCCAAGTCCTTTCAAATGCAGGTTTCCTCTTCCTTCATCGTATACCTGGTGCAAGGAAGTAACCTATGATACATAAACCTGCCTAAGCAATCATCAAGCTGCCTCTGTCCCACAGGCTCTCCTTACAGCAGCTGCCTCTTGGTGACAGTATTTGCCACCATGTATTTGGTGGCAATGCTAGCTTAAGGCACTCTCTCCCCTTCACCTCTGCTGCTTCTTCCTTGCCATACCTTGTCCTCAACTGCACTGATAGAACCGATCATGAGGCTGAGCTATAAATCTAAACCACTGCACGGATCCAGGTCAGATGTGATCAGTTCATTGATTCTTTAAAAATCTACCGTGTCAGCATAACACACAGTCAGGGCACTGTGGGAAGAACTTGTTATTGCCAAAACTGTCATCTCCATATTTCTGAACTACAACCTCAGATTTGATCTGTTGATAAAACAATCTAATATTGCAACTCAGAATTTTAACTGTAATTCAAGCTCGATGAAGCTGAGATATAGACTGCTTTTTCACATACAAATTAAAAAAATACATGAAAGCTATAGAGAGTTATCGAACATTAATAAAAGCAAATTACGGTGAAAGGACTGAAAGGATTCTCATTTCTGTACTGGAACACTTTCAGGAAAAGGCTGAAACGCACACTGTCCCAGTTCATTTTTCTGCATTAATTGTGATTTTATATAAATTTGAATCATATATAAGGTTTGATTTCTACAGAAACACATTGCTGGTAAGACAGGACAAAAAAGGCTTTTACTATCAAGCCACATTCAGGCACTAGCAACTCAAAGTCACTTAATGAAAGATATTAAACAGCTTGCTTTGTTGTTTAGGCTTTGTTTTCTACTAAATTAATAAGAAATGAAATAATGCTGAGCCACATGAAGCAAACACTTCCTTCTGAATCAATACAATCATTTTAGTCTCCCAACCCTGAAGAAAGCACTGCTTAAGAAAAAACCCACAAATACCCCCCTCAAAAAAGCCAAACAAAACCCCCACACACTCAAGAGCAAGCTATTTCAGTGGTTCAAAGGCTTCACAAGCATTACCAAGGACATGTTTATGAAAAGAAAAGACTATATAGATTTTTTTTAAATGAACAAACAGAAGTAAACAAACAGGAAAAGCAGCTTTCATTCCCTTTCCCATGAGTGCTAAATTGTTGATACAGTAACAAAGTATGCTTTCTTATGATGGCAATGTTAAAAGTACTTTACAAGAAATACAATCAACATAAGCAATCAATGGATTTTATTTCTAAGCTACTGCAATATCTGCAGTGCTGCTATTAGAACATTTGATAAGAGAATCAGAAAGGAAAAGCTGAGATGGTACTATTTTTTTCTTATTTTAAGGAAGAAAGAATTACATTTAAAAGGTTTTTGAAAAAGAGAGCTCCACTAAAATGCAACAGCAAAAGCTGAAAAGAAGAGTCTAGATTTGGAACTAGTTACATGAAATGAGGCTGGGGTTTTCTGTTGGGTTTTTTTGTTTCATGCTAGAAAGGGTGTCTGAAGCTGCTTATCTATGCAGACAGGAAGGTCAGTCCAATCCAACAGACTGAGCATTAGTTTGCAACTAAAATTAAATGCTCATTGCAGAATCACAGAACAGCTCAAATCAGAAGGAACCTTGAAAGAATATCTGGTCCAGCCTTCCAAGGGACAGGGGGTTGAGATGATCTAGTACCCTGTCCAACTTCATCCTAAAAACTGCCAGTGATGGGGACTCTTCCACATTCCTAGGGAGGCTGTTCCAGCGACTGACTGTTCTCACTGTAAAAAATTTCTTTATTATATAGAGATAAAACCTCTCTCCTGGTACAACTTGTACCTGTTGCCCCTTGTCTTGTCTATGTAGCGCCTTGTGAAGAGAAAGCCTCCATCCTCTTGTTCCACTCTGTGACCTCTGTCTACTCTGTTCCACCAAAAACTTCCTGCATTACAATGGGAGAGTTCATTTTGGTGCTAGTGTCTCATGTATAAATTAAGAAAAGGCAACAGCACTTCCCTTAGAAAGTTATTATGAAATGCTCACATGCTGTAGCAACAAAGGTCATATGAGTAACTTAAGTTGTTGATACAGTAACAAAGCATGCTTTCTTATGATGGCAATGTTAAAAGTACCTTATAAATTTATAACAAGTTAATAGTTGTAAAAATAATTATATATACACACACATCTGTTTAGTTATTTGAGTTCTAGTGTAGTAGCAAAAAATAGTATTTAAAAGCCTATTTGTGTCTGGGAGAAGTAATTGTTTACATTGAAATTAATTAAGCCTTCGTATTTTCAGATAAACTAGTCCTAAGAATCACGACTATCAGATTGTAAACAAAAATAAAGTAAAAATGTAACTTGAATAGTGTACTACTGCAAACTAGAACTGCCCTTTTTTAGTTGAGCATTACTGTATTAAACTGAAAGTGTAATTACTTAGGGTATTAGTTTTTATGCTTTTGTTAGTTGCCAACTAGGTAAGTATGCTACATCAATGCACATAATACTGCTTTAGTAAGACCACTCTTAGAAAGTGCCATATTTACAGGCAGCTCCTGTATTAAACACTCCTCAGAACCTTTCAGTCCTCCAATTTAAGGCCAATCTGAAAAAAGAAAAAACCCTCATCCAAAAAAAACCACGTCCATACCATTAGTCATCTTCAGATCTCTACTTAAACAGCACTGTTTGTATGACTAAACCTTAACTAGTAGTGCCTAACACAGAAAGCAATCCTCACTAAAGCGTGAAACTAAGTATCTCTGTTAACGCACTGAACACTAGCTACAGGGGTTGGAGATACAATGTGCCAGTATTTCAGTAGATGTTTTCAAATCACACACAAACCTCACTACTTAACTTGTACTTTTTATCAGAGCTGAATATAGTAAGAAATACAAAGCCCAAACTGAAAGCTTATTTTTCCCTGTTTAAACACACATACATACCAGACTTAGTAATGTTTAACGTTAAAAAAATCTTCAAAAATAATATTTCTAATTTCCCCTTGGATCTACACAACATACTTGCCTACAAAAGCAACCCTGAAAATTAAATTTCACTTCTCCCAAATAAAACCCTAAATTCTACCTTTATCATTCTTTTTACACTATCATTCAGAATACAAAACAGAGTTTGCCCTTCTAAATGGAAAGGGCAGGAGAGCTACTTCTGTCTTGCTTTATGCTCCCATCTATCATTTATCAACCAGACTGCACAGTTACACTTGGGCCACCAGTTTTACACTCTAACAATGGGCAAGATGTAGATATAGTAGCTGGACACTAGAGAAAATCCAGAATGGATTCTGAATGTTGTCATTGTTAAAGTCAAGCTCCCCCATTTCAGTGGTCTGCACCAACCACTAGTTTAAAACTCACTTTTCAAACTCTCCTCTACACAGTGAGGTTATTCAGTCTTAATTCACTGTAGGGTTTTTTCTTCTCCCTTTGTAGAACAAACTCACTTTTAAAAAACACAATTTTAATTGGAGAGTCCATACCCAGATCTTGTAATGGCAATGTAATGGTACTGCGTACTTTATTAATGGCATTACTACTTTCTGAACTGAGCATTATATTTAAGAGAACCCCAGAAAACATGACACTTGAAGACATTAAACCACCAAAACAATGAATTTAATAATAAATAAAATTTCCACATAGGTACAGCTGTCTATTATTTTAGCCACATAAATAAATGCAGTTATTGGAAACAAAGTAAATTCAAGAAAGCATGTTTTCCTTACCTTTGAGAGTTCCATTCCAGGTCCACATTGTTTGCAGAGGACACAGTTTCCAGCATGGTCCCTGAATTCTTGCTCTCTGCAATCTCCAGTCTCACAAATTACCCTACTTAGCTTAAAAAAAAAAAAACAAAACAAAAAAACCCCAAAAAACAAAAACACAAAACCACACCTCATCAAAATGTAATTAATTTGCTACTAACATACAAGTTATATAAACTCCAAATCTGAGAAATAAATCCATGATTCTACCTTAAAAACATACTTCTGCATTATCAAAAACTTTAAGTATGGCAATGAAAATGAATCATCTCACTCCAAATATGGGTAAGTGGTCTGAATTTTAAAGTTTGTCAGTACATAGTAACTTGTAATAATTTCAGGTTTTAGATGACCTGCTTGATATTTGTCACCTGTAGAATGTTAACACACTTAATTGTTTGAACATGAGTTTAAGTTCCTCACTGTAGTACACATTACGAAAATGCACATGACCACTGACTACAGCTACAATCTTCCTGACAATAAGCTACATCATATTATATTGCCATTTCATTTATTTGTGATTTTTGATTTTCCTAAATGATGCTATCACAACTGAAAAAATAAGAAAATAAGTTAAAATCTATTCCTTTAAATATAAATATAAATATTATAAATTTTGAAAGGTCACTCAAATGTTTTGGAAATTAAAAAAAAAACAAACCAATCTGTATGAATACTATCTATTCTAAATTGCCCTATGACTTTATATTTAATGGGCCAAATGAGAAAGAACCCAATTTCTGCCTTCAAAGGCATTTAAGTACATTACCTGACCAAACCAGAAACTAGGGTTATGAGAAATACCATAAGCAGTAATATCAGCCATGCAAAGTCTCAGTATAATCACTGGAATCCTACCCAGGAAACATTAGCAAACCCTGTAAGCTCCCTCAATAGATTTTAAATTAAACGTCTCTATGCAGTCTTCCATCACAGAAAGTGCTCTCCACAACTGTTACTAAATTCTTATTTTGTGTATTAGCCTTTTCAGAAACACCAAAGCCTTTTGATAGATATGAAGTGTTAATTACCCTTAGTTCTACAGCTTGTCTCTGTAAGCCGGAGTCAAAGTACACTTAGTAGGTGATGTAATCGTGTGCTATGCTATGTTCTGTTGACAAACTGAAGACTCCAAACTCCTGAGCTATCTCTAGCATAATGTACTAAGAGATGGTCACTGCAAATTGCCTAGAATTCCTGCCACCTCTCTGAAGTGGAGAAGTATCACCTTCATAGCACTATATTCATCTTTATTTTCTGTCCTAGTCCAGTCCTCCTTCCATGAAGAGGCTCTCAAGGTAAAATTTTTTAATTGCATGTGAGGAGTAGCAAGAAATTATACAAGTCAGTTAACCAAACTCACTTTTAAATTGATTAAATGCACATGTAATTGTCTGTGTGTATCTGTTTAAGACTTTCAGTTTTAGCAGTGACATGTAAAACGAAAGACACCATTCCTGTGTCAAATATAATTTTTCCAACATTCAACCTAAGGAAAAAAAAATAATGAATTTTAAACTTACCAAATATGCTAGCAAAATTATAAGCATCTTCAGTTTATCTTCTCCTTGTAAACCTTTAGCATCCATTTCTTACAATTAAACCCTTCTCCTTAAAAAAAAAGAAAAAATTTACTATATTTTACAAATTTGTTTAAATTGCAAAAGTCGTATGTCTGTAACACTTCATGCCATTCAGTTTGTCAAAATACAGTTCTGTTAATGCCATTAAAATATTTCAGATTGATTCCTGGAAGCTAAAAAACAAACACACTTTAAAAATCATGTTCTTTTTTTGAAGACAAGGCAATATACACAAAGTTTCTACAGCCTCAATTATCAAAAGAAGAAGAAACTGCTGTCAGTCTAGATTAGAGAACATCAACATTTGCAACTCTAACAACCCTAACATATTTCTTGCTTGTTAGATGCCCAACTAGGTACACGATCAACAGACAAAAACAGTTTCCTCAAACATGCCACATATCTGCCAAGACATATCTGCTCATGAGAAGGTTCCTTCTGCGTCACAGTGTGGAGCAGAATGGGTTTGCGTAGCATCTAAGATAACCCCTTCTACTTCAGAAGTGCAGAACTAGAAGCATGCACAGGATCTGTTTCCATCACTTACCTAAGGGAGATTAACTTCTAAAGATATGTTAACATGGTTGCTTATGATCTGGTAGGCAAAGGCTATTACAGAAGACTTTTCAAACAGCATAACCAAATCACATCCTCAGACAATTTTTATCATAATCTCAGATAAAGAAGAAAGAACAGTCCATAAAGCCTTGCTTAATTATTTTTTAAGAGTGCTAACAAATAAATGATTAAAAAAACCTGAAGGGGAACCATTTGAAACAGTTATGTAAAGGAATTTCTAACTTTGATTAGGTTTTTTTTGATCATTACATCAACAAACTACACCCCCACAGTCATTCAGAATATTGTGCTCGGCCAACAGAATATTTTTTCTCTGCTTACTTTTCTTTTGTTTATTTGAGTCTTTGTGTTAATCTTTAGTTTCTTACTTTTTGTCAGTTACCTGGAAATGTAGGTGTAACTTTTATTTCAGAATTCCAAACTATATAGCAACAGTATCAAGAAAGTAATAAATAAATCCAGTTTACATAACATGCCATTTGCATTTGATCCTAATTTGCATACCTTATGACAGTAATATAATGCTACTTTCAGACAGATATGAAAAATAATGTTTCTCTGACCTACTTCAGGGCTTAATGACTGATGTTTAATTACATTTTTTTTAAAGATAAAGTAAGTAATTTTTATCATTTAGGAGTAGAAGAGACTGACAAATGAAAGGATGGAACCCAAAACACAAGAAAAGTAGAATACTAAAAACAGTTGTGAAATGCTTTGAAATATGGGACTATAAGAAGCATAATGCACTTAAATATAGACCAGAATGAGCATAAACTATAACTAACACATAATTTTACATGTTACTGCATGAGTACCCTAATTAACAAATTCTAATTAGTACAAAGACAGTAAACTTCAGTGGCACTAGTGGTATCTTTTAAGATAAATTGTGTAAAGTATAAAAAGAGCTAAAGTCTGCTAGGAAGAACAGAACAGGCAAAGAGGTGTGTCAAGCAGCACTCTACAGGAAAGCCACGATTACATTTTTATGGTTATTTCTCACTTAGTGATGGTAATGGTCAATGAGCCAATGACAATTATCAGATTATATGCATGTCAACATGGGTAAAAAAGAAGACATACCATCAAGTAATACAAATACATACTGACATAGGTTGCTTTTTTATGTCCGGGCAGAGTGGCAGGGGAGAAGCAGAGAGAGATAAAATGGAAAGTCTCAGAAAGAATTTTGGATTACCTCAATAGAGCAATTTGACACAAAAAGTACTGTGGAACAAACAGAAACATGGAAAACTGAAGACAATAAATTTTAAAAACCCACCAGTGGACAGTGAAAATACTGTTAAGGGAACTCAAATTTCAAGAAATGTTTCTCATCCATGTTTGGAAAGAAACAAGAAGGATAAAAACACCCATCATGTATCTTCTGGCTGAATAGTAACTGAAGATATGCTAAGTAAAAACAGATCAGACAAGAAAACTGTGAGACTTTGCACCTCAATAACCTTGAAAAAAAGTATCAAGACAGATGTAAGATAGCTGCTGTTCAATTTTTATACAGTTTGGAATGCTACAGAAATTCAAAAGCATTAATGTTATGAAAAGATTAAAAAAGAACTAAGCATAGTAATACAATAAACAACTCTACATAGTATTACAGAAAAGCAGTCCTGCAAAACAAGCTTGACTTCACTTGATTCAGAGAAGACAATAAAGCTGAAAATCTAAAAGATAAATAATATAAACTGATTAAATTTTAATTCAAAGAATCATGCCGAAACAAAAGAATTTTGGAAGAAAAATCTCCATTGACTTGTTAATTTCATATAATGGTATTCAGTGGAAAAAAATAAACACTTTATATTTCTTAATTGCTACAGGAGGCAAAACTTTATGTAAGTGTCCAAGTGAAATCAAGCTGTAAATATAACTGAATTGCTTAAAACTGAATGTCGAGTGATTATTTCAGGTCATATACATTTATAGTCATTATATTCCTTAATAACATTATTCTTAAAAAAATAAAGCATAGCAGTTACAATGCAATTATGATAATCTGTATAATACTACCAGCATTTTAACACTAGGATTCTTTAGAAGATTAAAAGTATGTTTTACTTCAAATTTGAAGATTTACCTCTGCTTCTGAAAATAGATGTGTGACATACCCAAAATGAAACTGAATATCATAATAACTGTATATTTTTGTCAAGTTTCATGTAGAATTGTCGATACAAACGATATTGGTGAGCTGTACTAAGCATAATGATCTAAAACACGGAGCTGTGACATAACCTAAACAGCCTGTATTTTTTCTGAGCAGGTCACCTGAAGTACAGAAAAATAAAGAAAATTAAGAACAGCCTGATTACCAGGCCAACAGATTTAGTACTTCCCATATTACTACAACAAAACTATGTGGCTTCACTACATGAATCTAATATTCATCCTATACATTTTTTCCAATATGCAGTAAGATGAAGATTTAGTACTGTAAAAAAAATCAGCATGTAAACAACTTATTAAAACAAATATTGAAACAAGGCTAATGATGTATTTTTATGTTTGTAATATTCTGGAGTCACAACTGGATTAAAAAACAAATGCCATTCTTAACAGAAGGTAGTACAGAGTAACAAGCAGTATTACAAATGGTGTTGGTCATGCTTACAGCTTGTATTTCAGTTCTGGAGTTGCTGTTTCTGTTATGATGATCTTACAGCATGTACCTCAAAGACTTTTAGAACACAGAAAGCACATGGAGAAGCACGGTGAACACAGTTTGTTGACTTAGGTGTGGACATTTTATTGCACCTGTGAAATATTTTCTATGTAATTCTACTGCCTTTATAACACTCTTGCCAAATCCAATACCTTCAAACATCAGGAGTTGCAAAAGCTAGGGTAAATTTCCAAAATCTAATGCTTTGAAACTGGCATCAAACTATCACGGACTGCTCCAACTCATCTACACGTTTTACTGATCTCCCAATTTGTTGGCTGATCATTCATGTATGATGAAATCTCATAGCTTTAGGTCTACGATAGCATATGAGATATCTTCTAGATACCTTGTCTTTTATAATCAATACATCTTTAGAAATAAATTGCAGGTCTATGGCCTTAACCTTCAGTAGGTTTAGTGGCACCAAAACATGTTCAAATCATTTCAGCAGACATGTAGGAATGCCTGTGGTATTGTATCATGCAATCATTGTGCTTATTGTCCCAGTTCCTACCAAAAAAACCCAAAGAATATATACTGGCTATAACATATGAGAAAGAAATTTAATGGTATACAACAAGAAAAAAACATTATTGTACAAAAAAATAAAATCTATCTTTTCATGACAACATTTTGATAAAAATAATGCAAATAGTTACGGCACATTAATAACTCCTTGTCTTGAAAACTAGTCCCAAAGGAGACAACTTGTGCCAGCTGCTCACTTCCCATTTCTATCTCCAGTTTGGTTAAAAGCCCTTGCTCAAAAAGCCAACACTGCAGCACTTCATAATAGGTTGCCATTGGGCAAATCAGTTCCCTCTTGGTATCAAGTGGCATTACACTGATGTCTGTTGGATGCAAGTCATTCACCTCATATACATGCAAGCAAGAAGTAATGAAAGATTTTTCTTCCAAAACGTCTGATCAAATAGAAGTTTGATACATTTGAAGATGATTTGTTCTTGTCCAGATACCAACATTTACAATGCTGAGTTCAGTTATGCTCAATTTTATTCAATGAAAGAAAACTGTGGACATAGGTTGAAGTCAGTAAATCATTCCAAATGCATCTTTTTCAGTTAACAGTAATATTCTTGCCCAAAATACTCAGGGAAAAGGAATCCTCATTAGTAATGTTCAGAACTCAAGATACGAACTTCCATTAAGAAATGTGACAGCATAGTTCTAGGGTTGGTGGCAGCGGGCTACTATGCATATGTATAAAGAGGGCAATATCAAACAATAAATTAGGAATGCGTAATAAATGCATTGTGGAAGTAAGAACTTCCAGCCTTCCTGGGTTCTTGAACCCACTGTCCTCCAAAATCCATTCCTATGTTAACTTGCTTGCCTTGAGCAGCTGTCATCATTCAATTTCAAAGCCAACTTACCAGAAAAAAATATTTCTTCCTTCTCTTCTAAAAAATAACATTTCACCATGAAAGACACATCACTTCAAGACTTGAGGCAGCATGATTACATTATGACCTACTAGCTGGTTTCTCATACATGGGAGCACCAACACTTCAAAAGCAACGCCATCCACCTTCTGAGGGAACCCTCAGAAGGGATGAAGGGTCCCAATTCCAAATTCACGTTAACTTTCCTAGATCTTTAAGTTTCCCATATTTGCTTTTACATTCATACTTGACCACTTTTCCTGCTCTCTGTAACACTCACAAAGAGTACTCTGAGGAGTTCTGGGTAAGAGAGGAATGAAAATATAATCATCTCATCTTGCCAACAGAGGTCTCTGGTATTCAATGAACTGCATCTCGGCTCCCTTCTAACCACCCTGTTTCCCACCTGCAGCTGTCAACTGCATGCAATAAAATGGCAAGGAGTGGCAGATGGCTTTAGCAGAGTCAGTGCCCCACGGGCAAGAAACAAGAGAAGGGAAAGTACTTATGTTGCTGCAATGACAGAGACAAAGGGAACAAGGTAGGGACAAGAACTTCCACTACAGAGCTACACATTGTTATTCTGTCTCATATGTTTAGAACACCTTCCCTCTACACCCTGCCTACAACCCTTGTGGTCTTCCCCTTTGTGAAGTAAATGAGGTCTTGTCTGACCACATTTGCTCCAACTGCTCTGAGAAGGCCCATGTGGGGGAAAAACTAATACTGTCAGCCAAGCAGCATTCATCATATTCAATACAGCATTGAATAAATCTGTATTTTTCAGAAGATGCCATACATGAAATTGTACAAAATTAGGCATCTGTGAATATATTTCTCGTTTTGTAAACACAGAGATAGCAGATTAAAGTTGGAATGTCGGTGCTGGCAGAACACACTATCTATTTTAGGGGCCAAACCAGGAGAGAAGGGAGATTTACACATAGCCAGGTAATATCTGTGCTCCTGAGTACTATATGCTTTAAGTTATGTTAGCGGAAGTACCTGACTTTACAGGAATAATGGTGATAATAATTGTACACCCCAAAGCAGCATCCCTACAGTGCCTTCACTACCATATACAGCATTTACAGAATGTATTATATCCCAGTCTATCAAAAAGCATATAATCAAGCAAAACATGAGCATGAACTACGTAATTTATCCCCATTTTTTCTACTTACAAATGATGTTCAAAACCATGCTGGTAAAATTATGTAAAATGGTTTACCATTCATGTCCCTCACCAGATCCAGACTATCATTAATTAGAAATTAGACTGAAATATCGTAACAAAGGTGCAGTGTGGTGACACTGTTCCTACACTTAAACAAAGCTTTTTAGAGCATCATAACCTGTGATTCACACCAGATCTCCTAACCCCTTTGAAGGTGATGAGACTACTCGTACAAACAATGAACAATTTCATGCTTCAACATCAAAACTGTGGTAAAAAAATAATTGCTCCTTCTATTTAATACCTTTCATGCATCTCAGGTTCTAGGAGACACTAGTTTGCTAGATGAAACCTCAGCACAGAGCTGCATATGTACATATTTGTACTCAGATATGTAAGTGATACAATAAAATGCAAATGCCAGTATTACAGTCATATCTCATCTATACCAAGGTATACTAATAGTTCCTTTGCAAAGTAATTTTAAAAAAATCATGAATTATAAAGCATTGGGCTGGTTAATACAGTTACTATTGCAATGTTGCAATGCCAACACGTTTCATTTATCCAGCCACTCTTTAGCAGTTTTGGATAGCATGCAATGTCTTAAACAGCACAAACACCAGTTACTTCCATTCTCAGCATTCTCTTTTATTAGGATTGCAACTGCAAGTTGTGGAAATCATGAAAAAGTAATTTCTTGACTACTCAACTATTTAAACGTCTTACGACTAATAAACAGGGTTACTTCAATTTCCAAAACAAACAAACAAACAAAAAAAAACCAAAAAGCCCACCACCATTTGCTTATATGGAAAAAGCTTCCAAGTATCATACCTAACTTGTTTTACATGTGATAGTGAAGGTGTGCTTGAGAGAGAAGAAACCTACTTACAGATTGAATCAATTGGCCACTTTTGCTCCTATTAAATGCTACTGGACCCTTGTTAATTTGATAAATGCATTCATTTAAAGTAAGTATAAAAGCATTACATAGGTATTAAGTATCAAGACTTTTCACTACAACTTTCAGTCCAAGGATAGATTAATGGAGACAGACGTCAGGTAAAATCAAAGGCTTTTCAACAGAAGCGTAACTGGGTTCGTAACTGTTCAACCTCTTACCAGACAAGAGAAAAAGTTACTAGCTCCTGTTCCTTCAACTCCGGCTCCGAAACTGTTGGAAGCCAACAGCAACTTATTTATGCAGCAGACGCGAGAACAGCTTGTGAGCAAGAACGCCCTGCTTCCAAGGGCTTTTTGTTCCCCGCACTGCGGAGCGCGGAGGAGTTACTGCGGGGCTGCCGCGACCCGCAACACCCCGCAACATCAGCGGCGCTGCTGTGCTGCGCGGTGCCCTCCCTACCCGCCGCCGCGGGACGCGGCGGGGCGCAGGGGCCGCTTCCAGAGCGGCGGAGCCGGGGCCATCCCGGCGAGGAAGGGTCTCAGCCGGGCCCTCCCCTCCGCCCCCCGCCCGCGCCTTCCGCGGAGGCTCCTTCCCATCACCTCCCCCACCGCCCCCACGCCAACGAGTGGCCGGGGCGGGCCGGTGCCAGGCGGCCGCGGGGGCCCGGCACGCCTCGGGCCAGCGCCCAGCCCGGCCGGTGCCCCGGGGGGCGGCGGGGGAGCCCCGGGGTCGCCGCTGCTTCCCCGCCGTGGCCGCCCCGCTCCCCGCACCCTCGCCTCAGCGCCTGCCTCCTGCCCGCGGAAGGAGGCGAGGGGGCGCGCCTCGGCGGGAGAGGGCCAGGCACGCTCCGAGGCTGAGGGGATCGGGCCCGCCCGGGTCGCCCACGCACCCACCTGCCACGCCGCGGCCCACCGGCCGCTGCAGCGGGGTGCCGGCCGCTGCAGCGGGGTGCCGGCCGCCGCCGAGGAGCGCTCGCCCCGCGCCCCGCTCCCGCCCTCACCTCCTCTCGCTCCGGCCCGCCCCGTCACCCCGGCAACGCCGCGCCGCTCCCCTCCCTCCTTCGCCGGAGGGCGCCGGGCTCAGGTGACCGGAGGCGGCCAATCGGCGGCCGCCCCGGCCCACGTGCCCCGTGGCGGGGAGGCGCGCGCCCTCGGAGGCAGCCGCGGGAGGGCGGGGCCGCGCGGGCGAGGCGGCGGGAGGGGCCGCTGAACCCCCGCCGCCTCAGGGGGCGCCTCGTCTGCGGCGGGGGCTGCCCGCCCTGGCGGCTTGTGCCGGCGGTGCTGAGCCAGGCTGGGCCCCTGGCGAGGCACTGGGGTCCCTTTCATCCTGCCGGGAGGATGGCGCTGACTTGCTGTGTGCGCCTGGGTGGCTCCTCACAGGCCGCAGCCGCCGTGCGGTCTCCAGAGGCAGCCTGGGCTTTGGGGGCGCAGCCTTGGTGCTGTGATCTCCCTCACGAGCCCTGGCTTCGTGGTGCTTACAGCTGCCCAGCCCCGGACTGTTGGGCTGTGGTTAAACAGGCCCGGCAAAACTTTTTGCTGCTGTTCAGGTGCATGTAGAAAGAGGCCTTGTAACTCACCAAAGTCCTTTCTGCCTATCCCACACAAAGGGTGAGATGGAGGCCCTCTGCATTCTCCTTTCCAAACTACCTGAGTAGCTTTTTTCCCTTGCTAGCTCAGAATCTGAAATGTTTTTCCATTCTGCAAGTAGCAAGTTACTCAGCTATAAGCAAAGCGTCAATACCAAATGCAAGTGCGGAAATCCAGCCCTTCACAGAGAACAAACTGTTCCATCACTAGAAAGAGTGTGCTTTACTGCTGCTTACTGTTATGTAAATTAGGAGCTTTCCTCAAGTTAGTGATGCTCCAACATTGATGAAGCCAATCTTGGAGACCTTGGAGAGCTGCTACTGCAGGGATTTCAGGTCATTAGTTCAAATGAAAATGTTAATGATACCACTGCAGTCTAGACGACTATATGGATACACTGGGAACGGAGTTAGGCTCTGCAGAGAATGAACCAATGGATATACTTGGCTGTAAAGCATTTTCAAAT
This sequence comes from Falco peregrinus, assembly GCF_023634155.1. Classification (NCBI taxonomy): domain Eukaryota; kingdom Metazoa; phylum Chordata; class Aves; order Falconiformes; family Falconidae; genus Falco; species Falco peregrinus. The sequence continues at coordinate 100,970,518 of NC_073724.1, forward strand.
AAACAGAACTTTTGGGAGCTTCTCACAGAGATAGAATTTTGGAGTTTGCCAGTCACGTGGACTTTTCTAAAAACAAGTAGCACTTACTGAAAAACAGCAAGATGTTGGCAAAGAGAAAAATGTTTGCTGCAAAATTAGTTGTTTTCAATTTAAAAAAAAATTACTAACACAGATTTTACAGGGTTTCATGTAGTTATCTTATAAAAGGCCTTCAAAGAAGAGTTTTGCTTCAGGACCCTTGCCAGAAGAAGTGCCGCAAGAGGCTGAATTTCAGTGAGGAATGCCATACTACGACGCAATGGCAGCACATCTGTTGTGAATGGCAGCTGCTGCACAGCACTGAGCATGCTACATCCTCTCGCTATTTACAGACAACTGTTTTGTATATTATCTCTTTTCTGTAGACACTAGTGAAACGTATTGCATGAGTTTTTCTTAGTTGAGTCATCACGTGTGTTTCAGATACTCGTTTTAAAGTAGTATAGTTAGACAAGCATAGTAAAATATACCAGAGTTCTTAAAGTGTTGACTAAACACTGAGGATTACCATATAAAGGAACATTAAGATCTTCTCATCAGACAGGGGGTTACTGTGCTAATGAAATGAGCAATGTGTAGTCTGTAACAGTGACATTTAAAACATTCAAGTCTCTATTATATCATGTAATAGATTTCCTCTAAATGTAAAATGGATGACTTAGTTGCATTCATTATTGAAAGGTGTTGAAAATTGCAGTTTATTTTTTTAAAATCATGATGCTTCTAAGGAAATGGAAGAAGTGAACTGTTAGAGCAACTAGTACAGATGCACGTACAGAGATTCTCACTACAACAGAGAAAGCAGAAAAGAAATATTTGGAAAGTACTTTTGGCTGACCCCTTTGATAAGACTAAGTTGCGAGACGTAGCTGATGTGGAAGCAGAAATTGTACAGCAATAGGAAGTTGTTATCTCCATATCTCAAATGCTAACACGGTTCCCCCAGTCAACTGTGAGATAGATCTATTCTTGTTATGACAGCTGTTGGAAACTGGTGTCAGTATAACTGTGCAATGTCTCTTGATAGTCTTAACTATTACAAACCTTAAAATATGTTTATGATGTTACCTAAGACACACTGTTTGGAAATGGCTTTATTTATAATCAGAAATTGCTCAAGCTATTTCAGTAAGCAAATGATATACTTGTGAGTTTCCTAGTCAGATTTGTTTGAAAAAGCATTGTGAACTTTTTGTTTCTAAAGACTTAAGCCTGAGGATTAATTAATGTTTATACAGCACTTTGGAAAAGCAAAGTCGCAAGTGCCAAGAATTATTATTATTATTTAATCTTTAAAAGTCAGATCAATGAAAGACTAAACTGCCAGAGAACTGCTATTTAAAATAACAAAGATGCTGAAAATCCTCTCCCCACCATACTTCAGTATGTCCAACTGTGCTTTCATTTCAGTCTTTTACATATAGACAAGCAAAGATATTTTTCAGTTTAAACGGGTTAACGCCCATCATATGTGGGAAGATTATCTAAAATCCTAGGGACTTTTTACAAAATTAAAAAATCTTTTCTTTCTGAAATGCATTTCTAGGGCCTAAATATTGCAAACATTTTTATATGTGAGTCCTACTCATCAGTGTAACCTATCTGATTAACCAGTGTAACTTCTATGCACTTTACCCATTTGTGTGATAGGTCAGATTCTCAGAGTGATAGTTTAATTGTATTAGACTCACATAGCTATTTTGACTTCTGAGGAAAAAGAATCCTTACATTATTTTTAAGATTTGCTTCTCTTTCTACTTTACAGCAAACAGGTATGGTTTGGAAACAATTTTCCTCATAAAGTAAGTGTGCATGTTAGAAAAGTAGCAACAAACAAGACAAGACTGGAAAGGCAGAGAAACTCATCAGTGAAGTATGGAATTAATAAATAAAACCATCTTTCCAGGGTTACAGAGACGTTTCAGTATATCATCGTCATTTAAGGAAAAATACTAAATTTTGCTTTGGCTATGTGTTAATATTCTTCCTTGTCAGCTATATGCACATTATTCATGGAGTGCTAATTACTTTCCTTATAATGTAATTGACTTGTTAAGTCAGAATACGAATTAATTGGTAGTATAGAAAACTAAATGATACCAAGTCAGGCCTAGTTAATCTGTGCCTGGCATATTATCTCTTGATAGTCAGTAAATTTAAAATTTATATATACAAATATAGTTTTAATTAGACGAAACAAACTTTGCAGACTGACTAATGAAAGCTGACTACATTTATTGGGAAGTGTTGATAACTTAATTTGTTAAAATTGGAGTTTGCATGTTACTATGGTGCATACTGAAATACTAACATCTTGAGGGTCCTGTGGACTGGTAACACTCCTAACAGTGCTTAACAGCTATCACTTCTGTTGGCTTTTAGCTGCAATTTTTTAATAAACAGATGTACTTAAGATGTATATACACTTAAATTTAGATTTAAGAATATACATCTAAAGTCAGTATTTCAGAAGAACTCACTATCCACCATTAAGACTAGATTTTCAAAGAGCTCAGTGTCTGGAATGTTGAACTTCTTTGTAAGTCTGGCCCCAATTATGGGTTCTAAGTTCTTCTGAAAATATAAATTATATTTAAATACCTACAGAAGAAGCTTGAGTCTTATTTTAACAGACTGACTACAGCTGCAGGCAGAGAACACTTACGGATTTAGCCCAAGCTCACCCAAAAATCTGGACCTTTAAAACTGCAAATGTGTAGTAAATAATCCTAAATCTCTTGATGATTGCTCCTTTATAACAAATTTCTGGAATAGATGTCTTAAATTTTCTTAAACACAGTACATGTTTATCAATATGAATTTGAGGAACAGAATATAAAATACTGTGAATGGAAATTTCTTCAATGAAATAGGAGCAAAACTTCCATGAAGTTCAGCAAAACCAGGTGTCTGCTCTAGATAAGCTTAATATTTCTTGAATATATTTATTAAAATGTCTTAAAGAAAACTTCTATCATCAGGTTAAAATGTTACTTTTATGGTCAAGATTTCTTTTCATATGGTATAGTTGAACTATCATTTCTTCAATCTTGAGATAAAACCATTTCCCTTTTGTATATAAGGATGTTATGTTTATAAATTCAGTTCTAATAACTTGTGGAAGAGGAGACTTTTTTCATCTCAGGTATGGAACTGCTAGGATTAAAAGTGTTGCTGGAAGAAGTCACAGTTTAATAAACGCACTGAGGGCAATTAAAGTATACACAGTGTAGGAAATATGGTTGGTCTTTTCTTAGAAAATAAACACTCCCCTAAGTCATGTAATACTTGTATTCAAATATAACTTTACAAATCTATAGACAGTAGGACTGAGCAGCACACACCAAAATCTTACATACCCCCAAAATAGTCATTTTTTTATTATTATTTTGCTTCATTTTCAATTGTTTATACATCCTAGTCTATTCTCAGTATTGCTGGCTGAATTGCTGCATAAATTATATATAATCCTTCAAACTTTGCACTCACAATATGTAGTATTATTGTTTATGTGAGCTTTATAATTTCTTAACATCTTGCAACAAAAAACTGCAAAAAAATACAAAATACAGTACCTGTTATCTGTTGAAGTTTTCCAGTGCCCAGGCTTTCTGCAGCCTAATTTCACACTGCCAGAGCTTCTGTATTAAATGCTTTTACCTCCTTAAAAAAAAAAAAAAAAAAAAAAAAAAAAAAGTATGTCAGCACAAGCCCAGACGAAACTCCAAATCCGGGAAAATAAAATTAACCATGCAGATCAAAGGCAGACGAGCACTGAGACCAAATGCCTGTAATCTGATCAGTGATCAGTTGCCATACATCAAAGGCAGTGCTTTGGAGAGGAAAAAGAGCTCCTTTTCCAGCAGGTAGTTGCACTCTGAAATTCTGCCTTTCAGTACTCTAGTTCTTTTGTTAAAAATCGATCACTAGCTTCCCCCACCCCCCACCCCCCTTTCCTTTCTTGTGCCTGGAGAATGTGCACACGATTCTGAAATGCTTAGAGTTGAGTGGCTGGATCTGTAGCTTTTGAGTTCCCAAGCTGTGTTGTGGATTGTGTGTTGGAAGCTTTCCCCAGTGCCAGCGGGTTCCGCTTTATCCCTTTCATCTCGCTGAGCTGCAGATCCCATGACATCATTCAATGCTGTGGGACTGGTTAGAGAGCTACAATACAGCCTGTGGGGGAATACAGCTAAAGAGCAACAAGAGTTTGCATGATTTCTAATCAGGTTAGGCTATTGTAACAAACCCAAGGCTCACTTCAAAGTTTTCATTGCATTAAAGTTTCCTCCCAAGACGGGAGAATAGTGTAGCTATAAGCTTTTCTTAAAAAGATGCTGTATAATTTTGTCTGCAACAGGAATTGACAATTTTCCATGAAGTTCTGCAAGTCAGACATGCAGGTCAGTTTGCTAGGCAGCTGTAATACATGACAGAAAACTACTGCTACTTCTCTCTTCATTGAGGTTTAGAGAGGAAGAAATGGTGCATGTTGTGCACTGGTGTGGTTTTTTTTTTCTTTTCTGCTGGCAAAACCAAGCACAATAGGAGTATGTTCAGGTCCTCCCTGCTACTTACTGTGTGGCCTTTTGCAAATAGTTTTATTTGAGCCTGATTCATCTCTGGCTCATGATTTCTTTACATAAATGAGCTGTAAAGCTGCCACAAGCAACTCACAGAAGCTTTTCAGTGTAAAGGCATTTTTTTTAGCTGGGGTAGATTCAAAGTGGTCAGCATTGTGCTGTCAGCAGAGGGAGGCTTTTGGGTGAGTAAGAGTATATTGACAGACATTCTCCGTGCTGCTGCAGTTCACAGAGGCAAGGATTGCTGGAGGGACCTGCGCAGCCCTGGAAAGCAGGGGAATTCTCCAGGCTGCTGTGACTTGCACCGTTTCGGTGCAGACGACATGCAGAAGAAACGTCCAACCGAACTTAATTTTCTGCGATCTGAGGCAAAGTTAGCTTTTGGCACATAGGTTAAGTCAGTCCTCTGTACTTCAGCTGTTAATAAAACATACAAGTATCAAGCAGAATGGCTTTTAGGATCATCAGCCATATTGAAGATGTCACTGAAGTTCTCGTAAGCGTATACTCCATACTTTGGGTATATATACCACATGTGCAGATGAAAGAGATACAAGCCTGTCAGCTGGTAGACTCCTCCAAATATTTGCACACCGAGTAACCGAGAATTCATTTAAAAGGCAAAAGTGAAAAGAGGAAATATGCTAGTCACGGTTGCCTTGAGCATGAAAAACAAAAGCAAACAATCCGCTGATAATGGGCGCTGGATAGCCCAGCGTGAGAGCAATAAAGGAAGCGTCTGGTTGAGATCCCTCGTCCCGTGTGCCCCGTTTGCGGGCCGCAGCCTCGTCCCTGTGGCCGCTGGGAGCGGGCGCTGCGGGTGCCCCCCGCGCCTCCCGCAGCCTGGGGGCTGCCCGCCCGGCCCGGCCCTCCCTGCCCAGCCCGCCCCGCTGCTCCCGCTGCCCGCAGCGCTCCCGCAGCGCTCCCGCGTCCCGCGCCGGCCGCCCGGGAGATGCTCCTGCTGCACTCGGTAGGCTGGGGAGCCTTCTGCTGGTGGGATGATGTACTGTGGGCAGCACCAGGCCAGCAGTGAGCACTGTGCTTCGTAGTGGTGGTAATTAACATCTCCCGAAAGCTTTAAGATCCTTAAGGCGTGCTATATAATAGATTTTGTTGGTAGTTGGACATAGTTTAAATATTGTTTTGGATCATCTATCCAGGCAGGCCTTTGGGGGATGTTCTGGTAATTGAGATGGAGGAGAGGTGTTGCAGGTACAAAGGAGTATCGTGCAGGTAATGAGTCCAACTTTCGGGAATACACTGCTGGAAAAATATGTAAACAAACCATAAATTTCACTCTTTCTCTAATTTCCACTTCCATCTATTATAAATAAAAGAAAATTATCCAGGCTGCTTAATTCTGTTTTACCATTAATTTGTGCCCTTCTGACATACAACTTCACCCTATTCACTGGAAGATTTTTTGATAACAGTCCATTTGTTGCTTTTGTGGTAAAACTGGAAATGCTTATGTTGAAATAAAATTTATGGGTGAGCTGTACAGAACTGAAGTAACCCTTTTCTGTTCATTTCAAAGGTGCTTTTCTTTAAGAACAATACTGTTCACAGCAAGAACCTTTTAGTTCTCTGGATTTTAAGCAAAAGCAAGTCCCGATGGTCTATTGGAGATCTTTGATCTTTATTTTGTACATATGAAAAAAAGAAGGAAGTTTAATTATTACCAATTTAACCTTCTAAAGCTTAAGCATGGCATTTTGCATTTATGACACTTTTTCAGTGTGGAGCCTGACAGCATGGACAATTGGCTATTTCCTCTTCTATGGCTTCCTCAAAGTTTTATCAGATGTGTGTAATAATAACAACCGTTGTCTATAATGCAATATTTTTCCAAAGGTTAAAATATTTTTCCCTTACATAAAAAAAAAAAGAATAATACAAATATATTGCGATTTGTATAAGGCACAGAACAGACTAGTACCAGAGACAGAAATAGAACTATGTAACACAATACGTCACTTTTACACCTTCTGATCATCAGTTCATGCTTCCTCTTGTAGTCACTAACCCAGCAAAGCATTCAAGTGCAAGTGGTCTGATTGAGATCCATTAGACTACTCACTAGGTGTTTGATTCTAATAATGAAGTTACTGGGGTAGGATCTGACCTGAAGTTACTGAAATTGGGTATCCAGATTGTATTCATTGTTGAGGTATCTAAAAAGCTTTTCTAGAAGTGTGAAGCCAGAGGGAGAGAGGTGTCTCTGAAGTCCTGCAGAGGGAGATGCTGTCTTCCTAATTCATTGCTTAAACTTTTCTAAACTTAAACAGAATCTTCCTGAGAAACATTTAGTGGGTTTACTATTGTGTTTTTACTATGTGAGGACTTCAAGCTCTTAAGGAGGTTGCTTCATTTTTCTCCTAAAGGTAGGCAAGAATTAGACAAGGCGCTTACATTTGGCAGGTTAGATCCCATTTTAAGAATTTTTAGGGAAACACAACAAAGCCTAGGGCTGCTATTCATGCCCGAAGTGCTTCATTGGGTCAAAGCCATAAAAGATATTCAGCTGGTAGAAATGAGAACATTCTGGTGATTTTCTTAAATATAACAAAATCTGAAGAAAAATGATTTGTGGAAGAAACAGCCAAACCTATCAAACATTTGTCAGGGGTTATACAAACCCCTGCCCCATGCTTAACAAGGCTCTTCTAGTATTCACGCTGTGCCTAACATACTTGTATTACATACGTTAAATGGTTTACCATGGTGCTTTATATAGATGCTATCTGTGCCACTTCACTGTACCTCTTCTGTCAACTTTCCTCTACTTCAGTCCACAGGAGCTCCAACAGACATTCAGAGGAGAGGTCAGGAATCATCCCAGGAAATGCAGTGTCACTGTTATAGCCCCCTCACTGGCCAGGCAAACGTTGTTTGTGCTACCCACAGCCTTTCTAAGTGTGGCATAGATACTGGATATCCTATTATAAACGTCACACCATCAGCACCAGTGCAGTTGCAAGCTTTTGTTATGCACATATACTGGGACAGCTCTTCCCTGATGATCAGCAATGAGCTGCTGATTTATAGAGGTGGAAGACAATTTTCAGAGCCTTTTGCGGCAGGTCAGGACTGGCTCTGAAGCAGCAGTTGTCAATCTAGGCCCCAGCTGTAGTCAGAAGTGCTGATCATCACCCTTCTAAAGTGTTAGGGGGATATTGTTCCGTGAGGCAAGTCAGTCCTGTGGTCAGGAGAGATGCTTGAGAATACCCAAATCCATCCTCCTGCATGATCTGCATTGCCATCCTGATAAAAGCTAGTACCCTGTTTCTACTTGATCACACGGGTGTTGTTAGTCCGGGTATTGCTGATGCCTACTCCCACTCTCTGCTACAGTGCTTACCATCTCCTTGATAGTCATAAGTGTGGTAAGAACTTCAACTACAGCACCTTTAGGCAGAAAAATCAAGACCCTTTGGCATTTCCTGAAAGACTGGCTCACTGTTATCAGAGAGTATGTCATCAGACTTGCCCTAATCTGCAACACTCTGCACAGTCATTGCAGAGCAACTTGTTCTAGTTAACACTAGCTTTGAATGGAGCCCCAGCAGGTTTTGATTTTCAGGGGAAAAGCCCTGTTTGCCATTTATATGTTCTGCAATGGCAGGTCTTCAAATTCATAACTTAGGAGGAGAAAACAGCTTTGCTTTGCCTGTCTTTGGTGCTGAATTTTTATTGCTGTTTGCCTGTGGGTTTTTTCCCCCCCTTGGCTCTTCACAGGACCCAGCTTTGACTGGTTCCCTTATGAGTACTCTAAGATCTAAGCAAAATGGAGAGTTTTGGTTCTTGGCTCACCAGGTGAATCACTCTAAGGGAAACCTCAAGGGCATTCCCGCATCTAGATAATGTGGAAGGTTGGGAATTTGGCTTTGAGGTTGTCCTCAAGAATAATGTAGGTGCACCCTGTAGGAAGTATTAGGTAATTCACCTGTGATTGAGAGTCAAAAGTTGTGGTTTTATTCCTCGTTCTATCACATGGGTATGACTGGAGGCAAGTTACTTTTTCTCACTGGGTTAGATTCTTAGTTGTGTAAGTTGTAACTGAAATTAAATCAAAGGAGCAATGGCAGTTTATGCCATTGCTGCCATCCAGTCCCCCCCAGTATGTTTTCCTATTCCTTTAAAAATAATGTAAAGATAATTATTTGTAATACTGTACTTGAGATAATGAAAAAAAAAAATCTGTATGAATTCCAAACCAAAATAATCTAGTTCTGAAACTTCAAAAGTTTCTCTATTTAAAGTGTTCTGGAAGAATAATAAGAATAATAAGCATCCCTAGGGCAGGCAATAGTGTGCTTCTCACTTTACTGTGCACTGAAGTTTCACAGCCCTAAACTGTCCTTACACACATCTGAGAAGTCAATCAATGGTGTAAGAGATGTGTCTTTGTAATTGTTACTTATTGTTTCATTAAATGAAAACATAAAGACTTTTCCCTCATCTACACTGAGTTTTTAACTTCTACTGAAATGGTCCGCTGTGATTTTCTGCCTGTTAGGGTAGGTGAAGCTCTGCACTAGCATGCAAACTTTAGTAACTTGGCATTCTTTCCAGAGGTGCTGGTGGAGTTATGTCAATGAACTGACTTCCCCAAAGGATGTTGGAGATTGATCAGCAATATTGTTCATGTAGCTAGAACAGGAGATTTGATAGACCCATGATTTTAGAATTTGTATTTCAGAAGCCAATGGATGTTTTTGAGGCACTATATTTTCAGCCTACTTTTAAAAATATGATGTACCTAATAGCACACCCTTTTCTTCAGAACACTTTATTATCCAACCTGTACCCTTAAAGCATGCTAAAGTCTAAACCAGATTATGACACGTTTTGCTAGATGTTGCAAAAAACAGTACAAAAATCCCCAACAGTCCAAATCCAAATCTAACTGTTCTATAAGAGGCAAAGAAAGCAGACTAAGTGGGAAGAAAGGGAATGGAGAAACAAATCTGATAACGTGCAATTAAGTGATCAGTAGTAGAGATCATAGCTGGCCACCTGCCTAGTTGTTATCAAAACACATGTTTAGGAGTATTCCCTTAAGGCAATTCCAGCAAAACAATTTCTAAAAGATCATGAAGTTAGTTTCAACTAAGAGGAATGTTCTTATTTTAGACAAAATGATGTTTATAAATACTTATGTCTGATCACAGAGAGATGGCAATCCCATGACCACACTGCTATCTTCAACATTTGCTCAGTTTTGCCTTTCATTTTCACTTCATAGTTCAGAATTTTCCCTATTTAAATAAACCACCCTCAGTCTATCTCATAGATCTTATACCACTTCTCCCTTCCTCTTCCCTTTTTTTCTGTCAATCTTAAACAGAATTGGCCCTCTTTCCAATCTTTTTTTCCCCACATGTAATCAAGAACAAACTGACCAGATTTGCTTAGGGTTTTTTATTAGTGCTTAATTTTCATTTGTTTTCTAAAGCACCATTTTATGCCAGAGCTTTGATTCAGTGGCTTATTTAGTTAAGGCATAAACTTGCAGAAATGTGGTAGTCAAGATCCTCTGTTAATACTTGTTGTTTCCTGTGAGTTATATTAGTACGGACCTGCTAACAGTACAATTCTACTCTCCCTGATTTGTCAATACTTTGGCATCTGGGAGCTCACTTCAATAGTTCAAATGTAAAATCCCATATTGCTTATATCAAATCCTGTACTCCTAAGTACACATTCTGCAAACACAAAGCCAAGTTTCTGTGCCAAGCAATTTCAGTTCCTTAAGGAATGACTGCAAACTATGGGTAACTCTACAGTTAAGATCCTAAGAGCCTGAACTTAGCCCCTCAAAAGTTGATAATCATCTTGAAAAGTGCAAAAGGGGTAGAGAGCTGAGGTTTCTTTAATTCCATCCCTACAGCAAAACACTTTAATGTCCATACCTTTAAGCAGGAGACAGTCAATAGGATTTAAGTATATGCATATTTCATAATGGGGGCCTTGTTACTTTTGGAGATTCAGGTGTAAAGAGCCTTCCTCAGATAATGATATAGTGGCTAACTTGTAGAGCAGCATTAGTGTAATTTTTGGATAAGTTTCCTAGAGAAAAATAGGTTTATTTGAAGAAATTAAGGACAAGAAGATACACGGATTGTCACCACTCTTAAATAAACAGGTCTGATAAATAGTGCCATCATTAAGAAGACATCTGAACAGAATCAGTCTCAGAAGAAATAGTAACTATATCTATTCCCTAAGCAATTGTCTGCAGTCCCAGTTGCAATACATCATTTTTTCACATATTCTACTTTGAAAGAGTTAACAGATTTGATTATTTTTCTTGTTTTTCCCTTTTTTTCCCCTGGTTATAGATGATAAACTATACTTTCCCTGTATGATGTGATAGCAGCTTTATCCTACTGTCTATAAGAAATCTTCCATGTTAGCTGCAGCAATAAAAATGCTGAAAGAATAAGGGAAAAGATAAACAAAAGAGCATAACTTATAAAAAGGCTCAGGCTCAGCTGTACTTGCTGCCAGCTTTTTTAAAGCAGATGTTCTTCTGACATTCATCTGGTTTTAGTCTGGAGTTTTGTGCCTAGTTTGACACACATTCCCTAGCTCATGATTTGTAAAGCTTTCACATTTTTCCCTAGATAAACTGTTGCACTTTTCCTCACCTTAAAACCCTTCATGCTCTTCTAACAAACAAAGAAACATGAAAAAATAGTTTAAAACAACCTAAAAACAAGAGACTATAAAGGCTAAGTGAAGATGACTCAGGAAAAGCACTCATGGGTTCTAATAATATCTGCAAAGTAGTAATATAAGTGACAAGGAGACAGCATTAAGATTTGGTTGGAAACGGTTATGAAGGTATAACAGATTTTTTGAATCAGGAAAATTCTGTGACAGCAGTTTAGCTTAGGAAAGGTAACACAAAAAATCGTAATCAAGATTGGTGACTATCACCTAATGCACATTAATTCCTTACTGAAATTCCACAGAAAAATCACTTAGAAACCTGTTTATTCTGTGCAGCATGACCTTGCATGACAAAGTGTTTTGTTTCTTGGTTTACTTTTTTTCTATATGCTTGTTCTCTCTCAAAATGTTGAACTGTAGAAATGTGGCTCCATTATTTATGTGATATATTCCATCTTCTGACCTATTCTATGTACTTTGGTGTTAAACAGATGCTTTTATCAAGGAACGAACTGAACTTTATAGAATGGCCAAAAACATCAGAAATGTGATAATGTGCCTATTGTACTGCAACTCCACATCATGCTGTATGAAGCAATTCCTCATTTTGTTTATTCTGGACCTGGTGACTTGTTTCATTTGATATCTACATATTCTTGTAATAAAATGAACAGGGAATATGTGTTCTATACCAACATTTGGGTTTTATGTTTTTAATAATCTTTGCTTTTGCACCCTAGAAAATCTGTTACGAAACTGTCTCTTTTGGCACTTAGTATTAATATGTAGCAATTGAAGGGCTCTGTCATCTACAAGGCATTGGATCCCTGGTGTCTTTCACAAGATCGCAGCAAATGCCTGGACTAAGCCTTATGCCCCATTGGACTTCTGCCCTATTGCATCTTCATACAGCAATGTTGACCTGAAAGAAAGTCGTCTGGAAGCAACAAACATTGGTAGGTCAGAAAAAATTGAGTTATCAAAGTGATCAGATTCAGAGGGATCAGAGTCCTGTGTGGGAAGTGTCAGTAGGTCAAAGATAGCCGGGCAGCCTGCTGCAAAGGGAAAATCAGTTATTTGAGGGGCTGGAGATTTTGTAAGATGGAACTGTATGGAGATACAGTCTACAAGAGGCTGCAGAATGGGAATGGGTCTCTGGGGTAATGATGGGTTATACACTGCGATCACCACAATATCTCAGTAGAAAGTGTTTTCAGATATTTTAGGTGCCACCACTACAACAGTTTGCAGTAATCACAATAGAGATCTTGTGTTCAGCTCCTCCTGAACCTGCAGCATCTGGCCCTACACTGCCCCTGCCTTTCTCTTGCAACCCAGAACAGATGTTACTAGCACAGCCTCCCATCTCCAGCAGAAGAAGGAGCAGAGGCTAGAAGCTTTCTGTGTTCTCACATGCTTTTCTCTGTCCTTTGAAACACCTGCTTCTTCTCAGAGCAGACTGGAGTATTCAGTAGGGAATCTGTATGTCCTAGAAAGGGAGAGGACAACAAAATGTGGTGCTGTGGAACAAGAGAGCCAAGGGAGGTGAACACAGAGGAGATCTCAGCGCTATGAGAACCAGTCTAGACGCTTTGCAGTATCCACTGTCGGAAGTTATTTTAATAGAATCAGTCCTAGAATGCTAGGTTGGAAGGGACCTCAAGGATCTGGTCCAACATTTCTTGGCAAAAGCATAGTTTAGACAAGATGACCCAGCACCAGCTGAATCTTAAAAGTGTCCAATGTTGGGGAATCCACCACTTCGCTGGGGAAATTATTCCAACAACTGATTGTTCTCATTGTGAAAAATTTTCCTCTTGTGTCTAATTGGAATCTCCCCAGGAGTAACTTGTACCCATTACCCCTTGTCTTTTCCATGTAACTCCTTGTAAAAAGGGAGTCTCCCACCTTCTTTGTAGCCACCCCTTAAATACTGAAACATGGTGATAAGGTCTCCACTAAATCTTTTCTGCTGAACAAACACTGTTCTCTCAGCCTTTCCTCATATGGCAGGCTTCCCAGTCCTTTGATTATCTTTGTGCCCCTTCTCTGGACCTCTCCAGCCTGTCCACATATTTTTTGTATAGCGAAGACCAAAAGTGCACACAGTGTTCCCGTAGAAATTGTACTGGTTTCTCCATGAGACAAAAGTGACATTCTGGAATGGCACTATTTGTGCAGAAGATTTAGTAAGACTAAAACACTTACGACTTCATACTTACTTGGTACTGGTATCACAGAAAGATTAAAAAAGTATAACTCATCACTACTACAGGACAAATGGCTATGAAGGGATCTCTGGGAATGGTTTGCTTGGTCTTTGCCATGTTTGTTTACTTAAAGTGAAGCAAGCCTACTATTTCATCAGCTTCTATATGTCTGTCCCCAATACACTGTTTGTCCAGATAAGGAAAACTAAATCAGTCAAACCAGCTACAGGTACCTGCTGTGCACAGCTATGCCGTACTCACATTCGGGCAAACTGCAGCTACACTGACTTCTGCAAGCCCGGTTAGGCATTAGGCTTCCTACAGTTGTACCTTTTGGTCTGGAGTGCCAAACAAAATTGTGCCACTATTCAAATTTCTTCACAGAGTCTTATTGAGGAACCTGTTTGACCTTCCCTTACACACACTGGAAAGCGTTTGTAAGATGCCAATCTCTTAAGTTAACTAAAGCATGTAAGGCGATGCCCAGTCTTACTTCACTCCATGACCCAAGTTACAGCCGTTGCCCAAGAGCAGCACTTTCCTGCTTGCAGTGTCTCCGTAAGCAGGAGGCAGGAGGGCCAGAAATGATGTTGCCGTCAGAACTTTGGCTTCCCCTCTGGAGGATGCAGTGAGTGGCTGATGCAAAGACATGCAGATTGTGTACAAACTTGGTATTATATTGACACCAGGTGCTGATTTTAATAGCTGTGTAATCTCCTGTACTAAACAGTAATCAGAAGCAGGTTTGCTGACCAGGTTGTCAGACTACATGTGGACTGCTGTCAGTTCTGTCATGCTGAACAGGGCTGTCAAGCACTACCTGGAGATATTCTGGTTGGAGAAGAAAAATCTGTGTTTCTGGGCATTTGTGAGGCAATTATTCCTGTGATTTATCCAACTTGCATGAGCACTGCTCATGAACAAGCACCTGACTGGGACAAGGGAACAGCTAGAACTTTTTTCTTTGTTTTCCTTTGTTTTCCTTCCTTCCTAGCTTTACCCACAAATATATATATATATATATATAAAAATATAAGAATGAATGGTTATTCTTTCATTTTATAGCTCTTCATCAGCCACAGAAAATAATGAACACTAATAAGGATGCAATGATAGGACATCTGATATCTCTGAGACTCATATATCTGAGGGCTGAGGGGGGATCTTACTACCTCCAGATAAATCTACAGGACAACTGTTCATTGTTAATTCAGAGAGCCCAACCTATTTTCTAGTGCTCTGCCTCACAAAGCTGTATGCTATACCTGGTGGAAGATCTAATTACTCAAAGACTAGATGCTTAATGGTATTAGAATTTTGGCAGACTAAAAACAAAAAGGTTTTGTTCTGTAAACCCATCTGAAAGGTGATGTGTCCAGTACTGTTCATGCTATTCATGCTGTCAGGAAAGAGCTTTAGCCAGCAGTGGGTTCAAGATATTACCTGATGACAGGTATGGCTTCAGGAACCCTCAGGACACCACTGCTATCTGGAGGAGTGGAAGGTTCTTTCTGTGAAGAAATAGAGGGGCAGATGGAATGGACGTATCAAATATGAGTAATTTGAGACATTGTTATATGATTTCAAATAAACTCTTATTGCCTAGATGCCTTTGTTGATGGGAGAGTGCAGACACAGGCCAAAGGCCATTATGTAGAGAGTTTAGTTTCATGAAAGCTGTATTTTCCTGATGATAGCCCTCATATTATTTTTAAACAAATGCCAGCGGAAGATGTTAGATTGCTGGAGAAGACCTCTAGTACAGAGGAAGTCAGTGGGCAGAATGGCAGGTGAACACAAATGAACACGTATTGAAATGTGCGTGAAGATGATGATAACCTGCAGTTAAGAGGTATACTGTGGTATTTATGAAAATGCACAGAGGTTTACAGATAAATACTTTCTTTTCATGCAAGATTTGCCACAGAGCAACCTTGAAAAGTATCTGTAAGACCTTGCACAGTGTTACAGTTATTCAAAGAGAGAACTACAAATAGTAAGTGCTATAATAAAGACCCTATCTTTTGCAACATAAAATGAAAGATTCTGATGTTTTAGGAATCCCTCAGGATCCTTAGTGCTGTAAGTAGCAGCCTGTATTATTGGTACTGTGATTCACTGCAACTCTTCCACACCCTGTTAAAAGCTTATCTTTTAGGCAATTATGGAAAAGTGACTGACTTTGCAGCAGTTCAGGGCTGTACTAGCATGCCACGTAGAGTAGCTCTGCGCATCTCCTGTTACTTCAGCCCTGCTCGTTCAGCCCCAAAGCTCACTGTTGCTTGGCCAAGACCACATGAAAATGTTTTTTTTGGGGGGTGGGGTGGGGTGCTGGCTCCTTCCTTTGCTGGGAACTGGTTTGCCTACATGTTGTGCTCAGCAGGAAGGTCTTCATCCTTCCACTCCAAGCCACAACCTGTGCAGGCTGCCTGAAGTCCTGCCTGGATGGACTGGTGTTGCCCCTTAGTTGTTGGGTCAGTGCGTGTTGGCTGTCTTCAGTCTGAGCTGTCTGATGGGGCAGTGGTCACCACCGAGTCAAGGAGCAGATGCTGCCTTTCATCCTGTAAAAAGGCAATATGTGGCATATGATGTGCTGCTTGGTTCCTTCTGCCTAGCACATAGGGAGCAGCATGTTACACCACTTCGAACTGACTCAGTTAAATTATTGTAGTATTTACTGAGTCTTTACTTCTTTGCAAATCATGGTAATGCTGTACATGTCTTGCTATTTTGATATTCACAGCTTTGATGGTCCACTTCCTCAGCTACTTGCTTTGAAAATAGAAGTGTGTGTTGTAATAAGACTGTATAGAAAAAGGAAAATATAAGCTTAACATTTTGGGAACTGGTAATCTCTTTTGGTTTAAAAGGCTTTGATAGCTACCTTTTAATTAAGGATCTGCAAACAGCAATTTTCATCCCTATTTCACAAGAAATATAGTTCTGTTCAAAGCTGTCCTTTTATGGCACAATATGATTACCCCAAGTACTCTTTACAGCTAGGCTCTTTCTCCTCTTGCTGAAATGATGCAGATGATACTTATTTTGAAAGACAAGGTATTGTGGACGTGATTCACATTTGTCTGTCGTTATGTCCATTTCATCTTCATCTTTTGTGAACAGTATTTTGTACTTCCAATAGTGATTTAACTTAACCACTGCCTTCTGCAGAAGCTCAGAATTAAACTCTAAATGTTATTTACTTCCCTTTAATTATAAAAATACATCAGGTTAGTTTGTAATTAAAGATAATTATAATGTTGTTTGATACCTTGTGGGAAGAAGTTTAAATATTCCATGACCAAGGAGCTGTAGAAAGAAGGGTAGTAAAGATAGCAGAAGTTTCTTTCTGTCTCTCTCTCCTGGAATGGAGAACAAAGGTAATAAACCCCTGGCAAATATGGTATGCAAACCAAACACAGGAAGACAGTAGCAGTTGTAGATCTACTGCATGCAAGAAAAGAGAGGGAGCACTGGAAAGCAATCCTGCCTAACTGCTTGTGTCCTCCCAGTGGAGATGGCAGAAAAGGGGCATCAGTGGGTTCTGGCTACATCTGCTTCTTGTTTTAAGCTGCATGTAAATATGGGTTATAAAGATGCCGGACTTGCACTAAAATGGGCAAGACTTCATTGCAGGTCCCCTTTGAAGGACTCTTCTTTCAAAGGGGTGGAACAGCCTGTTGGAACTCCACAGCAATATATGCAAGAAATGCTTTGTCAGTCAGCATGACATCTTTGCAGCCTCATGGGCAAAGTCAATATCAACTATAGACAAATGTGTATATGTGAGGAGGATTGTTAATAAATCGGAGTTTTGTCAAGCTCGAGTATCTCTTGAAAAGATTGTTTTACGTCTGATATTCAAGTACAGTGACATTTTCCTGCAACTTTGCTAATTATGTCTTTATAGAAGGGAAGGAATAAAGAGAATGAGGGCCACTATAGTGCTACTCATTCACAACTAATTATCACTGTGCTGAAAAGTCAATATATCCACCTACCATATGTAGTGAAAAACATACCTCAGACATTCCTGTTGTTTCAAACCATGAATGCTCAGCAATGTAGCTAGCTTGTATGTACCTCAGGAGGTTTTAAATTCCAGCCCATAAAACACCGCATAGGAATGACTTTTCTTCCCTACTCAGTTAGAGAAGGATGAACCTGAACTGGCATTTTGAAGTTTTCTGCTATTTCATCTCCTTCCTGCTTCATATGTATAAGTATTAGTAATAATCTCATGCAGGACTTAATCCATCTTGATGGAGTTCTTTTTACATTTGAAGTATGCTGACATATGTGGGAGACAGCACAAGAATGAGAGAAAAGAAGGTCTTTCACACATCTGTAAAGAATGAATGAAAATCAGTCTGTTGTGGCTGAGTGGGTTAAATATGTAATTTGCTGAACTTGTGGGATATACTGAAGACTGGATAACTGTTTTTGAGTTTGAAAGACTGGACCATTTATTTTGTAAAAATATTGGTTTATGAGACATTGCAAATCTGTAAAAAATTCTGTTACAGCATTGATTTATCTACAGATGTTAGCTGTTTTAGAAGACAATAAAGTTTACAGCTGAGCTAACATTTAAAATCATATATGTAATATTCTCTGCCTTGCTTTTTAAACATTTTTGACAGAGATGTGGCTGGTCCTTTGTAAATGCTTTCAGGTAGGGGAATTGAGGCCATTAGTCATAATTACATACAGTCTTTAAGTTCCCTGAATACAAGGAACAAGAAAAGTACAATTGCACATGGACTTTAAAGCAATTGGAGAGGGCAAAGGAACTAAAATAACACCTAATCTGGAAAGGTCAGAGTCTCTCCCTTGATGCAGAATCATCTAGAAATGCTGTTGGGGATTCCTGTGAGGCCATGCCATAGCTCTGCTGTCCTCAGTACGGGAAAACAGCACTATGAGTAATAACAGCCCATGGACAGTCTCTTTAAAAAATAAAGTGGTCTTTAATAATATAACAAGTGAGGTTATGCATATGTTGCCATTGGGAGGTGTGATTGCAGTATGTGTGGGCATCCTGACATAACTTTCATTTAGTGAAGAGCAGGCTCAGGTAGTTGTATCAGTGAATCTTTAGCAGCACTGGCTTTATACCAGGCTATATGAAAATACATGAGTACTTGGTTTTCTAGATTTTGCTGAAGTCAGTGGTGCCACACCTTTACTGATGTTGTTTCTCAAACTGGAGAAATTAAAGCTATCCAGGCTCTGCTTAGGTAGGCTATAATTGCACTATAACTCAGTGGAAGCATACCTTACACTGCAAAAAGTAATGAATTGAAGGTTTTAAAAGGGAGGAAAGTAAAGAGTCTTCGTTCTATGTAGCATAGCCACAAAACCACTATTTAATGCCTGTGTTGGCCTTAGACAATGCTTTTATTCAAAGTTATCTGGCAGAGGACTTGAGCACAGGCCCACCTCTTCTCTTTCTGGCAGATGCAAAGAACCTCATGTGTATCTCAGTGAATTGCTGTAATGGTCAGAAATGGCCTGAGAAATTTAGAGGATGCAGCCCACGAAGGCTTTCCATGTATTTCCAGCTGAACCATTTCCACTGATAGAGAGGAGACTGCTACAGGTGTTGCAAAGACCCGTTTCCTCTTTACGCCATGTCGAGGGTAGGACCAGCTCTAATTACCACAAGATCTCCTGTGTAAAGTGCCAGTATTTGTATTTAATGCTTGTGGTATGTCCTCCAAGTAATTAGAAATCCCTTTGTAACGGTTAATCACATCTAATGTGTCAAATTGCTGCTGCTGCTACTTCTTTAACAGTAACAGCTATAGTAACTGTAATGGCTAAGTATTTGAAGCCAGTGACTTGGACATTTCAACCTATATTAACAGTTGAAAGAGAATAATTTCCCCGTGCATGCTGCTAGATTATAGTGTTATGACATACTTTGACTTACATCGTTTTGTTTTGTTGAAGTTTGCATTTACAACAGGCGTGAGCAACTACCACAGCTTAGCTGAGACACAGCAACTTCTCTCATGTCTCAGCCCCTAGTATAATGACATCCTTCTTTCAAAATAAGCATAAGACAAAAATAAACTTATTTGGGTCAGCTGTCTGAAAGAATAAGTATCTTACAGGTGTTCCTCAGTGTGAAGAAGACTGGGGTTGTATGGGTGCGTGTATGTTGTGGTGACCAGTACAATAGAAAGACTGAAGCAACTCTAAATCAGTAGCAGAAAGCCAGAACAGAATAAAGAATACTGTGGTATGACACTGCAGACAAAGGTGTGGTAAAAAACTTTTGGGCTAAGGGCTAACTGGTGCAGGATTTGCAACTATACTTCTCATTACTTGAATGATGTTGTGTCAGGGAACTGAGACCTTGCCCACTTTTTGTATCAATGAAATACCCAGATCTACTTAGTAAATTCTTTACCTGAAAAAAGTGGCAATCGTCAAAACCAGCTAGTAGGTATAGCAATACATAAACATTATACATTGATAATAATATGAAGTATATTCCTTTTTTGATATCTGGAAGTCAT
Source organism: Falco peregrinus (assembly GCF_023634155.1). Classification (NCBI taxonomy): domain Eukaryota; kingdom Metazoa; phylum Chordata; class Aves; order Falconiformes; family Falconidae; genus Falco; species Falco peregrinus. The sequence goes on from NC_073724.1 coordinate 100,990,552, forward strand.
TTTCAGTACAATAGGGAGAAAGGGAACAAAGGAGTCTCCTTGTATAACAATGATTTTATTATTTTTACAAATAGCATAGAAGGTGGAGACATAACAACTTATCTAAAGGATAATTAATTCCAAAAACTACTTGTTAGAGTTTCCTTACTGTCCTCTTTGGCCTTTTTACTAGGGAAAAAAAAAAAAAAGATTCTGATATTTGAAAGTCCATCTACTTGCAAAAATAAACACAAGTTCTGCATAGTTTGGACTTGTTTGATTTTGCTGGAGGATTTGTTTTTTCTACATTTCCCAGCAAATTATCCTGTGAAGTCTCCACTGTAATCACAACGATAGGACTACTACATTTCCTTTGAAGAGTTCCTTTCTTTGATTTCTAACTATTCACTGAGTGTAAACAGGTGATAACTAGAACAACCCCTCACTGCAAATTTTTAGTAGTCTGACACCTTCTTTCTCATTGAATAGGTCGTCGTATGCCCCAATGTATACAGGGTCCTACCGAGGTGGCACAGCCCTCTGCCTCCTGTGGGGCATTAGCTGGTATCAGACGCTGCAAAAGAAAACATGAAACCCTGTAACAACTCACAGTTGAAAAAAAACTCAGCACATAAAAATTCTTATAAAAATTCCTGGAATCCACAAGCTGACATGGTTTTATAATTCATAGATAAAACAGTGAGTTCTGTCTAATGTAGAATCTCTAGATATTTTCATTAAATGCAGGGATTATGTCTGATGGCTTCTTTTGTAATAAAAGTAGAAAATCTTATTTGGATTAAATGCTTCTCTTCATAAATAAGTGCCAGTGAAGGACACTGACAAGAACAACAAAAAAATGAAGATGCTTATATTTATTACTCAGGTGATAAAATATTAACACTGAACAGGCAGCACAGATGTTGGAAAATAAAATACATATCATAAGTGTTTAAAATTTATGACATTTTAAAGTGTTTAAGTTAGAAAAGGTAGAAAAACATAGGGAATTTTTAATTTTCATTTTTTTGTTGCCACATGCTGATTGAAGTAAGTAGAACTACTCACTTTACTGGAAAGAAACTTCTTTATTTACCTGCTTTAAATTGTAAATTTCCTAATGTAAATTTGAACTTCAAGGTATTATGTGCGCAGTGTACTGAAGCACGTTTTCACTTGTTTCCCAGTAAGTAACTGCTCCTCTCAGTAGGAGGGCAAGATAGATACTGCGAGCAGAATTAGAGGGCTCTTCAATTAGTATGAACAATCAGGACTGTTCCCATATTTTAAGTCTTGTACTTCCTGACAGATTTCAAAGTCTGTTTTGTTCTGCCCACCCATAGTGTAACTTGAGCTCTTACTAGTTAGAATTTCTGATATTACAATTGGCTTGTATGATTTATGTTCTCTAAATGCTGCTGTCTGTTAGCTGTCGTTTGTCTGGCACGAATCTGTAGCCACCTGTCATGGCATAAATACAAATACAATTTTCTACAGTATCTTATGCTATGCAGTCTTATCTAAGCTGAAGATGTGTCACGGTTCCATGTTTTACCTTTATATTTTAATTTACTATTCCAAGTTTTGTGCCAAAATAATTTCCTGAAACTTGTGTCTATCTTGATGCAGACAATTGTAGTTCTCTTTTCTACATGTAGCCTCCCTCTTTTGCATACATATATAATCTCATAGAAGGTGGAAGTGCATATAATCTCTGATGTAATTGTTTCATGCACACGCCTACCTTTTAAGAATGTTTTATATGCACACACAGATGCTGTAAGCTCAGAAGTCTTAAGCAGGTTTTTCCGGGTTATCAAAATGCCCTAGGTTTCTCCTTCCCATGGTAAAACTTATGTGAGATGTTCTTGCTTAGGAAATGTGTGTGAAAATCTCCTAAAATAGTCTGTGAAGGTGAGTTTTACTTTGTTTGCCCTTCTGTTTACTCAAAAGACTCCCTCTCAAGCTGGACAGATGTCCCATATCCTCTCTGGTTCATTGGGAATCACTTCAGTCCCTCCTGTTTGTGTTTATTCCGAGGTCCAAGCGAGTGCTGACCCTGCAGTAAGTGCAGAAATGTGCCAACTAGCTCAGGTGCTAGAAACAGTCTGAACGTTCAGCCTGGTGCAGGGAGCAGAACAAATTTGCCTGGATTGAGCACTGCGCTGTCATCCTATATTGTAATTGGGGTCCAAAGAACTTACCTGCAAGCAATATGGGTTATCTTTGCAGAACAGTCTGCGGTGTTGGTGTACCACTATCCACTGAGACATAAAGCATCCCGGCTCTGTGCAAAGGGGAAAAACCTGCAGCTTTACTGCATCTTTTTTGGGGATGCTTCTTGGCCTGTGGAGGAAGCCCAGCACGCTCCCCTAGTCCTGACTCTTGCTATGTCAAACTTGCCCGGTGCCACCTGTGACACATTCTCTTGGAGGTGCCTGAGAGAGGTAAGTGGCAGAGATGCCCTCAAATATCTCTTTTCCAGAGGAGGCAGCAAATGTTTTGGGTGTGGAGCGATGAGGGCCACATGTGAGGAGTTCCCTGAAGGCATTGAGGTAGGCCAATAGTTTAAGCATTGTAGGAGATCATATACATTTAATGAGATCTTGGCTACTTTGATATTCATAGTGGTTTCATTTCTCTTGCCCTTTCCCACCCTACCAAGGAGTAGTGATTAAGAACTATTTTTTTGGTTGATTGCTTTTTAATTTTATTGCTTTAAGTGGTGAAACTGGATAAGATACATGAAATGCATGATACTGCTTGCACTTTATGGCTACTCAGCTCTCTGGAGTTGCACTAAAGCCAAAAGGATCAGGACCAAAAATGACATCTGCCCTTTGAAACCAGATTTGTTTAAACACTTCCATATTTCATAGCCTGGGGTAAGAAAGCTTGTGGCCTTTCAGCTGTGACTTGCAAGCAATTCAGATGCAGTTCTCATGCCAAGATTATAGCACACAGCTGTCAGCAGTGCAGTTGTGGCATGGGACAGCTGGATGATGTCGCCTCTGGCTGCAGATGGAGGTGAACAAGCAGGAGATGGGGAGACCCAGCATCAGCAGGAAGTGTAACACCAAGCTATGTGCTCTGTGCTCCCCCAAATTATGGCAGGACAGGTGAACTCCTATTGCACTATTATCACCTTCATCCTTTGAACTGTCCCTGGAGCTTCCCCTGCTCTACAGATGTTAGGGTATGTCGTATGTGTCGTACGGCCTTTGGTCCTGTGAAGATTTTAAACGGTTACAGGATAAGGACAGCCATCCTGATGGTGAGTCCTTGAAATACTTTTACATCCCATCGTGTCTTCTTTAAATGCACTGCCAACCTTTTGATCATATTTTAATAACACAGTGTTTCACTTGTTTCACTGCTCTTAAGTCACCCCCTGTGTAAATGATTTTCATTAGGTCCTGTGGTTGACTGAAATAACAAGTCTGTTCAAAGGAAAATATTCTTGAGACATTCTGTGCCTGCACAGCTTCCCTGAAACTAGCATTTGCAACACTGGGATGGTAAAATGTCAAAATTGCCAAATGCACATGTGCATACCTGTAGACAAAAAATACCATGTGGCAGAATATTACACTATCATTTATTTCACTGCATACTTGTCACATTGTTCTGTTTATATATGCTTATGCCAATTCCAGAAAGGAAAAGTTGTGTCTGTTTTTTGTTGGGTTTTTTTGGGTTTTTTTTTTTTTTGTTGTTGTTGTTTTTGTTTAATTAATCTGCTGAAAAGGCCTAGAGAAATATCAAGAATGAGAGCAGAAATTAGTATTATGGCAGGTGAGCACACTGGATGCAGGATGCAACCACTTGACAGAAGACAGCTAAACTGTTTCCAAAATAACAAAAGTACAATAATTATGATAGAACAAGATCAGACAACCCTATTGATATAAAAATAGCAAAGAGAGACAATTTGTTCTTACTGGCATGCAAACAGCAAATAGAACTTCCCAATTAAATACAAAAGTAGTTATGATACTAGTGATTCAAACTGAACCTTTTTAGGTGAGGACTCAGACAGTTTTACAAAGGAGTAGGTCAGAATTGTTATTGTAAGAATAATGAAGGAGGACAAAACCGACCCATATCAAAAATGTCCATTTAAAATCTGTTGGCAGATGCTAAAAATAAGACCAGATGTGTAATGTAGAGGAATTGCTATATCCTTCCTTGCTGGGGTGGTAATTTATGGAGAAGATTTGTTGTGGAATTCATTCCTTGCTACAGAATGGTTGTCTCCGTTCTGCAGGTGTGCCCACACTTGTGAAGCTACTGGAATTTACTGAAATAATTATTCTAGAATAATTTGGTAAATTTCCAGAGAAGCTCCCAGCCCTAGTTTTAAAATGTTTCTGGCCCTGATGTTTGAGAAAATATGTGGTTTTATTTGTATGGTTGTATGGAAATAGAGCTGTCTTCTTGAGGTCACAGAGAAAGCCAGAAAAAATAGTGTTGAGAGATGGGATCTGCCCTATACCAGGCTTGTTTAAACTTAAAAAGGCAAGTTCACAGCACAGCAAAGTGTAGACTGTAAGATGAAATAAAGCCAATTAATTACCAGATAGCACAGAAGCAGCATTATTGAATGTATACTTCATCTTCAGTTGGACTTGATGATCTTAAGGGTTTTTTCCAACCTAAATGATTCTATGATTCTTATTGAAACAGTAATTTGAATTTTAAGGCTGCATGAACTTGTAGATTTCTGGCAACTTACACTCATGTACCTTAAAATTTGGGGTCCTTCCTGAAAAAAAATAATACCCAACTTTCTGCAAAGCACATGAAGGCTCCAATAGAAGCAACACCTTATGAGTTGCGGTTCTTGAGGCCTCAGTAGAAAGATTATCTTATCGGATGAAACTACACGTTTTCAAGCCCAAATTGCTATAGCTCTGTATAAGAACCTTACACCCTGCAAACATTGACATGTGAATAACTCTTGATAAAGGTGACATACACATGCAGAGTCAGTTAGGTATGAGGAGAAACGTTGCTCAATTCAATAAAGTGCCTCAGAATGCAGAATTTATATTATATTGGCATTGCATAGTCTCCAGAAATAATGATAATATCTCTTCAGTGAATTGTTTGATTTTAAACACGTGCACATATGGGAGAAGTTATTTAAAAAAGCTTAGTGTATTGAGGTGGGTAATAGTGATTTACTGGTGGAATTGATTCTGATCTGTGGGATGAGGAATCTACACTCTGTAAGAAGTATATTCTCTCTGTCACACCATGTTCTCTTTTGTAAATTCTCTCATATTCACTCTGCCACCTTATAAAAAATTAATAGTTTTAATTTTTATAACATGCTTGATTTAGAATTTTTAATGCAGCCTCTAGGTTAATTCTTTTTTCCTTGACCTATATGATTTTTAGGTGGATAAGTAAAATATAACCCATCCCTCAAATATTACATGTATCATCCTTTTATCTAGTGGTGTTTTGTTTTAATCTGTAACAGTCAGTGGTAGAATCTCTTAGCGTGTTTGATTTCTTCTACATATTCTGTATATGTTGATCTCAAATGTGTCCAACACTGTCATGAAAATCTTTCTGTGGAAAGTTGGAATTAAATTCATGTCAAAATATATGAATATTCAAAAAGTGCTTTTTTTTCCCAAAGGAACTTAGCTTGTACATACCTGCTGGAATGTCATTTGCTCTCCTGTTGCCAATTGCCTACTTTCAATTAGCTCTTTTTGAATGTTGGGGTAATCAGTTCTTGTTGGCAGAATTCATCTCACCTAACTTCAGCTCTCCACAGTTGGAGGCTACAACAGATAATTATGCTTTCCTAGTAGCCTAAGGAGACAAAAAAGGGCTTTCAAGCAGGGTTTCATCCTGGCTTGAACAAGATGCCCAAGACTGGTGTGGTGACTTAGCTTCCAGTGGTACTGATCTTTGTCCACTGCCTGCATGTGGGTTGTAGGGATGACCAGTGTAGACACCTAAGGCACCGAACTCCCAGATAACTCTCTTTAGGTGAAAGGGATATGTCCTGAGAGTCTAAACCAGTCTAATGAGCTGTGTGCCTGCAACATCCTCAACAGCATAGGTCTTAGTGTGGAACAGTGGCATCCTGCCTGCAGAAAATTATCTTTTTCACTTGTTCTTTTTTTTTTTTCTTTCCCCATTTGTTTTCTGCAAATGTATGTTGTGTAGTTCATGTGTTGTTTATTGGGTTTTTTAAAATTTATTTTAATGACGATGCCTACCTCAGATACCTTTCAGGCCTTTGAAAGTACTGGTACTTGAAAATAAGTCCCAGATAACCCAAAACCAATCCAGTATAAATCAGAAATAGGGAGAAGGGAATCACATGTCTGAAGGGTATCACCAGGAAAAATACTCACTCTGGAGCAAATTTTCCAAATATTGCTGCTTTGCTTACAGAGAAGGTAGCCATAAACATACAGCACATATTTAACTATTTAGCCCCTTTAAATATCCTCTTATGACAAGCTGGTTCTGCTCTACTTGTTTTGGTTTGTTTTGGTTTAAGCTAGCAATTTTTGATCATCAAGCAAAACAGCTGGTTTGTACAACAGTGAACCTGTGAATGAAGCAATCCTGTCCTAGTTTTAAGGGGCTAACTCCAAGACACTGAAGTCAGAGGTAGTCCTTTTGCTGATTTCAGTAGGCTTTGTTTGAGGATCTAAGTGATAAGTTTGTTCCTGTCTAAAGTGTTTAAAATTCATGGAAAACAGAAAGTTACTGCTGGGGATATTTATGTTCTTATTTCTAGATTTGCTTTGATGCTTTGATGTACAGATATAAAAGAAAATAAGCTAAAATATTCTACAGAGTATGTTATGAACCAGTGATAGTTTTCAGTTCAAAAACCCATGATACACTATTTAAAGACAGTTTTGATATATTTCAAATGTCAAAGTTTTTAGAAGTTCCAAGGAGTTGTAGACAAATGTGGGGTTTTTTTACACCCATGATTATCTTAATAGATGAAGATAAAAGGAGATTGAACACCTGTAATAGAAATCTGTGAAGCTCACTTCAACTTCTTTTGGGGGAAGGAAGAACATTTAAAATAAAAAATTAGCTTTAAAACCTGAGATGATAATATATTTTTCTATACTGTTTTTAGGCATATTTGAATATTTAGCATCAAGATTGTCTATGTTAAAGGTAATGTAAAAACGGTTCTCAGCCCTCTTATATGAAACTTTGTTCTGACATTGAGATGCCTGGGGAAGAAATAAATTATGATAAGGACAAATTGTGAATGCAGGATCATCCGAGTAATTTGAGAAATATATTATGAAGGAGTGTTTGGGCACAGAAATGTCCATATGCTGAAAGGAGTATTTAGGCCATTAGTTACAGGTGAGGGGCCTGGAAAGGAGAAACTCTGGAGAAGCCTTGAGCGTCAAGATGGAGTGCTACGAACAACACTTCTCCTGGGTGAGTTCGTGTGGATGGGGTCTGTGGGGCTTCTGCATGTAGATGTAGAAATAGTGACCTGAAAACATCTGGCTGAAGAAAGAAAAATTATGTGCCACCATGAGACTGTGCAAGGCTATCAGTGCATGCATACACCTACAAAGGTTGTACAACTTGGACCATATTGAGGAAGGTGGTGGTTGCTGCATGCAGCCTGATGAAGCATGGGACCACAAGAGATTTACTGAGCACCCACCTGGAGCCCCCAGAGCCTCAACATGACCCCTCACTTCTGAGCAAACCACTAGGACTGGCCTCCCAATGGCTTCTCCAGCCGGGCAGCAAGGCATGACTTTGGATGTGTGTCTGAATACTTGAATGTACCATTATCTGCTACTAGTAACAACAGCTTGATGCTACTAGTAGTAACAGTTTATAAATCGTGTCCTCATAGATGTTGGCTGCAACATGTGTCTCCCTGTCTCAGTCCCCTATGCAGAAGGTTTTCAAGAGGATTATCATCTGAAAATGATGCTTTGGTGAAAAAGACAGTTTCCATCTTTGGATACATGAATAGGGCAATACAGACTTCAAGTTTAGACTGAAATATTGACTGTGGCTCGAGATGGTCATGTAACTCAGAGAAACAAAAACTGCCAGGGTCTCATGTCTACATGTCAAGAAGGTGAAAGGCTGTAGGAATGGCCAGAGTGCTCAAAAACTTGCTTTGGGGTGAGAGAGTCAACAAATGTGTAAGTACCTATATCAAAACCAGAAACTTGCTATGAAAAGGCTTTTTGAACTCTAAACCAAACTAGATGTTAATAAAATCCAGTTGGTGCAAGATGAAGCAGATAAATGTAAACTACAAATAAAGCACACATTTTTAATAGAGATGTTAATTAAACTCTGGAACAGTTTATCACGAGTTGTGGTAGATTTACCATCACTGAGATCATTTAAATCAAGTTCATATGTGTTTTTAGAGGTCTCCTCCAGTTGAAAGGGAAGTTAATTCAAGGCAGTCCCATGGCCATTATTATTCAGAGAGTTAGGTTAGATGATCTCAGTAGTTTCTGCCCTGGTTAAATATTAATCTTAACAAAAAGCACTTTGTCTGCATAGAATGAGAAGAATTAGCTATAATCAGAAACAAATAATACATCACAGGCTATTTCAAACAAAAAGTAGCCTCAGAGGCGGAGCAGGGGCTGGACAGGTGGCTGCTGGTCTTGCAAGACAAACAGTTAAAGATGTAAAAGGAACCAGGGATATAAAATAACCAATTAAATAGCATGAAAATGGAAAGCAGTAAAAGCATTTATCTTCTGGAAAACCCCCATCATTTTTCACATGCTTATAAGGAATGACTGGAGGGAAGAGGATAAATGTACATACAAGACACACAAAGGTAGTGCATGGTCAGAGATTATTTATGATATGTGTCAATGGGGAAAAAATCAGCACATTTTTTCCAAAATCACATTCTCTCTGTCTGAGTAAAGTGAAAATTAATTGCACTAGTGTTGAAACACATAGAGGGCTAAATGATACATATCTGAGTGGCAACGATCTTTTGCTTCGAACAAGTCACGGATGTCTATAAACTGTTGCAAATGGTATTTACAGAGAACTAACAGATAACAGTAGCATGTTTTAAAAAGCTGATAAAATTCCTGATTGGTTCCTTAGCTGATCAACATATAGAATGCTTTTTTAGTGCATATGTACGTGGTTAGATTGTAAGGTTATGTAACCCTTGAATTATCTTGTATGCCACCCTTTTATTTTTAATGATGTGCTTTCCTAGGAATATATTTTAATAAATTTTCTTACATCCACCTATATTTATTAGGTGTAAATTGTAATGGTCTTATTCTAATTTTTCAGGTTGCTTCCCAGTGATTGCCATTAACATAACAATTACTAGTCACAAGGATATACAGAACTGGCATAGCAATATGATAAGGCAACCTAATATGTTTTTAAATTGTCTGTAACCAAAGGGACTGCAAAAATACCCCAAAACAGTACTTCAAAGTAGCACAAGGATCAAGTTTTCTACACAATTGTTTAATTGCGCTGTTTTTCAAAAGAGCTGCTTAGGACCCTGGGGTATATTTGACACTTACATCATGTTGCCCATGAATCTGCTTGTGTGCAGGGGAGGGGGGGATTCACTTGGGGAAATGATTTTCAGTCTGTATCCTGGGACATACATAAGATGTCCCAAGGTAAAATGCAGATAGGGATATCCTGATTTACGGGGTTGCAAAAGTATCCTGCTCCAACCCAAGCTTCTGTGAGAGGAGGCCACAGCAATGCAGCTGCAGAGCTTGGAAATTCTCTTTCTGAGATAATTGTTTGGTCTTTAAATCAATTTATAGGAAAGTTTTAAATGTAGCACCACTTAGCAAAGCTTCAAAGTTGGATTTTAATCCAGGCTCTGGATCAAAGGCACTTCAGCTGTGCAAAGGAGAGTAAATTATGTCTCTGCATGACAGGCAGACTGGTAGGTTGCACCCCGCTGTGGCAGGAAACATAGCCCCAGGAGAAGACCAGCCTGCCTATTAACTGAGGATGGGTAGCTTTTTTATTTTTTGCCATGAGACTCCCATGCAGCGGCAGAGACTTGAGCTCTGAAAGCAATCTGTGGCTCCTGCAGCTGCATCACCTCCACAGGAGGCGGTGGCTGGGGAGGGCTACAGCTGGTTGTCACTGCCACATCCCTCTTCTCACCCCAGCCATGCTCTGCCTCGGGGCACATGCAGTTTCTTTCTGCTAAAGCGATCAGATGAGAGCATAAGTGATGTAAGCCCAAATCAGGGTCAATTCCTTCAGCCTTTATTTCAGCTTTTGCGCATTAGCAGGCAGCCTGCTGTGCTCAAAAACGAGCTACCTGGGGACCTCCACAGCATGCAGGAGTGTGTGCCCCTTTGGGTGGGGGTCCCAAGGACACAGGACACCCTGAGTGGCACCTGTCCTTGTGGTTTTGCTCTAACTCCATATACTTGCTCACATGTGATACTGAGGGTTAATTTGGCCCACCAAAAAGCTTGGGATAAAGGGACTGGAAAAGTGGCCGATACCCATTTTCTACACCCATGTCTCCTCTGTATCAAATGTGATCATTGCACAGCCCAGTTTTATATGCTTACACACACACACACACTCTTGTCGTCTCAAGATTGTATTTCAGCAAATGTTATGGGCACAACCCACAAACCCCTGGCATTTCTATTGTGCCCAGTTGTGCCTGCAGGTAATATCTCAGCAACTTATTTTCTCCCAGAGATTGCATTTTTGGACACAGGAGTGCCAGTGACTCAGCGATCATAACTTGTCTCAGTTGTTCTTCTGGGACAGCAGCGTAGCAGCAGCAAAACACATGCAAAGTGAGAGCACAGAGCATTCACTTGGTGGCCAGCTGAGGAGAATGTACTTATCCTGAAAGCACAACCTGGAAGGCAAGTAAGGCAAGTGCACAAACATGTTAATTCCTTTTGAAAATGTAGATTAAAATTGACATCCAGAGGATTAAGTATCATACAGCTGATTAACTATTTCACTATGGCAGCTGCTTGTTTAAAGCTTGTCAGAGAAAAAAAGATGTAATAAATGTTAATTTAAAAATCTCTTCTTTATCCTTTGCCTTTGTGCTAGTTTTCAGGGCATAATGAAGATATCCTTTAAAGTCTGAGGTTTTAAAATTAAGTAATTTTAAAAATCATAAACAGAAAAATTCAGGCACTTAAAAACATGTGAAACCAGATGACATTTTTATTTGCATCTCACTCAGTTTGATGGTTTTTCATCAGATGGGGCTGGGAAAAAAATCTTTAAAGACCTTTTCTGTATTCTGGCAACAAACAAGGAAAAAAGGAGGGCTGAAAGAAACAAAGAAAACTGAAAAGCTGAAAGAGGGAAACCTCATTTCTAGTGTGAACTTTGATTCTGCAAATGTTGATGCAGATGCCAAGCTTCTTCTGTTTCAGGACTTGAGGATCAAGTCTTTTGTAGATGCACTGCTAAGCTCTTAAGGAGGATTATTTTTTCCTACCTGGACTGCAGGGATGAAGTTAGCATTCTTTGTATTTTTTCATTATGCCTTATATTTTTCTCATTACACTTCATAGATTCTTTATTAATTCAATCTTCCCTTTTGTTACAAGCCTTTATACATGGTGACAGGACTTGTGTCTGCCATAGTTCATTAAGACATAACAAATCTCCTTCTTCAGTCACTGACATTATATAAATCTGGTCACTGAATAGCGTGATTTCGATCAGTTTTGCAAAAAGAATATGAAATAGTAGAAGACTTAAGTAGAATACTACCTAAGAAGAGGTAGTATTAAGGTATGTACAAAAATATAAACAGAAGTTGTGAGGGAATCTGGGAAATCTGAACTTCAAGTCTTTGTCCCACCATGGTCCAGATGTGAGACTCCTGTGGTGCATGGACGAGCCACCTCAGTGGTGTTGTCCCTGTGTCTGAAACTGGTTTCTTCTGCTCCCTGCAGAAAGCTCCCTGTGTACCAAGAGGGAAAGGGGGGGGGGAGGGGGCGCGGGGGCATGTGTAAACTGTCTGTGAAACCTGGAGAACAGGCTTTGTCAAGAAAAAGTAAAAGCTCAGTGCTTTATGCATCACAGTCTGCTGATGACCCACTTTCTGCAAAAAGAAATCTGCGAGGGTTATAAAAATCATAATTGGATTTCCCTTCAGAAATTAAGCAGTGCACATTCCCTAGGAGAAATCTGTGTCAAGACCACAGTAGTTTATTCTTCCCTGGCCTGAGTTTTCTCTAGCTCTCACTGTGTTTGTCCTACAGTATTATCTCTGTTATAACAATAATAGCTATGGAATTATTAAGAAAACTGTGGCATATTTTTTGTGTGCTGTCAATTGTCAGCCTAATTTTGGTTAAAATAATTTATGCATTAATTTTGCACCACCTAGCAAATGAACTTGTTTCCAGACGTCAAAGGTAGCTATTTTGCCCCACTATTTAATGTGCCCTTAAAATGATCAAGATGTTCATCTTTATAAAAGCATGTAACTACCGTTCCAGGAAAATATTCAGCTCCCTTTCACCACCTTGTTAACAAGTTATAAATGGGTTTGAGCGATAGCAGTACATGACAGGTTGGAGAGTGTCATATAACATAGAGAAATAGCCACGCATCTGAGATGGAGATTGAATTCAGCTCTCAGGAATTTTTGCTGCAGTTTCTGTTCCAGTTCAAAACAGTGAAATAAGAGGCTAAGGGCTAAAATTAGTCTTCATAGTGTTTGTGCTTGGTACTGTTTATTTTCTGTGTCCTAAAGCCTGTGAGATGCTTTGTAGTCAGAACCATGTTGTCTTATGTTAGAGTGGCACCCAAGTCCTCAAATGCATAAACTGCAACTTTATTTTTGTACCCTTTAATCCAACCCGTGATTGGCACCTGGTGGTGCAATCATAAAATGAGTAATACAGAAAAAAAGAAAAAAAGAAAAAATGTGGAGAAAACAAACAAACAAACAAAAAGATGTTTCAGCATATTTTCTAGGTTTGGCTCCCATTGCTTCTGATGAGGCATGCATGCCTCCATTTTTGATCACTTTTAGGGCACAGTTCTAAGGTCTGCAACACAGAAATCATGTGAAGATACCTGAGCTAGCTTTTTCGAGGCAATACATTCGGTTTATATTTTTTTTTCCTGCCCTAAAAGCAGAAGAGATATCCTTTCCCCACTTTACCTCTGCTGACCCATGAGATTGAAATTACACCTACTTGTGCCAGCATGGGCCAAGTGAGCCCTGGAGGGATTCACCTGAATGCTCCTACTGCCTTCCCACCCTCAGAATTTCTGGATGAGTGGAGCAGCAGTGTTTGGTGAAAGCTCCATAACATCTCTCAACCAAATAGAGTGGGGAAAGGGCTAAGCCTCTTGCTTCCCAGCTGCACCACTTCTGCCCTCATCACAGCCAGCCCTGCTGCTGCAGAGGATCTCAAGAAAGAGATCTCCCTAAGCAGAGTAAATTTAGGCAGAGAATCAGAAGCTGTAACTACGTTCCCAAAATCTCCTGCTCTGCTTCACTGATGGTAGGTGAAGTAGCCAGTCTGGCCCATTCCAGCTTTTAATCCTTTTGCTCAAAAGATGGGATAATCTGAGCCAACATTCTCATGAATTTCAAATGACTGTTTTTAAATAAAAGGACAATCCATATACATTTTTGGTACTGATCATGGGAACACCTCATTCACCCGATGTGTAGTCTGTGGGTGAGGCTTTTTCTGTGAGATCAGGGTGTTCAAATGTCCTTAGACTGGTAGAGACTTGGAAGGTGTGCCTTACATCTCCTTAGGAGTGCACCAGTAATTTTATTACGTGATACAAAACTGTATGAAATGGACATAATAGCAGCATTTACATAAAGCATAAACACATAAATACATAACAGCTTTATTTTGCAAAAGCTGTGTACTATCACCTATGGGGTTTTTTTGCTAAAGTCATTACTCTGTGGGACACTTAAGTATGCTCTTCAGCAAAGGTGTATGCTTTATTCCAGAACTGTGAGATAGGGCCATGGGGTGAGGCACATACTTAAGTAATACCAGACAGAAAAAAGAGATTGAAAAGCTCTTGTACTTCTTGGAGGAGTGCTTTGATATTGTGCAGAAAGGCTTCATTTAGCGGATTTTTTGGAAGGTTTACAATGGTTTTGAGATGGCACATCAAGGAGAGATTTAAAGGCTGTGCTGGCTGGGTCTGAGTTGGAGCTGGCTGCGAGCAGACCACGCAGCGGGGTGCTGCACCCTCAGCCCCCCCCGGGAAGACACTGGATCCTGCCCTTCTTGCTGCATTTTCTGCTGGTTCGTGTGTTTGGCTATGCAGTCAGTGTGCTGTCATGTAAAGATCCCATTTGTAGGTGTTTCATACTCCACCAGGTTGTGTGGACACTTCAGCATCTAATTTTGGGTTTTGAATTTGATTTGTGCCCCAGCACCTAAACATTCATGTGGCATCACTCTACAGTGGTGCTCCAAGCATTTAGCTCTTCCACCAAGTTTAACATTGATGGGTATCAAAATGACATAGTCATGACAAAAGTGCTGAAATCCTAATGAAATATGTTCTAAATAGTCCCGCACAGTTGGGTTAGTGCCCTTGCCAATATGATTTTTCAGTGAAGTCAATTATTAATATTGCTTCATGTTACATTGGACAAATGTTCCTCTCACAATTGTGGGCTCCTTTTACCTCAGGCACAGGGGATATACATTAATCACAGTAATAAAACCATAAACTGAGAAGCCTAATACTGTCATTAGAGATATTGTATTTGATTTTATATTTTATTTTTCAAAGGAACTGTATTAACAATTTTTAAAGCCTGAGGGCTGAATCACAATATCGAGTATCTAGTTTCATATACCAGATAAGTGCTTAGAAAAGATTAAAATCAATTATGCTATTGTAAAGTTTTAAAGTTCAAAGGGTTTGAGATCTGTAAAAATTGTTTAGATGTAATCTTAAGGCAAAGAATTTGGCACTTATGGCTTCATTTGGAAACATGCTCCACCATCACAAGTTATTTCATTCCATCGGTGTTAGCTTGGGACCCAGTTCTGTTGTGTATTAACAGGGGATTTGATAAACCTCCTCGGTGCTGAATTACAGGAACCTCACAACCGCAGTGGCATTGCAGCAAACACCCCTTTTACTTCCATTTAGTTGGCTTAATACATGAAGAGATTGAAAAATTATATCATAAAAGCCCCTGATAACTGGGCTTTTTGTCTTGTAAGCTTCTGCTCCTGTGAGTGGTGCTACTGAAGTCCAGGGAACAATGCTTCAGGAAGCACATAGATCGCAATATTCCTGCAGCAATAATAGAGGTACAGCACAGATTATCTATCTATCTATCTATCTATCTATCTATCTATCTATCTATCTATCTATCTATCTATCTATCTATCTATCTATCTATCTGATATAGTTTAGGGCAGAACAGCCTGTGGTTTAGCACTTACAGACTTTGGCCTTCATTGTCTGCTCCTTCAGTCTGCCAGGCAAGCTGCATAGCTGTGAGGATCCCTGGCTCCACAAAAACGTGCATCCCAAAGGTCATTGCTTGAGTCTGTGGTGCCATGCAGTGAGCTAAGCAGCAGAGCTAAGACTTTTCTAGTAAGCCTGTGAGCTGCTTTGAACACCAGATCCTGCAGCCCCTTTTCCTGCAATCTTTTCATCTAGTACAGGATGATATATACAGCCATCTGTGCCAGAACTGAATTTCATCCATAAAGACTAGAGAAAGAAATAATGCTTTGCAGGTTTATATCCATATTCATCATCAGAGAATTCATTTTAATGAAAAAGAAAAAGGCTAAGGCTTTATCTTAGGGCTAGTTATGTTAAATTCATTGGAAAAATAGTTCTGAGGGACTGAGAAGGAATATATCTACATATAAACGGAGAACAGCAAAATACAGACCTTTATGCTATGTCTGCATGGGTGAGCGTGGATACTTGCATCTCTGAACTTGCAAGACAAGGGCCAGCTCAGGACTAACATCAATGTAAACATGCTAGTGTAGTAAAAGCTACTTAATACTGCTTCCCAGAAAAATGTATTACCTTAAACTTGGGGCTCTGTTAATACAGGCAGCTTCATGGTTTGCCAGGCTTGGGAGATGGGTACAGCAGATGTGCAACCATTGGTACCAAAGCACACAGACCTGTCCACAAGCCTCTGTACAGCTGTAGGAAGAGTGGTGGACCCAGCTTTCTTTGACTTTTTTGTGGCTACTATTTTTTTAAAAAATATTTCAACTCTTTTATTATTATATCTGTATTCCTAGAGCAGTGTGCATCTCAGAGTATGTTCCCAGGCCTGTGGGTGCTGGGAAGCACAATTTCAAGAGACAGAGAGCCTCGAGCAGCCAGCCAGCCAGGTCACACACATGGTTTGAGAGCTCAGAAGAAGGTGCCTATAGCCCAGCACCTTTTTATCTTTCTTTCCCCAGAACCAGCTGGAGTGAAGTCATAAGGAATAGAGTTTGTCCTGGGAATGAAGGCAAAACTAGAAAAAAGTACAAATGAAACAGTAAACTTTGTTTTTTCATTTCTAACCATTCTTAAAACCCGTTTGTCACAGCAGCCTTCCTCCTGGTATTTTTAATCTCCACTCTTCTTTCCCACACCAGTTGCCTGGTTTCTTGCCTTGCCTGTATTCTCTGATTTGGGCATAAGAAGAGCTCATGCTGTTCTCTTTCTGAGGCTCCCAGCATTAGATGGTGAGCTTGTCAGGGCATACTCATACTTTGTTCATTTCATGTGAGTATGCTTTGCTTCTGTGTTTGCAAAGTAGCACTTAAGAGAGTTTATTATTAATAACAGTAAATTATTCTACATTTTCTTATCAGATAATATGAGATCAAGTAGCTGTCAAGACATGTTGGGCAGATATCTACAAAAACAATGATATCTAAAGATCCACAACAAAAAGGAAAAATTTGGAAGGTCTTCAGTCAGCTCCTAGCAGCTGCAAATTTTGCTTTGGTTGAAATAATGAACCCATCTAAGGGTCTCTCTCTGAAAACAGTCTTTCCGTGTTATACTTGTCAGAAGTTGTATTTGGCTTCTCACTTTGATATATTCCTAAAAAAGGAATTGAAATAAGCAGTGAGAACTGGGTAAGTCAGCATGACACCTCGGTGAGATTAGAGTATATAAATAAAAAAAAAAAGTGGCCTTATATGCAGCTGATTTGTAAAAATAAGACAGTTGAGATGCTGCTGAAGTTGCTTTGGTATTACTTACCCAAATCTCTTGCTCATTATTTATATTCAAATTTTACACTATATAATATGATGTGCAAGATAAACCTCCAATCTAAAATCAGCCAGTGCCCTTAAGGCCATGACACAAGTGCTTCTATTTGTATAGTATTTGATTAACCATTATATTCCTCGTTTCATAGTTTAGATTTCTGTAATGAAAATGAGTGGCTACACTGGCAATTAACAGTGCAGAAACTGGTGAGGGAAAAAAAGGATTAGTGTAGCTGCAAACAGTGAAAAAGAGGCAAATTATTATTTTTGAATATATTTATAATATATTTTTAATAAATATAATATTAGTACAGACTGTTTTCTATTTGCCGTTTGGATTCCTGTTGCTTTTTGTTTATTTGAGGATATTTTTGTGCATGAACAGAATTAATGTTTTCTGCACAAATGCAACTATTTAAGGAAATACATATTTAATTACATAAAGATGGATTTGCCTTAATTATTATTTTCATTTTTATTTTTTAAGACAATTGTGTCATCTTGTGTGACAATGATTTTTTTACTTGAAATTTGTAACCCTTTGCTGAAAAAATCATTACATGGTGATACAGGAATCACGATATTCTACTTCACTGTTATTTTAAGAATGTAATTTATTATACTTTTGGGCAAAAATGGTATTAATTTTGAAGTATTTATATATGTGTTTACTTATTTTTGCCAAATTTACTGGTTGAAGGCACATTCATCAGCCATAAATTAAGGACATCAGCGTAATATAGCATCTATGCTATGTGTTAGCTGAAGGAGGTAATTACATTCATCACGCACCTTTGTGCATGTACACGTGTGTGTGCATTCATATATGTGTTTGGTAACCTGGTACACACTCTTTGAATCTTCTTTTATATGTGCCTCATTGCTTCGGTTCTAATAAAGCCTTTCTGAATGCAGAGCCAAATGGGCTTTATTAGGGTAGTAGGTAAAGTGTCTCCCAAAGTTAGACTCTAATGGTGTATTTCATATATTCCAAATCTTCATTTATCACCATGGAAGGAGCTCACGCCTTGTATGCCCCTTACATATAGTGAGTGATCAAGGTGGTCTCATCTGGGCCTGGCTGGCACACAGTTCAGTTCTCTTTGCTTGCTGAGAAAATAAACAACATATTGAGTGTATGCTACGAGAGCCACCAAGTCAGAGGATTCATGGGTAGAAAAGACTAGACTTTAGATGGCCAGAGTCCTCCTATTTACAGCATTAAGCCCCACAATGTTTTGTCCTTTTTCTTCCTGGCTCAGTAAGTATTAAGCTTTGAAAACAATATTCACATATGCAGGAAGACTATGACATAATTGCCATCATGGAAACATGGTGGGATAACTCACATGACTGGAGGGCTGCAATGGATGGTTACAAACTCTTCAGAAGGGATAGGCAAGGAAAGAGAGGCAGTGGAGTAGCTCCGTACGTTAGGGAGTGTTTCAGCTGCCTAGAGCTGAATGATGGTGACTATAGGGTTGAATGTTTATGGGTAAGCGTCAGGGGGAGGGCCAACAAGGCGGGTATCCTGGTGCGAATCTGTTATAGACCACCCGACCAGGAGGAAGAAACAGATGAAACATTCTACAAGCAACTGAGAGAAGTCTCAAGATCACTAGCCCTTGTTCTCCTGAGGGACTTCAACCTGTCAGATGTCCGTGGGAAACACAACACAGCAGGGAGGAAGCAGTCCAGGGGGTTCCTGGAGCATGTGGAAAAGACCTTCATGACACAGCTGGTTAGTGAGCCAGACAGGGGAGATGCCCCACTGGGCTTGCTGTTTGCAAACAGGGAAGGACTGGTGGATGATCTGGTGGTGAGAGGGCATCTTGGGCATAGCAATCATGAAATGATAGGTTTTAATTCTTGGAGAATTAAGGAGAGGGTGTCAGTAGAACCACTTTCTTGGACTTCCAGAGGGCTGACTTTGGCCTGTTTAAGAGCCTGGTTGACAGAGTCAACCCTTGGGAGATAGTTCTAAACGGCCAAGGGGTCCAGGAAGGCTGGGCGTTCTTCAGTAAAGGTGGTCTTAAAGGCTCAAAAGCAGGCTATCCCCATGGGCCAAAAGGCAAGCTGGCGGGGCAGAAGACAGGCTTGTCTGAACAGAGAGCTT
This sequence comes from Falco peregrinus, assembly GCF_023634155.1. NCBI lineage: Eukaryota > Metazoa > Chordata > Aves > Falconiformes > Falconidae > Falco > Falco peregrinus. The sequence goes on from NC_073724.1 coordinate 101,009,896, forward strand.
TGGCTGCAACTCAGGGGAAAAAGGAGAGTTTAACACCTTTGGAAGGAGCAGGCAATTCTGGAGGACTATAAGGATGCCATGACGTTATGCAGGGCAAAGATTAGAGAGGTGAAAGCCCAGCTAGAGCTCAGGCTGGCCACTACCATAAAAAATAACAAAAAATGGTTTTACAATTACATTAGAAATAAAAGGAGGGTCAAGGATAATCTGCATCCTGTATTGAATGCAGCGGGGAACGTTGCCACAGGATGAGGAAAAGGCTGAGGTACTTTAGTGCTTTCTTTGCCTGTCTTTGATAGTAAGACTGCCTTCCCTCTGGGTACTCAGCCCCCTGAGCTGGAAGACAGGGATGAGGAGCGGAACTGTCACCACAGTACAGGAGGAAACAGTGATTGACCTGCTGCTCCACTTAGACACACACAACTCTATGGGGCCATCTGGGATCTGCCCAAGGGTACTGACGGGGCTGGAGGAAGAGCTTGCCAAGCCACTCTCCATCATTTATCGACTATCCTAGCAAACTGCAGAGGTCCTAGCAGACTGGAGGTTGGCCAGTGTGACTCCCATCTACAATAACAGCAGAAAGGAGGATCTGGGGAACTACAGGGCTGTCAGCCTGACCTCGGTGCTGGGGAAGGTTATGGAGCAGATCATCCTGAGTGCTGTCACGTGGTTTAGAACAACCAGGGGATCAGTCCCAGCCAGCATGGGGTTATGAACGGCAGGTCCTGCTTGATGAACCTGACCTCCTTCTGTGACAAGATGACCTGTTTAGTGGGTGAGGGAAGGACTGTGGGTGTTGTCTATCTGGACCTTAGCAAAGCCTTTGACACTGTCTCCCACAGCATTCTCCTGGAGAAACTTGCTGTTCATGGCTTGGATGGGTGTACTTTGTGCTGGGTTAAAAGATGGCTGGACGGCCAAGCCCGAAGAGTGGTGGTGAGTGAAGTTACATTCAACTGGTGGCCGGTCACAAGTGGTGTTCCCCAGGGCTCAGGATTGGGGCCAGTCCTGTTTAGTATCTTTACTGACGATCTGGACGAGGGAATCGAGTGCACCCTCGGTGAGTTTGCAGATGACACCAGGTTGGGTGGGAGTGTTGGTCTGCTGGAGGGCAGGAGGCTCTGCAGAGGGGTCTGGGCAGGCTGGGCCGATGGGCCGAGGCCAGTGGTGTGAGGTTCAACCAGGCTCAGTGCCGGGCCCTGCCCGTGGGTCACACCAGCCCCAGGCAGCGCTACAGGCCGGGGCAGGGGGCTGGGAACTGCCCGGTGGGAAAGGGCCTGGGGGTGCTGGCTGACAGCCGGCTGGGCAGGAGCCCCCAGTGTGCCCAGGTGGCCAAGGGGCCAGCAGCGTCCTGGCTGGTGTCAGAAACAGTGTGGCCAGCAGGGCCAGGGCAGTGACTGCCCCTGTACCGGGCACTGGTGAGGCCGCACCTCGAACCCTGGGTTCAGTGTTGGGCCCCTCGCTGCAGGAGGGATGTCGAGGGGCTGGAGCGTGTCCAGGGAAGGGCAGCGGGGCTGGGGAAGGGGCTGGGGCACAAGTCCTGTGAGGAGCAGCTGAGGGAGCTGGGGGTGTTCAGCCTGGAGAGGAGGAGGCTGAGGGGAGACCTTATTGCTCTCTACAGCTGCCTGAAGGGAGGGGGTAGGCAGGTGGGTGTTGATCTCTTCTCCCACATAATAAGGGACAGGACAAGAGGAAACGGCCTCAAGTTATACCAGGGGAGGTTTAGATCAGGTATTAGGAAAAATTTCTTCACTGAAAGGGTGGTGAAGCATTGGAACAGGCTGTCCAGGGAGGTGGTGGAATCATCATGCCTAGAGGCATTTAAAAAATGCATAGATGCAGTGCTTAGAGACATGGTTTATTGGTGGACTTGGCAGTTCTGGGTTAACGGTTGGATCTGATGGTCTTAAAGATCTTTTCCAGCCTAAATGGTTCTATGATTCTATGATTCTATGATATTAACTGGGAGACTACTACCAGTTCAAACAGTCAGGGCTCCTGTATTCAAAAGGGTGCTGAGATGTGTTGTCTAAATGAATAAACATCAATTCACATTGTGGAATGGGTAGCAGGCCAAGTTAATCAATAATTTAATTACCAGTAACCCATTTTGCTTACTTCTAGTTGAAAGGGAATTTCTGCATTCTTACATAAGTTATCATTTATCCAACTTCTCACAGACGGATTCAGATGATGCTTTTCCTGGCTTCAGGATGAGATGAACTTAATCCAATATTTTAAAATGAAAAACAGCTGTCCAGATACGCATTCTTTTCCTCATAGCTTGCATTGCATTTATTTACCTAAAATAATTCCTAACTCAAAATTTGCTGCCAGAAATTTAAATTACCTTCACTTAAGGTGACTGTGGCTGTGGATGCGATCATAGCAGCAACAGAAAATGACCATTAGCAATGTTTTTTTAAAGTTGCAAGCCCTTGTGAGAAGGCCAATGTTCACATGTTGTAGTTATTATTATTATTATTCCTTTTTATTTGGAAGGCAGCTGGCTGGGGCTCCAGAAATAGAACAGGTTTAAAGTGAAGCAGAAATTCTCATTTGTGTCTAAAAATAGGTCATCTTCCAGTATGGAATTTGAAACTGCCGTTTTTTATGCTTTTGAGTTCCTGAAGTTATTCCTCTTGGATTTCTTTTCATACAATTTTAATATGAACCCTTTGAAATTGGATGCTGAAGTGTTTCTTTGGCTTGAGAGTCTGCATTTCACTTGCAGTTGTTTTAGTTAAAAAAAGACAAACTGGATGAGCACAGGTGGTGTGACATTTTTTAATAAGCATTCTAGATTTATGTGATATGTGGCATTGTAGTCATCACCATAGTCAGGTGTGTAACAGAGAAGTGTGCATTACGTATCCTCAAGAGTCTAAACTTCTGTTTTATCTGCTCTTTTTCTGATAGTATGGTATGCTCTATGTAGATGCCATAACACTTCGCAGAAAATTATTGTGTATATATTAATTATAATACTGGCTTGAGATCTAAACAGAAATCACGATGTTCATGTCTTAACTCTTAACAAGGAAGTCAGGAGGCCATTCTTACTCCAAACTGGTAGCAAGCAACATGGTCAGCACAATGGTAGCATTAATACCTCCACTATGCAGAGGAGAAACCTATGGGCAGGAAAACGTAAATTCTTGTCCCAGAAGCACTAAGCCTATGTCTAGACACCAGAACCCAGAAAACATCTGAGTTTCTGACACAGGATATGCACAAAGGCCATGTCTGGATCACATTTTGGGGTGAAACCCATTTGCATGCCAGCCAGCCCTCCTCAAATCCCTGGTTTTCATAGGAAGGACGTCTGGGGATGTGGGCCAGGCTGGAGCTACAGTGAACCCCAAGAGATGCCCAGCCTGGCAGGTCATGGAGCCGGCTGCAGATAACGGAGTGCCTTGGCAGTTAGGTGTGCTTGAGGCAGAGCCACAAGAAATAAAAATGAAAACCTCCAGCCTTTACAATGCTAACTCCAGTGCTTAGAGGTGCAAGTCTGTCCTCTATGGGCCCAAACATTTAGCAGGATTAAAAGGTTCAAATGGCTCTCAGTGCACGGGAGCAGTTTTTAAATAGGGTGATGGGCAAATGGTTGGGATAGTTCCACTGTTGTCCAGAGCCATCTGCTGGGTCCTGGGAACAGAACTTCTGTGCAGCCCCCCTTTTCAATACACAGAGACACAGAGTAGATTCATTAGGCATTTTTGGATGTGCAATGTTTATTAAAAAAAAAAAAAAAGTTTTAAACATCAAGGGTTGGTTACTGGTGAGCTGCTAGATGTTTTAAAACTTATTGGGTGTATTAAAAAAGAAAATGAAGGGACACTTCAAACTCTGAATCCTGCCTGCGAGCAGTTTCTTCTTTTAGTGCTACAGCAGCAGTGACGATTTAAGGGCATAAGCAAGATAAAGTTTATGAATAGAGGTGATAATGGTGTATATTACCCAGATATGGTCTTTCTTACCTCTCCCTACAAGTACTGCCTTTATGTATTTTTCTGGACTGTAGTACTTTTAGCATAATGGTCTGTAGCTTTTCCTAAAAGTTTTTATGATAAAGCTACTGCCCAATGTAGAATATTTTATGAAAAGTCTTGTAAGCATTTGAAGCCAAAGCTTTAATGTTATTTGCACCTCAGACTTCAATATAGCTGTAGGATTTATGCCTACTTAAGTAATCACATCTTCAGAAAGCATATTACTTTAATTTAAAAAAGCACCTCAAAATGTGTAAATTCACAGATGCTAATGATTATGTACATGTTTTCCCTTATTGTTTCAAAGTCAGCAAAGGCAAAATTCTGGTGTCATTTTTACTGCAGTGATGAGATCTGTATTAATATCAATGAAATGAAAAACCATATTCAGGGACTTTTGGCTTTTTGCAAATAATGGGGCATTTCTGGACATGTCTGTTTTGGGGATAGAAGTCCCACACTTTAGGTGATAAGGCAGCAGGAGGGTCACTCCCTAATGTAAAGTCAAAGGTGTGCAGAAGGTGAGGAGAGAGGACAAAAGGCACCAGTGTCAGAACCAATGTCTACAGGTTATGAAAGAGAAGGAAAAAAGCAAATAAAGTGGCAGATCAAAACCACGTTGATATCCAAACACAGCAGCAAGTGGTGATGTTTGCATACTGCACACATTCTGCTACTAAGACTACATCATTTCATCTGTTTCCATGCATGATTTTTGCTGTTATATACATTGTAAACAATATAGTTTCCTCATTTCTATAGTAATACTGCTACCAACCTTCGTAAGGTAAGACACTGAAATATGAAAAAATGATGAAAAAGCCCTTCTATACAACTATGCATGATCATAGATAGTTTAATAACAAGTAGAAATGTGTGCCCTAAGAACATTTTCATATGCTTCTCTTTCTTCAAATCTATGTTTGTTCAAGTTCTTTCTACATGATTGCTAAAATTTTTAGAAAAGGCGAGGCTTCAAAACCCCAATTTGTGGTTATATATAAGCCCTCTGTTGCACTTTCTATTCACGTTAGAAAGACCCACTAGACAATTTCCAAAGTAACAATTTTCAAAATGTTAAAGTAAATGTTTAAATACAAAGCAGGCAGACTAAGGCATGCGCTTCTGAAATTTTTGCTTTAATCTCTGCAATAGCCCTTATTAAGGCTCAGTTATTATTTTTTAAAGTGGAATTTAATGCATGTAGGAATACACAAATATTTTTCCCATCTCTTTGATACCAAAACAAAAAGCTGGTGCCATGGTTCAAGGCACTACTGCAAGGCATCAAGCTGGCACTTCATACAGCTTGTAACTTACTGTGTGACAACAGGAGTCCATGCAACCGGCGTGCTAGTGCCTTTTGGGAAGGGCACTCCTCACCCACTCCGCTGTGGTGACAGTTACGCAGCAAACACGACTCCTGGCTCACCACACGGTAGTTGTGCAGTGATGGCCACTGTCCAAATGCACAATATACTTAGCATCAGAAAGTAATTCAAATTCTTTCAGTTCATGTCTTCAGTCTGGAAATTTATTCCCCTCTTCAGTCATTCTTTAATGACAGGATAGCATTTTTCCCTTCTAATCAGCCACTTACAAGGTTACTTCATGCTCCCCCCCCTCCCCAGGTCATCTAGTACTAAAGCATAAGCGTTTATGACTAGCTGCATGCAAATGTATGCACTCTGCTTTGTGTATTGCAGTACATCGCTGAGGTATGTTACTGAGGCATCATACACCCATATACAGACTAATTCGGCAGTTTCACTTGGTGACAACACTACATACTTACAGAACATTTTTTGTCTGGGAATTCAGCGAGATTTTTAGGAAGCTTAGGAAAACAAATATTTAAGTCTACTGGACTGTATTCTTACAGTGTCCTAATTAGAAGTAATTTACAGAATTTTGGAGGCTGTAAGTAAATCGCACGTTTTGTCATGACAAGGCACTGCCTAAGTTTTATGCAAGCTAAAACTGCTGTTCCCCTGGTGCAGCAACGATCTCAAATTACTGGGCTGAAGTTGTTTTGCCACAGTTTGAGTCTCAGTTTTATATGGGGGGTGGGGGCGTGGGGGTGGAGGGGAATGCTACAGGCACCTGGGTTCATCACTGCAGTTGGTGCAAACAGGCTGGGAGAGGCTTGGGCTACAGAGACTCTTGAAGGCTTTGACATCTGCTTAAATGGAGCTCACAGTAGGAGTGGGCCCAAAATGACCTGCTTCTCATATTGTGCAGTATCACTGCAGGCGAAGGAAGCTGAGGAACCAGATTTTCAGACACTACAAAGGGCACTATTGTGTGAACACTCCGAGGGTATTGAAGGGAGAGGTCCAATCCTGTATGGCATTTATACAGGTGCTTAATTTCAAACATGAGAATAACCATGCTGATGTAAATGAATTGCTTATGAACTTAAAATTAAATGCATGCTAGGGCACAGTCTTACCAAATCTAGCCCCTGGTTCTTTCTAACTGTACAACTAGACCAACCTGTTCCTCGCCTTTCCCTTCTGCAATGGTGATTAATTTGCAACGAGTTGGTCTCTCACGTAAGTTTTAAAATAAAAAAAAAAAAACCAAACGTGTGTGACAACTATTAAATTGCAGCATTGACCAAAACTAACAGGGTGGCTAATATGCTGCTACCTGCATCGGCCTTTCATGTTGATGAATATTACACAGGTATGTGTTGCTTTCACTACCACGAATCATTATTCATATTAACAATTTGGCTGGAGCACACCCATGCCTGAAGTCATCTGGATGCCTACCAAAATGCAGCTCGGAATATGCTTCAGTGAAAGAATATGGCAAGCGTTGCATGGAAAGAAAGTACAGTGCATGTCCGTGTGTGCAGGGGTCCTGCTGGCACCAGGGCATCTGCACTTCCATTACAATTTTAAGAGCAACTTTGCAAAGAAGTGACGGTAATTGGGTTTCTGAGGTCTCATCAGAGACAGGATGTTTTTCTGAATTATTCTGAGTATTTGGTTAATGCCATTTTTTCTAGTTCTAGCTCCATTAGTATTTTTAACTTACCCTCTACTAAAAGAGAAACATATGCAATGTCTGACTTTGAAGCACAGGGACGCATAGCTGCAAAGATGAGACCATGAGTTCACAAATACCATTATTTTAAATACGTTATCCTGTAATAGAACCCCAAACACAACCACACGCTTTGGTGGACAAGCTATGAGCAGGCTCTGCTCTCTGTTGGATGTGATCCCGCAGCCTGTTCTTATTCCCAATGGGAACACATTCACTGAGGGGAAAAAAAAAAAACCAAAACAAAACACAGTAAGCCGAGGCTGCTGTCAGGCGCTTGCTTTCCGCCAGGCAGCTTTGCGGGAGCGGCTCGCTCGGGCTCGGGCGGGGTCGCAGCCTGGCCCGGGAATGAGGATGGGGATGGCGGTGGGGATGGGGGTGGGGATGGCGATGGGGATGGGGATGGCGGTGGGGATGGGGATGAGGGTGGGGATGGGGATGGGGGTGGGGATGGCGGTGGGGATGGGGATGGGGATGGGGATGGCGGTGGGGATGGGGATGGGGATGGGGATGGCGGTGGGGATGGGGATGGGGATGGCGGTGGGGATGGGGATGAGGGTGGGGATGGGGGATGGGGGTGGGGATGGCGGTGGGGATGGGGATGGCGGTGGGGATGGCGGTGGGGATGGCGATGGGGATGGCGGTGGGGATGGGGATGAGGGTGGGGATGGGGATGGGGATGGCGGTGGGGATGGGGATGGGGATGGCGGTGGGGATGGGGATGGGGGTGGGGATGGCGGTGGGGATGGGGATGAGGGTGGGGATGGGGATGGGGGTGGGGATGGCGATGGGGATGGGGATGGCGGTGGGGATGGGGATGAGGGTGGGGATGGCGGTGGGGGTGGGGATGGGGATGGGGGTGGGGATGGGGATAGGGGTGGCGCCGCGCGCCGCCGGGCCCCGCTGGCGGGGCTGGGGCGCCCTCTCGTGGTGAAAGACGGGGGTGCAGCCCCAGGGCCCAGCTCCCCGGGCCGGGGGACACGGGGCAGGGGGTGCAGGTGCGGACCGGCAGGGCGGTGAGCGATGCGGTGGCTGTTCCGCCATGCCAGCGCCGGCAGAAGCGTGGGTACCTGGCACCGGCTTCTGTAGCCATATTGCATGAAAATGTATACTATTCTGGATAATGGGTGCTTCTATTGGCTGTGTATATACCACTTTCAGTCCTCTCAGCGACGACACTGTCCCAACTGTCCCAACAGAAGAGATTTTTTTCCATCCCAGTCTGAGGGACATGCTCCTCCATCCTTCCTCAGGTGGTAATGCTGCACTTCCTTATCTCTTCCTGTATCACTAGTTTTGTGGAGTTAACAAAAGCAAAGTGGCATGGTGCTTATATAATTGAATACTTCATGTTTGGTTTTTTTTCTAGTTTTTATTTTTTCCCTTCAAAAATACCTAAACTTTGAGTTTGAAGAACAACACTTGAAGTACTTAGAATAGCACAGTTTGGTTGGAAGGGACCTACGGTGATCATCTAGTCAACTCCCAACTACTCAGTTCTAGTTTTATTAAAAATTATGAACAATGCATTTGGTCTGGGAATAAAACTGTTCAGCCATGACCTGAACTATCCTTGAGGCAATGTGAGAACAATATCACATACAAATGTGCACTCATATACTACTCATGGAGGTTTTTATTGTCTTGTAGAATATCTAATGGAAATGCACCTACATGTGGGTCTTCAAGGCAGATAGCCCAGATGCCCATTTAAGCTTCCTAATGGAGAGATAAAGGGGCTATCATCATTCTTTTTTGACCTGTTTATGTGAAATTAAGGTAAAGGTGCAGTGGGTTTGGGTTTTTTGTTTGTTTGTTTGTTTTTGGTTTTAGTTTTTAGATCAAGAACTACTTATAAGGAGGGATGAAGAATTTTTTCCCACTCAGCTTCCAAAGAAAGCTGTTTCAGCCATCTTGCTGAAGCATGGCCACAGTGCTGAGGCTGGACCCCAGGCAGGTACAAGGTATAGCAAGAGGTGGCTCTGCATGTGTGGCAGGAAGGAAGTGGAGCCTTTGCTGTGATATCAACCCAGAATTTTAGTCTACTGGAGGGACATATTTTCAAGAGGATGAACATGGAGAATCATGGGATCACAGGACTGCAGGATAATCTAAGCAGAGGGGACTGCGGGAGGCCTCTGGTGCAACCTCCTCTCACAGAAGGGTTAGCTCTGAAGTCAGACCGGGCTGGTGAAGGCTTCATCCAGCCAGGGCTTAAAAACCTCGAAAGACAGAAAGTGCATCATCTCTCTGGGCAACCTGTGCCTCTGCTTGGGTATCCTCATGGGAAAAAAAAAAATTATCCAATTGTAGTGGTTTAACCCTGGCTGGCAACTAAGCACCACACAGTCGCCCACTGACTGCTCCCCCAGTGGGATGGGGAGAAGAAACTGAAGGGTAAAAGTAAGAAAGAAACGTGTGGGTTGAGATAGAAACAGTTTAATAATTGATTTTTTTTTTTAATTGTTTGTTTCTGAGCACAACACCATATGGTCTGAGACATCTCTTTGGTCAGTTGGGATTAGCTATCCTGGCTGCATCCCCTCCAGCCTTCTTGTGCTCCCAACCTACTTACTGGCAGGGCAGTATGAGGAGCAGAGAAGGCCTTGATGCTGTGTAAGCACTGCTCAGTAGAAGCTAGAACATCCCTGTGTTATCGACATTGCTTTCAGCACCAGTCCAAAACACAGCCCCATACAGGCTGCTATGAAGAAATGTAACTCTATCCCAGCCAAAACCAGTACGCTAATTTTAACCTCTCTTCTTTCAGCATATACCTGCTGTTTCTCATCTTCCTGTTCCACGCTGCTGTGAAGAGCCTGGCTCCTTCTCCTCAGTGACCTCCCTGTTGGCATTGGGAGCTGCTGTTAGGTCCCCTGAAGTTATCTCTGCTCAGGCTGAACAAGCCCACTCCTCCAGCTTCTCCCTATAGGGCCAGTGCTCCAGCTCCCACCAGCTTGGTGGCCTCTGCTGAACTCGACCCAGTTAGTCAATGTTTCTCCTGTATTCGGGGCCCCAAATTTGGATGCAGTAGTCTAGATTTGGTCTAATGAATGCTAAGTAAAGAGGGTAATCACTTCCGTTGGTCTCTGGCCCTGCCACTGTTCATGCAGTCCAATATGCTGTTGGCCTTTGTTGCTGCCAGGTTCACTGCTGGCTCATGCTCAGCTTGCTGCCCACCGGCCCCCAGGGCCTTCTCCAAAGAGCTGCCCCAGGCCAGGCAGAATCAGCCTGTGCTGGCGCCAGGGGCTCTTCCTTTCCAGAAGCGGGAATTTGCATTTGTCTTCATATTTCATAAGGTTGGACCATACCCCCAGCCTGTCTAGGTCTCTCTGAATGGCCTTCTCTCAACTGTATTCATTAATCCCCCCAAATTGGTGTAATCTGCAAAATTCAATTAGAAATAGATCCATGCATGTAGGCAACGGATATGGCTACATGATTTTTTGCAGACCAACATGAGCTCACTCTTTCCCTGCTCCCAAGTGTTTATGTGGCATCCAGCCTAAGCTAATACACTTTGCCTCTCAGCAGAGCTTAATAGCTTGGGATCAGAATTGTGCTAATCACAGCTAAATAGCTTTTGGTTCAGAGCACAGGAAAATTGAGCTGCGTCTGCTTCAACGTCCTGTGTGAGTGTAATACGTAAGTCCACCAAAATGAATGTTCCATTAGCTCTGGTGGAGCTCCTGAATGAGAAACAGGCAAGCATGAAAGATGCAGTGTCTTGATAAAGTGGATCTGAACTCAGCGAAGGTGAGAAAATTGGAAGTGAGAGTATTAATCAATCTGAAGTCACTTACAAGGGCACTGAAAAGAAATCATTATCTGTCATCAAAACTGAGGACATGTTATCCTAGTTGCCTGATAGAACATCATCACCGTTTGTGATTTCCAGCATGATTTCTGGTATATTGAATAATATACCCAGCAACAGCTCCCCTAGCCTTTGACAGTCTTTGGGCTGTGTGAGTGCTCATGGGCATCGACAGAGCTGTGCACAAAAGAGCTTCCAAGTGTGCTGGTGTGGCAGGTGACGGCAGCCTTGCTTCAGGAAGGAATACACCAAGGAAAGGCATGTCAGGGTCCAGATACCAGCCTATGATAACCTAAGCAGATGTTGAAAGTGCAGAACTGGGAGTCAGATGCTATGCAGGGCAGAGAGAAGCTGAGCTTCAGGGAATTGATACTCCCTTAAGAGATGCCTGATGGTTTCCAGAGGACTCCAGTTAGACCCAGAAAAGTAGAGTGACTAACAAAACGCACAGACATGAAGGGAATCTGTATATTTATAGGGATGACTAGGTTAATGATGTAACTTCTGCTCACCATTACCTTGCAACCACAGCAATTTATTATAAAGAGCAGGCATTATCAAAAATTCAATAGCTAATGTTGTTAAGAGTCAAAAAAATCTAAACACGTAAAGCAAACACTGGCCTTAAAGTTTCATATTCTTACAGAATAGCTAGAAACGCAGTACAGTACCCCTAGAGGAGGCCTAGAAACAACTTGGTGCTACGCCATCAGGCAACCATTGCCTGAGACACACAGGAGTGAGAAGTACCTTTGAAGGAAAGAAAGTATCAGAGCACCTATTAGAGATCAGTTTTTTCTTGTACAGCTGTCTTAGGTAACTAACAGAAAGGAAGCTTTTGGGTTTGACATTTTTGATGGGATGGGTCTGCTGGGGTCACTTTGGGCCAAATGATAGACTGTTAGGAAATGTCATGAAGCAGCTGTAGAGTGCACCCGAGTACAGTGCTACCACTGAGCCCGAGGGCTGACAGCATCACAGGTAGGGATGCCACTACAGTCATTATTTTGTTATTGTATTATTTATTTTATTGAGAACTTCACCTAACATCTGATCCCTTAAGAGAGTCTACACTTCCCGGTAAATAAAAATATTCCTTGACAATGAAAAGGAGACAGACAGCATCACTGTAAGATTATAATGGAAAACTTCACTAATCAGAACCTTCCCATTTTGTCTGTCCATGTTTTGACGTGTGTGGCAGCCAGTTCCTGCCTATTTGTGGACCACGTGCCTGGGTGACATGCTGAACATGGTGTGGGTGCAAAGGCACCAGGCGCAGCTTCGTTTTGGGAACAGCAGTCCATGGTCAGGCTGTGCTGGGCTCTCTGTGATCCTGGCAGAGGTCAGCACAACTTCAGGGCTCTCTCATGGCCATCAACCATTCCTTTCCGTTTTGCCTTCTACATATTTGTGTAGCCAGATGATACATCAAAGAAGAGAAAAAGCAAGGCCAGTTAGCAGCAAAATCCTACAAGAAATCCTGCTTCAGGCTGAGATGTTTCTGCAGATCATGGAGAAATCGCGTCTTCAGACCTTTGGGAACAACCTCCTGAAATGACTGCTTTGGACCCTCTACCTGATTTCAAGGGAAGGGAGAACAGGAGGTGGAGGAGGAAAGGTGGGAGAAGAACTCCATTTATACTTAACTAGTATGAAATACTAGAGGTCAGAAATAAAAAGCCACTGACTTTTAGGTGGAGCCTAAACACAATACATGAGAGAAATTGCAAGATGGCAGGGAGTAGCTCTTAAGCCAGATGAAAAGCAAGTAAGGGAAGATGAACAAGATTTTCCCCATGAGTGAGTTGTCTGATAGCGAGACCAATACACTGGTGCACAGCAGAGATGAAACACAAGGTAAAAGGCAAAGCTGGTTATCAAGTTCATGAACACTAATTTAGGAAGGTGGTTTGGAAGGAAATACTTTTTGACTTTATACTCAAGGATCAGACTCTGCTAAAAAAAAAGTGAAAATAAACTGTGGAGTAGCCACAAAAAAAAAAAAGGAAAAAATGCGTGGAAAGATGAGTGTTTCTGGATGAGAAATGAATACTGTCCCATAGCTTAAAAATATCTTCTGCTTCCTGGCTATACATGGGTATTGCTGATGATCAGTCATATTGTTCACCTTCCTTTAATAAACAAGTTAAGCAGGTTTATCTCTTCTTTCAAAGTGAACACTGCTTTTCTAACTGTATTGCGAGGGCTTCTCTGAATCCGTTCTCTGCAACTTCTTGGCACCCTGCTTAAGCAGGATTAAATCAGAATCATGTAGAACCTTGCAAATAGTTCTCACTCACTAGTAACTTCCTATTTCCTGTCTCCTGTAGATCACACTTTCCTTCTTCATGGCTGCACCACACCAGCAGATAATGTTTATCAACAACCTTTATGATAATTATTATGATTATCAAATTATTTTATAGATTTTTGGAAGAAACAAATAAAACTCATAAAATTACATTATATGTTTACATATAGACTGTATACATAATGTATGCATATTTTATATCTTTTAATTATTTACTGTAACAATTAATAATCTTTTCTCTGACTGCAGGATGGAGGCAGGGTGCAAGGTACAGGCTTGTTGGCACTGCAGTCGGACTCACACCACCAGTCTGCCTTCAAGCCACAGCTCAGCACCCCTCATTTCACACAGCTGGCTCTTCTACTCTGCCATGATCCCCAGTAAGCAGGTGCAGGAGAGAAAGACGAGAGATCCCTGAAATGTTTTCCTTAATTTTACTTGTATCTGTTGAGGTGTCTGGAAATTGTTACATATAGACGTTTTCCTCTTTCTCTCCTGAGCATATTTCTTTGGCATTTAAATCATGACAGTGTTAAACATGACTCTGCTTTGCCTGTTGAACATAATGATTAATGCTAGCTCATGCCTATATTACACTCCGCGTGATATCATGTTTGCAAAGGTATTAGCTACCATTGCTTAGGTAAAACTTCTTGAGTAGGAAAATACCCTTCATAAATAAGACTGGAAATGACACATCTCTGAGCTGATGACTGAGGAAAAGCCCCAAAAAGCACAAAACTAATTCTACGTGGGTTTTTTTTTTTTCCCCAAACACTTGCCATAAAGCTCTTCCATGCTAAACAACAAAAATAAGCCCATAGCAAGACAAGCTGAAACAGTTATTTGCATCTATGTTCACCACAACAGAGCACAAGGGAAACTCCATGCTGGCATCCTTCCAGGCAAAAGCTACACAGAGCAGCTGCCTTGAAGTGAAGTATGTATAGAAAAGTAGATAAAATGAGGAGTAACAAATTACCAGGGACATATGTTTTACCTAGAAATTTTCAAAAATAAGTTCATTTAAGAATTCAGGAGTGAAATACCTGAATGACTGTCCATGCTTGTAATTTTTGCTTCAAACCCCTTTGGCTCTCACAGGGCTGGAAAGAGACCGCTGAGACCATTTTCCAGAAAGGGTCCCAAAAGGGAGCTGAGGAACTGCAGACTGGTATGTTCAACATCTGTACAGGACACTTTTACAAGATTTCTTATAAAGAATAAAATTAGAGGACACATGAATAACTATGACATTGGGCAAAAGTCAATGTGAATGTTGTAAGTACAAATCACACCCAATTGAATCGAGATATTCGAAATCCTGTCTACCTAGATTTCTAAAGGCATTTGAATTCACTGCCAAAGGTTTTTGAGCAATTTTAATTAGTCACAGGGTAAGACTACATGGATATCTGGATAGATGGTTAAAGACAGGAAATAAAAAGTAGCAGTAAATGGTCAATATGCATATATGAATGTGTATATGGTATGTAGTGTATATATATGCATATATATGAACCCTATTCCATTCCTAAGAAGCAGTGTAGATGCAATTCAGAGTTGCACCCTGATAGTCTAAGGGCTACAGTCCAAACTATCTGATGTGACATGGCTTCAGCCTCCTCTAAGTATCTGCTTCTATGTTGCAGCACAAAAAAACTAGTAGGCTGCAACAAGACTTTTACCATCCCATACTAAATTAACTTCAGTAGGTAGTTCCTACCCCTTGCCCCAGCACAGCCACCAATCCCCCACAAGGTTTCAAAGGTTCATCTACTGTCCATGCTGTTTCTTCATCCTCTTCAGGCCAGTCCACCCTGCTTCTTGCCTTTGCATCTTCCTTCTCTTTGTCTCTCCTCCATCTGCTTCTTCCAGGTCTCTCTTCATTAGCCACCCTTCATACAGTCCTTAGAGCTATTTAACTACTTAGCAGGAACCAGCCACCGCTGCACCCTATCCACATCATCCAACCCACCGCCCCTGAAGCCAGCCCACAGCTGTATATTATCAATGATAATTAACCTGCCTTCATTCCTCTACACTTCTACGAGGCTGGTTCTTCATGGTCCCACCAAACTGGGGAGCCAGAGCTGAGGTTTCTGCACCTTACACAGCCATTTTTGCCTTTGATGTAGAGTTTTGTCCCTCTGTAGGTGTTGCCAGTAGTAATCATAGAGAAAGCCCATCTCCTGAATTTGAACACTTGGTGTCAAAGCCAGCTCTCCACACCAGCTGTTCCCCACCTGCCTCAAGGAAATAGAGGGCTGCAGTGCACTGCAGTAGTTAATACATCTACTACCCTGGGCAAATGGGGTCAGTCAGACTGCATGGCTCTGGTCGGGCTGCATGCCGTGGGCTGACAGAGTTGGCATTTACATTTTAGTTAGAGGGTGAATATGTTTCATTATTGTTTTAATTTCCCTGCTTTGAATTCTTACTTGATAACCCAGTTGTTTCATGACTTCTCCTGCCCAGATGGTACGTTAAATTTTCTGTTATAATGGTGGTACAAATGCACCAAAACATATTTTTCTTATGATTCCATTAATATTTGAAATATGCATCTATAAATTTCAGTGATGGAAAGTATAGTTAATGAAAAAGCAGCATGTCAAGCTAATCTGAGCCTAAATTAAATTCTCAAAGGACTATAAAATTCCACACCATTGGTGGTGCTAACACTAACAGCCTGGGCTGGCAACATACTAATAACTGGCTCTAGAAGACCAGGCTGGTATTTTAATCACCCAAACACTAATAGCCTGGCCTTGCTGGCATTGTGATTGTTATGGCACTAATAGCCTGGGAAAGATGGTATTTTAATCATCGTAGATCACAGCCTAGAAATGTTAATTTTTAATATTTCTGTCTTTTTATCAAGGTTAACAAGAGGTCTACTGCAGATATGATCAATTATAAAATGCAGAAATCACTATTTTAACTTTAAAAAATATCAGACTCAAGAGTCATGGCACTCACGGTACTGGACATTTTTCAGTTAGATCACCTTTTGCATCTTTCTTCTTTTTTTAAAATTTATTTTCCCTGCAGCACCTTTAAACCACAGGTGAGTGACTTGGGACAGCTGGAGTGGGCTGTGCTGAAGCATTTGCTATATTACAGTGATCTTACTACAATATCCAACTAATGCAGTCCCAGACATTTAACCTCATACGATAAAAGCCCACTCACTATTGTTGGTATTTTAAGAAATGGATTCAGATAGTCAGCAATTCAACTTAATTTTAAGTGTCACTAATTAGTTATCTATTGAACATTCATTCGTGTCAAAGAGCCCACTTAGTCTTTGCTGTTACACTAACAGGTACCAGGCAGGTCACTAACAGATGGATTTTGCAGGAAGGTTTTATAGCCAAGCTTCATTTTTATCCCCTTTAATGTGAGGTTAGGAATGCTGGGGGCTGGGGAAGTGGATTAAAGAGAAAATTGCTGGGTTTCCTCCAAGAGCTTGTGGAGTGAAATCTTGCAATGCCCAGAAAAATGTAATCAAGTCGTCTAGGAATTAGAGCTCTCTCTACAAAAATTAACTGGTTAAGATTTCATATTTCTCTTAATGGCTGCATCACCTCTTCTGAGATTTTCCACAAAGTTAAAGCAGTCAGAGCTCCCATATAACTTCTGATCTGTGCCCATTACGTCAATGCAATACATCGCATTTTGGGGAAGATTTCAGCTCCCCTCATTGTGGTGATGGCCGTGGGCTGCATGTGGGTGATGAAACCATTTGCCCAGCCTGGAGCACTGCATTGGCACGGTGTGTTGCAGGGGTGTGTGACGGCATGTGTTTTTGGCTGCCCCCAGCCCGGTGCTGGCTGGTGGGAGCCCAGCTCTCCCCACCCTGCCACGGCCACTGTGCTGCAAGGGGCAGCAGGAGATGTGGCTTTGTGCAGCTCCCTCTGTGGGCATCGCACAGAGGCTGCCAGCACCAGGGTTGTTGTGTGAGAGGAGGTGGCCCATCTGGGGAGGAGGGAGGTGAAACAAAAGAGGCAAAGCAAGAAGAAAGTTTCTGGCTGAGGGAGGAGGTGGGTGAACTTTATAAGGTGTCAGCCTTGTGGGTGACCCATCTGGGTAGCTGGCTGCACTTCACCCATGTTGGCACCAATAAAAGTCGTGTCAAACTCAGCAGCAGCAATGAGACTTCTAATTTTACCTGGTTTTCACAGCTGGCATGGTGAATGCATCAATCAAATATTTATTTTTGCTTTTGTTTTAAAATGTCTCTGGAGGGGAAATTCAGCCTTCACCTGCTTCCCACATTGGAAGCCCAGCTGCTCTTCCAGGCTCGGTTTCCAGACTCAGCTGCCATGCTTTTGTGAGAAGATTGCTAATAATGCTAGCAGTTCCCAATCTATTTTTCACTCTAGGAAGGGAATTTCAAAGGAGGACTCTTGATGCCTGCTGCTTAAAAAAGATTTGAGCACTTTGTGAGAGAATAATTTTAAAACATTTTAAAACATTCTCTTTTCAGTGTCCTGTCCTACATTGCCTTCTGTCCTCACAATGCTTCCTGTGTCATCCATGACTTCATTCTCACCCCTCTATATGGATTTTTTTCTGCTTTCAGCATCTGAGATTGATAAGCAGGGCTAATGCCACCCTGCTGACCTCTGTGGCCAGCACAGCCCGAGGCAGTTGCAACCAACACGCGTGCCCTGCTTGGGAAGCAAAAGGTGTCATTCTCAGCGTGCCACTGCATTGAAGCCAACGCTTTCGGCAGCTAAACTTAGGGGCAACACGACAGCTGTGTGAGATCATTGTGCTGCAGGAGCTTAGCCAGTGGGGCAGGGTTCTGGAGACTGGCACTGCATGTTATCCTGGCTAAACAGTCTGCTCTGCCTGGTTACAATGTCCTTTTGTTTCCTTGAACTCAGAGAGGATTTCTTACTGTGACCGTGGTGAACTTTCGTAAAGCTGAGATATGATGACCAGAAAAATATGTTTTTCCTGGTCTCTGTGGTACAGAAACCAATACTGTAGGGCCAGTTTTGTTGCTTACTTATGGTCAGTACCTCTCGACCTTTCTCTAAATATTTAGACAAGTGCTCTCAACATAAGGATGTTGGCCTCCTCTGGTAAACTGCTTGTGATAACACAAATGATTTCTATCAGATGTACTTTAACATGAAACAGGCCTTGTAAGATTAATAAATCCTTTTATACAATGCTGCAGAGGCCTCTTGGTGTTCTCAGTGTTACTTTAACCTTCAGTATGAGAGAAGTCAGCCTCAGCTCCTTGGCAGGAAACAGTTTTTATTTTTTTTAATCAAAAGCAGCAAAGTCACAGTAAAGTCCAGGAATTCTCTAAGGAGTCGTCCTCTGTCTGTATAAAGCTGCAATAGCACTGTGTTTTCTTCCTGTCAATATTTGTTTTCTCTGCCTCTGCAGGTGTTACCCTGTAGACAAGCTATTTCTAGTGCATCCTGTGCAGCCAAGGACTGCAGAGGGGAAAAGGGAGCTCCAGACTCCCAAGAAATCCCTAATCTCACACTTTCAGCCAGTCCCAAAGCTCTTGGAAAGTGCTATAGCACTGAATATAGCATTTTAAATGAAGACTGCCAGGGGTTGGAACCGTGTGTTTCTGGCTGTGGGTTGCTGGACCATGGGGAGGGACAGCACTCCACACTGGCAGGTGGAGTTCAAAGCAGCAGGACTGGCAAAGTTAGAAGAGCCTTCAAGGGAAAAGTTTCTTGGTTTTCCTTGGAGGACAACCTGACAGGTTAACATGGGTGACTAAGGTGAGAGAACGAAAAAAATCTTAGCAATGCCTTCAGTGGTCCTTTTTCTGTTAAAGGTTGTATTTGAGATCCCCAGTTCTTCTGAGGTCTGCTTTGTGCAGAGTTGATGACACAAGTAGAAGTATAAATGTGAAGTATCTAAGGAGCTAAATTTTAAAATGTGTAAGTGCTAACAGCTACCTGTGCCAACATGGAAAAAAGAAACCTAGCTTGGGATGCTACTGGTAGCACATAGACTTCTGAGCCTTGATGTAATCAGCACTGATGAAATTAATCTAAGGCAGTCCTACACAGCGCCAGCATACTTTACTGTTGGTAAAGGAAAGAAGCAAAAGCAGAACAGTAATGGTATTTACTAAAGCTGCTACACAGACAGAAGTTTTCATGGGCGACTTCTTCAAATTGTGAACATTTTGACACAGCAGGATAGTTCAAGCATGAAATAAATAGGTAGAAATCCTGTTATTTCTATAATTTAAGCTGAAAGAAATGTCAAAAAAAGAAATAGTGCAGCAAAGTGTCAGGAAGTAAATCTGAATTAAACAGAACAGACCATAACATTGGATCTGTTACAGGAGATACTTACTTCAAATACATGTTATGCCTTGAGTAACACCTCTTCCAAACACCAAATTTTGCCCTTCTGTCTCAGTAGCCTTCTCCACCCGATGACTACCCCGTGCCTGCAGTTTGTATTGCACTCCTGAAACCTGAGGTTAGTCAGGACCGTGTCTCTTTAAAAAAAAAAAAACACACAACACACCACACACACAAAGAAAGAAAAAAAAACCCACGCTGGGAAGGGGGAGCTAAAGCCTCTGCTGCATTGGGCTGTGTGGATACAGGGTGGCTGCAGCAGTGGTCACGCATCCCTCCACAGCCTGCTGATTTTGCGGAAGAGGGGGGGAAGGATCATTTTGCGGTCCAGATGCTGTCAAACACAAGCAACCAATGGAAGAAATGGCACAATGAGCAGACAAGCATGTGGAAGCAGTTTATGAAGAAATAGTTGAATACCGAGCTTCACCCCGGCTGATGCCGTAAGTACGAGCTCAATAGCCGATCCCGTAGCCACTGCAGTTGTTTGTGGGAGATGTTTTATGGGTGTCCCTGGTGCTTTTTGCACTCACAGGTGGAGAAAGCATTGACCGTGACGTGTTTCATAGTGTATTTTGGCAAATAACTGTATTGTCTGCGTCTCTGCAGGATTTTGGGGTGACTCGCGAGCTGCAGTGCGCTGGCAGGGTGGGTGAAGCATAGGACTCTTCGCACATGAGGTTGTTCTTTCCTGATGGCTGGCTGGGCTCTGCTCTGTAGATGTGCTAGCAGACTGCTGCAGTACCACCCTCTCTGTGCAAAGGCCTCTCTCTGAATTTCAGCGCTGCCTTCAAGCACTGGGACACAATGCATTTTTTCATGCTACAGTGGCTGACTTAATTTTAAAAAATCCTAGAATTACTTGCTACACAAACTTACTTCATGCCAAGTACTCTATTCTTAATTTTTCTGATGTATGCAGTTGTAGAAAGCTTATGAAATTCCAATAGCTTTGTGTGTTACCACTGGGAGACTGGTTCATAACATAGCTCTCCCAAAGACAGTGCCAAGTATGATTTATTACTCAAAGGAATGAATATTTTCCTATCACTGGTCTGTTTCTAGCTGAAGTAGATGTATGTATTTTTAAATGTAAACATTTGTTCTCATGGAAATCCAGCATCTTGTTCTTTGGCAAATGATTTTGTGTTTTTTATTCTGCACATGCCCTAATGATCTAGTACAGCTTTAAAAACAAGTGAAAAAGCAGAGCTAGAGCAAGTTTACTGCACTGTGTTTCTCAGCAAATTTTTTTGGTAATCAGGCAAAAATTTTTATTGTAGCTAAAACTATACACGTCAGTGGATTAAAAAACTAAGCAATGAGTATCATCCTTGTTATTGTATGAGAATATTAATTTTGCTTTCATCTAAGTACTGCATGGTGATTTGCTTTAAACCACAGAATATGATCTATTTGATGGCCTCTGTGGTTGTACCTTGACACTTACCGAGCAGCTGCAGAAACCACTACCACTGGGAGATCTCACTCCAGCAGCAGGGGAGGTAACAGCAGGGTAGCTGGGATGAGCAGCGGTGCTGGCGTGTTAAGGAGGATGAATAGTTGATGCAAGGAGGAGTCCTTTTTCGTGCATCTCTTTTTGGGAGCTGGCAGAACTGCAGCTCCTGATGCTGGTGTCTGCATGTAGCTACGCATTTCTGCCCCTATTGCAACAATGGCCTCAGTGGGGCTGTAAGGCAGACGTTCCCTTACGCTGGGGAACCCACAAGGAAGGTTTCCCGTTGATTTTGGAGTTGCACTCACCTCGTCGTATTCTTAGGGGTATTACAGCTCCATCAGCTGTTTATTTGAAAAACAACTTCTTATTGCTTGCTACCAGAAACTGAATTGTAAGAGGCCCAATTTAGCCCTTAATGAGCTTGTAACAAAATACTGCTACCTAGGGAGTGCTCCAGCAGTGAATGTGACTGCTGAGGCTGTGGTATTGTCAGTGCTCTTTCTGTTCCTTTCTCTCCTGTGGCTGGATTGTCACCTTCCCAACACCAAGCAGCATCTCTAGCTGTAAACAGGATTTCCAAAGACTGAGAGAGTAATCATTTGCATTGTCATGTGAGTGTTTTAAGAATACAAAAAGTCAATCCCACATAGAGAATTTGTGTTCCCATGCTAAAAATGTGCAGGACCGTCACGTAATTTAATTAGATAAAATTGTTTTATAGTCTGCTTACTGTCCTGTGAAGATGGTGGGAAAAGTTCAGCTCCTGTGTGCTTCCATTGTTTTCAGTAGAATTACACTGGGGTGAATTTGGCATTTTTGGGGCTAGTTCAAAAAACTTTTCTTTCTCTGTCCATCTTTCTTAATTGTTTTCCTGTTTGTCAGGCATTAATTATTATGGCCTTCAAGGCAACAGGCCCAGATTCATAAAAAAATAATACGAAGGACCTAAGATGTCCAAGTTAGAACCATGCTTGCCTGAGGGTCCCTGTAAAATCAATGGAAAAAACAGAGGCCCTTCCAGGAAAACTGATATGTTGCATACCTAAAATTAGCCAGTGGTCATTGTACTCCACAGTGTTTGGGGCTGCATGGACCTTGCTCTCAAAAGCACAGTTTCTAACATACTAGATGAGTTTTTATGTAAAAACATTAAAAAGTGTAGGGTTTTGTAATCCAAAAGAACATTTTCTTGAAGAGTTTAGATGGTGTCTAGCTTTCCAGTTTGTTCCAAGGGTTAATACAACACATGGAATTGAGAAAAATGCATGTCAGACTTTGAAGTATTTGATCTGTTGGAAGACTTAATCTTTTTAGAAATATGTTAATTCATTCAGCAATTTTTTTTGTTATATACACAATTACTCATCAATTATTTCTGCCTCCGCTAAGAAATAAAAGTCACACATTAATTTGGTACACTAGGTTTTCTCTGTAAATCATACTCAGATTTTTCCTATGAGTGTATATTTAATGGATATATTTGCATTTTAGTAGTCTTGAACTAAATCTTTAAATGGGGTGCTCTAGTTTATTAACATTTTTCGTCTTCTTCTTGATCAGCCCAATAGAAGACAGTCATTATTAGGAATTTTTAGCAAGTATGTTGTTGGTTGTGATGGAGGTACACCAAAGCTGTGTGAGGGAGGAAGGAAGGTTTCACACTGCCTGTGAAGAACCTACATGTGTTTACATACAAAGAAATGTGCATCCATGAAGGTCAGACTAGAAATAAATAAGGCTTAGTTGTCTTCCCTAAACTTACCTGTAGAAATTGTCTCCATCCCGGTGAAACCAAAACAAGGCAGCATTTCTGATAGGCGATGATTACACTCAGGACATGATGGGGCAGGTGTTTTGAGCTCCTCTGGTGACCTGTCAGGATGGCACAAATGTGCCCCAGGCTCCTTTCAGTGGTAAGATTTGGCTTCTTTTTTCTTACAGGAGAATGATACAGTTGATTGCATATCCCAGTTACCATTTATTTGAGATAAGACAGCTGGTGGAAAATAGTAAAGGTCAAAGCTTTAACACTCTGGTCTCCTGTGAAGAAGGAAATACCAATGTTAGTATTTGAATTACTAGTTTTAGTCAAAGGTTCGGTGAAGCAAAGGGAACAGCTTGTACCTTGTTTTAGGACAGGCTAATTTACCTGGCTGTTGCTTCGTTAGTTATATATGGTACACTGTGGAGCTCTGCAGCATTAACAACAACATTATTGTCGGGTTTTAACTAATGTAAGCTGAGATCCTGTAGAACATGCTAGTAGCTACAGAATGGTCTGATGCTCTTCACAAGCAGTCACCAGCTGTCGCTGAGTCCTGTTCCATAAAATCATTTGCGCTATGAAAGAAATTGCTAATGTCAGATGTCTGGAGACCTGCTGGGAGAGAAGGGGAATTACAGCTGGGCTCTCAATCCTTGCTTATGCTACCTGTGCTTTCCCCATAAACTGCTCCCTATAAACCTTCCCCTTCCTTCTCAAATTTCTCCCTCCATATTGTCTTTCTTCTCTGTCCCAGCACAATTCCTACATGAATTACCACTTCTGATCAACTCTCATGAGGGTTTTTTTTGCAACAGCAGTGTCCCTGGCCAGCCCCCATCCTCCAGCAGCATCTCACATTTCTCTTACTCCCCAAGGGTGAATTTGCAGGCTCTGGCCATATCTGTGTTACTAAATAAGAGAGCTACGGAACAAATATCTGCTCAGGTCCTTAGCTCTCTCCTTTGTGCTCAGAGGTGCAGCCAAGCTCACGCCTTGGGACCAGCACAAGCATGTGCTGAGCCAGGCACTCTGTCTAGAGCAGTCCATGAACAAGAGATGGAGCGAGCTGTCCACTGGAAGGTGATTTTTGCACTGTAGAGCATTGTGAAGTCTTTTTCCAGGCACTCATAAGTAATTTTCACTTTGTCACCTTCACGTTCATATTGCATTGGCACTGGAAACACTCGCCTGGCTCTTGGCATAGCCTTGTGTTACCGCAGCAGTCCTGTGCCGTGCAGTGTCTCAGCCTAACAGTGGTAATCCACCACAGCAAATTAGATTTAAGAATTGAAGAACTTAAAGTGTTTTCTGGTTTGTTTTGGTTACTTCTGTCAACATTAAGCTCACCTCTTTAAATCATACTGGTTGTCTGATGTTTATACAATGTATGTGTATGTACATGGGGACTTCCCCCAAACAGCAGTAGCCGTGTGGAAAACTCATCACTTTGGGACATACACGATTATATACAATAAATTACTTGGTTGCATATGTTAGAAAGCACTCCCCTACTGCAGAAAAATGGATCGTTAGAGCTGAAAGAGCTTTTCCATCTCTTCTGTGATGCCATGAAAACTGATTTATTTCAGTTTCTCATTAGCTGTGACAAGGATGATGTCAGAGAAGTTGTGCATGCCCTGTCTCATAAATAATAAATGAGAAGGACCTTGTCTCCTCTTTCTTTAATGGATCAAAGTTATAGCTGGATGGAAAAGGCACCAGCTTGCTTTATGGAACATAATGGAGTAACAAAATTGCTCAGACTCATTTGAGTGTATTGATCCCTGGGGATTCTGCCTGCCCCTTTATCTTGATATCTGGCATCTCTCTCACCATGTTGTAGAATACGACTTTGATTAAGAAGAATAACGATAAGCTCTTAAAGTTTTATTAAAAACTAGAAATAAGAGAAAAAAAGGCATGTTCTTTTTGGTTAGCCTAAACTCTGTAATATAAAAGTCTTCCAAATGCCCTTTCAGTGGAGCTTCATTTATTAATTGTTAATGTAACGACTCCAACCTGAAATGTGCTTCTCATTTCTTTCTATTACAGTGCTTGCAGCGAGAGAGAGCTTTGTTGTTATAAGCTTCTCATTAATCATAATTTTCACTAATAAGGTGCTGTTTAATCAAGTAGTTCAAAACACTCTGCAAACACTCGTGAATGCAGCTTTATGATACCCCTGTTGCTTAATATAGCTGTTTGTGAATAACATTATTTCTGTTTCATATGCTGAAATGTCCATATTCAGTCCCTTGGTCTTTTTCTTTCAGTGTTAGGCCACCTTTGTAGTATTTTTAATTAGGAAAAAAAAAAAAAAAAGAGCATTGAAATATGTGTTTAGAAAGTAATACCTAGTATTGGGTATGTTGTGAAGTGATAGAAGAAGAGACGACAAAGTACAGGCACACCAAATCTTGGCAGAGTTCTTCTGAGAGTATTTTTCAACAACAATTCCTGTTGTGAATGCCTCCTGCTAAATAAACAGGCTACATTTCAGTGCTTTCACACTGGTTTGCAGCATTAGCAAAGGAGTTCAGTACTCTCAGCTTTTAAAAGATTTTCTACCCACTGTCTTGGCATGCTGTATGGAGCCAATTCTCTGTGTTAATCTTGCTTCTGCAACATTTGGCATTCCTAGATGAAAATTTTCAGCATAGTGTGTCCCAGTTTAGAGACAGGCCCTCCTACTTATGAAGAAGCACTTCATACAGATAAATTCCCTGCTTAAAAGCATACTAGTCATAGAGAGAAAATGCCATACCATTTGTCATCAATTTTAGCTGACAAATGGCATAGAAATGAAAATACTTCTGGTCATGTCTGTCAAACTATTCATGCTTCTATAAGTATGTAGTGATCATAGGAGCCTGTTCCTGCTGCTTTTATATAAAACTGGACTTGGAAGAACAGAAGAGAAGAAGAAAATGTATTTATTTTTTATTAATAACAGTAACTGAGAATGAAATTTGACCTTGAAACAAACACTTCAGAAGTATTTATCTGTTGGTCTGAACAACACCCTGGCACACCAGGTAGATGAACATCAGTCATATGTCTGTCCTGGATCTTAAATATTACAGCCTCCTCTTCTGCGCTTTTGTAGTTACAGTCTTACCCTGCTGATAGCGATCCAGATGCTGCTGGGCAAATTATTTTCCTGACTTGCCACTAGACTAAGGCTGCCCTGCTCTATGCTTTCCTTGATTCCTCTCTTTTCCTAAGCATCAAGCGTAGGCTGCCTCAACCACTGTGCTTAGTTGCCAGCTGGGGTTAAACCACTATGTTGACAACACAAAAGTATTCCCAACCCATAAATACAAAATCATTTCATTCTAACCAAGAAATAAGGAGTGAATGCAGTGATCTGGTGACATGCCCCACAGGCCAATGAACTTAGTTGCTCTCAGGTAAGAGGGTAGATGTGAATGTCAGAACTCAGAGCTTCTCCCCACCCTTCCCCAGCTGCCATTTTCCAGATACACAAATTTAGAAACTCTCAGTTTAGATGTCCCAAGGGATTCCCAGGGCCTGGCTGTGCACAGAGGGCTTGGATGGGATCTCCTGGAAGAGAGCCGTGCTCTGATGTCGTAAGCTGTAAGAGCCTTCTTAGGGAGAAAACTGATCAGTCTCCAAAGCTGCCACTTCTCTGCTTGCATCTCCTTTTGGAGGGCTGCCGGAGAACCTCACTGCTCTTACGATTCATTCTTACCCACTCTGGGCTTGGTTTATTCTGGGACAATTTAAACCTATATATTTTTGTGCCCACAGAATCTAATAGGTCAAATAGGACTACTGCTTTTCCTGCGCTCATTCCTCTAATAGATTTACGAAGAATAATCTCACCTTTTCTTTGCTATCTTTTCTTCCATTCTCTTTGGCTAAAGAGGCCAGTTTCTCTTAGTCTCTGCTTAGCGGACAGGCTGTTGATTCCCATGGCGGTCCCTGTGGTTTCAAGGCATGTCTTTGGGAAACTCTCATTAGCTTCTTATTATTATCTGCCATAAAGGTGGTTCTGTATCTATGATTATTGTAATAATTTTCATCTTTTCCTGCTCAACTGATAGTTTTCAATGTGGTCAGTGTTTCTAAACTTCAGGAGATGAGATTTATGCCTTTTCCTTTCTCTGGAAGACAGTTTTTCAATGGAAGATATTAGGTTGACTGCATATTTTGTTGTATTTTAACTCATTTTGCATTTGCTTTTATGTCTTTAATTGGTCTTTCCTTTCTAAAGCCTTGCACACTCTTGACATTGCACAAAGGATCTGTAGTTGCCCAGATCACTTTTTCCCAGTCATACAGTACTAAACTCTGCTTGATTTATTAAAAGTATTTCCTACTAAAACTGTGATTTTGTATTCCAGAGTTCTTGGACAGAGATGATCTCATTTCTTCCAACCACAATGAGTTAACTCCCACCTCAGTTATGGAATTTCAGTTTCTTCAAGTTTTTTTCTACTAGCCATGTCATTTGATTGCTAAATTGAATTTAGCATATTGAATGCTAAAAATAAAAAAAAATAATTAAAAAAATCTACTTACCTCTGTTACAGGTTGCGCATGAGACTTTGTAAGTAAAAAGGCCGTATCTCAAATTATGCCCAGAAATCATTTGGAAGAAGCTGTTGCTGAGTAGGAGAGGCATCATTTGGTGAAGTCGTCCACCACACACAATCTGCAGTCCAAAACCGACAGGGTCCATGACATCCCTGATGATGAACCAGAGCTTAGTTTTGTTAGATGCAGTTATGTCAGCAATACACACTTGCCTCAGCTAGACATCCCTCAAAGCAGGGCTGTCTGAATATCTCATACCTCCTGAAGGAGAGAATGACTTGGCAGGGTCATGATGCTATCAAGATTATCGCATCATAAGCTTTCCAGTAATTCAACATGAAAAAAGTTTTTTTTTTTGCAATAACATCTGAGGACAGGCTAAGTGTTAGGAGAAGGCTTGGCTTCTTGAATGCTCCTTTGAGAGCTGGTAATATCTTCCCCTCCTTGAAAGTGCTGGGGGTATTCTGTAACTGTAGACTTGAGATTTCCTTGTCAGGCTTTTGTCAGTCAAGTGCAGATTTCTGAGTTGTAGGTCCAAGAATTTCAAACCTTGAAGAAGATACTGCAAAACACATTCATACAGTAAATAAATAAATCACATTTATGTATATCTGATACAGTTAGTGTTTTGTGGCTATCAATCTTGCCTGAATCCAAATATCTGTAAACAAAAGGGGGAACCTCCATATAATAATAAATGCTTATTTAATGAAAAAAATATTAAGTCAGCAATTGAAACAGCTTTGCTTCTTAGGACTTTCAGATTGCTTTGATAAGCAATTTCTTCCAATTTTCATTGCCATAATAATAATAATAATAATAATAATAATAATAATAATAATAATGAAAAAGACCCAGAACTGTCCTTAGAAGACAGAAAGTCCAACTAAAACCACAGCTGCTCCTAACAGCAGGCTAACATCCTTCCTTCCTGGTCCTCTGTGCTGCAAGGTGATCAGAGAGGAAGATGCCAGGCCAGAGAAAGTGGCAAGGCTAAGCTATCATACTGATAGCTGAGGTTACACAGTGTTCAGGGAATGGTAATGCCTAAACCAAATATTCATTTTACTGATTGAAGACAATTTTTTTTAAAGATCTGAACCCATCTGCTCCTAATTTAAAAGTTGAAGTAAGATCAGTAGGAAGATTTGAATATAGCTAAACCCTTCACCTGAAGGTAAAGTAAAAATTATTTTTAAAACATTGTGTGAAAGGATAACTTTCCACATATAAGCATTACTTATGATAATTACTTGGAGTTTGATTTACTTAATGGGTAATAAATTTTCTAAGTATATTTTTTTCTGCTTTGGATATTTGAACACAAAGACTTTATTATTTGTGATCATCTAAAACAAATAACCCAACTCGTATGCTGATTCAGTATACTTAAGCTTGAGTTGCCTGTTAGTAGTTTACCAGGTAAGAGGCAAAACAGGTAAAGAATTCAGGTGCCAAGATTAGGTATTCAGAATTTAGGGCATAACTGACTTTATGGTAAATAGATAATCTTCCTAAGTTCATCTTTAAAATAAGTTCATTTACTGTTTCATCTTAAGTGCATTCCTGCAAAGTGCACTTCAGGGGCACCCTTAGACTTCATGTGTCTGTTACAACGGTCTTTTGTGTACAGCACTGTATAGTGCCTTTAGGTGACCGTGAAGAGCATTAAGTTTTCCTTCTATTTCAGCCACTAGTAATGTTGCAAAACAATAATCAAGAGGTAAGCTTTCCAGGGTACTCTTGAAGAAAAGTGCTGGAGGGAGATATTTTTGTAGCGAAAAGAATCATTATAGAAATCCAAACAAAATCTAATTAAAAAAAAAACAAAGAGAAGGAAATGTGTAAAAGTACTCACCACCCCCGGGGAATCATATTTTCAGAACACTTGACCGAATACTTTTTCTTCCAGCCCTGTATCAAAAAATTCAGCTGCCATAATTATACTGAAATTTTAGTGGTTTTGTACAAGGGCTTAGTTCCTATCCTGCCCTTCATCTGGTTTCTTATCAGGGACTCACAAGACTGGTGTCCCACTGTTAGATAATTCATAAACTCTTGTATTAGCAAGTTTGCACGGAACAGTGTGTTCCTATGGTGGATGGCCCAGAGTAGTTTAGACCCTAGAAACTATACAGCTGCATTAGTGTTCAGCTTGGACCTAGAGTACCCTGCTTTAGAGCAAGCAAAGCTTTTGAATTAAGCTGGGTATCTCTAAATGGCATTGTATTGTGCAATCAAGTCATAATCCATATTCCTGCTGTTTTCTTCTCTGCTTAATAGCCCCATTGTTCATATGTTTTTGACTGCAGAGATCTTCAGGTCTCTGTATTATGTTTCCTAGAAAGCCTCAGTTTCCCGTTTTCATTCGAAACCCCATTACATGGTTCAGAACTGACTCTAAACACAAATGGGTTTCCTGTTTGTCCTTTTATGTGGCACCCATTGCTTTCAGTTTCAGAGGAGAGGTCTTAAAATCTCCAAGTTTCTGGAGAACAGCAGTGAGGTTTTAACAACCTGACTCTTTCCTTCAGTTGGTTTTATTTTTTGGTTGGTTGGTTGGGGTTTTTTAAGCCTTTTTCTCCAGCTGCTCTTCATTGTTGAGAAATCACTTTGAGATACTTCTATTGGGTATCTAAATTTTCTTCATCAGAATCTGATGAAAGGATTCTTTATGCATAATTCAACCACATAGTCCCAGATGGTTATTGTAAGGTCATTTGAATACCACAGGATCAAACTGTGAAGTAGTCATATTATTACAAATAATTTTTAGAGTGTTCATATTGTTGCATATAGCCATTCTTCCTGAGTCACCTTTTCTGTAAGTGAAGTATTGCAAATCTTGTGTTAAGCACATTTACTTCTTGAGAATTGTGTTTCCCTTGTTCCTTTGAGAAAGAAAAAGATGAAGCTGGCGCAGGACCTGTTTTTTTGTTGCAAGTAACTTAGTCTTATTCTTGAGAGGAAGTGTACATTTTTTTGGCCCCTGAGACAAATTTCCCTCCACTTCATGGCTTAGGGTAGCAACCAACTAATATATCCACACAGCACTGAGCTGCAAGGAGGTACTGGCTTAATCTTGAGAACCATAGGGCTATCAGCTCTGCTTAGTGCAGTGATGGTTCGTTACTGCTTTGCTGCTTCTGATTTTGGAGCCAGCAGCTGCTACGTTTGCTTGGATAACTCTAACTCTGAACTGTTTTCCAGTACGTGCTACAGATTTATCCATACCTAATCTACTGCTTACCATTACAGTCTAACTTCACCATCTGCTGCTGGAGGCTGTCATCTCTCTTAATAATAGTTTTCTCAGTTAATTAATTTCAGTGGCTGGCAGATGACCACCACACTGTGAGACAAAGATCAGGAGAGGGGGCTCACTCAGCCTGAGGGAGCTACGTAACCTTGCTGCAGATAACACACCTTAGCCTTGTTTTGGGCTTGCCCTGGGCTCCGGTGCAGGCTTTGATGAGCAATGTGTCTGTGTTCTCACCCACACTCTTGCTGGTGCAGCTTTTTTCTTTTCTGAGTCTCGTGGTTTGAGTAGATGCTAAAACTGCCTAAATCTAAACCAGATGCAATTAATTCCTAGAGCACCTTCATAAATCAGACTTTTCTTAAATACTTGGTTGGAAACCTCGTTCCTGCAGTCAAGGCTGAATAAGTTCCCAGATTTGTGATTAGCTTGGCAGAGCATTCTGTGGTTTTTGACCCCTCACTCCCCATGTGGCATATAGTCACTAGCTCAGGTTTAGCTGGAATTTTCTTTGTTTATCAAACCTCCTGCTATTCTAGGAACCTATGGCAATTATGGAGCTGCTGGTCAGTGATTATACTACTCAATGGGATCTAAGAGGGATAATTGTTGCTCTTTCTATTGCTGGTGTGGCCTTGAAACGACTAGGCACAAACAACAATATTTGGTCCAGAAAAACCCAATGACGACAAAATTGGCCCCACTTTTCATTTGTTAAATATTCTTATCCTTGTACATATATTTGTCATGTTTCATCAAAAAAGAGCAACGTCCACTGTGCCAAATATATTGAAGACATCACACTCTAGATAATCACTTTTGTACAGCTACTATCAATCTGTCCTCTGTATAAAAATCAACAGGAGTGCAGCATTTTGTTCATTATAATATTAATAGCATTATTCATAAAGTATTCCTAGTATTAATGCTATCAATAGTATAAAGTGTTGGCATTTTTGAAAGCTTTTAGTTTACTTCTAATCTTAAAATTGTGTATGATAAAGCATGAAAGCTCATGTAATGTATGACATTATAAATGCAGAGAGGTGTGCATTGCTGATGGCTCTGATTTATATTTGCTAATGGCCTGGGCTACTCATTTCAGTTGAATTTTGTACACCAAAACTGTCTGGACAATAAACATATTAAGGACATACCTACTTTACTTCCAGTATTTCTAGCTCACTGGCACATTATTGTATTACACTGTTTCAGGTCCATCTCAAATTTCTGCAGAACAGTTGTCTCTGAGAAGCAGCTCTGTACATTTGTGTGGTACCTGCAGTTGTGTGATAGCCTTGAATTTAATTTAACCTTTGATAGAAGTGCATTTTGAAACCAGCTAGTATACTAGTGCATTGACAGGAACAATTTGTACATAAGAGGTCTCTGTATTCTCTGTATTTGATAGCTGGATGGTCTTTTTCTTATGATTTAGCTGCTTGCTCTGGACTGTGCATGGGTCCTCCTATTCATAGTGAGTGTGCTCTAGGCTCATTCAGGTCTACCACTACCATTGCATGGAGGCAGATTTTAATTATGAGAATTAAGCCTGTCATATGTTTCTGCCTAAATAAATCCAGGAGAAAGCCAAATTTAGTGAAACAGTAGAACCATTCTGCATTTATAGTGGTACACTGGAGATTGCAAACTAGCCCTGAGATGACACCATAGTACTTGAGGTCAGGGATTAGACCTTGGGTATATTCAGTTTCCAGCTTGTTCTGCCTCTCTCGGCACTCATTTGCCAGCCTTCAGTTTTGCCAGGTGTCCTTGCTTTTTGCCTTTTTTAAAGGATGTTTCTGTCACACTAACAGGTTTAGAAGAAGGCACGTTTATAGTTTGTGTCATAAGGTGCATCTGCCTGTATTTGCTGGCAAAACCATTATTGGTAAAACCAAAATGATGTCATATGCATGAGGTAAAGACTTGTACATTTTCATTCAATTTACAGTTTACTGAGAAAGCATTTTGGGGGGAGAGTGAAATGTCCTGAAACAAAAAAGTGCATTTCCCCCATCCCGTTTACACATGGACTCTTTGTAGCTGTGATACTGAAAGGAGCCATGATTAGTGTGAGGTGATGGAGCCACGGCGTGTCCTTGAACCTTGAAGACAAATGGTAGGTACAGCCAAGGTTACCCGTGAATGCAGCAGATGGATGGGGCATCTTGGGCTACGCACACCCTGCTAGTGACCCAGCCATGCTGCAGCTCTGGTAAGCTCAGCTTACTCTCAGGGTATGCTGCTCACAACTGCTCTCCTGCTCGAGGATATATACCTTCTGTTGTTGTGGTCTTGTTTATTCCAACAGAGGTCAGCATAAGCAATAATGGTTTTGTGATCAAATTGTGCTTTTAAACTGTATAAAACATAAAGTGAGGATTAGCTACTGCTGTGCTTTGTTCACGAATTTTCTCCGCTAAACTTTGGATTGTGTTCAGTAATTATGATGGTTCTTGCATGCTTCCCATGCTACTGGATGGAGTATCAACAGTTTTGATTTAGTTGTTATTGCTGAGGAAAGGAACTCAGTGTATGTGTAGTTTAGACTGTATGTAGTAGAGTGTGAGTTTTAGGTTGATGCCAATATTAAAAGGATGGATAAGGAATTGAACAGATAGTCAGATAACCACTAATGATTTTCACACCAGAAATTTCTGGAATGGTATTAATATATGTGTATCTACCTGATTTGCAGGTAGAATTAGGTATTTGCATAGCTGTGCCTGTGGCTTCATACCTACAACTAATTACAGGCATCCATAAAAATGAAGACTGTTTTTACAGATTGACTACTAAACCTCCTTCACCAAAATTCAATTAAAGACAGACATAAAATCCTCCAGCAAAGGTGTTTCCTTTTAAAAACTAATAAAACAGACAGTAGAATATTGGCATAGGCAATGGTTGTAACTGTTTTTTCCTGGGACAGATTTATGGTTATGTCTATACTAATAAATTCAGTGACAGAATGTTCTCAGATGCTGCAGCTCTATGTCATATAAAACTACAAAGTAACCTGTATGACCACCTCAGGCACTGAAGAAGTGTAAGGTCAGGAAGTTAAGTATGCCAGGGTCAGTCTGTATCTGGTATCTGACAGCCAAATTGGCTCTCTTTCTTACCATAGGAGACAACATAGAGATGACTGTATCAAAATCTTTCTAGGATTGTAACGTGATCTGGTAGCAAACTGACAACACCATTTGGTCACATCCATGCTGGCAAGACCAAGCTCCTTCGAGGACTAACAGAATTATTTGCCAGTATAGAGATGTCACTTCGTACTGATATAACTTGCTCTTCTGCTAAGCAAACTGTTTGTTGAATTAATAATTTTTAGACTGCTTTCAGGTATTTTGGACCTATACATTTTTCGGACAAGGTGCCATTGCCAAAAATCCTAGAAGATATTTTTATTTTCTTAGGGTGTGTCAGTACCGAGAGCAAGTAACATACCGATTCATTTGAAACAAGGGGCCTTTCAGTGTCCTGGGAGAAATACAGGAATTACTGACTTACAAAGGATTTAGCTAGAGTCTTGTCAGCATGCAAGTCATGCACAGTCCTACGTGCGAAGTCATGCACAAAATTGCAATGAATTAAAAAGCTTCCCCGCAGCAACATAATAAAGGACAATCTTTGAAAGGCCAAACCCAGAAATAGAATGCAGACTGAGAAAGTGTGTCACTCACTAATTATGGAGAAGCTGTCTCTTAAAGTAATAATTAGCTTTCTATTATAAACCTATTTTTTTCTTTTTCCATCCCCAAGACAATTGAAGCTGCTCAAAACACTTTAAATGTTTTTCAGGTATGATTTTACTAATGATGTTTTAGGAAGAACATATAAGCTGGCCTAGTCTTTCAACTATGGCTGCATCATGGAGTGCCATGTCCCCCCTGAGCCTGGCTTTCCACCACAGTCAGAATACCTTTCCTGGGTGCTCCCCTCTCAACTGCAGCCCATTAAGCAGCAGGGCTGCAACGGTTTTACTTTCGATGGAATCATTCATACCTGGGCAAATGAAGCTGGATTTGCATGGCTCTTTGCTTAAGTCTGTGTTACTTAAGTATGACTTAAGTGTGGAACTTCTCTTTGAATTACATGCTAGATATACATCTCAGCATCTGTAGAGAGAAAGAATTATATTGAAGTCATTTTGTAACACATTATGCTATGTTAAATTATCTGTGATGCTTTTCACAGTAAACATGCATTCCGAAGTCATCTTCAGTCTGTATACTTTGATGTTGCATTTACTAACTGAGTAGGTAAATCCCCAAGTATTAAAAAAAATATAAATATATTTAGTTCACAAATTGTAGCCTCTTTTCTTTCATACAATTTGTATTTCAATATCATGCTTTCATAGTAAATTAATTCACCTTTTGCAATTTAGCCACAGTCGCTTCTCCTTCTGGGGCAGGAAAGAGTGTCTCTTCATTACTGTTTGAAGAGAGCCGTACAAAACTGCACATTATGGAAAAACTTGCCGACACTGTCAGAAGCTCAGAGAAGGATTTACATTTGCACATATGCAGAGCAATAATGGAATACCTCTGCTGTCCTCCCAGCTCTCTCAAGTGTATATTCCTTTGGTAATAACTTTAAATGTATATTGAATGAAACGATTTCTGCTGCTTGATAGCACATGCCTTGCCTCACTTATACACTGTTCTGGTGCTAGAAAAATTCTGTGTGTCAGCTTGAAGGAAATGGTTCCCGAAGGTATGTGCAGCAAGGGGGGATGTCGACTTATATAGCTGGGAGTGGGTATTAGCTGGGAAGACTTCGAAATCCTCCCTATGGAAAGTCATTGCAAGCTAGTTAATCTCTTCCCCTAGCGGAAAACCGTTTGAATAGAAACGCAAAATCCTTCCTCATAAATGTTTTTCCCAGCCTGTTATTTTCTTTGATGGCATAATTTTATATCAAGGTTGTACTAGATACCCTGGAGCTCCCGCCCTCCCTGCCCCCCCCCTCTCTTTTTTTTTTTTTCTTTTTTTTAATGCAGATACTAATTCAAAGAAAGAAATTGAGAACTTTCCCATTTTTCAGTGTACTTACTACAGCTACATATGTTCATTATTGTACTGATTGTGTGATACTGTACTGGAGGAAAGCAGGAAACCTCACTGCTCTTTTTCAGTTCTCCATGTGCTTAGAAGTAGTGTAATGCACAAGGCAGTTTATAATTAGTACCATGACTCAGTTAATACTGGTAACTGCAACCATGCCCTCAGAGGAAATGACTTCTCCATATCCTTCAGTTCAATACTGTTTTGCATTAATGGCCCACCCCTTTTGTCTTGTGTCTCTTCTTCCAGAACTGCTAAGCTGATGTTAAGAAGTGTCTTCTAGCAGGTGTGAGGGAAAAGACAAGTCAGACTTTGGCCCTCAGAATACTCTTCCAACCGTGCCTGCTTCCAGAAAAAAGGAAGACAAAGCAGAAACAGCAGCTTCCAGAATTCCACTCCTTCTCCAGAAGATAAATATAAATCAATTGCACAAGAACATAGCCTGAATTCAGTTAAAGAAACTAAACAAGACCTCCTTGCTTTCTGAGACCTGTCCTGTTAAGTCTGTTCCTAATTCTGTGAACAATTAAGCAAGTGGCTTTGAAAGAAAAGTGGAGAAGTAGCAGATGGTGAGGCACACAGACTTCTTTGGCAGTTCAGGGGTGGCATGAACATTGAATTGAGTTCCATATGCTTGGGCTTTCTACTGTCCACTGAAGAGGTTATGAGCCACCAAGCAAAGAAGATTAAAAAATAATTTTCTAGTCTGTAAATCCAACATCTGCTTCATGTTCCTATCGAGAAGATATCAAAGAAAAAGAGACAATGGAGATCGAGGATAAGAACAGGTAAAAAAAATCACTCCTGAGAGAATTTTCTGTTAGGCTAACATGTTCTTCCTCAGAACCCCATGGTCAGTAAGTTAAAGACTTGAGTCTGAAACTTGCCTAGTGTTTGTACAAAATTGCTACTTTTGAGGGTGAAATTAATTTCTTAAGTTATAAAATCATACATAGGTGGCAAGTTCTGCTGCATTTACTTATGAATTGTCTGTGAAATTAATGAGAACTGCTTGAAAAAATCAATCAGCCCTGTGAGTAATTAATTTATAGTCTAACATTCAATTTGCATGTACAGTCAATGTTCACTATGGCAATTTTTGAAAACACACGAAAGAAAAAGTCTTCTTCCAGCAGTTGCCTAACTTTGAATTTAACATATTGTTTTACTGGGAAGAATGTATGATCTCCCTAACAACTAAAAAGCTAAGCAAGTTCACTGTGTGAACAGTATCTAAAATCATATGAGATAAATGCTTATTTGGATGTTAAAGTTGTAATTAGAAGTGTTCTCATTTGCTGTCAGTGGGCCTGCGGGAAGACGACAACCTCCACCCTCAGCCTTGCAATCTGCAGGATCCCCGCTGGTGTGGGATAACATGCAGCCTCTGCTTTTTCCTGTTAAGAAGAGGTGTTTTTGGATTGTGTTAGAAAGTTGTTGTTAGCAACAGCTGACTGGTGTTTCAGGGTCTGTTCCACTGGCTTCCTGAGTAATTTTGTCGTGTGTTCCTATTGCAAGGTGACTGTGGGTTGGAAAATTTGGGGGTTTGAATCTCTCTCTTTTTCTTCCAGATTACTTAACTAGGCTCTTCTAATGCAAATTTTGTACATCTGGAAAACTCTGAGGTTTAGACACTGCATAAACCATCCATGCAGCAAGCTCTTCTATAATCCAGTAAGACATGAAGGTCCTTAAAGACCTAGTTTGATGATCAGCTTGGTTGGAACCAAGGAGTGAAATAGGACCAGAGATGAAGCTACAGAACTGCCAGGGACAAGAGCTGGAAAGTATGGATTGTCCTAGGCTGAGTGGCAGGGCCAATGTTCAAGCTGGAGACTGCATTGGAGAGTGGTGGGACTGGGAAAATCAGGCTTCAGAGCTGTAAGCCAGGGAGAGGCAAGCAGACTTGACACATACTTGACTTTTACATGTGAATGGCTCAATCTGTTCTGCTAAAAGCAGATTTCTTGCAGTGAGTGTTATTCATGCTGCCAACAATTTAAAATGCTATTTTTCAATATTGACATTCTTGGATACAATTAAATGATAGGCTTTGTTCCACCAAGCTCTTAAATGACAAACGTCCTGCCACGTTGGTTATGTAGGGATTTTTGCTCATTTGGTTCCATGCAGTTTATGGTTTTTATGCAAGTCTCAGTTAAATTGAGCTTCCATCAGACTATATTGTGATATTTCAGAATCTCCATTTTTTAAAAAATTGTTTTTATTTCAGTATCAGTCAATTATAAAAAATTACACATCTCAAAGATTTTCGTACAGTATTTTACCTGAGCTTCAGCTTTAATATTGATATTGTACCTGGCTATGTTTAATGGTATTCAAGTATCAGTTTTCAAATTGGTGTGCAAATTTAGGGCTTTAGATGCCTAACTTGGTGCCTAGCTTTAGTGTGCCTTTGTGCCCTTGTGATGTTGCACCAAATTAGTTTGCTTCTCAAATTTTGGTGTATGCCCTTTGTCTAGCATGCCTTTAATCCACTGCAAATATATGGCTTTTGGGGCAGAGCCAAGCTTTTATCCTTTTTGGAGGTTTTTTGTACAGTGCCTATAATAACAAGACTGCTCCCAGCCAGAGCTTCATGGAGTTAGTGATATATATAAAAAGACTGTAACTAAAGTACAGACTTCCAATCCAGGTTTTGACTTCAAAATTTTTTAGACTTTTTCTCTTCACTATATGTATTTGCTGCTATTACATTAATTAATGGTAACAGGGTTGCAATTCCTTTATCTTGCCATTTTCATTCCTGTTCCTATCAACACACAGATGCAATGCAAATATTAAAAAGAAAAAAAACCCAGAACTTCTTTTCCAGAAAGATTGTTCCAAGATTCATCCATTACATTGTAGATGGGTTTTGCTGTGATGTTACTCTGTGTTAAGCGCATGCTGCTGTTGATCTGGTTACTATGCATCCACAAAGATCTTTGGGTACTCAGGTGCTTTGAATTGGTCAATGACCTGAGGGTGTGAGTGAGTGCACTGCAGCTCTTGCAGTGTTGGAGCTCAGATGGGGATGCAGTCACACTACAGCTTTAGTTACCACAACACATCAGCTCCTAATCCAATCTCCGCTGACTGTGAAACCCTTCACTGCTGCAATTTTTTTTTTTTTTTTGGTGTGGCTACTTCTGTTCCATTTAGACACAAACAGGCTAATTGAAGAGAAGTTAACACAGGATTAGTTTACTTGCACTTAAGTCATACCCATATTTCAATAGAGATTTTACATAGATTATAATAGCAGACACATTGTATCTAATCAACTCTTTCCATAAGTATGTGCAAATATAAATACTTATGCATAATAAATAAGCATACAGTCTGTTGTACATCTAAAAACCTGCTCTGTAGCCTCTATAAGTATGCTGTTCCCTGTTTCACTTTCCTTAACCTCTGTAGAAGACTCCCTTGGCTTCTACATTTCCTGCTTCTCTTGTGTCCAAATATACAGAGGTATGCCAAGGGAGATGCACACCGTATCTGTTCTGCCACACTGACAGGGATGCAAACAATGATGGCATTTCCAAAAGCACCCTGTTCCCAGCTAGTGAAAGTTTTACCATTCAATTCACTGGAAGCAGTTAGAAAGTCTTTATGTCTTATCCTTGCTGAAGCTCCAGACTAGCACACCCTCCATGCTGAAAATATCACAGCTGCCTTGCGCTTTGTGTCTCAGCTCCATCAAAATGAACCAAATTAGCTCAAACAGCTCAAATGGTAAGAATTTATTAAATTGGGCAATACCATATGAACCAGGGTAAGGGGCAATTATGTAAGAAGTTTCATCAGTTAATTGGAAAGAAGAGTGAAATGCAGTGGTGGTGTAGGAGGCTGGAAGTACTTGATGATTTACCACATGCTACTTTATGTAGGACAGGACATGGAAACACAGCCTCTGATTGCCAGTGAAAGATTCTGCATCTCCTGTGTATGAGCGTGTTTGGAGCAGTATTCACTTGCAGTTGTGTGACTGGACGTGTTATGTAGCCCAGGAATCCCTTTCACTTCTCTGTGTTTTCCCAGAAGAGGATGCCCTGTGTTGGTTCTTCCCCTTTTCCTTCCTTCCTTCCTATCACTTGGCCTTACATATGGCTCAAGTTTATTCCTCTGTGCCATTCATCCTTCTGTTGTCTGAAGGATAAATTGTTGCTTGTATTTCTGTATGAAACCCTGTCATGAAGGAGACAGACCTGATACAGAGGTGGTAAAGAGCTAGCATTATCTGAAGGGATATTACTGGGTATCATCCACTCTCTGATGTACAGATCCTTGCAGAAGTACTTGAAGTTGTGGCTTTTCATAATTTAAGAAAATGATGTGTCTTGTATTTCCTTCTGTTTGATATTCTAATTTTCACCATGTACATGGGGCTTTGTTCACTGATGCCTAAAAAATACTATGAAGTTTTGGAGCATGATTAGATGCAGTATTCAGAAGCAATAGGGATGGAAAAATACTACTTGAAATGTTTAACGAATGTGTAATCTGAGGCTGCTGATCTCATTTTAATTATTGAGCAAATTTTCCTCACTTATGTAGAAAGATAATAGCTTCATTAAGTACTCCAGAGTGAAAATAAGAAAAATGTCTTAAGGTAAGATGGAACGCCTCCCCCCCCCCCCCCCCCCCCCCCCCGCCCCCCGATAAGCTGATTACTGTGTGTCCTAAATGGAGGTAAAAAACCTAGGCCTCGATTCATTATGGTATTTAGGAACCTAGGAACCTACATTAGGCACTGAAATCAATTTTCAAATTTAGGCTCTGCTTTTTTGATGTTTCAAGGTTAAAGTGGGTGTTCTAAATCTGGCCCTTTTATTGGCACCAGAGGCCAAAAGAAAACCCACCCATAATTTAACATATTGCTTATTAAAAATGCATACCAACAGCAATTCTTGCAACACGGTAGTCACTCCTAACGCAATTCTCTAAAGAGCAATTGAGGAGTTTAAACCAAAATGGTGATAAAAATAATCTTTTGCATAATTTGAAATGCCAAGCATTTTGTACTGGTATTCTGCTGTTTGTACCATCTGGAATAGAAAACCCTGTGATGCTTAGCAATTCCCATTTGTGGAGTAATGGCTACTGTAGTATAGTTAAGAGTAAGGTTAGGTCCTCTTTTCAAAGGCTTAATTTAAAGTAGCCTTAGTAGATCTAAGTAGATCTGAGAGGAAATTTTGCTTTGGCATTTGAGAAGATTTTGAAATTTAACCATCTGTTTGTGCCTTCTTGCTCTGCTCTTTATTTGCAAAGAAAAAGTAAAACAAGTTTTATAGGTTTTTTTTTATAAGTGCTTTCCGTTAGCATTTGCTTAGTGCTGCCAAGGAACTGGCCTGAGCATTAAAGCAGATAACTGAGATCAAAATCATTAGATGGAAATAAATGTTTCTGGTGCCTGTGTCTTTAAATCTTTTGTTTGTTTTTAGTACTATTTCAAAAGT
The DNA here is from genome assembly GCF_023634155.1 of Falco peregrinus. NCBI lineage: Eukaryota > Metazoa > Chordata > Aves > Falconiformes > Falconidae > Falco > Falco peregrinus. Next base: position 101,051,024 of record NC_073724.1, read on the forward strand.
ATCCCATTCTTTTGATATTTGATGTTTAGAAATATATCAGCTTGCAAAAGGAATAAGGTAATACTTTCCTCCAGTTCTTTAATACTTGACTAAGCCATGATCACAGAGTTGTTTTCCTTAGAAACCTATAATGGTTTCACATGTGGAATGCAGAGTAGGAGAATTGATTTAAACTCACTGCACGAATCTATAATAAAATAGTTTCAGAAAAATACTTAAATTGCACGATAGATTTTTACGACAGAACTAGATATTTTGTTTGAATCAAATGCTTCACAGGCCAGAGGGTTTTTTTGATCATTTGGACTAGATAGGTCTATAGTAATTTCAGTGATTTCTTTCAAGAAGAAATTACTTTTTTTTTTCTGTTAATGGAACTATACAAATAAAATAGAAACTTTCCAGTAAGGAGTGGCTTTCCAATGACTAGCACGTGTGTCATCAGCAAATATGTTTATTCTCAAACTTCTTGAAAAGGCATTAGTAAGCAAGGATAAAGCAAGCTCCTGGCAATGACTACAGACCAATGCAATCCGTAATCTCCGGCTAATGTGAAATACACAATGTAATGTTCAAAACATCTGTTAGAAACATTTAAGGAATCAATTTAACAATGAAGGTAAGTGCTTACTCTGTCATAGGAAGTTTTGATTTCATGTTTGGCGTGCACCATCTTAAATCTAGATGTAGTTGTTGAGTCACTGCTACTTGCCTGCCAGCACTGCAGAATGTTATTTGCTGCACTGGAAGCTACTGCAGCAGGTTTCCTCTTGCATTAGTGACCTAATCATATTTGTTTCTTATCACACCACACACTCCTTTTGCAGACTCCATTCCATCTTTCTAAGCACACTGATAAGAAAGGTAAAGGCCTTGCATCCATCTCTTTCTGCTGCTGCACACTTCTCCTTAATTATTGGCAATATGAGATGGTTCTGCTACACAGAAGTTTCTGTTTTCAGGGAACTGTCACTATGAAAATGGCTTTCATTTCATTTTATAAAAATACTTTAATGTTGCAAAGACTCTTTCCATATTTTTTTTTATTTATTGCATATTGTCTTCTTGTAAGGGTTATATGACCTCATTGTGAACCAAACAGAGCACTTCTTTATAGCCACAGGAGAATTTTCCGTATGTATTTTTAAATGTAAATGCTGTTCTGCTTGGAAAAGTGGTTATAAAAATGTTATAATAGGAATTTCTATACGTAGTATTTAAAAATTCTCAAATCAGTCCCAGTCATTTTAGATTTAGAAGATTTTTTTTTCTACCTGCCGTGACTATAAAATTCCCACCTGGTCAGGTCAAATAGATTTTTTTTTTTTTTTACATTGTCACATACAAACATTAACAGTAGTTCTGCATAACAAATACACTTGTGATAACTTTAACTAGGATTGCAGAGCTTCCATAGTTCTGTATTCCAAAGAGATAAGCAAAACTAAAAATAAAAAAAGGTTGGGGTTTTTTTTTTGTTGCAAAAATCTGCAAACTGGAACAAGTACTCCCTTTTGGTGAGACAGTGTAATTTCTATATAGTCACTTCTCTAGAACATTTTTATTTAGATACCAGGAAAAAAACAACCACCAACCAACAAGCATTTACAAAGGTCACTGTCATAAGCTGTAAAAAAGATAGAGTTTGATGATAGATAATAGGGTATGTATAAATTGCTTTGTAATAAAAAGGAGATAGATATTCTGCATTCCTTGCCAGATGAGTGGCCAGGATGTTGCTAATAGAAATCAGTGTTTTAATTAATGGAGTGGCTTTAAATTCCAATTAAGTTTCTGCAAATAGGTTTCTACTGAAACTGTACTTGGAATACTTCTACTTTTTTTCTTTTTTTTTTGTAGAGTTTGAGAAGAGCTCATTTTCCCCCACTCTTTGGATCTGGTATCAGTATTGGTGTTCATTTTCCTTATTTTTGTAACTGAAATCAGTGCCTTCTCTTGTTAGGAGGCTATGACATGAAATTGGTAATTTGAAATTTTGGCATCACTGAAATTAGCAGGAGTCTTGCTTATTATCATCAATAGCAACATCTAGTCAAGAAAAAAAATGGGATGGGGCCCCAGAAGGGGCCAGAACTCCAAGGGTAACTGGCATAGCACAGCTCACGTCTTAAAAAACTTGTCTGTGGGCCTAAACCAAAATGTCCTTATCTGTTCTTCCAGTGGAGAGTTGTCCCTGGTTTACATACCATGTTGGATCATTTTCCTGAAGACTGGTGGTTGTTATAGGTCAAAACTGCACCAAGAAGCGTGACAACAGTTAAACAGTGCAGGTGATCAAAGGGCTGCATTGGAACACATGCCCTAGTCATGTTTGCTCTTGTAATACAGCGGTACTAAGAGGATGAACATCTTGCTTCTATCTGGATGGACAGAAAAACAACCCAACCCAAGGGCAGAAATAAACAAAAGGGAAAAAAGAATTAGAAAACACATAATAAAGGAGAGGCAATGAAAGTTGTCTCATAGTAAATAGAAATGGGACATTCATTCCTGCCAGTATGAAAAAACCAGCCTCCCTTGTAACATAAGGATCAGATTTATGAGGGGAACAGGTATGGCTAATTTCCATGAGCTCAGGATACCAGCTCCTTCCTCTGTCCAGAACCTTGCACAGCTCCAGTTCTTTATCACCAGTCCTCCCAACTCCTGCCCTGCTACTACAGAAGTCACATACTAGGCAGGGTCTGTGACACATGGAGCTTACTTCTCCCAATATTAATGTTAAATCATCACAGGACATAACCTGGGAGTATTGTCTTGTCCTGGGATGTGACATGGGTTGGGGAACTTTAGACAATCACTGACAGCAGGATTGTCTGTGCCCCTGAATGTGTCCTACCATTTGAGATGTTCGGCATAGAGAGGTGGCTGTAGCTGAGATAGCTCTGTTCCTCCCCAGGGTCCCACTCGAACAGTTGTGCATGCTTCATAAAATGCTAGATCACTCCTGTGATCCCAGTGGAGAAGAATTAGATTTTGCCAGTGTGGGCTGGTGGTTCAACTGGTCTGGAGACTATTTTAGTAGCTGATATGGATGGGACTGCATCAGGTTTCAACTCCTTCCATCTTGCTCAGTCATGCACATTTGTGCCCCTCATGCCGCACTTTTCCGCAGGTATCAAGACATAAAAAGATGAACATGAGAGACTGGAAGGCAGCCTTCTCATTCCTTTGGATGTAGTGTGAAAAAATCTGTGATGACAAATGTGAAGGGGATGTAACAAAACTGAAAGTTAAAACCATGAAATGATAAAAAAAATGAACAAACTCCAAAACTAAAGCAGAGTTAGATCCATCTTGTTTAAGTTAAAATAGGGCTGGTTTGGTTGTTTTTTTATTATTTGTGGTGAAAACAGGATCAGACCCACACAATTTCTAACACCTGTTCTAACAAGCTGTAGTATTAAATATAAAAATATTACTAATGAATGAAATAAGGCACGTTGCAGCACTGGCAAAACGCTTGTCTACCTCCATACTGTGTTAGATCCTGATCCACCTGACCGTAGTGAGATTTAAGCTGCATTCCACTTTAGCAGGCTCATCTTTTCTTAGCTTGATACACTTTCTGCTCATTGTATCTTTTCCCCCTTCCACTGAAACTCTGATACTTGTTGCTGCCAGGTAGCAGTTTTAATTCCCTGTCATTGAGTAAAGTCATAAATGTTTCAATTTAGTTAGGGACTAGCACTGAGAACATGTTGGGATTAAATGGAATTGTTGGCTGGTAGTGTGTAGTCCATCTTCCTGCTCAAAGTGGGAGGATCACCAATACTGGATCAGGTCAGACATGGCTAAGCCTTGAAAATACGCCAATATGAAGACTGCCTCTAGACAACCCGTGCCAGTACCGCACTACTCTCTTAGTGACAGGTTTTTTTCCTGCTGTCCAGTGTGAACCTCCAAAGCTGCAGTTTGTTGCCATTGACCCGTGTTAGCAATGCCCGTGTGGGCATTGACCCATCTTGCACTACTCAGAAGAGTTCAGTGCTATTGCCTCTGTAAACGCTTTTCAGGTAGGTGTGGGATGTTAGGGTATTGCACCTTGGTCTCCTCATCAGACTAAACGAGCCCAGCTCACCCATCTTCTCCCTGTCAGTCGTGTGCTCTGGGCTGACTGCGTTAGTAGTCCTCTGCTGGGATCTGGAGCCGAGGAAGCCCAAGATGTCACATTCTGGTCCCAGTATCCTAGGTCCAGACTCATCAGCACTGAGCACTCATTTCCCTCGATCTGCTTGCCACCCTCCTTCTAGAGAGGACGCTGTTGCCTCATACCCAGCCTGGTAGCCACCAGCCGCTTTGAGGCAGGGCTGCGGTTGGGCCCGTCACTGATGCACAGCCCATGGCGCAGAGCTCCGCAGGCGACAAACTTGGGGGGTTTCTGCTGGCCCCCTCAGCTCATGGGGGTCGCAGGGAGGCTAAAGCTCCATGCTCAGGAGAGAGAGCACCTTCCGGGAGTCTGGAATGGCTCAGAGGCTTACGGCGCACCCTGGAAGGTAAAGCAGAAGATCGATACCAATAAATATTGACGACCAATGAAGCGACTGGCCGAGGAGCGGAAGGATTACGTTTCCTTCAGTGCGCGGCGCCCCTGAGGAACACGGGGTTTACCAGCGGTAACTGTGTGTAACCGTGTGTGCCGCATGTGGCCGCGCCCGAGCTGCCCGCCGGCCTGCCCCGCCGCACGGGGGCGCTCGCCTGCGGCGCCGGCGGCCTCATGCCGCGCAGGCCCGGGCGGCTGCGCTCACCGCCTCGCCCCAGGGCCCCGGCAGGCGGCGGCAGCGACGAGCCCCGCGAAGCGGGCACAGGGCGGCGGGCAGCCTGCCCCAGCCCCAGCCCCAGCCCCAGCCGCGGGGCCGCGCAGGCAGGGCCGGGGGCGGCGGGCGGGCGCCTCTCACCCCCGCGGCAGCCGGGCCGGCCTCTCCGCCGGGCCGCTGCCCCTGCCCTCCCGCTGCGGGCCGGCCCCTCCCTGCCGCTCCGTGCGCAGCGCCGCCCTTCCCCGCGCGGGGAGCGGCACGGCGCGGCAGCAGCTAACGGGCCTTTGTGCGCCGCGGCGGGCATGTGAGTGGCGGCGGGGCGGGACGGGGGGGAGGCCGCGGCCGTGCGGCGCTGCGGGAGCGGCTCCGCTCGCAGGCTCGGCGGCTCCTTCCCCCGCCGGAGCGGGGCTGGGGGGGCAGGCGCCCGCCCGCCCATCCCTGTCGCCGTGCGGGCTGCGGCGCCCGTCTCGGGCCTCCGGGGTGCCCGAGGGCGAGGGCTGGTGGGCGGCGGGGCAGGGCGCTGCCTGCCTCTTCTCGTCCGGTGACCGTCGTGTCGTTGCAGGCTGGCCCGGGTGACCGTCCTTCATGACTGCTTGGGCTGCAGGACCTTCGAGCTGCCGCCTTCCGCGGCCGTGGGGGACGTGAAGGCGCGGATCGACGCGGAAGCCGGCTTCCCCCGCGCCGAGCAGCGGCTGTGGCAGGGCGGCAGAGAGGTGAGGGGCGGTGGGCGCCGGCGGGGCGGGCAGCCCGCACCCAGCTCCCTGCTGGGCTCGCCGGGTCCCCTGGTGCCTGGGCAGCACGGCGGGTGCGGGGCCCGCCTGGGGGGCCGGGAGGTCGTGTGGGCAGGCAGCCAACCCTCGATGTGTCAGCTTCTGTCGTTCCAGCTTTCTCGAATCTTTACTTGTATTTCTTGGCGGGGGGGCGGGCGGGGGAGCAGAAGACTCACCAGAGAATGCTGATGTGCTTTTTCTGGCTTCCGTTCAATCCTGAATTGATTTCCTACCTGCTGGCCAGCTTCAGCAGCGGGGCTGACATCGCTATGGCAGGAAGCTTTGGCAGGTTAAAAACTGAGGCCTGGGTACGGAAGGGAGAGTCAGATGAATGAGTGACCTTGCTCTGTTGACCTCAGCCTGGGGTCCCTGCTCCAGTACTGCTTGGCGTGCTCCCAGCCAGGCTTCCGGGAAGCAGGAACCTGGAGGTACTGGTGGGATGAGATGAGTAGAGGCGAGAAGGGGAGTGGGAGGAGGCTGGAAATTGGGGTTTAATAGGGCAAGGAGACTTGCAAATACATAGGCAAGAGAAGGCTCCAGGGGCACCTTTTTGTGGCCTTTCAACCTACAAAGAGGGCTTATAAGAAAGGAGAAAGCCTTTACAGCAAGGCCTGTAGTGACAGGACAAGGGACAATAGTTTTAAACAGAGAGGGTGGATTTAGATTTGACATAAGGGATACATATTTTAGGATGAGGGTGGTGAGGCACTGCAACAGGTTGCCCGAGGAAGTTGTGGATGCTCCATCATCAGAAATGTTCAGCCCCATCACTGGAAATGTTCAAAGTCAGGTTGTATGGAGCTTTGAGTGACCTCAGTTAATGAAAGATGTCCCTGCCCATGGCAGGAGGGTCGGACTAGGTGATCTTTACAGGTCCCTTCCAACCCAAACCATTTCATGATGCTACGAAAGAACTAGATGTTAGTAGTTATATTGCTCAAGAAGCTTTTAAGAACCTAAATGGGGAAAAGAAGTAGTCTTTGAGGGCCCAGGTTTGAAACAAACTACGCATGTAGTTTATCTTTTATTTTCTTGCCTGGTTTTATGGGTATTTGATTTTTGTTCTCTCCAGGCCTTCCTGATTTGGGAAGCAGAATGTCTGTATATCACTTTCTAAAATTTGTCTGGAAGTGAATATCTGAGCAGCACTCTGTCTGGCACAGAAAGCTATCTTTTGGCAGGGAATAGTCAGTGAGCTGACTGTAATAGCTATTTGGATATTTATTTATTTTTTAATATTAAACTAGAATACATATGAGGATATTTATTCTGTACTGTAGCAATTTTGAAAATTCTTTATAAACTTTTGAACTCCTGTTTATTGAGATCAAATTATTTTTTAAATTACATAGGTAGTAGAATATTCATCAGTCAATTTTTTTTCCACTGTAAGCTGCTACGTGCCATTTACAGTTGTTAAATAAAATCCAGTATCTCTTTTTCTCATAGTTTGTTACTGTGTTAAACGCTTAATGTGAATCTATTCAACCTCCTTGTTTCTGCTGGTGTTTTGGTACAAAAGTTGTCCCTGAGAAAATTAGGTTAGTCTATCCCTTTAATTCTTCGTGATGGATTACAGCATTCTGTGGATTCCTTTTGGTTTTGTGAGTCCTGAGTAGTTGGTGTACTCAGTGTAAGCTATTTTACATCTTGAGACAAGATTACCTGAAGTATAATATTTCTGTAGGAACTCAGAATGAACACACTGTTTTTGTAAGTACTAATTAAAACTGTTGTTAAGTAAAAAGGAATACAATTTTTTTCATATTAATGTTTTCAAATTATGACTACACACTATGGATTAGGACTGTTTGTTGCTTATTAAATAGATTGTAAGAATCTATGTCTGTGTAAGCATCAGCTTTCTAGTAATTTGTTTTTACCCGTCAAAGTGGGGAAGTAGTCCTGAACTTGCTATAAACGGAGATGAACATAATAATATAATTTCACATATTAAAATTTTAGTATAGTTTACTATAAATGGAAACTAATGTGAATTGGTTAAGTTTCTAATTAGCACAGTACAACTTCTAATTCTACATTTGTTACCATGGTATACAGGATAACATTTATATGACTATTTTAGCATCATATCCTATATGACTGGGACACACATATAATGTGAAACTAGAATTGCAACAAAGCTGTTATGTGCTGTCATTACTGAACAGTTTTCCCAATGGCTGTTAAGGAATTTGTTGCTTAGTTTGCCCCAGTTTCTCTGATGTTCCAGAGAGTCCGTAGGTCTGCATGTAGAGGTAATGTGGAGGTGAGGCTGTCAAATTCTTCATAGGTGTTTCTGTCACGTACTTTTGTCTCTGCTGCTTTGATCTGATACTGCTTAGTTTAAAACTCCTATGAAATTGCATATCCGTATGTACTTTTTGGAGTACATAGACCATGTACTTCCTGGATATGTTTATTTTCTTTACGGGCATGTACATTAGAAAAGTAAGTGCTTTAGTTGTACACTTCCAGAAGTTCCCAGAACATGCAACTTTTCAACCGCCAAAATGGCAGGCCATGGCCTGCTCTTAGACAATTGTCTCTGTAGACATTTTTTCCATTTGTTTTCAGCCATTTTTTTGTCCCATTACTAACAAAGTGATACTTCACCTGAGGAGTATCATTAGGCAAAGGAGGCCATCCTAGACATTGGATACTGAAAATGCTGCTCAAACTGAATACTTGATGTTTCAGAGGATTTGTGTACTTTTAGATAAAACCAGATTTCATGGAATAAATATGTAGGAAATGAAGGTTTTTTTTGTGTTTTTTTTTTTTTTTAATGCTGCATAATGTTCTGATCAAGATCTGTCTTATTTTTTATTTCAGTTATCTGATGGTATCAAGATTGTGGATCTTCAGAAGTCTCAAAATCAAGTTTTTCTAAAGCTTCAGTCAAAAGGGTTGAAAGGAGGAGGTATGAAAAATACTTGTCTCTGTTTATGAACTGGAGGGTCAAAGCGTTTTTGAATGGCATGTGGAGTTAGTTGAAATTACTCTCTTATCAAAATGAGAAGTAATTATTTTTTGTCTTAAGTCCTGGGTATCCCTTCACTTGTTCTTTTCATTATGCTCCAGGAAAATTAAACTTCTCTTTTTAGGTGCCTTGGTGTTTAATTTTTTCTTTGTAAATTCATATGTAGAAATTAGAGTATTGCTGTCCTTTGGAATCAGTAAAACTTGCCTGGCAACAGCATTAATAGTTGCCTTTTTTCATATAAAATAAGCTGAATACTTGTAAGCAATTCAGATAATGGAAGGATATCTTTTCTGTAACTACTGTGAAAAAAAACTGGAACACTGTAAAAAGCTTTTGATTTCCTCTGATTTTTGTTTGTTTGGTTTTGTTTTGATTCTCTATGTTTAGTTACATTTTTGTTACAAAAGTTTCATATCTGTTGGTATGGTATCTTGATTTAGCTTATGATACCTGAATGTCTTCAGAAATGCTCTAATTAAAATCTTTAATGATTATGTTACTTGGTTGCCAGTATTAATATTCTTTTAAACAATAACTTTATTATAAGGGAATGAAGTAAATGCTAATGGGATGAGAAGGAAACCTTTCTTTTCATGCAGATATTTTATTTGGAGTCACAAAATGTTTTATTTCTTAGCCTATGTAAGCCATGAGTGTACTGGATTAGGCTTTTCTAGTGACAGAAGAAAGTTAAATCTTTGTATGTTAGCCAGAAGTTCATATTCACATCCTCTAGAACCCGTAATGGTTAGAAAATACTTATGAAAGTGAACCTTATAGTTCTGTGGCATCAAATGAGTGTCTTTCTCTCCTTCTTGATTTTTTTGCTCTGATAATTTTTTGCTGTGTGTAGGCTGTGATAGACTACATAAAAAGCTTTTTTTTTTTCTTCTCTGAGCTGTTTTGTTTGGGGTTTTTTTGCCATGCAAGTATGTGGAGAAGACAGTGAAGTAGCCCTAAGGAAATCTTTCATGGGAAGGAGAAACTATTGCTGGTTTTGGTGCCTGGGAACGGAATATTTTTTTTTGAGATTTTCTTAGAGGTACCACTCTAAGCAGTCCATGTCTAGATGAAGCGCTCGCATTTTTCTGGCCCACAACTCTCATGTAAGTCAATCTAAGAGATCTGAAGGCTTTAGTATCAGCATTTTGTGTTCATTCTGGAGTCCTTCAGTTCTGAGATTTTTTTTCCTTATAGCAAATGAATCAAGGAAAGCCCTGAATTTCTAACCTCAGGAAGTGCATGGTCAGTAGTGCCAAGCACATTGGTTGCTGAAGTACTCTGAACATCACCCATGTCACCTTTGTGTTCGCTCAACACTGGTGTCTATCAAATAATGTACAATCTTTTCATATGATCACAGAATAATTTGTCTTGGAAGGGACACCGGGAGGTCTCTCCTCCAACTTTCTGTTCAAAGCAGGGTCAGCTCTGAGGTGAGATCAGGTTGCTCAAGGGTTGATCTTGTCAAGTTTGGAAACCCTTCAAAAATGGAGACTGCACAGGCTCTGGGCTCCTGTTCCAATGCTTGACTGCCCTTATGGTGGAAAAAGTTTCTCCTTCAGATTTGTGGAACCAGTTTTGTGTTAAATATGACCAGTGCTAATACTCAAGAAATATCAGTTCAGCTTTTGATAGGATGCAGTAAGTCATGATCTCTAGACAGGGTAGTTTTTGTGACATACGTGGAGCAGCTCTGCTCTTGGATGTAAAGAGTTAGAATGATGTGTATCTTCAGTCCTATCACTTTGAAGTTACTTGTCTTGTTTTTGTGGTTCCCATAGTGAAATGGGTAGTTTAAACACTTCCGCCTGCCTGCCCAACTTAGACTTGGAGAAGATTGGTTTCTTGGTTTTAGAGAACTTAAGAAACACCCAGGCTTTCCTACTGTTAATCAGTTCACCTTATTTTGGAAGTTTGCATAATGCATGTTGACTTCCATATACTTCTATATACTGTAAAAATAATAACAGAAGTTAGAAAACACTTTCCACTCTTTCAGCTGTAAGTTGCAATTTCTTGGTTTTTTTTTCATTGATGCTATTAAGTTACCTTAAATAAGTGATACAGAAATTTTGTAAAGACAAGACGTTTGATGTTGTGACGATGTTCTCCCAGCAAATAGATCTATCTATCCCTTTTTTCCACATTGCTGAGGATTACATGGTTGGTTTCCTTATCATATAATTGTTTATTCTATAATAAATATAATGTGTGTATTTGAATCTGTGTGCTTGATAAACATATCTATGCAGAAGAGGGGGGAGAGAGAGATTATTTACTTTATTAACTTTAAAAGGAAGTGACAGATGGGGCATCAGTTGAGGACTGCATCACTAACATTTGTTTGGAGCACATGTTTTAGAGGGTTTGATTTAGTGAGCTGCTCTTTAGCCTCAGACTGGAGTTTGAATTGAAGCGTATTGAGTCTTTCATTCTCTTAGAGAAGAAATTCATGATGCTTGGTAGTACCTTTCTGAGACTCTTTTCCCTCCTGTGCTAAGAAGCCCAGGTACCACCAAAGCTAGCGCAAGGCCTAGCACCATGGTATGCCAGAACAGGAGATGGACACTAGATCCAAATTGTACTGAGCTTGTGCGTAGCTTTCAGTAGGATCACCACTGGCTAGTTAGAGACACTCTTGCCCTAGAATACTGTCCTGCTACTTAAAAAGCCGTAGTCCTTTAGAAGTTGCTGCATTTGAACATCCAGTAGTTGGGAGTATAACTGGTGCCAAGACTTAGCTCCCAAATTTTTTTCCATCTAGATATGAAACAAGATATGTCTGCTATTTTGATAAAAATATTTATAATGTATTATTACAGTTGATTTTGGAAATACAAGATTGTACAGTATCAGGCCTTGAGTTAATTTTTTAAAAAATTTAAATCTCCCATAATTGTATAATGAGGTTGTGTGTGTGTGTGTTTGTTTGTTTTTTAATCTGAAATTAAGTGCATTGCAGCATAATACACAGATTCTTGTTTGTTTGTTATTAGGTCGTTTTGGACAAACAACTCCACCACTTGTTGATTTTCTTAAGGATATTTTAAGAAGATACCCAGAAGGAGGACAGATTCTTAAGGTATACAACAAATGGTATTTTTAGCAGTCATTTAATGTGCATGACATAATACCATTAGTTTAACACTTTCCAGTAAATCTTGCAGTTGTATCTCATTAGTTATTCATTGTAATAGAGGAGATACATGTTGCCATTTCTGTGGACAAGGCAAAGTGAGTCGTGGAATTGTGTTTTGGTTTGTTTTTTTATTCCTTGTGTTTAATGTTTCTGAGTTTGCTTGTCACAGATACCATTATAATTTATAAAATATAGATAAATAAAAGATAAATAGATAAAAATAAACACAGAAGTAATAATTAAATCAGAGACTTCATGATGTACTTTGAGTGAGCTATCAAAAATATTTATTTTGCCTATTACTTTATGGTTCATGTCTGCTATAAACTATGGTCAAACCACATAGTAGTATATAAAATTTTGGGAAGGTGTTATCTTAGTATAAGATTAGGAGAAGCTAGGGATCTTAATACAAGATTTTGCTGTGGAGTTTCTTGGTAGCTAAATACATTTTCCTTGGTGAACTATGACAGTATCACGAAGTTTCATTATTAGATTAAGAACACTTTCAAGATGGCTTTTGAGTGGCTTTTGGGAGACTTGCTCTAGAGTGATAAGCATAATGAACCCATCAGTTTTGTATGGGCTGAAAAATATTTTTAGTCTAGACATTGGTTTTCATAGTGAAAGAATGTCACAGGATTTTCTGAACTGAGGTTAGTGTTCTTTGTGGTGTTTTATCATTGGTCCAGGAGACTGCGAAGTTTGCAACATTAGGGCATGTTACGCTGTCGTGCTCTACATTTGAATGTTGAATGTTACATGTACAAGCCTAACAATGAAAATGACAACATTGATTTAAGCACTAAAGATTTTTTTCAGTAAATAGGATGGTGAACTGGTAGAATGGAGTTCACCTCACCTTACTTTAGATATGGCTGGAGCACCTCCCCTGTGAAGAAAAGCTGAGAAAGTTGGGGTTGTTTGGCCTGGGGAGAAGAAGGGTCTGGTGAGACATTATTGTGGCCTTCCAACATACAAAGAGGGCTTATGAGAAAGATGGAGAGACACTTTATGCCAAGGCCTGTAGTGGTGACAGGATAAGGGGCAATGGTGTTAAGCTGAAAGAGGGTAGGTTTAGATTGGACATAAGGAAGAAATATTTTAGGATGAGGATGGTGAGACACTGGAACATATTGCCTGAGGAAGTTGTGGATGCCTCATCATTGGGAATATTCAAAGTCAGGTTCAATAGAGCTTTGAGTGATCTGATCTAATGAAGGATGTCCCTGTCCATGGCAGGGGTGTTGGACTAGGTGATCTTTAAAGGTCCCTTCCAACCCAAACAGTTCTATGATCTCAAGAAATACAAATAATTCCAAATTTGTTAAATCCCACAAGGGGAAAGACAGGTGCCTATAGGAGATGATTTGTCTGATTTATCATAGCTTCCTATGCTAATGTTTGAAAGTGTCATTTTGAATTTTTTTTTTTTTTAAGAGCGTCTGGGGTGTTTAGTTCATGGTTGGATGTTAAACTTCTCAGCCAGGATGCTTCATCACATGGCTGTTAGGAGATTTATTTCCTTAGTATATGGGAGTACTAGGTTCTAACTAATTTCATTTGGTACAGATATATGTGTATATCTATCTGTATACATAAACCACACAAATACAGATGGTGTCAGGTGATGACAGTTCCTGCTGTCTCTTGGAAGGTTTTCTTTGCAACTGTGGAACTAGAAGTTGATTAATTTAGTGTGAATGCTTAAGATAAGCATATCTTCAATTGTTTTGGCAAACTGCATCCTGGATATGTTCTGAGCAGTGTCTATGCATAGGATGGGTGCTTACATTTTTACTGTTTCCTAGTACTAGTTGAATCTGTAAGATGCATTTGAATCATGAAAGGTTCAGACCTTCTTAACAATTTAGACCCAAATTTTCATTCCAACATGAAGAAATAAGGTAATTATTCCTTAATGTCCTTAGAAATCAGATAGGTATATCTAAAAGTAGAAATGTTTCTCTTTTCAACAGTTTACAAGTTAGAGTTAACAGGCTGTTATGGAGGGATTACTACCAGGAATTTTGCTGATCTGATTGATTTCACTGTTCGGATTCTTCAAATACAATGCTATTACCGCTGAATGTAGCAGATGCTCCGTGTCCCACAGCATGAATGCAAGTCTCTGACTACATTGTGGTTTCCATACTTAGTATTTAATATTTCTAGAGGCTTTGGCTATCTTTCTGTGTCTTCTTAGATGATTGCTGTGGTCAGAATTGCGTGGTTTTTTTTTAATTAAATACTTGTGGAGATTCTTTAAAAATGTATTACTTACGCTGAACTGTGGGTATATTTCTTGCTATCTCATTGTGCTTCAAAATTATGTAAAGTGGCAATATAAACAGTATGTTTTGGTTACTTGTGTGGTATGCCTTACAGACTGAACGTATTGTCACAAAGTGAAAAGTCTAGTGGATTAGGGTTTTGAAACCAGATATTGAATAGCAAGGAGCTTATTTTACTGTCAAGAGTGTGTTAGAATGCAACCTAAATATCTGCTGCTAGGTGATGTGTTTTCCTTAAGTAAAGATTCATCTTGCTAACAAGCCTTTTATTTTTATGCATAATTTAATGGAGTTTATGTTGTATGAGTACACTGCATGTGATGTGATGTATTTACATAGCTTTTCAATTCAGCTGAGATACTTCCTTATGCCAAACTTAGATACACCCACACAAACATACACACATGTGTGTACGTGTGTTTATATATATGTACATGTGAGTGTGTATCTTTGGAGCCCTGATACACTTTGATTCAGTGTAAACAGAACATTGTGTGAAGTTCAAATTCTGTAGGGATGTATAGTCGTGCTTATGTGTCTGCAGCGTATGCTGTTGATGTAAATGTGACTGGCTAGGCATACTTTATTAATGGTAGTGTTTACAGAACTAGTTTATTGACATTTTAGTTATTGGACTTTTCCATAGCTCTCACCACTACTAATACTATTTAACAAATACTCAGTCTTAATGTAAGCCTCTTTCTATTGCATGGGCTTCATTCAACAGGTGAGATCTGTTGGCTCATGATTTACAGAGTTACTGGTCAGAACCCTTTGGCAGCCCTTTGCTGAAAGGGTGTGAGAAGTGAGCACCATGGCTTTTGAATGGTTGGTTCATACTGTGAAATGTGAACTTAAATGGAATTCAGCTGATGTAAAGAAGAGTGCTGTATATTGCCCTTTTATGACTTGTTGCTTCACTGTTGTCTTACAGCTGTTGTGTGGGCTTAGCAGTGAACATTGATATTTTTGTTGTTATAATTTTTTTGTGCTGTCTTGCATTGTTTTTAGGCTTGAGCAACTCTAATTTGGAATAATATAGCAGTAACAGTTTAGTAGCTTATTTCTCAACTTTGTAACTGTTAGTGTGTGGAATTTGAGCTCCAGATTCAAATAATGTTTATAGTATTTGTCTGAATACTCCTTTTATAATGATGTCTGTTTTCTTTCAGGTAAACTGGATAAAATAATTTTGGTTGAAAAGTATGAAAACAATTACACTTGAGACAATTGCTTATTATTTTCTACAGCTTAAATTGGAGGGCCATGGCTAGAACATGCGCAACATTACTACATTATACTTTGTTTTTGTTTGTTTTTTTGCTGCCTCAGGAACTGATACAGAATGCAGAAGATGCTGGTGCTACAGAAGTTAGGTTTTTATATGATGAAACTCAGTATGGAACAGAAACTCTGTGGTCGAAGGACATGGCGCAGTATCAAGGTAAACATATTTTTTATTAATTTTGGCCGTTATTCTTCAATATGCATGTGGTTCTGTGTGTGTGGGGGGTTGTTGGTTTTTTTTCCCCCTCTCTCTTTTTTTTTTTTTTTCTTCTTGCTGTATGGAAGTGATCACCTTATTAGGTGCATATTTTGTCTATGTCCCAATATTGTTCTTTTCCAAAGCCAGTGTGGCAGTTGAAGGCCTTAAACTGTTTTCTTGTAGATTGTCAGTAGCAGCTTTCCCACTGCTTCCAGTTAATGCTGTTTGAGAAAGCCTTCATGTTCTGCTTTATTCTAAGTCCCTTCTTCCAGGGTGACTGTGTATCCTGTGGCTTATTACCCTGGGGTCACTCGATATTCCAAAATACAGGAAGAGATTTTTAGTAGAACAAATAAAGAAGGCTTAATAGGTAAGACCTAGGAAAAAAGAATTCTTGGGGTATTAGACAGTAATTTTTAGATTTTCTGTGTATTAACCTCTACATTTTGAGAGCTATCTCCAGTTCTTAATGTAAAGATGACCCTGACCCCTTCAGCGTTCTCCAGGCAGTTCTGTTTTCTTCCCTATCTTTTTCTCTCTCATACCAAACTTTGCACCATGCTGCCTGTATATTGCAAATGGAGTTTCTTGTAACTTTCAGGTTTTTATATCTTCTAATACAGCTTTGTGATAGAGGTCATTTATGTATTTATCAAACAAATTAGTTTGCATAATCATCCTAAAAGGCATTCAGCATGATTTGAAGATTACAGTGATGGATGATCCACTGCATCCTGTTTCTAGCTTTTTTCAGTTGTTAATTAGCTCCATTGTGTCTTCTAATTTGAATTTGTCTCACCTAGACACGGGTTATTGTTATATCTTGCCATGTATTCCCTTCCAGTGGAGGTTTTATTAGACCGTGTTAGTACATCTTTCAAACATCCTTTTGATAGACTGAACAGATTGAGTTTAAGCCTTGTGCCACAGGACACTTCTTTCAGACGTTTTGTTGTTTTCTGCATTATGTTCAGTTTTTCAGAATCATTCTTTTAAAATGTGGACACCAGAACTAGATACCACATCAGAATATAAATCTCTTAAGTAGCATATACGGAGGTAAATCCATCTCCTTGCCTTTAGCTTTTGCTGCTACTCTGTATCTCCCGTTCATCACCAAGCGTAATTTGATGTCAGCTTGAATCATAGCTTTCCCATTAAATTTGCACATGCATAATTTAAAGAAATACTTTCTTAGTTCTGTAAGTTCATTTCCTAGAAATTTTAAACAATAAAATGTTTCCTTCTGCCATCTTTTTAACACTTGCCTATTTATTATAGGGCCAGCGTTTTATGCATACAATGATGCAATTTTTACCCCTGAGGACTGGCATGGTATACAGGAAATAGCAAGAAGCAGGAAGAAAGATGATCCCCTGAAAGTTGGAAGATTTGGAATTGGCTTTAATTCAGTTTATCATATAACAGGTACTCTCAGTAGATATTTTAAAATGAAAATGTTGACATTTTAAATTGTTTAATTATTTTAGATATTCATCAAACATTTAGTATTTTCTCTATAGTGCATTTTAAAATTGGATTGCTGGCTAAGTTTCCTTAAGAAGCATTCATATTTCCTAAAACTCTAGAAGGTATTATTTGGATTTTGAAGGTTTTTGGAGGAGATTTGTTTCTTCTAGTAACATCAGTACTTAGTCCCTTATACTGAAATGAACATTCATTTACAATGTCATTTCAGTTATGCACTGCTTTTTATATTATAGAGGCCTATAATATAGGGTAGATATCTAAGTAGAAAATAAGTGCAAGTTTAGACTAGACTGAAACTTTTATGCAGGTTCCTTGCATACTAAGCAGTGATTTTATTTCATGGTAGAAAGGATATTCTGTAGCAGAAGTATTTACATTTACATTTGAGAGAGGTAGTGCATACTCTTTTACAAGCTGGTAGTATTCAGTCTTGAAACCTATTATTCTGGCAAAATGTTTTACCACTGTACAGAAGAAGCATATAGCGTAAATAGTGCTTACAGTCTACATAGTTATAATAGTACAGAATAAGAAGCAAATTTTTGCTGAAATAAGATCTTTAGCTTGTGAAGTTAGCTTGTAAGACAGGATGTTTTTTCACAATATTTTATCTAGTAGAGCATGAATAAAAGCTTAGTATGTTCAGTAGTTTGATAATTCTGGGAATTTATGCTTTTAAGTGTGCAAGATTACTGTTTGCAAGTCAAGATCTGCAAGTATGAATTTAATAGAATACATCTTTAGTAATTTTTTTTCTTCCTGAAAATATTGGAAAGATAGAATTACAGAGTTGAAAAAAATTATACTTTCTGTTGCTGACTGTTTGTTAGATTTCAAATAGTTGAATGACTATTTATATGTTTAATTGCAGAATAGGGGTGTGCTTGTTTCTTCCCTGTTTATAAGCACTGAATTATAAGTTATCAGAGTCATAGAATCATATCATGTAGGTTGGAAAAGACCTTTAAGATCGAGTCCAACCATAATCGTAGCATTTCCAAGTCCACTATTAAACCATGTCCCTAAGTGTCACATCTACACGTCTTTTAAATACTGTGGAGATGGTGACTCAGCCACTTCCCTGGGTATTATACTCATTCATTACTGTTTTATAACATTTGGGGTATTTTTCCCCCTTTTCAAAGTTGTTCCTTAAGCCTGTATTTGAAAAATGTGTTGCTTTAGGATTATTAATAGTTGTTGTTTTTTATGTATACAGATGTCCCTAGTATTTTCAGTGGTGACCAGATTGGAATGCTTGATCCCCATCAAACCCTTTTTGGATCTCATGAATCAGGCCAGTGTTGGAATCTAAAAGAAGATAGCAAGGAAATCAATGAACTTACAGACCAGTTTGCACCCTTCATTGGTGTATTTGGCAGCACTAAGGAAACATTTAAGAATGGAAACTTTCCTGGTACCTTTTTTCGTTTCCCACTTCGTCTGCAGCCTTCCCAACTGAGCAGCAATGTTTATGACAAACAGAAGGTTTTAGAGCTGTTTGAATCTTTCAGAGCAGATGCGGACACTGTGTTGCTCTTCTTGAAGAGTGTTCAGGATGTATCATTGCATGTTAGGGAAGCTGATGGAACTGAGAGGCTGATTTTTCGAGTAACTGCTAGTGAGAACAAGGCCTTGAAACATGAAAGACCCAATTCTATCAAAATCTTAGGAACTGCAATAAATCAGTATTGTAAGGGAGTTCCAAGCAATAGCATAACATGTGTGACATACCATGTAAATATAGTTGTAGAAGATGAGAGTGTTAAAGACTCACAGAAGACTTCTTGGTTAGTATGTAATTGTGTAGGTGGTCGAGGAATGTGTACTGAATTGGACTGTTTAGCTGATGACTTGAAATTTGTTCCTGCTATTGGAATAGCTATGTCTTTATCAAGTAATGGGGAAGAAAAAGCGGCTGTAGCAGACTTTTCAGGAAGAGCATTTTGTTTTCTTCCTTTGCCTCCAGGTGAAGAAAGCAAAACTGGACTCCCAGTTCATGTTAGTGGTTTCTTTGGTCTCACAGACAATAGGAGGAGCATCAAATGGCGAGAGTTGGATCAATGGAGAGATCCAGCAGCTTTGTGGAATGATCTTCTTGTGGTAAATATAGTGCCAAAGGCATATACCACCCTTATTTTGGAAGCTATCAAGCGAATGGAGACTGAGAAGAATTCAGATTTTCCATTGTCAGCTGAAAGAATTTATAGGTTATGGCCAGATGAGAATAAAATCAGGGTACCGTGGAAACCGATTGTAGTACCTCTCTTTAAAGAGCTGCTCCAGCATACAGTTATTTACTCAGTGAGTAATCAGTGGATAAAGGTAGAACAGGTGCACTTTTCTGAAATGGATGAGAGTTTGGAGTACACACAGTCTGTTCTCAACTACCTCCAGAATTCAGGGAAGCAGATTGCCAAGGTACCAGCAAATATTGCTAGTGCAGTGCATCTTACTATTTCTACTGCTAAAGCTGTGAAAAAAGTGACTCCTGCTGTAATACGGCAAGTACTGAGGAAGTGTGGGCACAGTGGACCTGCTGAAGAAAAGCTTCATCTTTTAGAATTTGTGCTTTCTGATGGAGTCTACAGTGAACTGATTGGATTGGAGCTTTTGCCATTACAGAATGGAAATTTTATTTCTTTTTCCTCATCTGTGTCAGAACAGGATGTAGTTTACATAACCTCAGAAGAATATCCCAGGTATACTTAATATTTTAAATACTGTTTGTTTGGTTTTGGTGGGTTTTTTTTTAGTTTAAATGTTAAAACAGAGCTTCAGACTGTTACTTGCTTATAAGCAAACAGGATGATAAGCAGCAGCCTGTACAGTAATGAAATAATGCATAGATAGAATTCATTTTTCTGTATATATGTACATGTTTGTGTGCAGATGTCTCCTTTGGAAAGTTTTACAGCTGCTGGCCATTATAATTTTATAAAGAATTGTGTGATCTAGGCTTTAAGGGAACACCTCAGGGTACATTTCAAATCACCATTTTTCTGGCAATTATAAATAGGAGGAGGTTAGAAATGTGCATACTAGGAAGTACATTAAATTAGGTAATGATAAGAGTGTTTATTAAACTTAAAGTTTGAGATTGCTTCAAGCTGGTTTGTTTTTTTTTTTTGTATGTGTGTTTTGTTTTTTTTTTACACAACATGCTTACTTTCAGTGAAGGGCTTAGTACTAATAACATACTGGTTTCAGAAATCAAGCAGATATTACCATGGTAAGAAGTGGGCTTGTCTTTTACATCTGCTCTCCCTATGTTCTTTCCAGTCCCTCTCCAATTAATTTTTTTTCTTTGCTTATTTCCCAGCTGCATCATGTTCCAATTTGGTTCACATTTTATCAGCCAAAAGAGCTTGCACTGACACTGTACAGGAGGGGATAGCAAAGAGCAGGCTAGCTGGAGTAAGTGACCTTCAGGTCACTGGGGAGAAAGCATGGCTGTTGGTAATGGACTCAGTTTGGTTAGCCTTATAAAACCGGTAAAAAACCATGTTATACCAGGCATAAATCTACTTGTTAGCTATGATAATACAGAAACTTGAAATAGTAATGCTTTATTTGCTTCTATTGTTGCTTGCAGTAATTATTTTTAATTTGAATGTCATAAATATGATAACTGACTTACATTAGGTGTTTTAAAACCACTTTCAATTTAAGAGTTTGGCTTTTTGCACATTCAAATTTGGAGCCTGCTGAAAAGGTAAAATAAGCTCTTAAGAATTTCTGTTAACACCTGTGGAAGAACAGGATTCTGTGTTGGTTTATGTATAATTAACATACCTGCTGTCAGAATTAAACTGGATAGTTATTTTTTATTTTAGGAAGACCAAAGCCCTGAAAAACTATTTAAGTGCTAATATAAAGGAAGGGAAGCGCAGGATGAGATGACTTTTGGTGACAGTAAGATGTGAAGTCCTAGAATTACATGTTGTATTTTTTGTATGCCTTCAAAAAGAATCTTTTAAGAGAGAATAGTAGGTGCAGTTTTACTTTTGTTTTTAAGAACATAAATAGATGAAAATTATTTTCTATTCCCAGTTTTAATATAAAAAAACCCAAACAACTTGCTTAGACCTGCTTTGAAAAGAACTGTAGTTGGAAAATTAGTTTCTTACTACTCTGTGCTTCTAGATGTATGATTTATTTCATTTATAAAGAAACACCCACTGAAAGCCCTATTCTGCATATGTAAGTGATTGCTTTGCATGCAACTGTTTTGCCATGATGATTACCATGCTGGTAATGGCTGTGCAGCAACATAAATGATGCTTTGCTAAAGTGTGTTTTGTTTTGTTTTGGTTTTTTTTTGATGGTGTGATAGATCACTCTTTCCTGGCCTGGAAGGAAGGTTACTTTCTGATGACTTGAAGCCTGAGGTTCTAGCTGCTTTAAAAGAAGCTGCCAAAAGCCGAGGTAATATGTCTCGTATTCTCCATATAGTGAAACAAATTTCTAATGGTTGAACACACTAGTTGTCAACTCAGGTTTAAAGTAATGTCTCTTTTGAAATTGAGTTCACATAAACAAGTTGGTCATCAAGGTATGATAGCCCATATTGTTTGAAGTGGGCATGACACAAATGAGAATTAAATCGACAAAAAGGCAAGGGAAGAAGGATGAAAATTTACAATAAAAGAATAGATACTTGCTTAGTAAGGCATGTGTTCAAGGTTCAGTAATTTTGTTCAAATAGTATTCCGCCACTCCAGATGGTCTGAATTGTATTTTGCATATGCAATAGCTATGTCATGATTTTGGCATTGTAGATCATCTCTTACCTCACAATTGCAATGACCACATCAGTGTATTTTTTTAAACCAGGTGAAACCAGCTTAAGCATCTAGCCTCAAGCATACTGTAGATCACATAATTTCATCAAGTCTTACCTCAGCCTTAATTCATAGCTTGTAGTTGTGTCCATGTGGACCTACTGAAATACTTCCTTCCAATCTTGGTCAAAAAACTTTGTGAAGAAGTTTGCTGCATCTGTAAATAAGATGCTTCTATGTTTAATTGCCTTCACAATTTATTTTGCTTCTTTTCTGTTTGGAATTTTTCTATAATTTACCTTTCCACCCTTGTGTTTCGTTTCAAATTTACCAATCAAATGCATAGTTTTGAGTCTCAGAAGTCTTTCCATGTAAACACAATTTGCAAACAAGTCACTCGTCAGCTTATTTTTAAACAGTACAAGAATATGGTAAGCTAATCTCCAATGTCTAGAAAATGTGCTTTAAGAAAAAGATTCTTATCTCTGGGTTTTTTTTAATTTGCTCATTTAATCAGAATTCTTTTTTAGACTGAAGATATTAGAACCAGACATAGAATACTATAAATCATTGTCTTGATTTGCTTTTCTGAATACCCTTTATCATGGTCTTCAGTCATTCAGTCACAGTGTATTTCTTCAGTCTGTGTTCTGACCTTTCCCCTTCAATCCTTTATATGTTCTCTGTTTATTGTTCTGCTTGTTCAGTTGGAAGCCTCCTTTCTCCATGGCTTGATCATTGCTTATTATAAAAAATAATAAGAAAAAAGAAAGATAATTCTGAGACAAGATGATAAATTTTCAAAGTATGGCAAAGCGCCCATGAAAACACTGAAAGAATTGGGAGTGACTTATTGCATAGTGTAAATATTTAAAATAATATAAATTGTATAGAAGATGTGAAATCAGTGCTGAGACTGTCAATAAATATGAAGAACAGCAAGTCTGAAACTGCTATAGAGAAAACCTTTGTTCTAAAAAGCAGAATTGTCAAAGCCTTTGGGTATATTATATGATGTGTGTCATGTATATTGTTGCAGTAGAATATGATTGTTTTAGTATTTTTTTCCTGTTACTTTTTCCAGTACTGTTTGTAATTTGTTTTAATGCAGACTATAAATTGTTGAAAGTAGTGATTGCTTTAAATTGTGCATCCAAACAGTGAATATTCTTAATCTGGGATAGAACCATAAAGAAATACTGTTTATTGTAGTAGTAATTTCTGGGACTTTAAAAGAACAGAAATATATAGGGATCAAGACAGTCACAGTGAGATTAGATGGATAGAGGATTGTATGGAAGACAAAATATTAGGTTTAAAAAATGCCAGTTCCTTGTGATGATACCTTAAATTGACTTTTGAGATGTCCTACACAATAAAATAAAAAATGGACCAAAACAACGAAAACAAAATACAGGTTTGACAGACTATATGCCATAATACATCTTAAACAGAAAAAGCAGAGGTGACTAAAATTGAAAAAACCCTATGTATTCATAAAGCAATCCCTTGCTAAGCTCCTTTTGGACATTCCTTCACTTCCAGGCTTGGTCTCTGAGTTGCAGCCAAGGCTATCTACTCTTTTTAGTTCCTGGGAAGTCTTTTGGTTGCATTTGAGGTCTTGCTTCTGTCTCTCTTCTTCCTCTGGCAGTTTCTTTGAATGATATTTTTCTAGGGACTTGTTCTTCGTTGGTAGTATTCCTCTTATTGATCAGAAGAACATATTTTTGTAAATTAATATGACAAGGTTAATTCTTCTAAATATTCTAGAAACGCTTAAGGACTTGAAGATAATCCTTTACAAGATTTTAGAGTCCTACTTTTCATTCTACCTCCTCCTAAGTTATTCTTCATTCTATTTTGCATAATTGTGAAGTACAACTGCAGTACCATAGAAGTTGTGCGTTATTATAAAAAGTATTAGAGGGGCTTTTGGTAGGTTTTGAAACCTTACCTGTTGCAAGTTTTATTTACATAGCTGTAGAAATTACATCAGAGAGATTCCTGATACAGTTGCAGAAATAGAAACTTCCTTGTATTATTTGAGAAGATGGGATGCAATTTTTAGAATTGTTGTACAAAGACAACCAGATCTTGTTATCTGATTTTTTTCTCTCCTAAAATGTGTACTGTATTTTTCTAATTAATAACTGTTGCTGTATTTAGTGTGTTAATGTGTAACTCACAGGATGTTTTCTAAAAATGGATTTGATTATATTCTAGCCCAACAGCTTCTCTGGGGATTTTCAGGTATGATTATTAACAGAAGATGTACTGGTTTGGATTGAAGCTTGATATTGTGTGAATTTGGTGATGAGCTATTCTCATTACCCCAGCTTTCTTGTAAAGAGAACTTGCCAAATAGAGCTGCTAAAATATAGCTACCAAAGATTAAATAATTGAGAACCTTGTAGTTACATGGACATTATCGATATTTTAATTTGTTTATTTATATATATTTAAATTCCTATGCAGGAAGATTTCCAGTATTTTAAGATCACATGTATAGGTTTTAAAACAGGATTTCAAAAATTCTGTGCTCAAATAATGGGATTTAAGCTTAGCTTTTAAGTAGATTCTTAGCTTGCTGATCCACTGCTGCAAGTATTTCTCACTTTCACAAGGCTGCAGTGTTTACCTGTGTTTTCTGTTTAGTAGAAATAACAGAATGCATAGCTCTGTAGGCATGAACTGAAAGAAAAAAAATCTTTTCTGAAGGATATCTGACTACTGACTTCCAACAGAGCAGGGACAGTAGATAATACCTTTAATTAGACTGTTGATTTTAAGGAAATGGCAGTGCTATCTAGAGGGAAGAATGATCTGAAATTCAAATAGATTTCTTGCTTCCATTTCTGTCATTGTTTTTTATGTCATTGAGAGGTAGTGGTATTTTTATATTCTGTAGCATTTTCTTACCCCTAGACATTATGTAGTTTTTAAATATAAGCTGTCTTAATGATAATTAAGAAATAAGTGTTAAGAGGGCTTTGATAATAAGAATAAAAGCACATACAACTAAACTTAATTTCAGCATTCCTTGCACAACTGAGTTTTGTTGCTTGCCAGTTTTAGTGTAAGATCCTCTGCATCTGAACTGCTTTTTGCTATATCTAATAAATAATCCTTCAGATCTATTTGAATTTTTGCAGCTATAGACAAGCAAATACATTAGGCTCTTATTTACCACTAGGGAAATAAGTGATGTAAAGAATCAACCAAAAAAACTCCCCAGAAGTTTGAAGCTTCTACTTTGATTGTAAATCTGTAGTTGCTATGTATGCCTGAGTTATCTTAGTGTCAAACTAACAAATGCAATAACATATTTATTGTTTCCAATTTGTGTTTATTTTTATATTAATATGGAATGTATTTGCTTTTAATTAACTTCTAAAAGCAAGGGGGGCTGGTATCTGCAGTTCTATTTAACAAACCATTTTTTTTCCACAGGAAGAATAGACAGGACACATGTCAGACTTTTTTTTTTTCCTTTCTCTTTTCTTTCTTTTTTTTTTTTTCCCTCCCCTAACAACCAAAAGCACTTTGTTATGTAGTACTGCTCTGTGATTTTCATATCTTTGTCCTTTTGTGGTAATTTCAGGAAGGCCATGCACTCAGCTGCAGCTTCTGAACCCAGAAAGATTTGCCCGGCTCATTAAAGAAGTTATGAATAGTGTGTGGCCTGGCAGAGACATGGTGGTACAATGGTATCCAGGTTTGGAAGACAAAAGTCACCCATCAGTTTCCTGGCTTAAGATGGTCTGGAAGAACCTGTATATACATTTTTCTGATGACTTGAGTGTGTTTGATGACATGCCGCTTATTCCCAAGACACCGCTGGAGGAAAACCAAATGTCTGTGGAACTGGTTAGATTTAGGAATCCATCACCTATCATTCTGGAAGATGAATCTGAGACTCAGCTCCCGGAATATTTAGCTGATATTATTCAGAAAGTTGGTGGAGTTGTACTTAAGAAGCTGGATATTTCTATCCAACATCCACTTATAAAAAAATACGTGCATCCACCATTACCAAGTGCTGTTTTACAAATAATGGAAAAAATGTCCTTACAGAAACTATGCAATCAGGTTGCATCATTCCCATCAACGCATAAAGATGCTCTTAGGGCATTCTTAGCGAGTTTAACTGATGCAAGTGAAAAAGAGAGAAGAATTATTCAGGAATTGCTAATATTTAAAAAAATTGAAAAATCATCTGATGAAAGTGTCCCTGTTTTTACTGGGCTAAAAGGTAGTAAGGTATTACACCACACTGCCAAAATACCTCCTGGTCTAAGATTTTCTATTCCAGTAATTGACAGCAGTGATGAAGCTACTATTCGTTTAGCTAACCTGCTGAAAATAGAACAGCTAAAGAGCACAGATTGCTTGAAATTTGTTATACAAGACATAAGAAGTGATTTTTATTCATACAGTGAAACAACACAGATAATGCAATGGGTTCTTGAAAATCTGACTTTTCTGAAAAATGAGAATACAGATGTGATAGATTGGCTCACATCACTAAAGTTTATTAAGGTTTCACAGGAAGGGGTAATGTCAGCAAATGAACTCTTTGATCCTGAGGTAGAACTTCTGCAAAATTTGTTTTATTCTGAGGAGGAAATTTGCTTCCCTCCTGCTATCTTTATGTCTTCAGATATACTTCATTCTTTGAGGCAAATAGGCTTAAAAAATGAAGCTAATCTTGAGGAAAGTGATATTCTGAGAGTGGCAAATAAAATTGAAAGTTTGCATGCGAACTCTAACACCAATCATGATTTACTGTTAAGAAAAGCTAGAACTCTTTTGATGATTTTGAACAAAAACCATACACTGCTTCACTCATCTGAAACAAAAGCTGCACTGAAAAAAATAAAATGGATTCCTGCATCTAAGGAAAGACCTCCAAATTATCCAGGATCCTTAGTTTGGAAAGGAGATCATTGTAGCCTGTGTTCGCCACCAGAAATGTGTGATATATCTCATGCAATTTTAGTTGGTTCCTCAGTTCCTCTGGTGGAAAATGTGCTGCTGGATATACAAAAAGCACTTGGCATCCCCACTAAGCCCAGCATAAAAGCAGTCTTAAAACATTTCAAGGTGGTGGTTGATTGGCACGGTTCTAAAACCTTCAGTGATGAGGACTATTATCAGTTTCAGCATATCTTGCTTGAGATTTATGGATTTATGCATGATCATCTAGAAGAAGGCAAAGAAGCTTTTAAAGCCCTGAAATTTCCCTGGGTTTGGACAGGTAAAACATTTTGTTCCCTCACAAAAGCAGTGATAAAGTCAGTACCTGATCTTGATCTCCAGCCTTACCTACATTATGTGCCAAAAACTATGGCAAAATTTCACCAGTTATTTAAATACTGTGGTTCAATTGAGCAGTTAACGCCAGACCATGTTTCTATGGTCATTCAGAAAATATATCTAAAAAGTGAGCAGTGTCTCTCAGAACAAGAGAGCAAACAAAATCTTCACATTATGTTGAGCATCATAAGGTGGCTGTACAGCAATCAGATTCCTGCAAGTCTGCATACACCCATGCCACTGTACAGTGGCAAACTTCCTTACAAACTTGCAATGAGGCCAATTCATGAGTGCTGTTACTGTGATATCAAAGTTGATGACTTAAATGATTTGCTTGAAGATTCTGTTGAGCCAATAATTTTGGTGCATGAAGACATACCAATGAAAACTGCTGAGTGGTTAAATGTCCCATGCCTTAGCACAAGATTGATTAATCCAGAAAATATGGGATTTGAGCAATCTGGGCAAAGAGAGCCTCTGACTGTAAGAATTAAGAACATTTTGGAAGAATACCCTTCAATTTCAGATATCTTTAAAGAACTTCTTCAAAATGCTGATGATGCCAATGCAACAGAATGTAATTTCCTGATTGACATGAGAAGAAATATGGATATAAGGGAGAATCTTCTGGATCCAGGAATGGCAGCGTGTCATGGTCCAGCTTTGTGGTCATTCAATAATTCTGAGTTTTCAGATTCTGATTTTCTAAATATAACTCGATTAGGAGAGTCTTTAAAAAGGAGTGAAGTTGACAAAGTAGGAAAATTTGGACTGGGATTCAATTCTGTTTATCATATCACTGATGTTCCTATTATTTTGAGCCGGGAGTTCATGATTATGTTTGATCCAAATGTTAACCATATCAGTAAGCATATTAGAGATAAATCTAACCCTGGGATCAAAATCAACTGGAGTAAACAACAGAAGAGGCTGCGAAAATTTCCCAATCAGTTTAAGCCATTTATAGGAGTTTTTGGTTGCCAATTACCACTGTCTGTAGAATCTCCTTACAGCTACAAAGGAACACTTTTCAGGCTGTCCTTTAGAACTCAGCAGGAAGCTAAAGTGAGCGAAGTCAGTAGTGCATCTTACAATACAGCAGACATTTATTCTCTTGTGGACGAATTTAGCATTTGCGGTCATAGACTGATAATATTTGCTCAGAGTGTAAATTCAATGGTTTTGAAATACTTGAAAATTGAGGCAGATGATCCTGGGGTGGCACAAGATGTTGTCACTATAAAAAAAAATCTCTGTTCTTCCAAAGCCTTGACTGCACCAAATATAAGTGTTTTAAAGGAAGCAGCTAAACTCATGAAGGTCTGCAGCAGCAGTAATAAAAAGCTTCCCACTGAAACACCAAAGTCCTCGTGTATCTTACAGATCGTAGTAGAAGAATTTCACCATGTATTCAGGCGGATTGCTGATTTACAGTCTCCACTCTTCAGAGGTACAGAAGATGATCCAGCTTCTTTCTTTGAAATGGCTAAATCGGGACAGATAAAAAGATCAGCTGATGAATTGCCACAGAAAACAGTAGATTCAACAACATGGCTTATATGTTCTTGTATGGACGTTGCAGATGCTTTAAAATTTTCATTACATGAAAGTGGACGAAGATTAGGTCTTGTTCCCTGTGGTGGAGTAGGAGTGTTGCTGTCTGAAACCCAGGATCAAAAGTGGCTTGTGAAACCTAATTGCAACACCATAGGTGAAGTGTTCTGCTATTTACCTCTACGAATAAAAACAGGCTTACCTCTTCATATAAATGGCTGCTTTGCAGTTACTTCAAATCGGAAAGAAATTTGGAAAACGGACACGAAAGGAAGGTGGAATACAGTATTCATGAGGCATGTTATTGTAAAAGCCTACATAGAAGCACTTTGTGTTCTACGTGACATGGCAATCAATGGCGAGCTAGTTGACTACAGTTACTGTGCAGTGTGGCCAGATCCTGATTCAGTTCATGATGATTTTTCTGTAATTTGTCAAGGGTTTTATGAAGACATAGCTCATATGAAAAGCAAAGAAGGAATCAAAGTATTTTCTGATGGTTTCTCTTGGGTTTCCATGAAGAACGTAAGGTTTTTAGATGACTCAATACTGAAACGACCAGATGTTGGACCATCAGCCTTTAAGATCTTTCTGAAGTACCTTAAGAGAACTGGTTCCAAAAATCTGTGTGCTGTAGATCTCCCATCTTGGGTAAAGACAGGATTTGAAGAAGCAGGATGCAAATACATATTATTGGAGAACACTTTCTCTGAGAAACAGTTCTTTTCTGAGGTATTTTTCCCTAATGTTCAGGAGATTGATGCAGAGCTGCGTGATCCTTTGATGCGTTATGTTCTCAATGAAAAAGTTGAGGAGTTCTCAGGAATTCTTCGTGTTACTCCCTGTATTCCCTGTTCGTTGGATGGACATCCATTAGTGACACCATCAAGACTGATCCATCCTGAAGGAAGAGTTGCAAAGTTATATGATGCCGAAGATGGAAGATTTCCTTATGGCACCACTCAGGATTATCTTAACCCAGTTATTTTGGTTAAACTTGTTCAGTTGGGAATGGCTAAAGATGATATTTTATGGGAAGATCTGATAGAACGTGCAGAGTCAGTAGCTGAAGTCAACAAGATTGATCATGCTGCAGCTTGTCTCAGGAGCAGTGTTATATTGAGTCTCATTGATGAAAAACTAAAATCTAGGGACACCAGAGCTAAGGAGTTTGCTGCAAAATGTCAAAGCATCCCTTTCCTTCCTTTCCTTAGCAAGCCAGCAGGCTTCTCACTGCACTGGAAAGGCAGCGATTTTCAGTCTGAAGCGATGTTTTCAGCCACTGATCTTTTCACTGCTGATCATCAAGATGTAGTTTGCTTAATACAACCAATTCTTAATGAAAATTCCCACTCCTTCAAAGGCTGTGGTGCTTTGTCATTAGCTGTCAAAGAATTTTTGGGTTTACTGAAGAAACCAGCTGTTGATTTGGTCATAAATCAGTTAGAAGAAGTTGCAAAGTCATTTGATGGTATCACATTATATCAAGAAAACATCACTAATGCTTGTTACAAATATCTGCATGAAGCAATGTTACAGAATGAGTCAGCAAAAGCTATGATAATTGAACAACTGACAAACTGTAGTTTTATTCTGGTTGAGAATGTGTATGTTGACCCAACAAAAGTCTCTTTTCATTTGAATTTTGAAGCAGCGCCCTATCTCTATCAGTTGCCTAATAAATATAAAAATAGTTTCCGTGAGCTATTTGAAAGTGTGGGTGTAAGACAGGCTTTTACAGTTGAAGATTTTGCTGTAGTTCTGGAATTAATAAACCAGGAAAGAGGGACCAAACAACTAACAGAAGACAACTTTCAGCTTTGCAGGAGAATAATTAGTGAAGGAATATGGGGCCTCATTAGAGAGAAGAAGCAGGAATTTTGTGAGAAGAAGTATGGTGAGATTTTGTTACCTGATACTCGTCTAGCACTTCTGCCTGCAAAATCTTTGTGTTACAATGACTGTCCGTGGATTAAAGTTAAAGACACAACTGTTAAATATTGTCATGGTGATATTCCAAGAGAAGTTGCAGTAAAGCTTGGAGCAATACCAAAACGCCATAAAGCTTTAGAAAGATATGCATCCAATATCTGTTTTACTACCCTTGGAACAGAATTTGGCCAGAAAGAAAAATTGACAAGTAGAATTAAAAGCATTCTTAATGCCTACCCTTCAGAAAAAGAAATGCTGAAAGAGCTCCTTCAGAACGCAGATGATGCAAAAGCTACAGAGATCTGTTTTGTGTTTGATCCTAGACAGCATCCAGCGGATAGAATATTTGATGAGAAATGGGCACCACTTCAAGGACCAGCACTGTGTGTTTACAACAATCAGCCTTTTACAG
This sequence comes from Falco peregrinus, assembly GCF_023634155.1. Classification (NCBI taxonomy): domain Eukaryota; kingdom Metazoa; phylum Chordata; class Aves; order Falconiformes; family Falconidae; genus Falco; species Falco peregrinus. Next base: position 101,081,969 of record NC_073724.1, read on the forward strand.
AAGATGATATTCGAGGGATTCAGAACCTTGGAAAAGGTACAAAAGTAGGAAATCCCTGCAAAACTGGACAATATGGTATAGGTTTTAATTCTGTTTATCATATTACTGATTGCCCTTCTTTCATATCTGGCAATGATATACTTTGTATTTTTGATCCTCATGCTAGATATGCACCAGGTTCAACATCAACAAGTCCTGGCCGCATGTTTAGAGATTTAGATGCAGATTTCAGAACGCAGTTCTCAGATGTACTGGACCTCTACTTAGGAGATCACTTTAAACTGGATAATTGCACAATGTTTAGGTTTCCTCTTCGAAATGGAGACATGGCGAAAGTATCAGAGATTTCCTCAGTCCCGTGCTCAGATAGAATGGTCCAAAATCTTTTAGATAAGCTGCGTACAGATGGAGCAGAACTCTTAATGTTTTTGAACCATATGGAAAAAATTTCTATTTGTGAGATAGAAAAAACAACAGGAGCACTGAATGTGCTCTATTCTGTACAAGGCAAAATCACTGATGGAGACAGACTGAAACGAAAGCAATTCCATGCATCTGTAATTGACAGTGTAACTAAAAAAAAGCAGCTAAGTGAAATACCTGTGCAACAGATTACTTACACAATGGATACGGAAGACTCGGAAGGAAATCTTACAACTTGGTTAATTTGTAACAGGTCAGGCTTTTCTGCCATGGAAAAAGTATCCAAAAGTGTGGTTTCAGCCCACAAGAATGAGGACATTACTCTTTTTCCACGTGGTGGGGTAGCAGCTTGCATTACTCACAATTACAAAAAACCCCATAGAGCGTTCTGTTTCTTACCGTTATCATTAGAAACTGGATTACCTTTTCATGTGAATGGACACTTTGCTCTGGATTCTGCAAGAAGAAATCTGTGGCGTGATGACAATGGTGTTGGAGTAAGAAGTGACTGGAATAGTAGCTTAATGACAGCACTGATAGCACCGGCCTATGTTGAACTGTTGATTCAGCTGAAGAAACGGTATTTTCCAGGCACTGATCCTACAGTATCAGTGCTGCAAAACACACCTGTTCATGTTGTGAAAGACACTTTAAAAAAATTTTTATCCTTCTTTCCGGTTAATAGACTTGATATTCAGCCGGATTGGTATTGTTTGGTGAAAGCAGTTTACAGTTGCATATATGAAGATTTGAAGCGTCTTTTACCTGTTATGCGAGCTCCAAATATTGATGGTTCTGATTTGCATTCTGCTGTTATCATCACATGGGTTAACATGTCTACTGTGAACAAAGGCAGGCCATTCTTTGACAATTTACTACAAGATGAATTGCAGCATCTCAAAAATACAGAATACAACATCACAACACGGAAGACAGTGGCTGAAAATGTTTACAGACTCAAGCATTTACTCTTAGAAATTGGATTTAATTTGGTATATAACTGTGATGAAACTGCAAATCTTTACCACTGTTTGGTAGATGCAGATATTCCTGTCACCTATGTGACACCTGCTGACGTCCGACTATTTCTGATGACATTTTCTTTTCCAGACTCTAATTGCCACATTGGAAAGTTACCCTGTCGTCTTCAGCAGACAAATTTGAAACTCTTCCATAGTCTCAAACTTCTGGTTGACTACTGTTTTAAAGATGCAGAAGAAAACGAAATTGTAATTGAGGGCTTGCCACTCCTTATTACTCTGGACAATGTTTTGCAAGTTTTTGATTCAAAGCGACCAAAGTTCCTAACGACATACCATGAACTGATTCCATCTCGCAAGGATCTCTTTATGAACACATTGTATTTGAGATACAACAGTATTTTACTTAACAGTGAGGTAGCGAAAGTCTTTGATATGAAAAGTTTTGCTGAATTGTTATCATCTGTGTTACCTAGGGAATACAAAACTAGAAATTGTATGAAATGGAAGGAGAACTTTGCAAGTGAATCTTGGCTTAAAAATGCCTGGCATTTTATTAGTGAGTCTATAAATATTAAGGAAGAGCAAGAAGATATGCAAGCAAAATTTGATGATGTTGTTGAAACCTTGAAGGACTGGACTTTGCTCCCAGGTGTAAGGTTTACTGTCTCAGCTAATCATCTTGTTGTGCCAGAGTGTGATGTTCTGCTGCCCCTCAGCATTATGCATACAGCTGTTTTTCCAAATGCTCAGAGCGATAAAGTCTTTCATGCTTTAATGAAAACAGGCTGTATTCAGCTGGCATTGAACAAAATTTGTTCCAAAGACAGTGCTTTAGTGCCTTTGTTGTCAGGATGTACAGCAAATATAGATAATCCTTCAAGCATTCTGAAAGCCATACAACATATGATACAGACATCAACTTTTAGGACTGAAAAGTTAGCAGAAAGTGACTTTGAGGCTCTCTTAATGTACTTCAATTGCAATTTATGTCACTTGACATCTCAGGATGACATTAAAATTTTAAAGTCTCTTCCATGTTATAAATCGATCAGTGGCCGATACATCAGTATTTCAAAATATGGGATGTGTTATGTTCTCACGAAAAGCATTCCATCAGTAGAAGTAGACAGATGGACACAGTCTACTTCATCAGCTTTTCTTGAAGAGAAGGTTCATTTGAAAGATTTGTATACTGTGCTTGGCTGTGTCTCTGTGGATGATCTTGAAGTGTACTTGAAACATCTTTTGCCAAAAATTGAAAGTCTGTCTTATGATGCAAAATTAGAACACTTGATCTACTTAAAGAATAGGCTAACTAGCATTGAAGAAGCTTCAGAAATGAAAGAACAGCTGTTTGAAAAGCTTGAAGGCATTTTGATCATTCATGATGTAAGCAGTAGATTAAAACCTGCAAAATATTTTTATGACAGGACTGTGAAAGTCTTTGAAGTTATGCTTCCTGAAAAATTCTTCATACCTCAAGATTTTTTTAAGAAACTAGAGCAGCTTACAAAACCGAAAAATCAAGCTGCATTCCTTCCATCATGGGTAACTTTTCTACGACATATCGGATTGAAATTCATAATTTCACAGCAACAGTTATTACAGTTTGCTAAGGAGATCAGCATGCGAGCGAATACAGAAAACTGGTCTAAAGAAACACTACAGAATACTGTCGATGTCCTCCTTCATCACATATTTCAAGAAAGAACTGACCTTTTGTCAGGGAATTTTCTGAAAGAATTGTCATTAATTCCTTTTCTATGCCCTGAACGAGCTCCAGCAGAATTTGTTAGATTTCATCCTCAGTATCAAGAAGTCAACGGGACACTTCCTCTTATACGATTTAATGGGGCACAGGTGAATCCTAAATTCAAACAGACTGATGTGTTGCAGTTGCTGTGGACTTCGTGTCCCATTCTTCCTGAGAAAGCAACACCTTTAAGCATCAAAGAGCAAGAGGGAAGTAGTCTTGGTGCGCAAGAACAACTCGAGCAAGTTTTAACTATGCTGAATGTTAATTTGGACCCTCCCCTGGACAAAGTTATCAATAACTGCAGGAACATATGCAATATAACAACTTTGGATGAGGACATGGTGAAAACTAGGGCTAAGGTCCTGAGAAGCATTTATGAGTTTCTTAGTACAGAGAAAAGGGAATTCCGCTTTCAGCTTCGAGGTGTTTCTTTTGTAATGGTGGAAGAAGGCTGGAAGCTCCTTAAGCCTGAAGAGGTGGTAATAAACCTTGAGTATGAATCTGATTTTAAACCTTATCTTTACAAACTTCCTTTAGAACTTGGTACTTTCCATCAATTATTTAAGCATTTGGGTACTGAAGATATTATTTCAACAAAGCAATATGTTGAAGTTTTAGGTCGCATATTCAAGAGCTCTGAAGGAAAGCAATTGGATCCTAATGAAATGCGCACAGTTAAGAGAGTAGTTTCTGGCCTGTTCAAAAGTCTTCAGAATGATTCTGTCAAGGTTAGGAATGACCTTGAGAATATGAGGGATTTTGCCCTTTACCTCCCCAGTCAAGATGGTAGGTTGGTAAAGTCTAGTATCTTAGTTTTTGATGATGCACCCCATTACAAAAGCAGAATCCAAGGTAACATTGGTGTGCAAATGCTTGTTGACCTTAGCCAGTGTTACTTGGGCAAAGACCATGGTTTTCACACTAAATTGATAATGTTATTCCCTCAGAAACTGAGGCCTCGCTTACTTAGCAGTATTCTTGAAGAACAATTGGATGAAGAGTCTCCTAAAATTTGTCAGTTTGGAGCATTATGTTCTTTGCAGGGAAGGTTACAGTTACTGTTGTCTTCGGAACAGTTCATCACAGGGCTCATTAGGATTATGAAACATGAAAATGATAATGCTTTTTTAGCTAATGAAGAGAAAGCAATAAGGCTTTGCAAAGCTTTGCGAGAAGGTTTGAAAGTTTCCTGTTTTGAGAAGCTGCAAACAACATTAAGAGTTAAAGGTTTTGCTCCTATTCCCCACAGCAAAAGTGAAACATTTGCTTTCCTGAAGAGGTATGGAAATGCAGTAATACTGCTTTACATACAGCATTCTGACAGCAAAGACATAAATTTCCTGTTAGCATTAGCAATGACCTTAAAATCTGCAACCGACAACCTGATTTCTGATACCTCGTATTTAATTGCCATGCTGGGTTGTAATGATATTTACCGGATTGGTGAGAAGCTTGACAGTTTAGGAGTGAAGTATGACTCTTCTGAGCCATCAAAACTTGAACTACCAACACCTGGCACTCCTATACCATCTGAAATTCACTATACGCTTCTTATGGATCCAATGAATGTCTTTTATCCTGGTGAATATGTTGGTTACCTTGTTGATGCAGAAGGTGGTGATATATATGGATCATATCAACCAACTTACACCTATGCAATCATTGTTCAAGAGGTAGAAAGAGAAGATGATGAAAGTCCCAGTTTTCTAGGGAAGATTTACCAGATTGATATTGGATACAGTGAATATAAAATAGTGAGCTCTCTTGACTTGTACAAATTTTCAAGACCGGAGGAAAGTTCTCAAAGCAGGGATAGCGCACCTTCTACCCCAACCAGTCCTACAGAATTTCCAGCACATGGACCAAGGACAATTCCACCTCTCTTCACTGGTAGAGAGAGCCACAAAACAATGTCCTCAAAACATCACTCTCCAAAAAAAATAAAGTCAAACTCATTGCCAGAAATATTAAGGGAAGTGACATCTGTGATTGAACAGGCTTGGAAGCTTCCAGAATCCGAAAGAAAAAAGATTATTAGGAGGCTCTACCTTAAATGGCATCCAGATAAAAATGCAGAGAATCTGGATATAGCTAATGAAGTTTTCAAACATTTACAGAATGAGATTAACAGGCTGGAAAAGCAGGCCTTTATGGATCAAAATATGGACAGAGCCTCGAGAAGACCATTTTCATCCTCTGCTTCTCGATTTCAGTCAGACAAATTTTCCTTTCAGAGGTTTTATACTTCATGGAATCAAGAAGCAACAAGTCACAAATCTGAAAGGCAACAGTATAAAGAAAAGTGTCCATCTTCCACGGGGCCATCTTCCTCGCAACGCTTTTTCGTCCCACCTACATTCAGGTCTGTTGGCAATCCTGTAGAGGCACGTCGATGGCTCAGGCAGGCCCGAGCTAACTTTTCAGCTGCAAGAAATGACCTTCATAAAAATGCCAACGAATGGGTATGCTTTAAGTGCTACCTTTCTACTAAACTAGCCTTGATTGCAGCTGACTACGCTGTGAAGGGCAAATCTGACAAAGACGTAAAACCAGCAGCCCTGGCACAAAAAATAGAGGAATATAGTCAGCAACTTGAAGGGCTTACAAATGATGTTCAGACATTGGAAGCTTATGGAGTAGATAGCTTAAAAACTAGGTATCCTGACTTACTTCCTTTCCCACAGATTCCCAATGACAGGTTTACTTCAGAAGTTGCTATGAGAGTGATGGAATGTACTGCTTGCATCATCATAAAACTTGAAAACTTTATACAACAAAAGGTATAAGGGATATGAAGAGTTTAGGGAACTGTTTTGTCAAGAGCTTAGGTGTTTCGTGTGATGAGATACAAATGCAACTGTGCAGATTACTGATCATCCAAGAGGTTACACATTGCCTAGCAGTTTAAAAGTGTAGTGCACAAAGGCGGACGGTACTGAAGTACTTAGAATTGAAATGTATTTAAATGTGGTTTTTTTTTTTTTTTTTTTTTTTAAACTGAGCCTGCTGTATAAGCAAACTGTAAAACATGAATATTTTTTAAAATTTGCAAGGAAACTGAGCTGCAAAAATTAGCTGTATGTACAATATTGTGATTAATTGGCATATTATTGAACTGCACTTTATATAACCAAAGCTTAGCTTTCTGTTAGAAGAAGCCTGTAATTATAACTCCTTATTAGATTTTATTTCATTTAATATAATGTTTCCAAAATGGTAATGTCAGTTTTCAGTGTACTAATCTTAAGACTGGACATACAATGAAATAGGAGATGGGATGGAAATTAAAATAATTTTGGAGGTATTGCTCCAAAGCATTTCTGTAATCTTTTGTGTTCTGTGGTTATCAGCTGGATCTGATTATCGATTTGCTGCACCATCACGTTGTGAACATTTAAAGGATAGTTCAGTACCTGTGAACTGGTACAGTTATTTTAATGCTGAATAATGATACTTGATTTAACATGCAACTTCATGTTATGCATTGATTGCATTTACTTTTATTATAAAATAATTATTTAATTTACTTTTTTTTTCTAGAGCCTGTCATCTTTTGTTTAATGAAAAATGCATGCGGATGATATAAAACTGATGAACATTATTATATGGTGTTTTATGATTTTTTTTTGAACACCAAAACTGTTTTCAGACATCTAAATGCTTGAGTTTCTTTTCTTCCCCGCCCCGCCCCTGGTGTGTGTGTGCCTTTGTGTGTGTACATAAATATATATATATTTTTCCACAAACATTGATAATAGTACAATTCAGTAACCCATTTTTGGTGTACACTGAGCACTGGTTTTTGTTACATGTTTAAGGGTGCTGCAAGGTAATGCTCTTTTTATTTTGCTGTTCACTACAGCCCTAAAGAAGTCTGATTTTTAGTTCACAGTCTTTGTTTTATTGTTTGTAATACTTTTGGTAATGTCATGCAATATGTTCAACATTAGCTGTTTGTAAAAAAAACTTTAAAAAAATAAAAAAAATATGGAAGGATAATGCTAAATGGAGGGATTACTCTTTGCTGGATCAGTCACATTTGACATAAATGTTAAATGCTTTCCAGTGACAGGCTATTACAATTGTTCACTTGACAGCACAGTGAAACCATAATTTTAACTTACAGAATACAAAGGAAAATAAACCACAGTGAGCTTGCAGGGCTGATAGAGCTGTGATAGTGTTGTAATCAAAAAACAAAACAAAACCTATGATGAAGGCTTCTTCAGTTTTGTGCAAATTATAAATGGCTTGTTCTCTTCTGAAAAACCTCACAAATTGTAGTGGGAGAAAATGTGATGTTTGGAAAACAATACTGCTTCTGATTGTGAAGCCCTATTATTATTTCTGCTATTAGATAATAAGTGCCATAATTTTAATAAAGAAAAATGCAAACATGTATTTCAGTCTGATGTGTTTTGGTTTTATTAAGTAGACTAAATTTACCTATTATTTCAAGCTTTCTTTTATACAGGTAAATACACAATCTTTTTTTCAATTAATTCTGAAAAAATATACAAATATTATTAAAAAGCAAAAAGCTATTTTCTTGCAATGACAAATGTTTGCAGTTTTCTCAAAGAAATTGTACATTTTGATGGTTTTTCTTTTCAATAAATAGCATTTAAGTAAAACACAAATCATGGTGTGCCATGAAATAAATCAGTTAGTTAATTCCCTACGTTTTTTAAATAGATTCCTTTGTGGCTCTTACTTTGTGCATTGTCAGGCTGTATTCAGGGTAAGCAAAACACTAACAAAAAGAAACAGTTCCTGTGCTTTTCAGTTTAAATGGAGCTAAAACATAAGGTAGCATGCAAACAAGAGAGGAGCAACATGAACTCTCAGTTTTAGGTGAGATCTTGAGGAAGGAGATCTTTTAAGCACATAACTGAGTTTTGTAAGTGACTTACGTTGCCTTACCAATATTGTTATGAACGACTAAACTGTCTGTGCAGAACTATTTTTAAAAAAAGTATTTTATTTTGTATATATTGTTGAGTGATGACACCGTGAAGAAGAAAATGGTCCCAGTTCTTAGGATCTGGAGCAATTTTAAATATTGAACCAAAGTAAGCAAGGAAACCTGAATGACACAGAAAAATTAATTTATTGTACTATTTCTGGGTTGATAGCATCAATCAGTTGCAAAAAAATTTACGTATGGATGCAGAGAGACAGGCAAGAGTGTCTCAATTGCAAGTCTCTTTATTTTTTTTAGTTGCTTAACTCACTGTAACAGCTAGCCTAAAGAGTCCTCACGAGACCAGGAAATCCTATTGCGATAGAAACTGATTTCATAAGTGCCATTTAATTCCTGCATAAAAATTAAGAAATAAATAATGAAATAATTGATGCTTCCATTTGGCTCAGCTGGGAGCCTCGGGAAATGCAGAACGTTATTTGTTTCTAAGCTGGGCATGGAAGCTCAGAACAGGTAGTATGTAATGATTCTTTAGTAGGGGTGTGTAGAAGTAAATGTTAGCATGTAGGTTCCACAGAAATACGTTTTACAAGTAACTCTGCACATTACACAAGTTCACAAGGGAGAGAATGTCTTTTCAGCCAGGTATATGTCCTAGTTTATCTTCCACAAGTACCAGTAATGTGTCTAGGAAAAGCAGCTTCGGTAGTCATGTCTCCCAGGATTGTAGTTGTGAGGTTTAGCAAAGATCCTGTAGTGGTTCAGGAAACCGGTTTAACTGTACTTCCATAGCTTAAATCTAAGGAACTGCAGTTGTAATAAGCCTTGGAGGTTTCTTACTCATCTTGTGGAAGCTTTAAAAGTTTTCCTCTCAAACAATGGCATTAGCACCAATTCTAAAAAGCACTTGCCTCAGCGATTGGTGACAAGATAGAGACCTTTTATCAACAAAATAGATTTTTGCATAGGCAACTACCGAAAGAAAAACAAATGGGTTTGTGGTATAAAGAGATGAAGCTTTGCAATATTTGTGCTCAAATAATCATCAAAATCAAGTTACTATGGTGATGTGAAAATCTGGATTTAAGAGCTATTAGGATAAGGATTACATTCACTTGGTACTTGGGTTGCTTTTAATGAGGCTTTAATAAAATCTACTGTAATTGCTCCAATTAAAGGAAGGTACTATCAGCTTTGAGCTTTCCAATTGCTGGATCTGAACACGTTGAGGATGGCTGGATTGGCATTGTGGAACACAGGCAGAAGTAGTAGTTCAAAAATAGTTAAATGACAGCCACAGTAGATGTTTTCATTTGAAGACTCACATTTTTGTCACATGGAAGTGTCTGTCAATGAGTTTTTCATCAAAACTGCTTATCTTTTTTTTGGTTTGCTTTCTGGGTAATTAATTCAGTAACTCTGACACAATTTTTTGCTTATTTTCACCTACTACAGATGAAAACAAAGGAATTACAGATGTCCAGTGAAATCTAATTGTAAAGCATTTTCTAAATTCTGGAAAGTGGTTTTGTAGTTGGGACCAAGATTTTTGTTCATATTTTTAAATATTGTTAATTTCACATTCTTACTCTTGGGAAGATAATTGTGTTTTAAAAATGAAAACATTAATTTAAGCTGTGTTTCATTTGAACACAAAAGAAGCAGCAGACTTTTCAAAATGTATAAAGTTTATTTAAGAACTCAGTTTTCAGTTAATTTTTGCAATTCCTTTTGCATAAATCTATAGGAAGATAGGCAAATGTCAATACTAAAGAACTGTGAAATAGAAACAAAGACGTTTTTGTTTGGGCAATCACCAATAAAGATTTACTACCATTTTAATATTTTTACTTTTCCACTGTGTAACAATCCCAACCAGTTACAAGACTGCTGTAAATAATTCTTTTTGAGGGAAAAAAAATATGCAAACAGTACAATTCATTATGCTGGGTAGTGGGTTTTTTCTTCTCCATTTGGATAACGCTTTTGAAAATAAACTACAAGTGCGTGCTCTCACTTTCCTGTGCCATAATTTTCTGTTAATCTGTAACTATTTACTGAAGTTTGATTCAAGCAGAAGCAATAATTTTGAAATATTAAAGAGAGATGGAATGACACCCACATGGAGAAACCAGAAATTATAATTCAGTGATGTATCAACTATATTGAGATTAACAACAATTCAGATCATCGCGTCAGCTGATTACACTGTGGTAACTTTGGCATAAACTTTGTTTCTCCACTAACTGCACGTAAAAGAAAAAAATCCCAAAGATATTCTTTAGTCACAAGAAGTTGCCATCCATGCTTTAAAAAACATGCACAACTGACATAATGCAACTCTACATTTTCAGTGTCAATTTTGTAGCGTAATGGAAAGAGGAATGAAATTTAAACAACGAAGGGGGCAAGCTGGTGATTTGGATGATGGCAGAACTGAGGACACAGCAGACCTCTTCAGTTTTTCTGTACTACTCAGAATCCACCTGTGAACTGAAGCAAGTCCAAAGGGTTTATCTCCACAAGAAAGGCAGCAGTTACTGCCGTGTCTAACTGAGAGGCCATAACACATAGTCGTGTTGCTAGCCAGGGAACTGCACCCCGATTTTGCTAGCTGTATGCCATGGCTTTGTAAAAATGTTATCTAAAACAGAGCAACTTCAACGTAAGAAGCGGCAACAGAAGTGGCTTACAAATACCCAGTAGTTCAGGGATTAGGTTACTGTTGTGATACATGGAAAGCCTGGATTCAATCCCTTGCTTTGTATTAACTGGCAAATCACATTTGAAAAATGTGCTTCCAAAACAGAAGCTTGAAATGCACAACTGAAAATGTTGTGTTTCCATTGCCAGCAGAATAGGCAGATTGTAACTAACATACTTACTTACAGTATCTGGCTAATACTTAGGAATTAGATTAGGTGAATGAGTAGTTTGGTATGACATGGAAGTGGGCGTGTGTTCCTTGATGTCAGAAACACAGATATGGTGACAATTCAAATGCCTAAGCAGTGGCTGGATCCTCTAAGGGCTGAAGTCCCAGTTTTGCTGTTACACTACATCTGGAAAAGACAGTAGGTAGCCCTCCACGTGACTTGTAGCAGCAGTTTTTAGGTAGCTGGCACATCCAATGGAATTTGCTGTCCTTTATTTTAAGACTCATACTTTTTATCCAATGAATAACATAACTCTGCTCATAATATGGTTTGCAAAAGCTTGCACATGAAGCTGGAACGACCTAAAATGACTTTAAAGGAATGCTGAAGAGACACGTTTCCGTTGCACTCTGTCTCAGCTGAGGGCTTAGTTGAGAGAGAGATGTAGTTGAGAGACAGTTGAGAGATATAGCTGTAGAGGCGAATATTCCTCTCTGTAGGGCCAACAGCCCTGGGCGCACACCTGGATATATATGTCTAAGCCCAGGAAAAGGGGATTTCAGAAATGGAAGATGTGTGACTTCCTACTTCTCCCTTAGGGACTATGTTAGCCATCAGAGCACTCTCCAAATAGCATGGGTGACCCTGATCCACTTGCCTCCTTTGCCTGAAGGGACCCAAAAGCTAATTTTATGCACGTCTCCTACTTTTCCTATTGAAGTTCTTCTGGTTTGCATTAATTGCTGAGGGCTCCACCCTGCTAATGAAGGACAATTTCAGTATTGCACATTAGACTCATTGGATAAATTACCAAGGCTGCCCTTGGGGCAGGAATTACCCAGGGCTTTACCACAGTAACAGTGGATACTGTTAACTGGGGGCTCTTTCTCAGCTCAGTCTTTTCTGGGTACCTGGGATCATAACTGAGCGCTGCGTTTCTTTGCTTGTCCACCAGAGCTGAAGTAGCAAGTTTAAAAACCAGCACAGTCTTAGCAGTTCTTTTGTTCTGATTCTCCTGCTCGAAGGATGATGATTCTTTCCTGTAATGGATGGACATTCTGTGTTTAAATAACAACTATGAGTTAAAATCTTTCTGCAAATAGACACCAAGGCACTATGTGATAGCAACTCCTACCTGGGTAATAATATTATTAAGTGTATACAAAATAGCATCAAAGGAGTTAAAACCCCATAAGGTTTAAACAAGAGACTATTAAATCAAATCCTGCTACCCAGAGGTGTGCAAACAATTTATTTGTGTTCAGTGCAACACTGTACAGGGGAATAGGTCTGCAGTGGTGTTTCTCTACAACATCAATAAATAGTTTGGCAACTCTGGTGAGCATCTATTTTGTATCCAAAGTCCTGATGTAAAAAATAATAAAGAGTACTTTTACTCTCTCCATTTGTGATAGTCTCTCACTCTGACAGGATCAGAAATATCAGTCAACAGCTACAGATGGGAATGAAACAGTCCTCTTAATTGAATCCTGTGGGCTGCAAAAAAGGATTTTTTTTCCCACCGCCCAAACAGTTCCTTGTGTCAGACAATCTGGAGCCACATATTATTTCTCTTTTTACTCGTCCAGCTGGCAAATTGCCTTGTTGAATTAGCATGTCCTAAAATATAAAAGGGTTTCAATGAGTATGCTGGTACAGGCAGAACAACAAACTATTGCTATTATAAAATATACTAACATATTTCTCTGCTGTACAGTGAACAGATTTGAGACACAGGGGGGAGGTATAAATGACTCCTGGAGCTTTTTGTATTAGTTATTTTTATATGAATCTCAGTAATAAGCAAATCAGCATATATGTTGCCAAATTAAAACAGAAAGCTATTAGCAAATTAACACCTTTTACATAGAACTTGTACAAATACCACATTTTTTGTATCTTGTGTTATTGCAAGAACAAAATTGCATAGACCATTTGCTGGCACTTTCTGAATTCCCCAAATAATGCGTTGTCTTAGCAAATAGTTCAAGTAGTTCCCTCAATTTAATTTCACCCACTAATGCAGTAAGTGTTTACATGTAGTGAGAGAAAAAAACCATGTAGCTCAAAAATATTAACAATGACATAATAATCTGACTGAATAATAGTTCAGCAAGGAAACATATTCCTTTTATTTTTTTAATGCTCTCTGTAAGGCTGTTTTCCAAGTGTTACTGACAGAACATATAATTTGATTCAGATCATTGTTCTGAAGTTGAAATGTTATTTGTGCTCTTCTCCTTTCACCCTGTAGTCCAGAACTGTAGATAGAGATTTGTTTCCTAAACTGAAGTACTTTGTTTTTAAAATTCTGAAAATTCTGCTTTCAGTAATGCTCTTCAGCAATAATATAAAACTGAGACTAGCAAGGGGATTGTGCAGCCTCTTCTGGTGCCTCACTGGCAGACACGACTGTATTCTTGGCAAGTGGAGCCCACGCCAGCCACCGACAAGTAGAGTTTTCCGTCCGGACACACGCAGATTTCGTAGAGCCCCTGAGAAATACCAGATCCACCCCTTGTACCCTCAGGCAATTTGGGCAGTCGCACAGTTTCAGCATCGAGCAAAAGCTGCATGGGAGAAAGCATGACAAATGGGCTTGTTAGAGATAATAATGCAATAGCGTGTCACAAAATGACTTTGTCTAGGCAGTGGTTTAAGAATAGCCTCCTACTGCCTATAGAGTAGTTATACACAAAGCTGCTCTGAGACTGAGGCTCTGGGCAGACACCAGAACATGGGAGGGATAATCTGGTGTCCATCCTCTTCCTTAGCAGAGACCTCTTGAAGTTCGAAAAGGACAAGTGCAAGGTCCTACATCTGGGTCAGGGAAATCCCAAGCATAGTTACAGGCCAGATGATGAGTGGATTGAAAGCAGACCTGCAGAGGACTTTGGAGTATTGGTGGATGAAAGAACAGTATGACTGGGCAATGTGCACTAGCAGCCCAGGAAGGCAATCACACCCTGGGCTGCATCAAAAGCAGCATGGCCAGCAGGTCGAGCGAGGGGATTCTCCCCCTCTACTCCACTCTCATGAGACCCAGCTGGAGCGCTGTGTTCAGCTCTGGGGCCCCCAACAGAAGACAGACATGGACCTGTTGGAGCGAGTCCAGAGGAGGGCCATGAAGATGCTCAGAGGGCTGGAGCACCTCTCCTGTGAAGGCAGGCTGAGGGAGTTGGGGTGGTTCAGCTGGGAGGAGAGAAGGTTCCAGGGACATCTTTGAGCAGCCTTCCAGCACCTAAAGGAACCTCCAGGGAAGCTGGAGCAGGACTTTCTACAAGGGCATGTAGTGACAGGACAAGGGGGAATGGCTTTAAACTGAAAGAGGGCAGATTTAGGTTAGACATTAGGAAGAAATTCTTTCCTGTGAGGGTGGTGAGGCACTGGAAGAGGTTGCCCAGAGAAGTTGTGGATGCCCCATCAAGGCTAGTTCAATGCCAGGCTGGATGGGGCCTTTGAGGAAACTGGTCCAGTGGAAGGCGTCCCTGCCCATGGCAGGGGGGTTGGAACTAGGTGGTCTTTAAGGTCTCTTCCAATCCAGACCATGCTATGATTCTATGACAAGAGTCAGAGCCCCTGCCTGCACACTGAATAGTGGGACATAGATTCTGCTGCTGCTGCTGGACCCAGGTCTGTCCTCTGTCCTGTCCCAAGTGCTGGAACATCACAGCTGTGCCACCTAGTTAAGGATGGACATACAGGCTGGTCTGGAGTTCCTCTGTGGAAGAAGTGGCACTGTACAGCTTCACAGAGGGGATAAACAGGCTGTTGTGTGTTGCGTGCTGCTGCTGCTGGGGCAGCTCTTAATGATGTCTGCAGATACCTCCCTAGTTTAACAACTCTGGGACCGAGTGTCTACCTCTGGGCTGAGGACCATGCTGGGATGCCTGGGGATCACTGTGCTAGGGGGGAGCTGAGCGCTCTCAAAGTTTTATTAGAAAACATTTCTCTAAACTAATACAACATTATGTCATTTGGTAGTAGTATTTAATATGACCCCTATGTAGAAGTCTTATTATTGGCACCATTAATTTTAATATCCTAAAATCTGAGGAATTAAGAGAACTTGAAAGACTTGAAGTCATTAGCTATATTCTGACAGCAAGATCAACCAGTTATGGAAACAGAAGAGCTTGTACTCACCACACCATCACTGCTGTGTAGTTTGATATCCATCTGGGAAAGAGCTTCAATATTCCCAGCTTGTGCTTTGATATTAATTCCTCGTGGTGCATCCATGCTCAAAGATCGAGTTGGTGATTCCAGCCTGAAAACAGGAGCAGGAAATCTGAGTAGCACATTCCCATATGTTCCTTTATTTTTGAAAAATAAGTAAATTTTGAACAAGCACTCGAAGGATCTCGCCTGAAGTCATACAAAAGAAGCAGCTTCTTTTTTCTTCAGGCAGACTTGAAAAAGGAGGTAGCTATTTAAAAACACCAAAGTATTCAAAATGAAAAATACAGATGAATTCATAATACAGACACAAGGTATTATTTCAGAGACAACTTTATGTTATTTCAGTATAAAAGTAATGTATTCTTTAAAACTCAAACCCATTTTTTGATTCTATAGTTTGAATTTATATTCATTTTGACATAATAAGATATTGAAATTAATAAAAATAGTGCAGTCTGGAAGTCTTTTAATCAACAAGAGTTTTGACACTGCTATCAGTCTGCTATCAGTCAAGATAGCAGAACCAAGATTTCACTCTGTGTGTGTGTGTTGTTTAACTAGATGGCATCTGAAAGTTAAAACCCAGTAACTTTATCTGAAATAGAAATTATGCAATAAACCAGAAAGTTGCAAACCCTACAGTGCCACAAGATGGCAGACAGGTACTGTATTAGCTGAGTAATCACCTCGCTGGGTCAGCTGTGCAGCACTAAGGATTTTTATTTTCCAAAGAGATAAGGCTTAGTTTCTTCAGAACGTTGGTATCATTTCCACAGTAAGCAGCAGGGATAGAAGTATTAATAAAAAAACATGAGAAGGAAAGAAAAAGCCTAAGCTCAGCAACAAGGTAGTGATTATATTGCTTCTTTTGACCGTCACCTAGAACTGCTTTGCCTGGAGGCACTGGGAACACTGCAGGATCAGGGTTGATACCTACTGGGTTTTGCTCCTGAATATTGGCTCACCCTCCCCAATGACACCAGCCTGAATTTTACATGATCAGCCAACATTAGCCAGATGAATATTAAGGCTAGAGAAAATGAATCAACTGGTGTCCCAGTTCACATCCATGTTACCTCTTCTATTCTGTATGTTTTCTAGAAACGTACAAAACAGTGTGGGTTCCATCCATCGTGCAGAACTCAGACATGTGCCCGGGTTCACAGGTCTGCACGTGCTCACCCACTGTGTCTTCTGGAAATGTGGAGTGGGGGGGTCTGCGCGTGCACGCACTTGCACACGCACTCCCAGCAGATGCTGTGATGGCTCCGTGCATGCTCAACAGCTGCCAGTCTGGACGAGTGGACTGTGTCCCAGCAGCTCCTTTGCTAGGTATGCATCAGGTCACGAGCCCTGACGCTGCCTGCCAATCACACGTTATAGGAATGAAATGATTTTGCACACAATCCTGATGTAGCCGTCTGTTGGGTTTCATTTACTCAGACTGCTTCAGTTCTTATTTCTTTTTGCAGTTAGCTCATTAAAACTAGAATTTAAAGAAGTCAGTTTGTGCTTGTGAGAAATTTCAGTTATATCTTAGAATACTGAAGCAGCTAAATCCAGCTGGTATCTTAAAACCTAAACCCATGATATCTGAGCACAGTCAAGCACAGCCACTGAAACTTCATTTTTTTATCCCCAAATCTGAAAATAACTCTGGCAATACTGGCCTATCACTGCTGGCCAGAGGTAGCAGGCGATTCTATCTTCTTTGATCTTCAAAGGTCCCTTCCAATCCAAACCCTGTGACTCTGTGTTTCTACGATCTGCCTCTCCCCGCCATCTCCTGGGTTAGTCACCTTCAATTAGTTTAAACGTCAGATTGATAATTTAAATTCCTAATGATGGATAACTGCATCATAGCTCCATATTGGACATAACCCATGACTCTGAGATGGCATGAACTTCTGCCGTGATTATGCTGAGTACAAGGGCACAAGTATGAGTCTGTTCTGTATCAGACATCTAATACAGCATTAGCAATCTTCATTAACTAGTGTTGGTGATTTAAGAACGCTATGACTTATGGGAAATCGGTTTTTCTCTGAGTGATTTACATGGGAGGTTTGTTTCATTGGGGTATTTTTCAGTGCACATTTGTATGCGTTATAAAATGGAGAATTAATGAAAGTTTGTATTTTCTATATTTAAAATTTAATATATTTTCATAAGTTAGTGTCAAGGTAGTTGAATATAACTGTTGCCATAGTTTTAGCAAAAAGCTATAAATCTTGAAATAGCTCGTTTTTTTGTAAAGTATTTCACCTACGTAAGTAATCTATATGTAGGCATAAATTTTTATTTCTAAGCTCCACTGAACATTACAAGAAGACAGACTGGGTAAGATTTTTGAAGAGCGTATCAGACCTGGATTTTGAAAAGCAATCAAACACTGGAGAAATATTTCTTACTTTATACCAAAATTAATGCTGGCAAGAAGCCTACAGACTTCGGAAGCATTTACAGATTTATGGTATCACTTACATATAACTTAAATTACGTGGCAGAATTACATTTGCTATATTAATCACAATCCTAAATTTCTGCTGTTTATAAAAAAAAAAGCAGTAAAAGTAAAATCACTGTAAAGCAGGGACTTTAAAGCCTTCTGGAACTATTGTGTGAGAGAGATTTTAGCAAAGGCCACATTCAGTAATACTAACGATGTGTATCTTCATACAGCATTCAAAGGTTCAGCGTCTCAGGTCTAGATGCACTAAAAGGGGAATGGGTACTTGGTGTAGAAATGATGTGAGAGTTGAACCTTGACTTTGAATGTCCCTTCTCAGTCCCCATTTGTTCCTGAAGACGCATGACTTCCTCAGTCCTTTAGACACTGACCATAAAGTTACCTAAAATTCTTCAGTGGTCCTGGCCCTGAGGCACTCCCAGTTTGTCACTGGTGGGCAGGTTTGGACTTCTCCTGTATGCTTAAAGGTCTGGGGACCACAGAACTGCCCTAGCAGAAGAGCTGAGTGATGGAGATACTTGTATGAACTCACAGCCTCTCGGGAAGATAAGAATAGAGCACTGCAATTATCAACACTGGTGGTGTTTTAAATACATATTTATAAAGCAAAATGGGCTTTTTTTTTATCAGTATCAGTGGATCTACTTGAAACAGATGATGGGAGGAAGTTGCTCTGCACTGCCGTTTGTGTCAGTCAGTCAGGAGATACACGACTATGTGCAGATAATGGCTGATAAGAAAGCTTCGGGATCTATTCCCTAGGCAATAAAAGGAGGAAGAGAGCAGGCTGGACTGAGCAAAACGTTGATGTGCGTCCCTTAAAAGTCTTGGCAAAACAATAATTTTGTTTGCTTGCAAATGCTGGAGGATGCTTGGAGACTGAGGAGACAGAAACTAATTGTCTTAAGAGTTTTTGGTCATTTTATAGTGTTTGTTTGAATTTGGGCAGTAGAATGATGAAGGATTATATTGTTATCAGTCACTTTATCTTTTAAAATTACAGGCACATAAATTACATCTAACAGAATGGAGTGATGGTCTTTATCATCTAGAGGAATTAATCTATGTAATGTACTGTCCTAAATGAGACATCTGTCACAGCCTGGATCTCATTTGGGAAGATGGATTCTGTACTTAGGAGTAGCTTCTAGGTACTGGGGTAGCTGCCAGGGGTCTATTAGCAAGTGGTGTGGTGCAAAAGGAATTGATTTGGACAGCGCAACATTTGATGCCAAGGACCTGACACCCCCATTATATGTGTCCTGAGGAGTACCTGGACTTGCTGTTATCTGACCCTGAAGACTGGATGCCCAGAAAGGCTGGAGCGCATTAGGCATTCTCCAGGACAGCACAACCCCTGGATTAATTTGATCCAAATGTCATCCTGTTCACCTACCCCAAGCAGTTTCACAATGAGAACCAAGATGTGAGGAGCTCAGGCAGTTGGGAGATATCCCTCAAAAGCACATTTCTAATTTGAATTAAGACACTCATGTAGGCGTATCCCCAGACTGTGAAGCAACAGAAACCATATCTAGGCCCACTTGCAGTGTAGGTAGCTTGCCTTGCTCTCCTTCACCCCAACCCCCGCAGACATGGGTGGGGGACTAGGTGGTCCCTGCTAATATTTCACAGCTCTGTCATCTGCTGGATGTCAGTCCAACAGTAGTCTACTGCAACTAAAGCAACCGATTACAAGGAAGGTAATATTTCTTCCTTGCTGGTAAGATTGTTCCAGAAGCTGACTATACTGTCCTGGCTGGCTGCCATGGAAATTTGGTGCTGAGATGTGCAGAATAATTCATGAAGGACTGTGTGAAAGTCTTCTCAGGGAACCTGGACAGCATCCAGGCTCTGGATCTGAAACCATCCCAACAGCCTAAAGGCTTGGAGATTCCCACCTTTCCCTACAAGCATATTGCTAACTCGTGGAGATACCAGATCACCAGAAATTGCTCAGATGGCTGTTTAGGGAGGACACGAGGGGAGTGACAGCCTGCTGCAGTCATGGCAAAGAAGCAGCTGATACTGCCTGTGCATGCTGCAGGAATATTGATCTCTTCTTTCATCCTGTTCTGGCAGGAGGTGGAGGGATTCCTGGTTATTCTTGTACCACAGTGCATTAGAAGGCTGGTTTCAGTACTGCAGGAGGAGCACCAGAGTCTGCTGGAGACCAGGTGCCCTACCACAGTGTGGGGTTGCTTGACTCTGAGAGGACAGAGGAATCAGTGAATTTGGGGAATAGTTTATTCCTTCCTTCTGGCCACTTTCTGTCCTTTCCATCTGATGAGTCAGCATGTCTCCTGAATTCAATGGGGACAGAATTACTCGGTATGACTTTAGATAAAAGTTCCCTACGTGTATGCATTTCTGCCAGCACCTACTTGAGGAAGAACAGGGTTACTGTAAGTGGACTGGACAGGTAGATGGACACTGCCTCTACAACTGTGGTGCACCCAACAACTGGTGTGCCCATAAATCCACACAGCTAACTCTTCCCCCCCCTTCCCCCTTGATTTTTGGTTAAAACAGGCTGATCAATTTTACCATCCAGAGAAGATTTTATGAAATGTAAGCCTGGCACTTCAGTGTTAAAGGAATGGTAAAGAATTTAGCATTGTATAGTGTATTAAGTATTTGAGTTAAATATGTTCTTGTATCAGTAAAAGAGAAACACCTATGTATTTTGGCCCCAACTCAGCTTTAAGTAAAAAAGAAAAGGGCCCTTGCACACAGGAGAAAATGTCAAATACAGTGGATTCGATTTATTTTACTTTAGATCATATTATTTCACAGCATTACGTTTGTTTAGATCATTAACCGGATATTGGTCTGGTGTTCACCTGTAGGGTGGGTTCTTTTTTGTGAAGCCCTTTTAAACACTGGAAGAACACAAGGTGGGTTCAGGCAGATCCTCAGTGCTGCCTAGTTCGTAATGTCTTTTCATTACAAGTTTTTCACAAAGCTTTCTGGTATTGATTTTTATGAAAGTTCATAAAATACAGTAATCTATCACTTCCACTTCTCTAATATGCTCAGTCTTTCTCCCATAGTGGTTTAGTACAATCAAAGTAAAAGGATCCACACAAAAAGATACACTCTCTCTCTCTCTCTCTATATATATATATATATAAAGGTTTGATTTGAAAAGAAAGTCGTATGAGGGAGCAGAAGACAATGAAAGATCCCATGCCCCTTGCTGCTTTGTAGGACTGAAGATGCAGCTTCACTCTTGTTTCTAGGCATCGATAGGGGAGCATGCATGGGAAATGCAGTATCAGAGAAAAGATTGAAGACTATGAAGAAAAAAGAGGAGATATAGAAAATGAAACTCAGAAGAGCTGAAGCTGGAATAATGGTACTTGCTCAACGGGTGTGTATTTCAATATTGTTCTTGTTTCCCTTGAACTTCCATGAAGATGCTACAGTAAAACATGATGACCACATAAGGATGTCTCCTACTTTTCTGAGTAAACAACTGTTTGACGCGCCTCTCAGTAAATGACCTCCATGACTTCTCAGAGTTAGAAAACATTTGAAAAAAAATCAGTGCTTTGACTATACTGTTCCAAGGCCAAATAAAGCCAGTACAGTGAGTCCAATAAGGTTGGCAGTTATGGCACAGAAGATCTGATCCTGCAAGCCTGCATTCCTGTGAAAGTAAGCACTGTGTGACTCCACTTGTACATGTGTAAGACTGGGTTAATCTTTTCCTGAGATTATGAATATATGTAACTTTTCATTCCTACTTTATTTTCATAGAATTGTAGAATAGTTTGGGTTGGAAGTGACATCTAGTCCACTGCCCCTGTCATGAACAGGGACATCTTTTATCCCTCCTGGCAGGAGCAGCTGAGTGAACTGGGGTTGTTTAGTCTGGAGAAAATGAGGCTCAGGGGGGACCTTATTGCTCTCTACAACTACCTGAAAGGAGGTTGTAGGCAGATGGGGGTTGGTCTCTTTTTCCCAGGTAAGAAGTGACAGGAAACAGCCTCAAGTTGACCAGGGCAGGTTTAGATTGGGTATTCCTTCATGGAAAGGGTAGTGAAGCATTGGAACAGGCTGCCCAGGGAGATGGTGGAATCACTATCCCTGGAAGCATTCAAAAACTGTGTAGTTGCTTAGAGGCATGGTTTAGTGGTGGACTTGACAGTCCTGGATTAACAGCTGTAATTGATGATCTCAAAGGTCTTTTCCAGCCTAAATGGTTGTATAGTTCTATGTTCTTCAACTAGACCAGGCTACTCAGAGCCCATCCAACCTGGCCTTGAATGTTTTCAGGGATGGGGCATCTACCACCTGTTCAAGTATTTTACCACACTCATCGTAAAAAAATTTCTTCCTTATGTCTAGTCCAAATCTTTTAGTTTAAAACCATTACCCCTTGTCCTATTGCAACAGGTCCTGCTAAAATGTTTGTCCCCATCTTTTTACCAGCTCCTTTTAGGTGCTGAAGGGCCACAAGCAGGTCTCCTCAGAGCCTTCTCTTCTCCAGGCTGAACAACTCACAACTGTCTCAGCCTGTCTTCACAGGAGAAGTGCTCCATCCCTCTGATAATTTTTGGGGCCCTCCTCTGGACCTGCTCCAACAGGTCCATGTCTTTCATGTGCTGAGCACTCCAGAGCTGAACACAGCTCTCCTGGTAAGGTCTTAGGAGAGCAGAGAGTAGAGGGGGAGAGTCACCTCCCTTGACCTGCTGGCCACACTTCTTTTGATGGCACCCAGGATATGGTTGGCCTTCTGGGCTGTGACCACATGCCAGCTCATGTCCAGCTTTTCAACTAGCAGTATCCCCAGGCCCTTCTGCACTGGGCTGCTCTCAATCCCTTCATTCCCCAGCCTGCTCTGACCCAGGTACAGGACCTTGCACTTGTCCTTGTTGAACCTCATGAAATTCACTTGGGCTCACTTCTTGAACTTGTCCAGGTCCCTCTGGATGGCATCCCATCCCTCAGGCATGTCAACTGCACCACTCAGCTTGGTATCATCTGCAAACTTGTTGAGGGTGCACCTAGCCCACTATGTCGTTGATGAAGATATTAAAGAGAACTGGTCCCAGTACGGGTCCCTGAGAGACACCACTTGTCACCGATCTCCATCTGGACATTGAGCTGTTGACCATTACCCTCTGGATGTGACCCAACCAATTCCTCATCCACTGAACAGTCCACCCATCAAATCTGTCTCTCTACAATCTAGAGCGAAGGATGTTGTGGGGAAACCACGTCCAAAGCCTCGCAGAAGCCCAGACAGATGACAGCCATAGCTCCTCCCTTGTCCACTGATGTAGCCACTCCATCATAGAAGGCCACTAGCTTGGTCAGGCAGGACTTGCCCTTGGTGAAGTCATGTTGGCTGTCTTCAGTCAGGTTCCTGTCCTCTATGTGCCTCAGCATAGCTTCTAGAAGGATCTCATCCATGATCTTCCCAGCCACAGAGGTGAGGCTGACAGGTCAGTAGTTCCCATGGTCCTCCTTTCTACCATTTTTCCAGTCACAAGGGACATCATCTGACTGCTATGACTTTTCAAATATCATGGAGAATGGCTTAGCAGCTACAACAGCCAGCTCCCTCAGGACTCCGGGACACATCTCATCATGTCTCTTAAACTTACAGATGTTCAGGTTTCTTTTCTTGAGGGAAACAAGAGTTAGGGGAGCAATGGCTACAGGCCTTATTACAGTCTATAAAGACACAGAAGCATTGAGGTTGCATAGGGGACAGCCTGTGAAAATGGGGCATAGAACACAGATGCTGCTGGCACGTAACCAAACAGCTTTTTCACATTAAGGAAGAAACCTTCTGATGCCTCTGGTGTACAGAAAAGGAGTCTTGCCGTGAATGCCTGCCCTCGAGTTCAAGTCTGACTTTGGAAAGGTGAAAGGGGAACTGAAATTAAATTAGGAAGTGATTGGAGGTTGTGGAGCAGAGGAAGAATAGGAAAGGTAAGAAATGAAGGAAAAAAGGCCCCAACCCACAAGCATAAAAGCAGGAAAAGGCAAATCTTTAACCTGTCAAGGAATTAATGTCATGAAAGTCAAAAAAGCAACCTAGAGGACTCTGTGGGCTTAACTGGCCTTGGTTCTCCGTAGGTGTCTGCTTTCAGCCCTGCTTTTGGAATGCATGTTAACCTTTAAAAGGCAATAGGAGTATATTGGCTTTTCGTTTAGTCTGAAAGCAGTCTAATTCACCAGCAACATCGCTAGACCTTGTAAGAGAGTAAACCATAGGCAGAGCATGCACTAGTTACACAGGAAAAAGAGATTGTTGGCATTTATTTATGGTCCGAAACCCAGAATTTCAAACCATGTTCTCTCTTTATGAGGAAGCTGGATTCCCGTTGACACAAGCTGAGCAAAACTAAGCTGGAATTGTAGAGGCGGATAGTGAGCAGCAGGCACACACCATTGCTGGCCAATTCCCACTCATATTCACTGATTTCCCAGCAGCTTGCTGTTTTGAGGTCAGGCAAGTGGGGAGCGCGATCAGGATGTAGCAAGAAGAATATGATTACCTAAAGCTACGGATCTTGGTCTTCTGCCTTCTGGCTTTTAGTTGTTTGCCAGCAAGTCCAAAGGAAAAGAAGGACAAAACAACAGGGCTGAGACCTCAGTCTTGGTATATGCCTAATTTCTGTTTTGTTTTGTAAAATTATTTTCTTTGGAATGGCTCCTAAAATTAGATCTTCTTGCAAACAGGAAAGATGAGTTTCACAGCATGTTCCAACAACCCTGTATATCTTAAGGACATGGAAGTATTAGTATTCAACAGTAAACTCTTGAAAGCTCTTATTGAATGTCACAAAATACAAAACAGTAATGACTCATTAAATCTTCTTCCCTGATCAGTTTCTGCACAGTAATGGAAACACAGCAGTTGCTTAGTCAAGCCTTGGCACAAAATTCTGGTTTGACATACCTACTGTAAATCTTTCAAAAGCTGACCGATTTTTCTTTCTAAAGTATCCCATGTTGCATCACAAGTACTGAAATTCCTCATTTAAAGGTGGAATAATTGCTTCCTACCTGGATGACGCTGTCTTCCATATTTCTTCCGTGCACTTGGATGCTCTAAGTATGAGTTTCACTGAGTTAAACTAAATGAACTATAATGAAAAAAATTGAAAAACAGCATCTATTTTCCCCTGTCAAGTCCATTACTTGGTCAATGGTTATATTACATCATCCCAATTTTTGTAGCTTAGTTCAAGGACCCCATTTTCAAAGGGTTATTGCTCCTGGGAGTTGCCTGCATTAGGACACATACTCCATTTCAGTAAGGCTAATGTCAATACCTACATCTCCCTTAACTGAATCTCAAGTTAGTCTATTATTTATGTGACTATAAAATATAATATGCAAACCAGTATGGTTTTAATGAATCAAAATTAATTAAAAATTATTTAGAATGAAAAAAATAACTTTTATGCACTTTCTTCCAAGTGCATCTGGCTATTTCTTTGTAGACAAATTTAGAGGAAAAGTTATAGCAGCACAAGATACAGCTTAATATGAGAACTGTACTTTCAACTTAAGCATGCCAAGGCTAATACCTCTCAAAAATGAAGTTTCTCTGCCAGTAATAAAAAACATCACCATCATCTTGCGAAAATAAAGAAAAGTTGTCTGATAATATCATAAGAAAACAGTGCACAAATGAATCCAGAGACACATACTATGAGGGTGACTGTTTAAGAGGCAAGTATACATACATAGGAACTGCATTAAAGAAAAATTAATTGGATGGAATGAAGCAGTTGTACATAAAGCACCCCATTTATCTAGTAATTATAAAGCTTTTCTAAAAACATCTTCAGTGGCACCATGTTGCAATTTGGAGACTGTAAAATAATGGAGTAATTAGTTGTAATCTGATTTTAAAATTAACTTTTTTTCTTGACTCTCTTCTGCTTATTGCTTAAATGCATTAATGAAAATGTCACTTTGGAAGGTCTATCATTTTGTCTCAAACCACTTGGGAATGTCTCAAAATGGGCTGGGCTTCGCTGGCAGTTTGTAACATCTCTAACCTCTAAAAAATAAGTCGCAAATGCACATTGTAATGCATGGAAACATCCTGAACACTTCAACAACAGCAGAGCTACTCTGAAATAATTACTCAAGGATGTGGTAGGGTCTGCTTTTGCTGGCAACATTCTTTCTTGGGACAATAATGTTCTTGACATTTACATACATACATATACTGACAGTCCTAATGAGTGAAGCACTAGCAGTTGTTACAAGAGGGCTACTAACAGAAGTATGGGACTTTTGTATGGCATGTGTAAAACTGCTGCAGGATTTTTTCTTTTTAAAAATAATTCCTTTTGGAAAAATAAAAATATGATTAAGTATTTTTTTCTGATATCAACAAGGTGTGAAGTGTTAATAAGGTATAGTTAGTTAGCTTAAAAATTAAACTCTCAAATCTATAACACATTCTGTATGATCAAGGAAATATCTTTTTAAAAGCTGCTTACATTTATAGCTAAATTTTCTGGAGGGCACAACGTTTATTGGATTCCCCTCCCAGATGTCTGCACTGGTAAGGGATAGGAGCACTTCATTACCTGACCACTTCATGGTTGAGTTCTCAGTTGTGGAGGTGAAAAAAAGCCCACTGAACCACTTTCCTATTTCCCTTTCTGTCAGCTCTCAGGAAGGAGCTGTCATCATAAGTGACACAGCTGGTCTTACTGTGCTTGGCTGGAATGAACAGGAGTCACAGTGAAAGGATAAAATCCCATTGATGCCAATGGAGTCAATATTTCATGAAGAGCCACTTGGTGGTGGAATGGAGAAACCAAGAAGTCAGATCATAAATACTCACTACCCTCAACTAAGCATAGCTCACCTACAGGGAATGAATTTTCTAAAGATAAAACAGTCTTAAAATGACCTTAAAGAATCCTGAGCCGCTGCAGTAATGGATTCTTAGACTTTTTGTGTGTTTTACATTAGATGATCACTGGATAGAAAAAAAAAAAATCATAATTAGATTCTGTGGATATATTTATTTGTCCATAGATAAAGGTATCAATTTATCCATGTATAATCCTGTATTTAAATTACTTTATCCACAAACTTACTACAGTCTTGTAACTCAGCTTGGATAGTGAGTTGGGTTTCTTACTTGTTCCACTGCTGAATCTGAGTGCCTAAATTTCAAGTATTACAACTTCAGAACCGAAGAACCCAAGAAACCAACCAGGACTGTGTTCCTTTAATGACTTCTTTGTTAAGAACTCCATGAAAGAAAAGCACAAACAATATAAGGTTTTTATCCTCTCTTATGCCTCAGGCTGTGGGCAATCTGATGATCCAAGATTAGAAGAAAAGAGAGATTGTGCTGTTTTCCTGATACAAATGTGCCGGTTTTTAAGCTTTAAGAAAGAAGTTAAATTACAAAATTTAATGGAATGGTGCAGAGCAGTACAGAAAAATCAGAAAAACCCTCAGAACAAGAATTGCTGGAGTCAATGGTACAACTGTAAAGGATAGTATACATGTGAATACAAGGATGGAAGGCTGACGCACAATTATTAGAACTAGTACAAAAAAGTCTGAATTTGATGCTATGCAGAAGGTTTTGAAGAAAGAAGAGTCAGAAAATTGATAGCAATGAAAACATCAAGACTGTACTTTGAAATTCTCAAAGTCTTTAGTGAGTATAAGACAGCTATGGATTTTTACCAACTTATAAGGAAAAAACACTTCTTTTAGGTAAATATGATGGTGTCATGACTTTCCTGAAAGGATAAAGTTCTAGCATGGCCAGGGCCTCCAAGCTAATTACTAGCCAGGAAGCACTCATTACCTTGTGCCTGATATCAAACAGGAGCCAGTAATTGGCAGCATTTGCTAATCCTAGTTACAAGGTTATATAAACTATGATTAACAATTTAGATGAATTTATGCAATATAGGGTTACAAGTGAAAAGCTTTACTCTGGGATTTGATCATCTCCCAGCACACTGCGTGGCCTTGTTTCTTATGATGAATTTTCATTCCTTCAGAGCTTAACCAAACATGGCATAGTCGATAAGTGCACGGTTCCTCTACAAAAAAAAAAAAAAAAAGTAGTTGCCTATACTAAGGAGTATAGGTGATCCCCCGTGCACTCTTCAAAATGAAGAGAGAGAAACAGGCAGTGCTAGGACATAATTACTCTGATCAGTTTTAGAGGTCTTATGGCTTAGGGGTGATCTCTGTGCACAAGCACAATTACAAAACCTGATCTGAATAACAGATGTTTTCAGTTCCCAAGGTTTTGTTAACAGAACTTGTTTTATGTAAGCGATATAAAAGAAATGTTCAAAGTTCTAAGACAAACGCACTTACATGTTCTCTTAAAAAGAGAATTAAACAGTAGCCAGTTTTATTGGTACTCTGAAAAGACTATGAGATTTAAAACATTTATAACCTACTCAGAAACACAGCAGATATGATTATTACAGTGTAGTTACCTGTTTACTAGTTCTCCATCCATCCTAAATATTAAGGTGTTTTTGCCTGTTTGTCCACTGTCACTCAATACAGTTGTTGAAGGAATGAAAACTAAAGATCGGAACTGAGATATGATTAAAATAGAAGCTTCTCTCAAGACTGACAGTTGTGATAAAGATGGTAAGCAGAGCTAATTCAAAAGAGGTCTCTGTGATGACCTCAATTTTATGATGTGCTGACTCTCCAGGTAATTAAAAACGGCCAAAGCTCCTCTGAATCTGATTGAATCTGGCACATCACAGATGTTTCCAGCACGGCCATCTTTTTCAAACGACTTTAATGATATTACAAAATAACTTACTGTATTATAAAATTTTACTGTCATATAATAACAGTATTTGCATCACTGTTGTAAAAAATCTGGTTAGTATTTTCATAAAATTACCCTCCAGGTTAAAATTTGCCATGCCTTTCTTTTATATATCTCAGGCTAATTTTTCTTTAATATGCAGAGGCACAGAAAGATTTCAAGCTAACTGGAATTCTTTGGTACATGCTGTTCATAGTGTCCACTTGTCCTGCATGAAAAGAAACACTCAAGTTAAGAGGGCTTTGCTGACAAGCAGGTCATACCCCTCCCCTCTGGTGATTCATTAGTACAGTGGCTGAACGCGCCAGATTCCTCACAACTGAAGTATCACAACTGCACACACAGGCTGAGGGACAGGAAAAAAAGTGTGAGTAGTGACAGTGCACATGTACAATATATCTTGGAAGAATTACTGTTGTTAGGAAAACCCTTTTTTCTTCCAGTGTTTGCCACATGCACGTCCTTATGGTGGGTGACTCCTGTTTCATGCCTCCCCCGCCAGCTCCGTTGATATACGTGCAGACAGGCGAAAGATAATGTAAGGGATGCTCTACCCAGCTCAGCATTACATCTTAGACCAGTGACAGCACAATCATAGACGTACAAATAGAGCTCCAGGTGGTCATCTGCAAGGTGTCTATAACTGTGACAATCATTAAAGAAGTTTTCACGGCAGCTTGCGCTCTGGTAGAGTATGCTGTAATCACTGATGACAAGTTCACTTTAGCAATCTCACTGAGCAGTCTGACATTGTCAGGTACTCAGTTCAACAGCGTAGGCGTAGAAATCATTGCGAGTTTGGTCTTTGCACTTCTGACATAAGCAGCCACAGAAAATACATAAATGACTGCCCCATACAGGCAGCAGAAGTAACTCTCTATTGATTTTAATGTGTTCAGTGACATCTCTGAAAAACTGAGGCTTTAGGAAGAGTATCAGCCACCTGACTGGCTTAAGTCACTTATGACAGTGGGCAGAAACCTGGCCAGTGTTCAGGGAGACCTTACCTGGCAAAAAGGACACTGACATCAGTGCATGGATCTCCCCTCCTCCTGTTATGGAGGTATCTCTCTGTTGCTCACCAGTTTCAGAGGCCAGCAGTCCTCTGCAACAGGACACATGCTGTAGGTGCTCAGGAGAGCAGCTCTGACTGCCAATACATCCATGTGCAAACAGGCTCACTAGGAGACCCGAGCCTCTGTTGCCACTGGACACCAAGTGTCCCTCCTACCTCAGGAGCGAAACCCCTTCCGTGAGAGCAGTACAGAGTCCCTCTGAAGACTCAGAATGAGAGAAGGCAGGATGACCTCATCTGCAGAGGTAAGTCTATCTCCTGTGGTCATATGGTCCATAGGTAAGACGATATCTATGCCCTGCAGGTTCATAACTAAACTGCAATGAACAAGATTTTGCAAGAAAATGGGTCCACACAAATAGCTCGTAACATAAGACAGGGAAAAGAGACTGTGCTTGGAAAATTCTTTTTGCTTTAGGATTAATATTCTCAAGTAAAATCACTGCTTAAAAGACCAGATGTGAAGCAGTACCCAAACCTTTGCTAATAAGGTATTTTTAAATACCTGAGTGAGAAACGCTTCTGAAAAGGTGATAAACATGATGCCCTGTATCATCTGATCCTTCTAAACTATGCCTTTTCACAGATTTGAAAAGATTTGAGTCCATCAGATGAATGGAAAGAAATTTGTTAAGCTTCTAAAAAAAAGTATTTGATGATGTTCTTAGTTAACCTGAATACAGTAAGGTACATGAGTGCAAATTTATATCTAGCAAATTAATGCCAGGGCTCATAGAACTGCATTGAAGTAGAAATATCTCACTAGTCAGGGAGCAGAGATGCTTTACAAACACTGAATCATAACTGCAGACTTACTTTTCCATTACATAATTCATTCTCTTCTGACTGGGCTTTTGATTTGCATAATGAATGCAAATAAAAATCACCGTACTTCAGCTAGACAGTATTTTCAGGCAATTAGCATGTAAGCATTAGTATTACTAGTATGATTAAGCAATGATCTAGCAATTATTTTTATCCTGGTTGCCTTTTATACATCTATTTCCAGATTTCCTTCATAATTCTTATGCATAGGGCCATAAAACCCCACAACTTCAGTTTTCAGCCCTTCTGTCTTATTACAGTTTAACCCTACCAAACACTTCAAAAGAAAATCATATTATCAATGGAGAATGGAAAGGATGAAAGTAAGCCTTCATAAAGAATCAGAGAGAAGTAGAAGCCATAAGAAAAGTTGAGTTATTGCATGCTACAGAAAAGAAGTGAAAAATAAAGAGGATATACTTATTCTGAATACATAGATAGGGAGGTCTACCAGCAACCCATCAGTACAGTAACCTACCTCAACCAAATACCTAGAAGGCAATAACCTGAGGGCATAATTATACAATATTCTATAACATTAAGTCAAAAGCTAGAAAATACATTCTGGTATGTTTTTAAGTGCC
This sequence comes from Falco peregrinus, assembly GCF_023634155.1. Lineage (NCBI taxonomy): Eukaryota > Metazoa > Chordata > Aves > Falconiformes > Falconidae > Falco > Falco peregrinus. Next base: position 101,112,883 of record NC_073724.1, read on the forward strand.
GGGCATAGGTATTTTATTAAAATATGAAGCAATGCTTCTGAAATTATATATTTAAGGTTTTTGTGAATGCCAATATCGTGCATTTGTTTAAAATACATGTTTCCCTGGGAAATACTGAAAGCTTTTCAGAATATACCCATACGCTGTTAAATACACCCATATATATACACACACACACATCTAAAATCATACCCTGACAAAAGCTGACTCTCTGAAACAGTGACATCATTCCTGCTATAGTGCTTTTCAGATCCAAGAAGGGTGGAATGATGTGGGCCACTTTGGAACACAGATGTAAACTCTCAGTTGAAGTACTGGCAAAATACCACAAAAGGTACTAAAAGTGATTTCCTACAGGATCTGTGCTCAGAAGGCGCAGTGCTGGCTGTCAGACATCCATATACAGCAAATATGAGAACGAAGCCAGTACTCATTCATGAGCATTATATTCATTATGCAGGGTATACAGTTAGTTAATAAATGGAAAGATGACGCATCTGTAAGCACATTTCTCTAAATCTGGGAAATGCGAATGCTCAGTTCAGAAACATTCTTCTGAGACTGAAGAGGTTTGCTCATCCATTGTTTTCCCTTAGAAAACTGCAAGCCATGTGGATCACAGAAGTGAACAGTATCGAAATGACAAAACCATGTATGAATTGTGTGTTTTTCAGGGATATAAAATATAGGAGGAATAGAATAATATGCTAAATAATATTCTAAAGTGCTATAAATTATCAGAAAAACATGTTGCCATCAGACTGGAAATAGGTCTAAACGGAGACACTGGTTTTCATATAGAGACTGTTACTTGGTAACTGGGGATATAAAAGGGTACGTGTGCTGTCATGAAACTCCAGATAATATCAGAAGAGGTTACTTCCAGTACCTAATATGGAACCTGGGGAGAAGCTGGCTTTTACGGAATTGGTATGAATATCTCTGTCTACAGCAGCCAGTTCCATTAGTTGCTGTTACGGATTTCTCACCTACATTTTGAGTCACAAGAGACACCTGAAAACAAGCTTCTATAATTCAGTTTGAATTCCTTCTTTTGGAAAGCAAGGTACCTGTTTTCATTAAAACTTTGCCATGATCCAGTCAGAGGTGGCAGCTAAACTTTAGAAAATCCCCAGAAGATCTGACCAAGGCAAGTTCCCATCATGCCAAATGCACATCCAAGTACAATAGCTGTGGCCACTTTCATGAAGAACCACGGAAAAGGTAATGCTTTCTAACTTTTTATAATATTCTAAATAATATATATATAATATATTCTAATAGATGCTTTAATATGTATAATGCTATGTTACATACAATACAATCCTATTGATTCTGCTATTCAGCAAGGAGTTTTGAAGCATCCATCCCCTCCTCATCTTGAGGGGAATGAAAAGTGTATCTGTTATCTCTATTTACCAGACTACAAAATAGTTCAGCAGGAGTAAAAAGCTGTATTGGGGCAAAGTCTCTGTTGAATGTCAGTCTTTGCACAACCGAGTAATCTGGCAAGAAACAGAGCAAACAGAGCAGATAATCTAGTGGTCAGGACATTCATCTGGTTCTTCCTCCAGGATTACTTTTTAAATCCTAACTGGACCCCCCTGGTCTCCTCCTACTCTTGGCTGAATGCCCTAAGCACAGGAATAACTTGTGCTTCCTCTTGCTTGCTCTCCTGAGGTCCTGTGACGACACCGATGAACAGGTTCAGCCAAAGGAGAGGGAACGTGACCCAGTAGGTCGGCACTTGCTGTCACAAAGACAGTCAGGTGCCTACACAGCTGCTAGGTGCAGGAATGCATCAGGCAACTGAACTGCACAGAGAAGTAGGAGTCCAGACGTACTTCTGTTCTAACTAATTACAACTTGCTAATTTTAACCAGGTACCCCCTCAGCAGTGTTTGTGTGTGGAGGATATTTCCTGGATATATCCAAATTTTCCCATTGACGGTAAACATGTCATTGAGATGTTTGTCAGACACTGTTTTTAGGTCTCCACTAAGTCCTAAGTTTTAACAAATTTTGTAAATGGAAACCAGGTATCTTACTTAGATATAAGAACTCCAGGAAAGAAATTAAAAAGCAAGCAATGTTATTTTAAACCCAGAAAAGCTTCAATTTTGAAATGTAATTTTTTTTTTTGTTATAACTCTTTCTACCAGCTGGAAGTAGGTGCAAGACATCTCCTTTTCTTTACGGGTGAGTCATGAATTCAATCTATTAGGCTGAAAAGGACTCTATATGCTTCCTTCAAATTACGGAATGAAAAGACCGTTACTGACCACAGTATAATTGCATTGCTCTGTCTCCATTACTTAGCTATAAAAAGATACGTTCTAACACACTTATCTGTTTCCAGAAAAGCAGTCTATCTTGAAATTCAGCATTTGGACAGGAAAGCCAGCAGAATGTGTAATTCAGAAGGCCATTTGTGTCAGCTTTGTTTGCAATCCTGCCCTAAATCTGAATGTCAGAGAATGAATGTGGCCTCTGTTCATATGACACAAGCTGAAAAGTTATGAGCATTAACAGCTTTCCAGTCAGCTCCTTGAAACATGCAACTACATTTGAAGTGGGTGGGTTTTCTTGAAGCAGTTTTCCCTATATTTAATGCTGCACACCATAATGCTTTATATCACATTCACCCAGCATATCACATTCCTATGGCACAGCACAACCACTGAAGGAAAAATAGAGGAAAAATAGCAGAAGATTAATAGATGGTGAAAGTGTGGAGGTAAGGCTTGAGGTGAGCAAATAAGTTATATTACCTGTAACTGGGTACTTGCTACCTTAATCTGGAAATGAAGCATATTGAACTTCAAAATAAAAGAAATACTTAAAATTGCATTTTAAATTTTCATATTGAATTGCTTTTCAGTTGGTAGATTCCTGTATTTAACAGTATGAAATGAAACAGAATATTTATAAAGCATTACAAAATAGCTATTCATTGGTAAACTTGTCTGAGCTCCTTCATAACGGCATATGCATTAATTTTGTTTACCCTGACGTTTAAGATTACCCTTGGAAGTAACCTTTTTCCAGCACAAACTTTGTAAATTGATCTTTTCTGCCTACTTCTTAACTTTGCGTCTGCACTGCAGACAAAAGCATTTACTTCCCGATCCTCCCCAGAAGCCCTCCATGAAATCACTGCCATCTCTGCTTTCAGACTTGACACTGATTATGGGTAGTAAAGACAGAAAAAACCCATATTAAAAACATTAAAGGACTGAGGCATTTTGAACTACTCTAGGTAAGAGCCTGCTAGGGCATGAGCGAGTGGCGCACACATCGCACAGCTTCATGCCCTGATATTCAGCATTTTTCTTAGGGTTAAGCTAACCCCGTTTCTAGTGCAGGTGTTTAGCAGCTCTGGGGTTTTTTGAAATACTAATGTCAGTTGCAATTGTCAGTGTTGATGTGGCCACATACACACTTCCTTGACATCGTAATAATTATTAGCCAACTTCTGTAAACTCTGGAAGAATCTGTACTCCCCACTGTTTTAAGTTAACTAAAGACAGAATTGAATGGGATTTTAGTAGTTACACCTGAGCTCTGCTAACACATAGCAACATTCTAGATCAAAATATGTGTTCATAGTTGACATGGTAAAAATCACTAAAGAGATAAGCCACAGGGTAAACTCATCCATGCAGGAGAGCTTATGAACGCTGTGAATTAGTCTTAGTGTTTTCCTTCAAATGATACCCTATTTCAAAAACAGGTGAAAAATTTATAATAATGATAGATGTATGTAGTCTGAAAAACTGTAATTGTTTTTAAACAAGTGCAGGTAAGAACTTGACACATAACATAGTATGACGGATGTAGAACAAAACTTAAGTTTTAAGCCTATTAAAATGTTCTTAATTGACGATACATTTGAAGCAAAGTAACAACCACTGAAAATAATTAATATGTATCCAATTAAAATTTGCAGAGACTGCCTTGACTTTGTAATTACAGAATTCAAAGTCTACTTTATCAAAATTGAGATAATCACAGGAAATGACAAGTTTCTAACATAATGAATCCAATCTCTACAAAACCAGACAATCTGTTCAGTACAATGCAGAATCCTTACATATTGGTCAAAGTCTGTCACATCCAAATTCTATCACAGTAGAAGGAACACTTTTTTGAAAGTGGACATCAACATGTAAAACCCAAGCTCATTCTGTCTTCAAATGCAAGCACAAGGTATCTTGCTGTAAGTAAATCTTGAATATCAAGGAGAAAATTAAAAGAAGTGTCTTAATAGTCTCCCTCTCATTTGAATTTTCAAATCGAGAATGGCAGTCACCAGGATACAGTGTTCTTGATAGCTTTAATCATCGTCCACTACTCTCTAATAGTTATCCCTACTGGAGAAGAAACACTAAGAAAAGAAGTTATGACAGAAAATAGCAAACTGCCAAAGTATGAAAGGACAGAAGTATAATTGTTAAAAAGATCCTGTTTCATTTCAAATTTTCCTTTGAACTGGCTTACAAAATGAAATATAACATGTTCATTAACAGAATGTAATTTGAGTTTATTACCTCATCATCACCAACATATAAACTGATTTGGAATACTCAAAATGGCATAGAATAACGCACAAAGAAACGGTATCCCAGAATTAAGGCTCTCCGAAACATACAAAGTAGTTTATAATGATTTTCTCAACTCAAACTGCTCTGTAGTCATACAGAGATTTGCACATTTCCAAATTTTTCTTATTAATCTGCTTCCTCAGATTGCAACTAGTTTCTAAAAATCTTAACTAATTATAGGCTGATGAGCTGCTGCAGACAAGGAACTTCTATTGTAACACAGTAGAAAGTGTCATACTTAAGTTTTCAAAGCTGAAAAATAGAAGTTTACAGAAAAACATGCCACAGTCTATTATGTGGCTTTAAATATTCACCATCAGCAATATATCATTCATAAGATTCAAAAATGCAGAGCAATGTATAATTTTTCCTTCAAAACAATAACTTGTCATGTAAAACTGAAAGTCATTAGTAGTTCTGTAAATGCTGTTGAAAATCCTGTGTTCAGAAAAATGTGAATATTTATCGCAAATAATGTTTACTTATTAGATTTATGTTTTTATGTATAAATTCTTACCTAAGCTGTTTAAAAGCTTCTGCTTTCACAAGTGGTGTTTCTACAGAGTGCTCAAAAAGTGCTCCTTCAGGGCCTGAAAAAAAAAAAAGAAAAATGCTATATTGTAAAAACTCAAATGTAAAAAAATTGCAACAGTGATTCATATGGCCACTTTGATACCAAAAATTGAAATAAGAAAACATACTAACAATAAGACAATTAAAATACAGCTACCATCCTATCACAATATTGACAGGTAATGTAGAAGTACATGTATAAATTCTTAAAGTGAAATCTAAAAAGCCTGAAGACAAAGAAATTTTAAAATACATGGGACAACAAAATAAGTAAATAAGATTTTTACTATGTAACTTCCGTTAGAGTTAATAGAGATAATTAAAATCCCACAAAACCTTTGCAAATATTACAGACCTAAATAATCACGTTTATTTTAGACTATTCTATACATAGCACAAATTCTGGCATGTCACTTCATTAAAGATGCCCCCCTATTTTTAGGCAGACTTGCTGAATACAAAATGGTATTTATGCACATAAACCAGTAATGACTAAGGGATCAGATAGTTTATCTCTTGAAATAAAGGTAGTTTCATCCCAACAAGGAAGAAATAGTGGGCACCCAATTTCACCAGAAGCCTCCCTGTTGAACCTGAAAGCTCTCCAGGTAACTCCATTTCTGCTCTCCTGAGGACCGCAGCCATCACAGTGTCACCAGCTCAGTGGCCATCTCCCACCCAAGCTTCACTAGGATCAGGCAACTAGCTGCATTAGTACAAAAGCCCATCAGCAACAGAGATGGCTCAAAAAAGCAGCTAAACACCAGCTGCAGCAAGGGTGGAGTCTCTCACCTTCTGCTCATTGGCTTTGTGAAGGCACTCACCTACAGCTGGAGAGGCCTGAGGCTGAGTGGCTGCCTTAGAGGATTCACATATCTAAGCACTTTCCAGGTGGATATGTAGCAAGGTACTGTGTTTTAATTGTTAGGCTATTACTCAAGGTGGCTATTCTGGCTGCTCTTTGAATTAAAAGAGAATGCAGTAACCCCCTGGAAAGAATTCAGGGCTGGAGAAAGCCTTAAGTCAGGGCTTTGGACTCCATCTAAAGAAACAAACTCTTAAGACACCTCTTGAGTGGCAGGCTGGTGAATCTGCATGCATGCATGCATGTGCATTCTTATTTAAATATTAATATTATCATAGGTAACATATTAAGTGCAAATATACATGTAAACAAAAGAAAACTGGGGTTTTTTTATGTTGTCTGGAAGACCTGATGAGATTGGGATGAAAAAGTGAAAGTACATGTAGAATCAGGCAGAGGGAAGGAAAGCCCAGGGGAAATGGATTATTAGAAAGCATGGTGCAGATGGTATAGATGTGGTATTAGATCTTATCAGGTGTCACATAAAGGGAAAAAATAATAAAAATTAGTGGGGGCAACATGGTAAAAGAGACAAAAGTAAAATCAAGAGATACCGTTAAAAATGAATACGTTGCTGAGCCAACTGATAGGAAGATAGCCCTGAGGAGGAGGACTTGGGGATGTTGGTGGAGAGAAGCTCAACATGAGCCAGCAATGTGCACCCACAGCCCAGAAAGCCAACCATGTCCTGGGCTGCACCAAAAGCAGCGTGGCCAGCAGGTTGAGGGAGGGGATTCTCACCCTCTGTTCTCATGGGACCTGGAGTACTGCATTCAGCTCTGGAGCCCCTCGCACAGGAAGGACATGGACCTGTTGGAGTGGCTCCAGAGCAGGGCCATGAAGATGCTCAGAGGGCTGGAGCACCTCTCCTGTGAAGACAGGCTGAGAGAGTTGGGGTGGTTCAGCCTGGAGAAGAGAAGGCTCCAGGGACACCTTAGAGCAGCCTTCCAGCACCTAAAGGAGCCTACAGGGAAGCTGGAGAGGGACTTTTTACAGTGTAGTGATAGGACAAGGGCAAATAGGTTTAAACCAAAAGAGGGCAGATTTAGATTAGATATCGGGAAGAAATTCTTTCCTGTGAGGGCGGTGAGGCCCTGGCACAGGTTGCCCAGAGCAGCTGTGGCTGCCCCATCCCTGGCAGTGCTCAAGGCCAGGCTGGATGGGGCTGTGAGCAGCCTGGTCTGGTGGGAGGTGTCCCTGCCCATGGCAGGGGGGTGGGACTAGGTGATCTGGAAGGTCCCTTCCAACCCAGACCATTCTGATTCTGTCACTTCATATGGGCTGGGGGAAAGTACTCAGGATGTCCTAAGCAAATATGAAATATGCTGCTTTTTGAGAAGAGCTCTAACTGAAATCATGATTCCTTAGAATGAAATCTCCTTAGCTTGGATTGAAGTGCACAGAATGTAAGAATTACCATACTAAATCCCTACATCCAGGAAGCAGGGATTTCTAAGCTTCTGTTTAAATTTTATTTAGCTGTTGATATCCTCTTCATCAATTTAGATAGGTAAGCATTTCTGGAATTGGCTAACTGGCACAAATGTAACACTGGAAAATATAAAATTCATTAATTCAGACAGGACTTTAACCCTTATTCATTAGCATTAAGATTATTTTGCAAGATAAAACCTAATGTCTGGCCTGACATAGTTAATTATTCTCCTGTTCTTGTATTTGTGCCGGTGGGTGTTACTAGGTGGCAACCTTACACATTGGAGATGATGATAAACCCCCAAACCTTAACGAATTAAATACGTTTGTCAGAAAATGCTGATTTGGTAGAACTAAGATATTTTACAGGGATAAGCTGAAATGTCAAAATGCCTGACTTGTTTTACTTGCCAGCTAAAGGTGGCAATGAATTCACGTTTCACTCTGAGCAGAGACTTCTGACATTGCGGTCCTCTGAGAATATGTCACGGTTCCTCACTGTACTTCATTCCACTACGTCCTACCTGATAATTCTTAGCTAAGCAAACATTTCACTGTTTTCTTTGCTCATATTTTCATCTTGGATTACAGTGAATAAGTTGTAATTTCAGTGAAATATATAGTGTCACAACACGATTTGTGCTAACAAAAGACTTATCTTGTCAGTAACTCTGAATGATCTCCAAACATATGATTTATCAGGGGAGATAGCCTGATCTTAATGTTTTCCAGTTGTAGCTCTGGGAAGTCTTTAGGTATGTCTGTGTTAGGAGGTAACATGACCTGAAAAGGGTGGATTTATACAGGTAATATACCTGGTGCTGAAGATCTGCTGCTCATACTATAGAGTTTTAGGGGATTTTACTTCGGACCAACTCTAGTCTCATCCTGTGGACTTCAGGCATATTTGCAGTTCTGATGAAATAAATGCATTCTTGCAGCCCATTTCACAGTTCAGGCTCTTCCAAAAGGAATCCACTGTATTCACTCCCTGACTCCTCAATGGTATAAAACAGTGGGATGTGAGAACTGTCAGAACCAACAGATCTGCAGCACAAGTGCAGTCCTGACTGAACAAAATGCTGTTGGGGAAGCACATTTTAGTTTGATGATTGTGGAAGGCATTTTTCCCCCCCCTTATTTTGTCTTTCCTTTTTCTTACTCATGCATGCATCTCCTATACCAACATATGATCTATGGTGTGCTCTTCCACTTGAGTATGGTTTGTAATCCATTTCTTTTTCTGTTAGACAGTTTTTAAATTTTTTCAGCAATTTTCAGTATTAGTTTAGCTGTACCGTGTCATAGGATGAGGTATAATGAAGATACAAGTGAATTCCCATTCTTAGATAAGCTGCATAGTTTCTTAAAATGCCAGCTGTATGAAACTGTATAGTTTGAAATTTCATGCCTTGCTACACTGCCACATATCCTTACACAGAATGACCGTGGTGGTAGAATTTGACTGTGTGCCAATTTCTTGATATCTAAATAACAGTATCACACAGTGAGGATCTTGGCGCAGTTTCTGGATGCAAGATCCATCTCCACCTTTTTTAAGGGCTATAGGAATAGCTGAGCATTTGATAACACTGCTGTTCTGGAGAGAAAGACTTATCCATTGTCACCTGGCTAAAGAAGGTCTCACCTGCTTCTTCCCGATCAGGTGGCCTGCAGTATACAACCACCACAATGTTGCCCATGTTGAGCCACCTTCTAATCCTGACCTTATGCTTATGCTCTCCGCTGGCTCCTCATCTGTCCCAGGGCTGAGCACCATGCACTACCACTGCTCTCACACATAAAGGGCAATTTCCCCCTCACCTTTCCAGCCCGTCCTTCTTGAAGAGCCTCTATTCCAGTGAACTATTTTGAGTGGCACATTTGTAAAGCACCTTACCTGTTTGCATGTTATAGTGTGTCATTACTGCAGATACAAGTCCTCAGGTTGAAAGCACTGAAACGGTCAGTGCATACTGGAGCAGCTCCAGGGAACCTAATGCTGTAACACTGCTTTACTGCCATTAAAAATCTAGTCTTATGTTTGCATTGTTATAAATTCTCCTGCTATGTTTGTGTGTAAGACCCACATTTTTTATTTAGTCCACTTGCTATAAACCATATAGTTTCAATTATTAGAAAGATCAGGGAAGGAAATAATCACTTCCATTAATATTTCGCAAAAGTAACATTAGTGGATACTCACAATATCATGAAATGGCATATCTAGCCATCACAGCAATAATCAGAGTAATAAAAGGTAAGTGGAGCCTAGTAGTTTAACTACATGAACACAGTCTATTACCTGCTACTGCTAACAGAATAACAAATACTGACTTCAAAAGGGAAAGACATGTCTCAAACTCAGCTGGGTGAGTTCTGTCTCCACAATAGACACCACCAGCATGGGCAGACTCTGAAAAGCTCTACTCTGTGCTCTGCCCAATTTTTATATAATGCCTCTGTCACTTTTAGAAATTCATACAATCACTACAGCACCTTTTACACAGAAGTTCACATTTGGTGATAAAAAATGAATAATGTTTGTTCGCATTTGAGATGTAGCTTGATAAGATTATAAAAGACATTATATGAACTATTTGTCTGTCTATGAAGGGGATGTGAGCTGATAAATCAGTTGCCTCTTCTAGTCCAATTTTTACATTTTTATCAAAGTCTGGACTTGTTGCATTAAAGATGACCAGATAGGCACTGAGAGATGTCAGAAACAGAAGACTGGCAAAACTGATTGGAGGATGGAATATCTATACAAAGGGAGATTTGTGAGGCCTGAGTGCAATTATGGTTGCTGAAGCCTTGTTTGAAATAAAGCAGATCCTTGTTTTAGGGATCGGCTCCTGTCTCTTGGTCCTCGATGGCCATGATGGTCTAAGCACCACTGTGGCTCACAAACAAGGCAGAGAGAACAGAGAGACTAAACTCCCCAGAGAAGCCCAATTGTATTGCTAGCTCTCAGCATGTGAAAACCAACAGCACTGGAGTCAGCACTACAACCCAGCAATTACAGCATTTAAATTAAAAAATATCTTTCTGAATGGCTTTATAAAACAGCATTGTCACTGCAGCATTCCCTCCTTGCTGGAGGAGACTGAAGCCCATGCTTCGCAGTGGTCATCTCTGGGGATCACACTCTGTCCTCTTCTTTTTGAAGGTAAACTGTGAAAGAGGATGAAATGAGAGAGCCAGAGGCAGAGCTTTGCTTTGCTGGTAGACATCAAAAGTGCTTGCTCCCAGCTGTCCCCTTAGACTAGGCACCTAACATTTTGTATGGCATTGCAAGACTGCTGTCCTGGGAGGTGGGACTGCAGGATGGAAGTCTCCTGGGTCAAGAAGGGAATTCAGCCCAGGTCTCCCACCCCCTAAAACATACACCCTGCTCTGAAAGCAGGTTTCCCCAAGTAACAAGTGATAGGATGAGATGAAACAGCCTCAAGTTGTGCCAGGGGAGGTTTAGATTGGATACAAGGAAAAATTTCTTCACTGAAAATGCAGGAGGATTCTGTTTCCAGCCAGTGCTGTGACTTTACTCCTTCTGCCATGACGATATCGTCAGTTATAAAGTGACTGGCTCTCTGCCAGCCAATACACTATTACAAGGTGGGTTTCACTGTCACCAGTGCCACCTGAATGTATAAAACCTTACCAGGACAAAATGCTGATGTTTGAAACCTCTGTAGTGGCATAACAGATGTCTGCAAAAGACATGTTACTGAAACAATATTAAAGAGGATGTAATTGGAGGACATGCTCCTTCAGGTAGCATTATTGTCATGAAGGGTTAAGCTAAGCTTCAGTTTCATACGCTTAAATCTAAATATCTATGATGTAGGTGTCACAGATGAGCTAGGGGCCCAATTTAGTTGCCTAATCATATGTACCTACTGTCATCTAAAATACCGTTGTACATCTTGTGGGGCCTCCGGCTGCCGTGATCAAAGGAAGCATCTCCTGTAGTACATAGAGTGATATCATGAGGTGTCTCACATACCCTGAGGTGTTTCAAACACTTCTGGATGCTTATGTTTTAGCATTTGAACTCAGCCACTATATTCAAGACAGATGAGCAAGTGACTGTGCTCATCCTAAAGCAGACAACGGCATTTGGTTGGCGGAAGAGCTCTCCACGTGCCAGCTCCAGGTGTCTCCTTCATGCTTGAGGCTGCACTGACTATGCTGACTGGAGGTTCAATTCAATTGTCTGAACATGGGCACCTAGACCTGTCCATGACCCCGTGGAGTATCTGAGACATTTCACTGATCATGGCTTTCCCCAGGCATTTGCTCTTTTTCGGAAAACAGGAAGATACTTCTGCTATTTTTTTCTACCACATGGGCGAGAAAATGTCTGACTGAAATCGTATGAGGTTAAACGTTTCAAATTGTTGGAAAATGACAGTTCCTGAGGCGCTGGGTTGGATTAGCTTATTCTTACACTTTTTCATTTTTCCTGAAATACCATAAATCACAGACGTTTGCTCTCTGCTGTATTATATTTTAGTTCTAAACTGTTAGGTTTTCTTACAAATCTTTACTGAGCTTTTCATAATTCACATAAATGAGGAGTAAAACCAAATAGTTCACTATATTGTACATAAAAAACTGCAAAATTTTATTCGTGTATATTAAGCCTGAGGTATTCTGTTTCTTATGGCATGAACTTTTCAAAATTTATTTCACATTGATCTTGTTCTCTATCTACAATGTTTAAAAAATTATCTCAGTATGCAAAGTATTACTAATTTATCCTTCATGCTAACAGTATCATATAAATCACAATTTTAATAAATTAATTTGAAGCAAAGTAGGCATGAATCTCCTCTCACTTATATTAATTTTACACTGAAATAACCTCATTGACTTTAATGGATTTGCTTTTGAACTGTACTAAATTGTGAAAAAGAAACAGGCAATGTGTCTTTCTACAATGTCTGCTAAAGTAAACTATTATCCTTGTAGTGTAAAGATTAATATTGGACGAGTCAGAATACATGCTTTAGCATAACAATGTCTACTCGTGTATGAATGATTTTTACTTACTTTGAGCAGAGATAGACCTTTTCCAAATCAGTTAACAATTATGCAGTTTTTCATATCTTTGTTAAACATGCTTTTCTATTAAAGTTTAGCATCCCTTGGGCAAACAATAATTATTTGATATGGTTTCCTGGTTAAACAAAGTTGTAATTTCAATTAGGTTAAAAACTAAAAAACTTAAGATAACACCCTCAGGCGTAAACAAAATTTATTAACACATTTATTATAACTTAACTTTGGCTTTGAAACACTAATTGTATAGTAACTACCACATTTGTAGTTTTGCACAGTGAAATTATATGAATATATCTATTCAAATTAAGACTTCGAGATTTCAGAGGACCAATAATTAGTTAAAGTTAAACATGAGAGTTGCAATCAGGTTAAAAATATTAAAAATGTAACTGAAAACAAGCTGCAGGATAATTTCAGTATTTCCTTTGATGGACTCTTCTGCTTAAAGAGGAATCACACCTTAATGTATCTGTTTTAATGCAACCTCACACCTGGAAAATGAAGGTTGAATTTATCAGGTGATATGAAACGAAATAGCTTTTCATGCAATAACTTCGACATCTTACTTTGTAAGTGAGTACTTTGGTGATTTGCAGAAACAGTCTAAGACAAACTTGTCTTTTGACAGATGACATTTTAAACATACTACAAATACCATCCTGTGACATATGTGCTACACACAGGAATACAGTGGCTTCCACTTTGAAAGATAAAACCATATCAAAATATCAGAGAATCTGAAACATTTTCACGAATAAAACTCAAAAGAACTCAAACTGGGATATATAGAATTTTTTCAGCCTCAGTTAACAGTGTGTACTGGAAACACTAAATAATACAGAAAAAAATGTGCTAGTACATTCCAGTCACTACTGGCTTTAAAATAAAAATACACATATATGGACATAGGTACATATTTATATATATATAAATAATTATTATTTTGCTGTTAAAAGTTCTTACTGATTATTTATTGAAAAAGGTCAGAATATCTACAGTTTTCTATTTCCTAATGATGTAAAACGAGAACATGTGTTCACATACAATGACATATTTAAAAATGCCATTTTAATTGTACTTTTCTTGTGGCTATTATTTGGACATTTCTTAAACTATTACAAACCTGTGACTCGAAGTTTATCTGTGCCAATTACAACCTCATTTTCATCCACTGTAAAAAGTGGCTTGCCATCCTTTGAGTTGATCTGAAATTGCTGACCGTGGAATTCTACCATTTTAGGACCTGCAAAGCACAGTAGAAGAACGGAATAATTACATCAGCTTCCTTCAGTTTTCTAAAACAATTGCTAATAATTTGAATTATGGTCTTAATAATTTAGTGACTCATTTAAGTACATTAGGCATCACAAAGCACACAGATATTCTAAGGATAGTGGCCCTATAAGTACTGAAATTGGATATGTCTATTTACATGATCTAATTTGTTGTTCAAAACTGTGCCTGGAGAGTCATGCTTTCAAGTTGGGTTTCCAGGGAATTTACTAAAGCCCTCACGAATCGACTGAGACAAACATTCATGTTCTTGGTGTTGAAACTGCTAAGATTCTTTGATCTGTCTGAATCTATCTTTTTTTTTTTTTTAAACATAGAAACTAATTATCAAAGTCTCTGCAGCATCCTCCCTTTTGATTAGGGAGTCTCAAATGCTTTAAAATTACAAACATACCATACAAGAGCAGAACTCTCAGTTCCCTGTAACAAATGATAGTTTAGCTCCACATATCTAACAAATGTTACTGATTATGTTCTTGGAATTTGTTTTCAAAAAGCTACGAGAATATTTGCAATCGGATCTGGTACTCCAAAAATTAAAATGATTGTGTGCAACACCGTCTTTATATGCTACCAGATCCTAAATTCAGTAAAACATCCTGTTTTACAGTATTGGCTTGGTAAGCAGGCATAAATCAAGCCCTTAATATTCCCCTTTCCAACAACCAGGTCAATTAAAAATTCACATCATGTAAGTTTGAATGTCTATTTGACAGGGTCATCATCTAAATCTATGTTCAGATTTAAAATTACAGAGAATAGTCAAAGCAGTTAATACTCCTTTTCAGCAATTTTTAATAAAGGTTATGCACTGACTGTGCATGGGACCCAGAGGCACTTGAGCTGCTTCCTTCCCAGTAAGAACCTGTCTTACCATGCCTGCATCCCATAAATGTTAAACACATTCCAGGCAGTAATTCTCAACAGAAATAGGATTAAATTTTTCTTTCCCATTAGATCTTATATTAAAATGGCATTAGGTGATGGATGATTGATACTGCCAAGAAATACATTCAGGTCTTTCCTAAAATCTGCATGCTAGCTAATGTGAGAGATGCATGCCATAACGTTCTATACAAATTCCTTATTGCTTCACTCAGCAGATGCAAAGTATTGCTTTAATTGCCCACCAAGTGCGGAAAGGGTTATAGAAGCCATAATGTCCTAAACTAGGACAACAATTCTAAGGCACAAAACCCAATATTGATTCTACTTGAAAAAGGTCAGGGCTGACCTCTGCAGTACATTATACTCTTTTGGACATGTGTACCCAGGTACAGCCTTACTGATCTCAAGCTGGCTCTTCTCTAAAGCTCCTTTGAAATTAGAAGAGCGTAGATTTAGATTTGATACTAGGAAAAATTTCTTTCCTGTGAGGGTGGTGAGGCCCTGGCACAGGTTGCCCAGAGCAGCTGTGGCTGCCCCATCCCTGGCAGTGCTCAAGGCCAGGCTGGATGGGGCTGTGAGCAGCCTGGTCTGGTGGGAGGTGTCCCTGCCCATGGCAGGGGGGTGGGACTAGGTGATCTTGAAGGTCCCTTCCAACCCAGACCATACTATGATTCTAAAATAGTGAGATGGCGGAAAACCAGAGAAAAATCTTAGACAGAGGAACAAGAGGCAGAACAGGATCTGTAGAAAAGTGCTCAGCCTGACTGAGCAGTAATTTTTAACAAGCTAATGAACACATCTATACCAAGAAATTAGAGAAGGCCAAAGCAGAGGAGACACAAGCACTGCCAATTTCTACTGATCCGGTTAGCATGTTCTCTGGCACTGTCTTGACCTGTGACCTCCCAGACAATGCCCCTGACCAGGGTCTGTTCCTCACAGACAGTGGGGATAAAGCTCTCCAGTTGTGGAGGGAAGTGGGTTTAGCTGAGAGTTGTGCCACGCCATCTGCCCCTGGGACAGGCTGTGGGTACAGGCCTGGTTTGGTTGCTGATGTAGACATAGCCTATCCCTACTTGCTGCATACTTTCCTATTTTAGATGTTTCTGGTCACCCTGTGAGTAACTCATTGAGGTGTTCAGCAATTTTTATTGCTTAAGAAAAGTTTGGTGCCTATTGCTCTTAACTCTTTTTTTTTTTTTTTTTTTTTTTTTTTTCCTGAGGAAGCATCAGGAGAATTTAAACATTGAATTTAAGCATGTAGAGGGCAGTTAGGCAGGATCTAAGATGGGTGTATTGTGAACTATATCCATTATATTTTAAAGCTAGACTTAAATAAGAAAAAAACTCTGCCAGCACTGAGAGCATTCAGTGTACATTATATACTTTCCGAAGGAGTCTCAACTGGTGGCTCTTAGAATCTAGAACTCATGGCCTTGCCCACGCTGAGTTTGCATCCAGATTTCTCTCCTGTTTGATCCTGGTCCTTACACATTCGAATAAATCTTCAAGAAGAATCTTCAGGTCCATAGTTTTCTCAAGACAAATGCCCCAGTAAAGTGGGACAAGGGCTGTCCTATAGACAATCCTCATTATCCAAGAATGGTATGGATAACTGATGTATTTTAAATCTTCAGAGAGAATGCTAGGGTAAACCAAACTTAAGTATATGTTTTATTCATGCTAGAGATGAGACATATCAGTATATGCAGAACAAACTTCAAAAAGCAATAATAGGCTTTTAAGAAATGGGAATAAATTTATATTACCAGAAGTAGCCATTAATTTCTCTTAGTTGTATTTCACAATACGTGTGCACTAGCTATACAGCAATAACACTAATTGTATTGTGATCAAAGTGAGGTTAATTGTCAACTCATAAACAGCTGCCAAATTAAATATCTGAAACTTTAATCTCTTAATTCCTAAATGCATTTTGTTTACAGCCCTAGTATATTAACTACATGTAAGTCAACTGATACTATGCAATCATACTTGTTGATAAAATCCTACAAATAAAACTTTAACATGACTGAACGCAGGTTATAGCATTTGATTGCTGCCAGGGGTGTCAGAGGAATTCTCAGGTCTATAGGCTATCCTTGCTAATCAGGCTGACCAATAATTGCACATTGTTTCTTTACATTTCCTCCTTTAACACCTGCAGTTCTGATTTAGAGTTGGTACATGACCATCGCATCACAAACCTCTTGACACCAAGGATGCCACTTTAAATGATGACAAATTGTTCCAAACCTGATTGATTTATTGCCTGCAAAACAGCACACTGCTAAACAGTCTTCCTTTTTGTTTCTCCCCCTCAATCTTGACTCCCCTAGGGGTTTTCCAGGGAAGGAAAGTCTTTTGTTCAGTCAAACATTTAAATGAGTTCCCTGCTACTGCTACCTGACCTTTGAATTCCAGGCCAATATAGGACAAGATGGCAAAGAATCTTCCATCAAAAATAGGGCCTGCCATAAAATACATATCCACAAATGTTTAATGTCAATGAAATTGGTAACACGTAGGCAGGCTCTTCAAATCCAGTTAGTTCTGCCAAGTACTAAATACTTTTAGTTTGTCTTTAGACCTTTCAGAAGAAAAGGCTTTCCAACACAAAGTGACTTACTCAATTTCAGATCTTTTCTTTTCTTACTCTCTTCTGCTAGCCGTTGTTTCTGATAACCTATGGCTGTCACCTACTCTGTATGTTCACTCTTCTCCTACCACGTAGAATCAGTGAAATGTTGAATATAAGTAAAAATCCTGAGTGCTTTGGGGTATTGCTATGCAATTTCATTATTTAGTTATTTTTACTCAATTAAAGCACCTAACTTAAAATAAGATCTCATTAAAAGTGTATTGATAATGTAATACTCCTACAGATTCAGTTCTAGTTCCACGAGTAGTAGAATACCAATAAATGTAAAGCCATTACTTTCAGAAGCATAAAAATAGCCAGATTTTCATATGGAATAGTATGGAAGTACTTGCTGATCTTTTATTAGAACGAATGCATTATTACAGAGAACATGAAGCACGCTGCATATATACATTTTATGTCCATATCACACATCTCTCATCACCTTGAAAAAACATCTCTAATACATTAATAGAAAACTTGCTGCTCCTGTTTCCTCTTTTCCTCTCAGCTCTCCTTTTATGCAATGGATGCAAAGATTATGTCCTCTCAGATCAAGGTAAAGATGCCTTACTCTCATCACTTCTTACACTTTTCTGTTCTCTATGGTTGAACCCAAGTCTAGATATCTTTAAAAAATTGGTTCTGAATGATGGTTGCAAACACTGATCATGCAGACACTGGCAACCCAAACTAGTGTTAGGTATTTAGGTGGCAGTACTTCCTGCTCTCAGAGCAATTTACTAAATTAACTAGATTAATCTAAATTTACTAGATTAACTAAACATCTTTATTCATCTAGGTAATATCCTTATAAAATACTTAAATATAAATAAATAAACTGCTTAAATATTTCACTGTAAAATGGATTATTGCATGTAGAAACCATGGCAGGAATAGGAGATCATGCTTCTCAGGCAGTGAACTGACAAAAAGGCTATGGTGTCAACTTTTCTCTCAGGCCCAATGAATCCATAATCTGTTGCACGACAAATAACTTCAACAGGAAAGGGTGAAACAGTCCTCAGACATGTAAGGTGAAAAGGAAAGTACTAAAGGAGATGAGGCATGACAATTTGAAACCCTGTATGCAGAGAAGACAGCTGATCTGAGTCTCTCATCCCTGAGCGAATACTTTAACTACTCTATCTTCTGTATAATGGATCATTCTTTTTCCTCCAATTATATATTTATTTTTGTTAAAGCAAGCCATTGGTGTATTTGCATAAGGTCAACTCCAACGCTGTTTCAGGAGTATTCTAAGCATGCCTATTGGATCTGGGCAGAGGACAGTGTGAGAGGACCGATTAAACAGACAAGGCCTGGCTTGCTGTCTAGTGCTGTTATATGTACTTTGGTGTTCTTTGCCTGGCCTTCAGCTTATTTTAGATGCCACAGAGTATCTAAGACTTCTACATCAGACTAGAGAGTCTGACATGGGGTCTGTAAGCAACCTGAGCCCTTCCAGAGTCTCAGCTGAAGACTGGGCAAGATAGAATCACAGAAGAATGCAAGTCAGGGGCCACCTCTGGAGTTCACCTAGTCCTACCTCCTACTCATGGCAGGGTCAGCTTGGTTGGAAGTTAGATGAAGGTGCTCAGGGTCTTGAGGTGGAATTTTAATACCTCTGAGGAAAGAGATTCAACAGCCTCCCTGGGCAACTTGTTCCCATGGTTAACCATTCTAACAGTGGTATTACCCACCGCCCCCCTGTCCCTGCCTTCTATCCAGCTGCATTTTGCCTCACTGCAAACTACAATCATTGCCTCTTGCCCTTTGTCTGTGCACCTCTGATAAGTCTGGCTTCATCTTGTCTCTAGCCCTCCAAGTAGCAGGCAGAAGTTAGGAGCCCCCTTTAACCTTCTGCAGGTTAAAAAACCACAAATTCTTCACCCTCTTATGCTTCACATGCTTTCACTTTCTGACCTTCCTAATGGCTCCCCGTTTGAGTCTCCTCATTTTGCTCATAGCTCTGTCACACCAAAGAGGACTTAAAACAGTATTGCAGATGCAGTCCCCCAGGAGTGGAAAGGTGCAGCTATTAGACCTCTCATTGCCACAAGGTACACTGCAGATATATGTTCAAGTAGTCCACCAGGATGGAGGGTGTGTGTGTCTTCTTCTGCAGACCTGCTGCGAAAAAAGGTAGGGATCTAGCTCCTTTTGGGCCACTGAACTGCCTTTGGGAGTCTTGTTAGCTTTAAGAAGTACTGATACACTTGAAATGACTAGGATTTTAGATGTACTTAATTATCCAAATTCTATAATAGATTATAGTCACAGTAAATTTTAGCTATTTTAAGCTAACCTTCACAAATTCATCTAGCCTTAACCAATGGCCAGTAATTCAATCTTCCTATTACTTTAAAGGAACGAAGTACAGGAACTGTTCTTACCTTTAGCTACCTTCAAATTATCATCCAATGACTTACGTTAATGATTACTATACCATACAAGCCAAAATATATTTGGGGTTGCAAATTTACTGAAGACCGTGAAAGTCAAGAAGGTAGTAAAATATTTAATAATTCCCCTTTCTTCACTTACTTTGAATTCCTTTCTCCCATTGAAATACAGAGAGAATGGGGCTACTCAGATGAGTAATTGCTCTCTGATACGAGACAGGTATCCACTATCTAGTTCTTTCTCCAGATAAAAAATGATTTCCCAAACATTAGCCTTTCAGAGCTAAGCTCTGTAGACTTACATGCATATTGCTTTTCTCTGCTGGACACAGAAGAGAAGTGACAGCACAGGATTCAAATATGCTTGGCCAGGTTAAATTTCCCCTTAACTGTGATGCTGGAATATTTAAGCAAGCTGGCAATACACACAAACTACCTGATTAACTTTTAGAGGATGTTTAAAAGTCTGGCTAAAGTCAGCATTGCTGACCCTGAACATCATCACATATATCTTCACAAAGATTATCATATTTGGGGACAGGGTGTGCAAGTTTTGCTATGCTAAGTACCTTACTACACATGGTACATAGACATCAATGACATTTTTTTTGCTGAAGAGGACACTTTTCATTTGAGTCTAAATATTAAACTGTAGCTGTAATGACTGAATTACATTTTTCATAAATAAGTTTTCAAGGTGATATGCATAGCTAGCTTTAAATGTATATTGACTACTACTAACTTTTTTCTGCTGTTTGCTTCTTTTCAACATTGTATCCATTCAAGTACACAATGGTCTCACAAAAGACTAACAGCATATGCATTTACTATAAACAGAAACACATCTGCCATGGATTAAAACAGGAAATCAGAAAAGTGGGTTGGTTAAGAACCCGTAGGATGTTTTAGCAGCCACCTGTGATTCTCTAAATATTGCCTGATGTAAGACAACTAAATTTTACTTTTAAATAAAACTAGCACATATGTCGTGATAAGATCATATTCATTGGTACCGAAAAATTTTTAAACTTCTGGAAGTAAAAATCCTTACTTTAATCCCCTTGGAACAAATACTCTAAGTTCTTGATCATAGGAAGACTTAATCACCTCAAAAATACTTCAATGAAGTTTCTGATTTATCTTTTTGTTAATTACTCCTATGTTGTATCTTTCCTTCTTATAACCCAGCTGGACAGCAATTAAAATTGTGCAAATAATCATCTTCCTGCAGTAGAAGGATCTTCAAGAAATATGTTCTGGCTTTTATCTTAAAGATAAGAAAGAATTTATTTGGACAAAAATGGAGTTTTTAATGAAAGCCTTCTGGGAAAAATAAAGAAGGAAAAGCTAAATCATTTTACAATGTCATTAATTAAGTCAAGTTTATGCAACTGGCTTCAGGGTTTTCCCCGCAAGAATACCATCAAACTCTTCTTACATACATCACGCTTCATTAACACTGTTTTCTTCCTATTATGTCTCTGATGAAAAAATACCGTAACATGAAAAAAAATAATCAAAATGCCGATAAGAGAACCAGAAATGATCTGACATTGGAAAGCAGTAGTTTATAGATGGCAATTAATGCTAATGAAGCAATATATTAGGTAGTGACACTTATCTGTTTCCTTAGAATGTTGCTCCTGTTTGAAAAAAGAGGGGTGGGATAGCACAAATGCTCTCATTGTAACAGCTGTTCAGATTAATGTAATGGATATGAAAATAGTCTCTAGGCAGAATTCTGACTGTAATTCTGTTTTCAGACTGCATAAACCATTTAGACTTTTACCATATTCCCATGCTTTCTGAGTGGTGCCGATTTCATGTTTCAAAGTACAGACCAGCAATCTAAATAAATTCCCTCTAGCTTTAAAATACTTTGAAGTGAACCCCTGACCTGGAGCTACTGATATTACTGTTCCTTGGTGTAAATGATTGAACTAGGAGGAAGACCAGCAGCCCACTGTACTGGAATCTGTTCTCACAGACCTTGCATGATTTTGGAAGCCTTTTTCCTTTGTGGTTTATTGTTTTTTCTTCTGAAAAAGCCATATTACAGGCAGGACTTAGGGTCTTCTGTAAGTTGAAGTCTCCTTACATGATCCTTGAAAAATGGACCTTTTCAAAAACTGGCCCTACTTTTCAGTAAATATAGTTGGCACCATGTTGCTTTTCACCCACTTAATATTCGGGAATGGAACAACACTGCAAAAATTGACTGGATTATATTAATCTGCTTGTAGGCTATATATGTAAGCATATATTTACTCAGGTGAAGCATCATTTACTGTTTGATACCAATGTTGCTCTTAAGTATGTGATCACTGATTATATTGTCTATATGTTTCTTTTATATATATTATATATTCTTATCATTCTTTACTGAAAAAATTGAAAAATTTACACTAAGTTGCTCAGGGTGTAAATCAAAGGTGATACATTTCTTTTTTATCCTGCAACTGACCAAGGCTTTGACATAGTTAGAACAGGAATCTTGGAGATAACGGTTAGTAGCTTTCTTCAATTGCTTTCTTGGATTTCTTGGATTATCAAGATTGGATTATCTAGATATTTCAGTTCTGAAGGTTGATGAGCAAGCTGTGATAATGACATCTGAATCTTATTCATGATTTTAAAGACAGGAGCTGTTCCATTGAAAATACTTAACATCTGTTCTGTAGACATCCTTGCCCTGCCTATAAGCATCGCTCTCCATGGCTTTCTTAATACCCTCTGACTCTCAGTTCTGTACCTTCCCACATCTATGCCTTGCTTAGATTCCTTTCTTGCTATCTGTGGGCCAACATGATTTTTTTAAGTTCCATTTCTCCCAGAAGTATTTTCAAAGCAATCACATCCCCATGATCCCTTAACTAAAAGTCCCATTTGCTTTTTTGCTTTAAATTATTATTTTTTAATTATTTACTTGGTTTTAATATGCATTTCGGTGATATATGAGGTTTAAATGATTTTAAAGAGGAAGTCAAACAAAATGTGTATCTGTCATCCAGAGGGATACCAAAGTAAAAAGAGTAGAGCACAGAATTAGTCTGTTTTTTTAGTTATGAACCCTATTATTTTGAAGGTATTCTTTCCCTGGCAAGCTATTAAATGTATTTGCATTCAGTGAGGCTTCTGAAAGCAGTGTAATTATGGAACACTGTCCAAACCACAATGAAGCCTATAGTATAATATAGCCTATATAGAAGCACATATAGTGCTATAATGTCCAGATAACTCCTGCAAGAAGCATGTCACGCAGGTAAACTGGGTAGCATGTAGAAATTTTAAAACAAGAGTGCTCATGGTGGAAGTTGCTTGCATTTGATGTCATTTTACTGTATCTGTGATTCATGAGGGAAACCTTTTTCATTTTTGCATAATATTTGCCTGTTGTCCTCGAGTGAGTACTTCATTGAAACTCCTCAAGTAAAGATTTGTTTCAGATCTCTCTTGTGAATTACTTCTATTAAAGACGGGGTATTTAAATCTGTCTTAGTAACATTAAAATATTTTAACAGGTCATTTAAATCCAATCTTCTATGAGTTAAAAGGTATTGTTGTTATGATCTTACAAGTGATACTGTATTATATTGTCATCTTTGGAATGATCCCAAACTTATCTATACAGCTCCTTCACAATGGCAACTACTCATATTTGTAAGATGAATAGAGTATTAAAACATAATTCCAGCATGCCGGCAACTGTGGAAGGCATTAATTCTTTAGCAAAGTCTTATGCATATGAAGTAAATCAGCCAGCCACCAATTTTTCACACTTCTTATATGGGAACATCATCTTATGCGCATGCATTTTATGACTGGCTAAGGACAATGGCTAAAAATACCGATGGTCATTTACTTTAATAGGCTATCACTTTGCCCCAGCCACTGTTGTTTGACCATATATTTAGATATTAACAGAGTTCTTTATCAAGTTTTTACTGCTCTTTGAACATTTTTCTATCAGGCTAAAATTAGAATGATTTAATATTAGTAATATTTCATGTTAGTATTTACCATGGTACCAACTACACCAGACAGCACATAAGACCAATTATTAACTAATTCAATACATATAATTGCCAGTCAAAAAGATTAAACATCAAATATTTCAAATAATATGCAAATGCACTCTAGCACTTCATTTTGATGTAGTTTTGATTTTCCCAGACTCAAATCATTATTTCACCATCTTATCTAAGTACTTCTTGTAGAGCAAGCCAGAATGCTGTCAGAGAACTTCACTGCTTCAATGTTGAATGTGAAGTGGCTTTGTACACTGAACTATTTTAAAAGATTTGAGATGCAGGTCTTCCAGTCTATATTCTGCTCTTTCCTACTGGTTTCCTCATATGCTGCCTAAGCTAGATACAGCCTCTCTGCACAGCCTGACAGCCTTTTGTCTGGACAACTCTTAAGTATTTGGCTTTCCCTTAGGAAAAGGTTGAAGAGGCTTGAGATGATAGGGTACAAAAACTACTGAACGGCATGTTACTGGGAATAGAGCCAGGAAAGCCAGGTGATGAAAAGCAGAGAAATAGAATTAAATTACCAATAAGAAGGGAAAATATGAAATATGGGTGATACTTGCTATAAATGATTCACCAATGATGAGACAGTTCCCATCCAGCAGAATTCTACCTGCTAAACACCACAGTCCATATTCTACAACATTTCCATTGACCCTTCTCTGTCTATCAGGTCTTCACAAAGTTTTCTTCAATCTAGATGCCTCTAGCCTTACAGAGCAGATGTTTTAAACTTTCTGTTTATTTAAGGCAGCACATGCCATCTCACTTTCTGTACAGATCTTTGTTAATGCTCTCAGAAGACTAAGGGTAACTGGGAAGGGAAAAAAAGAAAAGATGGTCTGAGATTTGTTGTTATTTTTGCCAGGCTTAATTTTCTTAAGGTAATATCTATACCCATTGGCTGGCACAATAAGTAAAGTATCTTTCATTTCAGTAAAATATATCCTTTACACTGCTTCCAGCACTGAAGCTCTCTTTGTTAACAGGAAAGATACACTATGGGTGAGTATCTGAGACTGCTCATTTATGGACCTCAGTTACAGTACAGGTGCCAAAGTCCAAATGGGCCATATCACTCTTCAGCGCTGACATTTCCCCACCCCCCCCACCCCAACAAAGTTTCTTAATTGTTCATGCAGAAACATTGTCTGAGAAGCAATACACCTTCCACCTGCCAAAGGTATGTTCTATTTCCAGCCTGAAATATGGAGGTGCCATATTTCCATAGGGACACAGTCCTTTAAGTGAATCATATTAAAATATGATGACAGAACGAGCAGCAGAAATGAGAGCAGCTTTTTTCACTTTCATGCAAAAGCACCCATTAACGATGGGGTGACTTGTCTGACAAGTGCCTAAACTCAATACAGGACCAAGTATTCATGAACATCTTTATAGCACACCTTTCCTATTAGCAGTTCTAGTTCATGCAGGCTGGACACAGCCTGTCAAACAATTCATCAGGCCTTTGGGCTACTGTGTAACATGATTTCACCTGTAAATTTCCCAGGCTGGCAGGGATCAGGTTGGATAAATTAGGGTGGTGGTCCATGATTTGTTCTGTGGTCTGCTTTTCCCAAACGACCTCCTGAGAACTTCTCATCAGGCAAGATGGACACATGACCACAGTGCAGATACACATCTGGTCCCACGATGGGTAACCACAAACACTATGTAGCAGTCAGAATCAACAGCATACATATTGTGTCACAGAAATTTTGACCATGTGATGTGTTTGGTTTGGTCATGTGGTTACTGTATAGTTAATTATTGCAAACTGATTTAATAACTTTACTAATAATATGAAACTGTACATTTCATACCTTAATTCTTACCAAAATTATATATGGATGCAACTATCATGTTTTCATAAATACTTAGGGGCATCTTCTTAAGAGGAATTATTCAGATCTTTATCAATAGATTGAATAAAAAAAAAAAAAATTGAAAACATTTAAAGGCCAAATCGTGATTAACTGTATAATTATACATCTTAAGTGGAAAAGCAGGCTCCTTTGTAAGTTTTAAATTACATATTTTATCTGAAGTTTGTTTGAAAACAGTGAGGCTTGCAAAATGTTCAATAAATTGATATAATTCTTCAAACAGGAATTGCCACAGAAGTTACACAGTCTCATCAGCATGGAAAAGCTGCTCATGAATGCTCATCTGGGTCCCAGTCTAGTAAACTATTTAAGCATATCATGTTAGTCATACAGTTAAATAAGGAGAAATTTATGCTTTGCTGCATGAGGTTCTTAGAAGACACAAGTTAATTAATTGTTACATTTTCCTCCAAAGTCAATAAAAGTTGAAAAATATTAACAAAACTAAGAAAAATTCCATTGTGTCTGACCCATATTGTTGCAATTATTGCCTGAAAAATACGATTTAAAAAGTTAAGGTCTGCTCATTCTTGCTGCCAAGATCTATCACCAACACGTAGCTAGACCTATTGATTTAACTTAGTATACCAAGGTATCTTATTGCTACCAAATATAGTAAAACATGTACATTTCCAAGTTGTGAACTGGCATTTTCTTTTAGGACATCTGCTTCAATGTATTTCTCTCTGGAATACTAGGAAATTGAGAGAGACATAGCTGTATTCTGTTGCATTTTCTTTCTATGATTTGCAACTACCAACAGACATTTACACAAGAAAGAGTAACTTCTGCAGTGACCTTTCTTGCATAACTGCAATAAAGAAGTGCTTCAAATATTTGAATTTGAATCTCCACCTATCTCCTATGAAGACAGGCTAAGAAAGTTGGGGTGCTTCAGCATGGAGAACAGAAGGCTCTGGGGACACCTTAGAGCAGCCTTCCAGCACCTAAAGGAGCCTACAGGAAAGCTGGAGAGGGACTTTTTACAGTGGCATGTAGTGATGGGAGAAGGGGGAATGGCTTTAAACTGAAAGAGGGCAGATTTAGGTTAGATATCGGGAAGAAATTCTTTCCTGCGAGGGCGGTGAGACACTGGCACAGGTTGCCCAGAGCAGCTGTGGCTGCCCCATCCCTGGCAGTGCTCAAGGCCAGGCTGGATGGGGCTGTGAGCAGCCTGGTCTGGTGGGAGGTGTTCCTGCCCATGGCAGGGGGGTGGGACTAGGTGATCTGGAAGGTCCCTTCCAACCCAAACCATTCTATGATTCTATGATTTACAGAATTAACGCTTAACTGAGAAATTGAAAAGATACTGTTGGCGTTTACTGAGTGGCAGCTAGACTTTTCAAGTATTACCATAATAGTAAAAAATAATCACATATTTAGTGCTTTATTTCTTCAAAGTGCCTTTCAAATATTCATTACAATGTTTCCAAAACAGTGAAAAAGGAAAAATCATTTAGACTTACCAACATTTAATCTGCCTGTGACTTCCCCATTTGAATTGCGAGCATTCACAGTCACATTGTGAGTAGACTGGAGAAGCAGTGATGAGTCCTGAAGTATGGAGAAAGAAAAAAAAAAAAAAAGAGTAGATTCAGCAGAATAATTAGAAATGTTAACAATTTTCAAAATTTATTCTAGTTATTACATTAAACTCAGTCACTGAAAGAGCTTTGCAGCTACAAAACCATACACAGGTGTTATCAAATAATCTGGGCATATATTTTTGATTACTTTCACTATATGAGATTTAAAAGAAGAAAAAAGTTATAGAGAATACTTCAGGTGAACAAAATCTGTGTTACTGGCCCAATGAACATGGTTGCTAACATTTTATCTTTTGGAAAAAAAAGCTTAAGTACTAGATTTACTACATTTCAATACATAATCAAGACTCCTACAGGACAGCCATTTAACTGAAGTGTGAGTACCCCAGTCTGCAAATTTATACTGTCATATTAACTTGGTGAGAAACATGCATATGCATTCTGCTTCCTCAGTGGTCCGTGCAGCCTGTAAGCTTTGGCTTGATTTTGGCACCTAGCACTGACTCTCCTGGTAAGGAAACTCACAGTGGGTGATGGAAAAAGTGGCAGGTTGGCTAGCTCAAAGCTGACTGTAATAGATGACAGTACAGATAAGAGTGTCAGTCTAAATTAAATCATCTCCTTGTCCACCACTCAGAAAGATGACAGAAGTCTATCAGCAGATTGAACAGCATCACCTGCGTGTCCACATCCCTGCATCATGATTTGAGCCTAATACACCCTATGCTGTTCCGTATCTGGTGTCCTAGTATACAAAATCACATCTGAAGGTCACAAAGCAATGGCACTCATGCTCAGTTTAACTCTCCTCACAAGCTGCATCACAGCTGGGACATTTGCAGAGCAATCAGTCTCATGCCTATCCATCATTGTGTGCTACTTATGGAAGCTAGAGCATGCCAAGCAGGTGTAATTGGTATCTTTATTCATCCCTACCACACCACACCACAATCCAGACTAGCTATGGTAGGCAATTCAAACTTTCATGTCATTCTTAAGACTGCAGCCAGTGCGGAATTACTTTACCAAAACATCCCCTTGTGTTAACTCACGGCTTGGTGTTGTGCTTGTTGAACTACTCCCATCATTTCCATAACTTATTCCCAAATGTTCCACTCATACTCTACACTTCAGGCCCGTTGGAGCCTCCTCAACCTTCTCCTTGTCTTGACGAGCAGACAAGTAATTGTTTTGAAAGACCCTGCTGCCCACTGTGCCCCATCAGACTAGGCATGGACAATTAGTATGAACTGGAAAAAGAAGGTCAACAAAGATCAGGTAAATATATTACGTTTAAGTACATGTGCTAAATGACTCACAAATCTGGGCATTTTTGTTACACTTATTTGACAGCTGCTGGTTGATCTAAAAAATAAGTTAGTAATTTGTAGTATCAAAAGTAAGTGCAAATCAACTGTTTTCTAGACCTGTGGCTTCCACACGTGTATTGTTGACTAATTAGAATCTAGTAACACATTGATAAATGCTCATCTTTTATCTTTCTATGAATATCTATTAGCTAAGATGCAGCGGTGTTGCCCACAACTCTTGTGTCGGGCTCATAATGAAGCCATAAACTTGTAATAGGCTCCAGAGATGATGCACAGCAAGTAGATTTTCTGCTACATACTTTCTTAGCACTTTGGAGAACTCATTAGGTGAGAAAAGCTGTTAGGATACTGCAAGGAGAAAACTATTAAGGCAAGGGAGAAAGCTGATATGATAGCTGTGAGTGGCCCAATTCTCTAACAAACAAATTTGGAAAAAGAAATCATAACAAATAAGCAACTTTATGAGAACAAATATAAAGATGGCACTCAGGAGATCAAACTATAGCCAACTAAGCCTCCAGAGAGTTCAAATATTTTAAAAAGCAAGCAAACATACAAACAAACCCCGTCTAATAAATTATCAGTTCATAGGGGGCAGAGACATGCCATAGCCTGAAGGCTCTAATTAATGCATCCTACTAATGATCATGATGGGTCATTAAACAGCTAAGCTTATATTAGATACTGCCACACCTCTTTTATCCTATACTGTACTAAATGTATTAAGAGCTGGAAGGAATATTAAAAGAGCACGAACGGTAGTTTAACATTGCATAACGATTTTTGGGGGCAGAGGGAGTTCTTCAGTATTAGCTATTCTGGTCTTAAAAAGTTACATGTCTTATTGGATAAACACCCTTAAGGGAAATTCATTTAAGCACATAAATAGTTCTCCCACTGCCTATGAGGCAGAAGAGAATACAGCATAAGAAATAAAATGGAAATATAGATTTACTAATGGAATTTCACCCTCTAAGTAAGAGCTGTTCTGCTACTGGAAATACCTGTTGCAGAAAGAAAAAGAAAGGCTTAACAGACATCAAATATGTTGGCATTGCTTAAATTTCAGTAATCGAGCATTTTAACAACCTCATTCTGATAAATCTATCTATATTTTCTCTTGCTATAGTGATACAAACACCAACTTTTCCCCTAGGTTCAGAAAAGTCTCATAGCTGGCTATCTCTTCTTGTTGAGGAAGATTATATGCTTGAAGTAATGAAAGAGCTATATTTGGCTTTCACTATCATTGAATACTTTATTCAGTGAAATGTCCCACTGGTTGATGACAATGTTCCTAAAACATGGCTTTATTTTGTGAGCATTTGGATTACAGATGATAGTTTTGAAAAATATTCATTTTGTTGGCCAGAAACAGATATTGCTCTACAAAAAAATTTACTGGAACAAGTTTCAGAGTTCACCTGGATATTTAAAAACCAATGCAGATTCTTTCTTCCTTCGTCTAAACCCAGTACTTCAATAAAAATTTTTCATACCATTTCCATTCTCAGTGCCATTTTAAATTCAACCTGCTTGATATTTTCTTTGACCAAGTATTTTATTCCTTTTTTATCTCAATAATAACAAAATTTTCTGCCTATGTAAAAAAGATTAAATCCTAAATCTTTTAATTTAGTCTTGCAGACTTTATATACATAAGTATATAAAGATATCATGTATTTAATATTGTTGCCCTAAAAGTGACAAAACCCGAACTTATTAGAGAAATTGTAACTTTTCCGATAGGATCCACTAGTTTTAGAAATACTGAAACCAATCTGTAATGGATGGATAAACAAAACAATCAGTTTCACAGGGAAGCCTGCATCAAAAAATAATCTCGCTAAAAATAATTTTAAAATTCTTACATACTCTTAAAATTTCAGCATTACTTACACACACTGACCTTTGTAACTCCTTTTTGAGCTACTTTTTATCATATGCCTAGGAGAAAAATGTTAATTCTACCACAGCATCAGAACATTGACCTTGCAGCTTCTAAAGCATGCAAAAAACCGTCTGCATGCACATACACCCCCCCCCCCCCCATATTTCCATGACACACACACACATTTCCATGACACACACACCCACACAGACAACCCCCCCCACACCCACACACCCCCCACATGCCCAAACCCACACCCACACATACTTCCATGACAGATGCCTGGACTTTGCCTAAATTAAACTGTTCATAAGTGCATTAATATTTCTTCAGCATTATTGAAAGACTATCTGCTTACCACTCGAGAATGGATTTCTTTGGCATAAAGAGGGAATAAGAATTCTGATTCCCCTTCCAGACGAAGGCCTTCTTTAGTAACACGCAGGTGTCCCATTCCAGTCTGAGGAGAAGATGCAAGAGTTATACGTATTTCGTTATTGTTGTTGTATTTTTTTTGTTCTTCTCATAAACTCAAAAATTTGCAGAGCTGCCTGCCTCTAGTCTATTGATAAAGATACCTATACTAATGCATTTAAAATTTTGAGAATTTGCCATTTCTTGCAGGAGTACGTTTCTTTAAGAAATTATAGCTTTTAAGAAAAATTTATAAAGGTCGGTTTTGGGGTTTTGTTGAAGAAAAAATACAGTATTACAGCCATTAAATTAAAAAGAAGTGCATTTATATTGGCTGCGTTGAAATAGACTTTGTACTTGCCTTCTAAAAATGCCATGAACAATAAAATTTTACACGAGTACTCACATAAAACAAACCTTAAGTTAACATCTCAAGGTTTATTCTATTAATAATGTATTTTACAAGGAATGTAATAATTCTAACTGTATTGAAGCGACAAAGAGGGATTTTTATTTGCTTCCATTTTCAGTAATTACTTCTTTTTAATTAATTTTTCATTCCTTGGTTTATTTTTTTTTCTGCTCTAATTGTAGGTCAAGGCTCTAAGTCTCACACTATCATCTTCTTCTCTCTTTATCACCTGCTTGTCAGTTTTTGTACCTTCCTCATTCTTAAAGACTCCCTCCCAAATTTAGCCCAGTTGTGCTCTTCCAGCACATATCTTATTTCATTCTTTTTCCTTACTTTTATGATTATCATAGAATTGATAATGTGAAAGATGATTGAGGAATTACTTCAGTAAATACTGTTGACGACTTGCAAGCTTCAGCCACAAGGTATTTCACTGGTATTTAGCTAATTTGTAAAGGATTCACCACTCACTCTACCATAAAAAGTGAGAGAAAACTTTGCAAAAAATTTGCAGACTTACAGTTCAGCCACATGTGAAAATATTTCAGGTCAACTGCTTTAAACTACAGGGAGTAGGTGGAAGGGCTAAATAAAAAACAATAAATCCAAAAAGTATTTCCACTCCAAGTATTTTTCAGGTTGTCTCCACATAAGCAGAGAAGAAGAGATATATGACAGGCCACTGATGATGATACATCAATAACCTGTTCATCTAATGAATTATGCCTACCAATGATAAAAGTTAAAACTTTAAGAGATTGCCATTGTTTTCAAATATTCTACGTTCTGACAAATGAGTTTATGTATTTATCTCTATATAAAAAATGCTAAATAATGTCTAACTAGCCTTCAATGAAAAACTGCAGCTATTTGAACAGGCTTTAAGAGAGACAAAGAAACAAGCTTTGTTAATTCCATAAGGTAAGAAATACTAATGTCAGCAGTTCATTCCACTGGAGAGCACAACTACGATTCCTCCTCAGCAAGGATTTATTTCAGGAGAGAGGCTTTTAGAGTAGTTATTTATGGAATATGTTACTCGGGGTCAAATATTTTACTGCTTTGAAATATATAATATACTGACTTTTCTCAGTGGAAGCAGACACAATTTTTAAATGCTACACCATTGCAAAGCTTTTAAAAAGTACCTGGTATATACTGATACATCTCATGAGGCAAAACTAAAAAAATACCTGTGATGAGTCCCCTACGGATTTCACAATCACAATTCCTAGCCAGCATGGAGTAATTTAGAAAGATGTTTTTCTAGTGAAAACCATGGATATTTTTTTCTAATTTGTAATACAAAACAGAGATCACTTCAACACTCTAAAAACACACAAGTTTTAAGACAAACACTTTAGAAAAACATGACATGAAATGTCAGGATATTCTAAAGAAATACCACTATCAAATGGCTTTCGTTTAACTAATTTTAGGGTCTTGTTATTTGCTCTGATCTCATGCCTTTTCCCATCAGGTGAAAGTAGAATATACTACACATCAGGTTTAAACAGTTTGCATATTTTTCTGGAATATAAAGAACTAAATAAACAGTGTATTATAGAGCAAGTATTAAAAATGACATTGACAAATCTGAAATTTAAGAAGGCAGAGGAAGAAGTAGCAATTAATTCTTGCTCTGAAGCTGATGGGGAAAATTAAAAAACTCCTGGGTGGCAATCTCCATCCTGCCTTTGGCTTTGCCAGGAAGAAATGTTTAGCAGAGAAAAAAACACGCTATAATGACGTTGAAAAAGAAGATTATGCAATTTACTCAGCACAGCCTTTCTAATGGATTCAGATTTTTCAGCAATGATTATTCTAAAAATGCTATATAGACAAAGGAATGTCTTTGACATCAGGAATAATATGCCATATGACAAAACTTAGCAATTAACTTATCTATACGTTCTTATTTTTCAGTAAATCCAGTCATATCACTCAGGATTACTTTGTACGTCTTCAAGTATGTCCTATTTTTGTCATCAGATTTTTCATTTAAGCATTGACACAAAGCTCACATTCTCACATATTTGAATAAGAGCCTCTTATCCATTCTCATTGACCACTGGGACGTGCAAAAACACACGGAAATTTAGACTTGGTTTACCTGCATAAGTGACTATCTGTGATGACTAACAGATAAAGTCTATAACATGCATGAGAACAAGAAAAATGTGGATTTCATATAATGATCCTCACTTCTATTACCTTTGTGACTAAACAATTATTATTTCCTTAGCATCTCAAGATTGTAAAAGTACTGAGTTATGCAGTGCTGTGATATGAGGAAATTCTATTATGCCCCTTTTATAATTGGCAAATTGAAGTTACGTGGAATATAAGAGAGGGATTTAGGATAAACAACCACCCTAATGCACTGAGATCCAATGAGAAGTTCCATGAAACAGAAGAGTATAATAGTTACACATAATCTCTTGACAACCACTCTGCTTCTTACATTACCAGTTAGGAGAAGGCAGTTATTATTTACTGAGTATTGTGACTTCCTCAGTGATGAACAACCTTGATGCTTTCAGTTTCAAGGTTTTGATTCCATTCCTATTCAAATCATTGAATTAAAATATTTCTATTATTTCTATTGACTTGGGGAAAGTGTCCAGGTATCAGTTAGATGTGGATTTTGATGCAGTTATACAATAAGCTATTGATTGTGTGTGTGGGAAGTGCTTCACTGAACATAGATATATGGCAAGTTTGGATTCTTGTTATCCTGATGTTGGTGACTGTCACTGCTTGAGTGTACTGGCCCTGAGCTATAACACATTATTGTGCATATAGCTTTGAGACTCGTTTTCTAATTACTCTCAGCCCTCAGTGAGGCAGGGACCGAGCTGTATAGAAGAGGAGGATGAAATGGTACCTCTGTAGACACTAAGCAGATTTTGCTATTGCTGCAAGGAGTTGACTGGCATGGAAACTGCTGGCAGCTGCCAAACCCTTATGCATCAAAGATGCAATTTAGCATCAGTGTTCACAAAGGTGTGACCAGTCTTCATTTCAAAACTGCTATGCATATTCTAATTGGAGTAACAGGATGTCTTCAACCGCACTAAAAGCATTTTTCATCATTTGAATATGCTCCCGAGGACCTAAGTGCTTGTAGAAACAGAGACAAGGCCTTCTACAAAAAAATCCAGCTGAGAGTGTGTTCAAGCCTCATTAAAGCTCAACAAAACTGAATTGCTTATACAGGGGTACTCCAAACAACCTGAAATGAGTAGCCACCACTACCAGAATCCTAGGTAAGACTCACTGTGCTATGGAGCATCTGGATGGGAGGAGTGTCTTGGGTGGGTTATCATTCTTTTCGACACAACAAATATAAAATATTTTTCCTCCGAAATAATGGGAAGCAGTTCCGTCCTCCACAAAGCCAGCAGAGGAGTGCAGTACGTCCACAAGCCATGGAAAGGCCCTAAAGTTTCTTTCAAAGGACTGTAGAAGGACTAAGTCTTTCTTCAGGACCAAAAAGTTCCAAAAGCCATACTGATGGCTCTGGTGGTATGGCCACCTTCTTCTGGCTATGAATATCTGTGTCAAAGAAAAGGGAGAAATGACTGGATAAAAGCAAGTTTAACAGCATCGGTATGGCTAGTGCTAAAGGCCTGTCTTGTTAAAACAGGATGCAAGAACTTTCCCTCTTTCACCTGTTGTTATAGTGGGACCTGCTGCACTGGCTCATGACCATGAAAGTCACGTGGAAGGAGATGCACAGTGCCGTAGGACTACTAGGTGTGGAAAGAAGATGTAGCTCTAGGGCTTTTGCACTCACAGCAACTTGCCCTCAGGTAGTTGAGCATCATGCTGTCTATGGATTATGGAGTCAAAACAGCATCAGATAATATTTTTGGGACTTGTTTCCCAAGCCAATATAATAATGTAGAGGTCTGCTGCTGTAGGCATGTGGCTTTAAAAACAAGGATGAGGCATGAGGAACATTCATTCTGTTTACAAATAGTATTTCTAGTCACCTCAATTCAACCAGTAACTGTAACTTACGTTTTCCTGTCAATATAGAAACTGAAACACATGGGGGCTGACTATATTGGGTCAACCACTCTTCATATAATTTCATATAATTTCTTATAATTTCGTATAATTTCATATCATATCATCACTATTGCTGCACCTTCTGACTTCACTTCAACTGCAGTCCTCAGACTCCTCTGGACAACAGAAATCAAACTTCTGGTCTATGTATCAGCTAATAGCTGCACAGGAAGATGTCTATTTTCCTCTTCTGGGTAGAGATCAAATACTGGAAAGATAGGCATATCCATATATTCGCATGGTTACAACAAAAAGATCTCCAAGTTGATTCAAACACTAGCTTTAACACACACTCAATTCCAATCAAGTGGCTCCTCTCTCAGGAGTTAACAGCATGTTTAATTTGTAGTGTCTGCTCCTTGAATATTCAAATTTTCCAAATATTAAAAATCCACACATGCTGTAGTTGCTGATTGGAACTGATAACGATATTAACTTCAGACTAGAGAGGGTGCAGCATTTCCATTCAGGTAACGCCTTTTCTTACTTACAGGATACTTACATCCTACTTCTAGGCCAGCCCAGGGAAAGACCTTGGCAAGTTCAGACCAAGACATCATTTGTTGTGCCCCAAAGCTAGTTCAATTAATGGCTTTATAGATCCAGCTTTCACTGCAGTACTTCTTGCAGAAATTACTATTTGGAGAACTTGCTTTGCAAACAAGAGTGTACTGTTTCATTGAGATAATAGGTCTGTGGGTAGAGATTGTTAAAAAGCAATCAGCAAAACAGGATTGGTAATGAATCTGATGAAACTCTCTGTTTGACTTACAATATCTATTTTGGAGCTAAGTACGTGCTTGGTATAATAATAACATTACTGATGCCTCATCTCGTTTTCTGTTGCAAGGACTCTATTTCCTGGGCTCAGACAGAGAAGGTTATCCGACTCCTCTTCTTAGGTGACAGTGGAGTCTTTTCTGTCAAAGACATGGGTCAAGTCAGAGCCCTTAGCAACAGCAAGCACTCCTGGAACAGAAGTTAGTTTCACCTGGCTTAGAGCTGGATACAGACTAAAACATTCTTTACAGATACGGGTAGAAAGAGGGTAGGTAATATTCCATGATCTAGAAAAGTAGATGGCCACTTTGAACTCAGTATTTATTTGAGGAAATGAAAGATGCAAATTCATCACATCGTTGACATTTGCTTAGTTTTGATAAGATTCCTTTCATAAAACAGGATTAATATTTAAGAAGCATACTGTCAAGATATTTTCAGGTCCTCCTTGTCCTGATATATACAATAACAGACTTTCTTAAGTAAAGAAAGGTATTAATTACAACAGGTATTACTCAAGAGGATAAAATGGCTTCTCAAAACAGATTCGGTTCCAGCTTCACTTCCTTGTTCAGTGAGGACCAAATTCCGTCTGTTCCTACAGACATTTCAAAGCTGGATAATACTCAGCTAATAAAAATGCCATTACATCTGGCGTTACATCTCCTGTGACTGATTTACTCAACATTAAAAAAATAGACCAATACTCCCACTGCTACATGTATTTATTCAGGAATTGAGTTTTCATAAGTTGGCTAATTCATTTTATTGTATTAACATTTGTAATTATGCAACTTAGCTAAGGAAATGGAATTAAATCTTTTCCTTTGATTTGTAAAGGTTGTCAAGAGGATTTTCTTCAGAACAACATCGCATGATCTTTATTTTTTGAATTCCTCTGTGGAATCAGGGATATTTGCACGGTGTATATGATTACACAGACTACGCATTGATTCAATATTGTAAATCCTATCATTTGTACGAGGGGATGTTTCATCTTATGGTCTCAGTGCTCTATGCCTTGTGTAAGCACACAGTGACAAGCATCTCCACCCTGACAGAATTTGCTGTCTAAATAGTCAAGATGATAAAAATGTGAGATGGAAGAAGGACAAAGAGATATTGCATTCATCACAAAGCACTGTTGAAGATGCCTCCAGCTAGCTCTGTGTGAAATTAATTAATTAAATAATTTACCTTATGTTTTGTCTTGCAATTATCATTCACATTCATTTTAAAATATCATACAAAATGGCAGCCACTGCAGTATATTACAATTAAAAACAGATCATCTCCATTAACAATCCAACTTAATTTTGAATTACCCAGACTTCCCCTCATCTTAGTATAACTGATAAATTAAAGTTTACGAGCAGAGTTTTGGTCATCTTTGCTAAAGGCCATCATGGCCACTTTTTGATTCATGGTACAAAAATTTAGTAGGAACAGATTTTATACATAAAAATATAATAATCTAATATGTTTCTCTGGTGACATTATTGATAAATGCATTTTTGTAAATCTCATCAAGCAAAATGTAAAACAAATCTGTTGAATTTTCCCTATACTGTATCACAGCAAGCTCTACTCCAGCACTGACAATAATACCAGCTTTAAAATAATGGCATAAATATATGCTATGCATCAATAAAATGGTAGCTTACCATGTATTTGTATAAATTAATTTTACAATGTACACAAAAAATAACAGCAATGACAAGGAAATGAAATATAAAGTTGGAAAGGGTGACAGCTTTTTGCAGTTCCTGTTGGATTACATATAGAATTGACAATTTCCAATCCATACCCTACTCCATAGTTAGGACCTGATCATATATTTTCAGATTTTTTATTTGGTTGAAGATGAATTTTTTTTTTTTAAATAAAACCCTGTTTTTCACTCATGAAATAAATATTTCAACATAAAAAGCAAGGAGAAAGTTTTAGGAAATTCATGTATTTCCCAGCACAGATAATGAGGAGTTTTAAATCAATTACATTTTCATTCTGTATTGCTTAATTATTATTACACTTCATTCAACTACATTTTCCCCACAGCTTTATGTATACAGAAATGTATATTTGGAAAAGTTTAGTAGCAGCAGTCAGTGCACCTAAATATAAGGCA
Source organism: Falco peregrinus (assembly GCF_023634155.1). Classification (NCBI taxonomy): domain Eukaryota; kingdom Metazoa; phylum Chordata; class Aves; order Falconiformes; family Falconidae; genus Falco; species Falco peregrinus. The sequence continues at coordinate 101,151,156 of NC_073724.1, forward strand.
ATTTAAGTGTGGACAAACACGACTTCTCATAATCGTTCTGTCTGAGCAGACTTGAAGGTACAGACAAGGTTTTTAACCAAAAGACATTTTAAAAGCCAAAAAAGAAGTGCTTGAGAATATATGAGACCATTGTAATATGTACACACGTTATATACGGAGATGGCACCTGCATGCTCCCTAAAAAGGAAGTAGGTCAACTATTAGAACAAAAAATGAATCAACAAAACAGGTGATGGAGGTTTCAGGTCATTAAGGAAGTAAATGTGTGAAGACCTGATAGAGAACTGTGGAAAGCCTTTGAGGAAACAAGAATGTAAGGACTTCACATTTATTTCTGTGGACAGGGCAGGTACGTTTCTTAAACACAATGGGAAAACATGTGCTAGATAAAAAGGAATGGAAGAAATTGTAGGAGTGGTCATGTGCTTCTAGAATTTACAGGCTTGGGGATTTGTAAAAACAGTAGTAAGGCTACTAGTAAGATCTTTGTTACGTATCTGAAAGTCTTCAAAGACCTGCAGAGAATCATAGAAACCATTGGATTTTCTTGTTAATTCACACCAAGGGAAACAAAACTGGTGTATGGCTTAGCCATAGGCTATTGAATGGTTCTTCTGAAGAACTATACAGCTGGTTCTGACTCTGTCTTCTACATACTGGTCCACTATGGAAAACCTGTATGGAAACAGTTTCTGTGTGCGGTAAAAGAGAGAATCAAAAAACCAGCAGAACTCCAAAGGTATAATTCAATATGAATACTCCTGAAATTCTCTGGCAGGCAGATCTGTACATTTTAGGAGAACATATCTGTTTAATGGGAAACTGCTTATTACATAGGATTTATTGTCCTTTCCTAGTCTTGTCGTGCTCACAGGTCCCAATCTGGATGGAGGCCCTATTGTGCTAGACATTGCAGAAACACATAGAAGGTATTCATTAGCTGCAAGTACTAACATGACAGACAATACATGAACTAGAACATGACATACAAAGGGTTTAACCAAATGTATGTCTTAGGGAGCCACCATTTCCGAACAGCGGTTACTTTCCTGTCTGACTGATTTACTGAAGCTTGGCAGGCTTAGGTCATTTCAGTGTCAGTCTCAAAACTGACATGTCCCAAAAGTTGCACATGGAAAAACGGCAGTTCAGGAACTCTGCATAGTGAATGTTTCTGATCAGATGTCTGGATTTCATACATGAATGCATATGCAATTATTTGTATATGGAACACAGAAACAGGAATTAGATCCAAGTTTTCATTTTCTTCATCTTATGATTGATTCAGTAGGCTGGGCTTGACTTTGGGTACTAAATGGCAGAGTAAGTGCATGCCACAGCATGTCCCCCATCACTGTATCAGCACCTCTTTGGGAGAGTGGATTTTGAGCAGAAGAGGGCCTGCACACATCACTCTTGTAAGCACTCAGGCGCCTGAGATCAAGGTTGGAGCTCACACGCAGGCAAGGTGCAATCAGGTATGCACTTGGATCCAGGCACTGGGAAAGAAGCCTTCAGGTCCCACATTTTGCAAATGTTATTTGTTGTCATCAGTGTGCTCAACCTCAATCTGTGTCAACCTATGTTATTCTAAGAAATGTTACAGTAATTTTTCACTCAATATGTGAATTTCTGTAATAATATTGCTGAGTAAATGATAATTTGAAGACACATTAAAAGTCTTTATGGAGATTTAACCTCTTCTATGAATATAGAATAGAATATAGCTAATAGCACTAGAAAAATCAGACTGTTTCATGGACACAGACATTTTCCAGGTCATTCCTGAACCACACAAACTGTAAATTTCACCAGCTCTATCATTCATCACTACTATTTCCTACATTAGAACAGCTCTGCTTGCTCCTGGGAGCAAAAATACATGCCAAAAACCCAAGGAAATGTGCAGTTGAATGTTACTGATTGTGTCTGAGCTCAGAAAAGAAGGTACATCAGACCATAAGATCAGAACATCTGTTTTTCCTTTGGCAGAGTGTTTGCCAAAAGCAGCTTCATTAAGTTTTCCCATACAACTTAAAACTAGCAAAGCAGAATCAAAACCTGCAGTCAAGCCCTCACGAACTCATCTGTCCACAGACCTTACACCTGCATGTACACTAGAATCTCACTGTACTCACATCTTTGAAAACTCTTTATCAAGATTACAAATTATACCAAAACCAACATTTTTTTATTTAAACAAGTGCTCTTCCACACTCTTCCACATTTGATTCATAATATAATTCAGATTAATAAAATGCTTTAATAAAATACATTTTTATATGTACCTAAGTATATATCACAGTACTGAGAAATCTTACTTTCTTTGATAACAGCTTTTCTGCAGTAAGTATTTCAATATCTTTCAAAAACTACTCCTTCCATAAAATATTTAAATATTCACCACCTGACAGAGAAAATGGGAATGACTGTGGCCTGGTTGAAGGCAAATTATATTTAATGTATTGGAGAGATAGCAAAATACAGCTGTTCAGGATTATTCAGAGTAGAAACTATGGAATATTGGTGTTCTGATATGAAAACATTTTATTAAAAATTAGGATGAGAATTTGTGAATAATTAAAGAAATATTTCATTTCATTTCAGTATTAAAAAATGTAACATTCTCAAAATGGCAACTAATTCCATGGAGCACTGTTAATCATAAAACGCATGGAAAGGCTGTACAAGTTCATTAGTGTATGTCTTTGCAGTGAAGGAGAACTCTTGCCGTGAATGAGTGTTTTTTACCACACATTTTTATTGCTGTCTGGTCTGGTTTTAAATGTTCCAAATGATTGGGCATCTCCAATTTAATAAGGCATGCTATCACACAGTCTAGTAAGTCTCAGTGTCAGAAAGTGTTACTTGATTTTCAGTTAAAATTGTGCTTTCTTAATTAATCACATTCCTAGTTTTGTATTTTTCATATTTCCTTAATTACCTCCACCTTTGATGCCTGAATTTCTAAGTGCTTAAATCGTTGTTCACGCAAGTATTTGATTATAATCAGTTGGTTTTTTTCAAAATATATATATTTAGATCAAGATCAGTATCATTGTCAGCCAACTAATGTATATATATTATATATAGTTAGCTTTTCAACATTTTTGTCATACAGTTAAATGTAAATAAATTGATATTGCTTTATAGAAGACTTTGAAAAATATTTTAAAAGAATTTTTAATACTTTTGCTGTATTCATTATTAATTGCCCATGAGAACCCAAGAAGATTAGCAGAGTGGTATGTCTGCGATAAAAAGTTTCTGGGAACAGATATATCAGTAGAGCACTCATGCCAAAAGAAGAAAATACCTGTGAATAATATTTGGAAAATCCTGTATGTTTGTCTAACTGTAGCAATTGTCCTATCTATTCTGGTGCCAGAAATATGTGTGCATAAAAAGAGAAACTGCAAGTAAAGACCATACTCTAGCCTAAATATGCACACACCTTCCAATTCTCAATGTCTATGTCTTTTAGCCCAGCTGAAGTGCAGGCATGAGAGCAGGGTAAACATTTGGCCTGTTCTTAGGAAGAACTACACTTAGAATATGCATTGGTGGATTGGACATTTTGTGCTTGGCCCTCCATATACCAAATTAATTCCTGTCACGATAAGGTGATCCACAGGTTGTTCCAAGGCTTAGTATTAGGGCTTGACTCTCCTCATGTTAGTGACTCAAACCCAAGCAAGGTTTAACGCAGATGGCAGGAGAACATGGGAATGAGTGCAGATTTGAATCACGTTTGACTGACAGTGCATCTAAAACTACAAAGACCTGTCTGCCTCTTTTACTCACACTGTGTTTAAAATTTTTGTCAGAGCAGAACTTGCGCTACATGGCAAAAACCACACTGCAGAAAGGACACTACGTATTCTGGGGAACACTCTTGTTTTATGACTATCATCAACATGAGATACTGCACAATTGCCTTGACCTATCTCATTCCAGGAGATTGTGATAGCTGTGGCATCCACAAAAACCCATGGAAACATGGGTTTCTCCATCAGAGACTAAAACTGTTCCTGGCATTATGATAATGTAGCATAACCTAAATTATATCATAATTGAATTAATGTGGGCTTTCTGAACACGATTTGCTAGTGCATCAGAAATGGTAATCATCTGATCAGGTGCTTTTTTCACACCTCAGTTTTAAAGTACTGGCATGACAATCTATAAAATTCAACAGTGATCTAAAAATTTTGGTCCAGGGCTTCACTGATTACAATGTCGACACAATGGATCAGTATTATGGGCAAAGTTCTGACCAGGTGAGTACTAGTTCTCTATCTAATAGCAGGGTAGAACAGCTAAAGACCGTTATATTCAGGAGAAAATGTGAAATCAGTCTCATGAACTTAGTTTTCTCTAAGGAATATAAAGATAATGGAAAAATAAAAATGTAGAAAGAAAAAAACAAACACATCAGAAATCACTGAGGCAGCAATGCAAGCAAAAGATTATAGTAGTGAAATTGTATCAGTTACGTAACAAACTGAGAAGCCAAATACCTTGTTAATGCCTCCTACTGACCAGCTAATCTCTACAAAGCTTTCAGATGCTCACTGTTGTATAAAACATTGTTATACAGATTAGCTCAACATTGTCCAACTTTTCCAAATTTTTTGCCAGTCATGCAGCCATCTAGAGTCATGCCAATATGGACTTTATATGTTGGGTAATTAGTTACGGAGACACTTAAATAATTTAAGAATTCCAAAATACAGATTTTCAAACGTCCTGTTCACTTGTCCAACAGATCTAGGAATACTAACATTTCCGAAGTTAAACTATCTGATCACCATTGGACATGAACACAATCAAAATCTCATAAGGGACCATTTTACAAATAAAGCCTACAAGGAAAAAGAGGGGCCATATGAAGAGGTACTCATGTCCTTTTACTTAAGAACAAGTGGCTGCAGGGCTCAAGTGGGTTGTTGTACTCCCGGATTAAAATTCCTCCTTTCACTGAGAAAATCTGACTTTATATCTTCTCCCAGAGTTCCATGCCCTAACCAACCGACTATAGTACATTTGATGTTGGGAATCTTTTACTCTCTAGTAGGTTTTTTTCTGCTTCATATAAATTTATTAAATATTAATTAGAGCAGAAGCTACAAGAGAAACTTCTGTCTCCAAGGTGGGTACAGTAAACGTCTGACAGCTAAAGCATGTGTTATATCCAGTCCAATACAAAATCAGTTTTTCCATGTAAATCAAGACAGTTTCAACCAGAAAGACTGAGAATTGCCCAATTCTATAGTCTATATCACAATAAGGATCTGGAAAAGAACAATGAGAGTAAGGAGTATTCTTGCGTTCAATATATTCAGTATTCTTCTAGTTAAATATTTCAGGATCTGATAGTGTCTAGGAGGATGAACTTTCATCTCATATGATAGTGTCTAGTCTAATATAGCTGATGGCCTTGAAATTAAAATGTTACAAGCTAATTAGAGTCAGTGGACGATTTTAAAATTACGCAGTCATTTTAATCAATTAAGACAACAGGGTAAAAGAGGAATATATTTTTTCCGGTGAAGCATTTATCTTGTCTTTGTCAGAAGCGTAAAACAGATTAGCAATGAGTTTTTCAGAGGAAATCAGTGGTGTAATATTATTTAGAGAAAAAAAAGAAATTCTGTCTTGGCAACATCAGATGGCCAACCACAAAACAAATCTTAAAAGCAAAAATGATATTAAAGTGCATCAATATTTCTCTTCTGTTGGGAAGCTCAAAACTGGAGGCTGTATTATATGCATGTCTAATGAGTGCTGTGTAAAGGGAGATAATAACTTCCTGGAGTCTTTGCCTCTGCCCCTGTTCATACAGCCCAGGAAACTTTTGGCCTTCGTTGCTGCCAGGTTCACTGCTGGCTCATGCTCAGCTTGCTGCCCACCGGCCCCCAGGGCCTTCTCCAAAGAGCTGCCCCAGGCCAGGCAGAATCAGCCTGTGCTGGCGCCAGGGGCTCTTCCTCTCCACAAGCAGGACTTTGCATTTGTCCCTCTTGAATTTCATAAGGTTGGACCATACCTCCAGCCTGTCTAGGCTTCTCTGAGTGTCAGCCTGAGTCTTGAAAGTATTAAACAGTACCCCCAGACTGGTATCATCCGCAAATGTAGTGGGCAAGCATTCTGCCATCTCTTCTAAGTCATTGATAAAGTTGTTAAAAAGGATCAGTCCCAGGACAGACCCCTGCAACACTTATTACTGGCCTCCGTGTAGAGGAGGGTAACACATTAAACCCAATCTCCAGGGTCTTTTTCAAAATTTCTAATTTTCGTGCAAAACTAATTCTAGTATTACTCTGTTTCACCTTATTCACCAAGCTGAAGATTTTTTTATATTATATTTGATATAATATGTTCGAATCAGTCTTCCCTAAAACAGCTGAATATAATGAATTCACAGTGTTCTTCTCTCACATCCCCAAAAAACTTGAGACCCTGTCCACTGGAACTCTGGGAGAGAAAAAAAGAATGAGATATATCTGATCCCTGTAAATCAATTTGCACACCTTGGGGATGCTCATACATTATGTAACTGGAACAGTACGAGAAAAGGAATACATTCTCTGTTCAGGTTGCTCCCCTTTAATCTAGATTTTATGAAATGAAATTAAATTCTGTCCAGTTTAGTCATGTTCGTTTAATACTGAAGACCTCTCAAACAATGGAGTTTAGAAAAGTCTCCATCTTTCATCATTCTTCCAAGTTTCTACAAGGAGATTAAAATTTATTAATCTTGCAGCATATCTATGTCTAGTTCACGTTCTCCTTTATCGGCTTAGCTTGTTTGCATTTGTCACACTGTCTGGTTTTTGGGATTGAGACAGGAGATGTGTGCATGGATTCATTCCATGCCAGAGCTTGTTGAGGCTCTGTTCATAATTTCATTATTATTTTAATCTGCAACTATGAATAGACATAGCATGTGATTTTTCTATACTGCAAGTTATTATTTAATGAAAGATTTAAGGATGCCTTCCAGAAAAAGGAAGTAGTTTTTATCATATAACAGTAACTTTGATATCTAAATAACAATTCTGTCAACTTTGAGTGGGCTCATGAAAGGGCTGTGCTATAGAACTATGCCAATCAATCACTAAAGCATCAGCACCCCTGTGCACTATACTGCAAAACTGTTTTCCTAATAGAACTACATACTACCATCATGTTATATTTAAAGCTTTCTTCGGGCACAAACTCTCTTCAGAAATGTACTATAAAAATAACTTTAAAAACGTTTATCATGTTTTTCTGAATATGTTTATCAGCCTTAGTAATACAACTTGTTTCTTGTAATATTCTACAGAGAAATACTATTTTATTAGCTATTAATATTCTAATATTGTTAACAAGGATAACATTTTAATGTATTTTTAAAAAACTGAATCTGAATACTTTTAAAGTTTTAGCTAAAAATACAGTATCTATTATTAATATTAAACATGGTAAGTAGTATAACCTCTACATAATATACCTTGAACGCATAATAAATATAAAGTGTTATCACAGCTGACAGACTAATATTTGCCAGATAACTGGTGACTGCATAAGATAATATTTCACCATTACTTTTCTATTCTTCCCAATAATGGGCATGTTTAATTGGATAAGTAGGATATATAAGAATCAACTGACTAGACAGCAAAAACTTCTCCAGCTTGGAACACCAGAACCATAAAAATCTATTTCTGTGAATATATTGTTAACTCTCTTTTTGAAACATTAACCAAAAACTTGGAGGGATAAATGCTTAATTCCATCAGGAAAAGGACCTGATGATAGTGTTGGTAATTTGTATGTGTTACACACGTTCTTTACAAATCATATTTCCTTAGACACAGGAAAGGACTGTGATGCTTCAATTATACTTCCAGACTTCAAGCATGCAATTAACATCTATATTCTTTCTTTTTTTTCTGAAGAGGGTAGCAGGGCTTTTCTGTATGATACTTCTCACACCTTCAAGAGTTACTTCTTGTCTTGACAGATATACTCCATTATAACAATACCCAGAAAAAAAAGTTCTCCGTTCTTAATGACCTCATACATACTTCTGGTGAGGACTGTGACATACACGTGTACTTTGCACAAATGTTCTCATAGCTGATAATTAGCTGAAATATAGATATTTCCCTCAGATTATCCCAAATAAGTGAAGGCATTACATTGAAGTCACTATTTAACTGGGTATGTCATGAATACCGATTTTTTAACAGAGAATTAGGACAAGTCTTATAATCACGGCATTCATAGTCCACTCTGTGAAAGAATGAAAGCCTGCACTACTCGAGCTGTTATTTCACTGCTCTTCTTGCCAAGGCGGAAGGACACTGTTCCTCAGCAGATCAAGGCATTTGGTGCCTCACAGATAACTAGTAGGAGACAGGAGTTCCTAGAAGTGAAGTTTCTGAAACTATTTTTGTTAGTCCTGACTAACAGACTGATACTAGAGAAGAAACACCTAGTTTCGTACAAAGAAACCAGACCAACAGAAAATAATTTTAAAAACTCCTTAAAAATAAAAGCCTGAGCCACACAGAAAACAATTTTTAAGTTATTCATCTTCTCTGTGATTCATGATGTGCAGTCACTAAGTGCACATCTTCCATGTGAACTGCATAACAGAAAAATTGTATGTGATCGAAGATGTTCTGCATTGTAATCTGTATGACAGTAACAGTGCTGAAAAGAATTTATGTGGGGGAAGAAATTTGATGGGAAATCAAGCACTAGCAACTATAGTAGTAAGTAGGACTTAAAAATTAACCTACTTACTTTATAGTAAGAGAAAGTAGAGTATAGACATGCTTCTACGAAGATAAAATGGCCTTCACTTAGTCACAGAGGTGTAACAATGATAGATAATGGGACCTTTAACATTTTCTCCAGTAGCAGGGGCAGCGCTGTAGGAATTTACTTTTTTTTTTTTTTTCTTGTAACAAGTCTATTCAAATCTTCTGTGTATCACGACTGCATGTTAGGAGCAAATTAGCTTAACTTCAATATTCATTGATGCATTTTATTGCATTCTGACTAAAGCTACATCTTGCAGACATCTGAAAGCTACCTTTTAATCTACTACATGCAAAATTACATTATAAATATTAAAATATATATGACAGTGGAAAGTTATTAAATTTATTCCTGAAAAATATAGCTGCTTAGCCTCAAGCATGAAGTAGTAATAATTACCTCTGAGCTGTAATTAATTGGGCAAATAAATTGTTACATTTTAGATGCTGATAAAAAGGAGAAGGAAGCTAAGAAAAAACAGCGACTGCTAGCAATCTTTCAACACTAAGGAATTCTGGTTGAGATAAAAGTTACAGCAAACACACATATAAAATATAAACTAAACAGACACTGAGACAACAGGAAAATACATTCTCTTAGGATGGTTAGAATTCACCTTAATATAACGTATCAACAACCTCAGTATTTCAAAGATTATTACCAATACAGAGATACAGATCAGGAAGTATGTTCAAAGAGAATATACTTTCAACCGAAGTACAAATTACAGTTGAGAAGGAAGAAAAAAGAACCACCTATTGCGCACAGAGAACCTGATGTATATACAAAAACAAGGGGTGAGGCTGGGAATAGAAGAGAACATACAAAAAAATGGAAAACTAAAGAGGACACTTACTGGGGAAAACCACATCACTTTAAGAATCCAAATTGTCAAAGAAAAATTCACAACCAGGATGATAAGCAGAAGGAGAACAAACAAGTAGAGGCAACGCTTTCTCCATCCATAAATTCCAATTTTGTAGACATATTCATTCTTCGGCCTCTCTAGGCTAGTGCCTGGCGTTGTTGTAGTGTATTGTTCACGTACCATCTGCTATGTAAAGAAAAAAAAAGAGGCTGCTTAGTTGTTCAAGGTAAATTATAAATATTTATATAAAACCCCAAAGAAAATATGAAGATATAATTCTAACAGCAAGTTACTAGAAACTAGAAACTTTTATGAAGTTTTACCTGGATAGCATTTTCATCATTTCCCTTTCAAATTACATTTACATCTTACTTTTTGGTACACACGATGTGATGTTTTAATATATGGACTGCATCAATTGCCATTTTCAGGAGGCTTAAATTTATTTTATCCTATATAGAATGGCAATACTTTCTTCCCATTTTTCATAATATTCTAATTCTACCATCACAAAATATTTCATAGGATCGTATCATCATCTGTGGCTCATAGAACAATTTTATTTTACTGTAAAAATAGTTACAAGTGATAACAGTACCTTGTGAGCACAGGTTTAAAAACACTTCTATATATTCTTTCCTCAATTCAGTAATAAAATGCATTCTTTGTGTTGCAAAACTTAACTGTGTATCACTGGAATGCCAAAATATGTTAAGCTTCAGAATCTGTATATAAAGAAATGAAATGGTTCTTAATAACGTAAAGGAAATAATGATTTCTCAATTTATCAGATATTCACATTTAAAGATATATTAGCAATAAAAACATTACTTATTGGGTTTAAACAACTTCTTTCACTTTATGTTATTGTTCTTAAAGAAGCATTCTTTGAATTTAAAGAAATCTTATGAGATTGCACTTCCTTAAAATGTGAAGGTATTCACTAACTTCCACCTTTACAGCACAGAGATAACCAACAACTCAAACCATTCATTAAAGCTTAAAATTTCAGCCAAACAAATAAAATCTCAGCAGCTTACCTAGAACAACAGTGGGCAACATCTGTCTCATTTCCACCAATATAAACCAAACCAAAACAAACACAAGAGGATGTCAAAAGGAAAATTCTTATTTTAAGTTCAGGCACTTCCCATGAGCTAAGTATATCCACAGGCATCTTACATCAAAAACTGGTCAACTTTCCTACAGTATAATGTTCCCAAATGACAGTGCCTTCAGACAAGTTTCAACCAAGGTCTCCTCTCAATTCCAAATTTACTCCTGGGAATGAGATTACTGTGCTCTGCTCACACAACTTTCAAAACGTGATCATATTACATCTTTGCCTAGCTGATTAATTACTCTACGTCATTGAAGATCTTCTCAGGTCTCCTGCAGAGCTATCCTGTGTCTGTAGCAAGCTTGGGGCTCTCAGTTCTAACCCTCATCTTTAGAAAAATGCATTTTTTTGTTTCTGTAGCTTCTTATTGAACTACAAGACAGAGAATGAAAGAAAAGTTTACAATCAAAAAGAAGTTCAAGCATTATCTCTTTGCATATATATAGTAGTCATATTATTTCTGCACTTTCAAAAAGCTTTTGATTTGTTGTTTATTTACATTAAAAATGAGATGATCATCAGCAGTTCATAACGTAACTGTACTACAGCATTATGGGAAAATATTCTAAATAATTTTTGCTGCGCTCAGTCTCAGTTGCTCATGATACTGTATATATAAATCTTTTTATCTGCTGAAAATATTGAAAATAGCATAATGATTTATTAGTTGAGAATCAGATTCTGAAATAACATCACTGCAAAACATTGTAGATTTACAAGATGTTTCTTAATATTCACCACATGAACTATGCTTGTTTAAAACTATCAGATTGCATTTTTCAGTTCTGTGTATTACTCAAGCACCTGGTACTGATTATAGGATACCATTTATATGTGAGCCGCTACTACTTTTTTGCTGTTTTCCTGCTAATCATTGTATAACAAACCATATCGCTCATGCAGAAGTTTCCCTTTATTTTAAACCTATTTTAACATTCTCTGCCAAGTAAGACTAATTGGCACATTTACACATACAATGGGTTTCATAAAATGCTTACGAAAACCTTCACCCATACTTCCACAAAGATTTCTCTGAACACTAACTTACAGGATAGGATGCAGTTAACTGTTATCTGGCAACACCAACAGATCCACTTTGAGAAACAACCAGTACAGTTCTTGCTCAGATACAGTATAACTACGTAATACCCTACTATAGGGTATCCTCTGAGTTTCTTACTGTTTCCTTCATTACACATACTTGTTAGGTGTCAGTATAATAAGAAACAAGATAGATGACAGCTACAGAAATTTCTGTAGTAACAGAAGCCCCTTTCACAAGACAGACTGCTTCTGCCTGTTCCTTGGGTTGCTGTTTGCTACATCTTCAAGGCAAATTTCACAGCAGAAACACCATTGATAAAGAGTAAATTAATTCTCAGATCTTCATGTTTTTATGTCAGCCTCATCACAGTGGTCTCTGAGGCTGGGATTCATCTTACAATGTTAGATACCTAAAATTTAGCCTTCAATATTTGAGCCGGCCAACCTGGACTCTCTTTATGGTCAATGGAGATAAACCCACCCTGCTGGGAATTATTTATCTGACTTATTTCAGATGGATATTTCAGACACCTAGTGAACGGCACCTGAGACGTGTTTAACTTCTCTCCATAAAAAGAAAAATAAAGAGCCTGGGATGACTTTTTTTTATGTACATATCTACATGTTTTAGACATAAGCATTTGGTCAAACTAATTCCAACCAGAATAATTTCCAGAAGCATGTAATTTAACAGGAAGATAGGATTCTTTTGACTCCTCTTCTCCTCTGTTCCATTTTTACCCTGTAGTCAAACGTTTATTGTAGGAGTTGAGGGTTTTCCACATAATGTATTATGTACTGCTGTTTAATGAGGCAAGGTCAAAATCCATTATGCATTTCACCAAAAAGCCTATGAGTCTTGTGATTGTTTTCAGCCCTTCACAAATTCCACAGGGGAGATCTTCTCCCAGCACAGCATTGTTCCTTGCACAGATTCTTTTTTCCTGGCAGAAAACAGTTCTGCTTTTCCCGAGCATTACTAATCCTGCCAAAAATTGCTCTGGTGCTAGCAAATGGGTAATGCTAGCCTAGAGAACTGACTGCTTTGAAAAGGATTAAATTTTTCTACTTAATATAATATTTCATTATTTTTAAAGAGAATTAGTGGCCCAGTACCAAGTAATTACAGGGGAAATGCTTTAAGAATTGGTGCTATTGGACTGTTTCTTCTGGAAGAATCAGCTTCCCATATTACTAACTTACATGTTCATAAGCTGAAATCACATAGGAGAACGAGCTCAGACCTGTCTGGAGAAGTCAAGAGAGAAAGTCTTTTATAGGTTTGGGTTGTTTTAGGAAGCTGGGATGAAAGCAAAGCCTTAGACAGGCAGATCTCATGGTTGGCTGGTGAAGTCGCCCAGAGTTCAAGAGACACTCTTAGAATGGAAACAACAGATACTTAATACTATGATGAAAAATGTGACTGGAATAATCATGAAACCGTAAGTTGGTAGTGTAGGAGCATACTAAGCAGACACTAAGAAGGAAGTGGTTACCTGAACACCTGGGTGTACACAAGTTAGTGGGAGAAGCCAGAAGTTTGCAGAATGAACAATGACTTCACTAACTGTTATCCTTATACTCTCTTACATGGAGGCAGCAGAGAGTGATGGACTACAAAGAATAAGAATCATCCTGGCAACCTATAGTGCAGATAAAATGTCAATTTAGTTTCAGAATCAAAATTCTGATGTCATGCAAATGGGCCTTGAAAACATGTATTATTTGCATCAGGTCAACAATACCGTAAAAAAATCTTCTATTAATCGGAAGTGTAATTTCTTAGTATTCCTACTCAAGGGCCCACACAATCAGAAGTCAAATAAGATTAAGGTCAACTATTTGCACATTCCTTACGTATTTTTGTATATGTGGCCATAATTCATGGGCTCGAGGTCTATTATGGTAGTTTGCTATTTTAAAGTATTTTCCAATTATCATCGTCTGTTTTACTGGGATCTGTTTTTATCCAATTCTTGTCCACTTGCTGACTTAAAACAGATACTTAATACTAATTAGCTGCCAAAGATTTGTCACAGATTTTAAATGATGGTTATAACTTGTGAATTACTTGTACACTGCAGTTACTTTGACCACATGAGATTTTCTCCTGTGTTCAGGTGTAACATGTTAAAGTGTTGCATGTAATGCATGAAATACATGTCTATAGGAATATACATATGAGCTGCTGATGAAAGAGCTGTAGGTTCTCTACATTGTGTTAATAAAGCTGCCCTCTAAAAATACATAGCCACGACAACATTTCCTTGTATCTATTCCACCTTTTCCCATGCAAGACCTGGAGACTGGCTGTAGAGGAATTGTAGAGGAATGAAGGCAGGTTAATTAACATTGATAATATACAGCTGTGGGCTGGCTTCAGGGGTGGTGGGTTGGCTGACGTGGATAGGGTTTAGCTGTGGCTGGTTCCTGCTAAGTAGTTAAATAGCTCTAAGGAGTGTATGAACAGGAGTATGGGATGAAGAGAGTCTTGGAAGAAGCAAAGGGAGGAGAGAGAGTGCCCTGGATGTAGGAGAGGCCCCGAGAGAAGAAGGGTGCCCAGATGAGGAGAGGCTGGCTGGAAGATGAGCCTCGAGAAGAAAGAATACGGATGCAGTAGAGATGAGAAGCAGGGTGGACTGGCCTGAAGAGGATGAAAAAACAGCATGGACAGCAGATGAACTTCTGAAACCTTGTGGGGGATTGGTGGCCGTGCTGGGGCAAGGCACGGGAACTACTTATTGAAGTTAAACTGGTATGGGGTGGTAAAAGCCATCTTGTAGCTGGCTAGTTTTGAGAGTGCTGTGACAACTGGCCTCTCTGATTACCATGATTCAGAGGTCAGGCGACTTTTATATTAATACCTAGATATTGAAAAAAGTCCATTAATAATGTTACTGCTGGATTGGGTTAGTTTAGATATCAAGTTCAAAAAGCCATTCTGATAGCTCTGGAATATTAAGACAGCTGTGTTTTGAAGAAGGAATTTGCAAACTTATCAGTAAGCCTGCTTGGGAAAGCAAGCCTGAATAGGAAGCTTGTTAATTGCATTATTTTCAGAAATTATTTATCTGTAGGAATTGCTGAAGACAGAATACTATTACAATTACAGTAAGTACTCTCATTTTATTTCAATTGTAAAAACATGTTTTCACTGTTTTGTTCATAAATGGCCATGCTATTTTCTTGAATATAAATAAAATTATCCTTAATGCACAGTTCAGAACTGTACTACTGAAGTAGTTTTTCATACTGTAAAGTAACTAATAATAAAATTATTAGAAAGCATGATTTAAATATAAGACTACTTAGTTGGTTAATTTTATGGCTATTAATGGATTTCTAATTGGTTATTATTAGCAATTTATATTTTTGGACTGTTTCTAACTGTTGATTTTCAGCAAAGCGACAAAAAGCTTAGCATTCAAGAGAACCTTTTTTTAAATCAGAGTTAAGAAGAACTGGTGAAGTTTGAAGAAATTTGCATCATGTGGTCATACTGTATATGTTTGTTAGAAAGGGAACTTCAGTCCTCAGTGCTTCTACTCTTCCTTCTTTACATGAAGTCTATTCATTCACATGCAAGAAAGAAAATTCACAGTATGTGTGGGGATGAAAGAGGTGATAGTGCTAAACTGAAACAGTTCAGTAGAAAGACTATTTCAACCATTTAAACTAAATTCTTGTGCCACTATAAACAAACTGAAATAAAACAACCTGTCAACTCAGGCAAGTAAGAACTAATTCTATGATCTGCACAGAGTAGCTTCATGGAACATTATGCTCATTAATGTTTCTATACAATACATTGGGCTAGATGGTTATTATGGTATGAACATCAGAAGTACATTAAGACTTCACACTTTAGTGGCATTCAGGCACACACAGCTCTGCCTTTGCAGAGGACAGAAATAGCCCACCAATTAACAAACAGAAGTAGGGGCAGCTGCAGTATTTTCCTGACAGAGGAAGAACAGCTGTGGCAAACATGTTGTTCAAAGAAAGAAAAAAGAAGGGAAACTTTTGGAATCCATATGGAAAAGCTTTCAAGACAAATCAGAAAGGCAGGAAAACCTCAAACTTTCATGACTAGATGAAAATTTTCTAATTCCTTTCAACCCTTCCTCATTCCAACATATTGTATTTAATCATGCCTAACCCTGCTTTGCTGAGATCTGTGTGTTATTTAGTATATTACAGTCTGAATTGTGTCATCAGCTCAAAAAAGATGGATCCCTGCAGCATAATTTGTGGAAACTGGCAAAGAAATTCATATGGCCTAGTTAACTGTTTGCATACCCTGCAGTGCAAATTTACATAATAACTATGACACGGTCACAATTAACAGCTTTGCATATTTTAAGTACCACTGCAATAGCTGACAGGTAGTCACTGACAACATACGATGAAGTGCAATATTAAAAATGATTATCTAATATATGTGTACTTGTGAATTCATTTACAGTAAAAATGTTTTAAAGCTGTTTTCATTTTCAACTTTTTTTTCCTCCTTTAACAAACTCCCAAAATATTTATTGAATCAGAAGAAGTAATTTTTGTGGTACTTCCTTTAGAATCAAAAGGTCAGGCAAAAATACTAGACAGACTTTTTTTGTAATTTTTAATTTTTGCATGCTTTACTAACATTTTAATAAGTAGCTAGTTTCTGCTATGAGAATTCCCATGTCTTTCATGTAGAATGATTTAACTAAAAAAAAAAAAAAGTGAATCTTCTGTCTCTGAAATTCAGTCACCATTAGAGCTAAGTTTCCTTGAATGACCTTGGGTACTGTAATGGGGGAGTAAAAATTAAAATCTCGTAATTACTTACTGTCCTGAGATTTCTAACATATATGTCACTCTGTCCTGGTAGACAACAAAATTCTTCTCAAGAAAACAAAGAACTTTGATGTAGAAGTGATTGGATGGTGGTGTGGGTGACACCCCAACATCTAGAAAAGTATCCCATGCACAAGGCTACCGGCTAGACCTTGTGGAGCTCTCATTGCTGTTAGAGATTTTAGAAATAAGTCTTTCAGAAGAGAGAAAAGAGAAGTCCATACAGCCATTGTTTTCACCTACCAATGAAAGACTGAGATCCAATAATGGTGTCAAGATCACTTCAGTGATTATATAAAGGACAACAAGTACACCAGGAAAATGGAAGATGCATAATGTAGTGCAATCAATATCAGTGAATTCATTTTTCCCTTGATTTAAAAGTATTTACATGTGCACCAGAAGCCAGAATAGATTCATTCTGCTAGATCCCCCATTTTCTTTAATTGTGCATTTAACAAAATGTTTATAATTAAGCTAGGTATGAATTAAATTACTTATGAATCACTTAAATGCTCAAAGCTTTCAACTAATACAAACAAACAAACTAGGGACTGCTTAATCTACCTTCTTGTCATCTACAGTACAACAGAAGACAGGAATTCGTTATGGAACAATGGTGTTACTGCGTTCAGTTGTTCATGAAGTGATGAGACGTAGTCTTTGATTCATCATGTAACAGTTTTCCCAGAAAAGAATCATACAATCACAAAACCTGAAAGCTGGAAGGGACCTCTGGAGATCATCTAGTCCTATTCCCTGTTCAAAGCAAGGTTAACTTTGATACCAGAATTGGTTGCTTGTTAGACAAAAAGGTGTAACCGTAAATCACAGGAATTTATCTTCTTCAATAGCCTTAGTGTCTCTGAATAGTCCTGCTAAACTCTGATTGTCTACACTATCTGTGGCAGGCTTACATGCAACTTGAAAAAAATATTTACATTCTTTCTCAAGCTCTTAAATACTGCTTGGACTCTTCTACCGGTTGCTACATTTAGCCTCTTGTGAGTTTTGATCATTTTTACCCCGTTTGATAAAACTAACATTTTTTTATTAATACCTTCCTGCTTCTAATAACTTCTCTTGCCCTGCTATTTAGATACACTGGTTTAGCCATAGCTTTTAAATATGTATTTATGCTGAAAATCTGATAAGGTATTTTGAAATAGTCACATGCAAAAAATTGTTTCCTTTTCACAGGCTGCTTCCCTTTTAATAGTGCCCTTTTAAAGTTACAAACAATGACTAAGATTATTTGTCTCTCATTACACCATCAAAGATTTTTATTCTAGCATCAACATGGCCGATGTTACAATACACTCCTTGACAACAAAATGAAAGAGACCTTGTGCACTGCTCACAATTGTCAGGAAATGACTCTGCTTCCTGTGAAACTGCTCCCAAAACCAGTCATTTATGGGATCTAAAAATGTGGTCTGAATTTTGGACCTAATTATGACATTTATACTACAAAGTTAAAAGAAAAAAATACAATTTCCTCTCAAAGTGTTTCTCGCCTACTACAGCAAGTCACAGTCATTGTAATCACCCTGATCAGGTCATTGGCAAACCATACTGACAAACAATGACTTTAATATTATCAATCATATTTATACTGTTAATATTATTATTCTTCTGTTTAGATTGCACATTCCAGTCCATGAGCATGTTGATATAACTGCTGAGTTGTTGATACCACTGCTATATCAATCTGTCTTTACAGTAAACTTCTGTTAACACATGGCACCACTTGTATGTATGTCCTATTCCATCTTTCCTGTATGTTTTTAACTTGGTGTTACCCACTGACTGTTTTCCATCTGTTATGTTTTCAACATGACTATTCAGGTTCATTTAGTTTCTTAGCTTCCTTAAGTCTAACCATTTTAATTTTCCTATTTTGAGGCTATAGAAACATGTATAAATTTCCTGTATTTCTCAGTCTTCTACCTTCAATTTAAGTAAGACTGTTCGTTCATCATATCCTACTGCCAGGTTCTTTTTTATCCTGTAGCTGAGGATGTATGTTTTCTATGACTTCCCTCTTCATATCATTCAAAATGTGCTCCTCTGCACTATTCAGCTTTCCCTCAACCTCAAGTTTAAAAAGCTCTAATCTTTTCAAAGTTATTAGGTGCATGGTCCCATTTTGGTTAAAATGAAGATGACACTCATATTAATAGTTCCCTCCAGTTCAAAAATATTCCCAACTCCTAATGAATTTGAATCCCTTTCCTTACTCATGTACCCTTTTCTTTCCACATGGTCTTGCATGTGGTAGCAAAAGCGTTTCAAAGATTGCTACCATGGAGGATTCCTGGTCTTCACTTACCCACTCAGTCTAAGCTTTGCCTTCAGAACCTCTTTGCTAGTTTAGTTTTCTAGACTCTCAGTAGCTTTAATCCCCTCAGTTTCAAGGTTGCAGGCTGGCATCCTCTCTTGGGGTCTACTTGACTGAATCATCAATTTTGCAAAAAATACTGCTGCCCTCTTCTACCTATCAGTCAAACCCGAACAGCAGGTGCAACTACTTCTGATATAGCTTCCCCGGCTTTGCCTAGTGCTGGAATTACTGGTGCTGTAACTACATTCAGAGTGAAGAAATGAGCTGCTTTCTCCCATCTTTATTAAAATTCTAAATATATGGCTCCTGCAGATCTGAAATCCAGCTGCAGTAGCCAGATTTGGTAAGAAAGGAAGGAAAAAAGATAAATTAGCCAGCTATGTATAAAACAGAGTTTAAAATGTGGTTCTGTTACAGTCACAGAGGGATATTTTATTCCTATTCACTTGACTAAGATTCTATGCTTAATGAGAAGTTCTGCTTCCAGCATAAAAATATAGTACATTACCTGGACCTGCAGGAAGTTTCATTCTACTTAGATGTTACTAACATAGACGCAAATGAGAAAATGGTGATTTCCAGTTTAGTATACCAACCTGAATTATATTCCACATGGCCTTCATTCTCCTAAACTTTTTTTCCTTCCCCACTTCCCCCGTCCCCCAACTTCAGGACTGTAGTAATGAAGTTTGTTTTCTATCCCAGGATGGTGCCTAGTTTAACTACCATATTTGATTATATTCTTTCCCAAGTTGTCTTTTTGCTGGGATGCAACTCATTTCTTCGAACACTGACCCTAGTAGCTGCCTGTCTAGGAAATTAAGTTTAGAAAAAACTAATGAATCAGCCAAGATAACACATGTAGAACTTTTCCCTGACACTCTCCTCTTTCTTTGTCCCCTCCTAATAAAGAACTATTTTAATTTAAGGTGCTTCTATTGTCTTGAAAATTGGGCTGGGATGAGATTGAATCATTCCAGCTCTCAATAATATTTAAGCATGCAGAAACATTACAGTGGGGACACTGGTATCAGTAACACGTGTTAAGCCTTGCAGGACTCCTTAATATAACTCTCACTTACTTTTAAATGGAGGAGGAAACGAGGGATCTACAAGTGTTCACTTCCCAGCTACAGAACGTGTTTTACACTGGCATTAGCTCCCAGTCAGGGATTCTCCACCTGTGCAGCTTCCAGAGATCTATGCTCTTTTGCAAGTTGTTTGCTACTACATGGCTCCTTTTAATAATATTTTAGGGAAATACTGCTTATAGTTCACCCACCTGCAAGAAAGTCAGGCTAGATGTCATCTGGAGCAGTCTTAGAAAACTGAAATTAAGAATTCTTGTCTTAAAGGATGTAATCTCAGGATGGGAGAAACCCAAGGAACCCTAGTGTAGTCTACTGAGACAATGGGAGTCAAATTCAGAATAATAGTAAAGCACAGATCCTAAAAAGCTCTCTGGCTCAGGGTCCAGCAACAACTTAACCGAAAGTGTAACTCCAGTGAACTCCCAAGCTTGAAATTGCTTCCAGATTTTCAAGTCTAGGGTGGTTACATATAATGCGTTCAGAAGCCACGCAAATGGTTATAGACTGTCAATTCCACTGCCACAACTTTCATACCTTGCTCCCTGACTTGGTGCATTTTCACCCCTCCCCTAATGATAGTGATGAACAAGTCAAGAATTAAAGAATTAAGAATTCTGCTGAAGAAAAAGGAAGGATGGTCTGAGGACAGTGCGACACAACTTGCAGGGTAAGAGGAAAAGGCAACTCTCATTGCTCATGCTGGGAAGGGATGCCTGAAGCACAGAGAAGCCGCCACTTAGTTGCTACCTCAGGAATACTGGCTCCACAAATTGAGGCCTGAAAGTTAAACACAGTATTTCACATACATTTATTATTTTAGCTGATAAGAACTGTACAGTTGTGCACCTTAGCAGTGCCTTCCAAATACTAGAATGAATCACAAGGGGATGATTATCTATTCCTTTTTCATTCCTTTTTCTCACGTGTGAGCAGAAATAAGAATGAAGGGAAATAAGAATGAGATATGAATGCAGAAGATGCTATTGTTTAAAAAAATCTTTCTTGGTAGTGCTAATAAGCCTGTTTTCTGTAATCAAAACCTCAAATATATGCCTGAACAATAAATCATGGATCAATTTATTGTTCATAACACTTAAAAAATCGACTCTTAAAAAATTCCACAATAATAAATACCCTTCTTAATCAATAAATCATGTATTTTGACATGGAAGTTACAACATAAAAATAATGAAAGAAAACTAAATAGACTGGAAGAATAAGTGAGTAGCACCATAGTTAAATTCAACGCTAATGTTAAGAAGAACTGTTTAATTGTCTTTGTTTATACTGACAGGTCTTTAAATGATTAGCTTGAGCTCTGCATCACCTGTCTTGAGATAGGTAGAAGAAAGGAACAATTTTAGGCAAGGAATGCTGAGAGCTATCTTGTCCTTATGGAAAGACCAGCAGAATTGTCCTTTTTCCTCTCCCTAAAATTTAATGAAAACCCTGTCTTTATGGAAAATAAGAACAGTGCACATTTAGTCTACTATGTAAAGGGCTTTCTCACCAAAACTGACAAAACAAAATTAAATACACAGGGATGATTTGAGGATTTAATTAAGTTTTCCATCCTAAAATTATAGTCTTTACAGGATTATAAATTACACTGAGAGCTGAATACCGCTTCCTCTCTTGCTCTGATCATTTGGCCCTTCCAGGCATCAAAGGGCTTTTCTTCACATGAAAATGGAAGGTTTCCCTTCGGGCTGTCATTCTTTGCAAGTAATACAGCTTTACAATGCAATCCAGGTATTATCTGACACTCCAAGAAGAGAAACGGGGAGAAGAGTGCTGACAAATTTACAGAACTTTTACTACAAACTACCAGAGGTAGTTTTTCTTCACTAGGACTTCAGTTCTTTTATTCAGTGACAGCTAAATCATTTCCTTATTCAGAACAGACAGACAGGCACATTACACTGGATGCAGATAAGGCCTTTCTGTTCAGTTCTTATTATAGTAATTTACTGGAAAAGTCTGGCATTGAATTCTTATGGTTGTTTGCAAGTAACTTGATGAACAAAATTTTGAATTAATCAAATTATAGAATTTTGTATAATTTTAGATATGTAAAATCCAACAATTTTTTTAGTTACAAGGCTGTGACAGTTACTGTCTACAGTATATAAATGATTTTCTGATGTGAACTCTCCCAGACATCCAATTTAAAATTATTATTAAAAATAATTGAACAATCAAGCAACACAAGAATAAGTTGAAATCATAAGTTAAACATGACAATTTAAAACACGTATTTAGTCAGACCAAGATTTAGCAACATCTTGCTGTATCTATCTGCCCAAGTCACTCAATAATGCAAATTAATAATAGTACCACCAGCTGTCAACACAACTTGATAAAAAAAGTTGATTAATTTCAGTACTTATCAACATCTTTGAAAGCATTCTGAATTTTTAATAACTATAGAGATTAAAATTAAAGGATTTTTTTAAACTGGTTAACATTCACGGCAATAAAGGGGAAAAAAGGAGAAAAAATTCAGCATGAACTAAGAACTAGAACATGTGTCTAATGTATCTAAAGATACTTCTTAGGATACAGCTCTATCATTGCAAAGTCTTGTAAATTTGTAAAGTATTATATAAAAATTAGCAATCCTTTTTATTTATCTGCTTCTTCATATATTAATAATAATTCTAACAATGATGTTCAAACTATTCTCTTCTCATCTCTAAGAACTATTAATTTGCTAGTCCACAGCACTTGATAGTGAATTGTTTACTAAATGAGTGAATGCAATTTCTTACAAGTCAGCTCTTCAAGCGAGTAGCTGTAAAAGAAACAATTTAAGTATTTTTTCTGAAACAGAAAACTAGCACTGAAACAAATGGGAATGTTGTAGTCTAACAGCTAGTAGTTTCTGAAATACACACAATGAGATATTCTATGCAAAGAACACAAATTAGCTCTCAAGTCAGTCCTCTCTCCTAAGAAACTGACATTCAAAAATAGACAATGCAATTACAAATCTATGGAGAAAAGGAAAGAGGAATAGTTCTTTTCTTTGCAAGTCCACTGATCCCTGCTTGACACCGACCAACATAGCATGTACATGCACTGGAAGGCTGGGTTTTCATAAATATTCAAATCAGATATTTAACATTGTCATTGCTTCACTATAATTAATAAGTGACAGTATGGCTGTGGCTTCTCTGTTTTACAGAATAAGGGAGTTAATAGTATGGATGCCAGCCACTCTATTTGTGTCTGACTCTTCCACAGGCACATTTAAATTAGTAGTACAGATCTAGCTTTTATTTTGGATTTTTTTTAAAGTACTTGACTTCACTACCATTAGAATGCTCTAAAGTCTTTCAATTTCTGTTTTATGTAGCTTCCTAGATAAACCCCCCCAAACAAACACAGAAGAACAACAAAAAAAAGAAAACGTGACATACTATTCACATTGAACTGACTCATCTGCAGAGTTCTCATCTTTAGACCTAGCACAGATTTTGGTAAAACTCATTGCAGGAGCAGATGTTAGTCCTCTCTACAGACCAGGACTAGGAGAGAATGAGATATTGTGGCAGCACCATTTTCTTATTTTTATTTACAGCAGGACAGCGATAATACTAAGGAATGGCAGATTCCCTTCTGAGCATTTGGTGGAAGCGTCTTATTTCTATCCATCTGTCCCAGAAGCTGTATCAGCTCTTCCCATGTAAAACTACCAAAATTTCTGTTCTTTCTTTTTCCCTTCTCCATGCAGTAAAGTCTCAATTTCTTACTTATTTTATAGCCAGACCTAGTCTCCTTTCCTATCAGTTGCATTTGTCCCAGGTTTTGTTAAATCCTTCTCCTTCCCTACTTTCTTACAGTCTTAACATCTCTCTTTCACCCCTTATACAATCTCAGGCCTCCTTCTTATGTCCTCTGCCTCTTTGCGTCCGTTACAATTTTCTGATTCCTTTTCTCAACATATTTGTCCAGCTACGTAATGTTTTCATTTCTATCTTAAAACGTCTCCTTTCCTTCTGTTCCTTTAATCTTTATATTTGTTGGTAATTTCAGTCTCTTCGTCACATCTGCTCCTAGCCTTCCTCCCAGATCCAATACTCTTGGCTGATCAGGCTCAGTTACTGTTTCTCTTGAGAACAGGTCCCCTGTCTCTTACCTGCTTCTTTCCTCTCCTTGTTTGGCTTTTGTTCTTTCTGCTTTAAGATCCATCTCTCTTACAGAGACCAGAAGAGGTGTAGGAAAACATCTCACTGACAGTACAGATTCTTACGGGAGACAAGATCTCAGTTCCCATTTCCCATTTCCAGATCCAAATCTATTGCATGGAAAATTGTGCTTCACCTCTAAATTCCTATAGGCTTATAACTAGTTATTCTGTGGTGATAGCACATTAATCTGGTCCGGAGAAAAGCTGCAAGAAACTAAAGCAGAAACCTAAAAGACTGCCTGAAACATTTCTCTTAGGGATGCCAAACTAACTGTGATTTTTAGGGTTAAAAAATTAGTTAAGTTTTTGAACATATTTTTACAGGGTCATAAAATGCATACCTTGTTCAGTACATACCACTCCTGATTTGCTGACTCAGGCCATTTTTTACACTAAGAATTTTCCTACCTAACATCTAGAATATTAAAGTAAGCAGGGTCAAGGGGTGTGCTGTGAACATCCGTGCTGTTTCACTGATAGCAAGCATCCTGGAATAGCTTGGCTTATATCACCTGGCACCCTGTCAGATACAGCAATGGCCACTTTATGGTCTGGGGATTGCATCAAGAAGGGCTTCCTAAAGGGCACTCCGTTTTGCTGGGGATAAGAATTAGTTACACAGCTGCAAGCTATGTCTTGGCATTTGCTGAGGATTAGCCTTTGTTAGCAGGTGCTACTTACTCAAGCACCTCTCCCTGCCCCGCCCCCCCCCCCCCCCCCAAAAAAAAAAAAACCCAACAAAAAACCAAACCAAACCAAAAAACAAACCTCTGTTGAAACAAACATTATCCTCATCTGCCATGTAATGGAACTATTTCTTCTCAGTTGGTTTGTGTTAATGAAAGTTTGTGATAGCACTTAAGTGATCTTAGTTAAGTCTATTGGACAGAATAGTAGTAAGTTCTAAAACAGTAAGCAACAATCATTTTCCTATATAGATTAAACTTCATGGACATTTCACTACCTTTCTTTTTATAATCATGGTAATCTCAAAAAACTGTGGTGAACAAGAATGCCATCTGTTACACAGTTTTAAACTACTTCTCAGAAAAATGTTCTTGCTTTTATAAAAGGGAAAAAAATAATTCCTCATTTGAAATAAAGTTTTATAAACTTGTGACAGTCCAGATGAAGTGAATTGTTTTGCATCATGTGGTAGCTCCATCAGGCCATATAATATAACTACAATTTAAGGTTTTACTTTAAATTTGCATGTATGCACAAAAGATGTCATTCTAACTGACAGAAATTCTGGAATGTGCTCTGATATTTATAGGTTCATTTTTCTTTCTTCCCTGCTACAGTCTTTCTAGTAACTACTCAAAACTGTAAATTATTTGATAATTTCTACCAAAGGTAAAACATACTTGTGCTATTTAAAGATATATTTCTGTTATGTATTAGAAATTGGAAGCCTGGCAAACAATTTAACATTTCAGACATTTAATGAAATTCCAGTTCTTACTCTTGATAACATATCTTTATGCCACAATCTGTTATACCTGTGAAAGCAATACATTCATACCTGGAAAAAAGTGCCAGACAAAAAATAAGGACACGTGACTGCCATTCATTTCCAGACTGCTTGACAGAACTACTCCTGTATTCTCAAGTATACACTAAAATCTCCACTTTTCTCCAGGGAAAATCTCTTTCATTTGTATTTACAGTATCATTGGCAGGTCCAGAAAACTACAGCACTGTGAGACAACTACATAAACATGTATTTTTAAGACAATGCCTTTGTTCTTTAGGCAAAACTGTTTCATATTACATTACAATGGATTAGGAAGATATCTGCAATACCCTCCGAAGTCTAAGCTTATAGGACATTATTCTCCTATTCAAAAGTGGTAACTTATAACATTCTTCCCCAATTGCTTGCAAATATCTGATGGTCTCTGTTTGCCTACTTTACTTTTTACATATTCATAAGAGACTTCCTTTAAAATCCCTTAAAAACTGTTTAAAAACAGAATGAAGGTCAAATTTTGGCTTAAACTGACATTATTGTTCATTTATTTATTCAAAATATCAAGATAGGGATAATCTGCCTGGGGGTATTCTACCCACTCTGACATTGCTAAAATTCTCTCTATTTGCATACAAAAATTAATAGGAATTTCACATTATTCCAAGATTTATGTGTGTTTCTTATTACTATTCTACTCTGTACTCCAGCTCTTAGAAGAATGGACAGTAGGAATATATAGTTGAAGCAAAGCTAGAATTATGCAGTTAGCAATACCTAAAAGCTCTTGGGGCAAAAAATTAAGATTAAGCCATATTTGAAGGTATCATGCTTCTTTTACCAGAAACACACACAAATACCTTTTTTGCTTCTAAACATGAACGAATACCATCTGGTCTTGGTGACAGAATAATTGTTAATTTTATTGATTTGTCCCAAAATATATTCTACTGATTTCTTTATTTAGGACATTTCTTCAGAGTCATCCTTCAGAAAGAAAGGGGAACATACAGAAATTTCCCAGACTTCCTCAACGGGGAACATTGATGTTAACTCCTTTAGGATTTTCTTTTTGATAGCTCTGTTCAGGCTCATAAAATATAAAAATTCAGAGTATATCAAGTACTCAAATGTATACTATTCATATACACAAATAAATAGATGTCAATAGAAAAAACCCACAAAGGAACAAAATGCATACTGTGGACTGCATGAAGGCACCCCAAAATGCTCCTATAAAGTATTGCGTTGGCTACCTGCAGCTTCAATCACCAAAAACATTATCCTCAGTATTTGATAATTTTTAACATACATGATAACTGATTGTTAGAAGGTAACTAACCCTGCACATCTTCTGATGAAGAAGCTGTTCAAGTCTACCTTCAATTGCTAAAATGCATGGAGAAAACAAACAAAATTCAACATCAAGACAGTGATTCAGGTATGGCTAGGTACATATAAAGTTGTTCAGGAAGTACCGTAAAGCAAAGTTTCTGTCTTTATGGTCCCCCCGATCAACCAATATTAATTTAACACCTACCAAAGCTGACTCGTGATACTCTAGAGTGATCCAACACAGAAATCCTTAGATGTTACAAACAGCCACAAGACATGAAGAACTGGTCCTCACTACCTCTGATCATGAAGCGGTTCAGACATGGTATTTGAACAGCCAGTTTTATGATCACAGCAATAATATTCAGAAACAAACTCAGAATTTGTGCTGGCAGGTAAGTGTTTCATCTAAGAGGAGCACTGGGAAATGGCAAACTCAAAGCCTAGTTTATGCTTACCACTTATATCAGCAGCAAAGATGAAACAAATTAGTGACAGTGCACAAAGGGAATAAAAAGAGAATAGGGTAGAGGGCCTGGGAGGTGTGTCTAAAAATCCTTTAGAAACAGCGAAGAAACAGTGAAAGCTTAATTAATTATTTGTACTATAAACAGAACTAGTAATGAGGCTTAGTTGAATACAATTTGTACCTTTTGTTCTACAAGTATCTACATCAATGCAGTAACCTTGTTACATTTGAGCTCTCCAAGCCCTTTATAAAAATTCCCTGGGCAAAATATAATACCAGTCCTAGCTAGTTTAAATTGTGTGTTCTGACGCAGTAGATGCTATTCACATGCCAACAGAATGTACCAGGACAGAGTTTTCCTTTAATGAGGGCATTACCTCACAATAAACTTGAAAAAATTTTGTTACTCTCAAAACCTCTATGCCTTCATTTTATCATACTCAAATTTGGCTGCAAAATAAAAAAAAGATGGTGGGGGGTGGCAACCGTGAAGTGAATAAACAGTAAGTAGAATTTCATCAGCTTGAGAAAACATGATAGATGAAAGAAAGAATGGAAGCCTTCTTAGAGATCTCCATCACATTGCTCTCTCTGACCCTGGTCACTTCTGTTCTAGGTTGTTATATGACAGCAGTGATACTCTTTTGGTTGTACTTACTACTTTCTTCTTAACGTACTCAGTTCAGAGATGGAGGAGGAACAAAAGAAGCACACAGGATTCAAAAGGCAGGTTGATTATGGAGTTGTATAATGCACTCTTTTGACCTCTACTGTTTCCCCATGAATTCCAAATGTTTCTTTTCAACTAGTGGGCAATGAACTGGTGTTTTCAATGAATCATCCATTATAACCCCAGGAGCTCACTATGAAGTTCTAATAGTTCAGATACCATCACTTAGCATTTGAAAGCAAATTTGAAAGAATTTGCACATCCCATCATGTGCAAAATTTCACATCTGCCTAGACTGAATTCTATCTGCCATTTCTGTTTCTAGTCATTCAGTCTTGAAATGCCCTTCAGTGAAGTAAAAAAAGATGGAGAGTGGTAACCTGCATAGGCAACTGGTAGCTGATAGTCATTGGAGGACTTCCTTTAGCAGGAGACAGAGGCACCCATTCACTGACCTGAATTTGATGTCCTGGGAGTTCTGCTGATGGCTGAGCAATCAGATACAGGATACTGCAGAGACTTCTGAGGTTTATCCAGCCCTTGCTGCTCACCACATGGGCAAGCAATGATACTCCTAAAGATGAGCACATGAAGAGTGACTGGAGCTCTGGGGGACGGGTATAAGGGCCAGCTGATTTTCTCCCCAATCCTTCCAGTGAAAGAGAAAGATTCATATTCAGTGGTCATATCCTGCATGTTAACACCTTACTACTTAGCTGCTGTCAGAGGCAGAGCTTTGGCTTTTATGACCACAGAAGCCTCTTTAAGGAGGGAGAACTATTGAGAAGAGATGGGATCCATCTGACCAAGTTGGGCAAGAGCATGTTTGCTAACTTACTGAGGAAAGCTTTAAATTAGATACATCAGGAGAGGGTTGCTACAGCCTTAAGAGAAGTAAATGCATGGGGGGGCAGCAAAGAAGTGTCCAAGGAACAGCTGATGGAGAAGGCTCTTTCCCTTTCCTTATAAGAGAGGCATGACTGGGGCCCATCCCCAGTGTCTGTACAGAAATGAACACAGCATGGGGAACAAACGAGAGCAATTTGAATTTCACATACAGCTGCAGAGCAATGGTTCAACTGGAATTACAGAAAAACACTGGATAGCCTGCATGACTGGAATGCTGCAACAGATGGATACAAGCACTCAGGAAAGAAAGGCTGGGAAGGCAAGGAGGAAGAGGTTGTTCTGTGTGCGAAGGGCTGAGACAAATGCATACAGTTTTGCTTTGAAGCAGAAAAGGAGACATTCAGGAGGTTATGAGACAAAGGACAGATAAAAGGGCAAGTGATGTTCTGCTAAGAATTTGCTACACTCTCTGATCAGGCACAACAGAACGATGGACTAGATGATTTCTAGAGCCCCATTCCAATCTAGATTAATCTAGGATTGCAGTCTTTACAGCTGGCCTTTTATCACCATTAGTCCTTCACTTATTTCATTCTTGTGTTCTTTCAGAGATCTTTGGTGAACATGTGATTTTTAATAATACTATATATTTTATCTACACGTCCCCTATAGATAAGCTTTTTCTATAGTCTTTTTTTTTTAAAATAGATCCTTTGATGAGTACCCATGAAGTGGGGTTCTAGCACAGAAAGTGCTTCAGTTTTTTCCACAACTAACAAACAAAAATAATACATTTTGCATGCTTCTTATATCCTTCACTTCTCTGACCACTCTTTTTAGAATCCGATCATCCATTGACCATACAAACTACCAAGCAGGTTTTGGTGCTTGTCATGTTTGAAGAAAGATTTATTGTCACTTATGGTGTTCATTGTTCCTTAAACATTTTTGCCCAGCTGTATTGTTTTCAGATGTAATTTGTCAGAGTTCACAATCTTTTCTATTTTGTTCATTTGCACACAACTTCAGATTTGGGAAATATGACTTCTTGCTTCTAATTATTTCCCTTAATCTGCTGATTTGCCATGCTGAGTTACTTTTGCCCTCTCTCAAACTTTTTTTGATAGATAGCATATACCAAATCTGTCCTTCTGATATAATGCCCCTAAGTATTTTCTGGGATACTTTCAGCTTACTTTTTGGCAAGTACCTTCATCCTTACGCAGGTATTTTTGAAGCTGAGCACAAGCCGAGTGTGTTTTTTTTACTTGAAATGTACACACCAAGTACACTTTACATATTTGACATACATAATGAAATACCTTATTCTGTGTTGGGAAAAGGGTGAATCTAAGTTAAAATCTTAGATTCAGTTTTGCCAATATAGAGCTTTCATAATTTTGTATTGCAATAACATCTTTCCATGAAGAACAGGTAATCTATATTATGTCCAATTCACAAAAATTATTTTGCCCATAATCGTCCATTTACTCATTTGTCTGAAAGACGAACAGAATTTGCGATGTGTTTTTGACTGCAATTTAAAGTGTTTCAAGGGAGCTAACGTGTTTCTAATATGCACCACCATTGTACCAAGTATTTCCGATAGTAGTCCAAAAAACCTGTCTTCTCTAGATAAACATAGTAAAGTCATAATAGTTTGAATCAAAATTATATTCCCTCATAAAAGAAATAAAAACAATATCATGATTTTAAGAAACAGGAAATCTGGATGAAAAGTTCAAAGAATAATCTTAATATACTTGTTTTGCACTACAAGGTATGCAGTTTTTAATTTATTTCAAGAGTATTTATTTAGCATCCTGCTTATTTGGAAAGAACATCTAAGAACTCCCCTTAAGTCCTAACATTCAAACTTTTATTCTATCAGATCTGCAGTAGTACTCCTAACTTGGGTGATTAAATACAATTCTGACTACATTAGAGCGGTTTCTATGTCACTGGGTATCTGGACATTAAGAGAAGAACTTTATTTGAGTATTTGACAAAATGGATACATCCCATGCTGTTTGTATTGCCATTTAAATTGCTGCTCTGAATTACTTTTTTGGGTTTGTTTTTTTTTTTGTTTGTTTGTTTTTTTACTATATTACTTGGATGCTCTCGATTACTTTCAATTCCTCCTTTATCATCAATGTACAGTATCTTAAGAAAAGAAACAGCACAAAGTTTTACTTTTGCAGACAGAAAAGTTACCCTTTGCAGATCAGATCTGGTAGTTTGTTACTTCCAGTACTTTGTACAAAATTTCATTTCTTAAGGACCACTAAATGCAAGTAAGAATTGGTTTTGTGGCCTTCAGTTTTCCTTGCCTGGAGATAACACAAGGAATCTCGAAACACGGGCAGGCATAAACTTTTTTAAAACTTTTTTGTTATTTGTCATGATTTTTCTGGTTATTTATATACTATGGGGAAGGTGACAGATGTGCGAGAATTGCAAAGCTAAGTCATGGGGAGGAATGGGGAAATAATCTTCACTGAGGTTGCTGAACATACTGAAAGGATTTAAGTTCTTTATAAATGTGAAACAAATGAAAGCAATCCCACTGATGGAGAGAAATTATGAAAGAATCCCCGCTATCATAATTTTTGTGGAAGTCCACCAGACAAAAAATAATTTTAGATATGTTTAAAAAATACTATTAAAAAAAGCAATTACATCTTTTTCTATTTTTTTTTTTTTTTTTTTTTTTTTTTAGAAAAGATGTGTTTTTATTTTCTAGGTGTGTGATAACAGAACCCTTCTATCATGTAACGATTACCAGCAAGGCCAAAACGTATCATTTAGAAATACTACTCCTAATGCAAGTCCTGCTTGAACAGAGCTTTTAGTAAAAGTCCTTTAACATCCTCAGTGTTGTTCTCAGGAAAAGTATTTCACGTCCTCAGTGCTGGGAAGAGGTACTTTCTGAGAGTGCAAAAAGAAACAGCTCTATTTAAGTACATAGAGAAATATGCATGAGCATAACCTTTTCTCTTTTTCCTGTTTTGCTGCTGCATTTATGAAAGTTCTAGTTCCAGGTAGCATGCTGTTATCTCTGAAGAGGCATACTTCCAGTTCATACAGTAGACTTCAGCACGTTATGAAACAGGTAACTCCTTTCTGTGGTACTTTCCTATGCTGGTTGAGGACCTTGAAAAGCTGTTTATTTAGCCTTGCTAAGTGATTTAACATCGTAATTGGGAGTTTTACTGTTATTCTGTGAAGCTTTTCTTGAATGGTGAAGTGAAAATACACCAAAGAAATGAGGAATGAAACCAGAGGCAGAGGCTAGAGGTGAAAATTAATCCTCACGTCTTTCCTCCCTAATTCAAGTAACTGATCAGAGCCACATTTTTAAAAAAAATCTGAAAAAATACTTTGACCTTGCATATAGAAAATCACAATTGTACCTTTTTTGACAAGTCACATGAAACTAACCCAAGATTTCAAAATTCCCTTTCCTTTTCAGCAGCAAGGGATGCAAAATGCTTTCCTATGTTTACTGTGTCTCATTGTATATTTTAAATCTCTGCCCTCTTCTGAAGAATTTTAAATGTTAATGAACACAAACTGATGTGCTTCTGTTGCATTGCAGTCCTGGCCAGAACAGCTTCATTACTCATTTTTACTTACACAAGGGAAAACCAGATTAATTTAAATGTGTATTAGACACATAAGGAAATCTTCAAAAGACATGTACTACAGAAGCCTTTTTTGGTGATGTTAGTTTCAACTGTTTAGGCAGCAACTGGCTCTTAGGTTTCTTCAGCAACAGTGACAAAGCAATAATGAAATGCAAGAAACGCAGAAGATGAAGAACATGGCAAAATATATAAATACTGTTTTTGATCAGCATGCCACTTCTGGGTTTAAAACCAATAGGAAAGCCATAGCTGATCTTTCAATTTGCTGTAAAAACAAATGAAGCATAAACAACACCCAGAAGTATGTATGCATTCCAAAATAAACTAAGAGCAAAATCTCTCATCTGACATAACTTATATACTTTTTGTATCTCAAAGTAGAGTGTTCCATAGAAAGTATTTGATCCGAAATGGAAATAAGCAGTTACCATTGTAATTATTAACTTCCAATTAAAGTTGATTTACTGATGTAAATCAAGTACTGTAATGTGAAAAGTAAGACTTATTTTTGGCATATTTCTTAATTTTAAAGATCCTAATTTGGATAACTGGAAAACAATTCCTATTTGGATCAAATAATAAGCACATTACCTTCTCCAAGAAGTATGTCTGTAGTTCCCAAAGTTATTCTTTGGGCACACACAGGAAAAGAAATTCACAGAACACAAGTATAACTTGCCTTTTAAAACTCAAATTAGACATTGTTTGCTCGTCAAATATAGACAATAATGCCTGATATGTCAATCAGTTTTTGTAGTCTGAGATCTCTACCAGAGAAACCACCCAAAACATAAAAAAAAAAAAAAAAAAAAATGTAACAGGAAAGTCTAATAACAATATTAGTATGCTATTTGCTTCCTATGTATCCACTGCAATATTATTTGCAGTTTTGCCCATGAATACTGAGCAACAAACTAGCTCCAGAGCTTTAAAATTTTTAACCATCATCTGTGAGAACAGAATTAAAGGCATTAAGACCAATTCCCTAAACTGTTCCTTGTAGGCTCAAAGAAAACTGCAGCTCATGCTGAAGTACTGGCTCTGATACACAGTTAACAAAAATTCTTCATGGCTTTTGTGCATGCTCAGATCATTTACTACCTGCACTGTAGGCCAAATTAGACTCCTATTTCAAGAGGACAACTTCACTGTTTAGGGATCACTAATCCTGAAACCCACTTTACAGACCAGCAAAGCCTTTACTTGGAAAAGCAAGTTCCACAACAGCATAAATAAGAGGTCCCAGACATATTTAAAAACATCCTTATCTGATATGTTTGGCAGATAAATTCCATTGTGAGTCAGAGGCAAGTGGCAAAGCATTTATATTTTGATTAAAGCCCTCTGATACTTGTCAACAACAAATTAACATTTCACTAATCCCAGAATAGTGGCGGTGACTTCTCACATAAGGATTTCTCCAGGAAGAGAAAAAGCTACAAACTAGGCTTTCCTGAACTCAAATTCTGGAAAACTATGCAAGTTTCTAATGGTAAAAGAAAGATAAATAATACTAGATCTTCATTGCTGCAGGTTTACCTCATCCAGGTTTGAAGGTGGTTTGGACTGTTCTCTACTATCTGGGCAACAATACTCTGCCTAGGATAACTCTGATTCCTCAACTGCCAGTTGAGGAACAACTTTACACATATTTATGGAAAGTAATCGTGTGTCAGAAATGCTTTAGTTCAAATTACTGACAACTGAGAGACTGTTGTTAGCCTCTAGCATACAGAACTAAAGAGTGTCCTCATGGCTTTAAAATCTACTATTTCAATCTAAAAGAAAAAGATGGGTAAAATTCAGCTGAAATTCAAAATCATCTCCCATAATGTTGAAATCTATTTCAGGATGGGGAAATTGTCTTGTAAATGTTCTCATTTCTTTTTAGCTGTGAATTAACAAAATATGAAAATAGATATGTAAAAAAGAAAAAGTCTCCACAGTATAATTTAAGTACAGTAAATTAAATACTGTGAGTAGACACTTGGGGATAAGAGAAAAAGGTTAAGTAGTGGATGAATGCAGGAAACTAACTTGAGAGACATAAGTGGAGATTGTAAAATATGGGGAGAAAGCACCCAGGGAATGCTGAAGAAAGTCACAAGGGAAAGGTAGCAAAAGATAAAGCAAAGGAGGAGAGAAAAATTCTGCTTTCTGCTGCCTTTGTTTTCATTATTTTACATTCTAGCCATTTATAAGCTCTACTTACTAAACAATCCTAAATCAAAGCTTATTTCTAGATAATCTTTTGTATGTTAATTTTGAATATTTACCTAAGTCATATGTTACTAGGTATCTGAGGATTTCTGATACAGGAAGACAGTAATTTTAATTATCTTAATTTAAATAGCATTTTAGATGTTTTCAACATGGCTAAAGGGATATAGCTTTGTCTTCCATAAACCTGACTCAAATCAGTTAAAACAAATTGCCAAGTGTGAATCATAACAATATCAGTTCAACAGATGTTTAAGTGAAACTAAAATTAATAAAATACATGAATCTAAATGTAAAAAAGTACTTTCACAGATCGCAAAAGTTGTTACCAACAGAATTTCAATGAAATATACAATTAAAAAAGAACATGGGGTACTCAGATAAACACAAACAGTGGTTTTATCAAATATATATAAACAGTTTTTTCTCTGTTATGACAATACATTGTCTTATACAAATTCATGAATATAAGAACTGCATTTCTGTTTGGAAGCATTATCTTCACACATGCATTGAACATAATTATTAAATGACTCATGAAATCATGCAGAATGAAATATACTATTTCATAATGCAGTTCTGTGTTTAAGCAAGATAACAGTTTTCAGAAGCATTCTTTGGTATTTTCATTAAATAGAAAATACCTACCATAACTGAACAAAACTAGGAGCAGAATGAATGTTACAGGGAAGAAAAGTTTTGTGGCTAAAAAGAAACATATTTTATCACACCAAACAGCAGGAATGGACAAATAGACAAGTTTTTTAGCATATAGCCTCTTCATCAGGTCTATTTTAGCATCTGAAACTAGAAAAATAGCCTGAAAAGTAGTATGGGCAGCACAGCTCTACCATCTCCTATGCTAGTCTTGCTGCCCATCCTATAGAAAGTTTGGCTCCATCTTCACAAAACTATATACTACATCCATCCATACTATGCAACACTTGGCTCTGGGTGCCCTCTGGGTAAACCTTCACCTCTTTATCTCTCAAATATGACTGTCTTTGTCTTTTTGTAGAACTAGAATATATGCTAGAAGTGTTGGGGTATAATATGATAGTACAAAACTTATCAGGATATTGTTACAGGAACATGGGGGGAACCTAACCTGGAGCAGCCTTGTCTGCCTAATCCATGCTGACTTTTGGGAGTGTTCACCATGCTCTCTCTTTCTTGTTTGGCACTCATGCCAAACCCTAGTCATCCTCTTCCTCCCCCACATACTGCAATCTATCCTACCATTTTCTTACCCCTACTACAAAAACTTTCACTCAGGCAAACAATAACTACTTTTTCTGCCAGTCTCCCAAATATCCTCCTGTGACCTTTCAGCTCATAGGGAATGCTGATATTAAAATAATACTCATTCTTAATTTTTTGCTTTAAACTCTGAATCTGTCCATTTCCTTCTTTGAATTTCCCAGTAAAATTCAAAGTCCAATATTACAGTCAATTCTTACTGATTTATAGGAACTTATGCCAGCCCATCAGGGACTTCAAAATACTTCTAGCTACCAATCTCCCATGATATATCTTATTTGGTACACTGTGATGCCCTCCTCATACTGAATGTAGGCATGAAATCTGAAACACTGCAGATTGGATCAGCTAGTAAGACAATCAGGGGAATAATGAAGACCAGTAGGCAAATAATAATAAAGGGAATATCTTTCTGAACAAATTCTGAGTATCCCAGAAAAAATAGGCTGCAATAGACCTCTGCAGATCATCTATTCCAGTTCAGAGCTGGACTGGAACAGACCTTTGGATGCAGCTTGCCACCTACAGCCTCACTAATGCAGTTCAATCTGCAGTTAGGGTCCATTACCATAGCTGCACTCTGCTGACTTAGCCTTGATTCAAGACTATTTATTTTCTAAGAACCACTTCCATCTTATTCTGCTTTCAGCAGTCAGGAGTCACCAGAACATTTTTTTTTTTTTTTTTTTTTTTTACTGATTACTGCCCCCCACTTCAATCTCCTTATCCTGAAAACTGAGGAAACTGAGGGTGAAGTGAAACTTCGCAGACACGTCTCCTTCCATCAGCAGCCATCACTGACAGAGGATGCACGCTTCTTATAGCCCGGCCTAACAGCTTTGAAATTCAAAGTCAGACCTCTGTGAAACTTTAACTTGAAACAAAGACTGATGTACACTGCACAGCCAGCCTTTTCTGAAAGTCACTAGTATCCAGAACTAATAAACCAGTGATTGAAGAAGTCTGTATAAAATTTAGCATCTGCCACTCGCACTACTGGGAAACGCTAAGGTGAAGAAAAGGTACTAAGACTTCTTTTGTTCCTCAGAGCACTGACCACACAACAAATAAACAAGGAGGAACCGAAGAGTTTAAACAGGCATTACTACAAGCTGATTCCACCTCTACATCCCATTACTGAAAATACATATATACATCATTCTTACAGACAACCTTCAGGACATACATATGCACACACACAAACGTATTATACGTCTTAGTGAAAACCATGTATTTTATGGGTAACACCAGCAATATCCAACACTTAGCATATACCACAGTCAATTTTTAAAAATACTGATGTACTTCAGTTTATATTCCTCTTCATATTCTTATACAGAAGTAGTACTTCATCCACCTCAGAAAGATAACTAAACATGGCAGGAAATGCAGCAGCTGTTCCAACAGCTTTTGGCAGATAGACAGAAAGGTTTAATGAGAAGACTGGCCCAGGTAGCCAAAGTTACAGATGAATTAAATAGTGAGAATATTGTTACCCAAGCTGAAAATTTGAACAGGATATTGAATTAACCTGATATCCAAACTTCCATGATGCTTTTAGCCTGGTTTAATAAATAGAAAAGCAACCACACTCTATGTCATTGTCTAAATCATCTGTTTCCCATTCGTTTCCCTCCCTCCTACAATAGCTTTTGAGTTTCTAGACCAATTTCAACCAAATTAAACAGACAAGTAGAGGTCTCAGAAATACTACATTTCTACAAACTTTCTGAAAATGAGACACGAGAGAAGAAGAAACCCCATTTATGTCTTCACTGAGAGACTGCAATGGGCAAGAGGACCTTACTAGACATCAGAAAACCTGTATGAGAGAAAGATCTTGTAAATGTCTCTGTTATGGAACACCTTCAGACACTGCTTGTTAAACATATAAGGCAATCAACTTTCAGAAATATATCTACAGAAAATCCAGCTTACTTAATTACAAGTCATGAAAATAATTAAAAATTGTAAGACATCAGCACCTGGGATTTGTATCTCATGTAAAAGGCATTACTTTTCACAGGAAGGAATAAATCTCACAAGGCTATTCAAGCAAGAGGATCTGCATACACCCAACTTTTCTGTACCTTTTGACAGAGGCTTGGGTTTGTATGATACACTATATCCATTTATCTCTTTCCATTGTTCATCCAAAACTCTTTTCCCTTATCTTAAAACATACATTCTTGCATGACTATTCTCAACACTAAGTATAATCACACATATAAACACACAGTATAATAAACACCAAGTATAAACACTAAGTATAATACCGCAATAAGAATTAATATTGTATCTTCACATTGCTACTAAAGCCTTAAGATTATGAATGAAAACTAAAGTAAAACCTGCTTTTAACCACTGAGTTTTCAACCAGGAAAAAGATGCATGTTATTAGCAGAAGTGTAAACGTTTAGAAAAGAGATTTTAAATGGTTCCCTCTAATGCTGGGCTTAATTTAGATGCTTTTATTTTTAATTTAATTCCATGCAGTGGTTCTTACCCTTTGGTGGTATTCTAGGACCATTTGTTTATTAGATAACAGAAAGGAGGTCTGTATCTAATATGTGAATGTCAAATTTGTTTAGAAGATAAACAGACGCCCATCTCAGCCAAAGTGGCAGCAGTTGTAACTATGCATCACAACGAAAACTTGAAAAATCTTGACTGCAAACTTTCAGAACTCTATAGCATATATTTACTATAGTTTACTCGTGGATTACTCATCTAGATGTGGCTATGTAGGCCAGAATTCATCTCACCAAACACAGGTAACATAAGCCATACTTACCTAGGCCCCCTCCACAAACAATAGAGAGAGGCAGACACTTCTAGGATGTGATTAATGTCCTCCTCAAGTAGGAAGAGATTTAAGATAGAGATGGTGAAACCACCCACACCTATAAATAAATAAAAGGTGCCTAGCTGACTAGTGCTGATGCAGTCAAATCACATCCCTACACTTTAGCAGTACCCTGTTTTAAGAACTTATGTGCTCACTGTGATGCATGATTAAGTATGCGGTGCACCCGCTGGTGCATTTAGAGACACTAAGTATCACCCAATAAATCATTTGATAATAAGTCAGTAACCCACTACTAGTATAGTAATTTTCTTTCAGTCAGAGAAACTATTAATGAGAAAATGTATTTGAATTCAAGGAGTTTACAAACTTGTAAAAGGAGTTCTGTATACACATAGTTGTACACTCCATATTAGTTCAAGTATGCTTCACAGAAGTTAGCGCTGATTTTGGTAACAGTTCCTCAGATGGAAGGTTACTATTACACTGTCAAGCCAAAAAGAACCGTTCAGTAGAAGCATGGATCCATTCTTGCCTAAAATGAAATTTCAGTACGTGATAGATAAGCTGAAATAAATTTAGAGCTACAAAGATCAGAGGTTTACTACTGCAAATCAGATACTATGTAAGTTCAGTAATACGATATTGTAAAAGACTTAAAAAGTACTAAAAGTTAGCTTCTTAATATTACACAAGTGCAAGTTTAAACCATACAATTTCGTACTGCATTTAATTGTAAACCCAAGTATAATTAAACTATCAGAATCTAAAATAATAGTATATAAAAATGAACACTCAAATTTAGGTCCTAAAATAACTCACATAAGCATCAACACAACCCTTAAATGAGGACAGAATCAGCCTCAAATGTTGCACAGAAAATCAGATGGGGGAGAAGCTCAATACATCCATGAAAGAACAAACAAAAACCAACTCAATAATTAATATGCTAATATATTAATACAGCTATAAAAAGAAATTTTAAAAATTGTTACTTACCTTAGAGATCTGAAACAACGTGTACTTCTGAATAAACTACAATCAGTCTCTTCCCAAGAGAGAATTGTCTAACTTTTCCACTACTTTCAAATCTGGAGTGGAAGATATTTTAGGCCTGGCCAAATATCACTGGAAGAAAATTCGTTCACATGTTTGGCTATGTTTTGCATTCCATCCTGTTGCTTTGGCATACAGACACAGCTAATTATAATCTGTGACATAAGCAGCTAATTCTACTGCTAAAATGGTTGTGTACTGACTCCAGAGATTAACTGCCCCACTGTAAGACATAACCAATCCATAATGCATCCTATAATGGCCCAACCTGTCACATAATGCCAACTGCTTTATTAAAATCTGAGAATATGCAGCACTTCATAGAATCTGCACATAAAAACTATTAACACAGTTAGCTGCTAACAGTACACAATGTAAAATTAGAAGCAAAAAAGACTTCTGCTTACTTTTCCATATATAACATCGAACTAAATTTTAATAGTAGTTTTTCTGAAAACTTAATTTTAATGCTAACATTATTCTAACTATACTAGCTGGTATATAAAGTCTCTTTAAAAAAAGGAAATACATATAATAGTTCTACAATAGCACATATGAACTTTATACAATAACTACACTAACAATTATCCATCTTTCCAAAAGGTTAAGCCATTCTTGGAATTTAAGAAAGATGCATATAAATACCAAGAGATATTAAAAAAAAAGTTGCATATATTACATATTTTAAGATGATATTATAGAAATTCTGCAAACTCTTTTTTCAGTGCCATTTAAGCTTTGAGCTCTCAAATGCAGAAACAAGAATTCCAGCCCAGCATTGCTTACATTAGACTGACTACACAAACTAACCAACAGACTTTCTGTTCAACCTATGATATTTTAGAATCTGTGCTAGTAGCTGTCTGCAATTTAAAAAGCATTAAAACGTACATTAGTAAGATTTACAGAATAGAAGTTTTGTGCTATGTGAAGCACTGCAATCATCATCCATATGTTTGGAAAATTTTATTTCTCAAAGCACGTTTCCTTTTTTCTAGCCATGCACTCACAATGTTACCATGCTTTAGATATCAGACATTTAACAGCTGCGGATCATAAATTTAGGACTGACACAAATCCAACTGATCACAGGCTCACAACATACTTTTTTCCCCTTTATGAATTCTGTGGCCATTAATCCTTTATCAGACTCTGTTTACATATACAAATGGAGAAGTTATTTTCTATACAAAGGAATTAATTCACCAGTATCTGACAAAAGTGACAAATATTTTTTGTAATAAAATATTTATCAATATCTTTAAAACAGCTTTTATATTTAATCTCATGGGTTTATGAAAGATAAACTGGGATGAAAGCATTTGTATATTGTGTTAACACCAAAGATTTTCTTTAATTGAAATTCCCTGTTAAGTACTAGAGGAAGAAACCTGTAAATCCCAGATAGTTTTGAAGGGCTCATTCTTTAGGTGATCAGGTATTCATGTCCAGGGATTTCCTGTAAAATCTTCTGTCCACTCTTGGAGAAAAGCAGAGGATCAGATACAACTGAATAGAAGACTCCAAAAAAGCAACATTTAACTGCATTTTATTATGTTTCCTTTTGGCATATTTGTAATTATTTGATTGCTCAATTTATAAAAAAAGATCAACTAACATAGTGCCCTGCTATAGAAAGAGATTAGATTGTATAATGCAAGAGCTCTCTATTAACTTTTGTATTATTTCCCACATGTATTTACTTTTCTTGGTCTAGCTTCATGATGTCTTTTATATGCTTTTCTACCTATCTAGTATCTGCAAATTAGAAATTCTAAAAATGAAGAGAACAAAGAAATACCTCAGTATCTTCTGAAGTTCTCATGAAGTAGGACTGAAGCAAGAGCAACTGTCAGTGAGTTCTGTATCATCTGAAGGCAGCTGTCTTCCTATTTAAATGCAAAGAATAGAAATAGAAAGAAAAGATTTTCATTAGTAAAGGGGAAGAACAAGATACATTCCTGAACTGTCCTCCTGACTCTTTAACTGACAACACCTTACAAGTGATGCACCAAAATCCACAGACTAAACTTGTGGAACACAAATGAAACAATGAACACCCAGCACTGGTTTGGACTGCAAATGTTCATGACAGCACAGTCTACAGTAAATGAGAAATAAATGTTAGTCAAAAATCTATGTGAAAAATAATAAAAAATATTTCTCTTGCAATGTTAAAATTCCATCTAGCATTAGAATGCATTAGTATAATGAACTATGACTTCAGTTATGGGGTTTCATTGCATCTGTACAAAAACTAAGTCTCTGAGCCAAGGAATTATCTTCACAGTTCAAGAATGCTGATGTCCTGTTCCTCAACAGAAACTGCCAACATCCTTTTTCAATTGGATTTTGAAAGTCAATGACTGATGACTTAGTCCTAGAAAGGTAACTAAGCAAACATTTATCTTCCATTGT
Source organism: Falco peregrinus (assembly GCF_023634155.1). NCBI lineage: Eukaryota > Metazoa > Chordata > Aves > Falconiformes > Falconidae > Falco > Falco peregrinus. Next base: position 101,193,672 of record NC_073724.1, read on the forward strand.
CAGAAACCACTCATACCAGCATGTGTCTTAATTAGCAGTACTTGCAAACTTATTCCAGGAAAAAAAAAACAATGGGAAAAGATACATATAGTGTGGTTTGAATATTATGCCATTAAAATATGTCACTTTTTTTTAGTGCAAAAAAATAGAATTTTGACAAAAATACTGTGCACACCTAAAGATTTCAAGAACATCTGCTTATCCCTCAAAGTACAAGACAATACAATAGTGGAGATTACAATGACTACCACATATCCATTTAATTCATCTCACTAAAACAGACATAGAAGCCATTTGGTCCTATCTTTATCAACTTCTTAACTTATTCAGATATTTTTCAAGTCTGTGAGGCCATAAATGGCATAGAATGAGGAGTGGATATTGTCTTAGGTTTGGCTGGGATAGTGTTAATTTTCTTCCTAGTAGCTGGTATAATGCTGTGTTTTGGATTTAGCACTACAATAATGTTGGTAACACACTGATGTTTTAGCTGTTGCTAAGCCGTGTTTACACTAAATAAAAGATTTTTCAGCTTCTCACACCAGTCCACCAGGGAGCAGGCTGGAAGGGCATAAGCAGCTGGGAGGAGACACAGCCAGGGCAACTGACCTGAACAGGCCACAAGGATATTCCATACCATATAATGTCATGCTCAGTACGATGTCAAAAGCTGGCCAGGGGCTGCTGCTCATAAACTGTCTGGGCAATTGGTAGGCATGTGGTTAGCAACTGCATCATGCCTCGCTTGCTTTGTATATTATAATTCTATTATTGTTGGTGGTGTTATTAATATTTTCCCTTCCTTTTCTGTTCTACTAAACTGTCTTTACCTCACTCATGAATTTTAATTCCCCCCCCCCCCCCCTCAATTCTTCTCCCCATCCCACTGCAGGGAGGTGGAGGGGTGGGTGCTCGAGCAAGCAACTAGCTGTATGGTGTTCAGCCACCTGCCAGGTTAAACCATGGCACTTCATATGCAGTATCTTTCTTTTTGTGCCCTAAAATTAGGCAGTCCATCACAGTCCCCCCTCAGGAAATAAACAAGATTCCCCAAGTCTCCTGCATTCCCAAACTTGCATTGTAACAGATAGTTAATAACAAAGTTAACTAAGAACAGAGCCTCTACTGCTGAACAACTGTAATTATGTGGCAAACAGTAAACCAGCTAAAATTAGGTTGTACAGATATATAACTCCAGATGAAACCGAAGTTTTGCCATATGAAATATTAAAAGATACCTTGATAAAAGTTCAGAAAGGTCAAGTAGTACAGCAAAAGCAATGTACATTAATGATAAAATGGCATATACTTTGGAAAAAAAGTAAAATTCACATGCAAATATATACCAATTAGAACTACCAACTGAAAAAAAAAATATTATCTATTAGAATCACTGAATGTGAAAACCAAAACCAACCAACATGTCAAGCAATTAAAGTGGGGGGTAATTTTAATAATAGTCAGAAAACATAACAAGTGATTAGTTACTAGACATCTCTGGACTTCCAAGAACTGAGAGGAAATGTTCAAGTCTTCTCAGTTCTTGTTCTTGTGCATGTTAATCACTTGTGAGTTTGAATAATGATGCAACAAAAAAATCATCTTTTCAAAAAAGACTTTTTCCAGTTCTCCTGACTTTCCACTGCTGTTGAAGGCTCTAATATGATATGAAACAAGAACTGTTGGAAACAAATTTTTTAGTGTTTCCCTTCAAAGCATTTTGAGTCGGCTATGTGTGATGTGCCTTTTAAATTTGCAAGGGATAGGACAGCAGGCCATTTATTGACAGAGACCTTGCCCCTTCCTAAGAATAGGGCTATGGTGCATATCTAGAAAGGTACGTCATCTTCTAAACCCGAGCAAAACAGTGAGTCAAAGGAGGACTTAATCTTTCACATATAAATAGAAAGAAACATTTGAAAGTTACTGTTGTGCCTATTAAAGCTATAAAAATGCAACTGTTTTAAATAGTTACTTAAACAAGGTGGAGAATACTTGAACAGGAATCTTTGGTAAGCACAGGACCCCCAAATATACAAGGTTTTAAGAGAGATCTGCCTAGACTGTTTCATTGCATATCTATAAGGAGGTGCAAAACAGCTTTGAAACTCAGAATATTTATGTTTTATTAGAGTATGATTGAGAATAAATTACAACAGAACAATCTGAAAATGACTATGCAAGATGAGGTAAAAATAAAAGGACTTCTAAATAAGTATCTAACTGCCCAGCATGTCAGTGCAGGTCCTCATGTCTAGTTTCCAGGAATTTTTTCCATCTGTGAGCACAAACAGCTGGCTGTAGGTCTACTCCCTGATCATCCTATCAATATTTCAGCTTTGCTTCAGCTGTTAACTTCCCAGTTCCTTGCTGCCACACTCTTATCCTTTCTATCTCCTTTTTTTTTTTTTTTTTGGCCACATTCTGTCACCTGCAATCTCCTCCCCATATGTTCAATGGCTCCAGACACCTCCTGTTTTAGCTGCTCTACTGACTCGTTTTTCAAATCAACATAGGCACAAAGTGAATTTACATGAAACAGACTAAAACTGTCACAAAGGGCTAGTAGGGGATTTTTTTGGTCCGGTGTTAAATGCTATCTTCTGCCTGGATTAAAAAACTATTTAATTTGTGCGGGTTTAATTCTGTATGATCCTTAAAGAGGTTAAGTAGTGAGGCAGCAAGTGAAAAGCTGCATGCATACTTTATGCTCACTGCTGTACTCTGTGCGAAGATGAGCCTGACAGACAAAAAAAAAATAAAGATTAAAGGAATAAATGTACAATGGGACAAATTGCTTTTCTAAGAGCAAATAATCAAGCTCAGGTTTGTAGACCCTTTCAAAGACTCAACCTGAGGAGGAAAGACTAATCTGGAGTCTGTGGCTTGCATGCAGACTGGAAGACACAATGGAGAGACTGTGCTATAATAGTATCTTAAAGGCAGAAGATGTTGCCTAATGTAATACTGGGGAGAAAAAAACCCGCCAAATGTTAAATTTGTTGTTAGAAAGCAGATTTGGAATGATTTTGTATTATTGCATGGTTAGTAGACTTCAAGCATTCTCCTAAATATGAAATTCAACTACTGTTGGATTGAGGAGTTAATTGTTAGCTTTTCCTCAGGAAGAAACCCAGAAATGTGTACTTTGGTTTATATGAAACTCTGCAATAGTCTGGACAGGAGTGAAGTGCTTTTTAACAGGTTCATTATTGTGTGCATTGGGATTTTTATTTTAGGATACGATTCACTGTGCAGCTACTCACAGGTCCATCTGCAAGAACTATGACAGTCAGAATAGTACATTTACAGTGTATTCTGCACAGTATGTCAAATCACTTCTACAACAGATACCAATAGCACTGGCAATCAACAGAGAACCGTGTTTCATGATCTTTGGGCATAATATTTCCTTTTATATCACTTGTCCTTTACTAAAAAAAAAAAGCAAAAACCCTAGACCCATTAAATGTCCAGAGCAGGATAGTCTAGTCTTCTGCCTTGGGATATCTGAACTGTGAAGAATTAAAGTGAAACACACAGCTGTCACCCAGTATATGTGGCTGCATAAAACAGAAAACTGAATGACTGTCCCTCCACGGTAGAGTAGGTGTGATACATCTTGGAAGGTCTGCATCTGTACCCATGTACAGATACAAACCCTAAAGAATACGATGACTTTACCACAGTCTTTTGCTTTCTTTCTAATTCTTTTATCTTCTTGCATTTTTCTTGTTTCCTTCTCTACTCACAGATGTATAGCTGATTGACAGATACAAAAGCCCCCCCCATTTTCTTTTATCAGTAAACGTTATTTTTCAGTAACATTACATTTGATTTTGACATAATAAAGAGGTGTATCTAATCTGCATTTGAAATAAAAGCATATAAAAGCATCTAGAACTCTGTTTAAATCCTGTGATTCAGTGTCTATGTCATTAGTTAGACTACTTTTTTCATTCAGTATCAGCATGCATCTTTCAAGAAAGAAAGGAAGCATGAGAGGAAAAAAATGATTAGGTAAGGCACACAAGAAGAATGTTTCTTGTTCCAAAAGACGTAGAAGAAGAGATGGAAATGTGAAAATTACAGTGCTCTGGCCAGGACACTATAACAGGAACCATGGTCCCAGAGCTCATTCCCTGACAGACTCAACACTCAGAAAGTTTTAGTGGATTGCAATTTTATATTTGTGGGATGGTCTTACTACAGACCAGCATGTATGCTCAAAGACAGAATAAGTAAGACTGGCTGTTTAGCTAGTATAAATCAAATACATTCGTTATGAGTCCTAAAGAGAACTTTTTTGAATTTCTTTTGTGTGAAAGGTTCAGTTTTCAAAATCTCAGAAGTGCTTCCAAAAAATGAAGGAAAATGTAAAAGCTAACCAAACCCAGAAGAAAATAAATAAAATTGAAGGAGTTAACGCAAAGGTATGTGTTAGTTAATGTGTAAAATGTACATAAATCTTGCTCCAAGAGAAATGACAATGTTAGTATAAACCAACAAGTGAGCAAAGCAAGCATACAGAATCTATATCCTAAATTTTATTTAGCAATAATCTAGTCAAAAAGAAGTTTTAAATATTTTCATTTTATATGATTGCTTGTATTCACAAGTTCTGTCGAATATTCAGTGTAAAAGACAAAAAGGAATAATGAAGGTTTCAGCTGTATAAGAAAGTTACATGAGTTTACAGGATCTATCACAATTAGTCCTTATATTTACACATATAAAACAGAACTGTGAAGTGAATCTGCTTAAAACTTTCCCTTACAGTGAGCTACTCAAAGTAAACTATTTTTTTTTTTAAAAGTTAGTGGAAAAAATTTCACTATAAAATATAAGGGCTTTTTTTTAATGGAGAACCTGGAAGCAGCTAAGTAAGGCAGAATATAAACAGAAGAAAGCTTACAAACAAGTCATTCCCTGCCTATTTCTCTTTGTTCAGAGAGTACCTGCTCAATGAGAAGAATCCTTGCTTTCAGACCTGATGTCTGTCCCCTCAGTAATTTTATGAGTTGCAGAAAACTCTGGAGTTTTCTTCAGAATCCAGGTTTCCATTGTATCACCTGTGAAATCTAACTTGCAGCTCTGCGACTTTACAGCAATTTCTGCTCTTGACTGTTCCGCTGAGGCTGCAGACTCCTAGACCCTTGCTGTATTCCTCTCTTTTTACTCCTTGGTAAACTTGTGTTTTCTGAAATTGTTTTTTCTGGAGTATTTTTCAGTGTCCTTATGCAATAAACAACCTTCTCTGCTTTCATGAGGTCTTACCTGATTCAGTCACTCTTACTAATGAAGCACAGCAAGTAAGAACAAGAAGATCCCGAATTAGGCAATCTGCCATACCCACCTATGTTTACATTAGGATGAATTAACTAATGGACAAAAAGATATTCTTCCCAGTAGTTTGAAAAGTATATGGCCACATTATAACCAAATTATGCGTTCTCTGAAATCACATATATTTCCACTGTTACTGAATGAAATAGTATCTTGCAGACAGTGTAGGCAAAACTTTTATCCAGTACTGATTATCTCCTGTGTTTTTTTGGTAGCCAAGAAGGCAGCATGTTCCCAAAGCATTTTATTTTTCATTCAAAACTATGCTGTAAAACTCTGAATAATTAATGACTTCCCACTTTACAAGTTGCCATTGTAAAACTGTTATGAAGTAAATTGCTCTTTATTTTGCACTCAGAATCATACTATACCCTATGAGTCATTAAAAGAATGTCAAAGAAAAAAGTCTTAGCATTTTAAAATACCAAAAATGGGGGGAGGGTGAGAAAAGGCACAATAAAAAGCATTTTCAGTATTATAAAGTAAAATAGCCTAAAAAACACATACATTAACTGTTATTTTGGAAACTAGAAATATACAGTATTTTGTAGTGTTTCCATTTTTCACTCTGGAACCAAGTTCAAGTCCCTCACTTCTAAACTGCTACAGTCAGTTTAGACCTATACCATACAGGTACAGAATCAACCCAGCAAAACAGTTCACAGAAAGAATTCCTCACCTCGAAGGCCTGGACAATCTTTGGTTAACAAAATGCAGCTACATTTGAAAATATAATTTAATTGATGATATTCCTGAGATCACTCCATAGAGACTCTGCACTGAACCAAATTTAGGAATGCCAGACTGCTGTACTTAACCCAGAGTCACTTTTCTGGATCAAGATCATTGTCCTTATCAGACAAACAATGGAAGCTCAGTGTTTAGCTGAAATCCTCAGTCTTCACCTCTTCTGATGTTCTAGGAAGACAAAAAGAAGGCCAATGGAAAGCAAGCAGAAAAAGGACAAACAGCTTTTCACACCAATCACCATAATAAAATAGGTATTTGTGCTCAGATCCATGGAAGAAACTCAAAAGAGCCTTTAAAGTGCAAGAGTAGAAGTGTACAGCAAATCATTTTTAAGAATCTGGTTTGAAATTCTGAACTTGTACAGAAGTAGAGCCTTACTACCAAAGGTTAAGACACAGCCCTTGATCCATCATATTTGTTGAGATATCATTTGCTACAAAGACTGTAAAAATAACAATTATTAATGTTAATAATATACCCCAACAATCTGTTGGCCCTACTGAGATTTTAGCTTTGCCAAAGTGCAAGGAGAAAAAATTAGGCACATGAGAAGTGTATTTAATTAGAAACTTGCCATATGGCATAAGCAAGTAAATCATAAGCGTAGCCCTTTTAGTATAGAAGGAGCTATAATCAACCAGGGAATAGACCATAAGCTATTTCTTGTTTGATTGAAATGTGTAAATTAGGCATGGGAATAGTGTAATTATCTAGTATTTTGAAGGGTTATTCATGAGGCTGAACTGTGGGCAATGACAGCAAGCAGAGTAACCATAGTAAAACCAATGGCTTAAAACTGACAGATATAAATTAATAATTTTGGCAGCCTTCAAGAATCTGACACCCTACCTTACTAAGCAAAGTTAGAATATACTTGGAAATTAGTTAGATTAGTTTAAACAAGAAGTAAAAGCACACCTAACATTCTTTCTGGAGTGCTATGTGGAGCAATGTTTATTATAATTGGGATCCCATTCTGACAGGCTATTTTGAAAAAAAAAAAAACCAAAAAAAACCAACACCAAAAAAAGAAAAGCCAAGTACAGAAATGGGCCACAAAATGAAGTAGGCTCTACTCAGCTGCTCTCATTATGCAAAACAGGACACAACTGGTTTGATCTTAGTCATAAACATTATCAACAAATGTCTAAGTTTTTCCTTTAGTGAACTTGTGATTCATAATGGTTTCAGATTACTAGCCAAAGTAACATAAGCTATGGTTAAAAGCCCTTTTCCCTGTTATTTAGTCAAAACATCTTACTTCTTATCTTTATTCCTCATGCTTATTTAGTTTTGCATGAGCTAAACTGATAACAGCTGCATCCTACTTCGTATGACCATCTCATTTACTGCCTGGATAACTATACTACCAAGGAAGGCTGCTCCGTTTTCAGCTGTGCAGTCAAACACCCAGTCCATTAGGTATTAGAAAACAGTTGTAGAAAACCAAATATAAAGCCAAGTCACAGATCAGCCCCTCCATCAGGAAACAACTTCCAGAAATGCACTATTTCCTAAGATAAAGGTGTCTGACAGCCTTTGACCTACTCTGTTATGTTTTTAAAAACCATCAGAGCAGACAAGCACCAAAAATCAGTGTAAAAGTGTGTTACACTGGTCAGCTACTGTAAGAATGGACCCTTTTATTTACAGTATAATTACCTGCATACCCAGTTTAACCATGACATACAGCTATCTACAGTTTGTACCATTTTCTAAGGAAGTATCCTTGATGTTTCCTGGAATATTGATAGGAAGGAGCCTTAAGGGATGACCTATAACACATGAGTCATCAGTGCCAAAGCTTTCAGATTTTCAGAATGTGTACATACCTTTGGGGCTATCTTACTTTAATTGTGGTTTTAGACTTTACATTTAACTGATTTTACCTGCTTCACCGGATCCTTAAAATTTGATTCTGAGCTTGGCAAAAACATCAATACCAGACCACTTAATTTTTTATATTCTCAAACAAGCTCTAGTAGATACTTAATGTAATTCTCCTTCCTGATTGTGCTTGGATTTTAAGCTTTTTCTAAAGTCACAGACATACTAGTTTACTATCAATAGCTGGTAGTTCTTATTTCTTATACAATTTAAGAATCCTTGGCTACTTTCTATAGAATAGCCCCAAAAGAAGAAAAAAAAAAAAATCAATGAAGCTGCATTTTAAAAACAGATATAGAGCTCAATACATACCTGGGTGCATGTGACTATATATAGATATCTCCCAAAATTCCCCCGCAAATCTCTATTAGTTGCCACAGGACCAAACAAACTAAATGGATGGTGGTTTTTTAGGCAACTGAAATAGTTCAGGAAGAAAAGTTCTGGCCAATACTATATTCCGATTTTCTCCAGAGAATGGTACAAGAAGAGATGCAGTATTTTTGGATATTGTGTTCTCCTTTAAATTTTTAAGGCTGAATCAAGGAGGGATTGGCACTTTGACACCCAGGCTAGAAGAGAAGTTGCCTCTAGCCATACTGATTTACATGATGGGGTCCCTGAATATGTCATTAGCTGAAGACTAGGAAGTTAGGGAAGACAGAAATCAAGTGTTGCATTTGTGATAGTCAGCATCCAGCAGCACATAGGAATACTCTTTCTGCAGTGACACGGATAGCCAAGTGACTGAAAAAGTGAAGACAATGACTTACCTTCAGGTTACATACTCAGAAACTGTTTGGAAGAAGTTGAATGAAAATGTGTTTGGACTGTTGCTGGGGAAGCTGTTCAATCATTGGGGCAGATTGTAATAATGCTTCACGTGAATGCCATACAATGAGAGACTAGGACAAGAACAGGTGGTAAAGCACTGTGGGAATGTTTGACCTTATTCTGGGATCAGCTAATAGAGGTACTCTCACTGTCACAGGAGACACCCTGAACAAATAAGGAGCATTCCGAGGATGCTGTTTCAGTAGCTAATTTGCTATGTGCTATCGGCAGATACCAGTTCTGCTCATGATGCTTGACTTGGAAGTTAAAGGTTAACAAGAATGGCCTTTAGGATTTTGATTATGTGTGCAACAAATTGTACACACTAAACATTTTCCAGTAACATGTTTCCCAAGATGATACAGGAAATTAGTACACCCATTTAATCATACAATGTAACCTCTACAGGAGAGGCCAATTCATAAAGTAGAATTTTCTTCATTTAATTGTATCTCTTGGCTCAAGCAGCATTTTATATCCTCATATATTGCAAAGTTCTTGTATTCTTCCCTTGCCTTTCACTGCAAAAGAACAGATTTAACCACCTCTCATTGCCAGTCACTGGTTCTCTGGCAAGAACCAGCTGCCTTCTCGATGAAATCGGTGGTGGTGGTGGTGTTTCTTCACTCATGTTCAAATAATCTGTGTGGGCAGTCTTGCATGGACACTTGGTTAATCCTCAAACCATGGCTTAGAATGGATAAATCACATGAGGATCTATATATTACATCCATATATTTTAATCAAACGCAAATGGATCAGGACACAGAGAAATATATGAAATGGTCTGCACTAAGCATTATATGTAGACATTCTGATATGGACTTTAAAGAAATACGCAATCCGTTCCTGATTAGCTAGGCTATATTCCCTTGCTCCAATAAAAAGAATGAAATAAAGTAAACATCTAATTTATGTGAATGCCATCTAAAATCTGAAGTATTCTGTTAATGTATTCTGTTAAGTACCACAAACAAGTCTGTCTATCCATACCACACATTGTTACTTTAGACTCTAGGCCGGACAAAATATCATGGATCACATGCCTTAAATTTTAAAGTTTTAACATTCACAGATGCATTAATTTTAAAATTAATTAGAAAGCTTCAGTTGTCACACTATGTTACTCCAAATTACTCACAGTGACAAAATTGGTTTCTGAAACCACAGTATTGCAGAGATTCGCACGTGTATTAGACTGTATTTTTTTGTACTTCCTACACTGCAGTGGGATCACTGGCAGATATAAGTGTAAGCATAAATTTAAACTTTCACTTAACTGCAGTCCATGTAATTATCTGTTTGGTCCATATCTGACAAGACATTTTTCAAAAAGATTCACAAATATATTAGTATGGTCTCATTGATTACATCAGTGGGTTTTGTTTGGTTTGTACTATTATTTCTACTTGTGATGCGTTCTTAAAAGTAACCCTATACCTTATATAGCTTGCTGTCTTTTCAAGCAATCATCAGCATTTGGAACCATGATTTGCATATGGTCTATAGCATATCTTTAAATCTTCTCCTTATACTAGCAAAGATAAGCAGGTAATTTGCATTTGTTAATTATTTTATGGTTTACCAAAAAATATGGAGGAAATATGTCAACGTAATTCATATTTACTTAGAGCATCAGTGTTATACACTCATTTATTTTTTAAAAAAAGTCAACATAATTAACAAAAAATATTTTTGGCTATATAAATTTTTAAATGGCACATTAAGAAAATAAATATGACAAGCAAGGACAGATTCATAGTTCCACTTCCACGCTTGGTAAAGACTAAAATTAACATGCTTACTTATATTCCTCTATGAAAAATATAACTACCTTAAAATAATTTTTTCAAATGCTCTAACTGGAAATGCCACATAAAATCAACTGCTTGTTCTGTGTAGGCCCAAGGAATAGATCCAGAGGAGAGCAAAGGACCCAATTAGCAAGATGAGCTAAAAAATAGCAAGACTAACAGATGGACACATATGGAAGCTAATAGTGTGTTAAATTCTTATTAAGTAAAGTTAAAAAAACCAAAGCAACCCTTATACTTATTTTGCATTCCCAAAAGATAACTAAGCATAATTGAGCTGTGGGTGGTTTGGTTTTTTTTTTGTCTTATTAAAACAGTAATTTTCAATTATCAATGCAGTGAAGGTTCTGTGTCATTCCCTCAGAACCAGTAATCATTTCAAACATACCACTGTAAATCTTCCACTGCCTATACAGTAAATCTTACTTTCCATGTTAAAATCTGATTTAGTAGTAGCTATTGAACTCCATTTGAGATAAAATCTGCTCACATTATATTTACTTTTCAACTGCTTCAACTAATCTACAAAAATATGCAAAAAATGTAGTATAAAACCGAAATACTCACTATCTACCATGCATCTGTTGCTGAAGTAGATGATTTTACAGCTTTTTACCATAGGGCTTAATTCAAGACATAAAAATAAATTCTCTTTTCATCAAGCTCCTGTCTGTGAAACTAATGCAGCATTACATATGGGAATTCTTGTACCAGCATTCATAAACACAGCACATTGCAGCTAGGTGGAGAAACAAAGCTTATCTCCAATGTCTTTTTTACCTTCATCCAACATCTTCCGTATCTTCTCAACTGAAAGGGCTGTTACGTCTCCAGTCCCTTCTTTACACTGATATTCTTGCTTAGTTGCATTTTTGAAGTGCTTTCTCATGACTGTAGCTTTCAAAACCAAGAGGGGAAATTCTCCTTACCAGTAATGGTGTTCCTGCCTTGGATAATTCACAAGTGCATTTTAACAAAGGGTGTAGTTATCCTAATCACAAAAGACTGAAGTCTTACCTTGCAGTGTTCATAGGAGAAATGCTCTGCCCCACTAACACTGCATGAAACAGAACACACACAGCTGCCATTTTTGTACCACTGCCACCTTCAATCAGTTCCTTTCAGATGCAAAGACGTATGCAGAAAAGATTTGCCTTTTCTATCTAATGTATGTATAGAACTAGAAACCACTTTCTTTGAGGGGCTCAAATAAGTATTCTAACAACAGATGATGGCTTGCACCACCCAACCATCAGTTCGAACAGCTCTATTATAAAAGTGACTGTAGACTTTGGGAATGGCGCAGTGCTTGACAGGTGGCTTTATGGCAGGATGTCTGAGGTGAGATGTTAAAGAACAGCTACTGAGGTCACTCAAGTACCAGTAATATCATAACAGGTTCAAACACATCACCACATGTGTTAGGACAAATCGCTATACCGAAACAACAGAACCCACTTCCCACAGTGGAAATGAAGACTTTGGGAAACCTTCTGTAAGGCTCATACATGCAAAGGTAAAGAACAAAACAACAGAGAGCTAGCTTGAGAAGCACAAGGCCAAAGAGCACCAGGAGGTGAATCCTCTAGATTAATGGTATTTTGATGCAATGAAGAAAGCATCAAGGAAACATACTGAGAGACATTCTGTCTTTCAGGAGGACAACACAGCAGCTGGACTACATGCTCGTTGAAGGTCTCTTCCAACTGAAGTACTCTGTTCTATTTTAACATAACTTACGTTTCTGTAACCTGGATTTCATTTGCCATACTACTGTCTCAGCACTTAGCATTAGAAGCTCCTTCTGAAGCTAATCAATTGATCCTAATTCTTACTACTTTTGAAATATCAGACCTCCGAAACCCTACATAGCCTTTTTTCTACGTCTTTTCTATGATAGTATAAGTCATGTGCATTGTGCAAGACCTGTGTCATGTGAACAGATCTCAGCACAGACTGTTGCAGATCTCCAAAGACAATGCTCCTCCACGGCAAAAATTTAGCATATATTCTTACACTCTTAAGTTTTAGCCATCTGTTTATCCTTTCAGTACCCTACTACTTGTGCCATGGTTGCTCAGTTTCTTAAACTTTTGGTTAGGAAATCTCTTGAAAGCTTTCTGGAAATCTGAGGAACCTATAATCAATGAGATATTTTTTACTGATGTAATTTTCCATGTGCAGGAGCACGTGATGTCATGCATGTCAATGAAACAAACTAGTATTGCTCAAAAGGCTTATCTAAGATTTGAAAGCAAATATCTCTAGCCAGATTCCAAGCCAAAGTATACAATCATTTGCTTTATCTGGTTCTTTTCATGGCTGCTTTGCCTTCATGACACATACTTCAGAAACTTATGAATTTATCTCACTTTTACTTCTCAGGGTACAACAACAACAAAATCAGTCAAAAAGCTGCATCTAAAGCTTCCAGATGCATTGAAGAATAGAAATTACACATGACAATGCTAAAGACTGACAGAATGCAAAGAAGCTTTTATTTTAGCATCCAATTTTCTGAGAATTAAAGAACAAGTACCGAAGTGGTAGCAGTATTAAAATGAAGGTTGAAAACTGTCAACTTTTGATAGGAAGATTATTTTTAAAGTGTTAGAACTTATTCAGATGTTCCTCAGTCAAATGAGAGCAAATTAACAGCTTAGATGTTCAGGTTTAAATGGGATAGGTACACACTAAAATACAAAGAGAAAAGTCTTTAAAAAGAGGGAGTTTACAGTTTATAGAAAGGCAGAAGAAGCTATTATACGAAACAAAATTCCATAGAATTGAAATAGTTTCTATTGTAATTAGAACTACTAATGTAAAGAATGCTACTTTATTTGGATAAATTTACCTATTTAATGAGCCAGTGCAAGGAATTCTCAAATCTACTTTGGCAACCTATGTATGGTGATTTACACACTCATTCTTTTAGAAAACAACCTTGCGAATGAACCTGCATGGCTTTAGACTCTGGAGATAAAAGACAACTATCCAAATGCCTAGATTATGTAATACAACTTGGTTTCAAGGGAAATACGAAAGACTAACACAGCTTCATGAGGGTTCTAGGTAGGTCTACTGAAAATGAAAGTACTCAGAATTATTTAGAAATCCTGATACAGAAAAATGGAAGCAAACTATAAAGATGTATTTCAAGATGTAAAACAGTCTCTAAACATTCCTGAAAGAAAGACCATGCGTTTTTATCAAATATATCAGGTAGTTAAAACTGTAGGGTTGTTAATTTGTTCACTACAACCGTTACCCAATTATTCCTATCTTTCAGTGTACATTTTTTTCTTACGAAGTTTTTTTACGTACCGTTCATCATACATATGATGAAAGAAATATTAGTGGCATGTATATTTCTTTGAAACGGGATGCTTTACTCACATTCACACTGTGTGCACACCTAACTGCGCATTGCTGTCTGCACACCTATCTGGGTGAAGTAGCATGTCATCTGGATGCCTTTTGCATCAGCAGAAATATGCATCACCTTACCTTATAGCATGAAATGCAAGAAAAGAAAAAAAGGCAGCGATCGTCATTGTATTTTCAATTCCTTTTAACCCCACATCTCCTAGAAGGAGGAATTCTGAAGGAGATGTAAGGGAAGGCTAATGAATGTGCATTTAAGTAATATATACACAAAAAGGAACTTTCTCCATGTCTTTTAAGTACTTTCTAGATGTACATTCACAACACAAGCAAGCTAACAAAGCTCTGCCATACTTACTAAGTGGAAGTTGGTTTTAAAATTCTCTGAGCACATCTGCTCTGCCAAACAAATGCAGCATCAGTCCTGCACGCCTCTGCAATAACAAACTGGTTACTGAAAATGTGAATGGAATGAACAATTGCCATTCTACAAACACTTAAGTTTAGTATCTCTTTTTTAACAATTTCACTGATATGGTTTGAACAAAGCAGAGGCTCAGACAGAACCACGTAGGAAGCTTTTAACCATCTGGACAGCCTCTGAACAGACACAGTGATGCCCTTTTGATTTCCTGGTAACAGAAACTGCTGTGGAAAATCATCAGAAGGGTCAATTAATCCTATCACCCTCTCTCTTTTTAAACCCCAGGCAATACTGTATGAGGAACTGTTTTCCCACCTCCACCCCCCAAAAACTCCAACCAAACCACAAACAACCCAAACACAGAAGAAAAGAAGACAGAAACATCCCGATTCCAATTCCATCCTGGAATTCCAATGCAGCTTTGGAAGTTTGAAACGATTTGGAAAAAATCCTGGCCAAGGAAACCTACTGAATAACAAAGGAAGAGACATGAGAGAGCTTACATACCTCTAACTCAGCCTGATACAGATGATAACTGTAGCTAGAACAGAAGCCTGTGACACCTAGAAATTTTGAGTGTTCTAATCAGGGTATAATTGTTATTAGTTTTTATAGGTATATTTATTATTAGTTTGCCTTGAATGCAAGTGTGTACTAAAACTACTGTAAAAAAAAATGTAAAGTAAGTGTACTGCAAAAAACTAGACATTGTTACCAAAACCAATACGCAGGTATTTTGTAACATGTTGATGACACAGCCAGAGACAATGCGTAAGTATTTGTGAGCAACATGACCACCAAAAGGACAAATTAAGATACCTGCAAATGCAGTAGGCCTTCAAGTAACAACAAATCGACAAAGAACAAAACAAGCACAAGATATTAACAAGATAAGAGGATTGCAAATAGGCAGAACATCCTGTCAGATACACAAGAAGGACAACTGGAAGGAAAATAAACTAAGCAGTCTCAGGAGATGGTAAGACACTCCTTCCCCCTTTTAGGGGGAGAAAGGCAAAGAGGACAAAAACATGAGGAGGAAATACAGATGAAAAAACAAGCCTACTTCAGTTCTAGCTTCTCTTGTCAAAGGGCTTTCAAACCTAATCATTTTGATCTCAATGACTGAAACGAAGCACCATAGTCATCAGTGCTAATTGTATTGTACCATCCTCAGTTTTATATATTCACAGCTAACCTGGAATACAATTGCTAAAGACTCATATTTTCATATATGTAGTGATAATGATGTAAATACTAACTATCAACACAAACTGTGTTGTTAATTTATGAATTTGGAAAAGTTTTGCTTTAAAATTTAAAACTGGCCTGATCTGTCAGTCTTCTAAACACTCCCTTCCATCAGAGCAGCCTGCAAATCCCTGATTTTCTATATGTGTGTAGATGCATACATCTACATACACACACACATCTACATATACACACATAAGAACAACATATACTCAGAGTGGTGGAATTAGTGTGAACCTGAAGTATTCTTAATCAAGTTTTAGTTGGACATGGGAGTCCTGATCGGTAGAAAATGTTAAGCAATAGTCTACAAATAAAAAGCTATTGTATCACTCTGTTCACTCCTTTTCTGATTTACAAGGCCACCACAGCTCCTGAGGGCCGTCCTGAGTGCATGGGCTTGTAGACGTAGGGGTTACAGAGTATCAAACCAGATTTACCATTCACCACAATCCCAGAAGCCACGTAATTCACAGCAAATAAAGCTCGTTTTGCAAAAACTGACATCTTCCGCTTTGAAAAAATGATGGAGAAAGAATAGAAAGAAAACGAAGCAACACAGAAGGGAGGTCAACAGTCTATTTTCTTGTTGCAGACTAGTAGTCTATCTCTTGCTGGAAGAACTTAACAGGTGGAAAGAGATCATTTACTAGCCAAAGACCTACACTGATCAAATCTTCTTACACAAATAGTTGGTCAGGGTGGGTTAATGATAAGTGTACTGGTTTTGCCTGAGATGGAGTTAATTTTCTTCATAGCAGCTCAGATGGTGCTATGCTTTGGATCTGAGACCAAAAGAGTGGTTTGGTCTATGTTTCAGCTATTGCTGAACAGTCCCATGGCCGCCACCGTTTCTCACACTGCTACACCAACAAATGGGCTGGGGGTACATAAAAATTAGGAAAGGACACAGCCAGGACAGCTGACCTCAATTGACCAAATAGATATTCCATACTATATGACATTGTGCTCAGGAAAAACAGCTTGAGGAAAGGAGGAGGAAAAGGGGTGGCATTTGGAGTTATGGCATTTGTCTGCCCAAGCAACCATAACACAGGATGAACCCCTGCTTTCCTGGAAAAGATTAAACATCCACCTGCCAATGAGAAGCAGTGAATTAATTCCTTATTTTGGTTTGCTTGTGTGTACAGCTTTTGCTTTACCTATTAAACTGTCTTTATCTCAACTTGTAAGTTTTCCCACTTTCACCCTTCCAATTCTCTTCCCTGTCCCACTGGGGAAAGGGACCCAGCAGCTGTGTGGAGCTTAGCCACCTACTGGGGCTAACCCACAATAGTGGGAGAAACAGCAGCTCCTAGATGTGATAGCCATTCTAGACTACTTAGGGTGACATGGTTTTATTTTTAGTAACCACAGCAGTACCCCTCTGTCCCATACATGGTCTGCCTTGTGGCTAGCAGCATTGCTCTTACAGTAGGATACTGTAGTACTGGAGTAGTTACTTAACTACTTAACTAGTAGTTACTTAACTACTTAACTAGTTACAGTTACTGGAGTAGTTAAGTCCCCCATAAGTAACAGGTTGTGTCATCATGTGGCTTCCTCCAGCTGTTTAAACTACATACATATACAAAACAATACTCACATCTCTTTCTAGATATTGTAATTATTTGTCTGATCTTTGGATTGCAAGAATGTATTACTTACCTTTACATCACTAGTTGTTTACTATGCTACAGCTGTTAATTCTGAATTGTCAGGGAAATGAGACAGTATTTTATATCCATAGATTCAAAAATACATGAAAAGGTAGCAATGCCCAGAACTTCACAATACAAGAGTATCCAAGTGAGAAGAACACTGGACAGGAGGGAAAGGCATGTAAGCTGGCTGTAAGCCAGCCACAAAACGTCAAGAAACATCTACTCACATTTCTGTGCCCTGGTAACTTTCCCAGAGTCAGTCCCCTCTCCAGGCATGATCCGGTCCAGGGACTGGGAAGTTCACACCATTGGCACAACTGGCATTTTAGGACAGGGTGAAGGACTTTTATCTAAAGACATGCAGGTGCCCAGAAAATGCAAAAGCAGGTGTCAGGTACCCTAGGCTTCTACACAAAAAATTTCTAGATCTAATCTTGATCTCACGACAATAGGACAATCTAGTTCAGTTTTCTCAACCCACATTCTGTGCAGTGAGGGCTGACACTTGATGAAAGCAAACAAGCAAAGAGAACCATCCTTGGCAAGACAGCCATTTCTTCCATACTTTGCAGTACAACATGATCACAGATGCCAAATTACAAGTCATGTTAGCTCATGCTGCTGTATCCCATAAAACAGGATAACCCTAAACACTCTGGGATCACAGCTTCACCAGTGGTGACAGTTATAGCAACATCATGTCTAGGCAAGTACTACAAACCAATGGCTTGTATAAACATACTGATGGCCATCACCTGGCATTCCAGAGGTAAGCAGTTCAAGAACAAAGCCTATGTTGTAAAAGTCCAAAGTGTTCTGAACCAGCTGCTATGCCATAGTACACTCCTACTTACCGCTCCAAAGAGTCTCAAGCTTGAGAAGAATAGACATGAACCAGTTCCCACTAATCATCTCACGAAACGGGTATAGTCAGTGGACATATTTCTCTCTGAAGACTTTTTCTGATTACACTACATTATGTTCCCTGTTACTTATTCTCTGTTACACCTAAATCTTTTATTCTTTGCTGCACAATGATCCAGCATGAACAGACCGGCTTGAGAGTTAAACCTATCTAGTATTAATCTAGCCTGGGTGTTAGGGCATTCTCTTGGAAGATGAGGCAGTACGCTCCAATAGCCAGTAACTTTCTGCATTTGGTTTCTTGCTTCCCTGTCTCTTTCTCTAGCCTATGATCAAAAAGGTGGACAGCTCATCAACCATACCTTTTTCCAAGTTATAGTAAATAAAATTCAGTACTCCCCAGCGTAAAATAACTCCCTTGCTTCTGTTCTGAAGAAAGAATTTTGGACTTCTAAAATGTATAGCCACTGGACTATACATGTCTAACCATATGTGCATTATATACCAACCCATAAATTATTTTAAACAACTGTTGAACTATGCATAGTAGGTTATATTTAGCACAGGCAAATGCCTTCCAAAATATTCCCAATAAGAAGTACCCTTGAGAAAAGAGACACCTTGCTAGTCATTGTGAAAAGGTAACCACTCATTATGAGACTATTTGGTTTTGTGTATTTTGTAAGTTTGTATACAAAAGGCTCAATGTTACACACAGTATTTCCTTTCTTATAATCTAATAAGGATTAGATTATATTTAGTTTGGTTTTACGTAGCTTACAGCACATAAATTGCAGTTATTTATGGTACTCATTGACATCTTTCAAGAACTTTAAGAAACATAGCCCATAAATACAACTTAAATTTTTAATATAAAATCCTGAAAACAGTCTGCAAAAACACATCATAATGAAGAAATTTACATTCATTTGATTATGACCTATAATTTTTCAGGATGACAGCTTGGGCATGTGGTGTATTTGCAAAGATCATGTATTCCCCTCTCAGAAGGACAACCTCCATAGCATTTAACCTGTCCCTGACATCTGCTAATGATTATTATGTCCATTATTACCTATATATGTATCCTGCACCAAGTATTTTTCACAGTACCTTAAACAGGTATGTTTTAAGAATATCAATATTCAAAACATTTAACATTTACAAATATATAAGATCTGTTACAAGACTCTGACTTACAGTGAACTCAACAACAGAATTTGTCTTTTTACCTGTGCAATGTATGCAAAACCTGCTTTTACAATTTCTTGTAAAGAGTGCCTGCTCATTAGCAGTGCATGGGTGTAACTCACTTGACACTTATCCTACTATCAGCTACCCTCTTTTCCAGAGAACTTTCAGTGTCAAGCTACAGGATGAACTAACTGTACCAGCAATAGCAGTCCAATCAGCTTCTGGTGCCTCCTTTTCTCAGGATCTTCGGGACAGAAACCAAGGAACAAGCACTGTACTGGACAAGCCCTGCTGGTGGTGACATGTTTCCAGTGTGCTGATTTTCAAATGACCAAAAAGCTCACTTCCTATCACAGTGACAAATGCAATCTCATGCCAAAGGAGAGGTCATAAGTTTTCAGAAAAAGATAGTGGCTGGAACTAGACAGCCATCACAGAACTATCCACAGCCTTTCCACTGTATTGTCCCACAAAGATTTTTGGGAAGAGTTCAGCAGTAGGGCTAATCAATTGTTTTTGATGGCAGCAGCTTACTCCAAATTCCTTCGAGTAGCACACGTGGAACTCTACAATGAATATGGAGTTAGCCTAGTATTTCTGGAGTGGGGAAAAAATATTTTTTAAAATTTATTAACATTTTATTTTCAGCTTTGCAGCAATATAAGGGAAAAGTTTAGGCCTGGGAAGTTTGGTTAGATGCTCTTCCCTTGGCCAGTTACTGCGACCTTGTTTGTTACTTATAAAGGAAAACAAAGTTATGGTATTTTTGTTCAGTTGAAATATTTGAACTGCCTGCTAGGATTGCTTTTGATTAGTAATTACATGCAACGTCAAGCTGCTTTGACATTGTGCAGTTTTGATAAGGTGTTTCCATGGTTAAGCTACCAAAACACTATGACCTTAATGTTACTATCAACTCAAGTTTGACATAAATGGGAAAAAGTGATTTGTGTAGCCAGAAAATATTAAAAACTAAAATGTATCAGCAGGTCTAGCTGAGAAGTAAATATGTAAACAAAATATAAAAAAGTGTATGTGTGTGTTCTTATATATCTTATTAATTATATATATACACACACATAAACAAAAAGGGGGCTGTTTGAAGCTTTTTCTGAGGTAATGTTTACTATATTACAGGATTCCATTCTGCCATACCTTGCTAAAAGTAAACAAGATAATAGGAAGGACTTGTGATAAACCAGAACATTTTTATTCCAGTTATAAACATGTTCATTCTGCCATCTATCTGCTGAAGTAACCCTGTGAATTCTCATTACAATTTCAGCATGGCTGGTTGTTAAAAAAAAAATAAATTGGGAAAGTTAAAAAAAAAGATAATTGGATTCTTACGTGATTGCAATATAGTCTGACACTTCTAAGTAGTGCTATACCTTCTGCCACTGAACAAAAGGTTACATGGCATGGGAAGTGTCTCCTGTCACTAAATAAGCTATGAGATTTATCCACTTGGCAAGCTGGGCCCTATTTAGTCTTACTGTACAGAAGTTCAACATTATAATTTTATTATAAAATCAGACACAAAACCAGAGAACAACTTCTCAGTAATATATTACTATGTACTCTCTGTATTTACATTAGATCTGTTAGATTTGCTATTAAAATGTAAGGCCAATATTCTGAGAGACACAAGGCACTCCGAATGGCATGGAATAGTGTCATGTCTTATTTAAGTATTTACTTCTATATACAAAAAGTGAACTATTCAAGAACAGTAAGTCACCAGAACCACACCTTTAATTACATTTGTTTAATTCTGGTAAGAAGCACTCTAAGACCTCTACCCGTGAGTAGAATGTTTTCCTGCCTGTAAACAGACATTTCTGTAATGGAAAAAGTTCAAACATTTGTTAGTGGAACAGACCATAACTCAATAATGATGATGGAGAAGACATATAAAATTTAGAAATACCAAACTCATTGAAACAAACCTCATGGTTTCTTATGACAGCTGTGGTGAGAAAGACTATGTATTAATTTCCTACAGCACACTAACTACACTATTGACTCTTCAGTAAGTCAAACGTCCACACACTTCCATAACAAAATGTTTTACCTGTATCTTACTTAAAACTAATCTACAACAACCTCCTGAAACCAGTTAATGAGAAATCTTCCTCTAGGCTAAGCAAAACTTCTCTGCAGTTTCTCCTTCCAGTTATTGGAGCTCACTGTAGAATTTTGCTATGCAATGAAGCCAGACACCTTTTCACTGGGCTTTCAAAATTCAACTGGCTTATGCTCAGGCAACGAACAGAAAAAGTTATCTATACTAAAGAGGAGTGATAAGATTCCTTCATAAGAGGTAAGAGATATGAAGAAAGGGGAACAGCATGCAAAAGAGAAACCAAGAAATAGGATAAGAAAAGCAAACAAAAGCAAGGGAATGAAAAAGGGTGGAGAAGATGTAAACAATCTGTAGTGGTAAAGCACACTGGCAAGGAACAACTGGAGATAATGAAATGGGAGAATACATAGAGAACTAAGCAGAAATACAAAAAAAAAGGAAGATGAAACAGCAAGGTGGAAAAGTACACACAACCTAATGCACAACCTAAAATTCAATTCAATTTTTTCTAATTTTTAAGTGTATTGTAGAGCAGCTGACTGCCTGCAAATCCACTGAAAAGTATGTTTCAATGGCCTAGTAATAACATACATAGTTGAGAGGACAGCCTGCTAATGCCATCAGCATCTCCATTTACTGAAGCGATATAGGGCAGTGTTGCATAGGTATGGATGATGACTGATGATAACTCACATGAGGAGACAATATAATAACATTTACAGGTTTTATTGATCAAGTTTTAAAATTAAAAAGAGAAGAAGACATAAAAGTAACGGAGAAGTCATAGAGACAATGACAGTCATTTTAGCATTACATAAGCAAAAGCTATTAAAACCTTTTATCTGTCAACAGAGAGCAGAAGTATCTCATCAGAAAGGAATTTGATGCCCACTATTTCCTAGGAGTAAATAGAAAGTACTTGCTGCTACAAATCATTGGAAGCTTAAAGGTTTCGACTTTCCTTAAGAACTGAAGGGGTTTGGAACAGAGGCTTGTTCATTTACATGATTTTATAATGAGTCAATTACTGAAATTTCAACACTACTCCAGAAAATTTCATAGTCTACTTAAAAGCTGGAAAGCTACAAAAATTGTCTTGCTTAGATAACAAGTCAACACAGACTATCAGTACTACCACCTCAGTATTAACCCACAGTATCACCAAAACCACTTACTTCATTTTGGTTCTTGACTGAATAGTCAATATTCTAAGGGTCAACTACTGTGAAACAGAAGTTAATCTTTTTCTCAGTTTGTAGAGGTGAGCTCACCTCCATTTACCTACAGGAAATACTACTCCTTTTTTTCCCCTGGACACAAAAGTGTTTCAACTACTTCCACTTTAATATTTTCTGTTGGATTTGTATCTGAGCACTCTGTAACATTTACAAGTGTCATGTCATTTTCATATGCAGCCATCATCATTCAATTAAACATTTGATCCTCATAGATTTTTGAAGCATTACTTATAATGAAATCCTAAACATAATGCAGGAAAAAGAAATCTAAACTTTTCCATTTTCAGCTGCTCTACTATTAACTCAAACTCTGGTTTTAGAATCTCTTACTAAATTTTTCATAATAACCTAAGTATTTCACAGTATGTGGCAGTTCTTGAATTTAAAGTAGTTATCTGGACAGATAGAGAATATATAGCATGGAAGTTTAAGGTATATTGGCAAATACAGATGTTCAGAAATACAGATCTTTTAGTTATTTAATTAGTCTTGTGATTTAATACACTGTTACAAGAGTCCTCTTTGCATAATGTCATTGGTGTAGCATGGAAAAACTATGCCAGTAAATAAAGACAGTGCACACATCCTCTCGCAGCATTGTGCTTGCTGTGTCGAACAGTTACATTGGCAGCAAAGTCACAGCAATTTCCACAATAGTTGCTGAAACTCACACACCTGCAAATATCTGCACATAGCTATATGCAGACAGCTAACTCTAACTTCTGATTATCTCCAACGATATACAGGCTACTCTACGATCCCTAACTCTTTTGGGACATACTGGTGTTGAAGGCCAGGTTGGATGGAGCTTCAACCAACCTGGTCTAGTGGAACTCTGCCCCCCACCCCATTGGAACTAGATGATCTTAAAGGCCCCTTCCAACACAAACCATTCTATGATTCTATTCTATGATATAAAGACATTCCTTCCACGTTAAAGGAGATTTATTTCATCTGCCATAAAAGGATACCATTTCCCAGACTGTTATCACAAAATTATTATGATTTTAATATCCATTTTGAGTAGACAAACGAAACTGCTGAATATCTTTCAGACATTTTTACATACCAGCATTGTGTTCTTTCTATTATCAACAGTTTGAGTTTAAGATTCTCATTTGTTCCTGTCAACTGATTCTAGAGAATAATGATAAAGTGTTTTACAAGAAAAAGAGATAATCTTTTCTTTCCATTTGAATCACCCTATTTCCTTAATCTTCTGTGACTATTGAAGATATCACCAGTTGCCCCTATTTCTCATGCAGTACCAATTGCTTTCTTGTGACAAAAGCCTGGAGCATCTCAATTTTATCTCATTATTTTTTTCTCATTAAAGTCCTAGATTATGAAAAAGTGTAATTCAGGTATTTAATGTTAAATGAGTTTACATCTTAAACTAACAGGGGGAAAAGACATGCCAGCATCTCCTTTAGAATAATGTCTGTATTAATAAGCTATTCAAAAGGATGAACAGAAAGAATGAATTCATCTTCCAGAGTTAAAGAAAGTCACGTCAGCCTCTTCAAATATTATGAGTATCAGGCAACTTCTATGTGCTGTTTGTTGCAGCTGACTGCAGAGATTGCTTGTTACTACAACCAACTTCAGCCAATCCACTTATTGTCAGGTATGCATTTTCTTTTTTCACATGACTGCAGATAAAATAATAAAAATATTCTCACTGATGGTTTTAGTTAATTTATTGCTTTCATATAGTCATTGTCATTAAAGAATACCATAGAAATGGAAGACAGTTAAGTAAGAAACAGTTTCTTATTGCTTGTATACATTTTTTTCATTGCTATACATACACATGTATGGCATTTTTATGCACCACAGAAAGACAGCCTGGTAATTTTGAGTCAATGAGGTCAACTGGGGCAGCATACGTATTTCATGCATTTCCAGAACCTGGAGGACTTAACAGAGTAACAACATTTTGAACCATTTCCTTTATCAATAATTTCTTGAACTCACATTCCAAACTTCCAAGATCACCGGTAGAAAAAAATGGGAGGAGAGGCCAAGATATGGAATATATCTGTTATACACATGGATACCTTTTCACAATGCAATCCCCAAAACTATGGCTCTTATTTATAGGAATAATGATTTTTTATTCATCAAATTAATGTACACGTATATATTTTGCTGTTGAAAAGTTTCAAGAAGTATCATTTCGGCTTTGGGAAATCCAAGTGCAATTCACATCAAGATTGGGAAAAAAAATCTACATGGATGTGTCTACCTGTCAGCAAAGCTGCACTCTGTCAATGGAGGTCTTTTTCAGTTGCCTAAAAAAATGTATTTTAAGTGTCTTAGGGTACCTAAACCATCTCCATGGAGCTACCAAATACGTGAGACTCCTGTTCTGCAGCAACAACTGCTGGCCGGATAGGACACCACAGGGCCCAGTGCCCATCTTCAGTAAACTAAATTGTGCCTTAATTGCCTACTTTAAAAGTTGTCTTGGAACTCTTTTCCCGAAGTTTTTATCAGCTACAAACACAAGCACAATATTTAACAAATATGCATACTGCCAATTATGCCGTTCCTCTGGTAAACAAGAAGAAAGCTGACAGGAAAATAATCTTGCAGAAAGAACACTACTGCAGATCAACCCTGAAGACAGCGTGTGTGATATTCTTCAAATCTTTCCAAAGTTTTAGCAGATCTCAGTAAGTTTAAATTGGATTCAAAATTCTTCTTTAGAGTAAGTTAACAGGGAGAATCCTGTTTGTGCAGACAGTTGCACTGGTTGAGAGATACCTTGATATTAGAGCTGAAACTTCAGTAGGATCTTTATCCCTATGAAAAATCTTCATATAGGAGACATGTAAAAAAATATTTGTAGCTTCCTTGGCCCCTGTAAATATTAGTTCCATTTTTGCAACTCCTAAGAGACAGGAAAACCACACACTAGCCCAATTGCCAAGACAAATTCAGGTTCCAAGGGGTAGTCTTCTGGTAACTACTAGGTCTGTATTATCTTTTTAGAACTTTTTGGCACATTGGTAACAATATAATTGCCAGGAAAACTGAATGAATCGTAGACATAGCTATGAGGTTAGCCTCTAGCGAACTCATCCAAAGTTGTATTCCTATAGCTTTACTAAGTATTCCAAAACCTCTCAGAGCCGCAATTTAAATGAAAACAGGATTTTGTATGCAGCCATAAAAAAATATTTTAGTCTAGTCACTTCTGTTTTTAATTAGGATTTTCTGCACACTGTGCGAAAAGACTCTTTGAGTCCATGCTCATCATTTACACAGTGAGCTGGACGCTGCAGTACTCATGGTAAAGAGACTGACCCTGAATCAGAGATTATACCTGAAAATGACAGTACAATCAATAAACCCTAATGATGGATAGATGAGAAGCAGATTTCACAGATGGCCTCGACTCTTGGATATTTGCATGAGGAGCTGATGTCTGGATAAGCATGGACCTTGAAGTAAGCCTGCCAGCCAAGAGTAGATGCAGCAAATGTCTGCTGGAAACATGGGCTGGTAAAACAAGAAAAAATTTCTGCACTTGTTCACCAGCTTGATGATAAGACTAAAGAAAACACACGAATCAGCATGCATATCCAAAAAAGATTATCTGGCAATATAAGGTCTTCAATCAATTTTGCATTCATCACAGATAAAAGTTTGGCACGCTCAAAGACATATGTGCATGTGCCAAGTATATAAGCAACCTGAGACAAGAATTTACTGGCATGCTTAGGCACACTTGCATTTTTTGTTGGAATGGGGGACTGAATGGATTTGTTATTAGCAGATTCTTGGACAGTTGAGCAAAGAATAGATGCCGGGTTTGGGTTACTGACCGAACTGGCTGCAAACTAACCTATCATTCAGACACCAGAAAGACCTACCCCAAAAATCCCTGAATACAGATCCAGGAAAAAAAAACTGCCATACTTTATGCGCGCTTCCAAAATATTCCAAGGAATTCAGTAAGTGTTGTTGTGCTGGTTTTGGCTAGGATAGGGTTTATTTTCTTCACAGTAGCTAGTATGGGGCTATGTTTGGATTTGTGCTGAAAACAGTGTTGATAACAGAAATGTTTTCGCTGAGCAGTGCTTACACAGAGTCAAAGCCTTTTCTGTTCCTCACCTCAACTCACCAGTGAGTGGGCTGGGGGTGCACAAGAAGCTAGGAGGGGACACAGCTGGGACAACTGAACTCAGCTGACCAAAGGGATATTCCATACTCTATGATATCATACTCAGCATATAAAGCTGGGAGAAAAAAAGGAAGGTGTGGACGTTCAAAATTACGTCGTTTGCCTTCCCAAGTAACCATTATGCATGATGGAGCCTTGCTTTCCTGGACATGGCTGAGACTTGGAGACCTCCTGCCTGCAGATGGGAAGCAGTGAATGAATGCCCTGTTTTGATTTGCTTGTGTGCATATGTGTGACTCTTGCTCTCCCTATTGAACTGTCTTTATCTAAACCCACCGGTTTTCTCACTTTTACTCTTCTGATTCTCTCCCCCATTCCACTGCAGGGGGAGTAAGCAAGCGGCTGTGTGGTGCTTAGTTGCTGGCCAGGCTTAAACCATGACAGCTGCATAACAGACATTGTATAATGACAGTAACAACTCCAAAAAAGTGTTAGATAGCCCCTGTGTCTTAGATAGATTACCACAAGATAATCCCAAAATTGAGAACAGTTCAGCAATCATTAGGTTCGACTCAAAGATACACAGCACCATACTTAAGGGGAGGGAGGGTTGTTTTCTTTTAGTATATGTATTTCATTTGTCTCAGATTTAAGATTAACCTCCATTTACGGGAATAAGAAAGCAATGATAGTGAAAACTCTCTTACATCCATATTTCCTTAGTTATCCAAAGGCTAGTATTGCAAAAAATACAATGTATTCCTATTCTCATAAAAACAGCCTCTAGGTAGGGATTAGAAAGGCCAGTGCAAGCTGGACAAAGAGCAGAGTCATACATATATCATAACTATACAGTATTAAGAACCCAGTAATCCATGCTGATGGGTTACTGCAGACACTTCAAAAGTGTAATGCCTTCCCCTAAAAAGGCAGGTCTGATGAGACTTCTATTTTGCTCTCTGCCATCAGTCAAATTCACTGTTAAAACAATGGCATCCGCTAACAAAAGGGTGTATGTTTTCCTTCTAGCTGGAGGGTGAGGGAGGAGCTTCACTGCTGGTCTGAGTAAAGCTGACTCTGCCTTTCTTCTGAGAAGTTAGAATTCAAGATTTCAGTAGTCTCAAGTTTGCTATAATCCTAAACATGCAATACTCAATATTAACATGAAACCAACTATACAACTTAAAATGTAGTATCTTTAATTGCATTTTCAGTTTCGTAATGTATGCCCTTGCATTAGAATCAGTAAAGACCTGTGCAATACTATAATGTCATAGATTTCAAAGCAATGTTCAGTTGCATTAAGAACTGAAGCACTTCTTCAATGCTCAACATGAAACAGTGTTTTGGAACAGGGAAAGTCCTTATTGGTATCTTGGGCAAATTCTTTGCAAAACTTGACTGAAATGTCGTGGTAATTCAACCCTTGAAAAAGTACGATGACAGAGTCTACTTATCCTACACTACAGTTTTCTTTTGGTCTTTTTTAGTGGTATTTAAACCAAGCAGTACCACAACCTAACATCATGACTATTAATTATGTTTTAGTTCAAAGGAGTAATAAGTGATTCAGACCATCTAAATTCTGCACTGTAACTTTCTCTACACAGACTGAACAAGAAGAAAGTACTGAATGTTCTTGAATTAAAACACTTCATTTGACAAGATAATTTAATTAGATTCCAGTAGAAGGCTATGTGAACACATTCCTTTGAGACAGATGTCCATTTGCATCTGAACACAGCATCAATATCATACAGCTGAACAACGGTGGCCAAATTTTGTATACCAAGTCAGTATCTTGTCTCTAATAAAAAAGATACTTATGAAAATAATGTAAGAAACAGGTCAAGGATTGACACTTCCATCACTGGCACGTTCTTCTACTCTCTGTGCTTGAAACTGAGACCTCCTAGCCCAGGAACTGCCTCTGGACCATCTCCACCTGATGGCTACCAGTGAACTAATAGTCCATCAAAATCTATATACACTGCTTTGACGTACTTAATGTATGTGTCCGCTATAACATCCTCTGACAATAAGTCTGACAGCTGAATTACTTAATAATTTGTTTTATTTTATTGCTGACTGGTAATTTCACTGACTGTTATCATACAATGAGAAATGGTGAATAATGAGCCCATCTTCACCTTTTTTCTTGCCACTCAATGTCATTGACTTCTGTCACATTGCCTTTTAGCACTTCTTTTACAAACTGAAGAGCTATAATCTGTTTGATCATCTGTTGAAGAAGGTAGAGTATCTCCTTGACATGTTTTCTGTCTTTCCCCGAATTGTTTAGAAACTGGTATCTTTTTTTTTTGACACATAATAACTGTAACTATGTTATTTAAAATTAAAAGAAACATATCCATTTTTTCCATTATATAATTTTTTAAATATTGTTCTTGGTTCTTATTCCACTAATTTGTAGTACTCCATTGATTTTTCTGACCACCACTGAGCTGTGAACTCACATTTCCAGAAAGTTATATTTAATAATTCCATTACTCCTCTTCAAAGATCCAACAGTATTCAAAAACAGATGACTAAGGGCAAGGGCTAAAGCAAAGATCCTCTGAGAAGTTACTTTAGCATCTACTGAGAATGAAAATTACATGCCCAGGAAATAATGCTGCTGTTTTAGTAGCAACTACCTTGATTAATGCACTATCATTCAGCTAAAGCTCTCACCTTCCTACTAGCTTTCTTCTTTAAATAATTTATGAATTCATTAAACAGTATATGTTCCAGTATCTCTTATCCTAACACCTCACTGGCAGTCTGTCTAGTTTGGGGTAAAAAATAACCATTTATTCCCACTCCCTTTTCCCAGGTTTTTAAGTAACTATTTGCCTTTTAGAGAATCTTCTGTCCTACAACTCAAGCTGAGAGTTTTGGGTAATAAATATTTAAATAACTTTGAGGAAATTCACTGATAGTTCTCTTGTGCATGTTCTTTATTAATGTCAGGAGGTAAAAACTAAACAGTTATCTCCTACATCATTACTCCAGAACTGTTCATGTCATATCAGACTTCAAGGAACGGGTGGGTATGCTGAAGCTTTTGACAAACTGACTATAGGAATATACATATGTGCCCTCTCATTGCTAGCAAAGGAGACCTCAATCAGATTTAGTACAAGCAACTTGGAAAGCCCACTCCTTTAGATTTTAAAGCAGCTCTTCAAAAGTGTAAACTCATTGTAGATATGTGATGGAAGAGGAGGACAGCAGCAAGAATCAAAAATACCCTTTGCAAAATACAACTTTAAACAGAGCAAGTGGAAGCAATAGATGACAACACGACAAAGGGCTTCTGTAGGGAATTTTCGTTGACAAATAGTGCCTTGTTGCATGCATTGGACTTCCTGAAACTCAAAACACTGCAATGAAGCAACTGTTTCTGTGGACACTATTGATCTTGATTCAGACAAATCCCAACCCATGCTGTAAGCATCCATATTTTCACTGACTGGGAAAAGTGAAGCAGCACACCGTCATGCGTTTGGTTAACCTGCCAGAGAAGGGAAGCCCTGATGTCTGAAGGAATAATCACTCAATGGTCAAGTAGCTGCCATCTGAGTGAATTTACTGTAAAGTTAGTTGGAAAATATGAAGCACCAGGAATATGTATGCTATCATAAGTAGACATACTAGACACTATCATATATACCATACATATATACAGAGGTAATTTCCCAACCATAATGTTTTTTCTCACCGATGTGCACTGGGGTTTCATGCTGCTGCAATGAATCTGGTGGAATCACAACATGGGTGTCTGTGTAATTGCCTCAAATAATTTTACAGACTGATAGGAATAGGAGAAGATTCTTCACATTGACAAAACCATTAAGGTTGTTCAATTAGACTTGTCTTACACTGACCAAAGCAATTAAAAAACTTGCTGGGATGACCTTGCATTAGCCAGTCAGTGAACTAAGGGAAGGAGATCCCACTGTCTGCAAGGCTTAGTAAACTATCACATGCCTGAAAAGATCCTAAGAAGCCCTCTGAACCTCCTCCTAGGTCTGTGAAGAACACAGGTCATCCAACCATGAATGTCCCAAGAGAAGTAATAATATGACCTTGCACTTCAGACAAAAAGATGGCTCTGGCCAGTGACAAGACATAGTAAATGGTTTTCTAAAAACCGAACCTTCTTTCTAAAGAATAGAAGGCTTTAGAACCTAGTGTCAGCTCAAATAATGAGGTGGTGGCAGGCCATCTCTGGACTTCCACAATGGTTATACCATACCCTTTTCAAGACCGGTTACAGTCTTCTTTCTCAAATAATTTTGAGGAGTCTCTGTTTTGAAAGTAGAGTGGGAGATTCCAGAAAAAATTATTTAATCAGCCAGATCTTTCCATTTCAATTCCTTTTTCTTGGTGTTTGATTCAAATACTTGCAGGTTTTGAAATCAGCACCAGGTAAAAACTGAGTACTTTTTATTTATGTGTGCATGCACCTCTGTGAAAAATGTATATAAAAAAATGCAGGCATCTTCAAATCTCCTAGCAAAAAATCTTCATGCAAAACTTCATAGCCTGAAGAAGTGTTGTGTCTAAAGAAATCAAGCCAGGGAAACACTATTATGCTATGATTTTTCACAAATTACATTTTTCATACATAAAGTTGCAAATCAGTTTGCAATTCCTCATTAACAAAGAAATTTTATTTTGGGAAAACTGCCATATAGTTATGTAAATAATTTCCCTGTTTCTAAAGCCAACTAAATTGCTAAGTTTAGCATAAATATATATATATGCTGTTCTGTATTTTTTTAATTAGTGTGGTTTTTTGTTTTGTACACATTACTCAGTTTCTTGAATCCTGAAACTTTCCTCAGAACTCCTACTCTAAAAGCTATCTAATCTTCTACAACAAAAGAAACATGTTTTTACCAGTACCTTTTATGATAATGAAGAACAATGGCATTCACTATACAAAATCTAAATTCCACATATCAGCTCTTAGAAAAG
The DNA here is from genome assembly GCF_023634155.1 of Falco peregrinus. NCBI lineage: Eukaryota > Metazoa > Chordata > Aves > Falconiformes > Falconidae > Falco > Falco peregrinus. The sequence goes on from NC_073724.1 coordinate 101,225,526, forward strand.
AAATAGAAGCTGTATCTCCAGGTTTATACAGACATGATATGATTAAGTGTTCAGAATTGCTTATAATAAATGTTAATCTTCAGAAGCAGTGAACTCTTAATGCATAACCACTGTAATTATTAAGGTGTTTTTGTATGACTTACATATTTTGCAGTTTCGAAAAGTAATTCTTCAATTTCAGAGGCTGATACACATCATGTGGCTTAAATTAACGGCAATATTGACAAATATATTAATTTGGAACATCAGTGAGTGTTTCCACTGAAGTGCAACAACAACAAAAAAAAATTACATGTTCAGTATCACTCTGTTATACCTAAACCTCCATGTATTAGCAGAAGGCAGGTAAATTTAACATCAAATTTAATATAATGACAATTTGTAAGGGACTGTAGATTGGTAAGATTTTCAGGGACATACACCCCTAACAGAGAATCAGTTTTAACACTATTTGTAGTTTTCTTCTAACATTTTCATAAACGAATACAAATGTTGACCTTTATGACTCCTAGAAATTATCTAAAACATAGTAGTTAATCAAACAGCTCAATAATTTGACATATTATACCCCATTATCTGGCAACTAAAGTCACTATGAATAATTGTCAGAAACTAAAAAGCAAAACTGTTACTTATATTACCTTGGTAATTTTCATGAGGTTTGCAGACTGCATTTTAATTACAAATAGTACACATGAAATGATTGCAAGGTACACTGCCCAGGAGTGTTTTGACCTGACATTCAGGAAAAGGTATTTGGTTGGTCAGTGAAAACTATTGTATTAAAAAGAATTTCTAAACTAGAAGCCTTAAGAGCACCTCCTTTCTGCGTAAGCTGTGATGTTTTGTAACAAAACCTGTATAACAGAAATATATACTACTTCTGCTTTGGGCTTTATAATAGTTGGCAAAAGACAGTAATACCCATATTTATACAGTCATATAATACCTGTGGATGGAAACCCATTGCATTGGTTTTATTTAAAAAATAGGCTACAATACCATATTCAGAGAATCATTATCACCAATACATTGACAAACCAGAAGACTTTCTTAAGAGAGGCTCCTCCAGTCTGTCCTGATAGATAAGGAATATAACTTTATTAATAACTTCAATGAGAGAGTATACCTGTCAAATCCAAGCATGACATTAGCCCAAGAACTAGAAATCCCAGCATACAGGACTAAAATTCAGAATGATCATGCTAAACTGAAGACAAGATCAAGGAGAAAATTAAGATGTAATTCAAGAAGGTAAATGGTTTAGCTAAGAATAATCAACTGAGAAAATACAGGATAAGGACAAATAATATATATATGTTCTTCAGAATGGTATTTTAGTGGTTAGTTACCAAGAGCTAAAAGTGATCAGCAATAGAATATTCTTGCATAAAAGACAGCAGACTGCCTTGAAGTGTAAACTCATCTTTACAGATTAGTTACTAGTAAGGTTATGGCTTTTTTTCTTTATAGAGGGTACTTTACCCAAGGAATACAGAAGAACTGAAAGGAATTCATTAGAAAATATTAACTACCAGACATCTTGAAAAGGTGACACAAAAGAAAAAATTAAACTGTGTGGAGATGTAACAGAAGACAGGGAAAAAAAACCAGAAAGGATGTGCAAAGTGAAAGCTCACTCTGCTCATTCTGCAGAATACTATTTGTTTGAGGCCACCCAAAGGAATCCTTTCCCAAAAGCTAGCCTTCACTTTCTACAGGCTTATAGTATGTACTCCTCAGTGCCCGGGTGTTGAACTAGTAACTCAGATGGAATTTTCTTAAGTCAGTATTCCATTTTGTATCAGTCTCCTGCTTCTACAGAAACACTACACTCAGTTAACTAGTTTCACCATGATTTTACCTAGCCCAACCACACCAGACAGGTTTAACAATGAAGTTAACAAACATTCTATTATGGTTCAAGAGAAGCCTTCAAGAGAAGGCTTTAAAGTAGGGCAGCACAAGGTTTGTGAACAGAACTACAATAAAAATACTGTATATGCAACCATAATTTTCAGGTAAAAGCAAATACCTCAACTGTTTCACCAGGTATACCTTTACCCCAAATCTTCAAGGTATGCAGTATCTTCAAAAGCTGGTAACTTGGTAACTTAGTTTTTACAGCAAAAGTTCATGTCCAAAGAACCCTCAATTCCTAAATTCCTTCTTTCTCTTTTCCTTTTAAAAAAACTTACCACACAATGACATTTTATATGCCTCCCTTGCTTCACCTGACCATTTTTATTGCTTAAGATTTCACGTGAGGTAAAAGAATATTTGTTCAACACAGTTATGTTTAAGCTCCTGGCTTCTAATATGAACTCAGCTTTTTAATAGCAATAGCTACATACCATGTGGACATGTTATCAGAACAGAAAGCTTAGTAGCAAACAAAGCTTTTTGCTTCAGTATGTTATAAAAAGGCAAAATTCCATACTCCACCCCTGCATAGCTTAAGTGCTGCATCAACAGCACTTTTCTGAGTTTAACTGAGATGCCAATATAAAAATGAATTCAAATACCTGTTTACATTACTGAGCACTAAATCCACAGGCATCCAAATATTAAACCTGTACTCAAAATCTTAAATTAGACCCTAAATTACTACTTTAAATCCTTATTACCTCTTAGTTACATCCTAGCAGTCATTTTACAAGCAATGTATTCACTTTCACAGAAACACATTGAAGTTAGTCAATGACAGTTTAGAATGACACCTCTTAATGCACTACACATGCTCACTCCTATGCAAACCAAGTTTTAACTGTCATGCTGTCAAGAAAAATGATAATTCCCTAGTTATATCTACCTTTTCAAGATATTAAGAACTACAGAACATTTTACAATAGAAAATTGTTTCATATGTTTAATAAAATCTGCCACTTGCATGAAAGCCCAGAGAGATGCTACATATGAATGTGACAATGAAAAGAAAAAACCCCAAACCCAACCAAAGAACAAAACACACAAATGTGGGAAGCATTTCAAATTTTGTACATGCCCATACTTCTCTTTCCTAAGCCCTCTCTCAGCTTAATGCAATACAGAAGTCCATTAATAAAAAACTGAGCGTACATAAAGCAGTCTCAGAGCTGCACTGGGTCATTAACTGTGATAGACCTTCTTAGGGAATGTAACTGTGTGTTTATTAACAGAAGTCCCAATCTGAAAATCACCTTTAGTGCCTTATCAATGTCCAACGAACATATAGCCATTACCTGCAGTAACATATGTATGCTGCTCAATATAGTCTGCTTTTGAATGGTCCCCTAAATTCAGTTCCAAATTTGTTATATTATTAAAAATACCCACAAAACCCAAAGAAACAACAACAACAAAAAAAAAACCAAAACAAACAAAGCCAGAAAGCTATATACATACTTCCCTGACCTAATGACATCAAGCCCATTGCATATAAGTTTTTCCATTGGCTTCTGCAACATTGTGGGATTACCTTGGAACTTGAAAATTTGGAAGTAAAATTACTGCAGCTGGTTAATTCTTAAAGTAGATTATCTCTGGCTTAACCAAGGGAGTTAGTGCACAACATTCTCTATAAGAGGGACCTCACCTTATTGGAAATTACTTTAAATCTTTTTACTCTCAGGGCAGCTTGCAATGTACACTTCTCTGCTTCGGCTGGTAAGGAAGGAGGCTTTTGAAGGTATAGGGGTTTCTATTTGTTTTTCTTTAAGATGGTTCAGTGTTGTTTTTTCACTTTGTAGCAAAGGTACTTAGAACCTCTGTGGTGCACTCCGGTTCACTTTTTATTCCTTAAATGACTTTAGAAGAGCTAAGCAAAAATTACGAATCTAACTTACTGTCCTTTATATGAATTATGAGCAAAGAGGGAAGAAAATAATTGTGAAACATTTAAAGTGGGATTTAATCTCCAACAGTGTTAATGATAATCCACGTATGTTATTAAAAGTTTATACTTGAACCACAAACGTTCAGTTAAAAAGCCCCAGCAAAGTGTGATTCAAAAAGAACAGCGGTGCATTTACAGTTATGTCACACAACACAACAAACGCGCTTAAGTCTCAAGTGTGGTGCTATGCGTTTCTTTCTGGTTAGATTTTGTTGATCGTTTCCTTTTCCTAAAACTACCTAAGCTGGCACAAGGAGGCAAGCAAATTTCACAGAAGACTAGTATGTAGCTATTAAAGCCGCCGACATTATACCCCTAAGAATACTTAATCCCACTTCTCCCTAACGAATGGCAGCTCAGCACACAACAGCGAAACAAGTTCAGGGAACTGCTGGAGTAGCGCTCCCGCCACGCGGAGGGAAGCTGCGGCACCCGCTGCCCGCCCGCAACAGCGCTGCACGCCGACCCGCCCCCCGCCGGGCTGCGCCCCCCTCCCCGCGCACAGCCCCCGCGGCGACCCGCGCCCGCTTCTCTCGGCCCCTCACCCCCGCTGGAAACTTTCTGCCGGCCGCAGCACCACCGCCGCCGCCCAGCCGCAGGCGCTGAGGTAAGGGGGTCCCCGCCACACCAACGCCACACTTCCCAGCCCTTCCCCGCCTCGCCCCCGGCGGGAAAAGCATGGCTTCAGAGGCACGGCCGAGTTTCTAGAACACGAAGCGCGTCCCGCCGAGTAAACCGATGTGCCACCCCCACACCGCGGGCTGCCTCCTCGCCTTCCTTCTCTGCCCGCCGCCCCTCGGCGAGCAGCGGCAGGGTAACTTTCCAGGCGACGCTTGCCGTCTCCCGCCACTTGAGGCGGGACGGGACGGGACGGGGACGAGGCGCGCGCAGCGGAGGGGGAAGGCGTGCGGGGCGGTTACCTGCTGTCCCCGCTCGGCTGCAGGGCAGGGCAGAGTCCCCGCGGTCCCCTTCATGCCCGAGGGGCCGGCGAACCGGCCCTGAGGCGCAAGTCTTCATCCAGCTTGCTCCCGGCCGACAGCGCCTCCTTCTCTCGTCCTGGCGGGGCGGCAGCCCCGGGCGCAGGGCGGGCGCCGCTCGCAGCCTCGCCGGCGCGGCGGGGAGGGAGGGCAGAACCGAGGGAAGGAGGAGCAGAGGCCGAGCGAGGGGCGGGGGAGGCGGTGTGCCCTCCCTCTCTCCTCCCCGCGCCGCCGGCTCCCTCCCCGCCCGGCCGCCGCGAGGGAGGCGGGACGGCGGCGGCTGAGGGGGCGCGCACTTCCCGCCGCGCGTCCCGCTCCCCCCGTGGCTGCAGGCGCCCGGCGCGGCCCCACACGCCGCAGCCCCGCGGTTCTGAGGGGGGGAGGTGCGGGGCGCTCCCCCCCGCCACCGCCGCCCCGCCGCGGCCCTGTCTTCCCCGTCTTTCGCGGACGGCGGGTCCCCAGGGCCCTTGGCCGCCGGCGGGGAGGGTAGGGCGGGGCGGGGAACAGCCAGCGCCTCTGGAGAGCGCCCCCGGCCCGCTCGGCGCTCCGCAGGCTGCTCCTGGGCGGGGGCCGGCGGCCGGGCAGAGGGGTGGGCTCGGGGTGGGCACGGTCGGGGTCGGGAGCAGTTTTCCTGGAAGGCTCTGGGATACGCGGTAGGAGGCGGGGCAGGGCAGGGGCTGTGGAGGGCACCAAAGGAGCAGGGGTGGATGCCGGAGGAGGACGGGGGAATACGTGATTGGGAAATCTGGGAGAAGAAGAAGGGATCTGGGAGAAAGGAAAGAAGAAAACTGCCCATGACAGAGAAGAGTGGCTTGCAGATTGGGAAGACAAATGATAAATATTTTTTTCCTTTCTGACGAATTCTGAATGATGTACAGAAAGGCTGAGTGGAATGAATACCAATGGGGTAACTGAAAAAGAGAAAGCAGTAGGAAAAGATTGTGAGGCAACAAAGGAGAAAATGTATTATGGGTGTGAGCAAAGGCAGGGGTTTGGAAGGTGAAAAGAATGATGAGATACGGGGTTTGGGGAAGCCAAAATTGTATAGGGCTTAGGAGGAAATGCATGTGAAGCTGAGATGATGGGTATGGAGAAGTCAGGCTGCTTTATCATGGGGGTTAGAAAAAATTGCTGCCGAGGAAGGGACTTTAATTTAAAAGGGATTTTAATTATGAGAAATATGCACGAGTGAAAGCATTGGAAAAGCAAGAAATAACAAGCACTGCAGGAATAGTTGGACAAGAAGGGACTTGGATATCAAGAACAAGTCACAGCTTGAAAGAGCTAGCAAATTCAAGCAGAACGCATGGAAGTGTTTGGTTGAAAGGAGTGGCAGTATTGGTTGTATATGGAATAGAAAGTACACTGTCCATAAACTTTTTCTGTAAGAATTGTGCAGTGTATCTTGCCGTTCTGTGGCAAATCACCTTATACCATATGAGTAGTGGAGAGCTGGATTCCAGCTTTCCAGACTGAACTCACCTTTACAACCAGTGTAGCAAAGTGAATCCTAAACATCCAGGAGCAGCAGTAAAAACAGTAGTGCCTACAGACTTGATGTCATCTTAGTCTTTGGAGAGCGGAATTGAGTTTTAACTTTTAGCCAACCCATGTGAAGCACATATGGGCATATAGATTCATTACTTTTAATGTTTGCTGGTGGGAAGGGAAGCTCATGCTGCTGAACTGAACTGCTGATGGTAGTTCATGAATGACTCCTGTCCCTTAAGTGGAAAATGACTGAGATATGGGATAGGATACACACAGGGATGAATGAACCTGGAACAGGAATTACTGGGTTTACACTGAAGTGTGTCATTAAAGTATTTACTGCAGAACGAGAGGAGGAAATGCTGAACATCAGACCCATCTCTTAATCCAGATTACCATTTTATGTGCAGAATAATCCCTTCCTCTGTTGACTTTCTGCAACTTTCTGGCATGACCTACAACAGTTTAAAGCGTTTCTCTTTTTCAGAGTCTCATTCCAGTCTTTTCCAACCCCTTGTCTCTCAGCTGTTCTGGGACAGCTGTAGTGAACTGTAGTGAACTTGTGTCTGGCACAAGACTTATGTTTTTATGAGTGATTTACAATAATCAAAGTATTGTAGGCACGAACTAGCCAGAACATAGACTGGATTAAAAAAACAAACAAACAAACAAACAAACAACACCAAAAAAAAAGCTACCTGCTTTAGTGTAGGACTATGTAATCCGTATCTTTCCCTTTGGTTTTCTCTCATCATTATTCTTCCTGCCCTCCGTTGTGCAGAATCCTTCTTCTTATGGCTCATCAATCCTACCACTGTACCAATGTCTAAAAATAATTTAAAATATTTTGTATTTATAGATACTTTTACAATATCTATAAAAGCTTTACCAGACACCTGGAGGATCATACTTCAGTAGCCACAAAAATGGTATGCCAGTCTGGACTTCAAGGTGCTGTTGTAGTATTGGTGAAAATAATAATGACAAATAATAAATGTTTAGCTGGTTGTTCATAGGAGTTGAAAGCTCCCTGGACTTGCCTGTGAAGTTGGTACTCAAGACAGATGAAAATCTTGTACATATGAAAGAAAGAGAGCTCAGCATTTTCAAGTTATTTCTGAGCTTGGTTGTCCCTGTTTTTTTGGTGGTCATTATGAAGATCTGTAGCTAATCGTGAAATCTTTTGTTAAAAGCCCCACTCAGAGGTGCTATTTGCTACCTGTTTGTATTGTGTGTAACAAATCTTTTTTGCTCCCTGGAATCTCAATTTGAGATAATGTACTACGAATTTTTTTTCCTGGATACACTAGCAAGTTAAATCAAAATCAGTGGAAAATGCAGTCATTTTCTTAAAGTATGTACTTGCTAACATACCATAATGTGCATGGATTTGTACATCTAAAATATGATTTAAAAAAATATTGGTGCAAGTAAAATACAGTATGTTTTAATGACTGGGACAGCAGTAGAATTTGATATGCTGATCACCTGGTCTCAAAGGTAGTAATAATTTGTGCAAAAGAATCTGTTCCATTAAAAATGAAATATCATATTACTGATAGCAACTATACAATCCCTGAAGAAATCTGGTTTATTTTGAGTGACTGTATTCACTTGCCTTTGAAGACAGATTTCTTGTACAATGGAGCAAGCAATGAGTAAGATACAAATGTAAAGACATTTGGTTTTGTAATTAACTGCCTAACATGTTAATGTTAGGTTTTGTGGCATCTATACCATCATGTAAACAGTTGAGTTCACCTTCTCCTTCCCCACCTGTCCCTGTCCCCCATCCACCCTGCACTGGCCACGTTGCTTATGTATTTTTTTGGATTCCTACTCAGTTGTAACAGCAGCTAAATGACTTTCCCAATAAAGAAACTCAAGGTCAGACTTGGGAATAGCTCATACTGACAGCATGGATCCACCTGTAGATAGCTGGCTCATAGCAGCTTATTCATCGTTCTCCAAAAATGAAACCATTAAGTTACTGTATGACTTTTCATTGTGCTGTCATGTGCCATGCTGCCATTAAGCTGCCAACATACCGCTACCCTTCAAAAATACATATACTGGACTGTGAAATAGCCATGTCGTTTCTGGGAAATCTCTCTGGTGCATGCTACGTATCCAATACAGTTGTTTAAGCACTTATATAAAAAAAAAAAAAAAAGCAGCATGTTTTGGTGGTTTATGCGTGAGTGATCAACTTCCTTCTGAGAAAAAAATCTTAGGTGGTTTTATGAGGCCATCTCCCTGGACACCATCCAAACTGGGTAAGTTCAAAGTCCCAAAAATTCAAGGTGGTCTACCTCAGGACTAGAGGATGCAGCTCTGTATCATTACCTGCTTCTTCTCTGAGACCTATACAAAATATAAAGCAGTCGCCTTCTACCAAGCCCTTAACAGCATATTATCCCCTTCAAGAAAGACAAGCTATCTGAGCTCTGTGGTTAGTTATCAGTAATAGCTCCCCTTTTGAAATCTGAGGACAGGATGACAAGGTCGCGTTCAGACCCACTGACCATGAAAAGGACCCAGCCTATGTATGAGCTCCAGAGGACTGAAGCCTTTGGGCAGCTGTACTACTTATAACCCTGAGCTCCTGAGGCATGTAGAAATTCAAACATACTCCTCTTCAGTTTTCCTGTTGCCCATTATATTCCTTAGGCAGCGCTTGGAATCCATCATTCTCTCTTGAAGTTGTTTAAACTCAAAGTTTAAATGGCATAGCCTACAAAAAGCCAAGTGTAACACTTAAGCATTCTGGAGAGTGTTTTTGGAGATTCCTGGCTACCCATGTTGGTTCTATAGGAGCTTAGGCAATAATTTGAGGATTCATTTGTAAGTAACTGAGGTTTGCAGCTTTTTCTGACACCTTCTCCACTGGGTCCAACCAAGAGGAAACCCAAATAGGATAGTTCCCTTGGTTTTCATTCCTGGCAGGCAGTAGGGATGAGGACCATTCCAAATCACATTCCCTCTGTCTAGGACATTTTCTCCCAAATTATCCCTTCAGACTTTGCATGCCTGCCTTGCTCCCTTTTTTCTTTCATTCCTCTTGCCTTCCCCCCCCCCCCCCCCTTATTTTTGAATGTACGCTTTCAAAGATTTCCTGCTTTGATGGATTTTTACTGTAATTAATTCAGACTACATATTTTGCTTGTCTTTTTTTACCTTTTAGATCTGACCAATATGAATTGCACTGTTAGCAAAGTATACACAGTTCTCATTTCTACCAGTTCTATACCAGTTTATATCGTATTATTTTCTTCTCAGTTACTGTTTTATCTTTTTTTTTCCTCTATCTGTGGAGAAAGGAATAAACTAATAAGATTTTAAATGCCATATCACAGTTCTAAATAAGGTATTATTCATTAAAAATAACCTTTTAGTATGACACATCTTGTTACAATAGGGCACACATTGACCGTAAGTTATTTTTTTAATTAATATTTTTAAATTTTGTTTTTACTCTATCAGCTTAAACAAAAGCAGTCAGTGATACAATATTGTTGGATAAGTGTTTTGGTAGTGTCACAGTAAAAGTGGTTCAGAAGCATGGAAGAGTTATTGTAAAGCAATTGTAGTAGAGTGGCAATTACTTGTAAAAGTCATTGTTTCACAATTATCTATATTAAATAGTGTATTATATTTAAACTGGTTAACTACAACAACTAAGAATTACTTATCTTTTTTTGAAAAATGGATTTCCTGAACTTACTAGGGTCTTTCTGTCTGTAGTCGTACAAAGAAGATAAATCTCTGTTACAGGTGTTCTAGCAGTGGCTGTAAACAAACCCCTTAATGTCCTTCTGAAAACTGAGTTTACAACATCATTAACAAGATTTTTTTTGTTTGTTTGGGTGTTTTTTTTCTGTCTAAATAGTACTCTGTCTCTTGCCAAATTGCTATGGACGTGCATGTAGCATAACAGTTTTATTTTCAAGCCTTTACTGTCAGCCTCACAATGTCCTTCTGGGACACTATATAGGGAAATGTGAATTCCTTGGGGTCTTGTAGTGTTAATCAGTACTTTTGAAATTTCTTTTGCACTATTATTCAAACTTTAGGAAGAACTTCAGAAGTCTGGAAGAGGAATCATTTTTGTTTCGTTAACTTGCTAATTCTTTGTTATCCAGATGAATGCATGCCCACTATATGTCTTTTAAATGTACCAAGTAATGGTAATAAAAAATCTAGTGCTTCAGCTATGTTACTACATTGATTGTTATTTTAAATCATTTTTATACTGTGCAGTAGTTGTGCTGGAATTACTTCTATCATGTGTTATATCTGTCATAATATTTTAAGTTACATTGTTATGTGCATCTTTGTTTCGCTTAGGTTTTGCTTTTAAGAATATAGATGACACCTCCCTGTAAGAAGCACAAGGAAAGTAAATAAAAATAAAGAAAGCAAATATTGTTCATTACAAAAATCAAGAGAGAGAAATTAATACACAGTAGTACTAACATGAACATGTCATGAATTCTACCCTATTTGAAGGCTGTTAGGAATATATACAACTCACTTCAGCTGTTGTACTGAATATATTCAGTTATGTTAATGGCTAAATATTTACAGGTTGGAACATTATTTTATATACAGTAATGCAGAGAAAAAATTCCTTGGAAATACCTAAAGATAAAACCATTTAGAATAGTTCATGAGAATCAGTACAGGATTCATTAGAAGTGTATCAGGTCTCACTCCACAGTCTCACACACTGCCCTGTGCCATTGTTTCTGTCCTGACTAAAACAGAAAAATTTGGACTGTTATGAAATCCTCATACAATTTGGAGTCTTTCAGAATTGCATATACTTAATTAAAGAAACTTTCACTTTTTAATCTAAAGGCTGCGAGGTGAGTGACAGAGTACACTCCAAATTTTCCCTTCTGTGCTCATAGAATGATTTCTATTCTATGTTCTTACAGAAGTTCAGAAAGATTCTGAAGATAGATTCCAGTGTGACAGATCACTTACAACTTGTAAAAAAATATATGAGCTTGTAAGAGCCCTCAGTCTTGTGTTTCTGCTGTTCTGAAACACAATAGACAGGTGTATTTTCCCACTGAAAAGGAAGGTATTGTAGCAAATGGCAGCCAGAATAAAATAGCTACTTTAGAATTGCAGCTACCTCTGCAAAATTAAAATGCAGTTCCAGGAAAGTGTAAGAATTTTCAGTAACAGTAATTGAGATTATTTAATCATGAAGAAAGCCACTATTAAATCACAGAATTCTTTAACGTATTTTCTCTGTTAAAAAAAAAAAAGTATCTCAGCCTTTATTTTAATATTAGATATACATATTTTTTCTTAAACAAAAATGAGACAGGCTTTCCTTCTGTGTAACTAGTGCCAGATATAAAGTTTTGTTGCAAAATATAAATTAATTTAGGGTTAATGTGATAAAAAATGTAGGAGTTGCTTATATAGGCATAAAGCGAGAAAAATATTTCAAAATCTCCTCTAAACCCCCACTATTCCCAATTCTGCTTCAGCTTTTCAACCTTCTGTGTTACAAAAAGCATAAATGTAGTTTCTGATTAACTTGTTATTTCTAGGATCTGCATTTCCACTGTTGAATTTGTGAGCATGTTCGTTTTATTCTTTAGAATAGCAAACAGTGAAGGAAAGAAGGGTTAAATATCCTTCCATGGGCAGTGTTTGTTACGTCTCTGCTTAATCTATGTGTTACTTTAGATTTCACTATGGGAATCCTATCTTTGATTGTACGTTGTGTATGGCTTAGATACCTAACACATGTTCCTGTATTTCATACTGGGAACTAGAGTCTCCATTAGCTATGAATATTAACTGAAATCCTATGCATTCTATATGTATATCTGAAGCTGTATACTTGGAATTACCTTCATAGAACCATAGAGTAGTTCAGATGGAAAAGGAGCTCTGAAGGTCATCTTAGTCTGCTCCATACTCAAAGCAGGTCTAATTAGGTCAGGTCGCTCCAGGCCATGTCAAGCTGAGCCTTGAACACCTACAAATCTGTAGACAACCTCTCGGGGCAATCTGTTCCGAGACTGGATAACCCTCAAGGTAATTTCCCCCCACTAATATTTAATCAGAATTTCCTGTGTTCCAATCTGTGTTTTGTTTCCTCTCACTGTACCCCAGTGTACCTCCAAGAAGGGTCTGGTTCCACATTTCCTGTATCTGCAGATCAATTTTATTTCCCTAAAATCCATTAGTGGTTATATTTCTAAGTGATGAAGGAGCCAACTGTCCATTTATTTATATAAGATATTGGGAGAAGCAGAGCCACCATTTTTCCTCTGAGTCTTTAATAGAAGCACTCAGAGTGCTCTGTGCAGAGCTTCCATGTTGGGTACTTTGGGCTGCTGAGTCTATTTCACTTCGGCTCAGGTGGGCTCTCAGCACTGAGCTGTGGAAGCTGAGTTGTTCTGAATACATGTAGGTTTTCAAACTTGGTGACCAGAGAGCTTTACATCAAATCAGGAACCCAGTAAGGTTAGGTGCACCAAAGAGATTTTTTAGCCACAGTTTTGTCTTAGGCACCTAATACCCATGCAAATGTCGGGTCAGTTGGCTAACTGTAGGGTCCAGTGCTCTTTGATATGCCCTAAGGGTATCTTACCCGGCACCCAGCTGCCACTCCAGCAGTGCACAGCTTCCCTCTATGTCCTTTGTCATTTTTCCAGCCCCACATGGATTTCTTGGACAACCTAAGACATCTCAAATTACATGAGACACTTGTATGTGGGTGTATGCTTAAGCCCATTATTAGTGTTTTGCTCCAGTTCTAAGGGTGGGTTCAGTTTCAGATTAGGAAACCTACATGCAAGTGCCCATATATATCAAACTGTAAACTAAAGGCTTAAACTTCTGTTATCATCAGTGGGGATCTGGAACTTTATTCATTTGCTTATGCAATTAATTGAGCATGGTGTGCTCTAGCATATCCAAGGCAGCCATGGGATCTAAAAGATGTGAGATCGGATTTGTGGGAAACCACTGTCCTCCTGGGTTGGCAGCTGCATGCCAGTTACAACATCCTACAGGATCTCAAATTGAAGTAAATGTTTCCTGGCTAGTTGAAAACTTGTTACATTCTTATTTCTTTCTTCACTTCGGGATATACTGCGGAAAATTTTTCCCTGTTCTGCTACTTCTGCTTCACTGTGTATGTCACCCTGCTGTCACCGTTCAATTATCACTTAATTGAAAATGAGCTTGAGTATGAATTGCATGCTTTATCAAAATTAATCTAAACATAAATTTTAGTTCAATAACATACTTTGATGTCATTCAGTGTTACTAGTAAAGATACTATGCATTTTCCATACTTCAATGATACTTACTTCAAATCAATGAATAAATATTTCATTAAATATGCGACAAAAACATAACAAAAAATACAATTCCTTCCTTACACCCAGTTTTTGTAGCACATGGAATGTGTTTTGCAGACTTTTTCTCCAGTTTTGTTAGGTGCAGTTGCTTCCTGTTTTCCTATCTTCCTTTTAGTCATCTTTCTTTAAGGTTTCAAATAAATATGTATAATGCATCTACTTATATATATATAGACATACATTTATCTTTTGCAATGTATACAACAATAAATCATCTCATTAAGTAATTTGAGGGGTACATAATGAGCATCTTTGGGACATAAACTTTATTGTACATATGAGCTGAAGTCTTCATAACTATCCTTGAAAGTCTTTTTAGACTAGTGGGATTAATTACATATCTCACAGATGCCTGTCATGCACTCTGTTTACACTATAGGGAAATGAAATAGGATAGTTAATTTTCTTTTATTCTGTTAAAATGCCAAGGTTTAATTAAACTGCTTCAGCTTAAGTATTGCACAGCTACTTTCAGCTGTCATGAAGCATACTAGAAATTGATTTGCCATTGCCTACATGCCCAAGAAGGCATTCAGCAGGCATTGTAATTTCATTCAAAATTGTTTTTATTAATGATAGCTGCTTTGCAATTTCTAAAATTTGTACGAGAAACAGAGTGTATTAAAATAAGTTTCATCCATATGCTCAGGGAGTAAAAACAATGCAAGTGCCAAATAACTGAAATTTATATTCAGTTTTGAATTAACATCTGGGTTTTGCTTTTATATAAGATTTTTATAATACTAAAATTTCATGCATTTTTTAAGATTTTACATAATTATTTCAGTTATACAATAACAATTAGGCAATGTCATGAATTAGAAAAATAATTGCAAAGCAATAAAGCCATCATTTTTACAATTATGAGAAATAATAACATATCAACAGACAATGAAAACTAACCACCTGCTTGAAGCAATACCTATTTATCCGTAATGTATAATATCCATGATACTGAGGATTTTCAAAAACGTTGGCAAAAGTAACATTAAGGTTTCTCACTTCAAGCACTCTGTACCCAACCTTCAGTGATCTGAGAAAAACAGCAACCATTCTGGACAAGAGAATGCAGCAGCCACTGAATCTGCATTTCCATCTAGAAAAGCACAAAGCCAAAAGCTCAATATACAGGGAGGCTCTCAGCGCTCTCGTTAAACGCTCAGGGAAAACTGGTGTTAACAAAACCCTTTTTTCCTTTACCACTCATGTGGAGTAGGCTGTGTTTCTAGTGAAAGCTCTTGCTGAAGTCTGTGCGCAGCCTGCTTTCAGCATGCACAGAACTGCCTAGAGCTTGGCAGTATTAAGTATCAGCTTCTGCGCTAATGAAAATTTAATGATTTCACATGAAATTTAATAATTTGCATAGGAATAATTGCATAATAGGAGTAATAATAAAACTAGTGCTGTCTGCACGGGTCTCACTCCCTGGGTTGGGATCCTATATTAGGCCCATTATTGGGATTTTGTGTTTGATCCAAGCTTCCTGCTTTGCCTTCCACAAAGATAGTAAAAAAAAATTTATTTCTGTGGCTCTGATTAGCATGGCATCATTTGGAAAGTTGTGTTTCTCAGATGCCAGGAAAGCATAAAAATTCTGAAATTTTTAGTCAAGGTACTGAGGGCTTTTGATCCCAACCTACAATTTAACTGTGGATAAAGTGTTTAAATGAGTGGGAGAATGAGGTTCAAATACCTAATTCAAATCAGACAGAAGCTGAAGCTGTTTCCCAGTCAGTTCCCTTTAGCCCGGTTAGAGACATCTAATTCTTTTTGAAAGGCTGAGCTTGGATTCATTTTCCTACTTGTAGTTTGTGCTGCCTAACTTACTTTGTCTCTTGCTTGTTATGCAAGCAGACCTTCTTTCTTGTCTACCCTTTCCCTCCCCAAGTATTAAGCAATTAATCTGAGGATGTGGTTTACAACACCAACAACCTATTAATTGAGCTTTGAGCTTTTATGCACCTCTCATCAGGGTATGCATGTGAGGTGAGAGTGCATACCTCTGAGAGTGGTACATACAACTGCAGATATAATGAAAAATTACATTGTGATGATCTTATCAAAACACGGTGGCAGAACAAATTAATTTTAGGAAACTGAATGTAGGCTTCTAGGATATAGTTAATTGTATTAACTATTAAAGCAAAGTAAATTGAATCTTTAGGGACTACAGCAATAGAGAATTTTATAGTATTTTGATAAGGTAAAGGGAAGTGATCTATATATTACATGTGTGGCCTTCACCGATTGTTTTTTTAATAAACATTGGGCTATTAAAACAGTCACAACTGTGTAGAAACTGTTGTATAATATTTTAGTTTGAGAACCAAGTGGAATAACTGGTTTTAAATATCCAATATCATTTTGGGAACAGTGGGAGGTAGATCATCATATGGTATAAATTGGCATGAATCCTTTCCTTTTCTTGGATGCGATGCTGATGAGAATCTGGGCTATAGCCTTTAGACATGAAGAGTTAAACCAGAAAGAAAAACTCCTTTTATGCACACCCATCAAACACTTCAGTGATATTTCATTTAAAATAAAAAACTTCAGCTGACATAACACACCTTAAGATCTCCAAGTAAAATTTTCCTCATAGTTGTGTGGTTTCTGGAACAGTAGAGATCCTTGCATTTTAATTTGCCAAGGTTTGTCTACCACACTTGGTTTATTTTAAAAGCACATGCCGTGAAGCTGAAAATACTTTTCTGGGAGATTACCTTCACTTTTTCCCCTTGCTTCAACTGTTGTCTGCCTCAGATACAGTAAGTGTCATTATTTCATACTTGTTCATGCAGAGATGCATTTAATAGGCTCACACGAAAAGTGATCATTAGTTGATTGACTGTAGCTTGATTGCCTGTGGATAACTCTTATAGGTTTATTTGTTCATTTCAGCAAGGAATGGAAGCCTCTACACCTCAGTCTGCACATTTATGAAGACAGCTTTTATTGGCTTGGGGAAACACTCATACAATAACAAAATGACCAGTACAAAATGTTCAGGTAATTATATCTTCAATAACACATGGGTATTCATAGATAAACACATAATAAACAGAGAACAGAGCACAGAGGAAGAAAGCATTGGACATAGTCAGTTAGTAGTCAACTTCGGCAATAAAGCTAGAGATAGTTCCAGAGTTGTAAGCAAATAGTGTTTGATATTTTTTGAGGAACTAAATGCTGTGGAAGAGAAAAAAGTCTTTTAAGTGGTGTATGGATAAAGAGCTGGGGAAGGATGATAATGATGGGGGGAAATGAGACTGCAACTGCACTGAGGTAAATAAATAGAAATTACTTGTCCAAGTACAAGATGGGTTTTTTGGTGGAAAAGTGAAAAATTTCAAAAAATATCTTTAGAATGAAAATACCACCCTCTAATAAAATGCAAGCGATTTAATTAGTATTTACGTTCTGTATTTTAATAAGTAGTTCTGAAAATAATATGATAAAATAAAAATAGATTATACCTACATTGTTTTAACTATTGGAAACATTTATGGTTTTTTCTTTATACACCTGATTATTTTAATAAATTGAAAAAATTGCACAAAAGCACTTGGTTTATTTGTTGTTGCTTTATATTATGTGCACGAATCCTCCTGACATTAAAAAAATTAACATTTTTCCTACAATTAAGTTAAAATTTCCTGAAGTTTCCTAAAAATAGTCTGTAAGATCTGTATTCTCAGTACCAGTCCCATACCAAATGTCTCAAGAATGTGTGTAGTTTTGGATGTTCCAATAGAGTGAAAAAGATCCTTTTATTTTGCTTTATGGTCAATATTTTAGGAGCATAATCAAATAGAACATGTAAACTTTCTTGTAAGAAGGCTCTGTCCAGGGTGCCAGGGTTGATCAAGAAGTAAAACATACAAGTGGTAACTTAAGGTACTCACAACATAAAGACATCTATAAAATACGAAAAATAAAACATCTAGATCTATCAACAATTTTGGGCAGGCTGTTTTCTGAAGATATGTTAGGCAACTTGTTAGCAGGATGCAATAATACTTTAGAACATTGTTTTCAAGATTCCTTGGGAAATTTCTAGTCTTTGGGAGAGGAAGGAAGGCCTCAGATATGCTTCAAGAAATGTTCAGCAAGAACCTGTTATAACCTTTAACCAATGATTCTAGAACGAGTTGGTAGAGGGACACTGTTTGTTCTTAGTGTTGTGACAAGCAAAGATGCCTTGCTTTCTCAGTCTGCTTTCACTGGTACCAGCCCTGTGCACGCACACACACACAATTCTTCTTAATCAGTCTGCCTGCCTGTCAGCACACCTACATGTTCATGATGCTTCTCTGCATTAACAGGATTTGTGAGTGTATTTGTAAAGAAAAGCAAATAGATTTAGTCTCACATAATAGATTTTAGGAGCTATGTATTCTTCTCATCACTCTTATGAATCAGTCCTGGAAGTTTCCTTGTTTTCCTATTTCTGTTTATCTTTGAATTTCAATATACATTTATTATTTCTTACAGCTTTGCATAGAACTTTTTACAAGTTAAAAGGGTGCTTTTATCAGGTTACTGATAGAATAATGGGAATTGAAATTAATCTGAGCAAAAAGATAATTTTTGTGTTTCTTTTATGACCCAGGTGGAATGAAGTAGCAATAAAAGGGGTGAAAGCAGCATACAAGCTAGTTTGTAGATGTGTGTAATGTAGTCAGTCATTTCAGAGTGAGTAGCAAACAGCCATCATTCAGAAATTTAATTTTAAACAGTTTTTTACTGTGATGTTAGTTTGACATTTTGCCATAACTCAGCACAAGTGCTCATGGGATTAAACCAGATAGTGCATTTTTCTTAAACTGGCAGAATTATTTGCTCCTTTGTGCAATTCATATCTCTCTCTATTGACTATAGAGAAAGCCTGGACTATGTAAAGGTCTTGAATAAGACTAGATATGTAAATGGGGATAAAATGAGGAAACGAGAATCCTAAACAGTGTATGAAATTTTTTATAAATTGTTTCCACTGACAATATTTGAAAAAGCAAGGCCTTTTTATGCTGGGTAATGTTTGCACACGTGTTAGCATATGGCTCCATAACATGTCTGTGACATAACTACAGTATGTTTACTTGCAGAGGTTCTCCCAGTGATGCACTGATGTTATAAGCACTACTTAGGTATCACAAAAAAGTAAACAAAATTATGGTATTTTGTGCTGATCTATCATGCCCATTCCCACCAAGACAAATTCTGGGGGGAGTAGGACTGCTAGCATTATAATTTTAGTGGTACGAACAGTACTGTAGCATTAGCTCTAGGGACACATTGCAGCCCCATTAGTTTTATCTTCCCATGATTGAATAGGAGAGCTCTTCTGCAGATGAAATTGTTCCACATATGCTTTGTTGGGTAATTTGGGCATTCTGAGTAACAGTTGAAGAGAACAGGGAGAGTACTCTGTTTCAACTCAATACAGTTCTGCTGAAGAAGGTATTTCATGAGGATTGTCCTGACAGATGCTCCATCTCATTAATTGTAACAATCTAATTAAATGCATGCAGTAGAAAAAGACTCACAGTCAAACGCTCACATAGTAACTCTCTTGTCTGTACAGTGTCTCTTCGGAGTTGGCTCCAGCTTAATTATGAGAGTTGTGGAGTGTTGATGCGCAGCGCAGGATAGTTGCATCCTGTTTTCCCAGACCACACCATCTTTCTCTTAGTGTTAGTTTCAGTCCGATAGTATCACTGGCGTGTCTCACCAGAGGTCATCACAGAAGCATGCTGCCACCTGGCTGTCATTATGAGACTAGATTAATTTGAAGATGAACTTTTAACACAAAAAGTAGTATCTGACCAATTACTGAGCTTCATGGCCTCAGAGATCCCTTTTTATGTACAGCTCTTCTATCACCACAAGTTTCCTAATCGAACATTGAACACTTTTCTGCATCACAGTGCATCTTCAGAGATGTTGTAATGATGCTGGTCAGTGCTGATACCTTAATTCCATTTCAGTTTTTCTCTGATTAATACATGTGTAATATTTTTCTTATGGCAACTGTCTCCACATAAGAGACTTTATTTTCTTCCTTAGACTTAATGAAAATCATATGTGTGGTATGTTTTGCTGATATCTTATTCTTTATCATTTGGAATTCATGCAGGTAATGGTGCATAATATAGCAGAACAGACTAACATATGGATCACAAAAGAATAACGGCCTATTCCTTGGAGAATATAGAGATCATCTGGTCTTCCCATTTATACTTTTAAGTAACTGAGAAAATAGATTAGCCTATATTGAGAATTTAGTACGTAGTGAATGAAAAATATAACATGAGATTAGTGGGTCATACAAATTGAATACAACATATTTGCTTGATGAAGAGTAACATGTCTTAATGATTTTTTCACACCCTTCAGCCTCTGGACTATAAACCTAGTTTGAATCTTGGTTTGAAACAGTGTGGAGGGGCCAGTTAGGAGAGCAAATTCAGAACTGCTATGGTATTTTTGACAATTTTCATTGAATGTAAGTGAAAGTAATAGAACCTCATATTACTTGGAAAAGGGGTATTAACTAGTTCTGATGCACAGATCTGTCCTAGTTTTTAAAATTGCTCTGGATTTATATGGGATAAAATCTGAGTACAGAGCGCATAGATCACAGATTGCAGCCATAAGACAGGGAGCTTGCATGTGTTCTCTGCCTCTGGAAAGACAGACACAATGATTAGGTAAAAGGAACAGGATGAATCTCGGAGGAAAGGAAGCGATGTAAGTTATGCAAAGAGCAACTGATTAATGTAAACACATTGTAAGTAAATAATTGATTAATAGGCATGACTAATACATGAATTAAGTCATATTTTTCAGCTGAAAACACTATGGTTTCACATTTTAAAACTGTGTAATTACAGTGATTATGTATGCAAATCAGGTAATGATACATACAAGTAGCCACTTAGATGCACATCTAGCCATTTGCATATAAATTTGCATGCAATCACATTATAGGCTCATTAAGTACAGAACTTTGATTAATTTTGTGGGCACTGCCATTCTCTGAATGAGGTAGATCCTCAGAGAAAAGTAATATATGACCGTACAGTTAAAAAGGTGCCTAAGCACCTGAAAACAGATTTAAAGTTACACAGACAAACCTTAATTCTGACATTTTCTAATCTCTGCATGGTTAATTTTACAGCCTTAATGTTTTTGGTTCTTTTAAAATTGCTTTTAAATTGTGTAATTAGTGTTCAGACTGAGCCATACATATAAGCATTAATTTTTATGTCTAAACAGATTTTTAAGATGAGATCACTGTCCTCCTGATTTTGAAATTTACTGTTCTTCAGGACACTTTAGACTGGGTGAATTTTAACTGATTTGCAAAAAGGGTGGCATTTTCAAAAGCACATAAGTAACTTTGAAGCCAGTTCCATTTTCACAATATGACTTAGTCATTTAAAATCAAAGTCCTGGAGACTGCCACTGGGGTTAAGACTCTGGGATCACTTGCATGTCTCTGGATACCCTGTCCAAATCTCTTTGTTCCTAAATGTCTAAGGAGCATACTTTAATAGTTGTATAATTACTTAAAATATTTATGGGTCATCAATGAGAATTTAATGTTATGTTGTTATTTGACATATAAATTGCTTATGGCTACCTCTATCTAAATGCCTTTTCAAATTGGCCTTAAATCACTTGAAAAAAATTGTAACTTCAAATTCCAATTAACTTAGGTACTTTACAATATTGACTCAATGTATTAACTCTCCAGATTTTAGTGGTTTTCATCAGTCATCCATCAAAAAAATAAATAACAAAGTAGTTTGAAATCTTGATCTTTAATCCTCACAGTAACCGCTGTAGCATGAAGACCTTCGGAGGAAAATCTGGAGAACTGGGGTCTGAGTTTCTACTTGATTTTTCTTTAATCCATAAATATTCCCCATTGTCTGTGATTTGAAAATATTCTAAAATGTAAAGTGTTATTGAAGAAGAGCAGTCCCTAGGTTCTAAAAGGTACCCGCAAGTCCCACAAACAATCATCTGTTGGTTAATCATGTACCACTTTCACTTTTTAAGTATTTTTATGACAGATTTTATCTTCTCCCATGCTTGTGATAAAATTTGTGAGTCTACAGTTAAAGTGGAAATCTGTGAGACTTCCATGGGTGCCTGCAACTGTTAGTTTTAATGTTATGTCAGTTTGGATATTCTTGCCTCAATTAACAATTAGAAGAGGCTATTGGATCAATAGTATTTCAGGGTTCACAGCTGTGATATATAATGTCTGAAGCTCAGTGAACCTTGAACCCTTTGTCAGCTGTTGCTCTTGAATAGCCTTCAAAAAGAAAATCACATTTTAAATCTGAAAAGACAGCTTTGTTACCTTTTAGTGGTGGAATAAGACTGAGGAGAATAGAACAAATTGTTTGTGTGGACTTCTGTCAGTAAGCTTTTTCCTGATGAACTTCACTCCTTTTCACAAAAGAGAAAACCCCTCTTTGTGTTAGTCCATGAAATATTCAGTCAGGCCATATAGTTTGGCTTTCATTCAAAGTTGTGATTGCTTTTGAAAGGAGGCTCAGTGTTTGTAAATATCACTGAGTCACAGAACAGCTGAGATCGGAAGGGACCTCTGGAGATCATCTAGTCCAACAGGGGTCAGCTAAAGCCAGTTGCTGAGGGCCATCTCCAGTCAGGTTTTGAGTATCTCCAAGGATGGAGGCTCCACAACCATTCTGGTCAACCTGTGCCAGTACTTGACCCCATTCATAATAAAAAAGCTTCTTCATAAGTTTGAGTGGAATTTCTTGAGTTTGTGCTCATTGCCTCTTGTCCTGTCACTGTGCACCACTGAGAAGAGTCTAGCTCTGTCTTTTTTACTAACCTCCCATCCAGGCCTTAGAAACATGGACCACGTTCCCCATGAACATCCTCTTCTTGAGGCTAAACGTCCCTTCTCACTCACTTGTATGTCAGATGCTTCAATTCCTTAAATCCCTTCAGTCACCTTTGTGGCTCTTCACTGGACTCACTCCAGTATGGCCATGTCTTTCTTGTACTGGAGAGCCCAACAGTGAACACAGCATGCCAGAGGTGGCCTCACCAGTGCAGAACAGAGGGGAAAGATGACCTCCCTCAGCTAGCTGGCAGTGTTCTCCCTAATGGCGGCCAGGATGGTCCTGATCTTCTTTGATGCAAGGATGCATCACTGGCCCATTTCTCCTGCCTGTTGAGTTCCCTCTCAATAGCAGCACAACTATCTGGTGTACCAACTTTCCTCCCAGTTTTGTATCTGAGGGTGCACTCTATCCCATTGTCCAGCTCATTAATGAAGTTGTTAAACAATATTGACTCAGTACTGACCCCTGGGGTGCTCCACTAGTGGGTGGCCTCCAGGTGGGTTTCCTGTCACTGGTCATAATGCTTTCAGACTGGTAGTTTAGCCAGTCTACCTCATTGTCTGCTTACCTATCCTGTATTCCATCAATTTGTCCTTCAGTATGTTATGGGATACAGCATTGAAACACTTGCTAAAGTCAAGGTAAACAGCATCCAATGCTCTTTTTTTTGTCCACCAAGATAGTAATTTTATGACAGAATGCTGTCAGATTGGTTAGGTTTTCCTTTTGTAGATCCATGCTGACTACTCCCAGTCACCATCTTGCCCTTCATATGTTTGGAAATGGCTTCCAGGAGTATATGATCCATCACTTTTCTAGAGATCTGAGGTAGGGCTGACTGGCCTGTAGTTCCTGCCTTGCCTTTCTCAAAGATAGGAGTGATACTTCCTTTCTTCCAGTCCTCAGGAGCCTTGTTCAAGTACCATGACCTTTCAAAGATGATGAGTGGCCTTGAAATCATAGAATCGTAGAATGGTTTGTGTTGGAAGGGACCTTTCGAGGTCATCTACTCCAGCCCCCGCTTCCATGAGCAGGAGACATCTTCAACTAGAGCAGGTTGCTCAGAGCCCCGTCCAACCTGACCTTGAATGTTTCCAGGTATGGGGCATCTACCACCTCTCTGGGCAACTTGTTCCAATGTTTCACCACCCTCATTTTAAAAACTTTCTTCCTTATATCTAGTCTGAAACTACTCTCTTTTAGTTTAAAACCATTACTCCTTGTCCTGTAGCCACTCAAGTCCCGTGTGCAGCTTGTTTGCTGATCAGGATGCTACCCTAATCCACCTCTATCAAGGGTAAACCTTCCTTGCTCCAGACTTTCCCTCTGATCTCAGTGGCATGGGATTCCTAAAGAAAAGTCTTATCAGCAAACAGTGAATAAGGTACTAAGTACCTCGGTCTTTTCCAAGCCCTTTGTCACCAGGTCACCTGTCCCATTCAGCAGCAGGACTGCATTTCCCCTGGTCTTCCTTTTGCTGCTAATACACCTGTAGAAGCCTTTCGTGCCCTTCAAGTCCCTTCTCCCCAGATTCAACTCCAGATAGGCTTTGACTTTCCTAATCCTGTCATTGTATGCTTGGACAGTATTTCTAGCACGTGTTCCTCCTTCCACCTCTTGTACATGTCCTTCTGATGTTTTAGTCAGAGCTCCTTCTCACCCATGCAGGCCTCCTGCCACTGTTGTGTGACTTCTTGTGCATGGGTGGGCCATTCTTGAGCATGGAGGAGATGGTCCTCGAAAGTCGATCAACTCTCCAGGACCCTTCATCTCTCCAGGATGGTCTCCCATGAGATACTTCCAAGCAAATCCCTGAACGGATTAAAATCTGCTCTTCTGAAGTGCAGGGTTGTGATCCTGTTATTTGCCTTTTTTCCTCTTCTCAGGAGGAACCCTCTCTCTCTTTTTTTTTAAAAAAGCTTCTTTTTGTTTGTTTCTTTGTTTCTTTTTAAAGAACTGTGTTATATGGGTCCTAAAGCCCATTAATTACTTGCAAGTATCGGAGGAATGTTAATTGTAACAGAAAGTTACAATTCTTGAAGACAGAAAATATGGTATACTTAATACTTAAATTGTAGTTTGGCTGATTCTTGGAAGACTTGTGATGAAATCACATAGCAGGAGAACTGAAAAAATAGTAATAAACTAGGAGAATAGGTGCTGTGTTGGAATGAAACATTATCGTTGGCAATGACTTTTAGGCATATTCCTATTATCCCCATATGCAGTACAAGGAAATAGCTGATGCTTTTAAAGGAGATGAAAGGTTATTTTACTTCTCATGGATATCACTGCTTAATAGAAAACAAATGAGAATCACTTGCTACAAAAATCAACATTTAAAATGCATTTCATTTGGTGGTAAATAGAGCAAAGCATACATGATAAACAAGTTCTCTTATTTTGTAATATATTCAGAACAGGACTGTATATATATTTAAGCTTATACAGGACCTTGAATATTTTAATAGCAAACTAGAAACTAAAAATAGTAGTAGTAATGAATATTAAACATCCATGTTAAAGCATGAACTAAGAAATTCTTCCTTTACAGTGATCTCCAAGACATTTCCCTGTGCTACACATAGATACATACACACAACCTGCATTCAGTATGTAAACTACATATATTTATATCTTTTTGCTCAGTTCCAATGACATATGAAGCCAGTTTTTCCTTTTCTATATGTAGGGTACTCATACATTCCTGAAGCGATATGATAGTTCCAGAATGTGTTTAAATGATGAGGTTTTATTTAAAAGTATCCATTGTATAATAAAAACTAATTTGCATTAATATAATGAGGTATTTAGTCTAAATTATTCTAGTGAGAGTGGCTATGAAAATTGTTTTGAAGGATTTATTTTCCACTTATGAGTTTCTTTCTTAATGAGGATTACATCCTCAAAGGAGAACAAGTAATTGATAAAAATAGTTTTTTGCCTTTCAGTATTTTCACTTCCATTATCTTATTCTAGAATAAGATGTTAAATCTTTACAATTCAAGACAATTAAATAATAACCATCCCTAAATCCTTACTGTAGTCAAAGAGTAATTTTAAATTGTCAGCTACTGGCATTGTAATACTCACCTCACACAGTTGTTCAAAGTCTCCAAATTTTCTTTGTGGCTTTGTTCAATTATATGGAAGCAGTTCTCATTTGATTATATTATACAACGAAAACAAGTCTCTGGATTTGCCACTAGCTTGTGGCTTTATTAATATTGTAATAAAGTAATTACAACGCAGTGATGGGGCTTGACTACTGCTGAAAAGTCATAAATCCAAAGCAAACACAAAAATCAGCCGTTTTGTGCATGTATGTAGTACTCCTTGGGTGCATCCACGGTCAGTTTTGCCTACATCAGAGCTGAAGTGTATAATCTAACTTGTCTGCCATTCACCTTGCAGGTACCTCCTAGGAGGCCAGAGAAACAAAATTCTGGATGAGATCAGTGGTGCAGGCTGAGGTAGAGAAAGGAAACTATTTTCATATTTTGCCTTTTTTTTCCCCCTCCTTTAACCATAAACTGTAACACTGTTTCTTTTGTCTTAGTTCAAAACATGGTTAAAGATAATTTGTTCAAATCTTAAAGTCAGAATAAAGACCTCTAATGAGTTTGTCTTAGTGTTATATCTGGTATTGTGAGCTAATTAATGTTAGTATTTAGATAAATAATTTGTTTGGGGTCAAGCCTTCTAAAATAATGTAGTTAATGAAAAAGTACAAATAGGAAATCTTCTTTGCCTAGATTCTGCCCTGCTTTAGTCTCCAAGACATCAAAGCAACATTTATTTTTCATTAACTGTCATCTAGTTAAAGGAAACAATTATTAAAGATAATCACCATTAGAATACATGAACTTGGTAAAACCTTTTTCAAAAATTATAACAACATTTTTCATGCACTTTATGAAGAGCTTGTTGCTGTTTGGCCTTGGCCTGTGATTTTGACAGGTGGAATCACACTTGTTGGGTACATGATCTAGGAACGTATGTATCTGTCATGGAAAACTTATGCTCCCAAATGGGATAATATTGATGTCCCAGTAGGCAGTACTCCCTTGTCTGAACTCACAGGATTAGAAAGCACTGTAATGTCCAGGTTTTCAACCTTTTGATTAGTTTGGATGTGGAAGACCACCTTTAGTTAAAAAAAAAAGAAAAGGTTTCATATTATTCTTGCAAGAATTCAGGTTCTGAACAGTGTAGTGCAGAAAAATGTAAATTAACTTGCTAATGCCTTCCTAAGCTTTGTGTTCCTGTATTGACTATCCAGAATAATGTTTTGTTGCTATGTTTTTTGAACTAATGCTTCAAATCTGTATGCTTTTTAACAGGAGATAAAGAGTGCCTTACACTTCAAAACACATGCTTACAAAGTGTTCTGCTTTCCATTTAAAACTCAGGCAAGTTCAGCAAAAAACTTTCAAATCTCATATATATGTATATACACACACATACATAAAGTAATTACTGTGTATTTTTCAGGAAAACTATTTGCAAATAAGTGTTTTATCTGCATGCTTCTAAGTAGAATTAAATAGGTGATGTAGTTATTCTAATGCAGAAGTTTCTTGTATAATTCAGATTTAACCTTATTGCTAAAAATTCTTTCCTTTGTATCCTTTGAAAAATTGCTAGACTTTCTATGGCATCTAGGTTATACTGTATCTCAATTTTGAGAAGGAACAATAGTCAGTTCTGGGAAGGGGCAAACAGAATTAAAAGTTAAATGAACATTTTAAAGACATCTAGAATGTCTGTTTTTGAGAAAGGGATTTCTGAACTTTGGAAGAAATCCAATGCAAGCAATTTATTAAGTGTTCGAGGGATATGTAGTGGGAAATTACAAACTGCTTAGTTTATCATCAGTTGTAAGAAAGAATTAAGTATGATTCTAACAGATAAAAGGATTCAGATAGAGGATCTTGTTTAAAAATAGTTTCACTGCCATTAAATGGCCAACATTCCACAAGGAAAATAGTCAGGTTTTCATTTATATGAAGCTTTTTTATGGATGGAATCTAAACAGAAAAGCTGGTGACCAAAAATAAGTGTTTGTTTTCTTCAGAAATTATTCTCTAAAATCTTAATATTACAATAATAACCTTTAGAATTATTGGTAAGCAGTTCTGTTTTCCTTAATGGAACAGTTCCCAAGTGTGTACAAGGAACAGAATGAAGAAGTCCTTCTTCTTTCTTCCTGACCTTGTCTACATGTGCTGGTCAGGTTCTTCAGGCCCCAGATATTTCCAACTAACAAGGAAGATTGTTTATCCATAATTGACTTTGAAATGTTACAATAAATTTTTGTGCCTTATCATATTTTACTCAATTGTTTCCTGATTATCTGACCACCAGCTTTATTCAAAGGCTGTGCCCGCGGTATTCAAGACCATCAGGACTGTGTCATGGGTCTTCCTTTTTCCTGACGACTGTTGTCTCTTGGTGCAGGGTACTGGAATTGTACATAACGACTTCGCTCTGGTCTGTGTCAAATGGGAAAAAAGGCCTTTGTCTTAAAGTACTCTCTAAAGAGAAAATTAACTTCATTGTGGAGCTCTGGGTCCATTTTGAGCCCATCTTCAATAGCAATTTTTACATTAAAAGATATACAGTTATGTATATTTATGTGTGCAATCTACACATCAAAAAGTAACTGATTGATTGTAATAGGTCTGTTGCTTGGAGGCTTTAGGTACAATTGTCTAGGTGACTAAAACTGGAGAAAAGATAATTGTGATACTGCCATGTAACAAAACAGTTGTAAAAATAGTCTTTTATCTCTTGAGTGTGTCAGAAAAGCTGGTTTGAGTGCCTGAGCTGCAGTCCCAAGCAGCAATGCGGTAGCGTTCTACGGTATCATTATAAAACTGCAGTGGGAGAGAGTGTTGCCACGAGAGATACTCTGAGGACCTGACTGACAAAACCAGAACAGTCCTTTTTCATTAGTACATCGTTTAGTTAGGAGCTGGGAGAGACCAACTGCACTGAGGCCAGGCCACTGTTACTGCAGGCAATCATGCCTGACAGGTCTCTTTAGAAACTTAACAATGTTGATTTTAGCTAATGAGAGATTCGTTCATCCCACACCAAAGCTATCCCTAGCGTAGTTCCAATGCAATTACTTTTACTCCCATTTATGGTCTGATTTATTGAATTACCAACAAATTTCTGACAGAACTGGCATTTTGCTTCCATGCTGCTGCCTTTAGATCACCTGATGTATGTGACTATGGACAAATAACAGATTGTCTTTGGGATATCTTTGGAAGCTGAGTTGGGTTGAAGTTACACTCCTCTGGACAACAGAGCCAGCCTAAGTACTCTTGCTAGGTTTATTTTCAGTGTGATTAAGTTTTGCCTGTGGTTGTACCAACATTTGTTCCAGTACAACAGTAAGACAGGCGGTGGGCAGAGTAATGTTGTTCAATAAGTGTAAGCTCATGGTAGCAGCCCAGCAGACACACGTCTAACAAAGGCCTAAATTGGTAGCTGGGGCATTCAAAAGACTGGGCGAAGCAACTGGGGTGTGGTGAGTTACTTTCTTTACTGAGATATGGCTTCTGGGGCTGGCTTTTCTGTGAACAGAGCAATTGCAGTGGATGCTCCTTTTCAGGACTTAAGTACTAGCTTATTTTCTATATTCACATTACAGTGTGTGGAGTGTCATGACTCCAGCTGTCAACAGTTGCCCAGTATTTCCAAATAATCTAAGCTCAAGAACTGGACTCGTGCTTTCAACGAACTAGGGGACTTTCAGGTAGAAGCAGCTATTTTTAAAGCAATTTTTAGTGTTCCGAAGTGGGGTTAGACTGTCCATGTAAACATTGATTATTCCAACCCTACACCATTCTGGTTTGTGTAAGGAATTTTGTCGATAACTTTCTTTTGAGTGTATTCAAAAGAAAAAATAGGAGGAGGATGTGGTGGTGCTATTTAAAACTTGACTGGCCATTTGAAAAACGAATTTGTCTCTTAAGTACAATACTCTACTTTTTGTGTTGTTCTGTAACTAAGCCTACCTATTTGGTAGCAGAAGTTAAGCATGATGAACTATTCAAGAAGAAAGGGAATGAATACACAAAAGAAAAAAAAAAGAAAGCATGATTAAGCTGCAGGGATGAACTCTCAGTATTATCATGGCGTTTAAATAATTTCTTAATGTATAGAGTGGCTAGTCTTTTAGACTACTTCATGCTTCCCAGTTTCACAGAATCATGAAGTGGTTGAGGTTGGAAGAGATTACTAGAGGTCATCTTGACCAACCCCATGCTCAAGCAGTGCCACCTAGAGCTGGTTGCCAAGGATCATGTCAAGACAGCTTTTGAACATCTTCAAGGATGGAGATTCCACAGCCTCTCTGGGCAACTTGTGCCCCTGCTTGGTCACCGTCACTGTAAAAAAGTGTTTCCTGGTGTTCAGACAGAGCCTCCTGTGTTTCAGTTGGTGCCCGTTGCCTCTTAACCTGAATTTGGATTTCTATTGCTCTTTCTTAATTTGTTAAATTCTGTTGTTCTGTGAATTGGCAGTTGAATTTTCAAGCCCAACTTAAATATTTTAAAATTGAAGAGAACTTTTCAATTTGGCCTAGATGTTTCTTTCTTTAATCTCAACACTATTCTGTCAAGAAAACACCTTCCTTTTGGTAGACATTTTTCTACACTCCTCGCGTTAATTCTAAATCCTAACTAATCCATGTTAAAATATTTCTGGGTCAAAGTCACACTTTTACCAAAGTAATCCTGTTTTGAGGATTCAAACTTGGTGCATAAAGTCTCAGCTGGCCTTCAACAGAAAAGACCTTTGCATTTAGAATGTGTATTTTACACATCAATAAATTACCAAAATACCCTACCACTGAATATATCGATAGGTGTGAAATCTGCAGTCCCTAAAACCAGTTGGGTTTTGCCGTTTCAATTGGGATAAACACAAGCCATTCAAACTAAGTATCTGTGATTTAGTAGCATAAGAGCTATTAACTTTCTGTGGGATTTAGACTTGTAAGTTACAAAAGTTCTTGAGAAATTTTCTGAGACCTCTGTGAAATATACTGTGGCTAGATATAATGAAGTAACTAATTATCAAGTGTAACTTTTTTTCTGGAATATGAGGTATTCTATAATAAACTACTAATCCAATTGAAAACTGTAATTACTAAAAACTGTTTGCTTCCATCAGATTTCAAATGTCATCAAAGCCCTTCTCTGACCTTATACTTTGCTGTCTGATACTTTATTTTTGTCACAGAATGGTGGTACAGGCTTATGAAGATGACTCATTTAACAAAAGGAAAATTAAATTAAGAAGTAGGACTTCATACAGTCTTGCTTCCTTAGACTTCAAAGATGAAGTGAAACTGTTTCAAAGCTTTCAAATAGCTAAATTATTCTCACTGCAGTTTTTACTGATTCTTTATCGTCTCATCTGTGAGGTTTACATTAATCATAGCTGGAGACTTAGGCTCCAAGATGTAGCCACGCTTAGGAACACGGAGTTCTGAGGCCAGCTCTTTAAACATTCAGTTCTCCCCTAAAACAGTTGTTTAGCATCTTTCTGTGGAGTAGAAAGGCTGCAGTGGGAATCCATTCCACCTGTTTTAGGCAGCTGTCATGACTGGAACGAAAGGATTGCCCCATGTAGTGCCCATCTCTTCCTACTGACCTAGAGGGAGTCCCGGAGGCTTGTTTAGATGGGACATACAGGTACTGCAGGTTTAGCACGAGACACTAATCCCTCACAGCTGAAATACAATGTAATTTAATGTCTCCACCCTCACAGCTGAAATACAATGTAATTTAATGTCTCCAACCTCACAGCTGAAATACAATGTAATTTAATGTCTCCAAAGGGTCTCTGGCTGTGTGTGTGCAGAGGAAACACTTTTTCTCACATTTATCTCCTGTTCTGCTTGCTGTTAGTGGTATAACCTCTATTGATACCAGCTGTACTGCCTCCAGTCCACACAAACCAATGCGGCCATTTTTGTCTGCCAAAGGATCAGAAGAATCCAAGTACAAAAGAATGGTGTATTTCCCTGAAACTGGCCAGGTTTTGTTGAGTTGAAGCCACACTTTAGTCATCATGCTGCTTACATAGGGGTTAGAAAAATAAATAGCTTTTGCTATTCCTTTAGAAACAGAGCATGGATAAAGACAGGATAAATAAAACATTGTATGTCCTTGTTCTCAAGGAGAAAGTGATCATTCTTTTTGCAGAAAGTAGTGGCTTAGATTGCTTGATACCATATGAAATATGTCACCTGAGTCAGTGCTGACTTCCATATACCAGGTTGTGAAAATAATGCTAATTCAGTACAATTGCAAACCAAAGCAGAATGTGGCTAAGCTTGTCATTCAAATGAAACATTCTGGTATTGATAGTACCACATACTGAAAGCAGAGCAACTTGTGTAGTATTAAAGAATGTATAAATAATAAAATAATTAATAGTATTTTCATACAGACATTTCAAATATTTTACATTGTCTGATTTAGTGAACTAAGCACATAGTATACATTTCTGAATATTGCACTTATTAATAATCTTTGGGGTTTTCCCCACAGATTTCAATGGCAAATGAGACAATTTTGATCCGTGCTCTGACTGACTGCCCAACCCAGATCATGCAGTTCTACAGCTGTGCTTCAAGTCCTGCTTCAAACTGGTAACTTCTCATTGGACACATGTCCTTCCAGAGGGATCACCAACCTTGATCCACAAAATTCGAGACCCACCCAAACATCTTAGCAGACCTTTCCAAACTTGCTAATTATCTTCAGTTTTGATGACATACGAGTAGGGAACTGAGCCAGTACACAGTGTCTGAGACTTTGGTCAGGTATGAAGAAGAAAACCCAAAGCAAGTCAAAATTACATTTTTGCTCCACTTCAGCTAATTTCTACCTTCTGTAAGACTGCAGATATTGGAAATGTGTTCTAGAGTTCAAAATATGGAAAAAATACTCTCTAAAAAATTTTGCCAGCTCATAATACCATAACACAAAGCCAGCTATAATGTGAATTTATAATTACAGTTACCAGATGACAGTTTCATGTAATAAAAGTAAATCTTTTTTAAAAAAAGCTGGTGTGTTGCTTAGTAATAAACAGAAGACTGCCAGCTGACCAAGGAAAACACTGTCAGAAATAGAAAAGTATTTGTAAAAAAAATTCTGAAAGACATACTAATATAAAATGCTAGTCTCATCTCCCTTTTCTCCCTGTACCTTTAACCATAGAATTTAATTTTTCCTCCTTTGCTAAAAAACTGTCATTTTCTATCCTAACTTTTGCAACATAGGTCCAAACTACTGCCTTAATTAAACAAAAGAAAACACAAAATTCTAAAAATTCCTTATGTGATTCAATAAAGTTATTCATATCTGTAGCATACACACAAGTCAAAGTAAGATAAATCTATTTTACTAACAAAAAAAAATTTGTTGCTGACT
Source organism: Falco peregrinus (assembly GCF_023634155.1). NCBI lineage: Eukaryota > Metazoa > Chordata > Aves > Falconiformes > Falconidae > Falco > Falco peregrinus. The sequence continues at coordinate 101,258,619 of NC_073724.1, forward strand.
TCAGACCCTGTAATGACTAATAAATGCAGTGAAAGCATAAAATCTGTTCCCTTCTTAATATGCTGTAACTTTTTCCACCACTGCAAAGCCCAAGGAGTTTTGATAACTTTCAAAGTTCTGTTGATCTTAACCTTTGCAAAACTATGATACAGTGGTAGTATCTTCTCCATATTTGGAAGATTCCTATGAATATATAAACATTCACCATTCCATATTCCTAGTTTAGCCTTTTTCGTGTTCAAGGTGTTTTTCATATTGTTCTTTTTTTCTTCTAAAGTTTAAAGTGAAAAAAAAATCCAAAACACTGATACATTATCCCTCCAAAATGGCAAACAAAATACAGCAACTGACCCAACCTCAGCATTTTTAGGGTTTTCAGTACACTTTTTAAAATAGTTCTTATTATCAAAATAACATGGGTTGGGCTCTACTTTAACTTTTCAGGGTCATGCTATTAGAATGATAAAGTGTCAAGAAATCCTGCAGATACTTGTGGAGCTCTGTAAGGATGCAAGAGTCTGGTCACACATTATTAATTGCAGCATGAGTCTCTAAATTAGCTTATCAGGCAGGTTAACTGGCAACAGCAACTACCACAAAACCTCAATTACAACCACCTTCTTTCATGTAAAGATTAAGAACAGCTGAAAACTTGAAAATTATTTTGCATTACAAGTAAGCAAATTGGTAACTAGAGAAAAACAGGTATCAGAAATGAAATATAAAACTGCAAATGCTTTTAAATGGTAAAAATTAATTTTAGCTAGGTTATCTATCCTACAGTTGCAACCATTCTCCTGTGAAATTTCTTATAATGAACTCATTTGAAGTTAGCAATGCCTCTATATAAATCTTGTTCCTCTGAAAAGAAAAAAGGAAGACTCAGAATTTCCATTAGATGTTCCCAGTTAAAACTCAACACTGTAATTTTTTTTATATCAATGCTGTTTCCCAAGACTGATGTTGAAGTGAATTAACAACATCTTATTTTATTCCCATGTCACAAAGTGTCTCACATCTTCTGGGTCCTCACAATGAGATCCAAAAATGAAGCTGAATATAAAGCAAGCAAGCACAGAATTATTCCTACCTCTATAGGGGGAGGTTTTTTCCCTACTGCTTCTGTGCTTGTTTTCTTTCTGGGCTTACTGAGACTAAGAACCTGTGCCAGTGTAATTCTTCTTGAGTGGAGGAAAGTGAGCTGGATGTTGGTGTCCTCTGCCCTGTGACTCAGTGCTCCCTGTTATACTGACTGGAATTTGAAACAGATCATTAGATTTCTTCTACAGTTTAAAACTTTTATAAGCATAGACACACCATGGGAGTGTGCCCACATGATGACCTGTTGCAGCTTGTGCTTGTCATCTTGTATTAATAGGAGAGAAATAGCGAAGTTAGGTGTTAAACATGAGTAGCTGTAGGCAGCATATGAATTTTTGTGTATAATCTATGGAAATGCCACTGCAGCTGTGAATGTCAGTTCCATTACATCAGAGGCGGAACTCTGCCAGAGCTGCTGTATCCTCTGTGGCAGAGGATAATGTTTTATGTATTGTGGTCTCTCTACTAAACAAGATGCTTCTTCTAAAAGGTGCTTCTCTGTGTTTTGTTTCTGCTATTTTGTCTTTCGTGGACAGTATAGACAAATTTAGGGGGTGGAGGAAAGGTCTGTGGAGTTACGTCTGCATGCATTTGCTTCAATAATTAGTCTGGCTTTCAAGAGCCATGAGCAGGCTGCTGCCTACTCCTGGAGACTGGATCAGTGACAAATCAGCTGTTTGATTTCACCGGACTGTTCAGCATGAAGTGTTTCTTGTGCTTCTTAAGTATTTCTGTAAGAAAATGCAATCTAAAATCTATAAAGAATTTTAAAAAGATGTGTCAAGCTAGTCATCAGACCTTAATATATATCACAAAAAAGAAAATAGAAATATATATAATAATGAAACATTAAAACAGGATGTAAAGACAAATGACTTTTTTTAACCTATGCATACCACATTCCTCCCTGCATGGGGAGCAGACTTGAAGTCTATGCTAAGTACATATTTACCTAGGAAATAAATTCTGACTCCATGTCACGGTTTGATGTTGGTTTTCACATCTCTGCTTAAAAGTTATAGTCACTGTCTCTACCAGCAGCTAAGCTGTTAATTCATCCCAGTAGCTCTGCTCTGCTAGCTGGAGATCTAGCAGCAAGGCAGAAATGTTGCTAGCAAGGAAACTCATATACCAGGAGATACCTGTTCCACCTTTCCCTGCTGCAGAGATGAACACAGCTTTTCTCCTAAAGGGAGGTGCCCTTCTCCAGATTCTTTCTAGCCCCCAGGTGGACCCCTTTCAGATGACACAGGAGTCCAGAAATCTCTGTTACCTGACAAAATCTTTGGGTTCATCTTCTTGGTTGCAAACCTAGCAATCTTAACATCAGCATCTGCACAGGTTCCCTACCAGGAGTTATGGAGCGTTATGCTGCCTTCTCAAAAAAAGAAAAAAAAAAAAAAAGAAGAAATTTACTTGCCAAAGGGTATGACTCAGAGTTTTAAAGGGATTTAGAGCAAAGTAAAAGTCATGCAGAGCAGGAAGGTTTCATGTGATTAAAGGCAGATGGCTACAGCTGGACTAGTCACAGTGGTCATGCTTCATTGTCAGAGAAGAGACATAGACCTGTCTGATCTGGGGTGATCTAAAAGCCTTTAGTTCTTCCTCATGACTTTGAATGATCCAAAAGTGAGCTCCTCAGAAGTAAGTGTGCATGTTGTAGTCACCTAAAGTTAGGCAATGAGAATGTCACCCATTCTGTTCCACCTTTGTCAGCTTCCAGTCTGCTCACCACAAATTTGGGCATCTCAGCCTTTCTGAGCTGACGGCTATTGCTGTGACGGAGAAATGCTTCAAAATCCTTCCCTTTTGTAGCTGTTGTCTGGGAGTTATCAGTCTTCTCCTTGAAGCGATTTAGTCATTGAAACGACCTATGTCCATCTGGATAGATAAGGCATTTTCTAATTAACAGATTCTCCTTTTTTTCTCTAAGAACTGTTACCTACATCATAGCCTTGTCTTCTTTTTGGTCTCTTCTACAAATCCTCTAGATGCAGCTCCATTGTAAATTTGCTAGTTTTCTACTATTAAAAGCACACAGATGGATAATACAACTTTAATGCAAGACAACACTGAGGTTTACCACTTGGTAATCCACAAAGCAGAAAAAAAAATGTACTTGTTAGCAAATGTATTTTCTATGTTTGACTGAATAGTCTATAGCATAATTAATTCTAAGCAAATTAAATTCCGCATATACCATTGTATATAACATACTTTGCTTTCCTGTCACCTTTCCAATTATCTTTTTATACTTCAGTACTAAAGAAAAAATTTTAGTGTACTTGCCTTACTGGTTCACCTCATGCATTTTCAACCACTGGGAGCAATTACTGATATTAAAATTATTAGGGAGTGTGTGCAATATGTGCTATAATTATTTCAACATTTTTACCACTTTAAAAATAAAAAAGCCAACACTGTAAACCTGTTACATTTTCTTCTCTTTTATATTGGTTTACAAACTACTACAAGAAGTTGTTTTAAAATCTCTTTAGTCCTATAGTTTTTGGCCTACTTGTCATCCATCATTTTTAATGTTGTGTCAGTTTATGTCACATTATTTATCTCCATTACTGAAAGTAACTCTGGCAGCACTAAATAATAATTGGTAACTAGGAAAATCTTTCTCATGACTCAAGAGGTCCCTTTTTAATATCTCTGCTTAGATGATAAAAGGAGAAGAGGCTTAATTTGTTTTCTCTGGTGTCTGTTTGTTTGGAAATTTTCTTCATAAGTATTCCCATAAGCAGCGGTAACATTTCAATGCACATAGGTCTTGTCACCATCTTTCCTTTTTACAAGCTTTATTTGGAGAGGCTTGTTGGAGCTGGTGTTACTCAAACCTGATGTAATGCCACTTCTCAGGGTTATTTATATATCTATATATCTGAGCTCCATTACCTTTGAGAGCCTGTGACTCAAGTCCTGATTCGCTCTGCTTCATTCCAGTAAATACCTCTGTGTTTTCTCCCAACCAGGGCAATGAGGAAAACATCAGAAAGCATGTGCCTGTGAAGGAGCCAATGAGGAGATGTGCCATGCGGGACTTTGTTCTCACCAACAAGGAGCGGCTGGTAGGGAATATGAAGCTTAAGGGCAGCCTTGGCTGCAGTGACTGTGAAGTGGTGGAGATCAAGATCCTTAGGGCAGCAAGGAGGGCACACAGAAGGGTTACCACCCTGGACTTCAGGAAAGCAGACTTTGGCCTCTTCAGGGATCTGTTTGGTTGAAGACCATGGGATAGAGCCCTGGTTAATATAAAAACTGGTTAATAACCAATCAATTTAACCATTAATATTAAAATAAATAACCATCAAAATTGGTTAATAACCAAGGATCACCTCCTCCAAGCTCAGCAGCGAGGCATCTCAACAAAGACAAAGTTGGGCAAAAAAGGCAGGAGGCCTGCATGGATGAACAAGGAGCTCCTGGACAAACTCAAACACAGAAAGGAAGCCTACAGGGTGTGGAAACAAGGACCCTTGTCCTTATGAGATAAAAGGAAGACCCAGAGAATTACAGGCCAAGCCAGTCAGTCTCACCTTGGTGCCTGGCAAGATAATGGAGCAGATCCTCCTGGAAACTATGCTAAGGCACATGGAAAATAAGGAGGTGATTGGTGACAGCCAACATGGCTTCACTAGGGGCAAATCTGGTGGCTTTCTACAACAGGGTTACAGTGTTGGTAGATGAAGGAAGAGCAAGTGACATCATCTACTTTGACTTGTGCAGAGCATTTGACACTGTCCCACATGGCAACCTTGTCTCTAAATTGGAGAGACATGGATTTGAGAGACGGACCACTCAGTGGGTAAGGAATCATCTGGATGGTCCCACTCAAAGAGTTGTGGTCAGTGGCTCAGTGTCCAAGTGGAGACCGATGACAAATGCTGTTCCACAGGGGTCCATACTGGGACCAGTGCTGATGAAGATCTTTGCTGGCAACATGGACAGTGAGATTGCATGTACCTTCAGCAAGTCTGCTGATGACACCAAGCTGTGTGGTATAGTTCACATGCTGGAGGGAAGGGATGCCATCCAGAGAGACCTTGACAGGCTTGAGAGGTGAGCCCTTGCAAACCTCATGGAGTTCAACAAGGCCAAGTGCAAGGTCCTGCACATGGGTCAGGGCAATCCCCAGTATTGAAAAAGGCTGGGCAGAGAATAGATTGAGAGCAGCACTGAGGAAAAGGACTTGGGGATGTTGGTGGGTGGATAGCTCAACATGACCCAGCAATGTGTGTTTGCAGCCCCGAAAGCCAACCATGTCCTGGGCTGCATCAAAACAAGTGTGACCAGCAGGTCAAGGGAGGTGACTCTCAGCCTCTACTCTGCTCTCATGAGACCCCAGCTGAAGTACTGTGTTCAGCTCTGGAGCCCTCAACATGAAAAGGACATGGACCTGTTGGAGTGAGTCCAGAGGAGGGCCATGGAGATTATCAGAGGGCTGGAGCACCTCTCCTGTAAAGACAGGCTGAGAAAGTTGAGGTGGTTCAGCCTGGAGAAGAGAAGGCTCTGGGGAGACCTTAAATCAGCCTTCCAGCACCTAACAGAGGCCTGCGGAAAAGCTGGAGAGGGACTTTTTACAAGGGCATGTAGCGATAGGAGAAGAGGGAATGGCTTTAAACAGAAAGAGGGCAGATTTGGATTAGTGCCCTGGCACATGTTGCCCAGAGCAGCTGTGGCTGCCCCATCCCTGGCAGTGCTCAAGGCCAGGCTGGATGGGGCTGTGAGCAGCCTGGTCTGGTGGGAGGTGTCCCTGCCCATGGCAGGGGGGTGGGACTAGGTGATCTGGAAGGTGCCTTCCAACCCAAACCATTCTGTGATGATAATAATACTTTCAGAGAACGTAGTGATGAGAGAACAGAGGATCAACATTCCGCCCAGCAGAGCTCCCTTTTTAGCTTGTGAAACTGGCAGTTTAGCATAGAAATTGCTAATTAACAATGAAAAATAATAGTATCAAGTATTCATTTTAATCCTATATATTATTTTTATTTCCATAGCACTTAGGACCTGTATCCATAAACAGATACCTGCATACACCAAGCCCTGTACAAATAGAGGTTTAAAAAATGAAGTCTGCCTCCTCCCCCAGATTTCTGTGTCAGTATAGAAGGAAGGGAAACAGATGGGTACAAACAAAGGGATCGTACAGAAACAATCAAGCTTTCTTGCTCAGCATCATAGACCTTAGCAGAGGTTTAGGCGCATTGGCAGTTTAAATCATGTCAGGCACTTTTAGTGTATAAACACAGTAAAAGGAGGGTTTGATGGAGAATCAAGAGGTGGTTTTGTGCCTTTTTACGTGGAGCTCCTTCCAAGTATTGTTGGTAAAGTAGGAGAAAGCAAGTCATTGTTTGACTTGAAAAGGCTGCAGTCAGTTTAAAACATGTTGGTCAACACAAGGCTATTCTGCCTCTGACATTGCATCAGTAGGGGTGGAATTTTTTCCACCTACCTCCCTAACACATAGACATGTGGTCTATCCTAGTCACTCAGGCTCCATCAATAATCAGGAAAGAGAAGGAGGCAACCTTTGGAGATGTGTCTCCTCCCACATGAGCCATCTCCAATGGATGAGCGGTATCACTTGTTCTGTAGGGGCCCCTGCCTCCTGCCCTTGATGCCCATGACAGAGCTTAGCTAACAACCTTGCATATCTAACTGCTAGACAGATAGAGCTAGAGAGTTTGGCCTATGGGTAGGATTTCTTTTGTCTTGGTTTAGCAATTTACCAATTAGGCAGTTCAACTTGGTTTTGAATGCTTTAAATTTAAAATTATTTTGACAGTTAGATGGTTGGTCTTTGTATTAAGGTGTAAGGGCCCTTTCTGAGAAAAGGCTTTGTTCATTGTCTGGGTGCCAGGTTGCAGAGTGATTATGCTTTAAAATGTAGTGAGGAAACAACTAACACTAAATATGGCTCTCTGAGCTCACCTGCAAATCAGTTCTGTGCACACCTGTCTGCAATGCAGGGCGTGCCCAAAGCCTCCCACATAAGTATGGGGGAAGAAAAGGCCTCCTCAGATAAGCATGGAAGAAGTAAATGGCTTGGTGGACTGTGAACCGGCTGCAAAGGTGCTTTGCTGTGTGTAGGCATATTCCAGGGCAGAACTTGGGTGGATAATTGATTGTGTATAACCAGCACTTATGTATGCAATAAAAGATGTCACTTGGGGTCTGTGCCTTCATATACCGCATTAAGGCTTTTAGTATGCATATTTGTGAAGGTGTACAAAAAGAAAGTTTTCAGAGGCTTACCTTAAAGGTCTGCAAGTTTCCATAAAAAATATTTGAACCTCACATCCAAAGCATATTCTATAGATATATTGTACACGTTAGAGCATATTGTTCCTGCTGAAATTATAACAACAAAGAACCATTCAGTAAATGCATGCTTTAGATTTGAAATGTTTAATGCCAGGTAATAAGGGTAATTTAGAATGAAATATCTTTCAAAACAAACCAGACAGGTTTTCACATTTGACAATATTGTATGAATAGAGCTTTTCTAATACAGGAGTGATGTAAATATATCAGCCTGTATGATGAAATATTTTTAGTATGGTCTAAGATAGGTAAAGAGTGGTAGAGTTTGCAAAAGCTTGTGTAAATCAGATGGTTCAGGATAAAAGCATATTGAGGAATTTTTCCCAGGAAAACAGGAACTTTTCTGTTCTTGATCAGAAGGCCAAATCTTTTTGAAGTGAGGTGTTTAACTCATCTGTCAACATTTAAGTACCAACAGGGGGAAAGATCCGACTTGCTCTGACCCATCTGCTGGCATAAACAATAGAAACCAAATTTTGTATTGTTATTTGAGAAAAGGCATATATCTTTAACTGGACTTCTTGAAGGGAAGAGGTTAAATACTTTTATCATGTTACGTTGAGCTGACCTAGATGTTCCTTTGGGCTTGGTCCATGCTGGTGTAGCAGTACTGCTGTCTGCCATCGGCACCTGGTTCTTAGCTACCCAGTCCCAGAGCAGCATACAGCTGCTGGGTGGCCGCGAGTGTCTTCTCCAGTAGCAGTGGGTGTCGTGGTGAAGCAGAAGCTTTCTCTGTGATGTCTCTGCCCTTGTCATGTCCCTGATGCTGTGTCATGTTTCTTTCAGCACAAACAAAATGCACTTGGGAATCCAGACAGAACTTGTGAGGAAGATGCATTGTTTGAATTGCGTTCTTGTGCTGCACTTATGCCTCATTATGTTTGTACCGGTTAAGATAGCATGCCTGGAAAAGGGAGAAACCCACTGGGTTTCCATGTTGGGCAAGACAAAGACAGTCTTAGGCAGAGGGTAATTTTTCAGCTGCATTTTGCAACTACATAGCACTTCCTGTGCTGTGAAATTATATTTATGTCCTTCTCTTTAATCTTTCTTAACACAAAATTTGGAGAAATTTACTAATGTTCCTGGACTGACTGAAGCTACTGATGAAGCAAGAAAAAATGAATGTATTTGTATGTTTCAAAATATCTTCATCAAATCAATTCTGCAAAGGTTTTGCTTCTCAGGAGCACAACACTCCAACAGAACAACTGTCCCAGGGAGAAGTAAATAATTTTTCACATTTTATCCTTGTTGATGTTTCAGTTCTATTACAGTGGCAGTTGCTAACTGCTAAATAATACAAGTCACTTGTCAGAAGTTTCTATTAGCATGTTATTATTTCTGCTGAAAAAGGGAGATTAGTTTAGCACCTCAGTTACAGGACCTAGGCAGGATTTCATACAGAAAAACCATCAACATGTGTAGCACAAAGTTTTCTGCTAAGACCAGATAGATAAGGATGGGAATTTTTGTTTTGACTGTTAAAATGAAGTAGCATCAAAATATAGATAAAGTCTGCAGTGCTGAGCTGAAACATTAGCGATAAAATTATCAGATTTATAAATGACAACTATTTCTTTCCTTTTATTTCAAATTAACTTCAAAAGACTTTGTTGTTTGCTTTTTTAAAATGTTCAGTCATGCAACAAAAGCTCTCCATTCTCTGATATTAACTGGTTACAAGATGAAATTGTGTGAAATAAAATTTGTTGTCAGACTAACAGTACACAATATTATGTTAGAAGCAGCATCTAAATTAGGCATTTCCCTTAACAGTAATTAAGATTTCACCAGTCATGAAGTCATAATAAAAAACTTTTCTATGCTATTTATTTGACAAGCATGAAGTTTTCTATTCTTTATTCACAGTTTGTAAACATTCAATTACTCTGACTGAAGCACTAGAAGGACACAGTCCTGCACTGAAAAGTTTGTAGTCTAAAAGGCAGAAGACTGCAAAAAGGATTAAAGCACACAGGTGGCTGTGATTAAGGTCTTTAATGATGGTGTCTTCTATAAATTCCTAGCTAACCATTAGTTTTTACTATTTTTTTATGTATCCTGAATCTTTTCGACTGCATCTCTCATTTATCTCTTTGTTCTCTACTTCTAACAGACTTACTCTCCACAGTGTATCCCCAGCTTTCCAGCTCCCTTAACATCCATCTTCCTTGCCTTGTTCTGGCTTTGGAACAAAATATAATAACAAAACCCCACCATCAGAGAGAGACCACAACACCAATCTTGACTCTGAATGTGGAATTCTTTTTGTTTAATCCAGTAATTCAAAGGAATCTCTTTTCTTCACATGATAGCCATATGCCATGAAGAACACACGTCTTTGTTTTGGGGCAAAAGAAGTAGAAGGGGCTGTCCATAACAATGGGGATTGTTCATAGTCCCCAGGTTATATGATTCATTTCCCAGAGACCGAAGGATCTGAAGTTTCCTCCTGGTATGCACTTCTGCAGAAGCAGATCATAGACTGGCCATCTGATAGTGAGGTTACTGCAGTGGCGTGATAAACTGCTTCTGTTCCCAAGTATGAATGAGAGACAGCCCTTGGAACAGCAAATCTAGCCAGAAATGATGAACTTCATACACAGGAGGTTTTATACTTTTTACTGTCATTCTTGTCTGATCTTTATTCAATGTCCAAATACATACAGGCTTTTATTTTTAAATTACAGACTGCTTTTTTTTAATCAGCTCAGCAACCCAGCTGTAATAGATATTCTAGATATTTCAGCAACCAGCAACTCTCATTCCCGTGTTCACTGACAGACAGTCAGAAGAGCTTAGCACTGAAGATAAGATCTCCTTAGTCATCAAAGCCAGTTCTCTGCCCTTGCAGACAAACAGGACACAAAAATCCCCCTCATAAACTTACTTAATTCAATTCTGAACATGTAAGAAAGTTTGTTTCCCCTTACACTTTCTGGAAAGTTGTTCCAGACAGATCTGTGGATACATTTGTTTCCATAGCTTCAGAGTTAAAAGATACTTGTGTGCAGTTTATTACCCCAGTTGTTCCCGTGCAGCCTCTGTTCTTTAGCATAAACAGTTTTATTTGCTCCTAGCAGTTAACCCAGGATACATTTATAAGCAGCCATATATTTTCTTAGAAGGCATTTTGCCAGGCCGAACAAGGAAAGCCTTTCACACTCTGATCCCAGTGGTGCTATTCTGCACCTTTTCCAAGCCAGAAGTCATTCTTCTTAAGCATTGGCGGTAAGTGCTATGTGCCATACCAACGATGAGATGTCCTGAGCACCTTCTATACCAGCACTGATGCTTCACTACCTGCACAGCCAATACTGCCTAGTATTGTATTTTGTTGTTTCATACCGATAGCTCATTGTTAGCTCCTCTCATGATCATTTCCATTCATTACCTTCTAACTTCAGCCCAAGTTCCTCTTACTGTCTCCAAATCCTGGATTCATCCCAGCCAACTAGTTTTCTTAGGGCTGCGTGCTCCTTGTGTAGACTATGAAGAGATGCAAGCTCTTCCAGCAGGGGTTCAGAACAGAATTGCCCTCTGGAAATGCCTCTTGCTGTCTTTTTTAATTGGCTTCTGGCCAACAGACTTCTTAAGCAGCTGAAGTGAGGTGCCTGTTAAAGGTGGCCAATACAAAGCTGAGTACATGGCACCTCATCCATTCCCTGTGATCCTTGTCCTTAGGGTCTTTAAGCCTCTGCTGTAAGTGGTGAAGATCACCCTCAGTATCAACCATGCTTCTGTTTTATGTCATGGGCAAATTTGTCAGCACAAGATGTGTCAGTTTCATTCGTGGAAACATTAAAAGTTACAAGGCTGAGATGTAATCTGCAGCAAAGTCTGCAAGCAATCTGTTTGCATGCTCCCTTTCAACACTTACCTACTGTGGCCTTCTCTTAACGTATCTCCTTCATGTCCTCCGGTTTCTTGTCTTGCAGTGACCCAGATCATATTTGTCTGTTTTCTTAAGTATGGCTATTCCTTTTAGTAGTCTCCAGACAGCTGGGACATTGCTCTCCAGACAATGGGTTTGGAACACTGAGATACCTGAGCACACTATCCAATACCTGTAATTTTGGGCATCAGTGTATGAGATGTTTATTTCAGAACTTGCAGAACAGCTGCTCCGTGTGCCACCATGCCGGCTGTGCCAATTATCGACAGAATAATTCCTCATAACAAAGTTAAAATCTCCAGCAAAAGACAAAAAGTCATCATTCTTTAAATGCCACAAAATAGATCAGGGGAAACAAACTACCAGTGTCCTGGGTTTTCCTTTTTGTTAAACAAGGTAAAGCCATACGGTGTTAGAAAAACCTTGCTGCAAAATCTGCAACTTGATATGGTGGCTCTTCCAAAGCTTTGGAAGACAGCTATCTTTGGCCAAAATTCACTAATGTTTTGGGGGTTTGCTTCCACTTAAGTTGAGATAATTTCTATTCCCATTATCTGTCCTGCTTTTGCCCCCAAATTCAACATCCTTATCTGTATTGACAAGTGAAGCAAGTGCTCGTTTAGTTTTGAGGGTGTTTCAAGATTATCTTTATTCTTGATCTTCTCAACAAATTTATTTTTTCCTTGCTTTATTTAGATTAATATAGTTGAGAAATGTTTGCTGCTATTTCAAACAACCTTTGAAAGCTCTGGCAGAGCTTGACTTGCTGTCCTCTTGTACTCTTGATATGTGACTCTATTCTGACATTTCAGTGGGAGGTGAATGCTAACCTCTTCTGAAAATCTAGCTCCAGGAGTGAATTCTATCCTCATAAAATTTCTAGCCTCAATCCTGAAGTATTTTCAAAAGCATGCAAGAAATAAAGAAGGTTAATTACCAGTGACTTTAATGTAAGTCATTTAGATATTTTTGAACTTTTTATCCAGGGTGTAAAGAGTATCAGTCACGTAATCCAAATCTTTTGTAGTTAGCTTGTTCTGTATACAGTGATGAAACAGGCATTTATACCTTCCATATTTTAAAGTGTAAAAAGCCTAAAATTTTTCAGAAACAGCTTTCCATGTGTACTGATGATCAGCATAATTTCATTACGCGTTCCTTATTTACCATTTCACACTTTTGTTTTGAGTTAATAAAAAAATTACAACATATCAGCTTGTCATATTTTCACTTGCTGGTTTATCTAAAAATTATCAACATTTGTTTTATTAGAAATTAGTAAAAATTATGGTATTTTAGAATAAAGAACTGCGAAGATCAACACCACCTACTAAATCTTTCTGGGGTTTGTACTAACAATTATAGACTGTTCCTTCAAACTATTTTGAGGCATTGTTTAAAATGAGATACTGTTTCATGATTCTACATTCTGGATTACTGGGGAACCAGCTGCAAATATCCTGTCACTTTTAATATAGGCAATATTTTTCACTTCTGTTTCATATATAACCACCGGCCGTAAACTGAAGATTTAAAATGCTTTTTAAAATGAGGTCTCTTGGTATTTTTCATTGAGTATATACACTGTGATGATTCTGACAGCTGGATAAACACTAAATAGACTTTTTCTTAAAATACAATAACCTTATAGAAATTGGAAAGTGAGAATCTGACATACTCTCAAGGTTATATAAAGACAAAGCAATTAAATACCAAGACTGTACATAAAGGAAAGACTTCTTGTCTCTAGACACAAGCTGCATGTACTGGGATGGAGAGCACAGATGACTTATTCTGCTGGTACCAATACACATGCAGTTCTTACAGATGCTAAAGTATTACCCTTATGGCAGAAGTAAAACATTACAGTTTGGGTCATGGATCCTCCATCTATTGGCATAAAATATGAGTGACACAAGAGAATAAGATTAACTTGACAGCTTCCATCTTGTCTGGCAGCCAAACTGATGACTGGAATGGTTAATTTATTAAAAAGCAGTAATTTCTACACAAGCAGAGAAGGGAAGTTTCATGTGCAGATCTTTTTTTTTATTTGGCATTATATGAGTATTTCATATGGGAAAGCTGTTCTATGCTGCCTTTGGGAGGTGCCCCATCATTCCCAAGCGTCCTGCTTTGAAACATTTTTTGCTTGTTTCCTTTCAGTTATTAAACTGTTCTTATCTCAACCCACAGGTTCTACCTTTTTCTGATTCTACCTGATTTCAGGTTCTACCTGATTCTGATTCTCCCACTGGTGGGAGGGAGGGCAGCGAGCAAGCAGCTGCGTGGTACTTTGTTGCTAGCTGGGATTAAACCGCCACACCAAGCCATTGGACATGTTCTCTCTGTGTCCGTACTCTGACACCTCAGTCCGCTTGGTGAGGATTCAGCATGCTTGTCCACCATATGGCAGGAGTGGTTGTCCCTGCTTTGGCTATCCTGTAGCCCTTGTGCCATGACAACACTGACTCCTTTTAATACACCCTACCCTGGGTGCTCTGCATCACACCCTGTGTGGTGACACTGGCGTGCTCCCTGCATGGGGGAGCGAGTCTGACATGACCAGCCCCTCGCCCCTCACTGAGGTCCTTCTGCTTCCTGCTGCACCTTTGGACCAGTGCCTGGGTTTATTTGGACGGGGGTTGTTTGCACCCTCTGCATCTCAGAGCACGTGGCAGAGATGGGCACCAACGGGCTGCTGTGCTGAGGCTGGACTCAGGGGTCAAACCCCATTCCTGGTAGAAAGGTGGGGCGCTCCTCTACCTGTGCACTCCCCTTTACCCTCCCCAAAATTCCAGCCAAGGCCATGGCCGCAGCCAGACTCCGTTTTACCCACACAGAGACGCAGCTTTGGCAGAGGGCCATGAGTGACTGGTCTGTGCGTACAGGGCAGCCAGGCATACCCTTTTATTCAGACCTACCCTCTTTAGTGCAAAGGCACCACATTCCTAGATCCATGCAAGTATCTGGCAATTGCCCAGCCACACCAGAACAACTTCTTCTGAGGCCACCCTTCCTTGGTCAAGAAGGTCACCATGGTCCTGTACTGCCCAGTCACTCTCACTGATTCACTTACTCAGATTAAAGTGAGAAAAAAATCTTTTTGGCCAGAATGTAACCAAAATACAAAACCCAACGTCTCTTTTAACTGTAACTGTAGTGGTTTGCCAGGCACAGTAGTCTGGAATAACAGGGTAGCAGGGATGGCAAGCAAAATACACCATAACCCAGGTATCTTCAGTATTAGAGAGGTCAGCTCTGGGAGGCTTGTCTTATCTTCAAATTCCCAGAAGTGCCAAGCCACCAAATAGGTGACAGACAGTGCAAGTTTGGTAACTTGCCGTCTGCACATGTTAAGCACAATTATTGAGCCAGCAGTTCCAAATGGCACAACATACCTTGACAGGGAAATGGGGTAGCAAAACAGCTTTAAACAGAAAGTGATTACTGGAGGCTTGACCCTTTGTCTTACGCATACAGGGTATGATGACTTGTGTCTCAGTGGCTTTGTAGCCAGGATGCTCAAGGAACCTGAGCAAGTAGTATTGCCTGGTCACTGAGTCACATCTGGCTGCCGGCAGGACAGGAGGATGTCCAAGTTCAGTGGGGTACTTCTGTATTGAAGACAAAATTGCCTCACACACAACTGATCTTCCTCTGCCAACCAGTTATTAATGGTAATTAATGCATTTATTTTTAAAAGCAAGGTCTGTAAAGAATATGAGATTTAAGCACTCAGTGAAAAACTGTAGATTATCTCTAATGCCTATGGAATCAGTAAGATCTGATGATACATCCTGGTTGAAAATCTAAATTCTGGTACCTACAAGTAGCCCCATGAACACCACTAAATTCAGTAGTCTCCCTCTATTTCCTGTGCCTGCACAGGAACTTGAAATTTGGTACAAGTATAGCTATTGGTCTTATTCTTTATTTCATGATCTAAAATTCTAGACATTTACATGTAATTGAAATAACTGTTATAACCTCTATCATCCAGTATCATGGAAGTGTCTTTCAATATTCTCATGTTATTATTTCAAAAATTTTTAGGGATGCAAAAAGCTTCCAATTTTAATCACTTTTTAAGAAATGTGACTAACAATTTTTGTGCTCTGAAATTGCCATGAAAAGAAACAAAACCAGCAGTAGAATAAGTATTTCATTCTTTCTGGCATTTTGCTCTGAAAAACTAATATGAACCACTGAAAAATGTTATAGCATCTGACCTCATTGAATAGTAATTTACAATGCAAATACATGTAATTTTCCTTAGGCATAGTAGACTCAAAGAAAAGAAAAAAATAAAAAAGCAGTTCTGCTCTGTAAACAAACAAAAAAACTGCCCCGAAACTGCTATTCCAATCTTTTTTTTCTTTAGCAACTCCATTTTCATGAAGATTATATTATAGTGTTGGTTTTCAATGACTATACTGCCAGTCTTATGTGGAGACTTTAAACAATGGTAAACATTAATAAATAATGCTTAATTTTAAGATCTCAAAAGGCAGAAAGTAACTGATTCTTTTTAACAAACCTTTAATTTTCAGTTCAAAATGAATAGGCTTTTACTATCTCTTATGTTTTAAACTGTGGTGAGGAACAGATGTGTTGGTAATTGAAGGTCTCAGTGTCTGTCCCAAGAGAACGACAGCTCTAGGCTCTTTCATGTGTTTGTTGTGAAGTGATGGAAGCAAGGAAGGAGGACCAGAGCAGAGGTGGTAGGATCCATGGATCTGCTTCCCTGGGATCACATGAAAGAAACATGATCATAGGAGTTAACTGTGAAATATGGTTTCTTACCAGCCTCCTGTCGTTGCCCGTGGAGCCCAGTATTCCTCATCTCTAGCTGGCTGTATGCAAGAAACTGGAAAGCATTTTACCAAAAAACTTGGTCTGTGGAATTTTTCTCGGTGATCAAATTATTTTTTTCATTTCACCTCTACTCATTGTTAGTGCTAGTGTGAGTCTTGACCATGGTGTCTCTCAGACATTAAAGATTTACAGTTAGGTGAAACCTAGTATGTCGCACTGAGTAATAATGCAATAAAGCGTTTCTATGTTCTTTTCAAACCTAAGGCAGATACTTCCAGTGGCCTTCCTCCCTTTCAGAGCCTGTGGCTTCATCTCCATTAGGGCTTTGAGCTGGAGCAACAGTGAGCTTGAAGGGAAGCCGTGAGTGTCCTCATTTCCCATGTCTCAGAATTTGCAAAGCAGTTCTGGGTGGGTGCGGACTGGATTTCTTTTGGAGGAAACTCAATGGGAAGCTCCCCTAGCACGTGCATTACATGCACTGCAACCACAAACACGAATAGACATAGGAACCAAAGACTGGCCCTTCAAACAGCTTCAAGCTACATGCTTTGTGACAGTGTTCGACCTAGGAGACCAGACTATATCTAGCCAGACAATATCCCTGAGCCACAGGTTATGTGGGATTAGGGGCTTCAACACCACCTTTATTGGTCTAATAATCCAATCCTTAAATCTAAAATTAGGTGCTTGTGTAGACATACCCTAATTCTCACAGCTAGATTCCCCTCTTCCTAGAGGAGTCATTTTATATACATATATATATATGAGTGTAAGCACAAGGACTATCAGCAAAATTGAAATTATATATTTTTCTACTTCCTGAAAATGCTGTGATGTTGTTATCCAGAATGTGATTTTCCATGAGGCTCTGTTATTCATTCAATTTTCCAGTAGAACTGATTGATACTGAGTGGGTGGCAATCAAGTAACCTGCCAAGGTCACACACTGAGTCATTGCTTTCCCTAAAACTGTACCCTAACACCCTGCTGACTAGCAGTCCTGCTTAATACAGGCAGCCTCCACCTACTAGGAATTAATAGAAATGGCCATATGACTACCAACCACTGAAGCAAAATGAAACAACATTTAACGATCCCCACGTTAATGGATGTAGTTTTCAGGTGCATACTATACAAGGGCAGAAACAATTCTGTCGGCTGGCTTACCAAATAGCGTTTTCTTCTGCGGCAATTGGTCATGTTATTTTATTGGCCAATTTAACATGCCCAATGCACTTTTAGAGTTCATTCAAAAATATTTTATTTTAATAAGGGTGAATAAGTACTTAGAATTAAAAACATAGCCCTGTGCTGCTCTTATTCCTGACCTACTTTGATAAAGGCAAATGTGAAAGTTGCCCTGTGTAAATTATAATGTGTAGAGGAGTGACATTCTTTTGTCTGTGCTTCTTGTGACAAAATTATTTCTTACATTCTTAGTGATGCCTCATCTCCTGCTGCCCAGGTATACTGTTTTGCTCCATAGGAAGTATAATGTGAAGAAAACTACACTTTTGCCATTCAGACCAGAATAACTGAAGTGTTGTTCTTTTTAGTCAGAATTACTGGAAGTATTTCATGCCACTTGATTCTTCCTTGTGCTCAGAATCATCAACTAAACGTATGAGAAAAGGGTAGTGAATGAAGCCTGTAAGTTAAGAGAAAATAATTATGAAATGCTTGATTATGTCACTCAGTGGCACTGTAAGCATACTTTGAAGGTAAGTATCAGCTTAAGGTCCCAAAATCAGGGATGATATAGAGAAAAGGAAATAATCTCTGTCAAATTTAGAAAAATTACATGAAAATAAAAAGAACTTGGCACAAGTTATAAACACTAAATTGTTTAGGTTAAAAATAAATAAATAGTATATTGCCAGATGGCTTTACAGCCATGAGAGAACAGAGACATACAAACTTAGAAAACTCACCTACCAACTTAGAAAACATTCTCTTCAGTGCACAGCAGCATCTACAGGTACAGGACCCTTCCCTATCCCCTCATTATTCCTGCACATGGAAAAGATGTAAAAGAAGCCATAAAAAAGGTTGTGATCAGAAACAGTCACAGGAAGCCCACTACTCCTTGTTCTGGGTCTTTTTATGCTGTCATGGTCACATTTTGCATTGCAAGGGGAGTAGTCCATCCTGGGGTAGTGTCCAAGAGTCCTCCAAACCTAGAAAATCTCCAGCCTTACCCAGAGACATGCCCCTCATCCAGAATGAGGTAGCACCGCTGCAGCCCATCACCTCAGGTGAGCGGGTCACTGAGCTGTATTTCTACCAGGGGATCTCTGCTCTGAGGTTACTCTGCTTTTCCTGAGAATGCTGCAGACCTGCCAATCAGACAGTAGAAATATCAGTCATTTCCATGAAACCAACCTGTCACCCAGTGAAAAACAAGTGCAGGACAGAATGTTCAAAGATAAACCACAGTTTTTTATTATGCTGTAATTCATGCAACTGTCCATTTAAAAGGCATTGACAAGACCAGAAGTATAGCTTTGTGGAAAGGAAAATCTGTCTTCTTGTTGGGAAAGAAAAAAAAAAAAAAAGTTTGGTTCAAGTAGAGAATAAAGAAAGCAGCCACTTTAAGTCTTTAAATATCCACATTATTTTACCTATGTGATTAAAAAAAAAATGTACATTCATTTTTTCCCTTGACTAATTAAATGCAATGCTTTCAAATGCAAATAGGCAAGTAAGCAATGCATCTCTTAGTGAAATTAACATGATACAAGGTTAAGGCACCAAATTAAGGCAATGATCTTTGGAAATGCTGACTATAAGTGTCTGTTTGCCTGATACTCAGTGTGCAATCACACTGTGGTGGGTTGACCCTGGCCGGACACCAGGCGCCCACCACAGCCGCTCTGCCACCCCCCTCCTCAGCCGGGCAGGGGAGGGAAAATACAGCAAAAGGCTCCTGGGCTGAGATGGGGGCAGGGAGATGGCTCAGCAGGTGCCGTCATGGGCAGAACAGGCTCGACTCGGGGAAATTAGTTTCATTTCTCGCCGATCAAATCTGAGTAACGAGAAATAAACCCGAATCTTAAACCACCTTCCCCCAGCCCTCCCTCCTTCCCAGGCTGAACTTCGCCCCTGACGCCTCTCCCTCCCCCCTGCCAGCGGCGCAGGGGAGCAGGGCCTGGGGGTTACGGTCGGTGCCGCCCCCGCCGTCCCGGCCGCTCCTGCCCCTCGGGGGAGGGTCCTCGCCCCCTGCCCGGCCCCGGCGCGGGGTCCCCCCCCACGGGAGGCGGCTCCCCCCCACGGGAGGCGGCTCCCCACGGGCTGCTCCAGCGGGAGCCCTTCCCAGGGGCTGCAGTTCCTCACCCCCGGCCCCAGCCCCTCAGGCCCGGCCGGCCCCGGCGCGGCCCCCGCGGGGTCCCCGGCCCTGCCCGCAGCCCGGCCCCGGCCCGGGCTCCTCCCCGCGGGGCCACGGGCCCTGCCCGGAGCCGGCCCCGGCGCGGCCCCCGCGGGTCCCGGCCCCCTGCGGGCACCCCCTGCCCGGACTGCGGGGGGGAGCGGCTCCCCCGCGGGCTCCGTGGGCTGGGGGCACAGCCTGCCCCGCCGGGGGCTGCCCCGCGGGCTGGGGGAGCCGCTGCTGCGGCGCCCGGAGCCCCCCGGCCCCTCCGCACCGCCCGGGGCTGCGGGGCTGCTGCGCTCACGCAGTCTGCTCCGCTCTCCTGCTGCAGTTGTGGAGGTTGTGGGGTTTTCCCCCTTCTTAAATACATTATCCTTGAGGCGCGACCACCATCACTGAGGGGCCAAGCAGTGGGTCCCTCTGGGAGCCGGCTGGCACTGGCTCCATGGGCGATGGGGGAACCTTCTGGCAGCTTCTCACAGAAGCCCCCCTTGTAGCCCCCCCCTCCACTACCAAAACCTGCCATGCAAACCCAATACATGCTTAGAAAACATTCACAAACTGACAGGTTGTGCCTGACGGTTTTGAACACCTACCTGATAAGCAATTCCTTATTAATCTTCAGCATCTCTTCTCTCAGTGTTCTGTTTAAATCCAAATCACCAAGAGGTATCTCCTCAGCCCAAGCGTTTTATGTATTATGTCACATAGTATGTGGTGCCTAACATTGCTCTCGCTCCAGAACAAGAACTAAATATTTCTTGTTATTCCAAAGATCTCTAGCCATTGCTGTAATTTGAAAATGTATTTCATTGTCTCTTTGTAACAGATTATTTATTGTTAGATCTTACATTGACACTTTGTTTTCAATCACTCTTGAAATTTGCTGTGCATATTCTTATGGAGAATTCTTATGAACAGAACAGAGTTTTCACGATTCAAGACACACTCTGTGACATTGTCACTTTAGAAATTCCTCCGTAGACCAACCAAAATTAAGAAGAATATGGTAATCCAAGCTGTTCAGACCTACATAAGTTTCAGACTAGCCTCATCTAAGGGACCTTTCAGACACCTCAGCAGAGTGTTCCCGAACAGCTGTGAATGTATGCAGGGTTATCAGTTTCAGCTAAAACAAGTTAATCATCTGAGAGGTGATCCAGGAGGATATAAAAATAGAAACAGGCTGGTTTTTTTCTACATGCCTCCCCCTCTTGGGCTGCCTAGCAGTACAGGAACTGTGGAGAACCCTCTAGCTCCAAAATGGGAGAGAGGGATTAATAATGCTGCTTTACCAGGAGATCTCTGCACCTGCTGTGAGGGGCCATACATTCCCTTCGTCACTCACTGTGGTGCTCCAGCTGCTGAAGGTCTGGGGTGTTTTTAGCTCATTTGCTGTGTTGCTGCATTCAGAATTGTTTTGTGTGGACAAAGAGCAGAAATGGATCCCGCAGAGAAAAGCAAAAGTGAGGAGGCCAGGAATTTCAGATGCTGTCCGGGAATATTTTGCAGTCCAACCAGTTAAAAAAAACCAGCCTGCCTAGTGGACTGTGTGCTTTGCCGCAACGGGGTATCTAAGTCTATAACAGGATTTTTTACAGTGTTTACTGGAGCCTTTGTTTTCTCCCTTACAAACAGATCAACTAAAAACTGATCCTATCAAGGAAGTACAAATAATTTATTCATTAACATAGTTACTAAATAGGAATAAGTCCATACAGAGAGCTATTAATGAGAATCTTATCTCCTAAAAATATTTCTGCAGAGAAAAATAGAAGTAGCCTATCGTGTGTGGATGTAATAACGCCCCCAAAACAAGCAGATCAAAACTTCCAACAAGAAGCAGAAAGTCTGTTTGAAGTTATTTTTTTCACTGGAGAACTATGATACAGGTCTTGTGTCACGGATAAAGACTAGTAGCCTTATGAATCTGGGGTCAATCAGATCATTTACCAAACAGTTATCAGTTACAGCCTAAAGGGATGCTCTAAAGAAAGAATACCTGAAAATGCTTCATTGTTAATGCAGTAGATAATATTCAAAAAGATTTAAAATGAACCAACTTGCTTGAAAAAGACATTTTCAGATTCTGAAATCTTTCCAGAGCTTTGTCCCTTCAAAGACAATAGCTGGCAGGCTGCCTAAGAATGTGAATGTGATAAAGAGAAAACTATTACATCTGGCACTTCTTTTGCAGGAAACTGTGACTCCTATGTCTCATTTTTCTGCTCTGCTTGATAATATAATTCTCATGAAAGGAATACATGGAACTATAATGAAAAATTAAATGATTGTGCATTGAAAGATAAAGTTATGTGAAACTCCATTGTTTCAAAGTACTACACAGTGCTTTAGCAGTGTGGCTGTCCATTGAAGTCAAGATGACTCATTTGCCTCCAGATATTCACACTATCTTGAGTTGAGTTCAGTTGAGTCTTAGCCTCTGTCTACCTGGACATGCCTCTAGGTGAGTAATTTCAGGCTCTGTTCATTCATGGGGCAAGTGTCACAGAACTGCATCTAAATTTTACTTCTAATCACAGGCAAAGCCCATTCAGAAAGGGGATGTGTGATACTCCAGTGTTAAAAGTTCAACTCCTCTTTCCTGTTCCACAATAAATTTCTGCAACACCTGATTCTCCTTTAAAAATAAGAAATATGAATATATGCAAAATATTTCTAAAAAATAAAAAGTACAATCTGCAACTATATTGGGATATTATTGTTGTTATCAATCCATCAACTGCAGGCAAGCTGCAGGTTTACGTTTAGGTATTTCTGGGAAATAATTTATTCAAGTCTCAATCCAAATTGTACTAATTTCATCGGCATTTTTTTATTGACTACGGTGGTCAGCTTTTGAATAAACCCTTAACATCTCCCATTAGATGAGTACACTGAGAATTTCATCTGCCTCATTTATTAGAAGAAGCACTGAGTAATTTTTTCTTATGCAGTAGCATCAAGTAGCATTCAAATCTGGAAAATAACATCAAGTGTCAGAATATGTCTATTTCTCAAAACATGGAAGCATTTGGAAACACTTGAAAACCTCTGTACTAATGAGGGCAGAGTGCTCTTTGCAGGCGAAATGTCACCGCTGGGGAACTCGATCTCCTGCGTGCTCCACAGCGGGGTGTGCTGCCCAGTCTCCTGTGGGTAAGTAAAACTCTCCCACTGGGTTGCAGGACTACAAGATGAATAATGTGCTCCAGAGTCAGAGAGAAACAGAAGGGAATCTAAGAGCTGCAGAGTACTCCAGCCATGATGGAGCACAAGACCCAAGTTCAGGTGTCAAAGATTGATTTCATTTAGACACGTCCTCAGAGCACTCAGAATAAAGAGCAGCTTCAGGGCAAAGCCCTTCAAAACAAGTGCTATCTGCCACTGAACCCAAACATTGCTCTTCAGGAGACAAACCAAGTGTCTGTATTTTTGTGACATTATAGCTGCTAGATTCATTTTAAGCTAATCTGGCAAGTTTTGCAAAGAATAACAAGGGGGAAAGATCAAAGTCATTTAAAGGTATTCCCGAACTCATAAATAACAGTTTCTTGTACAGATAGATGACATTCAGGGACTGAGTTAAAAAGATCAAATCAGCATCACTACTATATGACCCCAAGGAACAACAATTCAAGAACTTCTCCTTGAGGGACTGCTTCAAGGCTATAAGCAGCTTCAGATCACTGGTCTTTACAAAATAGTTATTTTATGTGGACCTGATGAATAACACTTCAGCCAGGCTAAGGCCAGCTCCAGTACATGCTTATCCTATTACTTTCACCTACGCTGACAAAAATTATGCTTAAATGTCAAATAAAGAAATATATTTCTCTATGAATGTCTGTTATCTTAGGATGAAAAAATGTCAGTCCTGCCAAGAGTAGCAAAGATAATGTAATGTGGAGATGTAAGTCAAAAATATTGGAACATTAAAATCACATTACTAATTATATTTACAGTAATATAAGTTATAGCATGGAAGCACTTTACAGCTGCCAGTAGAAAAAAGAGAAAAATTATTGCAATAGAGACAACAGCCTGACCTGGGACAACACAACCATCACAGTCAGCTGGACAAGTAAATAGGACAACTGGGAAATGACAGTTATATGACCAACTTTACTTTTAAGGCTTGAGGATAAAGACATTTTCTATTTTGTAAAGACTCCTCACTTCAGAGAAAAGGTAAATACGTTGTATGTTAATGACTAGGAGTTGCAAAAACATTGAATAAGGAGCTCTTAGTCATAAAATGAATGAGTTGTGGAATCCAGTTTCTTGTAAATGCAGTGGAATCAGCCTAAAAAATTATAATTCACAATTTCATTATTAAGTATAATGAAACATGAGCTTGTAGATCAAACACACTCATCACTAGAAGCCATGAATCAAAGTAGCATTAAAGCACAGACATTTGACAATCTGATGTAGATACTGAAATTGATATTGGGCTAATTAAAATGTTCAGTAGAATACAGAATGTTTGAGATTTAAAGATGTCATAATAAGCTGCCAAAAATAAAGATTTAAAAGGCTGATAAATCAATTCCCTAAATAACTTAAATCCCTCACTGTTTCTTTGTAGGGTTTTGGGGTTTACTTCAAACCCAGCATAGTGTTTAGATAAAGGAGAAGTTGCACAGAAGAAGATGCTTATTCCATAGGCCTCTTGAGATCGTCTAGTCCACCCCATCCTGCTCAAGCAGGATCAGCTAGACTATGTTGCCCAGGACTGTATCCAGTTGGGCTTTGAATATCTCCACAGATGGAGGCTGCATAATCTCTCTGGGCAACCTGTTCCAGTATTTAATCACCCTCATAGTGAAAAAAAGTGTTTTCTTGTATTTGGATGGAATTTAATGTGTTATAATTTGTGTCCGTTGCCTCTTGTCCTGTCACTGGGCACTACTGAGCAGATTGTGTCCCCCTCATCTTAATTTCTGCCCAGCAGGTATCAGTACAAATTGATAAGATCCCACTAAGCCTTCTGTTCTCCAGGTTTCCTTTTAACCTCAGCAGAAAAAAATATATTTTGTAATTCAACAGGGAATTGAGTATACCTCACAAAATTTGGGAATTAAAATACTTGGAAATTGTGCCTGCCTGCTCCAGGTTTTTAATCCAAATGAGATTACAGAGTTTATTCCATCCCATATTTTATGGATCATTTTGAGAAATCTTGGAGACACTTTCTGCTTTTGGCTCTTTAATTGTAATAATATACTAATGGAAAGCTGTGAGCGTAGTTATCTTCAAAAAGTTTGTTTCCCTTTGCTGAAGAGAGGATTCTAAACAGTGTCTCTTTGTTGTGTTGTGTCTGTCAGCAAAGAAACATTCTACCTTGAGATCCTTACACATATCTACATATATAGGGCTATAAATAAATGAGCTAATTTACCAGAGGGCCCATAGCTTGGCCTTTAATTATACTCCCACAAAAAAATTCTACTATCAATCAATTGAAGGAAAAAATGGATGCTGCCTTGCATAATATGAAGGCACAGTTTACCTTTTGTTCTGTAGATCACAGATCAGGAGTTGTACCATGTCTAAATTCTAACATTTATGTCCTCAAATAATGGTGCTTGGGAAGTTATACGTGCAATTAATTTCAAGCCTTGTAGATGTTTTGGATCCACATGGCCATTACTCTAATGCAGTCCTGAGAGGAACCAGCTCACTGTTCACAGGAGAGCACTGAAGGGAATGCTGTCCATGGGGTCCCAGCCCCTCTCCAGAGGACGCTGTATCCCAGGGATCCCCCTTGCAGTGGACCCTGCTCAAAGAGCAAGTATGTAGACAAAGATCCTCTACTGCAAAATGTGTGTGGGGTCATGCCCAAAAAAGGTGACACAATACCCCTGAACCCTTCTATAATTTTGAGGGTGCCTTGGACACTAACAGAAGACATCATTTAGGTTCTTTTAGTAATTAGTAGTTCACTGTCAGCTGAAATTAGTCTTTATTTGCAGATTGAAAAACTCTAGGAAAAAATTAAGTATATTAGCCTTCTTTAGTGATCAGAAAGCAATTAATATTCTGCAGATCTCTGTGTTGGATACATACTGTGTTTTCGCTTTTTTCAGAAGAAAGAAAAAATAAAGTGAGCATCCTGATGACAATACTAAGTAGCATGTGTTACATTGCCAGACATGCTGGAAATACCCTTTTGTTGGAGAGGTTACCTGGCAGTTTATTTGGCTGCTTTGCTGGCAGGAAGAATGCAGCAATATTTCAAAAGTGGCTGAAAAACAGTTAGAGCAATTTCACACAGCTGAGTATTCAAAATGAGATAATAGAAATCTTGGCATTTAAATCTGTGAGCATATTGGTTGTTTTTATTTTTAACTGCATTATTAGGTGTTCATCGTAATTTTGAAATCTATGTTTTGTTGAAGTAAACAGTGACATTAAGATCCCTCCAACAGAATACTCAATGAATAGTTTGACTTCTTTAAAATCAGACTCCATACTTCTGTACCTGATTTTTCCACCTGAGTCACGTTTTAAAAGAAGCTATCAGAGCATTTGAGTGAAGGTGCTCTCAGTTTAGGTAAAACTGATAATTATTATGAAGGCAAGACACTCAAAGCTAGTAACTCTCAGAAACAAAGTTGATGATTCATTTTGGACAAAATTAAAAACTTAGTAACACTGAATACATTTTTCTGTATACCTACACACTCACTGGTTTAGAAAAGGCAGCAAACAGTTTAGTAAATACCAGAAATAGTATAGTCACTTAATGTGCTAAGTGTGAATATAGTTTGCATCAACTGCAGACATACCAGGGAAGATTATTCATGGAATAGAAATCATATTAATTAAATGTGAAGATGATAACAAACTCAGAGCTTTTCTTAATATTAAGGAAGAAAGCAAAAATGGCATGAGAATATTGAAGTATTAATATGTTCAGTGAATGAGAATTCAGCGTTCCTATTAGAAAAAGGCAACATAAAGGATCTACTTGAAAATCTTCTGTGATAATCAATATAAGAGAAACATGAAAAGTAGAGAAAATAGTGGACATCAAATAATATGTTAATTTGTAACATGATACAGCAAGAAAATAGATGAAAACTGCCTGTGCAGCTCCATTGAGCTGGTGGTGGTCTCATCTACACAACTCTATCAGAACAGTTCCTGAAACATTGCCTTCATTTCAAAGGGTCTCTTTAAATTAGTGAAGTAAACAAAATGAAAACAAGTTCGGAAACAACTGTGAGGAAGGACTGCTCCAACAGAGGCTGTTTAAAGACCTCTCTATGCTCCTTCTGGCCAGGTGATTACAGGGGTCCGCAGTGCTGTGTTAGGTCATGGGTCAGCAGAGTAAAGCCATGCATGGTCACTGTAAGGTATGTGTGTACACGGTTTTATGAGGGCTACAGATGGCTGTATCTGGGAAATATACCTATTGGTTCTTGCACAGTATTAATTCCTTGTCCAGTTCCACGTGTCTGACACAGCTAGTAGTTTCACCAAGCTGGACAGCTGAATGTGGCACGTGGTGTTCCAGAGCTGGAAAGCAGATAGGACCCAGCGCCTCTGGTGAGAAGGTGTAAGGAAGGCATCAAAGATTGTGAGATTTAATAAGTCTGCCCAGAGGTATGGGAGGCCTTGCTACAGACTGCTTAATTTAGTAGGCAGATTTCATCTGATGAGGGACACAACTGCACCGATTTAAGAAAACTAATTTGGGGTTGAGGCAGGATCTCAGGTTTGGGTTTTTTTTGACTAAATCCTCAAAAACCCTCTTGAGTGCTGGGAAACACTCTGAGCTCTCTAAGGAATGTGAAGGTTTTTTCAAATGGACATCTAAGGACAAAGAGAAGTAATAAATATGAAAAGGAAAATACATGTTGGGAAGCCAAAACTGGGATCTAATACACTGTAGGTGTGACTAAAAACCATCATTTGAGATTTCCAAACCATCTGGAGAGAGAAGATGCAAAGATGCCAATGGACCATATGGAACCATTTTGATACGAGATTTTTGAATGCTGTTGATAATCTTTGAGGTCCACATTTAATGTCGATACCTAGTGTTAGCAAAATTATCATCCTGCATTGTTACTGTTACCATTATTGTTGGTATTGGTATAGTAAGATTCTGATTCAACATGATAGTTAAACACATATGGGATAGTAAACCCAAAGTCCAATCTTAATACTCGAAGTACTTTAAGTATGTACCATTAAAGTCAATGCCATTTTTTATAGTCAAGTACTTTGGACCTTATGTATTTGGTCTCACTGTGATGGAGTTGATTTTCCCCACAGCAGCCCTCATAGCACTGTGCTTTGCATTGGTACCTAGAAAGCTGGTGATAACACACCTGTGAGCAGCGCTGCACAGCATCAGGGCTGTCCCTCCAACCTTCCCCCCTCACCAGCAGGCTGGGGGTGGGAAGATCCTGGGAGGGGACATAACCAGGACAGCTGACTCAAACTGATCAGAGGAATATTCCTGTACTGTATGATGTCTGCTCATCAATAACAGCTAAGAGAACGGAGGAGCAGGGGCAGGGGACATTCGTTGTTAGGACATTTGCTTTCTGGAGCAACCACTGCACATACAGATGCCCTACTTCCCAGGAAGTGGCAGGACATTGCCTGCTGTTGGGAAGTACATGATAAATCTTTTGTTTTCCTTTGCTTCCACATGCAGCATTTGCTTTAATTTATTAAACTGCCTTTATTTTGACCCACAAGTTTTTTGCCATCTTCTTTTCTCCCCACCTTGTCCTGCTGAGGAGAGGAGTGATAGAGCATCTTGGTGCACATCTGGCATCCAGGTAACATCAACCCACGACTCCTTAATACAGTTTAATGACAATTCCAAAACATTTCAAAGTCAAATCTTAGTGATCCTTAAAACCAGGTTCCAGTCCCTAATTCTGCTACCCTAGTTCTGTAAAGTCTCTTCATCTTTATCAGAAGAAAGGGTACTTGGAAAATAAATGTAGTAATCTTGGAAATAAAAGACAGGACACACAGCTGTGTTCTGTTAAAACAGAAGAATGCATACAAAAAGGATGTAGGTCAAAATATAATTGCAGAATTTTGAGTAATAATTTAAACTGGTTTAGGATAGAAAGCCACACTGCAAGTGATCTGTCTGGATCTGTTTACTCTTCTTCCTTTGTGGCAACAGGTGAACTATCTGCATGCCTTCAAGTAAATGTGTTAATCCAAGGGTTATCTGTACTCCAGCCCCGTCTTCTGTACACTGGAGAGGGAAGATTAAATTTTACAGTCCTCCCTGGTATTCTGAGTGAGAATAGAAAATGCCAGAATGATCTGCCCAGGACATGTGGCTACTGAAAGGAAACCTTGGAAAAGCAATGAAAAGGCCTGATTTGGAAAACTGCAGCCACTGTTAGAGTGGCTATTCAGATTATTTTCCCCACTAAACAGTCCTGACTCTCAACTTTTTCTAGCAAAAAGCTGAGCATGAGTCAGCAGTGCACCACTGCAGCAGCAAGGGCAAGTCAGATCCTGGGCTGCATCTGCAGGTGCATTGCTAGCAGACAGAGACATACTCATCCCATTCAACCCAGCACTTTCCAGGCCACACCTGGAGCACTGTGTCTAGTTCTGGTCCCCATAGCTCAAAGAAGAAATGGACAGACTGGAGAGGGTCCAAAGAAGAGCCGCAAAGATCGTCAAGGGGCAGGAGAACCTACTGTATGAAGTCTTTTCTCCCTGGAGAAGAGAAGGCTCAGGTGGCTACAAAGAAGAAGTCTCTTTTCCCAAGACAAGAGACAATGTGTACAAGTTGTACCGGGGAGGTTTCATCTTAATATAAGAACAATTTTTTTTACAGTGATAGTAGCTGTTCACTGGAACCACCTCCCCAGGGATGTGGTAGAGTCCCCATCACTGGAGGTTTTCAAGATGCATTTGGACAAAGAGCTGGATGATGTCACTCACCTAAACTCCCTTTCCCACAAAAGGTTGGACCAGATGGTGTTTTGAGGTCCCTTCCAAATTGGTCTGTTCTATAATTCTAACCTAGTTTAGAAGAGCTGGGCTAGGTAACAACTAATGCTGTTTTGGGGCAACCTCTTGAACGTGATTAAATACCATCTTAGGAAATCGCTGTGAAAAATACCTTTGACAAGACTACATTGATTCAAGCATGACTGTTTTTCACTGAATCCAGATGGGTAGTTTATGTAGCTAACATTAACCACATTTTCTTGACTGGGACCTTTCCACAGAAATAAATGACACCATTTATTCATCTCTGTTTTCCTATAACAGAAAGGAAAATAGGCTAAGGGTGAAATCTTCAGCCCAGCCTCAGACAGTTGTTATGGTCATGTTATTTAAAGTGACCTAGGCACCTGGAAGACTGAGTATCATTGCAGAAGACCTAGATAAGAACTTGCAAATCAGAACTGGGAGGACGGAGTTGTGTTTCATTTAAGGACTTCACCTTAGGGTTCCAGGTTTTTTTTATTGTTCAGGAAGAATGCTGCCTATCTTGGACTTTTGGGGGTATAAATAATGCAGGCAATTACATTTGCTGGCCATAAGCAATGGAAATAAAATCTAAAGATCAATCCTGGTAGAAGTATTTCTAAAAGTATAGTTCTGAATGGTTTAAAATTATTTTGAAACACTATGAAATATATCATAGTGATTTTTTTTTTTTTACAGTTGTAGAAGAAATTACACCCTGAAGTAAAGAATGTGAATAAAGACTACACACATTACTACAGATGCTGTTTCTGAATGAGGAATATTCAAAGCTGTCCTGTATTATTTATTTAAAACTGGTAATTTTTTTTGCATAAATTGCTAAATAAACAGCAAAACGAAGAGGCATGGGTATGTGTTACAATAGATTGATTCTGTACTAACTTTGCAAAAGGATAGTCCTAAAAAAGTATCTACTGAAAGAAAATGTGGATGGTTTCTCTACTAGGCTGCCCTATGGTAACCATGGAAACTGCAGACTTGCCCAGGACATAAAAGAGAACTATATTGCATTGGACACATTTATTTGTTTAGATTTGAAGTTTTACAGCAATGAAAGCCATATAACATTGTACGGTGGTTCTTTCTCAGGATTGTGACCTCCACACTGCAGCAATACTCCCTGGAAATAAGGAACTCTGTAAATCTCTGGTGATCTGGTACAACAACAGCTGTTATTGCTGTCAGGTCTGTGTTCCTGTGAAGCAGAAAATCATTACTGATCAATAAATCAGACTTCTAAGGAAATACTGGAAGATGATGGCATCATCCCTCACTCTTCCATCCTTGCAATGAAGAGAGATACAGTGAACACAGGGGCTGCCCAGCAGCATCTCATCCCTGCAGAGATGCACAGGAGAAGTAGCCCTCGAGCACTCAGCCCCTCTTTACAAAAATGGTATGTCACATTCAAGAATTATTAGCTCATAAAGATGGCCCAGATCCCTGCTGTCTGGAGACATGGAGTCACGTCTATGCTATAGGTGCTGCTATGATATCCAACAATTCTGCTTTGCTTCGAAGTCAAGATGATAGAAAGTGTAAGGCAGCGAAGAACTGGACAACTGAAACTCAAGATGCTAAGAAGCTTGCTCCTAAAGAAGGGAAGAAAAGTCTAAAAGAAAAGGAATTTTAGTACAGTTTTGTCTGAGAATTTCTTCACTGTAGCATTCAGTGATGAGGCAGCTGCACAAATGTTTTTCCTAAATAACTCCATGACAAGAAGGGATACCGTTTTAATTGTCAATTTTGTCAAATCTCATTTGGAAAAGACACTTAAAAGTTCAATTGGTGATACATTTTAATTAGAAGGTCTATTAAGGGTTTCAGATTGACTGTTGTTTATATATACACACCCCACAACTAGAATATTAGCTATAATGAACAATTCACCCCAAAATCCTGAATTTGCTAAGGATTATTGAAGTGAATTGAGGGTTAACTTGTGGAATTAAATTTATTTTTCTCCTTAATTTAACTTAAACAGATTTTTAATGCACTCTGGAGAGAATAATATTTATTCCCTGGTGACTAACTATAACTAACTGCTGCTGTGCAGGTTATTAATCAGATATGTGCCCTATGCATTACAGATGAAATCAAAGTTATCCTGAATTGGAGACACTGCTGGATTTACTTGAACATTCCCTGCTGCTTTAAGCATCGTGTGGCCAGCCCAGCTGGGTGAACAGCAGAAGCTGCAGCTGTGAGACAAAACAAGCAAAAAATTTGAGTTTACAACTTAAAGTAAACCTCTTTGGCCTAAAATTCTTGTCTTTAAAAACAATTTCTAAGACAGGTTGATTTCAAAACAAAAACATTATACAAATCAAAATACTGAAGATTTTTAAAGTATCTTTTTTTTTTCTTTTTTTTTTTTAATCTGAAAATATTCAACAAATAGTATTTGTAACATAAGCAGTTTTGGTTACACTTTGCAGCTAATTGTTGGCTGTATACTTAACAACAAAACTTTTGCCAAGATTTGGTGAGCTCTTGGTAATACCACAAAAACCTTTCCACAGAGCACAGGATTGTAAGGAATTAGATCCAAAGAAGCAGACTTGAAATACTTGAAAATAGATTTGTTTCCTTGGTATGATTCTGTACTGAAAGGTGATTTGATGGCTGTTTTTTGGGGTTTTTTTTTACATTTGTTTGTTTTCATTAGAAGTCAAGAGTGTTAATTTGAAAAATAAAATGCTATCCTTTCTAATCGCCAAAACTGCTTTTCTTCCTTTTAAATTCCACCTTTTCAAAATTCAGTGTTCGAAAATGGTACAGGGAACACTTCCACATACTGTTGTGACTTCATTTACCTTTTCAACAATTTAAACTGTTTTTCACCCTTTGCATATTTTAAGCGAAAAGGTATTTCATAGCATTAATTATGAAATATGTGCATAAACAGAGAAACAATATTGGTGCGGACAGTTTATTTATGCCTTGAAGAGTTTTGACCTAATCTTTCTAATTTTATTCCAGCAGCTCTTTCTTAGCTTTAATGTGAATTTGGCTTGAATATGAATTTGGGCAAGTGTCCAAGAATGAGGAAAGAAAGGGTGAACTTTCTGCTATTATGGACTGTAAGTCTGAAAATTAATAAAATGATCTGGAAAGCTGCCAAGGCTGTAAGTAGTGTATTTAGTAATCTTAAATAACTTTGAAAGAAAACAAAATAAATACAAAATAAATAACCTGATTGTCAACGAACAAACTCACATGGACTTTCAACATGAAAAATAAATTAAAGCCGTATTTAAATTTCAGAGATGACAGATAAATGGAATCTTTCATCACACTGGTCAAACATAATTCCTTTGTTATTTAGGGTCTTCCAGGTAATTTGAGAAAAAGGATAAATGTGTAGTCTAAAAAGCTAAGACAAAAGAGAAATATTGTTTGGAGATCATAGAAAGTAATTAAATGCCAACTCCCTTGGAAATTATTAATATGAAAACTCTGTAAACATACTCTTAGGATTATGGGATTATTATAATTTACAAGCGCAATGCATTCCTTTGTCTTTACATGCCGGAAGAGCATTTGACAAGGTTGAGCGGTCAGTTTTTAATCAAGTAAATATTTTTAAAGTGTTTCAAGGATACAGAGGTGCAAAATGAGTTTTAAAGAGCAGTGACCTTGACATGCTTTGCAAAGAAATTTACTTCCAAAGATAAGGTAACAGATTTCAGAAATTCATAGCTGTTTTGAGAGTTATATTTCATTCCATTTCCCATATTTGCTGGTGTCCTCCCAAGTAATCATAGCAAAAATGAAAACATTTTGTTAGGAAGTTCTTGATGTCTGTATGTGCCATTTACATTGTAAATTCTATTATTTGAGACTGTGCATTATAAAAGGGAATTTAAATACCGATACATGAGCTGAAACTGTATTATAACTACAAAACATATGGACTGTACTTGTCAGAGGACAGGAGTATACCTGTGCCAGTCGCTAAAGAGTTGAACATCAGTAAGCCTCACCACACCAGGCAAACTGAGCCTTTGCTGGGTGGCCTCGTAGGCTGTGAACTTTGCCACTTTTAACCTTCATTGAGAGTGTAACTTGCAGAATTACTGATATTAGTAGAAAGTGGGGGAAATCCTGATCATATGGCCAATCCTGTTCTCACCAGGCGTTAGCGAGCAAAGAAACACTGAATTAAATTCTGTGCTGCTTCTCATGAGAGGGAGAGCACAGGATGTACAGCCTGGGAAGGGGGTGGGTATTTAAGGAAAGGGCATGTTTAAAGAAACCCTCTAAAGCAGGTTAAGTGAATCTTGTGAGAACACAATGCTGCATACATCAACGCATTGGGACCCCACTGTTGAAAGGACCCCTACTTAAACTGCTGACAAGCCTAATACACTGATGGGGTTGTGTAAAGAGCTGGATTAGAAACCAATGTCTGGCCCATTTATTTAAAGTTGTTAACTGTGGACTTTACTCCTCTTTATTTTTCAGTTTTTCAAGGAAATTTATGCTAGTAGGTATTTAGTATAGTTTTATTTTAAATGCTTCATTAAGTTCTATTATGGCTGAGAATACTGGTGGAGAAAAGGCATAATTTTTCCTAGGTTATTATTATTATCTATTTATTGTTCCCTTATTTAAATTTTGGGGCACTTATTGCAAATTAAAATAAGTTATTTTCAGTAAACTGGAAAGTGAAGTAGTGTGTGATTCCCCTGAGATTTGGGAGTGCTGGTGGCTTGCATATGCCATTTGTTTTGCGAGTGAATGAGAGCATCACATCATGTTGCTCATAAATATGCCATTGTGATATACAGTAGATTTTAAGTCCCCAAATGCAGCAACCCATCCACATCTTTTTCTTGATCATAAACTGGAATTAAATTTGTTCAGCTCATCTCTTAGCGTAACAGGGATTCCTCCCCTCTAATTGCAGCAAAGGTTTCAAAATATCTCCCTTGTTTAAAAGACTTTATTAGGCTTTTCAAGCTGTATTAAATTCAGTAAGGGTTATGTCAAGTGATTTGTCACTCTCAGCAAGCCAGCATGAGAGGAACAGTAGATTTATTCAGGGTATTTTTCCAGTGAATGCATTTACAGCCTCCACATTTATTTTACATAAAGCTAAGCCAATTCCTAGAGGTTTGTTAGAAATAATTTACAACAGAGTCCTCCTGCATATTTTCTTTCTTGATTTCTGTTTCTACATCTCTTCTGATCATTGAAAAATCATCCCCAAGTGGATGGAACTGGTTCCTTTGAGAACACCTCTGTTTTTCCAGGTCACTTCAGAGGACACGGGTGCTATGTTTGGAGTGATAAATTAAACTGCTTTTGACTTACATTTTCCTTTTGCTTGCTAGAAATCTCCCAGATACTTTCATGACTTAGAAGAGGCCATGGACAATAATTTACCTCTCAAGTATTTTCTGTTCTTTATACTAGAAGAACAAAAGTTTATGAAAAAGCTTAGTATACAAAATTAAATTGGAAAGTATTAGTGAGTGTTTTAAATAATTCATTTAATCATTATTTTCCATACCTTCCTTTTATCTCTTATTCCAACACAGCAGTACTACCAGGCCAGTAGGTATATTTTTTTCTGTATTTGAAAAGTAGTTCTGTGAATTTTTTCTAGTGCCACAGCTGAGCGCTTCTGCATAGTTGTGCATGTTCAGGAATGACACGTCCAGCCGATGGGAGGTGATAAGAAGGTCTGTGTGTGCACGGTGTAGTAGCTTCAGTACAAAACCAGATCAAATGGCATCCTAGGATCTGGTGCCAGGGGCTGTAGTCAGACCTGGGTTGGAGTTGTGCCTGCAATGCTGGAAAAACAGCAGAGGTCATTCTGGTCCATTTGCTATGAAAACCAAAGGACAAGGAGTAAGGAGCAGAGAAGTCCAAGTGCTGCTCCATCTACTCCCTTGATCTAAGGCTTTACTATTTTTCTCTCAACAACTAAATAAGAGTATTTGGTTGATTGTGACTTCAAAAAAAAACCCAACAGAAAACATGGCCATTGTCTTGTGAAGGACCTTGTAACTCTGCTGTTTGCTGCTTTTTGCAATTAACTGGCATTGCTCTTCCAAGTTACAATGTTTAATAGGTTCCTTTTGTATCTCTTTGACATGCCCTGCAACTTGTTGTGTTGGCAGACCCACGTAATACCTTCTGAGTGGATTTTCCTGCCATGGACAAGTTTGCAGGGCAAGTACTGGCTCAGGTTGAGCATCAAAAGAGGCACAGAGGAGAAATTATATTATTTACAGAGTACATCTTGCAGCATTGTTTAAACTTTTTGAGAGTGAGAGAGGCTCCATGAATGGGGTGGGTGGGTGTGGTGGTGGTGCAGTAGGACAGGTTGGGATGCATCCATGGGCAGTGCCTCTTTGCTTATATACCTGATTTTCTTCTTTGGCATGGGAGATATTCAGAATGGACATAGGGAGAAACCTTTTCCCCATGAGAACAGCACATCTTGGCACAGGTTGCCCAGAGAAGTTGTGCAGTTGGTGCCTTCAGAGCATTTTCCAAACCAGCCTCTTCCAACCTGGATTGTCCTGTGATAGTACAGAAAGGGAGGAACTGCCTTTTGCCAGTCAGAATGCTAGAGGAGCTTTAAGTCAAGATTATTCTCCTTGTATGTATGGACACACAGGTATTATAAACACCATTCCTCGAAGATTTACTTTGTAGTATAAATACAGAGGCAACGTACAGTAAAAATTAAATTCTGAATATATTTATGGTGAACCATTAATACAGCTAAGAATACTTAAAGAAAAAACTGTTCCAGCATTTCCCTTTCTCAGCTGAATAGTCTGATATTACTATGTAATTTCAGTAAATCTAAGTAACAGTCTTGCTAGCTAGTGTCCGGCTCCAAGTGATGTGGATATTTCTATATCCACAGATGTAATAATATTAAGTTCACATTTACACTGTGATAAAAGACTAGCCAAAATTGCCAGCTTTTGTGCAGCAGAAAGATGTAAGACTGAGGGTAAAGCAGTTAAAAATGAAAGTAGTTGAAAAAGAAGTAGTAGTTAAAAATGGAAGACCTTCTAGGTGACGTGGTCTTGTCTTGATACAGCAGTGCTACTTGCATCAGTAGACAAGGTGGCTAAGAAAGACTAGAAGGACAGTTTTGTCTGGAGACAAATCCTTCTCCAGGAACTTCTCAGAGTTCCAAGTCCATGGCACTCACAGGACCAGAAAAAATCACCTCTGTCCATGATCCTAGATCTTAAGGGTAAGAACATGCTTAGATATTCTGCTGGATCATGACTGAATTTACTGTAACATGTTCAGTCTGATCTCACTGAAATCTGAGTGAATATTCTCTCCAGCATTTCAGGATCTGTTCTTATAAATCCATTGTGAACCTCTGCCTACATGGCTATACCAGGGAACAAAGCACATTACACTCAATAAACTGAAAACCAGCAAGGAAGTTCTTGACACACGGACCTTGAAATGACAGGCACACTAAAGCTCGCAAGTGCAATAGATTTTAATTATGTGAACACTTTATGTTCTGCATCACATGAACCATATAAAATCTAGCTTAATTCTAATGTATTATTCATCAGGTTTTCTTTTTGTCTGGAAATGTTACAATAACCTTGGTTGAAAAGACTGGACATTACAGCCTCACAATGCATGTGGAGAATACCCACCCTGCCCTGTTACCAGAGGAGCACTACCCATTGTCCTGTGTATAATCCTATTGAAATATTTTGGAAACTTGATGATGAGAGGATTGTATTTCAGACTTTTTCCTTCAGCTTTCTTTTGGGAAAACTAAATGGTCAACAGAGTTTTTTCATCTTATATTAGTTCAAGGCAAAACCAAAGAAAAAAGGTATTTGCATACATGTATGTATCTGATAAGAATTGTACCTCTAATAATTGTCCCCACACATTGCATTTCCAAAAAAAAGATTAAAGCCCTTACAGTTTAATTTATTTTTAATGTACTCAGATATCAATGATTTACATACTAGTCACAGTAGCACAATCCTGATTCTGTAAGAGTTGTGTTGTGAATGTCCTACAAGATTCCTATTGAAGTGAATGGTAATTAAGAACTCTCAACACAATGGAGGATCAGGCCTCATAGAGGGTACAGTATAATGTAACTCCTCTATACTAATTTCTTTGTTGTTCTGGTAATAGAAAGATTTTTCGTTTCATTCCTTATCAGTTATTTGCTGGATCCAATTTTCTCTCTCAAGACTGTGAGCAAAAATGTGTTGCTGACACAGATGAATACATCTGCTTTCATTGATGTCGTGCTTATCTGCACCAGCAAATCATTGACCTCAACCACAGGAACAATAGTGATTCTGTTATATGAATAGACCATGTTACTTTAGGCGCAAATATTTGAATAATGAACTGAGAAACTCCTGTATTATTTCTGTGATTGTTGCACATTGTTTCTGTGCCTGCTGAGTGCTGTGGCATTACACAAGAGACTGCTAAAAGGAGCAAGCAGGCAGGGTGAAACGATGACCTTGGTGTGGGGCAGGCCACCAAGAGCAGACAGGTAAAGACTTAGCACGGGTGAATCCCAAGCCACTACCTGGGTGACAGGAGGACACTAAAAAGTATATGTGAAATGAAAAGCCAGTTTCCCCACAGCCCTAGCAAGTGCTGCCAGGTTGTGGTCACTCCATTCAGGAGAGCATGTTGTGGTCAAGATACTCACAGAGTCAGCTGTACCAGAGAGAGCTGTATTAATGGCAAAATTAAGATGAGATTAAGACTAATTTCTGTGCAGCTTGTTTGCTGTCTCGAGACTCCAATGTGAAATACACCTTGTAATCAGAAGACAAACAAAAATATTAGCTTGTGAGTAGGTGCCTGGTCTTACAGGGTGAGATGGAACAGGAATGCCTCGGAGTCCTGCATCTGTCTCAGCACAGCAAAACAAGGAGGTGTTTCACTTTGCCTTGTTTTGGCCATGCCAAGAGGAATTTGACTTGTCAGATGGATCTCAGAAACTTAGAAGAGGCCAGGGAACAACAATGGACATCTAGTAAGAGCAAAATGACTCCTCTGTAACACTGTTGAATTAATCATTTTGCTTCCAATATTCCTCTTGGAACTGTTCGCAAACCCATTGCTTTTCAACGGCATGCTCTCATTTTTAAATACTGGGATTATAGCTTGTGGTAAAACACTTGTGATAGTAACTGATATCTCTGTTCCTTGCTGACATTGAGAAGACAGTATATGTCTAACAATGTGTTGATACATTTGAAGAATCCATTTTTTGAAAATAAAATTCATTTTACAAGTTTTATATAACCTTTATTTTCTTGGAAATTTAAGAGGTGAATTAAAGCACCTTCAATTCACTATTGCTTTAAAATGGTTGATTTGATAGTCAGAGAGTATTTAAATCCTCTTGACTATTCAGACAGTGTCAGTCTTTTCTTATTTCGAACAGTCCAATGGCATCCTCTGCTTTATCTGGAATGACTATTGAGGGACTGCAAATGCAAAAAATGTCCTTGATAAAATACTTTTAATTATTGCTTCTTTGTTCATTGAACAAAAAACTTTTTTCTTTTTGGTCCAGCAGTCTTCAAGCTTCTAATAATCATTCAATGCGATCCCATCTTTGCTTATCCTCAATGAATCTGGTTCAGTCATGGTTTCTATAATTTGAGAATGTGATTTAAATCAGATTAGAGAAATTCCAGCCTAACCAATTGGTTTGCATGAACCCTTTCTTTTGCAATCCCACAGTAGCATGACCAGGTGAGATGGCTGTATATAAGGCTGTTCATACTAAAATTTGCTCTCCCAAAGTAGGTTGCCTTGTCTTTGAACAGAGATATTCATAAAATGACCTTTTCAAGTTATCTTTCAGGCTTTTCCTAGTAGTTGAAGGAGTCTGAAAGAGTAAGTGCTCTCAATAAATTACTCATTTTCTCCCCAGTATAACACCATTAAACCCATTAGAACTCCTTAAAATGTACTTAGAAAACAAATAGGTTTCTAGAGTTTTGCCAGGCTTTGCATTAAACACTCAAGGTTTTCTTTGTTAGCCCAGTACTCAACAACAGGGAAAACAGCAAGAGGTAAGTTAATAAGTATTAGTAATGAAAGCAGAGAGGAGGAAACGAGAATGATCAAAGTTATGGAGAAGCTTCTATAGAGGAAACAACATGTATGAAGACTCTGCAGCTTGGAAAAATGTGGGCCAAGGAAGAACATTTCTATACATTTCTATATTCTATACATTTCTATAAAATCATAAGTGGCAAAAAAACGAGACAGAGAAAAAATATTTGCTGTCTTTTTGAAGAAAAGTGAAATGAAATCACAAAGTGAATATTTCAAGATGGATTGAGGAAGTGGTTGTTCACACAGCAATGGTAAAGCTGTGAAACTCCTCTGCAACTGAGAGTGGGACACAGCTTACAGAGCTTTACACCAAGTAACAAAGGTAGGGCAAATGCACAGAAGAAAAAGTTACACAGGACTATTAAATAAAAAACAACAATAAAAAATGCCAAACCTTTGGCTCAGAAAATTTCTGATCCATAATTTTTGGATGTGGGAAGAATATATACAGGCAGTATCACTATTTGCTTCTCCTCTTTTTCTTCTTTCCTAGGCACTTAGCATTAGTCATTGCCAGGGACAAGAAAATGGGCTAGAGGAATATTTAGTCTTACTCAATAGAGCTTCTTTTGTGTTACGCCTTTATATAAGTTTCACATTGCTTTAGCACGCTTGCTATTTCTAGAATTTTCTTCCATTTTCTTGGAGGACTGGTGTATAGGATTTTTCTTCCCAAAAAGCTGCGAAAGTAGCATATACTGCATTAGACATTGTAAACAAGCCTTACCAGTTGTTTTTTTATGTAAAATAAGAAAGAATTTCTGAGTAATTTTAAGCTTTAGTGCCAATAAGTTACAAATTTAATTTCCTTTTTCAGAAAATGTTTTGTATGCCTAAGGGTTTTTCTAATGGTTTCTGTCATCATATGCTGTTTCCCTTTAGTATTAGTGACTTCTTAATATACTATTTTACATTGGCATTCTTGTGAACCACTTAGACATTTTTATCATTTGTCCTACTTTTAACTTTTCTTGAGCTCTGTTTATGAGCTGACTGTCAAAGACTGTTTTACAACACCCTTTAGAAGATCTTTCTCTGTTCTGTCATTGCGATTTATCTAAAAGCAAAGAAGCCATCGTAATTTTTGCAAGTGAATCTCAATCCTGGAGAAGATTTAGTTTCTTAAACATGTGATCTCACTTCCACTGGGATGTGATCCAACCATGCTAAAACAGCAGAATTTTTACCGCTTCATTAACAAATTTGAAAGTTACTCTGGAATAAATGTATAGTGTGAATAAATTACACAGCCTTATTCCTCTAGTAGAAACCATTGATCAAACTGTGAAAATAAAAAGGTTAAATACTTCATTATATGTATCTTTTTATTTCCTTTATTTTTACCATGAAATAATATACAACTGAAGTTCTTCTAGACATAATTTTCTTTCACAGGGTATTGCAATAATTCAAGGAAACACCTGATGTAAGAGTCGCTTTTGAATTGGGAGTGTGTGTACAATGTTGTTACTAATAACTGAAAGATGTCCCTGTTAATAAGACCAATTATCTCTTCTTAAACGGATATTTTCTTTCAAAGATATACATTTGACAGATGTTTCTTATTATTTTTTCTAAAGCAATATATGTCTGCCAAAAGAAGGTCTCTTTCATTCCCCTCAGAAAATGGTAAAATAATTTAAGTGAAGATATTTTAGTGTATCCAGTGTTTTCTTCCCTTTAATAGAGCTAATTAAAAGATGCTCCTTTAAAAGAAAGAGATACATTCAATTTGTCAAAAAGCCTGAAAGTTTAGTCGTTCTTGGGTGTTTGATAGGATTAGGCTTTATTGGCAAAAAGTTTTTTTGTAGGTCTATATGGAGTGTACCTGAATATAGCTTGACTGTCAGCCTTGTACACAGACTCCTCACTGTGTGCCAGTCCCTGCCTCTCCTGCAGCCTCTTCAAGTTAATAAAAAAAAAAAAAGAAAAAAAAAAGAAAAAAGTTCTAAATCAGCTCTAAATGGCTGCAGATTGCTGAACTCTAACTTTCCAGACAATACACCTGGATGTGTGAACTATTTCTTTTGCAGTCTAGACCAGGTGCATTTCCCACCTCTGGTGTTATCTGTTAGGGATTGATTACCTCCAGGTTCTGGAGTTACCCACCCAGGATGTGCTGGGTACTTTGGCCTCTCTTTTCTCTGCTGTCATTCCAGAGAGAACTCTGATTCTTTCTCTTTAGCTTTTATTTTCTCTGTTTTAACATACAGGCACTAGTTCTTCTCAAGTTTAAACAAGCTATAAGGATGTATGAAGTCACAGTTACTATGCAATTGGTAGTGACAGTCACTCAAAACCTGTAACATTTTGGGAAAAGCAAATGCAGTTATTGCAGCATTACCATGCCACTATTACATCAAACTTCGTACAGACTTCTCCACAGCTTTACCCTAATTTTGATTCAAGTGTTTGACAAGTGACATGACATTCATCATGCCTATCTTGCTGTCTAGACACTGGGTGTTTAATATAAACTGTCTCTCTAGATCCTGTTCGCAGGAGGTATCTCCTTAGTGGGATTCATCCCATCTGTGTTACATAATATCTTGAAAAAGGGTGAAACCCCTCTGTCATTTTTCTGTCCCTCGAAATACAGAAACACCTGAGAAAACTGCAGGTAAGTGACAAAACAAGACATTACATTGCCCCATCACAGTGACCCTGACAAGAAGACCATTGCACATGGAGCAGCTGGTCTACACAGCAGTTCTCCTGAGCACACCCAGCTCTGTGCTGTGCCGTGCTGTGCCATGCTGCGTGTACAGTGTAGCTTTCACGTCTGTGCTGAGCTGCACAGATCCCTTGGCTGTGGGATAAAGTCAACCAGCTTACCGTGGCAGTGCATCTTGCAGGCAACTCCCACCTGCTACTGGTAATTATACCAACTGCATGGCCTTGCCTTTATCTAAAAGTGGAGCAAGATGTTCTCATGTGAGCCTCGTTTGACTGTAGAAATGATAAATAGAGTTGTTTACTTGTAAGAAAATCCTACAAAAGCTTGAATGACAGAGAGGGGTTAATGTCTGCTATGGACAGGGTCTGCATGGTGTGCTGCACATGGGCTGGAGCCCTCTGATGCCGCACCACCTGGGGTCCCTAGCATCTAAAAGAGATGTAAGATTATCTATGCTGTTCTCTTTTTACAGTGCTAGCTGTAATAAATAGCATTGTAAATGATACCTTATGGAGTCTGAGTGCCTTTCTTACTGGAATCATAAGGGACCAGCACCTGCTAGTGTGAAACACCTATCTTAGGCAATATTAATACCAGAAGGCAATAGCTACTTCTTCTACGGCATGAAGAACACAGAATACCTGGTTCCCATGAGACTCCTTTAACAAATCTTATTTTCAGACTGTTGTTGCATATGAAGCCAAAAGCTTTTAGAATTTTGGCATTTGAACTTTTATTATTCCTCTTAAATAAAAAATTCTGAGCAAATGTAACAAGATTAAGTCTATTGCAAAACAGAGTTCTGTATGTGCATATGCGGATGCTAGCTTTCAATTACCCAAGTATAAACATAACATTGACAAAAGTTCTTAAACATGAAAATACTTTTTTTTTTTTTAATTCTATATCTCAAGCAGCCAAATGGGATTGACTGATATTTCCAAAACCATTCTTTAGGCTGAGAAAAATTATGAGAAACTTCAGCCTAAAGATATTTTTATTCGGGAAGGAATTTTTAGTTTGAAATAGTGGTATTGCAAGACAGACATTTCCAGAACCTCAAAGCCAACCTATGTTTGATGGGATCAGGAAATTAATTCAACAATGAAAATCTATAGCACAGACTGACACAGCTAAGGCATTTACCAAGATTGGCCACGTGGTTTTTTTTAACCACTGAAGATAAACGTCTTGCATTTAAACCCAGTGAACAAATCACTGATATGGTGGGAAACAGATAATTTCCTGGTAGCGGATCCTCTAGATATTAATTTAAAAGCTATAAGTACTAGAACAACAGAAAAGGTTGCTCCTCTAGTCCATTAGTTTGATCCTTTGTAATCTAATATGAATTAGATTTAACACGGTTTATGCTTAGGGCCAGCAGTTTCTCCAGAATGAAAGCGGAGAGAGATACAGTTGGTTAAGTTAGTTTTGCTGAAATTATTAAAAATCGAACTCTTGCCATACTGACAAGGGAAGTAATTGGCTTCTTATTTCTAAAACATCATTCTAGATAGCACAGAATAAAATCAGACTAGGTCTCAATACTGCTGAATGCTGTGTCAACATGATCACATGTTACCTATTACATAGGTTTCTCCTAGACACACTACGACACATCCAGGTATGTGTGGTGACTGTGGGTGTCCATCCACTGTGACACCACGAGGCAGTGTTCGTCCTGTATGGTGTTCTTGTACCATTATGCGACATGTTTATTTAGGCAGTCATGTTAAGCTTAAAAAGCTGCTTTGAACAGGTGCTGGACTTTGAAAGACAGATGGTTTTACTTCAGCATGCCTTTGGAGTGAGTTTTGGCTTTGAACCAAGCTCACAACACCTCAATCTGGAAACATCTGTGATAACTGCTAACAGAGCTGAATTGCTCCATTTTACTACAGTAAATGAAAATGAGTATGAAATAAATACAGATAGGCTAGCACTAATATGAAATGCGGGCCTGAACTACCTTGATCTATGTTAAGGTATGTTTTAAATTTAAATCTACTTGAACTGCAATTGCTTAGGCATCTTTAGGTGAGAGTCCAAAGTCAGGAAATAATTATCTATCAAAAGCAAAACTCAGTAGGAGAAAGGATTGGGCTTTGAAGCCTTCTCATGGGATACTGACATGGTTGAAACAAGCCCCTTCAACTTTTAAAATAAAAAATTCAATAAATTTCCAAATGTTATTTAATGCTTTCCTTAAGATGTGAGAGTTTTTTTAGCAAAGGGAAAAAGAAAAAGAATTTTTCAGATATATTAAGACAGACCTTTCTGTAGCTGAGCTTTATTGTTCTTTTATATAGT
Source organism: Falco peregrinus (assembly GCF_023634155.1). NCBI lineage: Eukaryota > Metazoa > Chordata > Aves > Falconiformes > Falconidae > Falco > Falco peregrinus. Next base: position 101,303,238 of record NC_073724.1, read on the forward strand.
TGAGTCATGTAAAATGTCAACATTTCAACTTTTGTTCTGTTTAGTTAGAGACAAAATTTTCAAAACCTCAGCAGAAGCTCTCACAGGATGGGAAGCTCAACCTGCTGGACCCAGGCCTAGTTTTGAAGATCTTTTGCATAGATTTACTTTGAAAAAATTTGAACAATCTGTTCCAGGACTTCTAGTATTGTTACTTTGGAAATAAAGGTTTGAAACATTAGAAAAACAAGGTCGCTGGTGGCAGTAAGAGCTTGATTAGATGCAGAAGGCAGGATTTCTCTGAGCAAGAAATAGAAACTTCTAAGGCATGGGACACTTAATCCTGAAATAGACACACAAAATAGGTCACATAAAACCTATCCTGAAAGTGCCTGTTTCCTTTAGCTGGCTCTAAAGAGATGACTAGTTTGGATCTAGGCAGCTACAGTTTAGACACAGAGGTGAGATGAATCCCACCCACAGAGACTAAAGAGTGTTAAGATAGCAGGTGGCATCTGCATTGTCACCAAGTGAGGATGTCTGAAGTGTCTGAAATGTCATTGTCCATTTATGATAGGCAACATGAGAGGTGGGATGAAAATGCGACTGTTCACTAGTAGGATGGCCAGAGAAATCCGGGAGACATATGGCCGGGGGACACAAGACCAGAGATACTAACTGGTTTATGGGGAGCATTTTTATGAATAGATAAATAAAGAGGAGGCTTGAATTTGAGAAAATCTAGAATGGTTTGGGTTGGAAGGGACCTTTAAAGATCATCTAGTCCAAAAAATAATTGTCAGATATTCTGAAACAAATGATACCTAAACCACTTCATGGAATGTGTAGCATGAAAATTAAGACAATTTTAATAATTTTTGCATCTCAGAGCCTTGCTAACTAAAACTTGGGTAAAAGAAGGTGAAAGTACAGAAGAGTTCTCCTAGGTGCGACCTTGCTGAAGACTGTCCTAATGCTGTCTCCCACCAACCTCCTGACCGCCCTGGCAGAGGCAAGAGGAGGCTGAATCAGATAGGCAGCAGGACTGAGGAAAAAAGCTGGGAGACTTCCTAGGAGAAAGGCTGTGAGAAGGCAACAGGAACCAGAGGTGGTCACAGACGGAAATGTGACACTGCTGTCCTGGGGCAGAGCACCTCCATGCCCTTGTTTCTGAAGATAACAGAAAGGGGAGCAAGTGTTTACAGGGAATGGAGGATATTTTACCCTTTGCCCAAGAATAGGTTAATTGTGAGTGCTGCTGACCGTGGCCCCATCTGCCTTTTTGCCAGGAGGCCATCGGTTTTTAAAGTGAGAGTGGTGTGCCTCAGAGACTAAGCTCCCACTCAGTAGAGGAACTCATCTTTGGCCCGTGCCTTTGACCATGAAATCGTACCTGTGATACTCAAATCACTATATGTTTCAAGTAGCTTTTAGAAACATCTTTCACTAGATCAGGTTGCTTAAATGTCTGTCCAACTTGACTCTGAACATTCCCAATGATGGGGCATCCACAGCTTCTCTGGGCAACTGTTCCAGTGCCTCACCGCCCTCATTAAAATTTTCTATCCAGCATAAACCTACCCTCTTTCAGTTTAAAGCCATTGCCCCTTGTCCTGTGATCATTGGGACCAATGTGATCAGATCAAGAAGGGGTGAGGCAAGAGTTCTTAGCAACAGTATGGAAAAACACTGGGCCCAGCCAGGAAGAGGTGATGTTATGGGCTCCAGAAGGCCAAAGTCCTTGACACCATGGGGTGCCCAGCTCCAGAGAAGCTTGGAAGCTCAGCCATTGAGGACCAGGATAATCAGCATGGTAGGAGAAGGCATTGCCTCTCTTCTGCCATCATCCCTGAAATCAAAGTGTATCTGTGACATGTTTTGATCTTGAGAATTGGGAAGATTGAACGGAAAGCATGTGTCGTCAGAGTTTTTTTCATCCAGCTTGAGCAAGAGCTTATTTTTCAACAGTTTTGCTTTTAAAATGATGTTGTTCCTTTTCAAAGAAGACAGAGGAGAGGCAGTGAGAGGTGAGACCACTCTTAGCTTTATGAGCTCTTATGGAGCAGTGGTCTGATTTGCATCTCTCTGGAGAGTAGGTAGAACTAGGCTCACAGAAGGAAATGGCCAGGCTTACTTAGCCAGTCATTTAGATGGCTGCCTTCAGACTTGCCACATGTCTGTTTGGATACTGTCTCTTGCTAAACAATAGCAGCACATTTTTTAAGAAAAGGTTCTGTTACTCCATTTCAGCACCTACAGCTTGGGAGAATTTACTGGGCAGTCACCTTTTGTATCTACAATGCAACACCCTCACTGTAGATGATTTTATTCATGGACAGTATCCTAGACACTAAAGCAACAATTGTTTTCTTTGCAATGCAGTGCACTGAGCATAATTAGAGAGCTTGAAACATACCTAAAAATAATTTGTAGGACAACAGCATCTAATTAGGTTGTCAGAAGCCTGGCAAGTAGCACTAACTACTGTCAATTGTAGCACTGAAAGAACTTTAAGTGAATAAGAAATGTAATTTAAATGGCAACATGAGGATGATGAAACTAGTTCACATAACTGACGGAAAACAAAACCTACTTCAGTCTATGGTGGACTGTGCCCAAAGTCCCTCTGTAACTTAACATTATAAAAGCATAAAGAAGTCTTTTAAACAGCTTCACCTGGTTTAAATATGACAGATGACCCATGGTTTCAGTTGCAGGCTACAGTTTTTGGACCCAGGTGCTGATGACTGTGATCGCTTATGGCAGATTCATTTTGGCAAAGGTCGCTGATGTGAATTTCCATGTACTACTGCAATAAGAAACTTTTGCACACTTCTTTTATCTTTCCTTTAACAGAAATGTCTCTCAGGTAACAAACTAATATATTGAACGTGTTTTACATCTAGCAGAAGTCCCTTTCATTTGTCACCCATTCTCTCATTTTTTTCTGGGCTGCCCAGCCATCCATGAACAAAGTGGAAGTGTTTCACTCTTGCTTTAAGCCCCAGCAACTACACTTACATAAAAATCTGAAAAGTAGTAACAAAAACTAGCAAACCTGTAAGGAAGCAAGGTTTAAGCATTTCTGAGTAATCCTTTTTCATTGCGACTCCTAAACGACACATACTTTCACAGGTTCCCTGTGTTGTTCAGCTAACAGAGACACTGCGGGTCAATACTATTAAATAATACTGCTTTAGCTGGACACAGATACCTCTTCATTGTATCTCCAAAAGAGCCAAGCAGAAAGAAGCAATTGTTTTGTCCTTTGGTCAAGTCAAAGTACCTGATGGAAGCTTTTATTTTCTACCTACTACATTTTCAGAAAGAAAGTTAAAAAATAAAGTTGACTAAAACTGTGGGTGGGGAAGGGGGGTGCCCGTCTCAAGGAAGTTTATTTCTGCTCTAAGCTACTTTGCTATGAATCATGAATTACACTACTTGAGTAAATGGCATAATTTAGTTAAAAAAGAGGCAACTGTAAATAAAAGCAAGTTCTAATGATATTGATTTACAGCAGAATCAGGCCTCAGTTATTTCAATACACTGCCAGTAATACATATGTGAAGCTCAAATAGGTCCAGTGAACTGAGTAATATTCTATTGTCATCTATAAGAACACAGAAACTGCTTCTGCTTGCTATTGAGACCTGAAGGAAACAAGTATTTGACTTTAGTGGTTGTTGTGTATGGAAAATTGCATAATGAATTTCTGATCCCTCCAGGTGGAAGATGTTACCTCGTTTACTGTTTTAAAGTTTTTGCCAAATATGGATGGTTCTGGGTATAGCTAACAAATTCTTATGCTGCCAGCAAGTAATAAGGGCTACTCCCTCAAATGTAAAAATATTTCTGTGGAAGTTTCCGAAGTAACTCTTATCTATGAGGCAGTATTAATTAAGAAGTAAAATACTTAATTTATTTGAAGTATTTTAGTTTTGAGATCTGCCTCTACTGATTCATTCTTTGGCATTAGTTACAATTTTTTTAGAATTAAAGTTGCATGTTTAAACACTATATCTTTTATTTATGATAAATATATACACAATGAAAAACTTGAATTTTGCAAGATACATTTACTTCTTGTGCTCAATACATCAAAAACATACCTCTCAACTTGCTTGCGCACCCGTCTTATCTCAGACTGTTTATTGCTCAGCTAGAGCAAGGAAGAGAAGACAATATGGATAACAGCATTCCTTAAATTCAAATACATTACTTTTATCTATTGTTATCTGATTAGTAGCACTATGATTTTTTTAATCATCTATTGTTCCTTATGAACTTGTTATGGCATTTCATTCATTCTACCAAGGCACTGAGATACTCAGCTGAGTACTTGTAAATACTCCTAAGCCCGTGGTTCTTTCACATGACATTTCAAGTTTTTAGGACCTAAACATTTGGCTAACATTTCCCATAGGGTCATTTTGAAAGATTTTTGATGGGGGAAGCTTAAAATATGTTTTATTCTTGCTGGGATTCTGTGTAATCTTAAAAACGAGATCTATAAATCTGTGTGACACTGAAAGATGTTTATGGTATCAATACACTGAAACACATTCTCATAAAAATGTCTTCTGTTTTTATTTTTTCCATCAGAAAAAAAAAAGAAGAAAATTTCTTTATAAGGGAACAAGCAAAGAAAAGACTCAAATGCTTCAGTCTGAGCAGAAAGACCATATACTCCTATAAAATGTAGATCATTCTTTTCTCACCAATGGCAGTATCATCTTTCTAACCTATATGTGATTTATGAGCATTGCTGCTTACACCCAGGAGAGATATGCTATTTAAAAAGATAGTGTGTGATTCCATGACAACTGGCAGGTGCTTTATAAAGCCTTTCTTTGTTGAAAATGTGCAGGTGTGTTATTATACTTTAAAATAGGAGAAATGGAGCTCTGGTGGATTTTCCTCAGTGCATGAGGAACCTGCAAATTAAAGTCAAATATTATTTTTATACCTGCCTATAGGACCAATTGCAACAGCTGCAATGGAAAGTCAAATAAAACACACTGCCCCACATGCTGCTATATAAATATAACAAGTGCAATTTTTTTAGCCAAACTGCTTTCTTCTTTTAGATGTTGCTGACTACAGCAGAATCATGAGTCTGTGTGCTGTCCTTTTCCCTTTGCTGACAAGTCAGGGAAGCTTTTTTGAAAAATACAAGAAAACTAACTTGCAGGTAATTTTCTCTTTTTTCCACTTGGCTATTTCATTTGTTTTAAACTGCCTCATTTAATAAAGAGTAAACAACCACTTAGTATTGTTAGAGATTTGAATTTATGTGGTATCTAATTTTCAAATTAGCAGGAAGAACTCAGATGGCCTCTTGTGTTTGTCTGACCCCTGGGATCACTGGCACAAATTAATTTCCCTGTTGCCTTTAGCCTCTCAGGAACACAAAAACTAGTGCTAACATCTTAAAATCAATATCTATCTCAGCTTCTGGAGCACAAGATCTCTTTCCATTTGAACAACTAAAAAAGTAACCCACAGGACTGGACCGTACACATGCAGAAAGCCTCATTTCTATTGATCTCAATAAGAATTTCTAGTATTTTGAAACCTGGAGGTTCAGATCTGAATATAACACCATCTTCCTTAGCTGTAAGAATTTAGAGCTTGATCTGGTGCTCCCTGAAGTCAATGGAAAGACTCTTATTGTCTTCAGCTTAGTCTGGGTGACATCAGGAGCTCATGGTCCAGCTGTGCAAGCCACAACAAAGTAAAGTACTCCAGCAGTTCCCTTTGCTCCTCGTGAAGGTTGGTCATGCTTGGAAAGTAAGAGAAAAAAGATTGGCAAGATAGTACGAATGAGATAAAAATAAAGAAACAATTTTTTTTAATCTCTCTGTTCAATTTTGCAGCACAAAAGAAAGTTTATTTTTATCACTGAATTGTTGATGTGTTTTTAAAAAGGCTTCACTTGTCTGGAGTTGAATAAAACCCCATGATTTTAAGTGAGCGGTTCAAAAGTTTCTCAGTAAAAATCAGATGGATGGAAGAGCTTGATCTGTTCAGTATATTGATAAGGGCTGTCATAAATGGGAGCAGCTTCTCAGCTCCTGCTCATGTCTGATAAGGATGCCCTCAACACCTTCTAGCAATAACCTGACTTTTCATAAGCTGTATTAACTCTGATTCTGTGTTTGTTTACTTTGTGACTGCAAAGATAGCACTACCTCTGGAAATACGGGTTGACATTGGGAACATTTCTGTAATTGTGTTTTCAGATCTTTCTCTTAGTGACTTACCTACATCCTGCCAAGAAAGATTCAGTCATTCTGGCAAAAGATAGCTAAAGTCATTACAGGATACCAGTGTCTCTGTGTAGGAAACCACATACGTTAGCCATGGGCAAAGACCCCTCTGCTTTGAATGAGAAATCCATAACAGCTCCTCTTACCTAAGTAGAGAAAGCCACCAGAGGTCAGCGCTTCAGTTTGTCTCCCATGAGACACCCATGAAGGTATTGCCACCTTGTGAACAGCAAGAAGCCTTAGACTTAGCTCAGATTGAGAGTGGAGCGACTCAGCTTCACCACCACTTCCTAAGTACTGCGGGTTTTACTTTGTTTTCCAGGGAAAACTTCTGTGATCCTATTCTAGCTCTGCTTGTCTGTTTTGCCTCCCAAATAACTTCTCTCCCCAACAAACACTAGCTAGTGGCACCCAAACTGGTGAAAGTTCCCAAAGCAATCTGCTTTCCACAATTGCCAAGAGAAAAAGGTGGCTGGGGCAGCCTGCTGAGGACCTCCACTGATGAAAAGGTTGCAGTGGAGGTTTAACCTTGATTAGACATCAGAGGATCCACGTGGAGCAAGCCATTATAATATTGTCAAGAAGTGAAAAGCTTCATTCATAGATCTCGCCGTGCTTAGACATCAAAGTCATCCAGCCTCAAAAGAAATCTGTGGGGAACCAGGCCTCCTTAGTTCTCGTATTGATCATACTACTTTTTCTGAAAGTTTCTCATCCAAGCTCTGGCAAGGCCTGACCTTGCAGAAGGAACATGATGTACAAACAAGGCAACGGGCTACACTTTCTTTCTTACTCTTAAAGTTAACACCAGGTGAACAATTAATATCAAATCATGTATTTGGTAACTCATTTTGTTTTCTGCAAATAACTTTTCCATCCCCCCAAAATATTACTTTTGAGAAGATAATATTAATTTTTCTAATATACTCAAAAAATCTCTGATTAATCATTGTCCTGTGACTTGTTTGTGAAACATTCTGTGTTTGCTGTTTGTGAATCAGAATCAAAACTTTTCAATTGGGCACAAGGTATAAATCAGTTCTTGACTCAAATAGAAAGTAAATACAACATGAGCACAGACCCAGCCCAAACAAATTTTGGAATTCAAATGAATCTTCTAGGCAATTTCTAGGCAATGTATGTCCAGACATAATCACATGTTAAACAAAGAAAGTGCCTAGATGATACCACTCTTTTTCTTCAAGCTACAGTCTGTCTCAGAAGGTGTCTGTTAGATAAGGCATTTTTTTTGTTTGTGGAGTTCCCATGGCTACACTGGAAATTCTTGCAAAGGGAAGGAGAACAGAACATGCAATTTATTATCCATTGCTGTTTTTAAACTACATCAGATAATTAAAACATGCCATTATACTTCCATAAAGTTCAAGATATGGGTTTCCATTAGCTGTTTTTAGGGGGAGAAATGATTTTCAGAGAACAAATATGTAGTTGGATGAAGGACAAAAGACAATTCAGGGAATTACAGTATGAAATGTGCACCTCTTTTGCTCAAATTGCACTAAAAGTTTTGATCCTAAATGCAGATCTCAGAGGTATTGATAGCATGTAAAAAATAAATATAAAATATATCAAAAACATTTTTTACTTTCAGAAGACTTTTGTACATGTTACATTTTATGAATGATCCAAAGGGTAACCTTTACATTGTTTTAAACTACTGACTACTAGAAAAGGTTAAATAAAATTATCACCAGTAAAAATTATTTTCTTTTAAAATGGTCAAATGGAAGTAAGTAGGGGAAATGACAAAGTCAGCAGTTGAGGAGAAAAGGCTATATAAAGAAGTAATACAATCTTTGCTGCATTTTTTGTCTAAATATTTTCTGTGAGAAAATGATGAAGTAATTTATTTAATTTACTTTCTTTTTTTTATTGTAGTCTACCACGTTTTGACAGGCAATATTTAATTTTGCAACTTCAGTGGTGAACTATGTGTTTCAATTTTTAATTCCATTTTCAAGCTATGATTCCAAGTAATTTAAGAAGCATTACTTCTACATTAGCATTAGTAGCATTACTACTGCACACACACAGGTTAAGCTGCCTATATATATACATATATAAAATATATTATTTTATAATATATAAATATTCCCTATTTATAAAACTCCCTATTACTTGGAGTCCAACTTGCTTTCATTTTCTATTACTTTCTTAGAACCTTCTGGTTTCCCCAGCATCCTCCTCCCCTCTTCATCAGTCTTCCTAATGGGGTGAAGAAGGACTGATGGAAAGGTTTATACTCCATGTAAAAGAAAGGCATCAGAGATGAGTGTTCGTGTAAATACCTGCCTAGGTTCAATATTTGCCTAGGGACCCCTCTCCTCAGGACACACCCAGGTTAAGCTGCCCTCGTGTGAATCTGCTGTTGCCCTGTAGGCTGTGCCATCATGTAGACCACTCAAGAGCCTCCCTGAAGGACTTTTGTTCTCTCTTGCAAGTCCTCTGTTGGGCAGCACCCTGGGTTTGGGGTCCTGCTCCCTTTGCCCAAGGACAGCTTCCCACCACACCACCTCCAGCCAGATGTGGGCTGGGACGATCCTCTCAGCTCTGCCCTACTGGGCAGGTTCTCAGCTTTGTGGAGATCACTGGGAAGCCAAGAGGCTTTTCAGACCCCGTTACATGGGCACAATGTCTTTGTCACTGGGTTTGTTAGACATAGTGAAATGGGGGAATGAGGTTCTGCAGGCTGCAACTTCATCTGCTGTGTTCCTGTTACATGGAGCAAAAAACCTCCTGCTCCATTATATGTTTTTCTCCCATTAGTTTCACTCTAATCTGGAAAGCTTGAAGAAGAGATCAGATACTGCATGTTAAAAGACAAGGTAACCATGGGGCTTTCTTGAGAAAATGTACATAACTCTCTAAAACCGCTATGGAAGTGGGAAGTGGAGAACCACAGTGAGCCCTCCCAGCTCCCTCATGCAGTGTGCAAAGGGCCGCTGCAGTGCTCCCCAACCCCATGGGACTCCCACACCTGCAGTGAGCCACTGGCAATCCCAGCCCTGAGAGGCTGGAGCCACAGTGGAGCACGGGGGGACATCAAACCTGCTAAAGGCTCTTCGGCCTGGGGAGACAGCAGCTCCAGTCAGGACTGTTTTGGCCAGATTTGTGTTTAGGTGCTGGACAGTCAGTGACTCATTTCTAGAGGACACTGACCTTCTCCACATAGAACACTGGGCAGGTGCCTCCTGCTCCAGAGCTTTGGCTTTCAGTTCCTGCAAAGGGACATCCTGCATTTGGCTTTAAGTCCAAAACAACAGGAGGTAAAATTATAGAAGTACAGGGCTGTGTCCTTATCCATTTGTACTTCTATGGAGCACCTAACTTGGTATTTACAAGATGGTAATTATATTATTTTAATGTTGATGGCACATATTTACAAGAATGTAGCTATTTGATTAAATATAAACTGGTAGATTAAATATCCCATTTACTGTGATCTCACTAAATGCCTAATTAAATAGCGAGTGAATATTTATCAGATTTATTATGGTTTAACAAATATGTGAACATTATATATTAATACTTTAAAACACACCATTGATATTGTACCTCATTAGTTAAAAGTCTCTCTGTTAAAAGCACATTAAAAGTACTTGGATTGTCAACAAGCCTGGTTCCTAATTTATATTACCTCAGTAGTGGTTTATTTTACCCTGTTTACAGATCCCCAGAGATTTACTCAAAAACCCAACAAAAAGTAACATTCAGTTCCCAGCTGTCTAACTTCATGGAAATAAAATGCACAATCATTCCCTTTACGTTTTTTTGAAGCTGCAGTCCAAGATACAAAAGCTCACCTTGAAGTTATCTGAAAAATTCCTATGAGAATATCTATGAAAATCCAGCATATAATTGAAGTCTAATAAAAAGTCTTCTTTATGATGCACGTTTTGCTAAACAAGCAGAGCCTTACTAGTAGAGGTGCAGCAGCTAATGACACTTTTTCATTAAAAGTATGTTTAAAAGATTTTTTTGTTGTTGTTGGGTCCCATAATATTACTGGAAAGAAAAGGGTTTCTGTTTTAAATAACGTATCTTGGCATGAGTTTGGCAGTTACTACAACTATGTATTCCATAAGTCATGCTAATCTCTTTGGAATAAATGAGAGTCATGGATATGATATGCCCCTGCCTCCCTACATCATCACAGCTTTAAATAATATTTGAGGTTTCAAAAAAATTTCTTGTCTTAATACTATGACTAATATATGTTAATAAGTCTTTAGAATTTTTTTGTTAAAAACACAGTGAAAAGAGGAGGAAATAGTTATAAATGTGAAACATAAGGCATTTGAGTATTTCCATAGTATCTTTCTCCTCTTTAACTATGGTGTGTTTTTATCAGGAAGGAATTCCTTTTCTGCCCTTGTGACAACTCTCTGAGATGATGCTTCTGCTGTTCTTGCACAGCCAATTTTAATATGAGGACATCAATTTTCAGAATTTTTTTATTTTTATTTTTTCAGTAGAAGTGGAAGACCAGAGAATCTTTTCCTCGGACAGCAGTGGTTTCATGTCAAGCTATTTGTATGCAGCCTCTTGACCTTCCCTGATTGATGGTTTCCTGGGGAACTCTGGTACTAGGCCTTTGCATCTTCTCATATCCACCACAGTTTAACTCTTGACATTCAGTTTACAATCAGGACATATACTCCTGAGAATCAGTTACTGATACTATAATGATGCTAAGTATTTATATCTGGCAAAGTGTTCAGCCCATGCATTGTGTTTGGTACTGTAGTTCTTTTGCTTCTGTAAGAGTTCAGTTTTTCTATCCACAAAGGTGCTAATGAAAACATCATCACTCTAAGGCATTTGTACCCTACTTGCATTTGAACAAATCCTGCTTCTCCAGATCTTTTCAAGCTTAGTGACTCCTAATGCCACAAGGAAAAATTCTACTTCCCACTTGTTTTTCACATTCCCTTTCTTTCCTAACACTACGCTGAAGAAGTTCATTCCTCTGGTTTTATCACTTGTGGTCTATATTTCTTGGTATCAAAATCTCCTTGTTTTGTCTACTTCAACAGCTAAGCTATCTAAATATTGCTGTCATTCCTGCTTATTTCACTGCTGTTAAATTACCAGTTTAGCATTGCCTACAAGGCAGAGGTTGCAGACCTTTTTACCTGCCAGTAATGCTGTGCTTACCAAACACTGTATTTCAGATAACGTAGTGTTGTTACCTCAACACCAGGTAATGGGCCTGCATTCCTCTTTTATCCTCATTTTTTGGTGGAACCAATCATCCAGTTAATTGCACTTTCTGTCTTGTCATTAATTGTCTATTCTTTCCCTGGAGGATGTACCTGTTGTACAGAGCAATGCTGAGTTCTGTTTTATCTTCCACGAAAAAAAACCAAAACACCCAACTCTGAAAGCTTAATCTATTCATGAGCAAAGATACTTTGTCTGGTGAGTAGGTTGTGTATTGTTAAAAGCTTCTTGGTGTATTAGGTCACAATAATTTATGACATGAACAACTGATCATCTCCTCCTAGGAAAGTCATGAGAAAAGAGTGGGGTTGATCAAGCCTGAGATTTTTCTTCACAATCATAAAGACTATGCAAGAAGCCAGAAATCCTTCGGTGGGGAGGGAGATTCCTACACTAATTTCATAAGCTGCTTTTCTTGATGGATGACAGGACCACAACTACTAGGACCCCACAGTTATCAGGTAGCAGAAGCAACAAGAGGGTGGCCCTGTGTCTACTCCACAGAGACAAGGATTTTTCTTTCTGTACCCTACTGAACCCTCCTGTATAATCTCAAGTTTATACTTCAAATTTGGCCTTAATATCCATGTTTACCCAATGTTATACTAAAAATAAAACTTAATTGGGATAATTTATTTACTCAGTACCTACTAATTTTTCTTGTCAAAGAAAGAAACCAGTCACTAAGTCCAAGGCTACCCAGCTGCTCAAAATCCCTTCTTATCAGAGGAGGGCCTACACATTAAGCACTACAGCCATATGTTCAATGAGCATTAGTCCTTATTTGCCTGGTCAAATCCAACAGGGTAAGCTCCAGAGGGGACTGCTGCCCTAGGCAAACTTCCCAGCCCAACCAGTCTGTTGCTGAATGCCCAATCGACCTTGCCAGCATGAGCAAACAGTACCTGTGCAAACAGTTTTGCTGCCCCTGGAATTTGGCTGCCCCAGGCAGCCACCTGTTCTTGCTCTTAGGAGAGTGTTTGCTCCAAGTTCAAAAGTAATTCAGAAATATTGGAAAAATCTTTGTTTGAGGGGGGGGGAAAGCATCTTCTCAGGGCTCATTAACTATTTTTCAAATGGGAAATACAACAAAGACTAGTAGGCAATAACTGTGTAACCTGTTTTTGCAAGAAATATTTCCAGATAAAATTATATACAAACAGTATCTCAAAACATGAATACAGATGCACATCAACACTATGTGACAGGCTGTGGATTAGTTCTACAAAATACATCATCATGCTGGGAAACCAAAGACCCACAAAGAACATTAATTTTTATCTAAACACAGAAATATATGTGGGCTAATTAGTCTAGTTTCAAAAAAGAAAACACATAACAGCCAGAACAATACTGAGAATTAGCTTTTATAATGTTAAGTTACAGAGGGACTTTGGGCACAGTCCACCATAGACTGAAGTAGGTTTTGTTTTCCGTCAGTTATGTGAACTAGTTTCATCATCCTCATGTTGCCATTTAAATTACATTTCTTATTCACTTAAAGTTCTTTCAGTGCTACAATTGACAGTAGTTAGTGCTACTTGCCAGGCTTCTGACAACCTAATTAGATGCTGTTGTCCTACAAATTATTTTTAGGTATGTTTCAAGCTCTCTAATTATGCTCAGTGCACTGCATTGCAAAGAAAACAATTGTTGCTTTAGTGTCTAGGATACTGTCCATGAATAAAATCATCTACAGTGAGGGTGTTGCATTGTAGATACAAAAGGTGACTGCCCAGTAAATTCTCCCAAGCTGTAGGTGCTGAAATGGAGTAACAGAACCTTTTCTTAAAAAATGTGCTGCTATTGTTTAGCAAGAGACAGTATCCAAACAGACATGTGGCAAGTCTGAAGGCAGCCATCTAAATGACTGGCTAAGTAAGCCTGGCCATTTCCTTCTGTGAGCCTAGTTCTACCTACTCTCCAGAGAGATGCAAATCAGACCACTGCTCCATAAGAGCTCATAAAGCTAAGAGTGGTCTCACCTCTCACTGCCTCTCCTCTGTCTTCTTTGAAAAGGAACAACATCATTTTAAAAGCAAAACTGTTGAAAAATAAGCTCTTGCTCAAGCTGGATGAAAAAAACTCTGACGACACATGCTTTCCGTTCAATCTTCCCAATTCTCAAGATCAAAACATGTCACAGATACACTTTGATTTCAGGGATGATGGCAGAAGAGAGGCAATGCCTTCTCCTACCATGCTGATTATCCTGGTCCTCAATGGCTGAGCTTCCAAGCTTCTCTGGAGCTGGGCACCCCATGGTGTCAAGGACTTTGGCCTTCTGGAGCCCATAACATCACCTCTTCCTGGCTGGGCCCAGTGTTTTTCCATACTGTTGCTAAGAACTCTTGCCTCACCCCTTCTTGATCTGATCACATTGGTCCCAATGATCACAGGACAAGGGGCAATGGCTTTAAACTGAAAGAGGGTAGGTTTATGCTGGATAGAAAATTTTAATGAGGGCGGTGAGGCACTGGAACAGTTGCCCAGAGAAGCTGCGGATGCCCCATCATTGGGAATGTTCAGAGTCAAGTTGGACAGACATTTAAGCAACCTGATCTAGTGAAAGATGTTTCTAAAAGCTACTTGAAACATATAGTGATTTGAGTATCACAGGTACGATTTCATGGTCAAAGGCACGGGCCAAAGATGAGTTCCTCTACTGAGTGGGAGCTTAGTCTCTGAGGCACACCACTCTCACTTTAAAAACCGATGGCCTCCTGGCAAAAAGGCAGATGGGGCCACGGTCAGCAGCACTCACAATTAACCTATTCTTGGGCAAAGGGTAAAATATCCTCCATTCCCTGTAAACACTTGCTCCCCTTTCTGTTATCTTCAGAAACAAGGGCATGGAGGTGCTCTGCCCCAGGACAGCAGTGTCACATTTCCGTCTGTGACCACCTCTGGTTCCTGTTGCCTTCTCACAGCCTTTCTCCTAGGAAGTCTCCCAGCTTTTTTCCTCAGTCCTGCTGCCTATCTGATTCAGCCTCCTCTTGCCTCTGCCAGGGCGGTCAGGAGGTTGGTGGGAGACAGCATTAGGACAGTCTTCAGCAAGGTCGCACCTAGGAGAACTCTCCTGTACTTTCACCTTCTTTTACCCAAGTTTTAGTTAGCAAGGCTCTGAGATGCAGAAATTATTAAAATTGTCTTAATTTTCATGCTACACATTCCATGAAGTGGTTTAGGTATCATTTGTTTCAGAATATCTGACAATTATAATTTGATTATCAGCTTAATTGTTTTATGGTGCAGACAGGCGACCATGAGGAGACATTTTGTTAGATGCGTTGAAGCTTGTCAGAAAAAGACATCCTATATCAATATCGTTAACTCAAATTTTCAAAACCTTGAGTATGTTCTTCCATCACAGCCTAAAGTCATGAGATGAAAAAAAAAAAGCCATTTTTTTCATTGTATGATTCTTAATTTTCAGCTTAAGACTATTTAAGGATTTCAAATTTTTCTTCAACCAAGAATGCCTGTTAAAAAAAAGAAAACCCATATTGTCATTAATGTCTTCTGAAGGGCAAATGCTGTTCTTGATAGAGCACATAAGAGTGAATGAAGAAATTCTTGGTTTTCTACTTCCATTAGATTTTTATATTGGTAACTTAGTCCCATGTCTGAAAGCCTTTGCTGTGTTTTAAAGCACTCTAGGATTCCCCTTCCTGCCGGACCCTGAGTCCACAGTGACCCTATGCTGTTCACAGGATGGTTGACATTGGAAAGACCTCAGAAGGTTGTCTTGTCTTCTTGAAGATGTTGAACAGGATTGGACGCAGTATTGACCCCTGAGGTTCACTACTAGTTACTGGCCTCCAACTAGACTTTGTGCCACAGATCATCAACTTCTGGGCCTGCCTGTTCAGCCAGTTTTCAATCTGCCTGTTTGCTCATCCAGCCCATACTTTTTTAGCTTCTCTATGAGGATCTTGCAGTAGACAGTGTCCACTGTCCATCTGGACTTCAGTGTTTACTTGCTTGTTTTCAGTAAACACTGAAGTCCAGATAGACAGTGTCTGCTGCTCTCCCATCATCTACCAAGCCAGTCATTTCATCATAGAAGTTTACCAGGTTGGTGGAGCATGACTTCCCCTCTGTTCATGCAGTTCTGTTGCTGGCTGCCACTGGTTTGCCTCAGCTGTGCTGAAGTTGGCTGGAGGGAGATACTAACAAGCTTCTGCAGTCCCTGTCACCTGCTCATTCTAGTCAGGGGCCAATCTGAACGTTGCACAGGTCCCTTTGCCCTCTGATCATGCAGTTTCATTCCCTGAGAAGTGACATTCCCAGAGGTGATGCAGCCAGAGGTTCATTCTGGATTCATCTGAAATCTTACTCAATGTGGAGTTTGAATGTGGACTAATGAACATAGACCTGGAAAATCAGAAACCTGACTAAACATAGCTCCTTTGAAGCAAGGGGATGTAAGCAGTTTCAGATGCTAACCCAAAAGGGCCAAAATGTCCTGGAAATGCACCCTTTTCTATATCAAATAGCCAAAAAGTTACAATAGTGCATTATAATAAAAAAAAATTCAGTTGCCACAATTAGAAAGAAGTGGCAAATTCTTTTGTTCACACAAGATTTTTGAGTGACTATATTGTCTACATTGCTTATGTTTGAAAAAATTCATCTGAAACAGAGGGAGAAAGAAACAGCTAATCCTTCCCATGCTGTCTTTTGTGTTTTGAATACCTCATCTTCTTATGGTTCTAATGACTAGAGAATAGGAGAGAGATGAAGTGGTAAGAAAGCTTCTCATTTACACACCTGTTTTGTGGAATTGGGAAAAACACATTTACTATGTGTTGAGAGCAAAAGATGTGCATGCGGTATGATTAATATATGACTAACAGTACAAGTGGAACAAGGATTTATTTATTTTTTTGTTCTGAAAAAAAACCCGAATCCATAACCCAAAATATTTTCAATAAGGAAATAAGATGATGGATGGTTTTGTGTGTCCCAAGGAAAGCTTTTGGGCCAGCACATTATCACACGAAAAAGCAGATCTCTCTTGGCAAAATCAGGACAGTAAATTGTATCTCCAGTGCAAAGTCATACAATCCTCAGGAAGATAAACTTCCCACACTCTTACAGTCTGCAGAAGCAGTCCCACCTGAGAGATGTACTTACTGATGAAACAAAACCATGAAAAAGATGCTGCAAAATGCAGTCTCAGGCCATCCAGATTCTAATACTTTGCAAGAAATATGTTGCTATGAAATAAAAGACATGCATTCTTTTGAGTCAAGTCTCACAAAAAGGAAAGAAGTAAAATAAATCCATCTAAAATAATGCCTCTAATTTTCAATACATGTCAAAAAGAAGGAACATGCAAAGAGTAGCTGCTTGTCAGGAGAAGGACATTATTCCAGAAAGCTCACAGCTTGCTGGAGAATGCTGAAACCATGTTTGGGTGAGCTCAAGGGTCTACTCATTGCTCTGGCTCTGCATTACTTGAAATTGAGTCACAGTTTTGCTGCACTAACCAGCAACAAGCCTTGGAGATGTCTCTGCACAGTTTTCACAAATGAAGAGCATTTGATTGTGGTTTTGTTTTTTTCCTACAACAAAAGCACAACATTCTGGGGAATTTTCCAGGTCTTTCTGTCAAACCGAGGAGGCAGATGGTCAGCATTGGCACAGTGGCCGGTCAGTACCTTGCAGAACTGGGCCCTTCCAGCACTAATTTTAATGGAGGCTCCACCTGTGGTCAAATCTAGAGTCATTTTTATTTACCAAATGTTGAATGATTGGGTCATTGTCCTGAAAAATGATTGCGTTTCTGTAATACTTCCATTAAAAAAAGCAAATGAACTCTTCAGAACCATAGCTTTAATGACAGTCATGCAATTCATACATTTTAAATAAAGTACCTAATTGGCTGTCTGAAGTAGAAAGAGAACTGGTGCAGTGAACGGCTTAAATGCAGCAATTACAATATTTCTTATTCTTTGCCAATCTAAAATTAATGAAAAACCTTTCTTGCTGTGACCTTGACAAATGGTGGTGTAACCTTTTTAAATTCTCAGAGGGTGCTGAATTCTACCCTGTGAGAAAGTGATGTAAAGGAATTGCAGCTGAACATTTCTAATTAGTAAACTGAAACTCTGTGACAGGGAAGAAAGCTAAAAAGCACTGATTGGATTTAACATATATTAGGCACCATCCCCAGGGAACAGAATTTGAAGATAGCTCTGAGTATTTTAATCTTTGCATACCTGATTATCTCTGGGCATTACTGAATTGTCTGCAGAATTTGTGTAAACCTTCTAGTTTTCACTCAAGGTAAAATCTGATCCTGTAAAATGCTGGGTATGTTAAATTCCTTCTGCTTTCAAGAGGTGCTCAGCTCCTCAGAGAACTGGATGCAGAGTGCAGCTTCTCAATGGAAGGTCTAACTCTGATTTGCACTGGAGCCATTTCACCTATTACTGCATTACTAAGGGGTTTTAACATGGAGGTACAGCACAGTTAAACCATCTTTAAATCCTTTTACACTTCCAAGGTGTTATGAGGGAATCTTCACATTCAAATCTAATTTGTGTAAGTATCATTTCCATGTAGATATACCTCAGTGCTCGATTACTAAAAGTGATTTGTTGATTTGACACCATGACACCACTCCTGGGAGACTTAAAATCAAGAACACCCTTTTCTTTCCTTGCTAGGTTGCAACTCTGATACATAATTATTCAAGTTATGTTGTGTTTTGTCAGTTCTATTTTTACTCCTAACAGGCAAAGGATCTTTGGATGATAGATAAAAGAGTATGAGTTTTTGAACAAAAGGAGATTTCTGACCTCCACCATGCTGGAGTGATCTGCTACTAAAGAAAAAATTAACTATTTTCATTTTACAGATAGCATTAGGTTTCAGAAATACTAGGATTTTCCATGGGCCAGATCATGTGTCCCCTTCTGGTAATGGTAAGCTGTTTCTGTGCTTGGGTGAGTTATGCAAAGCTGACGTAAGTCAGACTGCCCATGGGCACAATCCATTACTAGTGTGAAGAAAAGAAAATATTGGTTTTTACATTCTGCTTTCTCTGACTTTTTTAACAGGTACAGAAGGGAAAAACATCTCAAAATAACGCTGCTGAAGTCACTGCACCATATGAACAAGAGGAACCAGTACAAATATGAACTTGCCCCTTCATCTTTTTTGTGTTGCTAAATTCTATTTTCAACTACCAGGCTGTCACAAACCTCTAGGGTGTGTTATTAAGTGCTGGTAAAATTAATATGATTATTTCCTAATTTCTTGAATGATTCAGAAAAAGTTCTCAATCACATTTGAGAAGCTGAACATCTTGTGTTTTATTCAATAATTCTTATCATGATGACCTTTCCTTATTACAAGTCCCCCCTTCCTGACTCCTTTCTGCTAAGCAAACCGGGTGTAAATGTAGGTCAGGAGAAATGATACCCAAATTCCCTTCCTCTCCTGTGAATGGACCATATTAAAATTTTCCAGTGTAATTAAAGAGACTCTGCAAGGTTATTGGAGCAGGTCTGCCTGACATTCATTTTTATTATATGCTAATTATTTTGCAAGTTCATTTCATTTTTTAATTTTAAATTCAAAATAAGTACTTTTTCTTCTTAACAGCAACTGGCCATGTTGGTCCTTAGTTCTTCCACCTGAAATCAGCCCTGTAACAACAAATGATTATGTTTGTGTGGGAAAGAACAGAGATTGAAAGTAAATAAGAAAATTTAAGTGCTTTTTGAGAAGTTGTCATTGAAAAAGTATATCATGTGGTACATATCTGTACTGTAATAAATTCTTCAAGATCTCTTCAGGTGACTTTTCTTATTTCATTATTTTCCTTAATTCTTAATTCAAGGATTGATTTTGTTTGTGCAATTCAAGATAGTAGTGATTTCAGACAGGGCTTATAATGATATTAGCAATCCTTCATTGCAAGTCAAGATGGCAGAAATGGCTTCTGCTTCAACTTTATTTCCTTCCATTTTTTTTTTCTCTCTCTGTCCCTTTCCTCCCTCCAGTTTTCCTTAGCTTTGGTAATGTCTGATTTTTGATTGAGGTAACTGTAATATTGGTTTATAGAACAATTTCAAGTACTTAACTTTAAACTTGTTTGTACACGCAAAATAATATGTAACATAATTGCACCTTAAAAGTAGAAACATAATAAAAATAATCACTCTTCTATATGAGAATATTTTTATCTGTGTGAAAAGAATTTTCCCACTGAGTGTCTTTAATAATAATTGAAAAAGGTTAAGAAAATCCCAGTACAATGAATAAAATGAGTAGAGACTAAATTATTGAATCATAGTAACTACAATCCTAGATTATGTTAAAACCGATGGAACTATCTCCTGCATGAAGGTATCTTTCAGATTACATTTTTAATATACATATTTTTCCTCTATTATCGCATAAAAATCCATTTAATTGTTAGTGTTATATAAAGTTGTATAAAAGGGACAAGTGGCCACATTAGTATTGTGTTTGTCATCAGTGGTTTTATTCCATAGGGACTAAGTAACTGTAACATATTTGACATCTTTCTGTAGGTTTTTAATAGTATTTCATAGTAGTTATTAAAATGGCTAGAGTAGTAAAACTGAGACAGAAGCAGTCCCTGAAGATCAAAGTGTTCTGCAGCCTCTGTTGTGCTGTCTTCAGTATTCTTTTTGTTAGGATTTTCTTTTATTTCTGATCATTTGCCTTTTTTTTTTTAAAAAACTATTCCAAGTTTTCCTATGCATAAGTACACTAAATTGCACCTTGGAGTGCTCTCAGATACCTTCCTATGATATTATATTTCCCTAAACGATGGCTTGCTATTATTTTCATTGTGGTTAAACTGATGAGGTTGGAGTCAGACCTAACTGGCTCAAGGCCATTTTACTATGGCTTCTTTTAAAGAGTCAAAATAAGTCAAAATTTGCTTTCATTTCACTCATGGTGTCATTGAAGCAGGTGGTGGATTTCAAGGTTGCAGAATCACAGAACAGAAATCTCCAGCTGCAGCTAATTGAAACTTATTCGAACTGTAGTTGGAAGTGGTCACAGGGCACCGATGTTACAGATGGTACTGGTGCCTCTGCCCTCCCCTCAAGCTAGCTTTGCACCCTAGCTAAGGTTCTTCAACTTCCCTGTAGTTTCAATGGGAGCAGAGCAGATCTATCATGTCATACTAGCTACTCATTCACACTTGTGTTTTTCAAGAATGGCACTGTCAGTAATAAATTCCACTGGTATTTCCACTCAGATCTAGTCCAAAATCCATTGCTGTCAATGAAAATTACCCCAGATTACTTACTAGGGCCCTCCCAGATCTTGAGGCAATCTAAATGTTTGAAAATCCTTCATAGTTCTTTGATAATTCCTACAAATGTTGACATTCTGAGGGAAAAAAAGAGAAGAGCTCTTAGACTGAAACAGAGTCCTTTTTTTTTAAGTCAGTACAAACTTGTACAAGAACTTCATAAAGAACTCGGCAGTTAGCACACAAAAACTTAAACCAGTACCAGAGTCAAGGCTCTTTTCCCAATTACAGCTCCCTGATGAGGGGAGGTGGAGAGGGAGGTGCTGAGCTCTTCTCCCTGGGATCCAAGATGCATGGGAATGGTTCAAAGCTGTGTCAGGGAAGGTTCAGACTGGACATCAGGAAACATTTCCTTACCAAGAGGGTTGTCAAACACTGGAACAGCCTTCCTGAAGAGGTGGTCGATGCTCCAAGGCTGTCAGTGTTTAAGAGGCGTTTGGACAATGTCCTTAAAAATATGCTGTAACTTTTGGTCAGCCCTGAGTTGGTCAGCTGGTTGGAATAGTTTTAGGTCACTTCAAATTGAAATTATTCTTTTCTATTCTGTTCCATGCTATGCTACGCTATGCTGTTCTATGCTATTCTAATTACTCTGGTGTAAATCTAGAAAACTTCCACCCCGATGGATCGTTTACTTCGGTTTTACATATGTTACAGAGATCAGCAGTTGGATCCAACTTTTTCTCTCTGCTTTCCCTTTCTTTGAAGTGGGATGCTGTGTCCAGGAAGGATCTGCCTAAAATCCGCTGCTCTTTATTGTACTAAAAGCTTAGGGAAATGATCAGACATCTCTGAAGCTCAGTGATTTGCAGCCCCATCGAATATCAAGTAATACAGATTATTCTTTCTATTGTAAAATGAGTTTTTCCACTTCATTTCTCCACTGAAACTATTTACATAATGTCTATGTTCTTTTATGACTTGTACAAAAAACTTGTGTCGTGCTTCTAAATTCGCATGGGCATAGGGAGAAGACTGAAATAGGAAAAAAAGTAATAAATGCATATGCTAATCATTTATCATATTTTTATCCATCACATATGTTATAAACTTCATGGAAGTTTCAAAGTAATAATTTCTAACAACTGAAGGATGCCTATTTGCTCATGAACTTTCAATATGCTTCTATTTAACATTTAGTGGCCCAATCTTCTTTGTATAGGTCAAGAGGATTTTTTCACATCTTGTTACAGGGAAAAGGGTACTTGAGTGGAAAAGGTGTGCTCTCTTTTATCACCACAGAATTTCAAGTAGCTAAGTATATTCACTAGGAGCTGGAGGACTTCAGCACTGATAGGAGATATTAGACCAAAACTTGCATGTTCTTATTAGAATAAAAATTGGTTATAGTTGAGCTGATATAAAGTGTAAAAGCTTCTGAGTTTTAGTTAAGGTTTGCATATCCCACTATTAGAGCATTTGATAGTCTTTTAGACAACTAAATGACTCTAAGAAAATTTATTTTACAAAAGTTCCAGTGACACTACTGAGGCTGTTTCCAGCCCCAGACACACAGTAACGTGTGATGTCATGAGGCAGCTGATTCATGCTGGCATTGTAAAACCAGGGTAGCCTCTGTTCTTGTGTATTGGAGCACTGGGGAGAAATCTGGGGCTGGAAGGAAGGTAGAAAACTGAGCCAAAAGGTAAACGAGCATGATAGCTACAATGGATATTGTAAAAGATTACGTTCCTTTCTCCAATTTTGTATTCTTTGGATAGTTTCAGAACTAGGAAAAACAGTTTATTTCAAATCTCTGAGTAAAACTCAGCTATTTTGCCATCTGTCTAATATATTTTTATGTATTTTAATATATTAAATAATTTATTTTAATAAAATTCAGATCTTACAGCCCATAGAGACATTCTTCCTTAAGTTTTGTCTAAATTGGCCTTGAATAATTAAATTTCTCATTAGTTTTTCAAAGGATAGTTGACATTTAGGAATTAGTTAGAAATTATAGTTTTATTGCCCATGTTATTGCAATGTAATGTTCATTTGGAAAGAAAAACAATGTCCTGTTTAAGAAGACTGCATTTAAATTATCCATTTTGTTTTATTCTGAAAAGTATTTGCATGATGATAAATAGATGAAGAATGATTCCCAAGGAGTCACTGTCTCTATCCTTGAGTTAGAGAAATGATGGCCAAATTTGGAACAAACGGTCTGGGAAGATGCACATTCTACAGTTAAAAAAAAGCACTGTTATCTGAAGGATGTCTCCTAAGATAACAAGTCACTGTCTGAGGATGGATGGAGTACAACATGACTTAAAAGGACTTGAATTCTAAAATAAATATTTTTTTTCTGCAGCAGAATTATTACAGATGCCGCAGCTTTCCAATTTGCTCAAGTCTTCATACATAACATTGATGTTTTAATTTTCCATCATTTATCTTTATTTCCTTGTGTTGATTCAAGCAAGCAAGAGAACACCCATTAAAATCTTCAGACAGTTTACTGCTTGATTGAAAATACAGCTGAACAGAGTCAACACTGAATGTATTCAGCTGAAATTCAGCTAGACAAACACCTACAGAAGTACCATTCCCTTCATTATTATGGTAGGGGCACATCCATACACATGCACAGGTTTTTCCAGAAACCCTAAGAGACAATTCTTCCAGCTTGATCACACCACCTGATTTGAGCTCTCTAGAAGAAAGCACTAACCCACCAAATATAAATGGTGGCAGACCAACAAAGTTTCTTTGATAAGGAAATCACTTTTCTAGAGAAGAAACACAGGGAAGTTTCCCATTTTTCATATTTTAATCTCTAGATTCTAGTAAAATATTCACTGGGTTGCTACCTGGGAATTTATAAATTTGGTGAAGGAATTAATAGGAGAAATGTAAAAGTCTAAGAACTTGACTGAAGTGAGACAACAGATGATGGTGTCAGAAAAGGAAATTCCAGATTGAGGGGAAGTCACTTTTGGACTTTCTCAAGGATTAATCTTTGCACAAATCTTTTAAGTATTTTCATTACTGATCTTGGCTTAAAACCAATAGTGTGTGCATGAAATTTGCAGTATCATAAACATAAAAAGAAGATTGAGATATCAAATGACTAAAGGAGTAAACTCCCATGATTGCAGGAATGACAGAAGAGGGATCTCAGAAGAATGAAATTCAAGGACAGGTATCAAAGGATTAATAACAAGGAAATAAAAAATCAGGTCATCGTTTGGAAGTGACTGAGGAAGATAAAGAGCTGGTATACTATTTTACTGTGGGGTAATTGCAAACCAGCATCTGGAGAGTAAAAGTAATCTGGGGAAGACCCAATGCCATTGTGACTGCATCTGGAATATTAGTTAGATCTTTCTCAGGTCCTTCCCTGAAAGCTGAATTCACATTTGAACAAGTGCAGAAAAAGTACACTGTGACAAAGGGTGGAGTGGAAAACTTCAGGATGCAAGCAGAGAGAAAGCACATGAATTAAGCAGCCTGGAAAAATGGCATATGGTCTTTAAATACACCGAGAAGTATATGTAGAAAAGAAGAGTTTTTTAAGTTAAAGAGCAGGACTGGCATGAAAAGTATGTGGTCGTAAATATGCTCATGGTGGAAATGAGAGGGAGATTTCTAACCAGCAGTGCAGTGAAATTCTAGAACTACCTTCAAACAGATCAGCAGAAGCAATCAACAGTTGCTTTCAAGCTAGCATTTGACTAGCTTGAGCGAGGCCCTTCTGAGAGCTGTCAGGGATAACTGGGACTGCACCACAAGATCCTTTTAAGGTCCATCCTCCACATCACTGTATAGTTTTGTTTATAAAGGGGCAAGTCATTTCAAATCACAAATCATAAAAAGTGCCTTCTTCGTTGCTGGGGGTGGGGGGTGGGGGTGGGGTGGGGGCTCTAGTGGATTTACATTTTAAAGGAGAAAAAAAAAAAAGAATAGTTAAACCAGTTCCCAAAAGGGGTTCATCTGCCATGGTTTCAGCTGATTGCTTTTTTCTCAGTTATCGACATTCTTTAAAGAGAGATAATAGACAGGAATACAGATGTGGTCCTTTCAGCCTACATCACACTACAACAGAGTTACCTGAGGCTAAAAAGAGCAGAAATATAACATAGAAACAGTGGAGATTTGTATTTGTTATGGCTTCCTATATTATTTCATTCAGTTACATATCTGTCTAATGATAGATAACTCTCCAAAACAATTTTAGGTTTGTTTTAATTTAGATTGTAGTATGGACGCTTAATCTGAATTATACCAGTTACTTAGATACGCATTACTGGACTGGAAAATTCATGTAAACATAATCTAATAAGATTTTTTGTCCCCAGGAACAAGAGATTCTATGTAGAAAAGTGCATCAGGGAGCAAGGGTGACTAGAGATAGAGAGAAGAGTGATAAGAAAAACAAACAAGGGGCTGCTGTTCCGTGAGGCCACAGAGAGCTTTGTAAATGCTGGAATTCTCATTGCTTATCTAACCAACTTCTTAGGTGGCTGCAGTCACAGTGTTTTAAAATGGAGATGCATCTACCCTTTTAACAGCATTTTCTGATCCTCGCCTCTCATTCCATCAGCTAACAGAATGACTAGGCTGTTTAGCATGGATGATACTCCTCGAAGCATCTTTAATCAACAGGCAAACCAATGCCAGGCATTTCCCTCTTTCCAAAGAAGAGCTGCTGCCATAGGAAGGGAAGTCATGGTAACTCTCACCACTCACTTGGAAATGAAGCTTCAGTCATCTAATGAATAGATGCCTACCCCTCAGTGACTGTGAGCTCCTATACATTCAGTAGAGAAGCACTTTTTCAGATATCTACTTCATGAAGAGAGAAGTATCACTTTAGAAATGGAAATTTCTCTCCACTGTGGACAGATGAATTCCCATACTGTGAATGACCAGGTTAACTCAGGCGGACAATGGCAGAAGGTGTCCAGTTTTGAACTTGTTGCCCAGCTGAGTGATGAGCTGTATTTCGTGCACTCAGGCTTGAGAGGTACAGATGGTCAGATGTTAGGAACTGAGGAGTGACTGCTTTACGCTAAGAGCAATAAACAGTTTTTATTTCTGTTGCACTCTTTAACATTTGCAAAGTACTTGATGCAATGGGAAAAGCACTTTGGAATTGAAATTAGAATAAATAAATCTGGGTTTTAGACTCATTCTAATAAATATGACTTTCCCCTTCTGTAACAGAGTCCCGTAAAATCTCTGGTATACAAAAGTGAGTGAATGAAATACAAGAGAGTTCCAGACTCCAGAAACTTTTATTAAGCCTGTGTCTCAAGGTTAGTGTCTTGCTAATGTGATCATGGACTAAAATTACATTAAGGACTTCTCAAACTATTTGGTTTACATGGGAATTTTAACAGTCTTTACAATCTTTTATTCTTAATTAATGCATCCCTTTCAGCCTGACAGACTTTTCCTTTTACAACTAAAGATTAAATTCACTAAAACTCCCAAGGAGAGGGAAATGAATAGAGTTCAGCTCCAGAAGCTTCAGGGAAAAGAAACAGAAATATCTATTGCTAGTATTTAATAATAGTTTCCCTAGGTATTAGTTGATTAATAATTATTTAATGAAGGATTTACCTTGCTAAATACAGATTCCTCCTGGATAACAAAGTGAGGAAATATGTGAATTTAAGAGAACAAGGTAATCCACCTTGGATGGAGGATGAGCGATAAGCTGTTATAAGTAGCCCTAGGGAGTAGATTGAAGGGAGAAACCAAGACTCAAGACTAACTGGCTAATGAGTGAGAAACAGTAAACCGTAGAAGAGCTGGTTCTGTGAAGTGGTACTAAGATGCTGTGTGGACTCTCAGTACAAGCTGCTGTAACATACGCTGGAACAAAAGCTTGGATAAGAGAAGGATTGGGGGCAAGCTTTAGAGAAGACCTGATAAAGCATTTTTATTATTCTTCCCTTTTGTAGCTTTGATTACAGTTTTGGGATCAAGCACAAAACCTCAGTTTTTCTACAAAAAAATTTGTTTATTGTTTCCTACAACCTCATCAATTTACATATAGTCCCAAGGTGAGAGGGTATGCACTGAGTATACCATCCTCGACAAACAACAAAAATAAGAGCGTTTTTATGGTGCTTCATTCCTGTGAAGGGTTTGGGGCTTCACAGAAGCTGGGGTGTACTGTTTCTACCAAGCTGTTTAGGAGCTGTTGATGCCAGAGATTATGACAGTGTTGATGCCAGTGGTTAGGATCAGAAGCACATTGATGTCTTATGTGGTAGACAAACAGCTTGTGACTTCAGGGACTGCACACATGACGTCAGCTTTTCCTTACTTTTTTAAACACAGTAGGAAGATGCATCAGGGTAGTGTGCTGCGATGGAGAGATGGGACGCAGCTTGATGCAAGCAAATGTCAATTTATTGTACAGAAACACGAGTTTATATATACTTTCAGAAGCTGCGTGTTTTAAACAGATTGGTTCTTGAAGCTGCACGCTTTAAACACATTGGTTCTTGAAGCTAAGCATTGCATACCAGGCAATCCCCGACTGGTGGTTAACTACCATCAATTAACAGCAAGGTGTTACCTTTCCTTGGCGCCATCCTTGGTGCCATCCGTCCCCCACTCCCCTATGCTCTCGCAGCATGACTCGTCATGTTAATTGTTGTGTCTATTCACACTCCTTGTCCTCCCAGGGTTAGTGACCTACAGGCTCCAGCACATTCCCCTCAGCTAACTGATTGCCACGCATGGTCCTAATTTCCAGCCCGCTCCTGCAGTAGCGGACTCTTCTAAATTTGTGGTTTGATCTCAGAAGCAACGATGGGAACACTGCAGACGTGTGTGGTTCCTTTGTGGTAACCACTAGGTGAAACTGTGCTAGGACTTTTGCTTGGCATCTAAGATGGAAGCTGCTATAAAATTCCTCCTCTGAGCAGCATGTACATTTGGCAGAATATTATACTGAGCTGATTTTATATTGTATCATCCTATTCTAAGATCTATGTTTCTCGGTGATGAAATATTTGTCATTTTAATTATTGACTATGAACAGCTGTGTTTAACTTCCATGGTTAATGATCTCTTTGTTTCTGCTCTTAATCCCTGCCTGTTACACTAATGGACTCAAATTACTACAGCGTTCAAGAGGTTATTAGGCTCTTTTTTTAGGGCATGGAATGCTAATGGAAATTCAATATGAAAATTCAAGCATTTTGTTCTTTTACAGAAATATTTGTGGTCTTCTGAAAAAAGTTTTCTGCTTTAGGAGAGTTCATAGACTACATGATTTTTTTGAAAAAAAACTGTCACTTGGTCATTCTTTCCTGTGTGCAAGTATTGATTTATGAAGTGTTCTCTATATGCTTTCTGCAATATGATACAAACCTTTAAGTGGAAATTAAAAACTGGGTCTCTTGCCTAAAGAAACTAAACAGTTCCCTCAGGTCTGGGCAACAGCATTATTGGTATCATAAATAATTATTGTAGGCCAAAACAATCCTAAACAGGGAAAGTAAAATCTGAAATCATAAAGAATACCCTTTGGTCTCAGCTTCCAAGGCATGAATCAACTTGCAAATCATTTTAAGGAAATGCAGAATGATGAGGAATCACATCCCTTGACTAGCAGCTAGTCCACTAGTTCTTTGGTTATGCATTTGGTGTCAGCCTGTCTAAGACCTGAAAAGGTTATTTGTATCTCTTTATAGCTGGCAGATTATGTAGGGTGAGTCTATATACATTTACCAACAGATGGTCTCATAATAATTACTAGAGTTGCCAGGCCATTCATGCATATCTCCTTTCCTAAGCCACTGACCAGAACAAATATTTTTAAATTTTATCTTGTATGTTTTACTAGGAAGATGTAAAAAGGGAGTTAGAGAATGAGAGAGAGCCTATCTTCAGAGAAAAATAGAATAAAAAAATAAAACTCAAATTAATGACAGGGGACAGGCACTGCTAAAGTGCAAGAAGGAGTGAAGGAGGACACTCATGCTGGGCAAGTGAAGATTCATTCATTAAATGTTCTGTTCCCCACAGGACTTAAGTTCTTTCTGGTCCTGCCTCATATATATCTCATTTATCCAGATTTCATGGGTCCTAAGGTCCGTAAGTTATAAAAGATAAAGCACTGGATTTGGCCCATTACAATAAAAAAAAAAAGTAATGGTTTCTATAGAAGAGCCCTCTTAGCTTGGAAGTCTATAGAATCTTTTACAGCATGGAAAAGGTGAATAGGCAGTGTTTACTCATCACAGCACAGGAACTCAGTGACAGACAGTGACATTATGAGGCAAAACCCAAAAATGTTTCCATAGAACGTATTGCTAAATTATGGAGTTGATTGTCAAAGGACGGTGGGTAGTCCAAAATTTAAAAAAAAAATCACAAAGAGAGCAGACAAATTTATGGAGAATGCTTCTGTCAGTGGGTATGAAACACAACCAGTTAGAGAAAATGACTGTCTGCAGCACTGTCTAGACTAGACCTCTGACTGATAAAAGCTACTAAGTTTTCTAATGGCAAGCTTTACCCTCTACAGACTTGTTAGATATGTCTTTTCTTTAAGCTAGACACTGTCATTGCTGATTTCTTCATAGAGGATAGCTTGAAACAAAAGGCTTTGCCTGAGTTTGGGAGTGGGGAGGGGACCTAGCACATAATGGTGAATCAAAAAGGTTCTAAAAAGGAACTAGTAAAAAAAGGAAAAGATTGAAAGAACAGATTTAAAATGAGGAAATCAGGAAAGGGTTATTTAGCGTTCAAGCTGCTTACAGACAAAACAGTACTGGAATGACTTTGAAGACATCCCAAGAGACAAGAATCCCAACTCTCTCAGCCGTTCTTCACAGGGGAAGTGTTCCAGCACTCAGATAATTTTTGTGGACTTGCTCTGGACTTGCTCCAACAGGTCCATGTCTTTCCTGTACTGTGAACTCCAGAGCTGGATGCAGTATTCCAGGTGAAGTCTCAGGAAATCAGACAGTAGAAGGGCAGAATCACCACCTCCCTCGACCGGCTGGCCACTCTTCTTTTTATGCAACCCAAGATACAGTTGCCTTTTTGCACTGCAAGTGCACATTGCTGGCTCATGTCCAATTTTCCTTCACCAGTATCCCTAAGTCCTTCTGTGCAGCTATCAATCGATTTTATTGCTCTGATCCAGTTGCAGACCTTGCACTTAGCCTTGCTGAACTTCATGAGGTTCACGTGGGCCCACTCCTCAAGTCTGTCAAGGTCCCTCTGGATCGCATCCCTTCTCTCAAGCAAATCAACTCCACCACTTAGCTTGGTGTCATCTGCAACCCTTGTTGTGGGAGCGCTGAATCCCACTATGTCATTGATGAAGATACTAAATAGTATCGGTTCCAGTAGGGGACCACTTGTAACTGGCTTCCACTTGGACATTGAGCCATTGACTGTAACTCTTTGGACGTGGCCATCCAGCCAATTGCCTATCCATCTAACAGTCAAACCCTTATGTTTCCAATTTAGTGGCAAGAATATTGTGGGGGACCGTATCAAAGGCCTTACAGAACTCCAGATAGATGACATCTATAGCTCTTCCCTTGTCCACTGATGCAGTCACTCTATCATAGAAGGCCACTAGGTTGGTCAGGAATGAATGGACCTTGGTGGAGCCATGTTGGCTCTCTCTACTCAACTACTTGTCTTCCGTATGTTTCAACCTATCTTCCAGGAGGGTCTGTTGTTCCATGATATTATGAGGTATGGAGGTGAGGCTGACTGGTAGTTCCCAGGATCCTCTTTTTTACCCTTTTTAAAAACAGGTGTGATATTTCCCTTTTTCCAACCTCTGGGGACATCTTTTCCAGTCACTAGCGAATACTACATTTATAAACATCTTTATAAGCAAGTAAACTAGTGAAATATGATGTAATACCAGTGGACATAAACTCAGTCAATAGCTTAAATGGGTGTACTTTAAATCAATCTATAGAATTCTTCACTTATATTCAGAATTCTTTAGATCTGGGCTAAAACTCCTAAATGCTGAAGCACCATTTTGCATGAAATAGTCAAAGTGAAAGTTACAATAAAGGTATTTTTTAAAAAAAGTTCATACTTTTTCAATAGTCTTAGAACTTTGCTGGTGAGACAGCTAAAGAGATGATAAAAACGGATAGGGCACTACTGAGAGTGGACAATCTGAGTTATTCCTGGTAAGGGTTCATTTCCCCAGCAGGATTTTGGGGTTGTATTTACTGCTCAAGTGCATTGCCTGCTGTGTTCTGTGACTAGTGCAATAACAGATCCTGCTGGACTCTACTATAAACACTTCTGATCAATCAACACTGACATCTTCCTGTAGCTTTGTAGATGCTGTGTAGATGATGACACATACATTTTTCTTGCTCTTTGGCTGCTCTTAGCTGCCAGTTCTAACTGTTGTTAAAAGGTGTGGCAAAAGGCAGCAGCAGCAGCTGAGGATGTTTGAGGGTGAATTACCTGAATATTTGAACTGACTGCTAAATGACTCAGTGCTGAAGTTTCTCTTGCTGATAGGTTTGACATTTTTCTATTCAATTCTCTTTAGATCCTGCCTTATAGTAGGAAAGAGATAATATAATGAGGGAGGTGACCTCCAATTAAAGGAGAGAACACCCCAAATACTTTTTTTTCCTCATTGAGGGGAAAAAAAAAATTAAAGCAAGGACCAGGAACTGCATGAATGCGATATGGTAATCACTTATTGCAGAGGAAACTGTAGCACAAGGATTTTGGATTACAATGAAAGCAACTACTAAACAATAGAATAACAAAGTTCAGAAAGCGACCCAGCCAAAAGTCAGCTAAGATACATAGAAGTCATAGTCAGTTAGCAACAAATAAAAAATTGCAGAAAGAGCAGCAGGCAATGGGGATATCCCTAAGTTTTGGTTAAAAGTGAGAGTATTCTGAAGAATAAAATAAATGAGTATTTATTACCTTAAAAGAATTGCAGCTCTGAAGGTTAGCATTGTCACATTATCCTAGCACTGAACTTGAACCCACACGAGTAAAGGACTGCTCCACAACATGCCAAGGTAAGATAGATTATGTAACCATTCTGGTAGCAAAAATTTCAAAATGAGGTTCTAATTTCTAAAAGTTCCCCCCCCGTAAAATTTTTAAGCTACCATGAAAAGACTAAGAAAACTCTAGAGGAATGATCCTTGGAATGAGTAAAAAAGCATGTGCATCTTTGAGAGATGGGTGAAAAACTGAGCTTACAAAATCAAGACAGGTGCAGGTTTACTACTGTAAAAGTAACGGTCCCAGTTACAGCTAGAAGTGTGTCTATATTCAGCTTAATTCAAAGCAAAACTTGAAGCAAAAATGTATTTTCTGCTCTAAAAATTGAAATTAGTCTGCAAATAATATGTACAAACCTGAGCTTCACAAAGCAAAAAAAAAAAAAAAAAAAGTTTACTTTAGGCTTTGGGAAATGCAGGCAGGCTTTGGAGCACTGGCTCACCAAATCTTTAGTTGTCACAGCTTCCCAAAACCTCTATGTAGTTGTAAAAGAATAGCCATTTATATTTTCTTGCTTTGCTAGCTGTTTTTTTGTGTGACTTCTCCACTGACCAATTAAATAATTGGTAATGTTTCCATCAACTTGAATCAACTTTGGGCATACATCAATTAGCTCTAACATCATGTTGTGTAAAACTGCACATTTGCTTTTTGTTTTGCCAAGTGGTGATAGATAACATTCCACTAGGGTTATATAACTAGATTTTTCCAATAATAAAATAATAGCAATACTTATAATTAAGAAAGGCGCACCTAGTGATTTCTAGTTCTTAAAAGACAAAGCCTAATGCAACCATCCCAGAAAACAGCACAAGACAATAACATAGACTAAACCTCTAGAAAATCTTTACAGACAAATCAGCAATTCTTCATTAAATATCTTTTTCTTCCTGCTCTTCCAGTTCCATGTTGTAAATTAATCTGCTCAGCAGAAAGCCTAGAATCCGATGGTATAATTTACAGAGCAGAAACCCCAGATTTTGCCTGCAAGTTTTCTCCCCTTGTATTTCCTCAGTCTTTCTTAAAAGTAATACATCTGACTTTCTTTCTAGAGCTGGAAACACAAGATTCCCCACCCCACACCCCCTTTAATGTGCTTTTAATCCTAATTTTCACACTATTCACTTCTTACTTAGCCTAGGTTCCTTGGGTGAAGCATTTAGCCTAACCCAACAGCTAAAGTTGTATTGGTAGCTAATATGCATTCAAAATTTCTCTTACATTATATGTATTGTAGAGTTGCTAATTAAATATTGATTCTCCTGACACTTTTCTGCATTTTAACCTCTATACCTTCAGAGTTGTTATTTATTCATTTGTGTAGGCAATCTTTTCCTTTTCTTCATCTCTCTTCAATAAATACTATTGCAGAGTGAAAAGCATGACTGTAGTAAAAGAGAGGATAAAGAGAACATTTACCATAGTTAGCAGCTTGTCTAGAGAACACTTTAAACAATTTGGACCATCTTTCCCAACCTCTACATGTACCTTCTGTACCTATAAAATTCTGCATCTGCAAATGCAAGTTAATTAATATGCTGTTATTCTTCGTTAAATACATACATTTACATATATATTGAGACACTCTTTGCTACAGCTCAGTAGAATTGATAGCTGCCTTTGAAAACGTGTCCATATGTATTTAATTGTCTTAGAAGGACAACATAAAGAATGGAGTGACATGAGTATCTAGAACAGGTGAAACGCATAGTAAACATACTCGGCAATTTACTCAGAACAATAATTTCAGTACATTGCCTGAGAACATGCACATCCATGCAGTGAAATTAACCTTACTGACAAAAGGCTTTCTTTTTTCAAGCTACATTTTGCAAACCTCTCACAGGTAGTCCATGGCTCCCAAGATTTGGTAGCTTACAGACTGAAAATCCTTCACAAAATCCTTTTCTCCAGACTCAGTGGACAAATATTAATTTTTTCTTCAGTAATAGAAAGGCAAAGTATTAAAGTATTGTGAAATAATTAGCTAGTTAATTCCTCTTTTTAATTTTTTTAGAACAGGCTTTTTCTAGAAGGAACTACTCCTACCTTTTGATTAGATTGCTTGAAATAACTCTGATTGGAAAACCTAATTTAACATGACTCAATGATGAGTCAGACGCAATAGGAGTCAACGATGACATACACTTGCCAGAAAAGAAAATCAAATTCTAGGAAGTATTAATAGCAGTTCATATGCAAGATATTGGAGGTAATTATTCTGCTCTATTTGGTTGTCGTGAGGATGCAGGTGATGGTAGTCTGCCTAGTTTGGGCACCTTACTTATTGGATGGTAACAAATTGAAGAGAGTCTGGAGGAAACAGACAAAAGCAGCAAGAGGCTTAAGAAGTATTATCTATTACGAAAAGTGACTGTAATATTATTATGTTAGTTATGTAAGGCACTTTTATTGTCACTTGTTCACTGATGAGAGGCAAAGTAAACAGCTTACATCATAGCAGTGCCTGTGCCTCCTCTCCTGACGGTTATTTATTTGTCCCAGGAAGGCATCCATGCCTTCCAGCTGCGGGGTGCAGGCCCATCGGGACTGCCCAGGGCCCCGCTGCAGCACTCAACACTTCAAGCAGATCCTGGCTCAGCTCCTGTCCCACAGCATGTCGCACCTACTCACTCCCACATCTCTGCAGCATGTCCAGCTTCGCTCCCACTTCCTATGATTCCAGCCCTCAGTGTGGGTTCCTGCCATGACCTGGCAGCAAGGGATCCTCTTCAGGTGCCTGTGTGAAAGAAAAATCTAGTATGTCAGTCCCTAGCATTGCTGGAAGACACACAGCACAGTCACTGCTCTGTTGTTCCCTTCCAGGCACACCTACATCCTTAAGCAAAAATGCACAGGTGTGTTTGAAAGACTGTGGATTATTCTCAAGAGTCTATTCAAAGAACTCCAGACACAACAACCTCTTATGTGTTCGTGAGACTCCCACAGACTGGGGGAGACAGCTATGTCCCAGGGCAACCCCTGTGCCTCCCTCCACAAGAAGAGCAAAGGCAATTCATGCAAAGGGCTGGAACAGATGATGATCTAGTGTGTGCATGGTAGGTGTTCTAGCCTTGTGTTTCTTTGCTGTGCCTTGCTTAAAATAACTGAACTGAAAATGTTTAGGTGCTCTACTGAAAACGGAAAATATCTTTGAGAAAATTGGCAGAGATCTGTACACCACACCACCAGGACATAACGTGCTCCTACCCATTGAGAGGCAGCAGTGATCAAACACAACACATTTGCAACGCATCTTTGCTCATTACATGCCTCCCCCAACACATCCTACTTGGAGTACTTTTTGAAGGTTGATGAAAGCCAGCCTCACCCATGCCAAGTGGGTACACATCCATGGAAATACTGCCTTAGTGTGTATTGGGTTTGTGTGGCAAGGTTTTGGTAGCGACAAGCTAGAAGCTTCCACTATATCTGATAGAGCCAACACCAGCCAGCTCTAAGACAGACCCCCTGCTGACCAAAGCTGAGCCAATCATTGACAGTGGTAGCACCTCTGTGATAACAGATTTAAGAGGAAAAAGCTCCTGTGTAACAGCAGCTGGAAGAGAGGAATAAGAATATGTGAAACAACTCTGCAGACACCAAGGTCAATGAAGAAGGAGTGGGGAGGAGATGCTCCCGGTGCCACAGCCTGTGATGAAGGCCATGGTGAGGTAGGCTGACCATCCTACAGCCCATGGACATCCATGGTTGAGCAGATAGCCACCTGCAGCCCATGGAGGACCCAATGCTGGAGTGGGTGATTGCACCAAAGGACACTGTGACCCCACAGAGAGCCCATGCTGAAGCAGGTTTGCTGGCAGGACTTGTGAATCTATGGAGAACCCACACTGGAGCAGTTCATTCCTAAAGGACTGCACTCCATGGAATGGACATGTGGAAAGGACCCATGCTGGAGCAGTTTGTGAAGAACTGCAGCCCATGGGGAGGAACCATGCTGCGGAATTTTGTGCAGGACTGTCTCCTGTGAGAAGGACCCATACTAGAGCAGGGAAAGACAGTGAGGAGGAAGGAGCGGCAGAGACAAGGTTCAATGAACTGACTGTAACGCCCATTCCCCATACCCCTGTGTCGCATGGTGGGAGGAGGTAGAGAAAATCAGGAGCGAAGTTGAGCCTGGGAAGATGGGAGGGTTCAGGGAAAGGTGGTTTTAAGATTTGATTTTATTTCTCATTATCCTGCTCTGATTTTATTAGTAATAAATTAAATTAATTTCCCCCAAATCTAGTCTGTTTTGCCTGTGACAGTAACTGCTGACTGATCTTCCTGCCCTTATCTTGACCCATGAGCCTTTCATTGTATTTTTCTCCTCCTGTCCAGTTGAGGAGGTGAAGTGATTGGCATCCAACCAGGGTCAACCCACCACAAATGAAACCACCAGAAGCCCTGGAATATGACTACATGTCCTCCTGAGTAATGTGCTATGTATGCAGCAACTCTGCTGAGCCCCAGGTGACCCAATAATGAACACAAAAGCATTACTGGAATACGGAGGGCGGGACTACAGGTGGGTGGAAGGGAACAGATGCCTTAGCAAGCTCCTGCGTGAAACATCCAAGGATAAAGATGGGAAGAGAGGAAAAGGCTATGTCATGATAAAGGAAGAGATACTGGAATAAGAAAAAGAGCATGTACCTCTTTCAAAGGTGGGTGGAAATGGAGCTATTAAACTGAAGGCAGCCAGAAATTTACCACTATAAAATTCACAGCTCGTTAAACCCCATTTCTGCTACCTGTGGCGGTTGTTTCCAAGAGTGCCTGGGGTGGAGCAGGTCTAGCAAGAGGCCCCCACGTGTCCCCAGACCCACAAAAGAACTGTCTGGTACGACTAATGATTATTCATCTTTTAGAGTAGTATAGTTGGCATGCTGGCAGATGTGTCTGCACCACCCACCCCACTTCAGGACTCAGCACCTCCTGACCTTGCCTGCCTCTCTTCCTCTCCCACGCAGGTCCTTCTGCCAGGAGCACAGGCCAGCACAAACAGTGCAGGCGCACCAGGGTGGCCAAACCTCATGCCCCATTTGCCTGGAGCACACGGAGGAGAAGTTGTCATACCAGACTGTGGTGTGCTCCAGCTGCAGGCTGGTTCCATCGGGGCTGCACCCAGGTAAAAGACTCTTCCTACGGCCTTTAGGCAAGGCAGGTGCCTGGCAGCAGTGCCCCAGTCACGCTGCTTGTGTCTCTCTCACAGCAACAGGCTTTCCAAGCTGGGCTGCTTTGCTTCCACTTCCACTGGTGTAATGGCGCAGAAAAATTCCTGCCAGAAGTGTCTTCCCTGGGGACCCAAGTCCCCACCAGGCTCGTTCTCTTCTGCCATTCCACTGTGCCCACAAGACAAACGAGCTGTGCTGGGGCAGCCCAGAGGCTCTCTGCCCAAGCTCTGACTCCCACAAGAGGGGCTGCTGAGAGGGGGATAGGGACCCCCAGGCAGGGGCACACCAGATTCTAGGGATTTAGCCTCTGGAGCAAGAAGCAAGACTCAAATGCTGTCATATATGCGTAAGTATTCAGCTGATTCATTCCTTGAAGGAATAAGAAGACCATACATTTTTCGTAAGATTTAAACAAGTGAGAGGCCACATGTATGAGCTGCTTGACTGGCATACACAGCTGTGACACGGACACAGTGTAATATTTAAGATTTCAGCCTTATTCTGCCTCAGACCAAAAAAACAAATTGGAAAGGGAAAACAAGGACAGTTTATTCAGGTTATGAAAAACACAGTTTTAAATAAAGCCTTGTATTTTAAACTTGAACACTTATTAACAACAATGGAGTTTCAGTTACCAAGTTCAACTTTAGGGATTAAACTCTCTTGAATCATTTGTGCTAAAAATTACATACTGCTCTCTCATGTTCAGTCTTTTACCTCAGGTTAGGTAACTTAAAAAATCACTTTTTTCTCATAATATAAGATCCTGGGCTACTGAGAAAAGATACAGTTCCAATTGTTACAGCAAGTTGGGAAGATTGAATTGGTTCAGAAAATAATGTTGAATATGGGGACCGTTACAATTCTCCAAGTGAACCAATGATGTAATGAAACCACACACTAAAGAAATTAACACACTTGAAGATAAAAAAGAGGCAAAAATAGTCAGCCAGGGACTAAAATTTTGCAGAACACAAAATGCCATCATTTGTCTCACTTTGTTGAGGTAACTGCAATTTATATTTCATGAGAATCCTAGGCATTACCAAAAAATGTAGAAAGATCAGAAACACTTAAATCTTTATGTTGAATACTTTTTTCTTTGGCGAAATTTAGAGAAGAAAAAATATGCAAGATTTCACATGCTGACAGTTACTTGTAACTAAAATATTTATTAAAATATTCCAGCCTCCTTTTTAAAGAATAAATATTGTTCATGAAGTCCACTTTTCTGAGAACTTTCATAACAATTTTCCATTTACAGTGAAGTCATCTTGAATTAATAGGTTTTACAGTAATAAAACTTCTGTAGGAACAGA
Organism: Falco peregrinus; assembly: GCF_023634155.1. Lineage (NCBI taxonomy): Eukaryota > Metazoa > Chordata > Aves > Falconiformes > Falconidae > Falco > Falco peregrinus. Next base: position 101,341,525 of record NC_073724.1, read on the forward strand.
TTTAATGTACACAGTACAGTACAATTAAAGATGCTTCACTATATTCAAATTGCTATTCTACTAACTTAGGCACGTCTAATAAAAACCTTTTCCCTTGACCCATCAAACCATCTTTTCTTAAGTAAATTAACTCCAAATGAATACACAGCTTAAAAAAAAAAGATATGGCTATAGTATTTTTTTCTTTAAGTTATTCTTGGGCTTTTTTTTTCTTTTAACCACTTCAAATTTCTCTTAGTCAAGTCCCACAGTATGAACAAGAGATTGGTTTTTGTTGAGAGTAAAAATTATATATTTTTTTACAGAAGTACAGATATAACTTTTTATAACCAAATGTGAGCTTTATAAATTGCCTTCTAGGGAATAATACTTGCTTTCCTATTTCTTTTTGTTTCTATACCTAACTTTCTCTATAACTTATGCTGCCTTTAGGAGTGTGACATTTAAAAATATTTTGATAAAGTTTCAAAGATGAGTTTCAGAAAGCACACGTAAAAAAGCAGACACTTTCTGGAACACATTCTGTTTTCCCAGTGTGCCTTTCCTAGTAAATGTACTCAGGTCATTTTGCTAATTCATATTCTGGTTGGTTTGGGATCAGATTTGTGTTTACGTATGAATACAAACTGAACGGATTTTTTTCCCAAAATCTCTGAGAGTGAGAGAAGGAACATAGTTGCATATTTGCTGTCAGCTCTAAAAGCTCTTGAAACTTGATAAGAAAAGAGCGAAGTTTTCCCTGATATTGCTTGGGCTGTTCAGGTCAGATACTGTAGATTAGTTGTGTTGAAAACAGTCTTTGTGAAAATCCATGGAGAGGCAGTAATTTTGCAACCACTTGAATAAAAATTGTCTCTAGGAACATTATATTTTCTAAATCCTTGGCAGTACCGAAGGGATCCTTTGAATCTTAAATGGGAGCTGGAAGAAATTGTATGGAATGAAAATGGCTTCAAATGAGAATAAAAAGCATGTCTACTTTAATGCCTTTCCCACTGTGTATCACAAAATAACTGATTGAGATAAATCAGCTTAAAAAACTCTATTTCATCTTCCAGTATGTTGCTAAAAGATATTTATGTTTTTATGTTTTTAATAAAGAAGCTTCTTCTATTTGCCCTTTAAATGTTTGCAAAATGTAGTGAGTACCAAGGCTCTTCACTGTGTGTGCCAACAGTTAATGATTATGATCTCTGTTCTAAAGATCTAAATCTTTGAATTTTGCTTGTGCAGACTGTTACTCATAAACTGTGGCTGATATGAGTACAGCGTTTCTGTATGGAGAGATTAGGGCTTGTCCACTTATAGTGACTTTTTCACTGAGGAAAGCTGTTCCTGTAAGCTAGTGTGTTTACATTAGTACCGCAAACGTAGAACATCCTAGGTTCAAATCTTGTTGAAGATCCAGACAAGGCATCAGTGTTTCCCCATCTTGTACCGCCTAGTGAATAGATCAACTCTAGAGAATATTTACAGAGAAGTACTCACTTTACAGTGATTGACTTAACTTAATCTACTGTTTCCTCATCCTGTCTGCCTTCTGGGATTCTCTTTAAGTGATTGCTGACTAACTGAAGTTCAGTTGGTAACACATAGTTTAGGACCTCTCAGAGTTGTATGGGCCTTCAAAGAGCCAGCCTGGTCTGGGACCTCCAATTAGACAGTCCTATTTTTGGCAGAGGAGGCTGGCCTAGAGATAGGAAAGGAGTGTTGCCCAGGCAAAAACCTGACCTCAAGGATTATCTTTACACCAAACTTCCAGAAGACAATTCTTAGTTTAGGGAAATTCTGTTTTAGCTCTGTAGTTTTAAAAGCAGAATTTGTCTTTTATGTATTTCTTATACTTCTCTACCATTGCTCTTAAAATTTACTGAAATTGCTCTGTGTCCTAAGCACAATGTATTTTTGCCTCTATTTTCTTTATTCTTGAAGTCTAGTGGTTGCACATTTTTTGTGGGTTTGTGTTTTTTTTTTGTTTGGGTTGGGGTATTTTTGCCTCTTAATTTGGAAGGACTGAGTTTTGCTCTATGCAGTACACACATGCTTGATACATTTTGGAATCATTCCTATCTGACATAATTATTTTTACCAGAAGGAGTCCAAGGCATCTAATGAACAGTTATGCATGATATAACCTGCATTAGAACCCCTTCGTTAACCCTCCCCCTTTCCTCTTGAAAAAAAGAAAACCTGTTTGGGAAAGGTGGAAAGCTGAAAGTATTATACAATGGCTCTTTAAATCATGAAAAAGCCTGTTAAAAGACGTTTTGCAGGTCTAGCATGTCAGTGTGTCCCTGCCATCCTGATCTTCATCTCAAGAATTTGACCTTACATTGGATTTCATTTTTTTCATAGCTGAAAGTCCATCTGCAGTCAAAAAAATGTGTTTCCACTTTCAGCTACTAATGATCAACAGTCTGGCTGAGCCAGTCTTTCCTTTAACTGTACCATCAAGGTTTGCAAGGTTACAATTTCCATTTTCAGGTCACCTACTTTTGTTTTGAAGATACTTGCAATCTTAGCTATTTCCCTTGCATTGCTAATAGAATGTAGTAATGAAAGTTGCCACTTGTTAATATTCATCAAGTCTAAGCTTCTAACCTGGTTATGGTTTACAGTTACCTGGTACACTTTGCCAGTGTGTTGGGCCCCATAATTGCTTTGTGGGCAAAAAAAGTCAGCAACAGCTACTATTGAGTTATGGTGAAGCTTTCATACAGCACATTTTGGGTGCAAGTCACTCAGACTTCAGCCATCTAGCAGTTATACCGCCCATCTAAGTTAACTGTGTAGGTTTGCGGTGGTGGGTTGGCCGCAGCTAGCAACCCAGCTAGCAACCAAGTTTATGTATGCAAATAATGATTCACAGGTTTCCTCAGGGAGAAGTTTCTCTGTCCCATGGTAACCTTTGCTGACTGGTGAAGACTTCGCATTTCATAGCATAGCATGACCTAATTCAAGCTGATCAGTTTGTTTGATCCTTTTCCTGCAGTTACTTTTCACCTTTCTGACTGTGCCTCATAGCAGTCCTCACTCTGCCAGGACCCCTAACCACCGCTTGTACCACCAGCTGTTCTAGCAGCTTTTGTCACTTCAGCTCTGAAGTAAGCGTGTGTAGCAAGGGAAACTGAACGGGCTGTGAGCTAACGGGAGACTCTTAAGCAGCTTTATTGCTTCCCACACCTTTGCTTGAAACTCTTAACATGCAAAGCTTTCTGCTCCTCTTTCTTTAGTCTTTGTTCTCTGAAGTTGAGAGCACATTTACACAGAGAGTTCACATGTATTTCTGTACACTGTTTTCATTACAAGCTTTTCCCTGCTTTATGATATAGCTTCCTTTTTTGCCAGGGATGCCTCTAAAATGTGGCAGGATAACACAAGCTGAACTACTGTGTTGAGACCTGAACACAAGCTAAACAAAAATACTACAGACCTGTTCTTTTACCTTCCCTCCTCTCTGCCAGGAGGGACCTGAGCACACCTGTCTCACAGGCTCCTCTCTTCTCTGGAGCTCTTGGAGAAGAAGGAGCACATTGGGATTTTCCTCTTCTGCTCTGTCTATCAGGGTCACATAAATGTATGTGAGATGAAACCCATTATTTAGGGTTTCTAAATTGGTTTCTAATCAGTGCCCTGCTACAGAGCAAACCCACCTTGAGCCGATGTCCATAAGTCACCACAAACTGCTCTGTGAGCTGGGAATTAACTTCTTTCTGCTCCAGAGAACATCAAACTGCAGAGCCCAGAGACACACAGAGCACTTGATACTACTCCTTTCTCTCCAGATGAATGTTGAATCTGACAGACAGGTGTTAAAAACAAAAATCTATAGCAATTGGAAAACCCTTGTGTACCTTTTGGAAGTTATTTCATTTTTGTTGTTTGGCAAAATAGTTACAGCTAAGGTAGCAGTGGCTTGTAAGACTTGGAATCAGCCAGAAAAACCCCAAATGTTAATTGGTTACAGCTGAAATTTAAGTTCACAGTGAGACAGAAAGTTGACCTTTAAGTTTCGTTACCCTTGGGTAACTCAGCTTTGGGAAAATGTACCACTGTCAAAATGTTACCGTATTCTTAGAAGTTGTGCTAGAATTAGAAAGCAGTTGTTCAAAATGAGCCTAAAAGTATGCTGAAATCATGGAATAATTTTATCATAGGCTGGCCAAATACATCATCGGATGCAATTGTGGTTTACTTTCAGGAATATTAGGTGATCATTCTAGGGGGAGCTGATAATTGCTTTAAATGGTCAAATAGCAACCTCTGCTACTCAGATACTGTGCTTGTCTCATTAAAACTGCATCTGGAAGGTTTATGATACTCACTTTTTTGTGATTTAAGGAAGGTACCATTTTGACTTCTTAGTGCATTGCTCATTATTTGAGTCTCTCTGTTATTAGTAGTGTCTCTGCCACATAAAATATATTACTCCTAAAACCAATTCTCAAAGAGTTCAAAGCACTATATTTATGTCTCTCATGTTGCTATAACTGCAAGGCTTTATCTAACACATATATACATTTCCACATGACACAATAAAGATATTGATCCTGGGTTTATTTTGAACTGTCAAGTAAATAGGAGTGATTACAACAAAGCAGAAATCCTATTGACTTTGCTGGGGAGAGACAAATAAAGCTCCTAAACTTTACCTGGCCCAAAATAACACTTTGAAGTTCTTGTGTGTGGTTAGAGGAAAAATAACCCACAAACCCACACTGAATTTCACTTTAAATTTGCATTGAGTGTTTGTTTCCAGTGGTATCAACCAAATTTAAGGAGGGAAAGTTATCTACAAGGACGCTAGAAAAGAAGGACACTTCTTTGGTCTGTCTTGCCTTGCATCTTGCTTTGCAGTGGTAGCATCTCAGTTTCCTTACAGTCCCATTCAATAATCATGACTGCAGGGCAAGGGACTATTTAAAATGGGTAAGAGAGGAAGAACCTGGCCAAAGGGCCTAGGTGAGGCACAGGCAGTGTGAGCTGACCCAGTAACAAGACAAGAAAAGTTCTACCAGCTACTGTGGCCTTTCCCCTCTGCAGCATCTTCTGATGATTCACACAACTGTTATGTATACTGGGATGATGGCCCATGTCTTAGACATCACCCAGCACATTGAGTCTAGTCCTGCTTGCTGCCTAAAGGCTAAAAGCACAGGAACAGAAGGAAGTTGAAGGTAGAAACCTGGAGCAAATTGAACAGGGGTAGTCATATACTAAGTGAGCCAGTGGCAAACTGCAAGACAGGTATTTGAAAGCTTGACAAATGTTGCTCTGCCACACGTAAGGGTAAATTTGTCACCTTTGAGTTGTGGCTCAATAATTTTTAGGTGTAGAGGCATAAGTCTGCAACTTCTCAATGACCAGACACTTTTCTTGCCAGACATTAACCCATTGACATAGCCACAGCATAAATGCCATAAAAATAACAGCAGAAAGAGATGCAATCAATCATAGTTCTTATAATTGGATTTAAAGTAAGTGATTGCTTTATGTAAATCCTATTTCTTCTTCCTTTCTCCATGCCCCCATCCTTACAGAGAAAGTCAAGTAGATTCTCTTCCATCAACTCCATAGGATCAGGATGATGCTGAAAGAATTATAAAAAGGGCTATTAGGAGGTTCCTGTACCAGAAAATTCAGATGCAGATGTGGAACTGAGAAGTATTAAGATTAAGGTTTACTTGAAGAGGTGTCTGGGACTACAGGCTCGGTGGACAAACCCTGCTGACATGACAGTCATGTGTATGATGGGCAGGAGCTGGACATCAAATTCTGTATGTATTACCTATGGTTTTCTTTCTGTAATCACTTCTGCCTTTCTTTCAGAAATATCTTTCTTCTATATTTTCATTCTCCTTTTGTATCCTGATATATTGGTTTTTAACTTTGGGGATGGATGCTACACTCTTCAATGCTTAGCTAGAAACAAAAGTGGAAGTACTCCAAAACAGCAATATTCAAAACAACTTTTGAATCCTTTCTAGTACTCCGATTGTGAGTTAAGTCTTAAGGTTAAGTCCTGAGGTAAGTCTTAGGGTTAAATCTTAGGGTTACGTCTTTAGGTTAAGACTTATGATTAAGTCTCAAGGTTAAGTCTTAGAGTTAGGTCTTAAGGTTAATTCTGAAGGTTGAGTATTAAGGTTAAGTCTTAAGGTTGAGTCTTAGGGTTAAATCTTACGTTTGAGTCTTAGGGTTAGAGTGTTAGGGTTAAGTCTTAGGGTTAAGTCTTAGAGATAAGTCTTAATGTTAAGTCTTAATGTTGAGACTTAGGATAAAGTCTTACGGTTAAGTCTTAGGGTTAAGTTTTAAGGCTGAGTATTAGGGTTAAGACTTAGGGTTAAGTCATAGGGTTAGGTCTTTAGGTTAAGACTTATGGCTAAGCCTCAAGGTTAAGTCTTTACGGTAAACTCTTAAGGTTAAGTCTTAGGGTTGCATCTTAGGTTTAAGTCTTAGGGTTAAATCTTAGGGATAAGTCTTAGAGTTAAGTCTTAAGGTTAAGTCTTAGCGTTAAGTCTTAGAGTTAGGTCTTAAGGTTAAGTCTAAAGGTTGAGTCTTAGAGTTAAGTTTTAGGGTTAAGTCTTAAGGTTAGGTCTTAAAGGCTGAGTCTTAGGGTTAAGTTTTAAGGCTTAGTCTTAGGGTTAAGTTTTAGGGTTACATCTTTAGGTAAAGTCTTATGGTTAAGTATTAAGGTTGAGCCTTAGGGTTAAGTCTCAGGGATAAGTCTTAGAGTTAAGTCTTAAGGTTGAGTCTTAGGGTTAAGTCTTAAGGTTAATTTTTAAGGTTGAGTCTTACGGTTAAGTCTTAAGGGATAAGTCTTAGACTCTAAGTCTTAGAGTTAAGTTTTAAGGTTAAGTCTTAGGGTTAAGTCTTAAGGGTAAGTCTCATTTTTAAGTCTTAGTGTTAAGTCTTTAGGTTAAGTATTAAGGTTAAGTCTTAAGATTGAGTCTTACGGTTAAGTCATAGAGTTAATTCTTAAGTTTAAGTCTTAAGGTTGAGTCTTAGGGTTAAGTCTTACGGTTAAGTCTTAGGGATAAGTATTACAGTAAAGTCTCAGGGTTAAGTCTTACAGTAAAGTCTCAGGGTTAAGTCTTAAGGTTGAGTCTTATGGTTAAAGTCTTAGGGTTAACCCTTAGAGTTAAGTCTTAAAGGTTGAGTATTAGGGTTAAGTCTTAGGCTTAAGTCTTAGGGTTAAGTCTTAAGGGAATGTTTTAGGCTTAAGTCTTAGGGATAAGTCTTAGGGTTAATTCTTAAGGTTAAGCCTTAAGGTTAAGTCTTAGGGTTAAGTCTTAGAGTTAAGTCTTAATGTTAAGTCTTAAAGGCTGAGTCTTAGGGTTAAGTCTTTAATGATAAGTCTTAAGGTTAACTCTTAAGGTGGAGTCTTAGGGTTAAGTCTTAGGGATAAGTCTAAGGGTTAAATCTTAGGGTTATGTTTTAGGCTTAATTCTTACAGTTTAAGTCTTAGGGTTAAGTCTTAAGGTTAAGTCTTAAGGTCGAGTCTTAGGGTTAAGTCTTAAAGGTTAAGTCTTAAGGTTGAGTCTTAGTGTTAAGTCTTAGGGATAAGTCTTAGGGTTAAGTCTTTAGGTTAAGTCTAAAGGTTGAGTCTTATTGTTAACTCTTAGGGATAAGTCTTATGGTTTAGTCATAGGATTAAGTCTTAAGGTTATGTCTTAAGGGTGACTATTAGAGTTAGGTTAAGTCGTAGATTAAGTCTTAAAGTTAACTCTTAAGGTTGAGTCTTAGGGTTAAGTCTTGGGGTTAAGTCTTTAGGTTAAGTCTTAAGGTTAAGTCTTAAGGTTGAGTATTAGAGTTAACTCTTAGGGTTATCTCGCAGGTAAAAAAAGTCTCACTGGTAAAAAAAGTCTCACAGGTAAAAAAAGTCTCATGGGTAAAAAGAGTCTCACGGGTAAAAAGTTTCACGGGTAAAAAGAGTCTCATGGGTAAAAAAAGTCCAACGGATAAAAAGTCTCATGGGTTAAAAAGGTCTCTCAGGTAAAAAGTCTCGTGGGTAAAAAGTCTCACGGGTAAAAAAATTCTCACGGGTAAAACAAGTCTCACAGATAAGAAGTCTCACGGTTAAAAAGAGTCTCAGGGGTAAAAAGAGTCTCACAGGTAAAAAGATATTCATGGGTAAAAAGTGTCTCACGGGTAAAAAGAGTCTCACCTGGTAAAAAGTCTCATGGGTAAAATGTCTCAACGGGTAAAAATTCTCAGGGGTAAAATTCTCAACAAGTAAAAAGTCTCACGGGTTAAAAAAGTCTCACAGGTTAAAAAAGTCTCATGGATAAAAAGTCTCACGGGTAAAGAGTCTCACAGGTAAAAGGAGTCTCAGGGGTAAAAAAAGTCTCTCGGGTAAAAAGTCTCACGGGTTAAAATAGTCTCACAGGTTAAAAAAGTCTCACAGGTAAAAAAAATCTCTAAGGGTAAAAAGGGTCTCACGGGTAAAAAGTCTCATGGGTAAAATGTCTCATGGGTAAAAAGTCTCTCACGGGTAAAAAGTCTCACAGGTAAAAAAATCTAATGGGAAAAAAGGTCTCACGGGTAAAAAAAGTTTCACGGGTAAAAAAAGCCTCACAGTTAAAAAGTCTCGCGTGTAAAAAGTCACGAGTAAAAAGTCTCTTATGGGTAAAAAGTCTCTCACGGGTAAAAAAAGTCTCATGGATAAAAAAAGTCCAACCGGTAAAAAGTCTCACGGGTAAAAGAAGTCATCTGAATTCCAGTACCTGGTGTGTTCCTATGGAATATGCTGAAGTGTACTTCAAGCATTAAAAATGTTTAAAGTGTAAAGTTCACTGGGAAAGAAAGAAAGTGCCTCAGGGTAGATGGGACACATGTGTTACTCTTACTTCCAGCATCTATCTATGACAGTTTTCTTTACACTTGCAAGAGGCTTCCAACACTGATAATTGAAACATACTTGTTCAGCTTTAATAAACTTTCCTTGGTCCAAATTATTGGCATTTTTTAATGGCATGCAGTAGATGGGATGGCTACAAACATCTCTGTTCTTCAGCAGCAGCATGACCCAGAAGACAGGTTTGCCACCATGATATCCATAAAATATTCAGATGTGAAATTCTCTGGAACTGTGGCCACAGGTTTCATACTCTTGGCCAGCTGATGGGGTTGGAAAACAGTAGACAAAATTCCAGGTAGAAAAGATGTGTCTAATTTTTTCCAGCTGCATCTGTTGCTCAGATAAAAGATACTGCTTATCCATAGAAATTTTGCTACATATGTTTATTTTGTAATTTTTTGGCTGAAATTATTGCCCAAGTTACTGCAGGCAAGGCTCCATCCTGTGGTCCCTGTCGATTTCCCCTTACCAATCGTGACCACGCTCTCTGCCTTTGCTGGACAAGAAAAATCACAGCAGATAGAGCTGGAGGTCTCAGGGACTTCCAGTGGAGCTGTCAGTCCTGCTCTGAGTCCAAATTCTCTTTCTCTGGAGACCATCTTTGGAGAACAGCAGGAATAATTCCTCAGCCTAGTATTACACCTGGCAGTGAGCCACCCTTGTCATGGACACCAGGACTGGTTCTGCCTCTAACCAGCCTCATCCAGTGTCTCAGAAGTCTCTGCTCCTCTTTGGTTTTCTTGGCCTCAGAGAGTGGCAACTACAAATGTGTCATTGAAAAGAAATAAAGAGAACCCTGCCAGTTATTGCCAGCTTTAGGTGGCAAACTGTTTAATGCCCATTAGTCCATTAGCCCTTCTTACAGATGTCTGCATCACCAGACCCGCTTTGCACCTGTGCTCATTCCTTAACAGATCACAACCCCAAAGTACAGCTTGAAAAGGAGCTCTGGGCTGCAAAGACTACTGAATAATAATGAATTTTCCTGTGTCCTTTGTCTGGAGAACCAGCTTCTGGGTCTTGGCTGGTGACCTGTGCATCCTCGTAGCAGCCTGATGCTCCACAGGTCCACATATCATGCTGTATGATTTGCTAGGAGATCTTAATTCTATGGCTCTAATCCTTCTTCTTAATTTCAGTTCTGATTTTCACAGGTCCCTATGGTTTCTGTGCATTCTTTTTTGGCGTTATGGATGGTTGAGGCATAGCCTGATAAAGTAAAATTTTCAGTTTGTGGGTAGGAGTGCTTTTAAAACTTCCCTTTTATTGAAGAATCAGTGAAGAGAATGAGGAAGTAACTTGAACGTTTTTCTGAAATGTTTGATATAACTCTAGGGATGATGTGGATTTTGTAGAGATGATAAGGGTCTGTTTGAGAGGACATTGTGTTGCTAGGAGACACTAATAACAAAGTACCATGAAAAATACTTGCTCTTTTTAAATTGCACTTGGGGTAGGAAATCAATGAATAAGAAGTAGATTAATGACCGGGGTATCAAAAATATCAAAGATCATAAGAACATTTCATTTCTATAGTGGAAAGCCAGTGTTAAGTGTAAAGCTAAATGCAGTTCCAACTGAAATGTGCCATAAAGAGTAGAACAGGCACTGTGGATCATTAACAGCTTGAATAGAGGTACACAGATAGCCTGAGTCAAGAACATAAAGGAAACAAGAACAGGAAAAAGGTTAATGCAACTGCATGTCTGTTTCAACTTGCTAGTGTTAAACAAAGTTCAACAGTATACATCACAGGTATCTTCATCCAGTGAATTGATTTAGCTTACTAAAAGAATTTAGGCTCTTCTTCTCTACAGAATCACAGAAAGTGCAGCCAGAAAGAACATAAAGAGACACCTAACCCATCTCAGTACCCAAAGAGATAAGTTAAACATCAGCCATCCATGGCAGATATTTTATCAGGCCATTCAAAAAACCTCTGTTAATAGGGGCTCCTCCTCCTCAGGCAATCTTGTTCATTGTTTCCCTTTCCCTTTTGTTAGAAAGCTTTTAATAATGTTTGACCTAAATCTTTCTTATAGAATCATAGAATCATTTAGGTTGGAAAAGAACTTCAAGATCATTGAGTCCAACCATTAACCTAGCACTGCCAAGTTCACCACTAAACCATGTCCCTAAGTCCCTATTTAAACACATTGTTTAAATACCTCCAGGGATGGTCACTTCACCAGTTCTATGGGCAGCCTGTTCCAATGCTTGATAACCCTTTCAATGAAGAAATTTTTCCTAATATCCAATGTAAACCTCCCCTGGTGTAACCTGAGGCCATTTACACTTGTCCTATCACTGTTACTTGGGAGAAGAGATCAACGCTCACCTTGCTACAACCTTCTTTCGGGTAGTGGTAGAAATGTCCCCTGAGCCTCTTTTTCTCCAGGCTAAGCAAGCCCAGTTCCATCAGCTGTATCTCATAAGATTTGTTCTCTAAGCCCTTCACCAACTCCATTGTCCAAAAGACTCTTGTCAAAGTTTAAGCCCACTGCTCCTTTTCTTATCCTCAGTTGACATAAGGAATAGTTTATTTAATTTCTCTTTTCAGCAAATGTTTACATACTTAAAGGCTGCTATCCTGTGTCCTCTCACTCTTTTCTTCTATAGACTACATAATTCTAATTCTCACAAGGTGCCTGCATCCATCATGTTTTCAAAGGCTGTGATCACTTTTGGTATTTGCTCTGGAAACTGTCCAATGCAAAGACACTTTGTGTAAAGATCGGATAACTTCTGGACTTCATAATTAAGTGAATGAGAAAGATCACAGGTTTATTAATTCATAGCCAAGGAGACCAGCTCAGGAAAACTACATATTTTCACAGCACAACCTTACATTTTCAGCACAGCTGTAAGTATTCAGTTTCACTGATGACTGCCCATCACAGAAAGTAAGAGATACCTGAAAATGTCAAACAGAAAATGAGAGATGCCTGAAAATGTCAAATGACTTCTCACAAGCCAAAAATTCCAGAGAAAACCAGTCCTTTTTCTGGAAATATCTAGGCTGTAAATGAAGATAAACATCTTACTGTTTTCTTATGTTCTCAGTTTTGCTGAGGATCTTAACCTGCAAAAGTTTTGTAAATGATTTCTATTGTGGTTATGTTGTCATGTGTGGAAAATGGTCATGTTACAGTTTTAAGATTTCAATTAAGTTGCAGGTTCATAATATCACAGTAGAGCTTCCCACATTCTGTGCTTAGTGACACGTTAGATCTCAGTAGCTCTACTGATGTGCAAATGTGCCTGAAAGGGCCTCTGATACAGTGGTATGTTAATAGCACAGTCCCATCTCCTTCATTTTCTTTTAAATTTTACCATTAAATATGAAGTCAATTAAGAAACAGAAAAATGATGTTCAAATATAATCAAGTGACTGAGAAAGACATAGAATGCAATTTAGAGTTTAAGCTGAACTCCTCCAAGCTCAGGAATGATCTATCCCAACCAAGAACAAGTGCAAAAACACCAGGAGTCCTGCATGGATGAACAAGCTGGTCCTGGACAAAATAAAACACAGAAAGGAAGCCTACAGGGGGTGGAAGCAGGTAGCCTGGGAGAAATACAGAGAAATTTTCCAAGTAGGCGCTGATCAGGTTAGGATAGCTACAGCCCTGAGAAAATTGAATCTGGCCAGGGACACCAAGAGCAGCAAAAGAAGAGTCTGTAGGTATGTTGGTATAAAAGAAAGACTAGGGAAAATGTGGGCCCTTTCTGGAAGGAAACAGGAAAATGGTTACCTGGGACATGGAGGAAGCTGAGGTACTCAGCAACTTTTTTGCCTCAGTCTTCACTGGCAAGTGCTCCACCCACACTGCCCAAGTCACAGAAGGCAAAGGCAGGAACTGGGAGAATGAAGAACCGCCCACTATAGAAGAAGATCAGGCTCAAGACCACCTAAGGAACCTGAAGGTGTACAATTCCATGGGACCTGATGAGATACATCCCCAGATCCTGAAGGAACCGATGGATGAAGTGGCTAAGCCACTTTCCATCACATTTGAGAAGTTGTGGCAGTCCGGTGAAGTTCCTGCAGACTGGAAAAGGGGAAATATAACCCCCAATTTTAGAAAAGGAAAAAAGAAAGACATGGGGAACTACAAGCTGATCAAGTCTCACCTTGGTAGCTGGCAAGATCATAGAGCAGATCCTCCTGGAAACTATGCTAAGACACATGGAAGATAAGGAGATGACTGGTGACAGCCAACATGGCTTCACTAAGGGCAAATTGTGCCTGATATATTTGGTGGATTTTTATGACAGGGTTACAGCACTGGTAGATAAGGGGAGAGCAAGTGATGTAATCTACTTGGACTTGTGCAAAGTATTTGACACTGTCTCACCTGGCAACCTTGTCTCTAAATTGGAGAGACATGGATTTGAGGGATGGACTACTCAGTGGATAAGGAATCGGCTGGATGGTCCCACTCAAAGAGTTGTGGCCAATGACTCAATGTCCAAGTGGAGACCAGTGATGAGAGGCATTCCTCAGGGGTCAGTACGGGAACTGGTGCTGTTTAACTTCTTTGTCGGCAACAGGGACAGTGGTATTGAGTGCACTCTCAGCAAGTCTGCTGATGACACCAAGCTGTGTGGTATAGTTCACATGCTGGATGCCACCCAGAGGGACCTTGACAGGCTTGAGAGGTGAGCTCTTGCAAACCTCACGGAGTTCAACAAGGCCAAACGCAAGGTCCTGCACATGGGGTTGGACAGCTCCCAGCATCAATGTAAGATGGGTGGAGAATGGATTGAGAGCAGCACTGAGGAAAAGAACTTGGAGGTCTTGGTGGGTGGATAGCTCAACATGACCCAGCAATGTGCATATGCATCCCAGAAAGCCAACAATATCCTGGGCTGCGTCAAAAGAAGTGTAACAGCAGGTTGAGGGAGGTGATTCTCCCCCTCCACTCCCGTGAGACCCGACATGAAGTACTGCGTTCAGCCCTGGGGCTCCCAACATAAAAATGACATGGACCTGTTGAGGCTAGTCCAGAGCAGGGCCACAAAGATGCTCAGAGGGCTGGAGCACCTCTCCTATGAAGACAGGCTGAGAGAGTTGGGGTGGTTCAGCCTGGAGGAGAGAAGGCTCTGGGAACACCTTAGAGCAGCCTTCCAGCACCTAACAGGGCCTACAGAGAAGCTGGAGAGGGACTTTTTACAAGGGCATGTAGTGACAGCACATGGGGGAATGGCTTTAAACTGAAAGAGGGCAGATTTAGATTAGGTATGAGGAAGAATTTTTTTATTGTGATGGTGGTGAGGCCCTGGCACAGGTTCCCCAGGGCAGCTGTGGCTGCCCCATCCCTGGCAGTGCTCAAGGCCAGGCTGGATGGGGCTGTGAGCAGCCTGGTCTGGTGGGAGGTGTCCCTGCTCATGGCAGGGAGGTGTGTGGGACTAGGTGATCTGGAAGGTCCCTTCCAACCCAAATCATTCTATGATTCTATGATACTTCACACTTTGTGCATCCTCCCACAGCATGAGCTAAACCAAAGCAAATGTGTTTTGCAAGACATCACTGTGTAATGGCTCATATCACAGTACGAGGCTGTAATAGTTCTCTTTACTTGCCAATCTGTCACTTTAAAGTTGTGCTGCTAATAAAATAAGAAATATTTCACAACGTAAGAACACTGATCAAGTCCTACACAAATGTTACATCCAGGGGTTTTTTGTTTGCCCTTTTTTTTTTTTTTCTTCTTTTTTTTTTCCCTGGCCAGTCTATTCCCTTTATAATTTTGGCATGGTAGTCCTGAGCCTGGAGATGAATTGCAGTTTTCTTATGACATTTTACTGCACTGGAACCCTTGATGTTTCACAAGAGAGCAGATGAATTAAAAACCAAGTGTACTAAAAATTCCTGTGAACAACTGGCTTCATGCTTCCTTTTAGCTATGGTTCTCAAAGATGGGGATGTATCAGATTGTATGTTGAACAAGACTGTAACTTGGCTTTCTACTGCTTTATGCTTTCATTTTTCCATGTAGTTTCAAGTACATTATAGGGTCCCAGTGCTGGAACTCCAAAATGTAATTACTCCCCTCAGCTCTCACATCATCACAACATTGTGTTTCTGAAAATTGTTTTCTTTTTCTCAGTATGAAAAACTGACTAAGGGTGTAATTTTGGTATAGTTTTGCTGTGCCACTTGATTCACTATTATAAAAATGCCAAAAGTTACAGCTTTGTTTTATTAGTATGTTCAGGTTATTTGCCTTGTAATAAACATGCACATCAACCTATTCCTTTGAGTTCATCCTGGCTTTGAAAATTAAACACTATATGCAATTGCAATGATTATTTTCTGCAGTAATTATCACACAGTTAGGAACAGGGAGACTGGGGACACAACAGTCTTGATCTTTTTCTTCTGCCCAAATTTTAATACCTATGAAATAGAACGGATTTTCTTCTCACCTGCAGTTTTGCTAATTCATGGCTACTAAAACGGATGTGTGTGTCCTCCAGCACCATCTATAGTTAAGACACAGATATCATTAGGCACTACCACCAGGAATGAGCATCAGAGGCCAAAGTTCCTGTCAGGGATATGATATAATCTGTAAAGTCGATGTTAAAGTTCCAGTCACTCTTCAGAGCAATGAAAGTGTAATTACTGTTGTTCACTCTCATTCTTCCATGAAACTAAAAGAACCGTGTGACATAAGAAACAACTTTCTCTAAGCTGGTTTTGTAAATGCAGCCTTTAATTACAAACTCCAAGAGTGGTATTTCTAGATTCATCTTTAAATGTAAAGGTTGACTCTCCACTGGAGAGCTTAGGTGGAATGAAGTGGGAAGAGCAGCCAGTGGGGAGCTGATTGCAGCTCCTTGATCTCTGACAGTTAGCCCTCTGTGTATGTTAAAAAGTCATAAGGGCTACCTTTAAATGTTAAACTACAGATGTAAGCCCAGCATGCTGCCACAGCCCAAACCTGACACTTTCCTATAACATCCTGCCTGCCTTCCCTTGCATCAACTAGCAAAAATGCAGCTGGAGAGCCAGCAAAGCTGAGGGGTGGCTATGAAGAACGGTGTCTTCTTTACATCCTAAATTTTACCCTAGTAGAGATTGTCCTGTGCCAGGGGAAGTCTTCAGGCATTCCCCTGCTGCCTCAGAACACCTGAACTTATCAGTTCTGTGAGATTAACTGTGTCTGCAAGAGCTTCATAGCACCTGCCTCTCTCCTCAGGACAGGAAAAGAAATAAAACTGATAGGTGTGGTTTGCATTTGTAAGGCAAAGCCCACAAGAGGAAATTTTTCCAGTTTGCCACATTTATTCTAACACTTTGTCTTCAAAAGGAAAGATTTCCTCCTGACTCAGCACAGAACTGTTCAAGGAAGGGGCTGCCATGCACCGGGGTGCTAGAGGTGCAAGATGTTCCTATGATGAAAGTCCTGACAGCTGAAGGTCTAAAACCCTTCACACAACGTGCAAGATGTGAGTTTTAACATTTGCACCTGGTGACATGCCAGCTTAAGGACTCTTATGCCTACATATGCACCCCCCACCCCTCCACGCCATTTCTAATTTTTAAGAAAATACGTCATTCTATTTTGGTTTTTACTTTCCTTAGAATAGCAGAAAAAGCTTTCAAAATGAGTTTTCCAGTTTAAGTCACTATAGAACAAACAGTGACAAGAATAAGACTGAGAAGCAAAGGTAAGAAAAAGATGCATCAATTTACCTGTGCATGCATATATATTGATGTGTTATAAGAAAGGGAGGAGGTGTGCCATGAGAGGATAGGCTGTGCTGTCTGCCTCTCTCCTCTGATTAATTGCCTTGGTGTCAGGCCCATCCATATGTATCTGCCAGTTCAATTCTTTTAAGTATTCTGTCACCACTTAACCGCTGTTCATCAGAGTGTCAAAAGTTGTTTAGCAGTCACACGTGCTTGCACAAGCGTAGTTGGGTGGGTACCAATAAATCCGTTGGATTTTATTAATTATGTTAGTGACAGGCTTTAGTCAGGGTGGGGGGTCAGAAAGACTTACTTCAAGTGCCTATAACCAGCAGTTTATATGTACATGGCGTATAGACACATTCAGGCTTCAGAGCACAAACAAAGCTGTGACTAATGAAGCTTTGGAAGAACTTTCTTTTACCAGCACTTTATTTCATAATTGCTCAGTATAAAGTTTCTTGCCTTCTCTGAATTGTTCTATTTGTGGACTCCAACAGGGTATGACACATGGTGCGAGTCTAGTCTGAACTGGTTGGAGGTACGCTGGGTACCTGACTTCTGCCATCTTGGCACTCTTACAAAGTGTTTTGCTGATTTACAAAAAAAGGGGGGGGGAAATGGGTCAAGAATCACGTTATTTCAAATACTAAAATTTAAGCCAGTGGTAATTAACAAACTGAGAAGCCCAATATACTCTATTTATTTTCTTTATACTAGCTTAAGTAAATGAAACAGGATTGTACTGTGCTGTGAGCACAGTCTCACCAACTAGTTAGCCAAAAGAAGATAGAAATGGCTGTGTTGGATAAGACCAAAGATCTAACAGGTTTGTTTTCTCTCAAATAGTAAGTAGCAATGGACACTTTGGAAAGAATGTAAGAACAGGTAATGCATATAGTAAAATTTCCCGCATAAACCCCACCAAACAAGCCCTTTTGTGCTTAATATCACAACAGCGAAATTCAGTTCCACTTTGAACTCATTTACATTACAGCACCCACAATAAATTCCAGAGTTTAACTTTGTGCTACAGGGAGAAGTGCCCTTTCCCTGGTTTGAATCTCCTGCTTGTTACAGTCATTCTTTGCCTCCTAATTTGTGTCCTGAAGGGGATGGTGAAAAGGCACACCGATTTCCCCTTTCTGTGCCACTCAGGATTCCATAAACCTCTGTGATGTTCATTCTCCCAGGAACCTCTTTCCCAGCCCCAGGAGCCTGCACTTCCCTGGTGATTCTTCCGACAAAGGGTGTTCCCCACCTGCGTGCCTCATTGTCCTTTCTACCTTTTCCCGTTCTGCTGTAGCTCTTTCCAAATGGGAGAAGATGAGAACTGCAAGGAGTATTTAAGAAGCTGATGCATCCTGGACATAAACAGTGGCGCTGCTCTCTAGACTTTTTCCAGTACTTAATGTCCTCTTTAGCTTTGGGCCACCAGTAGGGTCTGAGCTGACAATTTCATAGAACTGCTATATTTCTAAGATTCCTTTGCAGGGCAGTAGTTGAAGGGTAAATTCCAGCAGTAACTGCTCAGCAGTGGTGAATTGTGATCAAGGAATGATCTGGCAGAGAGAGCAGGAAGGCTCATCTGAATGAGGTGTTAAACTAACTGGCAGCAGGGATGCCAGGGACAGAAGGACTTTCTGCCGGGGAGTGAAGTTTGCAGATGCAATAAGAAATACTGAAGTATCGTCTTGTAACAACTGTGGAATATGAGTGCTCAGGGGCCACTTTTGGTAAAGGCTTGGCACTTGGGGATGGACCCAAGGCTGGGCTGATGCTCCACATGCCAGCAGTCACAGGACTGCTGGTGATATAAGTGTATATAAGGAGTCAGCTCATGCGCATCTTTGCAGATTGCTTGCAGAACTGCTTATGGTGGCAGGACTCTGCCCAATGCATTGCTCATTAAACCTCTTTATATTTAAGCACAAATGTGTGTTTAATTTGCCTCAAGGGGTACAATAAAAATTTCCCAACATAATCTACATTTCACAGACCACCAGTGTATGTGGAAAGATTGTTTTACCCACCTATATTTGTCACTGTTTGTTTGCACTGACACTGAGCTGCTCGTTCTTTGTTCAGTCAGTCAGCCTCATGAAATCTTTTTGCAGCTCATCTTCATAAGGCTGGTGCAGTGTTTCCATGTGCTTTACTGTCTCTCTTGCTCACAGCAGACTTTGGCTTCTTCTTTGATTACAGCACCTCTGAACAAGGCACGAAAATTCTTAAGGCATGGACTAGATGTGAAGTTTTAAAATAACTTAGCCACTGCTTCTTCCAACCTAATTCTAATGGTATGTTTGAATGTCTTAATCCTACTTAAAAAAAAAACCAAAACAAAACAAAACCAAAACACATAGGTCTTCAATATATTTTCCAAATTTTCCAGAGCGAAGTTATGCTACATGGGAAAGACTGACACACCTGTCCTAACAAACATTTGGTTTAAGCACAGTACCTCTAAAATAAACTGAAATACAGCTAACATATATCAACACAAATGATCTGTAGGTATCACCCAAATTTGAAATTATAACTCAGATCATACAGGTTACTACATCTCCTTCAAGAAGGTATTATTTCTATCAGCTTTATCATAAGTAAGACTCAGTGAGTTGCAGATGAAGTCAAACATATCAGATAGGCATGAACAAAACTGGGGTCACTTTAAGTACTGGAAAACTCTGTCCTGACTTTGTCACTTGATTTTTATACTGCTAGAAGGCTGCAGGGGATTACACAGTCTGGTTGCATTACTCAGAATACTGTAAGTGGATAAAACAGCCTGCATCTGTCTGATCTGAGGCTTTCAAGTCCATTTAAAGCTGAAACGTATCATGAATCAGGGAGAAATAAAAGCCCAGTGTAGAAATGCCAGCTGAATTAATCTGAAAGCTGAGCTCCCATATAACTAGAAGTATCCCATCTTGTAATTTATGAACCCTTAAATCTTGCAGAAACATGGGTAGAGGAAGGAAACTTAGCTTTCAGATTAACCTATCTGTTAAATTGGAAATTTATTTACTTTTCTCCCCATCTGTACAGCTGACATGGGACTGGACTCTATATTCAACCTGCTAGTTTGGGGCTACACAAAATGCTGTCTCCAAGAACCAGATTTGTTTCCCTGTTTCTTCATTTTTCCAAGGAAAAGCAAGACGGCAATTTATAGTGTCCAAAACAAGCTGTAAATGACAATCACAGACCTAGTATTACATGCGAACTTATGGAGGAAATCTGCTTGGTTTTACCTCTCTCCCTGCCCCTAGTGGGACACATGAATGGAAAAGTGAAAGACAAAACAAAAAAAGCAAGCTGGCACATTTCTTTGAGATCTTCATTCCCAGATCTGAGTTAAGACAATTTCCACTACTGAGTTAATGAGATCAATTCTAGTGGGTTCTTCCATGGTTTTCCTCATTCTGTTAATAAAAGAGGTTGGAGCAGATGTAGTCCTGGGGAGGGTAAGAGCCTAAGTCTGCTGGTTCATCTGTTATTCATCACAAATTTAAATAACCACTGTCCTGTAAAGGCTCCTGAAGTTCAAATTCACTTACAGCAAGTGCAAAAAACCTCCACCTGCATGAGTGAAAGCCCATTAAACCTACAATTTTAAATTAATTTTATTTAGTTCTTAGAAATGAGCTTTTTTTACTAGTTCATTTATAAAGTGAAGCCATAGATTTTATGTTTTCTGTCCTTGGTACTACACAAGTAACCAAAGAACATATCTGGCACCTGGAAAACCTCTGCCTGTAATCAGTGTGCCAGCTTTAATAGCTGCTTCCTGACTGCCATGCAGTGTTCATGTTACTATTCAATAATTTACACAGTCACCGTAGACATCTGGTACTTTGAAAAGCCTCATGCTGTACAGTGATTTTTTGTTTGCCATTAAACAAGTTTTCTTATCAGTGGAAAAGAGTTTCCCTATTGTTTCTCTTTATATCCTCAGATGAACAGAAAAGACACCTGAGGTGGCCATAAAGACCATGTGATGAATTTCTCTCCTTCTTCTCTTTATTTATGGTAGAATGATTTTGCACTTGTACTTACGAGGAAGAAGTAATGGTGGAAACTAAAAACAAAATGGTTTTAAGAATTTACCTGTCTTCTGATATATAGAAACTTCTTAATAATTGACTTTAAATCAACTTTATTATTTTTTATACTATTTACTGCAGTAGAGTAGGTTGGAACTTACAGTAACAAGGTTTCTTGTCCAATATTTCAGCAGCCTGATAGACAAAGATTTCTCTTAGTTCAAGAGGATGGAGAGAAAGAGAACACAAGATATCTCCCAGTTTTGTATGAAACAGCTCAGGTTCATGGAAGTACACTCAAGACAGCATTATGTACTGATTAACTCAGTACTAGGTATTTCTATAGAAAACCTGTTTTTCTTTTTGAGAGAGCAAAGGAATAGCAAGAGAAACTACTAGGTTTCAAGAAACTAAATTATACCAAATTGTCAAAATTTTGTTTTGTATTCAGACAAAAAGAGATTTTGTAGATTCTCAAGTAGAAGGAGAAACCTCCTGGGTGACTTGATAGAAGTTTTCTTTATTTCAGTATATAAATAAGGTTGATGGAGGTTATGTTTCTTTACTGTTATATGGACTACTAGGAACCTAGAAAATAGGGATAAATGAAGGGTTCTGGAAGGGTGCTGGACT
This sequence comes from Falco peregrinus, assembly GCF_023634155.1. NCBI lineage: Eukaryota > Metazoa > Chordata > Aves > Falconiformes > Falconidae > Falco > Falco peregrinus. The sequence goes on from NC_073724.1 coordinate 101,362,766, forward strand.
CAAATGATAACAAGTATTTGAGTCTGGAGGAGAGCATATGCTTGAGGAGGAAGAGAAAATGCAGCTCCCCTTAGGACCTCATAGGGAAGAAATTAGCTATGTATATCTGGAGACAAGAAGGAAAGTAGCTTTTATTAATTTCCTATCATTCAAGTCCTGATTGTTTCAAACATAACAGACCACTTTATCAGAGCTAGCAATTGAAACAAAGAGTAAATGTTTCACATAAAATATCTTCCTGTCTGCCAATAGGTTAGTGCAGATTTGTTGTCATCTGTGAATACTAATAACAAATAGAACAAGGGACAAGACACTTGTGCTGTGAAAGGACTATTGAAATAGTCTGAACAAGGAAGGGAAGAAAACATCCCACAAAGTATACTCCAAAGAGTAGACAGATCTTGCAGGTCAACAACTGACATCAGCAACAGCTGGTGTCAGCAACAGGAATTTGTTTTTTCTGACCATGGGATGCTCTTCAATCTTGGATACTTGGAATAGACTGTATCCACCTAATAGTGTGGGGCAAAAACATCTTTGCCAACAGGGTGGTCAACCTTGTGAGAAGAGCTTTAAGCTAGGAAATACAGGGAAGGGAGACCAGCAATCTCATGGAGAAATGGTGCACAGGACAAGCAATGGGTGCTGAGTGATGGGGACAGCAGAGTCCTGGTGATCAGCTGTCAAGGTTAAAGGGGGATCATCTCAATTGTATGCAGATAAATAAGGAATTGTTGGAAGAACAGCATGATGAGGGTAGCTGTCACACACTTTCTGTGAAATCAAAACAAGTGGCTGAAATACTGAAATGCCTGTAGGATAACACACAGCACACTGAGCAAACAGGAGGAGTTAGAGATCTGTGTGCAGTTGCAGGGTAACTATTTCTTTGAGATCACAGCAACCAGGTGGGACAGCTCACACAGCTGGGGTGCCACAATGAATGGATATAGGCTCTTTAGGAAGGGCAGACCAGGTAGGAAAAAATGGAGAGTCAGCCTTTATGTGAAAGGACATTTATAAAAGAACACATGCAGTTTGGCATCAGGTTGGGTGATGAGCCAGCTGAGAGCTTATAGGTCAGGATTAGTGGGTGAACCAATGTGGGTGATGTTTTTATGGTAATCTACTACAGACCACCTGAGCAGAAAGATGTAGATAAGGGCTTCTTCAGACAGCTGAAGAAGCTTCACATTTGCAGGCCCATGGGATTTGATGACATGCATCCACAGGTCTGATAGTGCTGACCAGTGTCACTGTGAGGCCACTTCCAGTAATATTTGAAAGGCCATGGAACTTGAAGGAGGTTCCTGAGGACTGGAAGAAAAGAAATGTCACTCCTATCTTCAGGAAGGACAAGAAAGAGGGTCCAGGGAGCTCCAAACCAGTCATCCTCACCTCAGTCCTTGGAAGGTGAAAAAACAAATCTTGGAAGCCATTTCCAAGCAGCGAAGGGCAAAAAGGTGATTGGGAATAGTCAGCAGGATTTACGAAGGGGAAATCAAGTTTGGCCTACCTGATAGCCTTCTATAACAAAATTACTTGTTCAGTGGATAAGAGGAGAACAATTTAGTCAGGCTTTCAACGTTGTTTGCCATAATATCCTTACTGACAAACTGATGAAGTACAAGCGAGGTAAGTATACACTGAAATGGACAGAAAACTACTTGAGCTGCCAGATTCACAGGCTCGTGACAGCAGTGCAAGGTCCAGCTGGAGGCCAATCACTAGTGGAGTATCTTGGGTGTCAGTGCTGTGGCCAACACTGTTTAACATCTTCATTCATGACTGGATGATGGGACAGAGTGCACCCTCAGCAAGTTTGCAGATGGTACACATGTGGGAGGAGAGGCTGATATACCAGACGGCTGTGCTGCCATTCAGAGGGACCTCAATAGACTGGAGAAATGGACTGATGGGAACCCCATCCTGCTAAACAAAGAGAAATGCCAAGTCCTGCATGTGGAGAATAGTGCCGTGCTTGGGTACTGGCTGGGGAATGACTGGCTGGAAAGCAGCTTTGCAGAGAAGGCCCTGAGTGTCTTGGGGAACAACTAGCTGAGCAGGACCTATCAATACACTTTTGGAGAAAAGGCCAACGGCTTTCTTGTCTTCATTAGGAGATTGTTCATCTCTACTCAGCTGATGAGACATATCTAGAGTCCTGGGTCTAGGCCTGAGCTCCCAAGTACAAGACAGGCATGGACATCCTGCAGCAAGGCCAGCAATGGGCCATGATGATGGTTAAAGACATCTGACATATGAAGATAGGCTGAGAAAGCTGGGACTGTTCAGCCTGGAGAAGACGAGGCAATCAATGGGTGCACATGAAATCCTAAACGTAAGAAAAAACTTTTCTGTTGTGAGAGTGTTCAACACTGGAACAGGCTGACTAGAGAGGATGTGGAGTTTTCCTTCTCAGAGCTATTAAAAACGTGACTGGACATCTCCCTGAGTGACTTGCCCCAGATGACTTTTCTTTGAGCAGGGGGTTGGACTGGATGGTCTCCAGAGCTGTCTTCTATTACCAGCTATTTTATGAGTCTATAAATCCTGCATTGCTCCTCACATAACAGTTTTTTCTTGTGTCTTGATAGGACCCAATTTGCAAGGACAGTAAAGAGAGGTTTATCCAGCAAAGCTGCTGGCTTCCAGCAACTACTCAATCTGAAAATTATCGTACATTTTTCGAGTCCTGGGATGCTTTTAATGCCATTGTCATAGACAGGAGCACAGGCTCAGTGGATGGCACTGGGGACACAGCAGAGATGATGTCTATTTAAAGGCTGGAAAACAGGGATTTCTTTCCTGTGACATTTGGTACATCTGTCAGAAAACAGGACTTGGAAGAACAAAATAATATGTTCCAAAAACATGTGTTGGTAAATAGAGTCAAAGTGCTGGCACAGTTCAGACATTTTAGAGGAAAAAAAGGCAATGAAAGAAGTGCTGTTCAGCTACAATACTCATGTTTCTCCCTCTTCCCCACCCTACAAAAAATCCCTACCCAATGTTTCTGTAGGCTAGAGATATCCGAGAAGGAATTAAATGCAAAAATCCCAAAATATGTCTTAGAAGAGTATGTATTAACCTTTCCCCCTTCACTTATATGTACATTTCCCACAGATATGTTTTCTAACTCTGGTTTCAAGCATAGACTTGAAAGGATGTTCAGTCTGATTTGTTATGTTGAATTGATAGGAACTCATTTGATTTAGTTTCACCTTCTAGTTTTCAGTTTGTTTTTCAATTCTTTGTACAACCTGAGTTTTAAGTTCAAACAAAACAGAATCCTAGAGTTACATTGCCCTTAAATAACTTTTCCCTATTTTAAAGAAAAAATCACTGATTTTTACAAGCTTGCAAAACATCTGTGAACCCACATAGTTACACCCCTTAGCAAGCAAGGCAAGAATTTTGAGAAGAAATCTGAAAATGGACAAAGTTATGGAGATCCTGACCTGACCTAGTGCTGCAGATTAATGTAGTTCTGTTCATTTTACAGTTATTTCTGTTGCTGATAACGCATCACTGCTTTTCTAGTCATGCTGACCTAAGCAAATGAAGTGTTGACAACACTTTTCATTATGTAAAGTTAAGACACTGACTAAACTAAAAAAATACACGTTTGCTTCACACCTTCAGAACTGCTAGTGGAAGTTAGCATTCCTGTAATTCAGAACTGCTACTGGAAGTTAGCATTCCTGTAATTCTGTCAGATCTTATATTCCTCACATTTAGAAAATAAGTCAATTGAGATCAAGCTGTTCTGGGTGCAGCTGGATAAATGTGGTCCTGAGCACAGAAAGTATTTCCCATATAGTCAGCTACCTTGTACACTTCCACTGAGACAAGTTATCAAGAAAAGGAAGGAAAAAAACCAGTAGTGGTTACTTTTAGTATGACTTGAGCACTTTAATTGTTGCTGAATAAGCACTTTTTATTAGCTAGGAAATCTGCAGGGGTCTCTTCCCCATTGCTCAGGGAAGTTTTATTTGTGTTACCAATAACTACGGTTATATCTTGCAATCTCCAAAGGCAGCAATAGTTTTCTTCGAATGTGTTATGAGCTTTTAAAATTATCTGAGGCCTGAACAAGAGAAGGTGTGGACCACTAACCCCTATCCTGAGTGTTCAACCTGTCCTGATAGGAGTCATGAATGAGAACAGCACAGCATCTGTCAAAATGTAATAGTCAGACTGGGAATACAAACACATAGACTCACCATCATCAGAGAAACACAAAAAAGGAACACTTAATGGCTAAAGTAGATCTTTCTAAGAGATACGAAAACCTAAACTGCAAAGTTTTTGCAATTGGAATGAAAAGTGGTTTAGACCAAAGTGTACAACTTGTTTTTTCATTAAAAATCATGGCATTCAGCTAGTTCTTCTCCTTTGTTTCAGGGTGAAGAAATCTGAATTTCAGAGAAAGGTTTCTGTTCAGTGCTAATAAGCACTGTTTGTAACTGGAAGAAACAGGTTTTTCTCATGGGCTCTCAAAAACAAAGTATTCTGTGAAAGTGTCAGCTGTTCTGCCCCTTATCTTCTCCATGTTCTCTTACCAATGCGTATGACCTCTTTTGCAGCACTGGGTTGAGCATGTAGGAGGAATACTGGACTTAACAGTGGAGCCCAGCCTTCAGGCTGGGGTAGTGAGGAGCTGGATGGGGAGGAGAAAGCTGGGGAGTGTAGTAAGGCTGAACCTGAGGACCCAAGCTGCTCTTGTAGATCTGCATGTCTCCTACATTGAAGAAGAAACTTGAGAAACCTGAAGCACTACTGTGGCATTTGCTTCTGGGCTTCTGGCTACAGAATGTGCTCAGTGTGTTTTCACCTTGGGGTGCTGGCACAGCAGGACTTTTTGGTGGGATGTTACTGCACGGGGTGGAGTGTGTGTCCGTGTCCTTCTGCCTATGGGGATGCTGTCTGCCTGCAAATGCTTCCCTCCGGCAGCAAGCTGCATTTCAGTATGTTTTGCTATCATCCAAACTGATGTGTAAGAGCATGTAGATTGCGAAGAAAATATAAAACCAAAGATGCTGTGGTTCTTACCTGGCCTGAGGATCTGGTGCAGTTATCTTACTGGTCAGGTCATCCATGGTGAAAGCAGTGTAAGAAGCTTGAGGAGCATGGTCTTGCTTATAGAAATGCTGAGGTCATTGCTCAGTAGTTGTCAACCAGGAATAAAACCAAGTCAGCTGGGAAGCTTGTGAAACGGTTGAAAAGATCTTAAAATATATTCAGTAGATGAGGTCTCACAAGAGAGTTGTATTAATATGAAACCTGTAAACCGAAGAATAAAGTTTTCCATTCACTATTGCCATTCAGTAGTAGCACATCTGTGGATGTTCAGTTTTATAGCACGATAAAGCAGCAGGTTAGCAATTAGGCAAAAGGGTCATTGTGTTGTCTGGCTGGTTCTGCACCATGTAAATGAGGTATCCTCTAAAATATCTATCTATAAAAAACCTAGACCCATATAAGCAAAACTGTAATAACACGTTTTACCAGGAAAGGTGAAGAATATTTCACATTTCTAAGTTAGTCGCCCTCGAAGCTGAGTGTGAAAGCAGGGCGATAGTGCTCTCTGGTGGAAGCAGAACACCTTTGATTCACCAGGCAAAACAGAATCTGGTCATGAGAAGTGCTTTCAGTGCAAGGATGGTGAAAACAGGAATGTAAGCTGCCAGAAACCATATACTCTGCAGAACTATTGAATCTGCTGGGCTGCAGATGATAATGGGAGCTACAAAACAGTTTCTGAGGGGAACAGAGTTTGTGGTGAGCTCAGCGCTAGCATGTGTGGGAGAGGAGAGAGGAGGGGAGAGGGAGATGAAGAGCAGAGGGGGGTGTATCATAGATAGGGTGAAGTTTAAGCCTGTATTTGGCAGTGTTTTCAGAAGACATTATTTCTGAGGTAGGACATCAAAGACCTTGTCATGCCACTGCATTTGGAAGATGCTTGGTACAAAAGCAGAGAATGTGACACATGAAGTCCTGTGTTGTAGCTTCTGTTTTCTGTTCTGCTATTAGGTAAATGAAGGCAGAAATAGCTACTCCGAGCCTAAGAGAAGGCTTAATAGGCAACATAGCACGTAATCATAAAAAGGTCCTACTGTTATCGTTTTAATAGTATTCATAGTTTTCAACAAAATGTGGAAAGGTGTTAATCAAAGGTGATAGTCTCTGATTCATTTATTGTTAAGCACATCTCCCAGTGCTTGGTTAAAAAGCACAAACTTGGCTTTGTCAGCAGGAAATACCACACAGAGGTAAATGGATAGGATAAACATACAAATAAATAAATGTTAAATTAGATATACATGTACATATATGAGTTCCTGGAAGTTGTTTTAGAGTACTTCATAGCATTAGTGCCTACAGGGAGTAAATGAGATAACTCAATGCCTCATTACTGTTCAACTCCTAAATAATAAAAAAGGTCTCTCTTGTGCTGAAGGGCTTAAATACTAAGTACAGAAGAGAAAAGGAGAATAAGCATAAAGTATTATTATACCCTTTGTCAGAGTTGAAATTTAGGTATAAAGAGCCTGAGTCAGCAAAACACATAAGCACACGCTTAATTCTATTCAGTTCTTCAACTGTTTTTATGTATTTTGCTGAATGGAAACAGCATTAAGCACATTCCTGTCATCTTCACTGGATGAGGATTATTTGACGTGTTTACACTCAGAAAGGACTTCTGAGGCAAAAATAAGAATTTGCCTGGAAGCAACTCATTCTAGACCTAGTGCCCTAAACCCCTTAATTTGGAAGTTTTAGTCAGCCAAGGCAATCTGTGCAGCCTATGCAGAGTAAGTGATTGGATTTAGTAAAATTACCTACAGGGTAAAAAAAACCATCTTAAATTATCCTACCCCAAAACGTATGCTGGGATCAGGGCAGAAAAATTCTAGGGGAGGTGCTTGGGAGCAAAACATAAAATGAAACTGCAACTGATGATTCCCTTGCCAGAATACCATTGTTTGGGTCAGTATTTGCTGTACAAGTTAATGCTGGCTGAGCATTAACATTAAATAAATGTGTTTAATAGTGGTATCTGCCAATATTTAACAGGGAACTCCTACAAACATTTCTCCCTTGGCCTTTCATTAACTCTATTTCAAGGACCTGTGTCCCTGAACACAGGAGACTCAGGGCAATGGAAATTTGGGAAATTTTGTCTTCACTCTCTTGGAATCAAGCACGAAAACAAGAAGTAAATAGAAAGCAGAAATGCTTTCTGCTTTTTCCAGAGTACATAGATAGCCTGGAGGAAGTTTGCTGGTACAACAGAGCACATCTGTACTTAGAAGACATAGAGACACTTCGTATTTCTAGATTGAATTGGAATAAATCACCACTTTTTAGAAATTTTTATATGATTTTTTTAAATCATCACTAAAGCTAAAGCATCTTTATAGAGGCTATTGCAATAACATTGGAGAAGCGTGAATTTTGAGCAGCAAGATCATTCCAAACCTCCATTTGACTTTGTGGTCTTATTAATAACTTGACATCCAGAGAAATTCCCTCGTGCTTGTGGCCAGACCAATTGTATTGCCTGTATGCTTGGTGGCACTGGTGGCTTGGAGAATGAGGTCATGCACAGTCACTGCAGGGTCAGCCTGTCTGCCTTCACCTTCCAACTCCTGGATCCTCTCAGGATGCTCACTTACTTTCTTTCCCAGATTCCAGTTGCTGAACAGTGAAGGTGACTATGTCACCAAAAAAAAAAAAAAAAAAAAAGGAAGAAGAAAAAAAACCTAGTTACCATTTTTTTGAAAAGCAAAATACCATATATATCCTTAACATCATAATTTGTGTTCATCTAAAGGAACTTCGAAACTGGACTTTCTAATTTATGCAAACCACATGAATAAAGAACTTGTTTCCTGGAGCTGAAGGAATTGCCTCTTCGAGGCCCATCTGTTACTCCTGAGCAATGTCAAACAGCTCTTTGTAAAACTACATGGTGATTCAAATTCAAATGTATGTTTTCCTTATCTTTTCAATGTCATCATTTTCTGTCTCTGAATTGAGGTACGGGTACTGGGTTTGTCTATTTACCCATCAGTGGTTTTGGAAGTTACACAGGGATTATTTTTTTCCCTAAAAAAATTGCCTGCCAGGCAGATAGATGAAATCAGGGGCTGCAATGTAAATGGTCTAATTTTTTACTGACTTAATTTTGCAAACGAAGAGGAGTTTATTCAAGGAGTGTCCTTGAGAAAATGAGTGTGTGCACTTCTGCAAGTCATTTGCAGAAAAATTAGCAAGTAAAAATTCAGTTTGACTTTCCTCTTTGTAACCACATGGTGGCCACATAATCCCAGCGATGGGGGCTGGCTGCTGCTGCAGTAACGCTGAGAAACCATTGATGATCCCACTACCTGTTTTCTATGCACCCCACACGAAGAGATCTCATCTACAGTAAGGTATTCTGTGCAAGTCCTACAAACTCACTCACGTCTTCTAAAAACTCAGTTAATATAATTCTACAAACTACGCAGTGTGATTATGGGCCTGGTTATTTAGACTGAAACTATATGTATTCAAAATACTAGTAGTACAAACATAAATGGATGAGAATTGGAAAAAAACCCCGACTTGTAGAACTCTTCAAATTCCAAATTTCAAGTTCTTCTGAAAATGAGTGAATTTACTGTAATAAAAGATGATATTCTAATATTATTTATATTTTACTTTTAATAATGACAACATAGCACAAAAATCATGAACACATTGACCTTCATCATATCGGTTTCTGTATTAATCTTGATTTACTTTAAAACAAATATAATGTTTGCACTGTCAAAAGATTTCTACAGAGAACTAAGGTCAATCCTGATACAGGATCAAAGTAGGCACACTTTTATCACTATGACAGTGTTTTCCTGGTTTAATCCTCAGCCAGCAGCTGGGGATGGCATTTGGGTACATCAAACACGGCCCACAGGAACAGGACCAAAAGGGTTTGAGACAGGTCACCTGCTCCCTTGGGATGCCTGGGAAATGTTTGAGAGCCTGACTTCAATCAGTTGCCAAACCACATGTAAAAATTCAGAAAGAATTACATATAAAAGCCAAATTCATAGAAAATAGCAGGAAGTCCACCTGTCAAGCTTTTGATTGGAGATTGTTTTTATTTCCCCCAGTTTGGCATTCCTGGGAAAAAAATCAAAACCTGAACACTTTTCAGTGAATACACTGTGAGCAGGTTGTCCTGCCAAATAGGGCTCTAGGTGAGGGGAAAGAACTTACCAGTAGTTGCCCATGCTGCACCATGGAAGAGGTCCTTTGGACAGGAGCCTGTCCCTTGAACTGAGTGAGACATGAGGTAACTGAACCACAGCTCCCATGAGGCACTGTGACATCAGCTTTTTGCCCAAAACCTAGAATATTTTCAAGTTCAGGTGTTTTCCTTTTTGGGCCTAAGTAAGTGTTGAAATTTTCCGTGAAGAGCAAATACTTCTCTAAAAATACTTTCTGTCTCAGTTTTTTTCATTGGAAACAAATTACAAATGGTGGGGTTTGTTTTCTGCTCACAAAGTCTAAGGAACCATGTCAAGTAAAATTGGAAGATTTTCTGTTTAAAAGCAACCTTACTTAAATTCATTAAAACACTTTAGCATGCAACGCTGTATGTCATAACATACCACCAATAGGAAGAGCTTTCAGAAGGGATGTCCAACTGTGTCTTGACGTGTGCAACCTAGTGGAGGTGATCCAGCTTTTACAGAGCTGCCTCTTACAGATTCCTGAAGCAAGCCATAGCCAAACCAATGCCTACCGTGGACTAAGTTGGGGGAACAGGATGCAGGTTTGACAAGTGGAGGCTCCTCCATAGCAAAGTCTCATCCCCACTGAGCCATCCATGGCCCACTGCACGGTACCTCTGCCCATGTGTGCTGGCAGGGCCCTTCCCACTGCCATTTTGTGCTGCAGTTCTTCCCAAGTGATAGCAGCTTCTGCAGAAAACCACGACCAGCACTGACGTGGTACAGTTGCCTTTCTCACTGCAAAGGTGACAAATTCCAGCCTAGGTTAGAGTGGGTCACGAGGTGGGCCCAGGTCCCTAGATGGGTGAGCTAGCCCAAAATTCAAGTACATAGAGAACCAGCTGGTAGGGACCTGCTGCTTTCTCTGAACATATTTTTCTGCGTAGAAGCCCATTTCTAAAAATGTTTAAAAAACTTCTGGTAGCTCCCCAGAGAAAAGAGATCATGCACAGAACAGATTCCTTGATGGACATAGTTATTCAACCAAGGTAGAGAGGACAGGCAGCATGCAGCCGGGGTGGGGACACAGTGGGTAATTTCTGCCATGTCAGAGAGCCAAGTTCATGATGCCAGAAAACTATCACCCTGCAGCTTCCGACATCTTTTCCCCAGGATCTTTGCACCAGGCTATAAAGTATTGGGCTATAAGGCAATAAGAAATTCAAGTTCTTTCTGAAATGGCTTTGTAATAATGAGCATTGTCTAGGAAAACTGGAATCACGTCTTGCATATTCCTGAGAAAATACCTTCATTGAGAAGAGAAGCATTTCAGGGAAATACCATTATCGTTTCAGGTTGCCCCTTTGTGTGTTCTGTAAATCTTCAAAGTGGTTGTGATTATAATTCATCTGGGCCGTGGGCAGAAGGAGACATTTCTTCCAAGAGGGGGACAGACAATATGTGTGTGTGGTCCAAGAGAAAGCAGCTTTAATCATGTGCTGAGAGTAATAGGCATTGTACTGTGACTAAATTTACTGTGCTTTGTGGCAGACTCTTTCTGCAGGGAGAAGTGGTGCATTTCAAGCTCTAATCTTTGTTTTGTCTGTAGATTTTCACTCTTTCTATGCTAACTTGATAGCAAGGGCCTGATCTTCACAAAATAGGGTCCAAAGTCAGCATCTACTTTTGCAAACTCGAGTACTTAGGTCAAATCAGAAATGACTCAGAGAGCGCTCTGGACACGTGGTTCTGCAAACTCCCTTTTTGCTTTCATGTGTATTAAAGATTTTACACAACTATATTATGTTTCTGAGAATCAGATTCTGGCTGTTTAGTTGAGAGATGCATTTTATTCTCATCTTATTGCCAAAGGCAAGTGAAATATTGAAGTATAAACACGGTGCCAACTGTGTGGTTAAATTGAAGTCCTCAGCTCAGCTTTTCTACAGATTTCATTGGCAACGCTGCAGTCTTTTCAGATCTTTTCAGATTTGGTCACCATCTTTGTACAAAATTAAGAGAATTAAAGGCCAAATCCAAGCATAAAATAACACCATAAGACCCTCATTGTCCTCATGTAGTGGACAAACATGATGTGTTTTCCTTCAGTTTGATTTACACCATCAGCATTTGGAAGCACAGTCATTGTTTAGCCGAACCTGCCAAATGTTTTCTATTTAATTACACAATGCAACCACAAACTCTCCTAGGAAAAGACTCCTTGTTTATTTATTTATTTAAGTTGATGAGATACTACCAAGTAACTAGACATAATTCTTGGGGGTGGTGTGTGTTGTGAATCTTGAAGCAGCAGCATTTATAAGCAATGTAAGAAAAAATGTAGTATGGTTTGATGGTTGGTTGTTTTGGTTTTTTTTAGTTTATCTAAGAACAAGAAAGAAGGAAATGCAGAAAACGGGACTGAGGCTTTTTTATTTTAGTCACAGTAAGTACAAAAACCCACAGAAGAGTTGGGAGATGACACTGTAGTGAAGCTGTGTGTCATTTTATGCTGCAAAGAGCAAATAAGGGGTGTGTAACACACTTCCTTCAGTCTTCCTTGTCTCCACCTGTCCTGCCCTGCTCACTGTCTGTCACAGCCAGTCCATCCTGTAGTCTGGCTTTACTTAGCTCTAAAGAGAAGGTGCCTCATTGCTACAAGATGTAACTAGAGTGAGTAGTTCATATTTTTTCAAAGGTAGATTGTACTCTTATGAATGAAAATATCATCTGAAGTTGTATTTTCTTGAGTCGTAGGTATAATCCTTTAGGGCATAAACTGATCACCAACAGGCCTGACAAAGGAATGTCTTCAGGCAGTGTGTTATTACCAGTGATGAGTGATAAGTTATGTTATTTTCCATACAGTAGTACTAACTTGCAGTCAAAATGGTCTTTTAATTTATTAGGACAACACGAGACAAGAAAGAAAAATCTGTAATGTCTTTCCAAGAAAGTTTTTGTACACAAAGCAGGCACTCAGTGTGGACAAGGCAGTGGGCACAGTGCTGGAGTGACTTTTCAGGTGGCAGACAGTTTTCAGATTCAAAGGAACATTAAAAAGTAACCTTAAATTTATCACTAAAGAAAACCTGCTGATCAGGAAGATGAACTCTTTCCTCCTCCAAAAATATTCCCTTTGCCCTCTCTAGCTTGTACCTTCTGAAGGTCTGGAATGTATCTCCTTTTGCTTTCCATTGCTTTTGTGGTGAGAAAGGCAGCTTGACCCTTCCTCCAAGATTCCTTCTCTTGCATTTTGCTTTTCACAGGTCTCAGGGGCTTCGGGGTGAGCAGTTCCACTCCTGACCATCACATCACCTCTTGTCAAACAAAACGTGTCTCAGGGGACCGAAAGCAGTTGTTTCCCCTTGCAGCTCCTGGCAAGAGGAAAATGGACCCAGTGGCAGCCACAGGCTGCTGGGTGCCCATAACTGCTCCGGGGCAGTTGGGTAACAACAGAAAGCTGGTATTTTCACGGCAAAAATAGTGGGCTGCAACACACTGTGGCAGAAGGACGGGCTGCGTCCCAAGGGGGAGGGTAGGTAATGATATCAGTGGCCAGTCTTCAATGTCTGGGGTGGTGCATTGGTGGAGGTGGTGGTGGTGGGAGACCTTGTGCCCTCAACCCCCAGGAGCTCTCCCCACTCATAATGGTGACAGTACACATAGGTGTGTCCTCAAGCAGCGAAAAGGGGACAAAGTCCCCAGCTGGGGGTGGAGAAGTGGGGGTGGCAAAGCAGTTTCTGAAGGCACACCAAGACAGCACCATGTGTGGGGTGAGCTCAAAGCCTGCAGGGACAGAGCTGCCCAGGCCCCCAAAACACAGACTCCAGTGTTCAACCTTCCTCGATTCCTCTCCTCCATGTGCAAATTCCTGAAAAAGGGTGTATCATTCAAAGTGTTTTTAAATAGGTTACACATCCCTCGTTATTTTAATTTTAAAATGTTCTGCAGAACTAATTATTTTTAATGTTGCTTAAAAAAAAAAAGGTGTGGTAAAATAATATTTTTAACTCTAGCAATTTAAATTGAGAACTCTTATAAAATTACCAACAGCCTTTTGAATTGCAGCTCAGAAAGAGATATTTCCTTTTATGACATTCACTCCCTTCTTTATATAATATTTAACCCATGGAGCTGTAAATGTTATACAAGTTGCATACTTTGGAAGGTTTATTCCTCATCCTGCTGTTATGACGCACAAATAAGTGACCGAGTAAGTAAGTAAAGCTAAATAAATGAAGCTGGAGAAACACAAGCCAAAGTGAAGTATTGCTTATTCTTAATCCTGCCTCATTTGGGGCACTTCTTTGTGAGAATCCCGAAGTAGCTGAAGATCCCTTCAAAGAAAAGCTAGTTATAGAAAACTTATCCCCGGCGCTCATGTGATCAGGTAATGTACTCGATTCACACAAACAGGTAATCACAGGGCTGCACTCTAGACGGTTAAGTGGCTTTAACATAAACTCCTATTGCAGAGGGCTGCAAAGCAGATAAAAGCTTCATTTGTCTTCTGAGCCCTCGCCAAAAATCTGCCCATTATACAGTGCAGACCTGTATGAAGGCTCCTGGTGCCTTTTTGATGTGGGGGACGGCATGCTTTTGGTGAGGAGTCAATGACAGGCGCGCTCACGGCTCAACTCACCCGCTGCCCGTGTCAGGATCAGACCGTGGGCTGGGGCTTTGCTCTGTCACCTGGCGTCAGCGAAATGCAGCGGCCACTCAGCCAGCCCAGAGGCTTTGCCATGGGAGGACATGTCCCTCGGTTCACAGATAGGGAAGGCAACAAAGGTTTTCTTATGGCTCCTGTGAAAAATAGTTTTTTTGTGTAAGGATATTTATCATCCGCTCATGTCATCGTTCCTGGGTTTCTGGTGACAGTTGTGGCATGGACAGCATACAGAGTCCTTTATCTGTGAATGTTAACATTTCTTTGAAGACTAAGCATGAAATATATTACAACAAGTTTACTGATAGAAGAACTGGAATGACTTCATAAGGGGAGAGGATCACAGAAACAGACACATAACTGTTTGTGGCCTCTGTTTAGAAAATAAAGCTATGTTCAAAAGCACAAAACTAAACAAATTTTGCATTTGTTTCAGAGGTCTGAAGTTGGAACCTAATCCACCCCTCAGTGAAGCCAGCAGGAGTCTCCCCATTGACTTCAATGAGCTTTTCATCCAGCCTCTGCTTGGTCTTAAGTTCTTTGTGATTAAACTTCTTTCCTAATAATAACAGGTTTTGATGAAGTTGGCATGCAGTACACATCCATCACACCCTGACACAAGCTTCTAAAAGGGATGTAGGTACCCAGAGACAACTCCCTGGGAGCAGGGACAGCCAGCCTTCCTCCCAGGTGTCTGCGGTGTAAAGTGGTAGGATACTGTTGGCCTGTGCATCTCCACTGCCTCCCGCAGCTTCTCATGGCTTATGCTTCAGGAGAAATTTTATTTCAAAGCTTAAATTTTTACAAGTCTTGTTGATAATTTCTGGGGTTTTTTTTGAATGTCAGCTGTTCTAGGATTAAGTAAGTAAACCATCTGATTGACAAAACCCACCAGCCCTGAACCCAGAGTTTTAGGTGTATATTTTAAGCAGTGTGCTAAAACCAATTTGCATTTAACAAATGTCCATCTCAGTCACCTAGCAAAACCAAATCTGGCAGTGCTATGTTAATATCCAAAAGCAGATACCGGTAGCCCATGGAGATAGGTAAATTCACGTTCAAAATCCACATTCTGGAAATCCCCTCATTTAAAAAAAAGGGTTCCCTTCCAGTAGGGGTACTTGTTAAGTTGGGGGCAATTTGTGCTGCTGCTGCTGCCATTAAAATATTGAAAATGCATTTCTGAATGGAGCTAACTCATTGCTTTGCAATTCTGAGCTTCTGGAAGCAAAACCCCATGTGGGCTGCATGCCACTGAGAGAATGCTACACCAGTTCTGCAGTCTTCCAACGCTTCATAATCTTTTGTGTTTGCTGGTAGGGGCAGCCCACCCAGCATAAAAAGGCATGTAAATGATTTTAACAGACAATCATTGTGTTGACCAAGGTTTCCAGTACTAAACTATCCAGAAAGATTTAGACAAATTTTTCCCTATGGTAAAATGCATATGTTAGTTTAAAGATGAAGAGAAATGAAATGTGTTATTTATAGTCTGAAATATCTTTAATATTACACACATGTGTATTTCACTTAATCATTGTTTTGATAAATGCCCACACTGCTAAACACCTAATGTACAACAGGATGTGGTTCTCACTTAAATTAGCAGATGCTATAGTTTCTGATTGTTAATGACAGACCCGTTGCCAATAAAAACAACTGATGGATCAGCATGTGTGAGCTACTGAACCTCAGCAAAAGCCCAAACTAATGAGAGAGAGAAAAATGCTTCAGGTCACAGTCAGCAGATGGGAACTGGCCAGATGTCTGTCTGGGGCAGGGAAAGTGCAGCATGTATTTAAATACATATCTATGCTTTTATATAGCAGCAACCGCTGCAAAGTTCAAATACTTGGCCTAACCAAAGCAATGGTTTTGAAGTTTACTTTTGCAGTTGAGGGACAAAAATAAACAAAAGGGTACATCTCTAAATCTGAAACTTCAGCTTTCAGATGGCACTGAAATGGTCATTACATGCGACTTAGGACACAAGGAATAAACTCAAAATGTGGCAAGTCAGATGAAAGCTGCATTAGGTGATTTTGGCAACATAAGATGCCATCTGTGAGCAGCTGAAAATGAAACTGCATTTTAATTTTCTCTTATGTTTTTATTAAGCAAGACATACTATAAAATGTAACATGTCTAAACAACATTTTTTGCAAAGCTGTGTGACAGATGCAAATGAAATGGAGAATATTACCTAAAAAAGATGAAATCGTGCCATTTCTAGTAAAGAACCAAGTTATACAGTTACATAACAAAAGCTAAGCTAGCTAATTTCCTAAACATGCAGGCAGTAAACGTATGATTGAAAATGTCAGGATTTTTTTAATCACATGCTACTGCAAAATTGCACATATTATATATTTCTGAGTAAAATAAATAAAACCTGCTTATTTTTCACTGAAAAAAACCTTGCACTTCTGCCCAGATTCAGCAACCTGGTCACACTGTCTCAGAGATTTATTCATCTGCTAAAAGATATGCAGGTGCTTAAGTGCCTGACTGGACTGGGGCCTATAAGACAAAACTAATTATAAGTAGAAATGCAATTTGTTCATGGATTGAAGCAATTTGAGCATTTCATTTGACTCCTCTATAAATGGAATTTCCCTGTACACAGTTCACAGCAAGCACATTTTTCCACAGGGATCTGATCCAGACCTCACCGGAGTCAATGACCATCTTTCCACTCACTTTGGTGGGTTCTGGATCCGTCCCTGGCTGCGAGCAGGGTGTGCCTGCCAGCACCAGCCCTGTGCTTCCCCCTCAGTCACAGGATTCTTGGCTGATGGGTGCTTTGCCGTTACTTTGGGGGAGCCATAGTACTCAAAAAGGAAGTTGCTGTGAAGAAAACTGTCACGTTGTGGTTTTGATGTTAACATTAAGGATGCGATACAGGAATTTTTCTTTGGAGAAGCCCTCCCAACCACTTAGGACGTTTGCGTCCAGAAGGGTCCCAGCAAGGGCAAGATGCAGCAAGAGACAAATGGGAGAAGGAGGAAAATGGGATATCTGGCTGCCAGTGTCTTCCTTGGCTGGTGCAAACAACCTTGGATGCAGCGTGGCACTGCCAACACCCACGCTGGGGGAAGAAGACAGTTGTTAGACAAACACCTGTTTCCGTGGCTTTTCTCCTGCCTTCACACCCTCTTTGCCCAGGCAACACCCTTGTTATTCAAGAGCTGCAGCTAAGACAGCTGTCGGACAGGAGCCTATACATTGTCTTTCAAAATGTTTCAGGGAAAAAACCACCCTGTGAATCCTATAGAGCCTGTCATGGTGTGTGTGCTTTGTATCATGCACGAGATTGTGTCTAAAACATACACCGCTCACTCATTAAAACGTCGGAAAGAAAGGTAGAGGTTATTCAAGCACAAGAGAGCTCCTGTTCGATGGTTTGACTGAACAACAATAGAAATCTGCACCTGCACAAGTCTCTGCCAAAACTGATCTCACACAACTGTTGATCTTGATTAAATTCATTAGGCTGGGAGAGATGGATTTCTATACATCTTATTGTGTGTGTTTTATGGGTTATGCTCCTGGGTGGAATATAAGGTGTTTTTTGTTCGAGAGACAGTAGGAAAATCATGCTGAGACCCAGTCCTGCTTTAGAATTCAACATATTCAGCAAAAACTTTGGCCAGGACTTATTTTGGACTTCAGTAAAACTCTATTATAGGAGTTTCCGTAAGTTTAAAGGAACTGTCTGAGAGTTTGTATATATTATAAATCCTATTCTGTACAGATTTTGCCTGCAGTAGCAAAGCAGCAACATTTTTCAACGATTCTGGCTTAAGTTATAAAGCTCTATCCTGGAGCGATGAAATTAGAAAAATATTTTACAAAACCAGAACACAGGTCACATATTTGCAATATCTTTCTTTAGTGTTAGACCTCTTTGAAAGAAGTTTTATGTCACAGCTGCACAGCACACATTGACTGGTTGCATCCAAAATACAGAAATTAAATCACAGGTTTGTCTACACATTTGATAATGTAAGGAAAACCAACAGGCTTTCCTTGCTGATACTTATTCCTCCCTTCCTACCTACGCTGTGGGGATGTGTCTTTGTATATGTCTATACAGACACACAGAAACACACAAATCTAATTTCTGCCTTTTCACTTTTCTTTGATTTACTGTTGTGCAAACAAAAGGCTTGAGACCTGATTATAATCTTACTAAGTTAATCAGGCTGTTTATGTCAGTAATTAATCAATGTTGTCTGTAAAGGCTCACAACCTGCCCCAAGGTACATAATTTACCCTTGCCTTTCACATTGCATCATCATTTGCATCAGTACAAAGGGAGTGCAAAACATGTGCTGCTGTGCTCACCATTCAGCCTTCACTTGCTTTGCACAGAGGTATGTGACAATCAAAATCTGCAGTCAGTAAAAACATGAAACTGAAATAATGTAGCAGAGTAAGGAATGTGGCATTGTCTGATGTGAAGTGGGACAGTGGCTTTGCCCATGTCCTGGTGAAAACAATCCCCATCCCGCCGAGCTCCCCTGCCAGAGGAGCACTTCGGGGTGCTCCTGTCAGCAGATGCATCAAAAAGAACGGGAATGGATGACTCCAAAGCATGAGCTTCCCTCTTACCCTTAAGGCTCATACAGCTGTGTACTGCCAGAGGTAAGAGTCTTCAGCAGCTCATCTTTCGGGGAGCTCTGCCTTGTTGCAGCTATGCTGAGGGGCAGCTATGGAGAAACAAACCAGGTCTCAGGCACTGAGGTGTGTGGGTGTTTTGGAAGTGTGAGCGCCTAAGTGTGCATATTTTTGTGTACACATGGGTGTAGGCTTACAGAGCTAGAAACAGCAAGGTGTCACAACAGTGGATAAACAGAGTACATTGCTGAATGTATAGCTTAGAGCTGCCCTAAGCTCAGAGCAAACTGTTTATAAAGAAATTATTTTAATGTAAGGCAACCCTCTCTGAGACAGAACACGGGTATAGTCTGAGAAGAAGCAATGGCATTATTCAACACTATATACCAAGACAGTACCCTCCCTGCTATAACAGCGTCTCTTATAGCAGGATTAATATGTCCATTCAAACTGAAACTTAGGCAGAGCTGGTTACATGAAAAGAAAGATCTATAGTAAACCCACATTTCTTTAAAGCATGTAGCATCAGTATAAGTCTAAATAGAGTTACCGGGTTCTTTGGTTTTGCAAAATTTAAGAAATTGGTGAATACTTGTTTTAAAAGAATAATTTTGTGCTAATGTTCTTATGGCAGACTGAGGAAGAGAGCACAAAATTAAAACAGTGTTTGCAAGAAAAAGCGTGAAAACATTTTAATCCTGACACATTGAGAAAGTCAGTTGACCAGAGGACCTGAAATACCTCAGGACTGGACAAAATTAGGGCATCTTTAAAAAGCAAATGGGAAAAGTGACAAAAACATTTTCACCTAAACTGGTATTGAGGACTTGTGCCTGATTTTAAGAACTTTAATTTTATTATATTTTTTAAGGAAAAACCCTACCAGCTCAACCCTTTAATCCTCAGTATGTTGCCCAGGGCTTTTGTCCACGTCAGAGCTGTCCTCTCCTCATATTGCTGCCTGTAACTGAATAAAAATATCTTTCAGGCTCTTGAATTCAGAATTATTGTCCAGCTACCCAAACTCTGCTTTTTTTATGGCCTTTTCTAAGGCAGGATCTGAAGTGATTTCTGAACTGAATAGTTGCACATCCAGATAAAAATTTCTTTGCTACATTCTGCTATTCTCAGCTAAAGATGCAATGAATAACCCTGAGGTGGTGCTTATTTCTCCTCCCTTAATACAGAGAGACTTAACACCTGACTGACACAAGGTGTTTAACTTCCAGACAGTGAAAAAGAGGTGAGATAAATCCTATATTGGTATGCACTGAATTGCGTTCCCTGGGCTGCACCTGACCAGGCATTCAGGAAAGGCTTCAGCCTAAACCTTAATGTACTTGCTGGGAAACATGAGGAGGCTGGGGACAAGCGAAATGACTTGGCATTATTTTGGGATCCTTCCAGATGGATATGGAGGACCCTCCCGTGTGGACAACTGACCCCAGAAGAGACCGCAGGACTGTGCACAGCATCCTTGGTCAGAGGAATCAGAGGCAGCTGAGAGCAGCCCAAGGAGCAATGGGCATGAAAGGATACTCTCATTTTTATTCAGAGGCAAAACCTGCACTAACTCGAGTGATGCAGTTGTATCCATTTGCAAGAGACCATGCAGCAGTGACACCTATGCTGCAGTTATGATGGGGGTATGGAAAATCAACATATTCTCAAAGCAGTTTCCATATTCTTAGCATATGGCCCGTGCACTGAGCCCTTATTTGGGTCAATGAGAGTTTCTCATGCAGAATGAGCACAGAAAACATGCACAGCCTGTGCTTGAGAGGGGGCATATGCCTGCAATAGCTAAATATTTTAAAGGGAGAAACACACTTTAACGAAGGAGCTAACTGCATAAGCCTAGGCAGGTTTTATCGAGGGCATTAATTTACACAAGCTGTATGATTGTGTTCTCATGAAATCTGCCATACATAATTACTAAAGATGTTAATAAATAGTCAGCAAATCAGAACAGCTGGTTATGATGATATCCAGCTTTTTTAAGAAAAGCCAGACTTTAACCTCACCATCATTAATACTATGAAACATACTGTGGCCAGCGCATGTGATGGGATACCCTAAATAGATGAATATCCATTTCATTCCCCGTTCTGGATAGTGCAAAAAGGCCTAAGGTTGGCATTTTCTTTGATGTGGACCTTCCAACGTAATTGCCTTTAGTTGAAAAAATAAAACACAAAGCAAATCCCTATAAATGATGCAAAGGGAGGAAGGGTTTATGTTTTCCTTTGAAGTCATGTGAGATGTTCAGATACAGAGATTGATGCTGCTTGAGAATGTGGCTAGTATGTGGTTGCAGTCAGTTTTCACCATTTCTTTAATAAGAGTGATCCTTTAAGCATATATTAAAATCACAGTTGTGCACACAGAAATAATTCTTCTTCTGTATGTGATATCAAAATGTTTTCATACCTTACGTAGCTACAAGAGACTTCTCTTCTGTTTGCCTTTTGCCAGTTCCAGCTATCAGTTTTGGAAGTCAGTTCAGCAAACCACCTCGGTTCTGTCTGTATTGCAAAGGGCAGCAGCCCCGCTCTCTGCATTTCTTGTTTTATTAATCACTGATGTATTTATTCTGAATTTCCCCCACCCAATCACATTTCTGCAGGGCTCTCTGTGCCCATGCTTGGCATGCTAGCGAAGTGTGGCTACTCAGGTGTTGCTCAGGAAGTTCTCCTTGTCAATATGTATTATGTGTCAGAAACCTGCTAGTTTGGAGCAGAACCAAAACTGGGGATAAAGTATTGTCGTGGCTGGCTGGCAGCTTGGAACCTGGAGAGGACTTAAATTTCCACAGCAAATAAGGACTGACATTAAGTTCATGAGCTAACATTCACGTAAGCATCATACAGAGCTCTCCCTGGCTGGATATATCATCCAGCCTCTTTTGACAGGTTGTCTTTCCCAATAGCTGCATTCCAGGTTCAGCTCACAGAACCAAGAGCTGTCGCTTCCCTTAATGCTATTGCTGCTGTATGTTATTTCCCTCTACACCTAAAAATAGGTCTGATGAATTGTCTGTGAAGTGTTTATTGCTCTCCGCTAGCTAATACAGAAAACCTAGCTCTGATACAGAAGTCTGTATTGTATAAGACAAATCCCACCTCCTCAGACCATTTAGTTACATATACAAGGCAAAATACACCCAACAGTCCATTTATTGGTCAGCCACAGATCCAGATGAGAGAATTTGATCTGATTCAGCCAGCTGGGGACTGTGGTGCTGGGTGTCCCAAATGCTAGGAGAAAGCGCTACACATTAGGCATTGCCCATCCTAGCAAGATCTCCCTGCTATCCTGTGTAACCATTCAGTCCCGAGAAAGTACCACCAAGAACACTGCAGGAAAGTCCCCGACCACTTCGCCCTTCTGAAGGACCCATGCTGTAATCTTTCTGTGCAATTCCCTCTATCCTGCTAAAGTGATAGTGCCTTTCCTCTCAGGACTGTGCCCATTGCTCCAGACCTTTTGCAAATGCCTGCTTCACCTCCTCGGTGATGGAAATTAAGTTCAGTGGAGGCTCTGTCTTGGTCAAAACTGAGCTGCTTATTTTTTAGGCAACTGCCTCTCCAAGGCACAGAAAACGCCAGCCCCACCAAATGTGCCTGTAGTGGTCCCACCCCACCGCTGGCAGGCTCCAGGCACCAGATACGACCCACAGGAGGTGGCTGCCAGCCCCACAGCCAGCTTTTCGGGAACACCAGAATCCTCTTGAAAAAACTCCAATCCCTAAATCTCAGAGATGACAGATTGCGGCAATTAGCTGTGAGAGTATCCAGCCTCCTTTGTAACCGACAATAGCAGCATCAGGTTTGGAGGTAACAGCAGGCTCCTTTGATAAAGGCCTCTTCCAAATGCCAGCCTGTCACTTCCCGGTGGGAGAAGGGCTAAAAGCATTTCAAGGGAAGAAAAGCAGCAATGGCCAAGTTATATACCTCAGGAAGCTTATTGTAAGATGCTGCTTTTATAGTCTAGTATTTTATTGTTTGTTTATATATAAATTCTGAAAGGTAAACTTCTGTATTAAACCTCTGACCTTAAAAATGCAATTTTCTCTTCCCTGTAGCAGCTTAGCTTGTACGTAATGATCCACTGAAAAAGCCACAGGAACATTTTTTATTTGCAAGAGCACTTCACATTTTTCCCTGGATGACAATTAGAATTCTGAGTCCCTTCGACTTAGAATTAGGCAGCTTAAGTGACAAGTACAAATGTGGACCTGTCTTTCCCCAAGATTGGTAGGTGTTTTCTCTTTTTGCCTCAGTTTCCTATTTTTTTCAATATTCAGACTATGATTATTCGGAATCTGCTTTTCAATATATGGCAACATATCATGGCATTCCAACACTGCAGATGCAATCACCTGTAAACAGTTAATCAAAAATGGAATCATGATTTCACACAGATCTTGTCTGCAAAAATAAAATGTATGTTCTGTTTTTTCTCACTTTTTGGTTTTTCAAGGGCTCCAAAATAATTTTAGATGTCAGAATCTACATTACATTTTTCATTTTAGAATCTGGAGAGAAATTATGAAAAATAAAATACATTTATGATCATATCCCCACCTGCAATACTGCTTAAAACCTGTGAAATATTGAAAAATGAGACAGGCAGTTCTTTTTTTCTTAAATCTGTGCTGACTGCTAAGAATTTTATCAAGGATGGATGTGAAGAATGATTAGACTGAAAAGCTTCATGGTTTTCACCCATGGACTGAAAAGAAATAAAGTGAAGAGGCTCATTATTTCTCTTCCCACATCCATCATAATGATTACTTTACTCTGAACATTGGACAGCCATGCCAGAGTACAAAGTTTCTTTTTTTAACCCCTCTCCATATTATATTATATGAGATTTTATGTTACCCCAGAATAGGATTAAAAAGAACCAATGCAAATAAGTTTTACATTGTAAAGACTATGAGAATAAATTTTACTGTGAAATCCGTATTTTTTGTAGTCGGGGTTTTTTTTAATTTTATGAAAAAGTGGGCAGACAGAATATCAAAAGACATAGAAAGCAATGTGGAAGCCCACAGGGAAGCTCAGAACCAAATTTTAAAGGCAAGTAATTTGATTTGAAAGCAAAAAATCTCCAAATGAAGCATGGAACTTAGAATGAAATGAGAATTTGGAAAAAAAATAAAATGCATGATTTGATCTGGATCCACTAGAGACAATTTTTAGTGGAACCAGAATGATTTTGTGCTTTTCTTTAAATTGGCAAGTTAGAATTATTAATTTGAAAAATGACAACATTTTTGTGGCCACTGCTATAACTGAGCCCTTATCTCCAGATGTAGAAGCACACCCATCTTCACTACTGTGTGCTTTCCTACTTCACCTCCCATGGGACAAGCTCTCCTGCACTATCTTAAAGTAAATATTAGTTAAGTTTATGAGGCTGTTTATTTCATGGCAACTTGTGAATGATTAGTCAATGAACTCTGCTGTCTAACACACATGTAAGAAAACATGGTTTCTGACCCTGCAGAGAGAGACAGCTTTTCATGTAAATAGGACTGTCCACACCGTGAGTTATAGTCTTACAAAGCCCATTTTGACTTCATGTGTGTCTTTGTCCGTGGTTTTCTTTCTGGGACCCCACCACTGAAGAGGTGCCTGCTGAAGCAATTGAGGCAGACTAAGATTTCAGTTGTGATGAAAAATCACTGCCTAGAGAAAGAAGATGACTGTTGAATGAGTTGAAAAACTGCAGCCTGAAAAGGCTAATACATCTAGAAGTCAAAAGAGTAATGATCAAAACCCAATGTTCTTCATAGTCTTGTAATTTACCCCATGTTCTGTCTCCCAGGAGCCCTGCCCTGCTTTTATGTAGGCACATGAGCTTACAGATTTTTCTTCTGAGATGTGAATTCAGGTATTTTCTGCCTTGTGTTAGATAAATCTAGAAACCCTAATCTTCCCTGTCTTATCTGGTAAGCCCATGCTACTTAAAATCCTAGCTCCGTACACTGTCTGGATTCTCTCATACATCTTCCGGTGCCGGAAAATAGCTGAAGATACTTCTTGTATCACTGAATAAATAAAATTTGTTCTAAATTTGAAAAATCAATTAGAATGGGGGTTTTTTTGAGATTGTATTAAAAATGCAGAACTATTTGTAAAAAAAATGAACCCAAAATTATCAGTATGTAATTATGCTTCAATTTGAAAATACTTTTTAAATGGTAAAGAAACCCATGCTTCATGGGTTTTCATGAGCTAAAATAGTGCCAGGTGAATGCTGAAATCAAAAGCATCCCTGCAGAAATTTCTGTAATCAGCAAGTTAGGAGCCTGCAGCTACTGACCAGTAATTGGACAGGTACTGCTACTGTAAGGTATTTGCAAAGCAAAACTTTGAAAAAGCTGGTGAGTCAGCTCCAGTTTCTGCTTATAATGATTATGCCACTCCACATTTTGAGTCCATTTCATGACGTGCTTCATGTACTGCTTAGTGACTTATCACAAAGTGGCGCTTCCAAATGAATCAAATTTAACAATCCCATAGTTATAGACACTGAGGAACACAGGTGCTAAGATGAAATTTTACAAACATGAATGATGCAGCTGTGACATTGCACAAGGGGGTTTTTTGGTTTATTTTTGGGTTTGGTTTTTGTTTTTTTTTTTTCATTTTTTAAACTGAAAGGAAAAGAAAAAGTCTAGTTCACCCACTTGTCCAGCAGTTTGACTTGGGCCAGTCAAGATAGCTCATATTCTGAATAAGGTATTTAATGCTTTAAATATTTTTTTCACAAGACTGATCCATCTGCCTTCTCCACTAAGAACCTCTTCTCTCGTGGAGGCAATGTATATGGGCTGCATGTACCCTGAAGGAGCGCAGAAGTACATTTCCTTTACGACATGAAGTTTATCTCCAGATAAACGCTGGTTTACCTAAAGTGAAACAAGCGAGGCCAGGACCAGAGTGTCTGCCCACTGTCTCATACTTTTCTTCTCATACCCAAGTACGGCAGGACATGAAAAGTCCAAGGGCTGGTGGGCTCATGCCGTATCAGGGGGTAACCTTGTAGCACCACAGTTTTCTCATAGTCTTCCCTTTCTGTCCCTGGACCTATGGAGTTCTCTGGCTTAATTGAGCATATTGTGGTCATATATGGGAGCTCCAAGTAGAAATCAGTCTCTGCTGTCTAACACACATGTAAGAAAACGTGGTTTATGACCCTGCAGAGAGAGACAGCTTTTCATGTAAATAGGACTGTCCACACCGTGAGTTATAGTCTTACAAAGCCCATTTTGACTTCATGTGTGTCTTTGTCAGTGGTTTTCTCTCTGGGACCCCACCACTGAAGAGGTGCCTGCTGAAGCAATTGAGGCAGACTAAGATTTCAGTTGTAAATTATCCTCCTTCTAGAGAGCGAACTGTAAATTACTGCTTTGCCATGTGGTGGAGCTGGTAGACAGCAGTTCCGAAATTTAATTTTCTTCATTGTGAAAGTTGTTGCTATGTTTGGAATCTTTCTTTTTTAACAGTTTTCACAACTATGTTTAGTCTGGTAAACTACCTATAAAACTTAATCTTAGCTTTTGTATTTATATCATAAACGCTCAACACTGGGGAAAACTTCAAAGCTTGATTTTTGGAGTAAGAACTGCCAAGTCTGACGGCAACTTTCCACACAAATGCTTAATGACAACTCATCTATTATTCCATGAAGAGCAATGCCTCTGAGGGGATCTGTAGATCTCATTTTTCAATTTCTAGGTGTCAGAGGAACTTCTAGGCCCCTGTTGAGGATGGTCATCTAGAGTAACGTGCACAGCATAGGTAATGCTGGAAACACACCCCAGAAATAAAATATTGCAGTATGGTTTCTGTCTCAGCAAAATTCCCCATTTTCAGCACAAGAGAAAGTTTCATGGATATCGAGTGGATCTAGAGTGGATCGACTAAATGTTGTGTTCTTAAAGTAGCCAGTACCTCAGTGATGTGCTGGTGTGGAGACACTTTCTGGGGTTCTTCAATTCTGTTCAGCTTTGCAAAGCTCAGACCCAGGTGCTCACAGTGATTTAGGACCTAAACTCTTCCTGGATCTGCACAGTGCTTTAGAAAGTTCTTATAGGTTTCTGCCTGCAAATTTTCATATAAATCTTTCCAAATCTGGTCCTAAATTCATAAGAAGTGCCTTAGAGAGAAAAAGGTCTTGTGATTAAAATAGCACAGTATAATTCAGAATTACTAATTATATTCCCTGCATTCCCATTAACCATCTGTGTTGCCTAAAGCAAGTGGTGTGAATTCGCTATGCCTCAGTTTACTCCTCTGTAACACTGGCATAATATTTGCCTTTATTATAGCACTATGTGTGTAAAAATTCATTTGAAATTCTCAGATAAAATGTACTTTGAATATATGGTAGTATGGTCATTATTACTTTCAGTCTTCAGCTCATGTTATTTTCTAGACTATTTATTATTTTACACTTCTCTCACCTCTCAATACAGTAGTCAACTGTTTCATTCCTGAGAAACTGCATTTTAGAGCATTTCATAGAGGTGTTGGTGGCATATGGTCAAATTCCAGTATGACCAGTTTGCCAACTGAAATTCTCCCAATAGTTTAAAGTGGATTAAGTATTTTTCTCTTCCTCTAATGTGTTCAGCAAGGCTATCCACCGTGAAATACCCCTTGCATTTCATTCCTATGTAGCCGTGCAGTAGTGAACCAAGTTTATGTTTCTGACTGTTTTGACTACAAAGTTGTTTGAATTATTTGGGGAAATTCAAGACAAAATTAATAATACTGACACTGTGTATAAAATACCAGTGTTTGAAACCACATTTGTGAATAACTGTTTTATTTCAGATTTCTTATGGGCTGGTCCTTGCACATTAAAAGAAGACTTATATCCTGCCCAATCTCATGTGTGCACTTTAAATTATGGAATGAAACAAAAATTCACCTATTTCTTTTCCTTTCCTGAGTTCCCATAGCTGGAAAACAATCCTATTTGATAAAAAAAATAAATTAAAAAATGCACAGTTTATAATGTGGATTGACTCAAACAATGAGAATCTGTTGGATGCTAGATTTGTTTGGGCTGTTACAGAATCTCTTTCAAAGCTTATTAAGATGAGTACACACAGCTATGTTAACTTTTAATGGGTCACTTAAATTTTTGTGTCTGGAGAAGAACAGGGTTGTTAGTTACATTTAAAAATCCCCAGACAAAACCATACCACAAAACCCAGCAATGCTCCGTGTCTGCTTGTGGTCAGTTGTAAGATAAATGATGACAGCAAAATTCAGATTTAAAACTGAAGTTTGAGTCTGAACTATCAAGGAGTGCATTTGGGCCTGGAAGTAATAGCTGATCTCATGTTTACATGAACTGCAATGACAAAGAGTATCTGTGGATTAAAGAATGAGGGCCAGATTTTCAGCTAGTGCAAGCTGAGGTAGGTCCAGTGAACCCAACAGAAATAAACTGATTTATTCCTCTTATAACAAAGAAATTATTTGTAGCATTTCTTTAGACAAAAAACCCACAACTTTTTAAACTCTTCACACATACATTTGCATGGATTCAATTGGAACACAAATGTTTAAAAAACTGTGGATAGTAGCTTCAAGGTCACCTTCAAAAATGTGTTTATTGTATACAAATTAGCCATGTGTAAAATGAGGACATATTCTTACTATAGAAGAACACACTGCAGTAAGCTGCACATTTCTCTGCCCCTTTGATATGTATTTAAATGGATTCATCCCAACATGACCTTGAAAGGTTAATTCAAAACAAGATTTGATTTTAATTTTTTTCTATTTGCTTTTTTAAAAAGGGTTTATGTAGGACATGTTGTTCACTTGATGCTAAATCTCATCTTACAAGGGTGTTCTGGAATGTGTTGGAATAAAACTCAACAGTCATATTCCCTGAATAATAGCTAAATGTTTGTGAGTGCAATGGAGGTATAGCTCAAAATCTTTCATGACTAGAAAAAGCAGTGTTATTTTAAGACTCAAATACTTAGCGCTTTCCTGTTTTCTCTCAGCATTGTATCAGTAGGTACATTCTTTAAAAGCAATCACAACTTGGTTTCTTTAGTCTGCAGAAACCCCATCTGTGTATGCTCCTGATAGAAACCAGATTCTGCACGGTGGAATCCACTGGAGCAACATTATCTGCAGCTCGTTTGTGCATATTCTCTACCTCATTTACATATAAATCACATAACCTATGGTGTAGGGACTGCCTCATCCCCTCAGTGGGGAGGTCATCCTGGGAAAAGGGAGCACAGCAGTGAAAGCTGCCCCTGGCCCATGCTCTCGCTGGGGAGGCATGGAGTGGGGTGGGTGGATGGGGTGGGGGCATCAGCCCCCAAAGTGGGGAGGCTCTGCAGAGGCAGGCTTGGCACCAGCTCAGCGGGCAGTGGCACCCATCTGGGGTTTGCCCTGGGATGTCTACACTGGTGGCTGATGCTGAACGTGGACAGAGGTGCAGCCTGGCTGGAAAGGCAGCAGCCACCGTCTGCTGTTGTTCAGGCATGAATTCCTCAGCTGGTACAGTTGCCCTAAAGCCCTTTATATCTATTTGATCCCCATCTCTCTTCTTAGCTTTAAAAGTACTTCCTTGAGTGGTGTAATCATGGGGCAATTTCCTCTCATGCCAAGTTTAGATATTGTACGTACAACTTATATGTTGACTTGGGTGACATTGTTTCCCAGTTCCCAGTGAGATAGGGATCAGACCACCTCTGTGCAACTCAAAGACCAAAGCATTGCACCAGACAGCACAAGATTTCTTCAGAACATTTTGGAAGTGGAAATTGAAGTCATTTGAGGATTAGCATTTTGTTAGATGGGGAGATGAACCCCAAAACACAACATCCTGAAATTGCTCAGCTGTTGTTCATCGCTGAAGGTTTGAAGGCAGAGATTGCAATCTTTCTGTGCTCTATCTGCCTGCTGTACAGTTTGAAGAACAACAAGCGAGACAGGTCAGCACTGGCCCCCCTTTTCTCTGTCTGTGTAACCTGGTATTAGTGAAAGAAAGCAAAAAGGTTTGAAATCCTACTTGAAGCGGATACTGGTTACTTAAGTCAGCATTATGTTCAGTAACAACAGACACAGCTGTCTTGACCACACACAGACCATTTTAACAATTGCCAAAGTGCAACGCTCGTTATGCAGCCAAGTCTTAAATTATGATAAGCAATGAAATAGCCAAAGATGTTTTAAAAGAAAGCACATCAATTCCATTAATATGAAATTTACCTTTCAGATAATTCTTGACTTGTAACAAATGTACATTTGCCAGTTATGTAAGCAACAAGACTACAGAAAGTAAAATTTAATTCATAAAAATAAGCTAGCCAGGATTTTATGTGAATGGGACTTAATGACTATGTAATTATAATTTCTAAGTGCATGTAATTATTAAAATAGAAACAGACACTAGTTTTTCTGCTTTCTGTGGCTTTTCATAGTCTTTTTTTTAAAAAAATCAGATTCATAGTGGAAATGCGTACCAATCACAAGGCTTGGAGGGATGACAAATCTAGGCTTCATTTAGGCAGAGAACTTGATCATGAGCATATAACTGAGCATAGGCTTAAGCTCTTTGCTGAGTTTGAATCCTAAGGGAGGTACACAGGTACACAGACTTTTTCAGGTGATTTTAGCTTTTTCAAATATTTTGAGCTAGGCAAGGAAAGGATGAATTTGGATTTGCCCAAACTGCTTTAGTTGCATGTAGTTTTGCCATGTAGGCTTTGAGGGTGGGTGGGAAGTTATTTTCCATGTTCCTTCTACTCAGACTTCTACTTAAAACTGTAATAATGCCTTGTTAGCTTTTAAAATTCAGTCAGTCCTGGGTTAAAAATGGACACTAGAACATTGCACAAGGCCACTTCACTATCAAAGAAA
The DNA here is from genome assembly GCF_023634155.1 of Falco peregrinus. Classification (NCBI taxonomy): domain Eukaryota; kingdom Metazoa; phylum Chordata; class Aves; order Falconiformes; family Falconidae; genus Falco; species Falco peregrinus. The sequence goes on from NC_073724.1 coordinate 101,393,194, forward strand.
TGAATGAATGAGAGGACTACAATTCAAGGATTTCAAAGAAGCATATAAAATCCATGTGCTGTTTAACCTTGTCCAAGATCCTGGAAGCACACAAGATCCTAACGGCTTCTCCAAGTCTGCCTTTCCTCTCCCTGCAGCCCTCACAATTCCTTCAAGGTAGATTCGGAAGCTACACAGCATCTAAGGATATCATCAAATCTCTGTCTGCTTATGAAGAAATTGAAACTTCTGCTTCTCTTCTATACCATCAACAGAAAGTTGTTCCTGTTCCTACCTGCATGCCTGCTCTAGCCTTATCTGTCAATGTTAAGCACAAAGCATGGTCTCCAGTCCAGGGGGGAGGGCACACTTCACCAAGGTGGGCCAAGTGCAGCTTCTGCCTGCAGCCACTGGATGTACTGAAAATGCAGCAAAGGAATAGCTCATGTTTTGAGGTCATTAATTTCCCCCCTCTCATGTTGAACTTCCTGTAGGTGCACAGTGCCAGAATTGTAGTAGATGGCAGCTGTAGGCAGTCTTCAACTGCCTCTCACTGCTGCCTTGGCTTGGGACTATCTAAGACAAAAGGAGATGCTTTTGCAGTGGTGTGAACTGGGTCATGGATGAACCCCTCCATTTTGCCCACAGAGATGAGCTGTAGGTGCATCCTGCATGGTGAACAGTACCTCACCAGGACTGCTGGGGACCAACAAAATCAAAGAGTTTATTAAATTTCTCTGTAGCACTGTCAACCTTAAAAAGGGACAGTCACTCCTCACTGCCATCTCCCTCTTTCATTACCTTTTAAAGTCTGTGTAATTAATTTTCATTATTGTTCTCCCCGCATCCCCCCCCCCCCCCCAAGCAGATTTATTTATTTTCTAAATAAAACTTTCTTTAACAAAAGGGAGTACCACAACATCCCATCAATATTGGGGAAAAAAAAAAAGATCCTTTGTATATTGCTTACAACTGTTTAAAAACTGCAAAAGAAAAAAAAAATGTCATCCCAATGTGTCTGTACCTGCAAAAAGTACATCTTGTTTAAAAAAATGCTCATTATTATTATTATGACAGTTGCTATAGCAATAACAATTTTTTTTACCTTGCATAGCAAAGTAATTAGTTATGAAAACCTATGGAAATTGTTAGTGGGTGGTGCCTTGCTGAAACTTTTGGGTTCAGGTTTTGTTTTTCCCAAGATATGTGTATTTGTTGCACCAAGTATGGTTAGCCCTGAGCAATCTGAGAGGTGATCAGCTCTGTTGAGAGAGACAGAAAAAGAAGAGATGTGGTGAGGTCCAGGAAACAGCACATTCAAAACACAAACAGAGACTCCTATTTTCCCATACTTTCCACCACGCAATGATCATGGAGCAGATCCTGCCTGACATAGGGCGATGAATCTCAGCAATAGGTTTCCAAATCAGAGATGTCTGGGGAAGGGTGTCCAGGGTTCAGTGCACGTGACCTTCCGGTAGAGTTGTCTCAAGTGCATTCCTACCCTCAGTGTTGCAGGCTATAAAACCTAGAGCAAAACAGACCCAGAAACAAATTATTTTGGAATATGATTTTACCAGTGCAGTGGGAACTTACACTGAGGCTTTTCTATGATAAATGGACCTGAACACATAAATAGACTCAGGAGGAAACTTCTTCAGGCACATGGTCCGTACAGTTCCACCTTCGGGAGACACTGTCTGAGCACATGTATCTGAGTCCTCACGTGCTGGGCATTGTGCTTTGAACTTTACTTTGTCCCAGAAGGCTGCAGCAGCACCTCTGTGGAGAGGCTGTCCGGGCTGCCTCCAGAGCCCGGGCTGTTTGCTCAGCCCTGGTGGCACTGAGACCCTGTGATGCGGCAGCCCTGGGCCACCACACCAGTGCTGAGCCCAAGGGCTCCCTGGCACCTTCGTGACTTTTGCTCCTCAGCTCAAGTTATGTATTGCTGTAGGTTTGCAGCTTGGTTTTTGAAAGATGTTTGTCATTGGAGGTAAACCAAGAAAAAAATTGCAATTTTCTTTAAGCAATAACTCCTGGCTTTATTTACTGCAGGAAATTTTCAAGTGTAGACAAAATTGTATATTTACGTACATTTCATTGCCTCATGTCTGGCAGTGTTAGAGGCCCCTGCATTGCCCAATATCCTTCATCTCTCCCCACCTTTTACATGTTGCCTCCCTCTCCAGAACATGGGAGCCTAACTGTTTCTCCATCTCTTTTCTTCAATTCACTCCCTAAAGAGGCCAATTAAGGACCTCGTCAAAAAATAAACAAATATGTTCTACTCTCATTTGTCAGGCAACCTCCTGTTCCACCTCAACATGCAACAAAATCCAGATGATCTGTCTGTCGCATAGTACCTTCACTGCTTTGGTTCAGACTTGAAAAGCAAATTTGCCCTGAACTGCAGCCAACTGTGAGTCCATTAATGGCTTCCATGTGAAGTGCCCAGTATCAAACAGAACTCACAAATTACTCATAGCTTTCCCCATAATTAAATTTCTTCACTCTTCCTCTTAGGTCTCTGGAAAAACACGAGGAGATTTTTCTGATTTTTTTCTTGACTTAGAAGAGCTGATAAAATATGGAGCACTCACATTAAAACCAGGCAGAATACTTAGCTTTCGGTGGGCTGAAAGCTACTGTGGGCCCCACAGTCCCCAAAAAAGGGAGAGGATGATGGAGACACCAACACAGAGCAGAAGAACCGCTGTTGTCAGCAGGCAGAAGTTGAAGACAACTGATCAGGATGCTGGGAGGGACAGACGAAGGTAAAAGCATTGGTGCCTAGGAGAGAAAAGAGCTTCCATCATGGAGGAGGATGGGGCAGAGCCCATGGGAAGGTATTGCAGGGAGTCAAGGGAGCCACTGGCAAGAGCAGGAATGGATCTGGAGCAGCCCACAGGCATGAGAGCATCAGGTCAGGATGAAGATGAGGCAGTTGGCATGCCTCACCTGCCAGCCTCTGAAAGCCACGCTGTTGCTTACTCACCTCAAATTGTCCCTTACTCCATGTTCTTTCAGCCTGCATATGGGAATCAAGCCCTACTGTTTTCAGAGGCAGTTATGTGAGCATCACAGGCGTAAAGTAAGGATTTCAGTGGCAATACCTTGGCATATCGAGGTGATTCTTTGACATATACTTCAAGATCACTCCAAGAGCTTGTAATATGGCAGGATTTAGTTTCTGCTTCAGTCAAATGCCCTACTGGTGTAAACAGACAAAGCCACACTCACTGCAGCAGGATTTAGTGTATTTATATCAGTGGGAATTTCCTTCCATTTAGTGAGTCTTTAAACAAAAGAATAGACCAGAAAAAAAAATACAATCTTTTTTTCTTCTTATCCATCAGTTTCTAAACATAAACTTGTTACCTCCCATGCTGTAGTATTTTAAAACCAGAACAAAGAGCTGGTGAGAGTAAGCACGGCTATGTGCTAATTTATAACTGCTCAGAGTAAAAGGCAGCTCCAGCTGACAGTAGCTTCAAAAAAATCGTGCCTCCTGTAAATTAGGGTAAGGGAACTGATCACTGAAGGTAAACAGGTGATGAAATACTTCATTAGTACCTCATTTGTAATTTATGTCTGCTGAAGTAGTTGACAAAGAATCAAAACGTAAGTGGTAGATTTCTCAGAAGTGCAGCCTTTGAGGTCACTGAAGTGGATTAATTATAACCCAGTGTAAAGCACAGCCTGTCTCTGTGTCAATTACCAGTATTTGATAACTGAAATTATGTCAAGCTCTGTTCTTCTTCAAGATGCAGCCACACATTTTAAAATCATTATGACTGTAAGCTTGAGCTTCACATAGCTAATGAGTTCAGCTCATTTATTAAAGTTCATTTTGACTTAGATAGTAGTTGAGATTCAGAGGGGAGTGGGTGGCAAGGGATCCAGTTCTGCAAAAATAAACTCCTTTCCTTATCCCCTCTCCCAGTCCTGTGCAGGAGAAACAAATTTAGCTCACTTGCCAAAGAATAATTTAAATGTACTGTAGGAGAAAGAGTTGAGGGAGTCGACTGCTATTAAATATGACCTGCTCCTAATGGCTATCAGAACTCCAATTGTTCAGTGAAAATGCTGGGCTTAACGGACTGCCTGCTGTTCATATTCATAACAGAAAAATGACTGATAATGTACCTCTACCACATCTTGGGATTCTTTCCCCACTTCCTCCCTGTTTCACTTTCTTCCCTGGAACTACACAAGTATTGGTTAGGGTTCGATAGCATCTGTTCGTGTGTTATCAAAACCTACCACACGCTCTTTGGAGAGTAACTCTATCTTGCCGTGGTCGTGCAATCTGCTGCCAGCTCAGCAGGCAGGCAGCACGCGCTTCCTGCATCCCCACCCGCGGCTGCACTGCCTGCGCACGGTGAGCAGGCTTCGAAAGCCATGGCTTTGCGTTTGCTTTTCCAATCCAAAAGCAGCTGATGCACTGGGTTGGTGTCAGTAAACTGATCACCAGGACACCAGCTTTGCTGCATGTTTCAGGTGCACTTTATGCTCAGCCGGGGCTGCGCCGGGGCTGTGGGCAGGTGTAGCTGGTGCTGCAGGGTCCCACCTCTGGGAGAGATGAGGCTAGATCTCGGCCATACTGTCAAACAGAACGGCTCCAGCTTCAGCTGAGGTCCCACTTTGACCAGAGGCTAAGGAACAGTCTTTGGTCTAGTGAGATGCTCTTTCACCATTCCCTGCTTTCACCTGAAGTATCTCAGTTGCAAATGTCTCTAACTGAAGTAACTAGTAACATATGATCCTGTTGCATCGGTAATTCCTTATTCTTTTTGCTCTAACCAAATGACATACAGTCTGGGGTCAGACAGTGTTTTCAATGGAATCACACATTTATCGTGGCTGTAACTTTATAAGACCCATATTCCAATATTCATCAGCAACCTTTTGAGAAAGCAACAAGTTAATTCTTTGGGGTGGACACAATATAGTCAGAAGGTTTTCTTCTAAAGAATAAATTTCTTTTCAAGATTAACAACATGTGGTGCTAATGTTTAAAGTACAAATTGTAGTTTGTCAGTGCAACTCATCATTCCTTATTACACATTGTGAAATAATTTTAAGATTCTTTGTGTATCTTTAAGCCAAAAGAATATCTGACAACCACCCAAGACCTCTGCTATGGAGTCCAAAGTAAGTATACAACTATGACCTAAACCATAGATTTCTAACTTGAACCTCATGAAAATAATCGAGGAAAGGATTTTTTTGTGTCTAGGATCTAATAATAGTCTGTTTTCTAATGGAATCGATCACTCCAATTTGCATCAGATTGCTGTTCATATCGTTAGTACCAGGATAATGTGTTTGTTAATTCCAGAAGCACCTAAAAGCATTAGGTATGTGGAGAGATAGATTGTGCAGAATATTCACCACAGGGTGGCTTTCTGGCCTGGCTGAAATCAGCAGAAGTTATAGCATCTACGTCAATGCATATGGGACTTCAAATCTCATAGTTTAGTCTCCACTGTTTCAGGGAAAATATTTTATTGGATAAGCAGCCAGAATGTTGAAACAATTCCTCCCTAAATATGTTGCAGCAATAATGACACTGATTTCTCCATGGCATCCATCAAATGGGAACACTTAAAAATGCTCATTTCAATATAAATAAGTAAAAATGTGCTACAGATTGAAAATGAGGGAAGACAACTGGTATGAAGGGTATTATAAGCTATGTCTAGACTTACCTGCTAGGAAAAATGATGGCTCCTGTCCAGCCCACACCTCCAGTTTTCTTTTCTGTGAAAACCAGATTGTGGGAAAGGTAGGAGGGAAGAAGGAGGGACAGCTGGTGCGTGCCTGTGTTTTGTCCCAGTAGGGAGCTGGGTTGTGAGAATATGCAACTGGAAAGTGGAAAATTCTCCCCACATCCCTCATCTAGATACAGCTAAGTGCCCACAGTGACCAAGGGAATGGCTTTTTCATAGGAATTCAAAAGTGTTTCCATTATTTCCACTCATTTGTTAAATATAGCTTTGTAGAGTCAGACTTTTCAAAAAAGCTGGGCAATATATGGGTTCATTTCCTTGTGTGCCACCACTTTAATGGTACTACGTTTGAAATGAGCGTAATAATGCTGATGACTCAAAGCCAGGATTTTATGAAGATGCAGGAACAGATTTGCAAACTCTTTGTGTTCCCAGAGGAGCTCCTACATGGCACTAGAGTAGTGGGCACATTCCAAAAACAATTCACACCATCTCCCAATTCCAGTTCTGCCACCTGAGCTCTGAGTTTCAATAAAATGTCATCACCAAAACTTTTGAGGACTTGCAAAGAAGGTTTGAGGCCAAAACCTCAGCTAGACGCTGATTAAGAAATACAGACAGACCAAATTGATTTTTCTAGGCTGCTGCTCATGCTTATTGCCCCTTTTAGCAGATATTTATCCATGGCTGGAAGGAATTTGTGTACCTCCAGAAAAGGTATGTGGCCACACCAGCCTGGAGAGGGGTGAGACAGCTGGCCCCGTGGGATGGGTCAGGCAGAAGCAGATGGCCCTGAGCGGATGGGCTGGCGTGGGGACAGATGGCAACATGGGGCAGCTTGGGAAGGGGGACATATGGCAACATGGGATTGGCAGGAGCTCAAGTCCTTACGCTGGGCCCAATTACGGGCCTGGTGGGTCTGGATTTGCCTGGGAGAAGGTAAAAGGCCTTTTACATCTCCCGCCCCTCCTCAGACACGGGCAGGGATGTCATGGACCACTGGATGTGGCCGTGGCTGTGTGCTGTGTAGTCCAGACAGGGATCTCAGCCACGGCAGGCTGCTGAGCCTTTCTGAATATTTTTGCTGCTGTTACTCCAGCATCTAATAAGTTTTCACCATTCTTACACACACGAGTTTTGATTTTCATCAGCACATGGTTCATCAGAGGTAGAAAAGGGTAAAGGCAACATGTGCACTACTGAGATTTAATGGGCTGATTCAGCATGCTGTTATGTCCTTTGAGACGTGGAAGACAAATGAATTCTCCTGTTCCTCATCTTAGAGAGCTGACACGTGAGTATCGAAAATACTTAACACACAGGAAAACATGTAACACCATAATATATCCATTGTATATTCCCCCTCTCACTTTCCTTATTTTTGGGATAGTAAAGACAATAACCAAGAAATTTACTTCAATTCGTAAGGAGCTTTTTAGGCATAAACACTTTTTCACTGCTAACCACTAACTACCACATTGCACATGTAGAGCATAATTAAGTAGAATAATAAATCAGGAGTTGATGTCTTCCCATGTCATTTTGAGTATGGGAGGTAAAATTAAAAATCTTTACATGCTGAACATTATGGAATGTACTTATATACACCAGTCTAATATTTGTCAGTATGCCTCCAGTATTTCTTTGCCTTAATACAAGCTGTCCACCCAGAAATGACATATTTTGGGCATATTTTAAATAGATGCAGGGGAAGTCATTTAGTATGGTCACATTAAACTGCTGAAGGACTCCATAGATAGAGTATACAGCACAGCCTGCTTCCCTGGTGAGAACAGGATGAGATTTTTTATAGACAGCATTAAGCCTATTGAGCAAATTGCATTCACCATATTACCTTTTATAACTATTGTCATTGCATTTTTCACTTTTCCAGCATACTTCATCATCTCTTTCATCACTTCTTTTATTGAATATGCCATTAACAGAGCAACATCCATTACAGAGGTATAGGAATTAATTAACCTGCAGCAGTTGTGATCTCTGGACACTGAATATAACAGATTTGGTGTTCATATCACTGAGACCAGTTTCCTGTCCATGGACAAGAGTATGTAATCACAGAATGCTATAGATTGAAGCTCGTATTAGTAGGATTAATTTACTTTTTTGGGAGGAGGGGAAAGAAGTGGTGATAGTTAAAAATGATACTTCAGGTTTGGGAAGAGATCTCATTTATTCTAAAAGAGCCTAAACTGTGAAATTCATGTGCAGATGTGGATCTGGACTGCTCCAAAAATGAAGCAGTGTTCAGAAAAAGATTTTTGTGAACCTATTTTAGCTAGATAGACAATAAATGTTACGATGGAGATTTGCACTCTGAAATCCCTCTGAGCCAGGTTTGCGATTCTGCTACTTCTTTTTACTTCTTGTGAAAGAGAATTTTCACTGTTACTATAAAGGAATTATTTTAATTTAATTTAGCCATTAAAGAAATATGAAGAGTTTTATAATGCAGTTTTTGTAAGGAGTATGTATTTACATGGTAACAACCTCAAAAGACTCAGGTTAGTCTTGCTGCATGTGCTTTGCATACCAGTATGATGAATATGACTGGGTTTCCTGGCAATAAAAATACACAGAGTGCCTCCTATATCTATCCATCAATAGCATGATTTTATTTGATACTGGATATTGTCTCTGAAATGATACGTATCTGTATGAGTACTTGATTCTCTTTCTTTATCAGGCTGGTATCCAAACGCTGAAAGGTCAGAGTCACAACCGATGTGTGCTGGGACAGCAGCACTCAAACAGATGGAGGCGTGATGACTGATAGCCACTGATGACTTGACTGTCGACAATCACTTTGTTCCATACAATTTCTTTTAAAAGTCAGATTTCTCTAAAAGGTTCCATTCTTACTGCCTGCATTTCTTGTAGGTTTTAATTAAGGTGTCTCCAAACTCAGAAGATGATAATTTATTTTCCCTTTTGTTCATGAATGTTTTCCTATTGTTTGGGAATATTGTATTCCATCGCTGTGAAATGTCCTCTAGTATCACTGTCCTACTTGTTACAAATGTAGGTATTCTGCTCCATTTGCGTGACCTTTGGATGATACCAAGAAGTTAGAATTTATAAGGTAGAAATCCCTCTGTAGAAACATCCTGAATCATTTTCCTGTGGGAAGAGGGCTTCCCCACCTGCAATTTTGATAAGATGCTTGTTGCCTCAGGAGAATGGCCAAGAAGATCCACAATTTATTTTGGTAGTTTGAGGCACCATTCTGTCCACTGCATTCAAAAGGCCCCAAATCCACAAAATATAAGAATGAAAATACGTGTTTTCATAAGCAAAGCACCATGGTTAGTCATGATGCTTCCAATTTGCAACATCCCAGAAAGATGAATGACCTTGCTTATATTTGTTATTTTAGTTTTTCTAAGAGATGTATGATGAATGAGATTTTCCAAATATATTCATGAATAATAATGTCATTTTAATGATATTGTATCTTTGCATACAGCAGATGATTATAAAGAATGCCAATGGGGACTGACTGATAACCAGGTCCTGTAATTGGAATCATGTCTAGAAGAAAAACTATAGCACAGCTTTACACATTTCAGGACTACCCAGAAACCAATATCTCTCCTGAAAACGGTAGAGTGCCTACAGCTATCATTCCAGCTATTTCTGAGTAATGGTAATAGCTCTGGAATGACATCTGACTTGAAGCAGTCAGGTATTAAAATACCAGACAAGCACAGCTGCCTGTACCTGACTGTACTACAGGAGCAGTGATATGTGGCAAACTGCCATGGTATTATGTCCCTTTAAGATGTAAGCTCTCCAAAAGGCAAAAGTTCAAGTAGGCTTAGTATTGGTAAGGTCTATTCCCTCATATTCAGCTTTAACAGGGAGTTCTGTGGGTTTTTTTCCTATTCTTTTAGCAGTTGCACAAATAATGGTAAAATGCTGGAAACAGGAATGTAAGAAAAAATATACAAATTCTATTTAGAGCATTTGCAAAGTAAATAAGAACTCCCCCAAAACCTGACGTAATCTGTGTCCTTACATTAGAAGTGTAATTAAGATGAAAGCCTGGCTTCTTTGAAGGTAATGGTGACAATCCCACTGATGTTGTTTCATTCAGTCTGTTCTGTCTTCTCAGTCCTGTGTAACTACTGAGCTTCTTTCTGAGTCTATTTTTTTTTTTACTTTTAGAAATAATGGAAATAACTTAGATGAATTAAATCTTCATTTTCTTGGGCATAATCCACGAGCCTCAGGAATAGCTGATGAAATATCCTTGCATTTTTAAACAATTGTGCTAATCCAGTCAACACCATAATTGCACTCAGAATCCCTTAGGCCTAATTTAAGTGTAAGGAAAAGCTACTGTGCTATTGTTGAACTCCTTGGGTTTAATTTTTTACCAGCCAATAATTACAAAACACAGGAAATGACATGGTGAATGATGGAACTATTTTGAAGTGCAAATTTATGAAGCAGCTGCAGCAAATAAAGTGGTAATTTAATTAGGCTTATGTCCTAAAGCTGAGGTGTAGTGAAGAACATTTCTGAGATACAAGGTAATTCAAATCTGGAATAGTAATCCCACATTTAGTAATTTCAGTGCTATAGCTCAGTTAATTACAGCATATTAACAAAATAATGAGATAATTAATCTTCAAATGCAGTTCTTGTCTACATGCATATTACAGAAGAATTTGACTTATCCTTTCTTTGTATGTTTTTCCAAGAACAAGTTATGACTAATTTAACCTAGAGAAACCCTTCCTCACCAAAATACCTAGATTCTTTTCTTTTCCAAACCTATCAAGTTTCGGACAGCTCGTTCTTTGTTTAAACAAGAAAATACTTTCATAATAGAATCTGTGAGAAGACTCTCAAAAGGTATTAAATTAATTTTATTTGTCAATTAAAGACTATTGCATCTACTGCTTTTGCTTTTATAAGCAGAATATACAGACTATTGCTGAGCCATTTAATCTGTCCTACTCCAGTTTTATTTGTAGTATAGTGGTCACTATCTGCACTTTGAAAACATGTGCTTTTACAAGCAGATAGCTGTTGGCACACTGCATACAATATATTTTATTCCTTAAGCATAGTACTAGAAAATAATGCCTTTTCAGAAATGTTAATAATCATAACTTTAGCAGATTTCTCAGTGAAGTATTTATTTTAGGCTTTATAAATATCACTATAAATACTAATTTTATACTTTGAGCCTTCTTTTTTGTCCACAGAACACTCAGCTTCACCTTAAATGAATACATACTTCTTTTCCTGCTTGTATGTATAGTCAACTACAAAAGACAACAGTTGTGACAGGCGTGCTACAATCTTTTCATGCCACATCTGAAATTCCCTGCATATTTGGAGGTTCTAGCCATTGCAATAGGTGCATTTTCCATTTGCTTCATCATCTTACTCACTTGCCTTGCACGTCTGCATCAGTTTTCTTCAACTGATGTTATGACTGCTGCGGACTATTTTGAATTTCCACTATTTAATGATTCCTGTTACTTTTATCATTGGATACAACTGACCCAGCTTTTCACATCCTGCCCTTGCTTCCACAGGCTGTTTCAGTGGGTCTATAACCCACGAGCCTCAGGAACAGCTGATGAAATATCCTTGCATTTTTAACCAATCATACTAATCCAGTCAACACCATAACTGCACTTAGAATCCCTTAGGCCCAATTTGAGTGTAAGGAAATGATGAGTAGGGTTTTGCACGCTGGGCACATAGTCACAAATACTGCATTTAAATGCATTGGTTTTTTGTGTCACAGAGGCTAGCATGTTAAGTAATGGCATAAAACCAGATTTTATCCTCCATGGTAGGTGAGAAAATATGTAATGCTGGCAAAACAAAAGAGGAAGGAAAACACCTTCTGGGAAAGAACAAGACCTCGTATCTGTGGTTCCATCTTCCACATTTGGTTGAGTCCTCTTTGAGGAGCTGATAAGATCTACTGGTCCTAAAAATGGTGGCCCAAATTCAGTAGACTTGAAACTATGTGCTTCCTCTCTAATAATAGGCAATGGTGTAAGGAGCATGTGGCTTTAAATCACTTTACCTAAATGAGAGTTGCATAGTGTTTGTCTCATGTCATTGTTGGCTTTGTAAAGTCAACTGGAGAACTCCTATCTGTAGAAAAAGACTAGTCCAAACAATCCAGATGTTTGTATTCAAATTAAACTTCACTGGAAATTTTGGAGGATGATAAACCCCCCTATATCGCTCTTAAATATTCCTGTCTAACAATGTAGGGAGACATGAATGAGTATATATACATACTTTTAAGATGAGGGAGGAAATGGTAAAACAAAAATGTTGACTGTTGTTCTTTCACTGTATGCTTGTGGCCTCTGTCACAGCAGGTCTGGGTGGATCAAATGTTCTGTGACTGCCACCATATCTGTAGCCCCCTTTTTGCTGAATGAGCCACACAGGTTTAGGATCTGTCCATGACTCAACATATAGAAGCTGTAGCTTTCTAGGGCGATGAAGAGATGAGGAGACTTCATTCCAGCACATTCTGTGCTCTCATCCACTATGGGAAGAAAGGTCAAAACAAAACAAAAACCAGGGGTCAGGTAAACACATCGCTTTCCAGATAGTTGCTGTGGTTTCTTTGTTTGTTTGTTTAATTTTGAGATCCATTAGCATTGTTTTCCTCAGCTTCACCTTTAAATCAGAGGGAATTGAATTCCTAAGCTCATATTTCACTGTGACCATGTTTCATGATGGACAAAAGAATGTCCTCTACTTTTTCTGGCTGTATTTGGTAATTTTTACTCTGAAGCATTAACCTCAGTAATGCAAAATCTGTAATGCAGTACCAGCCAGAGGTCCAGAGCAAGAGAGGTTGACTTTACCCTCTTTAGGCAGTGGTGGCATGCACAGGCCATTATATCTCAGCAACAACAACAATAGAAAGGATTCCTTCCAATTTGTTCATTAACCAAAGTGCGTGGTGATAGCCCCAGTACAAAAAATCAGATGCCTCTGCAATCCCCCTTTTCTGCCCAGTGCCAGCTGCTGAGGACAGGCAGAGGGAGCACGGGACTGCCTCAGCAAGCCTGCTGACCTTGCAGGAGGCTGAATTAGGGCCAGCTACAAGACACAGTTGCCTTCCTGTGACAAGAAGCTTTCTCCATGGAGCATTTTCAAAAGTTGAAGCTGAAAATGGGAAACAGTAGCAGGAATTTAAATTTTCCACCATCCCTGCTGTTAAAAATCTTCTTATCTCTTTCACACCCTCACCTTGCCCACATAGACCTAGAGATTGATGGGGAGAGGCAGCCTTTTGAGGAATCCTTGCTTCAGTTTATAGTTTGGAAATTGCAGTGTGGGTTGTGGGAAGAGCCAGCTGAGATCTTGTGTCACTGTGGTGGGCTGAGGCAGCATACAAGCACATCTAATTTATCACTTGTCTAAAGCTTAGTGGTTGATCTCAGTATGGTGAAAGCAGTTGAGTTCAATAGTGGAGTATTTTAGCCCAAAGCCTAAAATTAGGAAAAGCACTTATTTATTTTTCTTTTCCTTAAAGGCTGTGGGGTTTTAAATTCTTTTTTTCAGTAATTTTGTTTCACCCAAAGACTGGCTACAGACACAACTGAGCAGGGTTGCCCATGGGATGGCCCCAACACAGGGCGTTTGCTGAGTGATTTATTACAGCCCTTCCCCCCCCCCCCCCCCAGCACCTTTCTCCGCAAAGTCAGCAGTCATCTGAATCTCCTTGGCCATCCCAGTAAAAGAGCCACCACGTAGCAGAAACATTTGGTTTTGTATTTGTTCTCCAGAGGCATGCTGGTTAAGTGGGTAACGCTTGGTGACTTCCCTTGGCAGGATGAACTAATAATTTGGCTCACTAACCCCATAGTCCTCAGGCAGGTGTCAAACTTGTAACTGAATCACACCTTACAGTCATATGCTGATTTTATGCAAAATTACTTGATTTCATAATGCCATATATCCTGCTAATACTGAAACTGTCTGTTCAATGTAATCCCACTATTATGCAAGGTGATTTTAAGTAACAGGAAATACTTAATGTCCTTTTTCTTCAATACAGTGCACCATCTTCATTATTAACTTTCCCTTAGAGATATTTAATGTAATATTTTAAATATTTGGGGAGAGAGCCAGTCCATGACTGAGATTTTCAAACCTGCCATCTGGTTTCCATTTAAAAAAATGAGGAGGGTCTCTAATATGGTTTACACCAACTGTCCAGGATTCTCGTTCTTGGTCACTGAGGCAGCCAACTAGTAACATTAACAGAGAAAAATGTCTTCTTAGAAAAGTGTTTACAAGAACTGTAAGGTTGCGTTCCTTAAATACATCCTTCCTCTCCAGAAGGTACTTCTCAAAATGCCGTAATCCTTTTTTTTTTTTTGGAGGTCTTTATATACTCCAGGATCATTTGCAGTTCTTCCTTCTTCATTGCACCACACATTCAGTCTTTTCTCAATTTCTCATTTTTTTCTTACTTCATAGGGTTCTCTACCTGCATTTAGACTCTCTTTCTTTTGAAGCTGCCAGCCCACAGGCAAAAGCCATGACTTGAAGAAGAGAAACAAGCTTCAGTTTTATGACTAAAAAATTGTTCAGTTATGCCATACACTTGCTTCAAGTCTTATGGTCACAGTTGAGATTTATCTTGGAAGGACACTTGGAACAGCGCTGCAATCATTACCGTAAAGTGGAAGAGTACCTTCCATGGATTTTTGTGTTTTCCCACAGATACACTAACTGAGCACAGCTGCTGAAATGATTTGGCCCCTCATGGTGTCCCTAGCCACCATGTGCCATCCAAAATGACTGGCCTTGCTAGGAAGTAAAAAAAACACTTAGCACACAAAATCAAGGTGTTGGTGTGATGGCAGAGACATAGACTGTTTATCTCAAGGCGGTGCATTTCCTTGATAAAATATATAATGAACTGAAGTTAATGACACCTTGTAGTGATTTCCAGAATTTCTGATGACAAACACTAGACCTGGTCTCAGGAGATCTGCTCCAGTCTTCCCTCCTTCATCTACCAGTCGTGGCTCTTAGTCATCCTACTTTCAGCTCTCTGTACCTCCAATTTCCCCACTTCATTCCCCCTTTGAAAACAATCTGAAAACTGTTGTCATTGCTGTTATTAATTGTAGCAAATGCACACAATAGCAGTTATTGGAACATGAAACGTGTAGAACCCCTCCAGAAACCCCTTCCAAAAATCATCCACAAACTCAAGCAGAAGCACACAATGCAAACCAAGGTAAGCAATCAGACATAGAGAAGCACTGTAGGATTAAATTTTAGCTGCCTCATGGTGTAGTTGGATTTTATCTTCTTACAAGCAACCTTTCTTCAAAAATTAAAACATTTTTAGTCACATTATGAGTAGGGATTGATTTTCATGCCTTACATTGATTTTTCAGGGAGGCTGGGAATGGAAATCTGATACCAATGAGATTACAGTGAGCTGTTTTCTCTCCGGGGTGAGGCAGCAATTCAGCAAAGTACTTAAGTATGTTGCTAATTTCAAGCATTTAGAAAGTCCCAAATCAATTTCCTGCAGAACTCCTCCTGAACACAAAGCTATGGAGGCCAAATATTATCAAACTGTGCCATCCAACTCCATTTTCCTTTGTTTTTTGTCAACACTCAGCAACAGCTTTTCACTTCTACCTGTGGAAAGTTAATTTTAAGCTGTCATACTAGCAGACAGGTCCATCAGGACACCATGGTTAGTCCTAAAGGTATTGTATCTCATGTGGAACTGGTCATTGTTTAATAGAGACAAAAAGATTCTCCAAAACTTTTGCAAGTATGCCAGCACAAAGGATATTAAATTATATAGGAAGCTACATTATGCAGCAGAATGTATCACATCCAGCAGATTACTTTCTGTGAGTGTGACCAGGGAAAATCCTGTACCCATTTTTCCCAAGCATGCGTTTCTGCAAGACTTGTGTGATCCAGGAAACAAAAAGCTACTACATCTTTTTTTCATCTTTTAACTTTTCCCAAAAGATTCAAGGCGCCAACATGTTCCTCAGCCTCAAGTCTCTCTTTTTTTCCCCTCATGCTACATTGGTTGCCCTTTCCCACCCCCCCACCCCACCCACCCCCCCGTCATGTAAATACTTGATACTTGCAGGAACTGAGCAAGGGTACATCATGATACATCTTGTATCCAGTCCTCATGGGCCTGTGTGCTCCAGGGTGGATTTCCAGCATAGCCATTACTCTGCTAGCACAAAAGTCTGTGTACCAAACTCTACTGCATGATTTAAAGATGGCTTAAGAGAGTTTACACATAACAAATAACAAATGTTATAAGGACCAAAGATGCTTGGAAAGCAGCTGCCTAATGTGATTGAAGCCCTGATCCAGTCAATAACCACAATATTCTCATTAAAGCTTTGTTTACTCTGCTCATAAAGAAATTTACCCAGAGAAGAAAATGCCCTTCTAAAATCAGAGAATTAGAGTGTGAAAATGTACTATGCATGAGACTGGAGAATCTGGTCTCTATGCTCTTGCCCTGAAATAGAGAGTTCAATGTATGGACTGTTTTCAATCACATTTCCATGTGCACTGACTATTGCGTGCTGCTGGCACCCTGAGGTGCTTCACCAAGACAGGTTAAAACCTCAGATTGTCCCACAGAGGACAGGCAATGACAAAATATCCCACAAGGGAAAAAAAAAATCCAAACACATCTCTTAAAACAAGGGTCCAGCCCTGGGACAGGTTTTGTAGCAGAGCTCAAACCTCTGCTCCTCAGCAATGCAGCACAAAGCTGCAGTACCTCAGCCAAAGCACTATCTCATTAGATGGCAAGTGCAGGAGGCTGCTCTCCTCTATTTGGACCAAGCCACAGAGAAGATCTGACGCATGCTAAGGCCGTGGCAAAAACATACACTGAAAGAGAACATTCTGAAGGGCTTGGTTTGTTCATATTTAAATGGGATTCTTTGCTATAGAAAGATTTTCTTTGTTTTGATGTTTAAAGTCCTGAAACGTGGAGTATTGCAGTCTGGGAGTGACTAAAAAAGATGAACAATAATTTGTCAGGTAAACAAGCACGTCAGCGTATAAAGCAAGCTGATTTGAGTTGGAAAGGTGCCTTTGGATTTGGTTTTGCTTTCAATGATACAATAAGATTTGGGCTTGTGCTGAAGTTTGCTGCCTTGCCAAGGGCTATTTTTACAGGGAGTTACTGTGGAAAGAAGCCAATTAGACATAAAAGAATATTTAAAAGTAAAAAAAAGTACTTTCGATGGATATGGGGAAAGAGATCTCTTGAGAAAACAAAACACATGCCTAATCATTTGAGCCATATTCTTCCCTCAGGTACACAAGTGTAAAAACAGATTCTTTCCAGTGACATTGAATGAATTACTCTGCTTTTAATTGGGGAAAGAATCAGGCCTATTTTGTTCATTGGATCCATTTAAAAAATATGAAGAATGTGAGCCTTATTGCCAAACATGAGTCTGCGCTGGACCACCTTCTATGTTGGCTTCATTTATATAGGCAGCAAAAACTATAATACCTTTTTCTTTGTCCTGGTTTGTTTCTTTTTCATTAAAACATCAAAAACAGGTACACAAAATCTGTTTGTGAGTATGTGGTGGCTGGTTTCTGTACATGAAAGCAATTGAATTTTCTTCTGTCTTTATATACAGTGTATTGCTGCTGTCTTCATTGTTAATCTTGATAATTTTGGTTAATTTGGACCTGGATTTATTTAATCAAAAGTTTACAGTTGGAAAAGATTTTGATTTTCAATGCATGGGGGGACACATTTGATGTGGATTACTTGCATGTTTGTGTGAGTGTGTGTATGTGCATACACACACAACACACATTAACAAGTAATAAAAGATACCTCTTTGGTTCATTTACGCAGTGGAGATCAGATTATGAAAGGTTAAACCATTAAACAAATGCTAATGCACTCTGATGCCTGGACCTTGTCCAATAGTACCTGCAGCAGCTGTCAACCTAATTAAGCCAGATGTGTGTTAAGTGTAAACGGACCTCCCAGGAGGAACAATAACAGATTTCAGGTCCTTAGGGGGCTCAGAGCACCAATGCATATAGTGTTTCTGAAGGAAACATCACCCCTACCTTGTGAGTTTTCTGCTCATTAGTACCATCCTGACTGTACTCCTGCGGGACTGGGCTTAGGGGAGAAGTCGTCTCTTTTCATTCCAGCTAAGGCCAGTAAGAATGCTCATTTTCAATTGATTCTGGCAGTCATGACATTTACTCAACACTCTAATCTCTATTTTTTTAACCTCCACTTTACTTTGTCTGTAACATATTTTAAAAGTGACATTTATCCTATGCCAAGTTTGCCAATCCTTTAAGTATATGTGCAGACCATAAGCTGATAGGGAGGATCTTAATAAGCCTTTTAATATTAACAATCAAGAGAAATCTTTAGAACAGAGAAATATTAGGTAATTATAAGCATACAGTGTGCAATAACGTGTTACAATAAAAAAGAAAATCCTTTTACAGTGTGAAAATATTATGGGAAATTAACAAAACCCACTTAGTAATATCTAAAGCCTGCTGAAACTTGCAGCTGAATTGTTTCTTGTGTGCTATTAACTGCAATATGGCCAGGAGAAAGAGGCTAGAGAAGTAGACCTGCAGACCTTCACACCTGGTCAAGGAAAGACAAGTCTCTGAGAGTTCCTATGGACGTTGAACTTAACACCTACTTTCTCACCCACATCACAGCAAAACTATGGCACCTCTTTCCAAAGAAGCAGAACAAAGTCATGAAACAGCATCACAGAATAGAGTGTGGTTTTGCTGGTCTAATCAGCTGTGATGAATGAGAAGACCTTCACTGATTTCTTGGGAGGTCTGTCCACCTACACTGCCTTTGGATCTAGCCTTAAGTTCTCCTCAAGTCATCTGTGATGATCTAATAAAGGTGTATGGTGCCATGTTGCCTTAAACAAACTTTCACCTGAAAATGTGCTATCATGCAATAGTTTTGTTTTTCCTGGCACTCAGCATTCACTGTCTATTGGGGCATTACATTTAGTTACAGCTGTACTAAAATAAATTATTATGTACTGGTTAGGACCCTGTATGTTTTAATGCCATATCCATAACAGATTACTTTTCTAATTAGTTTTGCCATGAATTCTTTTTCTGTGAGACATGAACATATTCCTCATGTTGCAACTGAGCACACAGTGTGGTGCTGGGGTAGAAATTGTTGAGCCAGTCTTCCAGTTCAGTGCTACGAAAGAAAAGGGCAGAGCAGATCTTTGAACAGAGCAGGTTTCTCCTGTTCCGTCGTTGCTGCATGGTGTCAAATGTACCGTGTGTCTGTGTCCTTAACACCAAATTTCCTTGGTCTACTGATAATAGTGTGGCTAAATGAATATGCTAGCTTTCCTAATGCTAGAGGGCAATTTTCAATGGTCCATTGAATCTCCACGTTCTCCGTGTTGTTCTCAATATCCCCAATTCCAGTACAAGGATGCAGGATTTGGGATCCAAGCTCTGTCTGTGTGCTGCAGCTGTTGTTGGCCAAGGCCTGGGACTCATGCACCAGCAAGTGTCAAACTTGCATCTTTTCTGGACCAGGGCTTTTGTGATTTTTGCAGCATGGGAAGGTTGGGAGGCTCCTGCCAGCAGCTTCCCCCATGGATCCCTTCTAGGAAAGGGAAAGGTGACCCAGGCTTTCCCTTCCCTCTTAGCACATGAGCTGTGATGATAGGAAAAGAGGCTGAGACCACACTTGTCAAAAGCAGTAAGTGTATTTCATAAAGTGATCCATCTTTTTGGTGTGCTAGATATATTTTGAGTTTTTCTACAGTGCCAGGCCTAGTGAGGGACTTACATAGTGCATTAATATGGTATGTATACATAATACACTGCAGAACACATAAATCCCTGAGGTGCTACCAGGATGGGCATTAGTATCGGCTGCATCTGTGTGGTCAAGGACATAAGGTAATTCAGCTGAACTGACACATCGGTACCGCAGAGCCCGGCACCATGCCAGCTTGTTCTTAGAGTCCACAGGGACATCTATTACAATATCCCACTGTGCCATGTAAAATGAGGGGAACAGCTATTTGGGGATTCATCAGAATATTAAAGTGCAGCTATCTACATCTAAAACAGTCTTTGTAGATGTACTCTACCATGACTGGAATAATTGCAATACCTGGCAACCTGATGCAGGCAACTGAAACAGAGCAGAGGGGCAGCTCTCTGAAAGTGCCTTCTTCTCCACACTGGCTGCAGGGGCAGCCCGGTGTAACTGCCTGGTTAAGTGTCTAAGGTTACGGGAGAGGAGTTTCACTTGCAGTTTCTGGAATGAAATAATTTTGGTAGGTGTGAGCTAAATGCAAAGCCACTCAGCCCTGTTGGAAATAGGTCAGTTCCTGTAATGCCCAGAACAACAGCTCTAAGCAATTAAAGATCTGCAAGGTCAAATCCTTTGGAGCCTTTGGAGTTTAGTGAATACAAGGATGGGTAGTAGCTGAGCATGACAGGTTGGGTTGCAGATTTGAACCTAGTTTGCCAAATCCCACAAAAGGAGACAGATGTCTCTTTAGGCACCTAAATTCTTTATTTAATGAGGTTCTGAGTCCTTTAGATAATGTTGGTGAAATGCCTAATAAAGTTGCACATAATTGCAGTGTGCGTGTAACAGAGTTTGGTCTCTGAGCAGTGTATTTCCAGTTTTAATATGGCAAATAATTTTTCGTACAATGACATGGAAAAATGTTATACAACACAGTGATAAAATGAAGACAATAAGTTTTCTCACTCTGAAATGATATATTGTAGACTGGGAAAAGGAGTGAAATTTATTTCAAGCACGTTTAATCCAGAAGTAGGCTGGTGTAATATGCTTTCCAGTAACCTCATTTCTCTCCTGTGAAAAGAAGACTAATATCAGTGGAAATGCTGAGAGTATTCAGAAGGCTTTGAAACCAATTAATCACCTGCAGAATTTTTCATAAAACCTGATTTCATTTGGGACAAAGTAGGAGCTGAAGTAATTTAAGGATGTCAGATTAAAAAAGTTTTCACAGGTAAACATGCAATTCCATGAGCATCAGAATTAATGACTCCTGCTTTCCAATGGATTTATTTCTTGTGCCTATGAATTAGCACACTGATTTAAGCTTTCCCTGCTTTCAGGGCTGGGGCTCCTCACTGTAGGGATTTAGGAAGGAATCTGGGCTTGCAGGCTGGGTGAGAGGTACAGTACACTGCAATATTTTAACTGCTCTGGACAACTGAACCTAGGGAGTGAACCATGGAAATGGAATCTGCCTTGCAGCTTAAATAGTGCAAGTGAACTCTATGAGATTATGGCCACTTTAATTCTTCTCAAATGTGTGGTGTGGTTTAACTGATCCATTTTAATTCATACCAATATAAATTTTCCTAGGTTACTACTTAAAAGGGGAAAAGGTGGAGATGGTATAAAAACTAGCAAAGGACTTTCTGTAATCTTCTGCCTAAGTGGCCTTAACATGAGGTAGGAAATATTTAGTATCCTTGAAGTTGCAGGTTTAGAGCTAGTTTAATCTTTTGACCAGAAGAAAGATACACTGAGACATGCTCAATTTATTGTCTGGATTCTTTCAGATAAGACCACAATATCTTAAATCCATTCCATTTTATAAGGATGTAATTTCGCACATGATGTGTTTCCTAAGAATGAACTCTGGTGATTCACAAGGTAGCAAGATGTGTTGTCACTGGACACATTTTTGTCTTCCATTTCTGTCCTGCACCCTGTGAAACGTCTGTGGGCAGGAGCCCACTGCTCCAAAACTGACTGCAGGTCTCTCTGCTCTCATACATTTGCAAAATGAGCGGGGTTGAAAAGCGCCAACAGAAATGCATACAATGTCATTGAATGCCCTACATTTGCTGTTCTGGGAAAAACAGAACAGCTCATTTATTTATGTATCTCAGTGAGGACTTTATCTTTAGGATTATACATAAGAAATACTGCCGTTTCAGTGAGATAACATTAGCTTTAGTACAGTGGGCAAGTGACAGAAGGAGTGGAGGAGCATATCTGAAGAACTTCTCTGACTGCTTTGCTAAAATATTTTCAGATTTCACATTCCTGTACACAGCTCAGAAGTTTTAAGCTCTTGAAAAATAGTTTAACCATTTCACTTTTGATTAATTTTCTTCACCTACAGCTTCTTTTAATTTGTTAGCTCATCTTTTTTGTAAAGGTTTTATTTTTCAATGAAACTTTCTTTGGGGTGGGGGGGGCAAACAAACTAGGTTAAATCAACTCAGAAAGACAACGCCCAGACTTTTAAAACCTGTCCTTTCTATCTTTGATTAGAAGATACGAGGGAAAACATGAAGACAAAAGAAACTATTAACAACTTAGTTTACAACTTCACTGATTTTGTCGGTGTGGTACTAGTCATATAACTGGATCACATGTGCAGGGAAATTTTTTTTTTCCCAAGTGTCAAATGCAAGGATTAGGTTACAGCTGCAGCCCAGTTGTTGCTTTATGAAATGCAGCTGTTTTCTGTCATTTGATAGCTAAAGCCAATCATGGAATTAAATACTGAAGAATATTTTTTGTTACTTTTTGCTTTTAATCTCACGTTGGCATTGCTGCTGTGCTTATCTGAGGCCATTCCAACATGGTCATATATGTTATTTCTGTCTGTCATTTGATTCCCTCCTTCTAGTCACCATCTTCTTCCTACCTCCCTTTTCTGTTCTCATGCTTTCCCATCCCCTCGCCTTCCCTCTCTGTTCTCACAGTCTCTTTGATCACCTGTGTTTTCTGCCCATCATCTCTTTCTTCTTTTTCCTGGATCACATTTTCTTCTCACTCCATTTCTGCCTTTCTTTCATTTTTCTTCCAGTAATCCATCCCCCAGCCTGGCCAAGGTTGCAAACTCATCCTCTTGCCTCTCCTTCCCTCTTCTGCTGCAGCCATCCCTTTGGCCACCACGCCAAATTCATGCTGACCCCAGAATTGCTCTTTGTTCCCCACATCAACCTTCCCTCCAAGGATTCTCTCTCCTGCTCTCTTCACATGCAGTTGGACTCCTCTGGTGCCAGGATCTCCTGACAGGGCACCAAGCCCAGCACCATAAAGGTGGCAGGCATATAAGGACAGCAGGTATGGCTCACCCTTGACGTGGGAATTTCACTGGTATTACCAAGCTCACAGAATCAGCTGTGGGGCAGCCTGGACTGACCACAAGGAAGTGGCATATGGGAGAAAGTTCTAAGGTCCTTTACAGGATAACAGCCATTTTTTTCCTATTTTCCAGCATAAAAATGCCCAATATTCTTGTTTAGTACTACCTTGATAATGAACAACTCATACTATTCTTCTTTTGTATGGCACCGTTTTGTTAGATCTCCATGGTTTTATACACATACGTACACGTATATCTAAGACAAAATCTTCTGTTAAGATCCTCACCGACTAAAAATCATTAGAGTTGCCACTGCTGGCATGAAAGCTTATTGAAGCTTCAATCACCTGCGTTATAATTGGTGCTCCCATTATAAAAACTGCTGATCCTATTTGAAAGGACTTTAAGAAATCTGAGCGTAAAAATAAACACATGGACGCCTCAGAAAACGGTAATGGATTCACTTCTGTCCTTGATCGCTTGAATCACGTTTCCCACTGAGCTGCCTTCGTGGGGCCGAGGGCAGAGCTGATCTTAGTGAGTTTATATTGGAATAATGCTTAGATAAATAAACTAAACTTGGGGGCTGTAGGTAATCAAAACTGAACATAGTGCTACAGGAAAATGGAGACTCAGACGTACTTTAACACTGAAGACAGGCATGGCCCGCTCTCCTGGTATGTAATCTAATATCCTCTTCTAAATCTCAACAATAACGATATATTTATTTAACCATTTCACCAAGGCCTCCACTTCCTCATCGAGAGCGATGTCCTGACATTGGCATACTGAAGGAATTTTGAGGAAACAGAGTGATCATCCTTAAAGTCACCATGAAAAATGGTATGCACTTTCATCATTGTTCACATAAGGCACTGAACTTATTTTTGGTCACAGACCTCACCAGCATGCCTGATTTTGAAGGCTATCTGTCACTTTCATTCAATGCCTTATTGGCATATGAGGCGCATTTAGTGTGCCTTCACTTCTAAAGAAAATGTGTTGGTCCTAAGGAAAGAATTAAAAATTATTTGTTTTCATTTTACTGAGAAACAGATAATTTATGGAGGCCATTGCACCTGTGAAGCTTCCCACTGTCTCAGTCACTCTGTAATCAATGCATTCTGCAATAGGCACAACTTTCCTTCTCTTAAACTGGCTTAAACCTGAAATGTCTGCATCTGAGGGGAGAATACAGATGGGACATTTGCTCAGGTTACGCAGTGGACAAATCCCTTTGTAATTACACTGCACACTTGTACTTCCCTCCACGGACAAGGGAATGAAAAAATAATTACAGTAATTTGCCAAATAGGTTTACTAGGCTTTTGGAAATAAGTTCTAAGAAAATAAGGCTTGTGTTTGAAGATAAATTCCTTAGCTTTTACTCTGTCAACATATAATAACAAGCTAGTATCATATGAAAGAACTAAGAGGGTAAGCAAACCACATCCCACATCAGCAATTTTTCCTTACAAAGTAACATATTGTTCCTTTATATTGTAAGTCAGAGTGCTGATTTCAGACAGTCCTTCTAATAGGCTAGTCTGAATGTAATCAACTACAATTTCTGGGAAGCTTTCTGTAAAAACAAATTTGGTCAGAACATTGTTGAGGGTAAAATCAGAAAGCAAAATGCTTTTGTACTAATAGCTGCCTGCAATACATAAGATGACAGCTATTGTTTTGGTTTTTTTCCTGAGTGGAGTGTCCTACCTCAGAAACCTCTTGGCTGTGCACTAAGGCAGTGCAATTGCAGCCCAGCCTGGGCTTTGCTGTCTGTACCTGTGCTGTGCAGGAGGCTGTCACTGGGCATTCCAGGACGACACTGCTCAAAGATGGGCACGCAGATACCACCCAGAAAGCATGCTAGAACATAAGGCTATTTCTGAATCTTTCCTTTTCTTCCTTTTGACTTTTCAATGCCTAACAATCCTGAAGGTATCATTACTGGAAAAGATTTATCATAAGTTTGTCCTTGAGATGGTGTGTCTCATAGAGCAGTTACTAGACCTTTAGCCAGGTAAAACTACTAAGCTGTGAAAGTAATCCCCAAACTTGCAATTATTCCTGGACATGATTTTACACAACTGATCATGGTATAATGTTGCCACTGGACATTGTACACAGCATGGTATCCACTTAGGTTATTTGTATGGATGTAACACAGACTTTAATGAAATAAAAGATCAGTCATAATTTTCATTCCAACATTTTGAATGAAAATACATAAGTAGTTTTCATATAATTTTTAATAATAATATCCATAAAAGCATTCACGAAACATTTGGAAAATAAAGGGTTTCTGCTGGCTCTGTGTTTCTTGTTCCAAGCTGACACTTGGCCTGAAGGAGCAGGAATGTCACTGCAGAACCTGGTAAAAGAATTTGCATCCTTTAAAAAAAAAAAAAAAAAAAGACTGAAAACGGAATCCCAGTTCACTTATTTTTCCACGGGCATAAAACCCAGGTTACTCACAATCCCCTGGGAAGAGCACAGCATGCC
The DNA here is from genome assembly GCF_023634155.1 of Falco peregrinus. Lineage (NCBI taxonomy): Eukaryota > Metazoa > Chordata > Aves > Falconiformes > Falconidae > Falco > Falco peregrinus. Next base: position 101,418,599 of record NC_073724.1, read on the forward strand.
AATGTAAATTAAGGCAATACTCCCAGTAGACAGATAAGAGATCAGCTACCTCAAAGGGTGCTACACTAAGGGACACACATGTAGATCAAGGTCCATCATACCTGGTGGAAATCCCAGACCTGAAGCACCTGGTGAGGGGAGGGAGCGAGACAAATGTCCCAAGTCTCACTTCCCAGGAGGCTGGGATGAAGCTAGGGCATGCTCTATCTAACAGCCTTTGCTGCAAGGAGAAAATGTTTCACCAACACTGCACAGAAAGCCCACTCAAGCAAGGCCTGACCGAGAGTCAACCAACGGCCAGGAGTCTGCAGCCACCTGTCCTATACACTTTTCTATTCCATGGTTTAGTGTTGGCGAGCCTGTGTATCTCCTACCCTCAGTCAAACTAATCAGCATCATGGGGTCCCTTCTGTCTCATGAGGTGTAGGAAGCTCTAGTTGCATATAATTTAATGCATAAGACACTTTTGGAGAAGATAGCTGCTGTTCTAAACACCATGCAGGTAATGGCAGAAAAACTACCTGTCTAAAAGCAAAGAACTAGTCTTCCTGTTGCATCCATGCAGAGCTGATGATGCCTTAATTACAGAAATGCCATCTTTTCTCCTGTGTTAGCCATGACTACTAATTTCACTTCTTGTGACCCACCTCTCTGACTGATCTGGCCTGCTCTGGCTTTGGTCTCACCTAACCAGTAAGGCTGGTGGTGGGTATCTATATATGTTATACTGCTTACATATAATTTTCATTTGAGGGTCCCAGAGTATGCACCAGATGTGAGACCAAACCTACAACTCTTCTTTGTGCATTAAAGAACTTCTTTGCCTCAGTGTGTTCTTGATCCTGGGAGTTGGTTTTTTTTATTGAATGTAAAATATATCCACTGAAATCAGTGAGATCCATGTTGTTCCAATTTCCACCTATGTTAAAAAAAATATGAAGCATCAAAAGCAAACCTTCCAAGGACATTGATAATTGCTACCACAGTTGTACAGAAGGTAAAAGAATAAATTTAAGTTAGTTTTGCATCAGCAGCTGAGCCTTCAGTAAGCTTGTGAGTGTGATAAGAGACAAGTTACTTGCTGGCTTCTCAGGATGTAAAAGGTACCTCATTGTGCATCAAAGCTCTCTGACAGAGTGTGGACCCTGTAGGTAACAATGCAACAGCAGAACTCAGCTTACTGAGCTGCCAAAGTATCCACTGTGTTGCTGAAGCTGTCAAAGTAGGTGTCCGGCAAAAAAAAATTTTGAAAAAGTTTCCTTAAATCTCATGGTAACTGAAACAGTGTTCTTTTATGGATTGAATTTCTGTGCTGTCTCATGTATGTTACCAAACATGGGTAAGTGCCTTTACTGTTATATTTTTCTCTCACTACTAACCTCCTTCCCTTTTTATTTCATCTTGTTCTTTAACTTAGGGACTCAAGAAATCCTCAAGAAGGTCACATGCTTTGCATAAATAGTGGGCTTTGCAGCCTTGAATCCAGCTTAACTGAGTGATGCCAGAAAATTCCCATACCTAGCAATGTCCTGGATGGCAACAGTCATGGTTTAACCCCTGCTGGCAACTAAGCACCAGGCAGTCACCCACTCACTCCTGATCCCTGATCCCCCTTGGGGAGGAGAATCAGGAAAAAAGGTAAAACTCGTGGGCTGAGATAAGAACAATTTAATAATTGAAATAAAGTAAAATAACAATAAGAATAACGACAACAACAATGGCAGTAACATGAACTGTAATGAAAAGGAGAGAGAGGGAGAGAGGAATTAAATGCAAAAGAAAAGAAAAAATCAAAGTGATGCACAATATGACTTCTCACCACCCACTGACTGATGCCCAGCCAGTCCCCAAACATTAAGGGCAGTCCCCAGCCAACTCCCCCCAGTTTATATATTGAGCATGATGTTCTGTGGTATGGAATATCCCCCTGGCTAGTTCGGGTCAGCTGCCCTGGCTGTGCTCCCTCCCAGCTTCTTGTGCACCTGCTCACTGGCAGAGCATGGGAAACCGAAAAGTCCTTGATTTAGAGTAAGCACTACTTAGCGACAACTAAAACATCTCTGTGTTATCAACATTATTCTCATACTAAATCCAAAACAAAGCACTGTACCAGCTACTAAGAAGAAAATTAACAGTACCCCAGCAGAAACCAGGGCAGCAACTGGTCCTGGTAAAAAAGATGCAAGAGATGAGGCATTCCTGTCCCATCAGTTGTACCCTGAACTGCCACTGCCCCTTCCCAGTTCCACCTACATGGACAGCAGCCATCACATGGGGGATTGCAGGTGGGTCAGCAGACTGCAGAAGATGGCAGAATAATCAGGCAGGCAGTGGAAAGCTTATGGTTTCTCAATATGCACTTGAGATGCATCACATATTTGCACATTTTAGGAACACAGCTGTGAAGCTAAGTTTGAATTTGGCCCTGAAATATTAACACGAAACACTGCCTAATAGGCTGAATAACAGATATGAAAGGGGTGATTGATCTAACTGGCATGAATTATGCCATTGTCTTTCCAAATTCTCCACTGAACTAGAACAGGAGCCGGTTTTTCTTTTGTTTTACTCATGACCATGATTAATAACAACAACAAAAGAACAATAATTTTATTCCTCAAGGTTCTTTGACATCTGGTGAATCATAGGACACACTATAAGTGAAAATCAAATTTGAAAATATTACAAAAATAAAAGACAAGAATGCAAAAATCCAAAAAGGCATGAATGATTGCTGATAAAAGCCATTTCTTATAAAAAGTTTTACATTTTTTTTTCAAGCAAGTCAAACAGCATAATCACTGACACATCAGAAAAGAAGATTCTGTGTAGTTGGCACCGAAAAGGCTAAATGCACAAGTAGGACTTTTGTCATTCACAGCCCACTCTTTGCAGGCAGAGGAGTAGCAATGCTATGTCATGGATCTTGGATCTTTTAATAACAAAAAACCATATAGAGTCTGATACAATCACAGTCAGCTTGGCTGCTCAGGATTTTTGTAGAAAACCCAGTGTGCTTCCATCTTCACAGCATTTCTATCAGATATGTGTGTGAGCTACACAGTAGTGACTTTATCACTATTTATTACTCTTATTATTCTACTTGCAATACAATGGTTTCAGAAAACCCTGGGTGCTAGCTGCCGCACGAAAGGCAAATATGCAAAATGGGCAAATAGGGGGATGGAGTGTCTTGCTGGCTATATGCAACATGACAGTGGCAGAGCCAAGCCACCTCTTCCTTCCCACAGAGCCATGTGCTGTGCTGGGGGTCCTGCTGGAGCAGCACCAACGGAAAAGTTGCTTGCGTATTTTTCAGCCTGTTTATTTGCAATAACAACTGAAAATCAGGCAGCACTTGCTCTGTTAAAACAAAATCTCTGGGATAAAATGTCTCAACTCTTTCAAGTCTTCAGCTCTGTTTCTATTAATTTTGAAAGTATTCAGTGCTCTTGTTTTTATATCCCTTTCAGCCATTTTATACCTTCGTCCTCTATACTTTTCCCAGTCTCTGAGAAAACACAAATAACTACCTCTCAGCCTTTGGAGATTCCTTCTCTTGTCATGAAATTCAGTCCCAAACAAAGGCTCTTGGACTTTGTTTCTGTAAGCCGTATTCCCAGTTCCCCACCATTTGCTCCTCTGCTTCATTTTGAGCATGTGAGCAGTCCAGGTGCATTAGGGTGAAATAAGCATATCTCTAACTTTGAACTTAACAAATAGTCCTGCTGATTTCAACTGAGACTAACTAAAGGTTTAAGGTTTTCTAGGAACTAGGTCTTCAAAATATGTGGATAAGGTTTTTAAAAATAAACTGGTCACTGGTGTGAATGAGTATATGTTTGGATGTGCTAAGACCCCAGCAACTCCCACCTGAAGAAGAGAGATGTTGAGGGCATGACATTTTGTAAGTGATGAACAGTGGTCAGTCTCCAGGATCAGGCCATGAAATGAGACCTGGGAGATGGAGATGTTGTTCCCAGAGATACAACTCAACTACGTGCCACTGAGAAAGTGACTAATCTTTCTGGTTTTCTGTTGCTTTCCCAGATTTCTTTGGCCCTGCAGAGAGACTGCAAGGTCTTCAAGTAGGTCTCATCTCTGTAGGTCTGTTTGGGGTCGCAAAGCAGTGTTATATTACCAGAAACAATTACCCAACTGATAAGGGCATTTTTAAGCATTAAAGACAAATACTCCAGAGCTGGGAAGTGCTAGCAATGGTGTTCTATACTAATTTGATCTCTTTGTGTCTATACATTTTGACAAAGTCTTTAATTAAATGATCAGATTTTTTTTCCCTGTGGGGCTACCTGCTTGCACAGTACGTGAAACACACAGTCTTGCTGCTCTTCTCTGTTGCTTTCAGGGAGCTTGATGAGAAGATTGTTGAGCCTAACTCCTCACTCTGGGGTCCTTTCCATATGATTGTAGTCTAAGCCGCAGCATGCCATCTTTGCCTGCACTTACCAGCAGTGGACTGCTACCTAAACAAAAAGGACACTGGCAAACCTGTTCAGCTGGGGACTAGCCTCAAAGCATTCTTGGCTGTGTTGCCTCTCATCTTTTTAAATAGGGGAGGAAAACTTTGAAGCTGTTCTTCAACGTGTTTGGGGTTGGGGTGTTTTTTGAGGGACCTGTTCAGTCCTTGCTCCTGCATCCTGGTTCCTGCCTCTTGACCTTTCATCTGTCCCATGGATCTGGGTAAGATCACAGATGTCTTGACTCCTTTGCCTTGGCTATGCCCCTTAGATGGGTGCATCTCTCAATTTAACCAGTACCTAACCTTGTCTTGCCCAGTCATTTCTTCTAAGAAATGGCAAAGATGCTGCACGGTCACCCCATCCCAGTTGCCCTTCCCTGGTGTAGTCAGATGTAACAGCCCCAGGAAAAGAGTCAAGCATTGGAACAGGTCACCCAGGGAAGTGGTTGAGTCACCGACCCTGGAGGTATTTAAAAAACATGTAGGTGTGGCACTTAAGGACATGGTTTAGTGGTGGCAACATCAGGTTAACAGTTTGAGTCAATGATCTTAAAGGTCTTTTTCAACGTAAATGATACTATGTTTCTATCTCCCAAGTAACCCTGGACAGGAAGGAAGGCTGTGGATTTTCTTCTTGGGAACTGGGCATGCATTCATAGTAACCACGGGAAATTTAAGTGCACTCAGGCTCTGCAGACTCTGCAGAGTCTTACTGCTAGTATCTATGTCTCTGTGGGGCAGATGATACAGGGTGGGTTACACTGCAGCTCTGACATCACCTTGCCAAATTAAGTCTTTTCTTCTAAGCACAGGCTTGGAAAAAAAACCAAACAACTGAACAAAACCCCAACAAAACCAATAAGAAAATGCCCTAGAATCACTTTGTGCTGAAAATGTCTCTCTTCCTTTAGCCTTATTTTCAGAAAGGGCTTAGCAGAATTCAAGCCCTGGCCCAATTTTCAGCCTGATGCAGATACCCAGCTCAAACAGATATTGATGGCAAAGTTTTAAGTAACTGAATCTTGTATTGAAAAATGACATAGCAGAGTCAGAAAAGCCTGTTGTCTTGCATCTGTTATTTAGTTCAACAAGTCTAACATCTGGAACATTAAACTGCCATTCTGATTTTTTGTTAAATTTTTGTAAAATTAGATTTTGTGTGTGATTTTTGTTTAACATCTCTGAGGGAACATTCACAGTCTTGGCAGTTTCTGCTATCTCAGCTCTAATAATGCCCGTATTTTGAGAGACAAAGTGTATGTTGATCATGCCATGGATTCCTGTTTCACCAGATGCATTGTTTCAGGCCTTTATGATTTCATACTGGATTTCATCTCTTCTGAAAAGAAAAGAGAGACATGCAAGAGAGGTTCAGGAACATTTTTCCCATGAACATGTTTGTCTAAAATATGATTAAAACAGCCTGCTAGGGAGAAAATACAGCATTTTGCTTTCAAAAATTAACTTGTGTTACAGCTAGACCAAAATGGATTTTTTTTGCATGCCCAGTTTCTTACACGTTTCTAAGGATTTTATTTTTGTGCTCATTACAGTAACAGAGCAGTGATTCTGGCTTAATTGCTCTCTTTCTTGGGAAAAGATTTGGAATAAGAGCCTTAAAGAATTTCCTAATGATCCTGAACTGCTTTTTTTCTCTCTAGACTAAAGACTGTGGAGATCAAAGAGGAATGAAGATGTTGGGGTGAGCAGAAAACAATGTAATGTTTCCTTTTTACATTCAGAAAAGTCAGATATTTGTAGTGCTATGGCAGAAATGAAGGAGGGAAATGATAATGTCTCTCTGTTCACCCAGAACCAATGGAAATCTGCCTTGCAACTCTTCTTATATAGAAAATAACCAGTCTGTCAACAAAGCCATACTTAATGAAATCCTCATTTTGTGCTCCACATTGACTTTTATATGAAAGCGTTGACTGACAAGCCTATTCAGTGTTAGTTTAGGGGTTTCCTAGAAATAATAGCTTGCCTGAATCACTTCTAAAAATTAACAAAATACAAACCAGCAACATTCAGTGGCAAGACTGGGTTAGAAGTTTTGATCTGGATCACATGGCTACAGCAATCATGCTGAACCTCCCCAAACTCTCAGCATCAGGACACTGAGGAAAGGAAGGGAGACAGTAGGAACAGAAAAATACAAATATTGCATGTTAAAAAATGCTTTTTCCCTCCCCTTCCTTTCCCTTCCTTTCCTTGCCTCACACGTGCTTTGGCATGACAAGCCTCATTTCTCCTTTTAAACGAATGCATAAATGAGCTATGAATATTTGATCCTTTTTTAAACAAATATTTTGTCTTGACAAGTCACAGCAGATAAGACTACCCAAGACGGTAGCCAGCTGCTCCAGAGGAAGGAGCATAGGTAGAGCAAGGGCCAGCGTTAAAGACACAACCTTCTCCAGACACTGCATGCAGTCGGCTGTGTAAGGCAGGACACTGGCCACAGAAATGCTCCTTTGCTGCTGCAGACTTTCTGGTTTTGCACAGACCGCTTCAAAGCTGTTGATGCTTCTGCAGATTGGTGCTGGAGGACAAATTCTGCCATGCCTGTGCTCTGCTTCAGCATGTGCATGAGCAGCTCTGATGACTTTGGTGGAAATGGTCACAGCTTGTAGTCAAATAACTCTCTTTCTCCTTCCAGGATTGCGCCTTAAATAGCGCATAATTCAGAGAGGGGTTTTTAGGAGGTTTTCCTCTCTGCTACTGCGCAAATTAGCTGACTCCGTAGTCACTTCAGATTAGCTGCTTTATAGAGAAGTTGCTAGCCTCACACCATAGTGAAATTTAATAAATGAAATAAATAAAGGGCTTTTTGGACACCTATTTATGGTTTTGTTCACTTTGTATTCCAGGTTTGACTTGCAAGGGTGTTATGATGTGCATAAATGTTTCCCAGGTATTCTACTATGCTGACATTTTAAGTCAGTGACAAATAAACAGATTTTCAAAAAACACTCGCTTGTGTCTGTTTTGCACTGAAGTTGGGAATGTGTGACAGTGCTATTTGAAATCAAGCAACTCTAGATGCTTGTATGTGAGCTTAGCTGAAGTGTTCTTTTTAAAACCTATTTCAAGTATATTTTACATGGTATAATATAGGTGGCTTTGGGGGATTTTTTTGTTTGTCACTGGGTTTCAGTTGCAAATTGTTTATTTTGGGGAAAAAATTGAAAAAAAAAGAAAATAAAATGCTTTTCACTCACTATTTTACTTTTTTACATTTGTCGCTATGGAAAATTTAAAAAGATCAATATCCAAATTCTCTGACTTTCTGCATCATTCACTTTTTTTCCAAAGATAAAGGGTCAGCTTCAGTTTTCTTGGTGAGAAAAAAACTTAAAATGTTATATTTGATGAAATTACATTTTCAAAAGCTCAGGGCAGACTTTTCTGCTTTGTTGTAAATTTACATTATGGGGTAATAATGCAAGATTCATTGGAGTCAATGCAGGGTGTCCTTGACTTTAGGAGACTTTCCATTTCGCCTAGGAGGAAAAAAGTTATTGACTGTGGGAAATCTTTTTATTGTTTAGTAAGGTGGCTCCTTTTCTGCATGCTTTTTTTTAACTTTTTTTGGGTGGGGGGTTGTTTGTTTTTATTTTTATATTATAGCTTTAAACCAAGCAACATTTTGAACATTAGACAAAGTTAAAAGTTACTGATAAGCACAGGAATAGGGAAAAATTTAATCAATCCATTAAAAATCTTCTTTGGGGTAGTTCTTGATTTCCACCTAAGCCACCAGGAAAAGATCCATATCGATCCAATTTCCAAATATTGTGACCCTCCTGTGCTTTTCATCCTCTAAGATGTGCACTATTAGCAGGATGGCCTTGAAAGCCCTGTGATGATCAGTGACCTTCCTGGATGTCACCTCACTGCTGCAGTGACATATGGAAATGTTCCTGATAGATAGGGACGACATGGCCAGTGAGGTTGAAGGCCTAGGTTCCCTACTGTTGGTAATTCATCATAGCAGTGTAACAGGTATCTTACATAGTGTTTTTACTCTAATACATATGGTCAGTGATTAGACCCTGGACAAAGCATACTGATGGGGCAAAGTCCTCTGAAATACTGCAAAATTCATGGCACTTCACATATAGATTTGAGAACTTCAGGACTAGGACTTGGTTATCCTGCGGCGCAAAAAAATTGCAGCCCATAAACAGTACAAATGTCTGCATTGTTTGGGGCTGTTTGTGGAAGGGTGGTGGGACTGGTGGGAGAATGTGCTTTTTTGAAAACATAGTACACATTCTTTTGTATTAAGCTTCCACAGATGAAAGTGCTCATGGTAATATGTCCTTGTGATATTCTGTTTGAAAATACTACTCTTTCTTCAAAGAAAAGAAAGGGAGAAGCTGTAGCTTTAAATTGTATGAGCATGGGAAAATCAGGCATGGTAATAAAAGTGGATGTTTGAGTGTGTCAGATAAAATTTATTAGATAGGGGTCTCCAGCTCAGTGCATTCCTATGCAAAATTCTTGGTCAGCTGCCAGAAAGTGAACTCTGAGCATTAGCACAGTAGAAAATATTTATACTGGTGTAAGGCTGCTGGCTGTGATATGTTTCTGCTCTTTTAAAATAGCTTGCCACAAATTCAGAGATGTCAATAGAGGTCAAACTGTAGGGAAATACAGAATTTAATATAACAATTATATGCTTACCAGACAATAAGTAATACTATTGTGGAAAAAATAAATTATTAACATGTGAAAATAATTTGTGAGCTGCAACTATAAATACAGTAGCAAGCAGGGTTAGTTTTCTAAAAATGTTCACTCAGTCTAATTGCTTTTCCAGTAAAGTCAGCACAATAGATTTCTTTTGTTTTGTACTCTTTCTTTTTTAAAATTCTTAAGCATTATCTCATATATGAATGACTGTGTGAAGACATTCTTCAGCACACCTCAGCACTGGCTTCACTTACTACTGCCAGCTTACATTTCTTTAAAGTTGAGCCCATGAGAAGGACTGTTAAATAATTTTCTAATATATTCCATTGATTCTACTTTATTAAGATACAGACTTTATATTAGTGCTAATTTCTATTTGCAATGAGTAGGCCTACCTTGAGATCAATGTTTTATTTCATCTGAATTTTGGCCCAAATTCTGATACTTAGTACCTTTTCAAGAAACTATCTCATTTGAAGGAGGCACCTTCTCCTCCCCACACAACTTTGGTGCAGAGAGTTGCCTTGAGCAACACTTCCCTATGGTAGTTTTCTATCCTTCCTATGATTTGTTTTTGCTTGTAGCACTTGTGGATATTTCCTGTGAAATCTAAGGGGAAAAAGACCTGCCCTAAATCAACCTCCTGCCCAAAGCTGCTTTACTTTGCCCATGGGGACCGTACACCTTTGGTCTCAGCATAGTCCCATGGGGTCAGTAGGGACTGTAGGTACAGCAGCACGGAGTCAAGAACTGACTTATAATTTCTCCAGGGTCAGAAGATTTCGGACATAAAGTAGAAGGTTGGCCCTAAGTCTACCGAATCTTAGACAACTTTCCTCTCAAAAATGAAATTAAAAATTAACCACCTCATAAATATCAGAGGCTTTAACTGCTGTTTCCTAATATGTATTATTTTTTTTTTTAACTACAAACCTGCAGGCAAAATAACAAAATAATTTCTTGCTTATTTAGGGGGTTTACAGCATTTGATCGTTGACTGTTTGTCCTTCAATGACAGAAAAGGTATAAGATCAATATAAGGCCCTGGTTACCCTGCCATTTTCAAAGTAGAATGCTATTTTTTTTTTCTGGTCCTGATTTCCTGTAAATTCATGCTTCTTTTCAGTTACAGAGATGCTTACCTAAAATCTTTTATTTTTTGTTTAGCAAGACACAGAAAAAATTCCCAACTTCAATTCCAGCTTCCATAGAGTATATCAGTCAGACTAACACCTGTTTGGTGAATGTAGATTAATGACAATTCCCCATTTATTCAGATCCTGGAATTTAAGAAAATATCCCTCAAACTCTCAATTAAAGCTAACATACTCATTTCATAGCAACTTTAGAAATATGCAGGCCAAACAAAAACCAAAGGCCACATTCCATATCTGGTACTCAAATTTTAGAAGAAAGATGTAAGTTTTTACCGAGGTTGAAAGGACCATCCAAAAATAGAACCTGGAGGTATGTATAAATAGAGAAACTGGGCTGAATGATAAATCAGCTATCTCCTCGTGTACTTTACTAAGTCAATATTAATACTTCCAATGAAAAATTAAGCTATAATGTATCAAGCTCTTGACAAATAATGTCACTGATGGAAACGGAACTCACATCTAACTGCCAAATTTTGCTAGACTATGAAGTGTTGCGAAGGTATTTTCTTACTGCATTTTAGCAGTAGCACATCTTAGTTAATCTAGTATACATGGTACCTTAAGCTGATTCTGGAGGCATCTATCAGGAACAAACATATGTATGTAAATTATCATGTGCATGTTGGTTGCCCTGTTGTAGCTGACACACAGAATTCCTGCCAAATGGAGAGTCAAATGTGCTGATTTAAACCTCCAACAGTGAAGTTTAAGCTAACATGTCTTATCTCATAGTTTTATCAAGAAAACAGCATCATTTGGACCGCTAACACTAATTCTCTCCTCTGTGGTAAGTCACTAAATGTATTCAAGCCATGACTTAAACACAAGAAAAAACACCCAAAACCCAAGAAGAAACCACACTCCTATCCTGAGAACTGCCGTACTTGTCAGTCTTCTTTTTCTTCTCCTGATTTGCAAAGCCTCTGTAGAGGGAACATTGTTCTCATCAGACAGACATTTCTGAGATGGAAAACTTAAAATAATGTGCTCAGGATAGTCACAGATGTACACAGTGATTTGGAAAGCTTAGCTGCCTTTTTGTAGAATGGTTAAATCTATGAAGTGGTAAAATCCACTCTCCTTATAAAGAAATTTTCCTCCCAAAGTACAGGCAAAAAGTATTGTGTGAATGATTCTGTATAATTCCATGATCTCATGAGAACAGATTTTATTGTAAAGGCACAGTAAATATATATGTGAGGAAGGATATTTTTACTTCTACTTTCTACTTCTACAAGATTTCTGTAATTTGTTTCAAAAAGTACTTATTTTGCCTCTGTGGGACAATGTCTAAGTGGGGCCAGCAGCTGGTTTCAGTTCAGGTTTTGGTGTCCCAATATCACTTTTCTAGGTCTCTCGAGGCACAGTGATGTATCGAGATCTAATAGAAGTTGCAACTACACAGGACTTGTCATGAACAGATCAGCTTTAATTAGAGTAAATATCTACTATGTAGTCAGAGGTACATTTCTGCTAGGCTGAATTAGACAATTTACTGGCACATCTCCATAAACATGACTCTCTGTACTAGGAAATAGTTAATCTTTTATTACATCGGATAGCCTTGTGGGATTGCTTTAGTGATTCATTATAGAAATCAAAGTAAATCCTGCAGTATTGTGCAGTTTGGCTCATCCAATTGGAAAAACCCTAATGATCAAAAAAGCATATGTTCTTACTCAGATATGTTTTATGACATGGCTGTAAAATGTACCTACCACAGTTTTTCATTGTTTCACAGACAATAAGCACAGTCATTTTCAGGTTTCTATTGTTCTACAGCTGAAACCATGAATGTCCCCTTGGTCATTGACATGAATGACAACTACATTTACACATTTCCATCTACTGAAGAGGCATGATTAATTACTATGTTTCATCAATAAAATTTATTCCTTAAACCTATAGAAATTATAGCATTGCATTTGAGACATAACTTTGAAGAGCATGTCAGCTTTTCATCCATAAACAACAATGTCTGAGAATTTATACCTTGGCAGAAAGGCCTTTTTCAGCTGAATCTTAACATGTATGCCAGCAGTCCAGAAATAATTTAGTTTCTGAGATCTGCCAACCTTACTCAGACAAGGTAGCGCTTCAACTTTACAAGGAGTGCCATTCATTTCAAAGGGCATAACCAGGCAGCAAAGAGATTTTGGATGATTTAAGAAGTTGATTTCAACAGTTTAAAAATATTTTTCTCAGAAAACAAACCTGGAACAAGGAAGACATTTTTGTTTTTAGCAAACATTTTTAAAGAAAACTTACTGCAGAAATAACAAAGGGTGAAATTTCAGTCCTCCTGAAATCCAAAGGAGTTTTCACATTGAATCCCATTTGTTCAGTTCTGTATTTGAAAGTAGGTAGTTACTTTTTGGTAGTCACTTTGTATTACTGAGCTGCATTTTTGTATGAATTTATTGTAATCGCATTTGAACAGGGCTCCAGTAATAATGAAAAAGGTTCATTCCTATTATGCCTGAAAGAATAGAGGTTTTATAGAACCCAGTGGAATTACAGGCATGCTGTTTCTTACAGGAATGACTGTTTGCCGGAAGGGAGAGAATCTAAGGTTTGGACGCCTTGTCTTAAATTCCCAGGTCTTTGAGTGCCAGTAATTTAATTACAAAAATCCTGGATTTTCATAGCCAACACATATCATGTGGTCAAGAGAACTGTCCATCTTTTATTGTAGCAGAAAAATCCAGACCTCTCTAGACACCATCTGTTTCTTGTTTTTTGGAACTTCCTTGTGTTCCTATCTGTGGGCATTTCCAAACTGTATTTTCCCAGTCAATCCCCAGAACAGGCACTGAACTCATGTTAAATTTTGAAGCTGCTACTCGGCATTCTAATTGAACTGCAAGCCTTAACATATGCTTTGAATGTTGCTACAGCTTCTCAGTTGTCAAATACCTGCCATGATGCCCCAGACTCTTTAGGGGAAATTATTCACTGTATTAAATGTTTTCGATGAGAGGAGCTGTTCAAAAACAATCACTGCAGTTATAACACTAAGTGATAAATATCTGGAAAAATTGGAATCGCCAGTTTCTGGGTGCTAGTACTGCTGTATTGTCTCAAGTGTGCCTGAACTACATTCTGGAGAAGAAAAGAGGGAATATTATAAATTAGAGATTACCAAAACCAGAGATGTGGCTTGTTAGAAGGTAAACTTCCATTTACGAGCATGGAAGTTTGTACCAGAACAAAAAGTGAACTATGGTATAAAATGCTATGGAAAAATAATGAAAGGGAACAGTCTTATCTGGAAAAGAGGAACTTTGCAATCTGTTAAGATCAAAGGTTGGCTAAAGTGTTACGCAGAGAGCAACAGCCCAAGCTGTAGAAACTCAGGTTGTACACAAGCTCTCGTCTCACCCTGCAACGGGGACCAGGTTGTGGCCCTCTGAGCCATTTGTGTGGATCTACTCACATTTACTCTGCCCTGGGCCAGCATCCCCAAGAGCAGGCAGACTACACAGCCACACGTGGCTGCACTGCCGGCTGCACATGTATTCCCATATCTGCGTGGTACCTTCGATTTTTCTCCTTGTCATTTGTTGCCCAAACAACGTGCATTTTTCAACAATTCTTGCTATTGCAAAGCCACGTAAGGTTGCCATATACATTTAAGAATCGTTCTGTTGCACCATGAGAAAAACAATACAGTCTAGCAGTGTTGACCAAAACTGAAGTGCCCCATTCTTTTCTTGCACTTCTTGTTTCCCAGTGGTCTGGGATGTGATTGGGCCATCTCAATGCCTTTTTATTAAATTGTTTTATGTATTCTTGTCTTAGTTTTTGTGATTAAAACTTTGCTCCTTTCATGTACAAGTTCTAGCATAAAAGGTAACAGCTATGGTGTTGCCAAAACAATGATCTTTCCTAGTACAGCTGTTGATCCATACAAGTATTAAAACTTGTCTGTGCTGAGCCATTTGCAGAAAGGGAAGCTTAGAAGCATGGCATGTCTTTAGTTAACAGTTCACTGTAAAATTAGTGCCTTGCATTTTTTTTTTCTTTTTAGTTTGCTTGATTTTAAGTAGGTGGTGAATAGTTGGTAAATGCACAAACTAAAATATACACACTGATGTGTGATCATACAGTTTTCCATGCTGAGAGACTGCAAAACCTAGGGCTTTCCACGATGGAAACAATACAGAAGTCTGCAGCACTTGTGTCTCTTATGCTTAATGATGAATTAACTCCAGAACTTCAAGGTGATTTGGAACACATTTTCTTTTCCACTATAATGTTTCATGAAGTGTGAGTTGTTGCAATTTTTTTATTATTTTTTTTTCTGCAGATGTTGCTGGCAGTGCTACACCACATCTTCTTATTGATATGGTAGAGGTGATGGAAAAGGAAGGTGGAACTGAACTGAGTCTCTGTACTCCTTGCCACTGTTGCAAAAAGTTTACAAGACAAATATTGCAGACCCACTTCAAATAGTTACAGAACCAGTACTTTAACATACCTCTTCTCCAATAATTCTTTTAAAGCCTGTGGCTTTGAAAAGGGCACACATGAATAACAAGTCATGAAGTGTAGTGTACATTATTGTTACTCCAGCCAGCATTGCCAATTTTTTCATCATATCTTTATTACATATATATGGCATATGGTACTTCGTGTGGTTTGGTATGGGTTACAGCTCAGTAACCCCTTTCACTTTCCCTGCTGCACACCAGCAAGCACCACCACCAGTTCCCTTAACGTTGCTGTTGCAGCTATGACTGTGGCCATGGCAAGGAAAAGAGGAAACCCCAAGAAAGCAAGGCAAGAAAAACCAGTTGATTGCTAGCAGCTAACCCTGAATGCTGAGAAGGCATCGATGTGGCAATTCATCTCACCTAATTTTAGAGAAGATTCAGCTCTAATGTAAAGCACTTACATTTTGGTGTCTGCACACGAGCTAAATGTCTGAGCTCCTGTTACAGGCAGTGGACATCCAGTAAGAGCAGCCTGGAGCCCTGCCAGCAGCTGGGAGCAGGACTTATTTGCCTTATCATTAGAATCTATTGCCATTTGAGGTGCCCTCAGGTGTCTGGTCTGGCTTCTCCTGCTGGTCTGGAAGGAGTGAGTGTCTCACAGGTCCTGGGTCTGTATGTGGCAGCTCTGAGGAGGCCTAACAGGTCTGCAGTAGGGACAAGGAAGCATGCCCTTGGGTGCTGAAAATGGCCTTAGGGGCTTACACTGAGGTGGACACTGTTGACATTGACAGGCCTGAGCTACATGTTGAGACTCCCATGAAAGAAAATGGGAAGAAATTAGCACTTCTCAAGGATAGTTCTCGCAAGCTATTCTAGGTTCTGTCTTGAAATGATGCTATAAAGAAGTCTGAAGGGATTTATGCACCTAGTTCCACTTTAAATGCCCAAAGATATCCAGGACATCTGTACAAGACTCATAGATATGACAAATGGCTTGCAGGAGACATGGGGTCCTTGCCCAGCTGCCAGAGACCAGGGAGCTTACTTGAACACATCAGTTATCTCTAGACACCTCTGTACTGGCACTGAGCCTCCATTTCTCTTTGGATTAGCTGAGGTCTAGCTCCTTCAGTGTATAAAGAGCTACAGATGTGTGAGATGAATCCTGCCCCAATGGCTGTTTCCAACACCCAGAGACCAGAGCTATAAGTATTAAATGAACCATCCTTCTTTGTTCCTAGCACCCTGTTTGTTCATGAAGGCTCCCAAGGTCATTTAGGCTAGCATGGCATGCATGGATCGTGGAAGCAAGTTTTGCTGAGAGCCACCGTGCCTGTGCTGCAACCCTGCCTCCTTTCATGTTGCTCCTCTCAGTCTATGGCACTGCTCAACATGCAATCTTCTGGAGAGCAAACCCCAGCTGGAAGCTCCCACTGTGTTTCCAGGCAGCAAGGCAAAAGGCAGGGGAAACACAGACCTGCTCTGACAGTTTCTCTGTAGCAAATCAAGGAGCTTAGTTGATGTTAAGGGATGGACTGGAAAGTAGGCTTAAATGGGAATGTAATTTTGTCCTTACCTACAATGTGGCTAACCTCAGGTATAATAAGAAGGAAATTAATCTCGATACATTATACCATACAGAAAACTACAGTAAACTCTAACTATTGTAGGAAATTTAAAACAAAAAAGAAGCAATTAAATTAATGGGAATGAGACTGCAAGTCTAGTGATAATAGAAAAGCAAAGAATGTTTATTTAAAAGAAAAATGGAAATATAATAATTCAAAGTACAAGAAAATAAAATATTGAGGGTAAAACCCCATAGGAAAAGGTAGTGGAAAAATTTGTATGAATTTAGGGGGGACTGGGTGAAAGTATGCTAATACATTCAAAAAATGGGATTGTTTCAGTCCCACTGAGTAATGCTGATTATATTTAAATTTAAAAAGTGCTGCTCTCTTAAACATCCCTGCTCACTAGATTAATGCTAATATGTGGATTCTTGATAAAAGATGTGCTTATTAGAAACCAGAGTGATACTGTAAAGGCCCCAGTCCCAGATACTGCTACAGCAATTTTAAGTGCAGAGCTCAGTTTATGAAGAAGCGTTTTAAAGGTCAGGACTTCGCTGATCCCCTGAAAGCAACCAACATGGCACTTAATAACAATGTTGTCCAGCTACTGCTGAGCTTGTCTAAATTTTAGGGAGTGATCCAGCCATGAAAGAACTCAGACATTGGCAGACCAAATTGGCAGACCAGTATTATCTCTTTGCCTCCTGATTGTCCTTGCTGAGCTGGTATGTGTTATCTACTGTTTTACACTTTGGACAAAACACAGCCCTCCAGGTCTAATTCTCTGGTTAGGCACTTCGGCACTGGCTCACAGAAATGTAGGTACCTGACACAGGGCAGATGGAAAGAAGAATGGAATGATTTCATCAACCTAAAATAAGAGAAGTTCCCTGAAACTGGAGAGAGACTTCCAGTACCTTTGAAAGCCCACAGAGGTTTCAGCCAGGCAGACTTCAGGACTTGTTTTCAATAGCTGTATGAGAAAATCAGGCCCATTCAGAAGGTGAGCAGTCCACAAAGTTGGGTTTCCATCTCTTTGGCTAAAAGCCTAGGGACCTAATGTGAATGGGATTTACTGGAACAAACACAGTGAAGGATCACAAAGATGATTAAGGGACTGTTCATATGGGGAAAGGGTGTGAGAGCTGGGACTTACCAGCCTAGAGGAGAGAAGCCTCAGGGGGATTTTTTCAATGTATATAAATACCTGAAGGAAAGGAATGAAGGTGAGGGAGCCAGCCCTTCTCAGTAGTGCCCTGTCACCAGACAAGAGTCAAAGGACACAAACTGAAACACGGGAGGTTCTGACTGAACATCAGGGAACACTGCTTTTCCTGTGAGGGTGACCAGACAAAGGGATAGGTTGCCCAAAAAGGTAGTGGATTCTCCATCCTTGTAGATATTCCAAAGCCATCTGCACATGGTCCTGGGCAAGTTGTGCTAGCTGTCCCTGCTTGAGCAGGGGGGGTTGACTAGATGATCTGACAAGGTCCCTTTGAATCTCTGCCATTCTGTAAGTTTATGATCTCTCACATCTCACTAATCTCACTAGCCCCATCAGATATGGAATATATGGATGGCAGCCCCAGCATCCACTGCCGATGTGATAGCCCCATAGTTAGAGCATTGCCCCAGGCCTGGGCCCGCCTCCTCAATGTCCCTAAGCAGGTCTCCTTAGCATATGTTTCCAAACTTGCATTTTGAAACTGGACCAACTTAGAAGCAAGAAGAATGCGTAGGGCATTCAAATGGATAAGACAGAATACAGCTTTGCTCTCTGCTGTCCAGTTACTTTGGTTTTAGCCATAATGATTTTGAGTAAATACATGCACATTCAAGGCAGCAGGTCCTGAAACCCCTGGCTTTATCTTGTCTTGAGTTCATACCCTGCCACCAGTATCAGGTTTTCTTTTTCTGCTTTGTGCATGGGTAGCTATGTCCTGGCTCCTGGTGAGATCAGGAACAAGCACCTTCTTCAGTTATGATGTCCATGGTCAGGTTGGTGGTTGGGGCACTCGGCAGAAGTGTGTGTCCAAGCACTCTTGAGAAGAGCAGGCTCTGCTGTCCATCCAAGGGAGACAGAGACTGCTCTTGCCAGAGCAGGGCACTGCTACAGGGTAAGAAACTCCTTTCAAGCTGCAAAACTGTAAGCTCCCTGGAGCAAAGACAACAGCTTTATTCTGTATTTGAAGCATGCATTCCTACCATGTGTCCTGTGTGGTCCAAGGCAAACACTCCCTTGTGCTATTGTCAGTTCAAACGCAAATAACAAGCTGTGTCTAAAAGCCAAGCAGTAACAGGAAAGCAGAGAGAAGGAAGACAAGCAGACCTACACAACCCTTAATTTGCTAATGATTTTTTTAATCTACAAATTGACAGTGGTGCCAGTCAGCAACGAGAAAGGTACAGACACTTCATTAAGGATGATACAGACACATTTTTAGTGATTGAAAGGCCCTGACTCAATGGGGAAGCATTTTTTGTGACATTACATACTGCTGTAAATCAAGGTAAGTTTTGGGGACATCCCATAAACAACCCAGTTATTTTCTGACTCAGTCTTTCCTAGCTTTTCCAAAAGCTCTAGATTGAGCCAGACAGTCTAAATCCTGTTAAAGTCAGTAAATTCATGTAAAAAGGAATGTTCCTTGGACTACAATAAGGTTTCCTACCAATTTTCCTTTGATTATATTACAGATGACAGTTTATAATAGAACTGCAGACTATGGTAACATGGAAAATAACCAGAATTTAACGTTCATATATCTCCAACTCCTTGTCAGACATCAGAAGGATTTAAAAAATTGAGCAAGGTATTTACAACTTGACACAAACTTATGTGCAGTAATAATAATATAAATATCAAATGCAATATCTTCCATCCTTCCCCCACCCTTGAAAAGAAGCAAAATTTGAGAAGTATTAAAAAATAACTTGGATTCTCAAGGTGAAGTTGATAATAAATACAAAAAGTCACTGGGAAACAATTTTCTCTCACTATGTGAGGAGGCTCAGTCAGTAAATTCTCTGTATGTCAACAGAATAACTCTTTCTGAAAAATGTGTGGATAATATATGCACCACCTTCTTTTTTTTCCTATGTGTAATTCCATGCATAGGCCAAAAAGCTTTTAGAAGAACTTGGGTGCCCTCAAAGAGCAGCAAAATGTTTTAAACACATATATCAGCTGGAAATTTTTATATGAATTACTCATTAAAAACTGTGATCCTAATCACTTGAGTATTTCTGCATAGGGGCAATTTTATGCGAGTTATACAATGAGCTTCCCTGAGAAGATTCACATGAGTAAAGTTATTCTTTTGCATAGTATGAAGGACTGGGCCCAGTAACTGAATCATCATATTTTCCATGGCACTCAGCGGCACAGGTAGTACCACTGCGCTGGAGAATATGAATATTGCTTTGGTGTTGGTTCCTTCCCAGTTCTGCTTTACACATTCAATACACAGCCCCTTTGTACCTTTATGTTTTGGTAAAGGGTGTAGCACTGTTTTGCTATATTCCCCATCCCCCCCCACCCCCCCCCCCCAGTGCAAAACTCAAGCAAAGGCATTAAAAATTCTCTCTGAGGATAAGATTATTTTTTAAAAATTATTCATGTATATTCAGAATTATTTTATATATTGTTATATATTATAAAGCTAAAAGGAAAACCTCATGCTATAATAATAGGCACTTTATTTGTGTAAAAGACATACAGAATAATGAAGTAGTATACAAGCAATAATTAAAAGTATGAGAAAATTCTCAAGATTAGAGCTACAATGTATGAGTAAACATTAAGCTCAGGTAAATATGGAGTTAAAATGACTTATTAAACTCCCTGAAAAAATAATTTTTTGAGAGTAATAGAATTGCCACAGGAATACAGATTAAGCATTGTAAAAAAAGCTCTTTCTCCTGATGAATCCCTCTTGATGTTCTAACTGCAATGTAAAGGGAATGAGATGCATTTTTTCAGTACTTCTGTAGTTAATTCTGAACTGTGTCTTTAAATATCAGGTTAGGAAAAGTTTTCCCCATCCAAGACTAGTCTCCTCATTAAAGTCTTGTAGACACTTTCTGCCCCTGGAGAATTTTTGGGCATAAGTAAGAAGCTGGGATATGAAAAAAAAATGAGAAAAGAAAGCCAGCCTCATCCAACTTGCAATCCAGACAACTAGGAGCCTGATGATGATGTAGTGAACACTGCAGACAGAGAACTCAGTTTGAACTCAGTTTGCTTTGTGCAAAAAAATCTCCACAGGTATGACAGAAGCTTTAGACTCCGAGATATGAGCTATCTGAAAATGGCTGGAAATGTTAAGCAATAGCGTTATGTGAATTCAGCTGAAGTCCTATCTCCTGCTGGGGAAGAAAATTTCTGTTTCTTGTACCTAGAGGGGATGACTGAGGTTCCCCAAATTCCTCAGTAGTAAAAGTAAATCAAGAAAAAACTCAGGAGAAAAGTTTAACTTGCCACAGAACCCCTGACCTATCTGACAACACTGCGAAATCCTACAGGGGCTGAGCTGATAGAGGGAGTATGGAAAAAACTCCTGGCAGTGGATTTGAAAGATTAGGGCGCAAATGTCTGCGCAAGAAGGGGTGCAGTGAGAGGAAATGGACGTGTTACAGAGAAAGCAGAATGAAAGCTTGAATACTTAAGGCACTTTCTCAAGATTTGGCTGGATGATGGCTCCCACATTCGCCAATGTACTAAGGCCAAAGACAAGGACTGAATTTAGTTGTTTGTGAGTGGTGCCAGGATGCTGTGCCTTTCAGTGCCACAATACTTAACACCTGCTAAACTTGGCTGGTCCCACCTTAATGGGCCAAGCAGAAGACCCCTCTGTCGTGCACGACTATGGGAATGCCAGAGCCCCCAGTGTGTCACAGCATTGTGACAGGAGCCATGCAAGTTTCTTTTTCCTTGGGGTTGGATGAGGAAACCGATGGGAATATGTAAGGTTGGGAAGACTCCTGAAGGTGAGCAAGGGGTATTGTCTTAGCCTGATAGCTCTGCTGAGCCTGTGGACCAGGCAGAGGTTCAACAGGAACAGAAATCAGAGAACACATGTGCTCCCCAGTCAAAGGCAGTCAAGGATGGGAGGGTTCAGGCAAGGCTGGTTGTCTTGTCTGTGAATCTGAATGCGAAGAGAACACCATGAATAGATCATATTCAGACTACTGCTTGGTCAGAAAAGTGCTCTCTCCATCCACTGCCAATGCAAATGTTGTCAGAACAGCCTGTTCAGAGCTAAGAGGATTACACAACCCAAGTTAGCAAAAAAAACCTCCTCTTTTTCAAAATGCCCTTAGGTTTGTGTTTGTTTGTTTTTTTTGTTGTTGTTGGGGTTTTTTTTTTTGTGTGTGGGGTTTTCTTTGTTTTTGTTTTTGGTTTTTTTTGCCAAAGGGCAATAGAAAGAAAAGCAGGAGAATCAGTGAGTTAATTTCTCGCCATTGTGTGAATCGAGTACCTAATACCATCTTATTCTGTTCTGAAGAGGGTGCGTGACACTGTGAAAAAAGTATCCAGGTATCCATTTATAAATCTGTGTACTGAAGTTTAGGAAAAGCTTATCTGAACTGTCTTCTAAAATTTCAAATTGTGTTTGAACATTTGTATTCATTGACTGTTAATCTGCATTGTTTTGGTGTTTTTTCTAACTTACTGATAGAAGGAATAATATTTGTGTTTGCAAGCATATGGACATAACAAATCCAATGCTCAACCTCATTTCAAACTAAACACACAAAAAACTTGATATTTCCTTAGGCTGGCAAAGACATGTCTGCCAGATTCAGAAATGAGTTCAGTTTTTGACACTGTAGATCTGAAAGTCTTGTATAATTATATCTCTCTCGATTTGTTTCCAGAAAGACTGCCAAATCACCACCTTGTACAATTACAATTTCCAATTCTCCATAGATACCAACCTTTTGGTTGCCATTTAGAAATGTTGTTATAGAAAAGCAATTACAATGCTGCTGAAAATGTCTTGAAAACACCTTTTCTCTTACTTAATTTTCAATTATTATGAACGACTAACTTTATTGGTATAGCTAATCTAATATTTTATCATGGTCAGTGAATTACATTACACAGGAGAATTACACTAGCTGGATACTAACCCTCTGTCTGCAAAGTTTCAAAAAGAATATTCTTGAATTAAAATTCCAAGACTTATAAAAGCAAAATCTATTTACTGATTATATTAATGTATTAAAAATAAATTCCTCAATAAATGATGGATAAGGAAATACAGACACAATAAATGCTTGGTTGACTTTACTCTTCTGTGTAAACACTATAAATACATGCACCTAGACTTTGTCTAATGGAATTTACTTTAAAAATGTTATTGTTATTATGTTTTATTAACTTGACTGTAGAAAGAAAAAATTTGTGAATTTCACTCTGTGCTGACTTCATATTGAGTCCTACTCAGACTCAATAAACAGAGTTATTACAGTCTTTGCTTAGGGCTTGTCATTGTAATCCATAAAAAGTTAATCAGATGTTGAAATAAAGTTCCCAAACTATTATCAATCTCTGTCCTTTTTTCAAACCTTCAAACACTTTCAAATTTAATTTTCTAAGGAAAAACATGCTGCAAGATAAAGAAATAGAGGAACCACAAGTAGATGTCAAAAAGATCCACAAGGATGGTGAACTAGTCCCCCTGCTCAATTATTCTGCCATTATGAACTGAGTGTGAACTGATGGTAATTGAAGCGAGAAAGGCACTAAAACACTTTCCAAAGCAACATCTGCAACAAATCAGAGGAATGAAGATAAAATGACAAGGACATTTAATGACAGGATTGTTCCCCTGCCCGCCTTTCTGCTTAAAAAGGTCTGGCCAAATTCCAGTTAGAAATTATCCCAGGACAATGAGTATACCATTTCTGTGTGATGTGTAACTGGGTTTCACAGAGATATTTGAAGAATGCAGTTAAGTATCTCTTTGAAATCTGGACTGTTTCCCAAACTTTCCAGTGCTCATGACACTCTGGGTTGAGCTCTTCTTCCTTCTCACACTTTTTACACCCACAAAGATTTTCTATATTATTTGGGAGGGAGCATTGATGGTAATGAATGCACATTTTTATTAGAACTTACGAGGAAATTGAGGGTATGCAGGACCATCTCAGTCTCCATGACATTCCTCCCCTTCCCTACAGCCCTCCCTACTCAGTTCTCACCTAGTTATACCCTCCCATAACACACGACAGACCCTCACCTGCATCAGGCTCATGCTTCTGTTACAAATAAAGACTTCCAAGAAAGACAGAACCTCTTTTGAAGGTAAGCTTTTCCAATGTTTGGTTAATTTCACTGCTAAAAATGCATGTCTTATTTATAATCCTTCAATTTGTCTGTTCTCCAAAGTTTCTTTCTCATGAAATTCCAGGTCGTGATCAATTAATCTCTAAATGGACAAACTCTCACATAAAAACTGGATTTGATTTTCTATGTTTTCCAGATGTTGGGGCTTTCTTGTAACTTCTCCCCAGTGTGGGCAAAGAACTGAACAAGGTATCATACATTACTAGAGTGATAAAACACCATGAGAAGCCAAAATAATAGCTAGAAACAATCGCATAACATTGCTAAAACTGTCATCCAAAAAAAGACAGTTGAAGAAGTCTTTTTATCTTGAATAGATTTTAGATGCTGTCTAGCAGAATGTTCACATTTAACTAATAAAAGGAATAACTACGTGATCATAAGTGTAATATAATTTCACAGGCAAACTATTGATTCTCTGTCTGTTATCTGATTACTTAAAATTAGGACTGAAAAACATTCATAATCCTTTGCTGCCAGGGAACAAGCAAACAAAATAATTTCAAATCATGGAAGGATGGAATCTAGCTGTTGAAACCAGACTGTACAAGATGTTAAAGAGATGAGGTGCTTGACCTGCAGTTCCCACATTGCACAGACGTTTTTACATTAAAAGATTTTGGCTTCCTATCAAAGCTGAAAATATTTACGGGTTTGCAACTCAGTTTTTCAAACAGTCTAAATTCCTTCTGCCCCCATAGGTATACCTTATAAGAAAATTGTTTTGCCTGAAGTACTCTCCTCTCTCCCTGTTTGTCCATTCACAATAGTCATAACATAGATTTTTGATCTCCTGTTTTCTGGATTAGTTCTGAATCAACGTATCCAATTGTTACTGTATGAAATGGAGGGCACAGAATTAAATATTTACATTTGTACATGTTCATTGTTAATTGAAAGATGCAAGTCATGTCTCTCTTAAGCATTCCTGTATATTTTTTTGAGTAAGAAGTAGATAAAAAAAATCAAGAAAATTCACTTGTCTAAGGAATATTTCCATTAAACATGCTGAAAATATGTGGTACATACAAGACACATAATCAGTATCATATTGAAATCAGTTTGACCTTTGTTACTCTTTTCAGTGGAAAGACTCACAGCAAAAGGAAAGAACTATGCAAGGCTTCAGTTCAGAGGCCTCTGAAGACACTGGGAGATTTACCAGACTAAAATGAGAAGAGATTAGATTTTTAAACTATTCCGTTTATACCAGTACTTTAGGAAAGTGAAGTGTATTTCCGTTTTAAAAAGGCACCTGTCATGTCATGCATAATCAGTGTGAAGGGTGAGATTAGCAGGGTTTTTTTCCACAGTACATACAGCAGTTACTGGCTTTTGGGGAAGACCAAAAGTATTTGCAAATTCTGATCAAATTCAACAACCAGTTCTGAATGAAAACAGGAGAAAGTATTGGATTAGGTTAAAACATTTTGTTTCAGTATTTTTAAATTATCTGGGTGGGGGTTTTTTAACAGTGAAATGAAATTTAATTTTTTTTCTGAATTACAGGAAAACAGCTATGAGCAACAAGGGTATTTGTTAGAACAGGAGATGTGTGTAGTTAAAGGGGAAAGCAAAATGCAACTGCAAATGACAAGAGAGAATTAAAAATTGTGAACAAGCAAGAAAACACTCCACAGCTCAGGAAGAGGATGCTGAGCCTCAGCCTGTGTAGATGAACAGAGCCTGGGGAGACTCCTGCCCACTTCTCCCCATTCCCTGCCCACGGTGTTTGGCAGGACCTCTTTCCACCTGGTGCTTCTTCTATAGCAAGGGGTAGGGAGTGGTTCTGCAGGACAGATAGAGGCACATATTTAGCTCTGCTCCATGCCACTAACAGCAGACCTCTGAGATATTACAGCTCCCCAACAGTCCTTGCTGTAGGGTGTGCATAAGCAGACAGTTGACCCATAAGCAAATACAAGATCTAGGAAACTACAGGCCTGTCAGCCTGACCTCGGTGCTGGGGAGGGTTATGGAGTGGATCATCCTGACCACCACCATGTGGCACGTGCAGGGCAACTGGGGGATCAGGCCCAGCCAGCACGGGGTTATGAAAAGCAGGTCCTGCTTGATGAACCTGACCTCCTTCTGTGACAAGATGACCTGTTTAGTGGGTGAGGCAAGGGCTGTGGGTGTTGTCTATCTGGACCTTAGCAAAGCCTTTGACCTGCCTCCCACAGCATTCTCCTGGAGAAACTTGCTGTTCATGGCTTGGATGGGTGTACTTTGTGCTGGGTTAAAAGATGGCTGGACGGCCAAGCCCGAAGAGTGGTGGTGAGTGGAGTTACATTCAACTGGTGGCCAGTCACAAGTGGTGTTCCCCAGGGCTCAGGATTGGGGCCAGTCCTGTTTAGTATCTTTACTGACGATCTGGACGAGGGGATCGAGTGCACCCTCGGTGAGTTTGCAGATGACACCAGGCTGGGTGGGAGTGTTGGTCTGCTGGAGGGCAGGAGGCTCTGCAGAGGGGTCTGGGCAGGCTGGGCCGATGGGCCGAGGCCAGCGGTGTGAGGTTCAACCAGGCTCAGTGCCGGGCCCTGCCCGTGGGTCACACCAGCCCCAGGCAGTGCTACAGGCTGGGGCAGGGGGCTGGGAACTGCCCGGTGGGAAAGGGCCTGGGGGTGCTGGCTGACAGCCGGCTGGGCACGAGCCCCCAGTGTGCCCAGGTGGCCAAGGGGCCAGCAGCGTCCTGGCTGGTGTCAGAAACAGTGTGGCCAGCAGGGCCAGGGCAGTGACCGCCCCCTGTACCGGGCACTGGTGAGGCCGCACCTCGAACCCTGGGTTCAGTGTCGGGCCCCTCGCTGCAGGAGGGACGTCGAGGGGCTGGAGCGTGTCCAGGGAAGGGCAGCGGGGCTGGGGAAGGGGCTGGGGCACAAGTCCTGTGAGGAGCAGCTGAGGGAGCTGGGGGTGTTCAGCCTGGAGAGGAGGAGGCTGAGAGGAGACCTTATCGCTCTCTGCAGCTGCCTGAAGGGAGGCTGTAGGCAGGTGGGGTCGGTCCCTTCTCCCAGGTAACAAGTGACAGGACAAGAGGAAACAGCCTCAAGTTGTGCCAGGGGAGGTTTAGATTGGATCTCAGGAAATGTTTTTTCACAGAAAGGGTGGTGAAGTGTTGAACAGGCTGCCCAGGGACCTGGTGGAATCACCATCCCTGGAGGTATTTAAAAACTTGTAGATGTGATGCTTAGGGACATGGTTTAGTGATGGACTTGGCAGTCCTGGGTTAACAGTTGGACTTGATGATCCCAAAGTTCTTTTCCAACCTAAATGATTCTATGATTCTAAGAGAGTAAGACAGTAATTGTTTGAAACTCAAGGTGGCTTAATAGTTCTGTAAGCTCCTCAAGGGAAAAAAAATGATATTAGGGCAGTCAAAAGTTATGTATGAAATAAGCATATTTTTCCGTATTCACATTACATATTTCTGCACCTGAAATTAGCTAGTGTATTGGTAAATGAATTTATGCTGCTGATTTCACAGAGGCGGTCTGTATATTGCTACCATCTGTCCACCAAAACTTTTAAAAAGTACAGTATCAGGAAAAAATCAGCATTATAAACATTCTAAAAATGTGAGTGGATATTCCAGGCTCTTAAACTTTTCTTGCCATATTAGGTTTTCATCAGAATTTGGTGTAGGGTGAGCAGGGTGAGTTTCTAAACCTTAAAAGATCAGGCAAAAGAAAAAACGATACCAAGTAAACCCCTATAATAGCAATACCACATCCAGAAGAAACATGTAATTTTGGGTCTTCCAAATACTTTGAAAAGAATAAAATGCGGTTTGGAAAGAAACATGGTATGCTTTGGAATTCCAGCTGAAAAACTGAGGAAGACCTACTTCTTTTCTTTTGTCCTTTCATACAGACATCCTGGATTATTTTTTTTTTTTTTTGTATCTGTAAAGTGTTTTCAGACCATTTTGTATGACAGATTGAATATGTATCGTTATTTTTGTTGCTAGGACAAATGAGATAATCGTAAATTTTTTGTCTACAAAAAGGAAACTGCTATCAATTTTGTGTGGGATATGCAATAAAGCCATGGGCGAGCGAAGCCAGTGCATGTGGTGATTGCTGGGTGGGGATTAGCTGCTTTTGGTGACGACTGACAGAAGAAACGGAGATTTTTATGGAGGAAAGCAGTTGTTTACAGGTTTCATTTGTGTCAGTGGCAGACTTGTTGCAACAGATATCTGTCTCTGGCTCTTCTCTAAGCGTGACAGGCAGGAGGTAAATCAGCAAGTCACATTTAGTTGTCAATGGTTTTGTGCTTTTAAGTCACCAATGGCTCTGAAATTTCTGAGATAATACTGACTTAGGGGTGATCTGCAGCACTAGCAGTGAGGGGGGAGACACCCTCATCCCCCTGACATCTGGACCATGATAAGATGGAAGGAATCCCGAGGTCAAACTTGGCCCAAAGCATCCCTTCAAACACCTGCATCTTGAAAGGAATTTTCCATCCTTTCAGCTCCCCTTTTCTGCCAGGGAAGTAAAATAAATGCAGGAACATGATTCAAGGCAGTCTTTTCTTAAAGCTATGCACATCTTTCTGTCTCTCTAGTCTTTCTCAGTGTTCAAAAAATGAAAGAGTAAAAGACACAGGTGCAAGGTGAGTACACAGCGATCCTTCCCAGCTTCTGGATGTTGATGGGTGGGGCCTTCCTGCATTAAGGTTGCATTTGTACTGCATTGGTTAATAGCCATCAAGAGGTTTATTTCCGATTAATTTGCAGAATTCCTTTTGAATCTGTGTGTATGTTTTTCCTTGACAACATCTGACAGCAACAAATTCTGCACTGTATTCTGAACTGTGTAAAAATATATTTTTTATTTAAACCCCTTAATCTCAAATTTCACTAAATGCGTCTATAGCTCATGTGATAAAATGTGAATATTTTCCTTTTTTTCCATGTCTTCTATATCACTTATGGTTTTATGTTTCTCTCTTGTACCCCTCTTGCTCTTTCTTTTTCCAAGCAGAGAAGCACTTTTACTCAGTTTTTCACTGCCTGGAAGTAACTCCATAGACATTCTAATGTTTATGACGTTTTCATTTATCTTTTCCAGTTTTCTTATATCCTTTTGGGCAGTGATCAGGATGAGAGGGCATCACAGATCAACAAGACAGCACAATAATATTTTCTATTCACCAGTTCCTTTCTTAATCATTCCTAACATTCTTCTTTACTTTTTTTCCCCCCACCATCACTGATCACTGAGCTAGGTTTTTCGGGGGGGAAACAGCTATAGGGTCTTCAAGCATTTTCTCCTTTGTGGCAATAATTTCTACTCCATCACTGTGAACTTATCATTAAAGGTGTTCTGGTCTACATGCTTTAGTTTGCATGTGCTGACCTTTAGTTTCATCTTCCATTTTATCATCAAATCTTTTAGCATTATGAAATCCTGATGCAACTTTTGAAATAAGCTTTAGATCTGATTATACAGAATCATTAATAATAATAATAACTTTGCTTCCTTCCGTATTTTAATTATTAATATGCTGAAGTTATTTTATGGGTCTGTAACCACTCCACCACAAAAATCAAATTCTTACTCTTCATTTCCTACATCTATGATGGTTATGACTCAAAAAGGATGCTTTCCCCCTTTCCCAAAGCTACTTGATTTCTTTAACATTCCTTGGTAAGGAATCATGTCACAAGCTTTGGAGAAATCTCAATTCAGTGTATCAACAAATAACCCATTTCCTCATGTTTAATAACTCCTTTGACAAGTTTGAAAGTGGTTTGTAGGGTAGGGCTCTCTTGTACAAATGTTAGGTTCACAATATTCCAACACTTTCTAATTGAGCTATACTTCTTCTTCAGTATTATTTCTACCAACTGGTTAAGTACAGCATTCAGAAATAGTCATGCGCTTCCCTTGACTTATCAAACTTGTATCACATTTCTGCCCAACCATCTTCTCTGCCTTGAGTGATCCTCGTACCCCTCCATCCTGGGAGACCCAGATACCCTCCTTAGGACGATCTTCTTTGCTAATGCCTTTCCTAGGGGGAACATAAAATAGAAAAACAACAAGAACAACAAATGCAGATAAAAGTTCATTATCTGCCTAGGTTTTTTAAGGTGATAGAACCACCCACCCATTAGCACTCGACTGACTGCTGTCTAATTAAATTGTATGCCAAATGGGGCAGGGAAATTGCTTCTTCTTACACTTTAGAAGTTATGTTAAAAGGGGCAAAGTATCTGACATGCTACCTATACACATCCTACTCCTTACTGAATTAAAAGCAGACATCTAAGAATCAAAAGGAAATTATTCTAGCAGATTCTGATCCACTTGAAACAGTATGCTTTAAATAGAGAAGGCAATCAGATTAGTGTGTGGTGGAAATGGATGAGGAAAATGAAGACTGATACATCACAAATGACCCATCTCTAACTCTGCAAGACCCCAAAAATCCATATGGCACAGTTTCTTATTAATGTGGAACCTGGCTATATTTTCCCATTTGTTACTTATTTACTTGTACAATGTACTCCTTGCAGGCATGGGGAAAGCCTGAGCTCTGCTAGCTGGGACAGGTGATCTGGAGGGCAATAAACCAGCTGTGTTAGTTTGTGTCTGCACTGTCTTAAATTGCCAGGCATTGGTTTATCTTGACAACAGGAACTGTAGCTGCAGTGCAATGACAATAGCTATAATGGAATTTCTAATGCAGTAACTGATTCAAAAAACAAACCTCAGGGAAAGCGTGTATCCATTTTGCTTCATTTCCTAAATGGTAGTGTTTACTAAGGTAGTGAAAAGGGGCATAAAATATGCTTTGGTCTACATTTGTGATGAGATTTTGAATACCACATTAGTAGTGTCTTATCTAAATTATAACTGTAATTAGAAAACAGACCCCAAGGTAGTTTCTGCCCAAAATCACACAGAGTGTGCACCTACCACAGGAAAAAAACCACTCAGCTCGTGTGGTTCACACCAAATCAGAATCAAAGAGCTTTATTGATTTATAAATTATGCATAATTAAGTGGCAACAAGTGAACTATACCTTCAGGGTCAATATCAACCATACAACAGATAAACTGCAATACTAAGCACTTGCAAAACATCAGCAAACACATGTAAATTTCTAGCCACCCTTGCACAGCTAATCCAGGGAAGTTTTGGTTACACATACATTCTTTCACATACACACTTTTACATGCACATCCCACCCACTCTTTGGATTACAAGGTCACTCCATACAACTTGACAATGCACACAGCAGTGAGAATGACCCCCGGGTTTACATTCACAGACCCCCTGTGTGGGTTCCTCTTTGCAGCACCCTGTGCTGTCACTCTGCTGTCTGCATGGTTTTCAACAAGGGAGGCTGTGTGGGCATCCCTACACTCACCTTTTGTTGGCTTATCATAGCCTTTCCCTGCGTCATGCTGTGCCACTGAGATCCAGATCCACACCAGCTGATGTGCAGAAATATGGACTTATATTAAAAAAAAAGAAGTCTTTCAACCATGACACTTTTGCATAAATTGTTTTACTCCTCACAGGAGCTTCAAAAGGGAATCCCTAGCATAACAAGGCTAGGGAATTCCTATCAGAAATCTTGGAAAACTTGTAAAAATTCCTTGAACTTCAGCTGTCTGTTTTAGTCATTGGCATAGTCTTTCACCAGTAACCGTCCCATTAAATAGCAGAGAGCAGAAAGCTGGTGCCTGTCCATGTTCAGTGGGCTTGAAAGCAATTTATTCAGTTTGCCATATATGTGACTAGCATAAAAAAAATGGAAAGAATACATTAAAAATGAACTAAAAATGAAGCCTTCGAAAAGATGAGTTGCACATGATATGACTTGGAACTAGCCTTGTCATTCCATGAACGAGGCCTTCACCAAAGTAGCCTGGAGAGCATGGTCTGATGTGTTTGCAGAGTGCATGGCCAGTCCAATGCTTTCTGCTTTCAGTTGAAAGCAGGAGAGTTAGCCAGAGCTTTCAAAATGTTTTAAGGCATGGAAATATGAAACAATAATGATAAACTAAAATTATTGACTTCTGTGGCATAGTGGTAGCTGAAAGTACCAGCACATAGAATTTCCTTTACTTGTGGCAACGCAGGTGGACCTGGCGCATCTTAACCCACACCCTGCTCTGCAAGCAGCTGCCTCACTACCTTTGTCCACAGATATTTTTTGTGGACTATTTTAGAGTAATTTGGGGAGGGTCAGTTTCTAAAAGGCACATGCCAAGGAGTATTCATACCATTTACTACAACGTCAGATGACAGGGCTGATACGGGGAGCCCACCAGACAGGGAGTGAAGATCTTTTGCAGTGGGCAGAGTAGTGCTTCTGCTTACCCACTGAGGGGCCTGATGTGAAACCATGGATGTGGCTGGGGGGTTGCCAGGAGCTGAGACAGTTGCTGATGGCCAAAAGGCCATATAACCTGTTTAGGTTAGGCAAGAAGTTGTGGAGAGGAATTTCCAAATCTCTTTATTCAGCATTTCTGTTTAAAAGGGGATAAACAGCTGAAGATAAAAGTTTAGTTTTGATTGCAGTTGCACTGGTACAAACCAGTGGGAAGCAGTGGAGTTACCTCATCACAAAGTCAGGGCAAGTAAGACTGAGGTCAGGCAATGAAAAGAAGGAAGGACTCAGATTCCCTCTGTATCCTTATTTCAACTGTGCTTCATTTTAGCAACCGTGTTTGCTTCCTCCATATCATAAATATTTGATACTCTTTCAGACGCTGAGTTCATCATTTAAACAGGAAGGCATTTAGCAGTGCTGTTCTCATTCAGTTTAGTGATGTACTTCAAGCATGAGATTAAATCCTCAACTGATGTAAAATAGTGCAGACCCACTGGGTCTGGAGGAGCCGCTTCCCCCTGTGCCAGTGGTGTTTCTGCTTCCATTACCTCCAGAAGAAGCCGCAGATCCTCCTGGGAGCTCCCCTTGCCATACCACCTCCTCCCAGACGAGCTCAGGGCTGAGTGGGGTCGTCACGCAATGGGCTTGTGCTGATGGCAGCAGCCCTATGCTTCACTCCTGCAGCCCCAGGCAGTTCCCACCACTGCTACCGCAGCATGCAACTGCCAGGCTGGGCTGCAGATGGAGCCGAGAATGGGCACCATGAAGGCAATCATCGCAGCAGATTCCTTCTGAAATTGAAAGTATCTCATCCTGCTGCTGAGAGCCGGCACATCCCACAACAGACAATGAGAACAATGTTGGGGTCTCATTTACCCATGACATTCCATTTTCCATGCCTGACAAAGCTAAGAAAGCAGGGCTGCTAAATCATGTCCACATGTAAGTTCCAAATTCAAGCACTTTACAAGGGTAAAATTGGATACGAATAGCAAGATGTGCCACATATCCTTGTATTAAAATACCTCCAGTCTTCCAAATACTTTGATCTATCTCGACTACTCCTGCAATGCATAGTCACAACCAAGTTAGTTTTGGAACAGTCATCTCTAGGCAAGTGGCAACACAGACCAGTGGGGTGAGATCTCACTCGCTCATCAGTTAGTCCATGGTGAGGTCCAAGCATCTGGGCTTGGTCTGCACCAGCTCTGGCACGATGGATTCTAAGCAGTGCCTGGAAAGTAGACCTTGCCCCAGGACTGACAGCCACACAGCCTAGCCACCAGCCATGCAGCTGAATAAAAAACACGATCCAGCACTTTCTGGATTCAAGCAGAACTGAGAAAAATCACTATTCTGTATTCCTGTTAAACCAACCCATTCTCTCAGGTCTGTAGGGAACTGGATGAACACTATAACCCTACAACATCCCCTTCTCTCTAGTATGTCTGTATTTCAAGTCCAGCAAACTATCTGCTAGAAAGCCAGAGAAATGGCAAGCTTAGATTATATTTTGCCATACTATCAAATAATTCACAGTGAACTGGAAGCCATTCAGGAAAGCTGAAAATAAGACCAGAAAGATAAATCACTTACAATCATGTAAGTGTGTCAGAGACAATCTTAGGTGAGGGATAAAAAGAGAAGAACTGTTTTCAGAACTGGATACAAAAAAAGGCAATAAATGAAGAATTATTAGGTCTTGTTCTCTAAAGCAGAATTACAAAAAGGGAAAAAGAATACTTTTAACTTACTACATCTGAGAAATGGAAACCAGACACAGATTATGAAAGGGTTGAAAAATCTCCCTTAACGGTCGACTATAGGTCTTTTGAGTTTTGGAGATTTTTTTTCCCCCACTGTATTTTCCTTTCGATTTCCTTTTTTTCTACTTTGTGTATTGATCCCAGCCTCACAAACTCAAGGCATTTAAAGGGTATTTGAATTCAAAGGAATATTCACATGAATACGTGTGGGTTGACAAGAGGCTCAAAGAAGAGGGGAAGAAGGCAGGATAGGTTGCAAGCCTCTCAAGTCAGAAATTTACCTTCTGATCTATCTGTAGAGACTACCTTAGTATGGGAGATTGCAAGAATAATTGTGAATAGTTTGAAGGAAAAAATTTCAAATGTAAAAATGTGTCATTTGCCTCAGAGTGAGGCTTACACTCAAGGGAATTGGGTAGCAGTCTGTAAATGTGCAAAGTGAATAGACCCCAAGGACAGAATACAATTACTTAGGAGGTAATGAGATGAGATTAAGAAGGGAATATTTAGACAGAATGCCAGGAAAAGCTTGAGCTACTTTGAAGTGTTGAATAGTCTTGTGAGGGAAACGTGAAAGCACAATTACTTGAGACATTTAAAACTGTAAGTACGCTCACATTTGCTGCAGGGAACATATCTCCCTTTGCAGGGAGGTAGACTGAGTGATGCAACCAGGTTTCTGCCCTTATTTTTTTCCCCCACAATCCAGAGCACAGTGCAATTCAGATGCTCAGTCACTGTAATAACAAGTAACACAAAGGACACTGCAGTGGTGAGCAGCGTGAGGTGGGTAGGTTGCAACAAGCATCAGAGAATTTTTGCCTACTGTGTCACCCAGTTTCAGAGATTGAAAGGTTGTCTCAGTCCAGGCACTGTCCTATCTGTGTATGCGTATATCGCCTTCTTGAATGTTTATGGCTGTCACCAGTAACATCAAGTAGCACTGGGAGGTGATACCTCTGTGCTGACATCTTAGGGCAGCGACATGCTGTCCTAGGAAAAAATCAAAAAAAGGTACCTTTAGGGCTGGGGCACTGTTTTTTGCTCCTAGCCATAGCTCCTATGAGCTTGCAGCAGTGCAAAAGAGGGAAGAGGGAGCTGATTATTTTGAATCTTTCTCAGTAAGGATTAGACCTATCTCAGTCCAGTCTGCCACCAATCCAATCCAGTCTGCCAGTCTCATCATCCACCAACCCTTCTGCTGGTCTGCTGTGAATCCAAAGGAGTCTTGCAAAGTGGATCTGTGATGCTCCTTGCTGATGGAGGTTACAGATGCAAAAAGTTGACATGGAGTCAAGGAGAAGATTGGACAAGTACTCAGAACAGAAGTTTATTGAGGATTACTAAATAGAAAAACCATATCAAGCTCAGGAAATTCCTAACTTGGAGATAGTCAGAGGCTGGAGAGCAGTTTGAGGATGTAGCATGTACATTTGCTTTGCTCTTACTCTTCCCTGGGTACTGCTGATGGCCTCTGCTGGGCCAGAAGGACCCTTGTCCTGAAACAGTGCTTCTGTTAATATACTTTCATGTTCTTAACTTTTCCAGAAGCTGGATGAAAGGCTGCCTGAATGTGGTTCCTTTTTGCTTAGCATTTTTGTGGCATAATGGTCAGGAGATTGGAATAAACAGGGTGGTTCTGTATTCCTAAATTATTCCTATATTTTATTTTATCTGAAATATACTGGGGATTTAACTGACAAAATGTGTGGGGGGGTTATTTCTGTTCTGCTTTTCTTCTTTTGTTGTTTTAAAAACAAATGGTCAGGCACATTTTATTAGCATTGTTCTATTGGCCAAGTTAAAATACATGCCTAATTGTGCTAAGGGGAGTATTTATCCCCCCCTGATTTTCAGTGAGAGGCAGCAAATCCTCTGTATAGTGAAAGAGGAGGGGAAGGCACCTGCAAAGGGCAGCTGAGAACAGGAGTGGGATTGGCTAGTCTTTATTCAGTATTTGGCATTTGCTTTATATAGCATTTGTTGAAAGGGTTTAAAATAAACAACAACAATGGCAAATGGTGGTTATTTTAACATCTTTTATGAAGCTAATGACTAAGAGGTAATTTGATATAGGTTCTATTATTAGCTAGTATCTTTTTCTATCATGGGTATGTCACTGTTGTCAGCTTCTAAAATTTTAACTCGTTACATGGAATTAAAATAGCCCAGCAAAATTCACTTCTTTTTACCTTAAAAAGGATGCTGGTGTGGTCAGCTTTGGGAGAAGAGTGAGTTCTTCTGTCTTCACTAAAAAATATACTGAATAAATGATCATTAATATAGAACACTAAATAATCTGTAGACCATAACTGTGATTTCTGCAAAGGAAATTCACCAAGCTTTTAAAGTGATCTGATTGCCAAAAAAAAAAAATCAGGTAGAGGAGAACTTCTTGGAAAATCATTAAACCAGGTCATTAGCAAGAGACTTCTGAATGAAAGTGAACACTCCTCATGTCTCAGAAAATTTAATATTTCTAGACCCTCTTTTATTCTGTGTTTAAAGAAAATGAAAGGAGGTCATTTGCCATAGGATAGCAATTCCTTGAAAGCATTCTTGAAAGTATGAGAGCTGATTTTTGTTTGAAAAAGAATCCTAGGCAGGTAATTGAACTAGTGCAACAGAGAGGAGCTGCAGACCTGGGCAGCTGAGCAGCCTTCTGAGCAGCAGACTGGTTGAATAGCCACTGTGATGACTCTCTGCCAAAGCAGCCAGCCCTTTGCATCAGGAAAAATTTCAGTCAGTTCTGCTACTGAAGAGTGAGTGGTTCAGGTGAAGAAGAAGCACTGTTATTATGGAACAAAACCTGTCCAGGAAACAGAAAAGAGCAAGTGGTGAATTTTCAAACCTCAAACAGAAGGTACCTCCAAGAACTCTGTCATCATATATTTATGAATCAGGAAAATAATAATAGATCTGCAGGTGATATTATATTAATTAGGTTGATTAAGACCAGGGAGAGATTTAACAAACCTAATAAGGAAAAGCCTAATGAGCTAGGTGAATGGACAATGTAGAAGCAAATAAATTTCAGTCTTGAGGAGAGAATGTAAATTACACTCACATTTGACACAGTTCTTGGCTAACAGTGTCCATTTGGAGAAGGGATCATGGCACAGAAGCAAAAAAAGTAATAAAAAAAAATCAGATTTTTTTCCAGGCAGGTAAATTTTCATGTTACCAAATTTTGTTTGAGCAGGGAGCATCAGAAAACCATTTGGAGATGGGAAGTTCTGAAAACACAGATTCAGAAAATTTAAAAAGTTGAGACATTCTCAAGTGTGAATGTTCCCTCTTGTTTTGTGAAAGAAATGGGAAATTTATTTTGGTTCACCAGTTTTGAGATACTTGTCAGAGCTATGATATGGGCTACTCCTCTGATCTCCTCTCTAGGCTGTCTTCATAAGCTGAACCTAGCATGACCTATGATGGCTCCCACAACAACATGTCATGCTTCACTACAAAGAGAAGAAATAGATGGAGACAGAAAAGAAAGATTTTGTAAGTCTGAACAGGATAAGAGGGTCTTCATTTTCTGCATTCTCTGAACAGGTTTCAGATGTACATTGAGAAGACTCACCTTCAATTTCTTGACCTTGGTTGCTCCTTCCTACTGAAATGCAGAATAGGGTAGTTCCTGCTCCAATTTTTGTTGAAGGAGCAACCCCTTTAAGGCCTTGGTTAACAAGGAAAGATGCAGAGCAGAATTCAGGTCCATTGAATTCATTTATGTATTTTTTGAACATACTCATCTCACCAGTTCCCCCGCTTGGCTGTCTTCCCTGGGTATAGCTGTTGGAGAATGGTTCTAAGCAGCCCAAAAGGGTATTACTGAAAATTATGATCCAGCTCAGTGCTGAAGTCTTGTTGCTCATTGAAACA
Organism: Falco peregrinus; assembly: GCF_023634155.1. Classification (NCBI taxonomy): domain Eukaryota; kingdom Metazoa; phylum Chordata; class Aves; order Falconiformes; family Falconidae; genus Falco; species Falco peregrinus. The sequence continues at coordinate 101,456,308 of NC_073724.1, forward strand.
TTAGTTAAAATAGCAGTATTTTTATGAAGCCAAATGCTATGGCCCAAACCAAGTGCCTCATGAGGGAATTAATTGGTTACATTTCTAGGAAGGGATGGATGCATTGTGCAGCATGTGTCACCACCTTCATCCACCACTCATCCTGAACAGTCTTGTGTAAAGAGCATCTCCATTAGCATTCCATTACAAATAAGAAGTCTGCTTTTGGGGTGAATCCCATTTAAGGTACCTTGGTGCTGGGAGCACACAAATGCAATTCCCTGTCAGAGCAGAGTAAACTGGAAGATGTACTGCAGAAGGGCACCTGATGCAAATCCAGGTGCTAATGGGCATTCAGTCATTGGGGCCAGATTATAGCTGGTGCAAAACGCCTCCATGAAACACAGGAAGTGTAAATACTGGGTCTTCAGCCCAACTGGTTTGCTCAACAGATCTATTCCTGCTGCACCACACTCTTTGTTAAATATAAAGACTACTGGAGTACACTGGTACTGTCTTCCTGCCTCTCCAGCCTTCCTCCCTGCACCCCCCCCCCCCAAAAAAAAAAAAAAAAAAGTACAGATAGATGGAGCTAACAAGGCTAACGTGGTGCCAGAATATAACCAAAGTGCAGACTGGTGGCTGTGGAACTTAGCCTGCTGTAGATGTAGATATGGCCACAGGCATCACTCTTGCTTTAGGACTGAAGTACTATTCAGTGTTGTATCAAAGAGATGGAATCTGATTGTCAGCATTTTTTCTTATCTATAATGCTGTGGTTCTTGCAAATTTGCCTGTTGTTTTGTATAGTTTTATGCACATTATTCATTGTCCTTAGCCTAAATGTGGCAGAAAAAGACTAGACTGCATTTCACATCATGCTATTGTAGGCTGCAGAATAAGTTCACTGCAGGGCAGGCAGACATTGCAACACACATTTATTAGGACTTTCCAGGTTTTTCTCAATACCATCTTAAATAATTTCAAGTCCTCAAAGAAATGTGGGAATGACATTGGAAAAAAAAAGAAAAGTTTGACTGTAATGGAACTAAGCTGGTTATATGGCCCACTGAGTAACTTGGCCCTGTTAGGAAACAGTGATTTCCCCCTGCTCCCCTCACACCCTTCAATCTGCGACATGCAATTGCAAGACAATTTAGCAGGAACAGTTCAGCTATTTCAATGTAGTACAGCAACTGTTTCATTTCATCTATTTTATGACTCTAGGTTAAGGAGAGACATTTCAAAGCAGTATTTAACCTATAGGCTCTGTAAAAAAAGCTGGGATTTCAGTAAATACAGTGTGTGTGTTGTGTCTGGGGCTGAGTCTGACATCAAGCCAGATCATTCTTTTCAGCTGTCACTAGCATGTTCTAGCATGGGCCTGATTCTGCAAGGTCTTTTTAGTTCCCATTCAGGGAATTTCTACTGAAGTCTCCATGGCACACAATGGGGTCAAGTATTTCTCATGAGGAGCAGAAACTACAGAACATTGCCATCTGTAAGCAAGAAGTTAGAATTGCTTTAATATTTGTCAGAAAAGAAGATTGCTGTTGCAGAGCCCTTGAGGTGTAGAGATCAACTCTTGTCACAGATAGGCACACCAAGCTCCCTCTGTACAGCCAAAGGCTCATTTACCTTGCTGGAAAGACCTACTGATGCAGTTACACTGATGCAGTTATGCTGCTTCCTCTGCTATTTTCTGAACATGTTCCATTCAGCATCTCACCGAGAGCTTCACCTTGCAATGCACATAGTCCCAGAGTGAGCATCTAAATCTGACTCCAGGGAAAAGAAACGAGATGGTTTCTGAGGACCTCTCCTCTTTGCCCCCCCTCACTTTTTTCAGCACATGAGTTTGAGAGACCCCCCCGAGCTCCTCTCAGACCCCCTCCAAGCAAGAGGTGGTTTGCACAGTGGCAGGTTTAGAGATACAAATGCAGGTTGTCCAACCAAAATTATATGGGTGTGAAGCTGGTGACAGAGAGGATGTGCTCACCGCACTGCATGCCAGAAACAGAAAATTCTGCCCTCCTTTCCCACACAGACACCACTAATCTGAGTCTTTCTTCTCAAGCCGTGTGACAACTTTAATGACGTTCGTAAGAATCTAGCACATTAGAGACATCTCTGCGTTAGTCAAGTGTGGCTGAAGCAGTCTATGCATTTGGTCTTATACAGGCAGGCTCTCAGGTGAGCAGCAGACAGAGTTGCAAGTGATATAATTCCCTGCTAAACCTTGTTTCTTTTGGAAATCAAGTGGAAAAACAGACTGTCTTGGGAGGGCTGGGATGTTTTGGTTTGGTTTTAAATAAATTGAGGGGTTTGGTTTAGGAGAAAGATATGGAACAGCTTCTAGACACAAACAATTAAGAAGGGTATGACTGAGAAGCCGGAAGAAGAGATGGCTTTAAGAGAGATGTGATAAAGACCTACCAGTGCTTACAGTTGTTACCCTGTTATTGTTGGTTGAGCCTGTATTTGCTCATAGTACAATGGCTTTTAATTTACCGGTCAACCAATCTAAAATCTCCAGGGAATGTTTGAAGGTGCCCATGAGCCAAACCCTTCTAGCCCAGGGAAAATTAAAAACAGAAACTAAAGGAGAAAATGGGGAACACTCCTAGCCATAAAGTCAACTACTTAGCAGTTATCTACATACCCCTTCCCCGTTTTTCTTCTGCCATCTTAGTGCTGCCAAATCTCAGGCTTCATTTTTCACAGACCAGTGCCTTGCCAAAGAGAGAAGAGAAAAAGGATGAGAGAGAATAAGGGAAACGGTAGAGCACTTCTAGGCTATGCAAAATAGCGATGAAAAGAACTCCATTGCATAGGAGGAGGTAAAAGGTTCCTGGTTCCTTGCAGGATGGTCAGTGGTATGAAGGGTCATAGAAAACAGGGAATGGGGAGAACAGTATGGAAAAAACATGGAGAACCTGCAATGTAAGAAAGGAGAAGAAAGAAAAGCAGAGGAAAAATGGCTGAGGCGTGTAGGATGAGAAGTTCTGCAGGAAATCCCTAAATACCTTGGGACTGTACAACAGCAGAAGGGGAAAATAAACCTGGAAGAAGCCTATGATGTACAGTGAGCCTAGGAAAGCAATAAAGTGTTTGGTTTTTTTATTTATTTACTAATCTTGTAAACCCCAAACCAAACAAGCTATCTGCATGCCACCTGCACACTCTGCCTGCTATCTGCATGCTGCTTGCAGCGCTGGCAACCCTAGCACAAAGTCAGAAGTGTCTCAGAGGAATTTGGTCCTTCCTGGAAACTCTTCCAGGGGCTCCAGGTGAGAGTGATTTGTGATTCTTTGGGTGGGAATATATTGATCTTCCCTCTCTGATTACTGAGGACTGTTACAACTTGAAAGCAAATTCTTTAGGAGTGATTTGACCTCTGTGAGGAACCAGCTGAAACTGATGCCCTCAGCCTGAGTGCTCTCTGCTGTATCAGAGCAAATAAGGCTCCACCTGTGCCCAGCCTTTCCCACACAGACATGCTCATGAGGACCCTGTCCACTTCTGAGCATGCCTGTGTTAGGTACAGTTTGTCCTAGGTTTAAGGATTATTCCTGCTTCTGTCACACAAGGGCTGCTTTGCATGGCCAAGGAGCATTTTTTACCCATCTTGCAATTGTAACTGCCCAGGCAATTTTCAAGAGACTTACTTCATTCACAACATGATTTACTCCAAATTTCAGTGAGCAAGGGTGGCTGAGCATCCAACCCCATGGAGTTGTTTCAGACATACCACCTCTGACTGAGAGCTGCTGAGGCTTTTTTGAGGCAAGTGAAGACAAATCCAGTAAATGATTAGACAGGAGTCCTCTGAGAGATGCTTGCATATGAGTGGAAGTGGTACTGATAACTCAGGCAATGTTTTTTCCCGGTGAGAGAGTGCTCTAGCTCAAAATTACACAGCACAGTGCCTTTTTTTTTTTTTTTTTTTTTTTTTCGAGACAGAAAACAATACCATTACACTTCACCACTGTAACTGTGGGAAAGGAAGGTGTTAGGTCTGGTACCTCAGTCCTCTGCTGTGTTTCTGGCTTTCTGTGGCCATTTGTAGCTGGCAGGAGATGGAGCAGCCTGGGGGCTGCTCTCCAGCAGCACATGTGGAGATGGCTGGCTGACAGCTGCAGTGGGAAGCTGTGACTTAGCTTCTGCAGTCTGCACCGGTCACAAGACATAGAGCCATACAATCAACCTCTATAAGACCATCTGAAGAAATCATGCCTTAAAAGTCACCTTTCACGTTCTCTGAATGGTTGAAGGACTAACCAAACCTCTCTGAAGCTTTCATCGCTTGAGTTTGGTCAACTAAAACAATGACATTACCCAGTAACACAGCCATTTTTGGTTTACGGTCTGCAAACTTCCCAAGGTCCATGGGTACTTCTGAGGGGTCAGTGAAAGGTAACAAAGAAAAGGCATCTTTTGCTTTACAAGCTTACTTACATCCACTGGAAATTTTTAGGTGACCGCAATGGGAAAGTGGTTGAAAAACAACTTTGTATCACATTCTTTAAGACCTCAAAACCATTTTATGTTATCAGTGTGTCTTCACTGCAGGCAGCTCAAACCCTAAGTCTTCTCAACCATAGAATAAAAAAGAAGCTGTATCTCAGTGACTCAATGCTGAGTCATTATAATCCAGATAAGAATACCAATGAAGGTATTTGTAATTTTTCAGATCTTTGTCACCACACTGTCTGATTTCTCAACAAATATTTTCATTTCCAGAAGAAATACAAGGCGGTAAGCTTAACAGAACAGCTAATTTTGTATCATGGCAAATACTTTCTTCTAAGTCAAGATTTAAAACAAAACTAAGACATTTCTTTTTTGAAATAGACTGTATGAAAAGAGACTAGAAAAGACCACATCATCACGTCTATTAAAAAGAAACTCTTTGACTGTTTACCCTACGCAGATCTCAGTCTCCTCTGTGCCCAGAATGTTTGTGTATATGTGCACGAACACATGGAGAGCAACTAGCACAGACCTGCTCTAGCTGTGAGGATTTTAGTCTCCAGCCTCTTGGGGCTACAGTAGTAGAAGTGATAAGTCAAAACCCAAACAATAGACCAAAGGTGAGAGAGACACAAAAAACATGTGATTCTTTTCTTTTGTTCCATGGCTACCATCTGAGGCCACTCATCACTTAGCCATATTAGCTAGCTGATGTTTTTCAGATACCTCCGTTGAAGCAGGGCTTGAAAGACTGAAATAAAGACAAAGCAGTGGTAAGGGACGTCAGTTTTCAAGAGGCTGTTCCCCAACTAGGGAACACCATGGGCATGAGGCAGGGACAGCATATGTTTACCATTATACGTAATACTTCAATTTATTCAGGCTGCAATGGTGTTGAAAACAAGCCTGATATTTCTCATATGCAGAGGAAGACATAGTCTCTTTTCCTGAGAGCTTATGGCCTAGGAGAAGACTTTGGGGAAGGAGAGCAGCAAGTCCTGGCTAACTGAGCTGGAAACTGCAGTCAGCACCCCTCCACGACAGACCTTCACATTCCTCCTGGAACCAAGGTGCCATTGCACTGCACTGCTCCATTGCACTGCACTGCTGCTTCCCCCTGCTCCTGACCTTGCCTGCCAAAGCTTGGACTTGCCACCCAGCCGTGGCAGAAACATGGTCTACAAATGCCACGTGGCAGCTTTCATGCGTGCCTCTGGGGAGGACTGGACATCAGGACCCCTGCCGGGAGAGTCTCCTGTTCGCCTTCATGGTGCTGCGTGACTTCTCCCTTCCACATGAGCTGGTGCTCTGGGTGCGCCTGATACTGGGACTGATGGCTATGTCTCATGTCCGGGCAGAGGAGTTTTCCAAGGTGTGTCAACTGGAGTTTTACCTTGCATTTTTCTTAAATGAGGAAGCTCTGGCAGTACCAAATAATAATTGTGAAATATATCATTCGTGGTATTTTTCCCTCTACACTCATCTGTTGAAATATTTTTTCACAAGTAGATTTTTTTTCTTTTTCATGTGACCAACTCTGATTAGGAAAAGGTTTTCCTATTTCTTCTGCTGCTCCCAGGTTCTTACAGATTTTCCTCTCTGGATCCCATTCCTTCCCCCCATAGCCTAGCAATTCCTTACTGTTATTTTGCATGTGTCAATTAGACCTGATGTTGTGATGAAAAGAACAAGAAGAAACAGATACGTCTACTTTAATATTTCAGAAGCAAAGACATGGGAGAGGCAGCTCCATTTTTCAGTATCAGGACACCAAGTCCCACTGCTCTGAGTCAGAAGCCCTTTGAGCAGGGGAAGTTTGAAGAGCCTTTAGGATAGGAGCCCTCCCACACTGCTTGTACAGATGCATATCTGATCTTACCTTTCATCTGGAAAGATCTCCAAGGCAAAAGGAAACAGAAATATGGTTTTGTAGCTAAAACAGTTAACACATTACAAGCTGAAATGCAGTCTCATCCCACTAGAGGGTGGTCTGGTCACCCTCATGTTACAGCTGAGGTGTGCAAGCAAAGACCTTTCAGAAAGCCTCTGTCCGCTTTATTTAGATTGAGCAACATCAAAGTATTCCTGTTCTCATGTTTTCCAAGTGCCTCATGTCCCATCATCAGCATCGAGCCTACTCTCTCATTTAACCAAATAAATACACTGCACCTTTCACTGAAGATCTGAAACTCTACAAATATTAGCATGCCCTGAGGTCTTCTACCAATGCTACAACTGTGTATGTATGAAAGAACAAAGTGAGGCTCACTGCTAAAGATGAATGTGCTGGGTTTTGATACCATTTTGAAACCTTCAAAATCTGTTTATCTTGTTGATGTTTTCTTCACATCATTTTCACAGGAAGCTGGATTATTACAAGTAAAACAAGGCAAATTCTTTCTTACGAGCTAGCCTGTGGTTTGACTGCCTGTTATAATGATCCAGAAAGGGCTGTACCAGAAGAGGTTTTGGGAGAGCTGGCAGTTAGTCTCACAGCCAGCTCTTGCACCAGCTGCATGAGATTCATCAAAAACACCTTCCTCTGCCAAGCTGTCCCTCTTCCTGGGGAGCCATGCCACCTCTGCTCCCCTTCCCAGGACAGCCTGCTCATCTCCCCTTCTCCTCCTTCATCTGCTCAGACTCTGAATAGATGCACACATCCCCACCTCCATGCTTCATGGCCCAGCCTTCAAAACTCCTTGTCTCATTCCTCCTTCTGAGATGCACGTTAGGATCACCAAGAAAAGGCAATTTCAACCTGCTTCCTGGTTCATGTCATTTCCAGTGATCAGAAATCCTTTACGACCCTTGCAAGGAAAATAAAGGTACAGCCCTACCTCACAGAACTGAAGCTGCATCAAGCGTCAACCCAGACACCACAGGGTTCAATCTGAATTTCAAAGACATTTCAGAGAATTTCTCCTAACATCTTAGCTTCTACCTCAATACCTACCCACATGGGAATCCTCCCTTCTATTTTCATGAGAGTGGGAGCAAAGACACACCACAACAATGGATAAATTGCATTTGTACCTATGCAAAACCTTCTCTGTTAGGGGACTTTGTCCAAAAATGAGTTAGGCTTTGGATCCTGTTGCTCTAATCAGGTTTCTCTTTATTGACTCATTTTACTAAATGTTGTTTTCAGGCTTAGTAGTAGATAAATGAAAACCTTTATCTCAAAAACATGTGGTGGCAGGTATTTTCAGCCACAGAAACTGGCCATGTCTAAGGATGTTCGAATGTGGATGCAAGCTCACTGGAAAAATGTGAAGACTGTGAGCAAAGCAGGGCACCATTTGCCATTACATTGATATATATATATTTTTTGATATTGTGAATGATACAGAAACAAATGTAAAGTGATTGGGGAAAAACATGCTTTATTTGCATGAGTTCACTTTCTCACCCATTTTAGGAGACATTATTTGCCCATTTGGTTTTGTTTGTTTCACATAGTTCGGACAGCAAAAATGTTAAAAGATTAAAGAATTCATTATTAACCTCATGGCATTTGAATCATGTCAACAGATATGACCCAGCTGCCAATGGTAATCAAGAGTACCTTCAGCTGTGAGTTTGGATGCAAATCACAACAAAACAGAATGATCTGTTCTGATGCAATGTGATGAATTATTATATCATTCATCTGCTCTGTATAAACACAACGTGGCAAAGAAATATAGTCCTTTCTCTTCATAAATTCTTTATACTTCATGTCTTGAGAGTTGTTATACAATGTGGCATACTGTTTGGCTCCTGTAGTAGGGAAGGAAGTGATATGGATGGGAAGTGTGACACTTAGGTCTTACAAAAAGCTTTTGCCTCCCTGTGCTCCATTTTGGTGGCAGCAAAGTTTTGGATGGGTGGTGTTGTCTCTAATAACTAAGTGTTATATATTTAACTATTAGGATACATAAGTAGAGCTGTCCTCCATAATTGGTTCCAACATCTGTATACCACTGTTAAATAGATTTGGGGCGGAACATGTGGTCCTCATTTAAAACACTGCAAACACTATCATGATGTAGACTGTGAAATTTTAAGTAAGACTACTGCTGTTTTGATTATACTCTGAGATAAAAAATAAAAGTGAACAGCACTCTAAATGATGTAAAACTGCAAGAACACCAGCATCCTTTAACAGGCAATCTCTACAGCAGATAAAACAGCAACTTTTGTTACAGAACTTATCAAAGCATGGAACTGATGTTTTTTGTTTCCCATGTGAACTTACAACAGGAGGGAAGGGAAGGGCAGAAAAAAAAAATCACAAATAAATTCCAAATGTAGCTAAAATTAGCAAGGCTGTCATTTGAATGCTGTGTTTCAGAATCCAGAGCTCTGCGTTTCCATTCTTCTGTAACCCCAATTAATTAGGTATTGACTTGTTTTTTCATTCAATTAAAGTATAATTAAATGGCAGTGGTCTGTCTCTGAAAAGCAGATGAAAAGGTTCTGGTAAGAATCTCTAGGTTAATCCAGCTGCTTAAAATGTGTGTTGTATTTGACCATTTGCCAAGACACTCTGTGAATACAAGAGCCAGCTGGCACAGGGAGGGCTGGTGGGAACCTGTCAGCTGTTTAGGACAATGGCTGAAGCTTTTTTAACCAAATCAGTTTTTAAAATACCTAAAAATGAGACACCCTACCTTGGCAGCTCAGGAATTGTGGCAGCAGTAAAAACCTAAGAAATTATTTTTTTTGTCTTAAAATATGAGGTTTGGCTCATATTCTGTGAACCTCTGAACCAAGCAGTTTCTTTACTGTTAGATGTCTGGCAAAGAGACACGATGTATCAAAGCCTGATTTTTGCAATGGTGAAGCCCAGGTTTGCTATTTTGACAACTACGGCTATTCAGAAGGGAAAAGCTGTTCATGTGCCGAATGGAGTTGCATCACCAGTTGCTCTTTAAAGCAGGCAGACTCCATCGGGTCCAGCTCTCAGGGCATCACCCCTTGCTCCCCAGGAGCTCCGGAGGACGCACAGGTGCTCATTTTGCCAACAGTGAGTCACAAGCACACTGGTGAGCGGTCACTCCTACACACCCTGCTCTTGGCTCCAGCTTCTCATGGGAATAACTTTGCAGCCTCAGTGAGAGCTTTGTGAGCAAACCTTTAATGCACTGTTTCCCACTAAGTATTTTAGACAGAAAAATTAGCCAATGACCCTGGCATTTAAAAACGCCTCTTTCTCCCTCTGTTTTTGCTGTTGAATGAAATTAAATTATTACAGGCAGGAGTGATTTCTGGAGCACAGAGGCGACGGCAAACAGCTCTTTAAAAGCCGGGCTCGGTGCGTGTGTGTGGAGGACGGGGTGTCTGCACACCAGGTGTCGATATGAAACTTGCCATGCTAACAAGAGCCTTGCAGCAGGCTGTTACTTTGATTTTTTCCACCTGGTGCTTGCTGCAGCAACATGTCTGCTTCACCATGTGAGTTATCTGAGAAGCTGTCAAAAGGCAGGGAAGATATGGGAAGTTTTGAAAAACATGGCTGGGCCTGCCTTCTCAATGGTAACACTTTATGACACTTTTATATTCAATCTCAAACTTCAGTCGCTTCATTTTCTTTCCACCAAGGAAGGCAAGCTAACAATGAAAGTCCTCCAGCCCCTGGAGATGCTCTGGCTGTGTGCTCTGGGGGGGTGTCCCGCTGCTCTGTCCAGGGCTTCTCCTCAGCTTCCTACAAGTACAGAGTGACCTTGCTGTTTCTGCAGAAACAGAAAAATGTAAAATGTAAATATATCATCAATCATTTGGAAGATGAGAAAAAGCAGATCTCCTTAATCCATTTCTGAAAGGTTCAGGTGCGTATCTGAATCACTCCACATCCACCACTTTTGCTGAGCTGTGGCTTTGGTGTTCTCAGAAAACAGGGAAACCTGAGGTGCAAATACTAGGTAGAGAATTAACATGAAGGGGACAACCGTGAAGCCACAAAGGCAATGAGGTTGGGAAAAGCCTGAAGTTGCATTTCAGCATCTTTTGCACTTGCAGAAGGACTCGCACGCCTGAAATCCTGGCTGCTCATCCAAACTGGACCAGCAAGTGTCTGTAAGATAAGGTTAATTCCCTGCTGTATCAAACTCACTTTCTTTATTTCCACAGACCAGCAGAGCTCTACAGCATTACTAGTATGTGTGTCAGAGACTGTTCTGATGATGCAGACATCGGTGCTCTCCTTCTCTTAATGCACAGGATTTATGTTTTTTTTTTCTATTAGAGTATTCCATTCCTAAAATGCAATTTCCTTATTCAGGACAGATGCTGGAAGATATTCTGGGAAGAGGAAGCAGTTTAATATTTCTTTTTCTCCTCGTTATCCAAATCTGCATTATTTTCTGTATGCTGTATTCTGACTGCAGAAGTACTTGCTGATTTCAATGACCCTTGGCAAAAGGGACCCCAGAAACATTGGTGGCTTTTTCTTTTTTTTTTCCCTAGCATCACCATCAGCTGTCAGTGAAAGGACTTCCCATGGACACAATTCTGAGCAGCCAGGCTCAGCTAGAGATGTGTGAGCTTATGGTGGCCTCTGAAGTTGCCCACAGCTTGGTTCAGCTCCTTTAACATCCTCATGTCTCCCTGCTCCTGCAGCCAAGAGTATGGGATTGAGCAGCTCCTGGCCTCTCTCACCAGCCCACGCTGCTCTCGGTGCAGGACATGTGGACAGGATGGGAAGATGAGGGTACCCAACTCCATTTGAAAAATATCTTCCTGCCAATGGGCCATAGCGTGATAATGGGGGCAGGGGTCCCATACCCAGATCCATCTGGGAGGCTTTAGGGAGTTAGAAATTCAGGAATTTTTTTGGACTTGGGAGCCTCCATTAAGGTGACTAGTTCTCATCCCTTGTTTCCACAGATGGAACCAGAAATTCAGGGAGACCCCAGGGCTTCCAATGGAGTTATGGTCAAGATAGCTCTGGCTTAGGAGAGCTGTGAAAGAACGCAACAGAGAGAGAGAAAGAGTGAAGAAAAAGCAGTTTGTGTTCCAGTCTGGACCAATTTTTTTTTTTTTTTAATTAAATTTCCCAGGAGTTAGAAACTTGGGGGCTTTTTTCAGCACAATTTTCTGCACAAGAATTTATTAGTTAAGCTGACGCAATGACATCTTGTAACAAATAAAATGTTTTAATATTTGAGAAAACACAGTGCTGTCAGCTAAAGATGTTCCTCAAATTAACATTTATTTTTAATGATTTATTATTCATGAAAGACACCAAATCAATTGCATTCCATCTGTATTATTTTAAAAAATATTTTTATGACAGCAATGTCAAGCTCAAATGAAGAGTAAGGAATAAAACAAAGAGCAAAAATCGCCCCTGCTCCAAAGAGTTTAAAAAGTAATCTGGGACAGAGGAAAAAGGAGTAGCTGAAATATCTGCCGAAGGAGTTGGAGGATGTAAAAAGGTTAATGGCAGTAGTAGTATGGGATGGTATAGATGAGGTGGGAGTAAAGTCACAACAGATTTATTTCCCTCGTGTTTCCAGTGCTGTGTTTGTTACAGTGTCCCAGGACGATCAGTCCCTTTCTCAGTGCCTGTGCTCCTGGGGACTGGGGCTTTGCTGCTGAACTCAATATCAACATGATTCAGGGGCTGGTTTAAGGACACATTTCTTCCTGAGACCTCCTTCCCGAGACCAATGATTCACTTCACATTGGTCACCACCATGAAAGTTATTTACGGTGTGGTTACAGGAGGACATACCTTTTACCTCTGAGTCTCAGAAGTTGAACAATAGTCAGGGGCTGAGCTTACAGAGACCTAGCAGAGGAAAATGTTCAGAGTCACTGCAGTAATGAATACACAGCCATCAATTTAAAACAAACCACATTGTTTCTTTTACTCAGGGTAGGCAATGAAATAATGAAAGGAACCACAAACTTTCAAAACGGCAGCTTTAGCCGGATTTCCACTGCCACAAGATCAAAGCAAGAGGCTTTGTTAGTTATAGTCAGACAGTATCAAAAAAGGAAAGTCTCCCCCAGCCTAGTAGAACGGAGTCAGCCCCTCAGCCCACCTCTGCTGCCTCCAGCACACTCAGGCACACACACACGCAAGCACAGGGTCTGTATTTACATCATCTTCCCCTCTTGCTCCATCATTTGATCCATCAGGCAGAGTAAACTCTACTGCACACTTTTTTATTTCCAGGAATTGGCACTTTTCCTTCTTTATTTGATCAATGCAAAATAGACCAGCGGTGGATTTTCTGGCAGTCTCTGCACATCCCACTTCCACGGTTTGTTCGGGCACCATCTGAAACGTGTGTTTCTGGAAGCAGCTATAGCTTATGCTGTGTCTATCTTCAGCTAGAATTTATGTCTCAAGGGCAATGCTCTTCTGTAGTAGGCCATGAAAAGAGATGATTTGGAAAAATCGAAATCAAGCTTCTTGGGGAATTTGCATCTGAAACACACATAAAATGGATGACAACTGAGTAATTAATTATATTCAGTTTTGACAGTCAGGCCCCGCCAGGCTCTTGCACGTGATCCACACCATATACAAAAGTGACCCAAGCTCTCAAAGTGTTTTTTTGCTTTCAGGTTTCAAGCAGAAAACCAAAAGTGCTGGTTTTGGACTATTATGGAAACAGGTGATTTACAGTGGACTTGGGTCTGCCCATGGCTCCTCTTAGTCTGTCTTACATTACCACTTTGATTTTCTTCTTCTCACCTGCCACCTTCTCTTCAGATTAGCTTGCTCTCTCATTTTTTCTTTGCAGTTGTTTTTTCTCCAAAGTCCCATCCCATTTAGCTGTCCACATTCCATAAACAAAACTATGGCATATGGCCACATATGTGTTCGGGTAGAGAAGGCACACAATGAGTGTGTCAGAAAGTTTGTACATCACAATTTCCCCATAAAGGAGTCACAAGATGGTAAGATTAAGTCACTATTTCACAACTAGCATTTGGAATATAAAATTAAGCCTGACTGACATCACCTTCAGAAGACCATAAGAGACAATCCGATATGAGAAAAAAGCAAGGGAACACTTGTTAGTCTTGCAACTATTATGAACATTGTCCCTCAAAAGAGTAGAAAAACCCCAAAGAATATGTTTTAAGTAAATTTTAAGCCAAGAAGATTAATGCATGCCTTTATCATCATTTTACATAACATTTCATACCAAAGTTCTTAGGTTCAAGCTACCTTAATTTTTCCCACCATAGGCAAACACAAACTGCAGGTTCTGAGTCAGTGTGAGACCGAGCCCCATCAGGCCAGAGCCCAGCAGGGTCAAAGTACCTATGAGAAAGGCAAAACAAAACACCTTGTCAAGATCTCAGTAGGGATCCTTCTAGGGTATCACCTGATGAATGCAGTAAAAGCTAAACCAGGCAGCCAAAAAAGATACACAATGAAGTAAAAAAATGTCACTGCTGAGGCGGACCTTCGAAAGGCAAGAAGAAATGAAAGATTTATGATTCATCACACGTGGGCATGGAGGACAGTATGAAAGGTGCTGGTTTTCAGACTCCAAACAGCAAGCAAATATTTATCTGGCAAATAAGATACAAAGAGAGGACAGGGAAGTATAGGTGTCCAGAAACCGTCACTATTGCTGTAGCATTTTAGTTGATTATGAAAGTTTTTAAGAAAACACTAGATGAGTGTAAAAGACACTGAGATAACTGTGATACTGAGATACTGAGATAATTACCCACAACTCATAGCCAACTTAAGCAAAGAGAAATTATACACCTAAAGTTTTCATTGAAAATATGTTAGGTTATTATTTAGTTCCCTGAAAACCTAAATTAGAAAATAATGTATTTATATGTAACTGATTAGTGAACTACTGCTATACTTTGTTTTGACCCTGGGAACTAAAGAATATTGAGTGGGAACCACAGGCCAGTGGAAGGCTGGTTTGATGTTGCCTGTTGCAGCCAGGAGGGTTGCTGGTTTGTTTCTTTCATTATTTTTGCAGTTGTGTTCCTTTTCTAACAGGGTTCTCTGTGAAAAGGGATTGCACACTCACATGCATTGTCTGGGAAGATGCTGCAAATTCCCAGAATCAATTTACAGTCACTGTAGCAAATGTAACATCTGCCATGGATGGATCCATTAAACCAGTTCCTTCAAAACCAGGGCTGCCAGATGAATGCATTTTATGATTACAAAGCGGAAAAGCAAACTATTTTACGTGGCCACTAATTGTCAGTGGTTTCCTTATGTTTCCCAGGCATTCTCAAAGACAGTGGGAAATAGTTTCTTCACATATGGATGTCTTTGAGTCTTTCATTCACAGTTCCTTTCACTGTGGGAAGAACAATCATGATCTCAAAAAACTTCATGAACTGGGACTTTGCAAAAACTGCTCATAGAAGCTTCATAAGCTACTTCTAGGTTTGGTAGTTTCTTCAGTAATTTCACAATATTTCAATCTTTTTGTTGGGACCATTTAACAAGCAGTATGTATAGCTATCACTATAGGTAACATTTTGAAATAAAAGGTTGTTTCAAACAGAAGAATGGTAATTTTTTGCTTTAAAATGTCAAAACTAAACATAAAAAATGCTCAGCTTCAGAATTCCCAGTCATCCTTAAACTACATTTATCATATCATTGCACCACTGCCAGGAGAACAGTTCAAGGTGCACAGCTGTCAGCATCCTTTGGTCCCAAGGTGCTGTATAAGGACAATTCATTTTCTCTTGTTCTCAATCTTGCAAATCTTTTTATAATCACATTGCCATTTCTGCAGCAGAACAGATCTCTTGGGACTTCCAAGAACTATGCAGATGGCTTTAAGGTAAAGGCAGAAAAAGCAAACAAGAAGCATGGAATCAGATTCCCTTGTATCTATGAATAGCTTGTTTTAAAGGACATTATGCCTTTGCATCACAGATGCAGGAGCTGTGAATTTGTGCAAAGAGGTCAAACAAGGTCATTGACACAATTTTCTGCCATGCCTCCAACATCCCCATGAAGCGAGTGAGCTGTTACACAGTTATATCACTACAGAAATACCCAGACCCTGCCTTGTGATGTCTGTGCCATAACACTATACCTGCAAGAAACTCTTTCCAGGCCGCACCAGTTCCCAGTGTTCTCTCATGATCTCTCCTCGTTGCCTCCTTCCCTCTTCCTTTCTCCTAAAACCACAACATCCCCAGATGCTGAGTAAGAGGGGCTGTGTGGCTGCTGCCGCGGGGCAAGCCAGAGCCGTGAGCCGGGAAGCCAGACAAGGCCTGATGGGCTGAAGGTTTAATGCTGAACCAAAGCCTCTCGCTACGATGCCCTGCCCTGCTCTGCTTTAGCCTTGTCGTCAAGCATGTCAGTGCTCCACGGGCACAAGGCTGCTGTCAGTCTGGCTGCTGCAACACATCTTTTGTAGGTTCTGTAAAACATGGCTGAGGCCATGGCATTCACTGACAACAAAGTCATGAAACCCTGATGAGCTTTGATTTGAAACTCTGCGAGAAGCAGGAGGGCTTAGCTGACATACTGGTGCCAGCCGGGGTGTCCCAGAGGAGGTGTGCCTGGACTTCCCTAAGCATCAATATCTTCCTGATAGTCATTGCAGACCATCAAAGAAGGTACAAATATCTGAAATCTCAGCACTCAGCAAGGTGGGATGAGGTCTTC
This sequence comes from Falco peregrinus, assembly GCF_023634155.1. Taxonomy (NCBI): domain Eukaryota; kingdom Metazoa; phylum Chordata; class Aves; order Falconiformes; family Falconidae; genus Falco; species Falco peregrinus. Next base: position 101,472,371 of record NC_073724.1, read on the forward strand.
CAGCAAAGCAGAGATTTAAACAGTATTAGTGCTGCATTGAAAGAGCTTAACACCTGAGAGGAAACCCAAATTATTCGTTTTATAGACAGGAAGGGAAATGTGCTTTCACCAGGCCTGCTGTGTGGTTTTCTTTCCCCTTCAGCATCAATTCTGTGCTGTGCTGCTTCAGTCTTGGGCAGTTGTAGTCCATGTTACTAGATGATTTCCCCCATACTTGCTGGCAAGATCTGCATCATCTTGGTGGTAATAGAGTGATGGAGAGGAGTGACCAGTGGATCTTCAGCTCACAGCTTCAGTCCACGTTGTCCAGCTAGCTCATCTCATGACGTCCCACAGATTTTGAGCAGGTTATGAGAGGTAGAAGTAGTGGTGTTCCCTGTCACTACATGCTGTATGACTCCACTCATATGCATTCATTCATAGCTGTACTGGAACAGCAGTGTTTTGTGCTGAGCCTTCTTCTCACCTTCCTCCCTGCCTGTGGCCTGGCAGCTTTCCTGCCTCCTTCCTCCACCACTTCCCAGCTCATCCTCTGGCAGCTTTCTGCATTTCCCAGGTCAGTAGCCTGTTGTATTTCTGTCTCCTACCTGCAAAACCATGTTCTTCTACCTCTTTTTCAGCTAAGTCATTGCTGCACCAAAACCTGGAGTCAGCAAAAGGTCAGTTTATTTTTATGAATGTTTACATTAAATACAACCTGCCCAAACACAGCCTCTTCTTAGTGAGGCTAACAAAACAAAACATATGCAGTGCTTGTGGGCCAAGTAATTTTGAAGGTATGACAACCCAAAAAAAGTTAGGAAAGCGTTCCAGAAGTGAAGGGTGGAATGTGCGCACATAGTGAGTAATCAGCTCCAATTGATCAGGCGTCCAGGGGGAAAAGCTCTGCCACAGCATAAGGTTAAGGAGACAAAACTCCAGAAGGTAGGGCTTATTGGGGGCGGTTGTTTGAGGCATAGAGATGAACCTGGGGATCCTGCCTAGAAGCTAGATTCAAGTCCAACTGTGGAGCAGCTACTGCGGTTTCATAAAACTTTTTTTTGGCAACAAAAGCTATCGGAAGAGAGGGACTAAATGGATCTCCACATGGAGTAACTAAGAAAGCATGTGGTTTTATTTTCAAAGAACAGCTGAGATTGGGTCAGCTGGTTGTGATAAAGGAGGCTTCAGAGTTTCTGAACTGATATATAGGGAAGGATTATGGGGTGCTCCGAAAGTCAATGGAAAAGCAATTCCAAAATAGCTTAGCAATTCTAAGTTCCTTTGGTATTTGTTGTAATAATATTTGTTACTGGAAATTTATTTGGTACAAAATGTAAATGTTATCTATCATGCTTCCTTTGGTATTCAGCATTGTAAAATTAACGTGCTGGGGGTTTTTTGCGCTGTAAACTGCAATGCTTTTGAGCAGTGAGAACACCGTGAAACAGAAGGATTAAGAGCTCACCGGGGGCACATCAAGTTCTGTGCCGTCACAGTTATATCTCCAGGCTATCATGACTATATTAATATATTATAGCGCGGGAGGGCTGTCAGAGTGAGCTCAGAGGGAACCAAGCCCACACTTACCAGACTTCAGACGCTAATTTACAGCCCAAACCTAGGGAGTGTGTAGTTCTGCGTGATAACGTGTAGGTTATGTTCTAGTGTGATAGTCACTCTGAGGGGGGGGAAAACTTGCTTTCTTGACCAGGGGTAAATCTGTTTTATTACCCCATAATTACCCCTTTAAATTGTATCCTGCGTTCTCTCTTTCCTGCTGTCTTCCTAAATTCCCTCTCTCTTCTGCTTCTTTCCCCTCCACTACTGTCCTCTTTTGCACACTAAATTCCTGAACAATAGCCCACCTTTCAGAGGAGTAGCCCAGAAATCAGAGATGTGTACTGGGATGTGAAATGAATGCACCACAGGTACCTCCACTTAAAAACTTCAGGAATTTTTGCTTTGGTGCAGCTTTCAGAAAACACTGCCTACTTGTGCTTTCGAGTCTGTAAGGGAAACCTCTGATGTCACTGGCACCACATAAGACTGTGCAGCTTGATTTCATGTCACATCTTCCAAGAATCACGTTTAAAAAAAAAAAAAAAAAAAAAAAAAAAAAAAAAAAAAAAAAAAAAAAAAGCAAAGACTAGGGCAACCCTTTTCAGAGGTAATCTTCTCTGCCTCTGCTTTCTGCCAGCTCTGAGATGGAATCTGTCCCTGCCCCAACAGGTAGACTGAAAGTGTTTCTCCGCAATACAGGATCTTTCTTTTCTTTTTCCTAAGTATCTAATTTTTATTGTCTTAAACACGCAATCCATAAAGAGGGCAGCTCTCAGGCTTTTCTTTGGGTTTCCTCTTTAGACACTGCCATGGATTTCACCAGCTCTTTGCTTCTCAGGACTCCTGTCTTGCTGTGTCCCCTCTGTATGTGCCTTCCTGAACCCTCAGGTTTCAGTGCGTCTCCACCAAAGCACAAAGAGGATCCCAAAGGCTCTGGCTAGAAAGACCAGCCTCAAAAATGCCCACTCAAATCCCAAAATAAACAAAAAAGAACAGCCACACACAACTGTATTGCTTTCAGGAAGCAGAGGCTTTGCCCATTTTATTCTAATGCTCTTATAATGCAAAATGGTTTAATTATGTGTTATATCCCACTAGCAAAAATCCTTTTGCTTTAGCCTTTTCTATGATGCTGGGACTCACCATGGAGTTTATAAGATCCAGCTACCATTATCGCCTGTTTTGTTGTAGGTGATTTGTCCTTTATTTCTATTGAGATAAAAATGCCCGATTCACTTCTTATTCATCACAATCTATCCTTTCTCAACTAGTATAGGATTGTCAGGAAGGTGATACCAAAGCGCAAAAGAGTCTTAAAGCAGGTCAAAAGAATAAGCAAATAAGCTGTGGTGATGGAGCCTTTTTGACAGTGGGCTTCTTACTCACCTTGAAAAAACACCCTAAAGTTTGAAATTATGGGAGTCTGATCCTGCATGAAGCATCCTCCATCCCCATGACTAGATCAATGAAAGACTTGGTAGTCTAATGCTCTCCGTGCACCATATCCAAAGGATGGGAACCAAAAATCTGAGAGTACCAGAAAAAATGAAAGGTGACATATATTTTTAAAATCCATGTAAACAAAATTAAAAACCTCACAAAATGTAATTATATGCCTTCTTAATGAAGTGTCCTATTGTGCCTCTAGAAATGAGGCTCTATTTACCCAGAGGCATTAATTTTCAAACTGCAGAAAAGAAAAAAGAAAAAGAAAAAAATTTAGAAGCAATAATCTTTGTTGCTTTATCAGTGAAACCCAGGTGAAGAACTCACTGTTTGTAGTAGCTAAATATTTGGATTTTACATGAGCTACAGGAAATGAAACAAGTCACCTGAAAAGATTAACTATCCATTTTCTAAGGTTGATGACTTGACAGCTCCACAGTGTTTCCCAGATCAGGTTTGAGGCAGCACAATAGTACCTTATTGAGGAGGAAGTACCACCAGCTAATGAGAGAAAATTGAAAAGTTGCTATAGTGTGTCACAAAGGAGGATTCTGTTAGACGTTCCTTTTAATACAAACAAATGCACCTGCAACCTGCTCAGGAATTTAAGCAGCATTACCCCTCCTCCTCCATTTTCTTAACAGCGCTGGAATTGGCTGAAAAGATGCATTTACAGGAGTTGGAAAATGAAGATTTTTTGTAATGTAATAACCGTTCAATTTTTAAAGGGAAAAATATGAGTTAGAGTATGACACAAGTAAAACATGACTTAAAGCAGTTCCCTAAAAAGTTATCCTAGAAAGATATCTTCTTAGAAATAAAAACAAACATGAGAACAAAGGCCTTGCAATTCCAATAGTATCCAGGCATGTAAATCAATCTACTGCTGTTTGTTTTGAAGCACCCTTTAAGTTATGGTGCGGTGCAGAGGTGGAATCAGCTTACAACACCAGGACTTTAGCGAGCAGAAAGGTACAATACAGGTTCCAAGAAATGCCAGTCTGAATTCCCAGAAAGGTGACAACCGTTCTGCAAGAATGCAGACTTCTACAAATTTGAAAAGCTTAAGCATATGGAATTATATTTAAAGACTAATTTCTGTCTCTAAGCATTTATTTGCCAGTAGATAAAGAAAATCAGTGGTTTCCAAGATCATGGTCGTTGTATTTGTAATTTGTGGATTTGTGTTTTCCATGTTTAGCATGTTAACTCTGTAGCTGATGGTCAGCAGGCAGCCCCAGAGCTCAGGCAGTGATTTAATACACAAACATGAGCTTTTGTGGAATCAGTTGTGGGACTGGAACTTTTCCTAAGGCTTTTTTCTTCCTTGTCAACAGAGAAATAGCAAGAACCAACAAAACCATGCTTGAATTTTTAAGTGTTCATAGCTCTGAACTTGGAAGATATAAAAAAATCTCAAGTGCTTCATTTCAAGGGAAGAAATCAGCAAGAGGAAGAAAGCCAAAGTCTCCCTCTCTCCGGAAGATTTCTACCGGCAGCTGCTTCTCAATCCAATATGGTGTTTGTTAGTCTGGAGGAAATCTACCTAAACCTAGACTAATTCATGGTGCCACTCTTTCCAAATGTTTCTCATTTTGCAAATAGCTTCTCATTTTGGGTCCCAGACCAGCTGTGAACAGCAGGTGAGCAGGTCTTCAGTGTCATGAAGAGTTTCTGCAACAAGGAGAGCTTCACAACAGAAACCACACTGTGAATGAAAGCTGTGAATGGGTTAAAACACGGGCAACAGCAGCACTTGTGGGCAGAACATCTTCCCTAAAATCTGGCTACACAAATGGAAATGGAAGGCAGTAATGAAAGAGCACAGTGAGGTACTGCTGATAGGCTAGGGGGCTGGCAGGCTAATCCTTTTGGTCAGCATTTGCTGTTCATTATTTAGGAGATGTGCTACATAAATAGCTTTGAACCAACCAAGACATTTAGATTCAAGTGTGTGAGTGAAGGGTCTTTCCAGTCTCTTTCCAGTCACAGTGAAAAAACCCCACTGTAAACTGCACCACTTCCCACCACGCAGCAATGACTGTCCATGATGTGCGAGAAATCGCTCCAGTGTTTATGCAGGGGAGAAAAGTATGAACACAGCAACTTCAGCCACAGGGATACAGCTGAACACAAACCTCTGAAATGACTCCTCTGTTGGCCATTCACCTTCTCTGACACACATCTCCTGTAGCAGGTGAGAAATGTAGTGAATGTTGGCATGACATCCTCAGCGCATGGCTACAGTGCAATGATCGCTGACATTTTAATGATTTATCTCTAAATGTGTTTCTGAGACATGTGCGACATGTCACAGCAAATTACTTTGGTGTGAAAGAGGCTTCAAAACACAGTTCCTTAAATGTCGTGGCACTGGTCCAATTTTACTTCATTAAGTTACTGCAGCGTAAAACAGAAGTCAAGCAGTTCTTCTGAGGACTATAATTGCTCCACAATTTAGCAGTGACCTTCTAGCTACAGCGCAGTGACTGTCAAAAAGACCCTTCACAATTATCCAGGCTCAATTTTCATGTGCAACACACCATTTCGTTTTTGTTTCAAATTCACCATTGCTAAACGTGAAGGATAGCTTCTTTTTAGAGCTGAGGAAGTATGTACAAACTTGTTCAAAGAAATGTAAGGATTAAACCCAAACATTGTCATTTCAAGAGCAAGTTCTCCTGTAGTACATATTAACATAACTATTTTAATGGAGCAGAAAAGGTTTTAAATAGCAGTAAACGACATAACAGATTAAAAATGCAATTTTTGAATGCAAGTGGTAATAGACTCACTGCTAAAGTTAAGGTCTGTTAGATGTGTTTACTATAGAAATTTGAATATATTTTGCTTCACCCTCTGGCTATGAAGTCAACTTCAGCTGCCAAAATCCAGGGCCATATTTCACAAGGGCCTCAATATGCCCTGCAGACTCGTGCCTCTAACTCTTTGCATGCTCTCTTTCTGGTGCCAAAGTATTTGTACATTCAAAATTCAGAGTCAGAAATGTAATTTTTGTGCAGTGTGGCACCAATTCAGCAAAACATGTATGTGCATATTTAAACCTCAGTGGCCTAATTGGGCTTTAATGCCCCAAAGCCAGACTAGCTGTTTCCAGTGACCACGGCCACTGGAGCATCCACCATAGGTCATTACCATGCTTTTCTATTTTTCAGATTATGGTGCAGATATTTTGTGGGAACACCCTTGGATAGCTCATGGATGGTGTCCATGACCACAGAGTAGAATATTAATGGGAGAGGAATCTGGTCCGTCATCGGGCACCTAGATTTTCTGTGCTTAATGAAGCAACCTTCCCGATTTTGGAGCGTTCACCTATTTCATTTGTAATGCACTCAAAAGCTCAAGGGCTGAAAGAGATGAAAAAGTTTGGAAGCTGCCTCTGAAAATTTGGCTCTAAACCTATCTCCCTGTGATTTCTCCACCAGGGAAGCAGGAGAACATTTAGGCTCAGTACTTTAGGGCAGAACTGCTGTGGTGATAAATCAGATACTGATCTGAGGGTATGAGGTAAGCCCAATTACAACAGCAACAGAGCTGCCTCCCACTGGCGGCTTTAGGTCAACATTTTGGGCTAATCACCTTAGCTGGGTAAGTGCTCGTAAATCAAGAGCTTGCTTGGAAATTGTCTGGTTTTCTCTTTGTGTGGCTGAGATGCTCAGGGCAACCCGGCTGCTTTTCCGCGGAGCCTCCCACTGCAGGGTGGAAAGTGCTGTGGGGAGGACAGGAACCAGGGACTCCTCGTGAGGAAAAAGCACAAGTTAGCAGCTGTAACAATACTTTAAAAAGGAGGCCATGGGAAACAGGATCGCTTCTCATGTAACTGTAGCTGGACTCCAAAGCCAGGGCTTCTCCCTCACCAGGCAGTCTCTCGGCAAAGAAAGTCTCTTCGGGCAAAGAAAAGAAGGGGGAGAAGAGCTCATCCTGTTGGAAAACACTTCACACCCTTCTGCTGGGACGGCTGTCACAGGCAGATTAGGCAGTCCAATTAGCGCAGTGCAATGCAAGAGACATCTATGGTCTTCTCCAGCTTCCCCACTGCAACGATCACTGTGGTGGTGGCCCCAAAACTGCAGTGGGGAGAGGGGAAGCCCAGCTGGAGGTGGTCCCTACAGCCCTGCAGTGATGCTGGGGGCAGTCAGCGGAGATGCCCTGAAACAAGAATCATTTCACTCCTCCCTTTGTCACCTTCTACTGCCCTTGGGAACCCACCATATCAGCTTTTGTAAGAGGAACAAGAAACAGAAGAGGCAATTGTACTGGTTTTCAAAAGGGTTTGTATTCTTTTTAAGCATATGTGAACACAGTCCACTATATAGAGATTATAAATACGCAGAAGGTACAGGAAGTAGTATAACATGGTGTTCTCATGTTTTAAATCCTGTAGGATGACCCTATTTGAAGCAATGTATAACAGAGAGGGCAACAGAGATACAGAGCAGGTTTTAGGGCGCAAGAATTCTCTGCTTGGTTAAGGGAAACTGCATCTTTAAAATGAGCCAGCCTTAAGAGCCTGAGCAAGGGACAGTCATCGCTGGTTTTAACTGTGCAGGAACTGGGACACCTGGTGAAATTACTGAGAACCAGGTTCAAAACAGACACCAGGGAGTTCTTTCTAACACACGGCATAATTCAACCCAAGGGCTTGCTGCCATAAGATACTGCAGAGGCCTAAAGTATAAATGGCTTCAAAAAAGGATTAGTCAAAGTTGTGGAAGATAGGTCCATTGATGGCTATTAAAAACAACAGTCCAGATGCAATGTCTGGCATTAGGAAGTCCCTAAACTGTTGACTGCCAGGATCTGGGGGATTATAGGAGGAGAAGGAATGTTACATACATGCTGTATTTCTTTCCTTTTCCAAAGCATCTGCTGCTGGCCAATGCTGAAGACAGGATATTGGGCTAAACAGATGTGTGTTCACAGCTCACAGCAGTTCCCATGTTCCTCACAGAACTGGGAACCCGTGTTGCCTCATTTCAAGCTTCTATTTGCTTTCAAGTAAGCTCTTAAGCCACACTCAGCTCACAAGTATCTGACTACCTGCCAGTCAAGCATTAAGCAACATCATTAACATCTGTCACTAACACTTGGACTTTCTTTGGTGAAATGTTTTGGAACGCTTTCAGATATTTTTTTTCTTCTTAACCCCAGAGATTTTTTTCCTGCTTTAGATATCAGCTGTCCCCTTGTCTCTGGCAGAAAGTTGTTTCTAACATATTTTCATACTCTCCTGCAAGCTGCAGCTTCTTCTCTCAACACTTCGCTTATTGTCAATGCTGCAGTGATTTTCAGTTACGATATTTTAAAAACTGCTCCAAAGTTCAAGTGCTCTGAATTCACTTTAAAGTTTAACATATTTTAAACTACTCTTAGCTTGACTTCAAAGCTTAAAATAAACCACACTGTATCTGAGCTGGTGTAACTTCGAAATGCAAAGGGACCTTTCAGCAGATAGGGAGACTTCCTAAGAGTTATCTCCTTTGTTGCATGAAGCAGAACTGTGCTGGGCGATGGCCAAAAACGCTTATGTGCGTGGGAGGGGGGCACATGGCTGAGGACATGCTGTCAAGCTAGGCAGCAACTGGGATTTGTGACTTCTGCCTGCGCTTTACATGTGTGGGACGTGGCCACAGTGGCAGGGGCGGCAGGAAGCAGTGCCTGAGCCTCATGCTGGGTGTGAGACCCAGTGGCTCTGCACGTAGGATAAGCACAACCTCTGTCAAAGTCCTGTGAAGATATTTTATAATAAATGAGAATAATCGCTCAGGATTCAGCTCCAAACTCTACTTATCCACTGTGCTCCTTGCATTCCAGTCCATGAAAATCTGACTTAGATCTGCCACATTATTGTGGGTGTCTCAAGAGTATCCCCAGAGATCTGCTAAGGGGATCAATAGAAGAGTCTGCAGTTTACAAGGGGATGAATACATCAAGATCCATTCTACCTCTGCTCAAGCCTGAAAGCCCAGCTCTTATTAGTTCAGACAGAACAAGTGCTGATTTTCAGTGCATCTATTCTCAGTTTTGATCTTTCCAGCAATGCACAGGTGGCAAACAGTCTCAGACTTCCTCAAAAGCATTGAATATATTTCGTTTGTGATGGCACCCCACATCTACTTTTAGCAGCGACAGGACACAGAAGGCACATAACAATAATATCTGATATGTCAGAATTTCTCCTAGTTAGCAGAGAAACACGACATAAAATGTGTCCTCAGCTTAGGCCAGGGGGAGCTCTGCCCCTCCTAAGATGCCATCCATTCAGCTCAGCACTCAAGCCATGGTGAACTTCATTTAATAAACTGTAAATGAAAAGGAATGTGTCAGTGAATGACTCCGCCATTCAGGTGCAGCATACAAGGCTGATTTTGCAGTCATTACAGATGGAAAATGAAGTGAGTGACCTCTGCATGAAGCCTTCAGCCATAGAGGAAAAGCTGCCTGGAAACAATAGCCCTCGAGCCTGAGAGCAATATTGACGCTAAGGGAAACGGTGATAAGGAATGGCTATTTCAAGGCTAATCAAGCCAGGCACAATGTGGGCTAAAGCCAGCTCCTGTTCCAGAGTTAAGTCATCCACCCAGAGCTTGGGTATTGCTCCCCGATGCTCCTCTGCATGAGCGAGCTCAGTGTTGCTCAGCTGTGGGCTTTGAGAATGCTGCCCAAACTCTAGCAGAAATTCACTGTGTTCAAAACACCACTGTGGGATATTCATAGCTCAAGATACTCCAGTAAAAAAACTTGTAACATTAACAATTTGGAAAGCAGAATGATGCAATCAGCAGAGGGAGGACAATTCACCACACATTTCCCAGGCACCTTAGGATGGACCAACGCCCCTCAGGAGGTTACGGCTTCTCTCCACGGATGTGGAGAGCCTATGGGTGAGGTTAGAAATCTAACATATGGATGACTACAGATGGTGAAACAGATGTAATCCTAAAAGCTTAACCCCATTCCCAGTGATGTTAACTGGAGTTACTCTATTGCTCTCAGTAAAATCCAAATTGGGCATGTGCCTGTTATTTAGTTTATCTCGTACTAAATCCACCAATCTTTCTTTTCTCCCCCAAGAAATGAAACCAAGTTAATATAACAATAATACCCATTGTTCACAGAGTACTAACAATGTGCCCTGCTTGGCTACTGTACAGATGACAGAATGAGGTTAAACCTAGCACTTTTCCAAGAAGTTGTGCTGGAGCACTTATGCTGTTCATATAAAAATAAATAAATAATTTGAATGCCCCCAATGGTAAGCTGAAAAAATATCAAACTCTGCCAAGCAAAAGAAAGATGAAGTTGGTGTAGGAAAATAAGTCAGAGACATTTAAGAGAACATTGCAAGCAATAGAAAATACATAAATCAAAAAATAACTGAAAACATGTGATAGCAGAAATACATTATCATGTGTGTAACCACTTGGGTGTTTAGTTATCATTTATTACGTACGCATCACAGATAACACATAAATTCTGAGACTTCATCACTTGCTGTTCCACAAGGTTTGCAGCAATTGCATTTATTTGTGTTCGACAAACCACAAATGACGGAGACAGAAGCTTTGAATAATCTGTTTTCACACTTCAGACGTTTCTTCTGGTTTTCCCTGTCAGTACTTTTCTATTTCTGCAGAAGGGGCACTCTCGTAACACACAGTAGCACTTCTGACACCCTCCTTGAATGGCTCATGCAATGACCCACAAATACCTTTCAAGACTCTCGTGAATATCCACACAGGGACACACAATTACCAAATGAAGTGTATTACAGTTGCTGTTAGAAGAGCATTTGTGCTTTTGAAGAACTGTGTTAGACCTGATGTACTCCACTCAGAGGCGAAGACTGTCCAGGAGGGGAACAGAGGAGACTCAAGGTACACTTACACTAACACTACAGGGCATTTGAACTTTAATTCCTCTCAGAAGTGTGCTTTCAAAGCAAACCTCCCATTTATCCCCATTTACTGCATTTTGGCCTGCCTGATGCAGCCTAGCTGCTCTTGGGTATTTGGTCTGTGGGATCAGATTAGCCCTAGCCCAGAGTAAATCACCTTAAAAGATGTGTATAGCAGCCTCAACACCAACTGTTTAGCTCTATGGAGCTGGCCCCATTGCCCCGGCACTGGTTGCTAACATAAACACAGCCGTTCTATGCTGAAAACTGGGAAAAAATTGAGTTTGCATTGTACTTCTGTTTAGCTTCAGGGAAATGAGACCTAATCTCTGTCCTAAGTTATAAAACCTGTGGATAAACATATACCTGTTCCAGGAAGAAATCCTGGACAGGTAAGTGTGGCTTGATCTTACCTGAACAAAATTAGGTGTGTTGCAAGAGTCATTACACAACTATTGTAATCTGGAGCTTTTCTGAGTACTGCTGTCTTATTTTTCACTTATTATGGCATTCAATGCAACTGCATTTTAATGGTGTACCATCTTCCATTTCCAGTTACTCGAAATACACATGCACTTCAGCTCTAGACTGCTGTGATGCCACAAGACCTGTGCCCACCATACAATATAATGATTATATCAGCATCTCCCCTTTCTGAACAACATCTGGGAAAAGGCAACATTTGATGGAATCTGCAAGCAGGTAGGGGCAGTGAGGTTAGTTCTCACCCACGCATCTCAGTGAGCTGGCAATCCAAAGGCATCACAGCATGGAGTGTTGCACGGTGCTTTGGGCATAGACAGTTTTAGCTTGGCCTCACATACTTCTAAACTCATGGAAACAAGCAGATCCTGGGGCAATGCAGGGTTTTCTCTTCGTTTAGAGCGGGCATGGTTTACGTGCTCAAATCACTGCTGGCCGTATCCTGCTGTGCTTAAATTTTCCCTGGCAGAGGACAAATGCAACACGGGTGTGCTCAGCACGGCAGCGCAGCCTCCCCTGCCAGTTGGAGAAGTCCCCCCACGCTGCCTTGGCAGAGCACACCCACCTCCACACTATGGCATGGCTGCAGTTCTGGCATCTTGGCTCCCACAAAGGCATGTCTGATGCTTTCCTTCTGCAAAACAAACAATAACTCTTGAACCTTTTCTGGAAGGAATTAAAAGAGCAGATAAATGGGAGCTGATGGCAATAATTTAGCTGGTCTTGTGAGTGTCTTGATTATACTACAAGTCAAGGCACAGCCCAGAGTGGAAGACTTGCACGTGTGTATGGTAAAGACTCTGGGAAACAAATGGAGGAGCTGTTGACAGAAAACTAAATGATTTTGCTCTACCCTGACCAAAAATGTCCCTTTTTGCTAGTGCTCTGCCACAGTTTGGAGGATCAACCCATTGTTCCCAGCTCTGGCAGCAAGAGTGCATGATGGCTGCTGCCCTTCCATGCAAGGAATAGGATATTATGTTTCTGCAGCTTGGAAATTCTTGTATTTGTTTTGCCAACAAGTGAAGAAAGAAACTAAAAGATGTTTTGATTCACAGGTCAATTTACTTTCACTAAACAAGAACACTTATCTTCTTATGTCAGTGTCTTATCAAACAAGTTCCTGTCATTGCAGGTATGTAATAAAGGAAAAAAATCTGTTCAGACAAATCTGCATCGAAAGGTTAACAAGATATAAATGATCTTAGGAAAGGTATTCTTCCCCACTGCTACAGAGGCTGGTATGAAGTAAAGCAGTTTCTCCCTTTGAAGTACTGCCAGCATAAATAGCTCAGAGTAAGAATTTTGGTTTTCATAACAAATACTGAAATGCAAGAGAACTATGCATTGATGAATATACTGTATGGTTCAGTGGGACTAGACAACTCAGGCAGAGTTTAGCTACAGTATAAACAAAATATCTTCCAAACCACCTTTTTTTGTAAAAGGTGTCAATTATGTAAAATGATTCCATGATAATAACAATAGAATTCAAAGGCAGATGTCTGTCTTTCAAACCCATCCAGCCTGTAGACTTCCTCAGCTTATGAAGGCAAAGATCTCACCTGCAAAAACAATGGCAGAGTACAAGAGCCCAGCTTCTCTCAGCAACCACCTGTACAGATCATTCCTTCTCCTGTTTGCTCTGATCTATCCCTGATTGCCACCTGAGTACCTTCAAAACATTTTTTCTCATTTATTTTTTACTTGGAGAGAATGAAGAGATCTAGAACAGGTGACTCTTTGACTTGCTAGTGTATCAAATCTTTCCAAGCCTCCTAAAAGGCACCAAACACTAACATGAGAGAATTTAGAGAAATTCCCAAACAGAAAAATAAGGTTTCTTAACTCAGGGGCAGATGTGGGTTGGAATTTACTGGGGACAATCCTTGGTTTTTTAGTCTTGTTGCTGAGCTGAAAGGTGACTTATAGGTGTTATGAGTGGGATCTGGGTGCAAATTTGTCCCACCTAACTTAATCTGTCCAAATTGCAGACATTTTGTCTCAATTCATACAGTTTTATTTATGAAGATAATGGAAAATGATGGGCACCTCCAAAGGAAGGTTCACTGTATGTATCCCCTAGACACCTATGTTAAGATTGATTACACCCCAAAGGTGTATATCTACGTTTACTGGCTGCAGGAGGGGACCTCAGATTATATGACTAGAGAACCAAATCATAGGTGACTTTTTGGTGGTTTAAAGAATCTGGCTCAGTGATCTGGACACCCTGAAATACTCACACAGGACCCTGTAGTCTTCCTTTACCCTCACCTCCCATCTCAACCAAGCATAATAGTGGAGAGCTGAAATGGTGACTGTCTAGAAATCACACCAGTCAAAATCACATCAGCAGAAGTGGCTATGTGTTACTGTGATCATGTGGTTAATGTACATATATGCTCACTTACAGGCAAGTACAGAGGCATGCAGGTCTGCATCACCTTGAAGGGGCTGGCCCAAGTGAAACTGAGTGCAGTGCACCTGACTTCAACAGGGCTGGGCTGCAGGGGTGCTAAGGGCTCTTTTATAAATGCCACCTCTGTGGGTGCTCATGAAACAGGGAAATGTCCAAAGACTTCATTCCTTTCCTCCACACAATGACCAGTCAAAACGCAGACAACTTTATTCATGCTCTTCAGATATCTCTACCTTTGCAAAGGGTGTAGGAGACCATGATGGTATGCAGAGAATGGTACACCCCTCCAACAGAGCCCAGCACAAGATCCTGGTACACGTGAGCATGGCTCTGCCCGACAGCTGTACTTGGATTTCCTCCAGTGCACGTCTCCTAGACATCAAGATGATTTAGCAAGAACATCCCATATCCAAAGATTACAGACCAAACTAAATAAAGCCCCTGTGTGGGTGTGCAAAGCCCAAAACACTGCAGAAGCAAGAGGTTTCTGTTGCATTTATCTGTATGGGTGTATGTGTTGTATGAGTCTGTGAGGCCTGGAGCTACAGGAGAGGGCAGATATATATAGAACTAAGCTTCAGAAAGCCCACATAAGGAATTGCACTGTATATCAAGCTGCGTCTGGAGACAGATGGATATGTGTGTGTGGTGCCTTGCAGGCAGGGAGAGACAATGGCGGGCCCAAGAAAGGAGGCCGTGGATAGCCCACACTCCTGAGCCCAAGCTCCGCACCAGCTGTACGGTCTCCTCCCTGCGGATGCTTGTGGTCCCGGCTGTGGGTCAGGCTCCCCACAGCGCTCAATGAAGCAACCGGTTCCTGCTTGATGGAGTATGTTCATGTATTGTAAGAGCAATGCAATGCCCCCAGCAATGCCCCCTTTACTCTTTAGGTCTCCTAAAAAAACCCTCCTTTCTTTTTTCAGGTAGAGGTTTTATCTCACATATGGAAAATTATCTATTAGAGCCAGTAGCATTAGGCTGGCGATGAAAAGACACCAATAGCATAGAGTGGATAGGAGAATAACACAGGAGACTGTTTAAAGGGTAGAGTGGGTTTCTTATTGTTTATGCATGTAGCAGCACATATAAAATGAATGCATCGTGGTCCCCCACTCATTCACTTGTTTGACTTTCCTGACCTATGTGCTTTTACAACTGTAGCCAAACAGGTGAGTAAAATGTTTGCAGGTTCAGACCCATCTAGTTAGAGCAGGCAACTAAATGTCTATTAAAAGGCTGCACTGGAACTAAAACTGAAAGCCTGCTGCCAAACTCAAATAGCAGAGGGAAAAAAACCCAAAAAAACCAAAACACTAACCTCTTGAAAATAGAAGGAACAAGTTTCTACATGTACTTGTTTTCCTAGGAGTGCACCATTTGTGAATTCATATTTCATGATGACCACTCCGTTGACAGCTCCTTAGGAAAGGTAAACAGATCGTCCTGCTCCAGAACAGGGGGGAAAAAACCTGTCTTTACATCTACTCATTCTTGTTTGCAAAATTTTCAGCTGCTTACTCAGGTCTGAAGTATTTGAAGAGCCAGATGAAAAGGAGATTGATGGAACACATTTGCACTACACAAAGTTCCTGCTCTGTATTTTAATCACTGCTTTGATGGGCATATCAGAGGAGGTCAGCAGAAGTGAAACAAGCTATGACTTGGGTGGTCTTTCTCAGCTGAACCTCTAGCATACAATCCCTCTTATCTCCACTGAAGTGGGGCAAGAAAGATTTACAAGGCAGCCAGAATCTGAATGAGCTGAAGCCTGGAGATCCTGACTGTTGCAGAATGCTCCCTATACCTCAGCGCTGAAGTTTAACAGCAGGGTCTGTGATGTGCTTTGCATTCTCCTGAGGGAAAACACATGGGCAGGTGATGTGCTGCCCAAACAACCTCAGCACCTGTGCAAGAGTTAACTACCCACAAAAAGGGGCCAGGGAGACAGCTGGGGTGAATCAGGAGAGCTCCTCTGATCTCAGTAGAGTTACACAGATTAGCACTACTGAAGACATTGCCTAATGCAGCTCTTTCTAGAAGGTACTATTTTTAACTTGATTTCTAAAAGTAAAGTGGACAACAAAACCCAAAAGAGTCACATCCAAGCTGTCTTGTTTATCAGAAGACACAATGACTTACAAGAATGAGAAAGCATGACTTTCGATGAGGTTTAGCAGATCGGCTTAAGATTTGGATCTCACGAGGAGAACCTACTGCACAGACCACTTTCCTGAGCCTGCTTCTCTGTAGGCTGCTCTCATTGTAAACGCACCAAGTTGAATCACTCCCACATTGCTGCGCTGTTATTGTGGTACCAGGGCAAAAATATTTGGCAGGCATTTCAAAGTAAATGCTTCAGATGGAATGACGGCAGCTGAGGAGCAAAATGCCAAGATTAAGGAAAGTGTGTGCTCTGCTATGCAGGGAAGCTTTTCTGGAAGACACACTAAAAAGGAGTTTAGTCAAATTTTAACATAACTGCTAGTATTTTTTACTGGAAATAAGACAGCAAAGTGGTCAATACTTGATATGCAGTATATAAAGGGTTGTTCAGAACATTAAAGCAGGTAAACAAGAACAAAAATTCCACATCTGAACGAAACAGGGGGGGTTAATTCATCAATACTATAAAGAATACACATTCCACTGGGGAATTCTATTCTAGCAATATAAATTCCTCACAAAAAGACTGAGGTGAGGTGAGGCATATAGAAAAAACCAGATTATTACAGTGGCAGATTTACCTCACCAAAGCTCGGGCAACTTCAGCTTTTCCATTAGAAGTTGCTGTTTTCAGGCATTTTTTATAACTTGGACATCAGAACTGGCTTTCAGCTATGACTTGGTAAATAAAAGCTCAGCTTGAGACCCACTTATAGTGCCAAAGTTTAAAAAAAATATTAGTTTGGACACCTTTAGTTATAAAAGAGCAAGAAAATAAAACTTTTCTGGTCTCATACCATTTAAAAATGCCTTTGGTTTACAAAGGCAATTTGTTAAGCAATTAGTCCAATTTCTCTAATCCCCTTCGGGGTACTAAAAAGGGAATGGTTGAGACACTAGACATGAAAATGACTTTGCCATATGCGGTGACTACTTTTCATAAAAATTATTAATCTGATCTTTTAATCTGCTTTGCACATACATACAGTGGAACTGTTCACCTGCTTATGCCAGCAAGAGTGAATTTGACTTGTGGTGCAGACTGAAATGCGCTCTCTGCAGCTCCAGGAGTCTGCAGAGTGGTTGGAGACTGTCCAGTGGGCACTCCACGGTCTTGCATGCAAATGTGTGTATTTTCCATGGCTTCCAGTCCATCCCTTAGCAGTGCCCTGGGGAGCCTGCTGCTTGTACGTATGCTACAGGGGATAACAATTCTTCTGTTTTCTAAATGTAAGGTTTTACTTTTGATTTGTTCATGTATTTAAATCGAAAAAGAAAAAAACCCACAACAACTCAAACCACACAAAAAAACCCAAACAACAAAATACTGGTGTGCTAAAATGTCGGACGCTGTAATCCATCAGTGTACTGAGCTAAGAAACTGCAATTTCTCCTATAACTTTTGCTTTTGCCTCTGACTTCTAACCTCACCTGAACTTCTGATAGATCTGACTTTCCTGCAGAGTATCACTGAAGCCTGGTCTTTCCTTCCCCATGGCACTAAAAGCACTGAGTACTTCTCTGGGGCTCTGGGCAGTGAGGGGAGTGGTGGGCAGCAAGCCCCTGTGCTCCAGAGCAGGTGGGATCCCTGCAGTGATCCCTGGATCAGCCCGCTGCTGGAACTCCCATCCCACCACTGAGCATTGCTGTTGCCACAATGCACTGCCCCACACCTGCCAAACTACCGTTTGTCACAACCTTTTCCTTCTGATTCACCTAGTTATTCCTCCATGCATTTCTTCTGCCTTGAACACTTGTTTATTGCCCCCATAGTTCTGTCCAGGTGTTCCCTCACAAAACATGGACACGTGCACCACATTACATATGCACAGTAAATCCAATGCTTCTGCGAAGCAGCAAATGCTTCCCTTACAGTCTGCAGATACTCAGTAAGTTCAACACCTCTGGACAAGTCCAACTGGCTGTACATGTGCAAATCTATATTGCAGAGTGTGTGCTGTAGATCTAGTGCTTCTTGGAAGCACTGCGAATAGTAATGCAAGTGCTGTGTCATTGATACATGCATGTACCGTAAGTCCACCCAGCTTTTTCTGGAAACTGCAGAGCTCCAACGAATGTCTCACAACTGCATGGTAGAATTTCTCTGTGTGTGCACATCAGATGAATCCGAGGTTTCTGGGTATGCAGAAATAGCTATGTGTTGCTTGTAATACATGGAGAAACCTCTGAAAAAACACAGAATATCCTCAAAATCTGGCTGCACACAATAACTGAGTGGAAAAGAAGCATTTGAGACCCAGCGTACAGAGTAGCCCTCAATCTGCAAAGCTCTGCGTGACTCCAGCCTTCAGATCTGATTTATTTTCATCTTCTAGGTGCTGCTAACAGCTCTGCCATGCTGTCCTCCTCAAACCTCTGCTCTTACCTGCAGCAGGGCCCCAAGTTGGCCAGGACTTGGAGGCAGAATTGCCCACTCTTCCTAGAAAGTAAGCGCACCAAGAGATACTGAAAGGTTTCCAATTTCTAAAGCAAGATTTTATTAGAAAATGAACCCATAAACTATAACAAGGTGTTTTTTTAAAATGAGTTAGCTCAGACTACTGGGTGAAGTAGATTGCATGAAATGGCTTGAATAAGAATCTCCTCCCTTCCCATCGCACCCTTTCCTACACTCCTGCTCTCTACTCCTGCAATTCTTAGTGGCTTTCTGGGTTTGAACAACCACTGCCATCTCCTCTGTCTCTCAGATCAAGCCTCCATCTTTCCAGCATCTTTCAGGCTTGGCTTAGCTCTGTTGTTGGAAGCAACTACCCTGCTTCCCCCAGAAGCCTCTTGCTGCATGAGGCAGGCTCCTAGCTTGCCTCACCAGCCTCCCACCATTTCTTTACCCCACGCACAGTCAGCAAGGTTTTCATCCCACACACAATTACTTTGGGGGGGTTGGGGGAGAGTGTTGGGGGATGGGGTGGATTTCCTGGTTCAGTAGAAGGGTGACAGCTGGTGCAGCAAACAGGACAACATAAACTCTCACCCCACCATTGCTGTGCCCTGTAAAAGACAGAAAAGCTCTGAGCAGACAAATCACCACCAGCCCCAACATCTTCCCCATGCTCATCTTCTGCCATGCCACTCCCCCCCCGCCCTGAGACATACCTTCCTATTCATGTGAATCATATGAAAACCCTCCTGTGTAAAAACCTCCTTGAAAATGCTCTTTCTCAAGGAAACCTACCAGAGAGTCTAGTGGAGGGGGGGGGAAATCAGCATATGAGGTAGGGATTAGGCTGATGGGTGGAATCTGGACTGCTATCAGGATCCTATCCAGTTCTGCCATTCTGGAAAGAGCCACTGATACTCAGCATAGCCTCAGATGAACAGAAATATTTAGAAAGTTGTCAAGTCTCATTGCATATGCCAAAAACACAGGTCAAGGCAAGTGAAAGTTGGTAGCACAAGGGAAAATGAACCCTTGGAGTCCAAGTGGGAGTAAATGTGTTTAGTTTGTTTACCTTGCTCATTCTAGGATCATGTTCTCACTTTCTTGAAACATCAAAAGGTATGAGAACTAAATGAGTAGCGGTGCCATCCATGCTGAGCCACAGCACCTAGGAGTGCAGGTAGGACACTGCAATGTGTTCCAGCTGTTCAGCGCAATCAGACCAGGAAAAAAATATTTCTGGTGCTTATTGTAACCACTGGAGTTGGGAAACACCTCACTTGCCTGCAACCATTGGAAAACTGGATAAATGATGTGTTCACAATTCTTCAGCATTTAAAGGGTCATGGTCACATGCATTGGTCACAGAGAACGACCCTCAGACTGGACACCGTCTGACTGCAATTTTGTGAGCTGGCTTCCGTGCTGAACACTGTGTGTGTGTTCTCCACAACTCCTCCTCTCTCCACTATGATCTTTGTAACTCAGAAGAGTTCACACTTCCTGGGATTCAGCTGACAGTTAGCAAATAAATAAACCAACAAGAAGAGGAGCATAAGGTGAGGAAAAGAACAGCAGACAAGTATGTTTACTGAAAGGATTTCTTTTCAAAGCATTGCCATAATTTCAACACAGGCACCACAGTGCTGAGGATGAAATAAGTATAGGACTTAGCAGCTGGGCTAAAAGCTCTGGGAAACTGCAGACTTTTAGCAGCTGGGCTAAAAGCTCTGGGAAACTGCAGACTTCTGTAAATCTAGATTTCTAATATAAACAGAATTATTTCAGAATTTTCAGCTCCATCATTTCAGCCTTAGATCCACTCAAACAGGAGAGAAGAAAGAGGCGTCCATTGGAGCAACAGTGAAATCAGTTCAGGCCAGTCAAGTTACTTAGTACACCACATTATAAATATCATTTACGCTAGCAAATGATTACATAAGATCTAAGCTGTGCAAGTCATCATTTTTTTGCATATTGAGTGTCCTGCAGATAGATCGGAGGTAGACATTTTCACTACTTGCCTATGTTTTTTTATGTTTCTTTATAAATTGATGCATGCATCTGAAAATCCCAGGATTTGTTTTGATTCCAGAGAGGAATCCAGAGTCTGAACTTCCTTTTGTTTTCCAAAACGCACTGCATTACTCAGTCCTCTGCTCCCCAGTTATCCTGAAGAGATGTCCTTTCCTTTCATGTGAGAGCTAGTTTATGCATTATAGCCAGAGGAAGGCAAAAAATGGATCTAGAGAATGTTGAAATACAGCCACAAAACTGGGCAAGTAATGCATGTTTTCCAGTCTGAAGAAGACTCACTTCAAGGGTGATACTGAGATGCTCTGATAGCGGTTTTCCTCTCAGCCAAAAGGCGTGTTAAACCTATTGGGCAGCTGATAAAAATCAGTTTTATAGGTGTCTGTTAAAATTGTTCATCTGGTAAAGCTGGTACAGTCTTAAATATTGGCCTTTGCTTCCATAAAATGACTACTCGATTACGGGTGATCGCATTTCATGGGCTTGAAAATCCCTGTAGCTTTTCTGTATGCAATGCCACTGCCAGTCTTTTCTGGATCTGCAAAGACAGGTGGAATGAGAGCAGTGGACGAACAGGAAAACCATCAGGCTACATGACAGGAAAGTCTGAAGGAGAAAGGGGTATATTCAAGTTGTTTTGAAGGCAAATGATCTGTCAAACTGTGGAAAAGCCCAGGTGGTAGAACAGCTAGGTGCATTTCCTAGGGATGGTTTACCCTGTCTATCTGGATGAATGATCTTACCTAAGCAAGGCACTGGAGGAATGAACTGCTGCACGAATAGTGTGCAGTTACCTGCATTGCACATCTCCACACTTACCCATGTGATTCAGAGGCAACTCCTCCCACATTTTGATTATGGGCTATTCTAACAGCCCATCACCAGGAAAAAAGATCTACACTCTTATTGGCCCCTGCTCAAAGCTGTGGGTCCTCCTTAGTGGAGGACCACTTTCTGCTGCCTGCCTATCTGTCTCTTTCTGATTGTTCTGAAGAATGTGCCAATACACAGTTTCGGAGCAGCTTGTCAGTCTGGGGAAATGATTGGAGGGGCTACGAACCATCAGCAAAGTCCTCTTCTGGAATCAGGCCACTGCTGAAGTCTGTGCCCTCATTTGTCCTCATTACTTAAAACCTCTGTCAAAGTTTCCATCTCTTTTTACAGAGATGTGGTCAGCTCTTTGGAGAGGGATGGGCAGAGGCAGTGCAAGCTGCTGGTAGTCATTTGCTTCTTTGTACCTCTGAAAAGATCTCTGGAGATGTTAAAACTTTATAAACCCAGAGAAGAAGAGGACTAGGAGGAGACCCAAGGGTACAACTTGGTCCCACTCCAGAAGATGGTTCGCTAACATGGATAGGACCTGTTAGAGGGTCACCAGCAGTTATATAGTGTGCACAAAGGAGCCAAATACAGAGAAGTGCCACACACCTGAAATCACATTTGATGTCACAGGGAGCTGGAGATGCTTTAAAGCTCCCACAGTCTGACCCAAGTAAATATGTCCTTCAGAAACAGAGGGTTTCCTCTAAACACTTATTTTCAGGAAAATCAGAAGGACCACTTCCTTCTCGTCTTCCCCTGAGCTTTTCTTTAGTTTTAGGTAGAAGTAAACTTTGGCTCTTCCCCTTTTGTGAGAGCATGGCTATGTCACATGACCACTGACTGTTTCTTCAAATCTCCCATTTCTTAAATACTCCATTTTGTGTATATTCTGCAAATTCAGAGACTGTTTCTGCCTTGAGTGCCCTGAGGCACCCCGTATTATCCAAAGCACCTCACAGCTGCAAACATTTAAGTTACCAACATCTACCCTCTGAAAAAGCAGAAATTTTATTTCAAGGTTAAGGCATAATATTCCACCCCTGGCAGAAATCTAAAGACTTTGCAAAATATGAAAATGCCATAGGAAAAAAGAGTGAATGAGCTCCCAGCCCTCCTGCAGTCAGCGCTGGAAGTCCCAGGCACGTGGCTGGGTCACAAGCACTTCTTTCAGAAAGGCTTTCATTCCCAGCTGCCAGCTGCTGGAGGTATGCTAAAGAAAATTCCAGTTAATCAAAGATGTTTGGGACAGGACTCGTCTTGCCTAATTTACCCACTTAAAAGATAGGCACTTAGTTTAACCTAAGTCATCAGTGGCTCTTGGGAAAGGAGGGAACGAATCCAGAGCTGCAAGTCCTCTGCTGATGGACCCGACACAAGGAGATCGAGGCCGTTGCCTAACAGCAAGTAGCCAAAGTTAAGTGAGACAAATCCTACCCCAGGACATTTTCTCCCAGAGTCCCAATGTTTGTGTTGATTATTTCTACTTAAGTTCATCAGAGCAAATTAAGATCATGATCCTACAGTAAGCTCAAGTAAATTAATTCCTCTGCCCGTTCACCTCATCTGGCTTCCCTAGGGTTCTGGATTGGTTTCTGAAGGTTTTTGCCATGTTTGGCCTCCTGTCCTTGCCTTAAGGCCTTTTGACAGAGGGATCCTCTTTATTTATAAGATTCCCGGCTCTCCTGTCGTATCCTTAGTACCATCCCCTTGACACCAGTTTAGCACACTGTTGGGTTTAATATTATTACTATAAAAGGGAACAGTATAAAAAGCTCTATCTGTCATCCACTAGAGTGAGCAAAACTGAAATTTGTTGGGCTGACCTGGAATTTTTCCCTTTTTTCAAAGCAATATTTTCATTAAAAAACTCATAGAGCTCAACTAATCCCAGCAATAAAATGCTTGCTATTGAATGCCATGGTAGCTTTTGAAACAAGAAAACCTCTTTCTGTGTTCACTGCAAAAGATTAAGAGACTGTCAAGTATAAAAAGTTGTTGGCTCTGCTTAACACTTGCTAAGCACAGTATAGACTGTTTTATCCATTTATACTCCCTCACTTCTCTCCTTCATGTGTCTTATATAATAATTTCCAAAGTCAGAAACAAAAAAAAAACCAAAACCTTCAGCTAAGATAAAATGGCACAAGATTAAAAACTCTTAGCAGCCATAGAACCTGGCAAGAAAGAACAAAGAGGTTTAAAAATCATCATATTTTATAGCATTAGAATGCCACACATTAAATATAGATTTTGCTGCTGATTATATTGTTACACATTCCATTGTTCCCATGCCATTGGCCTTCAGGACTTTATTACTTATGTAATTCCAAGATCTGACACAGCTAGAGTGAAATGCATCTGATCTCAATGAATGGCATCAGATGAAAAAAGTGGATTTTAGGAGAAAAAAATGCCATTTTAATTTTACTGCAAGTCCATTGATTGGTGACAGATGTTAACATTCCCATTTAATTATTTTTGATTCATTTTCCAAATAAAAATATAGATAGATGTCAAAGTATTTGAAGTCATGCAGATAAAGAATTCATTTAAACAAGTTGTCTTTATTGTTTTCCATTTTTCTTTATTTTGCACATTTTCTATATTAAGGGAAACCTGATTCGGAGTGATACATGTGATCTTACCTGTATACATTAAAGGTCTCAAACAATACAGCATATAGTTATTAATGAAGGGCTAGGAAAGTATAGGGCTGTGGGAAGAGGAGGGGATCGTTCAGCAGGAAGCGTTCTGTAGCGAATGCTGCCAGGAAACTCCAGCATGGTACTGTGTCAACAGAAGCACCTCAAGCTGACGTTTCATGACCACCATGTATTCAGAGCTACAGATATGAACACACTTAATAGGCATTATTTAAAAGGAAAACGTATCTAAATCCCAAGGAACTGGCAATTTAAACTAAATATGTAAAACCTGAATGATTTTTTCCACATCCTGGAATATAAGCACATACCTTATGGCTTTTGGGTAAGTGGCTGATACAGAACAAGACTGTATTCTCTCACTTTCTCAGCCTGCTTGTGCCACTAGAGAGAAACCCCCATCCTACAAGTATACAGATAATAAGCTATAAAGCTTTCAAGGAGAAAATACAAAAAATGTTTATTATCATCTTTATCCTATTTACTGTAATTAAACAGCATTACTTCTTTATTTAAAAATCTAGTACTTAATTTTCTTGCTTTTCCTACATGTTATTTTTATAGGAAATGTATTTTACTATACTCTTCATTATAAAAGAGTGCGATTGTGATCAAAAAGGAAGCTTTGTTTTGTTTAATCCCTAGAAGTGTAACAATGTATGTTCCAGAGTATTAGAGATTCAGTGTTTTAGAAGCATGAGATGCAGATAAGAAAAATCTCACTGCAATGAGATAAAGTGTAGATTATTTTTTTATAGGATTCAGAAGATTTTTAATTAATGTGAAAGAAGAAAATGCTTTAAATAAGCAAGTTAATTCCTCCTGATCCTTGGAAACCTAGCAACATTTTTTCTGTGGTCCACAGGCAGACACCTGGTGTATCTTGGGTATTTGAGGCACTCTGAGAGACACTTACCTGAGCCTGGAGGAAGATAACTGAATATAGACACTGAATGCAGGTGTGCAAGCTGTCGGCCTGAAAATGGTCATCCCTCACCATTAACTTTGCTGACAACTTTATATGGCCCGTGGTATATCTGAATTCCACTGTTTTCTCCTTTATTTGTGCTTGCCATTGAAATGAAACTTTTTGAGATGTGTGTGGTGTGGATTTAAGAATAAAACTTACTCATATGCCAGAGCGTAGCCTCAGAGAGCCAGCGGCTGTGGCAGAGCTCCTGTGGCCCTCCAGCTGCGCTGTTTGACACCCAGCTCCAAGGCTGCTGATTTGGAGCCTGACTCCTGGATGAGGAGCTGCTGTATGGCCAGGCGTACCTCAGCCACTGCTGCAGCAACCCAAACGGGAGATAGGAGCCTTCAAAACAAATGGCACAAGTACCTGAATGCTAAATGAATTACTACTCCACTTCAGGACATCCTGATGGCTTTTCACGTTTTGTTGGTGAGCCCTACTGAGCTCTTCTATCTATTTCTCATTGGAACAACTTGTGCAAGTAGTGAGTGGCCTGGCAGTGCTTCCAGGGATGCCAGCTTTGGACCCATAAAGACCGCAGTGAAACCGTGCTATTCCGTGACTGGTTCTTATCAAGTGTAATGTTTGACTCTGTATAATCTTGCTGTCCACCTGAAAAACATCCACTAGGATACACCGACATTTTTCTAAATGCAGCCTCAGATCCTTGTTATGCTCCTGTTCTATGTAACTTATTCAAGCTGCCCCGTGGATTTTGTGTTCCTGGGTTTCCTTTGATGTGGTACACTGTAATTTGTACTATACTGCTTGTCTTTTTTAAATACGATGCTTAATCATGTTTCATTCTCAGAGTCTTTATTTAGTTACAGATCAAAAAATTGAGTGCAGGTTTTATTTTATTTTTTTGGATTTGCTTCTAAAGATTATCTCCATATAATGCAGCAGGTGAACTTTGTGTTGTTACATAAAATATTACTACGTACAAATAAAACCCTGTGTTTGGAAAAGACATTTCTTTTTGGAACAATCTCTACAGAAATGTATTTCACTGTTCTGCTAAAACACCAACAGCTGAGGAGCATGAAAGATCACTTGGCATTCTTAGAATTGACTTTGCCCTGCACAACATATTGCTATCGCAGAAAGATAAAGTGTTACACCTTTAGACCCCCTATCGTTGTAATTAAGAAAGTCAGCCTTCTCAATGTGCCCCCATGCTGTTGTGCTGACAGGAATGCAAATAAATTAACCATTGCTGGCTTCAGTCTTAATGCAAGCAAAACATGGAAGGGGGGGTGGGGGGGTAGGGGCGGGGGGAAGCAGGGGAAGATGCAGGGAGGAAGAGTAAATACACATCTCTGGACTCCTGGGAAGGCTGGGTTGAAATACATAGGATGAAAAAACTCTGTTTGTGCTATCTGACTATAGCATGTCAGCATGTCAGCTGGAGCCCAGAACTGCTCTGGGGAGGTGCCCCTTGGGTGCAAGCTAAGCTTATTCCTAAGCTCTCCTCAGGGAATTCCTTCAAGGCAAAGTGCCCATTTTCACCCATGATGGGGCACACCCTCCCTCCTGTGCGGAGGACTGGTGTGGAAGGACAGGCAGTCCTGTCTCTGCCTATCACCCACTTGAGGCCCTTGCACTTCAGGAGTGCAAGAAAGTGATAAAAGGCCCTGCATTAGCACCTAAGCATATTTCTGTCCTGGTAAATAGCTCCATTCCTCAGTTCTTGTTGCACTTTTCCAGATGCATGTGCACTGAATGAGAAATAGTGTACTCCTGCACTGTCTGGCAGAGCAAACCAATTATTTTCCTCCAAACCAAAACCTGTGCCCGGTTCTGGGGACAATGGACATGTCAGTCCAGGAGCTGCTCCAAGAAGCAGTGTGGGTGACACTGCCCTAGATTCAACCCTCTGCTTTTTACAGTCCTTCAGCACTAGGCCAGTGGGTTTTCCATTTTCAAACACCTTCTTGTACCCCTCTGTCATGTCCCAGAACATGAAACACTTGCCCTCAGGTTTCTGATGTAAAAGAATGACTGAGCTGCATCAGAACCTTCATAATGTTGCAGGCGTGTTGAACAAAATAATTGTATTTCAGAACAACGGGGTACATCATATTGACCACAAAAGAGACCTAAGGGAATTGTCTGTGTAGTAGGGATGTAACATGAGACCAATTTTCATGAAATAATTTCTGTGCTACTTGCACTGTGCCCGTTGAGCTGAACATCTGAACACCTGTCTCCTTGAGGTCACCTGGAACGTACACACTGTCCCAAGTGCCCAGCTTCTCTGAGCAGCCTTACCCAGCAGGTTGCTCAAAGCATGCCTACCATCGCCCCAAAACAATGAATTCAGTGCAAGACATATCAGCTGCACCCAGCTGATTGTAGCATTGCTGTGTTCTTTGTATCATGGGAAATAGTTAGAGCAATCGTGCAGGAAGAAAGAGATTGAGATAATTGAAAAAATTCCTCCTTGGCCTAGGGGTTCAAAGACAGTGTTCCAAAAAGAGTGACATAAATTACAGAATAGGTTACCTTCCACCTCCCCTTCCCCTTATTAAGTAGTAATAGGGTGAAAAAGAAGAGTAATCCTGAACTCAGACCCCTAGGATTGTCTGCCTGCCTGAATGTCTGTTACATTACAGTATCATGCTCCTTCATAATTGTTCTTCCTTTACCTTCATGAATACTGAGAGTGCTTAGGCATCAAATCTTAGGAAGAGGACTTCTCATCCGGCAAACTCAGATGAACTTCCAGGCAATGAGGGGGAGCGAGGACTGGACTGTTGTTTGACTCAGGTACCTGACAGCCAGCAATCCTGAATTTCAGGCTCTTAAAAGCTTTTTGAAATCTCACCTTGTATAACCTTATGGAAGTAAGGAGGGCACGGTCCCTGTATTTTCTTCCTTGAATGTAAAGATTGCATTTATGCATGGCTGTAGTGTGAAATACAGCAGGCAGGAGGAGGGAAAGGAGAACATCTGTGACCCTGGCTGCTATTTCAGTATAACCTGGAGCCAAAGCACAGCTTGGCCCCAAATTAATCCATGGGTTACTTTTTTTTCTTCATAATTACATTCAAGCATGGCTTTTCCTGTAGATGCAAAAGACCAAATTCAGTTGTGGTGTTTGGTTGCACAGTGTTCCTGGTGTCATTCTAAGAATAGCAAAGATGGTCTGTGAGATGGATAGAGATTCAGTTAATAAAGATGTGCATGAATTACTCGCTAATGGATATAACACTTGAATTCACAGGCATCCTCAGTTACTAATGGAACCTGAAAGTTGTCAGGAATATGTTGCAGTTCCATTTGGCGTGACGCACACCCTCCTCATGCTGACAGCCCTGCAAAGTTACATTTTTAAAAACATATTTTCTTAATGCATTTTTTGGCTAACCCAGCTGTCCCCATTACCTCTGAAACACTTTAGTCTAATTCACATTAACCTGCTTACTGAGATACCAACAACGTTCTTTTTATCCAGGATCAATTGACCAGACTTACAGAACTGCTGGTATTTAAAGAAAGTTCAAGCCCTTTCCTGACTGCTGTAGGGCTCTGAATTTCTCATTTATCTGGCTCATTAAGAATATTCCGTCGTCTATGCACATAGTAGGCAAACAACTTTAATAATTCCCCAAATGACCTCTTTTTTCCTGTTAAAGTTGATAGCACCGACAGAGAGCAAGGAGCAGTGGCTCCTAAGCTGGAAACCAAGGGCACACAGGTGGTCCCCAGCCTTTCTCAAAAATCTTTTCTGTGGTGTGAACATTTCAGATGGATAGACCATGAAAGTTTAACTTGAAGCTGAAGTGCTGGCTGCCTTATGGCAGATCACCAGTGGTTCACTCCATTTTAGCAGTCATTGCTACAGACTCAACCAAAAGAGGATTTCTGGGATCTCACAAACTTTGTGGCAGATCTGGGGAGAGGATTTCCAGGCAGAGATCCTGGAAGCTGCAAATTAATGTGCAATTGCAAGGATATACAAGAAGATGCATATAGGCTGCCTGGGGATGGAGTTCTGAAATAAACTGTGTGAGAGATGGTTTACACACACATAGTTGCTCTACGATGTGGAAAAGGTTTCTGTTAGCTTTCCAGAGAAATTTTGAAAGAACTATCAGAATGTTCCATTACAATATTCAGCACTGCCAGAACCAAATAACTCTCTCATTTATTTTCCTGGAATTTAGTTTAATATCTTTTATTTCTCTAATAATTTCTGATAGAAAAGTTCTAATGATATTGAAACTGCATATTACATTTAATGCTTTATTAATTTATTATTTAGTTGCTTTATGTCATGATAAAAACATTTTATTCAGAAAATTCCAGAAGATCATTAACTATGTGGAGAATGATCGGTATTTTTCACAAAATTAAATTTAAATCAAAATCGGGTATTTCAAAATCCTCTGTAAAAAGCCATCCCTGGCCTCTGTAGATCCCTCCTTTCTCTGCGGGTCCTGCATTTTCCATCGTGCCACGTAGCAAGGTAAACAATCTAGCAGTGGAAAGACACTACAAAATGAGTCTGTCTGTGATTACATTCAACCAGTATCTCCAACATAACACAGCATCATTATTTTGTGCTAATCTGGTCACTACAAAATTAAAGTCATGCATGTGAAATGGTAGTGGATTTTGCCACTGAGTTAACTCGATTAGCTGAATTTTTCCTCAGGGAGCTCTTTTCACACTTCTCTGAAAGACCCTAGCACAAGGTTCTCTAAATGTAGCTTTTTCTGGCCTCATATATAAAATGTTTGTGCTAATGTAGATCTATAGACTGTGGTGGAGATGTCCCTCATGTACCTAGTCTTGAGATTATAGCAAAATCATGTTTCTTATTCCCAGTAATAGAGTAGAAGTCATTATAGCCTGATTGTGTCAGATTGACACAGATGACTGCTAAATTCTCAGACTGATGCCAAATGCCAACAAAATGCAAGTTTCAAAACTGTTAAAAAAGAAGAATTTTTAAGATAAACCACCTGTAAACCTCCTAATTAGATTCCCTTATTTCAGCTGGTCACCACTATATGCTTACTGCATAAGAATAACCACACTAATATATAAAAAATATCTCTCATTTGGGAATTCGAGTTTCTGGTGAAGGCATTAAAAATAAAACATTAAGATATGCAGTGCCTTCCTACACATAAGTGAATTCAGGAAACCCTGAAGATTCAGAACGTAATGGATTCATCTCTCCAATCATTTGGGAGAGGAATTTGCATTAGAGGCCAAGTAATGACTGTTCCGTGTTATCCAGCTCTGCTGCAAATGGGCTTCCCTGTCCTCTGACTGCCTTACACTACAGCTGCCAGCGTGCGACCATATCCATATCCCTCATACATACAAGGAAGTCAATACCAGCACCATCTACAAGTAAGAACGTTACTATAGATTTGCCTCCATAAACACAAACACTTTCACTATTCCATTTCCATATCTTACAGAAAAAAAGCCTGCACTGTGGTAGGATATGACACAGAAAGACATTGGTCGATTTTAATTCTCTGGCAGAAGCTGAGGCAGGTTAATGACTATGAGCTTTACTCCGGGAACTTGGGCATAACTATTGGCTAACCCAGTTACACCACATTCACTTCCCTTCTGCCAAAATGTGTATACTCATTTACTGGATCCCACATTTTCTTCTAGCATTGGACGTGGATTTAGCAACAACTGAATGCACCAAGCTGCTCTGGAAAACAACTAATAAAGCAAGAATTATACCCTAAAGGAGGTTTATAACCTCAGACTTTTTCTCTCAAGAGGTTCTGAGGTTGGGATTTCTTTTACTGGGGTGGTGGGCTTTGAGTAGTCATCAGTCTTTTTTCAAACCATATGAAACTGAACCACTAGCCAGGCACACAAAAGTCTCCTCCACAGGACTGTCTGTGTGTATGTATGAATGATGGTGAGGGTCAGACGGGACCATCCTCAAGAGAGAAATGAGACTTTCAGGTGTAACTTCTGAACAGGCGGATTTTGACTCCTTACACCACCAAAGCCCTGCGCAAACCTACGGCCTTGAGATCCCCATTGATTTCAATGAGACCATGGCCCAAACTTCTCACGCTACCTGAATATTTGATGATACAGTGCAACAAGGCAGCAACAGTGCCTCCACTCTGCTTGCTTCAGCTTCTCTTTCCCCTGTCCACCTCTCTTCTGTTTTGTACAAGATGCGGTTCTTCCCTCACCTCAGTTTTAGTTTTCCCTCTATCAACTCACTTCCTTTTAAAAATCATTTTTGATGTTCAAAGGTATTTATTATTCTTAGATTCTCTTCTATAATTATTCATCTCTTGAATTAACTACCATAAATTTGTGATTCTTCCCGCTGCAGATTTAATGCTTCTCTTTCCAGATCTGGTGTTATGATGGGATGTGCTCACCTCCTAGAGCTCCTCCCAGACAACAGCTTGATGACCTGTTACATTTTCCTTTATACTCTTTCTCCACTAATCCGTAGACTTTCTTCTGGTTTAAATATGGTACACACCCCATTGAACTTTCTCATGCCTGAACCTGGTTTTCATTATTACAAACACTGTTGATTGTGGTGTGCTTTTAAACTGCAGCATGAAGACTGCAGAACAGCAATTGCTTCAACTCCACAGCCTCATGCCATTTCGGAGGGCGGGAAAGGTGTTCTGGTCAGAGTGACTACATAACTCAGAAGAGCTCAAGAGGGAAGACACAACCCTTCCAGCCCTGGTTTGATGCATTGAAATGAAGATCTGCATACGAATGAGCAAAAGAGGAAAAAAGAAGGTTATCATATTTTCATTTTTCCTATGCAAAGTATAAATCACCTTCTGGAACTCAAGGCTCAAGATAATTTTTGTATTTCCATAATGATCATGTGACTGTCCTGGGATAATAAAAAAAAAGCCTACCCCTAAATGAAAAATCATCCTTTTTTGCCAAGTTATACCATGGCATGGAAATCTTAACTGTGGAAATCCTTAACTCTTCATTACACCATCTCAGCAATGGAAGGGAGCAGGAAGCCCTCTCCACAGCTGGCTTCATTGCTTGGCTCTGTGCTGCCAGTTTTGACAGGCGTTACAGCTACATGGACTCAAATTGAGGAACCATGTCCCCAGCTTCTTACCACTTAGGCTGGGTTTTGCTCTAGTATTCAGGCACAGATCTTATTGTTTTGCACCTTTTTTTCATGGAATTTCAAATGTTGCTGCCAACCTCTAAATTAGCTCTTGTTCAGAACAGGAAAGAACGATTTGTATTGATGGTGGCACCAATGGAAATCCCAGCACAGCCATACCTGTCCCCACTGCTATCCTACACTCTATCATCTTTGAAAGGTCATGGAAGACAGGAGAGGTGTCTGAGGACTGGAGGAAAGTCAGTGTCATTCAAATCTTCAAAAAGGGCAAGAAAGAGGTCCCAAGAAACTACAGGCCAGTCAGACTCACCTCCATCCCTGGAAAAGTGATAGAACAGCTCATCCTGGAGGTCATCTCTAAGCATGTGATGGAAAATGTTATCAGGAGCAGTCAATATGGATTCACCAAGGGAAAAATCTTTCCTGACCAGTCTAATAGCCTTCTATGATGGAATGACTGGCTGGGTAGACAAGGAAAGAGCAGTGAATGCTGTTCTACCTTGACCTCAGCAAGGCTTTTGACACTGTCTCCTATAACATACTCATAGGTAACCTCAGGAAGTGTGGGTTAGATGAGTGGACAGTGAGGTGGATTGAGAACTGCTGAATGGCAGAGCTCATAGGGTTGTGATCACTGGTGCAGAGTCTTGCTGGAGGCCTGTAGCCAGCGGTGTTCCCCAGGGGTCAGTGCTGGGTCCAGCCCTGTTCAACTTATTCGTCAGTGACCTGGATGAAGGGGTAGAGTGTGTCCTCAGCAAAGTTGCTGATGATACAAAACTGGGAGGAGTGGCTGATGCACCAGAAGGTTCCACTGCCATTCAGCGAGACCTGGACAGGCTGGAGAGCTGGGCAGAGAGGAACCTCATGGAGTTCAACAAAGGCAAGTGTAAAGTCCTGCACCTAGGGAGGAACAACCCCATGTACCAGGACAGGCAAGGGGCTGACCTACTGGAGGGCAGCCCTGCAGAGAAGGACCTGGGAGTTCTGGTGGGCAGAAAGTTTCCCATGAACCAGCAGTGTGCCTGTGTGGCCAAGGTGGCCAGTGGGATCCTGGGATGCATTAGGAAAAGTATGGCCAGCAGGTCAAGAGAGGTTATCCTGCCCCTATACTCTGACCTGGTGAGGACACGTATACAGTTCCGGACAAGGAACTATTGGAGAGGGTCCAGTGGAGGTCTACAAAGCTGATGAAGGGACTGGAGCATCTCCCTTATGGCGAAAGGCTGAGAGAGCTGGGCCTAGTTAGCCTGGGGAAGAGAAGACTGAGAGGGATCTTATCAATGCATACAAGTATCTTAAGGGCAAGTGTCAAAAGGATGGGATCAGGCTCTTTCCAGTAGTGCCCAGCGACATGACAAGGGGCAACAGGCACAAAGTCAAAAACAAGAAGTTCCTTCTGGATACAAGGAAGAACTTTACCTTGAGTGTGACAGAGCACTGGAACAGGCTGCCAAGAGAGGCTGTGGAGTCTCCTTCTCTGGAGACATTTAAAACCCACCTGGACATGACTGTGCAACCTGCTTTAGCTGGACCTACTTTAGCAGTGGGGTTGGACCAGATGATCTCCAGAAGTCCCTTCTAATTCCAGCTATTCTGTGGTTCAGTGATTCTGTGGTTCTGTGGACTTTGTTTGAACAGGAATGATAGAAGAGGACTCTTTTGCTGCCAGCCTGGTAGCATGGCATGGCCGCTCCAGTAGCGAGTTCTGAGCAGACCAGCCCTCTCTTCCCCTGGTTCAGCAGCACCTACTGATCCACACAGACCCCAAACAGCATAGGAGGATGTCAGTACGTGGCCCACAGAGCTGTCTCCTGTGGCAAAGTGTGGTGACCAAGAATGTTTTTGTAAAAGAAAAATCAAACATAGAAAACATCTGTGCCTCTCTTCTTCCAGGATTATTTTTCCAATGCTTCACATACCACAAATAGTTCAATATGACTTCTCCATTAGAACAGAAGAAAAGAAAAATAAAAACATGCAATATTTCATTAAAAAGAATATTTTTATTGACATGACAAATCTGATCAGTTTGTATCCTCCCCATCTCTCATCCTTTTTCTCCACCTCGTCTTTCTGTTTCCCTCTCTTTCTAAAAAGCACTCTGCTGTCCTGTTGGGCTGCTCAGTCTGTCAGCCTCTTGCTGCTTCTGGGATGTTTGGCTGCCCTCAGAGCATCATATGACTTCAGTTAGCTTGGGGGGCTCCAGCTGTGCTCTTAAATGTCATGGACAGAGGTAACAAAAGGGGAGAGGGTTAAGAGAATCAAATACGTTATTAGACATTTCTTTTAAATCCTCTTGCAGAAGATGTAAATCACATGCTTGGCAGGCAGATGTGGGGACATCACATGGGGGTTTGTTTGGTTTTTCGTTGATTATATCCCCAAACATTTGCTATTTCTTACATTTTTTTCCCTTGTTTGTCTTACTCATTCCTCATTTATTTCTATTTAAGTCCAAGGGGTCAGAACCTAGGATAAAATTTTGACAGTTAGTGCAGCTGATACAAGAGCTTTCTCATCCAAGATATTTGGGAACCTATTTGGCATTGCTCACCATTGAAATATATCCTGGCCCTTTTCTCTGTTGGCCCATAAAGTACAGTTCCTTGCCCCTGATTGACAGAAACCACCAGTCAGGGCAAATTGCCAGTCTGCAGAGCACTGCAGCATGTAATTATTTCAAAATACATTCAGATATGCAACAGAACCTGAACTCAAGTTCATTAATTAACCTATGAGCGAGGAGATCAAGGCATCATCTCCTGATGACATTCCTCACCAGTTTATCTGGGACAGTGAAATTAGGGTCCACCATCTATTAGGTTGAAGAGTGCTTATAAGCTATCTGATTTATATCTTCCTTGGGACTATTTGCTCTTGCAGAGTTGGTTCCCTCTAACTAGGGGGAGAATGAGTTGAAAATTCCTCGAATTTTCAGAAGACAACAGTGAGGAAAAGTTCCTGAGATGTGGGGAAGTAAGAAGGACTGATCAGCAAGTAAATTTTAGCAAGATTAAACATCCAAAGGAAAAATGGGAGATCTTGTACTTCTCTCCTCCTTCTCCACCTCCTCCTCCTCCTCCTGCTCCTCCTCCTCCTCCTCCTCCTCCTCCTCCCCCTCCTCCCAGGGCTTCTCCAGAACTGACACTGACACCTGGGAAGAAATGACAAGTATGTGACCCATTGCTTGCTCAAGTCCTCCATCCCAATCAAAAGCCAAGGAATGGGAAAAGGAAGGGGTATTTTATGCACATCTTTCCCTCAAGCTGGAAGAGATGCTGCAGGTACTTTGTAGGGAGAAGCTCACAGTGCTATGGAGATATCAGATGTCCAGCTCTAATATTCCTTTGATCTGAGTGCCCTTCATTGTCCCCAGGCAGTGCCGTCATCACAGTAGGGAAGACAAGAAGACCTCTAGGTCATCTGTTCATCTAAGACTAGATGACCTCCAGAGGTCCATTCCAGTGTCGGCCATCCTGTGACCATTGGCTATGGATCTGAAGCCTCTCCCTTTGCCTGGGACCCTGCAGCAGGCTGACAGCCACTGTGGTTGCAGGGGTTTTGTTATGCTGATGCCCCACAGTTGACCCAGACCTCCTATGCTGTGTCATGGAAAACATTGGTTTTCATAGACAAGATATTCTTGAGGAAAAAAAAATAAAAATCAACTTTGGTGAGGAAAAGTTGAAACTTTTCCAATAAATCTTTTTTTTTTTTTTTTTTAATTAGAAGTTCTTCAAAAATTAAAAGCTAAGATGAAGCTGAAGAAAAAAAAATCATGAAGATCTACTTTGACAAGTTTGTCATAAAAAGATTAGGCATTTGCCATCTGGCTCCAATTATGCTTCAGTCAGGTTGTGCTGGAATGGTAAAGAAAGGTACAAGGAAAAATTGCCTAAGTATCTTTTTGCAAGTTTATGGATAGATGAAAAAAAGATTTGGGTTTTAAAGAAGAAATTAATACATAGCAATGCTGATGGAAAATCTCACACTACTGTGTGTGTGATTGCTGAAATGTTGGCTAATAATTTTGCTATTCTTTAAATACAAGCTAATTTCAATGGTCGAAGCTGTAGCTTGTTTGGGAGTACATCACAGCACTTTCAACCACAATCAGCAACTGTGCTGGTTTACCTCAGCTTCTGAGATTAGGTTTCTGGGTGACTGATAGACTGCTGCTTCGTTGGGCCTTTCTGGGCATAATTTTGCTATAGTGACATTCATATTTGATTTAATGATGTTCTTATATTTAATTTAATATCTGTGGGCCCATAAGTGTGGTCTGGAGGGCAAGGATAGAGGATTATGTATGCACATACAAAATCCTGGGGTCATCAGACCCATATTTATTTGAATACAAACAACTAGGCTCTAATCTCACTGCAGACATAGAGACGTTGACCATTGACTTCAAAACAGCAGGACAGGAAACTTCGCATCCAGCAGTTCCCAAATCTCTGCAGTCATTTTCCTACTACAGTGACTGCTCAAAGAGCACTGCTGAAAAGCTCTTATTTTTGCAAGTAGATTCTCCAGTTTTCGGCAAACTCACAGAAAGCAATCCCACACCATGAAAAGGAACATATTAGCTGTCACTATTGTATTATCTTTATTCATAACTGATGTTTGATATATATGTAATGAAATTAGAAAGACAGCACATGTGTTCACCACCTGAGCAGATGAAAACATCATTGTGAAAGGGTAAGATGTTAAAATATGTTCTTCCATGGTTCCAAGGTGCAGTCCTGCATCTGTAAATATTTAGTTTTATAAAACTAACTTAGAAGACATTTGAGTTTCTGAGACTAGGAAAGGTTGTCTATGAACAGAAGACTGAAAAATTGATGGGTTTTTCTAGGAATATAAGATTTGAAATCTTGGGAAAAGAAACCACGCTTCTTTTTAGCAATTGTTTTTAAAATTGATCTGAGTTCATTAGTTCAAGGGAGTTAAAGTACATAAAGAAAAACCTGAAAAACAAGCAAGAATTTAACTGCGATATTTGAAATATTCAATGTTATATTGCATGAGCATTCACTGTCTCTTTCTCTCCCTGCATTTCTATGTCTCCTTCCATATGACTGTCCTGTCATAAGATGAACCAAAGAGGAGACAGTAACAAAATATAGAAATAAAAGTACGTGAACTTTTTAGTTTGCTTCTCATGTGGTTCAAAAAGGAATTTGCTCTCCCCTATCTCTCCAGCATCAAAGAGAACAAACCAAAACTTGCACCTGCAAACACTTGATGGCTCAGGAAAGGATGAAAGATTTGCTGGGATAAGTTTCCAGACTCAGCAACATGGCTACACTAGCCAGGGACAATTGTCATTGCTTTTTTGATGCCAGCAGAGTTATGGCAGTTCACACCAGCAGAGCACCTAGCCAAACATATTTAGGTCTGTTAATACGGCTGGTTTAGTGCAATCCCACTGGCATTGGTGCAAGCAGGTGATTCATACTAGAGGAGTTTTTTCACTAACATGATAAAAATCTCATCTCCACCCACAAAGATAAGCATAGGGAAGGATAACAGGTGGGGCAACCACAATACCCCTTTCAGGGACATAAGCACCAGCCCAACTGCTCCCAGGGCTGTCCTGGGTGACCCTCTGCCCCGATGGCCAGGGCACACTCTGGGGTGGATCTCTGGAGCACCTTTTGGACCGAGGGGGATCACTGCCTGTGGAGCTATGAGATTTATTATGAGACAAAAGCCAAGGCATTTGGGGACTGTGAGAGATTTATTATGAGATGGTTAGGGGAGAAAACAATGGCGGGGAAGGATGGGGGTGTCAAGGTAGTTTTTGGGACAACAAAACTTGTGAAAATAGAGGAATAAGTGTATAAAAAAAGTTAGTTGTGTGTGAGTAGTTTGCTGATCAGTACATTAGCCGAGCTATGCCCTATGCCTGATCAGTCCGGTCTGTCTGACCTTATTCTTTTCTACCTCTTTCCTGGGTGGGGAACTCTATAGTCTGTGTGCACATGTGTGTGTATGGGGGTCTGAGTGCCCTGGGACCAGGGATCAGAGGCTTCTGTGTCCATGGTGCAGCACCTGGTACAGCTGCAGCTGTGCACATGAGCACCTGTGGGTGCTAGTGAAAGTCAAGGGGTATGACCTGTCAAGTAGATGAATTGGCCTGGGAGCCAGAGGGCTGTGTGTCTGGTAGTGAGAAACTTGGAGGAGGTGGCTACTGGGGGCACCAGGAGCTTCCAGATGTCTGCCAAAGAGACTTATGGGGTCTAGTGGTTTATTGAAAGGTGGTGTGGGTATGGGTGCATGTGTTGGTGTGTGCAAGGATGTCTGTACCAGAAAATGGAGTAGGACTGTGCCCACATGGACTTATATGTTCAGGTGCCAGCTACTGGAAGACTGAGTGTCTGAGCCCATCTGCTGGAGAGATCCACGCTGATCATACATACATATAAATATTCCCTCTAATGGATCTCCATCCTGCTCAGTCAGAGAGGGGAGCAAAACGAAGCCAGTGGTGCTGATCCTGTTCATGTGAGTGCTCTATGTGTCGATCTGTGATCTGTGTGGCCAGCCCTGTATATACGTATGCATGTGGTATATACATGTATGCTGTGCGCATGGGCCTACCAGGAATACAGGCTCAGCTTTGTGACAGGTTGGACCAGGGGTACAAGGCTGCAGTGGCCTCAGCCTTATCAGGCTACAGGATTGAGCAACTCCCTAGATGTATTAAAAAAAACACAACAAAACAAACCAGAATAAAAAGTATTATTGAATAATGATTAAAATTGGTGCTGCTCATTTACTTCGGATGGTTTCACTGGGTGACCATGCCTCACTGGAAATCTCCACTGTAGGCAAGACCAGACATGGCCTGTGCTCATGAAGAAGTTCCTTACGTTACCCGTGTCCAGGAAAACCAAACAGACAAAATCCTGTATCAGAAAAATTACCTCAGACATAGTTAATGTTTTCAGAGTGATTTAAAGTCTTCAGTTGAAAGGGAATAAATAAATGCAAAGTCCATCTGTTTCCAGTGCACTGTGACTGCATGATAGGTAAAGGAAGCAAGGCTTTCCATATAAGATACAGATACTTGCAGAAGGAGGGATCAATTTATTTTATGCATACTGGACAAAACACTATCTGGTGTGAAAATGTCAACTGTTTGGCAAACATCTGTACAGAATTTCCAAGTGGTACCTAAACATTCCCACTTGTAGATGAGTTGTAGGTAAGAGTTAAGAGAAAAATAGCTGATAGTGGAGTCATTTACTTTAGGAATCCATTTACTTCTTTAATGGTTAGAATATTAACATTTAAATTCATTCCACACTTGTCCAAAAGTGATGTGGAAGTGTAAGAATTTTGCTTTTCCTTCTCCTGAAGTTAATTTCATGTGTGACTGTAATGAAGCCCACTCAAAGTAATTTTAGAGGTTGCCCTTGTCGTCTCTCCAATCTTCTCTCTGCCTCAGCAGTTATGGGAGAAAGCAGTCCTGCAATAGCCCTGCCGTACCAGGCCCAGGCATCAGCATCCCTTCCTCTCTGTGCTATGAGAGCTGTGGCTCATCTCACGCACACACTGCCACGCTAAAAAGGGTTGTAACTTCATGCTCCCAGCACCACTGCTTGCAGCACTCTGCGGGTATCTTCCATTGTCTCTGTGTACAATTTCTGGAGGAGCAGCGTAAGTCTTTATTGAACAAGGAACAGTATGAATTCTGGCATTTGTAAAAGTAGGGACCTGTGAGTGTCACCTTCTTTTAGTGAGCACAAGT
This sequence comes from Falco peregrinus, assembly GCF_023634155.1. Taxonomy (NCBI): domain Eukaryota; kingdom Metazoa; phylum Chordata; class Aves; order Falconiformes; family Falconidae; genus Falco; species Falco peregrinus. The sequence continues at coordinate 101,512,117 of NC_073724.1, forward strand.
CTTTGATGGATCCCAAATGCAGAAATAGTACCCTTTAAATAAGTATTCGTGTTCTGAGGTGTGTTAAGAAACAGGCAAGTAAATATGACCAGCCTTAAAGATATTGGAGTTCAAGGGGCAGAGTAGGAACTTCACACACATTTTTAAGATCAGCTGGCCTGGACTATTTCCTACCCGGAGGAACATTTTCCCAGTCAGTCCCTGAGGTGTAAGACACTGCTGCTGTTAGTCAGACATGTTAAGACCCATATTCTGTGCCTCTCCGCAGCCACCAAGAATGACTTCATGAAATGTCACCAGCCCTTCACTCGCCCCATTCCCAGGCTTTCTCTGTCAAACTCTCTTTAGACTGGGGTAAATGAAAAATCACCCTTCTGGAGTGAGAGGAGGAGAGGTGAGCATCAGACTCTTTTCACACAGAAGCCATTAGGTCTAGGGAATTAAACAGGACAAAGAAGCAGACACAAAATGTCACATTCCTAAGATCTTATGAGGCTCAAGTGAGTCAAGACATCAACATCAGTTATAGGAGAGAAAGGCACACGAATGTGTAATCTGCAAATCCCACTATGTATTCTGCATCAAACTAGACTACTTCTAAAGCTGCCTGGCAGCATCATGATCATCAGAAGAAACAGATACCTGCAGCGTGAGTTTTTGAGAATGCCTGCACTGAGTATAGCCATCTCCAGTGGTGGCGTGTTAGGGATTTAGCTTTCATTCCATCCATTTTGCTGAGTTTATGAAGACAAAGAAACTTCCTCACTTTTCCCCAATCATGTTATCAATGATTATAGCATTTTGCTGAATGAATGTTAAAAAAAGCTGGATTAAAGTATTATCACTGATAAATTCAATGGACTTTTTGTAAATACATTCCAAATAACTCCACAAAAAGATATGCTTGAACACTAGATTATTTATTATTGTTTTTAAATTATTTTAACTTGCTGTGCCAAGTAACAGCACTTGGGATAGGAAGACAAGAACTCTGAGGTCCTGGGGGGTGGCAATCTAATTTGCTATTTAAAATACAGTGTAAGTTTCTGCTGAAGAAAATTGGCAGCAGGCAAAGGTCACTTGGCTTGTCCAGAATCGTATTTTTTTTCCTTGAGAATAAACACACTTGTTGCTTCTTCAGTTACCCTTTTTCTGTCATCCTTGTTTTTAGATGATCTATTAAGCAGATTACTATCTAGGGAAAAGTTACATTTTCAAAAGTACGTATCTCCATGGTCTGTGCTTGAAACTTCTCCAGGTTTTGTTTATGATAGTATGCTTGTTTGAATGAGTAACTCTGATGAAAGGCAGTGTTATGAACTCAGTTAGGAGTTTATGAACTTCACCTTAATACTCTCATGCAGATCTTCTGGTCCTTGATTCATGCCTAGATTTGATTCCCCTTTTTTATGATTCTTTTTTGCCATTGCGGTCACATCTTGCCCAGTATTTCCTACATATAAGATATCTCAACTGTGCTACGCTGTCCTAATTCTGTGATCCAACAGCAGCAAGCTCTTACAGCAGGGAACCCAAGGTCATTCCTTAGCCTTGGAGAAACTAAATTATTCTTCAAATGCCATGGGATGCAGCAGAAGTGCACCCACCACTCTTCCAAATTATAAAATTATACTGGTCTCTGATTAATAGCTTTGCCTTTGGCTGTTCTGTGATCCCAGGAACACCTGTAGGATGTATGTATAATGGAAAGACCAGCAATAATTTCTCCAAGATGACAGCAGTAGAAGAGAGGTACACAGATTAGTAGTTAACAAATCATTCATCAGAATGCATTGGGTGGGCTGTATTTGTGCACAGGTAAGAGCCACACATCATCCTGATAGAAATTCTGCCTGACACACAGGGGAATCAGAGTATCCCTGTGATAATGGGCCACCCAGATCCATATTAGCACATGTAGGGCTCTGCCATAGAGATGCTCCATTCCTGCTGGGCTAACCTGGACTCATTCTTCAGGGAAAAGAAGTGTCCTTCACAATATCAGATGTTTCATGAGGTGAAGGAAGACGTAATAAATTCCTTGAAAGTCCACTGAATCTCCAAGGAATTCAAGAAAGCAGAATATGTTTGTGGGGGTTTTTTTGGTTTGTTTTTTTTTACTGAGTGTAAAAGATGTACTTAAATTGAGGCAAAGAGTTCCTCACACAGCAAACCCACAAAGGACATAGCTGTTAGCCTTCATAAACAAGGTGAGATGCAGAGGGCTCAAAGCGAAATGACACACAGTCATGCAAGGGGTAAGGGGAAAGGGCCCTGCATTCAGCTGTTTCTCATTCTAAAAAATGTAGAAAGAATCAGTCCCACAGCATGTCCCCAAATTCCCTGATCCTCAGATTCCCTTTGCTAAGGGTGGCCTTGTGTTTATTTATAGCAAGAGCTGCCTGTAGCCAACAGCCAAGTTCCTTCTGTCATGCACTCCTGGAAGTCAGTCCCCATTGCCTTGTTGATAGACTCACACCCCACTGAGACAAAGGCCAGAAGGAGTCATTAAATCATACACTGTGATATTTCAGATGCACTTGCAAGAAGTCAAACAGCTACCAAGGTTTCCAGCTCAGTTTGAAACCACCAGGAGACAGAGAATTCACCATTCCCCTCGATAATGTGATAATCTTCTGCCTTGAAAAATTGTGTCTCACTTCTGGTTTAGTTCAGCTAACTTTAGCATCCTGCCTGTCCTTGTTAATCTCTCTGCACTGCATGAAAGAGCCCTGTAACACTGCATTTGCTCCCTATGAAGAAGTCATACTGTTGGGCTATCATTGTTTTTGCCTGGGAAAGATCTGCTAGGGTGACACTGGAATCAGCTGACAAGGTCAGTCCATCTGAGCAGACCTTCCGTGAGGTTATCTGTATGTCTGTCACTACCAACACTTAAAACTTTAAATCATATATTCTGTATTTCTTTACTTGTTTGTTTTTTTTTTTTTTAAATCTCTGACACTACGACTCAGCTCTTCAGCTGGTCTGAAATCCAGCAGGCTGGTGTATGTATGTCATTTTATACCAGGTGAGGTATTCACCCACGGATTCTCACCCTCCTTATTTCTCATGCTGTAGTTCCTGCATTCACAGGCTACTGAATGCACCTAAGGGGTATTCAAGCATCACCTTGTATGATTCAGCTGATCAAAAAACCTGCCTTTTACACCATTTAACCCTTAAGCATTACTCCCCTTCCTTAAAGATGCTCTGAACAGTGGTAGCAAGAAAACAAACAACACATACTTTTGCTCTGCTGACCCAAAGGGAAGTTGATTTATTGCTCAGATGTACAGCTAAGACACCTCAAAACTTCCCTGATGGCTGCAGTGAGCTAAAATCTTGATCTGACTTGAGTTGCTCATGCCCAGTTGGAGGGTTAGGCTGTGGAGCTCATTCAGATCTTCACTCTGGATTTCCTCCAAACCCGGTTGACCTCTCTTTTTAGGGCTGGGCTGCAGCTGCAAACAGAATGTGCATCTGCAGAGCCCTCTCTGAAAATAGTCATCTTTGTTGTGACTAAGATATTTAGATCTTTTTTCAGTAGCGCCCTTATTTGATTGATTGATGTGCCTGCATGTTATTTCTGAATCTGGGTTATTTCTATTTCTGATGTAAGATTCTAGATGCTGTGTAATTGCTAAGCCCACTCTTTTAGTTGATAATACTTTTTAATCTAAAATTGGGAGCAAACTGTTTTGTTGTGTAAAGTCTGTATTTGTGTCAGAAATATTGATGGTCACAACTAGACTAAGGGCGTCTTCCTCGTGTGTTAAATTACATTGCTTAGAAGCATAACAAGTCAACATCATGCCCTCCTGCACTGTCAGAGATCTTTTTTAGGTCCCTTCTTCCCTTCCTGTTAGAAAAACACAGGGTGTTTAGTAACTCTTTCCATCTCAGGCTCACAAAAGGAGGAGGCGATGATGTGAGTTTGCCTGTGTTGTTTCTACATTGATTGCTTGATCAGCTCTACTATAATTGGTCAGATGTTTTGCATTCAAATTAGAATGAATTAAGTAAGATTCAAAAATGAAATATAATATGAATTACAAAGGCATATATTAACATTGTGTGTCAGTAAATATATGAAATTTCAACAATAATTCACGGAGGTTCCTGGGGAAACCTTGATAGTTTAAGGTTGATGTGGGAAGATAAGTGATAATTACTATTGGAGAGCTCCTGAAACCATGGAGGATTGTGTGTGGACCAGTGTGCATGTGCATACGTGCACCCATTCATGAAACGTCAGAATGGTTATAAAGTCAGTTTAAAAGGGCCTGCCTTAATTGGAAAAGAAAAGAAAAGCTGGAAAGATCAGCCTAAAAAATTACTCTCAACCACATAAGCTGACTAATCAAAATAATGTGCTGCATGATCCTGAAAGTAGGGGAAAATGTAAATAAACCTCTGGGTTTATACACAACTCTTTTTGGCACTCAAAACTTATCTGAGAGAAGATACCTTTCACTCCAACTCGGGTGCTATATTAATTACTGTGCTTTCACATAGATCATTTGGAACCAAGAGCAATTCAACTTTTAAGGAATAATTTGTGTTCTACATGTCAGAGCTTTAGAGTGTATGTTGGGTTTTATATCCCAGCTTCTCTATATTCTTTCAAGGATTAGCTAACATCCTTCCAAAGTAAAGGTAAACGTTTTGTTTTGTGTACACTGGGTTTATGTTGGAGCTGTGCTTTTAGCTCTTGCTATAGAAACAGGTGCTAAGATGTGACAAATTTACACTTTGAAAAATGAGTATTCCTTCACAGACATCCAGTGAGGAGTGTAGAGGTGGGTATCCAAAGTCTCCAAAGCTCCCGTCTGTGCTAAGCATACTCCAGCCACATGGATTGAGTAAGACTCTTTAACTATTCTTCATGCTCCTAGTGGTTTTTGTGGCACCACATGCTTATCCTAAGACCTCAAAGCTGAGGCCAAGGACAGGGGCTGGAAAAGAGATGATTCCATAAGCTATATTAAGTAGAACCCATCAGAGTAAGTAATTTCTCATTAAGTAGACCATTACCATTCTCGATACTTTTTTCAAATCACTTTTGGAGGTTAATTCTGGAAGATATATTAAAGCTAGTTTTGAACTGCAGTAGTTCTTTCTTTTTCTTTTTAAGTAATGACACCAGGTGGATAGTTTTTTCTGTTGGACTTGCAATAATGCCTAGCTGTTCCCATAAGGAACAGTGTCTTTATCAGGTGCATTGTTCAAATTAATCATAATTTCCTGCTCCAAACATCTTGCAGTATAGCAAGATAAAAAAGGAGCTAAATATTAAAACCCAGTAGTGTAACAAGTCGCATATACAGTTCCTTTTCTTACCCTCAAAACAAGTCACACAGAAAACAGCACAAGAGAAAAAAAAAAAAAGACTTGAATATGTAGAAATTTCGTTTTGTGTTGTAAACAAAAAGAAAGCTCTAGGGGCAGTTAAAGGAGATACTGTAGTTTTGTTTAATTTGTGTCTGTTTCTAAGAACTTAAAGGTATATCTACTGTATCCAGCAACATCTCAAACAAACTATTATGAGTTGAAGTACTTCTTTTGGGCAAGGCAATGGGATCTGAACCATGCATTAAATGACTACACAAGGTTTCATTCATGAAGCAGCAACTAACTCTTTAAGCCTAAGGTACTTCAATTAAGGAAGGCTAAACTTCTTAATACGAACTACATCACAAGCTCTGGTACAGTGCATAATAGATCAACATGGCACACAGTAATTAGAACCCTGTCTAAACGATGACAAGAGGTTATAGGATCTATTTCAGTCTCCAGTCACACAGAGGAAATCATTATAAGATATTCTTTTAGCCTTACTTTTTCAAAGGCATTTTTTTTCCAGCAGTATCAGATGTTTATGTTACCATTTTTTGTGGTCTTACTTCACCAATTTTCATACCATTTAATGATCAAACAGAAAACTGGCTTTTATCAACTTATAAATTTAAACATATCCCAAATAAAACGCAGACAAGCAACACCAGCATAGTAATTATCTTTAAAAAAAAAAAAAAAAAAAAAAAAAAAGAAATAGACTTTTTAACATTCCTTGCACCCTGCTAGGAACAAAAATAGCTTTCATACAAATCTGTGAGTTAAGTAATAAAATCTGATGGGGTGGGGGTGGGGAGCTTGTTCTGCAGCGAGACAGACTCTACTGAATTGGAACATGGTGAAAAACATACTCATCAAGAGCAAAGGAGATTAGAAGCATCTTTCACATTGACCAAGCCTGCCTACATCCACCCGTAATAAATGTTTCAGTAGCAGAGGCTGACCATAATAAGTATTTTTGCAGGCTTAATGCCAAACCTGAGACAGGGTTCTGTAGGACTTTGTCCAATTTCTTAATTTAAAAATGCAGTATTCATTTAAAAACATATTTTTAGCTGTAGCAGTGCAGCTTTGTTGCACTTAACTGTTTTTCTAGCTTTTTTAAATGCATGATAAACTTTCAGGTTTATTAAAACAATTTTACAGAAGCCTGAAATGACTAAAAATCTCCCTCCAGCTCCTTGCTAGAGGTTGCTTTAGTGTAGGTCTTCCACTTTGTGAAGTTCTACTTCAAGAAGTTGTTTGTTAGTTAAAAATGTAAGGCCTGACCATGCCATTAACCTTTCAGCAGAGCTCCCTCTCTTCTGCTTCAGGGCACAAAACGGAGAGACCTTGACAGCACAGTGGTCCCATAGTATGGACCAACCATTGCCTTCCCACTTGCACTCCCTGAGGAGAGGCTAGGAGAGCTGAGCTTGTTCAGCCTGGAGCAGAGATGGCTTAAGGAGACCTAACAGCAGTCCCCAGTGCCTGTCGGAGGTGGTCAGGGTGATGGAGACAGGCTCTTCACAGTGGTGCACAGTAGGAAGAAGGGGCACAATGGACATGAGTTGAAACATGGGAGTTTCAGCTGGGATATAAGGAGAAACTTTTTCCTATGTGGACACTCAGGCAGAGGCACAGAGAGGTGGTGAGGTCTCCATCCCTGAAAATCTTCGAGCCTCGACTGGATGAAGCCCTGAGTAGCCTGGCTTGACCTCAAAGCTGACCTGCTGTGACCATGAGGTTGCAGCAGAGACTTCCTGAGCTCATTCACAGCCTGAGCTATCCTGTGACCCTGTGAGAACCTCAGTCTAGTCTAGTAAGAAAAGCAGCTTCTCTATCTGGGACTTCGCATCTTCTGTGTTGTCAGGAAGGGCCTCCACAGCTTTTGAAAGTCCCAGGGATTTCTAGTTACTATGTGAATGCTTAAAATTTATCTGCCCTTACATAAGGGCTTGTTTAAGCTGAGTACTATGCAAACGACCACAAACACTTCTGGTCAAGGTGATTTAGCACAAAATGCAGTCAAGACTATGGCTTCTCCTGAAAGCTATCTCAGGAGAAAAAAAAAAAAAAAAAGAAAAAAAAAAAGAATGGATGAGAATGAAGAATGCTTACCAGTGAATGAATAGATCAACTATAAAGTAGAATTTCTGAGTTTCCCATTACAGGTGAATTTACATGTGATACTGAACTGGAGAAACTGGCTTATTGCCACTTTTCCCCAGCCTGACTCTGGCTAGCAGAGCACCAGGCACAGATCCAAATCAGTTTTTCTTCAGTCATGCTGTGACAGAAACTGAGGAGCAGGCCTACAGCATGCAGAGTACTTTGGAGTTCTCTGGACCTCTAATGACTAAATGAGAAGTACCTGCTTTCTGTTAAAATGAGGGACAGCTTGTCACCATCTGAATTATATTCACACTCTTTCTTGGTTATTTTTCTTGGTTATTCTCTCAGACTCTGTTTTACACCACAGTACCTGAGCATCCTCACAAGCAAGGGATATTTCATGAGTAAATCCCAGTCATGACTTTGAGAGATTTATGATCTTTCCAAGTACTCAACTGCACTCTATTTTGCTCAAGAAACTTAAAGAAGCCAATTTTTGTCCTATTTTTTTAATGTTGGTAATCTGTAGGCTTGTGACTAGCTGAGATACTGTCTTTTCAGATAGGCATTAGATTTACTGTGTTTTTATTAATCTGTTTTGCTAACAGATAAAAAGTGTTATTACTCAATAGTAAAGCACATTTTACAATGAGTACGTTATTTTCAATTTTTTAAAGTCATAATGTTTTATTTTGAAGTGGAAATATGCAATCTTGAGAACTCCAAGTACAAAATTTGTCCAATAATAACTAGAATGGGAATGGATATTGTTGACTCATCCCATGGAGAAGTGTTCAGGAACTATTGAAAAATCTTTCTAGAGAAGGGCTCTGTGAGTTTTACTTGTGGAGCAGTTGCCTGAGATAGCTGCCTGTGGCATCAAGCACACTCCTTTGGCTACATGGAGAATTTAAACTTTCAGTGAGTGGCTTATCAGGGACCTAAAATTTAAGGACTAGTTAAGCTGTCAACATGCCTTCAACACACTTCCATTTCTACAGTGGTTACTGTGATATCATTACGTACTTTGGAGAGTCTAGCTGCCTTGAATCACTCTGCTGATGCACCCTAGGCTGAAGATGAGGTGGTTGAGCTTCCTCAGCCAAATCTGGTCAGGAACTGCTAAGTACTACAACATGGAAAGGGAATAACCGGGCCACACCACCAGGGATATGATCATGTTAGAGGGAGCAACCTCTGGCATCTTGGGGGACATGGCAACACCAGCTAAGAGGAAAACAAGCTGTCATACAACCACCATTTGGTACTATGGGCCTCAGGCAAAGCAGCCAGGACACACAGGTAAACCTGGACCTGCTGCCAAATGTAGGGAACAGCCTCACTGTGGCTGTATTTTCCATGATCTTCCTCTGTTTCTCTGCAGTAGAAGTCATTCATACTAAGGCTAATGGTGAACACCTTACCTATCAACCCTAGAGTTTACATGAAAACTTGCTGAATAAATAGCCTGTACCATCTCTGTTTACAGGACTGCTCTGTCCAGAGATGAGGCCACTGGTGACACCCATCAGCACCTATACTTTTTTGAGGACTCCCTATTCTGATGCTTTGTGGCTAGCAACCACCATCATTTACAGTTGTGTAATACAAATTGTCTTAAAAATAACAATGGTTAGGTAACACCTTAAAATGAGTGTAAAACATAACTGTTTCTCTGTGTGGCTAGGAATGACTGCATGTAATGCCTTTCCGAGCATAAAAAGTACTCCAGTGCTTGCTTTTCCAAGACGCTGAAGCTATTTATAGGAAACCTGGTAGATTTGGGGTAAGAAAACCAAGACAGGACGTGGTTCTTAGCCAAGTAATGATGTATAAATAGCTTTCTGGGGGCTTAATGTAAGCTTTGTTATGAGACTGCACAGCAAAGACAGTAAGTGGCAGGAACAGATGAACACTTAAGAAACAAAGATCCTGCTCTCATCTTGCAAGTATGTCCAAAAGAAAACAAAAATTCTTAAATGTTGCATGTAGGACAGTACCTTAGATCATGGGGTTTTTTTGAAATTGTCCTTAAGGAGTCAGAGTGTCTTCTTCAGTTTTTACTGTAATAAAATGACCTTTTACATAATACTGCAGTCGCAGCTAAAACTAAATTATTCCATTAACTTAATGCTTGCAAGTCCTTACATTTATAAGGAACTAAAATATTATTTGAACCTGGTGAAAAAAAAAAAATTAAAAAGCAATTCTCATGACAGAAAATCTGATCCATTCACACTATGCAGCCACACTGGTGTCATATAATGGTACCTTTACATTTAGGTGACTTCCGTGCCTGTGATCTCTAAATAAAGGACCATCCTTTTATGACCTCTACTTGTGAAGGGCCTGCTTTTGTCTAGTTTTCAGTTCCTCATGAGTGAACCAAAATGTCTCAAGAAATATCCCCTCACATTTAGACAGGTAACTTGAAGTAGGACAGAAACAATCAGGAAAACAGCTGACCAGCCCAAGCAGTCAACAGACATTAGGTACTGCATTAGAATGGGCTCTGAAGAATAAGTCACCTCTAATTCCTGAGGACTATATTATCATCCATCTATCTGAATCAAATCTCAGAGATGATGTCATGAGAATCTTTTGTAGTACTGGACTTTCCTTTGAGACTAACATAGTCATCTGCTTTCATAGAGTTACCAACCTGGACACTTAAATCACACCTGTATTCAGGGGTCCTAGTCCTACCCACGTAGAGAAAGACACAGGCCCTGGAAAGCCTCCATAGGGGAAACCTGTTTGCAGAACTAAGTGCTTAAACACAGGCTCATCAGGTAACTAAAATACAGATGCTAATGAAGCAATGAAACTAGTTGGCCTAAACCCCACCCCAGGTTTCCTGCTGAGTAATCTGGAAGCATATTTGGTTTTCACACCCTCAAATTCTATGCTTTCAGTCAAAAGAACCCAACAATCAGTGTGAAGAGTGGCTTTTTCCACCCTCCTTAATGGGTTTGTGGCTTTTCTAACTTTAGCAAGTTCCATAGGATAAGATTTCCAATGCAAATAGTATTTCATGGCTCTGGAAAATCAGAATTACAACAATGTGACAAATGAAATTAACTATGTCTTGTGACAAGACAAAAATTAGCCTGTATCATGTCTGCACGTTAACATCTCAAGGTATTGTTATCTTCATAAATGTTTTTAAGGTCTCTTAGTGGTTGAAAGAACACTTAGTGTATCAGTGTGGAACTACTTAAGTATGTTTATTTTATGTTTCACAAATTTTATATTGTCTTTAAAAAGACTGAAAGATGCTGTGTGCAACCACCAAAAGAGTTCAAGCTCAGTTCTTCATCTGCAAAATGAACATAAGTAATTTGTCTTTCTTGATGGTCTGTGAGAAAAAGATAGAGAATACAAGATGTTATTTACTAATACCAATGATCAGTTATTATTCCTGCTGCCATACTCAGGCTTTCCTCTATGGGAGAGCAATGCTGAAACGCTGCTGACTGAAGACACAAACACAGCCAAGCGCCTAGCTCACTGGTTCTGTAATTTGGCTTTCTCTATTGTAAATCCCTTTCCATTTATAGGGCAAGTTGCAATGCAAGGGTGCAGATGTCCCTGTTCCCTTCAGTGACACTCCATGTGCAGGTCCCCGGGGTATGGCTATTCATAGCTCTCCATGCTGTTCACTGCAGAGTCCTGATGATGATGCATTGATTGCTGTGAGGAAAACTGACAATTTAAAGCAAAACCACAGGCAGACACAGACGCATAGACACATGTGGGTGGCAGTGACATGGACAGAAACAGACTTCTCAGGATTCAAAGCTGGTGACAGACTTCAAAGACTCAGTCTCTCACTGAATCATCAATATCACTGCACATACTGAAGCCTTTATTTAGCTGTTTTGGTGAAAGAATTAGCTCTTGCTTGATAACAATCTAAGAAGCTAAACCTGTCCTATGTAGGATTTTTGTATTCTAAAGAAATTTAAGTGTGTGTGTTTGCATGTGTTTCTCTCAAAAATATTTCTTTGGCTGCTGAAGGTTGTCTACCAGTTACTAGCTGTGGTTTTGAAAATGCTGTTACGGACAGTGCTGAGCTGGCAGCGCTGATGAATTGTTCCTGCTAAGAGACTGTTCCCCAAAGGTGAATCCCTCAGGGATGCTCCCAGAGACCATAGGAAGCATAGATGCATATACAGCCCCTTGGGGGACTCACTGTACCTCCCCATGAGCCCACCCATCTCTGGCCAGAGCATGAAGGGAGCAGCTCGGTCCATTCCATGCCACTTGCTGTGACTTGGAGTGCTACAGAGAGCAAGGACGTGGTCTGCAGCCATGCTGCTGTTGCTTTCAGGGCCCGTCCCACGGTATGTACACATGCTGCAAATGACAGCAGATCTGCCAAGGTCTTGAATACAGAATTTAGAAAGACTTCATTTGTGGCACTGCCCCTTTCCATGCAAGAATCCTTTTTCTATCTGTGAAACCTTAACAACTTAGAGAAGTTTTCTTTATTTGCATGCTTCCTTTGAGAGGTTTTATATCTTTCTCTCATTGACTAATTAAGTTAAATGCCATGTTGCTATTGTGGAAACCTCTCTCTGTCTTTCTTTCCAAAAACAGCATCCCAGCTTTTACAATTTCCAAAAATTGCAACCCCTACCACAGCCATCACTTGACTCTTTTATGCTTTTGGAATCGAGATGAGTTTTCCTTTGAATCTAGAATAAGAAAAGGCAAAAAATACTGTTTAGGACTTTCTTACAGTAAGCTTATACTGTTTAGTTGCAGTTTTATGGCCAGGGCTGGGGTGCAGAGCTAAATGGTGATCTGTTACACATGGGTGTGTGTAGTAACAGGTGTCCTCTGCATCTATGCCTGGCTTCTTTCAGCCTTAGGGTCAGACAAGCAGGACCTAGGTACTGTGTCCTGGTGTATAGAATCATGCTGTGGTCAGACTGTAGCGAATGGGTGCAGCATTGCTACTTCTCATTGTACTGACCAGAAGCATTTACTGCTGGAGTGGGCTAACAGCAATTTATTTCCCTCCCTGCCTTGACAACAGCTTAAAAAATTATTAACTTTTTCTTAGTGTTACCACATGAGTACAGAAAAATCTACTCAGCTCTTTAGGGAAAGTTCACTAAAAGTGCTCTAACATGATTGACTCAAATCAGCCTCTCCTTGTATCTGAAATACTTTCTACCTGGTGTTCAAATTCCTCAGAAATAGTGGTTTGGAAATGAAAATGAATTGGAAGGAAGAGAAGGAAGGAAGGAAGGAGGGAAGGAAGGAGGCTGACTTTATCTTGAGAACATGCAGGAAGCAAAGCAAATGAATCTAAAGGAATAATGCTTAGAAAATTAAAAACAAATTATAAAAATGAAATGAGTGAATTTCCTTTCCTAGCTTAAATTATACATAACCAAGTGCTAAAGTTCTAGAGTTTATATGGACTAGGATTAAGAAGGAAAATTGCTGTGTGCTCAGTCAAGCAGATTCAAGGCAATTCTCCCTCCCTCTGGGTCATTTGTGGTTCCATGTATATACCCAATACATAAGAGATGACAGGATCTTAAACCATACTTGTATCATGACTTAGGAAACTAAAACGTGAAGACAGATGTTTGAAACAGTGTGAATTTCACTATAAATAGGTCTGAGTTTTCCTGAAGCAAACTTTAAGCTACAGATATGCAATGTGTTCTAAGTGTGAAATGCCTGCTAGGTTTTCTTATTGCTTAGAGCAATAAGTCCTGTTAACAGCTGAATTTAGGGTAGACAGTCATGAGGAAATGAGATAAATAATCTTGAGATGGAACAACTAAAAATGAATGATAGCATAATCAGGGATCTACATCCTACAGCTCTAGATGTATCATATCTTCTTCTTCATTAATTAAAAGAAGTTGGAATTACAATGCATTGCTTTTTGCCAAAGTTTTTCCCTGCCCAGTAGTTACTGCATGAAAAAAAAAAAAAATCCTGCAAGCATGCAAAAATTCTTGTTTGGGCAATTTCATACCATTCTTACAAGTCTTTTCCCTAGTGCTGCTGCAGAAGTTGGCTACAGGGAAAAGCACAGACCTGTTTTGTGTTACAGTGGTTTCCCCATTACTTCCTTTGCCCTTTGTACATTTCAGTGCAGAATAGCAATCCCCAGAGTGCCTGAGTAGGTCCTCTTATCTAATTCCTTCCTATCTGACTTCTCTCTGGCTGCTGTGGTTTAGCACTCCACAGGCAAAGGTTGATTAAATGCAGTTTATGACCTCCATTTGTAATTTTTAACATTTAGGGGTTTTTTTTATCCTTTGTTCTTTTTGGTCTTCTTCCCTCTACTGTTCCATTTTGTCTTTATGTCTAATCTCACCCATCATGATAACTCTGATGACATTAACTATCTGTGCAGGTTCTTGCATTACCAAGGGGGTCCTCAGCTAGCCACCATTACATGCCATATTTAATACTTGTTCTTTCTTTATCAAAAAAATCCATTACTTCCCCTGTGTATGGCTGTTCTACTCTGCCTGACTTCAATGCTCTTCATGCTCTGCTTCTTGGTGTCATCTTTGACTTGTAAGTGTTCTTCACAAACATCTATGGCTATCTCCGAGTTTTCCCCAGCTCTGCTACAATCCTCATCCATGACTACCCTCTAGCCTGTTCTCCGTGTCTTCCAGAAACACTAACTTCTGGATCACTGCCTTCCCTCTTGCTGTATCTTTCAGGGCTTCCTTCACTGGCTATCTAGCCCTCAGGAACTGCCTTCTCTACTTCAATAATGTTGTGTTTCAAGCTATCTCTCACTTTAACATACATTTATCCTGGATGGATTGTCCCACCCCCAATAAATATAGAGAAATAAATGGACAGATATTCAAGTTATTTTGGTAAAAGCACCTAGTATTTCCTGTATCTTGATGCAAAAGCAGTCCAAGGACCTAACACAAGTTTATACCATTACTTCCTTCTCTCAGCTGTTCTTGAGGAGCAGTTCTCTAGTTTCAAGCAGAAAACGTGCAAAGTATGGCCTATATATACACCTAAGTACAGCTAATGCGCAGGCCTCTGGGAAAGGCAGTTCAAAACTAACTCATACCACCTCTACAAGTCTTCTCCTAGAACTATCACATCATGAAATGTTTAGGGCTATGGCAGATTTTTATTAAATATAATATCAAACACTATAAAGAAGAGATGGAAACTGGAGATAAAAAGCTCAGCTCGAAGAACTTGTGCAATCAACTTGACAGAAAAAAAATTAAAATGGAGATACTATTCACTTCAGTGCATGAAATATGAGGAAGAACAAGATAGGCATTTCCTCAAATTATCAGAAATGTTGAAAGACTTTTCATCAGCTAAGGATGAGGAAAAATACAGCTTACCACTTTGAGAGACCACACAGGTAGCTCTTTATAGTAACCTACCTCTTCGTCAGAAACAGCCTAGCAATGATGAAGGAACACAATAGCTGCATGCTGGCTGAAAATGTTGCATAAATATGCTAAAAATGTTGAATAAACCCCTATCTCATTGAAATCAAATGAGAATTTTGTCTCTGGAGCTTTTGACAAAATATGTAGTCAAATGTAGTCACATACTGAGGAAAATCTAAATTTTTCTGGTTATGTACTAGCCTAGCTTTTTTTTTACTCTCTGGCCAGAATATGCTATATTAATGAAGTGTGATAAAAGCTCGTGTTTTGTGCAGGGAAATGTATATAAAAAGAGGACCAGCCCTTGAAGAACTGCTACGAAATTTTCCTGGTACTGCAAGAAGCATTGGTTAAGATAGGTTTAATTTTCTGAATTAGTCAAGATGCAGACAGTAAATATTCTACTTTAAATCATATATCCATTCTTACACTACTTCTAAAACTATTGCGGTCCACTGTAACAAACAATAATGCCCAAAGCTGCAAAGCCTCCATGCTTACTACCCTCTTCTCCATGTCCCCATGTAGCTCTGATATGACCAGTATGACCACAGTGTCTTCCACCTGCCTGTGAGAAAAGTATATAAGATCAGATCCGTGAAATGGAGCTCAGTCCACAGATCTAACCATTAGTATATATAAGGCACTTTTAAAGGGATTCATATCATATATTTGAAGTTTATGTCCCAAGAGGGTTACATTGTAATGCAGACATGAAAGATGTTCACAGTTGATAAATCTGGACTGGTATTACTCCAGATGAGCATATGATCCACTTAAAGAGCCTTGAATTCAAGTGTTATTAAAAAACTGGTGATTATTTGAACAATATCCATACAACTTATGAATTCTGGTTGCCATTAAAAAGACATTGTGTCTTTCAACAGTGCTTTGTGAGATCCCCTATTTGCTGAACATGTTTGTTACATGAGTCCACCAGATCAGGTAAAAACTAATCATTATTTTGAAAAGTTTGCTGTTAGTCAAAAAGACAATACTGATGAAGCAATATTTTCAAGACATTCACAGGAAGGGGGTGGATGGGTGGACGGACAGATAGGGGGTGACAGGGCACAAACTAAAAAAAGTCTCAGATTGCCACAAACAGCATTTTGGGTAGGAGGCAAGGAGTTGTGAATATTTCAATAGTCAGGTAGGACTAATTCATCCCACATGACTAAAATCTTGGAAGGGTTCATACTTAACTTGCTGAGAGCTGAGGAGATGAAAGGAGAGGTCAGATAACACTTCTCCTATTGACCTGGGACAGCTGACTTGTACATACTCATAGCTGGGAAGGAGGAGCAGACAGGGAGCCTGAGTTCAAGAAGAGTAACAAGAGGTCAAGGGAGTAAACAACATAGCCATGCACTTAGCCAGATATTATAGGCCATGGAGACCCTGTGTATTGGGATTGACCGTTTCAAGTTGGTGGGTATTTAGCAAGAAAGAGCTCTACCAGACATGTGATGGCATGGCTTTAGATTTCAGTCAACGTAACTTAAGCACGTGCTTAACTACTTTCCCAAACAGAGTTTAAAAAACTATTTTTAAAATAAATGGGGAATTTATTAAATGCACCCACTCTTCTGGAAAAAAAAAAAACACCAAAAAAACCCCACAAACCAAACACTCTGTGTTTTAATATTTTATCTTGACAAGAAAAATATCTGAGGCGTTTAAAGAAAAGATTGGTCAACATCTGTGTATATTCACTTTGTGTATTACAAAGCATCAGTCAGGTCAATGTTGCAGTGCTGTGCTAATGTCTGGAATTCACATTAAAGTGGTGTCAGGAAACTTGGAGTTGGAACAGTATTGATGGTAAACGGATATAGGTCATTTGGACCAGAAGACTCAGATTTGCCACACTAGTAAAGCTAATGGAAATCAATAAGGGAGTAATTATTAAAAAAAATTTAAAACACTAAAAAAGGAAGAAAAGAGTGGTGTAAACTGAAGTATGGATGCTAAAAGTAAGCTTCATTTTTTTACCACTGTCTCTAATAACTTGGATTTTTTTCAAGGCTTCACAAAAACAGAAGTATTTACAAATGCCTCTTTTGATCTTAGTCTAGCATTGACTGCAGTGGATTTTAGCCTTGTTTGAAAATAACCTACAGAGTAAGATTCCTATTGTCTCTCAGAACTCAGAACTCATCCTCTTCATCCTCATTATCATTTCATTCCTTTAGAAATGCCTTCCAATGTGTGCATCATTTTTTAAGAAAATCTGCTCATACAGGATGCAGCAGCACAGGGGCCTGGTAGATGGACACAGTGCCTACACAGGTGATATGATATCTGTACTGATTAAAAAAATCTGGTACTGGAGGGGGTGGGGGGTGGAAAAGAAACCAGGAAATAAGGAAATATAAGTGTCAAAATACAGTCGGATGTGTTAAGTGAGACATACTCAGAGCCTGACTTAAACTGAGTCTCATTAAGTCCATATTCTTAATGTGTTCTTCATTCCTCTTCCAGGTTCCACAGACTCTTTTCCAACACCAAGCATCACTGATTGTCATTAGCTTTAGCCAATGAAAAACCCTTTTCATAGAGTTTTCAATGTAGCACACTTTTTCTTTCTATCAGAAAGTCTGACAGATGCTTTACTAAAGCCACCATCAAATATAGCTTCACCACTTGATAATTCTGTTTTTGTTGGAAAAAGAAAGCATTTGGCTTGACTTATAAGATGTATTTGTTTTGAATCTATTTTGTTCACCATATTTATTGTTGCTTTCCTCAAGAGACAGAGTTGAGAGCTTTCTGTTCTTCAGTTCACTGGAAGCTTTGCCTCATTAAAGGCTATGTATGGAGTCATCTAAACTACATTAGCCATTTGAAAGTTAAGGCTTTTGTCTAGACCAGTTGTCAGTACTCACCCAATAGCCAAAGGATGACTGATTCCATTACTTAAAGCACTGTCCTTGGATGTATATCCTGGAACTGGCATCTCAAGACATCCTTTGTGTCTCTATAGAGCACCTATAACAGCTTGGATTAGAGATGGCATTTTTACATAGCTGAACTTAAGTGAAATGTATCCCACTGTGAAAAGTCTAAGCTAAGATAGTATAGCACTACTTAATTTAAAATATGATGTAGTAGATATATTGCAGTTTATTTACCATAAATGGACATAGTACTAAAGTATTGCTGTAGCATAGTTGTAAGTCTGAACTGAACACAGTATGAACTTTACTTATTTAGCTCAAAGCAAAACTTATTACGGCAGCAAAGTAAATTAAAGAGCACTAGCACTATCTACAGCAATCTGGAATCCAGGTAGCACAGAAATAGTGACTGAAATTGCTCTGGATTTGGACAATGTCCTCAGTTGCAATGCCGTGGTAGCCAGAGTGCAGTCATGCACTGCTCAGTGCACTGAGGCCACAGCTACTCTGTGCCAGCCTCCCACATGGATCTCTTAAAGCACACTAGTTACACAGTCACCTTCCTCACTGTCAAAAGCACAGAAGGACATTTAGGAGATGTCTACATTAGCAAGGACCAGTAGGAGAGAATCTGTAGAGCAAAAAAGCTCTTGAGGACATAGCAGCCATATCATAGTGCCTTTACTTCAGATTACTTCTGGTCTGGTTTCATGAAATAAAGATCTGTCTGCAGCTGAAGGATATTTGGAGCACAGGCTCTGGTTTAGTTTCACCCCAAACCAGTCAGGCTTGCTCAGCAATGTGAAGCAAAACATGGTGAAAGGGACAAACAGAACAGTAAATGGGGACAGTCATAAGGGTGAATTCAACAGCTCACTTCCGATCTGAACTGAAATGTTAATATAGATGCACCGCTGCTCTTATGAGACCCCACCTGGAGTATTGTATTCAGCTCTGGGACTCCCAAGGTTAAAAGGACATGTAGCTGTTGGAATGGGTCCAGAAGAGGGCCACGAAGGTGGTCAGAGGGCTGGAGCACCTCTCCTATGGAGACAGGCTGAGAGAGATAGGGTTGTTCAGCCTGGAGAAGGCAAGTCTCCAGGGAGGCCTTATAGCGGGCTTCCAGTATGTAAAGGTGGCCTCCAAGAAAGCTGGAGAAGGACTTTTTACATGGGTATGTAGTGATAGGAGAAGGGGAGGGAGTTTTAAACTGAAAGACAGTAGGTTTAAATTAGATACTAGGAAGAAATTCTACACTGTGTGGATGGTGAGACACTGGAATAGGTTGCCCAGAGCAGCTGTGGCTGCCCCATCCCTGGAAGACTTCAAGGCCAGGCTGGACGGGGCTTTGAGCAACCTGCTCTAGTGGAAGGTGTCCCTGCCTGTGGAAGGGGTGCTGGAACTAGATGATCTTTAAGGTCCCTTACAAACCAAACCATTCTGCAAATCTATGATTGTGCACAGTAAAGCATGAATACCACACAATTAGTGCAATGCAAGAGCTCTCCATTTTGCTGGGCAGCTCTTCCTGCAGCTGCAAGACATGGAGCTGTGGGTGGGGGACAGAGACAGGGGCTGCTCAAGCAAAGCATCCAAGAGAGGGAAAGTTGGCCTGTGGCTAACGCCTAATTCATTATTTTCATATGCATCTTCCTTTGACTTCAGTTCTCTGGCTTTGTTATATGATTACTGTAAGTATGATACGACCACAATGCCCAAAGATTTTGGTCAGAAAAAAGACTGCTATGTACTGTCTCTACAGTTCTAACAGTAGAGTTGTCCTGGCTGAGTGTAAGAATAAAAGCACTATCTGATTGTCCTGGGGCAGGGGAAGAGAGGTATCTCTAAATTAGTAAATATTATCAATTTAACTGGGTGAAGGGGTGCTTGCTTCCATCATTTCAACTCATTCTTATAGGCTTCAAGGCACAGATGAAAGAAGGATGTGATAGAATAGAAAGATCTTATAGCAAGCAAGCAATGCTGTTAACATAAATGTGAGCTCTATTGTGGAATACAAAGATCTACCATAATTGTCAAGGTTACTTGAGAAGCTGCATATGCTCTAATGCACAACAAAGGGCTTAAATCATTCATGGTAGGGCCAAAATAGCTCGAGACTGGAGCAGTGTCTTAGTTTACACCTAGAAGTTGTTTTCCACCCAACACACAGACACATCTGGGCAGCCTTCTTAATAGCCATCTTAATAAAAGATGCTTTATGATAGAGCACATACCAAAAGCAGAGTTTGTCCAGCCATCTTCACGTACCAACTGATGCAAAGACAAGTGGACAAGCACTTCACTATGTAAGAGCCCAGACATCACTGGTATTACTGAAGAAAGTGTCTGCCAAACATTAACAAGGAGTTTCAAAAACAAGCTGTATTTAGCATCTCACAATCTAACATGGATCGTATAGCAGCCAATATACCATCAAAGATTCTTAAACAAATAAATGTACAGCTTACCTACAGAAGACTTTCCTATGGTTTTATTATCACTTATAAGGGAGCCAATGTTTCAAGAGCAGAGAAAGATGGCTAATTCACACGTGTCATGTTCTGCATACTGTCTTAACCTGCCACTACACGTACTTCCTTGAGAATGATGCTATTGTTTTTATTTAGTACTAAAATTATTAAATGTCTTGGCAGAGACTTACACAATCTGCTCTTACTTCAGTCACTCAACAAAGGCTTCTAAAAAAGCTGCAAGAGGAAGCGATTTACCCATTCACAGATTAAAAGTGGAAGTGCCAACTTTTTCCAGGCAGAAAAGTCTGGTAGAGCAGCAGAGAGCTCCTGACTGAACACAGGTTCTTAAGTAAAGGAAAAGACACAATGGAGTCAGGGGGACAGGTCCCATCCCACAGTCTTTCTGAAGACCACACACACTACAATTAACAAATCTTGCTGACAAGTATTAAGAAAAAGGGCATCATTAGTAGCAAGGTGTGCCTCTCCCTGGACTGGTTTATGTCTTCCATAAGAAGTAAGCAAGGTTGCTGGTTATTTCCCAGGGGACACTGAGACATGGTAAGGGTGAGATTCAGGTGACCAAAGGCAGATATAAGCCAGCATTTCTCTGTGGGTGAGTCCACAATACCCGTGCTCAATTGCTGACCTACCGCAGCCCTCTGGCTAACTATAGAGAAATCACTTAGTATGGTATTAATCTTATCCAAATTTAGACTCCTGCAGTATAAACATTTACCTAGGAGCAAGTCACCCTGTGCTCCCTTTGTAGTCAGCAGAGAGAATTAGATACTTTCAGGGTGCAATTAATCTCATCCTAAAGACAGCATCTTCCAGATGATTTATGCCTTAAACATACCTGCTTTTCCCTGACTATAAGAGGAGTCTAAGGTGATTTTTGCCATACGGACACCTCAGACATGGAAAAATAATATACCTAGCAGACCCGTAAAGCCATTGATATTCCACACAGCCTGCAGTTAGTATAAATGTTTGGTCAATAATAACTTGAGCTGAACTCAGACAGTTGACCTAGAGGTGAATGGCTCTGTATTCCATTACTAAGCCTCTGAATCATCCAGCATCTCTTTTAAGTAAAGTCTCTCCCCCTGGGTTTTAGATGTCACTTAATGGAATGTGGATATTAAATGTATGTAAATCCACAGCATTTTTGGATAGAGCTGCATTCCACTATGTCCCACTATAAACAGTATCCCATCCTCCTCTTTGGAACTGTCAATCTGTCAGGCAGAGGAGTCTGTGGACTCCTGAGGCAAGTCCTTGTACTTTCTAGGGGACTGCTGTTGCCAAAAAAGAAAATTCCCAATGAAAATAGTTCTTGTATGGAGACTATTGGAGAAACCATCTTAAGCCATATTTTTTATATCCTGAGATAATAGGAATTCCTTTACCAAAAGTAGTGTAGCTTTTTTTTTCCCAGGATGTTAATTTCCATTTTATTCCTGTTCCTGTCCTCAGAGGTCTCATTCTGTTTCATGGAAGTATCTTCTATCATCTTCATTTTTGCTTCCAATTATTTTTCTGCACAGTTTTTGTACAGTTTTCACTGGAATTTCTCTTTCCATTATAAAATATGATCTTTTTTTGCAAAACAATTCTTGTTGCAATTTTCCCTTCAACCTAGCAGTAAACTGTCAGGACAGAATATTGGTTTTATTAATTTCTTTTTAAAGAGGTTTTAATGCAGCTGTGTATTCACTTAAACTGCAAATGCCAGGCACTGTGTTACTTCACAGGTGTCATTTAATGGAATGTGGATAGTAAACTCTGGTAAATCCACAGCACCTGGATGCTGAGCTGCTTTGCACTTTAAACACCATTCCACTATAATACACAACCCCTGTTCACATGACACGAGCTAGATAACTATCTCCACCAGCATGTGACCAACAGATACAGAACTCTGTCTTGTTAGGTGGCTGGTTCAATGATCCCCTTGAGATGAAGTAGTTTGCCACCTTCAAGACACTTCTCAAGCACAACTGTTTTTTAAAAGAGGTGCATGACACACTGCCCTTTCTGAGGCTGACTCTGCACTTTTACAGAGAAGGTTGTATAGCCTAGACTGTGCCTAGAACATGATGTTCCTCTTCTTCTGAGGTCCAGGTGTTATCTGAAAGATTAGCCAAAGAAGTACTCCTGTATTTAATTTCCTGTTCATACTGTAAATTCCTGTATACACCTTCAGCAGACTAAATGTGGTCAGTGACAGCCGTTCTTCAAATGCACTTAAATCCCCATCTTCAAGGTTTTTAGCAGTTAACTGAATTACACAGAAATTAGCATCTCAAGCAGGTGTTTCCTGCAAACCTGCAATAAATGTACAATAGAGACAGGAAAAACGGTGCTTTGAAGGAGCCCATATCCAAGCACCTCTCTGATGTGCAAAGTGTGCCTAGAAAGTTACTTCAGATCAGACAATTTTCTTTTACATAGCTGAAGTTATACGAGAAGAACTTCATGGCTAAAATGCACCTTTAGATCTGTTCTTCACAAATGCAAACTAATTCTTGGTCGCTCCCCACTTGTTTAAAAGGGAGATGCAGAAACATTCAGGACTACAGTAAGTCTGAAATTCATTCTGTATCTTGCTGGTGCAGTACTGATATTTATGTAATGCACAACTTGCAGACAGCAACAAGGGAATTTTTTTTCCTTGTATTTTAAGCATATTACCATTGCTGAGTGGATCAGCTATGTACTCAGTTCAGGGAAATTTAAGATCTTGGCTTTGACCAGAATTCTCCAAATGCAGGCCCCATCTGGCAAACTTGTTTTTCTATCCCTCTGACATAGATGCCTAAAGCAATTTTACACAGGTGGCCAACTTCTGTCAAATTTGAGAAATAATTCATAACTATTAAATCCTTATTCTACACAAATAAAGGTTCCAGGTAGAGGAGAGAAACCTTCTTATTGTATTTAAAGGAGGAAAGGCAGTAGTAAAAAACACCTATCTTGTTGAACAAGAAGTTCTTTAGACTACATATAGAAACTACATATAGATACACTCAGATCCACTTGCTGGACTACATTGGTATAAGCTGGGGTCCTGCTGCTTGCCCATCCAGTTGTGGGACTTGCTGGAGTGAACCCCTCAGCCAATACTCACATTCTACCTCCCTTTCTGGGGAAAGCTGTGAAACAACTGGCTGGTCCATGCTGCATGTGACCAGGACATGGGAGTCAGAGTGCCACCATGCTGTGCAGCTCAGCCCAGAAACAAAGCAGCCTTTGCACATCCAGGAGGATGGCTGCTGTCACTCGGACAGAAGATCATAGGAAATCAGTTTGTCTTTGTTCTCTGCTTCCAGAACTAGTTGTTTTCTGCATATTATGGGCATATTGAATTTCTGTAGTTAAATCCAAATACACAAATAAAGGCCAATTATTCTGGCTATTATATATATCGTGCTAGCCACAAAAAATGCAGGTAAAATACATATCTACATCTTTTCGAGACATAAATGATATTTTTGAGAATAGGTAATTGTTCAACATTGATCTCAGATACAAATGAAAGAATGAACCAACTTCTCTTTTTTTTTTTTTTTTTGTCAGATATGCCCAGTGCATGACATGACTCTGTATTTGCTTTGACATATAATTTATTTTATTAGCGTGTACTATAAATCCTAAAGAATAATAGGGAATGTGGGCCATATCCTCACCAACTTCAACTGAGCTATGCTGGTTTACCTCAGTGCAGGAGGTTCGAAAATACTTCATTTCTACGAACCTGGCAAGCCCATGTTTCCTTCTGGAAACTTTCCCTGTCTCACACACTTACATTTGATCTGGGTGTGGCCCATTCTCATTTGCCTCTGAGCATTTCTGGCGTGTGATAACATAACATGACAGTTGACTGTATTATCACCTTTTTTTTCCCTCCATTTTGTCGTTCTCTTGCTGCTGCTCAGAAGAGGAACCAGAAATTACAGAGATGAAGCTTTGCAATGAAACAGCTTGAACCCTTTCTACCTTCCCTTTTCCTCTCCATTCTTCCCTGCCTTCCTTCTTTCTAGATACCCATCCAGGAAGAGAAATAATAGAAGATCTGTTAACGTACTAAGCTTTGAAGATCTAGTAAAGTGAACACTTTTAAGTTAGCTGATCTATTATAACAGCCAGGATGCCAGTTAAGTCACTGGAGAGTTGGAAAGATGACTATAAATATAAATATTGGTCTTAGTTAAGCTTATTCTCTGTTATCACCAGTGAGTGAAAGGCAATGAATTTCTAGGAGAATCTAAAGGACCTAGCATGAGGGAAGAAAATAATATATTTAGCATATGTAATTGAAACAGGAATTGATAGAAATGACTGTACAACAAAATTAGGTACAAAGAAAGGATGCTTCATAAAAATATGGGAAAGGATGACTAAGGGAAAACTAAATGTATCTATGCTTTTCAATGGGTGTTGTGTGTATGTCTAGTTTAGTTGGCTTCTAAGACCTACACAGAAGTCAAGCTCCTAGTGCTCTGTTAGATCTGTTGCTGTATCTTCATGCATATCTTGTAGTCTTCCTCCTTGCAGATATTGAAAAGCCATCTCCACATGGCCCTAGCAACCAGCTCTTGCTGGCCCTGCTTGAGCAGGAAGTTGGACCAAATGACCTCCACGGGTGCCTCAACCATTCTGTGATACATATTTAGAAACAATTTGTTTCTAGGCACACAATATAAATAGCAGAAAATAATTCTGAGCCCTGGACATCAGGACAAACACTAGTTTCATGACTATTACTGCATATAAAAGATAAACCAGACTTTTATATAGATATAAATGTAAATACATATGTACGTACCTGGCAGGGTACATATGTATATGTATATAAATGTAACTCTGGATGTCTAGGAGCCACCAAGGAAATTTTTGCATTTGGCTTTTACAAACAGTTATGGTTAACTTTGCTATTCTCAATGGCCTGATTTTTTTCAGGTCCCATCTCTCCAGTCAAAAGATACTTATCTGAATCAATGTTATTCAACATATATATCAGCTATTACTAGGAAACATAAAAGGAGTCTTCAGTACACTGACATCTCCCACACTTACTCTCCCAAAACCTAGTCTTTAGATTTCATGACATAAAACAGATAAAAATAAATAAAGAAAAATATAAAGTGACCTTTAAACATACTTTTTTTACGTAAGAGCTATGCAAATTTAATATCTTTTTCTTCTAGCAAATTGTGTACTGATGTTGAATTGCCACATCATGGGGCAGACACATCTTCCACTCCTGAACGCAGCTTTTCCCTGTCAAACATATCCAGAAAGAGATCATGGCTTAGGAAAAGTGAAAACTTAATTCACTCTGGAGGCAACACTTCCATTCAGATTTTCAGTTTTGCTGTTCTTCTTTTGCACAGCAATTTGCAACAGGTGAAATATTTTTATATCTACTTAGAACTAATGTCTATCTTCATGCTGACAATGGAGAATGAAAATTGAATGACCAGAAGTTTACAAGCTAAGCTTGCAATGCCCCAAGCAATTTTCTATAGCTCTAATTTCATTTTTGTTTAAGATCCTGAAAAGGGCACAAGAAATAGAAATACACTGTCCAGCTAAGAAATCTAGCCACAGCAGTCTCTTACCATGGGCAAGAGAAGTGACACTGGTTTATGTGTCCAGATGTTTTTATTAGACATTTGAATTTCTAGATGACGGTTTCTGGCTTGCACTGCATATTAGCTAGGGCATTCATTGCATTAAATCCTATGACATGCAGCTACTGATTTTTGAAAGGTTCTACACATTTATTTCTTTTTTTCAACCATGGAGTTTCTGTACGTGTGCAGTTCCAGAGAAAGACTTTAATAAATCAATTCAAAATATGGTAAAACTTCCAATAAAGATCAGAAAGCAAATTAGGTGCTCTTGAAGTTTAGCAGTTCTCATTACAAATCACTTAAGGGGGGGGGGGGGGGGGGGGGGAAGTTAAACCCATCCAAATCTCACAGATTCAGAACATCTGAAATGAACTTAAAGACCATTGGTGTTTCTAAGATTTTGTTTAGCAACTCCAAATCATTACTGTTTCACATTTCTTTGTGATTAAATTATAGACACTATGTCATAGTTTCATCTTGTTTTACTAAACACCAGTTGACATCATTGCCAGACAGCAAAGCAGGAAAGCAATGAATTTGTGAATGGAAAATGTTGCAATGTAGAGGAAGGTGTACTTTCACCCAGCAGTTTGGACATAGCTCCTTCCTCAGTGGATGCTTAGGCAAGGTGAAACAACCATGAGACCAATGAATTCTGAACATCCTCAATCCTGTTTACTAATGTGCCATGTTTTTCCCTTACCTGCAGTGAAACTTGGTGCCTGAAAAAGGGAAATCTGAATATGCAGTTTCAAACCAAGTAGAGTGCAGCCAGTTCAATTCAAAATTCATGAAGGACTGAAACACTGGTCTTCACTGGAGCTTAAGCACAGATATAACAGCCAGGAGCTCTGTGCCAAATGAAGAGATGTCAGAGGGACCCAGTCTGTTTGTGATTATGTGATATTCCCACCCCATCTTCCATTTTCCTCTTCTTCTATAAGTCTGTCTGTATTTGCTACAGATTACACTGAGTAGACTTAACCATGTGGTGGGCAAAACCTATCTCCTGTCCTCCTTGACCTTTCAAAGATGATGGAGAGTGGCTTAGCAGTAACATCTGTCAGCTCCCTAAGCACTTGGGGGTGCATCCCATCGAGGCCCATGGATTTGTGGGTGTCAGGTTTGTTAAAGTGATCTCTAACGTGATCCTCCTCAACTAGGGGAAAGTCTTCATTTCTCCAGACTTCCTCTCTTGCCTCCACATTGTGGGAAACCTGAAGGCTGGCTTTGTCAGTAAAGACTGAAGCAAAGACGGCATTCAGTAACTCCATCGCCTCTGTGTCCTTCACCACCAGGGCACCCACCTCATTCAGCAGCGGGCCCAACAACAGTATCTTTGTAATGAATTTTGGTAAACAGTGTTTCTTGATGGGTTTTTTGTTACCAAACTATCTCCTTTTTTCCTCTTCAAGGGAATATTCATTTTCACAAGTGAGGGTTTCACTGGTAATTGCACCAGTGTACTGTGCCTTGGGTACTGGGACAGATCCCAGGTATCCACCAAAGTCTCACTGAACGGAGTAGCTGCCTCTTGCACCCTCCTCACAGCAGACTAATAGTGCTTCCCAGAATAAGATTTACTGTTTCTGCATCACCTTCACTTTGCTGACTCACTCCATATGACATCCGTTCTCCTTTTCTGTTGTACTGCTGCCCCATAGCCATTTATATTTCCCCTTCTGATTTCAGATCATCTCCCTAGTTTATTAAGGTCACTTTAAATTCTGGTCATGTTCTTCAAACAGCTTGCAATGGCTTCAGCATATATATCAGTTCATTCTTTATATTGCCAAGATGTTAGCAAGAAATGCTCTCCATGCCACCACTCTTGTAAGACTACACTTGCAACTACACCTAAACAGCAAACCGCTGATGCTATTGAAAGCCTCTTAAGTTTTTCAAAGCAGCATTTCAGAGAGCTGCTCAGTCAGTTTAGGTTAACAATTCTTAGCCTTATTTCCTCAGCTTTGCAGAAGACCTGTGTGGGATCAGTCTGTCTACAGATGCATCCCATGCACTGCTTTCCTCTCATTCACTAAATCAAATGCTCTCAGAGAAGGAATTGAGATTGATTTGACACAGCGTATGCTTGGCATGCTTATGTTGGCTAGTTTAACTCTTTAGAATCCTCCTGCAGCTTATTTATTGTTTATTTAATAAATAAATTCAGATCCTTTCCAGGAGCTGCTGCTGTAAGGAATAAATAGATAAGTTATAATAACTTCCTGATTTTTTCAGGACAAAACCCATGTTTGCACCCTTTCATGTTACTGCAGAGACTCATCAGTGGTTCAGAGATTATACAGGACTATTTATCAGGCCTGCTAGTTTGAATACATCTATCTTCCCTTTAACATGTTCTCTTCCTATACTTTTCCTAAGCTCCCATCTCCTCACTAAAGTTAAGCAGAATAAAACATTAAGTATTTTAGGCTTCTTTACAGCATGCCTGCCTTGCTCTCCTTTCCGCTTACACAGAATCTGTACTGCACTTTGTCCTGTAGATTGTTTCTAGAAACTTGCTGCCTTTTTTTCCCCATGTACTAAATGAAATTCACTTTACATCTTAGACTTTCTGCTTTTATATGCTCTGCTTTTCTTTATGCTTATTCTAAATCATGTGTTTCCTTTCTCACCCACAGAAGTATAGACATGGAAAGATTACATTTCTTCTAACCATGGAGTCAGTAATAATGAATTTTGCTGATTGGGATATGAATGCTATCGATATGCTCCTAAATACTGCTATTGATATGCTCCTAAAATCCTTCCAGTGGTTATTTCAGAACTGCCCAAGTGAGTAATTCTGTGTGATAAGCGCTCCTTTACTATTTAATTATCACTACCCACCCTGTGAGCATACAGTGTGACTTTTACATACCAGCATGATACATAAGAACATTCTATGTCCAGGGTACTGTGTAAAAGCAGAGTGGCCCATGAACAGGACCTGGTGACATCTAGAGGTTTTTGCCAGGTGGTTGGGGAACACTGCTCCTAACTACTGCTTGCTCAAAGGCTGCATGCCTGCTCCTCCTCCCTGGTGCTCCTGAGGCCCCTGCTCTGCCGCTAGAGATAGGACTTTGCAGAGTTCCTATCTCAGGAGCTACTTAAGCAGAATTTTTGTAATTTAAACGCATCTTAGGATTTTGTTCATGGCTTTATTTAATGTAAAAGAAAAATTACAGCATTGGCTGACACTCCTTGTTTCCTTTAAAAAAAACTTACAAAAATGAGCCTATCCTCAGCTGCCCTGCCCATTCTCAAATTTGGCATATAGTGTCACTCTGGATAAGCAATTCTTAGCTGGCCGTAAGAGGGGGCGAACAATTTAATCCAGTCAAGGATAAAAGATGGCAGTGCAAAAAAGGACCTGCTAACATAAAAACTTCTACTGGGACTTTTCACAGCCCTTTAGCATTCATTATGTGCACTAAAACAGACCACCCAGAAAACATTACTCCAAAAAAGAGCGTAAGAAGATTCACGCGTGGCGATGGAAATTTTTCTCATCTGATTATCCTGTAAATACTCAAGAGAAACCTTTAACAAACAGCTTTACCCATGGTGAAGCTGGCACCAGCGATGCTGAGCAGCAGCAGAACATGGCCTTCAGCTGAGGCAATATAAGATTTGTGAGGCCTTTTTGAACTGAGGCCTTTCTGAACCTGCCAGCAAAATGAGTGATTCACCCCGAGATCAAGGAAGAGCAGTTCAGCATTTGACAACACTCATTAGCTGATGCTTCTAAATAATTTCTCCAAGGATGGCAGAGTTTTGAAGTACACCAAAAAGGGATTTTTTGCTTTAGCTTCTGTTATTTACTGCAGGAGATAAGGGGAGATGCCTCTGGAGGGTCTCTGCTATACATGAGCTTTGTTTCCGAGGCCTGTATCAAAACATCAGATGTTTAACAGGGACTTTTAAACATGTGAAACACTTTCAATTAATAGGAAATTTTCCCTGTTAAAATTCCCTTTTTTTATATTCCATTCACCTCATTTTTGTTTCTCCTTACATATCACAGGCCTAATCAAATCATCAAAGGGCCTTTCCTTTGAGGTGCTCAGTACCTCTGTGTAAGGAAAGAGCCCCATCTACCTCACCGAAGGCATGTGTGTGCCCCCACAGTGCTCCCCCTGTCCAGGGGCACTCCGTTGTATCCCACCCTTCCCTCGGCAGGCATGCAGCCCTGCACACATGCACCCTTGCATAAGCCGCATCTTCTCCCAGGATTTACTCCGCCTGCCACCTCCGCATCTGGCCCAGACCCACCCCTGCTCCCAGAAGCAAGCCCTGCCAAGCACTGCATGGAACAGGGACCTTGTCCCCCTGCAGCGACGAGGCGCAGTGCTCGGGGCTGACACATGGCATCCCCATGGGACCATGCCCTGCCAGCGAGCAGCTGTGGCAAGGCCCATCGCCAGGTGCAGGAAGATGCGTCACTTTTTTTCAGAGGATAAATAGAGTGCTTCTGGCAGCAGGTTCCCCCATGGTGACCAGTCCCATCACCCTCCTGTGTGGCGGGCAGATGGTGGCCATGCGGGCATCCAGCCAGCACCGCTTGGCCCCCACAGCCGCAGCCCCATATGCCCTGCTCAGCTGCTGGCACCACTTGTCAGACTAGGAATCATTTTTCAAGTACCACTAACATGACTGAAGCAAAAGCAACGAAGGGAAAACTGTTTTTTTCAGCATTAGTAGCTACCAGACCCAGAAGCTCCTGAAGTGCAGGAGGTGGATGAGTTTGACTTGCTGCTTGGTGGAAATGCCAGCAGAAATACAAGCAGTAAAATTGTTGGTGGCATGGCTTTCTTCACAGTTAAAATGGTCCAACAGAGCTGTGCTGGGAGAAAGAGGAAAAGTATTTGGGGTTTTGTTAAGTGCAGGTCACCTTGACAACAAGTTTTCCTACAAACCTGCAAAATTCAAACATGTTAAACTGTAACCTCATGCTAAAATGCAAGAAGAAGCTGCTCTGCCAATTCATAACACAGCTTGACACCTGCGCCGTTACTGCTGCTAAAGCCTGGAGTTACACAGCGCTGAGGTCTGGCATGGGAAAAGGATGCTTTGATAGTACTGTGGTGATTTACACATGAGGAGGTACTCAAAAGAAGGCAAAGCAGGCAAGTCTCTACCCGCTGTGCTTATACAATCGAAAGCCAAAATAAAGACGGTGAGGCAAAGACCACCTTGAGGGCTATTACATCCCCCACAGCAACACCAGTGTAATGCTGGAGCTCTGGGGGGGGAAAGGCTGGCAGCCCCAGCAAACAGCTTGCCTCTTTTTTCCCCCATGTTTGCAAGAAAACAGGCGCCATACTATGGACTTGTCTTGTGGGACCGACCACAGGCAACCTCTTAGGCAGACAGAGGCGCTGCTGGGGAAGCATTTTCAGCTTGCATGTGGCATATCTGCTAAGCCTGAGCAAAGCCATCGCCACTGCCCGGGCATGTGGGAACAGAGCTCACCATTTCAAGGTCTGAACATGAACCGGAGCAAGTCAGAGGTGAGCAGAGAGCACAGATGAGGGCAGGACAAGACTGGCAGATTTGGATCATCTAGTTTATGGAGTGTGAGAGCATGTGGAGAGGTTGGAGTTATATGGAGCATATTGTGCCAGAGTTGTTCAGAAAAGGGATGGTTTGTGCCTGTTGGAAATTAAGAAAAAGTGCAAAAAGCATTGATTCCATTTTAAATTGTTGAACATCATTACGCTTGGAGACAGCTGTTATGGAAAGGAAAAAGGTGATCAGAGCTTACAGGAGCCAGCCCACTAGTTAGAATCATAGAATCATTTAGGTTGGAAAAGAACTTTGAGATCATCTAGTCCAGCCATTAACCCAGGACTGCCAAGGCCATCACTAAACCATGTCCCTAAGTGCCGCATCTACATGTTTTTTAAACACCTTCAGGGATGGTGATTCCACCACGTCCCTGGGCAGCCTGTTGCAATGCTTCACCACCCTTTCTGTGATTTTTTTTTTTTCCCCTAATATCCAGTCAAAACTTCCCCCGGGGCAACTTGAGGCCCTTTCCTCTTGTCCTGTCCCTTGTTACCTGGGAGAAGAGACTGACCCCACCTGCCTACAGCCTCCCTTCAGGGAGCTCTAGAGAGTGATAAGGTCCCCCTCAAGTGTCCTCCTCTCCAGACTCAACAACCCACGTTCCCTCAGCCGCTCCTCATCAGACTTGTGCTCCAGACCCTTCACCAGCCTCATTGCCCTTCCCTGGACACACTCCAGCATCTCCACATCCCTGCTGATTTGAGGGCCCCAAAACTGAACACAGGATTCAAGATGCTGCCAGCCTGGCCCAGAGCAAGGTAGCCAGAGTGAGGAGGTGAGATGCTTTCCTGGGGAACTTTTGTTGACTCAGATGTGTTTTCTCCAGTGTTTTGAGCAAAGTCTGCTGTAACACTATTCAGGCATAACCTTCCTTCTTACCTTGCCAGCCCTTTGCCAAAATGAGGCCGTATTGGTACTCAGCATTCAGGACTGCATAAAATAATGCCAGAGAAGGTAGGTGTGACTTTTTGCACACATTAATTTCACCATTTTTAGCATTCAAGATTTTAAAACATGGCTACAAAAAACACCATTTATTTTTTAGTCAGTTAACCAGCTTTTGTGTCCTACAGATTCCTAGAACTTGTCCATAAGGGGTTTATTTTCATCTGAAGTTGTTCTAGCTACATTTAATCCAAATTTAGCACAGATAGGTTAATAGAGTTTTGATAACATAGATCCTCTTGAAAAGGGCTCATTTAAAAGCTCCAGGAAAATATCAACATGCTAATTTAAAAGCCGATCAAAATGCACTGTGAATTTCTCTCGTGTTTTTTCTTTCAAGGCTGTAATGTAAATCAATGTACAATTAGTGATATGTAATCTTAGGTTTAGAAGTCACTCTTCAAGACTTCAAGAGACATGTGAATCAGTGAGTTTTCATTTCTAACTGTGAAAAATGGTTTTCACAGATCATTGGCTTTACAGTAAAGATTTAAGCTGCAGGGCAGATGGACAGGATGTTTGACCTACCTCATTCACCTCTAAACTTGGTTGGACTCTGACATTATTTGTGCTGTTAGGGCACTGTGTGTAGGCTGATGCTGCCTGTTAGACACTGTGAAACCATTCCCAGAGGGGCCCTTGCTTAGCATTTTAAACGAGCTGATGTGATTACATATTTCTTTGACTGAATGGTGGTGGTTTTCAAGTCAAAGGACAAGAAAGCTGTATATTTTTGAAGGATCAAAAAGGATTTTATAGGATGCTGGATCCTGTATGATATACTGTATAAGTAAGATGGTAACCTATGCAGATGTATATAAAAAATGCACAGATCGTCACATGTTGCACTTAAAAACTACATAGATCATTACTTGTTGCACTTAAAATATCTCTGGAAGTGTTCTGAAACTTCATGGCTGGTATGTAAGACCTGCCTTTTCTGCTGAGGGATATCAGATACCCTTTCTGTATATATGCATTCACTCAGAAGTAAGATAGAAAGAAAAGACTATTTGTAGTTCAAAGAGCTTCTTATGTTCTCTTACATAGTTACAGACTCTCCTCTGAGCTGTTTTTCCATGTATGTCTATGGCAAAACCAAAACTGAAGTTATTTTAAACTAAGCTGCTTTGGTAGAAATGGATGGTTTAGATCTGGCAAAATATAGCAGCTACAAAACCAGATCTAAGTCTCCTGAACAAAATCTTGCTTTATTGGTATATGCAAACTCATTCATCCCAGCAACCTGGGGGATGAATAATTTTATTTTTTAAAATCCCTGGGATGCAAAGGCCAGGGATGCAAAGGCACTGTACCAAATAAGTATTTTCAAGCTTAAAAACATTAGGAAGGCTCTCAAAAGCCAATTAAATACTTTTTTTTTTTAACCTCTCTATGGTCATCAAGCAATTTTATGTGTTCATGAATAACTCACAGAGAAGGAACAAAAAGATTATTTCTGCTCATAAAGCTTGAAGTGTGCAATCAGGAAACAGAAATACTATACCATTAAGCTGACCAACCATGTGGCACAAGCAGTAATCAACACACAGTGAGTAGTCAGAGAAGACATTTTTCCAATAGCCCACAGGCCAAAAAAACACTACTGCAGTACCTAGAGATTTGGAAAAGCCAGTTACTTTACAGACAATTTAGAAACAGGAAAGTGGAGCATGCTGACTAAATTTATCAACTAAATTGTTAGCTTCAAACAATGTCACCTAGCTATTTGTTCAGCCTGTCATGCCTTTGAAGCAAAGACTGTTGGTAATGTGCCTCTTTCCCAGGTCCCCGTTTTCAGAGTAAAGCATGCTGCAGACACCTGAGACCACAAAATAGCCACTGTTCTGTCTGTCTGTAAGTGGCACGATCTGTTACTGCTCAGAGCCCTCCTGAATTCCTGCCTCACCAAAGCAGGACAAAATCTAACAATGCTCTTTAGATTTGAAGAACTTGATCCTCAACCAGACGGTGCAGTGCCTAACCCACCCGCATGACTCCTGTCTGTAAACGTTGCCCTTCATGTGGCCAATAATGCTCATCTTGCTTAGGAATGTTTGTCGAGGTTTTCGAAGTGGCTTGAGATCACTGGATGGAAGAGTCTGTGCAAGCATAATAGACTGCCTTTCAAATTGTTATTAGTGGGTGTCATAATAATGCAAATTCATCACCACTGGAATAGATTTTTGTCTGGAAATCTTGGGACAAGAAAGAATCAGTTTAATCGTAATAAAGGTGAGTGACTGATGCTTAACCGGGATAGCATTAGAATAAATTCTGTTTAATGGAGATGCATTTGACCTTTTCTAATTTATAAAGTGGCATTTAGGTACTATAACAGAGGCGAAGTTTTAAATTTCTGTCTATTAAAAGGGATTTCACTAAGTAAAGATTTAAAGCTATGAATACCATTTTCATTTAACAGGTATTTTTTATGCTGAATTTAAGTATTTTTACAGATTTGTTTTGCCTTTAAGCAAAAGTGCTTCTAATCAGAAATTCCTGGAGAAATTAAGATGATCGCCTGTTTACTTAGATGTCAGAAATAAGGCTGTCTTCTAAACACTTAGGCATGTGCTTAACTTGACATCAGCAAGACCACCCTGTGCAAAGATATTCGTAGGACTGGCATCTAAGAGTCTTGAAAACTCCAGTCTTGTCCTCTGGAAAAGTTTTCAGCTCAAGTGGAAAAAAAAGAGTTGTAGGTGGAGAACAGAGATGTGAAAGGACGGCATAATGTTACTATTTCATAATTTGAAGTGAACACAAATAACACAGCAATTTTTGTGTTTTCTCTTTACATCTACAGGGAAGGTACCAACTTTTGTTCTGGGGGCTGCTTTAGGTTCCTGTCATGACTTTGGCCCATATTTTGCAGATTGGATTGACATGGATTTTGGTGCTGATCTAAAGCCACTGAGGATCTGGGTTATCTTTCCAAACTAGCTAACAGGGATTCCCACTGAAATTAACTGCATTGGAACAACAGATAGCAAAGCCAGGAAAAAAAATCAGACCCATACATTCTGGATTAAAGACTTGCAGCCACTTCTAGGCACAAGCTAAGTAGGTGACAGAGCTGTGGCATGCTGTGTAATGCTAGTGTCACTCACAAATTGAAATCTACGCTATAGAGAATGGTGGACTGGCAATGGTATTCAGAGCTTTTCCCTAATGGGTGGCAGCTTAAAAAGTTGTTCATAACAAGCTTATTTCTCATCTGAAAGCTCTTCACAGCCTTGAAGTGAAATGACTGTTAGTCATTTCGTGTACTTCCTCTGTGGAAAATCTTCTTATCACAGTAACTGTAAATTCAGCACCTTCCCCTTTACCTCAGTTTCGGTTTCTTACTTTCACATTCAGGGCCCTGCAGAACTTTATATGTCTGTTGGCATGTTCCTACTCTCCCTGGTAGATCTTCCAAAGGTGTGAGCTTATGGGCAGCTTCATCTCCTCCCCAAACACTCTGTTTCCTCCAGGCTATTCCCTGCACACACAGAGCAACTTCAAAATCTCAGTGCCTCAGGCAGTCAGACCTTCCTGATCAGAAAGCTTTCTCCCATTGCCTCCACCACATGCAGGATAAACCAAACTTGCACAGCTACTCTTCATCTGTATTTAGAGGTACAGTGTCATCCCACAATCCCACAATTTCCAAAACCTGACTTTCCATTATACAGCAGTACATGTATCATCATCAAACACAAATGACAATTACAGAGTAAAGCCAAATACATTAGTACATGCACATACGCACAGAGCAGACATGCAAAGTCATTTTTAAACAAATTATTTCAACCCTAGGTACCACCAGCTCCCTTCAGCCCCTCTGAATTTCAGATTTTGTTTTTGAAATTAACCTTTCACAACTGTAGTTGCAAAGAAAACTTCTAGAACCTAAGAAGAGTGTAAAATATAATTGTGCCTGCCCAAGTTTGCACAGAGCCAGGAAGAACAGATCTGAGAAATAAGGATGACTACACTCAGCAAATTTAAACGAGGTGTTAACTCAAACTTGTGGTGATGCTTTCAATGTCATCACTTTAATGTTGTCAAGTGGTTATCAGATTAGTTTGATGAGTTGAACATGTGACCTTGGGAAAAGACCCTGTCACCCCTTCAGGAAGCCTAACATACGCTGTATCTTTCCAAAGATGTATGCTGTCACTAGTCAAAGTACTTGTATACTCCAATGAAACCAGTATCTTTTGGGGATGTTCAGGGTGTACAGTGCATGTATGTGTACCAGCACACCCTCCTTCCCATTCTGTCCTTAGTTTTCCGCTTTTATACACATGGTCTTGCACAGAAACCCATCATACATTCATACAGACCTACTCACCAAAGCCACATCTGTGTGACCTCACCTTTTCACAGCGGTGGTCTCCTGGTCTCCTGCTCCCTCCCAACCAGACTACTTCTCAGACTACTAATGCTAAATCCCAGCAGGTATCACCTGGCAAATTTGTTCCAGGGACACTCAGGAATTCTAGCAGTTCTAACTAACATGTTACATCATATCTTTGGATGTCTCAGAAGAGAGGCAAAAAACCAAGTAAGATGCCCATTCACTTGGGGTTCAGTTGAGCAGTGGAGTTCCTTGGCTTAGGTTTCTGTATGTGCCAAAATTCAAGAGGAGAAAGAGAAATTCAAAAGAGGGAAATCCACTGAGCTCAGGAAGTTCCTTACAAGTAGTTGGAGGCAGGTGCAGTTTTATTACCTGTTTACCCTGTTCTTTTTTCCCAAATTTGTTCCAGGGAAACTCGGGAATTCCAGCAGTTCTAACTAACATGTTACATCATATCTTTGGATGTCTCAGAGTTTGGGAAATCTGCTATATGTAGTCAGAGTGCATTCACCAAGGTGTAACCTCATTTAGGATATATATGGGAGGCTCCTGTCATATCATTCCCATCACAGGTAATGTAGAACTACTATATCCAGCATTCGCATGGGTCATATCTTATACAGAGCCAGTTATGTCCCACTTTTTGCAAAAAGAACAAACACCAAGATTATCAGGTATTGAGGCTGGATTAAAAGAAAAACATTAAATACTTGGAAACACTGTGGTTCACAAAGGAAGAGAAGCTGAGACAAAGCAGAAAAATACCAGGAAAACTTTCAGAGAAAGTGCCCATGATTTGGAAGAAAATTTTGAAAAATTCTGGGCAAAACCCTGACAAAATACTGAGAACAACAGGAAACTGAAGCAGGGGAAAGTATATAGCCCTTTGTTATTTTTTTCTAGCTATAAATAGTCCATACACCAATTGGGTTTGACTTCTGGAACTATGCAAAGTTGTTTTGGCTATTGCATACACCTGAAGAGATGATCACATGTCTAAGAGATCATCTGATCAGAAAGAGTATCTCTATTTAACCTATTGTGATAAATCAGTTAATCTGAAGAAATGCTATTCATGATTGACAGCAATAGTAGATACAGTTGAGTTTATTTTGAAAATGAAATTCCCAAATGTATTTGCATTATACTGGATTTAGCTACCAAAACAATCTCACTGTGTTTCTTGGGACAAGGTTACATATAAATATCTCAGTTTTTTCTAAGTCATGATAGAAAACATGCTTCATAATTTAGATGTGGCTTAAAATAGACAAACAAATAATTAATAAGCCTTTTTCTATAAAAATAATATATAAAATCTGGCTTCTTGAATTTGCATTGTGTTTGTTAAACACCATTATAAACAGCCAAATTAAGAATTCGGCCTCTTTTGCATGTTGCATTTGTGCTGAGTTTAGATGATCTATTTCAGACACCTTGAGTCACTTAGTAGGTAGCAATTTGTAAACATTATGAGTCACTTGATATTTTGTGGTGTGGGGGGTTTGTTGGTTTGTTCGTTCTATCGCTGTTACAACCTCCAGCATATTCTGCTTGTTCAATGTTCAAAAAGAGCAAATTCTTGGAAATTAATGCTTTTGATTTTTCAGCACTGCTTAGAGAATAGAGGAGATAACATCATTTCAAAACCACAAGCAAATAAAGCTCAAAATAAATACAGATACAGTTCATACTAGAGAAGGCATTATCAGTGCAGTCCTGCAGGAATGTGCCCACACACAGACCTCCTTCAGGCTTCACAGGTCTAGATCCAAACTGGAACCCACACCGGCTAGATTTGAGAGGCAAGAGTTGCTATAAAAGCCAGAACTATTAATGTTTTAGATAATCTCCACTAAAAGGAAGAGCTATGTTCAGCTATCTACAGCTCTATCCTCATCTGTACAGCCAGATTCTCATTCGATGTCAACTGGAAATGTTGTGCTGCAGCTAAGCTGACTTATCCTAGCTGAAGATCTCTTGCTTTAGTGCTTTGGGCTACCCTGATGAGTTACAGCTACATGCTTATACATATAAGAGGATTTGTTCTACACAAGAGTTATTGACTGATACTTCATTAACATAAGAAAGAAAGGTATGTTGATGTACTGAATGTAATCTTTAAAATATGGCTCAAAGGAATTGCTGAGATTCCTGGGTTTTTTACTCTTTGTATCTGCTCCACTTACAGCTGTTACTCTTGCAGAGGAGAAGAGCCTACTCTTGCCCTAACTTTGCCTTCCCTAGCACAGAATTCAGGAAGGAGACCTCGAACTCCTGCAGAACCTCTTGCTAGAGCTGCTGTATATAGTAACCCTTTTCAAGAACTGTTTTCTTACATCTGAATGTGAGTCACACTGCTCATACCCTGACTGTTCAGACTAGCTCGGCACATAAAGATATGAGTGGGAGTCTTGTGGGTATAAGTGCTTAGGAAAATTCACTTGAGCAACTAGATGATGGCTTGTGCTACAGAGAAATTCAGGTGAGTGCTGGGCTTCTCACCCTGTGAAATGTGAACCACTCATGTCCTACAAGCTACTTCAGAAAAGGAAGAAAAATCTGTTTAGGTTGCCTTCCTGTGAAAAGGCATAACCTCTTCTTAGCAGCTCCACCCCTGCAAAAGGACCTGGCAAACCCTGAGGAACATCTCTGCCTACATGAGCCCAGGGGCTGACAGAAAGCCAGAAGATACTGCTGCTATCACTGTGGGACAGCACACCTCCCACTCCCGACCGATGCTGTCCAAATAAAGTTGGGGCACTGGTGACCTTGAGGATGTGATGATGGTCCTCTCTGCTTTTCAGATGTATCTGCGAGTCTAAGAGGGAACTTCTGAAGATAAATGTCACTGACCAAAAAGAGTGAGCTTTTGTTATTCACAGCAGCGTTGCCCCTCCCTCCAAGTCAAGTGCATGTCAGATCCATCATACATTCTCACTGGTTGTCCTTGCTCAGCTATTCAGCCACACTGATTGCTGGAGTTGGTTCTTAGATGGTGCATTAGAGCTGTTACCTCCTGGAGCCTTTCTATCATGTGCACTGTCCCAGCATGGTTCTCCAGCCTTTCCTTCAGGGAACATTGGCTAGAACCTCTCTGGATACTGGGAGGTACTGTGACATTCTAGATAGGGTTCAAATAGAGCCAACCTTAGCAGCCAGTCCCATTTGCATATGTAAATGAGCCTGCATTTGCATTTCATGCACACAAATGTTGCACGAAAACAATTTGCACATTTATGGGTAAAGAAATACCAAACTCTAAGTCTCTGCAACCTACAAAGAAATTGGACACAGCCTTTATATGGATACCAAGAATGGAAGAGCAATACCATACAAGAAATATCTACAACTGTGCCTGTATGAGAGGCGGCATCTCACAGGGTTAGTGAGGTTGGTCTTGCAC
This sequence comes from Falco peregrinus, assembly GCF_023634155.1. Classification (NCBI taxonomy): domain Eukaryota; kingdom Metazoa; phylum Chordata; class Aves; order Falconiformes; family Falconidae; genus Falco; species Falco peregrinus. Next base: position 101,552,279 of record NC_073724.1, read on the forward strand.
TGGAGAGGGTGAATAGCATGCATATGCATATGTGAGTCTGTGGATTAGAAAATGAAGAAAAGGTATTCAGTCTAGATATTTATGATTTGTATCAGTGACTTCTTTTCAACCAATGCTAGGTTTTTTAATAGATTTGATATTGCTTACATTCTAGTCTTTAATTCAAGGGGGGTGGGTTTTTTTAATAGGGAAAAGGCAAATCCTTCATTAAATGAAGCACAGAAAATGAATGTGCTTACATTTTTTAAAAACAGTTGAAGTGGGACTAGAGGGTGAGTGCAGATGGAAATGCAAGACTTTGTAAGGAAAGATTCTCTTCAACAAGCCAAGTCCAAACACTATAGCACCACAAAGCTACACAAGCTCTCTAGCATGGTATGGTGAGGTTCACTGTTTAACCTGAACACAGAGTGCATAAGCTGAATCTTAACTGCAATGAAAAGAAAATTTTTACTACTAGCCCCTCTTAATAACCTCCATTGACAAAAATACAGACAAAAAGATTAAGGAAGGTATGCAAGATTTTTATCCAGAAAAATCTTTATATCCAACCAAAAAAAATAAGAATTTGAAGTCTAGTGGCACTATTAAAATCTTTGTGCAAAGCATACTGTATTTCATTATTGTGTGTTAGTAACAGTTTTTGGACAATGTAAGCCAATTCCGTGTGTACCAGTCTTTCATGGCTTTCTTAGGTTCATTAGATACTATTCCGGACATTCATCAAGGGTTTTTAACTGACCTGTCTGTCATAGGTAATGTTGTTTTCAAGACCATCAGGTTCTGTCAAGGTGAGGTTTGAATGTTTGAATGCTTCTGTATCACCTGCATACCACAGTCCTCAGGAATCAAAGGGGAATACTCTTTAAGATCATATTAATAACAATAACATGAATGTCTGTTAAGCACCAAGACTGCTGAAAAAAAAAAAAATCAACTACCTGGCTAGATAGCAACATCCCCTTGTTCTTGAAACTCCCTCCCTAGGGGCGGCTATTCCAGACATTCATATATCTTGATTATGTATCTTTCAATTATTTATATTATTTGCTATAGGTTTCTTTGATATGACTTGGTATTTGCAGGCTGACATTTTGAAAAGAAAGTTTTCAGCAGGGAACATGCAGGACATCTTCACTGTAGTTCAGCCATTCATCAAGGAAGAGAATTCTTGATCGTATAGTAAAAACACTTAATTGGGGGCAGTATAATACAGTCCACCACAGAGTGCATCAACAGATCTCAAAACTTGTTCTCAGGTAGCATTTACCCCAGTGGACTGTCCAAGGAGATAAAATAATGATCTCACATTCACCCACTGAGCCAGGGATGCCCAGCTGGGACAGTCCACTTGTCCTGAATCCCACCCCACTTCTCCACTGCTTGACTAACTGCTTATCTTGGAGAGGAAACACAATCTGAATGGTGTAAGGCATTGTAAAGAGTCCACCAGATTATTTTTGCAGAGTTCTGTTTTCTGGTAAGCAGCTGTGTTTTGTCTGGCAAGTCCCACAGGTGGGAGGCAGGAGAACACATACAATTTTCCCTCTGCCCCTGCCCCTCATCCCAAGGATGAGATGGTCTCCACAAAGCTGCATTATACTGCATGGGTGACACCACCTATTTGATGTGTCTGTCTACTAAGTAAAATGTACTTAAATGCCAATAATAAATTCAAGTGAGATTTTTCTGCCCAGTCTGAGGAAGGTCTCAGATATGTGCTCCTCCCCTCTAGCAGATTTTTCCTAGTGCTGAGGTTCACTGGTAGGGGTGGCAAGGGGGGAGCCATTTAAGGTTTATGGCTGTTAGGAAGCGGTTTGATGCTAATTCAGCCAGTCTGGGGTCTTCCTCCGAGCCCAGCTGGTGGTGCACTCAAGTGCAAGAAGAGCTTGTAGCCCTGTGCCTGAATCCTAGGTCTTGAAGCTCCACAAGTGCATCACAACATTGTGAAATCTGGGGCCAAGCAAACTCCTTCCCTGCCTCTGTTCTTCTGAGGTCAGCAGATCTCTTGGGAATGACGGGAATTTGGAGTATCCCAGTAGCACCTTCTATGGTATAAATGTAAGGGTATGTTCTGCATTTGAAAGCTGAGGCATTTGTGAGGATACATTATTGAGTCTTGCTATGTCAGAGAAAAATGCCTTGATCAAAACAGTTCCTCCTTTTCTTCATGTAAAATAGCACAGTGTATAAAAAGGTCAAAAATATACGCTGGAACTGGTCTTTTTGTTAATTTTCAGATGTAGAAACTGTTGTGGGGAAGGGGAAAGTATATGAGCAGAGATGGCTCACTGGGGTGCTCACAATGTAAAAGGTAAAAGTTGCTTTCAGGCTCCTGTACCAGAACTGCTCACCTTTCCCAGGGCCGTACAGAATACAGCTGCACAGCACTGAAGGTTTCGGGTTGTATTGGGTCTGGCTGAGCCCCACAGCAGCCCTCACAGCGCTGTGCTTTGTGTTGGTAGCTAGAAGGTGGTGATAACACACCAGTGTTCTGGCTGCTGCTGAACAGCGCTGCACAGCATCAAGGCTGCCCCTCCAACCTTCCACCTCACCAGCAGGCTGGGGGTGGGCAGGTCTTGGGAGGGGACATAGCCAGGACAGCTGACCCGAAGTGACCGAACAGATACTCCATACCATATGATATCTGCTCAGATCTAAAAGCTAGGAGAAAGGAGGAGGAAGGAAGGGCATTCATTATTTATGATGTTTGTCTTCTGGAGTAACTACTAAGTGTACTGAAGCCCTGCTTCCCAGGAAGTGGCCAAACATCACCTGCTGATGGGAAGCAGACAATAACATCTTTTGTTTTCCTTTCTTCTGTGCATGTGACCTTTGCTATTGCATCATTAAACTGCCTTTATCTTGACCCACAAGGGGTTTTTCATCTTATCTTCTTCCTCTCCATTCTGCTGAGAAGGTGAGTGATAGAGCAGCTTGGTGGGCACCTCGTGTCCAGCCAAGGTCAACCCATCACACAGATGCAGGGGTTTTTTTTAATCTTTGAAGGCACCAGTGGCCACGTGAGGACTGCCCATACATGTCACTGCAGAAAATTCACACTCAAATTCTCTGCTTCCTGGGAAAGGATGTAATGAAGAAGGTGCCTTTGGCTGGGACTGAGCAGGGGGACTGATTTCAAGCTTTCTTGCTTGATTTGAGACTAAACACTTCATAAGTCTTCTCCAATCTACCCATTTGATTAATGGTAGACACCAAATGCTTCCCCAGCCATGGGTACTGCAAGAGTTATTTGTTATACTTGTGATCTGCTCAGAGATTTATGGTGATGGGACCATGTAAAAACGGAGGGAACAGCTGGGCTAGACATATGCTACAGCATGTGATTCAAAACTCTTTCATATGTGAAGATGCAAAACCACAAAAACAGGTTCCGTGAGAGTGCAAATAGGAATTCCACATCCTTCAAGGAAAACCCAAACACTGTGAAAAATAAAGATGGTTGAAGTCCCAGGCTGTGAATGTACTGTTCCTCAGTAGTCATCTGAGACATACATGCAATTAAAATATTTTTGAGAAATTATGTCTTTCTCTTCCCACTTCCTTAAGGTGACAAATCAAACAATTCTATTCACTTACTGAAAGAAATTTAGTTTCTTGCCCATTCTCATGACACAAGAGCTTCTTCCACAAAGAAGCCAAAAGAAGGCAAAAAAAATTAAAATAAAAATGTTCCCCGTTTCTGTAACTTTCCAGCATGATGGTCTTGGATACACTGTGAGGAATTTATTATTCACCCAATGAAATTTATGCTAGCATTTAGTTATGCAAACTCTGGCATTTATGCTCCATGAACATCATGGCATTTGTTTTTCATGCACCAGGTGATCTGATATTTGCACATTCAAATGGTCTTTTTTTTTTTTTTTTTTTTTTTTTTTGGTGGTTCGCAGGTATATGTCACCTTACTGCAGGTAAAAAGCTAAAAATATGCTTACTTATTATTCAGAAAATCATGATAGAAGTTTAGAATAATCTTGAGACTTCAGGATAGAGGTGTGGATGAGAACATATGCATGAGCCTTGCTCATGAAGCAATGGGCCAGACCAAACCACAATACATTGGCAGTGTTCAAAATGTATGGTATATGCCAACATGACATAATATTTGTTTTACAGTACTCTGTAGTACTGACTGTAAGAGACTTATGGCTCTCACTGGAACCAAAGAATCATGAAGCATTTAACAGTTTAAACAGTTGAACAAACTTCTTGAGAGCCCTTAATGTATCCACATTGGGCTGGAAGCAAACAGCAAGGAATCCACAGTAGCAAAACTTCAGGAAGAGAAAAAGATCAGAAGTCACTCTGTTGTGACAGAGACCATTACCTCACATTTATCATCATTATAACATTATAACAATATCCCTTCACTCTGTTGAAAATACCACATCCATTACACTGGGGCAAAACTGATCTACCTTCAATGACTTTACCCATTGTGGCAGACATCAGGCTGTGGCTAATTCTTGGTTTTTCTAAAAGAACATGTACATTTCCCACTTTGCCAATTAATTTCCATGGGGAAAAAACAAAACAAAACAAAACATGTCAGGGAATAAACTTATTTTTTAATATAAAGGAATAGGTTATAATGTCATACTTTCAGTCTAACTCATGAGTCGCAATCTAAAACAGCATGACACCACCATATAGTAGGTATACCTGAGGTAGCAATGAGGTGCCAGGTCATTCCAGAAAGACGGGACTGAATTTAACATGAAAAGGTGGCTAAAGAAAACTTTATTTCAGTTTTGGGAGTATCCACTTAGCTATAATTAGAGGTACCAGCTGCTAACAAAAAGCCACTTTGCACAAAAATTCTCCATGGAAACTAAGAAGCCTTGCAAAGACGGTGTCGAAAAAATGAGAGGTTTTTCTGAGCTTGGGAGTAATAATTGCCTTAATAGCAACTCCTCCTTACAACGGAAAATAAGCATAAGATACGAAATCCAGCTTAGACTGCCAACCAGGCAACAGCAGGACATGAACACTGCTCTTACTACAGAAGACTGCATTTCTGAGTCCTTATTTCTGTTAACAGTATAGGTGTAGCTGGAAAGAAAGAGGGACATTCATACGGAATTTTTTATTTTCCAAAGCTGGAGAATGTGGGGGAAAAGGGTCTCTCCCCTGCCCCGCCCCACCCCCCTTCCCCCCATTTTCTACCTTCTGGTGATCTAACAGGAAACATGTGAGACTGGGAGATCTTGCTCCGTGCTGTGTGTGCTCCCAGCGAGGCTCCAACATCCAAGGGCAGGAGTCTGCCTTAGTGCCTGAGTCACTGACAGCTGGATGAGACAAAACACTGTTTTTCCTCTCCGTTTTCCTTAGTTACATTTTTAAAAACTTTTTCTCCTTCTCCAAATTCTTTCTTTCCTCCAGTGCTGCCCTTTTCTTACCCTGTCTTTGGCTTCTTCTCATAAAAATGATGGTTGATGCATGGAAAGCATTTGCCACACAGATGTCCTGTCATTTAAACGAGGACAAGATTTTATACAAAAAGGCTGAAGGTGCAGGTTGTGTCCACAGATCTTTCCCTGGCACAATCCATATGCAGGTATGTGCCAGTGCTAGCTACCACTTTGTTTCAGAGATTACCTTCCCTTTACATTTTTTCTGGAAAAGAAGAATTTCCAGAAAACAACCGAGGATGTCACCTAGAAGGGAAGAGGTGGCACTGAGCTGATGATACCTGGAATTTGGGCTTCATTTGATTTGAGCAGCCGTACAGTGGGATTTTCAACCCTGTCTTGTCTCCATGTTTACTCTCCTCCAGAAGTGAATGCTCGCTTTGCAGAAACTAATATGACAACTTATTAACACTTCAGTCCTTGAGGAGAGCTCAAGTTATGAGTTTCTGAGACAGCCATTCTTTACCAGTTTAAGAATTTCTTCTGAGACTGGTAATTTCATGTGCTTTACACACTATCCACACCAATATACCCAGCTTGTTAAATTCCACTTCATTCCTGCTGGCACACTGGTCACGGTGGTTTATGAAATGCTTGAGACTGAAGAGTTTTCCTTTACAGGGAATCAAACCAAGTCAGGCCTAATAGCACTAAATCCTGGCCCACAGATCTTCAGGAGAGGTGTATTTGTAATAGCAAATATAGTAATAACCAAACGCAATTACTGGAGTAATGAGAAGAAAGCAAAAGGTATAAATCTCCCTGATGAAACAGCAGGCTTACAACAGGTGCTACATGCTTTGATCAAATTAAAAATTTTACTACACTTTAATTAAGACCAGCAATTTATGACTGGCATGCAAAACCATTGACATTTCCTCTTTGTTGCAATCCATACTAGTAGTACAACCTGCAGCTTTAAATTTAATTTGATGTTTGTTCATGGAGTACTAGTCATTCAGTAAGACTCATGGGTTTGCTTTCCTGGAAGAAGATAAAACTAGCTGTCTTTAGAGGTATTTCAGAACTGTAAATGTCAGGCTCCATGAGCCAGGACAGTGTAATGGATGTGTTAAAATGGTTTTTATCAGCTTCTACCATCATCACAACACAGTTCTGTGCCCTCCATCTCTGAGAGCAAAGAAATGACTATTTTATGAAGTAAATGAAGTATGTGTAACTCACACAACTGGAAACATGCCAGAAAATAAATAATATATTTACCCACCCTCGAGAAGTTATTTCAAGTGGTTTATGTGTTTCTGAAAAATTAACTCAAAAAAGTTTTAAGAAACCATTAACTGGAGTGAACTAATTAGAAACAGATCACATAATGATAAATGAGGTAATTTAATCTGTTGACTGGACTGCTAGCCTGTAAGTATATAGAGTGATCCTGCAGATAATTGTATCAGAACCTGTGCTAATAAGGGTTTATGGAGATCAAAGCTGCACAGTATTCCCAGACCCTTAAGCCCCTGCATTGTACTAAGATTAAGTTAGTAAATACATATTAGCTAATTTAAAGCAGTGCTATTACAATGTTTCAGTTATGAAATAAAGAGGTCTTGAAAGCTTTGAAATTTGGCAACCAACCTTAACTGTGACCCGGTGCTCCTGCTCTCATTCCAGTGAACATGATGGAGTGACAGTGAGACAGGAGGGAAGGGGTAGTCCAGCACTTGAAAGTTTTGATGTTGCTGTCTGGAAGTGACCTTCCAAACCGTATGCAAAGATACTTCAGACCACTTCAGAGATCATGCCATAATGACTTCTGTGGATGACCTTGCAAAGAAATTAAAATTTAGATCACCCATCATTCAGTCCTGTTAGCTGTCTTTCTGGCTGTTTGGTACAGCGGCCTGTCCTGGTTTCAGCTGGGACAGAGTTAATTTTCTTCTTAGTGCTGTGGTTTGGTTTTGATGTGAGAACAATGTTGATAAGGCACTGATGTTTTTAGTTGTAGCTTGGTAATATTTATACTAAGTCAAGGACTTCTCAGTTTCTTAGGCCCTGCCAACCAGAGGAGACATAGCCAGGACAGATGATTCAAACTAGCCAAAGGGATATTCCATACCATAGCATCACGCTGAGTATATAAGCCGGGGGAAGAAGGAGGAGAGGGGACGTTTGGTGTTATGGTGGTTTGTCTTCCCAAGTAACTGTTAATGCATGATGGAGCCCTGCTTTCCTGGGGATGGCTGAGCACCGGCCTGACAATGGGAAGTGGTGAATGGATTCCTTATTTCATTTTGCTTGAGTGCACGGCTTCTGCTTTACCTATTGAACTGTCTTGATCTCCACCCATGACTTTTCTCACTTTTACTCTTCTGATTTTTTCCCCCATCCCACTGTGAGGGGAGTGAACGAGCACCTGCTTGGGGCTTTGTTGCTGGCTGGGGTTAAACCATGACACAGCCCCACTTCACTAGGATAGGTGAAGACTGGCACTGTCCCAGCCTCACTAGCAGCTGCAATGGCCAGGGTGCTCTTGAGAGAAGCAAAAAGTAAGTTTGGGAACCACAGCCCTAGTGGCCACCCACTTTCTGCCTACAGCCAAACTGTAGTCTTTACCACCAACATTTTTCACAAAAAAAGAGCAAGCCCAAGCCCAAAATATTGGGCTTAAGCAGTTCCAGGGATGCCAGTGCCATTTTACATATCTCAGATTTCAGGTAGGCACCTAAACGCATAATAAAAGCAGGATTTCAGACACATTCATCACTTCGAAATTTACTATGGCCTGCTTTCATTTTCTTTCCATGGTTGCCTTTGTTAGATTCACTCTGAAGTACAGGGGTAGTCTTTGTGAATTTGGACTTCTATTGCTGAAAGGAAAGGTTTTTAGCTGGGACTTCTGTTCTCAGATCTCCAGGACATCTTTGAAAACTGCACTTGCTTTCAGTGCTTTTTTGTCTGGCGGGAGCTTTGTAGTAGTTCCACCATGATTTTATTAATTTCTTATCCTGTGCACCTGTGTAAAACAATGTGCTGAAGAAGTGTATCAGGAGTCACTACATCTTATGATTGTTGGTGGCATTAATAGCTCCTTCTCAAGTCACTTCTGAAGATGAAAATGAGCTATCAAACAAGGACCTGAGGCAATTTTATTCTGAAGTGAGATAAAGCTTCTGTTTACTCCTCAGTTTATGTAGACACAAATTAAAGATATTTATTAAGTGTGCTATGAAATCCAAGGACCTGGAAGGAAGGCCACAACACAGATATTCAGCATGAAGGAATACAAACTAGCTCAAACACATCCAATAATCTATCTTCCCCACCATGTATGGACCAGAGTGTGTCAGTGGTAGACAAAACCATTTACTGTGACTCACATCAATTCATGATGTGAAGTGGTTGCCTCTAATGAGTACAGTGAAGCCATAAAGCCATCTGAAGAGGTAGACAGGAGAGCAGCACAATTACCAGCCATGCAAATCTGTGGCACTGTCAGTTCCACATGTTTTGAAAACACCTCCGAAAACTGCAGCAGCTGACAAAGACGTAATTACCTTACAGCAAATCTAGGCAAAATTGGCTTCTGGCTTACTGGCTTTGATTTGGTTATTGTTATTTGAGATGATCAGACATTGTCCAGTATTGCTTTAATCTTTCTTTTTTAATATGGAGACATGGTATTTAAGCTTCTTCACTCGCTGCTGAGGAGCTGAAAATCATAGCTTGCTCAGTTTTCCTTTTTTGTCCCCCAAGATTTTCACCTTAGAAAACAAGTAATACGGCCAAGATGTATTTCATACATTATCACTAAAAAATACTTACTATAACCTCTGATATATATAGTTATCTGTTTTCTTAATCTGTCTTCCAAACATCATGCAGTAATGCAGATTTTTTGGGGGGGAAAATATCTGTAAAGTGAAGGTTCGCCAGCCCTCTGGACCATCTGTAAGTGTCAGGGAGAGACCATTCATTATACTACCTCCTTTCTCAAATGACAGGACTGTCTGCTTAAACTCATCTCTGATGATCTACATACGCACACAGATCAACAGCCTCTCTTCAGTGCCAGATTCACTGCTCATGCATTGATTGACACAGGGGGATGTCTTAGAAAACTTGCATCTGGGGTCTGGTTGTCATTGCCTGAACTATTCATAGAAACTGCTTTGTCCACCTTTTCCATGGGGATTCCTATGACTTGCTTAAGAATCAAGCTGGAAGCCGTATCAGTTGTTCTGGCAATGACATCCTACTCCTAGCAATGTTTTTCCTTGGCTGCTTCTCAATTTTGAGCTATGTTGTGTGATGGACAAAGTCCCATGGCACACTCAGAAAGACAGTAGTCAGAAGTGTGGTTTAGATCTCATCAAAGCAATAGGTGCAACCCAAAACTGACTTCAAGGAGATTCCTGGGAAGCATAATCACCAGAGCAGGCTCTTAACCAGGTGAATTGTTCTAGAAGACCACACATGGCTCCAGAGGCCATAACTTGATCCCCTTTATGTAAGATCAGATAGTGCTGGAAGAGTTGCCAAATGATATTTTAAAAGTCTGATTGCGAGAAAATTTGTCTGAACGATAGAACTCTCCAGAGTAGATAAAATCATCATGGAAATTCAGATTGTAACATCCCCAGATATCTCCAGCTTTCATTTGGATGCATAGCCTTGTACTACCTGGTCTGAGTACTCTCTGCAATGTCAACTAAATACTGTGAGACCTCCTTATCCAACTGCTTTTCCAGGGCATTTCTGGAACTCCATCAAATAGGGTGGCTGCATGGAAGCTATTACATTTTGCAGAGATTAACTGTGCTGAACGTTAACGCAGTCTTTCTTCCAGAAAATATTTGGAAACTGGTGTATTTGAAAAATTCCCTCCTCTGCGTTTAAAAAAATAATTTGATTGAAGGTTAAAAAGTGCACGTCTGTTATTCAAAACCACACAGAGGGCATCAAAGCTGATGCCAGTTCTCAAAGGGATCCAGACAACTATAGCAGGCATCACTGGAAACAATAACATTACAAAGAACTGTCTTATGATTTAGTTAATAGTGACAATGTAACAGTTAGGAAAACAAAATTCAGAAACCACACAAAGCACCCATTCTAAAAGATTAAAAGATTTAGGTCCACTTATTGCCAGCCTGCAGTATAAACCAGTCCATATCATTTAATGGACGAATTCTAACAGAGGATGAAGAAAGCATCTTTTTCTTTCATCACAGAATCATTCTGTGCACCAATTGGTGTTGAGGCATGAAATGTCCATGTGCCAATGACTGTATCATATCTCTCAGTGCCTGTTCCAGATCTTGACTCTCCTTCTGTTAAAAGTTGCACTGTGTTTACAACTGGAATTTTTTCTGCATTTAGCACCCAGCCACTGGGTCTTGGCAAGGGAAGGCAAAATGAAAAAAAGGTGTCAGCAGTTTAGAATTCTATATTCTTAATCAGGTTTGCTCATTGTAATGGACTGAGTCACTGCCTGAGGGACCACGTAAGTGGCTATACATTGCAAGGTTTTATTATTCAAAGGGAAAATTATGTTAACCTTTGGGTGTCCCTGCATTTTGGGAAATTATTGTCCATGTATGTAGAAAATGGACATGGAGACCAAGTCACAACAAAGTCCTGAAACTTGCCCTACAGGCATAATATTAATTTGTCCATGATGTGGATGAAGGCTAACCTTTCTACCCACTCTTTCTGTGGGAGGCACAACCCTGCTCTGAGCTCTGGTGACCACATTCTTCACAGATATAATAATGGGTTTTAGCACATCTGTTACAATGCCAGTATATAAATATGCACAATAGCCTGTTGCTACATTGCTACAAGAGGGTATCACATTTGTTCTCTCTGCTCCCTATTCTTCCAGCGCAATGACAGGTATTTACAGCCAGAATGTTCTTTGCATACAAGTATTCTTGCTTTCTGCATGTTAGCAGCACCTACGGCCCCTCACTCCCGAATGATAACTGAAGTGTAGCCTCCTCCACAAGGGATCCAGTCTGGGTTTACACCAAGTGCTTAATCCTGGGCAGGGATTGCACCCAGCACATCAAAACCAGAAGCAAGCCAGTAATGTCTTCTGTGGGATGCCCAGCCCTGCAGGTGGAAATCCTGCTAGCCATCAGGATGGCTGTACCTGCACACAGCCTCAAAACAGCTCTTCGTATCACCACATAGATACAGCCTGCAATTAACTATTCGCACATCTTCAGTTTTCCTTTCCTCAGAACATATCCTGCATGAGCTGCAAAGTACAAATAACATCTATTTTATGATTAAAGGAGGGATTTGGTGGGGGGGGCGGGGGTAGGGAAGCTCTTTAAAAAAGCAGATATTCTACTTGTCTACGCATATTGAATAGGACATGTCCAAAGAAAACAACCAGAGCAATAGAAGAAGTATACCATCGAGAACACCTGCAACAGCGGGTTTAAAACCGGATCATATGCCACTATAGTGAGCATAGTTTGTTTTCCATTATTGCTTAAATATGATGATAACCAATTTAGGGATTGACATAAACCCATATTGTATTATTCTGAGGCTTTGTTAAGAGCAAAGAATGTGTGACCAAATCAAAGGCTTCACTAAAGCTAATAAACACAGCTTCAGTCATATATGTGGCCTTTATCCACAGCTTGATTAATATCACATTTAACCTAGAATAAGGCTGAGGTTATGGAGTGCTTTAAACAAAAGCCAGATTTGAAATAGGGTAGGGTGAGTGGAGTAATACGTTTAAATTAATAAAGCCATTGATCTGTCCACACACCAAACATTTGGAAAAGTTTGCTAATGGCATTAAAGCAGCTGAAAGCTTATGATTAGTTAAATCCAAGAAAACACCACCTTTCTGGTACACAGAAAGTCTTCCAAATTGTTCAGAGATTCAGCAAACACTGAGACATGCTGAAGGAATCATGAAAGAAAATGACTGCAGATTTGAGCTGAGAAAGGGGGATTTCACCCACTCATCTCTTCAAAGGGTAATTAATTATTTTCAGTACTTCATTAAAATTTATAGTTTCCAAAGATGAAAAACTGATTATTGATTTTTTTGAAAACAAACAATGCAACAAATTAGATTAACTTGACTTCTCAAAGGTCAGAAGGTTTCTAAATCTGTTAACAGGCCCAGTGATGGTTATTTAATGCCTTAACTATTTGTTATGTCTGTTACAATTCAACCCAAATCTTTAATTCATTAAAATGAGTTGTTCTAGCTCTGCTAAAAAGTCCTTTCATTCCTTTCCAAATGCTCTTAGATTCCTCAGCCTTTTTTAACATGATAATCTAAATAAAATGCAGGTTTTGTTTTTCTCAATTCATTGTTACTTCCATTTCAAAGTTGAGTATAGTAACAAAATCATCAACACATCTGGTATGTCTATTATTTTTGCCATTTCTTATCTCCCTGCTGAGAAACTTTAACTTGCCATGGGTCATTTGAGGATAACAGTTCCCTGCTTTAACCTGACTAGTTGTAACAAATCTGAACGGACTAGGAATGATCACTATCCGGAAGTTAAGCAGCTACATACATAGTGGGCAGCTATTAATATGCCAACCAGTCCAACAGCTTGGGGTTGCAGGGCAGATGTGTAACAGGAGAGCAAAGACTTTTCCCGCTAAAAGAGCAGCTCCCAGAAGTGCCATAGGTACCTTCTGAGAGAAAATGTCCTTCAGATAGAGGTGAAGTTAACAGAAGGCTTTAGAATAAGTCAGTTAGAGGAATTGGTAATAAATAGATAGGGATGGATGGCTTTTGCCTAAAAGCTTGAAAATTATATTCCTGGACCAATAAGGAAAAATAAACCAGGAGACAGCATGGGCTGAAGGGAGACCCTGAGAATGCACAGACAAGATGGGAAGAGACTGGCTTCCTTCAGCAGCAGAGGAGGGAGGAAACTACAGCTTTTGGAAGGTCAAAACAGGTAAGTTTATCCCAAAAGTGCCCTCTTCATTTTCGGGTGCCTGAAGACACTCAAGAAGGAATTATTTGACACGCATTTGTGTGTAAAGCCCACTGACTAGGTTTGTGAAAAGTTGGTTAAAATTGTAACTCTGATGCAATGAAATGGGTAACAACACTGAAAACATTTGCATGGGCCCTAAACTTGTAGTGTAACATCCATTTGAATTCGATGTCCTGACTGGATGTATAATTTGGGACTTTTTTATTTCTAGTGTCCCTCTGCCACTAAGCACTCATCTATTTGATACACAAGAAATGAATAACTGAAAACAGGCAGCATTCTATGTTTTCAGTCAAATCCAAACATCATTGAACAGATTTCATTACTAATGGGAGCCAGCCTCCACAGTGCTCAGATAAAATATTAAAAATTTATTAAAAGCATCTCCTCAGAGTTTAAAGCAGAAAATATTTAATCAATCCTGACAATCAAAGCATTATCTAGTGGAAACATATACAAGATTCATTCCAGCAAAGAAATGATAGGTGAGCAAGTCGTCTTACCTTGCACTGATTTATTTCATATGTTTTGCTATGTGCACAGCTCCTTTCCCAGATCTCTAATTGTACCTGTAGACACACTGGTACACGGATCATCCCAGGTGATTTTCTTTAATCTCCTCTTTGAGAAGTTCTGATTAAAAAGCCAACCCAGGAAATTCTGTTCAAATGGAGATGCCACTATTTCACACATCCCAGATTTGGAGATGACATAGCACAGTTTTGGGGGAGGGGGAAGGGGAGTGAAAACAATAAAAGTCAGTGTGAAAATGCTGAAATATTTAATTTGAACATTTTGGTGTAAATGACTCTTCCACATTTCCAATCCTCTCACACCAAGGTGACAGTACTTCAGGAATTTCCCCAGACTTCGCAGATACCACATCATTCCCTGCCTCGTATGTCATACCCAGCAGGTTACAGTACATCCAAAATGATGAGGGAGGCACCAGAGAAGCCAGGTGTGAGTTCCTCCAAGCCTTTATGGAACACTCGAAATGTACTTCTCTGATCATCTAAAAATTTACACAGTACCCACCTGTGTCCACACATTTTCTCTGAGGGTTTTCTTTTTTATCCTAGGAGTCTTTTATTCTGTTGCTCCCTGATTAGCTTTCCCTGTCCTTCCCATTCTTACTCCTCCAAAAGTATCCTGTTCACCACCAAATGGGTGAACCTGCAGCAAACCCATGAAGTGGATATTGCAAGGCCAAAATAAATGGCAGTGGCGGGATGACCTGGCTTTACAGGACATTATGGTGGCTCACACCAAGTCCTACCTCCCTGTGCACTTCGGGTTGTTGCAGCTGGAAAGCTGCACAAGGCGGCTCTGATCACATCCGTTCCCACTGCCATTTGTGCTCCAGCCACCCCATAGAGAGACTGGCAGCTTAATGGCTTTTCTCTTAGGACTTCACTTCTGCCATGATCCACCAAATGCTGTCAGCCTCAAAGACCTTGGTGAGAATTCTTGTCATTGAGAAGCCCTATCAAACAGACACCAACTAAGTTTAATGCCTCTGCAAGCTCATTCATATATTGCAGTATTATCCAGGCTGCTGCTAAATTATACTTTTCTATACTACAGGAGCCTGTCCCATCTATGATTTGTATTCCTGAAAGATGCTTGAGGGATTTTCATTGCTGCTGATATTAAAATATCAAAATAGCAATAATACATTTCATAAAAACAAAATTGTCATTTAAATATATGTAATGTATATGCATGAATTTTCAATGGATCTAGAAAATTAGCAGTGCAAATCCTCTCAACTTTCCAAGACAGTTTGGTCCCTTAGAATATAATTCCAAATCATTAACCTCAAATACATTTGTGCTATGAACTTCAATGAAAACGGGATTAAGTCTTAAACAGAAATCAAAAATCCTATTTCACACATTGCTTATAGAGATATGCAAACAACTGAGAAATAGCTTTAGGGTACAGCTATAAAAATGTTGGGGGGGTGTGAATGTTCATGTGTCTCTAAAAAAGAAAAGCAATCAAATTAATTATATATTCGGAGGAAACAATTAAGGTGCAATGATGAAAAGCACTACAAAATTCTGCACATGGGAATAATTGTGGTCACAGGGAAAGTAGAGGAGTATTCTTTGAGAAATAATATGCTAATGAGTAATTAAAGACCCATTGAAGAGATGATACATCAAATAACACACTAAAGGTTTTGTTTTCAGTCACCATGCCTCAACATTGCTATTCCCTGGCTTATGAATGACTAAATAGGCAGGTTTAATGCCTTATAGACTGCTCAAATGCTGTTTTCAAAGAGTATCCATAATAGACTTGGCTCTGCCATGCAACAATTTATTCATGTGTGTGCTGGCCTGTTTACTGAGATGCTTTCTGTATGACTATGCTGGCCTATCTCACCAAGCTCCAGCCTGGAAAAAACCCTAATTCTTAAAAACCTTTAAGAGGCTTAGCCAGAACTGATAGCTTTGATGATGGTTCCACCTCTGGCTCTGTCTGAGAACAATGAAGGACCCACAGCCATCCAAGGACAGAAGAACAAAGGATGCTGGTAACATTTCATGCAAATGCCTCCAGAGACAGCGAGTACTTGCTTGAGAGAAACAACAGAGGGGAAACTCTTTGGCACATCTCAGGGGTCAGCCTGCTAGCCTGATGAGCATGGTGGGACTGTGTGGCTCTAGGTAAGTTAAACATATGTAAAATACACAGTTTCATTTTAATTCCATTTGGCTAACATCTTTATGCCTACCGCTAAACAACTAAATAGTGGTGGGGTTTTTTAAACAGGATCTGGGTCACAAAATCCTGATGAAGGATGGCAACCTGCTTCACCATCCTACCAGCCAGTTGCAGGTCGCACCCACAGATGTAGGAACACTGTATTTAAGATGAAAGTGAATACAATTACATTGTAAAAGCAAAGAACTACATAAATGCTGAGTGGGTTATAAAGTAGCTGCTATATATTTTATTCTCTCCTACTGAAGGTCCACACTCTCTCATCTTACTGAAATAAAGCTCTGCAGTGGGATGCACTTGCAAAAGAGCAAGTTCTAGTCAGAAAAATCTGTGTCTGCATTTCATTGCCAAAACCTGAGTGGGTTTGCATCTTTGACTTCCTCGTCAGGGATATAAATCAGGGAGTAGAAGTGACACATGCTGAGGTTCACATCTATAACTCATTTTGTGGCCACAAAAATGTGGGCATATATTTGGCAGGTGCAAACTGCCAGACTCTAAAGATCGTGGGCCTTTTTATTTATCAGTTTCCATGCCATGCATGGGCTGGATGGAAGCTGGCTGCTACCCAGCCCACTCATAGCTCAGCTGAGGTGTGTCACATCTTTCGTCTCCCCTTGGCACAAGACACAGGCTTACAGCACCTTAAGAGAAATCTGGGGCTGACCTTCCTGAAAGCAGACCCCCCAGATGCAGTCCTGTTTTGAGCAAAAGCCTTCCTTTTTTTTTTTTTTTTTTTTTCCCCTCTTGCACACAGACAGCTATAGGTACGTAACTAATGAAAAAGCCTGGGCAAGACACACAGATAATTAAATATGTCATCATTCATTTGATTTCAAAACTTGAAACAAGAAGAGGTTACAGAGGGTTTTATGTAAAATACTTCAGATGGAGTCTAGCTGTATAAGAAAATACTGGGATGGATCCAGATACAGATGTGCTATCTACCCAGAAACTATTTGGCAAGCCAGTGAACTGTGATATTGTAAGAAAGTCTGGGCTTCGGTACAAGTTTTCAAAAAAGTGTCTGTTGGCTGGGCTACTATAGTAAAGCTGTTTATTGGCAGAGAAGTTATATGGGAAGCTGAAATGAAGACCCTGCTTCTTTTCCCACTGTGATTTTTTTCTCACCACAATTAATTTATTATAGGTAGTTCAGTCCAGACCTTCTGCATAGTGGTTGAGGGACAAAGTCTAGACATAATTTATTGGCCAGTGCCTGGTGAAAACAGAATTGCAGCATGCACATTTTCTCTCTGTTTCTCTTTTTTCTTCTGCCAGACGCATCAAGTGTGCTATATGCTAAGTATCTGGTATCTGAGCCCTAACTGACCAAGGAAGGGTTTCCTTTGCTAGAGCTGTCCTCTATCATACTGTGGTATTTTTTCACCATGCTAAACCATAAATATCAAACTAAACAATAACAGCAGTAAAATTTTGATTACCTGGCATGTTTCTTCTGTCTTCCACATAAGCCCATAAAAACAGGCAGCAATGTTCATCAGGTCCCTCCATTTCACAATTCTTGTTAGCTGGCTAGATGTTTTTATAACCATTGTGCACATTGACAAAGTAAAGTGCAGAGTAATTAAATGAAATGAGCACAAGCTACCAGTGGCAAAATCAGGAACAGAAAACCAAAAACCTACCTGTATTGTACAGGGCAATACCCTGGTGTTGCAGAGGAATATCAGAGTAGCTGTGGTATGGAAAGAGGCCAAGAACAGCAGAAGCTTGGCACTTGGAGGGTCCGCTTCCCATCTTCAGAATGCTTTACAAATATTAATTTGACAATTTGCCTATTTAAAATAAAGCGTAGCATAAGTTTGTGCTAAGTGGGAAGACAGGTGGGATTGAGAGTCTGCTCCAGGTTTGCCGGTCAAATCAGCAGCACAGATGAAATTAGGATTAAGCTTTTCTGCATCCTAGGGCTACAATGCAGCAGATTAAATAACACCTTTTGCTGTGGGGGCAAAAAGGCCTGTTCTTTTCCATGCACCAGTGCAGCTGGGGCTGTGAAGTCTTGTCCCCCCACCACTGCCAGCTTGGAAGTCTGTGGCAGGTCCCCACTCACTCCAAGCCGCAGGGGTATGGCAGGAACTGAGGGGATGGGTCCCACAGCCTGAATCTAGTCTAGAAGTGAATTCAGACTCATTCCATTGAATGCATTTGCCTGGTTAGCCCAAAGGCAATGCAGCTCTGAGACAGGGCAGTGGTGTCTGTTGCAGTTACCCATAGCCTGAGCAGTCACTGGGGGTGTAACTGCAAGCATGGAGGGGAGCACAGGCATTACTCCACTGCTGCACCACAGCTCCACTGGTAGTGATGGTGCGTGGGGGAAGGAATGGCCCCATTTGACCTCCAGGCTGTGGTGGGGTTCCATCGCTGCCCATCAGGGAAAACCTTATCTGTTCCTTTGTAAAATGGGTGTATAAGCTACTGCGAAGGGTTAAAGATTGCTGTGATAAGCCCTGGTGGCGGGATAGGAAAACAGTTTGACTTTAAATAAGAGTAAGGAGTATCCAGGCTGCTCAGTTCTTGACAGGAACACTTTCAAATGCTCCCTCTAAACATTGGGCTCCCAGCTCAGCATGCCTTCAGGACTTATATTGGCACAGGGTCCCTCTGTCCCACCTGCCTGCTGCACCTGCTCCGAGCTCCTCTCACCTGCTCCGCAGCCATGCCAATGGGTCCAGGCTCCTCCTCGGTGCCTCCTGCCCACCCGCCTGCAGGAAGCCATCCTTCTGTGCTTTCTAGGTCCTTGTTTTCACCTCTACGGGAATCACTCCACTGGAAAAAAAAGTACTATGAGGCCGCTTTCAGCTGTTCCTAATCCTCACCCAGGCAGAAACTCAGCATTAATTCAGTGGAAGAGTCATTTGAGCAATAACTTATGGAGCAATATTCTAGATGTTTTCATGTGGTGCTTTGACAAAGCTGATGCTGAGATGTCATTAGCATGTTTGTGAATAAAAACCAGGTGAATTTGGAAAAAAAAAATTAGCTCTGGGAGCAGAATAATAGAGACCCATATAAATACACACTCAAGTCTAAATGGTGATACTGAAAACAGTAAAAGTAGCTAGTCAAAATAAAATAAAAACCATACAAGGCATTTCTCCTAGCAACCTTTCCCAAGGATCTATAACACTAGTGTGTAGTGGCTGCAGTAAAAGATGACCTGAAGGAAATAAGACACAAGAATTATAATTTACAGAACAGATGATATTCCCCAAATACCCAAGAGTTCATTTACAGTATTAACCTTTTTGCACCTGCTTGAGCACCTCACATCTAAGTCTTTTGTGCAGAATTCAGAAGCAACATGGACTGCAAAAAACAGAAGAAAAATCCTAGCATTAAAGTGATCCAGAAGTAGTTAAGCAGTAAATTTATCAGAACAAAATTTAGTTTACTAAATTATTCAGATAATTGAGGACAAAGGCAGGCTGTGGATAAATGGGAAGAAAAAAATACAACTTAATAAGTAATAAATGTCAGCTGAAATTCAATGTAGGCAATATAAAGTGATCCCTATCTAAAAAATAATGATTACGATGAAAAAGCTGGCTCATGAAAACATCAGATCAGTTCTCATTACCGGTCAACCTCCCCCCCGCAGAGTTTTAGGAGAGAGAAACTGAAATAGAGAACACCATTATGCTGCATAGATGTTCCCTCATCCACCCAAACCTCAGATACTGAGTGCAGTCCTTGTTCCCTTGTCCCACTATGGCTGCAAATAAAATAGGTTCAGAGAAGGGCAACAATTATGATCAAAGCTGTGGATGGTACAATGGATGTCTGAGAGGACCAAGAACCCCAATCTACAGACAAAACAGTTTAGAGGGAATATGGTCAGAGCTTATAAAACCCTGAGTGGCATGGGGTAGGGAGCGAGCTTCATTGTCTTCTTGAGTACAAGAACTAGAAGTCTCCAAAGGAGCTAGGAGAAGCCATGCTGAAAATGAAAAATTAAAGAAAGTACATGTTATTCACACAGATAGTAGTCCTCCAGCGATTTTTGTGGTTCCTACTAGTTGACATACATTGAAAAGCAGAACAGAGAAGCACATGAAAGAGCAACCCAATGAGGGTTAATTAATAGAAAACCACACCCCGTTTAGAAAGCCTGCTGAGCTGGAAATAGCCACAGGTTGAGAAAATATTCTTGAATGCTTGTCCAGACCTTGTTGAAGAGAAGATACTGAGCTAGACAGACCTTTGGGCCGGCAAAGTATTCCTGTGGTTATGATGTTAGGATAGATAAGCACATCTCACAAGGCTTTCTAAGATTTTTGGGGAAAACAACAAAGGGGCAGATTTTCACAGTGCTCGAAGTGTTTAATCCTATTAAAAAAAACTACTCCTAACCACTCAAGCCCAAAATCTGTATTTTGACCTTGAAAAGTTCAGTCTGAAGTAGAACAAAATAATGATATGACACAGTGTAAAACAGTGACCCACAATGCAAGTGGAAGCAAATGTTATACTTCCTAAATGAGTGCTGAGACTTTTTGTTAACTACCATATTATTCACATACTGGTGATATGTCATACATATTCCTGTAGACTTCTACAGAAAGATTAGATCTTTTAACACAAATAGAGAAATATATCTCTTGTTGGAAGGCAATGTTCATGCCCTGCCCTCAGTAACAAATGCCCAACCAGCCAATTAGAGTGGCAAACGCAAAAAGTGGAATCTTGCACTTCCAGGAACTTACAAACCTGTGACTGCTTATCTGAAAGCAACATATAGGCGGGCATTCAAAGGTGACCTTCCAATAACAGAAGCCAAGGTATAATTCTCTGTAAATCAATATCTAACCTGTATTTTACTGTTTTTACTGTTTTATTCTTCACTTGTATTTGAAGCAATGATTTGGGTAGCCTGACTTGGATGGTAACATCCTTAGCAGTATTATCATCATTTACCTAATCACGTCCTTTTTGTTCTGCAAGTGACACAGGAGCTTCACAGTGATCCTCCACCTACCCCTGCCCTCGGCTTTGTACCTGATTTCACATTAATCAGGCCATCCTCATAGCACACTCCTCCATAATTTAGAGGGCTTCTCTGCTCGGTGTTGCCTGATGTTCCCAGCTGAGCTCCTGAATCATGAAAATCCCGTCCAGTTTCCTCAAAGTGTAACTAACTCCTTATTCTTCTTTAAGACTAAGATCTATTCTGTGTATGTCTTTGTTTTCTATTTCAGCAACGAAATCTCTGAAAGCTGACAAGGATTTAGGTTTTTGGACAGGCTTTCAGACCTTTTTATTTTTTCATTCTATCCACCACAGTCATATGTACTTCAGATTTCTACTGAAGAAATGAAGTGTCATCTTTAGTAGTAGGTTTTATTATTGTTATTGTTATATCTGTTGTCAGGAGACTTGATGTTACTTGTGATTTTCCATTTCTAGCTTTCATATCTTCATCACTGCTACCAAACACCACAAACTGACCTAGAATTAATGAGCAGCCATGGGTATTTTTCCAAGTCACACACACTTTCCGTTGGGTGATGAAGTGTCATTTCGCTTTCAGCCTTCTGCACTCTGTGAAAATCAGCTGCTCAGTCACCAGGTTCAGAAGACACTGTGGGTCATTAAATTTCATCCTTATCACTTGATTTCCAGTGATCTGATACGTTATCACTAAATACTTTCATACTGCTCATTAGAAATAATACAGACATATTTCACAGGAGATTTTCTTGAGAAGCTCCACCAGGAGCCCTTGCACTCAGGAAAGCCTGGTCTTGCTCAGCCTTAGGGAAACCTAGGAGATGCATGCTTTTGTTTCCAGTCCCGCTGAGAGCTCTCCAGAATTCCCAAATGGACCTTTTGTGGTCTGAAAAGGGAACCATCTGATTGTCACGAACAATCGTAACTAAGGCACCATGAGAAATCTTACCAGAGAGTTTTGGAAAAACAGAGGCTTTGGCAATTTACCACACACATACTAAAGGGACTTCATTACATGATTTTACAATTAAGGAGAAAACATCAAAACATATTGTCACATTCAAGTTAAAAACAATGGCTTGTATTGAAAAGCATCTGTTTCAAGTTAACTACAGATGTGAACTGTTAATAGAAACCATGAATATTATCATTGGTGTTTTTGTTTTAGCTCACTTTGTATCACAGAAAACTTAACTGATTCAGGCATCTTTTAATAAAGTTGATCTTAATCCAATTAGGCAGAAAAATTCTGATATTTTAAAGAAATGGGTATAGTTTGGAGCCCTTCCAAGCACAAAATTTTCCCTAATGTCTTTTGAAATACAAGGCATTTTTATCTGTATAGTATATGAGTTATATGACTGCTGTAGACACTTCGGGTTGATTCAGCTCTCACAAATACTATTCTGTATCTTTCTTACTTTTGGAGCTATTTCACATGCAAACCAGCATGAGAACTGCAGCACAGCATTTGATATTCCCCCACCAGCAATTTGCAAGAAAAAGAAAAAGAGGAAAAACACTCTACTCCATAGCTAATGCCAAAGTGCACAGTCACTGGGAAGAAGGAGGGAAAACTCATGCAAGACAATGTCGGTCACAAATGAGCACATGGACAAGTTTATGAGTGTACAGAGAATGTACCAAAAGGGCAAAATGCAGTTGACCAGACGCTTTTAGGAGCCCGTGGCAAATCTGCAAAGTAGCTGGAGAGAACTTAAAGAGAAAATATCTTTTATTGGATCAATAGGACTGCATGCAGCAGTGCGTGTGCGTGGAAAAGTGTCGGTCTGGGGCACTGGGGTTTTTCATGTGTGGTGTTACTAAAACAGTACTATTTTTACACACTCAAAAGTCCCAGAAAAATGATCTCAGAAGAATAAAAGAACATTAAAAAGCATTCAACTGCAAGAGATGCATCATATATGTGCAATGTAGGTTTTCTCTTGATGGCTGTAAATTGCTACTCAACAGGCTAAAAAAAAAAAAGACTGGAGAAAGACTGAGAATGTTTTCCTTTCTGGAAGCAAGGCATGTATCTGGCAAAGCTTTTAATTAATTCTTAAAAGGGAACGAACAGAATATTCTAAGAAAATAACAGTATTTTTAACTAATGCTATTAATGGACACTTAGTTAAACAAAAGTTTTTTCCCGTTTGATTTTTTTTTCTAAATCAAATAAAATTCAAGTGGTTTTTTTTCCTTTCCTTCTA
Organism: Falco peregrinus; assembly: GCF_023634155.1. Lineage (NCBI taxonomy): Eukaryota > Metazoa > Chordata > Aves > Falconiformes > Falconidae > Falco > Falco peregrinus. The sequence continues at coordinate 101,575,589 of NC_073724.1, forward strand.
ACAGATTAATAAGTATTCATATTTTTGAAACAAGTCATCATTTTTAAAATAGTATTTTTAAAGTGGTATGTTTAGTTTGTTGGAATTTCTAAGTTATTTCACTTCTGTTGAAGGCAGCATAGAAAAAGATAGGCAAAAGATCACCTAATTACTTCTGTCACAAAACACTGTGTATTAACTCAACTATTAGCTGAAATATTTTTAACACCTGGTAAACAGCAATTTCCTACTAATTCATTCCAGATTGAGATGGTAGCTTTTAGAATGTTCAAATATAGGTAACAGCTGACAAGGTTTTACAAATCGTAAAGCTTTGTGTGTTGGGAGGATGGATTGCTTGGTTCATCATCAGCAGGGTAGTAATAGTTCCCCTGTACTAGGCAGGACTAGGATACAAACAAAAATTTTGTTCATCTGAAAGTCCCAAAAGCTTGTTGTGAAGATTTCTATAAGTGTTATACAGTGAAATACTTTCTGCTGATCTCTGCATTTTTAAACTTTGTATCATTCATTACACTGCTTGTTGGCAGCCAACATACAAATCCCAGACATATAATGAGATGTGTTTCTCGAGGACCATGATAAAAATTTGCACTTTTTGAGCAAACAAGTTTTTTCCACATATGAAAATGTTTAAACAAAAATTTAATTACTGGATTCAGAAAGTTCCCTTTAGGCCACAGAAAATTACTTTAATCTGTGAATGTCATTTGCATCCATCAGCAGACAAAACTTCTCAGTCAATAGCACAGTTAGCCTAAAATGTGGCTTTATATTTGTTCTGCTTTAATGGTGCTTGTCTCTGTCCTGCAAGGAAAAATTAATGCCTCTCTCTGCTCAAAGAGACAGTTGACTGAAAAAAAGGTGTTTATTGTTGGAACATTCATTCATTTAACCATACCTTCGTTCAGCCATACTATATCCCTGATGAAGGTTTAGTCTGAAAATTATACTATGCAAAAGCACAAATTGAATCCTGTTTTATCAATATGACCTGAAAAGCTTCACAGAGATAGCTGTGGGAAAGGAGATGCACATTCAAAAAGATTTAAAAATAAAGAGTTTAATAATTTTGTTTCTGTTTAACAATTTCATGCAGTGTGAAAAGTTCCCATGATGAATGCAAGGCAATTGAGGCCAGATGTCTTTCAGGGATGTGGTGATAAGTACAGACTCAGCTGGCTTGATGCTCTGGGGTAGGTGGTAAGGAATTAATAAAACCAAAGTGCCCAATTAACCTGGTTATCTAAAACTGTGCCACAGACAGTCTCAAGCATTTCACAATTTGGCCCAAATAACTTGTCATTGATCTATCATGTTTAAAATATACATTGGCCACGCAGAAGGCAGAATGAGCTCTTTAACTTATGAGACTTGTTCCAAACACTTCTATTATTTTTATGTCAGTGTGCTAACAAATGTATGTTTAGGTAGCCCTGCAGCTTTAAAACTTCCTACTGTCACATAATAAGATTATGGGTTTGTTAATGTAAACATAACCAGAAGCCAAAAGAAAAAACAAAAGCCCAACAAGGATATGATGACTCTTCCCAACCCTTTTCATCCATATGTGGGGTTTCCAGACCCCTCAACTGTGCCAAATGCTGAACCGACTGGTTGTGTAGCTGAGGAAGGGGCTGGAGGGGAAAATGTAGCTCAGAAGAAGGGGAGAAATAATCTTCTGGAGTGGAGATGAGGAGGTGTTTCACCACAGATGTTCCCACAGGAACATCTTGCAGGGCATTTGAAGAACTGGATGGCAACAATGTGCAGGGTTTTGGCTGAGATGTTCATTCATCAGACAGAAGAAATATGAGGATAAAAGGAGGAAAGCCTTTCCTTGAACCCTCTGTTCTTTTTGTGCTAATAAACAAGTCAAGGTGTTTATGCTGATTGATTATATTAAGCGAGCAGTACTCAGCTTTATTTTGCACATGAAATGGAGTTTACAGTATGAGACAAACTGGCCACCAACGGGGACGTGTTCATGAGCATGTCGGTGAACTGCTGTTTAGTTGGTCCTATTCAGGAATGTACCTGTATCCATGACCCAAGTTAAGCCAACAAAGTACCTTCCCAAACTGAGATGGAAATACTCAGTACTAAGTACCACAGTGACGACAATGATAATGACAATGATAAAGGAGCTTCAAAACAGTGAAGTGAACACTTTAAAGTTCACACACACTAAATAAAGTGCACCAAGGGGGACATTTAACACCAAAATCTTCACTAAGGTCACTTTCTGCTCACAGTTCGTGAAACGTGGCCTTACATGATAGGATAAACTGGGAAGCAACTGTAAAGTCTTCACACATGTAAAACCTCTTAGTCTCAACGTGTGTTCCTCCAGAGGAGTTTTACTTTAGCAAAGACAGCAGCATCGAGTCTAACACCTTGGCCAGGATTTACAAAGGAAAAGGAAAGCTTTTTCCACTTAAAGTTCCTATCAGCTGCACTGGCAGTAAATTCCTCATCATGGAGGGAATCCTATAATCCTACATAATAAATCTTTTACAGAGTTTAATCTCCATCATGAAAACCATTCATATGCAAGGACTGACCTTCTGCCAGTCTTTAAAGAAATCAGTTAGGTACTGTAAAATCAAGCTACCTCAAGCTAAAATTAATATTAATTCTCTAGCTCTTATCTTTTTCTTCTGAAAGCACAACAGTTATTGTGTGATGGGTCCTTTTGGTATTGTCGAATTAGTTTTCTCATTCATCTAGAAGTCCTTACAGTGAACTAGAGCAAAACATCAGGTTGAAGAGGTTTCTTTTTCAGCAGTTTGACTATTTCTTAACAGCTGCATACTTGCTTCATTTGCAGCACAGCTTTAACGATGAAAATGTGTTTCCTAATGCAGAAATGGGAGATTCCCATGCTAAAAACATGGACTTTATAACCTCTCCTCTGGAAGCACCCACAGTTCACATAAGCAGCTAAAAATTTCTTAATTTGACATATGGCTGCTCCCAATGCAAGTATCAGCTGAGTTCGGAAACAACAAAAGCTAGAAATACAACCACCTCCTTTCCAATTTTCTTATTGATTATAAGATTACGGAAAGAGTTAAAACCCTTATCTTCTCCACCACACCCACTCCAGGGAATGCCATGAAGGAAAACTGATATACATTAATTTATTTTTTTCTTTTTGTTTGTGCTTCCCATTTTGATCATTTCATGTATGTTTTGATGTGCAAAGTACAATCTTCCCAGTAAAGGACTAAGAACCAATTTATAGCACCAGCATACAAAATCAGACTTGCAGGAGGAAATTGTTGGTAGACATCAATTAAAATTACCTCATTAAACGTAGCATGGACCAGTACATAAATCTTAATTCCGTTTTGATAACACAGTTTTAATCTAAGAAAGCCCAACACCTTGTACGAATATTAGTGCCTAACGGCTTTTAGTTACCTCCTTTGAACTTATATACATTGTACCTGTGACTGAAAATTATTTCAAATAATTCCAAAAGGTTTCCAAAAGGGCAGTCACATAGCTAGGCATTAATCAAGCACCTCTCCAGTGATTCCTAAAATTCTAGGTCACCATCCACCTGTCACCTATCAAATATTTTTTTGGCCACATTCCCAACTGATGATTGAGATTTGGATTATGGAGCATAGGTGACTCAGAAGGCCATTTCCCATAGCCTGGCAGGCCATCAAGTAGGAAAGTTAGAATGTAAAAAGATAAAAATGTCATCATTATGCTGATTCTCTATTCCAGATTAAGTCCATTCTTCTGCCTGTGATGCCTCCTAATAAATGGTGACTATTCAATACCTCCATAAACATGAAGTATAAAAAAGTGTGAAATAAGTATTTTTTAAAAATCAAAATAGCACTACATAGTCACTGATCACTTCCTCATCACACTCTAATTACTATGATCATCACACTAAAACGTACTTGAGATATGACAGCTCTGGGACCTCAATGCTTGAAGTGTGCTTCTAAGTACCCTCTGCATTAAATACATCATCTTTACTGAACCAACAGCTCAGCTGTATCTATCATCAAATAAGAAAATTTTGAACAGCACCCGTTAGCCTGGAGTTAGAATAGTGATACTGGTCTTTGCATTGCAGTTATTTCTAATAGTAATGCTATAAGCCAATTTACAATGCAGTGCAAATATTTGGTAGTCTGTTACTCCAGGACTGCTGCTTAACAGCCTCACAGGTCACTCCTGATGTGAGAGTGAAGAATACAAGGGATATAGAAAGAAAGAAAGAAAGATAGACACAATGTGGTCAAGTCTACTTTGAAAGGAAGTATGATGAAAGTGTTTAGCAAAGGTCCTAGCAACTGATATACCCTGTACAGTATGGTTGACTTGTGAATTTGAGCATTTCCACATGTGCTGGGCAGCTGGCACATGTGTCACTCTGTGCCTGCTCAGTATTACTGGACTGGGGAAATTTACCCTGTGAGAAGGGAGCAGAACATAAGCAGAATTCTCTCAACAAATGTAACCGTCACTGATTAAACTTAATGTTACTAGGTAACCATAATAAGATGACATTAAATAGTCATTGACTCATTTCCCAATGAGCAATGAAAACTGAAAGGGTTACCATATGCCATTAATTTGAATTATATCAGAGGGGCCTCATAAGAATGAGAAATGACTACCATTGGTAATTTGTACTTATATTAAGTCCAGTTATTTTTTAATTTTGAGATTTTTGCAAAGAAGAGGAAAAATATTTTAGAAATTCTATTTTGTTACTAAGATGTTACTTTTTTTTAATTCTAAGAGCAGAGGAGACATCACTTGTCACCTCAGGTAGGTAATTACTGGGTTGAGACCATAAATATCAGTATGTTAACAACTGGGCAAACTAATATTGACTTTGATTTACATGTTGTGGACCAGATTCTTAGCTAGCATAATAATCAGTGTATCTTCATCCAAGTCGGTGCTATCAAACTGCATTGATTTACAGTCATTGGAGACTGAGATTATGTAGACAATAGCTATTTTTAGAAGGCATTCTTTGGAAGAAACCGTTATGATGAGGCCAAATTCTGCACCACTTAATCAGATGCATGGTCCCAATGGGATTAAGAGTAAGAAGAGAAAAATGTGGCCTATCTTCTGGAGGTTATGTCTGAGTTTTGAACATAAATTCTGGTGCAGCTTAATAATGATCACATTTGAGCTACATATATACACCTTTAAAAGGCCATAGAAGATGATAGATTAAATTTTGAAAGCAATGGTGCTGGAAACACAAGCAAGTCTGAGCCAAAAAGATAAGAAAACAATCCAAGGCATAGATGCTAACATTGTTCTCCCTCTCTTACTCGACAGCTGCTTGTCTGAGGATCTGTCATATGGAAAATATGTGAATGCAATGAAACATCTGTTAATGTATCTCTGCTCCCACCCAGCTCCTTAAAAGCAAGAACTGTAGGCTTGTTACTATTTTCAGTAGTGCCCAGACACTTGTTCTGTGCATCATAGCATGGGGACGGTGATGTCTCGGGGCTGCCTGCCTGCTTGGGGCCAGAATGGCAGCACGCTGCAATCATCTCAGGCATGTGGGGTAATACAAAGACAAGGTCTTAAAGCAGCATGTAATCCTAAAAAGTGCCATTCCAGAGGATTCCCATTTAGGAATACTTAGCACAAGGAGACCTAAATGCACAAGCAGATAGTTTAGTTTGCAGTGTGCTCTAGCTAGGGAGATAATTACTAGCCCAGCTGCTTCAGTTACATCTTTTCATCTTATTAGACAGCCACTTTCCTGATCTCTTGCATGTTGCCGACACATGGCAGTCATACCTGCTGGAGACACTGACAAATTATTCCTGGCACTTATTATTACTTTGTTTCTTTACTGGAGAAACTGGGAGAGTGTCAGCAAATGGGGTGCACTAGGAAAAAAACAAGAAGGCTCCTTCTTCAGATAGAAAAGGGGAATAAAAGTAAAGAGTCCAAATGCTTGTTTCTGTTGGCTTTAGCAATAGCCAGGCAGCTTCACAAACTTAATAAAATGTGCTCCCTTCTCCTTAATGCCTATAAAACATATATTCCTGTACAGAAACAGCAATCTCACACCAGACTGAGAATGCAATGAAAAAAGTATATTGGTTTGACTGAGCATTATTTTTCTACTGACAGACAAGGTACTTTGTGTCATTTCAAAATCTAATATTCAGTATATCCTTGTTTGTCTGGGTGGGTTTTTTTCCCCATCTGTAAATGCAACGGTAGGCAAGTTTAACCACATTAGGAAATTTTAATTTTCAACCTGAAAATGAGATGACAGTCTGTCTCAGTTGCTGTCATGATCTTCTGTCTCAAGCTGACATGTTTATTCTTGGGCATTTACACTGTGGTAGTGAATGCCATGAAGGAGCTGAGTTATAAATGGTAGTTTTGATTGAATATGACACTGCAAATAAACATGCCAATACACTCTATAACTTTTTTATCCTCTTTCATCCTCTCAACACTGCAGCTGATACCCCTGGGCACCTGCTGCCAATAAGTCCATAGAAAGGTATGGGCATCAGACAAGCATACATGAAAATGGCCATGAATAACAGCTAATAAGAACAGAATTCAGATGTGAAACTATAGCGCCATGAAAAACAATGTAAAGGCTTTGGAAAAAAATGTTTTATGTTTACCTCAAAATTCTCTGCTACCCAGCAGTCATACCCTTGCTTAAAGAAGAGACCACAGAGCAACGCAAGAAAGAATCACACAAAATGTCTGTGATCATCCTCAGATCGGCCAGTGAAAATTTCTGTTACAGAGCAGTCTTCATTGTGCTACTCCCACTGTAAAATGGGTGTAGAGGCAAATCTCATACAATGACGAAGGTGGAAAAATCATAGTAAATCTCCATGTCAGTGCCTTTTGTTTTTACTGCTTTGGATGTGCATTTTGCAGAGCCATAAAAGCATGGAAAAACCTACCAAACAAGAAAATGCTCTTCTTTAACCCTTTGGCACTGGGCAAGGAGTGTCTGGAAATCTTGAATTTTAGTGTCAAGGGTATCAAAACAAAGCAAAAAAAAAACAACCACCAGCTCAACTCTCAAAGTCTGGCAAGAGAGGTGGAGAACATAAAAGCTGTGAAAATGAGGCTAGCTAGACAAAAATAAAGGACTGGCAGTAGAAAATATTAGGTATCTGATTTCTGAACAAAGAAGGTTGTTGTTTTTTCAAAAAGATGCATTTTCTGCTTTGTAGAAGTGGTATTTGAAGCAGAAAGTTAAGACTTCATCTGATTGCTAACAAAATAACAGTAAACTAGTCTTCATAAGCTGTTGTCTTATTGTCATGTTCCCACATTCTAGTCAAGGAAGTTCTAAAGTGCCATGACAGTCTTTCTGAGTATTATAATGTCACTTTCTTTCCCAGATTTGAAGAGCCAGGATTCAAATAATTTAGCCATTGTGTTTTCAGAATAAGGCATGGTAGATGTAATCTGTATTTTGACACTAATTTAAGAATAAACAGAAAATTAGCTGTTGAACTCCTCCTAGCTCTGACACACAATCATAATAATGGTCCTATTGCTCAAATGGAATCAGTATGAATATGTTAAATAAAACTAGTAGGCAATCTGGTACAGTACTGAATATTTACATATTCATAATCTGAGTAAATATAGGCATATATTTTTACATGTGCATGTGTGTACCTGCACACAGGTGTGTAAATCAACTCCTGGATTTTACAAAGACATTTTGCATGCCCTTATTGTCCTGGTCTCTGTGATTCCCATCCTAGGAATATTTTTTCCTCCCCTCCCATAGGTTGATGGGTGTAAATTCAAGATTATCAGGGCTGCTGGATATGCAGCATTCAAAACAACAAGTACCTAGTGCTCTAGTGGTTTAACATGCACCTGAGTTTGGCTGTGTCCTTAACTTCATGGCTTAGACTGTGTACATGGCACTTGTGGGAGCCCCAGTGCTCCAGCACGTACCACTGCCCATTTTCCTTCATTCGGAGCGCTCAAGTACAAAATGTAGCAAAAGGGGCTGACCTGGATAAACAGGTCAACCATCCAGAAGGAAGCTGTTTTCAAGAAGAAAAGAGGAGTGACACTTAGTTCAGGCACCTTGCTGCTGCGCTGTTGCCCTCATTTCTGAGGTAGCACACAACTTGTGCCTTTGTCCTTGGTCCACAACTTCTCCAGCTGTGGCCCTGGTGAAGAGGAATGTAACTGCTGCCCTTTGAGCCAACCTCATCCCTTCCTGAGTGCCTCCAGTGTGCTCAGAAAAAACCCATGGCGTGAGGTTCCTCAGGAGATGGCTGTGTCAGGGGACCTCTTGCTCTGTCCCTGTACTGCCGATGGATGCAATGGGCAGTGAAGGGAGCAGGTGGCAAAACCCACCGGTCCCATGGGGGATCTTTGTGGAGCAGAGGGGATCGGGTTGCTCCCAAAGGCAGGCAGACCCATGAGCTTTCCCCAGCTGAAGCGTCTAAATCCATCTTCAGCATTAAATCAAGCAGTTCAAAATAATGACTGCAGTTCTCTGTTTGTGAAATGAGGGCCACAAACACGTAACGATTTGAAAGGGCCGTTAGGAGGATTAACATGCGAAAGTTTGAGAGTAGCTCAGATATGGGGACAGAAATCACTAAATGGGGACCATTTCTGTAAGAATGCTGAAGTACAGTTTCTAACATGGCAAGAATAATCTTCCAGCTCATTCTTCTTTCAGTGCTTTTCCTGTCCAGAAAAAAAAAGAGAAAAGGTCTGGCCATACTTTCAGGTGTAGTGCTTCCTCCTTTTTCCCAGGCAGAAGAGTAGGAGTGTTTAGTTCTGTGTTTTGTGTGTGTGGCACTAAAAAAAGAAAATAGGTTACTGGAACTGTGACTAGAAGATCTGCAGGTGTGTGTCCTATGATCACAGGCAGAGCAGCTGGGAGGTCAGGAAATTGCCGGTTTCAACTTTGAAGAGGCTGTATAATAATTTCAAACTAAAATTAAACCATCTCTCCCCCTGGGAAAAATCAAAAGCATTTGTTAAACCTGCAGATCAACCGATTGCATATTTCACCTGGACTGATTTTGAGCTACGTGAGTCTTCCTTCAAATTACATTTACATTAAAGGACATATGGCTACTGTGTATCTTTTTATTCTTTCACCTTTCTGCCTTGATCACTACTGCAGGTGCTGTAGATACAGAAAGACTAAATAAGCAACACAATGTTCTTTAAAGGAGACATGCAAAGTTCAGATACAACTCTTACAAAACTATTTTCAATCCAGCAAGTAAACTGAGAACTTAACAGTATCAGGAAAACCAAAGCTCAAATGCAGTTGAGACTTGCAAGGGGTGTCAAATGCAACACAAAGAGTTTCTACTACTATATTGGTAGGAAAAGGCTGAACAAGGAAAACGTGAGCCTGTTGCTGAATGAGTCAGATGATTTAGTGAGAGCAGACATGGATGAGGCTGACATACTCATTGCTTTCTTTGTCTCAGCCTTCACCAACAAGGTCTCCCAGGCTTCCATGCTTATTGAAAGGGTTCAAGAAGGGAAGAACAACCATCAGCACATAAGGATCTAGTCATGGAGTACTTGGGAGCCCTCAAGTCACATAAGTTCTTGGGACCAGATGGCCTGCATCGAAGGGTCTGGAGACAACTGGCTGATGCCCTTACAAGGCTGCTCTCTATCATCTTTGAAATGTTGTGGAGATCAGACAGATCCCCTGATGACCAGGGAAAAGCAAACATTACATATATCTTTTAAAAAGTCCAAAAGACAATCCAGAGAATTACAAACTGGTCAGCCTCACTTTGTTTCCTTGGAAAATGATGTAACAGTTCCTCTTGGAGCAAATTCCTGGGCACAAGGAGGAGAAGGTTGTGACTAGGAATAGCCAGTGTGGACTTAGGAAGGGTAAATCATGCCTGACCAACCCTGTTGCCTTCCATGAAAAAAACCACTGAGTTTGTGGGCAAGGGGAGAACAGTAGATTTAATTTAGCTTGACCTTAGTAGGGCATTTGAAAACATCTCCCCCCAGTAGTCTTGTATCCAAGTTGGGACACATGGTGGGGGTGTGTGGATTAAAAAACATGGTTGGATGATTAGATTCAGCAAGTAGTGATTAGCAGGTTGTGGAGCTCAACTTGGAGGCCAGTAGAAGTGGAGTAATGCAGGGGTCTATCCTGGGACCTGTCCTGTTTAACAACTTCATCAATAACCTGGAGGAGGCATCAGAACGTTTGCATATCATGATTACAGCCCAGCCATGCACATGAACATGAACAGTGATCCTTCTCTTTCAACAAGAAGGAATATATTTTCAATGCACGTGATCTGGAAGCAACAACCCTTCCTTGTTTCAGGCTCTTTATCCTGTGCCTCCTATCATCATTTCCTATCATCATTTTCCCACCCTGCCCCTGCCCTTAACCCCTCCTCAGCCTATCTCAGTTTTTCCTGTTCCCCATTTCATCTTTTCTACTTTTGCCTTCTTTTTCCCTGGTCCTAACCAATCTCTTGTCTCTGTTCCCTAAGCAGCGCTTCTGCTCCCCACTCCTCCTCTCCCAACCAGGGTCTGCCTGAGATATCTGTGTTTTCTCCTTCTCTTTGTACATTTCTGAGCTGCAACCAGGGGAGTGTTGAGAGCACAAGACAAGGCAGGCCCTGAGTTTACCCTCATATCCCCTGGTAAGCACAATAATTTGTCTCAGGGACAGTCCCACACAGATGCTGCAGCTTCTGCCTGGCCCATGTTTGATGCACATGGAGTCTTCAGAGATGCTGGTGCTGACCTCTGACAAACATGTGGAAATGGCGTTTCTGGAAGACTTTAGCAAATTAAAGGTTGGGTTGGTTTTCACAAGGATGGAAACAGTCAGTCATTTTGGATCTCATTTTCAGTGTTTGCCAGATAAAACAATTTGGCCAAAGCTTAGACACAGCAGAGTAGTGAAAAGTCTGTATAACAATTTTATCACTAGGAAAACATTAAAACATCCCTGATTTCTCTTTGAGCAGCTTTAACTTGAAACAGGAAAAGAAACTTAAGTAACATCCAAGGTGGAAGTTAATCAGTCTGAGCAATTACAGCCTTTGGCAACTGAAAAGGATGGTGGCAATGGAAAACGGAAAACAAACAACTCCCACTATCATTTCCACTTCCTCCTAAACCAAAGATGCAACCAGTTCGGCCACCTCTGTATGTAATGCTTCTCTTACCGAAAGCAAATATGGACAGAAACCATCTCTCCTTCCCTAGCACAGTGTAATAGAGTGGTGCAGTAGTGCAGCACAAAGACAATTGCTAATTCTTAATAATCAATTGAGCAGATGATCCTGAGCATCAGACAGTGGTGCAACCAAGTCACCTCTGCAAGCAGGAGAGAGAACTAAATTCTTTCTCTACTTATTAAATGACAAAGTAATGAAAATGGGACTGTTTTCTAAAATCTAGGCCCTCTTTATATGTCCATCCACCTTAACCCAAGAAGCAGTTTTGCTCATTAAGGATATCCAGTGATTTGACCATATTCTACCAGCTTGTAAAGGGGAACTTTTAAAGAGAATTCCAAGAAAAATGCAGGATTTTTATCAATATTTGAGACTGGCTCATTTAGTATTAATGAAACACGAAATATGCCAGCTGCCAGACTTGTCAGTCTAGGCATGTTTCCAGATTAGCCTGCTTTAATGCTCTTTCTTTCTTCTTTAGTGGTGATATGAAATAAAAATAACATTGGGGATTTAGTTTACTTATTTTTTGTGAGCATCTGTGGAGGCTTTGTTTTTAATGTTCTCACTTAAGAGCATCTTCTCCAGAAGATCCAGAAGTAACATAGCCAAAGATAGCTTCAATAATCCAATATAGAACATGCAGGAAAACACAATATTATGAATCTTTTTTCTTCTTTCTATATTTTGCATCTGTAATCAAGCTCATGTGACACTTAGACAACCTATTACTTGATTGTGTCTTTAATTTGGGAAGTGAGATAAATAAGTGGTATCAGCTGGGCCAGCAATTAACTATGCATTGAAGTGCAGTTTCAAAAATAGAGCCTAAGCTGACTCTTTTTAAAAGAACTGGTCCCAGAATCTCAGAATATCATGTCCATTTGTATATGTATTGTTAAAATCTATGAAGCCATTGAACATTTCCTTATATGCATAGGATAATAAGAGGTGAACATGTACTGCTCAATATGAAAGAGCGTTCAAAAAGACAGAAATGGACTCAGGGGCTTCCAACGTGAGTGACCATCTAACATCTTCAGGTCTCTAGTCATGTCTACATGACAGCTTGTGGTGCTGTGCATAGACGCACAGGTTTGCTGAGCACCAAGAGCAGTATTACTACAGTGCCAGGGGTCCCCCATGGCAGCACGCAGTGCGGAGCATCCTTAGCACTTCTAGTTGGGCCTGGCTTGTTCAGAGCTGACTGGTAACCCAAGAAGCACATTGCATTACCAGTATTTGCAATGTGAAGGCAGCCAAAGTACAATGCATTTCTCTCTAGCCAAACTGGTGCGGAAAGGCCACAGCTTATTCCATTTCCCAACAGTAAAATACATGCACATATGTACTCTAGTTGACCCTGCTCTGAGCAGAGGGTTTGGGCTAGACAATCTCCAGAGGTGCCTTCATACCTCAGCTATTCTATGATACCTAACATGGGGCAAATGTCAATGCTATCCATCTCCTCATAAACATGCCAAGATCACTACTTTGAAAAACCTCAGAGTGAGTGAACAGAGAAGTAGCTGGGAAGAGGGTAGATGTAAATGGAATGCCAGAATAGAAAGATCTACAAACAAAAACCAAATTTGAAATAGAAGAGCTGGACAGTGGCACAGGCAGCTGGTCTAGAAGAAAGCTAAACCCTTTTTTAGCAGTCAGATTTTCTGGGAAAGAACTGGACAAAACAGTCATTGTGAATAAAGTATCCAAAGGCTTCAGCTGTATTTTTCTGTCAGTTAATGACTGGCAAGTATCTCCTTAATTTTGAGAATTTGCCATACCTAATTGTCCCGTAATTTATGCAAATCTATTTCCATCATGTACACAGAATACCGAATACCGGTTATTAGTTATTTACAACTAGTAGTCAGCTAGCTCTGGGTCATGACTGAAACTGTTCAAGCAGAAGAAAACAAACAATTTAGGCATAATGATTTAGGCATAATGAGCAATGAATATTCTTTCTTTCCACAAAGTACTATCCCTGTTTTTAGGTGAGTACTTACTGGAAGTCACCATTCACTGAACAGGTAATAACAAAAATCCATTTAAAAAGCGTACATATGTAACAAAAGGGAAAGGTTCCTGTGTAGCGCAGTTATCAAAATGCAAAGAAGAATTGTAACATATTCTGGGTCAGATATTCTAGACTGGTGTAAAATCAGCATCATTCTAGTGCCAGCAGTGGAATCCCTGAGGTTTCATTGATTTATACCAGATGCAAGTCTGGACTTTCCCCCCACACACACACACACATTGTTCAACCAGCTTCATTGCAGAAGATGAGCAGAAAAAAAGGGCTCAGGAACACCACAGTAGCAGGCAATTGGAGAGATTAGATGCAAATTCATTAAGGCATGAATAGGTTATTGCAAAGAGGCAGAGGAAAGAGAAGCCAGATTCTGGCAATGTTACTGTGATTGTGACATATGAACTTAGAGATGATGGAGATAAAGGGCAGAAAAGACAGTGTGGGGTTAGGAATGTCTCCAGTTCTGCAGTAATTTGACATTAACCTTTGAGAGCTGAAAACACTGAACAAAACTTTTAACAAATTTAACTAAGAGAAAGGTTAGAGAAACAGAAAGGCTGATCAACAGATTTTACCCATAGCAGATTTAGAACAAATTTGCTTCACTAGATTTACTCTGGTGTTGGTTTAGCTAAAATAATTACTTTTAATTATATATTAGGATTATGACTGCCTTTTTGCCATTGTCTGGGTTTATCACCATGATAACCAATGAGGTATTTTTCTAGAGATATTAGATAGCCTGACATGTGAAGCCCTTTCCCAGATTTTCCCGTCTCAGGGAAACCATGCAATGAGAAGAAACAAGCTTGCCTGAATTTGAAAACAAAAAGGTACTTTACAAACACATACCAGTGACAGACCCAAAGGACCACAACACTTGCTTCATCCACCATCTTTGCCATAATCCTGCCTACATGCAGGCATGCACCAGCATGTTTTTTCTTCACCATCAGAGAAACCTAAAACAAAGAAAGAGACTAGGTTTGATTTGTAAAATGCTTTGAACCACACCACTACAGAAAACACATGGGAAACAAGAAAAAGCAGAAACTTCGGCAGAATAACCACTTCAAACCCGGTTGCCCATATGAAAAAAAAACATGCTCAGGAACCCACTGTTTAATAGATCGATACTAGTCATATATAGAAAAGTTAACTGTCTGAACTAAATACAAACTATAACAATGCTAGTGGGAAGTAATTTACATTGACAGCTTTTCAAAACAGCTAGTTTTCCTTGATCCAAAATAAAGTTTTCAAGAATACACCACAGCTGTTTTTAAACATACACTGCAAGTTCCTGGAGGGGAGAAAGAAATAGGCAGAACAGATAAATATGACTGTAGAAAGGGAAAGGCATGATCCCAGCCAGCCCCGTGACTGGATATTCCATGGTAAAGCTGAAAAATACACAGAATGGGGCAGGATGCAGGGCTGCAATCTGGTACCACAGAGCAGGGGAACTGCTGGAGGTTGCGCATGGTCTGGTCTTTGCTGGACAGTAAAGATAAACACAGAGCAAGATAAAACTGGGATAAAGCAGGTAAAAGAAACACCCAGGAATAAAAGCAGTAGCCAATGCAGCTTGGAAGAGAAAAGAAATATGAAAAACTCTCCCTTTGCATGGCCTGAGGGGGCAAAACCAGGACATACTTCAAGTAAACCAGGCACAAATACATCCTTGATAGATCCTATAGCCTGATAGGTAGGACTCTGCTCGCAGAAGTAGAGAGATCTTGATCTTCTCTCACTGCACCTTTCCAGATGCTCATGACTTAACACCAGTTCAATTACATGATAAACCTCCTTGCACAGATACAGGGCTAAAGGCCAGCCAAGGCCCACAGAGGACTGTGTCACTCCTCCCCTAATTAATTCAGGCAGAAGGAACCTGATCAAAGAAGTGCTGACATTCAATCAAAAGTCAGACAATATGCTCATGAGTAATAAGCACCATCATGCTGTCAGGATGTGCCAAGACTTCCACTGAAGTACATACTGGAAAAAGAGGAAGAAGGCCAGAAAGGCAATTGCACAACGTATGTGACAGAGGCTCAACAAAAATAAATAGCTCTCCAGCCAGAAAATAACCCTCCCTGATTCCCCTGTGCACTGAAGAAGGGATAGAAAAAACACTATTCACTCTAAAGCTGTTTCACCTTGTATACTAGCTGAATGCAGGAGACTCATCTGGGTGAAAAACCTATAGCTGCCATACAGTTGTCCATAAGCTGCATGGCAAAAATTTTGTCCAGCATAGATGAAACCAACTCAGTATGTGAATTAAGTACACCAGAGGTCTAAAGGACAAGGAAAAGGTTGGCAAAGAATTGACCCGTTTGGAAAACAAATCCATAAAAGCACAAGTCATCTTTCCAGTCTGCCAGTCCAAGCCATTGGAAAACTGCCTTACCTCATTGGGGTGGAGCAGACACAGGTCTCCAGGTCTTCACCATCCTAAGCCTGCCCTGCTTTTTAGGTAACAAGATCAAAAAACTTCATTGACTAGAGGATTGTAAAACTTTCTCCCTAATGCTTTCCCAAAAAGCTGTAGCACTCAGGCTGAGCTACGAAGACAAAGCTTATAGGACATTATAGGAAAACTACCACAGACTGTCTTTTCCTGAAGCTAAGGTGTCTGAGGAAAAAAAGTCAAGACCTGGACTTGCCCAGCCCTGCTGAAGTCTGTTCATTGCCAGAGCTAAACAATGTGTGTGCCATGTATCACAATAAAAATATTGAATATTTACTTCTTTCTCCTAATGTCATAGTTTCATCAAGCAAAAGAATTACCATCTCCTATAAGTGCCAGTCTTCATTAATTAAAGGACTCTTACTTTAGCCATTCCTTCCCATAGTCTAATTTTGCTCATCAGCCAGATACCTCTCATGGCATGACAATGCATGGTGCGACAACTACAATACATTCTGAAAATCATACCATTACCTTTCTCCCATACTTTCCTGTTTCACAAAAAAGAATTTAAAACATCTTCCAGGATGTATCATGCTTCCTGGAGACTGGATCCCATAGACCTTTAAAGAGGTAATGTTATCTGCATATAGAAATATTCTCCTGTAAAGACATTTCTAGTCATGAGCACATCCATCAATCAGAAAAATGTCATAATTTTGTCCTTTGTTGTTGTTACTCTCAGTTGTCCTCTAAAATAAGATAAGTGTACTTTGAGATCAAACTAACAGATTCTTACTAGAAATCAGGTACACAATAGTTGACACTAGTATAACGCCTCCAGGGGTGTAACAGTCTCCTATTTTGTGTCTATTAAATGAAGGCTCTGGCTTAGATAGTAGCTGCACAGACCTGACGCAGAACTGTCTTGTTTCTCTGGCCTGAGAGGAGGGGGTGCTCAGGTGAGATGACCACTATGGGGGGTCTCTCCCTGCCTAAAACCTGTTTGAACCATGTGGAGTGCTGAGAGCTGAAAAGCCACGCTGAGGGGTAAATGCATTATGAGCTTGCTGACTGCCAAGATATCTGGAATATCACCTCCATGCCTGTGCACATCACTGTAACTTTTTTCTTGCAGAAAAGCTGTTGTTGCCTGGCTTTGCCTAATGAATTGGAAGCACAACTGAGGCAGAATTTGGTGTCACCAGCTCTCCGACACAGCGCTAAGAACAAAGAGAAAAAAAGCTACGAGGGCAGATGCATAAGAAAAGGAGCCCGTCAGGGAATGCCTGTGAGTTTCTGCATTCTCTCCAGACAAGGAAAGCATGTGTTTTTAATGGCTTCTTTTTATAAAGTACATTGAGATAAGGTTGGGGTTTTTTTATCAGTGTAAATCTTATTATAAACTCTTCCATCTCTCTATCTGGCAAAATCATCAAGGAAAGGTTGTGCTTTCAGTACCTGCAGCATTAAGTACAAGTCAAAGTACAAGTCATCGCTTGTAATTTTTTACAATCCTGTATTATTTTACCACTTTCAGACACCAGCTACATTATGCTGCACACACAGTATATTGCTTTCCACAGGTCCAACGAAACATGTCTCTATTCAAATTTTTAAGCTGATGTTAAAAGCTACGGTCATCCCTATAATATCAAAGTAATTTGGATATGGGATGGATGTAAAAGGTCAACATTTTCAAGTATTCAAACACTTTTGAAGTTTGAGAAACCACATTCTATTGAAGTGAGAATTCATCTCTTCAACACAGACTAACAGGAGTTGAGGACGCTCAGTAAGTCTTAAAATTAAGAACCTAAAGTTAATGTGGTCTTTTCACAAATGTACCTGCAAATATGTGCAAGCAAATTTTAGATTCTAGCATTTCAGCAAAGAGATAAGTAAGAAGAAAATGTGTTTTGAAGCAATATGTCTAACTTGAAGTGCTTGAGTTTTATTATCAGAACTTCTTAATGTTTTAAAACCAAAAACACTATCCAACAGAAAGAAAGGATATTTGGAGAGTCATCCATTCATTCAATTGAAAAATCAACATTTTTGGGGTAGTATTCATCTCACTTAGCTCTGGAAATTTCTGCTTAAGTATCTAAATCTAAGTAACTCTAGGCTTCCTGAAGCTGATAGTGAGAACTAAATTACCTTTGAGGAGATATTATTTTTGTCCTTCGTTGTTACTCTCAGTTGTCCTCTAAAATAAGTGTACTTTGAAAGTACTTGGTGCTTTGAGAGAACATGGTATAATAGCCTCATACTGTACCTGCATTGTGGGGAAGGAAGGGAGGCTGAGTCCTCTGCTGATGCTCCGTCAGGGTGGCTGAGGTGGGAAGGCACCTTTGGAGATCCTCTAGTCCAACCCTTGCTCAGAGCAGGGTCACCTACAGGAGGTTGCTCTAATAAAACTATGAACCTTTTGGGACGCTGATGTCTGGAGGTGTCAGGCAATAGGACCAGTGTCTTACTTACCAGCACTGCTGTGCTTCACACATGGCAAGAGAGCAACCGCAGCGGTGAAGTTACAGGATCTTTCAAGTGGTGGAATGGTTCCCTTATTCAACAACAATGAAAAAGATGTAAAAAATAAAAAATGTTGCAGTGGGGAGGAGACAGGAAAGGATGCAAAAAAGTCGTAAGTCATCCCAAGTAATGGCTTGGTAGGAAAATGTTTTCACACTTCAGCCCACTGAAACTAGACTGAAGCTCCACCCTGTGTAATGTCTGTATTTTAACTGTAGATAATTGAAATGGAACACACCAGCCTTTACTTATCCTGCCTAATGAGTGTTATCGTGTGGAAAAGGTAAATCAATAACAGCTGAGATCAAACATACCAATCTCCTTTTGAGTGTACAATGCTCTCATTTATATAAAACTTTACAACCTGACTGCCCCTCTCGTTTAAGCATAGTGAGTGAAACATTGCCCAGTACAAAAGACCTTCTCTTTTAAGAATTCTCCATGCTGTTTGAAAGGGTAGCCCAAATGAGTTGCTGGAATGACCATTGAAAGGGCTACTCGTTAGCTGTGACTGTCCTTGGGAATCAGCCAGACGTGAGGTAACGAGACCACAAAGTGCTGTTGGTATTGGCAGCAAAGCCCAGGTTCATCATAGTACCTCTTGTCTAGACTAGGGATGTAAAAGGAAATAGAAAACAATTCTTTGACTATATGCACTTGATGTTCCATCCCCTTCTTCTATAGAAAAATGTAAGACATTTGGAATTCTTCATTTTTATTTGGGAAAGACAAATTTGGAAACCAGAGTGACTCATGCTGGAAAGTGTCTGACTGGCATGTGATAGCCGGCTAGCTCCAGAAAGTTAAGGCTGTAGGAAGAGTTTGGGGAAGGCATGTGGATTCAGATTTTAATATGATTTAACTCTTAGTAGCCTTATAATTCATTTTGCTTTATTCACTGTGCAAATGACAGGGAGGCCCCTTAGGCGGACAATCTATCTGTTTACAAGCAAGCTGATACATATCAGAAGGTCCACATACTCTGGGAATAAGAGTTTCATTCTTAGGAATATATTATGGGTCCATTCCCAAACGTACTGCACAAATCTCCTTTCAGGTAATTCTGCAACAGAGATATCCTGGAGGGAAAGTTCAGATCAATTCCTATTTCTGACTCACTTGGTTAGCTGCAAAACAACTGCTTTTCTCTGCAGAGCATCCTGGCACTGTGGTATTCCTGTTCAAATCGAGATCCACCCGCCCTTTGCACAAAATTCCTTCTCATTTCCAGCTGCTGCACTTCGTCCCCTAGCTGGCTCAGGTTCTGTTACAGAGGGGCTGCTGACCCAAAGCTATAGAATGAAGGAAAATTTATAGACTTTTCTCAGGACTTTTCCCAGAAGCTGAATCACACCTGTTTGGGGATTTTTTTCTGTCGTGACAGCTACCGTAAGCTTAACGGCACCTCTCACTCTTCATTGCCTCCTTTCCTTCAGCTGGGGGCTGACATCCTCCTCTTTCACCCATCCCTCATTTCTTTTGGGAAGCATAGGCACTGAGTTTCTTCAATTACCACATCTATCCTCTCTCTCAGCTCTCAGCATTTACTTACTGTCTCATTTCCTAGTAATAAACCAAAAGGAAAAATTCACCATCTACATCCTAGGATCTTTTTAGTGTCCTTTTTAATGCAGGCTACTGGGAGGGTGAGGGGCATCACAGTGCCCCCTTCTTTACCACTGCCTGCTTATAGACATCTTCTGTTTCTGTTTCCAAAAGTATGTCTTGATCCTCTCTCTCTCTTCCAGTGCATAGTGCCCATGTGTCCTTCATTGTGCTGATGAGAACAGAAGCTGATCTTTCCTCATCTGTTTATCATTCCGAATAAAATTTTGTGTTCTTGCAGACAGGCATGGTTTTAGCAGCAGGACTGATGGGACTCACAGTACTTTCCTCTAAACCCACCTACCATTGTGTACATGCTCCAGATCACATGATGCTGTAATGCAATTTTGACTGTTTGCCACTCCACATACACACAGGCCTCTAAAAGGCTTTTTATTTTTTTCATCATTCCCATACTTCATTCCCCAAGCACTACCATTCAGACACAGAGGCTAGGAAGAACTTTCTATGCCAAACACTTGCAATGCTGGAGTAGTACCAAAACAGACCTGCATGCTGCTTTCTCTCTGCTTCTTGGACCTCCCTATTTTTCTGATCTTTTATCGTCACCTCCTCACACAAGTGGCACCTTCATGTCCCATCCATGCCAGGCCCTCAAAGTTGGGGCAATGCTTCATATTTACAGACACATGGAGTAGACACAAAACTTTGTTCAAAGAGTACCAGATACCAAACACTCCTTACGCAGACAAACAGCCACACAGATGTGGGCAAAATGGACATCTGTACCCACTCCCTGCCTCCTTCTCACTCTTTTATTACTGATGTGGAGTTTTTTAAGGAATCAACAGCCCTTCCTTTCCCAGCTCACCCTCCTCTGCCAGCTTGTCTTCTAAATAACTCTCTAGCCATAAAGCTTCTTCTCAACTCAGAGCCCTTCTATTCAAACTTCTCTTTATTTGTTCTGAGAGAAACCATCTCTCTGACAGCTTCCAGACCTCCTTGTCATGAAAGTGATGATCTCATGAGGTGCTCTACAAAACTGTCCTTTACAAAATTACCTCCCCTCAAATTTAAATTTGTGCTGGATCATAATAAGCTCTTTGCATATGTGCAAGGAAAAACAACCAGACAATGATGTCTTGAAACACTCCTTGAGATTTCAATCTGACATAAACATTACAAATAAAGAGACAGTGCACATGAAGTCTAATGTTCGACAAGGATATGCAGCATGTCTCCTATATGAAGCAGAATTGACAAATCATACAAATCACCACAAAAACCCTGAAAAACAGGAGTTCTCCTTCACATGACATTTAATGAAAAGGGATGGCAGAACAGACAGGGAAAACTTTTGATAATGACAAGACAAAAGCTGGAATAGAGGCAAGAACAGAGAAGTAGAAGAACAATCTGTGTAGCTGCAGCAATGAAATCCCAGTCTGGCTCCCAACTTGCATGCTAACAACAGTGGTGCCAGACATTTATATGCTTCACAATCACTTGGTTTTCACTTAGGGCTTTGCACATGATTGAATCTATTGAGAGACTGTGTCTTGGCTTCATATTTCTGAAATACATTTCATTCCTTTTACATACACATTTCACATCCTACTCAAGGCCTGGCGTATTCAATATGCAGTCTGTATTTAGGAAGCATTCCTTTTGGTTCACACAAGTAAGAAATGCAATCCTCACCTGGGGTTGTGATCATATATACATGGAAAATTCATCCATCTTTTAATCTGCTCTGAAACTAGTCTTCATCTGATACTTTGGAGTGTTCAGGACAATTTTTTCTATTGTGTGTCTCATTTCTGATTCTTTCTGGACCAGAGCCAGAAGTGTTACAGGGAAAGCATCTCTGCATGAGAATGAAGCCCATTTTAAAAGGTTGGAATACTCTGGGTCAGGTATATGATCTAAAGCCAAAAGCCTCTCTCCAGCAGCCTTATCATTATTTACACTTGATCACGTCAAGACCATAAGTTGGAGCTGCAAAACTAACTTTCATTCCCTCTATTACCTGCAGAAATGACAGCAAAATAGCTCACTCATCCAGGATTATTCACTGGCTGTTGTCAGGTCAGCTGAAGAAAAAAAGAGTTGAAAAGCTCTTGTGGATCTGAAACAAAGGCAAAGAAATTGTTTTGGTGTAATTTATTTGTTTACAGTTGAGGATTAACCAATAGATTTTCCAGATTTATGTTGAATTTAGAAGGGTAGTAAGACCTAAGAAAAGGGGTGTGAGGGTGTGTGTGGGGGTGCACACACGTGTGTGATGATCCTAAATGCATCATTAAAAAATGAGACAATTCTTCCATTTCACTTGTATTAAGTTTAACAAAGTAAGTTTTCAAAGAATAAGACAATTGCATTTGACACCAAGTATTGTAGCCTGCTGAGAGATGGGTTTATTTTTTTATTGTGAGCATAAAAGAAGATATGTTTTTAAAATTAACTTGATTCTTTGTTAATTTTTTCTGGTTGACTGTTGACTGAAAACAAAATCATTTATGGTGCTTGAGGGACTTTGAGATCAGGATGTACTTACCATTCTCCTGATGACTACACCTGCAGAGTTGTTGGTTCTTCTGCCTTCTGAAAAATGGAAGAAAGCTTCTTGCTCCCATCTTTACTGCTCTCCTGACCAATGCATTTGAAGAAAGTGATAAAATATATATTTAATTATTAAGACTTGTAATGTTTTCTGATACATCTTTCCCATAATATTTTTAAAAGAATGTAAAATTCTGTCTGAACATAACTTACTGTTATTTTGTAATGCTTTCCATTCACTTCTTTTTTCTCTATTTAATCAAGTTATCACTTGGATTGCAGTAGAAGTACTTCTCACATGCTGAACGCTGTTGTGTTAAACTTTGTGTACAAATATAAAGAGCAAGACCTTTCTTAAAGAATCTGTACTTGCAACCATTTTTCAATAGACTGTCACAAACAATGAGCTGAATTTCAGTGAAAGCAAGTTTACTAAACACGTACATGCCTGCAGAATTGAGATGAGAAACAAATGGCTGTGGACAAAAAAAATTCAATAGTTAAGTTTAAGACAACCTTGTTTTGCAGTGATCAGCTAACTAATTCCTGTAAGAGAGCTGGACTGTGCTTCCCATTGTCAGATACTATTTTAGTTATCTAAGATAAAGTAGTTAATCACAAGAGCTCTCTCAGAAGCAAGTCTCTTTTTATATAACAGGAGTGGGCATACACTATATCTTGTATAAATGAGATTATTGTCAGTATAATTATTATTAAAGGAATTTGTCCAAGCTGAAATACTTAGAAATTAGCTTAGTATAGCTCTTTGTTCAATTTAAGCCATTTGCCACAAGCCTCTATTTCTTACTGAGTTCTGTAAGTGGCTTCACCATCCTAATTACACACTAATCAACCTGTGTAATACTGCACAATCACAAAATCACACATTATAAAATTATTTAGGTTGTAAGAGATCTCTACAGGTAATCTAATCCAACTCTTTTCTTTAAGTAGGGTCAAAAAGATCACATTGTTTAGGGCTATGGCCAGTTGAGTCTTGAACACTTTCAAAAACAGAGGGTTCACAGCCACTCTGGGCAACCTGTGTGACCACCATCATGGTGATATTATTTTCCTAATATCCAACAGGAATCTCCCCGTGATGCAACTCACATCTATTGTGCCTCATCCTCTCACTGTGCATCTCCAAGAAGAACCCAGCTACATGTCTACATGAAGTAGGTGAAGACAGCTGTGAGGTCTCCCTTTTGCCTTCTCTTCTGAAGGCTAAATGAGCCCTTTTCCTTCAGCCACAACTTGTATGTAGCCCCCTCCCATCTTGGTAGCACTCTGTTTAGGTGGAATCTTTCTTGTCCTGGAGAACTCAGACAGAGCACTCCAGATGGGGGCCCAAAAGTGCCAAATAGAGCAGAACAATACTTTCATGAGCCTGCTGGCTATAGTCTTGCTTATGCTGCCAAGGATGTCATTGGCTTTCTGTGCTGCAAGGGCACATTACTGGCTCATGTTCAATTTATTGTCCACTAGGACCCCCAGGTCCTTTTCTGCAAAGCTAGCCAGTTGGTCCCCAGCCTGAACTGTTGCATGGGCTTATTCCCCCCCAGATGCAAGGCTTAGCATTTTCTGTTGTTTAACTCATTATGTTCTTGTCAGTCCATTTCTCCAACATTTCAGGATCCCTCTGAAGAGCAACCCAACACTCCAGCAAATCCATCACTCTCCCCAGCTTGGTACCATGTGTGAACTTGCTGAGAGTGCACTCCATCCTATCATCCATATTATATATTTTGACATCCATATGTCAAAAAAACCCCACTGAACAGTACATATTATAATTATATATATATGTATATTATTACAATATAAGTATATGTATTTTTTAACATACTTGCCCTGGTCAGTTATCAGCAGAAGTAGAGTTAAACTGTGACTCTCTTAGCAGAAGGGTTTATACATGTGTCTGCCATCATTACCAGCATTTCTGGAGAACTCAGATGAAGGAAAACTTTGCTGAATTCTATTAAAATTATTCTGTCAGGATTGGAGGAGCTAAAATATCAGTTAGTACAAACCATTTTTTGCATTGTCATTTTCTCGAAGTTTAGCCAGGCCACGCACACAAATCTGTCCTAGGACATATCATACACATGAAAAATGCGTCTTTTATCTTCACCACAGTGGATAGGAACAAGTCCTTTTACATGTAACTTGTTTTGGGAACCCTTTAGGCTCCATGTGTTTAAATCTCAAACGTGTGCACTCTTCCACCTTCACCTACCTTCTTTGCAAAAGAGGTCAGGCTTTAGGTGATCAGGGGGAAGCACCACTTGCAAACATTCTAGTTCTTCATGCCATTCTTCCACAGCCGCCAATGGTCCATAAGGAAATAACTGTACCGTGCAAATCCACTCTTCCCTTCAGGAAAGGATGCACCATATATTGTGTGCTGTAAAGACATTTCTTCCTCAAACAGGAAGAACCTGCTGGCTCGTCTTTGGTACTACAACTTTGGGGTCATTAGTGGAAATCCGAAATAACCTTTCTTTGTGCCAAATATACAGCTGATCCTTCAGGCAGGATGGATGTTTCCTCTTAGTACACGTCCACACTGTACATTCCACATGCCACATTCTGCTGTGATGAAATGCATTTCTACTACCTAGTGAATCCTCTTTGAAAGGCCTGTCTACCTTTCCTCGTCACTGTGGTGTGTTCTGCATGGTAATTTAGCTATAAGTAGTCAGGCTGAGCTCTGTCCTGCTCTGTCTCCAACAATCTTAGCACCTCTGATGTCCTAAGTCCAAATCATGGCTGGTTGTCAGCATGGGATACTAGGACCAGAGCCATCTGAATGAGAAGTCTTGTTCCCTTACCTTCATGTCCAAATACAACCTCTTCCTGACACATGCATGTTAAAAACTGGTCACAGCAATTTCTCTGGGAATGCAAACAGAAGTAGTACAACTGTGACAGGACTGAACATGATCCAGGTTTCACAGAACTGGCAGGAAGTTGGCCGCGTTTGGCTATTTGCTTACACAATTGCTCTGCTTGCCTTAGTCACTCAAGGTCTAGGAGTGAACAGACATCCATGCTTGTTGTCTCACTCTGAATTATAGTTGGGTCAGTAATGCCATGTTGACTGTGACAGGTTTTGCTGACACCAAAATGTTGTTTGCAACCATATAGCCAGGAAATCTGTCCTAGGGATCAGAGTTTTAGTCCAAGAAGCTGTTGAATTTCTCCACTCTTTGCTTTCATTTCTGTGCTGCAGATTCATTTGAAAAGTCATGGTGATATGTTGATGACAATAATTGTTTATTATTATTAATTTATGCATTGTACCTTGAAACAACAGAATGTAAACAAACAAGTGATGCCAGCACGTGTAGCAGAGAAAAAATAGTCTATGAGAACATATCCTTTCTTGCATATAATGACATGTTTTTGCTGTAGAAAGTCCCTAAGGCTGATTTCTTACTTACAGTTTCAAAACACCATCATTAGTAAGACACTGGGGAATAAAATTGTTCCATGAATCCATTTATGTCTTTACTGAAAACCCCACTTTTCTATGTGAAGAAGAACAACAACAACAGTCACTTGCAGTTTTTTCCCTCACAGCTTTTGATGTGGGCCAGAAGACCATTTCAGGTAATATGCGTAACATACCCTGTTAATCTAAGTTGGCTTACTAGCTACCACAAAAGAAGGAGCCAAACAAAATCCATTGTTATACTCATGGCTGGTCATATGTTATTTTTACTGCTGTAGGACTTTTTGTTTAAATTTGACTTGTTGCCTTCATAGATATTTTGAGCTTATACTGAATTAGAAGACATATTTACTAAATAATTCATTGGTGAGGTAGGAAGATAATTTGGCAAGATACTTTTTCCCCCCTCAGGCTTATAAATTCCAGAATTTTTTTGCCCCACCTATTTGGCACATATTTTCTTTTTTTAAAAAATTTTTTTTCTTCTTTTTTTTTTTTCTTTTTTTTTTCTGAACAGCAGGAATAACAAGATTAACCCTGAAAACCACAAAAACACAAACCAAGGGAAATGCTATGGCTTCCCCCCTGCCCCAATCCTTTAATGGGGCCCCAATGGCCCCAATTCTAATCCCCTGGATTTTTTTACTCAGTTCGGCTAGTTCTGGATCAGGCCCGTACACAGGATTGCTTCTGTTCCTCGGCATGTTTCAGCTGACGGCCAGGACTGCACAAGAATGCATGAGAGAACCCTCTGTCCTTGGCATAAACTGGCCAGGGTGTTAATCATTTCTCACTGACTGACATTTTTTTATGCCTTCTGACTTTCCAGGTCATCTGTTTCTCTCTTCCTAGTGCTTTCAGACACACCACATTCTGGTTGCTTCGGGGACTCCAGCCACTCTCCACAGTGTTTCATGTCTTAACAGTCTTCCAGTAGCCAGTACCTCCCTGGTAAACAGGGCTCTGACAGCCTTTTACTGGCTCCAGTTCATGCAGCTGCACTGCACTGGGAGAAGCAAAGAATGTATTTCATTTAAAAGTGAAAGAAAGGTTAGTTCAGTAACGTGATCTGTTGCAAAACCACTCTCTCCTCCCAGGGCAGTCAGGTAAAATCCATTACACAAAGAATTTCAAAGATTCTTTTTCCAAAAGTTGTCAGAAACAATGCAGCCCATTGTTTACATTTTAATTAACTTCTGTTTCACTGATTTTTAAATAAGATTAATTAACCTAATGCTTTCAGCTGCCTTATTGTGAGTTGAACCTATTCAAGACCTACTTGAGATCTTCAAAGACTCGCACAGCTTATTTATGTAGAGGAAGTCAAATTAGCAATAACTTTATAGTAATTTAGTAGCTCATGGACACTGCAGTAATGAGAAATATTTCTTGGAGAACCTATCCCCAGCAGCATCTGGTCTTAAAGGATTTTTCTTCTTTACCTTTATAGTATGCAAAACTGTTCCAGCTACCTAGAAGATAAGGAAAGGGAGGTTACTTGTGCAGTACAGTAAAAGGTCAACATCAACAAAACAGAAGTATCCTTCTCCTTGTGCCAAAAACGAAGAGCACATCTGGCCTTGAAGTTATTTCAATGATAATAAAAGCAGAGAAGATATGCTGAGTGCCACTCTCCTGTACTTACTATCCTCTCATCTGTGATTTCACTTAAATCTTAACTCTGATCAAGAATGTTGTTGCTTTTACACTATTCTTTTCAAATACAGTTTTCAATACAGTTACCAGGAAATGTGCAACAAACGTACGTAGAACTGGGGGCATGCTGTGCAACTTTGTCTCTCTGAGAACAACGTTGCACATCTAAAGAGAAGTGTATGATTGACTCATTTATAGGAAGGATATGTATATATAAAATATGTCTGCATTCACGAATCCCTGATATGAATCAGTATGGCTTCTTGATGGTATACACGTAGAGCCCTAGATCTTTGGCTAGGACTACAAAGCTTATTACACAACACAGGAAACATGTGAAAAGGGAGTTTCAGGCCAAATTTGCAATGTGCCACTCCCAAACTAGTGACATGCAGATCTGATCTTCCAACATAAGTTGTTTGCTTTAAATTATCCCTCCTGTCAGTAGCACAGAAGTGCTGCGACAGCAGCTAGGGACTGGCAGGAAGAAAGGAAGTTCTGAGCTGTGCCATCTTTTTTCTAGCCAGTCCCTGTGTGTACGTTACCTTTTTGCCTGGCTTCTTCATTATCTTCTTCAGATCCTCAGGCCCTTCCTGCCTCTTTCAATTTGTATTCTTAGTTTTGGCATGTGTTTTTTCTTAGCTGAATCTTCTGACTTTCCATATAATCCATCAGAAGAACTAAAGCAACCAAGGGTTGATCAACCTTTGCCCTATTGCCCAGAGAGCTCCCAGAGAAAAAACCTATCCCTTTCCAGGATTTCTTGCCCAGCCTGGCAGGCTCTTCACAATTTTCATACACTCATAGGCAAATCTGAAGAACATTTTGGCATCTATTCCCGCATAGCAATGATGAGTTCACACAGGTAGTTACTAGACTGAACATTGAGGACATTCCTTCCAGCAATAATGAAAGTTGAAGTCTTGTGGCCATTCTACCCAGAAAATGATGTACTGAAATGTATTAATGTTGTAAAAAGGTCAATTTTTCATCACACTCTTAGAGGATAAGACAGACATCCACCAGAATTAACAGGCTGTAACCATCTGGTGACCTCAGGGAGTAATCTCTTGTCCTCTTGCACTCCCCTCTTTCACAAACCAAATGCATCCCTACTGTTCACTGATGCATTTTGACAAATAAGTAAAAAGCTAGATAGAATTGCTTATGGTACCAAAACCATCCTGAATCTATCTGTCAGTAGCAGGAGGAGTAAAAGAAACCTTTTACTTCATTGTCATCACATCACAAAACCATCCCAATGAACCAACTAGTCACATGGACATTATAAACTTCAGTCCTTGTCACTCTTTGGTCTGGTTTGCTAAGAATGGGTGAATTAGAGAGGACTTTCCCAATCATCATAATAACAACAAAAAAAAAGGCTAAGCAATTCCAGACCACTTTATCCAACAAGCTACTCTGGAGCTTAATATCTAACAGCTTGATCACTGAAGACCAAAAAGCCTTAGAAAATACTGAAGTCACTATGCCAAGGAGAGTAACATGTGCTTTTGTTCATGAGTAAACAGGAAAGCCCATGTTTGCCTACTACTTGGAGATATTATGGCTACAAAATACCTCTGTGGTCATCCAGCCTGATTTTCTCCTTAACAGATGCCATATGTCTTTCCATTTTTATGACTAACTTCATTTCTAATAGTTATATTGGAGTTAGACTTAATTGCTTAAAAGAGGCCATTCCATGAGTACCAGAATGGATGAAATAGATTTCCTGTGACTTTGAGCCTCCTGACTTATTGACTGATTAGTTAGGTAACTTTAACACATCTGAATTTTCATTACAGTTTCTCTCTTAAGAATGCACTCTATTTAGAGTGATAAACATAGCAGGAATCAAGCGTTAGAAACCAAAGCAAAGTACATTCACTCCAGACTTACCATTCACAGTTTTAGCATGGAGAGAAATTAACCACCATGTGGATACTTAGAGAGTAAAAATATGTGACTGGCATGTCATGGCACGTCTCTCAGGCTGCCTTGTTTCCATGTCATTCGTAAAAATGACTTGTCTGTGAGAACACTGCCTTCCTGTCAAATGGACAGAAATGAGCCAAAAGGTTCAAAACTGGGCAAGGAGCACCCTGGCAAACAGACAAACACAATTAGCATGATAGCATAAATATCATTTCTACATCATATCAAGCACAGATATCTCCAGCCTTGATTCAAAACAATGTTTCCTGCACTAGAGAATTCAGCACAATGCCTGCTAAACTAAATGTTAATTCATCTCACTGCTAAAGACAATTGCCAATTTGTTTTGCTTCACTTTTTACCACCTGATTCATACAGTATGAATGTTACTCTGAATTGTTATTATCAGATCTGTTTTTCACAATTTAGGTATGTAAAAGACCATGAGCAAGCTTTCATGATGGGTTATATCCAGTAAACTGAATAGGTTGCACTTCTTGAATTGTTCTATAGTCTTCTAATCTTTCTTGTGGCTTTTGCATCTCCAATTTGTCAACATGCTTCTTGAAGACCAGACACCAGAACTGAGCTCTACATCCCAACATCAATCACATCAGAGCCAGCTGTAGAAACAAAAGAGCTGTCCACTTCTGACTCTTTTTCTGATGCTACATACATTAGCACATAGCTGTTTTGGCCATGGTTTCATTTATCTGGATGACCATGACCCTCAAGTCTTTTAGACTCCCTTCTTTACAAAATACAGTTGCTTTTCTTCTATAAGGCCTGTCATTATATGTTTTTAGATACATAACACTACAGCTGGTTGTGTTAAAGTTTATATTATTTGCTTATGCTTGTCTTACTAGGTGATACAAATAAGCCTGTATTAGGGTAAGATCCATCTCACCTACCTTTGACCACTTCAGAGTCTGGCCTTTCATTTATGTGAGCCATATAGGTTCCTTTTTGAACCTTTGGAAAGTCATAGGTACTTCCAGAGGAAATTTCCTCACATCTGTTTTAGATAACGCCATGGGACAGATTGTCCCCTGGACATGCCAATAACTCTCCTTTCACTTTACAGGACTGCACAACCAGCGTAGATTACACACCTGACATGGCTGCTAACAATGGGACATAAGACAAATCCCATCCCCAGTGGAATCTCAGCACCATCATTTAGCTCTACCCTGATCTTTATGCATGCACTATCTGTTTAAGAGTGGTTTTAGATCTTCATTTAAATTACAAGTATGAGTTTTGAAATGAAAAACTTACCTCTACAGGGCTCCGCAGAGATAAACACCTACATGAATGATGATTTACCTGTTTCCAATTATATTTTAAAATCTACCTGTTGACTTAATGAACTGTTTTATCTTTTCCTTTTTTTTTTTTTTTTCCCATCAAAATGTTGTGTGACAACAAATCAAATTCCTTATGGAATAAAAATGTCTTATAATAACCCTGATGTTTGACCAGTTATCCATAAACTCATTGGATAACTGTATCCGTAAACTCATAACAAACAAAGGTTTTCCTTTCTGGAGTCCCATTCAACTTATTCTTGGGATCAGTGTCAGGCTAGTATATTTAGAAATAGCTGATACAACAACAAGTTTTCATCCATCCATCTGAAACTTCCCAGTTGTTAAGCAACTTATGAAAAATTCGTAGCAATGGTTCAGACAGCTCTCTTTAAAGTTAAATATTTTAAAATGTTTAATTTCAGTTTCTGTAGTTTAACATTTTCTTCAGTGATTAAAGCAAAAATATTACCATTCAAACATGACATAAATGTCTCTTGTTTTATTCAATACAGAATAGAAATTTAATAATCTTTTTTTCCTTTCTACTAATATGTCTGGCATTTTTATCTATAAATAGATCTAATTATAGTGGTTTTTTCTCTTTTTAAAAGGCTTTCAAAATGTCTACTTTTTTCTTTCCTGTTTAGAATGTTTTCCATCTCTGAAATCTGCTATTCATAGATTTTCTTATGTCCTTTTGCTTTCTTTCTTAGTTTTCTCAGTGTCTTCCTTTTTAGTTCATATCCTTTCCCCTTCTTCATTATTAATGTTCCTATCATAATTAATCAGACATCTGCTTCAGAGGGTACCTTAAAAAATGCAACGATCCACTCAGTTGTCAGTGACCCAATGTAATGCAGAAGACCTTTCCAACTGTCCCATTCCTGCTGTACAACCATCCAGTCTTTGGCTTCCAGATACTGTAGCAAGTTCTGCAGCTTGTGGTATCTGCTACTGTGCTGGATACTTTGCTTTTAAGATCCAGAGTGATGTGTAGTTCCTTCCTTCCTGGAAAAAAATGTGGGTTTAGCATGTCCTCAATCTAACTGGTTTTTAATTCCAAAAGTATCAAAACAGATACAGACATCCTAAGACCATTTAAACTTTCTTGCTTAGTTACAGTAAGATGGCAATGATCTCATAGTATTGCATGTTAAATTTTTGAGGTTCAGATAACCGCACTCCCATTTTGATCTCTGTACAAGCTTTTGAACCAAATAAGACCCTGAATAGTTTCAATTCCATACAAGAAAGTATCATGAAGTTCCTAAATCTTAGTCTTGAATGGGATGAATTGGTAAATTTGAGGAACTTGGATACTAAGAGCAGTAGAATAAAGAAAATATTTGCCTAGAATTAGGCATTCAAGTTTAGAGAATCTGGAGTTGTATAATACAAATTACGAGAAAAGGCAGAGAAATAGAATATTCCTTTTACAAGTTTATAGCCACAACTCTTTTTTTAATAGAAACAAATAACTTCTTGATTTTCTATGGAATCCCCTTTCACATAGCTCAGAACCTAGCATCAGGAAAAACAGCAGAATGAACAGAGTTTCCCAGAAGAAAAGACTGAAATGAAGCAGAATTGGAAGATTTATTGTGATCAAAGTAGTTTCTACACTGGATGTTTTCCAGATCCAGTATTGTGGAGTAGTAAATTTATCTGAAATTATATCCAGTAAAATGGGATTAAAGATTAGATAAAATATATATTTGCTGCACAACAACACAAACATTTCTCTAAGCTTGGCTATAAAGTTAAAGCTTGCACTGTATTCTGAAGCTGAGCTCTCTTGGATGTCTTATTTGAGCTATGAAATGTATGATGACTGTGGTCTGTAAATCAGCATTGTAATATATTCTACCCCGGGCCACTTGCTGTTGTCCAGCTGAGCGCAGCTCCACTGCCCCAGCCGTAGAAGCTATGGGCCTCAAAACACTTTATGTACAGCAGCAAAGCAAGGCAACATGTCTCTTTGTGAAGCAGGTACATTACTGTTAGTAATTTATCTGTAGTTACAAAAACATTAAAGTACAAAAAAATTCAGAAACCCATATGGTCTGACCTGAAACTGTTCTAAAAGAAATTTGGCAGCAAAGAAATTTAAAAAATCTTAGTTCAAGCTGACCATTTTTTATTCATTTATTATGGCTTGATCACTAAACTGAAAATTAAAAAAATTACCTATTCACCTAGCTCAACATCTGAGCCTGAGGCAGATCCAGATCCAGGAGAGACAGGAAGAGCCCCCAGCCTGCTCCAGCCCTTTTTCCCAAGCTTCTTCATGGGGAAATCAATAGGACTTTGTTATTTAAGTGGGGTCAGGATTTTCCCCACTCTATTTTCAGTCCAGTTTCTGGTCCATCTGACCACAGCAAAGAGCTTGATAACTGTGATCAAACCACTGAGAAATCTGTCCTTCAGCAGCTGAAAACCTCCCTGCAGGTCTGTCTGGCTGTGGGATGCTCTGGGTGCGCTGGCGAGCCATCAAGGGGTCTCTGATGCACACAGATGGGTGACAGGACTGCAGGGGAGATCACAGCTTTGAGATCTGTTCCATGAAGTAGAATCAGTGGCACGTACAAGGCACAAAGGTGTTTATTGATTAATTCCCTTGTGAAGAAGGATCACCATTACTACAGTAATGATTTCTGTAGTGGTTCAGTATCATGCCTCCGACCATGAGCAACAACACTCTGACAGGAGATGAGAAGTACTCCTGTAAGCAGAGTATGTCTTCCATAAATGTCACATTATAATTTTAAATATCTGCCAGTACTCTGACACATATGGTCAATATTCCTTCCAAAATGTTGTTATATTAATTGGTTTTCTAATGTACAAGTTTTATAAACCAGGACACCTTCTCTTCCTGCCAGTGCAGTAGGTTCCATAGACACAATTTCCTACAAAATTGCATGAACTTTCAGAGCTCTGATTTGGCCCCAGCAAGCTTCATTGTATGTTCCCTTGCTCAAGGTTTGCAACTTGGGAGAAAAGAGAAGCTCCAAGCTGGCCTTCTGTGTATCTCTCATACAAATTGTATGTTATTCCCTTGGTTATATTGTTGCTAGGATACTCAATCCAGAGAACTAAGTAGGAGAAGTCCTACCTACAAGTTATCCAAAACTGTTCCACTGGAAGTAGCTTCCCTGGAGGAAAGAGCACAATAGGACACTTAGCAGAGGACGTGGAAGTTAACTTTTTAACTATCCACAGATTTATGCAGGAGATGCCAATGATGCCCATGTAGCCTTAGTATCTGTATAATTCAGTCCTTTCAATCTCCTCCAGTAGCTCCTACAGCAGCCTCACAGTTTCTAGCTGGGGAAGAAAGATCTGTAGGAAGGCTTCTCAGTCCTGACTTTTGGTGCTGCTTTGCCACAACTCAAGACATCTTCTAACTTCGGTCAGGAGAAAGAAAGTTACATAACAGCAGAAATGTAAACATGGAAAACAAGTTAGTATTTCTAATTCTTTTATACCAGCTCTCTTGAAATGTTGCTGATTAAAACAATAAACTCAGCTGAACCAAAATAATAACAGATGTACTGTAAATGTTCCCAGATCTAAACATCTTGGAAGGTTTGAGGTCACATTTATTAAAACTGATCCCTATCTTAAGCAGTTTTGACACATATTCTTAGCCTTGGTGGTAAGCAAATAAGTAAGTCCTTTGAAGCATTCTGAAGCAGGCAAACAAGGATCTGCCATATAGGGCTCTTTTGACCTTATATTTTTGCATCATTTTCTCCAACTTAGTTAGAGTCATGAGGATTTTTTAAGTGATACTTCATGGAAATGACATTTTAAAGCAACAACCTGTCTGCCAGGGCATGTGTGTGTATAAAATGGAAGACAGCACTTACATATTCAAAATTCAAGTGAAGTGATACAATTGGAAGTAAACTGGAGGTGACATACCCTCAAATAACTATAAAAGTATTCTCTAGTGACCAGATTGGAATATATTTTCAAGAGATATAGTTCCTTACTTCTTCATCATTTTCCTGATTATTACTAAACCACCAAATGAGTAAACAATCTTTCATAATTCAGTGTATTGTTGAATCAGCATAGAAAGGCATATCTACTATTACAATATGACATGGTGCACATGATGAAAGCCATCTGCTTCCAAAGGTTGCAGTTCAGAATTTCACTCACAATGTTATGCAATGGTTCCAATTACAAATGCTGACATTCATGTGCCAGTGGCATAAAGAGCATGAAAAGTCAGTATCGCTAGGTCTGCTCAGAAACAGGTTCATCATAACTTCCCAGATATTTACAGACAACCCCAAAATCACAGCTGGCCACATCTTAGGTCACCCAAGACATTTCCACACCACCAGCTGGCATCTGTATGTTCTAAGGCATTGATTTTTAACTGTGGCTTTACATTTCGCTTAACCTACATGAACTTTTAGTCAAAAAAACCGCTTTGTTAAGGGTAAAGCCTAGGATCAAAATAAAAGAATACAGATGGAATAAGTAAGTGTATGTAAGGTAAGTAAGGCAGTATTTTGTTTAATAAATGCATATACAATAAAAAGTTTTAATTATAAGAAACTATCAGAAAGTACAATAGGTAGGTACATGGTTAGAAAACCAGCAGGTTCTGCTTATAAGGATTTGGCATTCAGCTCAGTAGGATGGTTCGTGTGTCTTTGTATGTAATAAATCTGAAAAAATGTAAGGACAATCCACCTAAAATGTGTACTTTCTGGGACTATGTAAACACATCCCTTTTACCCCTTATGTTCTATTTTTCTTAATATTCCTGTTTCCTTGTCCTGCTTCTTCTTTCTTCTTGGCTTCATTAGGCCAAGTTGCTTGAATCTGGAGTCTCCTTTAGAGTTACAGAACAAATAAAACAAACTCTTTTATTGACTTCCAGCACCAAAATGTTATCATAGCATAAACTTTCCTGACCAGTAGCAGATAAGCATCCCTCATCCCCCACCCTTGCAGAGCACATGATGAGGTGTTCTGTGGGAAGCACAAAAAGTGAAGAAAAGCCACACTTCCTACTGCTCTTTGGGTCAGCATGCGACCCAGCTCTCTCTCTAAATTCCCTTTATAGCACCTTTGTGGATTAAAGAGCTATGGATTTATTCTATAATCCAAAGATTTCTAGCTTTTTCTTTAAAAGTTGAAGGTTGCTCATTAGGTGAAGCCAAGTCTCATGCTAAGGCTTGCTTTCAACATGTATGGAGGATCAGTAACGGATAGTGAGCAGTAACATACCAAAACACACAGAAAGGCAGAATCCTAATTCACATCTGAATTTAAACATTTAGATTAAGGCAGATAGGGTCTCTCTTCAGAGGCATTCGCATTATTTACCTCTCTTCATTAGGTGAGGAAGGAAAACTGGGCTCTTAGCTGGGCAGAGCTGTCCCACTAAGGGCTGACAATTCAGTTTCAAGTGCCTTACTTATGGGGAGTGGACCCCGTCCAAAATCACCTCTGTTAGTCAGGAACAGACAGCTCTAAATTAGCTGCAAGTATCACTGGTAAATGTGAAGTAAAACACGTCAGAGGATAAAAGTGAAATTATTCTTACAAAGCATTAGAGTCTATATAATGGCTGAGTTCAGCCGGGAAATGTAGGTACCACTGCTTTGGACTAAAAGCATACTCACGGTCCAAAAAAAATCTAACAGCATTCAGATGCTGCTGAAGCATAGAGGAGAGGATGGAAACAGCATGGAAAACATCATAATGCTTTTACATATAAAAATGATAGAGCATACTTGAGATATTTCTTGCAGCACCAGACACTGCGTCCCATAAAACAATAAGACAGACTTGGTGAGAGTTCACAGAAAAATGACAGAAATGGAAATGTGGTCATATGAAGAGAAATTGGAAAGACCGAGTTTTTTCCCCTTGTAAAAGAACGAATGAGAGGCAAAATGAAAACATTTTACAAATTAATGTTATCATATAAAAAAGCACAGGGAAAGCAGATCAGGGGCTTCCACTCTGGCTCTAGAAGGAAGAACAACAAGGCATTCACTGAAATTAAAAGGTGGGCAAGTCAAAACTGATAAAAGGAAATACCTTTTTATATTACGTGTAATTAAATTGTGGAACTCATTGCCAAAGGAAGTTGTTGAGACCAAAAACTTAACCAGATTCATCAAGAGATTGGATATTATATCAATATCATGGATATCCAAAGTTATCATAATTAAAGAAAATAAAACTTTTGGGAGAGATATTAAACCTAGTGCTTCGGGGCTTAAGCTAATCTCCGACAATTAGCTAGTAGGATCAGGAGATCTTTGTGGAGGCAGATTATTCTGCCTCTGCCTCCTGCAGGGTTCTTCTGTCATTCTTTGTAGCATCTGGTACCAGTTATATCAGACAGACTAACAGACAAAATGGCTTTCCAGTCTGACTTAGTCAAGGATTCCTCTATACTTGCCCTCCTCTGTGTGGAAGCTCTACCCAGAAGTGGGAGTGCGTTATGTGTCTTAAACCCTTGTGTGAAAGCACAGGATGGGGCCATAATTTCATCCTTAGTCACATGTGGAGGATACATAAATACATGATCACTTGCTTGCAGGGATTGCTTGCTTTTCAGATTTTGGTGTGAGGTTTGCCCAGCACTTCAGGGTTTGTTCTTCTACACAAAGATGAAAAACAGTCTTGATAAGTAAAGTTATATTGCAAGGCAACCCAGATAATGTATCAACATGTTTGTGGCTCCAAAATAACAAAACCTGTTAAAAGAATAAATCAATACACAGGACACTGTAAGAAACATGTTGTGAAGGAGGTCATTAAAAAGATGCCTCTTTTCCCTACTTCTTTTCACCTTGCTTTAGTTTTGCTAAATCTCAAAGTCTGACCCCCATCCTGGCATGGAGGTCTTGGAGCCTGGGCACTTATATAGACCAACTGTAAAACGAGGAAGTCATCAACCTCCTTCCTTAGACAGATACCCCATTCACCATGTGCAGGCTAAACTTCAAAAGCATCAGCAGTGAACTCTAACCTAGGGCTGGTAACAGAGAGATGCCATTGTCAAGGTTTGAGAAGACATCCTACGGTGGACTGTCAATCAGTAGGAAAATACATCTTCTGTATTATTTGCATAGCACAAAATAGGGTGGGGGGAAGCTTTTGGAATTAATCCAGACATAATTTTTACCTCTTTTTGAACCAACAGTAATTGACCTAGTTTTACTCCAAAAAATAACTGACCATTACAAACATAGGAAGAGGTCTTTAAAAGCTGCCTTTTCATCTCACCCACCCACCGAAGAATGTTCTTTCTTTGGAGAATTAAACTGCCTCACTCTAAAGAATTCATACTAGCTTTAGTTTTAGAAATCTGATCCTGCATTTTTTTCCCATGAAGAATAATAATTCCTTGATCTGTTATCTTTGGCACTTTTCCTAATCCTTACAAGCATTCATTATCTATTTTGTTTGGTTGGTTTTTAAGCTACACTTGGAGATATTATTGGCAAGTACTTGCAAATATACAGTAGCCTAGGTAACCCCTTCTTTTGTGTTTACCTTCACCCACAGGGTTAATTTAAGCTACCTCTGTCAGTATGGGTGGAATTTAATAAAGTTCATAACTAGATCTTTACTTGATTTGACCGTCTTCGAAAGTAATACCTTTAAAAAGCAGTAACTGCAGATATAAATTGAAAGCATTACAGACAAAGATTTTTACCCTTTTAGGTGTTATTTTTGCTCTTGTCTGGGTGAATAATTCTTCTGCCAGCTCAGGCTTTTATCCTCAAGTGCAATTTTTTTCATTATTTCATTTTTAAAACATTCTAACAATGACAGCTAGTTAGAAAATTTCTTCTGCCCTTTTGTAAAATATGAACTTTAAAAAAATTTAGATCAAAAAAGTCAGGTTTTCTACAGTAGTGTAGAAACTCAAATGCATTTCAGACTCCTATCTGTTTAGTCTTAACTTTCAACATCTTATTTAAGCTTATGCAAACCACAACAATTTGGATTTCTATTTTTTACTCCTGGATCTTCAGATTTTCCCTTTTTTTTCTCATCTTGTTTTAACCCCTTCCATCCCAATACACCCCACTGAAACAAGGGGAGAGGAGGTAAACAGTGTGTGAAAATGGGGGAAAAGAACAACTTCTGCATTCATTTATGTCTCCCTAATAGAGAAATTCAAATTAATATGAGTGAGAAAATTATGTTTGAGGTGATAAATAATAGCAACAGTAATAGCAATGCAACTCTACAGCTGAATAAATACATGAATATATAGTTGTGCAAGTACTTTTGATTTATGAATATATATGAATTTATACAAACTTCTCTGCAAGTCCCTAGCCTGCCTGCTCTGACCCAAGTATTACTGTCAAATAATGCAAAATTTTAGCCTGGAGTGAATTTTTATAAGTGACTCATAACCCACTGAATATAGGGGTATTTTTAATGGGAATGCTGACACAATCTCATCTATTCTAGCTCAGACAGTGCTACTCAGTTTCTTGTACATAAAACTCATTTAAAAGCAGTGATGACAAGAGCTTGTTTTTTCACAAGCCCTATAAAGTTCAGTTCAAACAAATACCTGTTATCAGGCTATACAAGAAAAGGAATGTGGGGGGTGGGGGGGGGGGTGGGGGGGGAGTGTTTTAATGTTTTCCTTAGTTTTGAAGTGGTTGAATGGTTCATCAACCCACTGAGTAGTTTCCTTAGTCATTTTCTTTTTAATTAATAGACTTGTGAACAACCACAACTGCCTTGTGGGACATCAGAAACACTAAACAGATGACTAACTTGCAGTGAGCAATCTACCCAATACAGCCTGCCTTAATTTGAGCCATACATGCTGAAAAATAAAAGCATGGTAAGTACGCAGGTTATTGTATAGTTTTGTGTCTGCTTTAAGTTAAAACAAGTCCC
Source organism: Falco peregrinus (assembly GCF_023634155.1). NCBI lineage: Eukaryota > Metazoa > Chordata > Aves > Falconiformes > Falconidae > Falco > Falco peregrinus. The sequence continues at coordinate 101,615,199 of NC_073724.1, forward strand.
TGGTGAGCAGAAAGTAACAATCATAAAACTGAGAGGAACATTTTAGATTTATTGCCACCTGTTAGCATGATTTTGAGCTGCGTTGGGGACACGCATTATCAGCCAGGTTAGTGTCACAGTGCTGGTGCTGGTGGCAGCTATGGCTGCGGAAAGAAATGGCCACATCAAGTGTCAGCTCCCTGGACTAGAGCAGGCATTAGCACCTGATTACAGGAAAGATAGCATGTGTTATCACTGTGCTTATTCTGTCTTGTTTCTGGATAGGAACTATCTACTGGGGGTTCATTAGAAACCAGCCTCGAGGCAAGCCAGCTCTGTAAACTACAGCTGTCTAATTGGTTTTGCTTGTGTGCACTGTCTTTGCTTTTATAATGAGGAAAAGCAACACAGCCTTTCTAATTAGATTGTTAAACATAATAGCTGAATGTCACAGCAGTAAAGAATTTGCCCTACTCTTTGTAATTCCAGAATAAGGCACAGCAAAGATCCAGGATTTTTCCAGCCCATTTCCCCCATCATCATATCCAAAGGTAATGAGACTGTTTGGTTTGGTTTTTTTCCTTAAAATAATGCAAATTATTGTAGGCCTTGCTAAAATCCAAAATAAACATCAAAACAGAATTCCAGGAGCAAACATCTCTCCCTTTATTCTGTTGTCTCTGCTTTCATTTGCTTGAAATGCTGAGGCTATGCACTAATTGGTGTCTTTGTTGGCAGTGAACACAGGGGAAAAAAATGTACAGGCTTGGAAGATGAACTCCCCTTTCTGCCTGGAGGTGGTCCCCCTCGACCAGGGCTGAAATGCACTGGTACAGTGGGGAAAGCTCCAAAATCACCATTTGCTGCACCTGTTTTGTGTATTAAGAAAGGAATTTGGTCTGTCAGTTCAGCACCTTTCATAGGCTCTAAATTGATTCAGAAGGAAAAAGAAAGCTCCATGAAGTCGGTTTTCTTCTCGGTGACTTAGATTCAAAGTTCTTGCTTCTTTTATAGGTCCTTGCTGGTTTTCACATAAGGACTTCTCTGTCAGCATGCTGAGCATATGCTGAAGGATGCAGAGGCCTCTCTTTCCATTTGCTTTCTGTAGAGTAATTCAACGCATATCCTCACAGACATGATGTGGATACTTGGAAGGATGCCTAATACAGTTGCAGCTTTCCCCTTTTTTAACAATCATATTCTCTTTTCCTTTCAGGAGTCTATCCTGGTGCAAAGAGATGCTGAGTCTTCTCAGGATAAACTGAGCAGTAAGTAAATAATTAAATATCAAATAACTGTCCAACTTACATTGATTCTAAGGTTTAAGTCATTCTTGACAACATGCCACTGAAATGTTAGTGTATTTTACAGCAGTCTTCAAGTCATTGACGACTCTTCTGTCAGATAAAATTTCTGATTCCCTAGTAAGAAAATGGAGATAAGGAGAATGGTTTGATAGAACAACCAAACATGAACTTCCCCATAAACGCTGTGTCTGTAAATTCTTCAGTACTCATGCAAAACAGTAATTTTTATGGAACAGCACAGAAACTGATGTCTGAGATGTATGAAAAATGTCACAAGACAGCAAAACATTCAGTGTGCAACTGCAGTAAATAACAGCAGCAGGAACCAGCTGTGCAACTTTCATGTGGGTGTCTGAAAGGAAAAAGAAAATTGGTAACAAAAACCGAGTGCATTGCACTGAACTAGTAGCATGTATTGCTCTCTACTTCCTTAAGCCTTCTGAGTCAAAATTAATTTGATTTATAAACAGTGACACTTGCTTATCTCTCAGGGTTGCACCTTGCTCTGCAGAACATCAGAGCTAGAAGTCTGAAAGGAATAGGTTGAACCTCATCTTGCACAGTGTCTTTCCATTATGTCAAGGTCACACATCCCCGTATTACCAGAAACACTCAGAGGAAAAAAAAAAAAAAAAACCAAACAAAAAAAACCCCAACAAAACCCCAAAAAAACCCCAACTATTCATTTTGTTTTCAAAATCAGAGACTTTTTACTTCTACTTACAAAGCATGAGTTTTTATCATACAGCTCTTCTAGCTCTTAAGAAATTGCAATATTTAGTTAATAACTGTAAATAGCAAATACTGAATAAAGGTTTTGATTATAACACCAGAGGATCCCCAAAAGCAAGTTCTTTTCTGTAAAAGATTTTCTCTGTATATGAATAGGACAGCTAGGTACTTTTATGAAATTTACGTTCATTCCTTGACTGACTTTCCTCTACCTCATCCAATTATGATACAAACATCTTTGTAAGAAGCAGATACAGGTCTATCACAACTGTATTCACCATATGAGATCTCACTAGATTGATAATATCTGATATCAAAAATGAAGTTTCTAAGATCTCCCTTCAAGACTTTAATCATAAAATGGGTTTGAAGAGATCATAGTGGGTCATCTGATGGATTTTGTCGTTACATTAGGTTGCTTATAGCTTTGTCATGTCAGATTTTTAGTATCTCCAGAGATTAAGTTTTCACAACATCTCTAGGCAACTTGTACCAGTGTTAGACAACCCTCATGGTGAATTCTGCCCACACACACCGCACCACACACACACCCTTGCTCCCTGATATCCAGTAGAAATGTTCTTGTGTTGCAGTTTGTGTTTCTTCCTTCTCATGCTTTTGCCATGCACCTCCAAAAGAAGACACCAGTAAGATCTGTCCTTTGCCTTCTTTCCTTCAGACTGAGCAAATCAAGCTTTCTCAGGCACTCCTTGTACATCAGGTACTTGGCAGTTAATCATCTCAGTAACCGTTGGTGATACACAAGACTCATTCCAGTATGTTGGGAGTTAGTCTTGTCTTGGGAGCCCAAAATGGGACACAGGGTTTCAGATGTAGTCTCAGAAGTGTGGAACAAAGAACAGTCTAGTCCCTCGGTTTGGAGACTCTGCTCTCACTAATTCAAGTCATCCACCAGGACTCCCACTTTGTCTCTGCAAAGCTGCCTTCCCCCCAGCCTGTCCTGTTGCATGGGACTGTTCTATACCACACTGGAAGAATTTACTTCTGCCTTTGTTGAACTTCATCAGCTTTCTGCCAGCCCACTTCTCCCATGTACTGAGGTCTTAAGAGTATGTTTCTTCCTTACTCTTGCCACTGGCTGTAAAAAAGAAACTTGCCCTCCCGCTACTGGTTGCTGTGGCTGCTGGGGAAAACCTTCTATTAAAAATAAGTGAAGAGTTTTCTCTTTAGAATGAATTAGTATCTTCTAAGGAAGTTCAATAAGACCTTTGGCTAGGAAACTCTCATCTATCTGAAGAACAACTCCATAGGAAAGAGTGAGGTAGGAACCAGGAGGAGCTGTGTTGCTTATGCTGTCCTTCATCTGTTGGGCCTGGGAGGAATGTGCTACTGGTGCCGTACCCAACAGGCATGGAGAAGGCAGGAAAATAAGAACTCTTCTCAGGCTGGCTGATTCTGAGAGAGCTACAGGCTGGAAGCTGGACAAATGTGTATAAACTATTAGACTTTTTTAGACAGGAGTAGAGATGCTGGTGGCCACTTTCACCTGTTCAGGTAGATATTCATCAAATGGAAGGAAAGCTTGAAACCATTGGCTGCTACTGAAGAATTCTTGTTCATTGCCAAGAACTATCACAGTTTAGCAGTAAGAGCTTTGTCTCTGCAGACTATAAAGCAGACAGACTGGAGTGATTCTTGTGGAAGGTAAAGTTGGCATAACAAATAAACAATGGGTTCTGTTCATTTACATTGAAGTTTATCATAAGATTTTAGTGAAAAATAAAAAAGGAAGAGAAAGAAAGAGCAGGTGTTGGGGACTTGTTGGCCAGGACCTTCCAGCATCATGCTTTTTCATTAGAAAGTGCCAGTTCTCAAAACCCAAGAATTTTGTGGCACCATAAGTGTTTTAACAAAACTCTGTGAAGAGATTTTCCATGCTTAATGAGACAACAGGTGAGAGGTGGCCTGATAATGTAGTGAGCAAATATTTTTCCATATGTAAGAGGCCCATCCAGAAGACACTATTCAGCCTTGATTTAGGTCCTTTCTTCCTGATCCAATGATATGAAGTGAAACAGGCCCAAAAGCAGACACAAACCCATTTGTTGGGGCACTCACCTACACTAAGTAGCCTTGATTCCTCACTGTGAATCAAACCAGGCAAGGGCTTGGCTCTCCCCCAAACACTCTTCAGCAAATGCTTTAGCCAGAAGCCTACTGTTCTGGGTAAGATTTTCACAAATTCCAGAATTTCAAAGAATGTTTCTACTTTACTCGTAAGTAAAATGTAACCATTGTTCTCTGGCCAGACCTAGACACAGGTTCTGCCAAATATATAGAAGACAACAAGGCTGGAATTCATCTCGTTTAACCCCAAGCATGCTCTTAGTCCATGGAAAGAATTAGGCTTTTCTGGGGTGTGATACATATGGTCTTTCTTAGATATCTTAGGTGAGATTTCTCTTACCAGATGCACTTGCATGCAAGCTGGTCTCCCAAGCCTGCCTTTAGAGCCAACGGATCAAAAAAAAGCAACTCTAGACTATGATTTTCCTCATTCTAGGGTAAATGTCTGGAATGATCTAAAGGTGTCTGTTTCTTTCCATTGACTATAAGCAGAACCCAGGAGGACAATAAAGGGTTAAACACCTTTCCCATAGATATCTGACACTGGATGTGATGAATTCTATCCTAAGAGGAAAAGGTCTGCCCATTTGTATTTGGAGTTAGGGCTCATGTCCAGCTTTAATAAAAAGAATGGGGGGAAAGGGGGATTTAAGAGAAGTTTAGGGTTGTTTTCTTGGGTATGCTATTGGCTTTTGTAGGCTTGGGAAGAAAACTTGTACTGTGTTCTTTCTTAGGTTATGTGCCAAAACATGTTTTTATGTTGTCAAAGATTAAATAATTAGTAGAACATGGTCAAGATCAAAAGGCTGTTCTATGTCATAGCTAATTAGAGAGTTACCACAAGTATGACGACTAGTGATACCTGTTGGTCTCATACCTGCTGTAGCTAACAACGTGGATTCAGAGTGAAATGTAATGCACTCACATTGTGTTTTAATTCAAGTTGTCACGTAAGTTGTTAATTTAAGAACTGAATATATATTTACCGCGCCTCATCTCCCAGTCACTAGTAACATAAAAATGAACAATTGGCTTCTGTTCTAAGCAAGAATAGTAAGACACCTGGCCAGTGACCTCTCAGAGACCAGTTACTAGTATATAAATATATAGTAAATATAATATATTTTTTATATATAGTAATAAATAAACATACATTTAAAGTACGTGCAATAAAAAGCTTTCTGCTGATTCTATACACAGCTTTACCAGAAACTGATCTCACAATAACGTTGCCACATCTTGGAGGAGGGGCTGTTTCTTTTTCCTTTCTTTTCTTTCTTTTTCTGCTCTCTCTCTCTCATGCTTTCTCTCTTTCTCTCTCTTTCTTCTCCCTATCATATTTGGCATATTTAGGACATCCATCGATATACTGTCTAAGAACCAGTATCTTTTTTTATGCAGCAAACACAGAAGATGTCTGATTTAAAGAAGAATCATTTCATTCAGCATTATTCATAGATTTGAAAAGCAGTAAGCAAGAACACTCTATTACTCTGATGTAAAAAAATTAGTCATTCTGTGCCAATGACTCATGCATCAATGCTTTGATATACATAAGCTGAAACACTCACCCCCAAATTAACCTTTGTATCTTGCTGTGATCTACCCACCTTCCATCTTAACCACAGACATTATTTGTATGGAATACTGTTCCTACACACTTCCCTGTGCACATATATGAATGCACATGCTATGAAATATAGGCTTAGACCTTCTGAAAGACCTCTGATTTGGACGTTGCAATTTCAGATGGAGAACTGCCATAGCCTGAATGCCGGAAGCAAGAAGCACTCTTAATTGCTATAGCTTTTGTTAGTCAACTTTATACACTGATTGTTTCAACATAGTGCTACCAACCACCATGGGAAGATCTGAATACCAAAAATTATAAGTCCCACTACTAGGTACATCAAGTTTGATATGACATTGAACTATTCAAAGTCAGAATGCTACACTTAGTTTTTCAGAAGCTGTCATGTATCTCATTTCTCTGGGTAAAATTAGTCTCTATCAGAGAACTAGCAGATCCTCGTATCACCTGTAAATGGTTGTCTACAGCTTTGCTTTCCTCTTCTTACTTCCATTCCAAAGCTGTAAGTCTCTTCCTTCTTCCACATTAACAGATTCTTTTTAAAATCCACCTTTTTTTTCTTACTGTAAGGGACTTATCCCTGCCTTAAACCTCTCTTTTCTTCCATATTCCTCTTAAATACTGTTCATTCTATCACATAGTCTTGACACTGACATCAAGAACTTCCAAAAGACTGTAATTCTCTTTTTACCTTTTTTCCAGCAACATTTCCAGCTAGAATTCTGTTTAGGAATTTTTCATTAAGTATTTTAGGTCTTCAATAAATGTAGCAAATCTGAAACTTTTCATCAGAATGTCCCAGTAGTGATTGCATGGAGCAGGCTTATGGCTGCATGGCACAAGACATTGTCTTTTGTTAGCTGAATTGGGGAAAATGTCAGAATGGGTTTGAATTCTGAAGGTCACTGAAGGTGAAATAAGGCAAGTTTCTTTACTATGTCATCTTGGTCTGCAGAGAAATTCAAATTATTTTACATTTGTTAATAATTTGCTATGCTGCTCAAGTTTGACCGTATGCCAGAGCATTTTCATGAAGAAAAGCTCCTGAAGGCCAAGAATGAATTTCGGGTCCAAATAAGAGATAGAGGAATCCACTCACCAATTACCACAGCTTAGTGGTTACAGTTGCCTACAGTGCTGTAAATCTTGACTCAAGTCCCAGGTTGACTTTCTCTTTCTCAGTTTTAGCAAGAAAAGGTTTAAAGATCTTATTTCTGTGTGACCCTGGGACTGAGCCATTTGGAAACTTCAGCAGAGAAGAAAACTTTTGCATTGCTCAAAGTAGGAACACTTTCAGGCCCTTATATCACTTTTGCAATTTTTTACATTTGTATTTTAAAAATCCACACGCATATTTACTTTGTAAATTATGTCCTATTTCTGACAAAGGTAAGATGTTCTGTCAATTTTTAACATCTAAAATGACAGCTATCCTTATTCTGTCTTCCTAGATGAACTCTAGTCACCCTCCTATGTACTGTAGTATGAATGCAGTGCATATTCAGAGCTTTTGGATTTCATCTTTATCTATATGTCCTTTAAATATCTTCCTTCAATTCATGGCTGGCTTTTAACTGAGGTCCAGAGTGCATTGGTTAATTTACTCTGGGATTTTTCTTTCTTTCTCATTTGATTTTGTTTGTTTGTGGTGGGTTTTTTTTAAGAAATATATCACAGAGACTCCAGAGGAAACTTTTCTGGAGACATTCCTTTTTTTACTCTTTTCTATGTCTAGATTCATAGCTCATTTGTAATGTGTAATTCCGGTGGAGACAATGAAAGTAAAGTTAAAGTAGCTCTCAGTGAAGAAATTGCATTGCCAGAAATACTGCTGTGAAGGGCATCTGAACCATGATTTGTCTTGGAGAGCAGGCTTGAAGATGCTGCCCCAGATCACGGAGTAAGAAAACTGAGCAAACGTCATAGACTTCTGCAGAAAGGTGTAACCCTTCAAACTCCTGTCAATTTGAAAACCCATTAATTTTATTTTGAAATCATGAGAAAGATTTTTATTATTAAAATGAGCTCAGTTCTGCTTTTTATTACTCTTGGGATTTGAGGTTTCTGTGAAGGGAAAAATTAACATGACAACTATTCTAGAGTATGTGTAGTGGCTTACATGGGTGAGAAAGTACACAGACACTTCTTCTCCAGCTCTGTAACTGTAACTCAGTTTTATCAACTTTATTGTATCATCCTAGTCTTTATTGCATCTAGAGAAAGTTTTTTGTGGTTTTTAACTAGTCATGGATGAATGATGCTCAAAAGTCATGGGCTAATTTCTGTTCTCAGGTCTTTTTTATCCGCTTGACCGAGGTCAGAATTGGCCCATTTGGCCCCATTGACATTCACAGGACAATGCACAGACCCTGGGTGCTGGTAACAGGACTGAGAAAATGGCCTCACCCTGTGGGGACATCTCCAGCACAGCTGTGTGGGAGTGGGGCCCTGGTGGTGTCCCCCGCCATGGCAGCTGCCCAGGCTGCGCAGCAGAGTCCCCGACGTGGCCAGCAGGATGACCAAGCTGGAGCACTGACACCCTCCACTCCTCACACCCATGCCAGAGATGGGGTGAGGGGGCTGTATGCCTGCCAGAGGAAAGCCACTCTCTGTTTGTACCTGTCAATAAGGAGGATTTAAAGGGGGGAGGATTTAAAGGACTCTGCCTGCTGTCACAGCTCCCCTGCCAGAGAAAGCAGACACAGGCAAGGTGACCGGAGGTGCACACCAGTGCAGGGCCCAGACCCCAGGGCATGAAGCTGAGGAACAAGCCTTCCTCAAGGAAGAAGGCAAGGGGTGCTACCCACACAGCCTGTAGGGAAGGCTCAGGATGGCCCAGGACCCCATGTCAGCCCCCCAGGGCTGTCACTCCCTCTCCCAGAGGTGCCACAGCAGGACCAGTCCCAGCTCCCCACCGCCCTGCTTTGCCTGGCCATGGGCCTGGCCCCACCAAGGGGCAAGTGGCCCAGCCTGGCCTCAGCCCGTCCCTGGGAGATGCCTGGATTCCTGGGGTTGCCTCAGCTGCACAGCTCTGCCCTGCCACACCGGGGAGGGCCGGCGGTCCCCAGAGCCCGGGACGCTACTCCCTGCGGTGCCCTGCCCATCTCCCAGGCTTGGCCTCTTCTTCTGCAGAGGCCCCTGTGGAGTGAAGAGGCCTGTCTGGGTGCTTTGGGGTGCTCTGATATGGTGTCTGCTACATAGTGAAGGGCAGGAAAGGAAGATCCTCAGCCACCATCTCTGGCCCTGTTCATACTGTGGTGCCAGCCTCACATCCCCTGCTGCAAGCAAGCGATCAGAAGCCTTTGGAATAAGAATCATCAGGAACAGAGGGAAACCCAACCTTCACACCTTCATTTCCATGCCTGGAGGACTCCTCTGGCTGCTGGTAATGAGGGAGGCTACGGAAAGGCTGAAGCAACAAGCTCCTTCCCCAGGCAAGAAGGGGAGTGGGGGGGGGAATGGTCACGCTGAGCTACAGAGCATCCTCTGACCTGCTCCCTGGGCTCTGCAGGGCCGGGCCAGGGCTCAGCTCAGGGCAGACAGGGCAGCCCCAGGCTCTGCAGTGATTTCTCATTGCTGCTGTCTTGTTAGAGAAAAATGTGCAAATGCGCATGCACACAGTTCATCACAAAGTATTGCTTAACAATCTATTCTGATACAAGTTTTCTTCCTCGTCTGTAAGCTATTAAGTATGATTATTTAAGAAATTTGATTGGAGTTATTAAATGTTCCTGTCATATGCTTTTGGGAAGATTTGTTTTCCCTAGATTTATGACCACATATCAGAATTTACAGCATATACTGTACATACTCTCGGCAAATAGGACTGTGAGGAAAAAATTACAGTGCAATAATTCATTTCTGTTTTCCCTCTTGTTTTAGTGATAGGACTGAAACAAATTACAAAGGAAATATGACCTCGAGTAAGCATTTATATGGTTCAAAATGCTACTTAAACACTTTCATGTCATTTTTGAGAATGTATTTCCCCAAGGATTTCATTTTGGTGGTTACATGTAAGCACGCATGTGTGCACACAAGCATTTGTGTGTAGGGGTGGAAAGCTCTTGGTGTGTTCTAGTGTGTTTAGGTTGGGATAAATCAAAGCAAAAGCTTGCTAAGGAGACTTGGTCTTTTGTAACTTAAATGAAACTTGGTGTTCCCTAGGTTTATTTCACCAACTTCCAATATGTCTGTTAATAGGGAAACAAGGGGAGTATCTGAGGGGAGAAATGTTTCTATTGCAAAATGTTCTGAAAAATATTAGGAAAGTTGGTGTTTTTATGAAACTTTTTGAAAAACAGCAGCAATTTCCAGAAGTGGAAAAGGAGCTGGTGTAATAGCCAACCTAGTTTTGAATGTTACAAGAATACAGAGGTATAGAGACAGATAATCAAGCTCTCATTCTACACCTAGTACAGTACTTTCAACACAATTGTGCTGTAAGAAAGTTTCCTCTTTTCTCCTGCTTCTATTAGTTACAAAATACAATATAAGCAATTACAAAATACTAGAAAATACAAAATATTAGTTAGAATGAATCTGAGAAACGGTGGTCAACATGAAACTAATATCTTTAATTTCTCCCTAGACTCTGCTACTCACTTTTCAACATATAGTTAAGTGTTTTCTTACACAAAAGAAAAATTTTATCCATTGCCTCACATTAAAAGCTCCACTCATCATCACACTTTTATATTTTTGTTTGCATGGATGTTTACCTTAGTGTCTCATGCCTCAGTAACATGTGGTTTCCTTGATTCCTCCAGCTCTCTGCTCATCTCCTAGCTTAGAACTTGGTTTTGAACAAAAAATAAACCCACTTAAACTCCAAATGTTCCTTTTTCCAAAACACAGATGCATTTGCTTCCATAGTATCTTCAGTTTTAGTAACATCCATCAAAGCTAAATCAGAAGGTCACGCTGTTGCTGCAGCCTGCACTGCCGTTCCAGGCTGCACGGGTTACTGGATACAGGGACACAGTATCAGAGTCCAGCAAAACAACATCTGCTAGAGTGATTAGAATTACATCAACGCTGGTGGAGAAATGTTTGTAAAACACTTTAAAGATGAAAAGTTTTACGCACAGGATAATTGTATGCAAAATTCTAACAAAATTACACACAGATTCCATCTTAATTCATTTTTTCTTCACCACCAAATACCTTATCAAAATCCCCAATACTTTGTCTAGAAATGTAGGGCTAAATGGGTCTTTTTTGCAAAGACAGATGGATATAAACCAGTGAAATTATGAAGGTGACTATTTCAGTTTACTGAGCTTTGTTCAAATGACGGAGGGTAGATTTGTATAGCTATATGCCTATGATCATGTGTTGTCACATTAGTCTCAATTTGTGCAAATTTGGTTCCCACAGAATAATGCAATGCGTGTCTAGGGACTTTGAAGACAAATAAAATGCAAGCAGCTCTTTGGAGGTCACATGATATGCTTTCTGTTGTTAATGTTATGTAAATATATAGCTGAACTGGACAAAGGACACCATATCTGAACTTTGTGAGCATCCAGAATGCAGCTCACAGTACTTGTGTATTGGCAGACATGAAGCATGACCACCCAGGCACTGAGGACAAAGCATGGTGAGGAGCTACAAATGCAGGCTCCATCTGGAGAACCAGCCAAGCTCATCACAGGAGAAGGAACTGTTCTGAGAACAATTTCATCATGGAACTGCTGAAGTCCAGAGACAGCAGTTAGCGACAGCTGCCCAAAAAATTAGAGTAATGCTCTTGTCTGCCATGGAGTTCAGATGATATGCTTCCAGCCTCCAGCCTCCACGTGTGTGTGTGTGTGTGTATGCACACAATATTGCATTAGGTCATTTAATGACTGAGCAGGAGGGTGTCTGAAATTGTGTTTTATTATCCTCTTACATATTAAAAGAAAAAAAAAAAGAATGAAAACAGAGAGGGAAAAGACAGAAAAGAATCTGTGTTGCAGTGGCCAGTGTTTACTGATTCCTGACATGTGACTTTCCTAATATAAAATACAGGTTCTTAGCAGTGCCCCCCCATATGATAGCATTACTGCAGAGCCAATCCACTGTGAGCACATAAATAGACTAGATGAAGTAAAGAAATTTTTCCTGCTTCCATTTTCATTATCAGATAAGCAAGGCTTACTATCAACAGAGCACAAACCTTAACAATTTTCTTGTGCAACATCCTGCACAAAACCCCCAATCTTTCTTTACTTCTCACACTGGGAAACATCTATTAAATTTAATCTTCCTGTCATGTGGGGCAACCTCCATCTCAAGCTGGAAATGTATTATTTAGGATTCAGAAGCAGTGACGAGCCTTCAGGAAATCTACAGCACAGTTTGGAAGAAAAAAGCTTTGGACTTTCTAATACTCTCTTCTACATAAATCTTTGTCTCCTTCAGTTACTCATCAGGCTTCAGTATTTGTCTAGTCCCAGATCTAGTCATCACAAATGCAAATGTTTAGTATAAATTAATTGTCTTGGGTGAAGAAAGACTGGCATTTCCAGAAGAAGATAACCCATTATGCCTATCGAAATTAATGTCTCTTCAAGTGTAATGAACACTTCATTAAGGTGCTTATCTTTGTCCTTCAGTTATAAAAGAGATTTAGAGAACTACTCATGCCTAACATCAGGTGAGATTAATGTTACCTTTCCAAATTTATGTCCAGGCTGTAAGCAAACTTCCATACATTGTGAGTTTACACTGGCCAAGTAATTCCTCAGACAATGTTCCTTTTGCTTCTTCCATTCCACTTAGACCTGAACTATTCACTGTGTTGCGCTTTATAAACATTTACAGTTGGTATGTTCTGAAGGGAACAAATAACAGTTTGCCTGCTATGAATGTGGGCTTGTCTGCCAACTCCAATACAGGTTGTACAGAGAAAAAACCTTCACTTTCCCCTTCAGGATATTGATGGGAAATATGATATAGTTATGGGAAGAACATGTTTCTGTTGAAAAGTAGTATTCAGTGCATAAACAATTCACTTTGCAGAGGAACCTGAAGCTAAAAAAAAGTTGCTATAAGAAAAATAGTTATAGCAAACTGTACAATAACTGTAGCTATTTTTTCCTCTAACTTTTTGTTGTCATAAAAAAATATTTGTAATATTTTTTATATTAGAAATCATTTTGTCAAGAAAAAAATCAAACCAAAATGTCTAATTGAAGAACAAACTTGTGGAGTTATATGAAATGGTTAAAAAATGTTTAATACAGGGGAAAAAAGAAAATCTGTGTCAAAATTTCTTGCAAAAACTTCTTTGTTCTAGATCCTTTGAAATGTTTTGAAAACGGACAAAAAAATGTCAAGCAGATCTGTGCATTTAGGATGACTGATATCTTTTGAGTTGAAACGGCTGGATTTTACTCAGTATCACAGCATCACCATCAGTGATTGTTTTTCATAGGATCCCTTCACAGTTTTGACAAATATAAGAGCAGGTTCCCAGACCAGAAAGCACCAATGTGCCTCCACAGCTCATGGGGACAGCCTCAATGAACACTCTTACCCCTCAAGACATCTTTCCACATGGCCTAGTTAATACTGAGGAAGAGATAAGCAACTTTGTGCCTGTGGTAAAATGAGACCATAGCCCAGGAACTGGCAGTTACCATAGAGAAGCCAACATTTAGGGGTTTTCTGTGGCATGGTAGGATGTTTTTGGTTTTTTTCCCAGTAGGCAAAGCTGAACTTTAAATCCCCATAAAATGGAATAAAGGCACATACAGCATGCACATTTATTTTACAACTCGGTGTACAATTTGTATCTATAGCTTCATACTCATGGTGTCAGAAATGCTAGTGAGGACCAATATTAAGACCAAAATCCGTCTCCCCTGTCTGAGCTTAATGATCAATTCTTGCAGCTGGCTAACTAAAGGGGTCTTCAACACAACTCTCCTGTGGCCTGTCTTGTAAAAGCAGAACACTTAGCAGATATCACTGTTGTTACAAGCAGGACAGGTATAAAACCCTTCCCAAGTCAGTGGAAGGAACATCTATACTTGCTCCATGTCAGGCAGGCACTGCTTGCACCCACAGAGCCAGAGTGCTGCCCTTGCACCTCATGAAGCAATGTTTTCCTGCAATGTTATAAGTGGGATCCCTCCACCCAGGTCACAAAATGAGGTTTAATAATGTCCTTCTTCTAAGGCAAGGCAGATCAGTATCATACAACAAGGGTCATGATATTAGTAATGCACTGGTTTAGCCTATATGAAGTCACCACTTCCAAGGTGTCATGACCTCCATTTCTTTTTGAGTCCTTGTGCTGAGATGGAAATAGCGTGGCAAAGAAACACAGGTCAACATACAGACCCACAAATAAGGGAAGGCAGCACTAGCTGGGATAGCACCTTTGTTCAAGAGTGAAGACACAAGTAAAATCCTTTTCTCACCTTGATTTTTTAATGGTTCACAGAACCTTGATGTTTTTATGGTTATGGACTTGGCCTGGGAGTTGAGCAAGTGGGTATGTCAGTCCTGCAGGACAAGGGGCACCTATACCAGCTTTCAAACACAGCCAGCAGAAGTTTTGCTCCATACTGCAACAGCTAGTGCTCCCTTTACTCTGGCTAACTAATCAGAAGCAAACCGTGGGAGCCCCACAGTGCCCTCAGTGAAATGCTGAATACACAACACAGCTGACATCCTTGAACTCTCTGAGCACACAGACACCAGCCTCCTGCTTGGAGATGGATGTTCACCCTACTCCCAAAGCACTAAGGCAGTGTGAAGGGTCTGGCATCTACTGATGAGAGATGCCAGCAGCTGTGTTTTCTTTGACACTGAACTGTCCCGGCAATGAGGCTGCTTGACAATTTGCTTTAGAACTGTGTTTTTAACTAAATACATCTTCTTCTGAGAACAAGGCAGTATTCTGAAAAAAAAAAATCTTGAAAAACTGAAATAGAATTTCTCAAAAATATCCAAAGATTGGAGACTCGATTATCTGACAAAATCTTGCAATTTTCTCTCAGTGCATCAGCGAAAATAAGATAAACTTCTCTTTGCATTGTGAGTGTAAAAGATGCAGTCCAAAGAACTAAATGATTTGCTCATTACATGACCTCTCTGGAAAATGAGCTACCAGGAAGAAAAAGCTACTTATGAGCCACAGAGTCACTGCTTAAACACTCTGGGAGTTTAGATAGAACAAGGCCTTCGGGGCTTGGCTTTGGAACATACGCACCTCCAGTAAGGAGGAAAAACCATCAGGAAAAAAACGTGAGTTTAATGTAAACAATTATATTCAGTCTCCCATGATTGAACATTTTTTGTAGCCTGAAAGACTTTCTTTAAACAGAAAGTGACTACCTGGTGTGTGTTGGATCCTAACCCAAGGGAATACACCCCCTCCCATCTACACCATGAAATCACATCTCTGCTGTTACTGACTCTGTGTGAAGACTAAGGGCCTCGTGCTCATCCCTGCACTGCAGGGAGAATTCAGGACTTGTACACAAAAGTGGGTAAGTTCCAGAGCCATGAACCTTTTTCAGCTGGCTGCTGTACTGATAGTTACATGTTCTTGGTAACCAAAGCATGCTGGAAAGCTTCCCCGGTTTGATTATCCTCTTCAGAACTGGTGAAAGCATGCTTTTTTTTTTTGCCTTTTTTTTTTTTTTAACTGAGTTATCTTGTTTAATCAGGACTAAGTAAACATATTACACACTAATAATAAAATCACTGGAAATTCTCTACTTAATCTCTGATTTTCTTTAAAGCTTTCAAACAAAGACCAGCAGGATCTCTAATCTTATGATCAACAAAGTTACATCACCAGCAGCCTCTGTTTTATCTGTTTACAGATCAGGCTAATGTTGTTAGAGGGTGGTGACATTAACTGTTACTGTATCAGTAGATAGTGCAATTGCATTAGGCAGGCCGAACTTTGCTGTCACTTCTGGTCGCAATTGCTTAGAGGAAACTCCAGAGATTATTTCTAATACCACAAGAGATGGTTGTGGCTAAGTTTGAAGCGGTGGATCACAGTGTTGCCACTGAAGGAGCTTTGATGAAGCCACCAGCCATGCAGAAGCCCCCCAGCTCTGATGCTTTTTGCTAGCACACACCCTTCCCCCCTGGGCCAGGCAACTGCTGGGTAGGGAGGGAGGAACCAGCGGTGCTGAGTTCAGTCTGCTTGCCATTCCTTTGACATGAAGTCCCTCCAGCTAAAACTTATCCCTCCATCCTCACACTCTGCCTGGTCCCAGGGGCATTCTGGGTGCAGGCAAGTAAAGGGTGCAGCTGGCAGCGTAGGAAGTCCACCACCAGCCCCTGGAGAAGCCATCCTGAGACGGGGGCTGCCTGCCATCTCAGCCACTGCACGGCTGCAGCATCACCTTCCCTGCCCCCTCCCCAGGCTGTGTCCTGGAAAGAGCCACGACTGATTACAATCATGCCTCCCACATAAGCTGGATGTGCTGGAAGAAGCATTACTCCAAAGAGCCTCCTACAGCTCCTCGCTTGAAGTTAAAAGCCTGATCTAACCCTTAACAAACAGGAATAAAAGTGCTAGGGAAGGAATTTTAATTGGCCAACACTGTAAAGGCTTTGAAGATGCTGTGTCATTATTGACTAACTTTCAGCACACCTGAGCCACCCAGAGGGCAGTGATGTTGGTTTTGAACCCAGGATATTACTGTTATTGTGCCCTAGCACCTCACTGTTAGCCTGTATCATGTCTTTTCATTGAAGAGATTCATTGTGCCTCATAGTGTCAATAAAATCTCCCCTTGCTTCTGCACTGAGTTTGCAGGGAGGGTTGATCCTGGTTTCTTCTCATACCTCTGACTGGCGTCGTTCCACCACCAGCACATGGCTCACCCACATGCATTTTTGAGTGCCCACAGAGCACAGCAGCATAGCTAACCACCTCCTCTATCCCACTTCTTCCCAGGAGTACCCTCCCTGCCCTGAGCTGAACAACACAGTGCAAGTTGGTTTTTTCCTCCATGCAGCTGCCAATGCAAAAAGCACGGGGATAGACAAGGAAGGAGAGTGCGTCTGGACTAACATGAAATCAGAAATCTTTGGTTTGTCATCCAAATGGGAACCTGAAAGGATGCACACTGAGCCCAATGAAATGTTCCGTATGGTGCTCAGATACTAAGTATTTGTCAGATAAGCTGCAGAAGTTAAATTCACAAAGAGCTACTACTGCACAGCCTCATCACAATGCTTTCCAGCAAGCCTGAGAACTGTCTTTGTATCTTCTACCGGAGAAAGTCAGAAACTCTATTTCTCAATCTTTTCAGATGCTGTCAGCTTTTTCCTTTTTCTTTAGAAAAGGTTATTTTAATTAAAAGTAAATGGCATCTTATTTTGGGGTGTCTCATGCCCTTTGGCTCCTACATGATCACACTAAAATCTTAGGAATACTTCCACTATAAAGTGCAACATATCATGAAATCCAGAGGAAGAAACCTCTGTGACTATTTTCTTCTTCTGTAAGGACGTACAGGACTAGATCTGAAGCTTATGCACAAAAGTAAATGAGAAATTATTTATAGGAATTCTGCTGACACTGATAACTAAAAAAGATCACTGCTTTACCTTTTTGGTTTGCACACTACATTGTTAGTGTGGTGGTTCTTTTTAACAGCCCTTTTTAAACATCCAGGAAACAACAGCAAGCTTTGATTACACTCATTAACTGTTTCTTGGGTATTCCAGCCTCCAACAAGAAATTTCTTCTCTGCTTTTAAATCACTAGTTATAAATTTCTGAGAGTAATTTTTACTCCTTTCTTCTACCCTAGCTGTGTAGCCAGCGTGACAGTGCGCAGTACACGTACTCAGGCATAGCCAGCACTAGAGGCAACCGCGATGCGAACAAGGGACTGCTGTGGCAGATGGACAAACATCCCCCCATGGATGGGGGAAGGGTTCCAGCACACTCAGTCCCACCAGTAGACTGTCCCTGACAGCAGCCCCGTCTGCATGATGGCAACAGTGACAAACCAGCACAAAAATAGTTGTACTGTTACAAGGAAGTCTGTTAATTTGTACATCCACATCTCAGCGAGGGCTTTAGAAACACTAAGTCTATTCCTACAAAGGTCAGTAGGTGGTATATGTGTTACCCTGTGATGCTGAAATGCCTGAGTAAAAATAGACTGTTGAATGAGGGACCTTCTACAAATGAGTTTTCTAATAGCTTTGATATTGTTGTCAGCACAGATTTCATGGATGAGCTGAAACTAGCCTGAACTTGCTGTGCCACCCAAGTTCATCAAAAACTGCAGGAAGAGCTTGGATGGGGAGGGGAGAAAGGCCCTAAAGGTGATTCTTACTACCTTTAAACCTAGACCAGTTGTCCAGAACAGCCCCAATGGTCTCTTTGTGGTTTGCCATCATCTGGAAGAAATCATCTGAACCATCACAGTTCCCAGACATGAGACCATGCAAAATAGGCGAGAGACAAGTATACAGAATCCAGTAACATCAGCCCGAGAAAGTTCAGGTTGGATGTTTCTTTCAGACAAGCACTTTGTATACATCCTGACCTTCAGATACTGTAAACTCCTATCCTGTTGAGGTTATTTTAAATCAAAGGCCAGTGTGCCAGCAGCTGCAGAAGTGAGGAATGCCTAAGAAAATAAATACCAGTTAGAGTGCTATTTAATGCCGTTAACTGCAGTGGGTGGAGGCTGGAGGGCAGTGGCTTTTAACAGGTTTTATTTGAAAGACTAACTCAGTGTGGTTGTCACGACAGTTGTCTTTGTGGCTGAAGTTGTATTGCTAACAGATGGAAATCTGGCAGCTTTTTCTAATTTATGCAGATGCTTTGCAGAAGGCGTTACCATCCTAAGTGATTCTAACATTAACCTTACACAAACCTTCCTCCACTGTGTTAATAAACAGAACATTTTAAGGCTGTTCTGCTCAAAACGGTCACAGAAATGTTCAGCGGTGCCTCCCTTTTCATCTTTTCAGTTACTCTTACAACTTAGCAAGAAAGTTCTTTTGCATAAAATCTCTTACTGAACTGAGAATTGGATATGTAGCAAAAGTCAGTCTAGTCCTCAAAATAACCACTTTAATTATAACATTACCTACCAGGTTGTGTCTTCATTAATGATCTAAGCTTGTGGACTGTCTTGTTCTCGAAAACTGGCATTCAGTACAATACCTAACAAGAATGATTTAACAAGAGAAGTATCTAAATTGGCAATCATTTAAAAGGACTGAATAATATTCTTAATAGATGTGTAATGTTTCATCTTTTTGCTTTGATTGGCACTTTTTTAATTGTTAACACTCTTTTCAAACTGGCAACACATTGCCTCATTCTAATCTGCAGTAAGCCCAACCGTATTACACACCATTGCAGGTGCTGAATAGGCTCAGGAACAACACACCACTGACACATTTTGAGACATTTTGTATATTTCATGGATCTCTGTTCTTTACAGCAGATTTCAGGAAATCAGCAGACCATATACGTTTGGTTTGCCTTTTAACAGTTGTCTGAAAATACAGGTGTTGTGGAACTTACTGACTAATATGTATTTGTATAATCAATGCCCTGATCATCTAAGATGAGTAAAAAGGATACTTGCTCTTACAGCTGCATCTCTTTGAGATGACTGATCATGTGCATCCACACTGTAGGTGCTACAAATGAGAGCAACAGTCTTGAAACTATTCACTGTTTCCATGTGCATATGTAAGACTTTGACCCTCACTAGCTGAAGGCACTAGTCACAGAACTCTATAAGGAATGCAGAAGAAAATATGTAATAGAGAGAGACATGCAAGCCATTGGAGCATTTCAGAGAAGGACTCAATATCACTTTTGATTCTCTGGGTTTTATCTGTGTGACTCATGAGTCATCTTTTGGGTCTGAGCAATCTAACTTAAACCGAGAAAGATGCCTTCCCTTAAATGACATACCCACCCTAGAAGCTAAATAGAGGAACTAGATCCTAAGCTTAGATGCCATACTCAGGAAGGCCAGATCTTTCAATGGAGGCTTTCAAACGCATTTTTCCTTTGGCCTTTGACTTTACAGGAAACACAGACACTTCCTTTTGGAGACCTTTCCTACAAGTAACGTAGGCAGAAGTCAGTTTTGCCAAAAGGATGACTATCTTTTTTTCCCCATGTTTACAAACAGCCTTACTTATCTGCAACCCAGAACTGTCTACCATTTTAGGGTGCAGTCTTGAGTGCTGGAAGCTTCAACTGTGAAGCAGTCTTCTCAGCAACTCCAAAGCATGGAGGCACTATGGGCAGAGAAAAGACGTGTTGGTTGCAGTATAGGGAGCAAGCTTGCAGGCATGTGGCTCAGGCTTCAGTGAAATGGCCTCTGTTTCCTGCCTGCAGAGCTCAGGCAGCTGTTACAGAGAGGAGAGCAGCTGCCCCAGTAAGGCAGGGGTACCTGCCTTCTGCTGCTTTACATCCCAAAAGAGTATCTTGGCTGCACATTAGTCTCTCCCCTTTTTCCCTAGTGATCAAGTGAGAAGAAATCTTGGGTTGTGGTGACTCAACGTACCCTAGAACTACTTGCAAGTTAAAATTTCCAGCTCCCTCCTGAGGGAGCCATATAATTCTTCTGGATTATGTTGCTGAAGTGACCAGATCATTTGCTATTTCTCATTTATTTATACAGGCTTCTCTGTCAGGATGCTTCACCTGCAGATCATCAAGAAAGTGACAAACTTTCCCTTAAATCACTTCAAGTTTAACATCCAGTGTCCCAGACAACTTCTGCTGGAGCTCCATAAAAGGGATACAACACTCACGTGGAAGAACAAGAGCTGTGTTGCAATAATGACTGGGGAAGATGAAAACAGGTGAGGACTGTAGGAATATCGCCCATTTCCTCTGGCTGGAATGGCAACTCAGCAAAGGAAACAATCTCTGTTTGATCGTAGATCTTGTTTTTCTAGTACAGGGACTGGGAGACTGCAGGCTTCCTGGAGTGGTTTAGCAGTGCCCCAGCTGTCTTTGAACGGGCATGGGAGAGTCAGTGGCCACTTCTGAAATCCAGGGCATTCTGAAATAGAAAGGTCTTTCAGTTGCTTGACAAATGTTATGAGAGTCCAGAGGGTTAGACAATATGTCAGGTGGGAAGTACTGTTAGTCCCAAACAGTTTTACGAGCAATCTAAACCATAAAAATCCAAATTCTGTGCATAAGTAATACTACACAATTGAGTCTAGTAAGCATTTACAGCACTTTGTGCCTCGGGCGTCTTGTGAACTAAAAAAGATCAAAGGCTGAGTGCCCTCAGCACTCAGTCAGACCTTCAAGAAGGGGTCCAATATCCATCCTAGCTGATGACTGCCTCACAGGAAACACTGAGCAGCTTGAAGAATAGGGCCCCAAATGCATATTTGGCACCCAGTTAAATTCTAGAGTAAGTATTTAGTATTTTTTTAATCAGCATTCATTATATCCCAGTATAAACCACAGCTAAAAGAAATCCCATGCACCTGGTTTAAATCTTGGTCATCAATTAATTAGGCTGTCACTAACTAACAAGACGTCTTTAGAACAAGAGTGCATCTATTTTAATTAACCAGTTACTGATATTGTTCATGTTTCTGCTATTTTTTCCTTCAATAGGCTATTTATTCACATTTCACTTATAACATTCCGTTACTTACATGGATAGTAATAATACATGAAGTATGTCTCCAGATGTTTTCAACTTTTGTGACCTATGTAAACACTGAGCTTTGAAATAACTTATGCTAGCTTCTACTGAGAATAAGTTAATTCCTAGGCTGACTGAGTCTAAGTGTTTTAAAGGCTTTAAGTACATGTGGTCTCAAGTGAATTTTACATTTCGTATTTCATCTCAAAACAATGCTAAAACATTCACATGTCTGCCTAGAAAGCTGTAAATCAGTACTGTCTCCTTATGATATTTTTACTCTCACAGGTTTTATACCTACATTAAAAAGGCATCTCTAACATTTGTAATACATTAAATGACTCGCACTGCAGATTTCCCCAGGTAACAAAGTGCCCTGTCAAGTACTACACCATAATTTCACTTGATTCTATGCAGAGAAACAGCAAATACACAGTGTCACATTCAAACAAACCTACCGTAACTTTAAAAATACATAATGAACATCTGTCAGGCACAGTCATTTCTCTCTTCAGACCCAAGAAATAGAGACCACCAGAAGCAGAATTATGAATCAAATGCTATTCTTTGTAGTAATCAAAATACTAGAAAAAGGACCATACTCTGGTCTGTTCTTCTCCATATTCTTACTACTTGTGTTTTTGTAGGATTCATTCATTTGGGAACAGCCTTTTCTGTTTATTCTCATATTCAGCAAAACTGGAGTAGCCATTTTAGATCTATGTGAGTGTCAAAAACAATCAGCATTTTTTTCATACATTGCACATACAGAGGACACCAACTGCATGCAGAAACTTTCTGGGAAGCTTTGCTTTCTTAGTGGGAAAAATCTACCCTTGCACAATGCAGCCATGCAAGGACCTTCAGATTAAGGCTGAAAGCCTTGCAGAAAGTTGCTATGCCAGGAGCACAATGAATGTCACGGGAAGTGACAGGGGGAGACTGTTTCAGCTTCCCAGACGTTTGAGTGAAGGATGAGCGAATGGTAGGTGGAGGGCTGGAACTTGGTTTTCGCTACAAGATGTATGTACTGCCCACAGAATCATCACTCCTTTCTTCTTGTGTTTTCAGTGGCAGTTGTTTACTGGGCAAAACAAAAATCAGCCTTGAAATATGGATTTCCAAGGCTTTGTTTGTTTTTCCCTTTGAATATAGGCCTTGATAAGAGAGTTGTAAAAGTGTTTTCTTTTTCTTTAGCAAACAGATTACACAGCTTTGATAAATGGCTCTAGAGGATTAATTTCAGCTAGAATGTTCTGAAGTTATTTTTTTGTCCATCTGAAATTGTTATTCCATTTATTCAAGCTAATTGACATTCAGTACTTCAAGTGCTGGGCTGAATGACATTCAATGTCATGAGCTACCATTTTACAAATTGAACAAAAATTAGCCATGCCCACATTAACCCATAGCGAAGAAGCACAGTACATGACACCAGACTGCCAATTCTGATTAAAAAGATAAATTCTGTCTGCTTTGGCCATGAAATCCCAAGTCAGTAAACACAGCTAAGTGGACTGTAAACCCAGAGTGAGAGGAAAGAAGTGGCTGGTAATGGCAGCATAGTTTAATGGATCTGTGGAATACATTGAAGTTACAACTGCTACCCAGAAATGTAAGAACTTAAATAATACATTTCTTTTAAAGTTATTACTGTAAAGAGTGTAACATCACCCCTTTGAGTCTTACCTCACGGTCTTCAAGGAAAGCTTTTTCTTAGGGACATAAGGCAGGACACTGCATCTGAAGTAGAAGCTGCAATAAATGTGTGCATCCTTTGACTCAAGCCCTTACTACCTCAACCTGAGACCCACCTAGAAGTTATCACAGATCGCATGTCAATCCCTCCAGGAGAATATGAAACCAGGCTTTATTATAGAATGTTTTCCCTCCATATAACCTTGAACATTTGCACAATTTGGAAAAGACACTATTAATCTCTTTTTCTTACTAGAGGAATTAGTGACTGAAGGATTTCTTTTTCTCTGTACATCTAATTGCGCATCTAAGCAGTTTGCCAGTGACCAAGTTAATAAGATTGTAGCAAAAATCATTGTTAAAGCCCATTTACTCAGACCAATGTTAATTTCCAGTATGTCAATTCAAAGGTCAGAAGCATTTTCCAACTGGCATTTTTCAGTGCATTTGTACACTAGGGTACAGACCTACCTAGTCTTTAGTCCTTCACTTTTGAGTAAAGTATTTATACTTTATATTTTGAACATTTTATATATTTATATAAATATGCAAATAAAAAATATATTTATACTTGGATCATTATTTGATCCTACACTGTGTAAAACTAAGCAAATGCAAAACAAAGTCTTTATAGAATGAGTTATGTGTCTCAGACATGAAAAATCATTTCAATAGTTTTCAGCCCATTTTCTCCCTCCTCACCAATCCCATTTTGACAAATATATATATATATATATATGTAGTGTTTATGTTTATTTTTTAACTACCTTTTTGTGGTTTCTGATTAAGAAAAACAGAAAATCAGGGCTACCTGGTAATAGAAAACTGGCATTTAGCCATGGCAACATCAGCTGAATCAACTGCCCTTGGGAGTCCTGTAAATTCATTGTGATGGTTGATCCTAATATATAGCAGTTACACCTTCTGTGCTCATGCAATCTAGCAGAATGCACTGCTAAATTTAGCACAATATTTACCCCTACTGTGTCTATATGTTCTAATTAACCTGGCTGTTGTCCTTCACCAATTCCAGCAATCAGCTAAAGCGACTGACATTTCTAGTGCAAGAACAACTAAAAGACTTTCGGCAGCTGAAATACTTTGTAAAATTAATAGATGTTTCCAATCCAGTTTAGAAATCTATGAATCACCTCACTTGTAATTAGTTTTTCTCAATAGAAGAGCCTAAAATTAAAGTATGTTCATCCAATTTCCTCATCTGCTTATGTAAAGGGCCTGGTATTTACACGTGTGTGTTTTCTTCATAAAATAGTGGAATTCTTCAAGGAAAATAAAGAATTAAGTACTTCTTACAAACGCACAGAATGGCAGTAGCAGAAGCACTGAGAGCTGAGGTTGCCATTTCCTAACACATCCTGACATTCCACCCATCTTAGTGAAAGATGTTTTAGCCTTTTAAATCCATTCACCATCACCTTTTCCTGCTGAGGGTATCAATTCGAGCATCATTTGTTCTCCACCTATAAAAGCTTAACAAACTCATCAAAATCAAGATAGTTCCTTACTGAGAAAGCAGCGAAGCAGTGTGAAAAAGTTTTCTATTAGCTTCCATAAAGGCTGGATCACACATAGGAACCAACAAACATGAAACAAATGCACTGGTTGGGAGGACGTAATGACAACAGCAGGAAAGGAAAAAGCAGAAGCCACTGCTCATTGCTGATATAAGTAGTACCAATCAAAAGTTGTGAATGTTACGGGCATTCAACAGCTGACAGAGCAGCAGCGCTCTCTGAGATTTTCAGTGAAGACCTTCAGCACCTTCTGAGCTGAACCAGTGACCAAAAAGTCACAAGCATCGTATCACACTGCAGATCTGTGAGTCATTTGAACTCCTGTGTTTCTAGCATGCCTAAGGGATCTAATATGGCTTGACACAGAGGTCATGACCACAGAGGTTATGACACATCATAAGGTGCTGCAAACCAACACATAAAGAATATTTTACAGTTGGTAACTCTCGTTAATCAAGATTCAAAGGAACAAGGTTATTCCTCTGATTAAAATAATTCAACTCATTATTGTGAAGGTTTAGAGAGGTGATGTTAATTGTGCTGACCTCTAAGAAAGAATTACCTGCTTGCAAGGACTAAGGAACTAGGTCACATGTTGTGTGTCACCACAACTGCAAATTCATACTCTGCAAAGTATATATGCTTTTCCTGCATAATAATGCCATAAACAAATCATCATGTCTAATCTAGAGTCTGTCTATAGGTCCTTGCCAGAAAGGATTGTAAACATAGAAAGAAGTTCCCATCTCCCCACCCCTACCCAATGAGAAAAGAAACAATATTGTGCTAGGTTGGCCAGAACAGATTTTTCTTTGTAAAAATTAGATGGCTAACTATGCAAAGAACTAGGGATTGACATGGGATGCTCTTTGTAAGGAGTGAAGAGCAGGTGCCATCAGGTAATGGCAGAGTGAAAGAATCCCCCAGCCAGGAGAAGCTCGACACAGATGCTGAAGAAGGTCTGGCAAATGCAGAGGTTCGGGGGAGAGGGGCATGAAGTCAGAGAAATGGGAAAGGATTTTGTCAGCTGCAGACTGGATTGACTGTGAGTTATGGGAGACCAGGAGGAGGGGGCAGGAAGGAGGGTACAAATACCAAGAGGAGATGCTAGCTGGTTCATGCATTAATGCCTCTGTAGCTGGAGATGAGAGAGAGAGTTTACCTTGGAGATGTGAAAAAAAGAGCTACTAAGGTAGAACAATGGCCTGGATGTGAAAGGAGAAGGAAAGAGAAAAATCTAACAACACTGCTGTAAATTATCACATTATGCACAGAGGATTATAATAGTGGTGCTGAGAGAGGATAGAATTGCTCCTGGGCTCATCCTGCCACAGAGGCCAGCGGAAATCCTTGGTCCTCTGTGTACAGGGGAGTGCCAAGGAAGAAAGTCATCTGCATACTTGTATGATATTGTGCCGCTCTCCAGGAGACAGAAGCAACCGAATTTTGAATGGGGCTACAGGTACCTTCCACCTAGTGGACAGAAATTACTCTGGTAGCAATAACCAGGAGTATGGGTAGAGGTCGCTTGATGTTGCTTGCAGTAGTCACTTTTAAAGTAACAGCTCTGTAAATGTTTTGAGAGGTGTGTGATCACTGCAGGCCTGCACTGTAGCAGAGACCGCTGAGGTCTCTCACAGCAAATGTCATTGAAAGATGTTTGGTACTAAAACAGCTGCTTATAAAACTTAGTAGGGTGCTGCTGGGAACATGAAAATTGTAGTAGTAGCTGATGCCGTTAGATTGGAGACTTACTATTTTTAAACTGATAAAAGTCCTTTCCTATTGGTAGTTTTCATTCTGAATTTTAACATTGATTTTACCAAAGTTGTGGCTAAAAGAATTGTCATGGAAAAAAGGCTAACTACAGGATGGAGATGGTTCATCAAGGCATGTTTTGTAAGAATTACTTCAATAGTGTCATCACAAAATGCTTTCAGAAATATTGTGTGAGAAGTGCTATATTCAAAGGAACGCAAGAACAAGGAGGTATCCTTTAAAGCCAAATTTCCACCTCTGTATAGAGCTAATGATGAGAACAGGACCTGCCTTGAATGAAGCCCTGTTTTATGTCACCCACTTTCCTCTGAAATGTTGACTAGAAATTGAAGACTACCAGTTATAAATCTGATAATTTACATGAGGCTTGGCTTTTATTTTGGATAGTTCAGTAATGGCAATGTATATAAATGCAGTGAGTGCTAGGTGTGTAAGGTGTACGTTTCCAATGTCCTTCTTATTACAGAATGTATCTTTTTATTTGAGCTTATAAATAAAAAACATTAGAAGTTCCCAAAGTGGTTTGTGTTACCTTTTGGAGAAAAAAACCCAACCCTCCTAAAACTTGGATGGTTCTTTCCAACATCCTTTTGAAATTTTTCCAGTCTCTCCTTTTTTACCTCCTGGGCTCTGTGAAGTTATAATTAATATAATCTTGTCATCAGGAGCTTCCTATTAAATTAAATCATTTAACAGAGGTTTATGTCCATTTCATTCTGGTTAGCTGAATGTTTACTGATGAGTCAATTAGCCACTGCTTTGTTTGTTCAACTTAATGTCATCACATCACCATGAGATCAACACAGCAAACATTCATCAACAACAGCATTGTCATGTCTGGCTGGTTGCTACAGGCTGGCCTCAGGCCATCCACATCCAGGAGGCTGGCTGGTCAGTGACCTTGGCCTGGCTGCAATGTACCCAGGGGAACCCGTACAGGGCATGGGCATTAGAAATGACTTTGTAATCACTGGTGAGGATCACCCCTCCATGTGGTGCAACTCCTCAAGCATGACCTAAGGAGACAGAGCAGTTTGCAAAGGCAGCCATGACAATAAACCAAGTGTAAATGAGTTGATGTCTGCAGCTGGAACAGGTCGTGTTGTGTGGTAACAGTTACTGCAAGGAGAAGCTATGTTTTGAAAGCACCAGCAAGTACTAGGGAGCAAGGTAGGAGATATACCAACAGATATCAATATACCAGCCCAGGGGGTTCCATATGTATTGATATACCCGGTCAAAGATAGCTGGGCATCAGATTATTTTGTGTGCACTGAGTGGTACTACCATAAACTCCAACATTCTAGAGCTGAACAGAAGATGGTAAATGCATGTTAGTTCACTGGTGGCTGAATTACTTCAAGTACGGTGCACATCTGCCACATACTGTCTTCAGAGATTGTTTTTTTGAAATATCTGGAAATGGACACAGTCCAGCTCAAGGTGCACCTAGGGGTATGAGGGAGTGATATGTTTCAGAGTTTTTGAAACAAAAGTGCTGTAAAGGTAGAATACACTAGCTATTGTATTGGCTGCTCTAAGTAGAAGGCACCACACATGTAAATATGAGGCCAGGTTGGCTACATTGGCACTCACACCAACATATAGGTCAAAACCCAATAAAGCTCGGGTGCTGAAACCAGTACCTTCTACATAGAGAGCCACTAAAAGGTGTTTTGGGCCCCAGAGCAAACCTTTATTGACTCTTGACACCTCCAGTTCTGTTGCTGTTTTACCTTGCAACCTGAACGCTGAAGCACCAGCAGTTTAAATTTTGTACAACTCCGTGGAGCAAGTTGCTCTTGTGACCTCACAGTGGAGCGAATCCCTACTGAAGCCAAGCTTTTCAGCTGACTTTCCTTACAAGTCCTGTCAGCAACATCCAATAGCACAGAGCAGCTGCTGATCTTGTACCTCCAGTGGAACAGTATAGGGCTTCCTGTAGATTCACCTACAGGCATCAAAAGGCTACAGGGTTTGTGTTGTTCAATGAGGATAAGATCCTCTCATAGAGATACCAAAAATCTAAACTATTCTCTAGGAGCGCTTGCTGCCTTTCAAACAGATAAGACAATCAGGCTTCTAACCAAGAAACTTCGTCTCGGTGGGCTGGATGTAGCTCAAGCATAGACTTGTGAGTGGCTCCTTAAAAAAAAAAAAAAAGTGTTATTTTCTTCCTCTCTGCAGGCCTTTCAAAACCTAGCAATCCATCCCTTGATTTTAGCAGGTCATAGGCAGAGCAATAAGCTGTTTCAGGGGGAATAAAAATTTATATCGATACCCAGTCATGAAGGATATCTAAGCTAACAAGGTCAGATCAGTCCTCAAATTCTGTGATTTAGGGAAGTGAGGAGGAGAATGAAGCAGCTGCACAGCACCCACCACAAGGTCTGCGTCCTTCATGTAGTGCAAGCTCTAGGTCCTAATAATATACTGGCAACAATGCATATTAACAGTGCAATTTCAATAATCAGCATATTTTGTCAAATAATTGTTAGGCTGATGGTTATAAGAGGTGACACTGCCAATATCTCATAAAGGCTGAAAGAAATATTTCCCATTTCCACACTGCATAAACAAAGCATGCCAGACAACCTCAGGAATGCTAATGATCTCCAGTACTTTAGTATATTAAGTATTCATCAATTGAGCACAGACCACAACAATGTTCTGAAAGTCCTTAAACACATGAGAAACACATGAGAAATGATGTAAATTTTATATGAGCTCATATAATCTTGGTTGGTTGTAAAGTCAAGCATAAGATCATAGAAATCAGGTCATGTGTACTGTATCTTTCCTACTAGAAGTTTGTGCCCTACATTATATTTGCTGGTGCCACATCCAGCCCAGATTTAATTGACTCAAGCAATGACTCATCCACTGCTTCCCCTACGGCATTATTCCCCAACCTAACAGATGACATTATTGGGATTTTTTTTTTTCCCTGATAATCAGACTTCACTGTCCTTAATTTCATCCCATTATATAATACCTCACACTTACACTGTAACTGCCATCCAAAAGCTTTGCAAGTGTTAATTGAGTTTCATAACAGCCCCCCATGAAATAGGTAAGTTCTGAGTCAGAGACACAGAAACTCGAGTTACTTGCTGTAGGCCAAGTTTGGGATCGTATCAAGCACAGCTGGGTCGACCTCACTGACTGGAAACTGTTTGCCGTTTATGTGATAATCAAGACATAAGAACTCTTTCCTAGATGCAGCTCTCACCTCTCTCCTACCAGTGTCTGTCTGCACCATGAATAACAGTTACCTCCTTTATTAGCATCTGTGCCTTTCAAACATTGATGTGTATCTTCCTGTACACATGATTTTTATACTTCCGATGTTTCCTCTACCTATAAACAAACCGAGCCCTTTATTATTTTCCTCTTTCCTCATGGCTCTCTGATCTGGAGACATGCCTTTGCAGATTACGTGCCCAGAACGATACTCCATAGAGTTTATGGAAATAAGTCATGCCGTGACTGTTAGCCTCCCAGGCTGTGACAGGGGCATAATCCAGCTGGCTGCTCCAGACTTTTTCAGCTGAGACACAGTAGCTCACTGTGTATGTGCTGTTATCCCATTGTGAAGCAAAGTAACGTGGGTTCATGTGAGTCACCATCAACTGACACTATTTTTCCACACAGTGCAGCAATGTATCTCGCTCAGTTACCACATCTCAAACGAAGGACCCTGTCTAACAGCTGGGGGACAGGAACCTCTACAGGCAAGCATAGGCCTTCTGTCTGACAAACCCTTAATTTCCTTTAATTAATTAATTTGGGTTTAGAATATAAAATTAGAAATGGCATTTTATTGCACGCATCAGCATAGGATCTCAGGTTTCTAACTGAAGCAACTCAGGCAATATTTAGATCATAATGCAAATGCAGGCAAGAACTGGAAATCTGGCTGCTTTGAAAACTACTGTCTTTGGGTTTCTCTTGCTGAAACATAGTTGCTTTCTAAGTTATTTGTCTTCAGTTTGCATATTAGATTTTGGGTGATATTTACCTGACAAATACTTTTCTAAATCAGATTTAACCTTATTGCTTATCTGTTTCTACAACACCTGTCTCCCAGATTATTTTGTAACATCTTTCTGCTGTCCTCCCTGATTTTTCTACCCTTCATCAATGAATTGAAAAGTAGAGTAGATGGTGGATATTCCTGCCTGTAACATTTAAGGTGCATTTACCATGGCAGAAATGCATATTTGCAAAAATTTCTGAAGTGATGAATGACAACATTTTTTTGTGTTCTGCTATATACAACATAAAAGCTCATAAAACATGCAAAGGTTTTCCCCTACAAGAAGGCTTTGGTAAAGGATCATCTCTGAAATAATCTTTATGCAATATCCATCACTCCTTCACCCTCCAATAAAAGAAAACTCACATAAGGAAAACTAGCAGTCCTTCCTTTAATATCTTTATCGACAATCTGGACGAGGAGATTGAGTGCACCCTCAGTATGCTGGCCAACAACTGCATCCTGGCTTGTGTCAGAAAGTGTGGCCAGCAGGGCCAGGGCAATGACCGCCCCCTGTACTGGGCACTGGTGTGGCCGCACCTCGAACCCTGGGTTCAGTGTCGGGCCCCTCGCTGCAGGAGGGACGTCGAGGGGCTGGAGCGTGTCCAGGGAAGGGCAGCGGGGCTGGGGAAGGGGCTGGGGCACAAGTCTGATGAGGAGCAGCTGAGGGAGCTGGGGGTGTTCAGCCTGGAGAGGAGGAGGCTGAGGGGAGACCTTATCGCTCTCTGCAGCTGCCTGAAGGGAGGGGGTAGGCAGGTGGGGTCGGTCTCTTCTCCCAGGTAAAAAGGGACAGGACGAGAGGAAACAGCCTCAAGTTGTGCCAGGGGAGTTTAGACTGGATGTTAGGAAAAGATTTTTCATGGAAATGGTGGTTAAGAATTTGAACAGGCTGCCCAGGGGACATGGTGGAATCACCATCCCTGGAAGTGTTTAAAAAACACATAGATGTGGTGCTTAGCGACATGGTTTAGCGGTGAACTTGGCAGTCCTGGGTTAACGGTTGAACTTGATGATCTCAAGGTTGGTCTTTTCCAATGTAAATAAGGGCAAAACAGACCTGGAATATAGGAAAGACCTTTCTTTCCAGAGAAAAACAGGAAGAGAAGTTCAGAGTATGTACTAGCGATTGTCATACCTGCATACTTAATGGCTGTTTCGGAGCTATTTACCTAACTTTGAAATTGCTTTCAAAAAGATTCACAAAATCTAAGGCTGTCATCTTCCATTAGCAAGCCCTGCAGCTCACAGCCTTCACAAACAACAACAATAATAAAAAAAAAAATCTGCTGCTTGTGCGAAATTAAAGGACCTGCAAACTACTAGTCATGATAAAAGGAATATCATAAATCTTGCTGCTTCATGGGATGAGCTCACCATCAGCAGACAAAGATGTGTATTTCTTTTTATGAGGGTGACTTGCTCAGGTGTGGTATAGGAGTTTGATGTTCTCCAGTATCTATCATGCAGCTCTACTTAAGGACACAGCTGAGGCTTTTTCTAGGACAGCTCCTGTGTCCAAAAATGCTGTCCAATTATTTGCCTGTCTGATCTGACATTTAACAAGGAACCACGCTGAGCAGAGATAGCGTGGAATTTTATTTATTTACTATATGAAAAGTGCTTATGGATCAACATTGAAGTTTTTCACGGAAATCTGTCAACTCAGATAAAGATTTTGCCAGGGAAGTTTCCTACTGTCCAGAACCCAAGCTAGAGAGACCTAGGATAGGGCAGAGGACTCAAACTAATGGAAACAGAGAATTCAGTACTTGTCTGTCTTCTCCATGTATTTTGCCCCTGATGACAGCTGTAATTAGTAGGCCCCATCCACACCACTTGCACCTTTTTTGTCAGTTTTAGAACATGCTGAAAGAAATTGGTATTTTTTTCCTTTGTTTCTTATTTTTGCTACAGGAAGGTTTTGGGTTGATCACAGTGTGGAATACTGACAAACAGTGAAGCCTGCAAAATATTTCTTGCTTTCCATCCATCCCTAATATTATGTTTGTAATCAAGAACAACTTCTTCTTAGGACTCTGTGTAGTCTCAGGGAATATGGAAGCAAAACTTCATACCTATCTTATTCTAAACTCTGCAGAGGAGCACAAAAGATGAAACCATATGATTTTTTCAATGCTTTTCTTGGTAGTTAATCCCAAATTGCTTCTTCTTCCACCAAACTCTACTACTTCTTCTCTTCATCTGTGAAAGATCAATAAAATACACTAAAAAATCTGCGTACAGAGATGTAATTTCTGGAATAAAAATTCAAACTTGTCTGTTTACAAATGGTGTTTGAAGAATTCATTTCACTGGTAGTATAGACTGTGCAGTAAACAAGAAATAAGAGGAGCAAGAGACGAGGCAATACCAGTTTTCTTTAAGAGAATAAAGGACATCTATTTCTGATCACTTCTGAACAAGCAAGCTTAACCATCCCTAGTTATGACATGAGATAAAAGCTATGTCAAAACCATTTTAGGCTTTCTGACTATTTTTTTGTGCTTGATGACTTTAATGCCTCTTCTTTCTTCACTTAACATTAAATTACTGTATTTCCTTTTGAATCTTGTAGGAATACTAATAGTGTTGATCAAAAGTTTTGAACTCAAGCTCTATACCAGCCTGATCAATCATAAACTGTTTTCAGGTCAATAAATAGTCTTTCTAACTGTTTTGCAGATAAAGCAAGCAAAAATTTTCCCAGTTCAGTGTTGTCCTTTTGGTGGGTTTCTTGCTTTGATTTGGGTGTTTTTGGTAATGTTTTCCTTTCAGTTGTGCTAATGGGTTAGCACTCAATGAACCTCCCAAAACTGCAATCTTTGCTCTAGAAAATATACAAAACCTTGAAAACTCTTCCAGGACTCATAAGTAAGTAAAATTCAGCAGTGGGAAATCTAGGAAATTTCCACGTCCTACATTTATAGCCAGTTATCAGTTATACTTCTCTGTGAAAATGTTGTGGGGGTTACGTGTTTTGGGTGTGGGGTTTTTTTCGCAGCCTATTAGGTTGCTTAAAATATCATTTTCACAAGCAGATAGAGAGCAGGAAAGGTAAATAAGACAGACATGATGCTCTGAGCCATGCCACCTGTGCAAGCTGATTGTCCTGTGATGCTGGTAACCTTCCACCCCCCTCACTTGAGCTCATGCCTTTCCCCAGCACAGAAGAGAGTCTTAAACAGCTTCAATGCAGCAGACAGTCAAGAGTGTGTGGGATTACCACCCCCTTTAACATCAGAAGGAATGCAGTTGCTGCAGCTAATTATGACTGCTCACAGGTGATCTCTAGTAGTACTCATCTGGACAATCTTAGTTTCTTCATAAAAGCCAAATTTGGACATATTAAAAAGTAAAAGCAATGTACAAGTCAAAGCTGCAAATGGCCAGATGAGTGTTACTACAGGTCATTTCTGTGGTTTTCCTACTGGTTTTTGCCACACACGTACATATGCAAAACAAAACACATGAATGATGGTACTTACATCTAATTCAGTTAGATCCTGCAGTCTTCATCTACCATGAACTCCCAGGGAAGCATTAAATTGCCTCAACATAGACCTCTCATGCCATTTGGGATGCTGTAGAATATCTGCTATGACCTCCAGTTGTGGCTTTAGAAGGGTGTGGGTCTCCCATGGATCCCAAAGTCCTTCCTACCAGCTCTCTGTGGATGGCTTAGCTACCTTATAGAGTCTAAAATGTCCCGAGAGGCCTGTATTTGGCAACGGGCCCCTGCTCCCTGTGTTGCAAACTATGGGAAAAATGTATTCTCACTTTCAGGAGAACCCCCAAGTGTGAGAAGACTGGAATGATACAGCATCTCAGAAGAGGCAGGTTTACTTCTGCAGTTGTGACAGTGGTTTGGTGTGCTGCATTTCAGCAAGACACCCGTTGCCTTTTCTGTACATCTAGTGGAGTAGTTATAACTGCACCAAGGTAAAGGCCTTCCATGAAACTGTTTATTGTCCAGTGTGTTCTTCACATCCAAGTTAGACTCCTTGGGACTTGCTCTATAAAGTAAAAACCAGCTCTGTGCCTACTGTGGCCTGGAAGTGCAACCCGGGACACCCATCCCTTGGGAGTAAATGCACCAACATATCCTGTCTGGGACTGCCAGAGGCATGTAAGATATAGCGCACAAGGCTGCATGGGCTGTCCTGGTGAGAGGAGGGTGCCACGGCCATCACACACCAGCACCTGCCCTCCATGCAGCACCCACGCTGGCCCTCCAACCAAGCAGCCCAAGGAGAAAATCCAGGAGAACAATTCTCCCTGAGAAATTCCACTGCTCAGGTCAATGGTGGGCTGGCTTTCGGCTGACATCAAGGCGAGCCCAGGCTGAGCGCAGCCCTGTAAGTGGAGCTGTGGGAGCACAGGGGAAAATTCTTACCTAGCAAGCTTTAGAAGAAAGGTGCAATCTCAACTCCTTTACAGTCAAAGCGGGAATGGGCATAATTTAAAGTTGTTCAGCTTTAAAAAAAAAATATCACATTCATCCTCTTTTTCCATCCACACTTTCATCTGGTGGAAAATCTGATTCAAAAGGGAGTTGTGCGCTTTGGAAAATCTGGTTAGTGTGTCAGTTCACTTTAAAAAAGAGTAGAGAACAAAAAAGCCAAACTCCCATGCTCATGATGACCCTTAAGGGAACTTAATTAAAGGTGATGGTGAAAGAAAGGTGAGCAGTTAAGAGTCTACACCAGACAGGGTGGAGTAAGTCAGACTACTCAATATCTGTAAAGATAACGTTTGACTCTTGCTCCCATCTCTCTTTCCGCCCTCAGTCCCCTCTCTCTGCCGAAGGTGAGCAGCAGAGCAGTGGAGGAGGTAAGCAGCAGGCAGCAGTGCCGTTTCTCAAGCTCCGTTTCCCAGTTAACTGCTCTTCCAAAATTTTTATTTCACTCTGCTTCTTTTTTCTCTCATATCGGGAATCTGACCCAGAACTTGCCTGTCACCAAAATGAAAAGAAAAGGAACGAAAGAAAGAAATCCTGTGCAGACAGGGTCATGTTCCAGTGAACTTGTTCTAAACATAACTTTTTCATTTCAGCGCTCCTGCTCTGGCAGCATCTGAATTCCCTGCCCACCTGGTGGCTCAGTGTTTAATGCTTCTATTCCCATCACTCTCCAGTCCTATAAAGAAAAACCTCTACGGCATACAGCAATCAGATAACAGGCTTCATGGGGCTGAGTCATAGGACTTTTCATCTAAGTTGAACAATTAACTTGCCGTCGTTCTGCTTTGCCTTCTGCCATTCCTTTTCTCTATCCTTCACTACAGAAATCTGCATTTATTTTCCATTTTCAGACTGCTTCAACAAAATCTGTCCCAGGCCACCCTTTCCTGCAGCTGCCTGTGGGTCCTCCATACCCTTTCATCAGAGGGACCAGGCTGCAGCCAGCCCTGGGAGGAGGAGTGTTCTGGGAGGAGGGCGAGCAGTCTGCAGCTATAGAAAAGCAAGATAACGTGCAGCAGCCTCAAGGAACTTATTTAAAACTTAGCTTTTCTGTGCTTTGACTAGTGCTAGTTAGAGGAACTGCAAAACAGCATAGTATGGCCGTAAGCTCATTACAGCTGGTGAAGATGAAATTGCACCGATCTAATGAAACTGGAGGTGGGGGGACATGTCCCACCCCTTCTTTTTTTAGAAACTCTGGGCTTTTTTGCCTTTCCTTTATCTATAAAGGAGCTGATATCTTAATTTCTGTTTTACACATCATTAGCACACAGGGCAGAGAGTCAGGACTATTCCCGGCACACAATTTTTGCATGACCTTGATAAGTTACCCTAATGGGATCATGATGATGCTCAGCAACTCTGAAAATCAGGCCACAGAGGTGCCTAAATATGGATGGGATGTCCACATTTCAAATGCTGAACTTAACCACTATGCCCTTCAATCTCCCTGCTTAGAAGAAATCAAGCTAATAACGTTTTATTAGGC
This sequence comes from Falco peregrinus, assembly GCF_023634155.1. Taxonomy (NCBI): domain Eukaryota; kingdom Metazoa; phylum Chordata; class Aves; order Falconiformes; family Falconidae; genus Falco; species Falco peregrinus. The sequence continues at coordinate 101,651,520 of NC_073724.1, forward strand.
TCAATACTTCAGTGAGGAAAGAAATGCAGTGACTGATAAATTTCTAGCAGAAGTATGTTAATTCATTTTTTAAAGGCTATTTAGGATGGTAAGATGAAGATGCTATATAAATGCAAAATACCTCACAAAATGTGTTTTTCTTCTCTGTCCAAATACATAGTTCATACTAACAAGTGGGTATATCAGATCTCCATCTTATTAAATACAGAGTTGAGTAAGTATTTCAAAGCAAATGGATTAGTATTATTTGCCTGCCATAAAAATATTAATATCTGAAATAGAGATAAAGAATGAGAAACTAATAGGTGTTACAGTGAGTGACTTCCATTTGAAGATGTGCTTAAAGTCTCACACTAATGAAATGTCACAGGCTTTCTAAAAATTATAGATCATAAGTTTCTTACACAGAAGGTTACTTTGCTTTGGACTTCATATGATGGATAAAGATGAATTAATCACTGAAGTAGAAGTTGGTCGTTGCCTAGGAACCAATGATCATGACCTCATTGCATTCAATATACCCAAACAAAGGATAGCCCCAAAGAATAAAATATGTGGTGCTTCAGAATGGCTGCTTCCAAAATTCTAAAGGAAACTCTGAACCACGTTAGCTGAAAGGAAAACATCTACTTCAGAGAAATATTTTAAAGGAACTACATTTATATAACTTTCTACTGAGAGTCCTAGAAGAGTTAGAACTACAGTGATCTTTGTGACAGAGATGTTAATTTTTAACGAACCTGCTGATGATAATGATGTTTCAAAGGACTGGAAGATACTCAGTTTGAAAAAAAAATAAAATAGACAAGCAGAAATCTGGATAACTACAGGCTGATTAGTTTAACGTTATATCTAGGCAAAGTAATGGAAAAGGTAGTATGTACTTCAGAATAAATTCATGTCAATCAAGTAGTTGCTGTAAAAGCAACAAAACATCAAACAAGTCATAATTTTTCAGATTACAAATTCAGATAGCAAAGGTTATTTACAGATGTGACAAACTTAGGCATATTTAAAGTAATAAACCCATAATATTCTGATGAAAAATAACATTTTTCATCTTTGGAGCACCTATTTAATGGATCTAAGAAATGGTCAAATGACAGCTCTTGAGTATTGATAGGGAATATTCAGTGATAGGCTGTGTTCCTCACAGGATTCTTTAAGGACTGTTACTATGCCTTACACAACTAATATTATTGTATTAAGCAGAAGTAGTAGGAACAAATTTGGTGCTAACTCAGAGATTAGTGGAAAAATATAACATTACAGGGACCAGACATTTACTTAGAGAAATCTATTCGTTCAGTCAACTGGGATCTACTGAAAGAAAATATATTTTAATACAAGGCAGAAGAGTAAGTCTCCTAACTGCTACTAAAATATGTGGCTATAATATCTGACCTAGCTGCCAGTTGTGGTTAGTTGGAAAATTGTTATAGAGGAGGGGTAGGTAAGCTTTTAGCTTTCACGTCTTTGTCCTCTGTCCCTAAGCCTCTCTAGTAGGAGAGCAAGCACTGGGATGGCTAAAATTTCCATTTGCCTAAGCACAGCTGTCCTTATATTTTAAATGGAAAATTATATGTCGAGGGTCAAGGAACAGGTATGGTTCAAGCAGTGGCTAACTGGTTCAAATACACAGGAGATCAGACTAGATTTCTAGCTTTTTCTTCTAGTTCTAAACCCTGTAAATCACAAGCAGCCTAACGTGTAAAATGGTCAGCAAGGAGGTAGTTAAATATTCTGCTTCAATGTATATGTTGTATAAGAGAAAGCAGCATCTTCACCCCAAAGCCTGGCACAAGGAACTGTTCTGCCACTGCACGGAGCCAGTGTGTGCAGAGCCTGGGCACTAGGGTGGGTCAGGTCCCAGGCACCACTCAGACAGAGCAGGGAAAGCTGTGAACCTCCAAAGTGAACCACCTTCCAAAGAAGGATTTTTTGACCTCTACTTGAGATTCAGTCCTTTATGTCAACTTCCCCCATCCACACTTGCAGCTGCCCTGGATGCCTTAGCAAGTTAGAAATGGTACCTTGCTACTTTCCAGAAACCACATGTGGTATCACTGTTCTTCCCGTTCTTCAAGCCAACACTTTGTGGGTGATCCAAGTGAACTGGGAAGAACATTAAGTTAACTTGTTGGACTCTCAGAAGAGGCTTTTAATGCAACCCGTGTTTTACCACACACCTATGATGTAAGAGCAAGAGCATGGTTAATTTGCATATTTATGCCAGTCCTTACACATCCTCAGTGGTTTACATAAGCACTGTAACGTCAACATTGGAATAGGTGCTATCTGCCACAGTTTCTGTGTCAGTACAATTTTGGTTTTCTGGCATTTTTGATGAGCAGAGATTTTATCAGGTCTGTAAAGCCCTTTCAGTTCTTTATAGCTCAACAAACTGAACTCGTTCTAGAAATTATTTACCACCAACACCTTATTTGCATGACCTTTTTCCAATACGATAGCACTGTTTCCTCGGTAAATATATAGACCTTTTATTAAACTACACTAAAGCAAACTTAGTCTAATTCTCCTCAGTTCCTCCCTTATTTGGAATAGCTACTCTTGAAACTTTGGGTTCTGTTGTATGCCCCTGCTGCCTAGAATTTTTTAGATTCTTTTGAAATTCCTATGCTTTTGCTTTTCTTTTCACCAGCAATTGATAAAGCTTACATGAACATTCACATCTTAGAAGAAACATATTTAGTATCTGAGATGGCCATTAAAAATTTAGATGCAAAAAAAGGGAAAGATTTCTCCATCTTGAGATGGCATATCTGCTCAGTAAACTTGGCACTAATATTTACTGGCTTTGTTCTTTTTTCTCCCAACAACTAGCCCAACCCCAACACCTGTGAAGGCAAGCCAGACATAGCAGTATTAAATGGACATTAGTGACATGTATTGCCAATTCTCAAATCCAGGTTGTGTCAGGAAAGAACAGAAAGGAGGGTCTGAAAAGAAAGCTGACCATGAAAAAAAATAGCCAGAATGGTCCAAGCCAGCATATGTGAGAGATCTTCCTCACAGAAATTGTAATGGCAACACTGAAACATTTAAAATAGTCAAAACAGGAAAAAGAGTTCAACTTAAGTGTAATCAAGCCACAAGAGTTGTCCGAATAGTTCTTGGATCAATTCTTGTGATGCTACTCAGAATAATGTCAGAGCTTACTGGTCATCTTCCAAAGAATTTACCAGCTGCCTGTTATCAACATCACAGCACTCGTACACTTGTTTTTACTTCTTCATTACAAATCTCTTTACAAAAGCTCTTCCCCCTAAACAGCAGAGATTCTGTGTTTGTGCAGTTATGTTAAGAACAGCCATATTATTAGAAAGTACTTGACCTGTTGCACGCACTTGCAACTTTATGAATTCTTAAGTATTTCAAATAAACTATTCTTAATTACCACACTATTAATAAATTAGTAAAAAAAAAAGATTACTATGTTACATCATATCCTGATAACTATAGAATAATACTTGGAAATAACATTTATGTGAAATACACATTCTCTGTGGAAATGTAACATTCATTTTGCACCGCTTAAAATCATATCACACTGCTACAGCACACCAAGGGCTGGTGTTGAAGGAGGTTAAAGGTAAAGATGTGACTAGATGCAGTAAAGCACAGGAGATATAAATGCTGACAAGGGAGGGTATGGAAAGGACCTCAGGCAATCCATTTATAAACTGTGTGTCTGGTTCTTGCCCAGCTTGATCTTTCAGGAGTAATTGGAAAGTTGAGCATCAGACTGCAAAGACCAAGGCACACCTGCCCAGCTGATGTTCTACTGCACATGGTTCATCCACACTTGGAGTCACTGAGCAGTGATACTGTGAAAGACACCATGTGATTTTAACTTTTATAGATAAGGCTAAAGAATTAATAAAAAGTTAAAGCACCATGGCAGGAAACTCACCATCCTACAAATGAACAAAATGCAGGTCATTTCTGCAAATCATTTCTCAAATCAGTCACTAGATTTAAGAGAAAAACAGAATGGAAAATCTGCATGACAGCAAAGGTTGAGCTACTTGACAATAATTGGCAGTGGAGAAATGCATATTCTGTGGATGAAGTCCTAGCTTCACTAACTGTGACAGCAGATCTTTTAACCGAGCTCTTTTAGGATTACAGTCTGACCCCAAATAGATACACAATGCAAATAAATGAGTCATAGATAACTACAGGGACTTATGAAAGAAACTGAAAGCTGAAACAGAGAAAATAAAGAGGAATGACACAAAAATTACCTTGGTTTACTGCAGTTTTTACAAAGTAGTGGTGTCTTCAGCCATGCCGCTCTGCAGACTCCAAGGAAAAAAATAAGTAGGAATCACATTTTCAGTGTAATTGCATTCTTATATATTTAATTTACTGTTTCCTTTCAAATAACCTGTGACGCACTGTAGAACTGTGACACATCAGCACGTAGTTAACTGTCTGGCTGAAGTGGGGACTTCTTATGCAAGAAAATTAATTGCAGTTATCGAGCACTAGAAAAGAGCACAGAGAGCCATGGGTTAGTGGAAGGGGTGTCCACAGCATTGTCATCTCTGCACACCACCCCTTACCCTGTCAGTGACATCCACAGCTGATACACAGGTCTGATACAACACCACAAGCACAGCCTCATGATGCCATCATCCTCTCTGAGCATGGCAACGTGCTGGTAGAGCCTGCCTGGAATGGGTTGCTGCATCTTTTTACTGGGGCTCAACAACTCTAAAAAAGATACGCAGGAGATAAGTAGTAAATGCAATTGTGTGCGTGCAATTTCTAACGAGGGGTGTTGCTCTACCTCAGATACTCTTGGATCTTCCAATGTTCAGCTGATACGTTTCACATTTTTCTCAAATAAATTCAGCTTCTCACTTGTATTTAGCAAAAAACCAAGGGAGGGGTGACCTTCCACAGCCCTGGCTTACAAACTGCACCAAAAAGAGCTCAGTGGAGCTGCAAGCACAATCTGAAACCAAAGATAATTTACTGGGCTATTTCATTACAAAATAAATTGTTTATGATACTTTATGAAACGCCCACGCCAGTGTCCATGAAAACAGAATGTTGTATTTATGAGGCAACCCTTATGAGAGGTAGTATAATTTTAGTGTCTTATACTTGAACTATGCTAAAAATATATTACTTTGTCATCAGGGAACAGTTATAGAAAAAAAAAAAAAAGCAGGATCACAACTTTGAAGACTGGATAGTTTAGAGCAGCTGAGAATTAGGGAAGGAGTTACAAGCTGAGAATTAGTCAAGGAGTTACAGCACGTTGTTCTCCAGTGGTCTGTGGTCCACAGCTACAATGCTACAGCAGCCGCCCAGCCTGTTGCCTGTTTGCCCAGCCCATTGCATATCAAGCTGTCTTCCCTCTTGTGCCAGGCTCTGCTGGGGTCCTGTAGCTTTTGAAACTCTAAAGCAGCTACCAAGGTGATGACAGGAAGCCGGGGACATGTGTCAAGCTCAGTGAGTCCCTAAGAAAACCCTTGGGGTCACAGTTCTACCTGGTTCCTCCTCTGGAGTGCAAATGCAATGGGCAGCAGCCCAAGGGAAGCGCCTGTTGCACGCCGGCAGTGAGGTGATGCGTTCCCCTGTGTCACATTTCTGGAACACAGTGGTAGCAGCTGAAAACAGTCAGAAGGGTTTAAGTATGTGCACAATCATCAGAAAGCGAGGGAGAGAGCCTCTGCTAATGAGAGAGAAGGTAAATAGAGCCTGAGAAACTGGAAACATTCTTTGGTTTGGCTTACAACGGGGGAAAAAAATCTTAAAAGGCATTGTGCACAGTAGAGAGGCCATTAATCAAGGGAAATGCACTTCCTCAAGTACAGTAGGGACATGTGGGAGCCTGTCATTTTTCAGACCAAAAAGCTTTCTGGAATTTCAGAATATTCCGATCCTTCCTTGAGACCCAGGTGAGATGGCATGGCAGCAGACTGACTGATTTGACAATGGTGGCTTAGAGCTTTGTTAGGCTGGAGAAAGACATCATTCCCAATCTTTGGAAGCCCACCACAACTTCAACACAGGTGCTTTGCCTGGCTTGGCAACACCAGCCCTTCCCAAATATCGTGCTGGCCACATGCATGAGATAAGTGACCTAAGAACTTGCTGAGCTGTAAATGGGTCTCCATTCTGGGCACTTTCCAAATGACCCATCAAATCCTGGAACTGATATATCCTGTTATGCAATCTTTAAAAAAATTGCAGAAAAAAATTAGAACCAGTGGGCAAATTGTCATGCCTTTATCAACATATAAAAAGAGTAATTTATTTAAACTTGAAATGTATCTCTCTGCCTTGGCCTTTGAACCTAAACACCCAGAGCCAGGTGCAGTATCTGCGTTGCACAGACAATGATGGGCTATAAACTGGGAACTCTACATGTCTGTGGGAGCTGGAAAAAATACTCTCTGCTGACAGTCACGTATTAGAGCTTGACAGGTTTAAAAGTAACAATTTCATACAAAGCATCCTGGTTCAGTATTAAGACCAGGCCCTTATTTGTCAGTTCACCACATTTGCTAATATTTGCTAATACTGTTCATGCAAGGTCCTTCACACAAATTCAGTCTTCATAAAACCCCACTAAACTGAGGCAAGTTCCCTCTAAAACAAATGTCTTTCGCTAAATCCCCAACAAGTCAGTAAAAAGCTCCAGCAACCATCAAGGAACAGGTTCAGAGACATTTTTTCCACCATGTGGTTTTGCCTCTAACATAAAGGTAGCAATCATATTTGTTCCGACATTTTTGTATAACATTTCTCTGTTAGAAGTGCAGCAAACCTGTTCTGCTGGAGAAACGGCAGGGGGGAAAGTTCTTCCATGAAGCTGTACCCATGCAAATGAGCCAAATACACACTGCACAAAGTTACGCTAGCAGGACCTGAGCTTTTTGTTCGTGACAGCAGCCATCGGTAGAGGCTCAAGGCTGCCTTCTGTAACCCCACGGGTCCGTCCACACATTGGCATTGCCTGCACGCTGCTGCCTCCTTGCCAGCACAGCTTTCTGTGGCTGCCCAACTGTCTAAACGAAGAGGAGGGAAATTACAGGGCAGAGCCACCAGCCTGGTATGAAACCAAAAATGCTTTTCCATGTTTATAGCACCAACGCCTTCGTAAAATCCCAGGTACAGAGCGGATGGCAAAAACTTGGTTTCGAAATGAGCAGGCAGAGTTAAGGAAAGTGCTTTTTTAACTGCTGCCACAAACCTTGTTGACAGCTAAGTGACACGGGAAATGCAAAAGGAGGGAGGGCACAGTGGAGCCCATCCGTTTAACTCTTTATCAGAGCACGTTTCATGGGACTTTATGTTCAGCCATGTGAACTTTGAAATACCTAAGTTCAAATTTCACCTTCAGACTTCCCATCTGTTCTGATTTCTTCCTCAGACTTTCCATCTGCTCCCATCTAGGCCTTCCTAATGCCATGCCCATCAGACGGTATGGCTTTACCAGGTGCTTCTGTCTTGGAAATTTTATGGCGTATAAGAAACAATAAAAATTTATGTTGTACATGTTACTTGTGTTAATTAATTCCATTGCACAACAATGTTCTTATAAATGATATTGTCCAGAAAGTCTGTTAAAATCTACTGTAGACAAATACAGCAATATTTTATAGCTCCTTGTGCCAGATGGGTCTGGAGTTCAGACATTTGTGCTAATGCATTTTGCACTTAGGTGCTGTGCTGGGAAAAATCGACTCCCAGTGACAAAGAGTTAACATTAAAATATTGCTGTTAGATAGGAGCAGTGAATGCAAGGTGAAGGTGTGCTTTTCTGTACTAATTTTTGCTGGCAAGGAGTACATAATAAGTTGTTAGTGTGCCATTTTATAATTTTTTTTAGAAAGTGAAAGATGTTATTTCCTAGTACTAATATATAAATATTTTCACGTCTGGAAGAGCAAGAATGTGCTGGCTAACAACCAAAGATGTGCTGGGTAAAATCCCCTCCACCTGTTCAGAGGGCCATTGTGCTAGAAAAGAAAGATCATAAAATAAGCAGCATTAAGTCCCATAACATAACAAGTTTAGTAAGAATAATTAGTGCATTAAAGGAAGATTCATTATCCAAGGGCATTCCTACAATTTCTTGCTTCAAATTGCTGAACTCAAACCCAACAGACACTCTGAACTCTGAGTGCAAACAGTGGCTTACACAGTGGGGCTTGTTTTGGACAGTGTTTGTTGTTTGCTTGTTGTTCCACAAGACTGGGTAAACAAGGCTTTATGCCAAGTGAGAGTTTCCTTTCCTTGATTTTTCTCCCTCCCAAGCACTCTAGCGGCTGTGCCTCCTGCACACGAGGAGTCCAGAATGAGCCCGAGGATTTCACATTTGAACCCAAATGCTGTTAGATACCAGACAACAAGGGTTTCCCCCCAACAGCAGATTCAAAAGCAGTCCCCTGCAAAAGGCTCTGTCACCTCCATCACCACGGGAAGCTCCCCGATGGCCAAAAAGAATTTGTTCTTAAGTGGCAGCTCCATCAACATCACATCACAAGGGTTAAAAGGTGCCGAGTTGTTGATGGGGGAATGGCTCTCGGCAATAAAAATGGAAAGAGCAGCTTGTCTCATTTTCCTCAGAAAAAGATGCTGAGGAAGGGGGACAGGGGGTGCAGACTGCAGTATCTATTCAAGTGAACATAAAGCTTGGATATTATCTTGTCTAACAATTTTTGGAAGCTGACAAACAGTTACAATTAATCCCGTTCATTTGCTGAGAAATTCAAACAGGAAATTGTATCATTGTGAGGATGGGCATTTACAATAATGCTGTGATTCAAGAATATTTTTGTGAATAAAAGAAATAAGTAGAGTTTCCTGCTATTTGTGCTTTTATAATACGTGATGCTTATAAATCCTCACACAGCTGTGGGTATTTGTCATGATAATCACAAATCTTCATACTTTCCTCAAATTTTAGTGCATGTGATTTGTTCCTGTAAATGATGCCAACACTGCAATTATCCCTTTACTTTTTTCCATATTATTTTGTTTTTAAAGTCACAATCTCATTTCAGGGGGGAAGAGATGATACCTTTGTGAATTATTGTCTAATTGTGATGCACGAGTAAAGACTATACAGATATAATAACCATCTTACAAGCAACCCACAGACTAAAATCTGGTTTTGTAAACTATTCAATGAATATTTATGCATAAGAAATACATTTATGCATAAGAAATACATTCATGAACAGAAAAAAGGCTAAATTTGCAATTAATATTTGTGTTGAATAATTTTGATCTACAAATGGGGACATTTTGTTCAAGTTTGCTAATTATCAGTTGGTTTGCATGTCTGTGAACTAAATTATTCTAAGGCGAATTGGAAAAACAAGTTAATATCCAAGGCTTCCCATAAGTTTCAAGGCTTTTCATCTATTTTTTTTTATCTTCCAAAGCATCTTCACTAATACCTGATTATCTAGTTGTGGGTAAGTGTCTTTCTGAAACTGACACACAGTTTAACTTTAATAGGTATTAATATGGTCATGATCCATTACTGTTTAACTCATTGGTTTTTATTTCAATAACGATGAGGCTGAAGGATGTTGAGAATTAGTTTTAGGATATGGACCCTTTCTTTTCTGACCAGTCTGGACACATCCCAGGTCCATTGTAGCCAAAAATTGCTACCATCTGTTGGCCAACCAAAAAGTTACAGTACGTGAAAATGAGTTTGTGGTCAAACGCAGGCATCTCTCACACACTGCAATTAAATATATTGCCAACTTGTCACAAGTATATTGTGGAATTACTCCTGGAGAAGGTGGTAAAAATTCCATCATGTGAAGTGTGCTGTTGAAGAATCCGCTGGCAAAAGCAAGAGACAGCATATTCCCAGGACCAAGGGGTTCTCATACCAACAGCAAAGGATCAGAGAAACCTGTTCAGTCCATTGCTGTGTTTCTGCTGCTGGTTATCAAGGGATTATTCTGAATGGAAACCTCACTCTGAGGCTACTCTTTCTTTTCCGGGGATGGGTTTTTTTGTTGTTTGTTTGTTTTTTTAAATACATGCAAGTTCTCAATACAGGGTTTTCCTGAGTGTTTTGAAAAGGCAGAAGTCCCACTGTAGCTTAATTGCATTTTACAATAAAGAGATGGCAGAAGCCACATACCTCTGCCTCCCAGGGGCTGAGCAGGCATCCACCGATTCCTGTCATCCTTTTTTGATAAAGGGCAGGGCCATCCTCACACGCCTTGCCGTTTCATTCAGCTGTTTTATAGGGGCTGCTTCTCTTCCATCCTGATCCACACAGGTCCCCTCCCTCCAGTGCTGTGGCAAGCCACTCACATGCCTCTGTGCCCTCCTCTGTCCCAAAACAAACAAGATTAAAAGATATCTCTGACAAGAAGTCTGGCTTTGTCCGTGTGTAGGAAGAAGAGTGATATTTATACTCACTTGTTATAAAATCTTAAATTTTCACACAGGAAATAGAAATCTTGGAAAGTAAGTGCACACAGTGATACTGCCTGAAATAAGTCATTCTGTCCCTTCATGCCTTCTAGCTTCCCTGGCCTGAGACTAGAAAAAACAAATTTGTGAACACAGGTGGGTATGTGAGGGAAAGGAGGCAGCTAGTATGTTTGTGTAGAAAAGAAGGGTGTCACGGTCCCCTTGGAGGTACCTGGAGGAAGTCCCACACCTAGGAGACCTCTGGTGAAGCCTTTCAGCCATCAATAGCTAACAGATCAGGTCCATGCAAAGAAAAGTAGGTTCATAAGGAACAGCTCATTGGTCAAATCTGAAAAGCAAGCAAAAGGAGAAAAACAGATTTGACTATAGCCTCACAAGACTATGTAGAGGAATGAAGCTGGGTTAATTAGCATTGATAATATACAACTGTGGGCTGGCTTCAGGGGCGGCGGGTTGGCCGATGTAGATAAGGTGCAGCTGTGGCTGGTTCTGTTAAGGGGTTGAGAGCCAATGAAGGGAGAGCAGCCCAGGAAGAAGAGCACATGCCCTGGATGAGGTGAGGAGAAGACAGCAGAGAGGACTGTATGAAGAGTGCTGGTATGAGATGGTAAAAGACGTTATTGCAGCATGATAGTTTGGGGAATGCTGCAATAGGACTAGGAGAAAATTTTTCTTCAAGTCTGAAGCTTCCTCCTGATAAAGCGTCAGTGAGAGTGGTGAAGGCAGGCCTAGGGGAGAGCTGGTGCTGATTGGGACTGGTTGTGTGCTTGAGCTGGTCGTTCCCACATCACCTGGATCCTTCTCCTTTCGGTCATGGAAACATTAAAGAGCATCCATCTTTCTGCAACACAAGGCAAGAGGTATTCCCAATCTCAACAGCTTTCTTGAACTGAATTTTTTTTTTTGCTTCCAGTTATACCTAATGATTATAGGATCTTTCAAAATATTTTCAGGTTCCTCAATTACTCAGGCAAGCCTTTTTGCTTGTTCTATAAGTACCAAAACCATAACAAAAATATCAAGTGCTTTTAAACCTTGACACCTTCAATCTTTTCTTCCTTTCTCCAAGTTGTAATTATTCCCTGGCAAACACTTTAAGTTTAGAGAACATCTTGATCACTAACACAATGTTGATATACTTCAGTACTAGATTCAAAATTAATCCAGCAGGAGATACATCAACTCCAATTAACATTTGCTGCATTTCTAATTCAGTACAAAGACTTTCCTGGAATCTTACACACATCATCATAATTTTAATAATTCACAGTGACCCGCTGGGACTGAGAAGTGAAGTGAAAAACACAGCAACGTTGTCTTTTGTTATTGCTCTATGCTGTATAAGGATGATGGGCAAGGTCTGGATGATGAGAGTTGTTTTATAACAGAATTCTTTCTTGTTTTCTGTGTTGTTGGGGTTTTTTTTTCCCTTGTTTTCTTTTTTATTAATAGAAGTATTTCAGTTCTCTCTTCTTCCTGGAGGATTTTTGCAGCTGTGGCTCCCTGAGGGACCTGCACTCCAAGTGTCTTTCAGCACTGACCGCTTCCAGTTTGCCAGAGTCTGACAAGCTTCCTAGGTCATCATGGACTTGTAGATCTGTGTTGAGCTTTAGCTGGTTATTAACCACTTCAGTTTCACCAACTACACTAAGGATGACATTCTACCTAATATTCTATTCTCTGGCTTTGAACTACTTTAAGTTACGAAAAAGTCATGATGATAGGAGTGTCCTGGATAAATAACTGGTTGGGGGAGGATGTTGATTTGGCTGTTAAAGAGGGGGGGGGGGGGGGGGGAGGAAAAAACAACCAACCCTTAGATTCACCCAAAATAACATATAACAAATAACGTTTCCTTTAAAAAACAAACAAACAAAAAAAACCCAAAAAAACACACAAACCAAAACCAACAATATCCCTACAAACAAACAAAAAAACCCCAAAAACCAAACAAACCCTGACTCATTCAACCCAAGACAATAAATGAAGTTTGAAAGACTTACTTTCATGATTCTGAGGAGGGTTTCTCTTTTGCCTGCTGGCCTCCTTGAGGGTTTAGATGAAAGTTCAGATGAACTTCCTGGGAAGATCCAGCCTGATGCTCTCTAGCAGAGGACACCCTTCCCGGCCGGTTTGTAGGAAGAGGCTCCTCTGGCAGCCTAAGTGCACTGGCACTTGCCAAATTAGTTTTCATTAATGGATGAGGCCTTTCTTAACTCCCAGTCTCTGCTCTGCTTCTGCCTCAGATCCCTTCTCTTGGGTACCACTTTCACTGTTCACCTCAGTCCTGCCTTTGGTACTCCTCCCATCATAGGATTAATTTTTTCTAGCCTGAGCTACAGCAACATTGAACTCTTCAGAGGACCTAAATTCTCATACATATTCAGAAGCCTTTGGCCTGGCAAGACAGGTGGAAGCAAGACATCTAACCTCCTGGCATTTCTGAAGTGAGAAAGGAAAACCCACATAAGCCTTCAGAGGAGCCTGATTTATTAATCTGCTCTTGATTCATTCAGATAGCACCAAATTCAATGCAAAAAAAAAATTAAAAAGAAAAAGGGGGGTAATGGAGTCACTTTCCTTGGTCAATAAGTTCAAGTGTTCTATTAGGCAGTGAGTGGGTTGAAATCCACGGCCTGAACCCACATTGCAGGTCTGGGGGGTGGGGATTATCCCGCAACTGTACTATTGAATTGCCTGGAATAGTATTGTTCTCCCTTCCCTTTCTCCAAAGTTGAGCCACAGAACATAAAAGCAATCACAATTCATGGTTGAGAAGAAAAGATTAAATAAAAAGTAAAGCAGAGGAGAAGGCTTAATAATTTTCAAAGTCAGAGTTGGATTCATAATCTTTCTTCGAATTTCTGAAGCCAAGCAAGCCAGACAACATTTTAACTCCCTAATATTCATGAAGCTGGTTCTCACTTATGCTAATGTTCTTTATGTCCTGCATTAACAGTTCATTTAAACCTTTTTAAGGTCCCTTTACATCTCTAAAGCAGTGTAAAGGAGCCATACTGTAAGTAAGTGTAGGCTGGAAACATTTTCTCCACTATTATTTATTCAGCTTTGTGTGGATTTCTTTGGTATGGAAACTATACGAAGCTTTAATTGAATGTGTCCCCACAAGTCTTAAAACATTACTACTATAGATGATCGTTTCCAAGAACTATTCTCTGGAATTATTTATGTGCCAGCCTTGCTAAGGAAGTGAAGATTTTGAAAGTGAATATGAATTATCTGAAAAAATGCTTGGGCTTTTGCCAGGACTTGCATGAAATGAAAACATTTACATGCATGAAAGGGATGCCTCATTTTTCTCATGGCTTTCTTGTATACTTGGAAAATTTTCCCAAAATGTTGCATCACAGACTGCTTCATACTTCTGCCTAGAGCATGCTGTGGACAGGTCACCTCTATGCAGAGAATTAGCAGCGTGTTTTTCCCAATAGACCTTTGGGTATGAAGGGACTCAGTCACTATGCCTTTTGCACAGTAGTGAATCCAGCCAGGGTGACTGCTGGCTCTGCATCTTGCTGAGGTCTTCTCAGATCAAGGATAACCCAACCCAACTCCAATAACCAAACTCCATTCCAAAATGGAGTGCTGTGGTAGTGGTTTTCTGTTTCTATTGCCTGAGTAGTTTGCATGGTGATCATTGCGTAAGAGCTTTGCTGGTAAACTGTTATAAAGTGTTTCATTTGGTTCTATCAAAGCAAGTTGATCTTGCTAAGCTTATGTCTTCAGGGTAAACTATTTGAGCTGCTGTGAATAACAGCATCTATGGGATAAAATAACAATTGCTTTAAAAGGAAAATGTGGTATTTGCCTTCATGTAAAAACAATTAATCTGTAAAATCTCTGTACCTCCTTCATTCTTCAGCCACTGGGTGCATCCTGCATCTCCAGCTGCTGAAACATAGCTCACAGTAACAAGGCTATCAACTGCACTGTCACAGAGGTCTTTGCAAAGCAAAACTGTCAAAGGAGGACGTTGATTTTAGTAGTACCTCAAATGCAAATTGTTGATTATTCTGAATTCCTTTCCCAAAGTAACCACTCTGAAAAGCAGCTCCTTTTATGTGGCTCAAAGCTATCTGGGAGTCTTACCACTGATCTCTGTGGGGCCAATTTTTCAAATTACCAGTAATTCTTTGAATTAAAACACTGTATCCCACTTCCAGCAATTTTTTGCAAATTCTCTGGCTTCCTTTGAACTAAATGCTCCTTAGGCTCCTGCTTTATTCTTCTATCTGACTCACATGTCTGAGAGGCTCAGTATATAACACAGTCACTTATTATCAAAAGAAGGTAAATGTCTATTATTAGAGACAAATTGGAAATATGTGCTGGGGCCTGAATTCATCCCACTTATCTATAGACAGCAAAATAAGATGCATGAATTAGAAGTGCAAGTACTCTAGGTCACCCATAGAGTCCCCAGAGAGAGAAAGGCATTTTCTGGAGGCAGAAATCTTTACATAAAGACCTCTGGTTTGGCTGGCTGGGAAAGGTAACATGATTGCTATAGAAACATCTCGTGACCAGTGAGTTCCAAGTCAAGCACACCAGCAGCAAAAAACATATGATGAACATTGTTGTACTAGTAAAGGATATGGTTTTTAACCAGAGTGAATGCAAACTTTTGGCTAGATAAATATACAGGTGGATGAGCCAGTATGAAGCCACAATACACTGCTCAACATTGCAAAGATTTACTGCATCTAGGATCACACCCAGTGTTTTGAAGATGTTAGCACTTACTTACATAGCCTTGCATGGACTGTGAACATGCACACTCCTATTGGAGCCCTATCTTACTGCCACACCTTCAGAGATAAATCAGCATTTGTTTACATGCTGAAATCACTGAACCTTAACTTAGATTTGCTACATGTGAGGACCTACCAATCAATAGCACTCCCCAAGACATCTATGCCATTATATGACTTAAATAACAAAAGAAAGGGGTAAGCTGAACAGTTCTTTCAAGGGTAAAGACTATGTAACAATGTAAAAGGATCCCAAAATGTAAACATCAATATGTATCCTAACAGAATTAATTTTCTTATTCCTGGGTTGGATGGTTATTTTTTTTTCTTAAAAAACCTGGGCAACCAGCTACCACTTCAATAATCTGCACAAGGGTCTAAGGGTCATTGTTTTAGACATACTGCTGGGGGAAAAAAAATGCTATTTGCAGGGTCATGGGTGCTGTTGCAAGAACTTATGGACAGCAAATATTTCTTGTCAACTTGCAGCATTTGTTTCTGTTTCTTTCTCTAAAAGCTGCCGGTGCTGTCTCTTTTACAAATTAATCTGAAATTTCAAAAGACCACACACTTGGCTTTTCCATTATTGTATTTTCCAGAAGCCCCTATAAGGGAGCCTTGTTAGAATGACTTCTTTCCAGAATAGAGTTTGAGCTGGAATTCCATTGGTGAAATGTTATTTTGTTCTGGCCAGCATCCATAAGTTCCATCTTCATATTAGAAGTTTATCGTCTTGCTTAAGCTGGAACTGTGTCCAGCTGGGGAGATGCCATTCACCTCCCTTCATCATCTTACTAAATATTCAGAGAACAAATTCAAACAGCTAAAAATGTGTGGCTCATAATATGCAGCTTGAATTTATAGTAACACTATCCACACGCTAATAAGGAATTTGTAAGCTATAAAGATGATTATCTTTGTCGTTAAAGATTTATGTCCTTAACCAGGCCAGTTCCATATTAGCAATGATATGCTAAGTAGTCCCTTATTTTTAAATTGCTAACATTTTCCCTACCTCTTTTTTTCCAGCAAAATGCACAAAGCTCAAAAATCCAAAATGAAACTGAGGTTAAGATAGAAAATGGCATAATAACTACTTAGTCCATAAATTTTCAAAAAATACAGTTGGAAGCCTGTTATCCCACTAAATAATTTGAAGTAGAAAGTCCTCAAAAACCTTATTGCCATTTCCTGAATCAGGAAATTATTCTTTTGATCTTAATAAGGTGTAAATTTTCATCTGATTTCTGCTGACAGTCCACAGTTCTTTGAGGTCCAATCCATTCCTCGGTTCAAACTCCTGCATTTCTGTATGAAAAATGACATTTCTCTGCACAGCTTAAGAAATGTCTCATGCATCTATGAGGACATATTGCAGTCCTGTTTTTAGAGGCTATTTACAAGTGTAGTCCTTTGGGAGCTGTCACTTCACTCTCAGTAGCAGAAGTAGTTTGGTACATTTTACCTGATCCTCCATTGCAAAATGACAGTCTGCTTAATCAGCTCTCACTTTCAGCAAAATTTTACTTGCTAACTAGTCACCCTGTGTGTTTGAGGTTAATTAGGAGATGAGCCATGCATTTGGAAGAGCCAAAATTTCAAGATGTGTGAGAGCTCAGAGAAACTAAGGTATGGAGTTCAAGTCCCACATTTCTTTTTTTACTGGCTGAATGTAAGCAGTTAATCTGGGAACATGCCCAGAGAACTCCCACCAGCCCACGCAGTGCCTGTGAGTTTGGAAGAGCAGTGGTGGCCTGCAGGGTGCCAAGAGTCATCACCCTCCACCCCAGTGCCTGTGTGGTGCTACCAACCATGATCACTGCCCCTCTCCAATCCTCACCAGCCTTCAGGCAATGAGCATGAGGTATGGACATCTCAGACACTTTTGCAAGAGTCGGAAATCTCAGAGGAGATGACTCTGTCATTCCTAACTCTATGTTTCTCTCATCATGAGCCCTCATGTGCTTGTATCTGCACCACCATCATACCTGAGCCTCCAGCAGCCACTGCAAGAACATTGTGGTTCCTTCCAAACTAGTCAAACACTGTTTATCACTGTCATTGTCCGGGACAGTATGTTTTATTTTATACACCAAAGGTAGATTCAATTTGGCAATACATTTTCTTTAAAAGTCAACCCCTCTGGTGCAGTAAAATACATTAGGTTTGATCTGCTTGGCTATGAAAAACTTTCCTTTTGCCAAGGCTACATTGTCTGAAGTCTCAAAGTAGGAGTTATCATGTTATTTGAGATGAGGGCAGAGTAATTTGTGGTGCTTGGGCATGACACATGTAATATTACACTTTATCTGTAGGTGTGATGTTGGATTCTGCCAGAGCAGGCACCTGGTATCAATGTTCATTCTGGCTTTAGTTCAGCAAAACTCACAACTCCTAAGAAAAAACACGCTTTTCTGTACAGAAAAACAACCTCAGCTGCGCGGAGATAGGCTAACATTAGAAATGTGTGACCTACCCAGCAATTTGTGGAGGACAAGGAAACAGAGGGAGCTGTTCCTCTGGGGTTTTTTTGTTTTTGGGGTGATGTGGCAAAAGCAACTGTTATGTATCTCTGCCTATGGCTTAACAATTGTTTGGAGAAATTTGCTCATACTAACATTTTAATGCAGTGTTTATCCTAGAGCACATTAAATAAAACTTCATTTTGCTCTTGGGAGGTACTTTTCCTGTTATCTGCCTGCCATAGCTATTTGCTCCTGGCAAAGAGATCCTTGAAGAGAAGGAAGACTTTCATCACAATTTTAGTGGACTGAGAATTGCAGCAGCCTCCAAATAACTGATGTTTCTGTGGGCAGGCTAGGCACTGAGCATCAGGGGAGATCATTATTTAAAATCAGTGCTGAGAAGACCGTTTCTAGTGTCAGTGCTAGGATGAGTCATTTAAAATAATTCCTGGAGCTACTGTAGAACAAATTTATCAGATTCATACCCCTGGTCCGGATTATTAGCATGCAAGTGTGTGCTCCTCACAGAGAGAGCAGTTGCAGAGTCTGGTCCATTTTTCAAGATGTATTTCCAGAACTGAAATCATCTATTGTAAGAACAGCCACCAGTTTAAAGCTGTGTCAGCTAGTGAAAACTGCCAGACAGCCTCACATTTCCATTGCAGGTTATGAACCTTGTTATCCACATACCGGTATTTTTCAAACTGTAGCTTTTACATAAAAACAGAAGTGTTACGTTGCACATAAATGGAAGTGACTGATTTCACAGCAGGTCTTTATGTACAAACAACTATAAAAGACAGATAACACAGAATTTAGCAGACCACGCTCAGAGCACTAACCATAGCAGCATTGTTTCACATCTTTGAATTTATAGAGACAGACCAGTGTAATGAGGGAATCAGCGATTCATTTCACCCACTAAATAAAAGAAGTATGTTCCAGGTGTCATGACTTGCTATTAACAAAAGTACCTGTGCTTTGAACTAGATAATCAATAACATGCTCAAATTTGGAACAGATCTGTATACATTTTAGGCACAGGTATTTCTTTTTTTCCCCTAACTTTATAGTTTTGTTTCTTGTTCTTCACCAAACCAAGAAGAATCAGTCAAACATTGAAATAGTGAATCTGAATCTATCTCTGTCTTTCCACTGCCATAAAGTGCAGTCTTGAAGATCAAAGCCAGCATCTCAGCAACTGAGGTTTAAGTGACATTTGGCATATTGAATAAAAGTCAAGAGCTTTCCTTTAAGTAGTAACTTTAAAACTATGTGTTGAGAAAGCTCTCTCTAATCCCCTCTGCAAACACCCCAAACAGAGCAATAATAAACCATACATTTCTTCTGTCACCTTTTCCTGCAACTATTGCAACTATAGCAATTTCTACTGTAAAAGAAGCTTTAAGAAAACTTGACACTCCATCTGACGAGTCAGAATGAAGTAGCACAATTTGGTTGCAGTTTTGAATCTCTGGAGAAATTTGCAGTATGGATTGAAAAATTCCGCAACTGCAAAATGTCACTGGATAATATCTGAATATTAAACAAATCTGAAAAAGTTATGCATGTCTCCGTACACTTGTATTGAGACAGGCAGAGAGAGAGAGGCAGAAAAAGCATGCTGTAATTGTTTGCGTGTTCCTAAAATGTTTATTCATTTTCTCTGGTTGAAACTCTATTTGGTATGTGATCAAAAGCAACTATATAAAGGAGTTTGCCTTCTTTAAGAGCATTCCTTCCATTAGCAATAGTATTAGAAGACAGGCCAAAGAGAGGATTTCTGAATGGAAATCTTGTTGACAGTTGTGGTAATCCAGACTGCAGCTGGCTATTTTTCCATGTGGTTGTTGGGCTGCAATTTTTGTTTATGGTTCTGGTTGATCACGTTTTCATGTTCTCTACAGTCTTTGACAGACAGCTTCAAACTAGAAAAGCACAGCTGTATTCCAAAAACATGTTCATATCCTCAGTTACCACAGTCTTCAACTGCTTGCAGGAATTATTATGCTATGCAGTTCACAAAGGATACAAAAAAAGTCCGTAACGGCTATTATCAAATTCAGCTGTAACAACCTTCCTAGCAGCACTGCTCAACCAAGTATCTGCAAAGCAAAATTTTGGCTTTGTGGATCAGTATAATAATGGGAGAGTTCCTCAGAGAAGGCCTAGCGCAATAAAAAAGCACTATGTTATGGTTAAACTCACTTATGTAGAAGTAGCCTGACTCATGTGGCTTATCCCCATCTCAGAGATGCAAAGGTTAGAGTGAAAACATTAGATCATCTAGTCTGCCTCTTTAATTCAAACCATAGAATCTCATCCAGTTACTCCTGTATTAATGTCAGCTGCTTAGGCTTGCCAAGAAAAATCTTCAGAAAAGATATTGAGCCCTGATTTGTGAAGAAGCAGTAATTCTTGCCAGTCAAGTTATTTACCTATAGTTTTTTCATTATACTCTTTGATGAAACTGAATTTTGGTTGGTGAGTGTGCTAGGGAAATTCTAGGAAAAAAATCTGTTGCTTGAAGCAATGGTAAATTAATTGACTTCATTCTACTCATACTATATGTCTCCAGAAGAAAAATCCCATAAGTTTTTTTGGAAATAATCCTGTGGCAATTATAAAAGCAAGTGAACTTTCCAGAAAACAATGGAAATAGGGAAAAAATTATGCTTAAAATATCATGAATATCCATCAAACTACTTCTCAGTATCTGAGGATTCAGAAATTGCATCTTGGATTTTACATTGATATATACATTAAGTTTGTTTCAAAAGGAATGACTGGAAGTGTGACAGGAAGGACATGGGGCATTATGTCCATATTGTCTTATGAAATGTAACCCACAGACTCCTGATTGTCTGAAAAACAATGAAATACACATAGGCAATTTATAGCTAAAGATCCACATACAGATAAACATGTGATTCCTACTGTTGACACTAAAGCTTAAAAGCCTTTGGGTTATACTCGAGTGTTTTTTTATTTCATTTTTATGTGTTTTTAATTGTTGTACCTCACCAGTTCTAGATGGTGCACATGCACTGATGCAGAGCTTTGAATTACTGAAGATTTAATAAAGCGACTTGTTACAGTCGTGCTTGTAGCAGTCTTGCAGAAAAAATCATACACACACACACGCACATGTATGAATTGCATTTATGGTGGATGAATCTGCCCTGCTGCTTCTGTACAGGCAGATCCTATGACTCACAGACATGGGTGCTAAGTACTCAGTTCAGAACTGGATTTCACCTAAACCCTTCACTCAGTTTTTTTAAACAATTCTACCAATAGGTCTTGGCCCCATCAACAAAATTTAGCATATCTGAATAAAGGCCATTCTTTAAGTCCTCGTTAAATGAACAGTCTATCTCAAATTAATTTCCTGGCCAATTTTGTAATTTTAGGGACGGACTTACTCTAAATCAGGCACCAAATTTTCTTTCTCAGCTTTTCTTCATAAGACACTCTCTCTCTGACAGCTCTTGGAAAAGAAATACGTAAGTTTCATACAGCCCTTCTCTCAATGCTTGCCAATAAGAGATAGGTCAAGTGTTCAGTTACACATATAGAGATACAGCAATGATTCTACAATAAAAGTCATAGCTTCGTTGGCTAACAAATTCTTGGAAATTTACTGACACAGACCTTTGGAATAATCAATATTTCACAGAACAGCCAACAATTAAATAAGCCACAGCTGTAACAGTCGGTCGCAGAAGTTCATATACATTGCAGCCAAAGATCAGCAGAGAAGATAGAGTTTTGCCCCTCTGTTTTCTACCTGACACCTAAGGCTGAATCTGACCTTGACATTCAGTGGTTTTCTTTTCTTTACTTCCTTTCAATAGTAGAATTATACTTTGCTTAGAATGTGATATCAAAATAATTTTATTTAGGGATATTTTCCCTGGCAAATCATTTTCCACTAAGATTACAAAGATAAAGTAGAATCTAAAAGGCATGGAATAGGTCTTACATCAGCAATAGCTGTGCAAATAGGAGGTGACTTTCTTCTCTTTTAAAGTCTTGGGATTAGTAAAGGGAGATGGATATTGTCTACACTTTCTCTTTCTTCAAATTCCTGACTGTTAGGTCATTAGTAAACAGGGTGATATTGCATCTCTGCCACAGTGGGTAAAGTTTTACAGTCCATGTTTAGAAGTGAATGTCCAGGAATATGGACTTGATTTACATTTCTTTAAAGGCATATGATCTGAATTGAAGAGTGCAGATGTTAATGATAATAGAAATCAAGGAGACTCTTCCTGGAAAGGATGAAAAGTTTTGTCCTCACTAGTCCGCTGTTCTGGATGGCTTTGTTGATTCCCTCTTCATGCCATTCATCTGGCTAACTGATAGTTTTAAGTATATGTGCAAGCTTTTTTTATTTCACAGAAATATTCCTCAAGGGTGCTTACTGACAAATAACAGGTTAAGCTGCTAACTAAAAATGGAGTGAGGACATAGTATCTACGAATGGGCATAACACATCTGGTGAAAATATGCTACAGCTAGATATGTCAATAGTCCATTCTACATGTATCTTTAAAAAATGCAGTACAGCGTGAATATATACATGTATCAATAACCTATCTACTATAGGTGCAACATCAAGGGCAAAGTAAAAAATGGCATCTGACATTAGAAGTATCATAAGTTGTTCTGTTCTCTTACATCAGGGGAAAAAAAAGGTGGGGGGAAGGAATGACCTTGTATTCTGGAGTCACTTATTCTGCTAAATCAGAACCTGAACGCTGATGAAGAAATCCTCTCTGATGGGTAATGGGGTCAGGTCTCCAGTAAGAGTGCTCCACAGCTGTGGTCGTGCTACAGCCTTTGGGACTTGACAGGGTCATCCTTCTCACAGAAAGTTTGCCTCAACTGTGATGTGCTTCGCATGCTAGTCTTTTACTGACTCTGCTCATGGGTTGTCACCTTTTTTAGCCTAGGATGTTTCACAGAAGTCCCAATTTACAGAAATCAGCCTGGTGAACCTAACATTGTGAAACACATTTCATAGAGCAAAACTCTAGGCTTAGCCTTTAGATCCTTGATTTAATTGGTGGTACGTGGTGTAGTATGAGTGGACCAGCTTTTCAGATGGCATAAATTAAAGCAAGATTTAAACCAAATGGGGAGCTGGCCCCCATGGCTGGAAGCAATAAAACCCAGGGGGTCCACATCTAAGCTGGAACAGACCAGGCCTGATGTGGTGCTGCCTTCTCCCACGCTGCCACTGTGTCCACCACAGCACAGAGTGAGTAGGATCTCTTTAGAGCTGCAGGAATTATTCAGTTATTCTACATTTAGGGGATGGAAGGGTCTAACAACAAGTTTCCATTAGCATCCATAGGACCTGCAGATGATGGAGGGACTGACAGCTGGAGGACTCTCTCTTCTGACACCTTGCTTGGACCCAAAACCCAGGAATCTGGGGATGGACCCCAGGCAGGTGCTCAGCCATGACACTGGAAGCCACATAGCACTCACTGGTTAACTACTACCACCTCAGGGTCACAGCACTGTGACACCTCTTGAGGATCCAATGCTTTTGCAAATGACATATCTGCATGTTGGGTCCCCCTCACCCCAACATGTTATAAAGATCATGTTGACAACAATCATTCACATAGTAGAATGCATTTATTAAATCCTAGGGAAACTCATAGACTCACAGCAATAGGGGGAAAGATAAAATCTATTTAGTGTTTAAGAAGTTGCTACCTATTTGGTATGGGGGCAGGATTCTTTTGGCACTTTCCATCCTCTACGTGTAAATTGCCTTTAAAAGCTGATTCAACCCCAGGCATGTTCAATGCTATTTCAAATGAGAGATAAATATTTAGTTGTAAGTTTATGAAAGGTGAATAAGAGCTGAAGATGAAGTGATGGAGAGCAAAGTGAGTAGAAGAAAAAAGAAAATTGCAAGGCTGGGAGATACTCTTTTTTAAGTTTGCCGTGCAGAGGAAAACAGAGATAAAAGTTGCAGGAAAGCTCACTTGCCAAATGACCTGGTGTAAGGAAGACATCCTCAAACCTCTTAAGTTCAGCTAGCTTTTCTGGGTCATCAACACATACAGTTGCCATACAGCCCATTAACACCAATAGGCTGGGTTTCTAGCGTCAGGACTGACTGCTGGGGAAATCAGATGGCTCAATCCACGTAACACTTCAGGCTGGAATAACCCAGGGTGCTGGGGTTGGCTGCCGCTGGTCTGCCTACGAAGCCATCTAGTCTGCATGGAATTTCAAGGGGTGTGGTGAAAATCACAAAAAATCCTATCTCTAATAGTTTTATTTTGCTCTAAGGCAAATTGTTTGCAAAAACTTTCCTTTTGATTTCTGTTATCCAAATAATTCCAGCTTAAATTGGAACTCAGCTATTAATCTGATAATGACATGGCTGAGATTCATTCTCTGTCGATTGATCTCAAATGACTTACAAGGCTTTACTTTACCTCATTGTCTGCATTCCTTTCCAGCCAGGAGTTCTGTCAGTATTTAACATACACACAAAACCCCCTCGAATGTAAGTATTAAGATGATTACTATGTACCTGGAAATATCCTTTAATTTTAATTTTGTTTTATTTTATTTTTAGCTTCAAAGCTTTCCCAGGAATGAACACCTGTCTTTCACAGCATAACAAGAAATAGTCAGGTACCTCAGATGCTTTGTTGTGTCAAGTCCTCTAATATGGACACTGTGAGTATAAGTCACATTTTAATTAATGATCAAAGCAAAGGACACCTGTAAATTTTGGTTTGGTTTCTTCAGTTCTTTGATATCAGGTTTATCCATTGGAAAGGGACCCCTTTGATGCATATGCTGCTGACACAAGGTATCTTTCATGCCTAGATGCCACAGTGACTGGAGCTTTACAAATGCTGAAATTGAACAAGATGAAGAGAATATTATGTTTTTGTCCTATCCCACATATCAGTTTAAATCTTATCTCTAAAAGCAGCAAAATTCACTATCCTGTACATTCTCCTTTTACTCCCATGACTCTAATTTCCATTGAAGACTGCAGCTACTTTAGAAAGTGCCATTAGGAGGTCTTGTTAAGGTCTTGCCTGACAGCTAGTGACAGATTTGTACAAGACTTGCAGCCAGCTCACTGCTCAAGCCAGCATCAAGGCGCTGCTGGGGAAGGAAGGGTACAAGGAAATGCCAGCCCCTGAGACTTCAGCCCCACTTCCACTGCAAAAAAAATGGTGAGAAACCTCAGCTCAAATCTCCATTCATTTCCAGGGAAATGAAGAAAAGGGGTAAAGTTGTAGCTGAGCCACCCCATCACCCAGTGTAAGCAGTGTACCCAGTACAGGAGGGACAAACCCTGCATCCCATGGATGGGGTAGCACACCCTCCTGCATGGAGGGGATGCAAAACCCACTTTCAGGCTT
Source organism: Falco peregrinus (assembly GCF_023634155.1). Taxonomy (NCBI): domain Eukaryota; kingdom Metazoa; phylum Chordata; class Aves; order Falconiformes; family Falconidae; genus Falco; species Falco peregrinus. The sequence continues at coordinate 101,676,624 of NC_073724.1, forward strand.
TGCAAGTATTGGAGCAGGGGAGTTGAAGGATGACTGGTCCTGGTTAAATAAAATAATAATAATAGAAATATCACATGGCTCCACCTAAAAGATGAATTTGAAAGCTACTGATCATTTATCTCGAGGCTTTCCCACCTGAAAAGGTGGCATGTGGCAGAGAGATATGTGTGACATACAGTAATTAAGGCCAGATCACACCAGCAGCACAGCTACTCAAATAAAGCCAGAGTCAATTCTCTTCCTAAGAAACTATCTAATTCCAGTACATAAGAAGCCCTACAGTTCCAAAAATGCTTAGCATTTTAGATGCCTGAATTTTGGAAAGCCTATTTTAATCTAAATCTAAAGACTCAGAGAATGTAATGCAATGATTTAAAATACGTACATATGGACAGCAGTTGTATGGATTCTTTGCCTAACTTTGCCTATCCAAAAACTAGGTAATTAACCTAAACAAGCCATCCAGGTTTCCTCTGCACGTAAACATGAGCAACAGGTACCTTCAGAGTGCAATGTGCTCTGTCAAGGGAAATGATTCATGCTTCAGAGGTGCCTGACTTCATATAGCTGCATCAGATTTGTCTGCATTTAGCTCTCATCTATTTCTTTAAACTGAGTTTCAAAGGAAACTAGACTCCAGAAGTGGTTGAGTAAAATGTTTATCTTCCAGAAATGAGTGATTCTTGTTTGCTTTCCTACATGAAAACAAATGTGTAAATCCTTAGTAGGGAAAAGCTTTGACTAATGCGATAGCAAATCCATCAGCATAACCTCACGCAAAATAACTCCTGGAAAGGACAAAGATTGCCAGAAATACTCCCTCCCACACAATGAAGATCTTACAGATTGTTTTGAAGGATCTAGAGGGTCAAGGTGAAATATTAAATTCTCAGAAACAGCACTATTAAATCAAACATAAAACTTCTGATTATTTCAGTGTCAGAAAACCATCAAATCAGACCTGAAGCAGTACAGGAATTTCATATGCTTTAGACATCCTCTGCTTTACTGTATGTCTGTCTCTGACTGCAAGGGAAGGAAGGAATGTACTTAAAAAGGAATAGGGGAGAGAACAAGGGTAGAAACATCTCTACATGCCACATTTGGGAGAGGGGAACATAACCACGCAATATGTCTTTAGAAAATACTTTCTGCATTCTCTTTCCTTAACTGGAAGATACAGAATTGAACATCCCCCTGTCTAGACCCTCCTTCCTGCAGTACCTCAAGGCTTTGCAGTCATCAGTGTATTTACCTTCACTGCACCCCTGCTGATGCAGGAAAGTATCATTAGCCTTCTTTTACAGATGGAGATCTGTGACACAGGAAAGATTTAAGTATCTTCCCCAAAGTAACAAAAAAGCTTGAAGTTAAGCCAAGAGCTGAGTCCTGTTCTGTTGCATCGTAAGCCAGTAACCTACTCACTAGACCATCATTTCTGTTCATCTTGCCCTAACCTGAATTGTATAGCCAGTAAATTGTGCCTGTTCTTTTGCCAGGGACGCCAGTAATGTTTTGCATCGTTATTGTCACTAGTCCAACAGACTGCAGACAACACTTTGTAGATATTACTTCTTTTGTTGGTAAAGCTGCACCTCTGACCAGAGTGGGCTTAATACCTAATATAGAGCAGTTCAGGAATTTTTCCATGAAACTCTGGGAAAAAATGATTTGTTATAACCACAATTTTCCATACTACCTTGCCATGTTCAACACAAGTTTTCTGCAGAAGAGTCTGTGAACCTTAAGAATGGATTGCTTTTCAGAGAGATTGGTAGGTTCACGGTCTGCTGCTTAGGGCACTCCCACAGCTGCCCTGCCTTATCCTGAGAAAGCTGGTTTTGCAGACCCCATGAGCTACTGGCAGTTTTGGCATGAGGGTCTTTTGCTTCTGAGTAAAAATTATGATGAGTTCCAGGCTTATCAAAACAAAATTAGGAAATATTTCTAAACCCTAGAAACTAATTAGAGGATGGACAAAGCAGTGGTTAATAGACCTCCCTTATCTCTGGCTCCACAATGATGCAGGTTTAATCTAGATCTGCAAGGCATTTAATCTGATGGGTTTAAATAGTTCTTCCTCTGGAAGAATAGGAGTGTTGGTAAAGATACCCATACTGTCAGTTCAATTTATTCTCTGATTTGCTGAAAAACCCTGATCTTTCAGTTGTCTACACTGCATACGTAACAGTCTGCAATCTGCAGTAACTAACTAGTTCTTTTGGCCAGAAACCCAGGCAGGGAAAAGCAACAACTTTGCTGCAGGACTGCACACTACCAGCAGTACAGATGCAGTTGTGCCAAGCTTCTCTCTCCCTGCACAGCAAGAAGGAGCCAGTTCTTCAGCAGTATCCCAGCAGGACTCACAGTCCTCACCTTGCACTCAGAGGTCACTGCCTCAGCAGTCTGCTCTAGAATCCCAAGTCCAGAGCAGCTGTCCTGCTGTTCAGCTACCTAGCTTATTGCCTCCAACCCAAGAAAAAAAAACAAAACTCAGAAGTCAAGATTTCTCTTAACAAAGAAAGGGAGCAGGGTCCCAGAGGAGACTCAGTCACTTTCTTGCCTACACCAAAAAGGAGTATAAATAAACCCAGGAACAGTATTTCTATCTGAAGGCATAGCAGTGATGCTCAGAGACAAGGTCTCAGTTCCTTGCTCTGTTGCAGACACCATGCATGACCTCTCCTCATCTGTAACGCACACACAGATGTTATTCCACCCAGACAGACAGTAGCCTCTGTGCAGCTTCAAGCAATGTGTTTGCATAGACAGGGTTCAACCTTGGACAGTCTCTCTAGCTGATGCTGTTGCTGTTGCCCCAAGCTGTGAGGACCAGGCATGAATTCATGACCTGGGTCTGCAAATGGAGATTCTGAAGTATTCTCAGACAAACAGATATTTTAACTTTTGCAGAGTTTTGTCCTGAAATACAGAATTCCCCACTTTGGAGGGGCTCTAGAGGAGGGGAGTATGGAAAGGAATGGGGAGAGTTGTTGGGGGGGGGCGGTATGTGAATTTTTTTATGTGAATGAGTTCTGACTCCCTCATGAAGCAACACAAACATGACAGACACACAGTTTATCAGCCATACCTCCAATAACGAAAGAGATGGTGTTATTTGAAACAAAGTGATTTTGTAGAACATTAACACCCTCAGAAGACTTGTATCTGCCCTTCATTGATCTAGGTAGGGAGGCAGGGCCGAGCGGCATTGCAGTTAACCCAGTGGAGGCAGAGATACTGATGTAAACGTGTCAGCTGAACTACAGCAATGGGACTAAGAAACACACATGGCAAAATAATGCAGTAATGGAAGTTGAGTTGCTGAAGATGTAGTTGAAATTCCTACATTGCATTCAACAGCCAAAATCTAGTAAATTTTGTGACAAAATTGTTCACCGTCTCTTTTTCAACATGGAAGGTAAGTACCAGTCTGTCTGTGCCATTTCAAACCATTCCCTGCCATTGTGTTAGCATCCTGCAGGGAAAAAGACTGGGCAAACACTCACCGAGAACACAGTATTGATACAAGCTGATCTCACTCCTGCAGGGGCTGAGGACAAACACAGAACTGCAGCAGCCAGGAGACTAACACTCCCTTTCTCCCAACCCCCTTCATCCTGGTTTCCGACAGTACACCATGGACTGGGTGGTGCCTCTGCCCTCCCCCATGGGAGATACCGCATGGCTGTATCTTTCCCCAGGTTTGCATGCAGCACGTTAACAAAGGGGGGAAGGTTCTGTATTCCCTTTGCTATGCTTGAGGAATCTTGGAAGAGTCAGTGACATAGGATTTAGAGGCAGTGAGAGTCCAGAAGGATGGCTCAAGTCTTCCATCATGTTCCATAGCACATCCCACTAACAAGAATAGGCCATCATATGTCAACCATCCAGCTCTGACCTTTTGAATTTTAATGTTATTTGTAAGTATCCATGTCCTTCCTACTAGTAGGATAAAAGATTTGTTAACTTAAACTGCAAACAGACAGTAACTTGTCTTAAAAAAAAAGCAAGTACATTCCCAGATATCCAAACTGTGATACATTCTTGAGATTCTCTCAGAAAGGCATGTTACACAATCTGGAAGTGTTGTACTGTCCAGAAGGACTGGTACTCAGCCTATATCCTGTCTCGAAGATGTTTGCTGAAGCCATTTCTGAAAGCAGCTCTGCCACTGCCACAACACAGGGGACAGCTGAGGTCCTGAAACTCACACAAATATGGATCAACCAGACAGCTGCCACCCCTCAGTACCACACACATCTTTGGCACTCTTTGTGGAACGCTGCTGTCTGCGCACAGCTCCCTTCTTTGGGAGCCAGTGCAGATCACCTGTAACATGGATGCAAGCCTTTATGTTTTTTTCATCCCAGGCTGGTCCTTTCCAGAGAGCTGGGAACCATATGTCACCTTAGTAAGATGTTGGGAGTAGCTCCATATTAGCCTTCTTATTTTCCTCATTTTTCAGTCTTCTTCATTTATATAAAAGTTCTAATTCGTCAACAGTAAAACTGAGTATAGCTAATGAGGCACTGATACAGGAGAAAGGGCTTTATCATACTTTCAGTACAAAAGTGTTATTGAAATATAATGCAGACTGTGATCTGAGACTGTAAAGTTCAATCTTTAAATAACCAGGTCTTTTGGGATCTGACCTATCCAGGAGAATTTTAGCTTTCATTGGACTTTCTTGTTCAAATTCAGCTCTCTGGAAATAGTGCTGTGTCCAAGAGTACATCAGCAGGGCAGGGCTATTCTTAGAATAATGACTCAAAATCTGCTTGTCTCAGTACTCCTCACATTATCACCAAAACTGAGGACTGCAGCTGTGGATGCTGTTCCGTTGTGCAGCACTGCAGCACAGCTGGTGTTTCATTCTTTACGCCCTATGATTTAGTCTAACCACATTCAAGACAGGAGGAAGTAGTACAATTCCCAGAGCCCTCCCACCCTCAAAACACACGAGTTGCCATCCTGCATCAAACGCTTGAAACACTGAAGGGGGTAGCTGGCCATCAATTTTCCTATTGCCCATAGAAATAGTTTCTTGTTAACCCTGACTTGGATTCTGCCAGCTCCTGACAAAATCTGGGAATGGGATGAATCTGTATCTGACCCATATGTGTGAAGAGAGGACAAAGAAGGTAGAGGAATGGTGGGAAGAAATATCCAGGTTCTCAAGTCATTGGAAGAAGTGACCGCACAAGCAAGCAGTTCTAGGGATCACAGGACACTTATAAAGGACAAGGAACAGCATGATTTTCTGAAACTCACCTTAGGGCAGCAAGATGTATAAGAGGCCAAGGGGTTGCAACACTTTGTTCTGGGAAAGGGGAGGAGGGGTTAATCTCCAGCCCTTGTTTCCTTTCACAATATCACAGGTGTGTCTAAAGAGCCCAGTTCACAAGGTACGCACAGCACAGCAAATGGATGAGCTGTAATTATTCCTAGGCAGATTGTAGGCTTAATTGGCCAGAAAATCATCCAAAAACTCTCTGGACTGTTCACATCTTAAGGCCTGATGCTCAATGGCCCTTTTGTAGCCTCAACCTGAAAGTCATGCATGAAGTCAGCTGATCATGTTCAAGAGGAGGAGGCTCTGACTGCCACATTTGTACTCTATTCCACTGCACAGCCTCTAGAGCCCCAGACAGAAGGCAACAGACAGCCTGTATCATTACAAAGCAGAATGTTCCGGATTGTTGTTATTACTAAAACTCTGTCTATAACTTTTTGAAAATCTGTTCTTGTTCTGGATGAACTCAGAACTAGCACACCTGCAAAACGTATTCTCATTTGCAGACAGAGTCCCTTTAGTCACTTGGCTGACTCTTCTGAAAAAGATATCAATTTTTTTGCAAGGGTGGTTTTGTATCCAATAAGACCTTGGTAGCTTGCTTAACATACATTCTTTCTAAAGCCAGCTCTTAATTACTAGTTTGTTCATAAATATACAGCAAAATGAGACCTACATAGCCTGTGTAATCTAGAACTCATTTAAGTCAATGGAAAAACTCCTACTGACTTTCATCAGCTTTGGAAGCGCCCCAGCGTTATCCCAGTGAGACCTTCCAAGGCTTTGAGCTTCCAATATTGTCACCATGGTCCAGTCATTACAAGACAGAATATAAAGATAACCCCAAAAGATTTGCTATTTTTATTGTTGCCACATTAAGCAAAGAAAAATAAAAAAAGAAACACGCCAGAAATGTACCGTGCAAAATTGTAGGTCTAGTCCACACAGAAAGATTTCGGAGTAATGAGTGCTTTCTTACCCTTCATTCAAGGCCAAGACTTACTCAGCAGTTCTTATTGCTATTAAACCACCAAAACATAAAGCTTTGCATCATATTCAAAGGAATTAAACATTTTTAAAATCACAGAAACAGTCACAGTTGTTACCATGCTTCCCTTGGGTCTGCAAGGACAATGAAAAGATAACTATCAATATAGCCATATTAATTACAGTAGAAAATAAGGAACAAGGAAAGAGATAACTTACTCAAGGCTGTAGGCAAAGGTGAGAACTATCCCTGTGTCCCCTGCGCCCCGGGTTAATGTGCTAGCCACTGTACTTCACTTTTTCACAAAGCTATAGCTTTAAACTCTCTGTGTGCTTTAAAAGTACACAAAACCTCTATAAAATCATGAAGAATGAAGCAAATGTCAAGGTTTCAAAAAATGTACCTCCAAGCATTTTTATTATTTCAGAGGAGAAGGATTCTTGATGTCAAACAAGTGAGCTTTCTGTTGTCAATGAATTTATATTTGATGATATCTGAAATAGAAGCGTTTTGCTGTGATTTTAAACCTGAAAGTATTTAGTGGTTTGCAGTAAACTGCAAATAGTCCCTCAGTTCCACAGTGTAACACTGCAGTATGACATTGACAAATGTTAAACCAAAGCAGGGATTAAATACTACACTTTATAAATGAAATCTCCTAGGCGTGGCATTTCAACAGTAAAAACAACATTATCCAACACAGGGGGTCAGCTCACAGGAGGGTCATTGTGGACAGCCTGATGCTTTCCCATGGGGGCAGTGTGAAATTCCCCGTCCCTCCCATCCATTCAGGATTTCTCAGCCACAGCCACAAGCCACTCAGTTGTGTGCCAGGACTGTGCAGCTGCAAAAGCAAGTGGAAAGCTCAGCCAAGTAGCTCTTCACAGGGCATTTAGACATATAATATTTTAGGCTCGTGAGTGTGGTCTTTTAGACCAGACAAAACACAGGCAACCTTTGCATACTGTGGCCAGCAGCACACTCTGAGCGTTTCCTGGGACAGGAGATGATGAAAAGTAAAGCGCTGCAAATGTCATCAATGCATCATGACAGCTTTCTGACCAGGATAGTTTATATTTGTTAATGTTATGTATGGAGCATAACTGAGGCCTGAAGGAGATCAGAGCTGCATTATGCCTTGTTATTCAGGCAGATGCACACAAAATAAAAAGAAAGTGGAAAAATCCTGAGTGCTTTTTTCTATGGCTATAACTGTCAGTCTGAGAAAGATCCTATTTTAGTTATATACTAGGGAAGCAATTTTATGGTGGAATTTCCAGAGTTTATGAATGGGACCATATGATGTGGTTGCTTGCTGCACCCGGCAAGTTGGAAGGACCTTTCTGGTCCTATGTTCCCTTTGCCCAAGTCAGTTTGGGGTAGTCACCGTCCCCATTCCTCTCCTGCCCTTTCATGTGATGTCTGGTCTCTTTAGGAGCTCTCTGTATTCCCAGCTTCTCCTCCCTCCTTGAACTCACAGTGGATTAGTCTCTCATACACTTTTCCACATATTTTAAGCTATCACAGACACCAAGAACAGATTTATTTAAGGCACAGATATACTTTTCCAGAAGAAATCCAATTATCAACAAATAATCTGTGATGATGGTTTACTGCATGTGTCACAGGATCAAAGAGTCATATACCATAATATGGACAGCAGTTCATCTCCTTAGGATAAAGCATCTTAATACATGCTTCCTGTCATAGATAGAACGGTTTTGTGTGCAGAAGACCAAGCTGGGATGAAAGAGGGGATAATGAAAATTTCTGGACCTTATAAGACCTAGGAAGGATTTTTACTAATCCCAGTTTGTTCTTCTAAAGTTAGCGAAGCATAACTGAGTGTGCAGACTTGAACATGATCTATCTCCTTTCCTGTAATCACCTTGAGCCAGAAGACTTGGCTGCACATGATGCAGAACATGGACTGAGGCCAGCATCTCCAAGTACGGCTCCTGTTACCTTCCCTACATTCTACTGTAGGCAGTTAAATAAATTAGCTCTTTCTGGAGGTACCAATTCCTGCATATTCAAAGACAATAAACAATCAGATATATATTCTTTGAGAGAGAATTTTGAGCTCCATGTGTATGTTGACCTTATCCTCCCTAATGAGTTAGGGTCAGAACAATATTTCTCATAGAAACACCACAAAATCATGGACTTCAGACAACATTTAAGTCCTCTGGCAGGAACATGACATGGTTCCCTAAAATTATTTGCTTAAAACAAGCCAAGTGATAATAGATACCACAACATTTCCAATTTGTGTTATGATTCATGGTCTTTATCTTTTTGGGTTTTTCCTATTAGGAAGCCAAAGGTAGAGAAAGCCAAGATATTATGTCAATGATATAAAGTGAATCTATCAGATCAGCAGCCAGAAAATCCTGCTACGGATGTACTGTGTGCTGCTGACACCAGCAATAAGTATATTGATCTGTGTTCTCAAGTACAGGATTTACTGAAAACCTGTCAGGCAGTTTTTCCAAGGTCTTAGTATATCATATCCTCAGGGTACTGAACTCCTCACAGGTAACCTGTGGGATTGTTTAACTTTCTCCAGAACAAAACTTGTGCAGCTTAATTCTCACACCACCTCTCATGGTGAGCTGTATGCTTTATGCAAGTTCAGGGTGACAGTGAATGACAGAACTGAAGCAGTGGAGTACATATTTTAAGACCTTTCCCAGTGACAGTCACAAGCTTATTTTAAAATGCACAAGCGACATCATTTAACTTTCAGGTTGGCAATCTTTCTCTCTTTCTTTTGGATTCTGCAGAAAATAGTCTTTGTCTTTCTTCTCTTCAGATGCAGAGTGCGCAGAATACTTGGGGAATGTGTATATGCTTGTGTGTATATGCCACACATATCTGATGCTTCATACATAAATACGAAGCTTACAAGCACATTCATGGAATGCTGTTTCCACTTTTATTTTTCAACCCTTTAATTTTCACATATTCAAGTGAAGATTATTGCTGAGTTCTGTAATGTGAGACTGAGATTCTTCAGGGCCTTTTTGAAGGGTGTATAATACATAATAATAGTAGTTAATATACAATAATAGTGTGTATAATGCATTTCTTACACCTTATTAGAGAAGAAGAAATATTTATAGGAATTTTGTGTTTCACCATTGGAAACCTATAAAAACAGACACACTTCTGTATGCTACAATTTTATATGGCAGTATTTCAGTTTCATCTGACTTCACAAACATAAATTATACATATATCTGTCCATACATATACATTACTGTATGCACATGTAAACAAATAAATAGATTTATATAAAACCAGGTAACAGGTGGTGTCCAGACTGAAGAGTCTTAAAAGATAACTCTTATTTTACCAGAAACATCTCAATTTGCCCCTTATTCTGACTTGCTTGTAACATATACATATGTCTGTGTATAAAGATATATTTTATATAAATACAAGTATATGCATATATCTATATACAATATATGGGTTAATCTTACATATTATACATGCTTTTTAAATCCTCAACATCTAACACGTGCAGCTTTCTGTTTACATGAGCAGAAGCTTCATTACAAACCATGTTCAACCTTGTCCTTTCCTCTAGAAAGAGTTCACAGAAGCCATGTAAACAAAGCGTGGCACTAACACAACCTGTTAACTGATGTCACCATCCATCTACTTCTGTGTTTAACCTGTCAGGTCCCCAGGATGGAGTGTGTCTGGATGCCCTGTGCCAAGTGCAGAAAGTCTCTGCACCACCCCATTGTTGGCAAGTGCTGTGACACACGGGAGCACTATCTTCTTTTTCTACCATGTGCCTGCATAGGAGACATGGGACGGCATTCACTCCTGTTCATAGGACTTCCTAGAGACAATCTCAAATTGTTAACACACCTGAAAGAGTAAGTTTTACATCACAGTTTTCTTTTCCTAGGATAGGTTGCTGTAATACATCTCTCAGTGGCACGAGGTTAGCTTGCATCATCACTAGATCACTTCTCAATCAGTGACTTGCTGCGTTTGGCAAATCCCATTTATAATCATTCTCCCTTGCTCCAGGTAGCCTAAGTCCTGCTAACCACACTGACAGGAGGGGAGGGGAGGTGTTTCATTTGTGATACCGAGGAGAAGGGGTTCTACACAAAAGAGAGGGCAAGTTTCTTGAACTACCAACCTGATGACTACTCCAGCCACACTATCATTTACTACACTGTCTAACACCAGTGCAGACTTTCCCAAGTGGTCAAATGGGAACATCTTCTGATCCTTGCTGTTACACTGCATAACTGTCAGATTTTCTTTCCCACACCCCCCTTTCCCCTGGCTAAAACTGTCACTAACATGTTCAGACACTGAATGTTATAAACTAAGGTGTCAGGATTCGTAGGGTTAGTTCATCCCTGTAACATATGCTGAAAATATTTCTTCTGCCTTTTATTATATTATACGGGTTCAAATTTTTTTTAATATATTTCTTCATTCAAAAGAATAGATATTAGGGCTGGGGATTGCAAAGCTTCTTAAATGCTATTTACTGCCAATTCTCTATAAAATAATAGGTAGAATAAATATTTGTGCCTACCTATTTAAGAGCAGGCTTGTGTATGTCTTACACTAACCTAGTATATGCAAAGCTGAGAGACAGTCATGGTCACCAAGGTCAGCTTAAATTCACTCCAGGATTTCCTGCATTTCTCATTAGGTTTAAAATAGCTTGCAGTACCACACACCATGATTTCCATTGAAACTATTGGCTCATGGCCTATGTGCAAAGTATTTTTTTCCAGGGATGGGTGAATATCAACTGTTCTCCTTGAAAAAGGTAGCTGGTATCACTACTAAAAGAAAAATCTTAAGAGCAAGAAGAAAAATTAATAGGAGAAAAGAGAAAAGGAAAGGACGAAGGGAAGAATACAGCTAGCTCTGACCTAGCTTGCTTATAGGTCTCAGCTGAGGATTATCGCTGTCCCTGGGCTGCACTGCAGGATGTGAGGCGTTCCAGCCATGTCTGCACAACAGAAGCACATCTCGCACTGCTGCTGACACCTGGCACCCTGAGTGGGGGAAGAAGAGCTCACGCTGTGCTGACCCAGCTGTGACTCTGATCTTCCCACTTCAAAGCAGGAAGGCTCCTGCAAAAGTCAGCCTGGGATTCCTAAACCGTTTTTCACACAACAGATGAGCTGCATTTGATAAACCAGAACATACAGTATAATTAGGCCTCAAACAGCATATCCTAATTACAAACACAGAATTGTTCTCATTTCTAATGACAGGGGCATAGGGAGAGGAACTCCACAAGCACAGATGATCCCCAGTAGCCACAGCCATGGAGCAGAGGTGGTGTGCCTGGAGACGCGATGCTACAGAAAGAAAAGGACAACCAAGCTGTTTAAAACAAAATTTTACAGTGTTTAGGCATTGTTGCCACCAGGAACAGGCAAGGGGAGTGGTTAGCCAGAATGTCAGGCAGCACAGGGTCCAACTCTTTCTATCAGGCTCACAACCTCATGTGCAGAAGATGGCAGAAGGACTTGCAGTTGAGGACACAGGCAAGGCCCTATGTGGCAGGACAGCCTTCCTCAACAGATAACATGGCCTGCTGAGGCCTGATGTGAGTTTGCTACAGCTGCTGGGAATCGAAGTTTGGGGCCTGTGAAGTGCCCACAGCATGCTCCAGCAGAGCACGAGATAGATATAGTCAGGGTAGTTCATATCCGTCAGTTCTGGTACCAGCCACAGCATGACCATGGCTTCACAGTACACGCTGAATAGCACTGGACACCAGCTCCAAGTGGAGGCTCTCAGATGGGGTCCAGAGGGGGACAGGGACCCTCAAAACCACCCCAACATATCAACTGTAGAACAAAAAAAGTGAGGATCAGCAAAACTGGGCCTGAACACAAAGTTCAACTCCAGCATCCCTGTGGATAGTGTTGCTCCATCCAGATCAAGCTGCTCAGAGGGATTTACCTGCATTCAGGAAACCCTACAGGTCTCACAACTAGCTATCAAGCATGAGGTATCACTGCGATCCCCTTGCTACACCTGCCCCTTCTACCAGGGGCAGGAGTTACCATCAGAAGGCCTTTTCGCCCAACCTTTTACCACTTTCAGATCCAGAACTAAAACTGGTATTTCAGTCTGTGAAACTGATATTTCCATTTCAGCCTTGCCCTCTTCTTTTGCCTTACCCAATAACCTGCTTCCCTGAAGGTCCATTTGCAACCCATCCTGAGGTCAGTCAGGTGCATGTCTTGCTCTAGCAGTGGCATAAATCCTGTGTGTGATTACGTGGGTGCTGTTACCTCCTGTTATGACCCTCAGAGGTGGGTTTGCCTGCATGAGGTGAGGAAGGAAACACAGAAAAACCCACAGAGAAGATGGAGATCAAAGTCAGTGGTAGGTTTACCAGATTTTACAATGACCGTATAGTTCTGGAATATACAGTGAAATTAATAACCTGTATGTTTTAACACAGGACACAGAATCTGAGGCTATAATATAGGAAATCCCATGTTACATGGCATGTCTGGCAACCATAATGCTATTCTAGGAAAAGCAAATTTTATGCTTGAGCGTACCACAGAATTCTTCAGTCACTCTGAGCAGATTTTCCCCTCATCCTGTGTTCCTCGATTCTGCATCCTTCCCATTCCCCTCAGGTTCCATCTCTTCATTGCTGGGGCAGCAGAAGGAAGAACAGCAGGAGCAGAGGATATTAGACCTTGCTATTAGACGCTGTGCCATAGCCGTACGTGGCAACAGGAGGAGAAATTACAGGGAAAGTCACGTTCGTCTCCTGTAGCCTTGGGACAGAGGATGCCCAGTGCAGATGGCATCTTCAGAAACCTAAGTGCCAATTTCTGCCAGGTCAGCGCTGAGCAAATAAAAACTAAGGTTTCAAGAAACACATAACTCGGCCAGATTTGGGCACCTCTTTACAGATAGGAAGAAAAATGCACACCATTTGTGAGGAAATTTCCAAAAGACCTCAGGCTGAGGTCCCTACCCTACATGGAAAATATAAGTGCACTCAGGCCATTTGACGTAAGTAGCTGAAAAATGGAGTCTTGTTATGGAAAACCTTAAACCAGAGAGACTTTTACTTGCCTTGCTCACAATAATTATATTAAAATAGAGGCCTTATACAGTGCTTATTATTTTTACTTAAGGTTGTGGTCAATTTTTAAACACCATTAGACTGAATTTAGAGGGGGGGAAAAAAAGCTTTTGTATGAAGTAGTGAAGTAATTTACACAGGATCTCATGTGAGGCTGATGGCAAAACCAGACACAGAAATGATAAGTGGAATCCTGCGCTTAGGAAAGTAAAAGAAAATTTTGCCACTGGTTTCCACAGGATCAATCTTTCTATATATGGTGACCAATTCATAACCCAAATTCATTTTGCCCATCCATGAAAGACAGCTGACTCTACATGAACTGCAAACACTTTTTTAGCAGTATTCCTCAGTTTAGGACAGGTGGGGACAAATAAAGTGAAGTGTCAATGGATATTTTATTTAGGCAACTATAATTGCTCAAACTGGAATTCAGCCAGGTCACTGCAGTTAGCGTCCCTCTTCTGTTATGCAAAGACATTTGTCTGTATTTAATGCTGGTTCTGACAACTCCAAATCAGAGGAACTAATTAAACTATTAAGGAAACATAAACCAAAACCATAAAAATTAGATTTTCCTGACTTTCCCTTTATAAAAGGGAACCCGCCATGTTTTCAATACATTCAGATGTTTTTCTTGCATTTAGGAGGATAATATTCTTTTTTTTTTATGGAATTTGTATGAAGTTCTAAAAGAAATGCCCTATGCATAGGAAGTCCATATGGTACGATTACTTTGGCATAGAACCAGAAGGTCTTTCTGGTTTGATCTTTAACTTCTCCTGAGCCTATTAAATAACTGTTAAATTCTATTTCTAGCTAGTTAAAATCTTCTATTGGGTCAGAAGCTGTTTCTCACAATAAGAAAAAAAAAATCTAATAATATCTCATGATGGGCAGGTAGTGAAATACCTCTTTCTTCCACTCTTGGAACTTGTGGGTACTTCCAAAATACTTGGCAAATGCCTGGTAACCAAATCTGTCTAATATCTCAGTGTTAACTCATGTATATGATACATATGCAAAGCAAAACATTAAAAGATACAGCCAAGACTGCTGCAAGATGCCCTCTTTAGACCACACAGACGTTTCTGATCTCTCCTACTGCTGCCACAGAGCCAGAAGACTGAGTCTGGTCCCCCTGCCTGTATGGGAAGGCAGAGGGCTCAGTGCAGAGCCCTGCCCTGGGAAGTGCCATACTGACATACCTGGGTACCTGCAACCTCCTCCCAGTGCCAGGGACGTGCCCAGAAGAGGGGCTGCTGGCATGGGGCTGTGCCCCAGAAACACCACTCCCGTGTAACTGCAGAGAGGATTTGCTAGTCAGGAATCATTAGGGTAGCCCCAAGGACAGGGATGTCCTGAGCCACCTCCCATTCAAACTTACAGTCCACAATATCTCCAAGCTGCCCTAAATCTGTGAAAGCAGCATCATCTTACGGCCTTAATTACCCAGGAAATCCTGCAGGCATCGTGAATGACTTCTGAGGTGCAATGTTAGCACGTTAATGAAAGAAAAGCTAAATGAAGTAAACACTAACTCTCGTGAGTCTAAGATTGTTTAAACAAGCCTGCAAAATCATCTATTTTTAAAAGCATTAAAGTGAAATTAGATAAACTTTCTCCATCTGAAAATCTTGACGTATGCCTGAAGATCTGGTAAATGCTTTTACATGTATCCCTCAAAGATGAACACCAATTATTCTTTGATGTTACATGTGAGGAACAAAGGTCTAGATTACCACTATGAAGGTTAAAGAAAAGATCATAGTATGGAAAAAATATATATATTGGAGTGGCAAATTTATGGAAGCCTTATACTTGTCTCTCATATAAGTATATCTTCATATTGCTGCGCATTATATGTAAAAAAATAATAATCCTGGTACAACATCAAGGCTCAATTAATGTGTACTCAAACCTCAAAATGACAAAATCAAGGAAAGCTTTTCTCTTTTTTAGCTCCAGGCAATCTTAAAACAAAAGCAGCAGTGTTCAGAAGAAAAGATTTCTGGGGAAAATAGCTTCTTCTTTGAGATTAATATATCTGACATTGTCAGGATGTAAATCCTGTTGCTGCCTTGGCAGAGTTTTCTTCTCCATCCTTGCTCAAGAGCCAAATTTGAATTTTCATGGCCCAGAATACAAACTGTTTGCAGCTTGTGCTCTTCCAAGGAAATCCACTCTGTCATCTCACACTACTGAACTGACCAGCACTCTGTATACCAAAGCCCTTTGTGGGTCCATGGAGATAATCTCCTTGACTGATTTTATTACAAGCAGAATGTTCATTCAGGAAAGACATAACTGGCACACAATGATCAAACATTATAAAGCTATTTGCAGTAAAAAAAACTTCATATAGAAACTATGGGAAGATTATGTAAATAATTTAAGATCAGTCAGCTAATGTTATGGCTAAGATCAATGGGAGAAATGAGATTCTAAAAAAAGCAAGAAGACTAGAGTCAAGAGGGAAATAGTACCTTATTTTTATACATATAAGATGAACAGTAAAGTTTAGTCATAGTTGAGCTAATCGTGATAATCAAATAGCAGATTCGGCAAATAACCTGTCATGTTTTGTAATGCTAGAGAGGCCATGCTGCATTGACTTTTATTATCCAAAGAAGATCACAGATTTGTTCAGGTTGGAGGGGACCTCATAAGGGCTCTAGTCCAAGCTCCTGCTCAAAGCAGGGTTAAAACTGAATTCATACCAGGCTGCTCAGGGCTTTGTCAGCCCTCTGCAGACCTCCAAAGATGAGGTTTCTCAGCCTCGTGAGGCAGTCTGTTACAACAACTAAGCGTCCCCATGGTGTATCTTTCCTCCTGCTTTATATCCTGACACCCCCGCACCCCTCTTCCAGTTCAATTTCAGTTCAACAAATCTCTTCTTCCTCCTCTGTGCACCACTGTGAAGAGCTCAGCTTCATCCCCTCAGTGACCTTTCCATAGATATTGAGAGTTGCTGTTAGGTCCCCTCCAAAGCCATCTCTGCTCCAGGCTGAACAAACCCGGTTCCCTCAGCCTCTTCTCACCGGGTACATGCCCCAAGATACAAATAGCTAAAAAGAACAGCATCCTAGGTGCAAGCCTAAGTGCCTTTTCTTCTTTCCCTGTGCCTTCAGGATTCAGGACTACTTTTGTATGGAACAAATGGCTTACATATCTCTGTGTACAGATTTAGCCTGGAGGCTTTTTATTTTTCCTCTAAAATAATAAAATATTTTAAGTTACTAAAAATCATCGTCCCTATCAAAAATAATTGCATTGCTATTTTGCCTGTCTTCCTACCTTCATAACCATTCTGATCACCACCATGTCAATGCCACACTGGATACAAGACCCCAAAAGATCCATGAGATTTCTCTTACCTACTTTCAGCTAAAATATGAGAGAGATAGATAGATATATGTAGGTGAACATTAATAATAAATGTTGGAAAGCAACCTGTCTGTATGACACAGCTACTCTCCCTTTTCAGTCAAACTGCCTCCCGCAGATAGTAAAATGTGCGGTTACCAATATTACTCAAAACATGAGTAAATTTATCAGTAGAAAAGTTCTTGTAAATGCAACAAAAGGCTATAGGGGCATTTGCTGCACCACATTTACATCCAAGCACTGGTCAGCCTGTTTCCACTTTCACTTGCAGTAATTACTTCTGGGTCTCTGTATGCAGAACGTCCATGCAATTCACTGTGGAAGAAATGAGTGTGACCCACCTTCTCTTTCCATATCAAACAATAATTGAATTTTTTCCATTCAACCTTCCTGGCCCAAGAAAAGTTTTCCTAATGTCCAGAAGTTTCCAACTGTACGGAACAGTTGTATCCACAGAAATTCAACATCAGTTTCTTTCAAATCCTGCTCAGTTTGTCATAGATTATAAAAAATAATAGATAAACTAACATCCCCAACAAATTTCTCTCTCTCTCTCTCTCAAAAAAAAAAAAAGAGGTCAGCAATCCTGACCACAGCTGCCACATTTCATTGAAAAATTCAAAAGTAGGTATCAGCAGCTTCTTCTGTGTATAATAAGAGCTATCTAAATTAAGGCAGTTTCTTTGACTATAAAATATCTTTTCTAAAAAGAAGAAGGTCTCTTCAGAATTTTTTTTCTCCAGTCAATTTGGCTTTTTGCAAAAGGCTGACTCCATAAAGACCAGCATTATGTCATTGTGGTGTCTGATGGCCAAGTCTGCACTGTATACAAGGTGTTTTAGACACAGATTTTCTTCTCATCTTTACTTAAAGTGAAATCTCATTATAGTTTATAATCTGTGATTTGAATTGAGTTAAGATCAATCTCAGGATATCATTTCTGATCCAGTCTAGGTACTTTGGTTCATGTAAGCCTCCACTGACATGAGGCCAAGGTATGCACTCACTTGCTACCTATGCCATTCTCCACCTTGATGGATGACTATGAAAGAAGCTGGCTCCTAGGGTCCTAAAGAGGATCCTCTGTGTCAGGGCACCTTGGGGGCCAGGGATCCCCTGAGGGCTGGCCATAGTGGGGGCTCCCTGGAGTGGCAGAGGCTGGCAGCCACAGCCTGTCCCACCATCCCAGCCAAGAACAGGGCAGATGGGGGCAGCCTGAGGGGATGACGTGGGATCTTGGGCTGTGGGCTGGTGGAGGAACTCTGAGAGGGGGCGGGTAGGGCTGTTAGAGCCCACAGTGCCCTCTGGGCCCTAACAGTCTGATACTATCAGAGAAGTTTATCTACAGCTCAGCTGCTTGGTTTTTCTCTTTCAATGAGCCTCTCCCAGCAGCACAGGAATTACAAAAGTCCCATTGGGCTGCCCAAAGCTGCATTGGAACTGATCAAAGGTCGTGGTGTCCAACACTGGAGCTGTACATGGCTTTCAGATGGCTGATGCTGATTTCTTGAACTTTACCTACCCTGCTTTTTGGCTGCTTCAGTTCCTGAACTACATCTTTTGTGGCTGGCACTGCACTTCCTTTACTGACTCCTAAGCAAAAAGCCCCCTGCATAGATCTTACTTGGGCATTTCCTTCCCCATGTCACACCTATAAGGATATAAAATTCACTCCTTTCCTACCTTTTGCACATTCCACAGAAGAAGCCCAGCTCTTGGAATAGGACACTGGTAGCCACCTGAGCTGCTCCCTGCAGGTGTAGCAGAAGCACAGTGCAGGTTCCAGAAACACCATCACTGGGCTGGACTTTTCTTCAATTTATTGGGTACAGGATACATGTAGGGAGAAAAATGAATACAAGCTTTTTACCCTCCAGAGAACTGGACTGCAGTATGCCTCCTGCACAGAAGGTGCCTGTGCCATGATGCCTCACAGCTGACACAGAGGATCTAACAGCTCCTCAATCATCCCTGCTCTGCAGGAAACATGGCAGAAGACTTCAGAGGTATCACCAAGCTGTTTCCATTTTTACCAACACACAGGCTTACTGGAGAAGTATTAGTGTACATTGATATATCAATGTCAATTCCTTCCTTGTTTAACCACTCCCAAAAGATAACTTGGCCTCCTCTGTACTACACTGAAGGGCAGCCCTAAAGTCTGAGCCCTACCACATGTATTACTACGCTGCAACCCACAGTAGCTATCTATCAGAATCCAGATAGCTGTGAATGGTCTCTTTTGTCCAGTCTTTTCTCTTGATTTAAAGGCAAACCAAAAAGGGGCAGAGAGAAATAATTTCCAATCTAGCTTTTCAACCAGAAGGCAAGTAAAAAGACTAATAGATTCACCAAGAAAATTATTCTTCCATAGACCACAGCTGCTCTGTACTTACAGTTAAGCTCCCTTTTAAGATGTTAAAAGTGCAAATATAACTAAATTAATATAAGTCAAATGGAAGGAAGTAAAAGTCCCAACAATATTTAACTCTGATATCCATAATGACTGGATACATGCCTCTGAGTAACCATAAGACACAATCATTAATCATCAAACAATGCATGAGAATATGACTTAACATCAAAATAAAGGAAGCAGAATGGAATGTTCTACGGAAGAATGCAGTAAAAATGCCTCAAAATATCAGAATAAAAAAGTACTGGGCCTGCTCAAATATACTGATATGAAGCAGCAATAAGTCTGTCTGGACAGTGGTAATTATTAACAGGCTGATACACACAGGGTTTGAATGAATAGAACTAGGCTGTTATTAAGTGCACAGAGTTCACCCTTCCCTCAGCATTAGAAACATCAGATAATGGAACTAGCAAGGGCTGGTGTTGCATGAGCTAGAGATGGGGAGGAAGAGGATAGGGTTTGAACTTTACAATATTATACCATTCCTATTAAACTTTTTATGAGAAGTAGTAATTGTAGTCTGACAAGTTCCTCAGTTGAGTGTTATATACTCAAAATCACAAATGACTTCATGCCCCAATTTACCGAAATCCTTAGTTTCAGGGGAATCTGACCTGCATGACTTTGTCTTTTTGTTTTAATTCTATGTGATCTGTTGCACTTTAACCCATAATATGTATATGCAATAGTTCCAAGAGAGTGACCTTTCAAATTAAAGAGATCTCTGGTCTCCACGTATCTAGACTCCAGAATTTCATCACAGTACTCCCACTGAAGTTCAGGCTCCCACGGTGGATTCCACTGAAGTTCAAGTCGGTCAGGTTTTAGACCCAAAAAAATCTTTCCCACCAACCAGGTGTACAAAAGCACCAGACCTTGTAGAATTTCAGGACTCAGGATTTTAATATTACTCCATGGAAAGCTCCTCTTTGCTCTTGCTTCTATAGAAACTTACCTTCCTCTCGGCACCACTGAGGTGAGATGTTGTAGCAGACAACCCCAGTTCTGCTGCTGACCATGCACCCTGCTTTCATGTAACAAACTATCTAAGCCAGAAGACTATTGGATCCTCTAGAGATCTCTATATTTCATCTGGTCTTCAATCAGTTACCTATTTGTTGATTTTAATAACTAACTTTGTCTTTCAGAAAAGCAGCCAGTTTCAAGCCCACTTAATGTGGTTTTATTTAGCCTTTAGCTGAAGATCCTTGTCTTCACTCTATCAGAAAGCAAAGAATATTTCCCCCTTTGAGGGTGCTGACACAATGACACTGTGGTATCTCACACCATCTATTTTAGCAAACACTTTGGCTGCTGGTCTCTCACTAGCAGACCTTTTTCCCTGACACTCTTTGCTCCAGCCTCTGCAGTCTCAGCTTTTTGAATGTAGACATGCCAAGATGAGACACACATGCAATTAGCAGTGGCTGATTAGCTAATACATAGAGAAGTGAAATCACCTTGTCTTTCCTACTCACTCATTGATCCACTAGTCACATAGGGGAAACTCACGCTATGCCACACTAGAGCTCATTTTCAGCTACTTCATTGGGCTGACCCAGAAATCTTTGCCAGAGTGGCAGCTTCTCAGGATACAGTCTTCTTCCTGCAGGTAGCACCTCCCCTCTTTATTCCCCTGCTCTTGACCGTATCAAAACACTTTTTCTGACTGAATTTACTAGTGGATTCAAACCACTCTGTGTAACTGCAATCTGCAGTAATTAAGAATCCCACATTTTAGTGTCATTTGTAAAATGTAGCAGGATTTGAGAGTCCTGACCAATGTCCCTTGTGTTACTGCAAGGTAACAAATTTTAATGCAACAAGATGACCATTGTAATCATTTAGTGGACTGATATCCTCAATAAAAACACAGGCCATGAAATCTCACCCAATAATTCCTGCAATGGACCACAAATTTCTTCTCAGAAATATAATCCCATCTTAAAGCTTCCATTGATGGAGCATCTGCCATATCCTTTGTTGAGTTGTTCCAATGTTCTCTTAGGATCATGCTTTTTGGCTCATATTTTCTTAGACTCAGGCTAAAAATACATGTCTGATCACTATTTTGAATTTGTCTGTCTTCATCTCTAAGCTGTTTGAAATTACAGTCCTATGTTCATTGTGCAGCCCTACATTTCTTTTTAGAAGTACCATGTAATGCTTCCTGTGATAATCATACAAAGGACCATAAATGAACACAAAAGAGGGAGAGAGGATATAGTGCCCTGTAATATATCTATTGTTGATAGAAACTTTGCTGAAGGAAAAATAATTTTCACATATATACTTAGTATTGTATAAAACCATAAGGCTAGACAAAAGTAATTTTTTGTCTCACATTTAGATCAAAAATCTGTAGCTCAATGTGCAGAAAAGAGAATGGTTGTTTATAACAGTAAGGTAATTATATTTTTTTTTTAAGCTACAAATAATAAGACTTGTTTTTTAGGGTATTTTAAAATGAAAAAAGTCTGAGATTTGGAGATATAAGCTCGTGTTTCTTCATTTAGTGCTTCAGTGTCAAACCAAGGGAGCTATCAGTATATTGTGGAAATATTCCTGCACAACAAAAGTAAATGGAAGTTTTACTTTGATTCACATGCATGCAGGGTCAGATGCTGTATAAAATTAAGACAGTGGTTGCTATCCCAGATCAACCAGGAAAAGAAAGACCTGAAATTAGAGTCTGGAAACCTAACCATTCTGGCACTTTAACATCAGTACATCAACTAGAAATAAACATCATACCGACTTAGTGAAAAAACCTATCGACTAAAGCCCTGCTGTAAGATGCAGTAATTTAAATTCATTATTTAAGCACATGCTTAATTTGAAACACAGGCCAGAAGCTCTGTAGTCTCTGATAGGATTTAACGAGGTACTTAAGGGTCACTTAAAACCCAGTTTGGAATAAAGTTCTGACTGAGAACAAAAGCTTTAAAGAAGAGTCAAAAATAGTTTTAAGAGTTGCCCTGCCTTGACCATGACAATCAGAAAGATAAGGGGAGATTTCAAATTATTGCTTTTTAAGATAGAAATGTTTAGTTAAACCACAAGCTACAGTAAATATGGACTGAAACGTGTGACAGACATTATAGAAGAAAGCTTTGAAAAGATTGCACAGATGCACCCCCCACCAGACTCTAAGCAATATTCTCTGGCTGTACTTATCTTGTCAGTCTCCCCATATATACAAACACACACACCTCCCAGTGAGATTCTTGGAAAGCCAGTATATGGACTATTTCTAGGCTTTGGTTTCTTGCTTCATTGCTGACAAGAGAGGAGCTATTTACAGAAGGAGCTTTTACCCCATGCGAGAGGGAACTGCAGAGCTGTGGTGGGCTGTGGACAACCAGCTTGGGGCAGGCAGGTTAGAGGGTGCATGGGCGCAGCCCATGGGGTCTTTGGATTCAAGGCTGAGGAGGCAGAGGTAACAGAAGGAGCTGCCTTGAGAGGCAGCAGCAAGGAGCAGAGCTTTGGACACATGGCTTATAGCAATAAGGGAAGGCACTGGCTCTGATTTTAACAGCTAGCTGTTCCAGTCCTCCCATACACTGCATGTCCTCTGTCAAAAAAGATGTATTTGCTTTATTATGTCTGAGGACATACCTCTGTTTTGAGGCTTGACACCCACTTACATGGATGCATTTACTTTTGCATCACTCAAGTCATGAAACAAGGCATTAAAAAGGGGATCAAATTAGGTAATTCAAAGGTTATTGACCCTACCTGAAGATCCTTTTTACACTGCCAATCTGTGTTAAAGCCTTTTGCTATAAACACCAGTCAGGCTCATATTTTGAGGAAATAGGATAGACTTGCTAGAAATTATAGAAATATTATAGTCAACAATTTCAAATCACTAAAGTATGTATAAAGTAAAGTATAAAGCCATATGCCATTGCTATACCATCTATGTAGTATGTCTCCTTTCCTGTTTTCAAAGAAGGTATTAGAAACATATCATTTATCTGTTATAAAACTTTCCATTTAAGAGCAAAGAAGACACTGAACCTTGTATTAGAATCAAAGTTATAATTCAATGCTCCTTCATTTCCTCTGGAGCACTTCAGATTTCATAGTAGGGGAATACTTTGATTTTGGGATTGGATGAGACTATAATTTTGAGGAAACGGGAAAAAAATGGCATTGGAAATTCATGATCATCTCTATAATCTTTACAGCTGTGGTTTGTACTGGGGTAATAAATAATGAGTAAATAATAATCATTGAAATGGAATACGTACACGTTGGATAGTAATTTCTTATTGTCACCCATTAAAACAGTATTTTTTGTTTTGTTTAGCAAATTGTATTGATACCAAATATTTCTATGGTGCAGCTTTCAGTTATCAGATCATGTATTTCATTTCAAAATAACGCAAAGATTCATCTGACTTTCCTCTTTGGCAACATGATGGATTTTCCCCCATTGCCTTGCATTTCTAAATATTTGGCTTCCACCATTATAGTTAAAATGATACTGTATATATTGTATTAATTGCTCTGAAGATTTTCATCATTGTTTTCTATTGTTTCAGGTCTTCCCCAATGTAATCATGCACAACCCACACTCTAGCTAAGCCAACTTCACTGTGTCTCTACTATATGCTGGTCTTACATCGGCTTATACACTGCCTTGCACTTGTAGCATACCTATCCACCTCCTAATGACATGCTAGTCAAAGCAAATACCCTTGTGTATGGTTTTTCCTCTCTGTCTTCCCAGGAAGAAACTGTCTGGTGGGAGGAGTCTCTCAGTCAATTTTTTGACTGCTTGGCTTTTCATTTTCTAAGATGCATGTTACTTTGGGTGGGATTCATGTCACCTAAATGCAGGCTTACAACATAGATGTCTATATCAGAGATTATGTCTATATCACAGATAATAAGCCGAGGTTCCTTTAGTGAGCTGGGAAAAAAGCATGCACTTTAGGGACACAAGTCATCCTATCTGTTTTAAGTACCTATCCATTAATTTTACCTTAAGATTTCATTGACCATTCTTTCTACTGAGTAGAAGTGTGACCAGTTCAGTAGCAGACATTTACAGATGTCTGTACTACCTAAGAGCCCACCCTTTTGTGTACATGGAGAAGGCAACATAACCCAGTGCAGGAACAAGGATGTGATTTGCATATTCCCTACTACTGAAGATGATCCTTTTGACAGCATCCAGCAGGTTCCTGAGAGACATGTTTTTCTCTCCTGCCTAGAAGAGGTTTTGTGCTGTGAATGTATTTCTCATCGTGCCACAAGGATGAAGTTTTTGATTCCAGTCTTTACCCTGCACCAGCTGATTTTTGGACGAGCTGGACTAAGGCCACTGAGCCTCTTGAAGGCACAGCCAAGGCCCTCAGCCTAACCTGCTCTTCCCTAGAAATCACATGTACAGGGCAGGAAAGGGGTCCGTGTGCTCCCAGAGGCTCATGTTGGGCAACAAGAATGTTCCTGTTTCAGGCTTTCCTGTGGGCTGATGGATTTGTAAGAACAAGGATCAACAAACATCTATTAGTAGCTCACATTCCTCACTTTTCAGTTTTGATTTTGTGTAATTAGTAGTTTGCGGATATCTCAGTTTGACTTACAGATAATTAGTGCATCACTGATTATTTTGCTGTCTCTAGTGTGTGCTTTTTCGACTTTTAATGCAGCTTGATAGAAATATTCTGTAAAGATGGCAAGTCCAAAATCTTCTCTCTCCTGCTGCTGGACTGCTTGTGGGGGGATTGCCACTATATCAGCTTGTTGCCAGCATCAAGAAATTCCTCCAGCATGCATGAGATGCTCTGAATGTCCAATCTATTTAAGTAGAGAAAACGGGGGAGGAGGAATATGGGGAAGAATGATAACAAAATTTGACAGTATTTAATGGGCCATGGTAGCTGCTCTCAAATGTGGATATAAGAACTTTCTTTTCTGTCTGCTGTAGCAGGAATCAAACAGGGATAAATACTGCATTTCATGTGACAGG
The DNA here is from genome assembly GCF_023634155.1 of Falco peregrinus. Classification (NCBI taxonomy): domain Eukaryota; kingdom Metazoa; phylum Chordata; class Aves; order Falconiformes; family Falconidae; genus Falco; species Falco peregrinus. The sequence continues at coordinate 101,701,811 of NC_073724.1, forward strand.
CATTCAGCAATCTCCAGGAGATATTTGTTTGTTTCTAAATAAAGTAACACATTAGGTGACACATACATTTTTGGAAAACACTTCTGACGTTAAAAGTACAGAGTAGTAATTTAACAGGCATGAATAAATGCTTTCAGACCCAGCACGATTTTTTGACCTCTTGTTCTGTACAAAAGGGGAAAAAAGATGGATTTGTTGATATTCAGTAACCAACAGTCACTACCCAGAATACCATGTCTGAAGGTTAATCTGCAGCCAATGTAAGCTGCACCCAAAAGCAAAGATGACCAGTTACCTTTACGGCCATGCAGAAAATCTGAGAAATGGCCCCAGGTCTCTCCTTGCCCTGCAGAGGGTTGTACTCTGTCATCTTTGGCTTGTGCTGGCAACCCTGCAAACTAACGTGTGACCCAGCCTGGCCTCAGCTGGAAACTTCATGAGAACCAGCTTGTTTCCTCTTGAAGATGCCACTGTATGGTCAGAAAAATAGAAGGTGTGGTCTTTCCCATGGTGTTTTGGCACTACTGCTTGTAGTCTCAGCTGCAAGTCACCAGTGGATGAGCCAATAGGAATGGAAACCAAAAAGAAATCAAAAAACATGCACACAGTTATAGAAGCTTTCTCAAGCCTCAAGAAAGGACTTGATTAAAGCGAAACCATTGTTTTGGTATCTTATCTTGTCTATTCCCTGCTTTCTGCTTGTTATATCTGTGCATGCAGTGGACCCATGGCTGTGGCTCAGAAGTTCTTTTGCTGAACTTTCTGCCAAATCAAACGGCTCTGCTGAGGCTGACAGGCTTTATGGAAAAGTGACCATGTTGACTTGGGGGGGGGGGGGGGGGGGGCGAGGCGGGGGGGCGGGGAGTGGGGTCTAAGTTTGGAGGAAAAGAGAAAGAGACAGAGCAGACAGAAATTTGATCTTTTTGATCCAAAAATTTATTTTTCCGTTCAAATACATTCTGACAAAGTGCTCAGAAGGTTTTGTTTTCATTCCAATATAGGAAAAAAATCAATTCTGCGACCTTCAAAGTTATCATGAAGTGGAACTGTTGTTCTCTAGCCAGCTCTAAATGCATCATTAATGGACGCGGTTTTGATCTCACTGCACAGGTGCTAAGTTGGCAAGACTCCACTGTCATTAGCGAGTTACCCCAGGCTAACACCTGGCTGAAATGAGATTAAGGCCCACTGCCCTTAGACTTTCTCCAATGCACTGCATCTGTTAGAGCACACAATGCCTCTTCCTTGTTTGCAGAGCAGAAAATGAATATATGCTGTGTATGCTGTGTATGTCACCTCCTAACCTGTACCTAAAATTTGGGTGTATAAGTAACCTGTCCCCTGAAAGAAAGTGCCAAATTTCCTATATAGTCAGCGGAGAGAAGTAGGTGTTTGTGAATGCTTCCAGAGGGCAAATGTGTCTGCCTCTGCCTGGAAATTTTGCAGGCATTCGGACTCTTTCCATTGACCCATAAGAGAATTTAGGCAGTAAACTTCAGGACAACTGGTTCACTGGGTGCCTAAAATTTAGTCAGAATCACTTCTTGCTTTAGGCAGATTGGACCGCATCTATTATGAATCTGAGGGCAGCAGTATCTTTGCATAATACGGCCATTATTAACATCACCATTAAAATTATCACTGAAGTAAACAGCATAAAAGCAGTGTAAAAGAATACAATTCCAAAGCCTGCTTAACTGCAGAAGTTTGTTTAAGCATCGGATCTGTTTCAAAGCTTCTGTAACTCATGATATTACGCCAACATCCATAGCACTGCCTAGGGTGGATTTATGTCATTAGTAAGAGGACCTCAAGTTTAGCATAATGCTAAAAAGTCTCTGTAGCTTACAAAGGGGTATCCTTGGTACTGGTTGATGAACAAGATTTTATCTTTCACATAATGAATACAATAAGAAAATCTCTAATTTCAGAGGAGCAGTAATTCCATATTCTTTGTGTTTTGCTTGATCGAAGGAATCTCCAATCTCAGGAGGACCAGTAGACTCAATAATGAATAGCTGCCTCCTAAAGTACATTGTTTGTTTCTTGAAGATCATAAATCTTTCAGGATTATTACACAGGAAAAAAAGAAAAAAAAGGAAAAAAAAGACTGCTAGAAAGAGGATGTTTTCATATTGAAAAATAATAAAAAATCTTTTATTTCAAGTCTGCCTGGTGCACAGTAGCTGCATGTTTCTTTCTGTCTTCCAGGAGCATGGACTGTTGAGTAATGACCACAAGTGCATCATCTGGTTGGCCTGACAGTTGATGCTAGTAAGAGATCAATAACTGTGATTTTGCCATTACTATCTTTGGTCACCATTCATTGTAAAATTTTTCTTCTTCTTCCAATATCATACAACTTTATCCAGCCTTTTCCTGCAAAACCATCTTAATCTGTAAATAAAGAAAATATATGCATAGCCTGCATAGTCTTTGAATATCATTTGCCGGTTTTCTGGTTTTTTGCTCTCATCATCTTGGTTTTGGTCAGAACCATATTTAACCTGACATAAAATTTAATAATTTAAAAGAAAACTAATTTTATAAAGTTAAGTGTCATTCACTGTCAGCCTGTGTTACACAAGTACCAGCTGTGTGGTAAATACGGCATGCTGAAACATTCTGAATTATGAAGACAAGCAGTAATATTACCTAAGCGCTTACCGCTTAATGCTATCTTCTTTAAATCAGTCCTACCAGAAGATCAAGCTATTATAAAATTTTGTAAAACATATCGAGAAACAGATTGTATTTAATTTCCACCAGCAGTCATCATTTCTGAGCTTTGTGAGTACTGAGTGTTTGACTTTGCAACCTTCACAAATTTACTTGGTGTATACACATATTGGGTTTTTTAATGTACAATAACCTGTCCAGCTATGCAACATTTCTCATTCTTAAACACATTCAGGGCTCTGCAGCAGCCTGCAACTGCAGCCCCACCACCCCTCTGACCCCTGAATGCTGAGCTAACACCAACAGCTTCAAGGAGCTGTTCTCCTCTGCGGCAGGTCGTACATTTACCTGCCAGGGCAGGCCGTTAGGTCCTGCTCTCTGATTCATCTGCAGAGACTAGTTAAAGTGTGCCATGGTTCCAGCCCAGCCCTTCTGCCTCTTGCAGGTTGTCTCCGGCCCCTAGCCTGCCATACTCCTTTTGCTTGCCCCCACGTACCCACCACAGCATGCTGCTTCTCTTCCTGAGGAGGCTTCACTACACAATCACAGCAGCAGCCGACAGGTGAATTCCTGGGCCAGGATTTTTGCCTCCTGTTCTCTGCTTTTGATATTCTTGTTGCTACTGAAAACAGGAGCATGTAAATACATGAGGTCACACACTCATCAAGGGTGTGTAAAAAGTAATTTGGCTACACAATATTACACTGGGAAGGTATTTCAAGTGTGGTCCTACCAGGTTCTGTAATGTTTAGTCTATCTGATATTTTTGTTAATGATTTGGATAATGGAAAAGAGAGAAAATGTGTAGAATTTGCAGATGATGTCAAGCTGGAGGGAGCTGAAAGCTTTTAAGAGGTTAGGATAAGAATTCTAAATGACCTTGATAAATTGGAGGCATTGTCTAAAATTAACCAAATGAAATTCAGTCAAGACAAATGCAATGCCCTATGCTTAGGAAGGAGAAGTACAACACTAGTAAAACTAGGAGTAAAGGAGCAGGCAACCACACCAGGAGGAAGGTTAGTGTGTCAGACAAATTGAATATGCATTTATAACGTGACATTGATACAAAAAAAAAAAAAAAAAGCTAATTTCATTCTGGGTCATATAGGAAGGAATGTTGTATGTGAAGCAGGAGGGGCAATTATTCTGTGTTGCTGCCATTGTGTCCAGTTTGGGGCACTGCACAGCAAAAAAAAAGATGTAGATATACTGGAAAGCAGCCAGAAGGGGAGTAAGAAGAACGATAAGAGGTTTAGAAAACTGGAACTATGAGGAAAGGTTGAAGGAATGGGGTTTGTTTAGTCTAGAAAAGAGAAGACTGAGCAGCGACATGATAATGGTCTTCCAATACATAAAAGGTTATTCTGAAGAGGACAGTGATCAGTTGTTCTTTATGTCCACTCACTGTAGTACAAGAATTTAGCTTACTTTACCGCAAGGAAGATTTTAGCCAGACATTAGGAAAGCCTTTTTCACTCTAATGAGAGTTAAGTACTAGGACAGGCTACTTTAGGAGGCTGTAGAATAGCAGCAGAGGTTTTTAGCTGAAGGTTAGGCAAACATCTGTGACCTTATGATTTGCAGGGGCTCCAAACCGAGCCAAATGTGAACAAGTTTTCTCAGGGATAGCATAAGGCACGCCCCTGGCAGCAGTGCCTGTTTCCTGACAAAGCCCTGGTCTCTGGTGTAAAGCAGGCAAATGCTAGCAACTGTCAGCAAAACCAATTCAACAGTTTTCATGCAAACTGTTTTCACATGAGCTTTTTCCCTTTGACCTGTTCTGGGAAGCGGCTGAACACTACGGATGAAACTTTACTCAGAAAAGGATTCCATCCCAGGCAAGCACCTGAGTAATTTCAGTCAAAGTAGTTAATCTGGCAAATTATATGCAACCAAAAACAGGATCTTAAAATACAGAATGTTAGGAAACCTTAATTATAGGTGGTGTTACCAAGCTCCACACATAATTTTTATTACAGTATCAACCCAAAGATCTAGCCAGGGTCACCATCCTGAGAACTAAGTGAAGGACTGAGGTGAAGGAAATTAAAATAGGTACATGTGTTAATAACAGTCAATAAATTCACAACAATTATTTGTCTTTAGAAGCTTGACAGACTGTTCTGTCCCTTGATATGGTCAGTTCTTAGCCACCTGCTGGAAACAGGCTTAGTTCATAGGCTTAATTTAAAAATCTTACTTTTATCATTATTTTCCTTGTGTGGTTTTCTTTGCCTCTTGATTCTGCTGGATCAAGCTGAAGTTTTAAAGATTTTCTTTATAAATTTAGAAGCTAGAAATAGCCCTTTGATATGAAGAAAAAAAAAAAACAAGAAAGAGAAAAGAAAAAGAGGAAAATAAAGAAAGCTGAGACCTTCACCCAAGCACCTGCCCTGAGGAGTTAGGACTTCAAGCAAAATACTGTGAGACTCATAATAATAGCATGAGTGTTGGCAATCCTACTTAAGGGTAGAATTTCTATTTCTTCTAAAAACCCCTTTTTACTGGCAAAGTGGTCACACTGTAAAGAAGACTAGACCCCCTAATATCAGGAGTAATTCAACACTTTTCCAGTGCAAAGTAAACTTCTCAGTAGTTTAACCATTTTTCAAATGAAAAACCTGTGTGACTGTGTGTTTGACATGTACGGTGGCAGCTGAAACTCCATTCCCAAGCTAAAGGATGGTTGCAGTCACTGAAAAGATTACATAGGATGTTTCTTAAGGTATTGGGGGGCTGTAATTAGTGGAAACATATCTTTGTACACTAGAGAAAGGAAAAAGGTGTAATTATTTTGCACGCTAAATTAAAAGGGGTGAAATAAGACGGGGAGGAATAGAAAGATGTTGATTAAAGAGTAGAAAGAGTCTGAATACATGGAGTATGCTTCATTTTGTATGTTTGAACTCTGGCCATGAAAAGCCAGTTAGTGTTGGAGGCTTGTTAGAGCTTGTACCGCAGCAAGACAGTAAACACAAGTGGATTCCTCTATGGAGGGACTAGCCGTACTGCAGCAGGTGCACACCTGAGCAGGTAACTGCAGGCACAGGCTCCTGGCTGCACCCTTCCAGAGTGGAGCTGGGCAGGGCAGCAAGGTCTCTGCAAGGGGCTACAGCCTGTCGCTGACTTCTGCAGGCTTTTGACCAGAACATAGCAAGGCTGTTTGCTTAAGCTGGGCTGCTTTGCAAGGGAAGTGTTTTCAGACAAAATCTGGCCTTTAGCTTTTACATATATTTTGACCAGCAAAAAGGAACACGGTGCCAGGCAGCATACGATGTATTTCACTGTAAGAGACTTCTGTTCAGACATCATGCCAGAATTTTGATCTAAGCGTTGCAGAGGTGGTTTCTCTGCCAGGCCACTCCCTTCCCCTCATGATATTCTTTTGATATCAAGTCATCTCCTGAATGAATATGTGAAATGAACTGAAATTTGTTTTCTTGTCATGTTTGCAAAATATCCCTTGAAAACTTAGAGCATTTGTTTTCACTTAAAATTTTGCTCAGTGTGCCTAGAGCTTCAATCCATCATCAGACCTCCCACCCACCTGCACCTCTGTAGTTACAGAGTAGGATGAATTCAAGGAAATCCAGCCTCCATCTGAAGGATACTTCTCTAGCTGACAGTCTTGAATCAGAGGGTAACTACCTTGCCAGCACAACCCATCCCAGGGGAATCAAAGGGCATGAAATCAAGTCATTGTGGAGTTTGATTCACCCTGGACTTCAAGGGTTTTGATGCAATCTGTTCCTAGAACTCAAGTATCTGACAACGCGATGCAGAAGGATCAGGCAAGTATGTGATACTTTGATCTCAGTCTGAGTGAGAAAGGTCAGCTGTCCAGCTGCAAGCAAAGGAGTTTACTTCAGCCAGAAAGCTTTAACTCTTCTACAGAAGCAAGTTTTGGGGTGGGATAAGACCCCTTAATTCCCAATCATCCTTGAAAGAGATAAAGCTCCTGGGTTTTCTGTGGAAACAATTTACAGAGGAAGTGCTGGCACCAGATGGACATATAGGTGCTTTATAATCGGGCACTAGAGAATTTTGCATTTTTCTGGTTTTATCATGCCATGTTCAGTAGCAAGACATTCAGAAATCCAAGCCCCTTTACCCACATCTGGATGGAAAATGCCATAGGACAGGACTGGTACAGAGGAAGATTCCAAAAGCTAGAAGGAGCCACGTACTTCTTAAGTAATTTACTAAATACCTAATTCCAGATGTGTAATTAAATCTCTGCTAGGATAGATGGGTTTAAAATTAAAATAAGCTTTTACAATTTTTTTAGGGAACACACTGTTAAAATGTTTCATCTCTTCTGACATTTTCAAGTTTTCTAGGCCAGTTATTACTTTTTTCAAAAGGTAAGTTTGCTTAGTGTTCCCTTAACCCCTGAAGGGTTTATTTTAAGTATTCCATATCTAAGTAGTGTCCCAGATGGGTAGAATAATATAGTATCTTCTAACTCTATGTGCTCTCTGTGATTGCAAACAATCAAATTGCTGCTAAAATTTTCAACATAATGGTTATCTTTGCTTGGTGAGCAATTTTTCATCTTTTATTCATAAGCAGAGACCTGGAAGTCTGCAGGATTTCATACCACTCCTCTGGAAATCTCTCTCAGTGTTGTGCCTCATCTCCATTCTGATGCTGTGTGATTTGATCCATTTGCATGGGGAACTGTGTCTAATTCCTGATGTCACACAGCTGTATTTTATTTTTAAGGCCGTATGTCTTTAGTTCTATATTAATGTTGTCTGAGATCTATCGGCTATTTGCATCATAACAAATTACTTTTTTGATAGGAGATGAAATTTATTTGGAAGCACCTGTTCCTGTTATTGCAACACACCATGTTTTCATATTAGCAACAATACTTGCTTCATAACCCACCCTTGCACTTGTATGTCAGTTGTGCAAGACTTTAAGCTTAGGACATATTGTATTGAAGTTTCTGTTCTGTATGTAACTCAGTGCGGCTCCCTAAGCGTTTTGTGGCCATGAACCCTTCCTGATGTTACATAGCATCATGATGTATGGGCAAGTCTATATTGCAGAGGCACGCTATTCCCAAACTACTTTCACAAGGGCAGTAAAATCTGTTGATGTCCACTGAGATTCTTTAGTGCTTACAGATCACGTTCATCTTCTCTCTCAATGAGCCACTTTATTCGTTAAAGGTTGTGTCTTTGAAAATGACCTTCAGCAAATGCAGAAGAAAACTACTGTGAAATCATGGACATCTTTTGGCTTAAAGGAAACTTTCTGGATTTGGTTAAGAACTACTGAAAAAGTAGAGTGCCTTTTCACCCTCTTCTCTGAGCAAAATTTCCTTCCTCTTCCCCCAGCTCAACCATAGACACAAATCTCCATGATGAGGATTAGCTTCCAGATTCCGGTAAAATATCTTTATATAGTGAGAGAGTAGATTTAGATTTGGGGGGGGGGGGGGATGTTAAAAGGATAAGGACAAGCAGATGGCAGAAATTTGTATATATTAGTCATTCAGTATCTTCAGAACTATCAAATGTTTACCTTCCAGAAGCAAAAACACAGACCTTTGTCACAAGTTCACAGTCTTACAAATTGGTGTAGATCAACTGAACAGGCTAAAGTCACCTTTAGACCATGGAGGTCCTGTGGTACCTTCTGCCTCTGCTTACATGCTCCGGAGCAGGTATGTGCTGTAAGAGTCAACAGGGAACACTGTTGACCTATTTAAAACACAGAAAAAAATTGCAACATGAAGAAGCCTCCAAAGCATCAAGCATCTCCCCTCTGAGAAGACCCCATGGGAACAGGAACATGCCTGCTTCTTGATGACTCCTTCAGAAGACCTCAGATGGAGCAGATCAGAGGATGGGGCTAGTGACAGGAGGCACATGTTGAAGGAAAAAGAGGTGTGTGGTACCTACCTCAGAAAGAGAGCAAGCAGTTTCAGAGCCCATGCTGAATGGGCTGACACATTCGGGCCATCTGGGTTTGCTTACATTTGAAATAATGGGTTTTCCATAACCTGGAGCAGTCCAAGATCTCTAATACACAGAGAGGATTACAGTACCCTCATTTAGCCAAGTATATAAAAGCTGTGCAAGGCTTGGACCTGCAGCATAAGAACATCTTGCTTTTCAGGGCAAGGAGCTGCGATATGGTACTCACAGAGTATGAGAACTGAACACATTTAGCTAGGTAGCGGGATACAAAATTAACAGTGGAAGTGAAAAGAAGCTTCTTTCTCTCCCTTTCACAAGCTCTTGTCTCAGAAGCTCTTTCACTTGTTGTTATACTGCCATCTTAGATAAAATCTCCAAGGCTGATTTCTCACCAACTGCCATCCAGGAATGCTACCTGTAACACCAGATCTGGCCTCGCCCTAGTTCTCTCTGAAATTAATGGGAGGCTTACTTTCAGTTACTTTGCATACCCTCCCTCTAGTTTCCTTCTAGTGTGGACTAGGACTTTAAAATACCTTACTAACAGTGGGAATTAGCAACAATTTCCACAAAAAAAAGGCCTGATGCTGTACAAGTTACAATGTCATACCTGGGTGAGGTGATTCCCACCTCATCCCTACAGCAAGCACAAGACATGTAGGAAGGATGGGGTAATGTGGTAGGCTTTTACAATTGCCCTGCTTTCACTACGATATACAGTGAAAGCATTATATGGGCTTACATACACCTGCTAAAGCTCTGACTATTCCCTCCTTTACCAAGATTCTGGGAAATTTCTCTAACTATGGAAAAAAAAAAAAAAAAAAAACAACCACAAACCAACAGGAAAGCATCCTGTTACTATGCTACCGTATTTCCCAGTGGCAGTACTCAGTTGCTGCGAAAGTATCAAGTCTTCCTTCTGCCTCCTCAAGGACTGGCTCTCCCTGCTCTTTCCTTGTATTCTGCATTAATGAACATGCCCTTCTGTTCCTCTCCCTTGTTGCAACCTTTCAACTCATCCGTCTGTCACTTGGCAGTAGCTTTGGGAGGACTCTTCCCAGGGACATTTCGTGTTTATTCAAGTGTTGCTGTGCTGTGAGACTAAAGAAGCAGATCTGTAGCTTCCAGCTAGATCTGTTTATTTCCCAGCACCACATATTCCCATACCAAAGGCAGGAAGGCAGATACCAAGTTGAAAATAAGTCAGGTGACTATTTTCCTTTCTCATATTCCCTTTAGTTGCATGTGGCCTTTCTGTTCAGGTAGTACACAGTGAATTCAAATAGGGTTTGCAGAATCCTTCTGAAAACAGCTTCTCTTTTTCTTCATGCCAGTGTGATTCATTTGCTTTTACTGCAAGACTCTGCTGAGCTTAATGGATAGCAAGGAAGTATAAATGTAGGGAGTGAGGCCAGCCCTTAGCTCTGTAATGGAGCCTTTAAGGACCTGGTAGACCCATTGACCCCATGTTGTAATGCACTGGACTTGGTCCTCACCAATACACTTAACTGACATCCAGATGGAGTAGCAAGAGCTGTATGTGCATAGTGTGGGTACCATGGCGTTATCTTGGGATAGAAAAGCTCTTTCTCCCATGTTAAATGTAGGTGGTAGTAGTTACTGCCATGTGATTTGAGATAGGGCACAGGCTTTTTGTTCCTCAGCCTGGCCTGGCCTATTTCCCTTCTGCTTGAAATGAAGCCTGGAGCCGCCTTTATCCTGTCCAGACAGGAGACAAAATGTGTCCGTAGATAGCTTAAGAAACTGCTTTAGAGTCTTACTTTTTCAGGAGGCTCTGCAAGGGAGCATACCCAACCCACCACTGGCTAAGCGACACCGTGGCAGCTGTGCTATGGGGCATGCAACGGCTGCTTTTGGCTACACAGAGTAAACACTGTTGGATTACTTTGTGTATTCCACAGGGTAAGAGCCTGTGCAGAAACACCTGCTGAAGAGTAGTTTATGTGCTGTGACATGCTGAAACAGCAGTTCCTGCTCTCTCTGAGCCCACAAAAAACCTGTATGTGGAATTGCTCATGGTGGCAATATAGGAAATTAAGATAATGCTTGGCATTCAGGACAAGCAACAAGAATAGCAAAGGATAATAGCTCCATATATGCATACAGTCCTTGGCATTCAGGACAAGCAACAAGAATAGCAAAGGATAATAGCTCCGTATATGCATACAGTCCTAGGTGAGCATGTGTGGTGTGGATACAACAGCAGAAAAGCAGAACTACCAGCAAAAGTGGTGAAAACTATGATTAGAAAATTACTTTTATTAAAAACAAGCTTTTAAAAGGTGTATATGCTAAGTGGATGCCAGAAACCATTTCATTAGCATTGCAAGAAAACCCACAAGTTAAACAGGTGAAATTCAAAGCTTGCAATAGTGAGCTATTCTGCATCCTGGGAATACATGAATTAAAGATTTATGTAAATACATTAGAAAAGACAGACCAAAAGGAAAACTGCCAGAAAAGAGAATAGCCCTTGCTCCCTGCAGTGCACACTCAACAAGGTTACAGGCTGATTGCAAAGAGGATTGTGATCAACAGAGAATGAAAGGCTGAAGCAGTCCTTGGAACAGTGAGCTTCATCCGGCAGGAAGGACCAGCAACCTGCTAGGGCTGTCCTGCCAGCAACCCAGTGGCAATGGGATGCACAAATACTTTGAGAAACTGCAAGAGTTAAAGAATCTCTGGGTCTGAAGTACCAACACAGTCAAAGACTGCTCCAGAGTAGCTTTAGGTCTAGACCAGTAAAGACTGGGGATCAGCAGTTAACATTTGAGACCCAGAAATGCGAACACCAGCATTCTTGTTGGTTGCTGGATTCATATCAAGGAATCAAGATTGGGTTGATAGATAGAAGGTCAACTGGCCGTGAATGGCTTATCATCACCTCTAGCTAAACTAAGGGGCTAGATAAACATTGTCTTTTCTCACAAACATGAAACCTAACTTACAGCATACAAATGTACAAAAGGAATAAAAACCTGAAAGATCTACTGATTGCAGACACGGTCCCTCTGTGAAACAAAACTAAAGGTAGATGGTATACCTTCTCATCTGATAAAGAAAAACCTCTCTGCAAACAAAACATGGGTTGTGGTTGTCGGAACTACCACTGAGACCATGGTAAATTATCTGACAATTACTACAAGGCAATCCACAAGGTTCACTTCCGACTCCATTATCAGCTAAAGAATGAGCTCTGAATATCAAGTGTGATTTTGTGTGTGGGCCCCAGGATGACAAATTCTACAGTGTAACAGGAAAAGGTATTAAACCCACCCCTCACCCTCGCACAAAAAATCAACTGGAATCATTCAAATATTAGAAAATAACAGAGGATGTTTAGTATTGGCATCCTCCAATAGTGGCACAGGAAAACTGGCATGTTGCAAATGTCAAAATATAGTCAAGACAAAGAAAAGAAACAAGCTAGGTGTTTGGTTAAAGTACCATCAAAACAAATAACAATGTTAATAATACAATTAGCTATAATAGTTGGTTGTGAAGCTAGGCACCAAGTTAATTCTCAAAGCCAGCAATGAATCTGGATTAACCCAGATGACTGTGGGGTTTTTTCCGTGTTTTTTTTCTGTGGTGTTCTTTTTGTATATAAGAATAGGCAATGTATTATCACAGAACCTGAAGACCTACAACTTGGTCAAATGAATAATTCTTCATCCAGTTAGATGCAATAAAATTGTTGTTTGTTCCCACTGTTTTATTTCCCAGGATGACTATCATATTGCACATCATACTGCACTCTTTACATTCTGCATCTCTCCTCCTCACCTGGAATCCACTCCAGGCTACTGAGGACTGCTCAGGATTGAATGTGAGAGCTGCTTTTTGTCATCTTTGTTAGCAGGAAGACAAAATTCAAACATGTGGCTATACTACTCAAGAATAGATATACTGATTCACACCACAGGTCAGTCCAGCCTATTGCCCACTTCCAGCAAGTAATGCTTAGGGAAGAGTTCAAGAACAAGGCAAGCATGGAGTAAGACTTCATGCTCTCCAGACCTCAGCAACTTGCAGCTGGGATTTCTTTGGCTGGAAATATATCTATCTGTTTAATGAGTCTTGGTAGATCTTTTTCTGCCATGAATATGCTCAGTTGTGTTTGAACCCATTTAAACTTTTAACAGCTATGGTAATTTTCAGCAAGGAGTTCCACCAGCTTAGCTGTGTTTCTCAATTAAATCCTCTCCTTTTCTTTGCTTTGAAGTTTCCCATACTAGTTTCATTTAATGATTCCTTGTCATTATACTATAAAAGAAAGCAAACACTTGCTACCTGCCTATAGTATCTTTTGCTTTATCATTATTTCCCATCCTCTGGTTTATATTTTCAACATCAATCAACAGCTTAGTATCCTCATTACTAAAAGATCCAGGAGCAATTAAAGCAGAAAAATGTATTCCAGTTAGTGCAGAAAAGGTCAGTAAGAGAATATTTAGTATCAGGACTAAATCTGCTGCTATCTAATTCCCACATAACTGAAGGAAGAAAGAGTGCCTCAAAGGGCTCAGTTTCCATTGAACTCGGTACATTTCAAGACGAGGCTTTGAGATGAGAAGTGTCTTCACCATCAGGTTCCACCAATCTCAACATCTACCAGGTACAGTTCAGTCTGACCACAGGCACCAGATCCTGGACCCATCAAACAGTAACAGTTAGGGGTTTGTGGTCTGCAGGGAAATAGATTTTCCCATATTTTTTGCTGTACTGGTGGTCAGGCACCAAAGCACCATAAAGATAAACCTATGAGTGGCATAGTAGATACCGTCATGTGTCATCTTATTTACATTACAAATAAGTAAATTAAAAGAAAAAATCTTAAAGGAAAAATACTTCTGTTATCTGAAAATAATATTACACAAGTTTCTCTTTTTGGAAATTATCCATTCATTTTCTTCATAAACATTTACTAAGGAGAAAAGTATTTTATGAACATATGGCACTTGTCTCTGTTTTGGATGTAAAAACGTCTGGTATTTTGCTGACTTCATTTCATTGTGAGTCACTGTGTAGCTTTGTATAAACACCAGGGTATTTTCATCAATTAGAAATAACTGAGATTTTCAACATAACATTCCCATATTTACTTGTGCTTGAATAGTTCTGCTGATATCCTAGACAATACACATATAGAGTTTTATACTGCACACACAGGATCCCTGTTTCTAAAAAGTTCTAGTCAAAAAAATAATGCCTGAGGACCCATGACTCTGCCCTAAAACCCCACTGTATCCACCAGCAAAAACCCTACAGATCTTCTCTGTAAGTGAATGTTCTCCATCAGTTAGGATACTGTGGTCAGGAAAGAGAAATGGTCTTTGAAAATCTCGTTCTAATAGAAAAAATTACTATTATCAAGTGGGCTGTTTCTTATGATAATTAGAGCATATACAGAATCTCATCCAATTATTTCAGAGAAGTCTTTCATTATAACATGTTCTCGCATGTGGTTGGTAACTGGATACCCAGAGTGAACAAATTAATTGCCCTATCAATACTCCAAGGACTCGATTGATCCTGTCCCAGTTCTGGAGAACTATAGGAGAAAGAGGGCACCAGAAGTCCTGCCCGCCTCAGGAACCTTGTAAAAATACTCAATTAGTCATGATCCAAAGTACTGACACAACACAGAACTGAGACAGCAATCCAAGTTGCTGTGGTGGCATCTCTAGAAATGGCAAGATGTGGTCACAGGACAAGCATCAGAAATAGGTTAGAAGCAGAAAGTGCTTATCTTCTTACTGAGGACACTTTCATAAAGATACATAATGTGGATTCAAATCCCTTTAGGAAAAAACTGTCTATAGCCCAAAGCTCCAGCCTTTGAGTTAGCAGGTCAAATCGAGATAAGAGCTGTGTGAAGGTAGCCCATCCATGGCTGAAATCATGGCTGAAATCACACTTTCTAGTCAGTTTACTTCTCAAGGCAAAAGGGGAGCATCTTCCTCGACCCCATCCCAGTGAAAACAGGAACCACCTTTGCTGTTTGTCCTCCCACAAGGTGACACTAGATGGCAGCAGCTGAAGTGGCAGCAGCAGCTGCAGACCTTTCTGGCCCAGAAGGCACTTTGGCAACCAGACGGCGTGGAGCCCTTGGGGCCATCTGATAGTCGCTGCTTCTCCCTCTGCCTTACTGCCACAGAAGGGGCCACGGTACCCAGGCAACTCGGGAGATGGAGTACGGACATAGAAATGAAGTCACCTGTGCCCTAACTTTCCTGCTCTATTACTATTTCATGCTTTTCTCTACACTGACTTACCCATACCTGGTTGGTCTGGTTTGCATCTGAGGCCTCTCTGCCTGCATGAAAATGACAACTAATTTGATAGAAGGTATTAACCAGTCTATTGTTCTGATTGCTTCTTTGGACTTGAATGGGTTAGATTTTGCACAGCGCTGTAGTATACTCACAATACTGACCTTGTTAGTAACAAGTCCAGAATCAACAAGCACAGTAATAGACTGATAATGTCATAATTGCTGTTCAATCTGTTGCATAGCTTCCTACTGATGAAGGAAGCTGATGAAGGAAAAATCTGAGACACTTCAAAAAGCAAAGAGCACAATAAGGGCAGGACAGAAAGGAGGATCTGGGGTACTGCAGGCCCATCAGCCTGACCTCGGTGCTGGGGAAGGTTATGGAGCAGATCATCCTGAGTGCCGTCACACGGCATGTGCAGGGCAACCAGGGGATCAGGCCCAACCAGCATGGGGTTATGAATGGCAGGTCCTGCTTGACAGACCTGATCTTCTATGACAAGATGACCCACCTAGTAGAGGGAAAAGCTGTGGGTGTTGTTTACCTGGACCTTAGCAAAGCCTTTGGTACTGTCTCCCACAGCATTCTCCTGAGGAAACTGGCTGCTCATGGCTTGGACGGGCATAATTTACACTGGGTAAAAAGCTGGCTGGATGGCTGAGCCCAAAGAGTGGTGGTGAATGGAGCTACATCCAGCTGGTGGCCTGTCACAAGTGGTGTTCCCCAGGGCTCAGGACTGGGGCCAGACCCGGTCAGTATTTTTCTTGATGATCTAGATGAGGGGATCGAGTGCACCCTCAGTATGTTTGCAGATGACACCAAGCTGGGTGGGAGTGTTGGTCTGCTGGAGGGCAGGAGGCTCTGCAGAGGGGTCTGGGCAGGCTGGGCCGATGGGCCGAGGCCAGCGGTGTGAGGTTCAACCAGGCTCAGTGCCGGGCCCTGCCTGTGGGTCACACCAGCCCCAGGCAGCGCTACAGGCTGGGGCAGGGGGCTGGGAACTGCCCGGTGGGAAAGGGCCTGGGGGTGCTGGCTGACAGCCGGCTGGGCAGGAGCCCCCAGTGTGCCCAGGTGGCCAAGGGGCCAGCAGCGTCCTGGCTGGTGTCAGAAACAGTGTGGCCAGCAGGGCCAGGGCAGTGACCGCCCCCTGTACCGGGCACTGGTGAGGCCGCACCTCGAACCCTGGGTTCAGTGTCGGGCCCCTCGCTGCAGGAGGGACGTCGAGGGGCTGGAGCGTGTCCAGAGAAGGGCAGCGGGGCTGGGGAAGGGGCTGGGGCACAAGTCTGATGAGGAGCAGCTGAGGGAGCTGGGGGTGTTCAGCCTGGAGAGGAGGAGGCTGAGGGGAGACCTTATTGCTCTCTACAGCTGCCTGAAGGGAGGGGGTAGGCAGGTGGGGTCAGTCCTTTCTCTCAGATAACAAGTGACAGGACAAGTGGAAACAGCCTCAAGTTGTGCCAGGGGAAGTTTAGACTGGGTGTTAGGACAAGATTTTTCATGGAAAGAGTGGTGAAGCATTAGAACAGGCTGCCCAGGGGACATGGTGGAATCACCATCCCTGGAGGTACTTAAAAACATGTAGATGTGGTGCTTAGGGACATGGTTTAGTGGTGGACTTGGCAGTTCTGGGTTAATGGTTGGACTTGATCTCAAAGGTGTTTTCCAACCTAAATAATTCTGTGATTCAATATAGGATATGTTCCTCTTATTCTAATAAGACAAGACCTCACTGCCATCAAAATCACAGGCTATTCAAAGTTTAACAAAGGTGTACCAAAAGGCAATGACCAGCAATAGCTTTAGTCTTGCCTTTGGAATATTCTTGCACTTCATGTCCTCTGCTGCAGTTAAAGGTGTCTCACTGCTCTGTCATACCCATCTTTCCCAGCGGGGTTTATTGCCAAGTTCTGAAAATGTGTTTGGGGCTTCAATCTAGAATTCAGGCTCTCAGTTTGGGAAAAGAGCATCCTTTACACAGTAATTCAGATTGTGACTTTGAGCTAGTGAAGATGAAATACAGTGCTTAGTCACTGATGGGAACTGCAGTCATTTTACTCAGGACTTCAAAACTCAGCTGCTAGCTGAAACTTCTGCTGCTGTGTGGGGTAGTCACCTAAAGATAAGTGCCTTCTAAGACAGCCAAACCATTTACATCTTCAGTTAAGCAATTCTGGCAGTGGCCATGCTATCTGTCTGCCAAGCTGTAGGGAAATAGAAGGGAGGGGTGGAGACATGAATAGTCACTGTGCATAAGCATACAAGACATGGAAGCACCGGCAGGTGATCCAGGAGGATTACAGAGACACTGTATGAGTATGCAGAAACAGGGTTTTGGAAGCCGAAAGCCACCGGAAGTTCAATCTGAGGAGGCACATAAAGGGTGGCAAGAAAGGCTTCTACAGGTATAAGAGCAGCTAGAAAAAGATTAGGAAAAATGTGGGCCTGTTGCTGAGGTGGGCAGGAGACCTAGAGACAAGGGACCTGGAGGTTCTCAATGACTTCTTTGCCTTGGTCTTTACTGGTAACATCAGCCTTCAGCAATTCCAGACCTTGAGACCAGAAGGAAAGTCTGGAGCAAGGAAGACTTACCCTCAGTAAAGAAGGATCAGGTTAGGGAACATTTAAGCAAACTGGATATAAGCAAGCCCATGAGACTTGATAGGACACACGCACAAGTGCTGAGGGAGCTGGCCAATGTCATTACAAGGCCAAGCTCAGTTATCGTTGAAAGGTCATGGCAATCAGCAGAAGTTCCTGACAATTAGAAGAGAGCAAATGTCACTCCTATCTTCAGGAAGGGCAAAAAGGAGGATCTGTGAAGCTACAGACCAGTCAGCCTCACCTCAGACCTTGGAAGGTGAAGGATCAAATCCTTCTGGAAACCATTTACAAACATGAAGGACAAGAAGGTGATTGGAAGTAGTCAGCATGGATTTACAAAGGAGAAAACACACCTGACCAACCTGATAGCCTTGTATGATGAAATGACTGGCTTGGTGGATAAGGGGAAAACAGTGGATATTGTTTATCTTGATTTTAGCAAGGGTTTCAACACTGTCTCACATAACATCCTAATTAACAAAACGAAGTACTGGCTAGATAAGTGGATAGTGAGATGGATGGAAAACTGGCTGAACCGCCATGCTCAAAGGTTTGTGATCAGTGGCACGAAGTTCAGATGGAGGCTAGTCACTAGTGGAGTACCTTAGTGGTTGGTACTGAGGTCAATACTGTTTAACATCTTCATTAATGATCTGAATAATGGGACAGATTGCACCCTCAGTAGGTTTGTAGACAACACAAACCAGGAGGAGTGGCTGATACGCCAGCTGAGGGTGCTGCCATTCAGAGGGACCTTGGCAGGGTGGAGCAATGGGCCCACAGGAGTCTCATGAAGTTCAACAAAGAGAAATGCAAAGTCCTGTCCCTGGGGAGGAATAGGACAAGCTGGGGTCTGACCAGCTGGAAAACAGCTTTGCAGAAAAAGACCTGAGGTGGACACTAAGTTGAACATGAGCTGGCAACATGTCCTTAAAGCCAGTGGCATCTTGTGCTGCATTAGCAAAATGTTGCCAACAGGCTGAGGGAGGTGCCTCTTCCCCTCCTCTCAGCATGGGTGAGACACACCTGGAGTTCTGGATCCACATCTGGGCTCCCCATACAAAAGAGTCCCTTACATGCTGGAGTGACTCCAGCAAAGAACCACAAAGACCACTAAGGCACGGGGACATCTGTCATGCAAGGAAAGGATGGGAGAGCTGGGACTGTTCAGCTTAGAAAAGAGAAGACTCAGGGGGACTTATCAATGGGACAGGAGGTAAAGAAGATGAAGCCAGGCTCTTCTCAGTGGTATCCAGTGAAAGGGCAGTGGCAATGGGTACAAACTGAAATATATGAAATTTCACTTAAAAATGAGAAAAAGTTTTTTGTTGTAAAAATGGTCAAACATTTGCCCAGAGTGGTTTCCCAGAAGGGTTATGGAGTCTCCATCCTTGCAGATATTCAAAACCCGGCTGAGCACAGTCCTAAGCAGCCTACTGTGGGTGACCCTGCTCTGTGCAGACGAGTTGGACTAGGTGATCTCAGAGCTCCCATGCAACCTCAGCCAGTCTGTGATTTTGCCAGTCTGTGATTCTGTGTCAAATTAGCTTAGTCCTCAGGTGTCTCTCAATGCCTCCTGCACTGCAGAGGCCACCCAAACTCTGCGCGCTGAGCACTGCAGAGCTAAAGCCATGCCTGCCATGCCACATACAGTAAGCATACACAATTATCTGCACCTTGTTGTGGATGCCTGAGTTGTTCCTGTCGTGATCTGATCATTGCACCAGAGAAGGCCCAACAAGAAGTCTGTGCAGAGATACTCTTTTTCTAACAGTAGCAGGAAATGAAAAATCATCTTCACAGTCCAGGGACAAAGCATCTTTTCTGGCAGCTCCCTGGGGAGCTGGTTTTGGCTCACTGTCTTGTTTCCTCAGCAGTACAAGACACTGTAGGATCCAGAAAATAACAGGAAAAGATTAGCAGGCACCTTCTGGAATCCTGTCTGTAAGATGTCTGGTGCTCTGTTGGAACTATACATATATGACTTCTAAAGGAATAATTTTGGTTCTGAGGAAACAATTACTGAAAACTTGCTAAAAATGATAGAAAATTGAGATTAGTCTGAATTTGGAGCACTCTGCCGGTAAAACACCTTTCAGTGTGAATAAACATTTGCTAAACTGACAGAATTTATGGGCAAAACTAATTATCACCTGCACTGTGGTAATATTGGCAGAGAGCATCTTGGTGATGATAGTGTGCTACTTGAGACTGACAGGGCCCAGTTGTGCTGACACACTTTCATCAGAAATACTGTAATACTTGGTGTTTTCCCTCAAAGACACCACAGCTCCTAAAATACTATGAATGCATGAAAAACTCACTCAAAATATCCAAACCTTGTAACTACTGGCAGAAGCTTGAAAAGACTCTGAAGCTCAAAAGACTAAACAGCAACAATATTCTGGATTATTGACGATTTCATAGAGCCTGATCCATATAATTTGAACACACAGGACCAGCAGTACTCCTTGCAGTTTCTCCTCTCAGGCACAGAAAAGAAATCATCCATCATTGCCATTGTAGTGCTCAACCACCTGTGCAAGGCCACTGTCTTCTTTGGAAGGGGTGTTCTTTACCTGCAGAGAGGTGAGATTTTATAGTATCCATGAAATGAGGAGGCCAAGGTGTCAAGAAACCTCTTCTTACCATAGCTCCAAGTCATTTCTTCCTTAAATCAGATCTTATGGTCACACACTGTCCAGCTTTATAAACTTCCTGTCATTTTTGCTAATAAAGACTCTGTAAGATTTAGTAGTGGCTTCAGTGGTTCTATGTGTTACAACTAGAAAGATTTTCAGCTTTTTGTCAACACTAAACTTTATACTCATGATACCTTGTTCAACTTCAAGGTTTTAATAAGCATCAGGCTGTGATTAAAATATTTTTGTCAGATGGCATTTTTTAAAAAATATTTTCATGGAGCACTCAAACAGCATATGCTCATGCCATTTTTCCCTTTTACAAAAAAGTATCCTATTGAAATGTTTTGAGAATATTTTTGTCTGCTGATGCACTATGAACAACGGGAGACCTTGCTGACCCCAGCAGAGATTAATGGGTCAGAATCTGTGTCTTTCTGTGGAATGGAAGACGTCAACACTAAAAGCTCCCTTACCCCACAGATAGCTGGTCCCAGTCCTGTTGTTTTTTCCAGTCTTGGCAAGAACTGTCATTTTTCCAGTCATCAAATTTCCAAGAATCTTCTCTTCACATCTCTCTTTTTCTTTTGATGGACTTTCTCATCATACTAAATGCATACCTCTTGCAGGAATGTAGGCCAGACATGTGTGTAAGCCAAAAGGCTTACGCCTGGAACAACAGCAAATGAACAATGAAATCCAGCAACGAGTAGAAAAAAAAAGATTTACAAGGATATTTTTTTTTCCATAAATGTTTCTCATTTTTTAATTGATTTGACTCAACAGTGCAATTAGCTCTTGCCCACTGGATGGCCATCTATCTGATCATGTAGAGACACCAGGTCCTGTGCCACCTTATACATATTT
The DNA here is from genome assembly GCF_023634155.1 of Falco peregrinus. Taxonomy (NCBI): domain Eukaryota; kingdom Metazoa; phylum Chordata; class Aves; order Falconiformes; family Falconidae; genus Falco; species Falco peregrinus. Next base: position 101,722,832 of record NC_073724.1, read on the forward strand.
GAAACTGATTTGTCAAAACTGGCAGTACTGAAGAAATTTTTTCACACTTTAACCTGAGATAGAACAGGCAGAAAAACTTTTTTTTCACTTTTTTTTCCTCAGTCCAGTTATATCCAAAAAAGCTTATTTCTTTTAATTGACCCCCTCACTTCCTGTAAATGAGTGAGCATGTTTTTGCCCTTACTGTCTGGCCTATATACAATAAAATGTACCTATTACTAAGTCATTTTGATAGTATTGGTCCTGTTAAAATGGCAGAGTTCTGATTTTTTGGCTGTCCTTCTGCAGGTGTGAGTCTCTGATTTATAAAAGTAGACCCATGATTTTAGTTTAAAGCCCTGACCCAGCTAAATGCCTTAGCAAGTGTTTAATCCTAAATGAGCTGCTCTGCACACTCTTGAATTCACATTTAACTGCTTTAATAGTTACAGACATTTGGGGTGTACAGTTTTAAGATACTGTAATCTGATTTTCACATATAACTCATTAATTTTGCCCTGTATTATTCTTCTCAATTTCTTCCACTCCTCTTATGCTGTCCTGCCTCTGGTAAGTTAAGAAATGGAAGACCATCAGTCTTCTGCATATAGTTGTATCTCATCAAACACCCAAAAACCAGAAATGCCAGGTTTTAGTGAATGCAGCTCACTCTAAGGAATAGTTAGCAGATCCCTTAAGTACTAGCCCTCATTTACATCTTTGTCCAGACTACTACAAATTAAGAGTTCCTGTATATGAAGAACATTGCAGTCAGGCAAACATGACTTCAAACAAATGGAGGAGGGACGGTACTACAGAACAGTCAGCCTCATGTTAGTCACCCGTAAAGGTTACCAAGAAATCCTCACAGGAGCCATTTTCAGGAAGAAGGTGACTGGTAACAACCAGTATAGATTTACCAAGGACAAACTGTGCCTGGCCAACACAATTGCCCTTTACAACAGGGTGACTGATTTTTGTGGGCAGAACACAACATATGCCATTTGCCTCAACTTTAGCAGGGCTTTGGGCATGGTCTCCCATATGACCCATAGAGACAAACTGGGGAGACATGGACCACGGGCAAATTCCAAGGTGGGTGAATGACTTGCTGGACTGGTGGGCTCAGAGAGCAGCAGTCAACACCAAAGTAATGACTCTCTAAGAGCAATGTTCCTCAGAGATTGATATGAGGGCTGATACGGTCTATCTTCTTCAACAACCTGGGCGATGGCATGGACTGCACCCTGAGCAGGCTGACACCAATATGGACAGCAGCCAGCTGATACTCTGTAGACCAGGGCTTCTGTTAGAGGTGGCTCAGCAGGCTGGAGGAGCAGGCTAACAAGAACTTCACAAAATGTGACAGGCAGATGCGCTGTTCAAAGACTAACCTTACATGGGCTACATTAGCAAGATGGTAGCAAGAAGACTGGGGGAAGAGGCTACCCATTCTATACAGCATCCGTGTGACTCCATCTGGAGTACTGAGCCCATCTGGGGACTCCCCAGCATGAAAGAGATTTTGGGAAGCTGGCAAGCTGGGAATGTCTCCAGGCGGCTGGAGCAGCTGATGTTTGAGGAGAAGCTGAAGGAGGTGAATTTTTTCAGTCTGGAGAAGACTAAGGATGGGTCTGGTTGCTGTCTTGAACTGCCTAGAGGGAAGTTTTAGAGAAGACAGACTCACAATCTCCTCAGAGGAACACAAGAAGGGACAAGAAGCAGCAGTAACAGGCTGCAACAAGGGAAAATCTGACCGGATCTGGTGAGGGTGGTGCAACACCAGAACAGAGGCTCAGAAAGGTGGTGGCATCTCCATCCCTTGAGGTATTCAAAATGCATCTGGACTCCAAGCAATCAGACCTAGCTATAAGTTAGAATCACAGAAGCATAAAATCATTGAATCATAGAATATTTCAAGTTGAAAGGGACCCATAAGAATCAAGTCCAACTCCCTGCTTCTCTCAGGACTACCTAAAACTAAGCCATGTAATTAAGAGTGTCATCGAGACACTCCCTGAACTCTGACAGGTTTGGTGCCATAACCACTTCCCTGGTGAACCTGTTCCGGTGACCGATCACCCTCTCAGTCAAGAACCTTTTCCTAATGTCTAGTCTGAACTTCCTCTCATGAAGCTTCGCTGTTTCCTCGTGTCCTTGTTAGCCCTGATTTAAGCAGGAGTTTTGCCTGGATGACCTCCAAGGTACCTTGCAACTGCAGTTATCCTGTGTCCCTGGCTCTAAGAATATTTTAGGTCCTGTTTCCCCTAGTGCACTATGGAGCAGCTGTTGCCATAGCCAGGACCCCAAAGATACAGGACCTAACATCCTTCCCATCTATAGAAATGTCTCTCTAGTCACATTCGAAAATACCCCTCCTTCTTTACTGTTCTTGGAAAACAGCCAGTTTAACAGCCTAACTGGGAAGGACTGGGAGGAAGAATTCCTCAGTGTAGAAGAAAGGAGCCTGGCATGGCACAAAGCCAGTAAAATGACCTTTTTCTCTTTCCTGGTCTCCCACGGAGCGGGGTGTAAGTGCAGGTCATGAGCTGCCCCTGAACCCAGGGGCCAGTGCACTAGATGGGCCATGAGCAACCCTCTTCTGCACAGCCACCCCGCGTCACATCGCCCGCAGCTGTGAGCAGGCGATTTAGGTCAACCCAGCCCCTTTCCACCATCACCATGCTCGCTCCCGACACAATAAATAGAAAGGCTATTTTGTCAAGCACGGCTGTTTTTATTCAGGAACTTCTCAGAGGAAGCCTAAGTGCGTAAACAGGAAAGCAGGGGCTGTTTTTACTTCACCCATCTATAGCTGGTACACGCGGGCTGACATCAGGCGAAGGCCAGCTGCACCAAGCGCACCCAACAATTTGCTCCTGAGGCAGCAGTACCAGCGGTGGGGCAGGCATGGCCAGAGGGAAATGCAGACACACTGCCCCTCCAGAGCCACTGCTGCCCTGCCACCCCTGTACCCACCCAGCTGCCACTCCAGGTCCCCATTCATGCTAGGGGCAGCAGGGAGGTAAAGGGGTGCCTGGAGGAACACCCTCACTCCTGAAATTCATGAGCAAGATATTTTCTTCCTGCAAGAGTTCCGGCTTCTTGGTGCAGCTTGCTAATCTTGGGGGGCCTCACCATAGTCCCTCAGCACCCCCATGCTCATGTGATGTAAAGCACTGCAACCGGGGAGTGCCAAGTACCTATTTTTAGCCCTTGTGGACTGGAATTGCAGGCTGCACTGTGGATCTCCCTGCAGAAACACTGGTGGGAAGGAAAAGCAGCACCACACTGTAATTTTGTCTCTAGTGATGGGGTTTTCTTTCTAAATCCTGAGTATCGGTTTCATTCGCTGCTCCAGGCTGCAAGAAACACACTTCACCTACAGCCGTACAATTTTCTCTCCTGCCTATGTGTCACAGTATAATAAAATTTGCAGCATTTCTACAGTCACTATAGAGGTATTACATGACATATGTGTCCAAAGTACACTGGCTTGTATGACCACCTAAGCAATTAATAAAACTGGTTGCCTGCTAGAAGTGATCTTTAACTAAAGGTTGAACAAAATTAGTCTGGAAACTGAGAATAATTTAGAGTGGTTGCTTAAATCACAGAGACACAAAGTCTGGATCTTCATGCAGCTTTCATCAATGTTTTGCTCTCCATGGTCTCAACACCTTTAAATAGAACATCCTACCAAATAATATTTATGTTAATTTGTTTGTTTGCTACCATAGAAAAAAAACAACTGCAACAACAGTGCTAAGGAAACAAGTGTGAATAGTAATGAAGAAGTGCCTTGGTTATGAGTAATTTCTGTCTCTATTTTAAACATAGTGAGTAAATTCTGCTCAGTTACACCAGCCTAAATTGGAGAAATGTGAATTCTGTGAGAGTTGAGGGCAAAATTTAGCCCACAAGTTCAGATTACTGCTTCAGAAAATAACAAAATCAAGCTATTAATTTTATTAATCATTCTCAGCTTATTTTATACTTCCCCTGTAGTTTGTTACATGTAAAAAATGAACATAAAATTGATTTCCTTGTGTATTTTACTACTTGTTAATAACTTGAAAGCCACAATAGTAGTGATCTTAATTTTCATCGTGGAGTACAACAACCATTAGCTCTGCAACAGAAAATGACAGGAGGTGTGGAAACAGCAAGCACTGCTCTGTCAGGACAGTACCACCTTATGCTTGATTTTATTGTACAAGTCAGGTTGTAGTGTGGAGTACAGCAAGAGACCTCAGATAAACAGATTTACCCCATGGCTTGCTGGATTTCAGTTCGCTATAAATAGAACCACATTGAGACATTTTTGAAGACATTAGTTTTTCTGTTTTTATCTTATCAGTAAGGGGCCTTACTCGTTTTCTACCCTGTCTTTAACCTGGAAAGGATGAAAAATAATGAAACAGTAAGTTGCAGGCTAGATTCTTCTCTGCTGTTGACCAGCTGAGAGTTCATGTCATACTGGCTCCCAGTTAATGCCCAGCTGCCTTTTCTAAACTCTCCTTCTGCTTTAACTCCATACAGCCCATCTGCCAGGCAGAAGTTGTATACAATTCCCACAGAGTCACTGGATAGACTTCAGCATTTACTAACTTTGCTTAAACTCATCAGGGACCACTATAAAGAGCTGTACAGAACTAACAAGAGTCTTGGGTATTTGATCCAGGGTTTAATTTTACAGTTTCCAGCAAACACACGGTTTTGTTGGGGTTCCTTTTACAGTAAAAAGGCAGAAATTTCTGGGTTTGGCAATGCAAATTGAATAGGTGACAATAGGCATTGGCTGTTCCAGCCGAGTTTGTTCAATTTATATAATGAAAATAAGTAGCCTAAGACAAGTCCTCCTAGGATTTCAAGTGTGTAGACGAAGCACAAACCACACAAAATCAATGAAGTTACAACAAATACAAATGAGAATAGAACCAGATTTGGCACCTCTTACAAGCAATGCAGCAGTGTTCTCCAACATCCTACCAGTATGTAAAGGAGATGGCCCTGGCCGTTCATGTTGACATCCAATGAGTCTCTGCCAGGTGCTTTTCAGGGCAACTGTTATTTCACAGCTCTCTCAGTCAGGACACAGTGATTTAACATATTTTCTATTTAGCCGTGTGCATGTGTCGGAGTACAGGTAAAGAAGCTAAACAACCTCATGTCTGGCTGTGTTGCAGCATCCTTTCCAGCCTCCTTCTGCATCAGCCTTGCAGAAGTGCAATTATTGAGCCTTTTCTCATCCCAGGGCAGGGAAACATACTGCAGTGGCCAAACTCTTATCTTTCTGTCTTCAAGATTACTTGATACGAGATTTCAAGAGCTCCTGCCTTTCTCTCCCCCTGACCTCCAGAAGTCTAAGACAAAGCATCTCATGCCTTGTTTCTGTGACTATGGAAGGGAAGCAGAAAGTGCCATTTTACTGTGAAAAGCCAGTATTTCAATTTAAAGGAAAACAGCAAGGCAGATCAATAGATCTTACCTAGTGCACATTTATGAAAGAAATCAGTTTGTTAGGAAAAAAAATGTTGGGACATTGAGCAGTGAAACCACAAAGCAGGGGGAGTCCAGGACAGTTTCCTGCTGCCTCAATCTGTAAACTTTGAGACTTCACAAAATCCTGCCCCCTTCAGCAACATCAGCTCATATGCAGGCAAATAAGAGCACAGCAGCACATGGCAGGAGAGAGAATCGGCTCCTACATATTCATGCAGGCTTTTGGAGCAGCTCAGTTGCCAGTTCATCCACTGGGGAATGAAAGTCACATGGCTTTTCTGGGTCTGGGAATAAGAAAGCTGTCAGTGTGAAAACAAAGGAAGACATGGTAGAAAGCTAGAAGCTACCCAGAGAGTCCTGACGTACCTGTTTTCAGAAAACAATCAATTAATTCTGGGATGCAAGGGAAGAATTAAAAAACTTCCCAGAGCTCCAATGAGCATTCAGTACCATTCCTCATGGTATCCAGTACAAATAAAATGTGAATAAATAGGCCTATCTAAAAGCATATTCAAGCTCAATTTTTCCTTTCCTTCTAGGTTTCACTTTCAAGTCTTTTTCTTTGATTTCTGAATGAAATTTCTGCCTTGCCTTTGTGGTCAACCATGCCAGCCATCTAAAGGTCTCTTGAGAAAGAGACTGGTTTCAAGAGTTAGTAATCATGTGTGAAGAATTTTGGTCATAAATAGTTCAAGGATGTTGTCAAGAATAAGATGCAACAGAAATAGTCAAGTTTAAAAAAGAAAAGCAGGAGTAGTCTAACAGAGCCAACTGTGCTTCATTCTGTCACACAGTCCTTCATGTATCCTTCAGCACAGGGCAATTCAGAGGATCCCAATTTCATCTGCAGGAATAAGCTGCTGGTCATATCCTCAAGCAACACAAATCTTCCTGTGTTAATGGACGCAATGTTAAAATTGACATTTTAGAGACATGTACAACCCATCTTTCATGAAGTATCATCAGTACCACAGGGAAGCACCAAAAAGTCTTAAGAGACAGTTCCTAGCTAGCAAACACCACTGACTTAAACCTACACTTAGAGCTTCTTGAAACTATTACATGCTTTCCCTATCTGCACTGAAAAGGAGACCATAAATTGGAAGATCACAGCAACAGTGTGCCCATATGAATGATAACAAAATCAAATGCTCAGCCTGCTTTTGCTAATAATCTGGTATTCTGTGCCTCACCCATCAATACGAATGCTGAAGGCATCCCTAAACCACCAGTTCCCTACCAAACAGGCTGCGGGGTTCTGTCACTGGGTAGCATCCTACAGCCACTGACTGCAGCCACAGGTGTGGCCCTGCCTGGGGAAAACAGTGTGGTCAAGCAGAAGGACCTTTGTGGGAATTCAATCAGCCTCGCTGCAGTCCAGCAAAGTTACAGCCACAAGCCAAAACCACAGAGATGTTACATCTTGTTTAATACTTGTCACCCCTGTCACCTGTGAAAGAGCACTTTTTAACAGCCAAGGATCCTGGGGAAAGAGAAGGCAGTCTCTAAGCCCCTCTAAGAAAGTATTCAGCATTCCTTGCTACAGTGCAGGTGTCCTTTTCTAAAAAGATATTTTATTTCTGAAATGTATCAGATTTCTGTTTTGTATGAGTTTACAGAGATTCCCAAAGTATCCCTAAGCAATCTTGGAGTGGTGAATTTATATGAAGTTCTCTCTGCAGCTGTGGTTTTGTCTGTCACTAACAGATGAGGCAGGGAGACTTTTCCCTCCATTGTTTCATTCCACCTGAAGTTCTGGCTAAATAATGTACCTAAATAAAACAGTCCTGTAGCCTTATTTTCCCCTTTTATCTATTGTTGTAATGGAGCAGAAGTTCACTACTTCTGCCGAAGTTCCAGTCATTACATCATGACTGAAGTCAGATGGGAGGGAGACAACAACATGTTTACTGTCAGGCAACATCTGTGCACAAAAATAGGTTTTGTACCAGGCTTTGGCTGTGGCAAAGCAGGTGGTCATTGCCGTGAGAGCTGATGTTCTGGAGTGCAGAGAGTTCCTTTCCAACAACTAGGGGTACCAGGTGAATGGCAATTCCCTTAAGCATCTAAAGAAATAGCCATATTTAATGACTTGAATATCCTCACAAGCAATCTGGGAGGCCGAATGAGGGTCAAAATCCAGGGGACAAATGTACATCATCTAATGCATTTCCAGTTAATCTGGTTCATACATCATAGTCTGAAGACAGAGCAAAGCACTCAGCAACTACTGCATTGCTCAAAGTAACAAATGACTTTTCTCAAGGTTTGGACAAGTAAATAGATGTTCTTATTACATGTTTATATGAATCATTTGAAATGATTTATTGGCTTGTTTTGTAATTAAAACTACAGGCTCTGAGTATCACTCAACTTCTGTTGTATGTGTTAAATTTCATCAGTCACATGCACTTTAATTTGGCTCTATTAATGGCTCCAGCTTCTTGAGTTTGAAGAGACCATGGGGAATAATGCAAGGATTTATTTTAAGTCTACAGCTATTTTCTATTTTGGCAAATAAATAACTGACAGTAAATAAATATCATGCCATCATTTGGATACATGAGCATGATTCTGGATGACCTTACGGAGCCCAACAAAATAGGAAGCAAAAAAAATCAGCAGCCAACATAAGGAACGTGCAAAGATGAGCGCAATAGTATTAAACTGTTGGTAAATGGAAGTGTGGCTGTATTGAACTAACTTGCATGAACTATATGATCACTTGTTCCTGTGTTACCTTTTTAAACCTGAGTCCAAAATTAGTCGTTACTGCTGGACTCACTCCAGATCTAGGGCCTGCTTCTTGAAATAAAACTATTCATGATATCTTATTCACAATGCAGAAATTAGGCCATTTCTGTATTTTTTTCACATATTTCAGTTACAAATATGTGAAGTATATAAGGATGCATTTGGAAATCTGGGTCTTTGTGAACCATAGTACATCTCTCCCATTGTCCTGTCCTTCCAGACTAGAGAAGTACAGTAGCCCCATCCCCACCCTGATAGGAAAGAGCAGCCATCTGATAACTCCTTTACTGCTCATCTTCTGTGCTGCCTCATCAGGCCTTAAAAGCATCCACAGTAGTTAAGGCCTCCAGCAGTGTCCAGGAGTAAACATCTAGAGAAAAATCCAAGAAACAAGGGTAAACTGCAACCCCCCCAAATTATTCTCTTAAATATGGAAGCCACCACTATCTTAGAGACATCATCCCATCAGGAGGTGGCACTTGGTTCTTGTGTTATATGAAATGCAAACAACTGTGCCATATTCACCTTCTACCACCCTTTATGATGTTCTAGACGGTCCCTTCTTTCCTCCCAAGCAACAGGTCCAGTAATTAGCACTCTTTAAAATACAGAGAGCAGTTCCCAACTCTCGAGCAAATCCAGCATATGCCATCCCTTTCTTCCTCTCCCCCCACCAGCCCTTTGGTCCCACAACACAACACTGCTGTGCCAACACAGCTGTGGCCTTTTCCTGACCACCCTGTAAAATGTATCAGCAGAGTGATCAGTAGTAAAAATGTTCTGCCATCCAAACCCCTATATATTGAGACTCCAACCTAGCAACTGAGAGGTTAAATTCTGGTTTACATGATCTAAAGTAGCCATCTCTGTGTCTGTGTGTGTGTGTGTACCATTCTGGATGAAGATTTTGCAGCCTGTAAAGCTATGGCTATCTTTTTTTACTGATTAGACCAGTCTATGGTCATCACATAATAATAGATGCCTGAGCTGAAGCAATGCTTTAGTCTTTGAAAATCTTTCTGTGAAGTGTGACTTTATTTCCCTTCCGTCCATCCAGCTCCCACTGTACTCTTATTTCTACAAAGGTTTTGAACCCCTACTTCACCAGTAAGCTTCAAAACATGACAACGTATGAAGTTCTGAATAAAGATCTTGTTCATCATGTACAGAAAACTAACCTAGACTTGATGCTTCATCTCTAGTAATTTTGCCTCACCTGATGGCAAAATAAAAATAACTACGAAATAGAAGTCTTACGTCTTTCCAAGGCACTTTAATGACCCATTAGTAGAGGAATCACTGGTTTACAGATACACTTTTGTAAGGGTAAATGTCTAGAAGGAGCACACTAGATGGGGGGCAAGGGGGGGTGAATTCATTCTGTTGCACAGTTTCTCTTTCACCCATTTCCCAGTTTGTCCTTATCACCACAAAGATTACATAAGTCTTTCCCCTACTAGGAATTGGGCTTGCTTTAGCTGGTAATGCTCCAATTAATGTTATCTATCTCTAGAATTGCTAGAATTCCTTAGGAATCCTATGTGGGACAATATTAGCTTATTTGGCCAATATTTTTAGAATATTTGTTTGTTTTCACTCAGACAAAAATATTCAGGCCATTATGCTATCTATGCACTAGAGCTGAGCTCACCACTTCTGCTCCAGAAGGCATCAGGACTGGCAAGGTCTACCCACAGGAAAGCCACCTCCTCCCAGTCTGTCATTGATGGCGCCACACAGTTCCCTTCCCACGACAGAGCAAGCTGTTGAGATACCTGAGCAGTAACAAATGCAGAAGACGCTTACACATTTGTTCTTGTGCTCAGTCCTCCCCCCCATCTCCTTTCTCTATTTTTCTGCTTAGAGGTATTTTACTGTATCCATTGCTATGTCATACCAGCAAGAAAATCAGTGTTTAGCAGCAGTCCTAAAGGCTGAAGCTTTTGTTTACAAATCAAGAGTTAAACCCACAGTAGGTACAAACTGATATAACTCCATTGATTCCTTTGGTTCTATGCCACTACTCTGGTTTCCATCAGGATATCTAGCAGGAAAATTTTCAGATGAGTTGTTTAATACTAAGACATAGCAAAGTAGCCAAACCTAGATCTCTTCCATGGAACAGTCTTCATTTTGAAACAGATCATCAGCTTACTTTTAAAAAAATAGTATAACATCTTCTAAGTTCACTCACAGGTTAGTGGGGGGTTTTTTGCTACTGAGGTTTTGGGTCATTGGGTTGTTTTTTATTTGTGGGATTTTTTTAGAAAGTTCATAATTAATATATATCCACACCTTTCAAAAATCACTCTGTTGTCTTAAGGAACTTGTTTTCAAAATAAAGAACTCATCCACATGTCCTGTCCTGGTGCTGGAGTTGCTGGAGTAGAAATCAGAGCTGCAGCCAGCACACTTTAAAACTTCTTTCACTTAACAGACCAGTTAGTTTACACAAATTGCATACTTGCTGGTTTCACCTGTCCAAATTGCAAAAACAAGCATTTACAAAAGAGCCAAACAAAATCTGAGCACGCATTCAGAAGATGAATGGCACCAAAATGTAGCTGTTTGTGGATTTACACTTGCATTCCATGTGGAGTTATCAATGTGACAGCTTCCTTTTGTTACTGCTATGTATTGGCTTCAATTACAAACCACCGCAGAGCTGAGGACAAAGAAAAACTTCCACATTTCCCAAATTATTTCTGGAACACATGAAGGTCAAAAGGGCAAATTCTGCTCCACACCCACCAGCTTGACACCAGCGGAGCGGCTCTATTGTGGGAGAGCAAGCTGGCCTGTGCAGGAGTCACTGAGAGATTTTAAAGGAAACTTTCTGATAGCTGAATTACACCAGTTTACTGAAGATGCTACAGCGAAAGAAAAAAAAAAACAAAACCAAATTCTGCTTATACTGGGTAAAATCTCCAGGTCAGTAGTTACAGGCTTGAGTGCTACAGGAGATCTTTTTAATAACAAGTGTGTTTTCCTCTGCTGGCTACATTTCCTATATCTCTTTGCTCTCATGAAGCTGCATCTCCTCCCTGGTCTCCAAGGACCATGTGTTCTTCCTCTTTAGCCTCCACCACCTTGTTTCAAATATTCTTCTCCTGCTGTAACCATAGCTATCAAAGCCACTCCACAGCAGGCATACAATCAGCACCCAGGGGAACATCGCAGCTCCAGAACGCCTCCTGATGCTGTACATGCGGCTTCCTTAATCCCATTGCATTATTTTTAAAAAAATCTTTCTCCGCTCCACCTTTCCCCAGGCTCTCTCCATTTGTATTTATTGCAAAACACTAGACTTTCTACAATAAAGCAGGAAGAAAACTGAGTCCATCACTAAATGCAAGCACTGGCTCTATTCCTTTTGCCACCAGACCCCGTATGTGCCTTGCATTTCACACTCTCATGTAATGGGGGGTTCAGGTGTTTCTGATGTTGCTGCCAGGCACTAAAAGCAGAGCGATACAAATGTGAGTTAAAGAGGATCCTTCGATCCCTAACTGTAATCATGGATAAAGCTGGGAATTCTCCAGCACACACTGAGCAGCTGCTGCTGTGAACAGGCTCCAGGGATGTACTTTGGTGCATTCCTGGCCTGACTTAGTGCTTCATGTTAACTCAGTTTTCAACCACAGTCATTCTTGTACTGGCTCATTATTATAGCACTGTAAAAATAAATGTTTGGACAGCACTGAAACTTCCTCCTATCTGCTGGTCTCATTTGCATAGCAGGCTACTATTCTGTATAATGGGGTGGCAGTTGTTTCCATCCTATTGCTTCTCTGATTTTCCTATCAGATTATATTTCCATCTAATGCCCTTCATACACCTCTAGTAAACTAACAGGATGGTTACTGTTCTTGATCTCTAAACAACAAAAGTCATACTCAGCTCAGCAGGAGTTGAGTAAAAGAAGCATAAGGTCTTCTGGACTTGATCTTGTTAACTGACTTGCTAACTGAGATAGCACTGAATCTTAATATTAATTCTGTTCCTAAGTATTCTTCTTGTATTTTTAGGTTTCTGGAAAAAAAATATTATTATATTGTAACAGTTAGGAAAATATATGTTTTCACTTGATTAACAAATTTGTAGGTATTTATGCACCTAAAGGGAGTGAATTTGATATGTGTTTTAATTTAGGTATTAACAGGCTTTTCAGCATTTACTGGAGTGAGTTTTATCTGCTTTTGACACAGATATTTTTATGGAGTGTCACTCCATACATCTTAGTTTTCTTTCAATTCCTAAATAAAATGGATGGAGAAAGAAACAACTACAAGCAAGACATTACGGTCCTCACATATAAAACTCTTCGGCTTGTGAAAATGCTCAGTAAATGTGGATTCCTCATTCCAGAACTTGCCCAGCAACACACTTCCAATATATGTTCATTCTTGTCAAAGCCACCTACTCTAGTCACTCCAGTGAGGGCCTTCTGACTAAATTATTAAGGAAAATTTATTCCTTCATCTTTATTTGATGTTTACATTACAGTTTGGGGCCTCAATGGTGCCTTTGAGGTAACTGATATTTTCCAAAATCACCTTTAAGCAAAGACCAACAAAAAAGCTTCTGCAAACAGAAACTGAAATACAGAGTTAGATAGAAGCCTGTGTGGGAACCATGGATGTCTTCTGTAATATACAGTCCTAATATACTTTTAGGAGCAGTCCTCAGTGTTTTCCAAGGTGCATATAAGACTGAGAGCCTCTAGCCCAGGAAAAGATTTGACCTATTAATTATTGTTGGCTGAGTCTAAACTGGAGGATGCAGGAACACTTTCCAGCTGAGTGTGACCTTGTGATGGCAATCTGACTTACAGCAAGGTGAATCTAAGGTATGCACAAGCCACCCTGCCTGGATGTTCAGTTCCTGTACAAAGAACACCTGGGTGACTATGTTGAAAGACACTTCCACCACCCTACTCTGACCAGACCTGGACAACTGAGACCCAGGCCTCAGGTCAGCCTATCCATTCTTGATAAGGATTTCAGCAATGTCCTCAATAGCATCATGACATTAATCCTCCAAAGATGCTACAGTACAGTAAAATTTTGATTTTGACACATCTTTATTGCTCCAGAACAAAAGACATTTTACATCTTATCCATATTGTCTTGAGCAGTCTGTATCTGTAAATGAATAAAGCAATGAAGATACTTACAAAAACAGTATGAAAAAAATTAGGAGAAAGTTGGTTTTCACAGTAACCAAAACCAGACTGTAATGGAATTAACTATTTAAAAAGAGAAATATGGGTAGGAGTTCAAGTGAGATATGGTCTGAGCTTTTTGGGCCTGGATTGCTTTTGTTTTCAAAGAATTTTGTTTGCCTCCCAGAGCAGGTGAGGAATAGGAATGTGGAGAAGAGTGATCAAATTTCATCAGAAAAAGTACTTGGGAATAAAAGCAGCCATTACATTAATCCTCATCTTCAGACAAATTCTACTTCATGTCAGCAGTTGGTAAAGGGAGTGGGCAAAAGGTGACAACAGGGTAATCTGCCCTTTCCATGTCCTTAAGCCTCTTGAAAAATCCACTATCCTTCTCTCCGCAAGAGTTAGACTTTTAACCCTTCATCTGGAGTTACACTCTTTTTCAAAGAAAGAAAACTGTGCTTTTTCCATCTGGAAGCTGCCCTGACAGTGTTCATATCCCAATGGCCATTTGTGTCAACAATTATACTCACCGTCACTTTTGAGTTGCAGGTAAAACCTCTAAGTCTCTGGCCCAGAATCAATTCTCTTTTGTCTTGGTGGGAAGATTTCTGTCAGCCTCTAGAAGTTAGGCACCTCACCCAAACAGGTAGCCCAGGCATATGTGATGGGGTTCATCCCATCCCAACCCAAATGTCTAAGCTGGCTTAACTCTAGAGAGGCCTCCCTCTTTATACCAATTATAGAGCAGGCTAGACCACTAGCTTAAAGCAGACCTGCAGCTCTTAGACAGCTAATGCTAGATCAAATGCATCCCACCTCCATGACTTGCATGGTCTTCAGACAGCCTCCAGCTACTCTAGCTCCATTTTGCCTTGAGTGCCCCGACCACTGTATTCTGGGAGCAGGTTGTACCTACATTTTTTAAGAAGGTGCGGTGGCACTACAAACCAGTGTGACAGCAATAGCATCTGCCTATGGAACCATGCTTGATGTGGTCCTGGGGCATCTTGCAAATCCCTGTTCCCTTTTTAGGCTGTTTCTATGCAAAATTTACATCAGAGTAACTCTAACACCTTCATTAACATTATCTGAGGTGCTGAGGTAACTCCTGACCTTTAGTAAAAGAAGCATAAAGCCAACATTTCTGAAAGAGAAGCTCAGCAGAGCCTGTTTTCATGCAAGTCGTATCCATAAGATCTCTACTAAAAACAGTACTCACAGACTTGAAAGCCGTTTCCTTTTTAAACTATATCCCAAAACAAACAAATTGATCTTTAAATTGGGCTTTGTAATTCCTTTTGCAAAATCAGCCCTACCATTGAGGTACATCTGTTGAGCACAGAGTCAGATTATTTTTTCTGTGCATGTGTATTGCAGTAAGTTTGCAGATGAACTCTGGAAGCTCTGGTGCAATTTAAAAGCTGTACACTGAATATGCTCTTTTCAGCCCCTGCCAAACTCCAGCTCACTGCAGGATCAACATATTAATATACCTAGCATTCAAGCTGTAGGATATCTCTGAAAGGACAGTTCAGCATAGTCCTTAGACCACAGTAGTGCCATAACATACATCCTAGTCACATCAGCCTTGCCCACAATGAAGCACAAGTGAATGAAGACTGGACAGAGAGTGGGCCAGAGACCTAGTTGTCCCCCCTTCCTCAAAGACAACAGAGGGAAAGAAGCACTGCACCAGGGTAACACACATCTTGGGTGGCACAGGATGGGATGGGAAGAAGCACCCTCTGGAAGTGTGTATTGACTGTTCCCTGTGCCAGGATTGAAGACAATTATTTCTGGATAGACCTCTGACTTTTGGACGGCTAGATGTCAAGATGAAACCCATCCGTCCCTGGACAGAAGCAGCTCACATTCCTGTTTTTTTCAGCCAGCTTGTTTGTCTTTGCCCTGAAATGAACTCTCATTAATCTCAGTGTAAGTTGTGGCTCAGAAGCAGTTTGTGAATCTGCTTTTTATCTTGACCACCTTTCAGCTCTCATTTACCAGCTTCCAGCTCAGCCCATGTGCCTGGCCGTGACCATGTGCCTAGGCATGCCACCAGGCAAGCCAGGACTGTTCCCAAGGCAGCCACTAAGCTGCCTAGATGCAGCCTTTGACATCTCATTCCTGAAATGGCTTGATTCTTTATAGGAGTCTCTTAAGTGGTATTTATTTTCCTGGGGTTTTCCTCCTGGGAGACTGCTCACTCTGGTTTTATTCACTCATGAGAAAGGGAAGAGAAATACATGCTGTAGTGATAGGACATGAAGAAGTATATGTAATATGGTGAAGAATGTCTGCGTGTTGAATTCAAGTACTACTGGAGCCTTAACATTTACTAACCTTTATATTCAGGGCAATACCCCAAGCTCTATTTTCTCTGTATTATGTTCATCCTGGCTATTAATAGTCTATACAACACCCATATGACCAAATAAATCTGGCCACTGTGGAGGACCCCATGGAAGTGGCTTGGTTGCGATGTGTGTGGGCCAACTTTATGAGCAGGTTTTGAGGAAGCTGTTCAGGGGTTTCACCACCCTCTGGGGAAGTATCTCGCACAGCAGTTTTTGGGGTAGGAGGGAGAAGAGAAGAGGGAAGTGAGACCCCCTGTGTGGTGGCAATACCTCTGGCCACTGCCAGCCCAGGGCCAGAGTAGGTTTGGGACCTTTGCGGTCCATCCCTGGTGCCTAAAGTGTCTGGTCCTGGAGGCTAGGAGAAGCAGTCTTTACCCCTGAGTGAGAATTTCGTTCTTTGTTTGTAATTTTACTTCATGGCATTTTGAAGAAGTGAAAGAATAAGACAAGATGGTAAATAAAATCTGGAGTTGCTTATTCAGGTTCTACTTCTTTCCAACTTGTCTCATAAAAGCCAAGGGCAAGTTAGTCTCTTAAGACTAAGGGCTTGGATCACTAGGCATTTACAATTATTATTTTTTAGCAGCAGAGTAGATGCCAAAGTGTTAATAAGGTCCAGGAAAAGAAAAAATCTGCAATTAAGCAAGGCGCTTTTTTACATTTATTTTATTTTACCTACGAAATTGGTAATGGAATTAAAAAACGGTCTGTGCTCTGCCTTTCCCCAAGAGAACTTGGCTAAGTACTACTTCTGATAGTGGCAAAATATACAAGTAGCTTGCTAAAGGGACTATCTCAGCACTGAAATTACTGCAGAACAAACAAATGTGACATAAGCAAATAGGTGAACTCCTGAAAAGGGGCTGGGCAGGGCAAAGGCTCAAGGCTTTTTTCATTGGTTTCTCCAGTTCAAAACGCTTAATTTCTCAGCAAAAAAAACCTAGCAGTGCATGGCCAGGCAGTAGCAACTAAGCATGTTAACTAAATAAACAGTTTTAAACTGTTCCGTCAAGCTAGCCGAGGGGAGTGGATGAAAAAGGTATTTTTAAAAGCTATTCCATGCACTTGAAGTGTCTTTTTTCATTCTTCTGGTCTCCAGATTCCAGGACAGGTTTTTGCATGTCACCGAAATCTAGATGAAATCTCAAAGACTGAAATTCTCTGCTGGGGGCTTAGGTGGAACTTGAGTGGTCATAAACCTTGAATGGGTTGCTACACCAGAGGAATTTCATTCAGAGAGTTCCTTTGCTGTTTTACTAAGTATATTTTATTTACATTTTGTAACTATATCTTCTGCCTGCACCACCAAAACCTCTTAGCAAGTTTCCAGCAATGAATCTTATGTATAATGTGCTTTTTAAAGCTTCCTGAAATGAACTCTTCACACTGTATATATTAGAGAACTAATACTGTACTAAAACTCTTTTGACTACATGTTTTTTGAAGGGGCAGAGGAGTTCATTCTTCCCATGTGTCTCAGTGGTACATATCTCAGAATCATCCATCATGTGCAGACCAGCAAGGTCGTTATCAGAATGAAGAAATAAGAGTTTTAAATTGCAGTCCTACCACCTGAGAAATACCCCGGCTTTAAGACTTAGCAGGGTGTTTGCATTCCTGTCGTGTAACCTTGCACATCCATTTACGGTTAAGGCTCTGTCTGAAATATGGCATTCTGTGGGATTAGCTATATGGATCACAGCATGGCTGATGTATGGATGAAGTGGCATTTTCTTTGTACCTTTTATGTTCAAGGATCACTATGATACTAGAATTTTACCATCTGAAGTGTATTTTGTTGACGGTTCAGGTGAGCAATGCTTATGTCCTCTAAAAGGCAAGTTAAAAAAAAAAAAATAGGCAGCAGGTAAAGGCCCTAGTCTATGCCATGTTGCTGTTCCGTGCAGATAGGCTTGGTTGGACTGGCCACATTTCCCCAGTATGATCTGACTGTACTCACTAGCTGTGTAAATATCAAGAAGAAATAAACCTATTTTGTAATGTGACCAAAAAGCAACCATTTCTGTGGCATGATAACATTTTATGAATCACAGGCTGTGTATGATTTGTTTAAAAATTGTTACCTTTGGAGGTATTTTATATGGGAGATATATGAAGATATCATTTACAGGTATTTCAGATGATATTAATAAAAAATATGAATCTGTTCGCAAGAACAGAAAAAAGTTTCTGTTCACAAGAACAGAAAAAAGTTAAAACAGAGGCTTCTGGAAATACCCAAGAAATTGGATTCCCTCTCTGTATTATTTTTCTGTGTATTCTGGAGTAGGTTTCTAAAAGCTGCCCACAACCACCAGGCTCAACAGCAGCCGTAGTTAAGCCTGCTCAGGTAACGGATTATGCCATGTTCAGGTAGGTTCAGATATGTTCTGCCCAGCTCTGTTCTCAGTATCTGGTGTCCTGAGAAATATTAATACTGGTGCTTTTCAAGGTTTCCTCTTCATTCTTCAGTCCCATACTTTCACTGTCCTTGTAACTGCTATGTTTTCCAGATGCAGGATGAAGCACCACTTGAATTTGGCAGAAGAGAATAGAAACCTGTAGTTGCTTTTACTGCAGAGTGTTTTCTTTAGCTCTAGCACGGAGCAGGCGGTATAAAACAATCTGTTCTGTTTTAAACTGTATTTTCTTTCTTTTGCTGGTATTTAGATGTACTTAAACACCATGACTACAGAATTATATGGTTAAGCAAAAGATTTTTCTACATGGTAGATACAATAAAATCTTTTCTTCCAAAACACAACAGACACTATAAACTAGACATATACACTGCTTGTATATTTAAGCAGTATGTACTTATTCCAGCCATCATACAAGACCCGATATGAAAGTAGATGCCACCTAAAATCAGCACCTCCTAAAAGCTGCTTCATTACATTAGCTGAGAGAGAATTTTTACCAGCACAAGGGCTCAAATATGCTATTTAGTGTAATAACTGATGGTAAATATCAATCCTAAACACAGGACATAACTGTAGTATTTCCTCCTCACTCTTTTTCTTTCCTTTATCTCTACTTTCCCAGTGTCCCAGACATCTCCATTCATTCCTCATGGATTTCAGGATTCTGTTGTAACCTGCTTTTTTTGCACTTTTTGAAGGGGGTTGAATTCACCCACTTCATATGGCAGGCTTTGACACTTGGGTGCTACAATAGAAGATGGAAAATAGGCAATGCATATTCACAGCTCCTGAAACAAAAGAAAGTGATAAAAGACATTAGAATTGTAAAATATGGCAAGAAAAACACATTATTACCCAAGGGAAAGGAACTATTATTTTTATCTTTGTGTGGAAGAAGGTGGTGCTGCAGTCACCTAACGCATTGGTAAGATTAAAGGCTGCTGACATTACTCTTTGGCAGCATTCTGAAGGTGCAAAAGGCACATGACAGTCATATGAGGAATACAGAAAGGTGGCAATAAAAATATCTGCGTAGTTGCCACCCTAGCCTGGAGGCCTACTGGCAAAATACAGAAGTTTTTTTAAACTAGATAACTCTTGAGCTATATCCTGCTCAGTTATACTTTCGTAAATCCTTTTACTGAGGTAGTTGTTAATCATTTGCACTCCTGTAAGCCAAATTGGAACCCACAAATGTGTATTCACAGCTTTACCTAGATAAGAACTAGTAATATCACCCCAAAATGACAAGGAAGCCAAAAGCCATTGTTCAAACTTTTGAGGGACAACCAACCACTAGAAATATTCTTAAATTTTTCTGATTTTTATGTTAGACCACAGAGAAATAAGGAAATTATAAAGATATATTAGGTGAAAGCTATCATATTGCAAAAGGAGAATAAACCAAAACATGTCTGTAGAATTCTGGTTTTATCGTGCTACATTTCCAATATCTAAAAATAAAGCATTGTTTATTCAGTTTTGATGATAACATTGACTCACCTACCACACAGCAAACCAAAGATTTCTCTAATGTGTTTGTTTTGCAGAAGTAACTTGCAAAACAAGAAGTCCTTTCAGTGGCAATAACATTTTATAATCATGGAAGGGCTGTCATTTTTCAGATTGGGAACATAAAACAGCACTTTATGTTTAACATATTCATACTCACAAATGTAAGTACCCTGGAGTGGAAGACTTGAAAGGCCTTATATATAAGCTGCCTCATATGGCGTCACATGTGTTTCTTCATTTGATATAAATAGCTTCTGCTTTTCCCTGGGTGGCTCTTTCCTCTACCTGGCTTCACCCCTTCTGAGGTCAGAGATGTATTGTGCTGTTCTCTGTGTGATGAGGGAGGTCAGACGTGGCCATTTGGAGATGCAGAAGCTGGCTCTGTGCATGAATCACGCTGTAAAGAAGACAACAGTCTGTCCCTCAGCTTTTACTCACAATTCCCACTGACTTCAGTGAAGCTTCTTGTTAACAGTGGACACTTGAGGAAAATGCAAATGGACTAGACCCGTTGCTTCTATTGAGGCTACACCTCCTTCAAACAGTGAGATATGTCCCTGACGTGCCTGGTGATATGCTTTAGCTGTATAGCCCTGTACCTCCAGACATTTCTGAATAATAATATGGGTGGAGGTGTGTGTGTGTGTGTGTTGTGTGTGGGGTGTGTATTGGGTATTTCTCCTGATTTCCTGTGAGAACAACTGCAGAAGCAAATGAACTGAGCTAACAAAAAGATCATTAGGCTCCTTTAACCTCTCCTATGCCAAACCTTTCTCAAACCAAAATGGCCAGACAGCCATAAATAAGAGCTGCATGACTCACCATAGAGCATTTGTTCCATGATGTGGGATGACACATGGGAAAGTCCAAGTACACTGAAAGCAGAGGAAAGGTTTGGAGATACAGATAGCTTGAGACCAGGAGAGCTGAACTCAGTTCCTGGCTTTGCCATAGGTTTCTTTGTGACATCAGATAAATCACTCAATTTCCCTGCGCTCCAGCTCCTAAACATAACATGAGGAGGTTACCAAGGAGAAGGGGTGAGCACAACATGGGCTGGGGTCACCCATTGTATCTTGTCACCCTGCAGCTCACACACCCAGCAAGAAACACTGCACTTGAGTCAAGCTCTGCTTTTTTTACTGCTGCCCTCAGCTTGTCTTGCCCACCCAGCAGCAGGTCCACCGGGGCAGTGGTCAGCCCTTCATACGTGCAGTGCCAAGGCAAGGTCTTAGAGGCACTATCGGTCTTAGAGGCACTATCGTACTGTAAGTGACAAAGAAGACCTGCACAGGGGCCCAGCTGAAGGCTGCATCTTGACATGCCTGCCCTGCTCCTGTAGGCTCACACAAGGACCACGTTTAAGTTTAGTGATCTACCAAATGGCTGAGCGAATGCATATGCTCCAGGTGGCTATAGCAGTGTCTGCTATGCAGTAGCACAAAGAAATAGGTTATTCAGGTCTGGTTGATGACACTGCACGAGCACCACTGCACCCCCGTGTCATTAGTTGTTACCACCCGGCAGGCAGCATCTTTCTCCCAGCTCAGTGTTCCTGCTCTGAAAATAGGTGTGGAGGTGTAAAAGGGGCAGTTGAATCATAAGGTGACAGCAGCTACCCCAGGCTTGCAGGTTTGGAGAAGCATCGGCCAAAACACCTTCCTCAGGAAAGCTGCAGCCCCAAGTGCTCAGGAGAGGAGCATGCAGGTGCACCCTCGGTGCGGGGAGCAGGGCTCGCCTTGCAGCCCACGCAGCGCCGGCCAGTACATGGGAGTCAAATTCAATTGTCAAGCACCACAATCATCTCATTCAGTTGGAAAACCAGCCTTCAGACTAATCCTCCTTAGAGACCAGTTATGAGGAGAGTTTTAGCCTTTAATGTTGTCATTTTGGTTATGCACATGAAAACAAAAAAAGGAACAGCTTGACTTGAAGCGTTCAGCACCTGCAGTGCCTGTTGACTTCAGTGGGATTTCTGGCTGCTTGACTCTTCTGAAAATGCGGCTAATCATTTCACAGCAGAAAAGGACTCTTTTTTTCTTCCTTGCAACCAGAAATTGTGTATAAATCATATAAAACTAGGAAAAAAAGCTTTTGGGCTGAAATAATGCAGAGAATTTTCAGCGAAAAAGCGCAGTTATCAGTACATAGAGACACAGGTATTTGAAGAAGCCTCCACTCATGCTGCAGTATGGTGTCCCACTGCAGTACAAAAATAGAAATGATACAAGTATGATTATTGCTATAAGAAGTTATTGTAGCTGTAATAAGCAATTACAACAGTTAGCAGATTGTTAAAGACTGATTTTAACTTTACCTCCTCACCAGCCTCCCTGGGATTTTTTGTTTTGTTATTCTTTCAAGTACAAACTGGGTTTTGCCTTTTACAGGCCCTAATGTTCAAATCCATTTTTATATCTCTCAAAAACAGCAACTTCTGATTTAAATGGCTCTGAGCAGGCATTCATAATTGAATTCCACTACAATTTTTGAATAAAACCACAGATAGGCTGTTTGTTTTTTCAAGCTAAAATTAGTTATAGCCATCAATACAAATGGTCTGCATACATGCAGGTTTGTGTGGTGGGCTGCCCACAGCACCCACATGGTGCCAGATACAAACTTAAACTAGTAATTTGGAAGGATTTCAACATCAGCCTTCACGATTTCCCTGTCTAGGGGCTTTCTGAGTAATTAAAGATTGCCTGGCTCTTGCTGGAGGCCACCAGTACATTAGCTAGTATCAACACTGAGCTTTGGAAAAGTTTGGCTACCTGCATTTAGTGCCTTTATTCCCTGGGTCGTGAAACGGTGGCAGGGCTCATGGTAGGGAAGCAGAAACAGTTACCACACACCTTGCCATGAGTGAGGCTTTGCAACTGCTTCAGGGAATGATCTCAAGCAATCTGGGAAAACACTAGAGGAAGCTATTGTAAGATGTATGCAAGTTTTATTGGAAATACTACCTCCTGAAAGCAGTTTTCAGTACTGCTCTGTCAAAATTGAACGACATCCCAAAGCAAGGTCTGGTACTGCTCTATATTTTCATGAGAGGTGTGGGCGACTCATTATAATGTGTGTTTGAGTTTGTAGATGATATCATACTGACAGAGGCTACATGCCTGTTAAGGGCTAAGCATTCACAAGTATCTTGAAAAACAAGGAAAAAGTAGTCTTAAAAGATTGAGATGCAGTTTCAGAAGGTACAAAGGTGTGTATATATATATACATACATATATATATACAGGGGGTGCCCGCAGGGGGCCGGGACCCGCGGGGGCCGCGCCGGGGCCGGCTCCGGGCAGGGCCCGTGGCCCCGCGGGGAGGAGCCCGGGCCGGGGCCGGGCTGCGGGCAGGGCCGGGGACCCCGCGGGGGCCGCGCCGGGGCCGGCCGGGCCTGAGGGGCTGCGCCCCGCGGCGGGGCCCGCGCTGGGGCCGGGGGTGAGGAACTGCAGCCCCTGGGCAGGGCTCCCGCTGGAGCAGCCCGTGGGGAGCCGCCTCCCGTGGGGGGGAGCCGCCTCCCGTGGGGGGGACCCCGCGCCGGGGCCGGGCAGTGTGAGGAGGAAGGAGAGGCAGAAATAACCCCCATTCCCGGTCCTCCTGCACCACTTGGGGGGGGGACGACAGAGAGAAACCGGGAGTTAAGCCCGAAAAGAAGGATGGGGTGGGGGTAAGGTGTTTTCCTTATTTGAATGGTAACAAGTTAATTTCCCCAAGTCAAGTCCTTTTTTCCCATGACGGTAGTTGCTGAGTGATCCCCTGGTTCTCATCTCAACCCACGAGCCTTTTGTTATATTTCCTCTCCCATGTCCGGCTGAGGAGGAGGGTGACAGCCATTTTTGTGGGCACCTGGTGTCCAGCCAGTGTCAAACCACTAACGATGGGCGATTGTAGTTTAAACAAAAGTTCCTCGGAGGAGTATCTGCAGCCTACAGTAGATCACAAAGTGAACACTAGTGAACAGTATCATGCTAATGTAAAAAAATAAATACACTGAAACACATTGTTAAATTATGTCTAAAACCTTGATTAATTTTCCTGCAGTCCACAGAAAAAAACTAAACAGGAATGTTCCGTATAGTTCTCAGCCACAAAGTCAAAGGAAAACACAGAGCAGTGAAAAGACCTCAAAAGAAAGCAAACGAGAATCCCTAGAGGACACAGCCTCTGAGGGACAGCTGGAAACTGGGCTGTTTAAGGAGAAGTCTGGAGGGAGATCTAATAACAATCTTCAAAAACCAAAAGGGAATTGCAAAATAGCAAATAGATTGATTTGCACCCTGGCACTTGGTGTCCTTTGATGCAGGAGGATTTTCATGCCAGTCTACGCTTACTTTCTCTCACAGCAGAAATGGCGAAGTGGGTCTAAGTTATCTCCTCCCTTGGAATTAATTTTCCATTTTTTGCTCTCTTTCCTGTGATGCTATTATTGTTTTATTTCAGTCTGAAGGCATCTGAAGAATGGAATCTGAAGTCCTGGAATAACTTTTTCCCACCTAAATATTTTATAAGAAGTTATGAACAGTATGAACAGTCTGTTAGGGTAACCATGCATGCATCCACCCAAGGAAATGTGCTTTCAATTATCATGTTAAAAACTAGATATAATAAAGTCATATTGATAAACTTATCTAATGGTGAAGGAACATACTAGCACAAGTATGGGGAGAGAGGAGAGTAAAGAGAGCCAACATTGCCAATGGGAAGACAGGAACGCATGAACATTGAAATTAGGCCAGTACTATTTAGCATTGACACGTTTTCTTTTAAAAAATACCACCGTCTTATTTGAAAGGATCCTGAGAGTGGACAGTAGTGCTTGTGGCCCTGGGGCTGGAAGGATGACAAGGTGAGGAAAGGAACAGAGCTGGGGAGGTAGGACAGAGTCTTCAACAGTGATGTGGGTGAGAGGGAGTCACATCAGTGGCTGGGGGAAGGCACACATACCTCCCAAGGGGTGATGGCAGTGTTCAACCTCCATCGCTGTCACTAAAGCAGCCTGATCAGGGCTGGACGGGTGAGAGAGCAAAACAACATTAATTCATCAATCTAATTTTCTGTTAGCAGCTGATACACTGCTCACTAGGAGAGTGTGGTAAGGTGCCTACACACAGCAGTTATAAAGACTGATATCTACATTATTACAAACAGGTAATGTTGTTTCCAGGCAGGAAAGGGCAGACAACAATTAAACTGAGGAACTATGAGCAAGTTTTCATGAAAATGTCCTCATACAATTTGAGCAGTGCTTGCGAGATACACACCACATCTATTAGCAGATTGTGGTCCTGCTGGGGGGGGGGCTCAGTTCTCTGGTCAGTCAGTAAAAATGTGCATTTCTTATACTTAACTGATTTAAGATGGGATCATGGGAGCACAGACATCAAAAAATCCTGTGCTGCCATGGCTGTTACTTTCTTTGAATTTCTTGTGAGAATATAGCGCAATTCCCATAGACGTATAAGCTCTTACTCATTTGGACTTCTGCAGTAAAGAAGGGCATGCTAACATGACATGCACCTTCTGCCCAGGGTAGGGAAATACAACCATTCCTACTTCGGTTCAGTGGCAGATCCCAGCACAGCTCCTGTCAGCTCTAACTCATTTCAAGGAGTTTTGGGAACATTTTCTTGCAGACCCCTCAGAAGGCATTAACTGGTGTAACCCTCAGCAGGTACATGTCACAGGTCCTGCTCAGTGCTCAGTCCACAGAAGCACACCCCAGGAACAGCAGGAACAGTTACAGTGCGAATGGGCGCGATGTGCTGTGTCCCACTAGGGAAGAGCAAACCCCTCTGGGGGCCCCAAGATTTGCCCAGCTCCATCCCCTTAGCAAATACATTTTTGGTAGCACCTGCCTGCTTCAGTCCTGCATCTTTTCCATTCCACTCCCTCATAACAACCTGGAAAGCCATGGTGCAGGCAGGTGGCTGTGGGGGCTCCAGGTGAGACCCCTTTGCTTGGGGAACCTCAGTCACCCCCCAAAGGGTGCTTGAGGGCCACCTTGGTGGGCTGGACACCAAGAACATGAGCTCTTTCAGACCCCAGCTACAGCTTGTCAGTTCCAGGGCAACAGCTCATGCTTTTAGCTCAGGCAGACCCTATAAGCCTTGTACAAGAGACAACACCCTGTGCTACAGGTGTTATTCTGCTCTGGCTAATGGAGGAAGACCCCACATGGCTTCACTGTATGCTCAGAAGCTTTTAGAAAGCACAGAAATCTCTAAAATTCCATATAAAAGGACTTTCCTCAGTAGTTCATACTAGCATAAGCAAATTTTCTTGGTAGTTCCATTAATGAGACTGATAAAATGCTATTCTGTCTCAGAAAGACTTGCTCAAATAATGCAAAAATTAATTTGCCAAAATAATTATTAAGATCATAAAGTGTTCTGTACACCTATAATATTATCTACAACTACTCAAGTTCCTCCTGGTTGTTTTCATGACACTTTGATGAATACCATGCTGATAAGATGCATGAGCTGTTCAGCTACAGGACTACTTGTTATACTGCAGTTTGAGATGTTCCTATGATTCTGTCTGGCTGCACAAGAGAATGGGTTGATACAGTTAAATGACACTCAGCTGTCAAATGTTGGGTACATTAGCACTGGGTAACAAATAATGTCCAAATAGGCTATTAACACAAACCATTAATAACTAATTAGAAATCAGAACGATTTTGTAACTATTTCATCACTAGAGATGAAGCCTATTTGTGAAGTTGCTAACATTTACAACAGATAATGTGAGTTCCATTCTCAGCCACTCTCCACAGACTCTGGATTCCCACTGATTCATAGCTCAGTGTCTTTTGTTTTCCATTTTTGGTAAGAACCACAAGAAAAGCGTGTTTATGTGAGATAAGGCACCAAATGGCTGAAATCTAAATGGTTCTCTGTCCTCTAGTGAACATTAAGGGTGGCTAATTTTCAAAGGCTGTAAACAAAATATTTCATGTTGCATGAACTGATCTGCAAAATCCAATTTATGCCAAAAAAAGACGGTGCTGCTGTTAGATCAGTTTTTTACACAGCCCTCCAGTTGTTCTCCCCTTCCTTTTCAGATGCAAAGCGTGTAATTTCTGAAAGTCAGCTAAGACACCAAGAGACACTGCCCTTTGGTAAATTCCCAAAGTGCTATATGGGGAAAGTATTTTTATCTGAATATACACACCTGGCAAACCTGTGAGTAAATTGTGTGTATAAAACCATCCCTCTGACTCAGGGAAGCCTCATATCGTATTAATTTCATGTGATGGGATAGAACAGAAATTTAATGAGAGTCTACTGGAAACATCGGAACCCCTATTTAATCCTGGGTTGAGCAGGTGGCCTGTCCTGCCATGGATCTAAGCCAGCAGCCACAGTATGAAGAAAGGCAGTAGCAAATACATCAGAGGCAGGTATAGTTAGGCATATTATAAGTAGTAATGAAGCAAAATACCAAAGAGAACATCTCTTCCTAGCCCTGATTGTATTTGTATAACTTTAAAGACTTTAAAACACTTGAAATGCAGAGACCATTGTAATGGGGAAGTACATTCCTTGTATGATAGTTTTTATGCATTTAATATTATGCAAAGATGCCAACATTCTAGAAATATTTTTACAAGCATACAGAGGTGATTACTACTTACTACAGTCTACAGGATTTTTCTACAAGGGGATCTTTAGCTGAGCAAATTAAGTCCAAAGTTCAAAGTTTGTAACAAACGATTAAACAAACCAGTTCAATGTCACTGTGAGACTGGTGTTGGCATTAGGATCATCACTGATAAATACAGCTTTAACATACTGAAAACCTCTTAAAGAAAGCAGACTGACTAGATGATTTTGCTAATATTTGCATAAAAATTAACATTACTACTGAAAAAAATTGTTTTATTGATTTATTCCATTTTTTTAAATCTTCTAGGTATTAAAATGTAAATATTTAACTAGCCAGAAGTACTTTTCCTAAGGCTCTCCTCAGACAAAAAAAATAACCTTATACAACTATTGTTTGTTACATAAAAAATAGGAAGTCCATTGGAACATTCAGCAAACTGTTCTCAGCCACCCCAGTGCAGCCCAGTAGGTTTAGCATTGGAACTTTAGACAGGAACTGGCGGGAGATATTTCATTGCATTTCTGTGACATTCTTTAACTGGTATTCATACATTCCAGTTTCATGTAAATATATCCATTTAGAGCTAATGCTTGCAGTACAGGTAAATGTTTGAAACTCTGCAAAGATTAAAGGGATACCGTTAACCTCACTCTTGCCTTTAGCTGGAATATTTCCTGATTTTTTTTGAAGCTTTTATGTATTTTTTCTATAATTTAAGAGCAAAAATAAATAAAATGGGTTTTTTACTAGCAATTCCTTGTCATTTGAATGCTAGAAGCCACAAACATATTATAGGAACCGAGTAGCCTTGACATTGTGATACTGAGAGTCTTAAAATAAAAGAGAAAGGAATAAAATAACCCCTTGAACCTCATTTCAATTCAAAAGAGAAAAAAAAAATCCCAGGCTTGTTAACATAAATAGTATGTGCAAATATGCATAAGACAACAGCCCCTTGGTAACATTTTTCCCACAGGAGGGAATTCCAGCAAAATTGTAGGCTATATGCAGATACTTTATTTTCTAAACAAAAATTGCATTATGCCAAAAGACATACACATTTCAACTACTATTAGAGTGTAATTAAATTATGTTAGTTATCTTTGTTTGTAATACAAGGAACAAGATTTCTGTTGAAAGCACAAGGCGCTCCTAAGTTAATATCCTTTCATCTCACTAAGTGTCACACTGTAGGTGGTCTGCAGTGCTTGCTTTATACAGAACTTTTCACAGGATTTGCTTGATTCAATGCTACTTTTTAGCTTTTGGGTCAAGTGAAAAAAATAGCAGGAAAGCCACAAGAGGACAAATTCGCCTTTCACTTACATTATGTAAATCCTGTTGAATGGGGAAAGCAGGACAAAGACTGAATACTGTGCCTTTGACATAAGGAGAAATACAAATATTTCATGAACAGGGCAACAAATGTCTTTGAAATTTGCAACAAAGTAACAGTTTCAGTAAAACTGCAGAGCCCATTATTTCCTATTCATTGAAAACATATGTTGATGCTGTTGCACATCAGAAACAATCAGAAGTCATTTTATTTCTTATTTCAAAGGCTTAAACAGTAGCTTACTTTTTAATACATAACCAATTGTTACAAAACATCTGGTGAGCTGTACCTTTCATAGTTTATAGACAAATTCTTTCTTTAAAGGCAAATTGGAAAATTTTATGCTTTCTTTTCCCTATAAACATAGTATTTCCTCAGCCCCTGTAGAACTCCTTTGCCTTGCTTACTCACTATTTCCATGCCACCAGTGGATGTGGATAATGTGTGTATGTCTTTAAAAAGAAAAAACAGATTTTCTAGGACAAACTCTTCTTCTCCCCCTCTTTACTTCACACTTCTCTCTTTTCCTTGCACCTCTCCATGTCACAATTTGCTCCCTCAGTTCATCACCCAGGACACCACACAGCAGCCTCATCAGCTTCTACTGTACAGCTATTAGCACCAAGTCTTCCCTGCATAAAGAAGAAAACTAATACCATGCCAAACACTTCCAGTGTAAAATGTGAAACGGCTTTTCTTTAAGAAGGGGCCACTAAGTTTTATATACTCGGATGTCATAAATGCTAAGACATGTTACCCAGGTCTCTCTTACTGTATTAAATCTTAGAAAACATTCTGCAGCATTGCATTTACCTCATAAATCTCATCGTAGAGCTAAGGATCCTCATTTCAGATGACCCTACTGCCATTTCAGAACTCACCTGCCGACTCACTGACATACAGAATTTGAGTTTTGTGGAGGTTTATGCAACGCATTGAGGCCAGATGTGCTGAAGTAGCAGCCTCCAGACACACGGAGCAACCTTTTTGATTGCTAGTGGTGACACTAAACTAAATTATCAAGGAATAATCCAAGGTGCCCAGCCAAGCCACGACAGTTGCCAAGGCCAGAAGGGCCTTGAGGCACAAAATGCCATGTCTCTCCCAACAAGAGTTGCTGCCATTGCAGGTTACTGCAGCGGTGCAGGGAAACCTCATCGGAAGGCAGCACACAGAAAGCAAGGGAGAGAGCACACACTGTACAGCATCAATCTGACAGGTAACCCAGGAAAAAGTAGAGGAAAGCAGATCCATGAAGTGAAAAGTATGGGCTCAATAATCCTCCCGCAGCAGAAAGAAAAAAATCCTGAATAGAGAAAGATGTTAAAAATTATTCCTAAACAGGAAAGTGCAAATGGCACCAAATCCGTTTCATTGTAACATGAGCAACAACCAGAGGATGTGGTTTTAGTAAAGACAGACGTTACGTAGAAGAATGAGGCAATGGTTATCTAAATACAGCAAGAGAACTTAACGTTTCCCAAAGGCCCAACATACACCAAGTTGCACCATAACCCGAAACTTTAGCAATCGGCTCCAATATGAAAGAGCTGACGATTTTCTTTTGGCCATCTGAAACAGGTACACATCAAGCAATGCTAATTACAGATGAGGGAAAGTAGCAATGTAATCTACAATCTACACAGACATCGCATAGCTCACAACAATATAGGTAAATTTGTTGTTTGCAGGAATGTGTGTTTAATAGATTTGAATGTGAAAATGGAGCATGAAAAATAACAGAAAATTTTGTTACAACTACCTTAATATAAGAGGAAGACTTTGGAAGAGGTTGTTCAGCAGAGCAGGAAAGCATTCAACAGGTGATGCCAAGAAAGGCCAAGTATTTAATGCCTTTTTTCTTTCCTTTGCCACTAAAATGGCAGCTGACACAACCACAACAATTGACAAAGGTAAAAAAGAAATGGCTGAAATAAGGAATGAAGAGTACTTAGGTAATTTGTAGGACCTGTGGAAGTCACCAAAAAACTTTTTCATACAATTTCTGAGACATGACCAGTTATCTTTGGAAAGCTATAGAGGACTGGTGATATTGCAGTTGACTGGAAAAGGGCAAACAGTGCCTAGTTTTTCAAACATATCTGAAAGGGCAGCTTGGAAATAATAGGCCAGGTCAGCTTTCAATTCCCCATACAGTAATGGAACAAATAATTTCCTAAAATTACACCAAAAGAAAGGAAAAAGTGTTTTAAAAAAAGAAAAATAAGAGACAACATTGTAGCAGCACACATGTATTTGTAAACTTCCAGCCCTGCAAAACTAATTTCCTGCAACAATAGGAAACCTGTTTTGCAGATGAGGGAGGGAGCATGGGGAAAGAAGACAAATAGTAAATGTCGTATAGCTTAACACTGGTTAACATATAGCTGGACATTAGTAAAGCTTCTGATACTGCCTAATAGGACATTCTCATAAGTAAGCTCAGAAGTGCTCTACTGTAAGTGCTATGGTTCACAACCAAATGCAGAACCAGACACAGAGCAATTTTCAGTGGTTCGCTGTCAAAAATAAAAGTGCTTTGAATATGGTGCAGTACTATCAAATATATCCTGAATATCTTGGATGATGGAGTAAACATACAGTGCTATATACATATATACACAAGAAAGATGCAGATACATTGATTAATTATATTAATAGGTATTTATTATCATATTAATATGTATAATGTGCATCTGAATTAACTGCAGGTAACAACAGCTGCAAAGAGCTGGAAGCTCATTTAGGTAGGGTTGGGACTGAAGTCCAGAATCATTTTTTCAGAAACTCAATACAGATTGCAAAAGATCAGGATGTGATTCAATAAGGATAATTACGAAGTTTTATAGGTAGATAGAAATAACCAGTTACATAAGTACAAATAGAGAATGAAAGGAAAGCATGGTTACAGGAAAGCAAAAGTGGACCATGAGTCACTGTGCTGAACTTCTGCCAAAGCCCAGACCTCACTCTGGACGTACTGACAGAAGGGATCACTCCAAGGTATCTGAAGTTGTTCTCCCACCCTTCTTGGCACTGGAAAGGCACTAGGCAGAGTCTGAGTTTGTGCTCAGTTTGGGGCACCACTTTTCAAGGGAAACATGAGCTTTGGGTACATGAGGATCGGAAATCTATCTGTCCACAAAAGTGGAAGAATGGTGCCATTATCTGAGGGAGGGCAGGAGACAAATTTCTGCAGAGGAAATTCTGAAAAAAAATCTAATGTTGGGGATTGTTAATGACTACAATAGATGACTTTAAAAGGTTGCTCTCTCCTATCACTGGAATTACTCAACTTGTTGGAAAAGTATCTGGAAGAAAAACTAAGTGAACTGGCACTGACTTTGACTTATTGACATCTGTTCCAACCCCACTGCCTGGGATTTCGTGCCAGTGTCTGACAGTAACTATTTACGTGGATTTGGTATCTTCTGCCTTATCTGTGAGTAATGTCTGATCTTGCCTGACTTTTAATTGGCCCATTTCTTGTTTTGTTAAAACCTTGGCAATTTTTTCTCTGGTATATCTACATACCATGTAGGCAACCTTATGGATTCCCTTGTTTGTGAAAGAGTAACATCTTTACTGACTTTTTCAACCATCTCCAAAAGAAGCCTGAAAAACAAACTGTGTAATCCAAAACATCCCTTGCAGGGCTTGTGAACATCTATCTGGTCCTCATCGTTCATGAAGGAAAACATTCTGATGTGCCGAGAGTGGCTGACAGCTCCATGGTCAGTGCTCATCACTATCTCGTTTCCCTCTCACCTTCTCCTTGACTGCCTTTGTCCACCAGCTCCGTTCCTGTCCAACATGCAATGACTTCTCTGGAGTGAATCTACTTTTTCTTTTCTTTGTTCGCCCAGTTGCTAGCAGGATGATTCCTGAGAAAAATTCCCAGGCACTACAATCAATACATTATTGTTGATCATAGTAGTATTAATATTTTCTGTTTACAATTACTCACATATAGTAATTACATGCAGTCTTATTTTCAGTTTGTACAAAATACACATTGAGAGGTGATATTTAATCTTATCTAAATAATCTATTTGCAAGATTATTTCTGTTTTTCAGACATGAAATATTGTGTTCCTTCTACATAAAGCAGATTGATTTGAGGAAGAGATATAGGGAGTGGACAAAGCTTAGGTCATTTGTTATCCTTCTTAAGTCTTCAGTGAACTCTTCTAGGGAAATATTACTCTACTTGTTATTCTTACAGCAGACAGATATTAATTCTTACCTTGCATCCACCTGCTTATCTACCACATTACAGAGGGGTCCTGCCCACATTTAATCAACTGGTTAAATGCCAGTTTAATTCTTCTATGCTGTAGGCCACAAGAAATGTGTTCAAAGGACAGCCCCTCATATACACACCACAGTATAAACATTTTAATGAAAGAGAATTTTTTTTTGTAGGAGGAAAAAAAGTTCTTTTGCTTTGAAAATAATGAATAAGCTCTCATTGAAATGAACCCTTTATGTATATCTTTATGTTTCTGATCTGGCAGCTTTGAAGAGCTGATATCATCAGTTTTAGAACCTGGAGTCTGGCCACTATTCTCTGAAACATGATTTACAATGGAAAAGACCATTTGAAAGCAAGTAAAACAATGCAGAACAAAAGATTCAGGTACTTTTCAAAGCTTGCAAACTTTTTATTACTTTGCAACCTTTTTTCCTAACATACGAACCATTCGGTGTCTCTCACCCATACCACTGCCATGCTACTCTGCCGCTGCATTTAGGATACTAGAGCTAGTGACGGCAGAGTTTAACTTCAATTTTACTACTCCGTTGGAAACTATTTGTATAATTCCCACTGCGTGATGCTGCACAGTTGTTCTTGAAAGAGCTTACACTTCATCAGCCCAAGCAAGTACATACTTCAGTTCCTCTCATTTGTAAGCATAAAAGCATACTGGTGTAAGTCTGACTGCACTGAAATGAAAACCAAACTCAGACATGGGCTTTAGCAGAGATGGGAAACCTCCTCTAATAGTGCTTATCATTTACAAAGCACTTCTCATAGGAGCCACCTCACTTCATAAATGTAACTCTTTTCTGCAGGCAGAAGAACTGAGGCAGAGGCCGTAAGGTTCAGCAAGCCTCAGAGGCTGACCTCTCAATTCAACAGGAGTAAAGACGGTGCTTTGGAATCCTTTCCTCCCTTAACCCATGCATTTTTACTTACCCAAAGTCACAGCGACAATCAGAGCTGGAATCAGGATTAAAGTACATGATGGCTCTGCACACTAACTGTAAGCCATGACTTACTACACGTGCCCAGAGGGCAGCTTTTCAGATTTTGAATCACAGCCTGCTCCAGCCCACCATTTGTGCTGATAGTCCCTGCTGGTGCCTGGCTGAGCTGAGGAGATCCAGCCTGACACCCACCACCACAGACCCCCAGCGCTCCTCCTCCAGTGGGAGCTCACCCTCTTACCAACACAGGCTCCCAGGCACCCCTCATCCCAAAACTGCCCCAGATGAAACTGAGGTCTCTAAACATAACAGTAGGTTCAAACCATCCAAAAATGCACCACAAACGGAGCTGCCACAAAGCTTTAAACCATCCAAGTGTTAATAGGCTTTTTTCTTACAATGAAAAATTCAGAATCAATTTCTTTCTCCTTTTCTAATCATTTCACAGGCTTCTAAAAGAGCAGAAGCTGTATCAAAATATGCTCTGGATGCTTTTTGTAACAGGAACTCATTTTGAGAGTCCCAAGTCCTGAAAGGCACAGGTCCTTTCCTGTATGTACTGGTGAGGTAACTGTCAGAAGACAGATAGAAGCTTTCTGAAGTAGCCTTTAAATCTTCTGTGGAGACAACAGGAGACAACAATTGGATCAGACGTCTGAAAACAAAATCACAAGAGGCTGAAGAAAGATTTCTGGGGTAATTCAAGGAGGTGCCTCTGACTCCAGCAACCCACATTCTCAAGGGAATCTCAAAGGCCCTTGGACATGGACCATCTGCCTCTGCTGATGAACTGCTTAGTCACAGCAGAATTTAAGAGAATGGTAGGGCTTCTCTGCTTTCCTTAATCAGCCTTATCCTACTGGAGCTTGTGCAAGTGGAGGGTCAGGCAGTGTGGAGCACAGCTCTTCCTTCTTGGAACACTTGTGTGCTAATCGTCCCATTCTCACCACATCCTTTCCTCCCACTTGCACCAAGGGAGAGGGAGCAGCAGGCAAACAAGGTGACTCCGTAAATTCAGTAAATCAGGGTCCCTATGAATATCCTCTGGATTTACAGTTACAAGCAGCATCTAGCCTTGGAACTACAGGAATTAGTCTTTCGGGTGTGCAGTCCTCAAATTTCATAAGTTTGTTGTGTTTGCGTTCACTTAGCATAATAGACACTTAATTATTCCACTTGCCTTAACTTTAATAAAAATGCTCTAATCCTGAGAGCATATGAAGAGATCACGCAGAGCAGGCTTCAATATATAACACTGTACTCTCGTACTTGAGGTTGTTTTGTGTAACTAAGCTCAGCTCTGAGGCATCAGGTCTCTGTTCTTGCCCACTAATTTCCTATGAACCCAGAGATGACCCAAGGATCCCCATATTCCTTCTGCTCTGCATTCCACAACAGTTCTGAAATGTGCAAAACCATCATGTACTCTGTAAGAAAGGTAATAGGCCAGACAAGGCTGGGTTCGTCTCCTGTCATGGTGCTGGTGTCTCCATCTCAGCCAGCTCCAGCTCCTACAGTGTTGAGAGAAGCACAAACACTGTGGAAAGCCATTGCTCTCATATGTAAGACATCTTGAACTGGCCAAATATGTTCTCGCTCCCTGATTCTCTCTCACCCAGAAAGAGAATCAACGTTCATCTGTAGACATCAACATTTGTCCAGACAAACCCTACACACTTTCTCTGAGCCCTGACTCCCTGAAAGCCCCCAGTTTCCCTCCTCTCCTTTGCTTCCCCTTACTCAGCAGCTCCTGCAGCCTAAAGAAGCATCAGGCCTACGAACACTAGAGCGTGAAAAACACAAATGAACATGTAACGCCCACAGCTTGCAACTACCTGGTGACATTTTCTTCCACCTTCCATGGATAACTCAAACTCATAGCAAGAACATTCAGTGCTCTGTTCAGGTCCTGCACACAGTCCATGTTGCTCTTTGCAGGAGTGACCTTTGCTGGCCACTCATTTGCTACGCGCATCTCTATGTAGTGTGGCTCTCAGACTCCAAGCAAGGAATAAGATGGTCTGTAGTGCACCAAAGTCTGATGGACTGCCTCTGGTGCTTTGCTTCAGCCAAAGTTCAGTGTTACTAGTTCATTTATCTGAAGATCCATTCTACATGATCATGTAAGACCAAATAATTCTCTCAGATGCAGTAAATTATGACAGTAATTAATGTGCAGCAAAAAAAAATGATTGTGGCAGTCCTTGCTGGAATAGCAGCCTTGTTGGCCATCCTCTAACTCCCTGCATCTCCAAGCCCTGCAAACAGGCAAGGCAGAGCAGCCTGAAAGGCAGCCCCAAAAAGCAGGCACAAGACTGGTACAGTCCCTCTCTCAGGCATGGACTAAGCAAATATGGTCGGTCACTCCAGCAGAGAAGACATATCTGAAAAACTGGAAGGATCTGCACAAAAACCCATGACACGCTGCACTGCCTCAAAATATTCTCTGTGATTTTCCAGAAAAAGAAATTTTAAAAGTCCATTATTACTCTGGTCAGTTATTCGTTTTTTTCTTCCATTGTTCCATTAGCCTCACTCTAACACTTTCTTCTCCCAGATCTCAACTAAAACTGCTTCAACCATGCTTTTCCTTTAATAATGTGACCTTTTTTTTTTTTTTTTCAGAGCAAAAGTCTGCTCTTTTTACACTTGCTTTACAAGGCAAATTTGGCATACAGTTCAGTTGCGTATCCTGATGTTGGCTTATTGAAGGCAGGTGCACACTTTAATATATATGGGCACAGGGACCCCCTTCCAGACTATAAAAGAATACAGGGCATGTCCTCATGTGCAATATCTCTAATATTTTTTTTTGTTCATAAACCTAAAAATATGAGCTTTTCTTTTGCCTAAACATATTACCAGTGAGTACGAACAGGCAGGCACCATATTTCTACATTACACAGAGATGGTGTTAAAATGGCTTCATTAAGATTTTTTCTAGCATATTGTCTTTATGTGATAGTAATGGGGAAAGGAAATGTTAATGCAATGTTGCACTTTCATTGCTAACAGGAGAGAATCATGCAAGAAAATATAACGTGGCAAAGTAGCTTCAGCAAGCCCAACTGCCATCATTTTATTGTCTGGAAAGAGGTGATACAGCATGCTGTCAAGCAAAAATCCTTCATTTACTATTTAGCATTCTTATTCCATTAATAATATATAATCAACAGTAAT
Organism: Falco peregrinus; assembly: GCF_023634155.1. Taxonomy (NCBI): domain Eukaryota; kingdom Metazoa; phylum Chordata; class Aves; order Falconiformes; family Falconidae; genus Falco; species Falco peregrinus. The sequence continues at coordinate 101,759,876 of NC_073724.1, forward strand.
AGAGAACAATTATTCTGTCTGTAATTAAATAAACATGGTCCACATGATGCCATCCTCCAAGATCTTTAGTGTGGTGGGTTTTTTATTTTATCTATATGTAAAATGAGTCCACCTGTGGATGTCAGAAGAACATTTTTTGCTTTCTAAAAGTAAAAAAAAAAATAACAGAGGATAAGTGGTTTGTAAAATTTCATTCCCATTTTCTTGTGTTCATTCAAACCCCTTTAAAGGCCAAACCTATGCAGGCTGCAATCTCATTCAGCTGTGCCCTGTGCTAGGCCATCTCCTGGTTGCATAGACCAGGGACCGGCTGGAGCAAGGAGCTCTTTGTCTCTGAGGCATTTGCTTATGTTCCTGTCTAGGAAAAACGAAGATATGAAGAAAATGGAAAGAGGCAGTGGGGCTGTACCCACACAGGGCTTCCCTCAGCATGGAACCAGGATGCTGCTGGAAATCAGAAGTGCCCCAAGCTCAGATATGTATGTCTGAAGATATTTCAACATATTTCTCACTGATTCCCTGGGCGCCTAAACACCTTTGCGAGACTGTAAAGGCATCTACAGCACTAATTGAAACAAGTCAGAGGCATGGCCTTGGGCACCACAATTCAGCTGCCGAATCTGTTAAATTGTTAACATGGTCTCTGATATGGAATCAGCCCATGCCACTTAGCTGTCCTCAAAAATGCCCGAAGCTTGGGAGTGAATGTGAGTCAGGGACCATCCCCAGAAGGGAGCAAAAAAGCAGCTCCCCAGGTGTGGAGGAGAAGGAAGCAGAACGACATCTGCACCTGCCCTTTTGTGAAAGGCATCCTCAGACCCAGAGGGTGGCTTTGAGCACAGACACAGCCTGAGAAATTCAGAAGAATGTGTTCAAAAGTGGATTTGATACTCAATATTTGGGGGTTTTTTGGTTGGTTTTGTTTGTTTTTTTTTTACTGGGGATTCATTTGAGAGCCAGAATGTGTGACTGACCAATAAACCCCTACAGCAGAAGAAGGTTCAGAGGAGATGGGCAAGGACAATGTGCCCATGAAGCTCAGAGAATACTGCAAAGCAGCTGACTTTATCTCAACACAAAGAGGACCAGAGGGGACCTTTGTTTTAGATAAATAGCTATCAATGGTTGAGTTGATCAGCTAGTGGTGTAAATGTCTCCCTGAGTTATGCAGACTAGCATGGGGGGAGTGAGCCCAACATGGAGTATAGAAATAAACAACTAACAAAATAACTTCAAAGAGAACAATGGGCTTGAATTGGCTTTAACACACTCATTCCTTCCCAGCAACCAGGGATGCCCAGAGTCGTGACAGTGAGTCATAGAATCCCTGAATCACAGGATATCTCAAGTTGGAAGGGACCCATAAGGATCAGCAAGTCCAACTCCCTGCTCCTCACAGGACTACCTAAAACTAAACCATATGGCTAAGAGTGTCATCAAGATGCTCCTTGAACTCTGAAAGGCTTGGTGCCATGGCCACTTCCCTGGGGAGCCTGTTCCAGTGACCAACCACCCTCTCAGTGAAGAAATTATTTCCTAATGTTCAACCTGAACTTGCCCTGACATAGCTAATACAGTGAGCATATTATAGAGACAAGTAATGGGAATCACACTGGTATTTGACTGAACTGATTTCTGTATTCTGCTAAGTGTGACGTATTAGTATTGTGGGTTTGGTAGAATTTGTATCACTCTGCTAAATAAAAAATCCCGTGTAGCATCAACGATCTTCAAATAGCTATTTTGATATTAAATATTATGCCATCCATGTGTTGAATTTCTGGAGGAAGCTGGCCAGAGAGTACTGGACTCTGCCAGGAAGACCATACCTTTCCTTCCACGTAGCAAAGACTGCAGCACCATGGAGCATGCCCTCTGAATTTGGGCTTAGTTCTATCAGCTGCCAAGATGCTTGTGCTCCTTAATCCTTAAGTCATACTAAACAAGGAATCTAAGTGAGCTTCTAAGTCCCCTATGCATAAATGTAAGTTATACCTGTAGTCTTTAATTCAATCATCTTTCAGTTCCAGTCACTTTGCCTGTGGTGACATCAATGCCGTGTTGTCTTCTGGTTCAGATGGTAATTACTTTTTACCCCTTCAGAAGGTTATTTTTCCGCCTTCTCAAATCCAAACCTAGAGGACAGTACATTTCTCTTAACTCATGGGTTGTAAGGGCAGCCCATTATAAAGTCCCGCACTTCGTGGAAAGTGCAGGGCTCCACACAGCAGACCTGCCTTGGGTCTCTGCCAAGGAGCAGCAGGTCCCTGCTCTGGCCTGAAATTTGCACTTGAGCACAAGCATACACCCACGCAGCATGGACAGGAGATGAACTTGGGCTCCAGCCAGATATCAGACCCAGGCCAACTCCTTAGCTGAACATATCTATGATTACCGTACCATTACATCAGATCAAAACCAATAAACTTCAGCATAAGCATTTCATCCCATTCTTAAAAGATGTGGAGGTCACCTGGGGACTGAAAACAGGCAGAACAACCTGCTCATCTAGAAAACAAGTGGCAAAAAGTGCTGCTGTACCCCTGTAAAACTTGAGGAGTGCAGCCATGATGTACTAGCTCACTTCCCTACCACATCACTTCTTTGCTTACACCTCTTTGTCCACTGTGCAACTCATGTGAATGACACTGCTCTTCTGATAAACCCTTGATGATATCAACTGTCAAAGAATGGGCTTCTTAAAAGAGCTGTACAGTTCAGTATTTGTTCTACTGAAGGCTGCAGCATTCCTGCTTATGCAGCTAATAGACACAGTGAACTCTGCAAAATTTTATCCCCTGCTTCATCACTATTGCATCACAGCAGTCTGATAGGAATGTCTTACTCAAAAAGCTCTGTTACACCCATATCTATTTTTTGCTTTCTTTTCCTGCACCCGTTTTTTTCACTGGTAACTGAATAGGCATGTGTAAACAATATTTTAGCTGTTCCAGTGCTAAAAAGCTGTATCGGTCTTCCAGATCTCCAAGCATAACAAAAGGAATAGCAAAGACACAGAAATTAAAAATGCTGATTTTTAATTATCAGTCTGAGGTTGGCAGAATCAAGATTGAGAAACCTGTTATTGTGTACATGCCTAATTCATGAGCCAGAAAAAGTTGCATCCTTGATCTCTCACCACTGATAAAAAATGCAGAAAATATTTTGTAGGCAAGGCTGCCTTGTTGGTATCTGTGCTCCTTAGCCATGTTAGAAACTCCTCCTCTGAAATCCCATGAATTCTCTATTTTGAACTTTGTGCTAAGGGGGAGAATGCATTCAAGCACATACTCCAAGAAATGACTGTAAAATCAGCACCTTTTCACTCTGTTTATCTTTCCCATGCATGTATTCAGAGACATCTCTTCTTCCATTAGCGATAATGGGAGGTTTTTTTCTGGTTTATTCTCTTATCACTGCAGAGGTCATACCGGTAAGATAGCTATACATCATTAACAGCATTACAAAGCCAAGCACTAGCTCCCACCGGGAGCAGAGAGATAGAAGTACAAACTGGAGACAATGGGGCAACATAACCCAAGTATCTGAAAGAAGAGTTTTGCTTGATCAACATTTGTCCTGGGGCTGAGGAGGTTCAAGACATCAGGACTAATTTAGCTTTCACTCCCCTTGTTGAGTTTATAGATCTGATTGTCAGAGAGAGTAGAGAGAGTTTGTCTCTTCACAAACGGGGAAGCTTTGAATTAGAAATACCTGAGTTACAATAATCTAAAGTGTCGTGAAAGCCCTTTAATCATTTTTCTGATCAAAGCTGAACAGTCAAAAGTTAGACCTGAGACTGTCCTCATCACCAAAACACTCTCTGCTTCCAGAGATGATCCCATTTATGACCCCAGCAGAAATGTCAGGCAGCAATTTCATGGGTAGCGGACCCAGTGTAATAGAGGGCATTTTGCTCTTCCTCTCTGTTCACACTCCTCTCCCTTCCCTTGTTTTACTCATTTTTCACCAGGGTGGTTAGTTAAATCGGTTCACAGTAGGGTCTGATGAGCCAGCACAAAGTAAACAGCAAGGAGATGACCAGGAGGGATAGAGGAGGGTGGAGGCAGGAGGGACCTTTCAGCAACAATAAGCTGTTAAAACATTCACGACCTCTCAGGCAACCACAGCCTAAATTAGATGTGAAGAACTGGGCAGTGCCTGTCTTTTTCCATGGACTCGAGGCAGACCCTAGAGCACTGGCTTAGCTCAGATATCCAGCTTTTAGACAGCTACACTTAGATGAGGTCAGTCCCCACCAGAAGTACTTGAACTGCCAGGGCAGGGTGGACTTGCTCCGTTTTTATCACATTTCAGTTAGGGACACGTATGTACTCAGGAGCACTGCAGTGTCGAAGAAAAGTGAAATGTACATAAATACTTACAGAACGAGGACCCTGGGGTTTTAGCCTAATCCTGGAGCACTCTGAGTGCAGTGCAGGCTTCCCCAGTAGGACGTTCAGAGGCCTGACTGTGAACTCGCATCTATTCTCTTATTTCTTTTCATTTATAGTTTCATTTATAGTTTTACAAGAAAATTAAGTCCATACTTTCAACGGAGTTGAACAAGGTAAGAGAAATAAGTCCACTGTTCAAAGGAGGAGAAGGCTCGTGCCAGGAATGAAGGCATGCTGACTGCCATAGTGTGTGGCAGGGCCAGATGTTCAACAATATTTATGCACTGAAAGCAGGTCAGATAATCTACAAGAGATGAAAATTTGTCCTTTTGACTACTCCCTTCAAAACCACTGGTCTGTGTTTACTGATCTGATTCAAGTGAGATTTCAATGGAGTACTTAAATACAGAGTCTTTTATAAGTACATATTTGCAATACAGACTTGGATTTTCTACAGATGGCAGAAGAAAGAAGAAGTGCATGTCAAGCCTGCACCTCTTGAGGCTGTCTCAGCATAACTGCCTTTAACTTGCGGAGCATCTTGGGAACTTGGACTCATAAAAAGATGTTCAAGGCATTTTTATGCCAATATAACAGTAGATCCACAAAAAGACCAGCGTGTCATACATGAAATGGAAAATACCAAGAGTTCAAATATGAAAGCAATGGAGTCCAAGTGAGCAGAATCGGGGAAAAAATAGGTCCAGGAAATGCAACAAGAACACAGTCCTTTTTTTCCTCCATGGTTCAAGTGCAGTTATACTGCCATTTTGAGGAGGTAGCCAGATACTACGTGCTAAAGTGGATTGTCCTGGAAAGCCTTGTGTGGTATGTTCTGTGACTCTCTGTACAAAAGGCATTTGCAGAACACTGATTGAAAATCTCCTGTGCTGTGGAAGATAGTCCCAGGGTTCCACAATCAAGGCTGTATGCCCAAAAATATTTGTGATTACCTGAATCAAAGGGGACCATTCTTTATTGAAACTATTTCGATTGAATCTAATAAACCATTGATACTTTTATTGTTGAACACTGCAAATATCTTTCCCTTTTAAGCACAATCTTTTAAGGGAACTGTTCACAACATAGCTCGGTAAGAAACATTTTTCTTGGGTTTTCTCCAACCATTCTTGCTAATGTGCTAAGTTCTTCCATCCATTACCTTAGGAATAGGCAACGCACTTTAATCTAGAAGGTGGTTTCCTGTCCCTTGATGATCTGGTTCTTTAGCAAATCTTTCTGTGTTAAGCTTTGTTTTTACTACTAACCGACTACATTAGGACTTAAAAATTTTGTACAGCCAAAGTAGGTGTGGTACTATTTATAAATCAAGGGCAAGTTATGCAGTTTTCATAAGGTGGTTTATATTGCATATTTGAAATCTGGAGGTGTTTCAGGAATGTATCATAAAACCACCTTCCATAAACTGTCTCTCAGGAAACAGTAATGATAACAGAGGCAGACAGATCTCACTTTAAACAAGCTACCTTGTACCCTTGATTTACTAAATTTCTGAAATTTTTTTTAACCAGATTGAAAATCTTTCCAACTTTTTGAAGTCTTATCAGCTGAGTTTTCAGAAGATTCACTTTACTGCTAAGATTTCCAAACACTCAATAATGTAAGGCTATATAGCCATATAAATCTTGCCTCATAAGTTTTACAGATGTATGAAAATCCTAATTGTATACCGTGTACAGCATAAAAGTTAAAATAATTCCATATATAAAATAATAAAAGTACACGTATTAATTAAGCTGCCAGACGCCAAAATGGTGAATTTATAACCGCCAGAAAAAGTTTTGGCGTCTGTGCAATTTAGTGAACGTGAACTGTAACTTTTCTGGATTTTACCTCACTTCTTAGTTTCACAGAAAAATGTGTGCAGAGCTTCATGGCTGACAATGTGGGTGTCAGAAGCCTGAAAAGGGTAAAACAAATTGGAAAAGTAGAATGAAAATATATAAAAACCTGTAAAATTACTATGTTCCCTGACTGTAGGCAAGAACTATATTTAGATCTGGTAACCATAATGGGACATTGGTCAGAAGATGAAGGACAAATTTCAATACATGTTCATTACTTTAAAGAAATTACACCTTGGAGTAAGCCTTTTATATTGAAAAAGTATAGTAGTTAAAAAAAAAAAAAAGCTTTTGTGCAGAAAGTAGTTTACCTAGCCAATATTCTTCTGTGTTCATTTTGCTGTTATTGAATATATCTCTGTAAATAAGAAATGCCTTTCACAGCTGAGTTTCTCCATTTGCTCAGTCCTTCAGTGAAGTTAGTTCACGGCAACATGACTGGCTCCTGAGTGAAGAAGCCCTGGGAGAGTTCTGTTTTGTTTTATTTTATTTAGCTATCCTAAAATATTTTTCTTGTTTGTTCATTACCCAAGGTCTAATAAAACCTGTCTAGCTTCTGACATATTTCACCTGGGTTTTTTGTGGAAGACCTTGAAGGCCCAGGGGAATGGCTGGGAGACCACAGATAAAACGCAGATACTGATTTTTCACATAGGAGCATTTCTTCCAAATGCTTCCTAGGTATTTGAGTTTAATGTGTGTCAATTGAAACACAGCACACAAATAAAGTACAAACTAAATTATTTTATTCCTCTACACAATTCTAATTACCTCTTTTCACACTGATGTCATAGTCATACCAACTACATCAATATCTGTTGAAAACCATCTGGACTTGCAATATTAAATACAAACACCCATAAACCAGAAAATCAGCAGTAATAAAAATAAACTTTTCCAGATTCTTTTACAAGAGACAGGAACTACTCCTTTGAGGAATCCTTTTTGTGTAATTGTTTAAAAAATTAGATTATGGACTGCAGATTATAATGACAAGGGACTTTAGGTTATTATATATACCAATACAACTTGAAATTAATTTGTTGCAAAAGATACCGTGTCATAGCTGCTTAAAAACACTAATAATGAGATGGAAACATTAAAAATAAAAAGCTTCACTGGGACTAAGCCTGATCCAACAGGTTCAGTTTCTTCCATGACACTTGTCGTGAAGACAGAGCAAATAGTAAAACATCCAAAAGGAGGTGGTTTGTCTCCCCACCTTCTCTCCCTGCTTTCCCTGCTCTCAGCCCTACCTCCCACAGGCCAGCTCTGAGGGTTGGTTTGGTGAATTGAACTGGAGGGGTCTGACAGGAGGCAGGGGCAGCTCAAGGTAAAAGTCAGGAGTGGGTGGCGAAGAGCGAGGGCGTGGAACTTCTGCCGTTTGGGTAAGATGGCCACCCTCCCCCTGTTGAAGTGGTACCCTCAGCTCTCTGACACTGTAACGCTGCTTATGCACTACTACACCAGACCTGAGGCTTCAGAGCTTCATTCCAAAGTGAAATCACAAAGACTTCTGGATGCATAACAATGAAATTAAAATGCACTTCAGTCTCAATGTGCCTTAAAAAGGATTTGGTAACCTTACACTTGCTTACAGATGGGGGAAAAGTAAGACATCAAGAAGTCATTAGAGTAGGTCAGGGACCAGAACTCATGTCACCTGAAAGCTAGGCCTGTTCTCTGGCTTCTAGGCCAGGGCTATGATCTTGATTAGAACTAAAGAGCCTAACACAGCCAGACAGATTAATCGTGCCGCATCTGGCAGAGTCCAAAAAGGCTAGGGAAAGGACTGGATGTGGTGGGACCTGGCCCTGCTGGTAACACACAAGCTTACATATGACTGCCAGGTTTCAGCCTGACACATTCCTCTCTTGCCTCACCTTTGTGCAACGAGGCACCAAAAGAAATGACACAAGAACTGAAGTGATGAACAAGAACCAGGTCCTCAAAACCTGGAAATCCTTTCCCAAAGTTCAGTAAATAAAAGTTGTAATCTCTTCTCCAGCTTTCACGTGATGGTTTGGGCTGCCTCTGGAGAGTTCATCAGGTGGATGAGGAAAAATGACAGATGTGTGCCCTGTCAAATCAGCAGTGCCACCCTACCATGCAGCTGAGAGGACGGTGACTGCAGTCTTCCTCCTCACCCTGTGACTATGTGGAGGGCAGGTACACTGCAGCCTGTCTTGGATGCAACTTGCTTGGTAGAGGCCACCCGAGCTCTGGGTACAATGAAGACACCACCCCCACTATGCTGGGCATCTCCCAAGTTGCTGTGGCTCACATCAAAAGGCTTTGGAGCGTCTTCTGTCTTGGTGTCTCTGTGAAACTATACTATCAGAGCTGGTTGCTTCCAAGGGGATCAGGAGCTGGGAGTTAAGGAGTGACTGTGGGGGACTGACTGTACCCTCACTGGCAGGGTGCAGCCCCACAGGAGTGAACACAGTGAGCAGAGCTTGCAGCAGGGTCCATCAAGAGCCCCCAGCCATGGCCAGTGAAGTTCTGACAGTCCAGTCAGGAGCAAAAGGAGATGGGGCCAGAGACAGGCTGGAGACAAGTCTTCAACATCCCATCCAGGAGACAGGTGGACTACCAGGTAGGTCGGAGGTCTGTGCTGGGGGCAGAACCAGGGACAGGGCTGGAGACCAGCAGTGCTGTGGTGTTGCTGGGGTAGGGGCTGATGGCCCCAGGGGGATGAAATGGATTCCTGGGCCCTGGGCAGGGGCCTGCACAGCAGACCATGGCTTGTCACCCACAGACAGGGCATTCCCAGTCATAGGAGTCATTTCAGATGGGCAGTGGGTGGAAGGCATAGCCATGCACAGGGCACTGCATGGCAGAGGTGGTTCATGGCTGGCCCTACATGACCTATTGGGACTGGATTGAGCTACTGGTGGCTGCAGGCCCTGCAACTGCTTTCTTTTGGCTGAAAACACAGAAGAAAAGAAAGGAGGCTTCATAGACAGCTAAATATATTCTGAAAGTTTTCAGACCTAAGGTCCCATAGGCCAGGTTGGTAAATGAGAAAAGGTGGGCATAAAAGCACATGATCTTGAAGACTAGGGCAGGGAAATGACTGAGGTAACAAAGAAAAAAATCTTTAAAAAAACCACCTTTAGTGGCTGAGGAAAAGCAAAGGCATAACAGGAAGAAAAAGATGGGTGTGCAAAGATGAAATAAAATGTACCCTGTCTCAGCTGAAGAAATACTGGAGAACACCAGGTCCAGGAAGCCCAGCAGAAAGAGGTCTATAAGAGACAGAAGAGAAGACAATGGAAAGAAAGGTGACACAAAACCTGAGGTGTAACACAACATGGGCAAGAAGCAGAAGCATGTAACTGAGGACTGCTTACAAGGAAAAAACATTAAGCTTCTTAAGAGAATGGATCCAAAGAGCAGTGATGTGCCAGCTGCCATGCAGGGACCAGGGTATGACAGAAGGCAGCTCCATTATTATTGTAAAGAAAGAGAATGTTGGAAGTGTATGATGAAGCTGAGGTCAGAGGGACTTCAGACTTCAGATGCAGACCTAAAAATAAATGTTCCCATCATCTGGAGGACTCAGATGTTCTCAAGTGAGCAGTGGAGTGATTTCTACACAGAGATGTCACTCTACCAGCCACAGCTTAGCGTGTTTTAGGTCTACAGAAGCATTTTTCTCTTAGATAACTTAGAAAGTAACAGTCACGAGGCAATTCTGTTTTACATACAATGGGAGTTTGAGAGCAGGTCAACAATTCCAGTGCAGCAGCTTGAGATGGAAGAATGATGAACCCCAGAACTCATCAGCCTATAAAGTTTTAATAAATGGGACAGCTATTTTCAGGTTGTCTCTAAAGGACACACTTAAGAAAAGCTGGCGTGTGGATAGACAGTGGCACAGGCAGCGGGCTGGTAGACTGGCTTTAGATAGAACCCAAGCCACAAAGTGAGAGAAGTCACATACAGAGAAAAACCCTGAGACACAGTGAGGCCACTGCATGGAGGAGGTGCCTATGAGCAGGCAGGGGCTGTGGAGAGGGGATCAGCCCAACAAAGGAGCAAAGGATAATCAGAGCAGATGTGGCTGTCTAGATATTTTGCAAATAAGAAAGCTGAAGAAATGCTGTCTTTGAACCTGTAGGACTAGTGAATCCTTGAGTATACCATCCACCAGGCTTCACATTTTGATAGGACTGGAGGAGGGATAGGACCCCAGTGACAGAGATGACAAAAGGCAGGAATGCTAAATGCCAGCACTGGGGTATCTACTCCCATGAGGGGGGTGCTTCACTCACTGCTGGAGACTGTGAGGCATCAGAAGGATTTTGAGGAGCCAAGTTTGGGCGACTAACTACACCAAAGAGGAAGTGGGGTACATGGTCATCACAGAGACTTGGATTAGCCATAAATGAAGGAGTAAAGGGCAAGACCCTCCCGAAATTGCATCATAAAATTGAATAATCACAGTGGAAGGATACCAGGAGCAAGAAGACAGGAAGCCAAAAGTTCTCAGAATAACAAGGGGATTGTCAAAGTGCAAGCTGAGTTTGAACTTGCAAAGAAAGCAAATGGCCAAGGAAATGTATTTCTACAGTGAAGAGAGAAGGAAGTAATTGGCTCTGCACTGAGAGGACAGTGTCAATGTAATCTGTATATTGCCCAGAACTACATGAGTATCTTGCCTTCTTTTCAGTGCAGTTAACAGTGCAGACCTGCTCCATGATCAAACAGGGACATGCATGTGGTCATTATAGTGGTGGTCTCCACAAAGGACAAACTTAGAAGCAGTGAAAACAACCCTTGTTATTCAGTTAGGAGCAGGCAGGTGGAGAAGCTGACGGTCTGTCTTCTGCTAACATTTTCACTTGGCTGTAAGAACTGCAACATAAAAATGCACACATAGCAAGGGATTCTGGTAAAGCCATCATACCAAAAAATCCAAGAAAGTAGAAAGCATCATCCTTAATGTAAAGGGCAAATTAATGACCTAGATATTTGGAACATGGTTGTTTGAACTCAACACCATGCACAACTTGAAAACAAAATGTATGAAGGAAATAATTAAAAGACATGGAGGTAAATATAAGATGGGATAAAAGCTTGCTGAAAGTATCATGCCAGATTCAAAAGAACTCTTGTTCTGAGAGATTGAATTAAAAAAATAATTTTATGTGGGAGGTATAATCTTTCTTTGTAAAATTAATCTGGAATAAGTGGGGATTAATACAGGATTAGTAAGGTGCATAAGGAACCAGCTAAAGGTAACTAGCAAGTGGGGAAGTACCTTGCCACAAAAATGTTGGCTTGCTAATGAAATTTTCTGTTAACAGAGATTTGGAAATCATTCTTATTAGGGAGGAGAATCTGAATAAACAGGAAGAACTAGATGACCTTAAGGAGTGAAGCAACTGAAATGGGATAACATTTAGTGGTATCAAATGGCATGATCTGTACCTAAGGATTCATAAAACAGATTTATGCAATAAACTAGGAGCACATCAGTTCAAAAGGTGAGGAGAACAAACTGAATGTGCTAACTATCCTCAGGATCTGTTGCCAATGTAATACAACTAAGACAAAGGTAGTGCAAACCTAAAATATACCAAAGGCCACATCTAATACAGTTAGGAAAGTATTGGTGCTATTGTTAAAACCCTAGGAGATCATCTTTGCACTATTGTATACTGTCACAAGGAAAGATTCCTCTACCCTAGATCAGGCATCTAAAAGCTAAGTGGGTTAGTATGAGCAACTTATCCAAGACTCCTTTATATGCGATGAAGAGAAATCCAGAAAGCTTATAATCTCAGCCTATAACAGTGTCTAATGCAAGTCTAGTGCAACGCCTTCTGGAGTTTTCTCTCTTCTTTTTCTTTTCTCTGAGTATAATGGTGGTCAAGGCTGAACACCTCAGATGTGTGAAAATAGGTAAGGTGAAGCTGGGTCAGGAATAGAGGCTAACAAGCACGGTCTGACCCATGGGATGAATTTCACCAGGAACAAAAAAAGATTTAAATTTACTTGATAAAGTCCAAAAATAAAAAGGTGTTCTACCCTAGGGTTTACACCATGGTGCAAAAAGATCTAACAAGTTTAAGATTAAGACCAGTGCTGAAGGAGACTTGGCAGAGAAAGAAATGAGACTGAATGATTCCATTCGTCCCATGGTGCTACATTTAAACCTTGCTAGTTATCCACTCCTTGTGTAATCAAATTTGTGCTTTACCAGCTATTTAGAGATAGTCATTCAATAGTATAGACAACTTTATGACTTCACAGTACTTGCGGTATATTTATAGCGTACTCCTTCCTAAAGTAAAACACTATGTAAACAAAATTGTTCTAGACTAGCCTGTTCATATTTGTCAGTAGCTGGAAAACCACAGTGTTTGTCAGTTTGCTAAAGTCATCTTCATTTTATCACTGCCTTTCTTTGTCTCTCCTCTAGTCACAAATTGGCTAAGATTCTGGTTGAAGTTAAGTATCAGTACTAAAATGTTGTGAAAAATATTGCTTAACATACTAAACAGACATATTGTCCATGTTGATAAACGTGATTTTTTTTTTCCAAATAAGCAATATAAATCTTTGAAAACACCCTGCAGAGTAAATGACAGAACTTCATATAAAACTGTCCTGCTTGGTATAAGGCTATTCCATTATTATGAATTGTGTATCAGCACATATGTTTCTCAAATACTCTATGTTTCTGCACATATGTTTCTCAAATAGTGTGTTTCTGCATTATTTTGTAATCCTGTGACCTAGTCTAGCATTAAATCATAAAAGGTTCAGCAGCTGAGTTTTGTCCTTGCCTGTAGAGCACATGTGCCATTACTGTTTCATAAAGCATTTATATGTATCCATACAGCTATTTACGTTTTGCCTCTTTCTTAAATATGACATCTAACATGTGACATTAAGAATCAGCAAATTTGTTTATCCTTTAAACATTTTATGATTTTCAGAAACAATAAAAGGGGGCACTAGAAGATTTGCTTATGATCACATCCTTCTCAACCTCTAACACAGAACTGTCTGTCTTTGGCCAAAGGACTGGGATTGGATCTTTTATGTCTTGTACTTCTTTCTTGTTAATACAAGCTGAGATATAAAGCCTTCTTTCTAGATATACAGCAGAGCCCTTATGAAGACCTCAGTGGGGTGGAAAATTCCCAGAAAACAGATAATGTATTTGCTGTGGTAGCTTCAATCTTCAGCCTGATGGTGCCCCTCCATCATGCCTCTCTGTAATGGCTGACCCATAAAAAGTCTGCCAACCAGTTATGATGGGTGGATAGTGGAGCTATTGTTTGACCTCAGCAGTAACAAACTGCAAGGTATTTATGCTGTTTTTTTAAGAAAATCATGCGTATGTGATTGCAGTGTCAGGCTCCCCTGATAACTCCTGAAGCCACTGGCCAATTTCAGCCAAACCTGGATGAGCTTCAAAAACAAATTAAGTTCCTGCAAGTCTGTGGGGGAGTGGTGGTGAGATAGAGGAGGGAAAGCCCCAGCATTGTCCCTCTGGAAGGGGAAGGGCAAGGGCAGGAGGGCAGTGCAGGGGAGCTGCAGTATTTGGTACCATTTGCTGGGGAGCAGCAACCTCCAGATGGGTATTCTGACAAGCAAAATCCAGCAGCAACTTTACTCCTGGAAGCCAAATTCAGATCTGATCTGAAAATATGCACAACTGGTCAGCCAGTGGAAAGATCTGCTTAGCTAAAATCCCCTACAGAAAGCTCCAGCCCAGGCAGAGCAGGCACCAGCACCTCCAGCATGGCCTGTTTCTCCTCCTCAACAGCAATGGAGCAAAAACAGATTGTAACCTCCCTGTCTTAGCATCACTCTTTTGTATGGCCACTCAACTGAATCACAGCAGGACAAATAGCCAGTTAATGCAATGACTGGTTTCCCCTTTTGTTTGCCTTACAAGAAACAAAATTCACACCCTGCTGGTGCGTCCCCTCAAGATTGTAGTTTCTTCCAAAACTGACTTCAAATGCTACAATATACACCAGTGATACCGTTTTGGTAATGGCAATTGTGGTAGTCTTCTGCAGAGTTCTCTAACAAAAAATAAATAAAATCATCATAAGTCAGCAAGGTCTGAATTCCAGTATAAATTTGAACCATAAATGCAGATGGTGCAGGTCTCTGTAGCTCTGTTTTTAATGAGCAGTCACTCATCTTTCCTCTTTTGTGAAAGGGTATGAAGTGACTGAATTGGAAAACTTCAGCACCAGTTTTCAGAGAATGGGGTACAGCATCTTTGCATGTTCAAGGCAACCCTGGTTTTCAGTAACACCAGTGAATGAGCAGATTCCAAGGAATGTTTGAAAGAAGGATCCTTAATTCCATCTCCAGTTCAATGTGACCAGCTCTTGGATGCTTATACATTTGTTTAAATTAAGCAGAGTTCTCCAAACCTGCAGGAAAGAGAATGCTTCTGTGTCAGCTGGATTCCCATAAGATCAAACTCTCCAGGGAAGCAGGGAAAACTTTTTATTATTTCATGCAAACATTACTTTCTGTGGAAACTAGACATATATAGTTTAGCAGACTGAAATTTCTGTGAACGGTTCCAGTTCAGGGACAGGATCAGAGTGGAATCCTGAAATTTATTACAAATACCAAAGGCTGAGGGGGGATGTGCCGCACCTCAGAGATGGAAGGAAAGAATCTCCCAAGAACAAGCCACAATCAACATGTCATCTGGGCAAATTAATATCCCTATTCCCAGACAGAGAATTTTTTGAAAGGGAGGGAGAAGGGGTGCTATTTTGATTTATAGGGATACTTCAGAACTCAGAGCTTAATTGTACTTTAGCCATGCAAGCTTGTTTAAGATATCACTTCTTTCAAATATTTCAGACCTTCCTTCCTTGAAAGCTCACATCTTCAAAATGACATCTAGTAATACTTCATAAAATACGTAAGAACAGAGATAGAAGTCCAGACTGCAAACACACGAGAGTAAGATCGTTAACACAAAGAAAAACACAAAGTGTGTTCTGCTCCCAGACAAACCGCTTCTCCTTTTCACTTCCTGAATCACCAGTCGCAGACAACTGGAGGAAAAATACCAGCTCGGTTCATACCTCCACACTGGATGCCACCCTCCGGGCAAAGGCCTGACACCTTCGTGCAGGTGCCGCTTTCCTGGACCTGTGTCAGACTCTTGGAGCCAACAAGGAAAACCCTGGGGAGAGGCAGCACAGGGCCAAGACGGGGCTGGCACTAGCGCACTGGCTCCATGGCCACCTCATACCCCGTCACCTCTCCTTCTTCCTGCCCTTTGCACACCCCAGGCGTAACAGGCAGGGGTGTTTTTCTGAGCAAATAGTATCATTACCATTGGAGACTAAATTTTTTCCATCATGTGTTTGCACACCACCTAGCAGAGAGGGTCTGTGTTTCAGTAGGGCGATTTGAATAAAAATTTGAAAACAGCAAGTAACAATAGCGTTGCAGATACTCATCTGGCGCATTTACCCCTCTGACTCTGGCAATGTTGAAAGTTCACTGTGTTACCAAGGAGTTCCTTGAATGTCACAGCTACTTGCTCTGATAAATTAGTGTCTAATGCTAAATGTGGTTCATTGGTTTTCAGTATTAGGCCCTTAATCTCCTTCCCTAGATCAGGAATCTTCTCACCCTGCACCCAGAGAGATCATCAGTCATTCCTTTGCCCGGAGTTACCAAAAACCATCCAATTTTTTAGTAAAAATGTCAAAGTGTCTGTCTAAACATCTTCTGTTTTGGCCTGAAACTGATATGAGTTGAAAGTCTCCAGCTCTTCCCTAAATCCTGACAGTTAGCTAACAACAAATAAAAAACAGCCCAGTGATTTACTGTGTCGATCCCACATTGTTGTGCTCTGTGTTTCTTTAAGAAAGGTGTGAGTATATGTGTAAGAGTCTTGAAATACAGTGGTTGCCATGGCAATTATCTGTGTTTAGAGAGTGGAGGGGAGTAAAGTTCCATGTAAGTGGTCAGAGTAGAGTGCAAATTAAACATGCCTCTTTGCAGCTCTAAATTATGTACTTTTCTACCCCCCTGCTAAAAATATTTGTGAAAATATGCATAGATTGTCTGACGTGCTCCAAACTATTTTTGCAATGCCAGGGTGGTTTTTTTTCCCCCTCAATATTTCCACTTGCCTGTAAGTCCTGAGAGAATAAAGCATAAGCCCATGGGGCAGGGCAAAGAGGAGTTTGTCTGAACACAGGCTGTGCAGAACTGCCCGACTGCGCTCCCATCCAGGAGTTTGCTTATCTGGTTCATTTCTTTTTAATGGGACTGAGTACGTTACTCTTACAAAATTAACAGAGCAAAAATATAGGTATAGCTAAAGGGCTGCAAATTTAATTGGAATAGAATGTTATATAAATATAAATCATCGGGACAAATATCTCAACATTTATATTGTGCTTTGCATTTTCTAACTACTCTTTCCTGGAGCTGGAAAGTCTATACTCCATAAATCTTTGTCCTCGTGTTCTCTCTTATTTTCATTTATCAGCCTAGATTTTTCCCCCCTTTCCTCACCTTCACAATAAGGGTATGATTCCTAGCCTCCACGTGGATGCACGCAGTTTGTGTATTTATTTGCCAGGTGTTCAGTTCTTCATGCTGGCTCTAAGGCCCCACACAGGGCTCTTTTGCTCTCACACAGGAATATTCTAATGCTTAAGGACAGTGATCAAGAACAGAAGTTGTGCAGTCTGATGGCTTCCAGCTCCGATTTCACTGGGATAGTGTTCACCTTGAAGTCCACAAAATAAACAGTGATTTTCAAAATAGCCACAGGCGAGACCCCATTCTGCCACCTCCTGCCTGCCACTTCTCCCAAAACTGGTCTGTGATGGGCACTGGCAGGGTAACGAAACTAGAGTACACACTTTGCAGTGGACTGTGTAAGGAGCAATGGTAACACTAAGGATAAGTCATTCTCTAATGCTTATTTAGAATTCATGTACAACACTTACGTGCTCCACTTTAGTATCTAGCAAATTCAGCAAAGGAATTGATACTATGACAGTTTGACACAGGCACTCTTGAAAAATGTCTTGCTAGGTGCTTCTTTAAATATTAATGCACAAATTGCAAGATTGAAATACATGATTAGGTCATCTTGAAAAAGTGGATCCTGAGGCTCTGCTAGTTCCCAAGCAGCTGTTAGTAAAGGAGCTGTGTGTTCCAGCAACTCTGAACTAAGGAAAGGGACCTGTATTTACTCCTAGATCCAGCAGTGCCACGTTGGATGACACTGAAGTAATTTGTTCCCTCATTTTCCCTCCCTTACCAGTGTTTTAAAAGTTATAATAATCTTCCTCTGCAAAAGAATGGTGTGGGTTTTTGTTTGTAAGCTTTACCAAAGAATCACTAATGATTTGTTCCTTGCCTCACTGTGTTTACTCTTCAGTTTTACACGAGGCAATTGGTGACATTGATAAACAATTCAGTTGATGAGGCAAGGAAAGCCAAAGATTACCAAAATACAATCAGAGTTAATTAAGGTGTGTGACCAGCACGATGGCTCCATGGCGAGGTGGTTTGTTTGGTAAATATACTCCCTTCTGGCAGGCAGTGTGGGAGAGGTGGCATTTTAGGACATATCTAGGCAAGAAGAAGGTGGTGAACAGGTGGAGAATAGATGGGGGAAAGGTCTTTCATGATTACAGCTGTACTACCATCACTGGAGTAAATATGCTATATAGGTAAATTGTGTCCTTTGCCACTACGATGGGGACTGTATTTCCAGACCCTGAAGAATGGCAGATCGCAAGCATCACACCATCTACTCACTTGCAAAGAAAGCACTTTACCAGCGTAAACTGCTTTCTGGGATAAATTGATCCAGTAATACAACCACCCAACGGAAAGGCTCTCCCAAAACCACTGTCTCAGAAAAATCACATTTTATAGCTAGGCAATGCACTCTCTTTCCTACCATCTGATTTACTGCTCAGCTATTACTCTTTAGATTATTCTCTTGATATATCTAGCTGATTCAATGAGCATGGGAGCATGACGTATACTCATTGGACAGTCTGATGGGGCTGGGTGTCATTGCTTAGGGTATGTCAGAGTGTATTAGATGCTTCTCAGGGTTGATAAAGACCCTGCCCTGTAGATCTTGCCGCCTAATTGTTCTATAATTATGGTAACCTTTATGAAAGCTTAGCAATAAATAGCATTTTCCATGAGGCTAGTTCTGTTTCAAAAGGTAATCGCTTGCATATGCACGGTATGGCTGCTTTCTCCATGAGCTGAAGCCACTTGTCTCCTCCACTTTGTTCCTGTGGCAGCACACAGGGAGCAGACACTCTCCTCTGTGGTTTAACCCCCTTTCTGAGGACACAGGCTAATTCTGTATTGTTCTGCTCATGTATATGCACGGGGTCTGAAAATATTTGAAGAAAAAAGTGCAGGAGCATAAGACGGGTAGAAAAGAGACAGTGTGGCAGAGAATAAAATAGAAAAACTGTCCTAGTAACCAGGCAGTACCCCCACTCACCGGGGGTACCTCAGACTTACCAGTTCTGTTTTAGAGAGGCTGGTTAGAAATGTAGAAGGTGTCTCGGAAAGGGAAAAAGCCCATCCCATCTCAAAAGTATTCTGCACATTAATGTGATTCCGTGAAAATGTGTAAAGCTAACTGTCCTCTTAGATTCAGGGAAGAAGGCTTATGAAACTCCAAATGACCGTGTTAGCACAGGGCCGTGTGTGGTCTGTCCCCCTCCTCCACGTGCCTCCCGGGAATCCTGCCATGCTAGCCAGGACCGTGGGTAGCTTTTAACTTTAGTTACTCTAGCTTACCCTCGCACCTCCACAGCACACCCAAACCAGGGATTAACCCTCTGTGACTGCTGTGTTGGCAGGACGACCCTGCTAGATGGACCCAGCATCTTCCTGGCTCCTGGGGGAGCCTTAGGAGCATTAGCTGTGGGCAGTTCAGCCCTCCCTGCCCCTCTGGACCTGAAGCTGTGCACAGCCTAAGGTATGGCCCGTGTGCCACTCTTTCCTAGACCTCAGCATTGTTTTAGCTCAATGAAAAATATTAGCTGTTACAAAATAACCCACAGATGACACCATGACATAAAGAAACTCATACAATTTCATTAACTATCAGTTTCATAAAGTTCGGAGTATTTTGGCTCATTTTTGCAAAATACCTACAGTGTGTTCTGCAAAACATTTGCTGCCTTGCAGGATAACTTCTATTTTTGTTCAAGACTCTTTGCATGCTTGCAAAGTGTTTTGCTGGATTGGGCCCCACACACTTAGGTACTCTAGCTCATTCACCTGCTGTAATGCAGTAGCTTGTACTAGATTTTCAATTTAGTTGTAAAGCTTGGTTCACTTCAGTAAACTTTCTTCATAAAGTAGGTAATATAGAGCTAGAAGCATTACAATACCGTGACCATAGAAGTCCAAGTACCTGCACTTCAGTCTACTTTAGAAAAGAAATAGCGTCTGTCATTTGTAAATTTTGACATAAATTAAGTGCAGTGAGGCAGGTATTAAAAAGAAACGCCTTAAAAACAACAGGGGAAATTTAGTCTCTCTCATTCTGTGAAGAGAGTGTGACAGCATATGGTACATAGTGGGTGGTTGTTCTAAACATAACATGTATGTGTTTGACCTAAAATGTTTTATTGGTTCCTACTTATGAAAGCAGCAGCTAAAAATGACTGATGACTGTTCTTTCTATATCAGCAGCGTGTAAAGGCCCAAGGAAAAAAAAATAAATCAGTCTTTATAGTCATAAAATGTTTAACACAATGTTAAACTCTGTTTAACATAGTATTTTCTCCAGGATAGCCTAAGTTTAATGTTTCCCCTTTGTGAAATTGTAACACTACAGTATTATTAATTATTACTATTATTTCTAGATCATCCTAAAATATGTCCAAACAAGAGGGAATAATCTTCCTTTCCCCCAGAGTTACTGTATCTCTTATGGTGACAATATCCTTTGAGAATATAGGTATCTAGCACTACATACCCAGGCTAGCTTAATACAAGGGAAAATGCAAGTCATGACTACGAAGTGTCCTAGATCTATAGGAGAAAACCATTATAACCCCATCATCACTGCAACCAAGTGCCTCACACATGTGAAAATTGCACAGAGGATGAAACCGCACCACTGTCTCCTCTTTTCTCCCATCTGAGAGTTACTCCATGATCTTAAGGGTCTTTTTCAACCCAAATGATTCTATGATTCTATTATCATGGAAGGAACCGAGTCTGAAACGGGGAAATCTTGCACTGTGCTCCAAATTAGGCCAGTTTGTTACTAACCTGTCCTTCTGTGGCAGCGATTCCCGTGTCTGAGGCCAGCTGCCAAACATGTTCCTGCTTCCTCCCACACAAGTTTCATCCTTGTGGTCAGCTGTTTCTTGGAAGCTGAGGAGCATAATTGATACTGCAACTATCAAGCTGTGCACAGAATGAGCTTACACAACTTTGTGAACATGCTTTTCTTGCCCTCTCCACCCACCTTTCTCTAAAGCTATGTGTTTGTTAGTAAAAACAGGATTCAGGTGTTTTATGGGTGGAGCTCAGGTGCTTCTGCAGATTATGTCCTAATCCCACTCTTGGGATCAGACTGCACCCAGGTGACTCTCTTTTTTGAATGAGCTCTAACGTAGGGGCACGAGGGGCCTGATGCTTGTGTCCTGCACCATCAGCAACACCAGTGTTAAGGGCTGGGAGGGACCTCTCAGTGTGAAGGAAGTCTAAGCTGGCGGTCTGCTTGCTGAGAAAGCAGAGATGATGTTGCACTTGTTCCTTCTTAAACCTGCCTTGACTCTGAGTTTCACCTCCCATGTAGCTGCCCCAGTGCCTATGGAGTCCCTTTGGTCACTTGGGGTTCAGAAAGCCAGGTCTGCCCCGGCGGGTGTGGGATAACTCTCTAAAGCACTGGCTGTGAGACAGATGAAGCACATTTTGTGACTTTGTCCCAAAGCGGCACAGCAAATTTAGGAGGGACATGGGGTTTGGAAAAAATTCAAAACTGTCGTTTGGTTTTTGTGGCTGTTTTTGTGGGGTGTTTTTTCAGGTGGGTGGGTGGGTTGTTTTTTTCTTGTTTTTCACGAATATGACACAACTGCAAGCCTTTCCAAGGAAAGAACTGCAGGGACATTCAGCAGACAGTGCCTCACCCTAGGTAGGACTGGCCCCTGAGAGCTGTGCAAAAGGGTTCTGGGGAAAACTTTTGCTGTGTTTGCGCACTTACCCCTGAGAAAGGGGGAAACTCACCCAACCTCTGCAGTAATGACTTGTCTATCATTCTTGCCTATTCTACTGTGATTCATCCAAGTCTGCAAAAGGAGACTGCTGAGAAATTATGTATTTTAATCACTACTGTCATAAGAACCTCCAATCTTCTTATTCACAAACTAATAAACATATCCAACCCCACATGTGGAATTTTTATTAAAATATTTTTTAATATTAAATGTTGATCTGACAAAACGCTTAGATAGCCTGAATATTATGAAATCTGTGCATCCCAATTTTGTTATTTGTGATGTATGTAACCTCAAACGCTTGTAGATGCTTTTAAAATGCCTGCAAGATTCTTGCCCCAAAAGATGTTAATCTATGTAATACACAAATCTTTGAGTGATGATATGCAGATTATTGTGGGGAAAACGCAAAAGAAAAACAAAGACAAGTGTGGGAATTTGGTTGCAATAATGTTATGTGACCCCTGGTAATACGCACATCATCTTAGGTACTTTCCCCAAATAAATTAGTTAAGGTTAGATTTATATAGCATTTTTCAATTATTTTACTGAAGCCAAATATGTTTATACAGGGGATGTCTACAGAGCTACCTGGGAAGCTTTGCATAGCATTGCCGTACACTGGGGAGACACATCCCGAGTATACAGGGCTGGCATTATCCCTGCCTGTTGCAGCGCTGGGAAATGAAGTCACTGACAACACAGAAGGAAGCATCAGGTCACAGAATATCCTCAAAAGACTTGTGAGACAAGAAAAGTTGTCAAATAGTATTCACCTTCATCAAAACTAACCCCCTGGCTATATAATATTCAGTGATAGTAAAAAGAATATTTTGCTTATAAAATTCACTATGTTTAGCCCCTTGATAGTGCGATTATGAAAACAGACAGAATTCAGACTCACTTCGCTGTAACTCAGAGTCGTTAGCGACAAAATTTACATTAGTGTTTCTGAGATGTTGTTTCAGAGTATCTGTATTTCTGGCAAAGAGTTTGCTCTAGTGCTTTTCATTAGTGGGATTAAATGAGTTCTATATTAATTTTTTTATATTTTGATGGATATTAAAATTAAAATCATACTCTATTAAATCACTGAAATATAGTAAATGTAGTGAAATATGTTTTAAATTAAACACTATGGAAGGAAAATCTGTGTAACCATTGTCAAACAGCATTCCCTTCAAAAGTAAAATTTCAATTTTAATATACAGTTCTTTCTGAATCTTATAAGAATTGTCCTGGTTTTCTGTATTAAAAGACTGAAGAAAGTATAGAAAGTGTTCATGTGGAAAGTATTCTTTGTTCATTTTTTAAGCGTTTTTGCCTAACTAGTTTGAATACTAATTTAAACAGCATAAAACTGAGAGAAAATCACTGAACATCTGCAAACCAGGAAGAACTTGATAGGTGACATTTGTTCAACATCAATAAAACACAATTATATTTTTCAATGGAACAGGTTATGAAGCAGCTTAAATTGCCCAGCTGAGTGAATGCAGTCAGCTTCTCTTGAACTAGTCACAGTGGATGAAGCCTGACGTAGATGTTTGTTTTCTTTTAATAGGTTTCTCCAGGATCTAACCGTGATTTATTTCAAGTGGGAGTACTGACAGCAGTTAAAATGAGAGAAAAATCATTTCACAGTTTTACTGAATGAACCCTGTCAATAACGCTGGGAGAAACAGATTACAACAGGCATTTAAAAGCTAATGAAAACAAATCATGCATCAAATCACAAAATTAATGATTATTTAATTATACACTTCACAAATAAAATGTGTTGTATTTCTTCTGCCTGGTTTCCACCGAGGCACCTGGTGTACATTGGAGATGCTACATGGATGGGGATGGGCACAGAACCCTCGAGATGATGGGTGGAGAAGATGCTCATGGAGGTGTCAGTGGGTTGTGCAGGTCAAGAAAGCTGCAGACCCAGGGGAAATGAGGAGTGGAGCTTTGCAAGAGCTGTTTTGGGGACTCATCTCTGTGTGGCAGTGCCAAGGACGGCTTCAGCACAGAAAGGAAGACTACGTTAATGACATTCACTGCTGACACGATGCTGTGAGGCCTCTCACATGTGTAGAAGAGACCTCCTCCTTAAAGTTGTGGGGACCCATCAGAAGGTCTTGTCTCCAGCTGTGAGAAAGATGGGTATCAGCATTTATAGCGGGCACCGTGTCTGGGTCAGTGGCTCAGCACTTCCAGAATAGGGCTAACTGCTGTCCCGGGGATAAGCTACCTCCTGCTTGTGCTTCTTTCTCCGGGATCCTCTGTGACAGACTCTGTCTATGACAACACCAATTGTTCCTCCCATCTTTGCAGCCTGTTCAGCCGAAGAGCTCTCAGACATAGCTGACGGGCTCTTAGAGGAGTGTTTGTGTCAGTACTTCCCAAGCCCTCTCCTTTATCAGGTACTCAGAGTTAAGCACATGCTTAAATATTTTACTGGATCTAGGCCCATTCTCATGCAGATAAACCAGACAGGGACAACTAGAAGTGATCAAGAAATGATGGGACAGTGCTCACCAAGAAAGCACGCGATTCACCATTAAACAGGGGATAAACTGCACGAATTTAAAAGACATTGATGCCCTAATCCAGCTGTTGAGTGACCAGGTTCCTGGTGTGCACACACTTGCAAGAAAAATTAAAATACAGATACGAGGCAAGCAGTTGCCTAGTGGACTGCTGAGTGCACGGGATTTATGTCTGAGTGGTTAGTATTATATTACACTCACAAAGTAGTATCCAAATATCAGCAGCTGTGTCTTGTATCCATTATTTCCCTTCTCCCCCAAATATAAACCTTCCTCACCTTTTTAATTAGAAAAGCTGTTTATTGACTATGACATGGAAATATTTTACATGTTGTTTTCCAAAAACACCATTATTAAATAAGCAGGAAAATATGTTAAGTGGTAAATAGAGATGACCTTTAAAATGATGTCAAGCCCACACACGCCATGATTTGTGCGTAGGTATGTGTTACTTTAAGTTGCTGTATATTAGCAGTAACGTGACATAGAAAGCTGCTACAGAAAGTATCTTTGGTTAAAGAACTGTAGGGTAAATCAATAAAAGCTAAAACCCATAACCAACTTACCTAGTAAACTACTAAATTCAAACCTGTTCGTGAGAGGCCTGACTTTATATTCACAGCAACATGGGTGAAAATCAATTTGTTTTTTATCCTGAAAAATATTTTATAGCAGTTAACTGAGGTCAGGACATCTTACTTTCTTGGCTGACTCATTCATCACTTGTACAGCAGCCTTCTCGTGTAACAGAGAAGCACTGGTGTCACCCAGGGAGAGAAGTGGCACTGAGAAACCCAGGAAGAGAGGCTGAAATCACCTGTGTAAAATAATGTTATATTTCAGAAAACACCTACAGAAGAAAATTTAATCAGGCAAGAGTACACCCTATCCTTCCCCCATGCCATTCCAGTTAAATGGAGGGGCTGGGGGGTTATTCCAGCAAATCATCAAAGATTCTTATTGTTGCAGTTGCCATTTGTTTCAGTTTCAGTTTGTATTTTTTTAAAGAGGAGGAAGAAGAGACAGAGAAGGAAGGGCAGGGAAAGGCATCTTTAGGGCAAAACATTTCGAGTGGTAAATTATTTCAAAAGTATAGTGACCATTTACCAAGAAGCCTCAGTAAGCTGCTTTAATGTAGGTGCAAATACAACCGGGTAAGAGACCCTGTGTCTCACGTCTCACACACTGGTGGCAGTCCTGAGTCTGTAAGACTTTTCCAGGAGTCACCACAAGGATACCCAGCCACAAAGTCTGCTGCTAGTCACCTCTGCCAACATCTATTTCTATCATTATCAAGAATACAGACGTAATTCTATGGGCATTTTATTTTATTAGCTGCAACGGACAGTACCTGTTGTATTTTTTTACTTCTTTTAAAAAGCTGTGGCTGGGTGGGAGAAGCAAGGCAGCTTGTTGCCTTGGACGTTGTGTGGGGCTTAGGTAAGGGAGGGGACCCTGTGCCTTCCCAGGAGCACAAGAACATAGGGAAAGCAGGAGAAAGCATGAGATGAGGCAGAGGGGAGACCAGGAGAGCCACAGATTGGTAATCCCCATGTGCTGGTGCTTTGCAAAGCCGTGTTTGGGAGCGTGCTGCAAACAGCATGGAGCAGGCATCCACCAGAGAGGGACAATGGATGGGTGGATGGATGGATGGATGAGGGTCAGTGTCATAACACAGACAGGCTGTGTGGTGCCACAGCACCTCCAAAAGTCACAAACTGGTGGTATGCAGCCAAGTCTGCAGGAGAAACCCATCTGCAGAAACTCAGCATGCAGAGGAAGACCAGATCATAAATCTTTTATTTATACTCACCAAACAGATTTTAAGCTTTACTTTTAAAAATTTACCTGTTACTGTTCCTGTTCAAACCCTCCCGGATTTTGAGTTTAAGAGCCCTTTCCATTGTTCTGGTGTGCTCTGTCTCAGTGAAATCTTCCAGGAAGCCTGACCCAAAAGCTCTGCCTGAGGCAGGGTCTCACCACTCTCACTTTCCATTGCAGACCCCTGGGCTGGCCAGGGTGCCTGGGCTGTGCGGCTGTGCACCACTGCTCAGGAAGCACCACGGGAGAGCAGATCAGACTGAGCTCCAGCATGCCCAGGATCAAACCAGATCCTTGTGCAAGGAAGGGAGTGCCAGGGTGTGCAGGACCTCACGGACAGACTTCGAGCTCAGTGCAACCCTGATGCAACAGCTGAGTGTTTTACAGAGTACTTGTACCATGGGAACTGTACATGGAGGGCAAGGGTTGACAGAAAGAGGTAGCAAGATGTAAATAAATAAATGCTTCTCTTCTGTAAACATGAGAGTTCTGTGCAGAGAGGGGCTCTCTCACACGGGGTAGACCAGAGGGCAGTGCAGGTATGCAAAGGCAGCCCCTCTCAGAAACTTACCCAGAGATTAGGTAAAGAATTTTTCAGCTGAGCAATTTTTTGCTGGAAAATGGTGATTCAGCAAAAGCACCAGGTTTCACAGAAAGTTACCCGTTCTGATTAAAGTTTACTCAGAAAAGGGCTCTGAAGCACTAGATGAAATATGGGGACAAAGAAATGGGAAGAGCCCTTGTAATGTGTTGGTACTCAAAGCATCCAGTTAGGAGGGAAAAAAGGTTTGTTCAGTCTAGAGCAGAAGTTTGAGCATGAGTTTTCCTCCTCATGAGTAAGTCTGGTGACAAGAAGAATATCCAGGAGAGCTCTTTTTCTGTGCTTTTCCCAAGGAAAACAGCAATATATCTTGAGGATATGTCAGACTGGAACTTCTTTTAAATCTCAGACCTTCACGGGGTAGGAAGATTATTTCCCAGCAATGATACCTGATCTCTGGTCGTTTTCTGTTCACACTGCAGTGTGAGCATCTCTTTGAGCAGGCACCCAACCGCCACAAACAGCCTGTTCCCATGCGAGAGCATGCTAGCTGGGGGGAGGCCACGCAAACCCTCCTGAGGTGGGTGTCCCCAGGCCCCCATACTCTCCAGACGCACACATAGTAACAGCATATTCTCTACCTGGGCAGTTTTGAATGGCTGCAGGTCATGAGGGGCCAAGGAGGAAGAGTTTCAGGCTGCAGGCTGCACCTCAGCACAGGGGACGGGGGAGCTGCTTGTACTGATCCTGAGACAATGTAAAACTGCCCCAACTTTCCCGGAGAAGGGAGTTTGGAGGGGTGGTTTCTTGGTTCCACGAATGACCTGCATTTTGAACTGCCCGTCTCTCTTGGTGGGCGTCATGGAGGACACTCAAATGCAGATCAGATGAGCAGAAATGAGCCATTGGCATGTGCTATGCCTCTCTCCTCCTGCCGAACAGCTGTTCCAGTAGGAAGCGCCAGCTCAAGCAGGGGCAGGAGCGAAGTCCAGGAGCAAAGGCCATACCTTCCAATGCACAGCTCATGGGAAATCCGGCAACACTCCATGAGTAAAGGTTGAACCCTGGACTCCTTGAACAGCACAAGCTGTGAACAAAGACACAAGGACAACAGCCCATCCTCCTGTGTCTGTGTGGCTGTTACGCCTTCACTTACCTGAAATGAGTTTGAAGCAGCTCCGTGGTCAGACCATCATGGTCTTCAGTTGATAAACAGAAAAAATAGAGATCCTGCAAAAGAGCAAGATCTTTAAAACATTGAAAACCAACTGGACCTAAATTCTTCATCTGCTCTTCTCCCAGGAATTTTTTTCTTCATCATGTTTCAGTCACACCAGAGATCCTGGACAACCCAACCATGTCCTCCTATCACCTCTGTTGCCTTTACTCAGGACTTGCTCCTTCTGCCTCACACCCTGCCACCCCCACCGACTTCCAGACACCCCAGCCTTGGTCATCCTTTCCAAGCTCTTCTTCCCAGAAGAACTGCCCTCCCCAGCCACTGAATGTCATTGCTTTTCTTCTAGAAAAACAACCTCCTCTGCAAGTCCTTCCTTCCCATTTTAATTTCTTCTTCATTGCTGCTTCAACACCTGAATTTTTCACCCATTTTGCCTCTGCCTGGGCTAAACTATACCCTCTACTGCGAACAAGGACTCATTTTATTTGCTTTGTAAAACATCCACATACATGGATGGAGCTGTATAAATAATTAATACATGCCTTAATCTAAAGATTATGAAGAAGAAGGTGGTGATTGCTGCAGAAAGATTAATGTGAATGAAATAACTCAACCAGACTATAATTTTTCTGGCGACCCATGAAAGAATTAAGCCAAAGGAGGCCCCCTTAAGTACTTTTGCAGATAGCCCAATGAATTCCAGGTATGGCTTCGCTTTGCATTCTTCATTTTCCTCTTTCTTCCAAGATATGTCTGCCTATCTTGTATACAAGCATACACATATCCTTGCCTGTTCCTCTGTGGATAGTTTCTCCAAGGCATTTCACACTGTAGCTCCTGATAAATAGTGTTATTTTTTTCATGGTGCAGGCAGGGTAGCTGGAGAGCAGGAGAGGCAGTTACCTACATACCTTTTTGCAGAGAGCTCAAGTCACACAGTATATAGCTCTTGAAACAAGGACTTAGAGCTTCAGCCTGGGTGCAGAAATGCTTCCTGGTCTGACGCTTCTTATTTTTAAATGTATCTTCAAAATACATCCTCCAGGCTGGAGCTCAGCTCCCGCTGGGAGGTAGGACAGGCAAACCAGCACAGGCAAGATCTGTCAGCAAGCTGTACAGAGCTCTCCAAAACAATTTGGTCAACCCAGTGTTTTGGCCAAGTTAATGAATCTTGCAGAAGGACAGAACTCATTAACAAGCAGTAGCCTGGTGCCAGCCAAGCTAACTGCTTCCCAGATCCCAGACTCAATACTTCTGTACCTACCAGCTTATTAGGATTCAGCTTGGATCTGCCTGACCCTCAGGAGGCTTAAGACACCTCAACCGGGTAGGAGCTGTGTGTGTGTGTATCAGAGTGTGGGCATGTTTCCCCAGCCCCCAGCCAGAAAATCTCCAAGAATTCCCAGCTCAGCGACTGCCAATGGCAGCAGGGTCCTAGCCTTGTTTTCTTCCTAGGGTCAGCCCAGTGCTTCTTTTGTAAACCATCCATTTTCTCCATCCTTTGCTCTGAGAAGCTGTGAGAGCAGTGGCTGGATGGGCTGAGGGGACTGTGAAGAGGGAGGGGACACAGAAAGGAAGCACCTGCAGCTGGGGCAGCTGAGGCTGAATCCAGCCAGTCCACCACAGCTGTGAGGGGAAAGGTCTCTTTTTACCCTTCTGTCTTTCTAGCAATTCCTTACAGGGAAAAAGTAATTTTATAATGGCTGGAGCTTTCCGATGCCAAAGAGGAATGAAGGAAAGTTACTTAAAAGCCCAGAGCAGGCTTGCACCAGACATCATGGTAGCAGCAGACAAGTGAAGGATGGATACTTTCCACCCATGGAAAAGCCTTCACAAGGAGCGGGACAGAAGTGGTTTTGTCCCTCAGGGCTCACAGAAGAAGCTGAGTATGTGTAAGCCTGAGGTTTTATGCCTGGCGTGGGATCTCAGACCTGTTAAGGGTGGGAACCTGGGGAGAGCATACGCAGCTGGGTTAGGTGTCTCAGTGAGACACAGCTCTTGTGTTGCCTGATGATGATGACGACGACGATATGCAGAGGACAGGTGAAGCTGGCACAGAGAAGGACCAAGTCTGAAAGGCTTTCAGGCACCCCAGCAGGCCCATGCATCCATTTGCCTCTAGGTCTGTACACAAGCACATCACTGCCAGTTCCTGCTTTCTTTCCATCAGTGCCAGCTTATGCCTGGTGGAATAGTCAAATGTGAAACTGGGTACAATCAGGGACCACAGAGAATAATGCAATGCACTGGGGGCTGCTTCCAGCTTTGCTAAAATTCATTTATCTGTTTTTTTCCAGGTGAGACCACCTGCAAACTGCACCATGTGCAGACACAAGGCATCCTCACACCTTCCTGGGCAGAAGGGGGAAGCAGAGGTTGCTTTGCTTGAAGGAGAAAGGACAGGCACCTGCCCCCCTGCTGGGGACATTATCACCTTAAATCTGTCCCTCCCCTGCCCTTTGTGGGGATAGGGAGGAAGCCCAGAGACCTCACCCGTATGGCTCCTGCAAGCCCTCATTAAACCAGTTGTCTGGCAACTCACCCTCTCCCTTCTAGCCCCTTTGAGTCTCTCATTGCTCAAATGTCACAACTTGCTTTTTGAAACACGGGATTTTGATCTTCCTTCCAGATCTTTCTAGAACTTTCCTCTGATGTCACAGAAACAACTCCAGTATTTTGCATACAATAAATCACCTAAGTGCTGACTCAGTTTTTTGCAGAAGACATTCAGCTTCCACTGATTTCAGTGGGAGGCGAGGTTATTCAGTGCTTTACAAGATCAGACCTTAAAAGTAGGCTTAATGGTAGTCCCTGAAGCTCAGCTTTCTCCTTTGGTTTACCTTGAGTGATGACTACCATTTGTTCTCTTTTTCTATAAATTTGCATGTCTTCACCAAAGATACTGATTTTCTTGCTGGTGTAATCTACCGCATGCCATTTATCAACCTATTAAAAAAAGATGGGTACAGTAATTTCTTATATGGATTAGGTGTCTCAGATAATTCCCAGATACTGCTTATCTATTTAGCAGATTTCTGTGCTCACCTGCAAGCTTTGCCTTGATCCTTTTCTCTGCTTAGCTCCCACACATAAAAAGGGAGACTCAGCTGCCCAAACACACACTCCTCAGTAACAGTTTACATCAATGCCTCTCTGCTTATCCTGTAATTGCAGTGTGTATACTCTAGCTCTTTGCATTCATGTTTGTGGAAGTGGATGTATCTTGTGTGTACCTGTTTTATCTATCATAACACCAAGAAAACAGAGACACTTCGAAGTACACATTTGGAAAGTGCACAGTCCAACTGTTCATAAATACACTGGTTAATCACTTCATCCATGGGTGGAAAAGACTGTCTTAGTCTTGAGAAATGTTGGGTGTACAGGGCATTCTGCATTACTACTTTTCAAGATCCGGAAGACAGATTAAGCTGTGAAGATTTTTCTTACATATAATATTTTGCCTTTTGGTTTACAACCAATGCCAGTGTCTGGGCTACGAAAGAGTCACCAGGAGTAACGGTTTCTGATCACACAATTAAGTTTTCATGACTACACAATAACTGAATCATGTTGCAGTTTCAATTAACATGATGTCTCTGTCTTCAGTCCAAATATGTTGTCTAAATAGTGGTGCATTAACTAAACTGAATAAATCGATGATGGCATCAAGTAACTGCTAGGGTGAATAAAATGCCTTTTAAATGAAATGAGAGGATCAATGCTCCCTACGTGCTTACCTATACTGTGCATTGCAGCATGCCTATAGAACAGTTTAGGATAGAAAGGTTCAATCCTGCCATGTGCTACACATTCTGGACGCTCTCCAGAAAAGCCCTAAGCGCAGTCTTGATTTCAATCAAATTAATAGCTCCCCCCCGCACCCTTCCACAATACAGTTATATGTGCACTCTTAAGGATGAAGGCCATGGTTCCCCCAACATTGCAGGATGCAGTCCTTGGCAAGGAGAAATTCAATATGCAGCAGTAAGCACCGCAGGCTAACATCATAGTGAGCCGGGGAGCGGGAGGGAGGGAGGGACCTGCTCCCAGAAACAGGCTGTGCTCAGGCTCCTGTAGAAGTCAGTGATTCAGGATCAGATCAAAAGGGATTTAAGCTATAGCTGAAAAACAGATGGGGAGTTGGTGAGGTGGAAAGAGAGAGAGAGCAATTAATCCAGACAGCTGGCACGGCAGCGAGGCGGGCCTGACCACCAGCGGTGGAAGGGAGCGAGGGGAGAGCCAAGGGACGGGCGGTGTGGGAGGTGCTGGGCGGCACGGATGGGCTTGCACACGTGTGCAGGGTACAGAGGCAAGAAGCTTCAGAGCGTGATTCTTAGAGTAGAAAATGAAATTGCTAAAGCTCATACTAATTGTGAAAATCTTGTCGTGCTGGCGGTGGAAAGCTCAGATATCAGTGATCCCCTGAACTAATGTGGGCAAGAAGGGAGGGAGCCAGCAGCCTCCACAGCAGCCTGGCATTTGTGGGGCTCTGGAAGAGTTCTGGGGAGGAGCAGGAGTTACAAAAGCATGAAGCATCCTGCATTCAAATGAGAGATCAGCAGAGCATATGTCAAAGCCAGGGAGCTGGACCTGCAGAAAGGCAGCTTGCCTTGGAAAAAACATGATGTCAGTCGAAGCATCCTCCAGTGACCTGTGTGCTGGGGCTTGCACAAGTGCCACCAACACTGCGGCAGGGATATACAGGCAGAAAATACGTGAAGTCTGTGCTGACATGGGGATACAAGACGTGGTGAACAAAATCATACACGAGAACTTCTCTGCCTACACATGCCTGCAAGAACCACCCCCATCTGGTGCATCAGGAAGCCTGTGGGCTTTCCTGGCCTCCTTGGGATAAGCTTTACCTCCTGATGCCAGGAGTAGTTTTTATAGAGTTTCAGCCATCACTTTCATAAAAGAAATAGGCTGGGGCCCTGCTGACTATGGAGGAAAGCTTGAAAACTCTAAATCAAGAGCTTCAGAATCCCAGTCAAAAAATGACAATATTTACCTCTATTTGATGACATTCTGTGGCTTGTGGTGGTTTGGGAGTGCTCAGGGTGGGTGATACAGCAGCAGGCAGGAGGCCGAATCACAACCTCCTACAGCAAGCGTGTGGGCAGCGCGGCTGCGCTCCAAGGATAGTACCTGGTCATCTGAACCCAACACAATGCTGCAAAGCAGGTCCTGTCTTTGGCTGTCCCGGGCAACAGAGTAAGCTCTGATTCATCACATTTTAGCAGCAAAATGATGGTTTCTGCTGTTAGGTAAGTATTAATTTCAGTCAGTGTGGGCTTTATCGTATTTCTTTTATTTTTCTCCCTTTCTTTCTAATCATGAATGTATGTGCTATATAATTAGGCTGTATTCAATATCAAAGGCCCTGCAGAGTGAAGAATGCTTTCCAAAAGGCTTATGAGTCCCTTTTGAAAAGGACCCTGTGGTGTGGTTGCCTGCAGTAGTGAAGATTGGATTCAGTGACCTTAGAGGTCCCGTCTGGCCCTATCTATTCCTTTCTCCCTCCATACAGCTTCATTCTGGGGTATTTTATTTTTAAATAGAAAGTCTTAAGACGTTTTTGTGCAACATTAAAAAGCTGCTGAACATTCTAGGAGACCACAGATTATGATCTAATTTGTGAAGTGGACTTCAAAATATGCGTATCCCATCATCTGATCCACAAAACCAACTTGGCTAATTGCAGCCCTTCAGCAGTAGCAGCAGAGCACTATGACACAGTGAGAACATTAAAAGGTATCTTCTTGCGTAATAAAATGATGTGCTAAAGCCAGGGAGAATTGGGAGACAACAGTGCTGTGAGGATGAGGATGCAGTTAAGCATGACTTCACTTCTCTGGTACTTATCGCAGCAATGCCATAATGCATGTTAACTCAGAAACTTCAGCAAAACTAAACCAAACTACCTCTTCGAGGTTCTGGTTTCATATGACTGCTTTTGATAAAACTCTCTAGAACTTCAGGGTCCAAACACAGCTAATCCCATTCTAACTAAGGTTTTTACTGGCTGAAACTCACCATATAAATATAATGTTTGGTTACATGTTACTGTAGCATTCTGCAGTAAAAATAATTTTTTGGAAATAAATTAAACAAAACAAACCCCATGAGTCTAAATTATTAATGGTTTATGCTGGTACAACTGCTGAAAGCAGTACAATTAATCCAATTTTCAGCATTGTATGGTGTGAAGTAAAGCATGTATTCTAAGCTGTTAAATCCTTTTTAGCAGTATAAAAATTAAACTTAAGCAAATTTTCTTTTGTGCCACCTCAATGTAGAATGTTTATTTTAAATTAAAGCACCTAAACTCAACATTGGAGGGTTTTTGATATGTAACTTATTTCTAGTAAATTTATAATGGCTGTTACTTTTCATATGTAGCATGTGGAACTTGTTAATTAAAAGCTACTTCCTTGTGTTAGGTCCTGATCACGTTCCAGCATCTCATACTTAATGTGCTATTAAAATCACTCTTTGACAGCCCAGACCGCTGAACACAATCTAACTCCCAGTTGCTTTGCACTTTGGAGGTTTTCAGTGGGTTAAAAGTCAGGCAGGACTGTCATGATTGTCCCAGCTGGGTGAACATCTACCCCCAGGCTCCACATACTGGGGAGGCATCAAGTCCAGGGCTGTTTCCTCACCAAAATTAAATTTTGAGTAGTTAGGAGCAGGCAGAGAGTACACACACGTTAGCCACACTTACCTGATGGCTCACTGATTTTACTCAGGGACTCCTAAAGGAAGAACTGCAGATACTGAACTCAGACCTCAAAGCTTTAGAAAAAAAGGGTATTATTTTACCAGCTACGGAGAAAAGCTTTGGGGAAACAGGCTACAGAGAAGTGCAGTTCTCTCACCTTCCTCCATTAGTAGCTTGGGAACATTTATCTTTTGGCACCTGCAGGGCTTACTGGCATCATCTTGGTTCCCTCTGCCTACGTGTAGGTCCCCAGTGACTGCTGCTCCTTGGGAGAGACAGGGACTCGTTGGTCAGAGTGCCCTGTCCTTGGCAATTCACATTCAAGTCCTGACTACATAAACCAATGGAGAAGACTCAGCATCAAATCTAGCCAGGTTCTCAAGATGCCTCTGCTCCATCACTGCCTTTCCAGCACTCACTGAGGCTTTTGCTCTTTTTGTATCTTTTCCTTTCAGCTATCCCAAGGCTCTGCCAGAGGCAGAGATGAAGTCAGGCTCAGATATTAGCATGGCCAGGACAAGTGTATGGAATTCCCAGACCGTGCCAGAGCAGCCTGGACACCTAGAGGAAGTCCCTACATAAAGCTTACTACAGAATTTACCCCAATGGTTCCTCAATCAAGAGAAATACCTTTCTAGGGAGACCACAGACAGTGTTTTAAGGTTTCTGGTCTTGATTTAAAGCATTCAGGTGGTGCATTCTACTACATCTCCTTCATGAGCCTTCCCAATGATATAATTGCCCATGCCATTAAGATGTTCATTGTGTATGTGTTGTTCTAGCAGGTTTCATCTTTTCATTTGTCAATTCTGCAAACTTAATTATGTTTTTTAGCATATTTTTCTACATGGCTTCCTTGCCATTTGAAAAAGGAAAATGCTGATTCTTCCA
This sequence comes from Falco peregrinus, assembly GCF_023634155.1. Lineage (NCBI taxonomy): Eukaryota > Metazoa > Chordata > Aves > Falconiformes > Falconidae > Falco > Falco peregrinus. Next base: position 101,795,080 of record NC_073724.1, read on the forward strand.
CTTCTCACTTACCCTTGCAGATTTCCTGCTTGGTCCTGTCTGTTGACCCTCAGTTATTCCCCCTTCACCATCCTAACCAGTTTTCCCCCTCTCCTTTTTCACTGCAAACCCAGTGCTCAGGGCACTTATGCACAGTGCTCCCACCCTCAGGTCCCATCTTGAACTTACAGCTACTACCAGTGGCGCGGTGAGTGCCCGATGTGTGGACATCTGAAATACAACTTTCCATCCCTGTCTCATACAGCTGCTCCAGCCTGCATGGTCTAGTTATTCCTTGGGCTGGAGAAATGTGGTTATGACTCTGCAACCTGGGCTGAGCGCCCTCGGAAATCCTGAAAACTAGGTTCGGTTTCTGCTCCTGTGCTACTTAATATAAAAATATAAAATAGTGAAACAGAAATTCAGGTCTTTCTTTCAAATCTCTTCCTGCACAGTTAAATAGTTTCGTCTCTAAAGAAAGAAATGCTGCATGAAATCTTCTTTAATTAACTCAGACTTGGAGGTAATCTCAAATCATACCAAGGATGGAATTAAAGACTCTTTGCCCTTGCAATTTGTGGAGAGGGGGTCGATCAGCATCTGCCATCTGCTGATGTGCCTCCCTCCCTCACTCCTGCCTTCCCTCGCTTTCTAGCAGTTCAGCTTTGCTTAGCCAGGCACTCACAGAGCTGGAATACTGGCAGTACCTGGCGCAGCCAGACACACTTTGTGGAGGCCAGGCTCTGCACACAGTGGTCCTCAGGAACCAGTGCCCACCAGCCTCTGCACAGCTCTGAAGGGACTCTGCTGAAATGAACTTTTCTGAGGCAAACCCGTGGGTGAGTGCTAAAGGTCAGGATGCTGGCAGGGAGAATATATAGCAAAGCATAAAGGAGCTTTTCTGAGGAAGTGCTCTTGGATAAATATACTTAGTTCTGAGGAAATGCCAGAGTAGGCAGCAAGGGGATTGCAAGCCATCCCATTAACCAGGGAAGAGGCAGCAGCCACACGCCTGCCTCCTGACCTGCCCTGGGCCAGCAGCACCCAGCAGGGCCACCTGGGTGGAAGGGCATCCAGCTGCACAGCCCTCATCGCCCAAGGATAAAAACTATTAGGAGAGCTTGAAAGTGCCACTGGGGTCATCAGCGATGTGCTAACAAGTGAGGTCCCAGCATGGACTCGGTTTCCTCTAGCCACTTAGCAAGTGTCATCAGATAGCAATATTTGCTCACTACTGAGCTGGCTGCATCCAAACCCTCCTCCCAGTGCCCGGGGGTGGGGGGGCTTCCTGCCACCCAAAATCTCTATTTAAAAAAGGAAAGTAGTTACCAAGATGTATTACACATGGCAGGTTAAGATTAAGACTATCATTTTTACCAAACAAATAGCCATGCATTCCTAAAGGTCAATAAACTGGCAAAGGAAAATGTACAGCTAGTCATAAAGAAGCTTTTCTGAGAAAGTGTTCTTGGATAAATAAACATGAGTTCTTGTAAACACTGTGTACTCTCCAGATGTAAATATTCAGAAGGTGTGCTCAAAAAGCTTGAGATGGTTCCAGCTAAGCATTTTATTAATAGGAGATGGTGAATTTCTGGTGAGATATTAAGTACAACTTAATGTGAAAAAGTGTTTGTTTGCCTAACAAGACTTACTGCTTACACCAAGCTGCCTCCAAGACTTTGATAAGAGTTTTCAGAACAGTAAAAGATACTTTGGATGTTAGCAAATACCTTGTGCAATATAGTGAGATTAGATATGAAGCAGGTCGCAGGATGCAGGCTGGGACGGAGAATGGGGCAGGGGGCAGTTTACAGAGTTCAAACAGGGGTAGGACAGGACAGGTTTGCTTCTGCAATATTGCTTTGTATCATTAGAAAATTATAGGGTAATTTTCTGCTTTTTCCTTTTGAATTTGAGCTTTACACAAGCCTGCAAGTTGTTTGAGCCCAGGATTTATACTTGCTGTGTGAAAGGTGGAAAATCTGTTCTGAAGACAGTAACCCTGCTGGGCTAGGAGGGCAAGGCGAGGTGTTGTTCCAGTTCAGGAGCACACCTGAGGGGACAGGTTTAAAAACTCCGGGCTGCTCTGACGGTGCAGAGGAGGTCTGGGGCATCACTGGAGAGCACCAGCCCCTGCCATCGAAGCAGCTGCCTCTTGAGGCCTGGCACCCTCGCCATGGCCCCATGGGGAGTTTCAGGAGGTGACACTGCCCTGTGGGCAGCAGGGCAGTCCAACCTTATTAAACCAGAAGTTGTTTTCCTAATTTGTCCTCACAGTCTTAATTACTGTTGCTCTAAGCACACCACCACCCTCCTTCCAAGAAAACTGGACAGAAAGCACCTGCTGGGGTTAGGCGGTTCACCTCCCTCCTGGTCTGGGAATACTCCTACTGTATGGTTTCTGGCTTTTTTTTCCCCTAGAATGACTCCAAAACCTCTAAGCAGCAAGACTTCTGCCCCCACCTCCATCTGCCAGCCTGGTGCTAGGGGTTGGGAGAGCACACTGACCTTCTCCCCCCCGCCCCCCCCCCCAGAAGCTGGGATTGCCCATCCTGTGTGCTCTCAACTCAAAAATGGGAGTTTTCTTTGCATCTCGATGGAGACAGTGGAAAAATAACTGTATGCAAATCAGCATAAGATACACATCATACACAGTACCTGTGCAGTCTGGGGCCCAAACACAGGTTGGATATAAACAGTGCAGAAATGCACTACAGAACCTTGCCATGCGAATAACGCTGACATCCGTGTATGGCCTTGCATCATGTCTCCTCCAACAGGGTGAATCTGGCACACAGGGCACCAGGCTCACCCTGGGACCTGGAGCCTACTTTTCCCCTCTGAGCAGCACACAGTGGTTCCCAGCAAAGGCACTGCCAAAGGGCTGAGTCTCAGAGGGGTGGGTTTGGGGAGATGTGAGCCTCTGGGGAGAGTCCAGCTGTGCACAAAGCCCTTTAAGGGGGCTGGATCAGGTGTCATGTAGCAACATACCCTAAAGTGACTGCTGAAATGCCTCTGACCCCTCTGCTTTGGCCCCCTTTGTAGCTCATGCACAAGTCTTCTAGTGACAAGAAATAAAGAGGCTGTGATCCTGCACCGTAGAAAGCTCTGACAAAAGACCAACACAGCATGTAACCCAGCCCCAAGGACAGCCCAGAGCAAGGCTCTGAAGATGAGGGTCCCACTGGTGCTCTCAGAGCCCACTCTCTGGTTTGGCTCCTGCTGGCACTGAGCTCCAGCTCCACCATGGCCCTGCTGCTCCTGAGCAGCAGCTCCCAACCTGCTCCCATCTCAGGCCCCTTGTGTCCATCTTTGTCCTGCCTGAGTATCTGAACATACCCTCACACCACTTATCCCCACACCCCTGCCAGGGCAGAGCCAAATGGCAGCAGTCTCCCCGCAGAGCCTCCAGGCGCTGGGTGCTGTGCTGCTGTGGGCACTGCACCCCATGCACATCGATGCCCAGCTGGGTGCTGCTCCTGCTGCTTGTTAAGTGAGGGGTTCTTCATTGCTTCTCTCTTTATTTGCTGAAAAATAGGGAAAGAGGAAACCAGCACTATCAGTCACACTATGCAGAGTTTTGCAATCTTGTTTCAGAGCACAGGAATTTCCTCCAAACACTCTCCCACACAGAGGAGTCCAGGAGCAGATGCAGGAAGTGTGCCTGTGGGAAACGAGGCTGAGCCAGCCACCTTGCACAGCACCCCGAGGTCCCCATCATGAATGCCATCTCTGGCATCATCTTCTCAGACACAAGAACCCACCCCACATGACATGTGTCTGTCAGCAAGGCCAGGGGTCCCTGCACACAGCTCTGAAGTCCTCAGCCATCAGCCCTGTTTGGTGCTGCAGCAGACCTGGGGTGACTCTGGGATACCCAAAGCTGCTGCAAAGGGCACACACTTCCCAGGAAAGGTCTAAAAACATCTTCCATTCCTACAGTGTAGGCCACATCTCCTTTGCAGTGGTGGTCAACCTTGGAGGGTGAAGTAGGAGGAAAACTTGACAGACATGAGGTCAGCTTGCTTTCCTTCTTGCCATGTACAAGAGTGACTTTTCACATTTTTAAATCCATTTTTATACTAACCAGAATGGAGATTATTTCCTTACTGCTTCTCTACTGTAAGAAAAACTCATCTCCTTTCTTCTTTTTAGTCAAAGACCAAAAGTATTCACCAAAATCTAAGAAGAAACTCACTATACTCTTGGATAGAAATGTGTCTTTACCTTATGAACCATCATGCTGCTAGGGGTCCCTCCTCAAGGTAGGATGAATGTGATACTTTCCCAGTTGTTTCCATCTTTGTTTCCAAGGTGAGAGGACTCCATCCTCAAGGCAGGCTCAGTATAGCAAACTGCGGAAATATGGAAAACTCTAGCTAGATCTGGCTATTCAACAGATTTACACAAGTCCTCTTTTGCTCACAAGTTCACGTTGGAGTTGAAATAAATTCTCCCTCTCTCTTTTCTGAGATTAAAGCTGAATTTAGGGAAAGCCTAAAGCAAAAGAGTAAAATGGAAGTTGCAGAGGCACAGAAAGTGCACTCCTTACAAAGAGCAGCAAAAGCTGGAGAGAAAAGCCGATCATTTCTGAAAGTCAGATAGCCTTCACATACTGGTTATATGTTTGATCCCTTTTTAGATAGCTGCCTCCATCCAGTTCACAGTTGTTCACAGCCTACCTGAACATTGTCCTCCCCCTCAATTTGAGGGACTTCCCATTTCTTCCTCCCCAGCACTGTTACATGACCTTTCAGCAACAAAATGAGCTGCCTTCCTCTATCTCTTTGCAGATAGAAACCACTGGAGATATCATCCATTAACTCTCCCCTCCCCTCCTCTTCCTTGCAAAGCTTGCAGAGGCTGCCATCTCCATCCTTTTCTCCAAAGCAGGGCTGTTCTCCAGAAAGGGTCTCCATCTCACTTCAGGCATGCCCTGGAGGTACCTGCCTGAAGCACACTGAACTGCACCTCACTTTGAAGCCTGACATAGCCTAAAGCAGGCAGCGTGAGCCACCTGTTTTTTCCCCTGGATCATATATTGGTAAACTCCAGACATCCCTTATTATACTACTTCCAATCATAGCATTCAAGATTTTTTAGTTTATTGAATGCTGCCACAAATCCTTTATATACTGTGGCATAAGAGGCAGTTTTTGGCTCATTCCTCACTTCTTTATGTTTAGAGCAGAGAAACAAAGGAAAGGGAGGGTGGAGTAATCTTGACACTGTCTATTTAAAGGCAGTGATGGCTGTGTGCAAACCAAAGCGCACAGCAATGGGAATTACATGGCTGGAGAAAACAGTTGGATGGGTGTCTTCTGTGACAACCTTTTTCCTAACGCATAGTGAAGGAAAAGAGGTGCAGAATTCTCACATCATGCAAACTACAACAATTGTTGAGAATGTACTAATGAGAATTAAATGCTGGTAGGTGCTCTCAGATGTCATCTGAGAAACTGAAGTGGTGAGTACCAGAAATAGGTGGCCAGCTGTCTCTGGTCATATTCTTCATACAAGAATGCTAACAGTTCCCCCTCCTATACTCCCAGGGACAAACTCTGCCATGGTGTAAATCCATGCAAGCCTCCAGCTTCTCCAGGACTGCACAGCTGTAAAAGGAATCTCACAGTTTTATTAAAGGCTGAGAAAAAAACACTTGGCACTGTTGCCGGCTGTCAGCTACCACCTTTCTGGGAAGTGCTAGCGGTCCAGCCTGGCTTGCAGCATCTCACCCCCCACGGCAGGCTCAGCACATTCAGCACATCAGGAAGGCAGTATTCTAATTGGCTACAGTATGGGCAAAAATGCCCTGCACAGGGAAAAAAACAGATGGGTGCCAGGCATGCTGAGTTTGATCAGACAGGTTACTCGTGGCTGCATTACTCTCTGTGCTTGCTCTCTCCCTGGGTGGTGCAGCCTTCTCCATGCTGCACTGCAGCTCTGCTGTGTGTTGCTGCTGCATGGGGAAACAGATCCAGGTCAGGCAGAGCGCAGACCCCGCTGCTGCCTTCTCCGCAACACCCAGCGCAGTGGACGGAGCTGCCTCGAGGTGTGCATCCTGGCGACCTGCACCCACACGGATGTGAGAAAGTAATTTCCAAAAGCCCCATCGTCCTCTGTGATGACGGTGCCAGCTCAACTCTCACTGTGACAGACCACATATTTAATTTTGGAAATTAATATGCTCTGATTGAAGTCTGAACACCACTCCTTGTTACAGACTTAAAAGTGTCTCCACAATAATTGTATCTCTGGTTTGAAAATTCCCTGACTGGAATATTTTCTGCCAGTAGCCCGGTCCCAGCCCTCCTCTGTGTACAAAAGATACAAGGATAATCTTCTAATTCTACTTTATGGTTAATAATTACTGGGAAAAATCACCCTTCGTCTCCTGTAGTTTCATCGATTATTTCTGCTTCACCCCCCAATTTGCTGTCTATGAATACCCCCTTTTCCCTCCTGTGTTCTTTAGTACCCAACATTTTTGTGACATAAGTAGCCAAACTTCAGTGTCCTACACGTTTCCATTGGGAAGAGAATGACGCAAACAAGGATTTCTTTTGTTTTCTGCTGCAATCCTGTTTATTTAAAGACTACACATAAAGCCCTGCTGCCCTAAACCCAGCAGGACTCAAACCTCAGGAGATGGTTTCTTTGCTCACTGACCCAGTGACTGTCCCATCCCCCAGGGCACTCCAAAGCCTGTCTTGCCCGGACCCTCAAAGGCTTCCCAGCTGACCCACAGCCCTTGCCCTCTTCCCACCCACTCCCCTCCAGTTTCCACCATTACACAGGTTGGCCCAACACTGGCTTCTCTGGGCAGCCCTCTCCTACCACCCCAACAGGGACATTAAGCCTCTTTGGTGGCTCCCAGTACTTTGGCAATCTGTAAGGCAAAAGCCACTTTGTTCTCATGTTAAGTTTGAATTGTACCTTGCTACACCCACCAGGAGCAATGAGGCTTCTCCCAGGTTATCAATTTTAAAAATAATGTCTGACTTGTATTGTTCACCTCTGTTTTCCTGATGGATCTCGGGTGCTTTTACTGAAGCTCTAATGAAGTTCTCAATACGTCAGTATTTATGGCAAAGGGAACAGCGTTACCACAGCTGGGTACAGCTCAGCACGCTGGGTGCTGTATCAGATCTCCTGGAGTCAATCTGAAATTTTTAGAGGCAATGAAGGAAGCTTGTACTGGGCAAGCTGTCCACAAGAAGCAGAAACCTTTTCTTCAATAAAAACCTCTAACAATCAGGAATTGGAGAAAATGTTGCCGAGATGTTCTTTTGAAGGTGGAAATTGCTGCCTCCTAGAATTAAATTACACAAAGCTGGACAAAGAAAGATAGCAAACCGCATGCCAGACGAACTGCCACTCAGCTAATACATTACTTTCTAAATATAAAACCAACCTACTGCTTACAATGACAGCTCAGCACATAAGCAAGAAGGGAATTATGTACAACACCATACTGAGCTGAGGCTGCAGAAGCACATTCTCATCTTAGTTTCCTTTCTGTAATTCTTTATGAGAGAGTGCTGGGGAGGTAGGGGAAAGTGTGTCCAAAGAAGAGGAACAGCAGCACAGAGGTTGCTCAGCTGAGCCCCTTTTAGCCACAGGGGTTACCCAAAGCCACAGCTGGCACTGGTGGTAGAGGGATTTTTATCCTATTTCCCCCCAGGACGATTTCTTGCCTTGTTCATTTATGTAGGTCTTAGAAACACTTTGAAAAAAATGCCTGTAAGCTGCTGCAGTAGCTTCTGACATGCTTGGCCATGAAGGCAACCCTGGGCTCTGCCCAAAGTTATCCTGAAACCTGTTTGTGGAGAAAAGCATGATATAAAATGCTCAGATGTTTATACCCTTCTTCATCCCGCTCGGCTCATTCAGCACTGCAGATAACCTTCTTCAGTCTTAACCAATGTCAAGTACAGGACACCCTGAAGATTGACAGTTTCTCATTTTATTCCAATTCCCTAGACTCATGCAGCGGGAGTAAGACAGTGAGAAGAAGAAATCAGCAGATATTTTTTTTTACTTTTATTTCTGTAGCCTTTATTTCTCATCTGGCCAGCCCCACTAGAATGCTATGCCTACACTGGGCTTCTCTTTCCTTTTCAAATTATAGTAAAATCAGTTCACTTGTGTATGAAGTTATTTTTAGATCTAGTTAAAAAAATAAAAATCCATCTGTAACGCTTTTCTATAGTTGAATTTTCTAAAAAATACAGCTTTCTGAAAGACCATGATTCATAAAACTGAAGCTTACATACAAAATTCTATTGATTACCTAAAAACTTAGGGAATTACATGCACTTTTGTTTGAAATTTAAAGCAAAAATTCAGATCTTGGGAAACTTTGAAGATCTCCTATCAGCATTAAGTATGTTGATGCAAAAAATTTTTTCCTTTAGGGGAGAAAATTGTCTCACTTTGGACAGCAGTTCATGAACTATTAGATTTTACCCTCATGCTGCTTCAGCAGCATCATACTTTCTCCTCCAGGCTTCAGCTCTCAATACATTTTCAAGGCTGCACTCTGAAAGTCTGAGGACTAGAATTGTGGTCAGTCATTAGCCCCAGTAGCTGTTGTGGCAGCTAAAGTTGGGTTAAACCGAGAACAGGAGCTGAGAGCATTGAGGGAGCTGGGAGCAGCCCTACTTTAAAGTGTATGCTCTTAACTAAGGAAGGTAATACCTTAAAATAGATTCTACATGGTGCTGAATTTTAGCATTACAAATATTAATAGTTTAAACCGCTAAGTTCTGAATGTTCCTGTTTGTCCTCTGTTGTGTCCCTATGCTAGCCCAGCACAGAACCACTGGTTACTGGGAACCTGGAGGAAGCCGAACATGGAAGCGCTTTATGCCTGCACCTCCGTGAGCATTTGCACAGGCAGGTTCTGCCTGCAACAGGGTCTCACTGAAGCCGCTTAGGTTTGGAGAGAGTGGAAACACAGCAGCTTTCTGAATATTCATCTCTCTAAAGTCCAGGAAATTGTTGACACCTGACACAATTTAACATGGCAAAAACATTGAGAAATTCCTTTTATTAATTCAATATCGCCCACATTTTTAAGACTCAGCATTGCCTAACCTGTCCAGCGTAGAAATATTTTGGTACATCAGGTTAGATAACTTTCAGGATTAGTTTTGACAGAGCAGAAATGCAAAATCTGCAGCACTGACTTTGTAGAACCTTTTCTAGTGAACAAAACTGAAAAAAAACGAGTTTGGTTTCACGGGTCCTTTCAGCAGCTGGATCCCCAGCCAGTGAAAGTGCTTTGTATTAATTTCAAACGCCTGCATCATGATTCGAACCTGTTCTTATGCCAAGTGGTTTCCACTAAGTTAACAAACAGAAGTATTCAGCCCGCTGCTGGAAATCTATTCACATTCCAGAGGACTTGAGTAGATGGGCACTGGGTTGTCATTCAGATACTCTGTCTAGCAAAACAACGTTCCCAGCTTACTTACACAGAGCAAAAGTGTTCTAGGAATTTGCATGTGTGGTGTTCTTAGAAACAGAGACCTGCGGCCACTTCTCCTGAAAGCATAAGCAAGCCTTGCTCGTGGCTTGGGGACAGATACTCTGGGGGGAACATTTGCATTGGAAAGGTCAAACGAGTAGGGGGTGAATAGCTTCAGCAAAGCCGTAGTGCTTCTCTGGCCCTGGGGGGTATCTCACAGTGTTGTTAGCACTGGATGCAGGGTGATTCATACCAGGAGGCAGGGGCGACTCACATCCCAGATGTCTGTCTTTCTGTCTGTCTAGCTGGAGGCTGTAGGTGAACATGGGGTGGGTGGGGAGGTAAAACTTGACGATCCGATACACAAAATACCATAGCTATGCTAACAATAACTAGAAAGATACTGTCAAATGGAAAATACAAATAGACTATAAATATTCTGAAAATATCAAGAGAAAATATAAAGAGAAGGCAAACTCAATATGAAGCTGGAAGGAATGAACTGTTTACAGCACTGAGGCCTTCGTGTAACTCAGACTCCAAACGAGCAGGTATCAGCTCCCTGCATTTCCTTTTTGCAACTAAGATGGCACTCAGGTAGGACACACCAGATACACTGCTGCACATTCAGATACATATTCAGGTGGTTCCCACTTGAGCGTAGCTGTTCGGCCTGTGAGGGGGAAATGCCACCTCCTGTTTCCTCCAGTTTTAAAATAATGTTGCATCAGACAGTAAATAGCAGATTTGCTCTTTCTGGTCTGCCGTAATAAGAATGACAAAGCAACTCAACACTTTGTGACTCAGTCCTTTAGACCTCCTTGTGGGTTGCGGGAACTCCCAAAATTCCCCTTTGAATTTCTCCATCTTGTTTTGCCCCCTGTGGAAGAAAAAGGTATGCAAAGAGAGAGCAGCATACGCAGTCTTCCATGAGCACAGACTCCAGTCCTACTGAAAATGTCTAACTTAGGTATTGCCCAAATGTTACATATCCAAAATATATTTTCCACACAGGACTTTCCTCTTGAAATGTCTAGCTGAGCTGAAGTTTTGTCACTGAAGATTTTATTTACTGTTGTTCTTCCACTGCTGGTAAATGAGGACTCCTGTGCCTGTGAGATGGAGTCTTTTCATTTTAGAGGGTTTAAAATATCAAAATATCCAGTAAGAAATAATCCTAGTTGTCGCAAAATGTCCTAAGAAGATTTTTTTTCCCCCACATCTGTGGTACATGTTTTCAGTTCTAGTGTGTCAAGTTCAAAAAAAATACGCACCAGTTTGAAATACCAGTGACATTTGCGTGTATTTATAATTAAATTATTTCATAGAGTAACTAGTAACTTGCATAGCTTCCCTCTTTTTAGATGCAAAACCGAGAAGCTCAGACCCTGCTGAAGCCAACAGCAAAGTTCTGATTGGCACAAACAGCAACAGGCGCTCACCCGTAATCTATATCATAAAACCATAATTGGCCGTCTCCATTAGGACTAAAGTAAGAGGAATGTTGTAGGTCAGGATGAAGGTGTATTTGCAGCCTGCATAGTTTCTGCACACATTAATAGTCCTTCATGAGTATTATGTTCACATTTTTCAGAATGTATTTGTGGTATTTTATTTGCTAAAGCCTGGTTGGGTGGTCACTGCTGTCTGAGACAGAAAATGATGACAGTCCCTGGCCTAACCAACACAACTGAACAGTGGCTGAGCTCACTTAGGTTTCTTGATAAGCTGTGCTCAGTTGGTCAGTTGGAAGCAGTGCTGCCCATTGAGTATCTTTCTCTAGCTGTCTTAGGACATCTGGAATGAGACAGGAGAAAAAACTCTTTGGGAGGGATGAGAAATGATGAAAATGCACAGTACCTACAGCAGCAGGACTGTACAGTTTGCTTAATTTGTCTCTTTTTCTGTCCCAGCAGGAGAGGAAGCTGAGTTTACAGAACAGCAACTACCTAACAGCAGGGAATGCATTTAGCCAAATCCCTACTCACGCTGCTGGTCTTTCCTGGGGCCAGGGGCTCCACTTTTGCATACTTACTGCAGCAGCAGTCAAAGAAAATCAAACCTGGCGCATTAGACAAGTGGCAGTTATGCATGGCAGCTGTCATAATGTTTGACTTTCAGGGCCAAATAATCCGCTTTGGTAGGGTTTTTTTGGTGGCAAAAAGAAGGGCAGCAAAGGGTGCCCTGGGCAGGAGCTGAGCTGAAGCCCATCTCCAAGACTGTGGGATCCTTCCCAGTGCCCCTGAGATGCCCCAGCTGCATCTCCACCACAGGAGCTGCTGCCTCTGCCTCTGTGCTCCTCCAGCCCCTAGGCAGGGCTGGTCCAGGGGGACTGGGTGTTGAGGACCACGTTGTGTGCTGGCTCAAGCCTCAGGCTTCCCTGCATACCAATGAGCCTGTTTCACACAGGCAGGCTCTGTGAGCAGCAGCGTTGCCCACCTCGGTGCCACATGCCCAGGGCTTACAGCTACTGCCTCCCCGCTAGCTGCAAGGTGGAGTGACTGAGTTTGTGTAGCAATAAAACAATAAATATCACATGAAGGGAAATTATATTTTGATCTATTTCTTTGTACTTCGCTTTTCAGCTACCTTTTCATGCAATTCAAACAGGTCAGTCCAAAAACTGGCCGTTCAAATACCATGGTAAAACCAAGGCATGAGAGACAAAATGGGAGAAATTCCCCTGGTCTAGTTTCCACGGTAGAGTATGGACCTTTTTCAACTGCTTCTCCTCAAATATGTGTTGTCATGAACACAAATTAAAACAAGCCTGCTAGCTACAGATTAATTAACATTCCAAATGCATGGGTTTTGTTTTCAGAGAAAGGATTTTGCTACTGAAGGTCACTTTGCTCTGAAGGAGCCAGGAAGAATGCATTCTGCTGCACCACGCTCTGCAGCAAGTGCAGAGATTTAGTCCCATCAACCAAGCACTTCTAGCAGATCTCCAAGCACTTCTAGCAGATCTCCACCTTTTGATATGCTTAAGTAACTGGACACGTTGCTCTAATCTAACACATTAAAGCAAGGACAAGGAAGAGGGTGTGAGTTCGATAATTGCATCTCGTGGTATGAAAGGGACTTGGCTCATTGGAGCCCCATTATTTTTAATAAAGGAGGTGGGCGATGTCTGCAACGTAAAAAATGGGAAACGCTGTGTCCAGTTTTGCACCACATGCATACAGTTTCAAAGGGATAGCAAGAAACCAGAGATGGTCTACAATGGAGAGTTACCAAGATAGTTACAACAAATGGCCTGCAAAGGCAGATAAGCATCCTATAGCTACCTGAAATACAGGAATAATGAGACCTGAGCCAAGACTGGAGCAGAAAATAAATCAAGAAGCCAAGGGGCTTCCAAGGCTGCATTAATAAAACAGCTACTTAGTGAGCTAAAGTAGAAGGGTCTGAACGGCAGTGGTTCTGCTGCTTCAGCTCACTACGTAGCTATTCATTTTACCGTTTGCTGTTTAAGACAATTTTCCAATGACAGAGACTTCAGGAGCAAGTGAGATGTTTTTTATGGATCTTACAAGAGTTTCAGTGCTGAATGCTCAATTAAAAAAAAAAAAAAAAAAGGAAAAAATTAAAGCCAGAACCTTGAAAGGACAATAAATCTTCCCAGCCATTCTTTGTTTCAGTATCACAGTTTGGGGTGAATTTTTTTAGATTTATTTTGTTTAGCTTTGGAAATCAAATATTCTGCTGTGGTTTTGCTAAGCATGCAATTTTTTTGTGTTTTTATTAAGCATATCGTCATACAGGCTGTGTGGTTGCAAATTTAAACAGCTGCCTCCCAAAATTACAACATGCATTCAGGTATTGGCTCATCAGCTGCTGTTCCAGTCCCCTTGCAATGTGCAGGTTATTTCCAAAACACCTGCATAACTCATTAGTCACAAAGTGGGAACTACCTGTGTGTTTTCAATTTTTTTGGAGATGGCCCCATCCAAGTCTTCCCAGAACCAATGGCTGGTGCCATCCTTCCTCCACAAAGTAAAATGGAGCAGGCAATTGCATGTGGTTCCCTGTGATTTTCAAAGCAATTCAGGACCAAGTTCTGCTCAAAGTCTCATAGTCTGATATATTTAAGATTGCTGTCAAAACATACATACGTCCTCTAATAGAGATCAGGGGCCCTTCAGCTCTGCTGCCACACAAAGAGCCGTAGCCTATTCAGGCAGGGTGACAATCTGCTCTTTTCAAATGTATTCATGCAGGGCGGTTTGGTGGCTGCACTGGGACTTCGCTTCCCCAGAACAGCTGCAGGTGAGCTGCTAAAATAGTGCCAGTTCAGCCAAGCTGTGTAGAAGACACTGAGCCAATCTCAGTTTTCCAGTTTGATTTATATTGCTGTTACCTCAGCAGAGTGAGTGTGTGTGTTTCCACCAGTTTAAATGTCAGATTCTCGGCCCAGGCTTTCTTTGGGTGTTGGGGAAAGGGAAGAAGAAGGTTCTTGTGCATCTCAACAGGAGCTGTTCCGTGTGGATGAGCAACATCTTTGCTCATGTCAGAGAACACACACCTTTTAGCCAAGGCAGGAACAGCAGCATGAAGCTTCATGGTCAGAGCATGAGCAGCAACATAAGGTTCAATAGATGAAGAATTGCCTGCTCTTACGAGACATGAACAGAGGTAGCGAGTACTACAAGATCAATGTAAGCTGTAGCTCCTGATGAGGAAATGATACCAGAAAATGCAGGGGTTTAGCTAAGGTCTAACAGTTTCTTTGTTTGCTTTGGGCAGGACATTCGATTTAAGAAAGGTGAACTCATTGTCTGCATCTTCTATAAAAGATTACAGGTGGCAAGCTCTGTGCTTCTGATATTTCCCAGCCTTGTAACAAACACTTTGGAGAAGGACAGGTGAAAGCAGAAGCATTTTACTTCCAAGCTCAGTAGCAGGTTACCACTCCAGGTGGTAGGACACTGCTGTACTTGATGGTCAGTGTTTGGAGAGATTATAAAGGGACTCTTTCTGCACTTTCGGGAGGCAGAAGTAAAACAAAGTGCCAGCTTTCTTCCTTAGCCTCACATCTCCTGCCTTCTTCCTAGAAGAACCACGCTGCAATGGATTTCCATTAGTCTTTAAAGGCCCTAATTTAGGCATTAGCCTTATGGACATGATTAAAGCCCTGTCCACCATAATTAACTGCAGATACAAATTGTCATTCAAGAATGGAAAGGAGAAGAGGCAGAGAAAGTTCATGGAAAGCTGCTATTTGGATGCTTTTTAGTAGGAAGGGTAAAACACAAAGAAAAGAGGAAAAAACTTGTTGATCCAGGGACATGCCTGATAGCTTCTAAAAATAACACTGGGACGTAAATTTTCCCATTTATCTTAATCAAATCTTAACCTTAGGAGAAACCCCTACTTTTAAACTGGATGTTAATTCTGAAATCCAGGGACCTTTTGATGAGAGAGAGCTGGAAGAACTGATGCCAGCATTGAAATGGCTTTGGTCCTGCCCCCCAGATCCACTGCTTGAGTGCATGGAGGCTGGGACAGCTGGTCCTTGGTTCCTCTGAAGCAGAGGGCCACAGCATCCCTCCTGGACCAGCCCTTACCCTCAGCATCCCAGAAGCAATGAGACAAGGCCAGGGTGAGTGCCCCATGGAGTGCTGTGCACCCTGCCTGCTGCTGCCCATAGAGACAAGCAGCAGGTCCCGGGGACAGCAGTGGTGGGAGAAGCCTGAGGTTACCCAGATGTCCTGCTTCAGATACTTGGGTTTTGGTTCAGGCCAATCTAGAACTAACCGTATCTTATTTTCATGTTATTTTCACCCTATGTGATGTTCACAATGTTGTTTTTATACTATGCATTTATTTCTACAGCAGGATATAGCTCAAATAATACACCCTAATGGGCTGCTGGAGACCAAGCAGTGAATGAGCATGACACTAGCAAGAGGAACACCTCTACAAAAAACATTGATTTGTGTCTGTGACGAGCAGCATTATGGAAGAAAGGAAAACTTCAAGGCTATTCTACCTTCTCTCACTATTAAGCCTGATTGCTTAGTTGCATCAGTTACACTGATCGTGCAGGTTTACAGTTTCCTCCAAGCCAGAGCTTAGCTCTAAACTCATTTATGTGAAGATGAAGTAAGAGCAAACTGCCCACACCTTCAGCAGCTGCCTAGGATCACCTGGGGATTTTGCAAAGAAGGGGCACAGACGTCCCCTGATGCCAGGCATTGCCTCTGCTCAGCAGACACCTTAGTTGTCATCACCACAACCCCACACACACCCCAGCAGACCAAACCCTGCGGCATCTGCTCATGTCAACTGTGGGGCTGTCACAGCCCTCAATATGTGGAAGAAGGGCCCCCTAAGCGCTGCAAATCAAGTCCTCCTCCATGGTCTGAATCTTTTCAGTGCCACCTGAATTATGGAACTAACCCTTGAGGTGGGTCACTCATTAAAGGTGTGCAATGCACGTTCTTCTGAAGTTGCTAAGAAGCTCCAGTTACTTTAATTACAGCTCATGATAGCTGGGAAGTGAAGAACAGCAGGTGTGCTTGGGGGAAAAGGGGCAGCAGACAGGCAAAGCAGGGAGAAGAAACAAACATTTGTATTTCTTCGTTATGTATGTCTCTGCCCCTGCTTCCAGCCTGTGCTAATCTTCCCCTGGCAAACACAGGATCTTCATGGTACCCCTTCTTAGATGCATCTTGTCTTCTCCACTTCTCTCTTTGCCACCTCCCTCTCCTCTCCACAGGGACCTGTGAGGCGGACAAGCGTCCCAGCCTGACCAAGAGAGCATTTATGCTTTTTATCCCAGTGGAGGTTCAGCCCTGCAGCTGGGCAACAGGCAGCCGAGGGGAAGGTTTAATGGGCATCTGCAGCAGGTGGGCAGTAAGCACTTTTACTGTGCATTAGAGGCTCCACATACCCATGTAACAGCTGAATATGGTCTCCAAGACTACATTTCTATGAACAAATCACATTTTCCATCAAGAAAGAAATGGGCGTTCAGCTGCACATTGCTTCATGAGCTCTGGAACAGTTACCTGACTATTATCACAACTGAAACTATGACTACAAGTAACATGGCTTTCAACTCAATATTTCAGCTCAAGAGTATCTTGGCTGATATTTAATTGGTTGTTTCAGTAATGCAAGAGAGGAGCTGGAAATAAACTGGTTTGCAGGTACTCTCAAGCCTGTTGTTCATCTAGATTATTTTTTTTTTTAACATATCACAGCCACCAAGTTTATCTGCCAAAGAGAGCTACTGACAACTGGGACAAGAACTTTGCCTGTTTTCCATGATGCTGCCGCAGGAGAGTAGGGATCCTCCTGGAATGGAGTATCCTACCTTAATCTAACCAAGCAGGCCTGTGGTCTTAAGAGAAGGAAGGCTACAAGATCCTTCTAGCCACCCTTGGGAGAAGATGCAGTGTACCTGTGTGTGCATGTACCAATACAAAGACAGCCCAGGAGAAAAACACCAGTCTGCTCAGAACAGCCTTCTGGCATACACCAGCGGTGCAGGTTTCAGATAGATAATAAGGCCATAAAAATAGAAACATTAAGTGCATGGAATATGGGCCAAGGTGGGAAAGATAAGAGGTACAAATTCTACTGAAGCCAAGTATGAATTCCTTCACGTGGTCCTGGAACTAGGAAGGTGGTCTCTTCCTGAGGAAACTCCTGAGGAAACAACAACCTGGTTGGAAGAGGTTTTTTTTTATTAAAAGGAAAAGAACTAATACAGCAGAGCAGGTGATACAGGAGGCCATTTGGGAGGGGTTTCCATGCACATTGAGGAGGTCAAAAGGAATGCTTTCCTCTGAAAGACAGCGAGGTGGACTGCTGCCAGTGAGGAAAATATCCTTACTGGAACTGGAAATGTACAGTAAACCAAGAGACAGCATCTTCCTTGCTATACCAAGCAGCAGCCTGGCAGGCACGCTGTTACAGAGGCTGAAACAAGCAGGAGACATTTGGCTTGGAAAACAGCAGGCTGGTCTCAAGAAATTGGAATTGTCAGTGACCACAGCAGCAAGAACATCCTCCTAGCAGAGCATTCAAGGAGTTCATTGTACATGAACTTCACAGACATTGAAGAATCTGCTAGGATGCAGATAATATCACTTGGGAAATAATGGGACATTACAGAAGCCCCAAAAGACAGTTAAGAGTATGGAAATCTCTTAAGAGGAATCTTAGCGTGATCAAGCTTGCATTAGCTCTCCTTCAAGCCCACTTGAGATGAGGGGTAACAACATGTAGTTTTCTTTTCCTTCACTGTTTCTTCCAATTTTTTTCCTGGACAAAGATTGCCTTAATTAAAAATGAGGGTACATTGGACCCAATCACAATTATAAAATACAGGTTTCATTGACAGTATCTGCCTCAACACCCAAATACCACAGAATGGAATTAGGAAGATTAAGTTGATAGGAGGAAGCAGCTAAAAAACCCCCAACAACCTGGCTGGAAGAGGGGTTTTTTTTATTAAAAGGAAAAGAACTAATACAGCAGAGCAGGTGATACAGGAGGCCATTTGGAAGCGGTTTCCATGCACATTGAGGAGGTCAAAAGGAATGCTTTCCTCTGAAAGACAGCGAGGTGGACTGCTGCCAGTGAGGAAAATATCCTTACTGGAACTGGAAATGTGCACGTGACTTTGGTTCTTCAGAGAACAATTCAGGTCTTACAACGGAAGCGATGGATAACCAAACTTTGCATCTTTAACACACATGTCAAATCATTATGATTAAATGACTTGCAAACATGGAGTAATACAAAGCTGCTGATGAAGAGTTTTCAAGTTAATAAGGTGATGTCTTCAATGGACTTCAGACGCTAACTGATCCTAATGGATAATAAAAAAGGGCTTACACAGAACACTGTGGAAGGAGAAGTGGAAATGGGTATGCCACATCTGTATAAAATTATATTGTATATGAAACAACCTTCTAATGTTCCTATTAGGAACACAGGAGAGATAAAGACCCAAACCATCCTGAAAAGGAAGACAGGAGCACCGATTCCATCTGGAGTCAAATCAAAAAATGCCTCAAGGGTGAGAATGCACAGAGGATCATTAGCAGCAAGTCTTCTGCTTCCCTGGAATGAAGATAAGGCAGGACACGCAGTCTTACCATGCAGGTTCTTTGTGAAGGTTTGTGAAACTACAGTCTGTGAATAAAAAAGACTGATTGTGGCAGGAAGAAGAGAAAATTAAAAATAAGGGTCCTAGCTGAGAACTTACTATCTTGCCTGCCATAAAATAAGAGGTCCAGAAAGAGAAAATTGCCCTAACCAAAGAAGGCAGAGGTAAACAATTTGGCTGTAACCAAGCCAATGTGTGTAGGACATTCATAACAAGCAGAAAGGTTTCTAAAAAGCAATAGAAACTGTATTTCACAAGAAATATAAAAGAAGTATGCATTCAAGAGCACAGCTGTGAGGGAATATTTCAAGACACTGTTTCAGTGTTTACATTTACTCTCTCAACAAGGGTAGAAATAATAATTTTAACTAAAGCTACACTTTGCAGGGGGAGGGGGGAGTTGTCAATAAAATGAATGAGTTACAACATTACAGAAATGCTCTTTTCACCTAGACTTACTGCCTCCAACAGTAAGATATACATAAATCCAGGCCCTCTGGACATGGAAAAAAAAATCTACAGGGCATATTTTGCATATCACTATAATTTGATGGTCTGTGATTTCTCAAGAAAACAGAAATGTGAGAAACATGTTGACAGTTCAGTCTAATTCCAGAATTCTTTTGACTATGTTGTAGTTGCTACTTGTGAGTACTGCACATAAAAATAACTTCCCTCGACCTAAAAAAAAAAAGGAATTATTTCTTCTTTTAATTTTTTTTGTATGAGGTGAAACTCCTCTGCATCACTAAGCAATATGGAGCTAAAATTTACTTTATACACTGATCTCAATGACAGGGTATTTGTGAGCGTGTGTTCAAGAGACAGATCCAGGTTTAATAAAGCCAGCAGGACTTGGTGATCATTTGAAAAGATGTCTCCTGTGATAACAACAATGTACAATGTGTTAAGGCACAAATAATGTTGTAGACCCCTGTGTAATAGCTACAATAAGATGAGGTCATCCTATGGACTATACCAGCTACTCTGAGCACAACCACAGCATGTTAGTAATGCATCTGATCCCCTGTCTGAACTCAGGATCACATGGCGACTTTCCTGCCCCAAGGTTCAGACCAGAATAACTGAAAAAATATACAAAGACAGCTGGACTTCAGAAATAATGAATGAAAAATAAAAGAGTCTTTTCCAATACCATCAGGTAGGAGAAAATGGACACAAGCTACTAAAGTTACATAATCATTGGGGGGAAAGACAAAAAACCTGAGTTTTATAAACTCCTTTGCAGGTGGAACTTGATTATTATTCTCATTTCAAATTTCCTAAACATCAAGAAACATTTTCTGCCTTCAAACCCCAGACAACTGAACTGACAAGACACCTTGCACAATAGCATCTTTGTTTGTCATCACTAATTCTCTTTCTCTTCCTTGATGGATAAATTTTATAAATCATAAATTTAAGCTGCTAATTAGCCATGTCCTGCTCACTTCACCATGCCAAACTGCTCAGCAACAAACTCTCGGGCAGGCTGGTCCAGCCTTTTGACAAGACAAAATGAGGTTATACTACTGGTACTTCTTTGCCAGATGGCAAAACCACCTTGTAGTGTTATGGTAAGGTGAAAGATAGCACCAGGGCAGGACAGAACAGACCTGTGAACAACCCATGGAGAGCTCTAACACTTTAAGAACAGACATGAAATTCTGGAAAACAGAAGTGTTCTTATTTCTAGTCTCACATCAGCAAACGATATGCTGTGTGCAAAAGAAAATTGAGGATGTTGTTGTTGGTTACTTCTCCCAGATTCCCTACCTACAAATACGGCTGCCTACACATACACAGCTACATGAGCAGGGGCTGCGTTTCCAAGATTTCATCGAAATTTCAAAGAATTTGGAACCTTGCCATTTCTGCAAAACAAACTGCAGTTGTCAGGTGCCTGGCCATATCCCTCTCTCCATGTTGGCTAATGTACCCCACAGGCACCTCGCGAGAATTCACTGGCTGGGACAGGACTTCACATGAAAAGGTATTAAGCATGGCTCACAGCCCATCTATTTCTACTCTTATAATCATGGGAAACAGAACTAGAACTTACATTCGCTTCTTTACTTGGTACAAGAGTATGCACAGCAGAGCATAAGCTAAGAAGATGACGCAAGGGACTGAAAGACATGCTGCAGGTGCATCTTGTCTTACCTCTTGCCGTATTCTGTCTCCAAAGAAACTTAAGAGGCTGCCTTGGAAGCAGTCTCCTCAAATCCCTCCTACTTGTGTTTATTAAACACACATTTCTCTTCTTCAGGGGGACAAGAACAATGCTTGACGTTTTACACCAGAGAGTCCCATCTCCAGCCTCCACATATTGCACTCAGTCATTTATGAAAGACATCTTTTTTTCCTTCCAGTTGGTAGGCAGTTTAAGTTCTGCACTGATCGGTGACAATTTAAGACAATTTTCCTCTGATTTTTCTCTTTCCACTCTCTGTACTGCCCAGCTCTGCTAGGTTTCATCCACCCCACTTAAGTTTGGGAGCACTGCCTGCCACATTACTAGATGCAGCTGAAAACCAGCCCATACAATAATAACATTGCTCTCATCTCCAATATTTTTTTGCCTATGCTGCTTGCCTAGACATATCTCTTTTGGGTGAAACGCTAATGCAATTCTTGCCAAAAAGATATCCCCCGGCTTTTTTCCAATTTAGCAAAAAGACATAGAAAATATTGATGGTTTTGGTCTTCCTGGAACTTTCTCAATCCCTTTCTAGGAAAAAGAAAGGACATCTTTTTGCAATCCCATTATTACATAGGTGCATGGTTATAAGAAAATGCTCTGAAGGGACATCAAGCAAATAATACCAATTTTCAAAATTCTATAGCAATGTATTTATACAAATTACAGAATTCTGTATGTATTTACACACCATTACAGAATATAAAGTAAATAACACCAATTTTTCTTTTGTTTTTCCCTCAGATTTTTCTTCAAGGAAATTTTAGTGCTCAGGAAAGGTGCCAGATGGGGCTAGCACTAGAAAATGAAGACTTCTGTTTGCCCGCAGCACAGGAGAAGCAGCACTGCAAGGCCCCTCCGCCCCCCGCCATTTCAGCTCTCCCCAGCCCCATTTTAGCAGGGTCATGTAAGGAGCAGGAGGGCACCCATAGCCCTTCACGCCTTGCCAAAGGAGCTAAGCAGCACCCAGGTGACAGTGGGTTTGCCCACCCCCCACCAGAAAACCAACAGAAATAACTCATTTTACAGAAGCGACTGAACAGAATCTGTCGTTCGCTACCCGAAACAGGTTGAATCTGACCCAGTGACCCTGCAGGGAGCGGCAAACTGCCCGCTCCCAGACCATCCAGCCTCGCGATAATGCCTACGTTAAATTTCATGTTTCTGTATTTACATAAAGTCAGTATTTACACACCATTACGGGTTATTCGAGTAAATCAGTTACAGTTTATTTATATGGACTGCCATAAACTCATAACATATTTCTTGGGTTTAATCCTTTCTTTAGAAAAATACAAATAAAAAAAAATAAATTAAATAAAATGTGTTAACTAGCAGTAATTACTTGCCTATGACTAAAAATCCAAGTCGATTTAACATTAAGACTCAAACCGTGGCCTACTATTGTGGCCTCAACTCGTAGTATTTTTAACCTTTGCAATTAATTTCTCGGTGTATGTCAGATTGCTGAAAAAGCTGAGAGTTGTACCCTTCCTCGCAGTAGGATTGATCTGTTTAACCCTGAGCAATGAACCCTAGCCCTCCCTAGAAGCTCGCTTTCCTCTCCCGCAGTCCGGCACAGCTTCGTATCGCCCAGATAAATGATTCGGCACCTGCTTGTCCTGCAGCAGCCAAACTGCCCACAGGTCTCAGCAGTTCCAAAGGGTTAAAAACAAACTAGTGGGCTGCAGTCGAGGGCTGTAAATTCCCAGGCAATAACAGTCCCTAGACAAGCATGTCTAACTGTATCTCTCAAATCAATTAATGTAACTTATGTATCTTTTTCATTCATAAACAATTATAATAAAATGCCACAGCTTATTTAATATCACTGGTATCGCTGGTTGAGGCATGGCCCCTGCTACCTGCTCAAGAACAGAAAGGTCACATTCATTCAGGACACCAAGCCAGAGGTTATTCCAGAACAGAATTACATTTCAAATAATATATATCACATGGACAAGAGTACCTTAGAGCAAAAATTACTTGATTACGAATAGGCTACAGACTTAGGTATAGCTCCTCCAAAGTACATCTGTGCTTAGCCTCCATGCCTCTGTGGACAGCCAAGGGTGTCAGGACCAGCCATGCTCCTGACAGATCCAATGGCAACAGTCACACTCAACTTAATGGCATTGGATTCAAATCCTAAGGGATACAACAACCACAAAATCCATTTGTCATATGGACCTTATGTGATTTTTTCTTTTGGTTTTTTTTATTTTTTCCCTTCAGGGTGCTGGGGAAAAAAATGCCTCTTCCTAAGGGTTAAATCTGAAATAGTAACTGCTAATCAGCATGTTTGTGTGCTTAACGTAAAATGCTACAATCCTTTAAATATTACATACTGTCAGCTCACTTACGGTTCATGAATATTTGAATGTACTTCAGGAAAAAAAACAAACCCAAGTCTAATACTGTCCCCCTCATTGTCGTTATTGATAGATTTATTAGTTTCACTTTGCAAGTTTTACTTTAGGAAGGGTGCTAATATCATGTATCATGACAGTTCACACTGAAAGCAATTTTCCATAAAAGATATTACAATGACCCCTATGGAACTTGTATAATTTCATAGTAGATAGTCTAGTGCACAAATAAACATGTTTACAAGAGTGATCCTGTTAACCTGGTTCTTGCCCTCTGAAACCATTATGTGCTAATTGTGGAATCTTAAAATTAGTACAATTGTTGATATTACTTATGTTGTTTCTGGCATTCTGCTTTAGAAAAAAAAAAAAAAGAAAAAAAAGCATATTTATCATTTAGCTTTGGTATAAACTGCAATAGGTTTTAACAAGTAGAATATATTCCAACCCCTATATTTTCCACAGCTGTGAAGTTTACAATGATGTAAGAAGTCACTTTATCAGAGAGGAAATATTACAGACACATAAAAAAAGGTAAGACCCAGTTTTCTCTTTAATCCTCTGGGGGTAAGCTATGAAACAAGCAGTCAGAAGAGTGAGGACTCAGTGTCATGAGTGTGTGCATACTTGTACAATAATACGGGCACAAAAGAGATTGTCGCCTTTAGTACATGAGGGTCACTAGAATTTATTATTATTATCTTTTTATTGTTGGTTTGTTTTTGTTTTTGTTTTTTTTATCCATGCACCTTTATATTTACTTGCATGAATTTACCACAGGTTCATAGTGGCCTTTGCCATTTTAATGCTTACAGAGCCTAAAGCTTCCAAAATGCCTATCTGGCCTGTACATATTTCATTAAAAATAAACTCTATATAATAAATAAATATATAAAATAAATAAAATGTTGCCTTTGGAATTTCTATAAATAAATTTAACTTTTTATTTTTATTTTTTTACTAAGAGGTCTTTGCTTTAAACTCAGTGGGGTGAGACCCAGAGAGCGATTAACTGAAAAGTCTCTTGTTTAAGTAAGACTGCACCCTCCATGCCTTTGTAAATGCAGCGTACACTTGAGCAGGCCACCAGCCAAAAATCCTGATGAATCAAAGTATGGCAGCTATGCTGATATATGACGAAGTACAACTGATCAAAAATTTAAAAGCGTGTCTATTCCCCAGCATGCATCAGGCCTTCCTCCTCCTCCTCCACCTCCCCTTGGCTCCTCTCTCTCACGCTCTCACTCCCATTCATCCTCTCTCCCTCTCTCTCTCTCTCTCTCTCTCACTCACTCTCTCGTGCTCCCTCTCGTACTAAATCAAGCGAGTGGGCATAGGCTCTCCTCCAGGAGGACAAACCTTTAAGTGCAGAACAAAATCAGCATGTTCCATCCAAGCCTCCATCATACATTATGCATGCGACAAAGTTTGGCAACAGTGGAGCTGATGTGATGACACAGCTAATCAATAAGAACCCACCGCATGAAACCTTTATAGTGGTTACTTTTTAAGGGCTCAAGTGAAGGAATTGTCTTTGTCAACTTTGGCTTAAAATATCCTTATATAGTTCCGGTACTTTCTCAGGGTCCACTGGTCTAGGTAAAAAATGTGTAAATTTTTGATGCCGTTTAGTCCTAGTCCCTTCTCTTGGAGTCCCATCTTTATTTAATGCAACGTAGTATCGTCTTCCAGTGTCCACGTGTTTATATAGATTTGATGAATATGTGTTATACCAGTTTTCTTCAAACTGCTCTCTGAATACACACTCCTGGGTTAATTTTTCCTATGGAAAGAAAAGAAAAAGCAGTAAGGAGATAGATAGCCACAAAAATAAGCTATTTTTCAAAGAATTACCGTTTTCACGGCTTGAAATCGGTACCTCCTTGCTCAATTCATAATGAACCATTTCGATATTCCCAGTTTTAGCTAAGTGAAGACGTATTGCTGGGTATTTCATTAAGCAGTCACAAGGGTGGATAATTATGTGAAGCAAAAATGATTCTCAGAAAGCTTCACTGCCCAGATCAAAACATCAACAACAAAACTGAAAACAGATAATTTGATTCCTGACCATTCCCAAGCAGCTCAAAAGAAGTTACTGGACTTGTGTAACTGATTGCTTGAATCGTGAGTGCAGGCATTCAAACAAAGAGAAATAAATAAGAAAACTAGAACTGCTTTTCAGGGCTGTGATACAAATTGGAGCCTTAAAATCTCTATGTCCTTTCATTGCGTGGAGAACTCGCTATGTTTCCTTAATTTTAAAAGATACAATTGACTACCCTTGGTTTGGTTTATAATTTGTATCACAGAACCACAACCCAAGAGAGATTCAAGAAGGAGCACGATCACCATGTGCTGAGATGAAGTTAGGTGAGGAAACTCCTCCAGGCTAGTGCTGTCCACATGTCCTGTCCCACTGATGGAACCCACTGAAGACAGTAACCATTCATCAGAGCCCCCCTGCTACAGGCTCCCACTCCTTCCAGTTCACCCACTGGTTCATTCAGTTTGTGTGTACTCCTTTATATCCTTTTGGTCCAAATAGATGGGGTTTGCTTAAAAAGCAGCCACCTGATAACCAGATTCATCTTAGGAAGGACTCACACAAGTGACTGAGCAAGAAGACTGGAAAAAAGGTGGTAAGGTCTAAGGCCAGAAAGCTGGGAAAAATAAGCCTGGATATAGTCTTTTCAGCTGGCGAAAAAAATATAATAATGATAATTTAATGCATTTTTACATAAGAAGAGTTCTCACTTGAATAGCAGTCACAATGACCAAACTCAGCTTCCAGCTGTGAATCAATTTCTAATTATTACAAAGCTCCACACAACACAGACCTCTGTGCATGTGTTTTACAGACATTAAATCTTAAAACAGTCCTTTTAGATAGATACACAGAGAAGGGAAAATGAATACCAAGGCCCAGATGCAGCAAAGCATTTAGGGCATCTAAGCTGTAAACGTGTGCCAGAAAAACAACTAAGGAGCCACAGCTCAAGCTCCGATGCTCTCAAGAAGCCACCATCCATGGAGCATCCCAAAATCCAACATCACCAAAGCCTGTAGCTTGCCCTGGGGCTGCAGATGCCTTTGGGGCCACCTCTGCTTCTCAGGACTCAGCTCACAACCCTCTCCCAAAGCGATGTGCTTCAGCCCAGGTGTTTCACTTCTGCTTTGTCTGGCAAGCATGCTGCTCCCAGGATAGAGCTCTGCAGAGCGCCAGGGTTGGGACCAGCATCCTAGCCAGTTCCAGGGAGCCCTATGCAACTTACAGGAGCCACCCAGGAACCTACATGGGGAGAGCAACACCTGCACAAGTGGTGAGAGCAAGTCAGCACCCCTCTGCACCCCTGCAAACTGGGTACGGGACTGCAAAAACAGGGTCCTCCTCAGTGCCTAAAAGTTTGGGATTTGGAGGTTTCCTCTAAATTCAACCTGTGGCAACTCCAGTAGGCAAGGAAGGCAGCAACTAAGCAGGTCCTGACTTCCCCTTTGATGGGCATTGGGAACCTCATCACCCCTTGGGGAAAGGGAAATCCCCAACAGGACCAGGTTTGGGATATTAAACACTTGAGTATTCACTACAGCAGTGGCCATGTCCCTGCATGGGCCCAGGTGGCTGAGGCTTGCATGGTCAAGGAGAAGCCTATGGTGGAGAAGAAGACAGCAGTCCCATCCCTCACTCCCTGTCCTGCAGCTGGACCAGGAGACGTCCCTCCCTGCAGGTCCCACCAAGCAGCACGTGCAGAAGCATGAGCACTTGTGGATGAGCATGTGTGCAGGCTGGTTGTATGTAACAATTTATTTTAGAGGCATTTCTAACTACAACATTTTTAATGCGTGAAGTAGCTCAAGCACAGCAACACTCCGTGCTGGTTATAGGGAAAAGCAGAACAACTCTGTTTACGTTAAATCCTTATCTACGGGGCATATCCTGCAGCCTCCTATTGATAATTGCCTCTGTCCTTGGACAGCTGGAAACTGGAACAATTTTTATTACTGGACATCAACAGCAACTTAAAGTTACACACATTGCAGTAGCCCCCTTGTACAGCCTCAGCATACAAACTATTATAAAAACTATTCAGCTGCTATAAAAATTGTCTTTAAATACAGCTTTCATTAATGTTTTATTTTGCATGAGGTCTAAAATCACTTTGTTTGCTTTAAGGCAAAAACAGATGCTAAGGGTATTATATGCTTGGCCTATAGGTCCATGGGGAAAGAGAAACTACTTTAAATTGTTTTCCTGCTCTCAGAAGGCAATGGGATCACATGGCAAGCACTGCAGAAGCACTCTCTGCTAAAAATAGCATAATTTTAGGAAGATATTTCAGTCCTGTCTTGAATTCATTAATTATTTACTTCATCTGCATTTTTTTTAGCATCATCATAAATTTCTATCTTTGCAAGAACAGAACTTCCCCATGCCCCGAAGCAGAAATTTTAAAATAGCCTCTCTTTATCTGGCAGGTTTGATGGATCATGACAGTGCTGTGGTACACTTAACTAGCAGACCTTGAATAAAGGGGTTTGCACGGTACTGCGCTCTGGATGAGTTCAATGGATTTCAAACTTACAAGTTCAATCTCTGTTTTACCAGCTTATCCTGGTTTTAATTTTTATCCTCTTACGACACCACTACATCTCTTTTGTCCTTCATCAAAATTCTCAGAAATTCATGTATAGACAGTAAGTAAATACTTCAACATTAACTTGACCAAGCAATCAGGACACAGGTTGAGATATGTAGGGACACTAACAAGACACCTAGAAATTCTGGTTGTAGTCAGAGACCGCTGGAGTAAATCAGTGCTGGTGACTTTGGACCAGGCCTGCCCTGTAAATAATGTGGGGATCAAAATGCCAGCGTATCCTTCTTCCCATGCCCTGGGAGAACCTTACAATAAAGGCTCATCTAGTACCACAACAGACAGAAGTAGAATCATAGAATCATTTAAGTTGGAAAAGAGCTTTAAGATCATTGAGTCCAACTGTTAACCCAGCACTGCCAAGTCCACCACTAAACCATGTACTACCACAGCACTACTTAAACTAGCTTACAGTCATGTTTTGAGCACACAGACCTTTACTCAAGCCAGAAATGAGCATAATACAGGGGTGAGGCTGGTCCATCCTGCCAACAAGCACCTTCTCGCCTCATCAGCTTAGGATGAGAAAGTCTTGATGAAAGCCAGCTCTCCCAGTATGGGAAAGACATCCCAAGTGTCCTGCATTTCCCCTTCTGGCTATGACCTTTAGAAAGTCCCTGTATGCACAAGCAAGATTCAGCCCTAGAATACAGCAAATTTTGCATATTTTTATTCTAGCAACTGACCTCTCTATCATTTTTCCAGTACCAATATTTCCTTGCACCATACTTAATGTCACTAGACATCTTTGTCGAAGGCTGACACAAATACCAAACATACCCAACTGGAACAGCTATGGAAAGTAACTTGCATTCCTGCAAAAAGGGAGGCTGCGTGCTTTGATCAAATCATCAGGTGCCAAATGATGTGACCTCAAAATTATATAAATCAAATGTTACAACACATACAACATATTTTCTATGAGGACTGTTCATAGAGTATTCCACTACATAGTGATTCCCATTTTACTACATTTCCATGCTTAACCTGTTGGGTTTATTCACCTGTTATTTAACTTGGAGCATTCAAATAACTGAATTGTGCAAAGATATACATACCAGAAGGGCAGAAACCCAAGGCAGATTTAATTCAAAAGTCTGCTAATGCCTGGTCAGTGTTAGTAATCCCAGAATTCCTTCCCCTTCCTACGTTTTCTACCATCTGACCAAGGAGAAAAATAATGTTATCCTGTTTCCAGGTAGATTGATTAAAAGTGAGATCGCAAATTAATAAAGTTACAGCCACCACAACAAAAGATTTGCCACCTTGTTGAAAAATAGATATCTCTTGTGAAGCAGCATATTGGAAATAAGTAGAAATAGGCAAAACATATGTACAGTGCCCAGAGAATGGTCTCATGACTCTAAAGAATGGTAAGACATCTGTGCTGCTTAGTTGTTGAAAGCACAGTACAGGGTCCTGTATAAAACATATCAATATTCTTTTTTTCTTTTAAATAAGCCTACAGAGCTGAAACTTTTTTTTTTTTTTTTGGTAACCTGACAAAAGGAAACCTCTTTAGATCATCGTTTCTAAAATCACAACAAATTCATTTCATGTCTACCAAACTATTCTGTTCTATGTCACGTATAGTTTTCCCTTTTGCAGACTGCTATGCTGACTCCGTAGAGACACTCCACAAGAAAATACCTAATGCAGAAGTTGAAGCAATTATTAGCAAGGAGTATATCTGATGTAGTCAGCACTTCCTACATACCTGCTGCATGTTATCACCATGTTAATCCACACTCTTAACAAAATCATGTTTAAATATAGTCTCCTAAATAAATTCATGCAAATCCCTCATTATGGCTATATGACACTAATAAAAACGGCAAATGTAGTGAAGAGAAACAAACCCCACCCCTATTCTCATCCAAAGTGGTTTTCTTTGCTCTTCTGCCTACAAACACACAGATTTTACATGCAGTTGGCCCTTCCCATGCTGTAATGCAAACACCCTCTAGAACATACTACATTCAGCTAATAATTAACATTCACCCAGAGCTGTCATAAATAAAGGTGTAGTTCAGCATTTGCTGTGGTGTTGCCTGACCTCCCATGCTAAGCCTGTTTGTGGCTGGGCAGGCAACCTCCAGCCACAACAAGAAGCCAAATACCGGTGTCCGAGCAGTGCCACTTTCCTTTCCAGGTTAGACAGCGATGCCAGGCGAGCCCTGCACATGGAGTGCCTGACTCGGTGAGTGTCGCAGGGTTTTCTTTGAACAGTTCCTCCAAGCAGTGTTTTTTTCAGAATGCTTTGTTTAATAATTTGACAGAACATGGATAAAAGGAAGCAGAAGGAAAAAGAAAGTTTGCCAAAAGGACTAGCTGACTGTGTCAGTGCCTCTCCACAAGCACTTCAGAAAGACAGCAGGAAACCCTGCCCTGCAGGGCCAGAGGAGAGACCAAGCAAACAGCCAGGTACCTGTGCTGCCTCTCACACGCATTTCATATTCCATGGCACTTTTTATAAGATGAGGGAAATTAGGCAAGGTGTCCTGGCAAAACCACAGCTGGGCAATTGCATTCTCCCTACCTGAGGTCACCTTGTGCTTTCAGAGAGATGGAGTATTCATTTTAGTTTCTCCTCCTCAACTTCTAGTTAATTTGTATAAAGGTTTTATTATACATAAAACTGCACTTACAAAAAAAAAAAAAAAAAAGTGTGACCATTCTGTATTGCTGCCATGGAGCAGTTATAAGAGTGCTTAAAGATTAGTATCTTTCATACAAAAAGCTTGTAAAACTCCCCAAGACCTGGAAGAACCTGGTCCCCTTGGGAAATTATCATCAAAAGCTGCAACAACCACACAGATACAGACACCATGATGCTTCCATGTCCTGAAGAAGACGACGGAAAAGCAGAGCTTCCTCAACAAAGCAAGCGGACTGCAGCATCAACAATAAAAGCCCAGGAAACTGCCAATGTAGGAGGGATTTCATTGCTTCTCCCCTTTGGCCCATTGCCCCTCTTTTCCCCCTCCCTTGCTCTCCACATCATCATGGACCTCCTCTAGAGGGACCAGTCTGGGATCCGGCACTACGCTATACCAGGGCTGTTTGCAGAGCCCTTCTGACATGAACTGCAGGAGGATGAGACACCAATTAGGCCTTTATCCATTTTTGCCACTGCCAAATCCACAGCTCTTGGTTTTACTGATATCCACTCCTTTGAGACTTCAAGTTTGCAGCATCTGTCAAGCTTTAAGCATGCCCTCCCTGGACATGAAATCATTATAGGAAAAACAACCCCACCGTGCCTGAGCTTGCACCTGCCAGCACAGGTTGCCTATCCGCCGCCATGCTTACATCCACAAAGGTTTGATTTAGATCTTCCCAGCCAAGTGCATCAGATGCAAACTCATTTTCACCTAAACACCCAGGGTCTGCTCGTGCTTCTGTTGGAAGGCATGACACATCTCCAGGGGTAGGTCCTGAGGCCACATAAGCTTGCACAGCACTGTTCCTCTGGAAGCTGAAGAGCTTCCTTCTCCAAGCCACAGCAGAGCCGAACTCGGACAATGTCAACTCTTAAAAAACAAACAAACAAGCAGGTGTGTTCCCCTCCCTCCCGCACCAGCAGGACCGGGCCCACACTGTGCCATTTACTAGTCAAACTTCTGACCTCTATTTTATTTTTGGTTTCCCTGGCACAGTCAAGAACTGCAGTCATCAATGTTATCTAAGCATCTAATTCATAACGCTTGGCTGAACCCTTCCAAGAATCAGAAAGCAAGGTGGTATGCAATCTGATACGAGGGCCGGAGCCAATTTTTAAAGAAGACAGGAGAAAAGTTCCCATCAGCTTAAATGGAACTTGGATCAGGCTTGCAATGATAAAAAGGCAACAAATATTTTAAGACACTAAAAGAACCATTTCAGGCACGCTCAGATTTACTGAAAGCTGTAACTTGAACTAACCCAGCTCCCCACTCAACAAATTCTCTTCTATCAAAAGACAACGTCTATGTCAAACCAGGGCTGTTATCCTACAGCTACACACATGCTCTTTAGCCTGAAATACTAGTTACGCTTTTAACTGAATAGAGAATTTTAACTAAAACATGCTTCCCTTAAATACAGCTGAGATGGAGCACAGCGTCATAGTGTTTTGTCAGTATTTTTTACTTTCTTTTGTGGTTCTCCATGCAGAGAATGCTGGGTTAAAGGGAAGGTAGCCCTCCTTCAGCAGAAAGTGCTGCCTTTTGCAGGAGCAGCTTAACTCACACACTGAAAGACATTGTAAAGTGGGTGATAAAAAGCACTTCATCTGCACAAGTCTCTACAGTCAGCGAGTCCCCCTCTCGAACTGAATTTATCCATCATTAGCAAAGCACCTTAGCTACAAGGTGTCATCATAAAAACAGCAGAATGCTTGGGCCTTTCATAAAAGCTTTGCCACATGGGCCAAGTGATTATAATAAACATGTAGCAATAAAATTGTGCACTACAGAAGTATCTCATGTTTTATTCTTTCAGCAAGATGACTTGGTCAAGGACTGATGAACAAAAGCCTGTCTCTGTATTGTTATTTACTGCATGTAAAGCTAACTGCTAGGTACTAGCTCAAAGGACAGGGACATCACTGGCCATGCAGTTGTTCTGGATAGGGGGGTCATCAAACAAACAAAGCATCACAGGCTATCACATTCTGGAAAGATCCAGCCCTCCTCGCTGAAATGCCAAACATCCACTGGAGTCTTGGGAATCAATAAAATTGCCAGAGACATTTTAAAACCTACAGTGCATTGGTGGGCAGTAGAGCAAAGGGTTGGTACTCCAAGACCTTTACCCAGCAGGACTCAATTGTGTATTCAGTTTGAACTGTTTAAAAATTAGGCCTTTTAATTTCCCACCTTTTTTGGACACAAGAGCAGGCCAGCATTTCAAAGAGCTGCTGCTGAAGAAAAGATGTCATGTTTGCCCTTTCAGACAGCAGTGCTCCTCCGCTGGCAAGCATTTCATATAAGCAGTCTCTCCAGAGAGGACTCTCTGGACACTTCCCCCATTCCTTTTCCCAGAAGCAATCCCACCATAAAGTCATGAATCTAGATACACAATTTTTAGTATTTCACTTTCAGAGTAGGATAGAAAAAGATTTCCCTAAGATTTCTCAGAAAATCCACGTATCTTTGGTGTTGCTATGCCCTGACTTAGGTTCTCAGTGATACAGCTGACCCAGCCTTTGAGAAATGCTGGAGGAAGTTGGGTGGCTCTGCTCCTCCATGAGCCCCCTACTCCTCACACACACATGCACATCAGTGGACCTGTCTTTCAATGGGTCAAACTTCAGCCATGCAGTTAATTTCAGCTTTGATGAAAGAAGTTGTCAATCTGTCTGAAAAAAAAAAAAGAAGATACATAATAATAACTTCAACAGAACTGGTGACTGAAGAACTCAAAGACCAGACAGTTGGTCTACCAGGTACCAGCAGCACACAGACCTTCCAAAGATTTTTAAAGTATAAAGAAAAAAAAACCAAACAACCTGATGATTTTGTTTAAACTTTACAACATTTGTATATGCTAAAATGACCCAAAGGATTTTGCTGAAGTCTTCCCCAATAAGTTTCCTGTTCTGAGTCCAGATTATATACCAGATGCTGTCTTAACAAACGCATCAGCAGGCTAAAATCCCTCTTGCTATGCAAAAGCAATAAACACGTACATGTTAAAAGGCTGTCTTTAGATTGCAGACTCTCATGGGCAGGAACCCTATCTAGATTCAGGTTTTTAAAATGATGAATACAGTAGAGCTTTTATCTTCAGTGGGGTCTGCTGACACAACCATAAAATTAGTTGGTGGTTTTACAGGAACAGGTCCAATCCTGATTCCATTGAAGTCAATGGCATTTCAAACGTAATAGAATCAAGTCAAAATTTCTCCTGAGTCACATTTGCCTCCATAATTGTGTTAAATTTGAAGAGTAAAGTTTAGCAGATTAAAGATGCACAGCCTGGGCCAGACCTCAAAAGCGTGCAGCATCCACACCACAAGCCCAGTTTTAACTCAGCAGCAGTCATGGAGCATGAATATAAAATCTGATCTTCAAATCAAAAATAACAGCAGAGGTCTGCCTTTATAAAAAGAATTAAAAAGAAACCAAAGGGCTTTATAAAAGGGGGGGAAACGGATTTGCACTGTAACAAGCTTTATTTCTTAAGCTTTTTGAATGTGACACAAATGAACTGCATTACTGCACATCACCAAATCAGCCTGAGCACATTCAAACTGCAAAGCGAATCTCAACCTAGACAAAATCCCTAACGAAGTCCCCGCAGGGCAGACTTTTTCTACTCCGTCTTAGAAAATGATGAATGGTAAATGGGAAAGAGTGCCACATTCACATCCCACTGGCTCCTGAGTCAGAAACAGAGCACGTCAGATCTTTATCTGATGCAGCGAATAATCCCCAAGCATATCGCAGTGTGTCACTGCACCACTGGTGATGTTCTTTTAGCATGTCACTTCAACATAGCATTCTCAGATCAAATGAAGACACTGAACCTTTTCACACCTCCGTATCATTCACAGGGCTATAGCTCCAGAAATGTGCAGTGACTGGGGACCTACACAACTGCAAAGATGTGAATCTGAAGGCATTCAAACTGAACATACCCCGCGCGTGCTCGCTGGGTAGGACTCGGGTTTGCGGTGCAGTTATGCCACTTTAACAACCAGCCGCCGTCAACAGCAAGGTACTCAAGCCCTGTCCCACCCCATGCTGTAGGTGATTCCCCCACTGAGCGCTAGTGCTTGCCCAAACAGGCAACAAGCCAGTTCAAGGAGCTAAACCTGCAAAGAAACAACCTTGCAAAAAAAAAAAAAAAAAAAAGATAAGCTTTCTTCTGTGGCTTTGGGTCCCTAAATCAGCCTCATGACAGGTCAGATGAGTGCTGGTGTCAGAGCAAGGGAGGAAGCAGAAGCACGCAGTGGAGGCAGGGAAGCAGGGCTGCCTTTTCTGGAAGGGGTTTTCTGCAAGGTGTTAGATCACCTTGGCTGCCTCCTCAAGCAGCACCTCTAATCTCCTGTTTATGTAGGAACACAAAATTGCAGACATGTTTAATGAGGGAAAAGTATATCATTAAATTAAGGTTTGAGGGGGATTTTGCTTTACCAAAGCTTGGCTTTATATACACACACACATTTATAAAAATATACAATTTGTGTAGGAGATATTCTAATACTTTCCTGTTCCAGGCATGTAGTGAGAATCTAAGTTCAGCACAGAATTGCCAACCAAGGTAAAGATCGCTGAGGGCTTTCTCTCATATAAAATTTGCCTCAGACGTAGTAAGCACCTGGAATGAAGTCCTCTGAGCAAAATCAAAGACCTGAGGAAAAGC